>NC_060124.1:189834606-192442940 GCF_021461395.2 Schistocerca americana | reverse complement strand
TTATCTGATACAATTGATTTTAAATCATAATCATTCTGAATGTCCAAATTTTTTTAAATTCAAACTTCCATTCTTATTCGAATAAATTCTGCAATCTTTGAACATATTTCGGTTTCATATAAGTGGCAAGTGAAAGCATGAAAAAAAGAAAGAAAGAAAAAAAAGAAAGAGTTTTCTCAGTAATTTCAAACTCTTGAAATTGCTTTTCAGTTCACTACCTAAATAATTGAATTAATGGTTCAAGTGGCTCTGAGCACTATGGGACTTAACATCTATGGTCATCAGTCCCCTAGAACTTAGAACTACTTAAACCTAACTAACCTAAGGACATCACACAACACCCAGCCATCACGAGGCAGAGAAAATCCCTGACCCCGCCTGGAATAGAACCCGGGAACCCGGGCGTGGGAAGCGACCACGAGATGCGGGCAATTGAATTCTGCCAATAAATAATGATAACTCAGTTTCGTTGCCACCTATCATTTTTTTGTATTTCGGAAATGGAAAAGGGGCTTAATACGCAGACGTGTTATTCGCGAAAACCAGGTCATCTTCAGACGCATTTACAGACCCTATCGTTCAAAGTATATGTCTACTTCCTGAGACTTCTTACTGGAGTAAATCAATTTCATGGTTATGTCTGTATCAAAACCCAACTCTACCACCGATAGAAAGTGCACTACACCAACAAAATTTAGACTGGTTGCACGGTGATACTTTTTAGTTCATCAGAGTTGCAGACTCGTTTTCCCTGTTTGGATGATGCAGAATATTATTAAAAGCAATGATACATTCCTTTGTCCATACCACTGGTATACTCTTCTTCGGTAAGCTTAGTATCGATTCACAATTCAGTGTTTGGCCTGATAGGAACCTACGGAAGTTTGACACCATGCTTACAAACGCTGATAACTGTCTTTTTATACTATGTCAATAACCCTTTACTTGTCAGGTACAATACCAGCGAAATGATTTGATCTTGAATCTTTCTTTCTTGTCTACCAGATTTCGATTTTTCTAAGTTTGCCATCACCTTGGCTGCGGCAAACCTTTGTAATATTCTTTTAAGTATTTGTAAGTGTTCCTCCTATGTGGACGTAGTTACTAGCAAGTCATCCACATCTACAGTAACTTTGTCTAGTAAATATGCGCGTAGAACGGTGTCGAGAGCTGTCATGAACACTCCGGGACTTATGTAGGTAATACACGGAACTGATAACTGTGTACGTGAATTAAAAAAGGTTATGTTTTCTAGCCGGCCGAGAGGTTCTAGGAGCTTCAGTCCGGAACCACGCTGCTGCTGCAGTCGCAGGATCTAATCCTGCCTCGGGCATGGTTGTGTGTGATGTCCTTAAGTTAGTTAGGTTAAAGTAGTTCTAAGTCTACGGGACTGATGACCTCAGATGTTAAGTCCCATCGTGCTTAGAACCATTTGAACCATGTTTTACATCTCTAGATTCCTCCGTTAAGAGTAACTGAAAAGACGGGGCTTTTAAATCCATCGTTGTTATGAATGTTAGACTAAAACACTTTGAATTAGCTCTTCCAAATTCTCTGGTCTGGTTCGTGGTTCGTACATGTATTATTATTTTATTTATTTCTCGAGCTTCTAAGACTAGGAGTAATCTGCCTCCAGCCTTAGCTATTGCAACCAAAGGATTCCCATACGGTGAAGGTGGAGGCTCTGTTACACCCCACTTAACCATTTTGCGTATTTCCTTGGTTACTTCGTCCTTCTTATTCCACGGTACAGAACAATTGGCATAGTAGTACGCTTCATGAGACGTTATCTCATTTTTGTACTCATAACCCTTGACTGTTCCGGGCTTTTATGGTAAAACTTCGATATATAGGCACACAAGAAGTTTTGCAGCTCATCCTATGTCTTTAATTCTATTGCTTCCTCAATATGGGGCACAATGCCTTCCTCGTTGTCAGACTAGTTAAGTTCCCTTTCAACGGTATCACAAATGCGCAATACGGCAGGCCCCCTTTATAAAACTTGTACATTCTAATGAAAAAGCTACTCGTTTGACTTCTCCAAGAGATAGGTCAATTTGTCCCTCTCTCTCCCTTAGACACTCACAACGCCAAATACAAGCTACCGGGGTCCCCGGATGACTAGAAAGTTACTTAATATAGATTCCCTTCCGATGTCGATTACGACATTTATTTAATATTTAATAAGTTGGGACTATGGTCCTATGTTACCCGACAATTATTCACTGGCCAAATGGGTATTCTTTGCACTTGGGTTAACCTGTCATAAGACTTCACGCTCGTCACGATTGTGGAATCTCCGGTATCGATTATTATATTCCCGGGTATACAGTAAACACTACCTCCCACCATAATATGTTCTATCTCTTTCATTGTGCTCGGACATGAGCTACATTCTTCTAATAATTCCCGTTGCAAGTCACATCCGTCATTGTATTTCAGTAATTGTAATTCATGACTAAGATTACGGGTACGTTTGCTCTCTCTCTTCTCCCGGGCAACAACGAGAGATTTGTGTAGCCGACAAGGCTGGTTCACTTTGGATGTGAGATCGTATCAAACGAACCTTTTGTCTTTCACTCTTAGATTTAGGTAATATGTTCGGAAGACTACGTACGATAACAACAAGGTGAACTGGCTTTTTGTCGTCAGTAAAAGGTAGGAACTGTTTCCCTTAATCAAACTTTCTTCCATCGCCAATTCCGATGCTGCCCCACAACTGAATTGTGTTGCAAAGGACAGTGATTGGATCCAGTTATGTTTCTCACATATTTTGTCGTAACCCCTTGTGGAATGTTACGTGTGTCCTGTTGTCGTAAACTGTATGGATAACTGTCAACGCGTGTGGGCCTATGCTAACACTGAAACGTTAGCATTCGTTGTGTGGACATTTTCCCCTGTCTGTTGCTGTTAACAGAACTGATAACTGATTCTACACATTCTGGTATGTGGCGTTGACATAGTGTAATGTTATGTTTTGTTTTTAACGCTATTTAGTAATGGTTTTTCAGGACCATCCCCTACTAAATTCTGTATTACATCGTTCACCTTCTCCTCTACGTGATGAATGATTTCGCCATCCTTGGCACAACCATTCGTTGAAAGTTTCATCGCGCGTCTCACTTTGTCCCTCATATTTATGCCCTACCTTTTCATTATCTTCGAAAGCTAGGATGTCGAATCTTTATGTCAGTTTTGATATCTACCCTTTTACTCGTAACCGATCTCTCTGTAGGGCAGTTAATTGCAAGGACAAGGTCTGTAGCAACTCTATTAGACCCCTGTACGCATCTTTCAGTGAAGTAAGCTCATCTTTTATATCTTTTAAAATTTTGGTATCTGCCTCTGCTTATACACACTCGTGTTCTTTAATTTCATTGAGGGCGGCCATCAATTTGCATCTCGCTCTCGGACACACTCTTGTAATTTATTGTTCCTCTCTTGTTCACTCTCTTGTAAGCTACGTAATAACTTTGCAAATGGGACAGCCGCTGGTTAACCCGTTGCTGTGTTCGATAAACTGTCACTTTTGGTTTGTTCAAACTGCCTTGTAGGTGTAGTTTGATAACTCGTGCCTTCCATTGTACTGCCAGTGACAAAAGATGGAGCACCCACGTAGTTCACTTGTAGTTTCAGTTTGTAATTTACTATCAGCATCAGTCATTTCCAAGCGACTGCCGGGTTCGTGCACTGTATGTGGCAAGGCTTCCACTTCCGAAAAGCATTCGTTAGCTTCCTGTTCTGGCCATTTTCTTTCCCTAACCATATTTGTCACACGAAGGAACAGCAGCACTTTCGGTAAACAAACACAATTGAATCACAATGTAACAGCACAAAAGGACTGACACGGGAAAAAACTTACATATATGATAGATTTCAGCTATCACTCGTCCATTTTAAATTTTATTGGCAGATCTAGATTGCAGCTAGTTTCTAGCTGAAATCTAGATCTGCCAATAAATTTTAAAATGGACGAATGATAGCTGAAGTCTATTATTTACAAGTCGATATAACATTCGCTGCGTGCAACACCCTTCTGAATGGAAGGTAACCTGACATACACACATATGTATATAAATGATTTAGCGCTAAATATACACTTCACAACGCTGTGCACTGACTATTCCTTCACGACAGTAAACCTGAGTTATTGCCGTTCTTACCTGAAACATATAAAGTTTTTTTTACTCTTTCTCTTTTTATAGAAAACCCCATTTATACTTATTTTACTGCTCAGGTTTCAAATGTAACATTCATATTGTTCTTAATGACCATGACGCTACGGGCCCTAATTCATAGTGCGTAACTATTGTTGTGCTCAACGTAAAATAAGTTGTGGTAACATGTTTGAGGTGACAGAGTTGCAGAGCACCTTCTCTATGCGTTGTTCGTATTAATGTCGCCCGCAAGTGGTGGAAATTTACGCTGATGGATAACAAACACTTTCACAGACTAGTTAGTACAGATTTTTAGCATGTAATATAATACACAAACACACATACTGACTGGTTGTAGTTTTATGCATTTATCAATGGTTTAATAGTCCTAATGGTTTTGTACTGCTTTACATTTCACTTGTACCATATCAAGAGGGCTGAAGAAGCTTTTGCGCAATGGTTGGGTCTAGTACGCAATATTAAAGTATTTTACACTTTTCTGTTAATTTAAAAGTTTTTCATGTGGAACTGATTGGCTCTACGCTTCCTCGGAATTCTTTGAGGAGGATTTGCCTGCTTTCCTTGTGACATAACATTGAAATCAGGAAGCACAAAAAGTAAAGACAGTCTCAGATTGCTTTCGCTGTGAAGTTTGTTCTTGGATCTATTTTTTACATACACGTAAGAAACAAGTGCCTTTCCGCACAGATAGGTGGACGAAACAGGTAATAAACTTGTCACCACGTTATGTGATATAATTGGAAACTCCGTTTTTAGGCTTGACCAGCAACTTATTGGTGGCGAAGATTTTTTTTCTTTAATTTAGTCACTGGAAGTTTCAAATAGTTGTTCGTTTCGATTTACGCTTCATGTGCATTCCAAAATTATTGTCTCTTCCAATCGATAGCGGACACAATTGTTATTACTAGATAAAGCAGAGAAATCGTGTTTGTGATTTTCCCAAATCCCTTCAAATGTTGCTTCATTTTATTCATGAAGTTTTCGTCCGAAGTAAGATGAATTTCTGCTAGAAAATCGTGAAGGGTATCGAAGCACTCAAGCTGATAGGAATTTAGAATGATTTCCCAAACTGCAACTCTGTTATCGAACGATTCGTACGGTCTTGTACATTACACAGATTTGTGTTTCGTCCGTGTAGTAATATATTTCAATTGTGAATTTTTCAACAAAATTTCTGTCAAACAGGCTACAGTCGGAAGTCAGACTTTGCCGGGGAAAAGGCGTACCTGGTGACAAAAAGATTTTTGTAAACACTCGTAGCCAGTTTTGTAAATGCCTCGTCGCTGACGCTGTAGAGGCCGATTTGCCATTGTTGTTACGGTAGGACGAGTTTGTCAGTTCGTGAAACTGCTTCTGGTGCAGAATACCGCTAAGACAATTTCTCTCTGCCACTATTAACACTATGTGTCCAGGGTCAGGTAATAGGATAGGAGTATGAAGGTTTTACAACAAATTAATAGCAAAGTAACATAAATGAGTTAAGATGGTTTAGTTAGCTTTTTTACTTGTCTAATAATGACGTTTCCAAAAGTGCACATAATGTACCACAAAAAAGGCCCTCAAAGGCCAAGTACAAATAATAGTAGGTAAACTCCACAATACATAGTAAATGCAATTTACAACAATTGTTCGCTTATAACAGTTCACTAAACTACGTTACCTGTCTAGGTCAGTGCCGGACGACGCTCTATAATCAAGTGGGCGAGAGCTGCTCTCCTGTCTTCCGAGCAAGCTTCTGTCCATTGTCGTCCGGTTATTTTCGGACAGTACTCGGCTGGCTATTGGCCGAGGCGCAGTCGATATCCTCATCCTCAGCGCCGCTCGTTGCGCTGGTGGAACTCGGGCAAGTAACGAGTCTCTATGGGACTGGCTCCAGCTCAAATCTTTCGCCTGTGGTGCTTTTTCCCTTGCTGTAACTTGTTCGGACGACACAGGAAAAATAATCATCACACAATATGAGCGCAGGTCTGCTGATACAAACATCTTACATCTGTGTCTGTCAATAAAAAACTTGTTAATACTTCGGTTATTACTGCAAAAATTCGATAATTAGCAGTTTGACCTTTAATAAAGTTACTTAGTTTCACTGCATCGTAAGGTAGAGAAGATTTTTACTTGGATCTAAAAACAAATTCATTTAATAATGTTATACCGGCGCCATGGTAGCCCTTGAGGGCTGGCAACTAGCAATCCGTATAACATCACAGAAGACGAGATTGTCTACGCCCAAAGGCGTACTCAAAAGCGCCATCGTAAACACCGGTTATTTATGCCCAAGGTAATGGAAACAGACAGACAACCGCCAGGGTGACCGACAGCGCTAACGCGCTGCTTCCTGGACTCGGAGCCCGGAGGATTAACAACGAGGGCCGATGTGCCGGGAAGCCTGGATGTGGATTTTAGGCGGTTTTCCACACTACGCTGGTTAATGTCGGTCTGGTTCCCATGTTCCGCCACAGTTACACGGCTCGCAGGCATCTGAACACATTCGCACTATTCCATGGATTACACTCGCTGCAGACAGTTGGGGTACAGAAATTCCATGCTGTGGGGTAGGGGGTGGCGGCAGGAAGGGCATCCGGCTACCCCTACACCATTAATACGCCAAATGCGATTAACGATGGCTGACCCTGCGTCACTGCGGGTCATGGCTCAAGTGATAGAATAATGGAAACAGACATTCCGAGCACTACTTCCTGCATGGGAAGCTAGAGCCACGGCCTGCAGCAAGTATCACTATGCCAAAATCTGATTGGCTGGAGGGAGCTATTTAGGGGATAGAACCAGGCCAGAAGTTCAGTTCACCCCGGATGCCGACCTCGTGTACTGCAACCGTCGAAGATTATGTCTTCGTCTCGGAATTGGACTGTTACTAGTGTGTGAGTGTATTACCACCAACCTTTGTAGAAAATAAGAAGTGAACTTTTGTTTGCCTCAGTTAGGAGACCTTTTGTCCTTATTGTTACCTTTCGTTTGTATGTTCAGTCATCAACCTTGTGAATTTACATCAATAAAAGTTGTGTTGTGACAAATTGCGAATTGTCAGTCACAACAAATAACTGCAAGCAACTGTAGAGATTCCCTAACCATCTTCTTGCTGACGATACAGCAATCAGTTATTTTAATGTAACATCGGAGGTGAAATACGGTGTCGTTAAATACTGTGCGAAGTAAAATACTGCTTGGAAACGGGCCACAGAGATTTCGTTTGACGCCTGCAACAGTCTGATGCCTCGCGGGCACGCGACATGACGAGCAGCCGAGCCCCACGGGTGGCCGTGCAGACTCGAGTTTTGGTGAGTCACCGCTCAGGCCGGCGGGCCCCGGTACTGCCCGACCGGCTGACCGGGCAGCGCGAGTCGAGGCTCGCCCGGCAGTCAAAGCTACGGTCTCGGGTGGGCCGCGCAGGTTCGCTGCACGCCACTGCTTGCGACACCAGGTAACCCCACCACCGATAATCAAACAGCTGAGATCTGGAGAAACGTGAAGGAAGTGGCGGCTCAGCACACGATACTCACCAAAAGATGTGCACAAGACATCTTTCATACGTGTAGTAATATGGTGCAGAGCGCCACCCTTAGAAAAAATCGTACCATCCAGCAGGTGTTTATTGGCGAGGCCAGGGATGATGCGGTACTTTGACATAGCGGAGTACCTCGCATCTGTCACGCCGGCAGTTTCAAAAGCCCCTCCATCACCCCTCCCCCAATCCTCCATCCACGCCGTTTCCTCGGAAGAAAATCGGTCCGATCACGACTGATGTGGTAAATGCACACCAAAGCGTGTCTTTCTCGTCATGCAACGCGGTTTCCACAAGAGTTCTAGGATTTTCAATAGCATAAAATCTGCATTCGAGGATTTTCAAAAACCCTCGGGGTGTCAAATTGCCTTCGTCGGTCCACCTCGCATTAGACAAAGAATCATCTTCCGCCATTTTTTGAAATGTCCACACCGCAAACGTTCTCCGAAACAGTAAATCGGTGCCTAACTGTTGATGACGACGCTGGATTTTGTACGGATAGCATTGGACGACACGCTTTAGAGCTCTCCAAACAGTAGTGCCTGGAGCGCCGGTGGCACGTACGGCGTCACGGGCGTTGACTTCGTCATTTTGAGATAAACTCGCTAGCGTCTCCAATTCTTCCCGAACTCTTCGTGCAGCAGTAGCACTTGTGTCTGGTCACCCACTACGGTGCCGACGGTCCAAACAATCAGGGGTTTCAAAATTAGCGATCATTTTCTTCTTTCTTCTGCATGGTCTTCACCTGCTCGCATACACTCAAGGATCTTAAAGCTGCAGTGTCGGATTCTCCATTCTGATAGTGAAGTTCCTTTAACAGTACCTTTTACGGTAAGGTCAACATGTCGCGAATGCTAGTGCATCTGACTCCTTCCCTTACTACAGCGGTCTTTACACATTGTTTTCTTGCGGCGTCACGGACGTTTTGCTGTCTAGCACCATTCGTTGGCCGTTTTTTGGACACGTTTCGGGAACGTGTATCAACTTTTACCTCTATAACTATATTATTCCGTCAATTAGTGCATTTTCAAATGTTAACTGACTTTTGGCTCACCTTGTATTTCCCGAAACCAACCAACGTCGTATCGATTACACGCCAGGCAGAATCGCTGATGTGTTGCATTATGAATGTGAACCAACATACAATAAGCTAGTGATTATAACGTTTTATTTGGTTAATTTATCTCTTGATGTTGAAAATACAAAGTCGTGCGCTCCCCTATATGTGTACTCTAACATGTCATTCATATATTTGGGAGTAACAATATGTAGAGATCTGATGTGGAACAATAACATAGGGTCCAATAAAGTGTATAGTACGTATATTTGGTTGGAGTAACGTGTATAACGACCGTATACACAGAAGTGTGGCACAAATGGACACAGATTGGTCTGAATGGCGAAATGGTGTACCAGAATAGTTGTTAACCTTAACTGGCACGCTCTGGAATAAACACGACGTACACGAGAAACCGCTTAGAGAAATACAATATAAGCGTTTCACAACAGAAAAATCCAATTATCTTCAGTTCCATACTAAATAGAGAGTGAAAACAGTATCCTAAAAGCAGACAACTAAGAAGTCACTAAGAGACGCACTAGTAGTTATTCACCCCTCGGCCCACCTATGAAAGGAACAACAAGGAACCTTAATACATATTACAAAAAAACTTAACCTGTGATAGAAGTTTTGTAGCGATTCTCTAGGCATAATATAAAGGTCTAAAACTTCCATGTCTCGTCCTCTTTCATGCAGCGTCATGGATTTGTGACTGGAGGGGCGTGGGGTCAATATGTAGCTTTCTCGGCCCTTGTCAGTTTTCCAGACCTTGGAGCCGATACGCCGGATTCAAGTAGTAACTGACTTTGCAACACGTGACTGAGTGCACCCTGTTCCATTCCACTGTCCAAGTATAATTTCTTGGCAAGGACGGAAACTGAACCAGGGTCCTCTGAAAGAATCGGATACACTGACCGCTCGGCAACATACGGCGGTCAGACAATGTAAATTTGCCAGTAAAGCAGTTATAAACACTTAAACAAGCAGCAGGAAAAATAGTACATAAGGCCACAAAGAAACTGAGACTGTATGATTTTATCATCTAGATATAGCACAGATATCAGAGGAATGGAGAAAATAATTTTTCTGCGAAAATGCCATGCATTGTTAAGCGACCCAATTAGAGCTAGAATATGAGAAATGTTAATCACATTCTCTTTCCCAAATTACGTGTACTTTTGGAAAAAGAATCACTCTACAAGAGAATCAAAATTTAATCATTCGGCGAGAAGATACTAATGTAACAGAAATACAAATTTTAGGACCAATATGAGAGCATTAATAAAATAAGGAAAGAGAAGGAATGATTTAGAGGTAGATATTTGAAAACAGCACAACACTACTAACTTTTAAATGAAGAAGTAACACAGAAATATACGAACAAGTAGGAGAAATTTTAGATAAAGTCACGGAAAGTGGACTCTTGGTTAATGGCTCGTTCAAATAAGTAGTCCGAGTCAGCTGCCATAAAAAAAAGAGGAGAGCAAAAAAACTGTGAAACAGTATAAATTAACAGTCACCCACAATTCACACTAGAGTATATTAAGAAGTTGTCTTTATTACTATAAATGAAACAAGGTACGCAAATAGAAAGAGCTTGGGCGCTAATGACCATAGAAGTTTTGCGCCCTAAAACCACAAACAAAAAAAAAAAAAAAAAAATAGAAAGAGGTTAATGATGTCGAAAAGCTTAGAAAACTATCCCACGTGGGTGCAAAACGAAAAAGTCAGCAGACGAAGTATTAGAGAAAGGGTTACACTAAATTAGCAGCTTGCACGCTACACTCCAGTGAAATCGGAAATCTATTTGTGTAATTAGAATCATATCAGTAGTCGAATACTGTCAGAAAGAAAGCTTTTGCTTAGGTTACTCTTCCACCGGTATTCCGAAGAGAAACCTTCGCTCTGCAGTTCTGTCGAACGCCGAAAGCTGTTCTCTGT
Organism: Schistocerca americana; assembly: GCF_021461395.2. Taxonomy (NCBI): domain Eukaryota; kingdom Metazoa; phylum Arthropoda; class Insecta; order Orthoptera; family Acrididae; genus Schistocerca; species Schistocerca americana. Next base: position 192,432,241 of record NC_060124.1, on the reverse strand, counting down.
GCTGTGCCGTTAACGACCAAAGTCTGAAACTGCTGGCAGCGCGCGGCACGTATCGTTCACCACAATCGGCTCAAGCGGTTCTTCTGGGGCTTCTGGGCGTAGTCAGCGAAACCACCACTCCGCCTGCAGCCTGCCACGAGAGATTCATACACGCAGGACGCTCAGCGGCCACCGAAATGTCAGCGGCTTCCAAACACTCTTACACACACACACGCACACACACGAACGCATACTTACGCTGCAGCGGGGGTTTGTGCGCGAGTGAAAACTGGAGTTGTAGAGATGCGATGCAGAGAGAAAAAGAAAGAGAAGGGTGTGGAGGGAGAGACAGAGAGAGAAAGAGGGTGAGAGTGAGAGAGAGAGAGAGACAGAGATAGACAGAGAGAGGAAGTGAGGGAGGTAGCGACAGAGAGAAATTTTAAACGAATTCTACGCTAAACCTGGGATTAATGTTATTTCCTTACCTTGTAACACCATAGCTCTTATGCTGTACGGATTTATTTTGTTTTTGTTTCATTTAATGTTACATCATTGTGCTTCTGTAAATGTGTATGATTGAATCGATAACATAAAACTGTATATACTGCTTTCTTTATACAAACTTTGATGTCATGGTTTGGTTCTATGCTGTGTAGCATATCTTTCATTTAGACTCTTTGTCCCATTTGGAGGGAACAAAACTTACTGTATATAATTGTAATTTTGTGTGAATAATTATTTGTAGAGATGTTAATATGTGTAAATGTTTTGTTTTATTTAATGCATTTGGTTGCTGTTATGTAAATTGCTGATCCTCACTTAGGGTTCTTAGTTAGTTTGTATGTAAATGGTGTAGTGGTTCCCCTCGGGAACGGAACTGTGTAGCGCGCGCAAATTGTGGTTGGCCTAGGTGGAAAAGGTGGAACTGATAGTCAGTCGGGGACGAGCTACAAGTCGGGGACGAGCCACCAGTCGGGGACGAGCTACGAGTCCGTGCACTGCCATGTAAAAGATGCATATTGTGCTGATTCCGAGAGAGGCTTTTCCTGCTTCTTTCCAAGGCCTCGGATGGATGGATAAATAGCTGGAACAAATTCTGGAATTTGTATCTATCATCGCCACCAAGAAATGACCGAGTCCAGCAATTCTGCTTGCAATTCCACCTACCAACATGCAGTTGCCACCACATTGCGCAATCATTGCAACGTAATACTATAATGATGTACAGTGAAGGATCAGCTTAATGGGTGTGCTAATGTGCTGAAATATAAGGTAATTTATATCTGAATTTATGTACCTACCTTGATTTTTCTCCTCATCATAACACCTCTCAGGGTTCTCTCCGTTTGAACTAAAGTGATTACCGAGTGTCCTTACTGAAAGTACATTAAAACCCAGTTTTCTAATTAATGCCTCTTGAACTTAGTAAAGAGAAAGTTAAAGTTAATGTGGCAAGAGAGTGAGTTAAACTTAATGATGCTTGCTGAAATAAATTTCCAAGTAAAACTGCTTATTAATGTGTTGTTCCAACTTCATATTAAAATTTCTCAAGACTGAGACTTAAAAAAGTTTTGCTTAGTAAATGATCACGTTACTGCCTATTGTTAATCGCAGAAAGTGAGTCAGTATCTTACATAAATGTTAATATTATGTCTCGCGGTAGTAAAAGTGGAAAACCGCATAGTAGGAAATTATATGTTCATGATTACTAAGTGTGTCTCTCTTGTGTATTATAGGTGCATATTAACAGTATAACAGGATTCACAGTTTGGGTAGTGTGCTAATGCTAGGTAACAAATAACGGAAAGATCTCTATTTATGAAAACCATAATCTATTTATTAGAAAGACAGTGACAAGTACCTGTCAGTGAATTTCAACTAACTTTCATTTTAAATAGTAAAGTATTCAACTGAGAGAGACTTAACCTAAACCTATGTCCAATTTATGATCCTAGAGGGAATGTTAATGGTACTGTTATAAAGACCACTCAGTTTGTGTAAACCCTGAAAGTGATAGTGTTTTTCTGTACCTGTTATAATTTTGCAAATAGTTAGTGCTGCTCTAACTGTTAGTTTCAATCTTACCGTAAACATATATATGTGTCAGAGTTCACTGCACTCGCGTGTGATGAAGTATAGGGTGTGTTTATCCATTAAAGTTACTAATAACTATTTTCTTGAGCGAGAATGTTAATCATTTCTTGCCTAGTTAGGCTGGCGACCGTTTTCGTTATCCGTTAAACAGTGCAGATAGGGAATATTTTGTTTGTCACTGTTTAAATATTCACGTAATTCTGACTTTCATTTCCGATAAACCACCTCCGTTAGGAACAACACGGTCAACATAACAAAATTCCTCTCAGAGGGTAACACTGCGTTGTTGCTTTATACCATAATTGCTATAACAAAATAGTTTTATTTCACAACCTGTTTCCAACTTTAACGTTATGGTACAGTAGTAGCAGAGTGGAGTGTTATAACCTCTGGGCGAACATGTTGTTTTAAATTTACTGATGCTGTTCAAACAACGCATTTATTATTGTAGTTACTTGCTCCACGAAAAACATCACAAAAGTAAATGAAAATAATGTCCTCCTTTAAAGATACAAGCTGCGTCAGCTCTCTTTAGGGAACGGTTATTTATGTTGACAGCTTATGTTTACTTCGTTACAATTTCTCTCTCTCTCTCTCTCTCTTTCCCTCTCTCTCTCTCTCTCTCTCTCTCTTACTCAAGCTTTTGCCAAGGATGTCTAGAGGCACGCTCTAATATATCGCATTGTGGGTAATAGGATTTTAAAATACAAGCTTGAAACAAATTATTTAAAAGATAGAAGGACTTGCCAAGCAATTATAAAGACTGTTTTAATTATTATTATCAAAACCACATTAATTTACTGTAAATATTTTTAAATACGAAGATTGTAGTAAGTTGAAAATGTCATCGTTATAGTCCTGAGGCATTAAACTTGATGAAATGTAGTTGTAGTTAGTATTAATTGATGCGGATGTTGCTCCAGTATAGGCGTGAAATAGCTTTAATCATTTGAAAAACGTACCTCATTCAATTTTCTGCTGTCAAAGTATCCTACCTACTATGAACGTAGTTTGTAATGGAAAAATAACAAATATGGCAGAAAGTTCTAAGTTCTTGGATGTGCATATTGATGTCAACATTAATGTGAGAGAAAGGTGTAGAAGATCTGCAAAACATTCGGATTCAGATACTTTCAGAATAGCATATTTTGGATATTCTCATTCTTCGATATAGTGTGTCTTAATTTTCTGAGGTAACTCAACATATATACAAAAAGTTATTAGAATTATATGTAAAGTTTACATAAGTGAATAGAGGAGGTATTTGTAGACAGTATTTGAAATCTTAAACACAGTCAGGAAATCTATGAAAATAATTGACATTAATCCACTGCAGGATGAGAGTAATATATTCAGCATATGATATGGACCTTCCTGCAGTGAATCTAAAATTATCTCCGAAAGTAGTGCAATATTACGCAATAAATTGATAATCAGACCATTGAATGAAACGTCTGACAGGCAGCAGAAGATTTTTTTTTAACGTAGATTCAGTTGTTCCTCGGAAACAAATCTGTCTCTACTATAGAGGAGCTCTTGAATAAAAAGAAATAGACAGCGCCAAAGCTGTATGTGTCCAGCATATAACCGTGTATGTACTATCCAAGTATGCCTCCCTCCTCATTCCAAATTCCCATTCACGTCTCAGCCTTCTCCTATTCCCACTAATGTCGAAGACCATATCAGAGGCGCCCCATCTGTATTTGAATAGCACTTTAGCATCGAATGCTTCAGTCTTCTTATATATACATCATAGATGTTTGAGATTGGAAAAGGAATCTGGAACCAAGAAGTTTAATATGACTCTACTGTTCGATAGGTCCCCATTTCGTACTATTATTTACGTTGAATGTTACGTGGAATTCCATGTTGCATTTAAAGTTACTTACAGATACTCATTTTGAAAACGCAGATGAAATACATTATTCTTATTACAACTAGGTTCACCTACATCGATTATTTATTTGATATGTAAAAGACCGCACAACTGTTTATCGAATAACTTTCATGAGTGATTTGTCCCGGTTCCTGTAACTTTGGCGATATAAATTGACAACTGGGTTATAATTCATACATGTGTATGCTCCAAATGGCTTTCTACAAATACACTGCATAACAAAAGAGGTGAAGCATGCAGAAGACGAGTATGTAAATACTATTACAGTTCTCTGTGACAGGTACAATAGCCACCAGAGTACATTAGCGTTTTTCGTGTTTAGGCTGCTAGGGTATATAAGGGGCATGAACAGAATCAGTAGCGATGACCTCTCTGCTTGATCCTGTCCTCCAAAACAACCAACCAACCAACAGCTTCAGATGTTGATTCCAGTTCGAGCTATGATGCCAAAGAATAAAAATCGCTGTGAGGAAGCAAAGGGAGTGATGGATCGTCATCAGGTGGAGCTTGATGTGTATACATTTCAAAACTGTTATCCGCCACTGCTCTTGGCGTAGCCCAAAGTGATACAAATGAAACTGGTGCTGTTTTGAGCACCGTGGTCGTTCTGCACGCGCCGCTGCTGGCTCCACCATGACGTCACCTGCCATCTCCACACACGCCTTACAGCAAGGTACTATTGTGGCCGACACATCTGTGGCAAACTTTGGTCTCCTCGTGATGCTTCTCGCTGAAGGTGAGCCAACTAACAATCAGATGGATGTGCCAGAGGCCTGTCAAAAGTGTGCTGCCACGGCTGAACAGGAGGACTCATTCTCACAGTCTGTCACCATCTCACCTGATGGAGCTCCCAGAATGTGGCTTGCAAAGAAGGCAGTCAGAAAAAGCGGCAAGGCGTCAAATCTAACCACAGAGGAAGGAAGATGAGTTTGTGACTCCCAGGCACAGGCATACTACAAGGGCAGCTATGGTTGAAGCAGTACCGACACTGCAGATGGCAAACCATTTCATAGACATTTCAGACCACATGACTGAATGTGAAGCCAAACCACAGGAGGAGAAGACCTCTCCCTCCTAAGCCTTCGTGATCTAGTTTAAGGGCTTCACATCTTTCCAGACAAAGATCAAGAGGGCAGCCTGCCACTCTCCATCCACTTCTCCAAGCACTATTTCTACATTGTTACACTGCATATTAATGGGCACTACTGCTAGGGGATGCTCCAGACCACTTTAAAGAACTGAAGGAGCTGGGCTTTGGTATGAGTTTAACTTCATGCGTAAAAACACACCAGACACTTCCATATGAAGGCTATATCTCTCTTCCTCATTGTTGTTATTGTCAACAATTTCGGAAATGAGAACATTTTTCAACTTGAACCAGTGGCCCATGTGTAGCTCACAGTGGAGGAGTTTCGAATCAAGGGCACTGGGTGTAGTGCTTCTCGCGCAAGGGTCTTCATCATGTGGCCCATTATGGCATTATACCAGTTACATTTATTGAGCACTCTGCACCAAACCACAGACACTTTACAAAGTCTTGAGAGGAGCAATAGCAGTGTTGCAACTGAAATGAGCAATAAACTGTGACCTAATGCAACTGCAGAGACTTTAAGTGACCAGAGGCCCAGAAGAAAGGCAGCAGGGCATCACTATCTGGGAAGGTGCAGCATGACATGAGCAGAGAGCAACAACTTGTCTGCCAGTGCCAATCCACGTCCACACAGGAACTTCACATCCAACGGATGTTCAAAGGGTGTAGCTAGTTTCTCATGACACTGCAGCTGGTCCATACACGTACAGTCGTAACGCTGGGGCTATACCACCACAGTGCCACCCCAGCGTGCACCATGTGCTGCCCACTCCAGCCACTACCAAAAGTTCCATCCATAGATGCATCCTCCACCGCCAGCATGAGACCAATCGGTAGCAGCTGCCACAGAGCTCCGATCACTCAAATGATATGTGCCCAGTTACTGCAGCCACCCAGGACACTGCTCCTTCCGGCCACTGTGGACGAGCGGTTGTAGGTGCTTCAGTCAGGAACTACGCTGCTGCTACCGTCGCAGCTTCGAATCCTGCCTTGGGCGTGGATGTGTTTGATGTCCTTAGGTTAGTTAGGATTAAGTAGTTATAAGTCTATGGACCTGATGTCCTCAGATGTTAAGTCCCATAGTGCTTAGAACCATTTTTGTCACTGCTCCAGTGGACTCTCAGCAGCACAGTTGGTGACTCCCACGTCCATAGTCTCAGAGTCCACAATCAGTTTCGCCAGTTAGTTCATGAAGAGACAGTGGACAACTTCATCTAAGAAACTCAACTCAAACCTGAGGTCGCTGTGCGTGCAGTGAACTATAGCTGACATGCACTGACAAGCTAACAGCAGGCGGTAGCATGTCATTCTACATTAACTGGGCACAATTTCATCGTCAGGTGCATTTGTTCAACTTGACCCCACTGCAAGTTATAATTGTTCAGGCAATGTTTCAGCCACCTTCATCACATTCGTCATGATGTATTGTCCATCCAGAGGAACACTGAAAGAACAGGATTTCGTTGTTCTGCTACAGATGCATGGGAAACTCTTCATCGCTGGTGACCTTATTACAAAGACTCTGAGTGGAATTTGCAAGTCAGCAACGGCTGTGGCTAGAATCATCTTTATTAAGCCATCCAGTAAGAAGTGATTGTCCAGGAACCGAAAGTCGTGCACCTTCTAACATGTCTGAATTCTCCCTGATGTTGCCATACTCAAAGAAGTCAGCCAGTTTACCAACACTTCCACGACCACTGTTCAGTATCACTGTTCAATAGCACATTAGTACCTAGTACATTCCACCCCATGAGAGCTAAGTTTGGAAGTACTCCTGGGCCCATGTACTTAGCACACATGACACCATGACAGATCCTACAATCGTTGGTTCTGAGAAGGTGCTGATCCACGTCAATCAGCAGCCAAGACCAGTGGATTTATCACAGTAGCTTCCGCTTCATCTCCTGCAGGGCATCAAAAATGGTTCATATGGCTCTGAGCACTATGGGACTTAACATCTCAGCTCATCAGTCCCCTAGAACTTAGAACTACTTAAATCTAACTAACCTAAGGACATCACACACATCCATGCCCGAGGCAGGATTCGAACCTGCGACCGTAGCGGTCGCGCGGTTCCAGTCTGAAGCGCCTAGAACCGCTATGCCATCAGGGGCCGGCATGCAGGGCATCACGCGCCATAACCGGCTGAGGAGGCACTTCGCTGCTTGATGACAGATGAGCTATCATTGGTACTACACCTGGTCGCCACAGACCAAACGTGTCCCGTTGTAAACTTCCTCTTCTTAACCACCTCGTAGTCTTTGTAAACAATACTATTTTCCTCTGACACATCACTCACAGGCCTCAGCCCACATGCAATCTATTCGGCGACTGATTTTTTGTCTCTATAATAAACAAATGACCAAACATTATATCCTGTCAGAGAGGTCACAGTTCGTAGTGATGGACGGCAAATCATCGAGTAGAACAGAAGTGATATCTGGCGTTCGGCGAGGTAGTGTCATAGCCCCTCTGCTGTTCCTGATTTACATAAATGATCTAGATGATAATCTCAGCAGCCCCCTTAGATTGTTAGCAGATGACGCTGTAATATATCGTTTAGTAAAATACTCGGGCGATCAATTCCAATTACAAAATTATCTAGAGAGAATTTATGTATGGTGAGGAAAGTGGCAATTGGCACTAAACAAAGAAAAGTGCGAGGTCATCCACACGGGTACTAAATCTTGGTTATACGATAAATCGCACACATCTAAGCGCTGTCAATTTGATTAAATATCTAGGAATTACAATTACGAGCAACTTAAATTGGAAAGACCACATAGATAATATTGTGGGGAAGGCGAAACAAAGACTGCCATTTGTTGGCACAACACTAAGAAGATGCAACAAACCCAATAAAGAGACACACTACATTACACTTGTCCGTCCTCTGCTGGAATATTGCTGCGGAGTGTGGGATCCTCACCAGGCAGGATTGACGGACGACATCGAAATAGTGCAAAGAAGGGGGTAGTTCTTTTCGTGTTATCACCCAATATGGGTGGGAGTTTCACTGATATGATACGCGAGTTGTGGTGGCAGTCACTGAAACAAAGGCGGTCTTCTTTGCGGAGAGATCTATTTAAGAAATTTCAATCACCAACTTTCTCTTCCGAATGCGAAAATATTTAGTTGACACCCACTTACGTAGGGAGAAATGATCATCATAATAATATGAGAGAAATCAGAGCTCGAACGGAAAGATTTAGGTGTTCCTTTTTCCCACGCGCCATTCGAGAGTGGAATGGTATAAAAGTAGTATGAAAATGGTTCGATGAACCCTCTGTCAGGCACTTAAGTGTGAATTGCAGAGTAACCATGTAGATGTAGATGTAGATGTATGTCCAGCTGCTTTATAGCGCCTACGACCTCTGCAACGCAATACAGTAACGATTATGGATTTCATAAATACGGGCCAGGTGCGATCAATCAGATTCATATCAGGCGAATTTAGGGACCAACACATCAACGTGAATCGAATAATGCTCCTGAAACCAACTTAGTAGATTAACTTATACTCCTGGAAGATGTTTTCGCCATCCAGGAAGACATGAAGTTTAAAAGTAGGTAGGCAGTCTGCAATAGCATTAACGTATTCCTAAATTACTATGGGGCACTGGTGTCACTGGTCCCTTGGAAACTTAGTGTCCTCACAGCATAATACTATCCCCACTGCCCTCTGTCTGCGGTAAGGTGCATGTATCGGGCAACCATTCCAATGTACAATATACCGAGTGACGTGGCATAGTGGCTAGCATTCTGGACTCGCATTCGGTAGGACGACGGTTCTAACCTGCGCCCTATCATCCTGATTTAGGTTTTTCGGTGATTTCCCTAAACCGCTTCAGGCAAATGCGTTGATGGATCCTTTGAAAGTGTATGGTCGACTTAATTCCTAACCCTTGCGTAATCCAATGGAAGCGATTACCTCGTTATTTGGTCCCCTCCTCCCAAACGAACCAACTATTGGCCATCCCCTCCTACCCCGCCAGTAAATCATTATTCAGTGTGATCCCTACACGACAGTGTATCAGGACATGACATCATGTGACCAGTGACACGTTCCCTTTGATCGACAGTCAAATCTCGATGATCCCCCTGCACTAATAACTGACGAAGTCTTTCAGTCATTTTGAAAACGCAGCAGAGCCCCTTTTCAGCAAAGTGCGCTGAATGGTGTGTTGCAAGACACTTACGCGTGCACCAGTATTACAGTCTGTCGTCAGATCTGCCATAGATCATAGCCTGACCTGCTTCACAGGGCGGACCAGCATTCAATTTCCGTGATGAGGTGCAGAAGTCCAAGACTTCATCACCTGCTCGAGTCGTCACCATTAATAAATCACTTTCGGCGACAGTACAACAAGAACAGCCGACTAGTTCGCCGATACCGAGATGTTTCCGTAAAGTGCTGGGCCAAAAAAGAAAAAGAAACAAAAATCTATTGCAGAGTTGTTTAAGCATTGTGTGTTGTAACTACAAATCACCTGTTCTTTTGAATCTTAGGACGGCAATACATATTGCTCAAAATCCAGTCATTGTGGTGATATATCGGTGTTGAAAAATAAATTGGTTTTCACAAGAAGGTTTCAGGAGAAATTTATAGATCGTCTCCTGCAAAGAATGATCTTGTCAGGTAATCATAATCTGTAATCTGTCAAAGACGTTATATCTGTTGTTTACTCCAGTTGTAACTATTACTGAATTACTGCGTAAAAGAAATTCGCTTTGGCATCACTATATTTCATACTTAATTAACTCATTAGATTGCAACACTTCTTTATGAACTACATATGTTGACTTGTTATTTAATGAATATGTAATGAATTCTTCATGTTTCCCAGCCCAAGAGACGGCCGCGGTGGCCGAGCGGTTCCTATAGATCGCTTCATTCCGGAACTGCGCGACCACCACGGTCGCAGGTTCGAATCCTGCCTCGGGCATGGATGTGTGTGACGTCCTTAGGTTAATTAGGTTTAAGTAGTTCTAAGTTCTAGGGGACTGATGACCTCAGATGTTAAGTCATTTGAACCACTTTGAACCAGCCCAAGAGGACGCTCCATATAAATGACCGTGAGAACAGCTTGATTGTTTCAAATTAATACCAGAATATCTCAACAATTGTCTTTGTGCCCTATTTATCGTGATACTAAATGCTAATCTTACTGGAACTTACGGCCTCTTGAAATGAAACGGCATTTCGGTTAGACATGAGCCGTGTCCTCAGAATAAATGCTTTTCCCTCTTTTTTTCTTGATATTGTTTTTGCTTCAACTAAACTGTTTGATAACCGTTCATCACAATTTCTTGTTCTGAATTTAGAAATTAACATCGTCCATTTCCACTTTTTTTACTGAGACAATGATTGTTTGAAATAACATGTTTGAGGGATTTTGTATTATGTTTGGAAAAACTTTATCTGTTAATTCATTTTGGCTGTTGACAGTGTTACAGTAATCATTTGCAAGTTCAATTAGGCCAGTTACACAACAAACTGGGTGAATGCTGTCCGTAATTTGTAAGACTTTTTCGACAGAAAGTGTCCCTACTGCATCACTGGTAACTCGAACCGTCGTATTTGTTCTTAATTGTACTGTCCTCTCCGCGCGGGATTAGCGGAGCGGTCTAGGGCGCTGCAGTCGTGGACTGTGCGGCTGGTTCCGGTGGAGGTTCGAGTCCTCCTTCGGGCATGGTTGTGTGTGTTTGTCCTTAGGATCATTTAGGTTATGTAGCGTGTAAGCTTAGGGAGTGATGACCTTAGCAATTAAGTCCAACAAGATGTCACACACATTTGAACAATTTTGTTTTGTACTGTTCTCACAAGAGACAAAAGAAAAGTATCTTGATGGATGTGTTGATTTCCTCCCATTGTTTCCAGATTACCTTAGATCGAATCTTATGGAAGATCTTGTAACATTCCAGAATATTATACAAGACAATCCAACAGTCTCAAGCATTCTAGAAGGTATACTCTGGCCCGTCGTGGCCACTTCGGCACTCGATTTCTAGCTGCTTCACTATCTTTCCACAAGACGTCCATTGGTTGAGTGCGCTATTTTCAAACCAGAATCTCCGAACCCAACCACTGTAGTTCCAAGCCGAACCTTCTTCATAGAGAGGGGTTTGTAGGAACACCGTACCACATAAATCTCACGGGGCTACGCGAGTGCGTGGCGGAGCTATGGCAACTCGCACGGACAAATCAAGCTTACATTAATTATTATGTAGTCGCAAACAAATAACCGAGTTAGACATACGTATCTTCATATCTACCTCTGCAGGTCCAAAAGAAATCTTCTTCTTGGGTTCTTGGGTGCGAGATGAAGCTTTTTCTTTTCCTCAGTCTTCTCATTGATTTGATGCGGCCCGCCACTAATTCTTCTCCTCTGCTAACCTCTTCATCTGAGAGTAGCACTTGCAAACTACGTCCTCAATTATTTGCTGGATGCATTTCAATCACTGGCTTCCTCTACACTTTTTACCCTCTACAGCTCCCTCTAGTACCATGGAAGTCATTCCCTCATGTCTTAACAAATGTCCTGTTATCCTGTCCCTTCTCCTTATCAGTGTTTCCTCTCCAATTCTGCGTAGTACCTCCTCATTCCTCACCTTATCACCCCACCCAATTTTCAACATTCGTATGTAGCACCACATCTCAAATGCTTCGATTCTCTCCTGTTCCAGTTTTCCCAAAGGTCATATTTCACAACCATACAATGCTATACTTCAGAAGTACATTCTCAGAAATTTTTTCCTCAAATTAAGTCCAATATTTGACATTAGTAGACTTCTCTTGACCAGTAATGCCTTTTTTGCCATAGCTAGTCTGTTTTTGATGTCCTCCTTGTTCCGTCCGTGATTGGTTATTTTACTGCCTAGATAGCAAAATTCCTTAACTTCATCTACTTCGTGACTATTAATCCTAATGTAGAGTTTCTCGCTGTTATTATTTCTACTACTTCTCATTAACTTCGTCTTTCTTCGATTTACTCTCAGTCCATACTGCGTACTCATTAGATTGTTCATTCCGTTCAGCAGATCATGTAATTTTTTTGAATTTTCACTCACAATGGCAATGTCATCAGTGAATCGTATCACTGATGCCATCTCAGCTGGAATTTTGATTCCACTCCTGAACCTTTCATTTATTTCCATCAGTGCAAGTAGGGGCGAATGACTATATACTTGTTTTAGAACCTTTTCAGTACGAGCACTTCGTTCTTGGACGTCCACTCTCATTATTCCCTCTTGGCTGTTGTGTATATTGTATATGACACGTCTCTCCCTATAGCTTGCCACTATTTTTCTCAGAATGTCGTACATCTTGTACCATTTTACACTGTCGAACGCTTTTTCCAAGCCGATAAATCCTGTGAACTTGTCTTGATGTTTCTTTAGTCTTGTTTCCATTATTAAACGCAACGTCAGAATTGCCTCTCGCGTGTCTCTACTTTTCCTAAAGCCAAACTGATCGTTATCTAGGGCATCCTCAATTTTTGATTCTTCTATACATTATTCTTGTAGGCAACTTGAATGCATGAGCTGTTAAGCTGATTGTGCGATGATTCTCGCACTTGTCAGCTCTTGCCATCTTTGAACTGTGAGGATGATGCTTTACCGAAAGTCAGATGGTACGTCGCAAGACACACACATTCTACACACCAAAGTGAGCAGTCGTTTTGTTGCCAACTCAACCAATGATTTTAGAAATTCAGATGGAATGTTAACAATCCCTTCTGCCTTATTTGACCTTAAGTCCTTCAAAGCTCTTTTAAATTCTGGTTCTACTACTGGATCCCCTAACTCTTCTAAATCGAATCATGTTTCTTCCTCTATCACATCAGACATATCTTTCCACTCATATATGCTTTCAATGTATTCTTTCCACCTATCCGCTCTCTCTTCTCAGCATTTAACAGTGGAATTCCCGTTGCTCTGTTAATGTTATCACCATTGCTTTTAATGTCATCGATGTTTGTTTTGACTTTCTTCCTGTATGCTGAGTCTGTCCTTCCGACAATCATTCCATTTTCGATGTCTTCACATTTTTCATGCGACTATTTCGTCTTAGCTTCCCTGCACCTCCTATTTATGTCATCCCTCAGCGAGTGATATTTCTGTATTCCTGATTTTTCCGGAACATTTTTGTACTTCCTCCTTTCATCAATAAAATGAAGGATTTCTTCTGTTGCCCATGGTTTATTCGCAGTTACCTTCTTTGTAACAACGTTTTCCTTCCCAACTTCTGTGATGGCCCTTTTTAGATGTGACCATTCCTCTTAAACTGTATAGCCTACTGAGCTATTCCTTATTGCTGCATCTGTAACCTTAGATAACTTCAAACGTATCTCGTCATTCCTTAGCACTTCCGTATCGCACTTCTTTGCGTATTGATTCTTCCTGACTAATGTCTTAAACTTCAGGCAACTCTTCATCACTACAGTATTCTGATCTGAGCATATATCTGGTCCTGGGTACGCCTTACAATCTAGTATCTGATTTAGGAATCTCTGCTTGAACATGATGTAATCTGAAACTTCCTGGCAGATTAAAACTGTGTGCCCGACTGAGACTCGAACTCGGGACCTATGCCTTTCGCGGGTAAGTGCTCTACCAACTGAGCTACCGAAGCACGACTCACGCTCGGTACTCACAGCTTTACTTCTGCCAGTATCTCGTCTCCTACCTTCCAAACTTTACAGAAGCTCTCCTGCGAACCTTGCAGAACTAGCACTCCTGAAAGAAAGGATATAGCGGAGACATGGCTTAGCCACAGCCTGGGGGATGTTTCCAGAATGAGATTTTCACTCTGCAGCGGAGTGTGCGCTGATATGAAACTTTCTGGCAGATTAAAACTGTGTGCCCGACCGAGACTCGAACTCGGGACCTTTGCCTTTCGCAGGAGAGCTTCTGTAAAGTTTGGAAGTTAGGAGACGAGATACTGGCAGAAGTAAAGCTGTGAGTACCTAGCGTGAGTCGTGCTTCGGTAGCTCAGTTGGTAGAGCACTTGCCCGCGAAAGGCAAAGGTCCCGAGTTCGAGTCTCGGTCGGGCACACAGTTTTAATCTGCCAGGAAGTTTCATATCAGCGCACACTCCCCTGCAGAGTGAAAATCTCATTCTGGAATGATGTAATCTAACTGAAATCTTCGTGTATCACCCGTTCTTTTCCAAATATACCTCCTCCTCTTGTGATTCTTGAACAGAGTATTCGCTACTACTAGCTGAAACTTAATACAGAACTCAATTAGTCTTTCTTCTCTCTCATTCCTTGTCCCAAGCCCGTATTCTCCTGTAACCTTTTCTTCTACCCCTTCTTGTACAACTGCATTCCAGTCCCTCAGGACTATTACATTTTCATCCCCTTTTACATACTGTATTACCCTTTCAATATCTTCATACACTTTCTCAATCTCTTAATCTTCAGCTTGCGACGTCGGCGTGTATTGTCGCCGTTGTTGGTGTGCTGTCGATTCTGATAAGAACTACCCTTTCATTGAATTGCTCTCAGTAACACTCCCTCTGACCTACCTTCCAGTTCATAACGAACCCTACTCCTGTTGTACCATTTCCTGGTGCTGTTGATATTACCCTATACTCATATGACCAGAATTCCTTGTCATATTTCCACTTCACTTCGTTGACCCCTATTATATTTAGATTGAGCCTTTGTACTTCCCTTTTCAGATTTTCTAGTTTCCCTACCACGTTCAAGCTTCTGACATTCCACGCCCCGTTGATTATTCTGTGTTTTGCTCATGTGAACCTCCCCATTGGCAGTGCCCGTCCGGACTATTCCGGAATCTTTTGCCGTTGGAGAGATCATCATAATACTTTTTTAATTACAGGTCACATGTACTGTGGACACATGTTTTTTGTCTTTAGTGCCATGATTTCCATTGCCTTCTGCATTCTCATGCCGTTGATCATTGCTGATTCTTCCACCTTTAGGGGCAGTTTCCCACTCCTAGGACAAGAGAGTGCCCTGGACCTCTGTCCGCTCATCCGCCATCTTCGACAAGGCCGTTGGCAGAATGAGGGTAATGGAACATTAGCACACCATATAAGGGAAATTTTCTTGCGTAGTTTTGGTGGCACGCACAGACACACCACATACACTTTTATTATGTGTGTCGTTTAATTTTTTATTTGCTTAGTCATAACTTTTTCTTCCTGCCAAAACACTTCTGTTATATTTGACAAAATTAAATCATTAAACATGGGCGTTTCTCATCTGCCACCATGATGTCATATGATTTTTATTAAACAGTTAATTTCTTTTGACGACCCTGTACATTTAGTTGTATATCTTCACTTGCACAAACACCTGTGTTATTTCTCACACAGTTAAAAACTTATGGCGTAATCATTGTACCATATGGTGGCATGCCATTCTTGTGAACAATTAATTTTGGTTAACGCCAAGTTCTAAGCTTTTCTTAGGTGAACTTCAGGGTTTTAAATCACAATGTCCTATCAGGGAAACTTTTGCAGCATTACCCTGAATTATCGTGCTTTGAGGAACATTGACTGCTGTGCTGTCGCCTCTCCGAAGACGTTTGGAACGTTGCATTCTTTATCAGAAGATTCCTGGCATTCATCCCATGACGTCAGTGACTTCCTTCCATTCCTGCTGTGCTGACTTCGGAGTTTAAAGATGTAATGTCGCTTTCTGCTGTAGTATGAGAAGTTAGTTTCATATTTCACAGTGTAAACACTGAGCAGTTCATATCAAATTGATTCCATGGGCATCTCGGATGCCAAGTTCATTGAGTCGTTTCTCTAGGTTATTTAAAAATATGAGTTGAGCAGATGAAAAACTCAAATTTAGTTCTTCTTTCAGTCTTTCTAACGGTATCAATCATAGCCTCTCATAATAATAACAGTGCAGATTAATTTCAGTGCCATCAGTGTAGATTTTGTAGGCATCACCAACCCGTTCTCTATATTAAAAACTTCAAAGCAAATGGTGTGTCCACCAACCATACGTCTTCTAATTAACACTTGACGATCTGGAGATCTTTCGTTGGGTTTTTCAACTGTAGATAGCTTGTCAGTCTGACTAGTTTAGTCACAACACATATAAACACGCAAGGCAACCGAAAGAATACACCAACACGGTGACTACGCATGTATATTCTCATGCCATACCACTGGATTCGGCGTTATCGTGAGGCGCGTACACACTACGCCAATGAATGCCAACGAATAACAGCCAACTCATTCGTTGGCCGAGATTTGCTTAATGTGTACGTATAGCAAGTCGGAGTCAACGAAGTGGTGCTCCTTCGTTGCGCTTTGATCTGCTGGCGGTAACATCAAAGCGGTGGTTGCTCTTCAGAACCCTTTCGCAGTGTGGACGCCCGGTCAAGTGTTCGTTGGTTCGATAGTGAAATCCTGTGTCCTTAGAACCAGTGGGTATTTAAAATTTTGAAAGCTCTGACACGTTGCTACTGGCATGTTTCATTGGCCTCTTACGCCCTTTACTTTAACAAGAGAATCGTAAGATATTCTGGAATTTACAGTTTCAAGTACAACATTTGCCTGTTAAATTTAAGAGAGAAATCGGTGAATAAAATGTATCGGGTGCTACTGGCGGTTGTTTTGGAAAACTTCATTTAAACCGTCGCTGTGGCTCTTGCAGGCAATTCCTGCTCTCGCTAAGTGTGTATATTTGTCGTGTTTAAAAATACTGGAGAATGGAGTGGGAAAAGCAGAGAGAAAGCTGATGGCGTTTTATTATGATCTGGGATGTTCATGGACCCCTGCGAATTGTTATTATAAAAACAAATCGAAGAGACTAGACTCTTGGAGGAAAATAAGAGAACCTTTAGAAAGGTATGTGGACGATGTGCAAAGGAAATTGAATTCTAAATTGTAATCTTTCTGAACGACAAAGAGAAACGAACAAAACTAGGAGTGACAATTAACCTCCCTGCGGCAGTTATAGGTCTGCTAAAAACCGAATCAGCTTTGAAAATTTTGCGGCCTACACAATTCCATAACATTCTTTTAAGTTATGAAATATCCGATATTCCAATTCGTCTTTAAGATAAATTATTCAAATGGCTCTGAGCACTAAGGAACTTAACATGTGAGGGCATCAGCCCCTAGAACTTAGAACTACTTAAACGTAACTAACCTGAGGACATCACACATATCGATGCCCGAGGCAGGATTCGAACCAGCAACCGCAGCGGTCGCGCGGTTCCAGACTGAAGCGCCTAGAAGCGCTCGGCCACACCAGCCGGCCATCTTTAAGATAGGTATTAATTTTGAACCACCACACCGCTCCCTACGTTCTGAACAGAAGACGTCCACGAGCGTCATTTCTTCTGCTTCTTTTTCTGGTGATCAGCTTCTAGCAGTTTAATAAACGCTTCACGTGTAACAACTGCTAGATCCTCGGATATCCTAGCAATATCGGTTGGTGAAATTGTAATTAAAGCAACAGTTTATAACAATAACAAAATGGGAGAAACGTCTAAAAAGTCGTCAGAGAGGACTCCGATTACACAGGGTCGAATTAATTAGCAACAAGTACTCCATTTGGTGAGGATGAGAAGTCGAACTACAGTGCATTGGTGAGCAAAGTTCGTTTGAATCCAGTGTCTATCGTTCATTGGACTTCGTTGACGTAGAGTGTATGCACCTGTAGCAAAATGTAATCAAGTTTTCGCCATGCTTTTCAGTGTCACCCCCTAGAGCTGGCGCTTCGTTTGTACAGCTTCCCTCTTCCGTCCATGAATGAAATCTCAGTAATTCAGTCGGCTTTTAATATATCGCACCTGATGCTGAAGTGTTTTATTTTCGGCCGCACAACACTCGTCTGTGTCGGTCAGGTATGTGCTTGTTTCCTAAGCCGCTTTTCCTGCAACCTCATCCTCTCGACCCCATCCCCAAGACTCTGAAACAGACTCTTTTTGTCGTTTTCATTATCGTCTGATACATTTTCTTCCACTTGACCTCGTTTCCGCTCCCTGCCGTGAAATCGCCCGACTGGTTGCCGCGGAATTATTAATCTTTTAGGACTGGTCCTCTTAACTTTCGCAGTGGTGGAAAAATTAACTTGCTATCTAAGTATGCTACCTAGATTACCTTCTATCAGGTTACAATTCATAAATAGAAGACCGAGCGTGCCAGACCGCACTCTATCTACTTAGCTACGTTACAAGAAACAACTATGAGCTTTTTCCGAGGAATATGTCTACCACCTCACAGCGTGTGTCTTAAATCCGCCGATCAGGAACGTGGAGACACGCTCGCGGAATGTTTATTCTGTTCTTTTCTGCGTTAATACTATACGGATTACAGAGATAAGTAAACAATTTGATAACGCAAGAAACACACACGAACACAATCCATGTAGATCAGTGCACGCTACAGTCCGGTACTCGACGGGAATCTGATAGTTGGTCGTCCTGTGCTACTTTCCCAGAACCACAAGCGCTGCTAGTTGTTTGGTCAACGGAAGGAGCTCTCTGGAATCACTAAGCCCGTTCATTAACCCGGTAGGAGAGTGCACAAATCCTCTGACCCAGATTACTTGTTCGATCCTGATAACTCCATCGAAATAGTGGCAACTTGCAGGAAGCACCGATCGGATTTCATTTACACTTTCTGTTGATATTACGTTCCACATTCCCAAGGACGCAGTTTCTTAATCTTTCAATGTACTGTGCACCACTGACGCTATAAATCTTCCGTATACATGGAAAGGGGAAGAGAAGGGCATAAATTATGACATTTTAAGTTTAAACTGATGCGTGAGAAGCTATAAACTTATTAAGAATTATAACATGGTTCATATAAAAATCATATGGATGGTATCCTCCATTATCCCTCTGATTAGCGTAACTTTTACTTCCAAAAATGTGAAACGTACCGCCATAGTTGTTCAGTATTACTCAGGCCTATGTGCTGCAGTACTTTACTTCACCACGGCTAGAATGTCCTCCAGTCTAGCGCTGAAACTGGAAAAATCTCCGTGTTATCCACAGCATCAGCCTATGTCACATTCCGTCAACCTCCCAGGTTTTACAACATCGTTGTGAAACTATAGTACATTCGCAATTCATAATTCATACCTCACGTTCACTACCCTTGCAATTTGTTTAGCTGTTAAATCTGTCCAATACCTGGGCATGTGTGATGGCAAGTTGCTACAATAGCAGCAACAGCTGAAGCGCAACAGCCAACTGCGTATCATTAATCGAGTTATCATAGTATGCGAAACTATAGATTATAACGACCCTACAACTATGGCGTTTGTTGAGGGGACGCTTTATAGGGAGGAATATGTAAATTGGGTATCGTTCATTCATTCATTTATTCATTTATCAATTCAGTCACTCAGTCAAACGAAGTGTTCTATAAATCCCATATTCAAAGATAGCTTTCAGCAAAGTGGAACTAGTTCCGTTGAGGTAGAAGCTAGCACATCAGGCTGCTTCTGCAAAGTAAATTTATGACTGTTGACATTCACGTCGAAACTCTTAGCAAAATATAATATAATTTAATCATAGCTTTTTGGTAGTGTAACAGTGTCTATTACTATACCCACATTGCCAGAGAGACGCCTCACAGTTGTCGATGTAATAAAATACTTTAAGAGATTCAACTGCATCCTCCGTCATACAACGTTTAGAGGCTTGCGGCGTACAGATGTAAGTGTACATCAGTAACTTGGGTTGTGCACTGATCTGTCATTGTACACTCTCTGTGATATGAAGACGTGAAGAAAACTGTATTGTCAATCTAGCATCATTAGTATTTTTAATGATTTGGTGATCCGAGACACCAATCGGAATTACGTAAGCACTTTGCAGCCAAATATGAATTCTGACATTTCTTATATCAAAAATTTAATACTTTTATCTGCAGAAACTTTGGCTAGTTGCCTTCATTTGCAAGGGGGGCTCGTTATCGGCTAGCGGGGCTCAGTAACAGTCAAACTGTCTGCGACACCAGCCTTGCTGACTGGACTGCTTTCGCACTCCTTGGCCTTTTCTCTCAATTATAGCGTAGTACACTCGGGATCTCTGCGTTTCGCTAACATTCACGTATTCATGTGTGTTAGTTGTTCCTCGTGTACGTAAAATAATAATTGCCCTTAAATGCAATGTCATTCACATTCAAATAAATTAACAAATTTCAGTGACGAGTGATTCCCACATTCCACAAATCGATCTACGCAACAAGCACTGGAGTAGTGTATTCATTGACCTGTAGAGTTACAACAGCAGATCGAAACCATCAGCACGAAATTCCACCCTACAGCTGACACATGCCGTATTGGATTTACGGTATAATTTTATCATCCTCTGTCTGCAGCTGTTTACCAAACGATTTCAAATTCTCGCATTATTAAACGCATTGAAATGTAAAACTGAGATTGAGAACGGAAAGATAATTTCGTTGGAAGGATTTTAAATTTTCCTGATCCGATTGTCTTGAGCCTTGGATGAACGAATTTCAATGAATCTCATTATCTTGAAAGGATACAGTTCGTGTCGAATTTAATATAACAACACATGTGTCTCGTGACGCGCGTTTGGCACTGTGATTTACACTTTGCTCAACACTCCTACTTTTAGAAAAAATTCTGGGACTTCCTATCTAAAGACTGGATCACATTTAGACGAATTACAATTAAGTATTGTGAATCAGGACAAAGTTGCTTGCATTTTCCCGGAGAGGAGCCAGTAAGAAGACTACACCAAAGGCAACGGTACGAGGCTTACACATTAATCTAACGCAATTAACCATCAGTCTACCATTTAACAATGGAATCAAGATGTGATAACACTCGATAACCAAGGTTCTCCAAATCGCTCGATTAGAAAGTCCTCCTGAAACACGGGATGTCTCGATAAATTGACCCCATCATACACGATGAAATATTTGTGCAAATGCAACTCATTTCTCACATCCTGTTTACTTCAATGACGTCTGATAACAATAATTACTCAATCGCAAACAACATCAAGAGTCTATAAGTACCCCACGTGGAAACGACGTTAAGGTAGAGTTCGCTCTGTTATGACTGATGAGACCCCCGGAAACAACTGGTGTGCAGGCTTTTACGTTCTCGTCTCAAGCTATACGAAATGGTGAAAAGAGTCGAATAACATCGCACTCAGGATGTAGGAATAGCCTCAACCTACAAAACTTTGTTTGGGTTAGGACCTGTAGGTCTTACAGAACATGGGATGGTGCTTACAAAAATAACGTGAGTCGCAAAACCTCAATAAACAATTCAGCATATTGATGTGCTGATTATGATAAACTGTGTTGCAGATTAAATGAATACGTGCGGAGAGCTAATGAATGTTCACTGCATACATACTAAGGCGATAAAATCGAATGACATTTACCACACGTTTTCATACTGGACGACGAAAAACTGAATGTTTTGGAGGAACGTGACACAAGTACTGTATAACACACTCCTTAATTCTCCTTTTATGGCCATAAATGAGTGTCCGGTACTTACAGCCAATTATCGCTTCACGTGGTAATTCCAATGTTCATTACACATCGAAATACGGTGTTTCATTGTTATATAATTCGAGGGTTAGAGGAAATCTAACAATGCTTCGTTATTTTTGCAGTTAGTTAGTTAGTTATTTACTTGTTCCATTGATCAATAGCACGGAAAAACCGTTATGATAAGGAACGTGTCAAATGCACAAGTAATGCGCACAGCAAACAAGTTTTTTTTACATTACAGTGTTATACCTAAATATTTGTATTAAGTATCCCATTCACTTAAATGGCACAAAATGTATGTATTATATCTCCTGATTTATTTACTCATATTCAAGAATTCATCTATGGTATAGAAGGAGTTGTCAAGGAGCTTTGCTTTCAATTTGTTTTTGAAACTATTACTGCTGTCTCTCAGACATTTTATTTCATTTGGTAATTTATCAAAAAGTCTTATAGCAACATATTTTACCTCTTTCCGTGCCAAAGATAGGTTAAGTAATGGATAGTGTAGGTCTTTCTTTTTTCTGGTACTGTAATCATGAATGTCGCTTTAGAATTTAATTTGGTCCATGTTGTTGAGAAAAAATTTCATTACTGATTAAATGTACTGTGAAGCAGTTGTAAGAATTCCTAACGTTTTCAACAGATTCCTACAAGATGTACCACTATGAACCCCACACATTATTCTAAGTACCTTCGTTTGAGCAGTGAATATCTTCTGCCTAAGTGTTGAGTTGCCCCAAAATATTATTCCGTATGACATCAGAGAGTGGAAGTTATGCAAAGTATGTTAGCTTACTATTTTCTACAGCCTCAAAGTTGGCAATTATTCTGATTATAAAAGTTGCTGAACCTAGTCGCTCTAGGAGATCCAAAATAAGAATTTTCGAATTAAGATTCTCATATATATGTACACCCAAAAACTTAGTATGCTCTACCCTGGCTACTGACTTCTTTTGATGTGTTATGTTTATTGAAGGAATTATACATTTTGCAGCAGAAAATTGGATGTACTGTGTTTTTCCAAACTTCATAGCGAGCCCATTCGCAGAAAACCAATTAATAACTTTTCCAAAGACCTTATTTGTATCATTTTCTATCGAACTTTCTTTTACTGGATTAATAATTATGTTTGTATCATCAAAAAACAGTGTCAGTTCAGCATCTTGTTTCACATAAGAAGGGAGGTCATTCACTTACATCAAGAACTGGAGGGGACCAATGATCGAACCTTGTGGAACATCTAATGTAATTTCACCCCAGTTAGATGAAGTGGCAAACTCCTTTGAATCACTTGAAGCATATAAAGAGACTTTCTGCTTCCTGTTCTGTAGATATGATTTAAACCACTCACATGCTGTTGCTTTTATGCCATAGAATTGTAATTTCTCTAACATAATGTCATGGTTCACACAGTCAAATGCTTTGGATAAGTCAGAGAACATTCCTACTTGTGACATTTTACTATTTAAAGACTCTATTATGTGGACAGTGAAATTGTATATTGCTGTCTCTGTGGAACAGCATTTCTGAAATCTGAACTGTGATTTACTAAGTATCCCATTACTGTTGAGTGGCTAACCCCTCTTGAGTACATTACTTTCTCAAAGATCTTTGAAAATGCTTTAAGCAAGGATACCGACCGGTAAATTTTGACATCTGTGGTTTCCCACTTTTTGTAGAGAGTCCTGACAAAGGCATATTTTAACTTGTCTGGAAAAATATCCTGAGCCAGTGATGCATTACATATGTGACTCAAATACTCAGCTTTAATTGCTCAACATTGTTTTAATAACTTGTTAGAGATGTTATCTACTCCGACAGAACTTTTGTTTTTCAAAGATTTAATAATTTTCTTTGTTTTGCAAGAGGTTATTAGATGAAACTTAATCTGACTAAACTTTTTCAAAACTGACTCTTCTATGTACTGCCTGGCTTTTTCTTTTTAACTATTCTCACCAATTTTTTCTTCTGCACTTAGGAAGTGATTGTTAAATACATTGGCTACCTGTGTCCTGTTGGTTAAGAAGGTCTCATTCTCTTTAACAGTAATACTACCTGCCCAGTGATTACTTTTCCTGTCACCCTTTTAACAACAGACCAAATTGATTTTATTTTATTGCTGAAGTTGTTAATGTCTTCCCTAACATACATACTTCCTGATTTCCTTACAACTTTTCTCAATATGTTACAATAATATGTATTGTGTAAAACTACTTCTGGATATTTACTAGTTCTTGCTGTGTCATACGGTTTCCTTTTTCTTTCTCAAGACAGTTTAATACCTGTAGTAATCCAAGGTTTCTTTGGAAAGTTTGTGGTGTTACATTTAGTAATTTTCTTTGGAAAACAATGTTCAGAAAGGGATATAAATTTATCAAGAAATAGGCTGAATTTGTCATTAGCATTTGGCTCATTATATACATCTTCCCAGTTTACATTTCCTAAACTTTCTCTGAAGTGATCTATAGATACTGGGTTGAGCACCCTCACGCTTTTACTTAATGGTTTCTGAAGTGTACACCCTGTTAGGTATTGTAAGTTAATTAGTTGTGCATTATGGTCAGATAATTCATTTACCACAGGAAAAAATATGTTTGTTCTACATCCTCTTGCTGTACAAATACTTTATCTATTAGAGTACTACTGTCCTGAACTATACGTGTAGGGAAATTGATCACTGATTCTTATATGTTGTTAACAACACTCCTAGTTCACTGTTCCTATCAGAATTGCTTAGAAAGTTAACATTCAAATCACCACAGATTAATAACTTCTTCTTTTTGTCTGACAGACAGCATAATAGGGAGTCAAACTTTTTTATGAATAGCACACAATCCATTCCAAACAGATAGGAAATCAACTAACACTCGCGAGTGGATATTTTAATTATTGTAACTTAAAAAATGCTTCTGTTTTCCGATTTTTATTGACGCAGTTATTTGCAACGCTGAGACAACACTGTATTATTTGTGCGCTCTATTGCGATCCTCTTACTAGGAATGCGACAATGGTTTAAAATATTAAACTTTGAAGGTCTTTTGCTATTTTACCTGTACTTTTAGTTAAGTGCCACATGTTGTATTAACTAATGGAATGTGGCGTTAATTTAACACAATTTTCCGTATTCATTGAGACTGAAGCTTTTGTGTACATATTTGCTGGCAAACAAATTTGTGATTATATGGGATGTGCCTCTGAAATGGCACAGTTCTTTCTTTATCTACCCAGATATTCCAACATCTACCCACATGTTCCAACATCATCAGTGGGCTTTTCGTTTTATCTCTATTAGACAGCAGGAAAAATAAGCTTTATTAACTGTACATGTATACATTCGAGATCTTAGGAAAGTATTCACAAATTTGGAAACAAAATTTTCTTTAATGTAAACGTTATTGCCAGTTGCAGCGGTTTTTTAGTTTTTTTATATTGTACGTTAAAATTGTTTTGCTTGTGCAGTCTGTCATCTGTAACCATTTGGAACTTACTGTAGATAGTTGTTTACATCGAAAATTTAGGATTGGTGACATCAAGTTAGACCTCATACGAATTAATTCTATGTTTATATGAGTGCGTTTTTGTGTCTGTGTATGCAATATGTTTCATTCAGTTTTTCGGTTTTCCCCACTATCTTAACTATGAAAACTGCACTTTTTAAAATTTCACTGTCACTCTTTACGAGATTACGAAGACAAGATGGTGGACAGTCCTTACAAGACAAGATGGCTAAAGTTCAACAGTTGAATGTTTTCTGGGCGGAAGTTTTGAATCTTTGTGAGGAGTATCTGACACTCTGTGTGTATGTGCATTTGTGTGTGTGTGTTTATGAATTAGTCTCGTCTGATAATTGTTTGAGGGCATGGAATATATTTCAGTAGCAGAGATGTGTGTATTTGTTTATTGTTCCTTTTTCTTCGACTACGGCTTTCAATGTTTGTCAATTTCTGTCAGTTATTATTCTTTGGGGGGACTGTTGCTGTAAACGAGAATTTTTATGGTTGCAGGTGAAACAACTGTAACGCAAAACATGAAAGGAAACATTGCACGAAGAAACAGGGTGTAAATAAAATATCTGGTCTGTTTTCAAATTGGTTAATACATCCTTAAAAGCTGGAAATTATATACATTAACGTAGTGAAGAGCGTTCTTGCTGCTTGTTAATAGAGAGAAAATAAAAGCCTGCTAATAATGCTGTAAGATCAGTGGAACGTGTCTGGACAAAGGATTAACAAAAAAAAAATGTTTGCTCAAGGCGGATGCTGCTAATACCGTTTTTAAGTTCTGCGTATTCACTTAAGTCTTTATTGTTGTTTGCTTCAAACTTAAGCCTTCTCTTTAATAGCTGCGTAGTTTCAGCTGAGATTTTATTTTCTTTTGGTGTGCTTGTACCTACAACTAATTTGCTGTTTGCGTAAGCCCCCATGTTAAATAATTGTCCCATGAATGACTGTATAACCCACATTTGCATTACTTCGTCACTTTAGTTAGTGTACGTCACCGTTCTTAAATAAATTCTCGAAAGCTGCAGTTATGATTAGTCTGTTCGTCTGTACGTCTGAATCTGCTTTGGCTCTGTACCTTACGAATCCGGTCACCGCTATTTGTTGATTCGAACGCATCCGGATGCCACAGTCTGCTCACTTCCTTTATTGTTTTATAAAATATGATCAGTGTTATCTTTAGACACAATTGGTACTTGACAAGTCTGTTTTCTGTTTACTCTCATTTCCAACAGCATCTTTACAATAAATATGTGTTTCACGTCAAGTCGTACTATCGTACGAGCTCTTATTTATGATCGACAAGGAGCCTACTAAAGTCTGCTATTTTGAAAGCCACCATCCATTCCGCATTAGGACGTGAAACTCTAGCTGATTTCATATCGGCCCATTACCCACTAAATCGAAGCATTAGCCATTGAACCCTAAAACCGTACATCAACATGTCGCACTGTGAAGGCCTCCGCCTACGGAAATGTCATTTCGGTTTAATACTGTGATAAATCTCACCCTTCGTGACGTGGGGCACGATGAGTTAGCAGGCGGCGTCACGTTCTGAATAGACCTTTAGTTGTACAAAAGACATGCGATTCTGCATGCCGAGAAGCATTTGCAGTCTATCATTCATATGTGCCCCAATTCACCCACCTATTCGAAGTGTATTGACGTCGCTGAATACGAGACGGCTGTCACAATCTGGACCAATGTGTCGCATCGGAAACCTCTAGCCCTGTCAGTCTCCCCGCACCCTTTGTCAACCCCATGCTTAGCTGACACGGCGGAAAACTTTTGTAACCAAACATTTAGAATTAACGAGGAACCAATATTCTGCATCTGGTGAAAAGTGATTTATTGAATGTCGAAGCAGGCAAGTTGTTAAAAAGTTTGTTCCAATAATTACAAGAAGTCCCCGCTCATCAAAAGTAGTAGCATAATACCTTGAAAACGGCTCCGGTGATAAACAACAGGGAAATTGTGATTTAACATCCCGTCGACGAAAAAGTAGTTTAGAGATGGAGCAAAATCTTGTTCTACGGAAGGATTGAGAAGGAAATCGAGGGTGTCAGTTTCTGACGAATCATCGCGCTATTTGTCTTAAGCGATTTTGGGGAAACCAGGGAAAATCTAAATCACAAATGCTCTATGGGGATTTGATTCGCTGTTTCCTCGTGCCAATTCAATGCACCATACTACGTAGTACGGATATACTGTATCAAAACTGGAACAATGTATACTAAAGTAACAAAAGTTATGGGATACCTCCTAATATCGTGTCGAACCTTCTTTGGCATGGCAGCTTGAAGTGGCATGGGCTCAACAAATCGTTGGAATTACCGTGCTGAAATATTCAGCCATGTTGCCTCCATAACGATCCATAATTGCTGGAGTGTTGCCGGTGCAGGATTTTGTGTACTAACTGACCTCTCTATTATGTCCCATACATGTTAGATGCAATTCGTGACGGGAGATCTGGGTCACCAAACCACACGCTCCGGTTGTCTGGAATGTTCCTCAGACCCCTCGCGACAATTGTGGCCCGGAGTCATGGTTCACTATCATCAGGAAAAGTACATCGTCGTTTGGGTCTCCAACAAGCCGAAGATAACAATTTCCTGTCAATGAGTGGTTCAGTTGGAACAGACGACCCAGTCTAGTCCATGCAAATACAGTTCATACCGTTACGGTTAGTGGTGCAGTTGGAACACACGACCCAGTCTAGTCCATGTAAATACAGGCCACACCTTTACGGAGCCACCACGCCGCGCAGGATTAGCCGCGCGGGATTAGCCGAGCGGTCTGAGGCGCTGCACTCATGGACTGTGCGGCTGATCTCGGTGGAGGTTCGAGTCCTTCCTGGGGCGTGGATGTGTGTGTTTGTCCTTAGGATAATTTAGGTTAAGTAGTGTGTAAGTTTAGGTACTGATGACCTTAGCAGTTAAGTCCCATAAGATTTCACACACATTTGAACATTTTTTTTGGAGCCACCACCTTGCATAGTGCAGTGTCGGCAACGTATGTGTACTCTGGCTCTACTGTGAGCTCTTACCAACTGAAACCTTGACTCGTGTAATCAGGCCACGGTTTTACAGTCGGCTAGGTTTCAGCCGATATGGTCACGAACCAGAGATTAGCTGCAGGCGATGTCATGCTGTTAGCAAAGGAGGAGGATGCAGGAGATTAGTGTTAACGTCACATCGGCAACGAGGACATTAGAGACGGAGAAGAACTGTTAGCAAAAGCATTCGCGTCTGTCGTCTGCTGCCATTGCTCATTAATGCCATATTTCGCCGTATTGTTCTAACAGATGCGTTCGTCTTACGTCCCACATTGATTTCTGTGGTTATTTCATACTGTTTTGCTCGTCTGTTTGCGACAACGTTACGCAAACGGAACTGATCTCGTTAAGTGGAGGTAAGTCGTTCATTGCGTTGTTCATGTTGATGGGTAATGCCTGAAATATGGTATTCTCGGCATACTCTTGACACTGTGAATCTCAGAATACGAATTACTTAGCGATTTTAAAAATGGAGTTTCTCATGCGTGTGGGTCCAACCACCATTTTGCGTTCTGAGTTTGTTAATTCCCGTCTTACGGCCATAATCAGGTCGAAAGTGTTTTCACATGAATCACCAGAGTACAAATGAGAGATTTTCAATGCACTGCCCTTTCATATCTTGTGTACGCGATAATACTGCCGCCGTTTCATGTTCACATCGCTGCATGACTTTCTTCACATCAGTGCACAACACAGAGGGTTTCAAAAAATGTATCCACTGTTTAAAAGTCCATAACTTTGCAAACTAATTGACAGAGTTGTCTCATTTTTGGTGAAAGTGTAGCTTAAAGTCCAACTTAATGATATGACTGTAGGTGTTCGAAATGGTCACCCTTAACATCCACATACAAACGATGCCGCCGAACTGCAGCACTATCTACTGACTGCAAAGTGTTCAGTTGGATATTTGTACATGAGTGAACGATGGATTCTCGAAGTTCATCCAATGTGCCTGGCTTTTGTCGATAAACTACGTCCTTTAGTGTTCCCCACAGGTAAAAGTCCAGAGGAGTTAGGTCTGGGGAACGTGGTGGATCACAGCACCTCTACAGCCTATCCATCTTCCTGGTAGATTTTCGTCGACATACGCCCTAACACGATTTTGGTAGTGGGCTGGGGCACCATCTTGTTGAAAGTAAACTCTTCCGTCTCCATACAAGTCTCGGATGGCAGGTAAAATGGATGGCTGAAGCTTCTGAAGGTGCACCTCACCGGTAACTGTGCCGTCAAAGAGGAATCGCACAATCATGCCCCGGCACGGCAACCCACACCACACATTCGCTCCTGGAAAATTCACGGCTTTGTCTACATGGACGTTCGGATTTTCGGCAGCCCCGTAGATACAACTGTGGTGATTTACTGTACCATTGAGTTTCAACTGTGCCTCATCAGACCACATAATCATCTCTGCAAACTCTTCTTCGTTGCGCACCATGTTACTAAACCACTCGCAGTACTCCATTCTACGATCTGGGACGTCCTCGTTCATTGCGTGTAGCAATCGTGTGATGTAGCACTTCCACTTTGCTGTCTTCAAAATTCGCCGAACACTTGAGCGACTTACTCCAGTTTCACGGGCACACTGTCTCACAGACTTCTGTGGTGAGCGAATGAATTGTTGTAACACACGACGGGAGTTAGCGGGATTTGCTACTGTTACAGGTCATCACGATCGTTGTTTGTGTACATCTTTAACAGAGCCGTCAGCTTCAAATTTGTCTCGAATGCGACGAATCGTTAAACGTGTCGTTGGCTCTGTTTGACACTAATTTCGCCATTGCCGTTGAACCTCAGTAATGTTTTCGTATTTAAAATACCACTTCAAAACTGACTTCCTTTCATCGAACGTAAGCCTTGCGCCAGCCATGTTTACTCGAGTAACTAGGTGCATCTAAGAACAAAACACTGACTATCTAGCGACCGTCATCTGACAAAACCAACCAACGCAATACAACGCATGTGCGGCAATTGCCGGAACTACAAAAGATTACACTACCAAAGATGAGACAACTGTGTCAATTAGCTTGCCAGTTACGGACTTTTAAACAGTGGATACATTTTTTTGGACCCCCTGTATAATGCTTCTTAATGTGACACCAGAACATTGCATTTCTTTGGTCAGCTAACGCCACTCATGGTTAGGCCTGTTCCCACTGACAAACATTTACCTGCAAGACAGTACGAAGAGTCATGTATGGTCGTAGGACATGTGAGCAGTATGTCACCTATGCCACCCTGCCACCATTAGGGCCGGCCGCTGTGGCCGAGCGTTTCTTGGCGCTTCAGTCCGGAACCACGCGGCTGCTGCGGTCGCAGTTTCGAATCCTGCCTCGGGCATCGATGTGTGTGATGTCCTTAGGTTAGTTAGGTTTAAGTAGTTCTAAGTCTAGGGGACTGATGACCACAGATGTTAAGTCCCATAGTGCTAAGAGCCATTTACAGCCACCAGTCTTTATCTCAGTAGATGAACGCTGGTGATTCCCCAACTTCCTCATTCAAGTAACTCCTCATTTTACCCCACGAGGCTGAATGGACCCCGTTCTAGACCACTTACCTCAGACAATCTGAGGAATTAGGAGGAATCGCACCTTGGACCTTCCGTGCAGACGGCAGTGACGCTAACCTTTCCATTACGTGAACAGTGAACTTTGGTTGGACTCATCTTATAATACCAGAAGTTTCTACGAATTTCTACAGTATGTAAACATCCGAGCAGCCTACTGGAATGGAATAACTAAACACTAAATGATACACTGTTGATTACAAAAAGGGGACGTGGCTTTCAGAACACGCTGCCTTCAGTTACACAGCTACGACGTAAATATTTGACGACATGACATGTACCTGACATGAAAGTATCGTCTAGTTCACGCGACGTGTCAGCATGATGCCTTTCCGTTAAATTATTGCACTCCACAATGATTACGCACTTACCTGATTTGCTACGTAGTACAGAGTGGAGTTCATCTTATTATATCACAGTCGCAAAATTCAGGTGTAAGAAGCTCGTATATTCTACGAACGGATATAGGAAAGTGTATAGGGTTTAAAGTTTCTTCTTACCCCGCTTTCAGATATAACGCATACATCGGCAGTTGTGGTGTTCAACACTATTTTCACGTTTTGCCCGCCATGAGTGTCTTCTTACAAAAGAACATAAAAACAGTCTTGGTTATACAAGATAGGTTTATTTAATCTTCACATGTGACGCCTTTCGCCAGCTCTAGGCATCATCAGAAGAGGAAGACGTACACCGATTGGATTATGGAGCAAAGGGTCACATTTAAGTTTCATGGAGTGGTAGGGGTATAAATTCCAACTCATAAAATATTCCACCATACGTGAGTTTACCGATGTAAATTTCAACTAATCGTAACCGAGGCGTCAAACTTGATTAAGCGTCCCATAGAACCGGATGGTAACAGCCCAATAACTACCGTCAATGGTTCCGTACGTCAGCGATAAAGTTCTTGCTAATCGTAAAGGAGTCGTCAAACGTGACGAAGAGTCCCCAACAC
Source organism: Schistocerca americana (assembly GCF_021461395.2). Taxonomy (NCBI): domain Eukaryota; kingdom Metazoa; phylum Arthropoda; class Insecta; order Orthoptera; family Acrididae; genus Schistocerca; species Schistocerca americana. The sequence continues at coordinate 192,400,613 of NC_060124.1, read as the reverse complement.
CTGGAAGATAGCAGCCACATATCCACTGTCAATTCATCATCGTGATATAATGAGGAACTGACAGTGGCTACTTGGCTGTTACCTCCCAGTTTTTTGGGACTCTTTTCTGTCACTTCTCATTTCTGCCACTTCCCCATTACTTTCGTAATTCTTCGATTTACTCTCAAATCATACTCTTTATTCATTAGACTGTTCATTCCATTCAACAGATCCTGTAATTCTTCTTCAATTCCACTGGGTACAGCAATGACACCAGCGAATATTATCGTTGATAACCTTTTATGCTGAATTCGAATTCCATTCTTGAACCTTTCTGTTACTTTCATCATTGGTTGTTCCTTGTATAAACTGAACTATAGGGGCGAAAGACTACACCCCTGTCTTACACTTTTTCAATATGAACACTTATTTCTTGGTCTTCCATTGTTATTGTGCTCTCTTGGTTCTCGTAATAGTTGTACTATTCGTCTTTCCCTGTAGCTACCCCCATTTTTCTCAGAATTTCGATTATTTTGCACCATTTTATGTTGCTGATCACTTTTTCCAGGTCGTCTATTGTAATGAAAGTGTCTTGACATAACTAGAAGCTGAAAAGACTCAGAAGTAAAGGACCCATACAAATAACACATAATAACAGCACAGCCCCTTTAACCGCGATTGTGATGGAAACGACGAGAAGGAACATATGGCAATGGAAAGAAAATTGTACCGTGGGCCCTTGGTGGTAGCCTATGTCAAAATAAAATCAGTTTACTACGAATTTTCTCGGCAGTTTCTTCACAAATTACCTGAAAATGACATTTACTAATGTTATAGATCTGCACCGAAGGTCAGTTTGTGTTTATGGTAATGATCCAGTAATAAATGCAATGTTGATCAGTGACCTATATTCTACAAAGCTGGGCAGGACCTGACGAACGGATATCACCGTGTGTATTGCATTCTAGGCAGCACGCTACAAATATACGTTGAGGAGCCAAAACATTATAACCACTGTCTACATGACGCAGAAAGTAGCGTTGTGGGCGGTACTGGATAGTAGGATGAAAGATGGCCGATTGAGTGAGTTGAATTTGTAGTAAGAAATTTTATAAATTTATTAAATCACTACTTTTGAATACATACGTGACAAATGAATCTGGATCACGCCATGGAGTATCAAAGCAAACATCTTTCATGTAGCTTAATTTCATCCATCATATTCGATGTTTAGGGAAGCCTGTACGCGTGTCATTGATCGTGTAAATAGTGAAAACTGTACCAGCTGCTTATTTTTACATAGCAGAACGAGTTTCGAGAATTTATTGACATTTTCAAGTGCATTTGTTAACATGAATATATTTTGTGATATTTTGACATGTGATTTTCTTCCTCTCTTGGACTGTAGATATCTCTTTGAGGGTATACTACAATCGAAAATTAGGACAAAGTGAGTCTTGGAGTGATTTTATATGCTTATGTTGGAAATGGTATTTTTGTTCGTCTATATACAAGTAGCGTGCCTTCTGCTATACACAGAATGTCGCACACACACAGATAATCACTTACACTGTTTGTTGCAGTGATTAAAAGATTCGGCTAAGATATTACTACACTACGGTTGCTTCAGTTACTACATCGGCAAACTAGCAATAATTTTCAAGACACATACGCCGAACACATCAACTGTTACACATATAACCAATTTACAATATCACCAACAGCAACACGCATAAAAGACACTAGACACCCATTCGGTAATATAGAAGATCTTAAGATACTCCACCACTTCTCATGTTGTGGATTTAATGGAGGAGCTTGAAATTTTTGTACACCGGTAATAGCAAGAAGTAGGAATTGTCAGTGAGTAACTAGATAGTAAATCAGTTACCTTTTTCAAATGTTTCTCCTGCATATAATGACTGTAGTAATCGAAAGTACACGGGAAACCCCAAGAACATACAGTTTTCATAATAGGTGCAGTGTGCTGCCATCTACTGCCAGGTACTCCATATCAGTGACTTCAGTAGTCTTTAGACATCGTAAGAGGGCAGAATGAGGCGCTCTGCGCAATTCACGGACTTCTAACGTGGTCAGGTGACTGGGTGTCATTTGAATCATACGTCTGTACGCGAGGTTTACACACTCCTAAACATCCCTAGGTCCACTCTTTCCGATGTGATAGTGAAGTGGAAACTTGAAGGTACATGAACACCACAAAAACGTACAGGCCGACCTCGTCTGTTGCCTGACAGAGACCGCCGACAGTTGAAGGGGGTCGTAATGTGTAACAGGCAGACATCTATCCAGACCATCTCACAAGAATTCCAAACTGCATCACGATCCACTGCAAGTACTATGACAGTAGGGCAGGAGGTGAGAAAACTTGGATTCCATAGTCGAGCGGCTGCTCTCAAGGCACACATCGCGCCGGTAAATGCCAAACAACGCCTCGCTTGGTGTAAGTAGCGTAATCATTGGACGATTGAACAGTGGAAAAACGTTGTGTGGAGTGACGAATCACGGTACACAATGTGGCGATCCAATGGCAGGGCGTGGGTAATGCGAATGCCCGGTGAACGTCATCTGCCAGCGTGTGTAGTGCCAACAGTAAAATTCGAAGGTGATTGTGTTATGGGGTGGTCGTGTTTTTCATGGAGGGGGCTTGCATCCCTTGTTGTTTTGCGTGGCACTGACACAGCACAGGTCTACACTTATGTTTTAAGCACCTCATTGTTTCCCACTGTTGAAGAGCAATTCGTGGATGGCGACTGTATCTTTCAACACGATCGAGCACCTGTTCATAATGCACGGCCGGTGACGTAGTCGTTAATCGACAAAAACATCCCTGTAACGGAATGGCCTGCACAGAGTCCTGACCTGAAACCTATAGAACACCTTTAGGATGATTTGGAACGCCGACTTCGTGCCAGGCCTCATCGACCGACATCGATACCTCTCCTCAGCGCAGCACTACGTGAGGAATGTGCTGCCATTCCCCAAGAAACCTTCCAGCACCTAATTGAAAGTAAGTGAGCGAGAGTGAAATCTGCCACGAAGGCTAAGGGTGGGCCAACACCATACTGAATTACCTGTGGAGGGCGCCATGAACTTGTAAGTCATTTTCAGCCAAGTCTCCGAATACTTTTGATGACATAGTGTACATGAGACCTGGTATCAAGGAAGGCAGGATTGGGTTGCGATTGTGGACGGGGCCGTAATCAGTTAGTGTCGGTTAGTTTATTTTTCAATCACGTACACTTTACTAGAAAACAAAAGCAAATAAAAGTCGATAGTAAATTAATAAGTGTTCCCCTACTGAATGCCTTAATGACAACAAATTAATACTATTTCTCGGCTGAAGGCCCCAATAGTAATAATTTAAAAACCTGTTTCACGGCTGAAAGCCTGAATAGAAATCTTTTATGAACCAGTTAACTTCTTCAACTTGCAGATAGAGTTATTAAAATATGTTTAAGGAACAATTACCAGTATCTCACTGCTAGAATATAATTGTCTAATTAAAATTTTAAGACATGTAACACTCACGGCTGAAGCCCTTAATGACAACAAATTCAAACTACTTCTCAGCTGCATGCTCCATTAGTACTAATTTAAAACTGTTTCATGGCTGAAGGCCTGACCAGCAATCCTTTTAAGAACCAGTTAAACATCTTCAAACGTGAAATAACTGCCATAAAAATATTTTTTTTTCGAAAACAATCATCAAATCTGATCAAACCAAGGGGGAAGGGACGGGGGGTGGGTGGAGCCGCAGACATTGCTCCGCGTATCGACCTGGGAAACTCCCTCAAAACTTTGCAAGCAATGAGACAGGCAGCCAAGAGTTGCATTCACTTCATGATATGGTAACTCAGACTGGTGGCTGTTTAAACGCATGACCAATAATCATTTGCTGAATTTACCTAACGTGCGATGACCAATGCAATGATGGAATAAGACACCCAAGCCGGAACCGGAGGTCAGCACTACATAAAAGAGAAACAGCCGGCCCACAAATCAAGGAAACTGTCGAACTACATGCCTTACCGGTCAGCAGCGGCAAGCCGTAACATACACTAAGTTCCAGGGCAGGTAACTGAGGCGTTAGCGGCCACTACGCAGAAAAAAAAATTGGTTGAACTTCACAAATAATAACATATAGAATGCAAAAATTAATAATAAGAAGTTGAGGAAAGCTAATTAGGTTCACCTTTCCAAATGCTCCACTCGCTCCTCTTTGTCTCGGCGACACTACGAGCAGCAACACGCAAGCAAATGGCTAGATCTCACAATGGTGAAGGTTTCACTAATTGAATTAAGGCCCACTCAACTTAAACTTCCTGGGTCCGGTTGACAACGAGGTTGTACCGCTGGTGACTACAGCCCTTCCATCCGGCATGTATGAAGTCAGTGGTCCCGGCGTGTTCTTGCCCTACACGGACCTGGCTGCTCGTCCGCCCCCAACCGAACTGCCGTCTCACACGACACGGAAACGCCACAACGTCACCCCAAAGATAGTACCACCGTTACTAGATATCGATAAACGTCACTGCTGCCACTAGCGGACAGACAACACTTGCAAATGGAGTGGCGCCAATGAACACAAGAAGAAGACGACAACTGTAAAAATACCAACTAAACTATGCCAACCTAGCAATGGCACTAACGCGAGCCGCAGCACGGCTTAGTATATATATATATATATATATATATATATATATATAAATTCTCAAACAGAAGGCGTTATTTTTCGTGTGAACTATATTTTCACAACTTTTTCACAACTGCCTCTGTTTGTTTGAACTCAAGTGTGAGGTATTTATGATTTAAATAATGAAGAACTGCACCAGTTACTTACTTTTCCATGCTCAGCACAACGCGTTTCGAAAATTTATTCTCATTTTATATTTTTTAACGTTTCCATATGTGGTCTTTTGCCTCTCTTAGATTGTAGATATGTTGTTAACGGTATTCTGCAATCAGAAATTGGGACAAGGTGAGTCTTGGAGTGATTTTATAAGCTAATGCTAGAAACAGTGTTTTCCCTTGTGTATGTACAGGTATTATGCCCCCTCCATTATACAAGATGTCGCACACATCTAAATTGACACGTACACTGTTTATTTTAGTAAACGTAATAGCCTACAAGGACATTAAGACACTATGGTTCCACCAAAAGTTTGTACGCAGTTGTAGCTGTTGTATAACAGGCATACATATGGAAATGGCATGATACCTATACGTACACAAGCAGAAATACTGTTTCTAGCATTAGCTTATGAAATCACTCCAAATTCTGATGGCAGTATTCCTTTTACAAGGCATCAAAAATGCAAGAGAGGCAAAAGATCAGACATGGAAACAGTACAGAAATATTCTTGTTAAGAAATAAACTTCAAAATGAGAATAAATTTTCGAAACGCGTTGTACTAAGCATGGAAAAGTAAGCAAATGGTGCAATTTTCCATTACTTAAATCATAAATGCTACTCACCTGAGCTCAAGTAAACAGAGGAAGTTGTGAAAATAAAGTTCACAAGAAAAATGACACCTTTTGTTGAGAATTAAAGGAGATTAACAACCGTCTAAGCATCATGCTTACAAGGGTATTTTTAAAAACTACATATCTTCTCTAATTTAAAAGTCAAGCATTTAAAAACTTCCCTTTCATAATGAACTTGGTTCTTTCTGGGGTTGCATCCTCGACAGTGTCGCACAAAACCTGCCACCTATGTCACATCCACTCACAGACATGTAAACGACGATTTCCCATCATAAGTTTAATTTAAATCATCATTAATCCCTGTTTACCTGAAATAAATAAGTATTAGCCATAAAAACTTATTACAACATCAAATGAAGCAGAAGTAAATAATTCAGTGAGAAAGAGTTGTGCCAACCTTGTTACGAAAACAAAACCTTGATACCCTTGGCGCATCCTATGAGGGTAGCGTAGACGCACGGAGAGTAATTGTTGCGGCGATACAAGTCTCAGATGGGGAAATCCACTGACGTAATCAGCTTTGATAAACGCTACATTGCTGTGGCCTGACGCCCGTGAAAGAGCATCTCAGGATGTTGAAGCCGGTCGACTGTTAGTGTACTACCGTCGTGAGCATGTACGGAAAGTAGTTGAAGAAATCCGCGAGTGGGAGACATTGTGTTGAGGTCCACGCCTCATCACCGAACGTGGCGCTGAGATGCCTGGCTGCCCTGTAAAACAGGTTAAAATGGGTCAAATGGCTCTGAGCACTTTCGCACGGAACATCTGAGCTCATCAGTTCCCTAGACGTAGAACTACTTAAACCTAACTTACCTAAGGACATCACTCACATCCATGCCCGTGGCGGGATTCGAACCTGCGACCGTAGCCACATCGCGGCTCTGGACTGAAGCGCCTAGAACCGCTCGGCCACCACGACCGGCTAGTAAAGCAGGACAGGAGGCGATTTATGGCAGATCTGACGAGAGTGTGCAGTGCTTGTAAGGCACCAGCGTTTATAAGCAACAGACGAACAGTACGTTACGTACGGCATCGTCAAATACGATCTTCTAGCCACCGGGTGACGTGAGTGGTAGGGTGCAAGGCACATTAAATCCCAAACTATAATTTAGCAAACTTTATTAAAGTATAAATTAAAAGTAAACTTGACCCAGAACAATACAGGATTAATGAAAACGAGAAATTAAAACAATTAAATAATGGAAAATCCTGGACGGAATGTAACAATATTATGAGAAGGAAAGTTTCTACCCACCATACAGCGGAGATGTTGAGTCGCAGATAGGCACAACAAAAAGACTTTCACACATAAAGCTTTCGGTCAATGGCCTTGGTCAACGACAGACACACATTTGCCAACACACACACACACACACACATTCAAGCAAACGCAACTCACATACATGACTGCAGTCTCAGGCAACTGAAACCACTATACGCTGAGTAGCAACTTTCCTTCTCGTAATATTGTCAAAATATAGTATATAACCTGTATCAGTACCGAAATCTTGGAGGCAAGTATTACCTAACTCATTAGGCAAAAGTTTAATTACAATGTTAAGATACAGATTAAAGAAAGCATTTTTTTTTTCAACACAGACGGTCACACAACTCTGTCCTTAGATCGACAGATCCTTAGCAAGTTTTAAATATAGTAATCATGACAATTAACCGTAAATAGATTCGAGCTAGTAGAGAATGACTAGTCGGCATTACGCAGCTACTCCGCTGTTGCCACGGCCAGGCGGTCTGCATTAAAATTGTGGCACTAGTAAACTAAAAAATTCTTAGGAATTTAACTAAGAATTAATCGTGCTTTAGAACTAACAATAGGATCGGTTACTGCCATAAAGTAACGGATAACTACTAATGACTCAAATAGTAAGACACATTTAATAACAATAATAATAAAAATAGTATGACGCCTGTGTGTGAGAACACAGCCCATGAGTGTCACACAGTTTAGTCACTTACATCACTTAGTAATTTCCCTTAAAACTTACCTAAGCTCTACCCTAAGCACACTAACAATACAAGATTAAATAACAGTAAATGGTATGAAAACATACTTTTTTTGAGACAGCAGCAGCCGCTACTGGTATATATGAGGGTTGTCCAGAAAGTAAGAAAAATGGTTCAAATGGTTCTGAGCACTATGCGACTTAACTTCTGAGGTCATCAGTCGCCTAGAACTTAGAACTAATTAAACCTAACTAACCTAAGGACGTCACACCCATCCATGCCCGAGGCAGGATTCGAACCTGCGACCGTAGCGGTCACGCGGTTCCAGACTGAAGCGCCTAGAACCGCACGGCCACACCGGCCGGCCCAGAAAGTAAGTTCCGATCGATCAGTTGCGAAATGGACACCACAGTGAAAACCCAATGAAGCTTTGCATGGGTGTGTTGGGTAGTGTCTCTAATATGACCGTCGATCGCATTAAGACGCTCTTTTCAGTTGTGAGCGCGCTGTGAGCGAGTAAAGGTGCCTAGAAGAACGATGTCTCCCGCCAAGTAGGAGGGCCCGCTGAGAGGCTTCGCCTAAATGAATGCAACCCACCTAACACGACTGCCACGCACTTCCTTCTTCATGGCAATTCTCAGCCGCACTCTGCAGGGGCAGTGAAGACGCTCCTGCAGCCTTTTCGATGGGAAGAGTTCGATCACCCACAACACAGCCCTAATTGACTCGTCCTGAGTATCATCTCTGTTCACTTGAAACCCTGGATACGAAGTCCTCACTTGGGTGCAGGCTATAGACCAGCATAGAGAACTACCAGAACGTCGGGCGGCTGCGTTCTATGACGATGGAGTTGGAAATTTGGTATTACGTTCCGACAGTTGTCTAAGTCTTAGCGGCAACTATGTAGACAAGTATCAGGAAAGTGTAGATAACTCTCGGAAATAAAATATTTCTGTTTGGTTTCCATTTAGGGACCGATCGGAAATTACTTTCTTAATAACCCTCATAATCGCAAACGTACAGTCAACAAGACCACTCGTTTATGATATCCACAGCAAAGGGTTAGGTCAGTGGTGTAACTACAAATTGCCGAAATCAAGGTTTCGTTGGCTCATAAACTTAAAGTCCTGAGTGATTGAAACTTATGACACGAATTACAGACACGAAATCAGAAACACAGAATGAATAGAAATTGACTGTACCTAACGGTATAATTGTCACATACATTTGCACTTTACATACCGCCCGCCTCTAATTTATTCTCTGTGGCAACTTTTCCCTATCTCAGAGGAACTGTTGCAACCTACGCCCTCAATTAGGTGCTGGATGTATTCCAATCTCTGACTTCCTCCACAATTTTTTGCCTCTACTGCTGCCTCTCGTACCATGAAAGTTATTACCTGATGTCTTAAAGGATGTGGAAACATCCTGCTCCTTCTTCTTGCCAGTGTTCTCGACGTATCACTTTCCTCCTCAGTTCTGCACACATCCTTCTCATTCATACCGTAGCAGTCTACCAAATTTTCAACATTCTCCTGTAGCATCCCATCTCAAATACTTCAGTTCTCTTCCCTTCCAGTTTTCCTATAGTCCGTGCATCACTACCATACAATGCTGTGCTACAGACATACATTATCAGAAATTTCTTCCCCAAATTAAGGCCTATGTTTAATACGAGTAGACTATTCATGACCAGGAATGCCCTTTCTTCCAGAGCTGCTATGCTTTTTATGTCCGCCTCGCTCCGTCAATCATGGGTTACTTTGCTGCGTAGGTGCCAGAATTCCTTAACTTGGTCTACTTCGTGATCTCTGGTGTTAAGTTTATAATTGTTTGATACCCTCTAAACTTGTATTTAATTTCACTCTAGATTCTTTCTTTTATTTCCGTCATTGCTTCTTCGATGTGTAGGTCGAACAGCAGGGACTTAAGTCTACATTCCATGCCTAACATACTTTTTACTGCGAGCATGTTTTTCTTGGTCTTCCATTCTTAACGTTTCTTCCTGGACGAGAATATTATAGCAGCAAAACAATTTAACAAATCTTGGAAATCTACTAAGGGCTAACAGCTTCCGTATTCAGTCCACACAATAATGACACTCTGTGAACAGAATGCTGAATCATTAGAGAGTGACTAAATTCGCAGTTCTGTCATTCACGAGGACGTATTCACCAAAACGTGCACTCATCAGCGAATCAACTGTGCGTCCTCTCTGCAGGTCTTAACCCTTTCAGAGCGGATTTTTTTTTTTTTTTTTTTTTTTTTTTTGTGGAGGAAGGTGAATTTTTCTTAATGTGACAGTACTCTGAGAGCATAATTTTAATGATTTTAGATGCAAGATTTATACAAAATTATGTACCCCTTTGGGAAACGTAATTTTTACTGTTGGATTTTTTTTATAGACTAAAATAAGTGAATTAGAAATGTCTTTATTGAAATAAGTAGAAAAGCGAGCATTCACTAATTACTATGCAAAATGAAAATATGAATATTCAGTTATACTGTGGAATACAACGAACCAACCACATCCGTGCATTGTGGCATCGAAAGCTGCTGCGCGCTTGTTGCATTGATCTGCTATATTTTCATTGTGATGCCGAACAGTTGGCAACACCTGTGCATGATGAAAAGAATGGACATTCCAAAACGTGTACCTTAGGTTTCAATTGGGAAAAACTGCTTGTGTTGAAGCTACGACACAGTAAGATTTGGTGTGCACAATTGTAGCCAGAGTGTCTGAAAGGGTTAATTCTAATCTGAGAACCACAAAACATCGCACACTTCCCAATTCAGCTGCCGCCGTAGACACTGCACAGCCGAAGGGATATAGATATACTGGCACGGTCTTGCACACATGGTCACGTGAAACTTCAACTGCTTACACTCACAGCGTACCTGCGGTCCATTTAAAAATGCCCTCTGTCGGTCAGCCATACTTAAAATCTCCTTCTCGGCCCACTGTACTACTGTGCTGACCTCTCGCAGCCGGTCATCCTCCCTAGACATTCAAGCCAGCCCCGATATATTTCTTTTCTTTTTAAGTCATCAGTCTTCCGATTGGTTTGAGACAGCCCACCACAAATTCCTTTCATCTGTGAACGGGAGCTGCAACCTACGTACTCAGTTATTTGCTGGATGTATTCCAATCTCTGTTTTCCACTACTGATTTTACCCTGTACAGCTCCCGCCGGCAGCATGGAAATTATTGCCTGATGTCTTAACACATGGCTTACGCTCGTTTACTTTTCTTTTCATTATTTCCCACATATTCCTTTCCTCGTCGATTCTGTGTGGAATCTCCTTTTCCTTACCTTAGCAGTCTACTAAATTTTCAACACCTTTCTGTAGCATCAAATCTCAAATGCTACGATTATCATCCGTTCTGATTTCCCCCACAGTCTATGTCTCTCTGCCATACCCCTTCTGTGCTCCGGACGTTCTTTCTCAGAAGCTTCTTTCTTAAAGTAAGGCCTATATCTGGTGCAAGTAGACTTCTCTTGGCCAGAAAGTTCCTCTCTGCCGGTGACAGTCTACTTTATATGTCCTCCTTGCTTGTCCGTTATGGGTTATTTTGCTGCCTAGCTAACGTAATTCCTTAACCTCATATATTTCGTGACCGTAAGTTATTATGCAAAGTTTGTTGCTTTTCTCATTTCTGCTACTTTCCTTTACTTTCGTCTTTCCTCGACTTATTCTCAGGCCATATACTGCGTCATTAGACTGTTCGTACCATTGAACAAATTACATAATTTTTCTTCACTTTCAAAGAGGATGGCAATGTCATTCACGAATCTTATCACTGATATGCTTTCACAATGAACTTTAATCCCACTTCTGTATCGATACAATCCTCCAATGAGACATCAATTCAGCTGGCACTCGGCACAGTGTGCAGTGGATCAACGAAATTTTACCATGGAACAACGTTAACGTGGAGGAATCATGATTTAGGCCATACGAGGTAATTTATTTACTTTGACAACTTACACTGAGGTAAGATGTAACAATGGCCCGCACTCTGCAGCCATAACTCTAAAGGCTACCCCCACTATCCAGTGAAAACATTGTAATGATACACTGATGCTTCTCTTTGCTCTTGATTGTCTTCTGACGCGCCTATATCCGTTAGCGCTTTTCTGCATGTGACACGATATTAATTTTGTTGAAGTCTCTAACTGAGGTTCTTTGTCAACTTGTTGTCAACTTGTGAAGCATCAAGATTAACATACTCCCAATTTCGAGGCAAAGTACGTTATATAGCTGATGTAAATAGAAATATTTGTGAAGACTCTATTTCAGCTACCAAGTCAGAGTCTAGCTCTTTCTGTTCTCCAACATAACCATGATTAACCCTCGCAAGACCCGGAGGTATTTCACGTCAACCTTTTGAAAGTACTGTAAAAAAATTAAAGATATATATTTATATTATTAATAAATTTATCCACCAGATTCCACACATGTTTTAAATTTTTAAGTTAAACTTAACCCAAAAATTGAGGTCTCACTAGTAAAAATCGCTTTCAAAACGGTTCAAATGGCTCTGAGCACTATGGGACTTAACATCTGAGGTCAACAGTCCCCTAGAACTTAGAACCACTTGAACCTAACTAACCTAAGGACATCAAACTCATCCATGCCCGAGGCAGGATTCGAACCTGCGACTGTAGTGGTCGCGGAGTTCCAGATTGAAGCACCTATAACCGCTCGGCCACCCCGGGCCGGCAAAAGTCGCTTTAACCAATAAATTTCATGTTCAGTATTTCTATGATCGGGGCCTTATTTCACATAAGTATATTGAGAGAAAAAATTTTAAAAAAATGAACGAAACTTGTATGTTTTATTTTCGTATTTTTGTTTTTGTTTTGGTCATAAAGACGGTAGTACATGTTATTGAAGGTGCGCTGATGTTAGTAACAGGGGAAGAAAAGATATTTTCGAGTTCTGGACGCTACTTACACACCACTCACTCTTCATAAAGTGTGTTGTTAAAATAATTCAATTCAACAACAATTTAAGTTTTTTAAATTTTTTTTGGGATGGGTACATTGTATCCCCACCCCCGCTCACCACGACATATAGATTTATCGTTGAAGCAATTCACTGCTTGACTCACCCACGTAGGTACTGCGAGAATGATGCTTTCGTGACTACACGGACGGAATCACCCTGCTTGGGTTCCAGTTATAACAGAAACTGTAGGAGAGGTAAGATGTACAGCCGCGTCGGTACAGCAACCTTACGTTACAAACAATAGCACTATCACATAGAGAAAGCCCAGAACATGAACTCTCCTCTTGGAGAGAGATTTGGACAGCACAGTAGAGGTGTGCCGTTTGTGCCATTGCTGGGAGCCTGGCAGAATTCGCGGCGCGGACTAGCAGGACGTAATGCTGAGGCAGTGCAGACGCGCACCCCTAGGGCTGCTCTCTGCCCTCAGGGCGAAACCGCGACCACACACCTGAGAGAGGCGCCGCAGCACTCCACACCTGCCGCAGGGTAACAAGCGGCGAGGGCGCGCCGTATCGAGGCCCTGGGCTGACACACGCGGCGGCGCGAGCACTACCGCTCGCTAATGTGCTTAGGGTGGCTGTCTGCGGGGCGCGCAACTCGCGACGGCTTCATTCGAGGAGCGGCGCCGAGGCGTGGGAGACACTTGTGTATGCCGCAGTTACTACACAAAGCGCCGAGTGGCACTACTCCATCTGCCTAAATATCGGCAGGTGTTCTCTAACTTCAGGAGCCTTTGCAAAATACTAGACAGTAAGAGACTTGAGTCAATACAGGAAATATACAGGATGATCAAAATGTCAGTATAAATTTTAAAATTTAATAAACCACGGAATATTGTACATAGAGAGGTAAAAATTGACACACATGCTTGGAATGACAAGGGGGTTTATTAGAACCAAAAAAGCCCCATATGGCTGGACGCGTGGAAGATCTTTGCGCGCGTCGATTGGTGATGATCGTGTGCTCAGCCGCCACTTTCGTCATGCTTGGCCTCCCAGGTCCCGAGACCTCAGTCCGTGCGATTATTGGCTTTGGGGTTACCCGACGTCACAAGTGTATCGTGCTCGACCGACATCTCTAGGGATGCTGAAAGACATCATCCGATGCCAATGCCTCACCATAACTTCGGACAAGCCTTACAGTGCTGTTCACAACATTACTCCTCGACTACAGCTATTGTTGAGAAATGATGGTGGACTTATTGAGCATTTCCTGTAAAGAACATTATCTTTGCTTTGTCTTACTGTGTTATGCTAATTAGTGTTATTCTGATCAGATGAAGCGCCTTCTGCCGGATATTTTTTAACGTTTGTGCTTTTTTTTTGCTTCTAATAAAACCCCATGTCATTCCAAGCATGTGTGTCAATTTGTTCCTCTCTATCCACATTATTCCGTGATTTATTCAGTTTTCAAATTTATACTGACTTTTTGATCACCCGGTACATGACAAAAATCATGGGAAAGAAGCTTTTAACACAGATGGCAGTGGTATCGCGTACACAGGGTATGAAAGGACAGTGCATTGGTGGAGGTGTCATCTCTACTCAAGGTGATTATGGCGGCACTATGGGAATTAAGAGATTATCAACGTGGAACGCTAGTTGGAACCACAAGTATGGGACTTTCCAATTCGGAAATCATTAAGGAATTTAACATTTCGCAATCCAGAGCCGAGAATACCAAATCTCAGGCATTACCTCTCACCACGGACAATTCAGTTGCCGATGGTCTTTATTTAACGACCGAGAACAGCGTCATTTGCGTAGAGTTGTCAGTACTACCATACAAGAGACACTGCATGATATTACCGCAGAAATCAATGTATGACATACGACGAAAGTATCCGGTATGTCAGGGAGGCGAAATATGGTGTTAAAGGGCTATGGCAGCAGACGACCGAGGTGACTGTATTTGCTAGCAGCACGACGTCGCCTGCACCACCTCTCCTGGGCTCGTGACCATATCGGTTGGAGCCTAAACGACTAGAAAACCGTGAACTGGTCAGATGGGTCCTGATTTCAGTTTGTAAGAACTGATGGTTGGGTTCGAGTTTGACGCAGAACCCACGAACCCATGGATCCAACTTGCCAATAAGGCAATGTGCAAGCTGGTGCTGACTCCGTGATGGTGTGGGCTGTGTTCACATGGTATGGACTGCGTACTCTGATCAAACTGAAGCGAACATTGACAGTAAATTGCTATGTTCGGCTACTTGGAAACCATTTGCAACAATTTAGAGACTTCTTGATCCCCAATAACGATGGAATTTTTGCGGATGACAATGCGCCATATCACCGGGTCACAACTGTTCGCTATTGAAGAACATTCTGGACAGTTTGAGCGAATGATCTTGCAAGCCTGATCACCGACATTAATCCCATCGCTCATTTGTAGGATACAATCAGGAGGTCAAGTTCGTACACAAAATCCTGGACCGAAACAGTTTCGCAATTAAGGATGACTGTAGGGATAGCAACACTCATTATCACTTCAGGGCTCAATATTTCTCCAGGGGTCTTCCAACGACTTCTTGAGTCTGTGCCACGACGAGTTTCTGCAGTATGCCGGGCAAAACGAGGTCAGACACGGTATTAGTAGGTATACCATGACTTTTGTCACCTCAGATTACGGGGAGTAACAAAAAGTTACGACCAAACTTTCAGGAGACATTGCACAAGCACAGAGGAATGAAATTAGTTGTATGGACATAGGTCCATAAATGCTTTATTTCCATGTTTGAGTACATTTTCTACTCTTCATAATCGTATTGATGAGGGAAAACACACAGAGAGAAAACTTATCAGCATTGCCTGAAACATTATCTTACATAAATGTTAGAATTATCCTGTTGGTTAGTTAGATTACAAATAACAGTAAGCTGAAATTCTTGGTTTCACCACCAGTGCTTCTTGGGCCAAATGGACGAATGTAACGTCAATATGTGACTCACTTTATTACTCGCGTTGACATGCAACTAATATAATTCCTCTGCAAAAGTCAAACACGTAGTGTCAGCTGTTTATTGTTCATCACGGACGGTGTGAACCCATAGTATCAAGAGTTCAGTGTTAGTCACACACTTGGTTTCTGGTACAGATTAATGGAACTGTAATGTAATGCGGAGTTGATATATCCCTATTAATTGGAGGGTAGGGGTTGGGGGGCGGGTAGGGGAGGGGTTAGTAGACTGTAATAGAAGTGATGCTCAGCGCTTGTATCGGAATATATTTCTATAAATACGGTTCCCCGCCAGGAACACGCTTGAAGCAATTGATAATGGTCTTAGGGTGCGTTCAAGCCAAATGTGAGACGTGTTCTATGCCTTTGAGCGGCGCAAGTATTCGTTCTTTCCATCATCTGACGGCGTTGAGTTGGGAAGAGTTCCAATGGAGGGTGAGTACTGCAAGTGCTGCTCCTGCTGCGGTTCAGCTGCAGACATCTGTGTGTCAACATCCAGTGCACACCTTTGTAGCGCTGCAGCTGTGCTACTGTATAGGAGAACGAACGTTGATAGGGAGACATTCTCTTTACTGTGACTACTGCTATGACATGAGCATCGCCTCTATCTCCTGATGTGTAACAATAACAAGAAAGCCCTAAGTACAATGACATACATGTATATACAATAATAACAGTAATAATAATAATAGTAATAATAATAATTAGAGACGACAGTATTCTGCTTAACAGCTGTTCACTGCTGCTGGCAGCGCGTCATACTGGACACACAGGATCAGATTATAAAAATTGTTCGTAGGGCGTGGAAATGTAGGGACCAGTGGGCACTGGGGGGGGGGAGGGGGGGGGGTGCAGGCGGTGGAGTGAGTGAGCGTGCGGAGCGGAAGTTCCCTTCATAGAAAATAATGGCAAGATAATGTCGGAGTTCCAGGAGAGATGACGTCAGGACCTTGGTGAACATGGTCATAAGATTTCAAAATTTTGGGAATGCTAACGCCGAAAGTCCAGAAGCCAGCGATTATACCCAAAACTCTGCCTGACCCTCCACTGGTGTCTTCATCACCACCCTACTGGCCAGCCATGCATATTTGAACAGATTCGCTGCTGCTGGCGTTAAACTGCCTGGTTTTTATACTCAACAGGTTTGTTGCACCGTAGTGTCGATATTGCCCTTGCATAGAAAATGGGGGACGCCACTGAAAAGCTTCTGTGAATGATTTCTATCCTTAGTTGATCACTATTGAAAGTTAAAGCGAAATTGTGTCATCATCGCTTATAACTTAAACTGAAATTGCTACGCTTGTCCTTCGCTATCGTCCCTGAAAGTTTATATCATCATCTGGGATACACCCCTACAATCACTGATGTGCCCAAAAGCATACACAAGGAGAGTTCAAATTCAGAATACTGAAGACAGTATGCTGCTGATGGGAAGAGAGAAACGATGTATTTAATAGTAAAGTGATCTACAGAAAACCGTACCTCTGCTCACAGTAAACGTCGGTGATATATTACATAACGAACTAAGCAGTGTAGATAATTTTTTTAATAACGGTTATGTCTCGTCTCGGACGAATTACATAATCTTATACGTTAACACTAATTACAGGATTATTGTTCAAACACACAACATCTGGCGCTGGTGATAGCAACCGCTCTCCAGTATTTTAGTATTATATCCAAAGATGGCGTATTTCGGCCATAATCTTCACAAATGACAATTTAAATGTTCGTTTCTTCAAAATCTTACACACCCGAAAGTTCTTCACTGATTATTTTGAAATTTTGACACAAAGTCATTCGAATTCTAGCTTGTGTTTATATACTCACTGGAGCGCCATACGGTATACAAATGGATCTGACCTAAGTATACAAAAACATGCGCCTATTCGTGGATTCAGATTCAATGTTGTTGCAAAATTTCAAAGAATTCGGTCAAGAGATTTCGGAGATTTAAGATTTTTAACAGACGAACATGAGATATTTGCCAACAACGTAATTCTATTTTGCGCCACAATTTTTAATCAGAGAGTGAAGAACTCTGGAAGACTTAAAATTTTGAACAAATCAACATTTACAAGAACATAAATAAAAACGTAAATTTTAGTTTGTTCAAAATCTTCAATCTCCAAACGTTCTTCACCGACTGCTTCTAAATTGTGACACAACATTGCATTCGAGTACGGGCGTGCTTTTATATATCTACTGGAGCGTAACATACAGAGTATAAATATATAGGGGAAAACTTAACGAGAATGTAGAAGTTCTTTTCTTCAAAATCCGATATATATGTCAGAAAGTTCTTTACCGGTTACATCAAAATTTTGACACAACGTTACGTTTGTACATGTATGTGTTTTCATATAGCTATGTTTAATATATATAATATATAAATAAGTATATACTAAATAAATGAGAACTTTTATTGCCAAAAATCTCGAAAATTTCTGGACCGATTTTTTTCAAATCTTTACATGACACTGTGATGAAAGTTCACACTGACATAAGCTATACATTTTAATGCATGCAGTTTATCCATGTATATAAGTGGGAAACAATGTTACCAAATACCTCTAAGAGTACTTCATCGACTTATTTCAAATTATTACGCATTACTACAATCAATTTATGCAGACTTACAAGCTATATATTTGTAATGTGTTTTATGAAGTATGTAATAGTGAATAGTGAAATTATGTTAGCAAACAGGAAAGTTGCATTTATGGTTTATTGGCTTATGGTTAGATTACTACTACAGAATTTGCATTTGCAGTAACAAGAAAAAAGGCACAAAGTCAGGGTGAGTGGGGATATGAGGTACAGAGAGGGGGGGGGGGGGGGGGTTGGACGGATATAGAAAGTGAATAGGAGGAGAGGGACAGAGACAGGAGGAAGGAGGAAGATGGAGTATTGGAGAAGAAGATGTATATGATGGATATGGAAAGTGGGAAGAAGGCCATGGACAGAGGAAGGGGGAGAGAATTAGGCAGGACAGGATAGGGAGAGATGGGGAGTGGTGAAGATGGATAGGGAATGTGGGGACGAGGTGATGGATATAGAGAGAGTGGGGGAAAGAGGGTGTTGGAGGAAGATGGTAATACAGAGGGTGGCGGAGGTGAATCACTAAGAGAGAAGGAAGGGAGAAGGTGGAGAAATAGAGGGGGAGGGCAAGACAGACAGAGACAGGGCGGAGAAGTAGATTTCTATCCTTAGTTGATCACTAATGAAAGTTAAAGCGAAATTGTGTCATCATCGGTTATGACTTAAACTGAAATTGCTACGCTTGTCCTTCGCTATCGTCCCTGAAAGTTTATATCATCATCTGGGATACACCCCTACAATCACTGATGTTCCCAAAAGCATACACAAGGAGAGTTCAAATTCAGAATACTGAAGACAGTATGCTGCTGATGGGAAGAGAGAAACGATGTATTTAATAGTAAAGTGATCTGCAGAAAACCGTACCTCTGCTCACAGTAAACGGCGGTGATATATTACTTAACGAACTAAGCAGTGTAGATAATTTTTT
Organism: Schistocerca americana; assembly: GCF_021461395.2. Lineage (NCBI taxonomy): Eukaryota > Metazoa > Arthropoda > Insecta > Orthoptera > Acrididae > Schistocerca > Schistocerca americana. Next base: position 192,381,667 of record NC_060124.1, on the reverse strand, counting down.
TACTAACGGTTATGTCTCGTCTCGGACGAATTACGTAATCTTATACGTTAACACTAAATACAGGATTACTGTTGAAACACACAACATCTGGCGCTGGTGATAGCAACCGCTCTCCAGTATTTTAGTATTATATCCAAAGATGGCGTATTTCGGCCATAATCTTCACAAATGACAATTTAAATGTTCGTTTCTTCAAAATCATACACACCCGAAAGTTCTTCACTGACTATTTTGAAATTTTGACACAAAGTCATTCGACTTCTAGCTTGTGTTTATATACCCACTGGAGCGCCGTACGGTATACAAATGGATCTGACCTAAGTATACAAAAACATGCGCCTATTCGTGGATTCAGATTCAATGTTGTTACAAAATTTCAAAGAATTCGGTCAAGAGATTTCGGAGATTTAAGATTTTTGACAGACGAACATGAGATATTTGCCAACAACGTAATTCTATTTTGCGCCACAATTTTTAATCAGAGAGTGAAGAACTCTGGAAGACTTAAAATTTTGAACAAATCAACATTTACAAGAACATAAATAAAAATGTAAATTTTAGTTTGTTCAAAATCTTCAATCTCCAAACGTTCTTCACCGACTGCTTCTAAATTGTGACACAACATTGCATTCGAGTACGGGCGTGCTTTTATATATCTACTGGAGCATAACATACAGAGTATAAATATATAGGGGAAAACTTAACGAGAATGTAGAAGTTCTTTTCTTCAAAATCCGATATATATGTCAGAAAGTTCTTTACCGGTTACATCAAAATTTTGACACAACGTTACGTTTGTACATGTATGTGTTTTCATATAGCTATGTTTAATATATATAATATATAAATAAGTATATACTAAATAAATGAGAACTTTTACTGCCAAAAATCTGAAAAAGTTCTGGACCGATTTACTTCAAATCTTTACATGAGACTGTGATGAAAGTTCACACTGACATAAGCTATACATTTTAATGCATGCAGTTTATCCATGTATATAAGTGGGAAACAATGTTACCAAATATCTCTAAGAGTACTTCATCGACTTATTTCAAATTATTACACATTACTACAATCAATTTATGCAGACTTACAAGCTATATATTTGTAATGTGTTTTATGAAGTATGTAATAGTGAATAGTGAAGTTATGTTAGCAAACAGGAAAGTTGCATTTATGGTTTATTGGCTTACGGTTAGAGTACTACTACAGAATTTGCATTTGGAGTAACAAGAAAAAAGTCACAAAGTCAGAGTGAGTGGGGATATGAGGTACAGAGAGGTGGGGGGGGGGGGGGGGGTGGGGACGGATATAGAAAGTGAAAAGGAGGAGAGGGACAGAGACAGGAGGCAGGAGGAAGATGGAGTATTGGAGAAGAAGATGTATATGATGGATATGGAAAGTGGGAAGAAGGCCATGGACAGAGAAAGGGGGAGAGAATTAGGCAGGACAGGATAGGGAGAGATAGGGAGAGGTGAAGATGGATAGGGAATGTGGGGACGAGGTGATGGATATAGAGAGAGTGGGGGAAGATGGTAATACAGAGGGTGGCGGAGGTGAATCACTAAGAGAGAAAGAAGGGAGAAGGTGGAGAAATAGAGGGGGAGGGCAAGACAGACAGAGACAGGGCGGAGAAGTAGATTTCTATCCTTAGTTGATCACTATTGAAAGTTAAAGCGAAATTGTGTCATCATCGGTTATAACTTAAACTGAAATTGTTACGCTTGTCCTTCGCTATCGTCCCTGAAAGTTTATATCATCATCTGGGATACACCCCTACAATCACTGATGTGCCCAAAAGCATACACAAGGAGAGTTCAAATTCAGAATACTGAAGACAGTATGCTGCTGATGGGAAGAGAGAAACGATGTATTTAATAGTAAAGTGATCTGCAGAAAACCGTACCTCTGCTCACAGTAAACGTCGGTGATATATTACTTAACGAACTAAGCAGTGTAGATAATTTTTTTACTAACGGTTATGTCTCGTCTCGGACGAATTACATAATCTTATACGTTAACACTAAATACAGGATTACTGTTGAAACACACAACATCTGGCGCTGGTGATAGCAACCGCTCTCCAGTATTTTAGTATTATATCCAAAGATGGCGTATTTCGGCCATAATCTTCACAAATGACAATTTAAATGTTCGTTTCTTCAAAATCATACACACCCGAAAGTTCTTCACTGATTATTTTGAAATTTTGGCACAAAGTCATTCGAATTCTAGCTTGTGTTTATATACCCACTGGAGCGCTGTACGGTATACAAATGGATCTGACCTAAGTATACAAAAACATGCGCCTATTCGTGGATTCAGATTCAATGTTGTTGCAAAATTTCAAAGAATTCGGTCAAGAGATTTCGGAGATTTAACATTTTTAACAGACGAACATGAGATATTTGCCAACAACGTAATTCTATTTTGCGCCACAATTTTTAATCAGAGAGTGAAGAACTCTGGAAGACTTAAAATTTTGAACAAATTAACATTTACAAGAACATAAATAAAAATGTAAATTTTAGTTTGTTCAAAATCTTCAATCTCCAAACGTTCTTCACCGACTGCTTCTAAATTGTGACACAACATTGCATTCGAGTACGGGCGTGCTTTTATATATCTACTGGAGCGTAACATACAGAGTATAAATATATAGGGGAAAACTTAACGAGAATGTAGAAGTTCTTTTCTTCAAAATCCGATATATATGTCAGAAAGTTCTTTACCGGTTACATCAAAATTTTGACACAACGTTACGTTTGTACATGTATGTGTTTTCATATAGCTATGTTTAATATATATAATATATAAATAAATATATACTAAATAAATGAGAACTATTATTGCCAAAAATCTCAAAAAGTTCGGGACCGACTTTTTTCAAATCTTTACATGACACTGTGATGAAAGTTCACACTGACATAAGCTATACATTTTAGTGCATGCAGTTTATCCATGTATATAAGTGGGAAACAATGTTACCAAATATCTCTAAGAGTACTTCATCGACTTATTTCAAATTATTACACATTACTACAATCAATTTATGCAGACTTACAAGCTATATATTTTTAATGTGTTTTATGAAGTATGTAATAGTGAATAGTGAAATTATGTTAGCAAACAGGAAAGTTGCATTTATGGTTTATTGGCTTACGGTTAGAGTACTACTACAGAATTTGCATTTGCAGTAACAAGAAAAATGGCACAAAGTCAGAGTGAGTGGGGATATGAGGTACAGAGAGGTGGGGGGGGGGGGGGGGGTGGACGGATATAGAAAGTGAAAAGGAGGAGAGGGACAGAGACAAGAGGCAGGAGGAAGATGGAGTATTGGAGAAGAAGATGTATATGATGGATAAGGAAAGTGGGAAGAAGGCCATGGACAGAGAAAGGGGGAGAGACTTGGGCAGGACAGGATAGGGAGAGATAGGGACAGGCGAAGATGGATAGGGAATGTGGGGACGAGGTAATGGATATAGAGAGAGTGGGGGAAAGAGGGTGTTGGAGGAAGATGGTAATACAGAGGGTGGCGGAGGTGAATCACTAAGAGAGAAAGAAGGGAGAAGGTGGAGAAATAGAGGGGGAGGGCAAGACAGACAGAGACAGGGCGGAGAAGGCGATTAGGACGTATTTTTATTACATATTATAAACGTGTACTTTTATTCCATTTAACCACACTAAACCACAGAAGCAAATGACTCGGAACAGCAGGTACCTAATAAAAAGTGGTCTACGCTGTTTTGTTCATTAAATTGATTTGATTCACTCTTATTGCTTTTAGCTGTTTTTTGTTGACACACTTCTGTTGTTCACCACGAAAAATAATATTGGCAACGTGCAATTTTCGATGTTTCAGTCGCATATTTCATTCGACAATGCTGTACGGGAAAGTTTTAGTTAATTGAACGAATTTTTTATTCAGACGTGCCTAGCACTACAGTATTTTGGTGATCAATCATGTTGCCAGACGCTTAACACTAGAACGTCGAAGTTTTTAACATTCCTAAACCGGTGGAAAGAGGTAATTTTGAATTCACATAAAATATTTTCGTATTTCTTTTAGTGTTTATCAATGCATTCATTTTTCTACTAAGCACAGTAATTATTTAACACGATAATGAATGGTTACTTATTCATTTCAACAACAAAATATCTTACCAATTTATTGTTGCTAATACTAACAAGTTTCGTAAATTTCAGATTTTTATTTTTTAATTATTTGTGCACCTTTATAGGTACATTTAGTATATTTGGTCCATAATATTCTCGCTTGAGTTCTACAAAAAAGTTTGTATTATTTTTCACTTAAGTCTGCTAGGCGCACTTAGCACAGATGATTCCTGTTTTATGCGCACATTTTCTGCATCTGCCTTTGAGGCACTTTACACAGTTTTCGCTGGTCTTGTTGCCTTTGCAGGGACTGATTTGGCACTGCCTCCGATTTCTAGGTGATTTCAATCATGTATCCTCTTCCTTTGCTTATTGTTCTTCCTCTTTCGTTCGCCAGCTGAGGCATGAACTTCTTTCTTTCCATTCTGTTGTTTGTTACTATGTTGTAGATGGCCCACGCATTTATTGCCGCCATGTGCAAGATGTTGTTGAAGAAATGCATTGGCCAACTCCTACATGCAACCTTTGTAGTATATTTACGGGTCATTTGATCAACCACGTCCACCCCATACTTGGTTGCATGCGCAGAATATTATGGTTTCAGGTTTCTTATTTCCTTCCTCGCTTATTGCTACTTCAGCACGCAGTTTACTCAGAGGATTGACATTTTTATTCTTCTTTCTTTGGTATACAGTCATGGTGCAGTCTGTGTTGCCATTATGTTGCAGGATGGTGATGGAGTGTATTTTAGCATTTCGTTTTCTCAATTCATCTGGTATTTTACGACGGATCTTGCTCATTGTAACATTTAATGAAGTTTTCTTTTCTTTGAGTCTTAACGAGACGTAAAGAAGTTGTCGGTCGTCAGATTTCTTCCTTGATTTACAGATGGTTTCATGAGACACGGAATGACGTACTCTCCAAGTGGTTGCTTCTCCCGATGCTTGTCCTCTTTGCCGACGTATGGGAAAGCATTACATATATACTTTGTCGCTACATCGAAAGCCAATCAGAATTTGAGACCATATTTTTTTGATTTGTTGGAAATGAATTGAGTGAACGAACATCTTGTTTTGCTTGGTAATAGTTACTGTTCCATGGCTATATTTCCCCTGGACGGTAAGAACGAATATTGTTTTCAATTACCTTCTTCCAAATTTCAGTTACCAGAGCGAAATTGTTGTCTGCCAGGCGTTCAGCTTGAGTTGATTTTTCATCGAAATGGAGAAATCTGAGAATCTCCTGAATTCTGTTTCTTGGCATAATGTCCTTGATAAAAGTAGCCCCCCCCCCCCTCCCAAGAGGGCGACCAGAGATAATTCGCAGCCATATTTTTTGTACAAATGATAACCCCGAGCACACCTAATGCCTATCAGTTTCTCCAGTTCCTCAAGAGACACAGTCTAGTCATTGCCTTTTAGTACTTTTCAAGCATTTTGTGCTGTGTATTTCTTCACGCGACGTAGCAATGCTTCGACAAAAATACGACGGTGGGGCCCGAGATAGGGTCGTCCACTCATTGGCAAGCGTAAGCAATGCAACCTCCTCTCCTTCAGAAAGTCCATAGCCAACCTTTCTCCAGAAGATGAAAAATTGGCACTCTCCCAAACGGTTCCGTCCCTAGAAATCACCTTTGTAGACGCTACCAACTGCGCTTGCTGTGATGAAAGAGGTGAAGACTGACGTAGATCAGCATATGAATCCTCTATCATAATCGCTCGTCTTTCAAAAAGTCTTCATCTTCACTAGTCTCAGCTATATAATCATCAGACAAGTCAAGCCAGTTTCTGATACAGCATCGGAATTCTCTAAGAGATGTAACACTTCTTCATCAGAAAGTTCACGCTGACGATACATGTTCGAAAACGTGTTTCGCGGACAAAGACTATTATCTGAACGACACGATATAATGTGTGGTAGTTTGAAATTTACAAGCGCCAAGTTGCAACAACGGACTGCAACCACCCAGCAAGACAGCTGACTGTTGCCGTTTCGTTGTTGGATAATTTACATACATTCAGGAGAGAAATTACAGCGGGGCCAAATTGACCTCCTCCGACCCTCCAGCTATAGGTATATCGAATGAAGTGTTGAAGAAAATGTAAATATTTCGTAAATTTTGATACATCATCATAAAGAGGAGAGATAATTAGTAGCAGTCATATGAGTTCATTAACGAAGTAAATAAACTGGATATGATTACGAACGAAAAAAGTGTGACAGGGGTCATTTGCCCACTTCCGCCCTTCTAGTGTTACAGATCACCACCACCATCATCATCAAATATGAAGTCGCAAAATCTCACTGGTGGCATTAGAGAAATCGTGTTTTACTGTTCTGAGCAACTTCTCAGCGGAGACAATCAGCCATTTCCCTCTGATCTGTCTGTGAAGAGTGCATGAAACTGAATAGTATTGGTGCACGGTTTGGCTCAGCGGCTATCGAATGATCGAACTTGATTCTTCGTATCAGCATGTCACTGTTCCTCTGAAATAGCACTGAAGGGGACTGGGGTCAACTGGTAACTATTGAAGCATCTCAGGACTCTGGAGTACATTATGTAATTAAGTACGATGTTGCAGAGCCTGTGTTGTTAAAAGGAACGACTGAATGTTCCTTCAGACATAGATGCGTGTTCGAATGTTCAACTGAACAAATGTGTGTGAAGTCCTATTGGACACATTACTTAAACTAACATATGCTAAGAACCACACAGACACTCATGCCCCAGGGAGGACTCGAACCTCCGGCGGGAGGTGCCGCGCAGTCCGTGACATGGCGCCTCAAAACCGCTCGACCACTCCGCGCGGCTGCATGTCTGAAGGAATTTTGTTTAAACAGCAGAGGCACCTCAGTATCATATTTATCTGTCAGTACCAGGCAACGAATTTCAATTAAAATTGCGTAATGTGTGTGTGGGCCCAGGCTGTGGCGCAGGATCAATGACATACGGAAGTTTGGGTCAAGCTGTGACTCACATGGACTCGCATGGACAACCAGAGGAGTTAAGCCGACTGCTCGCTTAAAACGGGAAATTCTGGTACGAGTCACGATTCTGCACAAATTTTCACTGTCGTCATTCAACTACACTGCTGGTGGTTGCTCGTATTCGCAACTCTGAATGCGTTTCACGTAACCAGTTAAAATTTGTAGATCACAAGTCTTCTCCTTTTCAAAGCCAAATCTTGTTGATAATGTTTTCTTCACTAATGAGGATTCTAAATAGCATCCTTCGAGTCGAAAGGCACTGCAAAATAATGCTTCTATGACATCGGTAATGCACGTAGTTATGCAGTTGTGGTGCTTTTCTTGTTCGTTCTCCTAGACTGTATTCACGTGACTCATGAGGCCTCCGGTTATTAATCTTCACATGACAGGTACGTGGCAGCGTAAACAAGGCTGCTAAATGGGCTCTTTGTGACACAGAGGTGTCGCGAAGGTTAAATTCACATACGCTTTTTTCCAACTATCACAATGACCGGCTTATACTGCAGTCCTCTCAACACATTAATTAATATTATTGGTTGACATGCAACACCTCAGCGGCTGCAGATGTCGCTCACCGAAAATTATAGTACCGAACGATAGTTTTCTTCTCATTACACATATGGCACAAGAGTGTTGCGAGCTTTAGTTGACGAAGAATTCCGTGTAGGGGTCATGACAATAGAAACATAATGAAGACTGTTGTGGAAAAAATCTCGTTTGATATACTGTTTCAGTCTTATTATACAAACTAGACATCTGCTCTAAGCTGCAATGGTGTCAACATCCACTATCAATTCTTTTGCACTACATTACTAAGCGAATTTCATATATCACAATACAGATACGACAAATATTGTGTGCCTCTAAATTATGCTCGTCAAGGTGAATCAAGATAAGGAAATGATCGCTAGTTCGAGCCGTGATGTAGCTGTGGGACTGGTTTTCGCTAAATTTGTCTTCATCTGTGTCACATCCGGGCTGATGTTCTCGTGATGCTAGTCCATACGTGGCATATTGAAGTCAGAGCTGCCACGAAGTAACGGTGATCAGTCTCTGCCTCAGGAAACTTCTGAAGACGCAGAGGATAGTATTGAAGTAAGTGAGCACGATGCTGAATGAGATATGCTTGTCTCTTCAAGTGATGAATCTTTCAGTTCATTTGTTACTGAAGAGTGCAGTGCGTGTGAACCCGGGCCAACTACGTTTCCTGACAAAAAAAGTTGAAAATCTCAGAAAGGGAGGAGGAAAAGAAATATAGATTCACTAACTGAAAATCTACGTGTTGTTATTTCAGTCGAAATTACAAAGAATTTGACAGTATGAACCTTCTTATCTGTATGCATCTTGATGGGTGCACCGATTCGTTCGGGAAGTGTGTTTTAAAGCGATTGTATTCTCCCTGAGGCAAGCTGGACCACTGCTGATGTAACTGGTGTTTGGGATCCTGGATACTGATACTAGCGTCCTAACTGGTCCTACATGTATTCTACTGGTGACAGATCAAGGAATCTTGCTAGCGCTGGAAGATCCTTAATATCACGCAGTAAGCTCATAGAGATTCGCGCCTTGCCTGCACGAGCATGGTCCTGTTGCGAAACAGGACAACTATTCTGTCGCTTGGGAGGTAACGCAAGAAGGACACAGTGTATCTGAGACGTAATTGTATGCCGTCAGAGTTCCCTCAATAATAAATATGTGGACCTGAAATCATACTTAATGGCTCCCTGCACCATAAGGCCGCAGTAACACCACCGGTCCTCATAAAAACTTTGGAAGAATTGGGCATCTCCCTTTACAATGGTCATTCGAGGTAGAGCCTAACCCCAATTCATCCACGAGCACAGTACAATGCCACTCATTAGAAGTCCATGCTTCAATGTCACTATACCATACCAATCGCAGCTCAGTGTTGTTGTCTTAACGGCAGTCTACGCTTGGAAGAGTAGTACCCCAATACAGCTGCTGCTGGTCTCCGAGTAAGGGTTCTGGACTACACAGTACGATGCAGTTGGGTTCCATTACGTTTTCTCGGATGTCAGTCACAGATGCGAATGGGTGAACATGTGCTTGGTGCACAATATGATTATCGTCCCTCGTGTTGGCCAGGACGTGGTTGACTGGAAGCTCCATGACGAGTATGCCTCCCATCAAGATCTCGTGTAGTCCACCAGTTACTAAAATGAGTGAATTTCCTACAAATATGGATGCTGCACGATTAGACCAGCCGAACTAATGGTAATCCACAACGGGGAGCCTTTCAGCCTACGCCAGATTCCGATAAAGCTTACGCGTGTACAAAACACCTCCATGTGCTGCTCAGTGATCACTCAACGTCTGACTCTATTCACACCGCTTATTGCCCTATCAGCCATGGGACCAACACTACAGACGAACAACACTAACGTATTCTAGTGGCCGTTCTACTTGCCACAGAGATCTGCACTGTAATAATTTAGTCGGCCGAAGTGGCCGTGCGGTTCTAGGCGCTGCAGTCTGGAACCGCGAGACCGCTACGGTCGCAGGTTCGAGTCCTGCCTAGGGTATGGATGTGTGTGATGTCCTTAGGTTAGTTAGGTTTAACTAGTTCTAAGTTCTAGGGGACTAATAACCTCAGAAGTTGAGTCCCATAGTGCTCAGAGCCATTTGTAATAATTTACCTACTCGCCGATGGTGTGTATGAGTACGAATTACAATGTCATCCGACTATGACTTCTGGGTGCTTCAGTTTTTTGTTAGGTAGTGTTAATGGCAGATAAACCTTAGTCACTGGAGAAGAAGCAAAACGCATAACAAAAATGGTTCAAATGGCTCTGAGCACTATGGGACTTAACATCTGAGGTCATCAGTCCCCTAGAACTTAGAAATACTTAAACCTGACTAACCTAAGGACATCACAAACATCCATGCCCAAGGCAGGATTCGAACCTCCGACCGTAGCGGTAGCGCGGTTCCAGACTGAAGCACCTAGAACCGCTCGGCCACTTCGGCCGGCAAAGGCATAACAACCACATGTGATAAGCCTGGCACCTTAGCGCTCGCTAAAGTTGCAATGACTCCAAACGTGATTTTTTCTCTACTCTCATGGTAAACTGATGGATGACTTTCATATTAACGCTTTATACACATCATGAGCATACGTGGACAGTAAGATAGCTCTTATTACATACAAGACACAGACATTGTGAAGATGAATGCTATTTTGTGTCTCTTGTTATACGCAGGAACTTACGAATTTTCCCAGGACCATAAAAGCGCTAGAGGCGAAGTGGAGGAGGTTACTGTTTAACGTCTCGTCGGCAACGAGGGACCCGTCGACAGCGCGGTTATTAGAGACGAAGCGCAAGCTCGGATTAGGGAAGGGTGAAGAAGGAAAACGGTCGTGCCCTTTAGAAGAAACCATCCCGGCATTTGCCGTTTAAGGAAATCAAGGAAAACGTGGACCATGTTGTCCGGACCGGGGTCTAAACCGTCGTCCTCCCAAATGCGAGTCCAGTGTGCTATCCACTACGCTGCCCTGTTCGGTGCTAGATCAGCTGTGGGTCATCGTATTGCACCATTGCAAGATAAATTTTTTAGGTTGTTTACTCCTGCTGAGTAAGTGGGAATTTACGAGTAGGTCGTTCGTTTTCTAAGACCATGTTCCTTCCAGAAATATCCGCCAATGAACCCAAGAAATACAATGTAATGATTATTGCTTTGGTAGACAGCACGAAATTTTCTAATATTAACTTTGAAACATATGTAGGCATACAGCTTGGCGGTTCTTTCAACACACCAAACAGCCCTTGAGAAATAATGCAACATCTTGCCTCCCCTTTAGCCAGTAGTGCCAAAAATGATACTACTGACAACTGGTGTAACAGCGCGTCATTTGCTACAATTGTACTGGAAGAACATTTGACACTTGACGGAATATTTCTGCTGTATCAAACCAGATATTTCCCCACAATTTTTGTTCAGCAAACAAAGCTCAGAATCATGAAGCATGTGCAGTTTTAAAAAACTTGTAATATCGGCGTCAAGGGTTACTGCTAAATTGTAATCAAATGTATTTACATCGTTGATGCATAAAGAAGGAAAGATCCATAAAGTTATAGAATTTGCAAGGAAAAAACCAGAAACTGTAACTTATTAAAATCATATAAAGTGAGATTAAGACACTTCTGATCAGTTATGGAACTGTTACAGCGTTTTCAGAAGAACGAGAAGATGGCCATTTCTTCATTTGGGAAATGTGTCTGCCCTAAACTGATATATCCTTCACAAACTGTGGGAATAAGGTTACAGCACCTGAATTTCAGAAGGAAATCACGAAGTGGTTACTAATCTACTAATACTAATCTACTACGTTGCCCTAAGTGTAAACAGTTGTTGTTGTATATAATGAAATAACAACACTTTATCTAGCTATGAGAGTACGCCGGCCGCGGTGGCCTAGCAGTTCTAGGCGGTTCAGTCCGGAACCACGCGACTACTACGCTCGCAGATCCTAATCCTGCCTCTGGCTTGGATGTGTGTGATGTCCTTAGGATAGTTTGGTATAAGTAGGTGTGTGTACTAACACACACATAGAACTTTTAGTGAACGGCGGAGTCTAGCAGTATCAACGGCGGGGAGCAGAAGAGAGCTGAAACGTTCCAGGTCACTTCTCTTTCATATTACAGTGACTGTGAAGATTCAATTAATGTAGATATACTTCCCGATGAAGGATACTTCGTCACTGAAGAAGATTTTTAGTATTAATCATACCATACAAAAATATGTTTAAAACTGTATTAATTTATGAGTGATGAGTGATGACCTGAGATGTTAAGTCCCATAGTGCTCAGAGCCATTTTTTTGGGGGAAAAACTGGTGCCAATAGACAAGAATGCGTTGAACGTTGATTAATGTGCCGATGTGCTCAAATTCAAACTGCAGCAAGCAGTCCACTGTATGTGAAATTTTTTCCAAATATGTACGAGAAAGGTAGACTAAGGTAATCTGCTTGTCCTTCGAAGGTGAGTCAAAGGCTGAACATTTACATTATATATTACGTAATGTGAAAGACACACTCTAAGGAAAGTAGATGACGCACCACAACGGAATTCTCCGAATGATACGGAAATCAGCAATCGTGATGTTTATGTACAGACATACAAGCGATTACAGTTTCAGAACAACTGGATGACTTATTCAAGGTAAAGAGCTCCCAAATTGAGCAAGTCAATAACGCGTTTGTAAACCTCTGACTCTTACGCAAGCAGTTAGTTTTGGCTGATGGCGTAGTTGTATGTCATGCTGAGAGATATAGTGCCAAAATTCTGTCCTATCAGCGAGTCACATCGTTAAAAATCCCGAGGCGGTCAGAGAACCTAGCCCTTAACGCTCCAAGCATTCTCAGTTGGGGAGAGGTCTGGCAAACTTGGTGGCCAAGGTGGGGTTTGAAAAGCACGAAGACGAGCAGAATAAACAATCGCCTTGAGTGGGCAAGCATTATCTTGCTGAAATGTAAGTCTTGGATGACTTGCCACGAAGGGCTACGAAACGGGGCGTACAGTATCATCGACATTCCACTGTTTTTTAAGAGTGCCGTAGATGACAACGAAATGTGTCCTGCTATGGAAAGAAATGACACCCCAGACTCCTGGTTGTCGGGTTGGATGGCGGGAAACAGTGAGGTAGGTACCCCAACGCTGTACGGGGCGTCTTCGGACACGTCTTCGGCCTGGAATCTCACTTACAGGAATAGAATTGCCTTTTTGATGAGTCCCGCGACGACATGTTTCGAGACGCCTCGGACAGCAATGGTATAACAGCCCGACAAGCAGAAGCGATGTTCTGGGGTGCCATTTCGTTTCATAGGAGCACCCCTGTAGTTGTCATTCGCTGCATCCTTTCAGGACAGTGGTACGTCGACGATATTCTACTCCCCTTTCTGCTGCCCTTCACGGAGGGCCATTTCGGTCTTATATTTTAGCAGTATAATGCTCGCTCGCACATGGAGAGAGTTTCAAGTCATTGTCTGCATACTTGCCAAACCATACCTTGGGCAGCAAGCTCGCCGGATCTCTCCGCAATGGAGAAATTTTGGAGCAATACGGGCAGGGCTCTCCAACTAACTCGGCAGTTTGACGACGTAATGCGCTAATGGGACTAAATTTAGTACGATATCCCACAGGAGGACATCCTACAACTATGAATCAATGGTTCAAATGGCTCTGAGCACTATGGGACTTAAAATCTGTGGCCATCAGCCCCCTAAAACTTAGAACTACTTAAACCTAACTAACCTAAGGACATCACACACATCCATGCCAGAGGCAGGGTTCGAACCTGCGACCGTAGCGGTCACGCGGATCCAGACTGAAGCGCCTAGGACCGCACGGCCACACCGGCCGACTATTAATCAATGCTAATCCGAATAGCTGCTTGTATAAGGGACAGGTATCGGCCAATGCGTTATTGACTTGCTCGCCTTTTTAAGCTCTTCCTCTGGAATAACTCTTCCTTTTTTTCTGAAATTGTAGTCATTTGTTTGCCTGTACATGTACATCATATCTACCAATTCCCGTGCCATTCCAGTCATTGCTTCGTGGTGTGTCGGTTTTTTGACTTACAGTGTAGCTTTCATTCAATACTGGCTGGCTCAACTAGCGAAAGTTTAATTATAACCACTCAGTACTTCCAGAATAAGATAGCTGTCAACAAATGTGCACTAAAGTGGAAATAACCAACAAACCGGCAAAGCTCAGTATCGTGGGACTGGCGGAATGACGCTTCACGTGGTATAATTGTAATATCTTTCTCCACCGATGCCTTCTTCGCTGCACAGGACTTTCAAGGTAATAACTACTGTGCTGCAATTAACGGATGAGCGACTCCCGCTAGTGGGAGGCTGTTGCGTTATCCAAATAAGAGCGAAGTCCACGAGATAAGAACACAGCTGCAGCGACCGGAGAGTCTCGCTATCGCTAGTAGTGCAGCATGACCACGGTCGGGAGCGGCTCGCAGGAGAGACTGCAGCTCCTGAGAGGTCCGCCGCTGACGGAGGCGGAGGAGGCGGGGGCGGAGCTGCCCCTGGCGCCCTCCCTCGTCCAGAAGCTGGCCGCCTACGGAGACCGCCTTCTGCAGGTTGGTGTACGGGCGATTACACAAGCACTTGCTTATCCAGCATTTACAGTGAGCGAGTACAGGGGACTTCTAACAACAATACAGAAGCTTCAGAAGCATCCAACGTTTCTATCAAAACATAATTATAATGGTTGTGAACTGGAGCCTTCACAATGGCTGAGGTACCGCATTTGTTCTCGGGAAGTAGACGGTTCACATGCGACTCCATGAGCCATTTTAAACATTCCAGGTGAATCTACATTTATAGGTACATCTACGTGGTGTACAGATATACTCTGCAATCCATCGTTTGGTGTTTTGGTGGGGGGTAGTTTAATGGTTGTAGATTTACTTACTGTTCATAAATTAATACAGTTTTAAACATTTTTTTGTATGGTATGATTAATACTAAAAATCTTCTTTAATGCCGAAGTATCCTTCACCGGGACGTATATCTACATTAATTGAATCTTCACAGTCACTGTAATATGAAAGAGAAGTGACCTGGAAAGTTTCAGCTCTCTCCTGCTCCCCGCCGTTGATGCTGCTAGACTCCGTCGTTCACTAAAAGTTCTATGTGTATGTTAGTACACACAGCTTCACTATAGGCAGACTTGACTACGGGGTAGGTGCAGTAATACACTCCGATGATTCTTTAATGCTGACGACAGATTGAGGGAAAATTATTTGACAAAATGAAAACTGTTTCGATGATAGGAGGCCTGTTCCGACGGAATTGTTCCGTGCGCCGTTTCGAAGCGGCACTCTTTCAGCAAGAGAGACGACTGTCTGTGCGAATACATGTCAACAATCACACATTCCAGTGAAGTTCGTTTCGAATGAAAAATAGCTCACCTTTTCACAAACTTTTATTAATTTAATCTTCTTGTATCCTTTACTAACATTTAAACGCATTTAAGCAGATTTTTATACGCCCCAGGGCCTAATAGGCTTCTACCTTTTAAAAAAGTAAGGAATATTTTCGCGTAAGTCTCCACGTCTGTTCACGCCATCACATGAACACAATAGCTACAGTCTCCGTTACACTTCTTCTCGTCCCAACAACGTCTCTCAATTCTTCACATTGCAGAGAGCTTCTTTCTTGCAGTTGACAATGTTTGTCTGGCAGTTAACACGAGTATTGTGATCTTAGTGCATGCGCTCAGAGTTTAATTTGTTTATTTACAGTTCTTACAAGAAATATTTAATAAAATTGACACAACAATGTATCATGACAATTGTACTTCTCAGTACCATTGTTTGCTTTGCTGTTCCACTCGCAAATGGATGGAGGGAAAAGCGACT
Source organism: Schistocerca americana (assembly GCF_021461395.2). Classification (NCBI taxonomy): domain Eukaryota; kingdom Metazoa; phylum Arthropoda; class Insecta; order Orthoptera; family Acrididae; genus Schistocerca; species Schistocerca americana. The sequence continues at coordinate 192,366,166 of NC_060124.1, read as the reverse complement.
ATCTACATGCTTCCGCACGAGATCTAACTTCTCTTATGTTGCTTTTACGGTGCATGAAGTGGTTCTTTTCGTATCAGCTTAATAAGTACCGTGCCCTAGTGTACCGTAAGGTCAGAAAGAAAAGGGCCCCCTTCAAAGGCGCCAAAAAAGGTGCTGTTATCCTCATTTTCAATTGAAGTTGCTTTTAATACTCATTATTTTCCAAATCAGGTTCAATGGCTTTACTAGCTTCAACCAAAATTAAATTCAAGCAAAGATGGTCATTGTTAGTGGAGAACGTGCTTGGTGACGAATGACTGCATACGTAGCTGATGTTCATGTAAGAGATACCACGTTGCAATACGCTAGCTGGGCTTCCAGTTTAGAAGCTGTTTCCATAAATTAACTAACGATAGCGCGCCGATGACGCTCGACCTTTGCGTCTCTAAGCAAGTCACTTATAACCTAATTTAAAAGGCCACAAAGGACTTGCGTTATATAATTAAAACAGGAAAATGTGAGTTTGTCATTTTGCAAAATAAAAGAAAGATTAAATTAAAATGGCCCAACTGCCTCTGGGAAAACGGAGCAACGAATGCACTTATTTTTGTATCATGACGCTGCCAAAACGGGAAGAAGGTAACATCGTAATGAAACTTTTTTTTATACGTTAACTAATCACAACTTTGCAGAAGAAAGATTATGTATCATGTAAGGGGTTTACAAGTCTTCATTTTCAAAATAATTTGCTGTTTTATAATACGGTTAAAGAAAAGACATTGATGCTGTAAGGAAATGTCAAAAAAAATTTCCAAAAAATTTAAGAAAAATTGTTTAAAGTTTTTCTTTGAAGTGAATGCAAATTCATCAGCGTCGCATTAGATGTTTAGAGGCTCCTTTATTAGGCACCGCTACAATTGCACACCGTTATAGCTGCGGCTTCAGGTGACATTCACTGTTCACTTTAAAGGGCTAGAGAGAATCTAACATACAAGTTGTAAACTGATTAGTTGCGTAACCTCTTAAATCGATAATCACTGAAAGGCTAAAGTCGGAGTTATACATCGTAAGGCGAACGACGTCGGAAGCGTCGAAATTCATGCTCGAAAAATACCGCAAAACTGCTTAATTTGTTAGTATAATTTATTGACTTTTGGCATTAATCATTAGCCAGAGAAGTGAGTAACCACAGATTTGGTATAAAATGTAACACGTACGACGTAAACATTACAAATTACATTAATTGCAGGTAAACGTCATGATACACTCTACACGCTCACTCACACACACACAACAGTCAGTACGTCAAAACTTCTTACGCTGGAACATTTGCGTAAAAATTATAATTGAATATCAGCATCTTACAGAAACTGGGCCACGTTAAGATAGTCAGTGTTGTCAGCTGTCGAATCAGGTCCGTCATAGATGTAGACTGACGAAATTATGCTTTGGTCAAGGCCTTAGGCAACTTACGCCTTTTTCATAGCGTGGACACTCTAGTATCACATGGCGAGGCCTACGATCTCAGTTCGCTGACCTTCGCAGTATACAGATGGCTGAACTTTCATCCCATAATGATGTGAAAAACCATGACTCAACCGGATGCGCATTATAGTTGTGATATAACGTCTAGATAGCTTAGTGGCATACTCGGCTGTACTGCGGCGTAGTATCTTGCTTTAAACATTTTTAAGACCTCCCATGTCTGTGTGATGGATCTTCTTCTTTACTTCAGGAACAAAATCTGTGTCTGAAGGCACATGTAATAAGGTTGGCCATTAATAACACTTTGTTTGGCCTTGTGGTCCGCCACCTCGTGACATAGGTACCAGAGTGTCCCTTGATCCATAATAACTGAAGAAGTTTATGTCGATTTTCACACTGATAGATTAACTTAGTTGCATCGAGCACATGGTAGTTACTGTTGGGGACCCATTGTTAAGTTTCTAGTGTACTCCACGGGTCCGTGACAACAAGGATGTTGTCGAACCGATTTGCCGCATATTGAAGGGCTTCCTGAAATGCAAAATCTTCGGCAGTGAAGATGCTGTCTTCCGTCGGTAGTTTAAGCATATCCCAAGATAGTGGATTCCGCAGAAGTAAGCAAAGCCGGTGCCAAAGTTGTCTTATAACAGACACAGGGTTTAAAAATAGACTGCTGGTAAAATGCAGTTCCCATTAAAAGAGGAGTGCAGTTAACACGCACAACATCTCCGTCACGAGGATAGAACCGTAGTTCGTGTTGGTCACCACTAAAACTATGCTAAGGCAGTAATGACATTGCATTGAAGAATTTTCATTTATTTTAAAAATAATTTTTAAAGCTTTCTTAACATTCTTCGGAGAATTTTAAGAAAAATATTTACACTAACAATTCATAATCTAAGCTGTGGTGGCCGTAACTACAAAACAGTGTGTTCAATGGAAAATGTTCTTTAGCATCATACGGGCCAACAACCAGGAGTGATAACAACAACCAGGAGTGATAACCTGAGGTGTCTTTCCTTTTCATCGCAGGAGCTCTTTGGTCGACAACCTTGCACCACAGCGGTACGCCGACGTTATTCTACGCCCCGTTTTGTTCCCTAAATCGCAAGCCATCCCGGGCTCACATCTCAGCAGCGTACTGCCCGCCCACACACGGCAACATTGTCACTGCTGGTCTTCATTTTTGTCAAACACTACCTTAGCCTGCAAGGTCGCTAGATATCTTGTAGGCTGAGAATGTTTGGAGCAATATGGGCAAGTGCCTCCAACCATCTCTGGATTTTTACGGTTTATTCTTCAACGGGACAGAATCTGGCACGATATCCGTCAGGGAGACATCCAGCAAGTCTTCAATCAATGCCAACCAGAATAAACGCTTGCATGCGGGACAGATCTGGATCAACACGTTATTGACAATTATAGCTCCTGCATTCCTGATCTGTTTTCCTCAATGTGAAGGTGTCCCATTGCAAAGCAGGTGCCACCCACTGGTTTAATTATTGAAAATGGATGTGTATGGAAATGTGATCCTCAATAATGATTTAAAAACATTGCGCACTGAGTACATCTTAGAAGTCATAAAGTCAGGTCATTGCGAGGACCAAGTAAATGTAGGCAGACAATTATTGGTCATGTCGACCCTGATCCATGACAGTCATTACTAGGCAGCTGTTGTTTTTGGCGACCCTTATTAAGGATCTTCCGTCTGGAACCGTTTCTTGTTTTGCAATCAGAACGGTACAGTGAGGCACATTTTAGGATGAGAAGTCAGTTGCAGCGATCATTTATCGTCCCAGTTTTGTCTCACTTGCACACTGTTCAGAAAGCACAGCATCGTTAACACAAAGTGTGTTCTATTTTACTTATGTGATTGCATTTTGTGGGATTTCACTCTTACGAGTTGCGTTGAAGTTTTGTCTTTCTTGTGTGGGATGATTTGTTTATTTGTAAGGGGTGTTAATTTATATCTGATTTGTACTTGCCCATGTTCACTAAATTAGCAGATTTCATAACTGCGCTGTTTAAAACGGATAGAGTGCACTCTAGAGAAGCTTGAGGAATCACTAGGCAAACGGATTTAACAGTTTAGTTACATGTTATGTTGATACCTTTTGAGGGAGAGGCGTTAGCAGCTGTTCCATTACCTGAAACCCAGTAAAACGTACCGAAAACCAAGCAGTGTGGAAGTGGCATTGTTGGCGTAACGGAGTCAAATTTAGTGTAGAGGAGCTCAAGTTAAGGATATATGGTGGACGGTCCTCCCTGGCTTAAAAAATATTGAAAGAAGCACAGGAGAGAGATAGAAAAGCCCATGAGAGAGATAGGTAAAGAAGAATCAGAGCGGATAGAACAACGGGAGAGCGATAACAAAGACGAAGCAGACAGCACAATAACCACGAAGACACAACCAATTTTGGAAAAAAATACTGACATAAATAGATTGAAATGTTTTTCAGAGTTGAAATCAATGGGCAGATGGATAATTGCTTTCTAAAACTGAGTAAAGCGTCGTGGCCCGGCTGGTACAGCTGGAATCAAGACTGCGGAAGGCAGAGGAAGCTAATAGTTTACTATCACAAAGTGTGCAGAAGAGAGAATAAACAAATACTTCATCGAGTCAAAAAGTGATAGTTCTGGTGGAGCGAACATTATCGGAGGCGACAGAACCGGGGCGATCTGAACTTGTCTCGGTCAGAGGTAATCTTGAAAAATTAAAGATAGCAATTGAGTGACTGCGAGCCATGGTGCTGCTAATATCAGTAGCAGGGAGTAGAATGAGGAACGTTAAATGATTAGAGTATTTGCGAGAATTCACAACTGAACAGCTTACCTCTCTTTGTAAATGCGACGTTTCGAGAGATTCAAGTGAAGCGACAGTACCTGTGTCCAGTACAAGACAAAAATGTTTTGACAAACACTTCTCGTTAAAAAATGTCTTACTTTTACAGCAGGAGTAGACCATTATATCGAAATAAGGACGGAAAAATAGATAAAAGCTGACCTCGGGGAAGATCAGTTTGGGTTCCGAAGAAATGTCGAAACACCCGAAGCAACAATCGCGCTATGACCTCTCTTAGAAAATAGACTAAGGGAAAGAGAACGTAAGTTTATAGCATTTCAAGAATTACAGAAAGCCCTTGGCAATGTTGACTGGAGTAATTCTCTGAAAATCTGAAGGTAGATCTGTGGAAGGTAGCGGTAGGATTAGTTGCAGCTTGTACAGAAACCAGACGGCTGTCGTAAGTGTTGGACGACATGAAAGGAAGCATGGTTGAGAAGAGAGCGAGACAGTGTTCTAGCTTATCACATTCAAACTGTACAATGAGCAAGCAGTAAAGAAAACAAAGGGAAATTTTGGAGAAGCAATTAAAGGCCAGGAACAAGGCATAAAAACTTTAGGGTTTGCCGATAATATTATAATTCTCTGAGAGACAGCGACGAATTTGAATCAGTAGTTGAACGAAAATGGTTCAGATGGCTCTGAGCACTATGGGACTTAACATCTGAGGTCATTAGTCCCCTAGAACTTAGAATTTCTTAAACCTAACTAACCTATGGACATCACACACATCCATGCCCGACGGAGGTTTCGAACCTGCGACCGCAGCAGTCACACGGTTCCAGACTGAAGCGCCTAGATCAGCTAGCCCACCGCGACCGGCAGTTGAACAAAATGAGCAGCGTCTTGAGAAGAGGGTGTAAGACAGTACATGATAAAAAGTTAAGGAAGGGTAATGGAATGTAGTCGAACGAAATTAGGTTATGCCGAGGGAGATGTAAGTGGAAATGAGACGCTAAAATTAGTTGATGACATTACGTATTTGAGTAGCAAAATAACTGATGATGACCGAATTATAGCTTGTATAAAAGGTAGACTGGCAACGGCAAGAAAACGTATCGAAAGAAGAGAAATTTCTTAACGAGAATATTAATTTAAATATTATCAACTCCTCTCTGAAGGTATTTGTTTGGAGTCTAGCCTTCTATCGAAGTGTAACTTGGATGATAGACTGACAAGAAGAGAATAAAAGCTTTTGAAATGTGGTGCTACAGAAGTATGCTGAAGATAAGATGGGTAGATCGCGTATTTAATGAGGAGGAACTGAATAGAATCATGGTTATAAGAAACTTGTGGCACACCTTCACTAAAATAAAACATCGGTTAATGAGACAAATGCTGAAGCATGAAAGAATCTTTATTTTACCACTGAAGGAAAGTGTGGAGGGGTTAAATTGTAGAAGGAGACCAAGAGAGTCGTTTAAAATGGAGTCTGCAATAGTTATTCGCAGATGGTGAGGTTGGTACAGGATTGAGTAGCGTGCGGAGCTGCGTGAAATCAGTCTTCGGAGTGAAGGCCACAAAAACAACCAAACGCAACGAACTATCAGAAATTAGACAGTGGTAGAGTTTTCCTGATAAAAATTACTATTAGAATTTTGCTTCGCTCAATGACATTCAGCACACGTCTGCAGACCATGGCTGTGCGATGTGTATGTTGTGGGGAATGCTACTTTTTCCAGTGGTTTCCACTTATATTCGGGGAAGTTAGTGTTTCTAATTTCTTCTAAGTAACGAGTTACACGATTTATTTCTCCTACCCCCAGAGAATCATTTTTCACGGTGCGGCTACGAGAGGGCGGATGGGGAGGACACATGATTGCTTGAGCGGCACAGTGGCTGAGTTAGTGGTAAGGACGCTGGCGGAGAGGTCAGGTAGCTGCAGAACGTAGAAGCAGCAACACCCTCTGAGCCCAGCGCCGTCGCCGTGGTGGAAGTGGTGGACAGACCTGCGGCATGTCTCCAGGGTTCGAATTTGCGAGGCGGCCTAGATGTATGAAACGGCGAACTGAACCTGAATGTGTAGTAGCCTGTTGCTGGACGGAGACGAACAATCTAAGGTTTGGGCGGAACCGTCGGCGAGGGCCTGAGAAAGCTGGTGCACTGCCGCGCTCTCAGCCAGACCTCTCTAAAGTCGGCATCGGGCGTGACTGCTGTGTGAACACAGCAGCCTGGAGTAGGGGATGGCGTCTCGCTCCCGTCGGGTGGACAGCGACTTCAGTCGATGCGGAGAAGGGGGTCTGCATGTCACGTATAGTAAGCACTACCCAATTGCTTTTGCAGCTGACGTGTGCACACAGGTAGTTTCAAGGTTGATACACTGCACTGTGGGATATACGAACATGTGTGTGCTAGCAAGAATTACTGCACAGAGGTCCATAGTTGTCGTATGACAAGCTAGGGTCCATACGGATGGCAGACAGAGTATAGTTGAGCGCGAGGTGAGCGGGACAGCTCAAATTTGGTAATACGACCTGTGAGCACCACTGAGTGAATCCTAAAGCGTTTTGCTTAAGATACACTGTGATCGAACTCAGTTACTGAGACATTCTGCTATAAATTGATCTTGTTATTTATTTTCTGTGAGGAATCTCATATTCGTGGTATCGCATAAGAATTATTAAGCATATGCATAAGTAGTTTGGTAGAGAACTGTGTATAGTTCGTGTTGATAGCTATCTGGTAACATTTGCAGTAGTATACCAAGGCGTGTCGTGTGTTACGATCCAAGTTGACAGTTGTTTGCCACCTCATATTTTACTACTGAAGGGGTGCCAGATATATTAACTGATTTTTGCCAAGAATCAAGCTCTGTAAATAGTTAATGCTATTGCCCTGTTACGTTAATTAGGGCAAAGATTTTATTATAAATGTTTCACTTTAATTGAAGAAACTTGGTTGTATTGATTGCGTGGAGCCCTGCTTAAGGTTCTTTCAAGGCTACACAATATTTTGTTTGCTGGAAGTGTATTTGTTAATCTGTAGATGTTGAATAAACTATTGTGAAACTGAACTCCATGGCCGCAGAAATCCCAGTAGGAACCACACTCCACCTGCCGGCCGGTGTGGCCGAGCGGTTATAGGCGCTTCAGTGCGGAACCGCGCGACTGCTACGGTCGCAGGTTCGAATCCTGCCTCGGACATGGATGTGTGTGATGTCCTTAGGTTAGTTAGGTTTAAGTAGTTCTAGGGGACTGATGACCTCAAATGCACAGAGCCATTTGAATTTGGAGGAGGAGGAGATTAGTGTTTAACGTCCCGTCGACAACGAGGTCGTTAGAGACGGAGCACAAGCTCGGGTTAGGGAAGGACGGGGAAGGAAATCGGCCGTGCCCCTTCAAAGGAACCATCCCGGCATTTGCCTGAAAGGATTTAGGGAAATCACGGAAAACCTAAATCAGGATGGCCGGAGACGGGATTGAACCGTCGTCCTTCCGAATGCGAGTCCAGTGTGATTTGAATTCGAACACTCCACCTGAGCCCCGCGCTTTGTTTTGTTTTCATTTTTCTTTCTTCAGCTATACAGGTTATTCGGAAATTCCCATTACAAATATTTAGGACTTGTAGAGGGTAGTGAGCGCATAATATTTTGAATAAGAACCCACGTCTGGAAACGTTATCCAGCAATGCTTCAGAGTGACAAGTTATACGCGCCAGCGCCTATAAATGTATGCATAGGTATAGTTATACCTCGATGATATTACAAACTTTCTAGAAAGATGGAGACGGATAAATGTATGAATGAGACGTAAGGATTCCTGGTTTTGAAACAAACGAATCGAAAGTAACAAGCAAAATCATTCTGCTACCTCTGACATTTGAAATACATGTACCAATTCTGTTGTTGCTAAGAAAGTAGGGTATGCAAATTCCACGGGTGGTAGCATGGAGCAAGACAGAAAAAACCCTAGTAAATATGGGCTCTAAAATGTATACCTTAAAAGATATGAGCACTTGTTCGTCTTCGCTGTTGTGAAACACATTGAACAACTGCTCATACCTTTTCCTTATTTAAGTATATACTATCACTTCTAAAAGTTGACTATCCTACAATCTTAGCAACAACAGCACCAGTACATGTATACCACTGTGAGAGGTATCGGACCGGTTTTCGATTATAACTTTCGACTCGTTTGTTTCCCGTAGAGGGACACTTACCTCATATTGATACAGTTATCCTTCTCCACCATGCTGGAAGGTCTGTAACATGATCACCGAGTCATCTTGTATATACATATATTTACAGGCGCAGGCGCCTATAAATTTGAGACTCTGTAGCGTCGTTGAGTGATGTTTTCGGACACGGTTTCCTACTCGAAATATTATTCACTCAACCCTTTCTACACGTCCTAGAAGTTTGTAATGGAAATTTCCGAACAACTGTATACTAGGGTATAAATACTCTACCACTTCGTTTTCTTTTGGTTTTTTTTGTTATTAACTGTTTTTTAAAGGCACTGGAAGCTCACCAATTGAGGTGTGTGTTGCAAGAGCTTCATGTGCATGACATGCAGCAGGACCTCTTAGTCGTGGCTCTGGATCAAACGACGGAGCTTCCAGTGGCTCGAAAACTAGTTGATGGTACAGAAAATAAATCTTATGAAAAAATCGAAATAAGCAACTCATTAGGTATTTTTCCCCAATAAATCGCCGATTGAAATCACAGTTGCAGTTCTCATCCATAATGGATAAAGTGAAAAGCCTTCTCTGCCTTGGCTGATAAATTTGGTTACTAACACATAAAAAATCTGAAACACTTTTAGATAAACATTTCCTGAAAAAGGGCCATGACACCCATGATCCTCCCTAAGATCCGTGTCTCCCAGAGAGTGATTACTTTCCATTGAATGTTTTAGCATGATATGTAATGCAGCATTATTAACTAACTGCGTCAGCTTCTCAAGGGTGGGAATAAGTGTACTTGTCTGGCCTTGCCGTAATAAATTATATAAGTGAATCAGTCCGTTGCATAATAGACAGAAGTGGACCATTGCGTTACTGAGTAGCTCAATTTTTGAGCTCTTTCTCTGGAATAAATCATAAGAAATTATGTAATTTTTCTGGAATTATGATCATTAGTTTGTCCATTTACATCACACCTACTCATCTCTGTTCTATTCGGATAATTCCAATTTTTTCCTGTTTTCAGACTGTATATACACAAACATTGTCCATGAATAATTTTGTTCATTAGTGAAAACTGTATAAGATCCCTAAAGGAAATTCCGAGATTTGTCTGCACATGTGGATAGGAATCTCGGAGGAGAGACTGTAACTTTATAATATGTTCGACGACGTATTGTATAACAAGTGGGAGGAACACACTTAAACACAGTCTTCGACAAATACCGCTCGCTGGATAACACTGCTAGATTATTTTGCTGATTCCTTGCCATCCTTTTCGCCAGCTGTAACATTCATCCTGGCAAGGCGCTTCTCGCACCACAAGCGCTTCTCACTCATCAATTTACAAATTATTCCAGTGAGTTTAGTGGGTGGGAGGTCTGTGACTGCGTTTGTGTACATGTTCTGGTGCAGGTGGTGGTGGCCCAGGAGTCGCGGGCAGACTGGGTGCTGCGGCAGGCGGCGGCTGAGCTTTCGGCACTGCAGAAAGCCGTCCCCAGCCTGCGGGAGGGCCACACGGTCGCCATCTGCTCCAGGAGGTCGGCGCTCTTCCTGCCCGCCATGGTTGCCACACTGTGCTCGGGAGCCGTCTGCGCAGTCGTCAACGCCGACCTCCCTCTCGGTGAGCACGTCACCTCAACTGCTTCTCTCAGCCAACTCGGTCTCACACAATCGCCTATTACGCGCTACATAAGTGTGCTACACATACAGGAATAGGAACAAATCCCTTTTCATTCATCCTTTGTTTTGTAAGAGATGAACACAAGCCTTCTTCAGAGTCTCCAGAATTCCCAAGTGCCGCCAGCCCCCCTACTGGCTGGGGCACTATTTCAGGAAGACCACCTGAAACAGTTCTTTACGCATCTGGCGACTCGCAAGTTCAAGTGACACACTACGGGAAGGCGTGGTGCTCTCCTCAACCACAATGGAATGTATTCGAGTGCAGTTTCAGGCAAATAGTACTGTGTGGCATATAGAAAGAGCTGATATAATTCCTACTGAATTCGTTACATTGCGACTGGGGTTTGAGGATGAATTGTAGTTTTGACGTACCCTAAATGTGGGACGCTTTCATTCCAAATTGACGGCAAAAGCCAAAAGGGGAAATCTATAAAAGAAACAGACGGATAATTTCAGATTACCACCACGGAAGACTCACATTCAGCACTTTGCTTGATGTACATATTTGTGACAAATTGTTTATCACTTACTGCTGCCTTGATAGTCTCAAGCGGCAATGCAGGAAGAGCACTGATTATATGTTGGAAGGATTCACCATCTTTACGTAATGTTTGTCAAACCGTACAGTAAAACCCAGTTTGATATGGAGTAGAGATAAATGTATTTTCCTTCGGCTGAAAGTTGGTTCACTGACAACATTTGTCATACCAGCTTCAAGAGTCTCACGTATGGGCCATTCCCCCCTGTCCCAGTGAATATCTCCGGCTCGGCTGCCCCATATGCACATGAACTAGGGATAAGTTGTAAATCTTCAGCCGGCCGCGGTGGCCGTGCGGTTCTTGGCGCTGCAGTCCGGAACCGCGGGACTGCTACGGTCGCAGGTTCGAATCCTGCCTCGGGCATGGATGTGTGTGATGTCCTTAGGTTAGTTAGGTTTAAGTAGTTCTTAGTTTTACGGGACTGATGACCTAAGATGTTAAGTCCCATAGTGCTCAGAGCCATTTGAACCATTTTTGTAAATCTTCTCTGTTGACTAACAGTAAGTTAAACATTTTGGGATCTACTCATATTACCATTCAGCTTGTGGTATTTTAGTATTTTAACCACAGTCTTGATGTCATTATGCTCCTCTCATAAATACGCATTATGACAATCTCGATCCCGGTGCATGACATTTCTATTATGTAATAGGGCACACTTTGGACTGCATTTTGAACTGCCTACATATAAGCGCCAGTGATTTGGACTGTACGATAAAACGCCTGTTTTCTGGAGAAGACCTGAGACATCTTAGAAACAAAAAAACTTATTTTCTTCTGTAAAATATCGAGAAAGACTTCTTCCGCCTTTCGGTAATATGACACTATTACACTATGATTCATCGCACACTTTTCTTGCAATCTGGAGGCTTTCACCAGCAAGTTTGGAAAGAGACCATAAATTCGTCTCACGCTCTTTCGTTCGTGCACTACTTCAGGAAAATCTCATTTAATACTTCAGCAACAACCTGCTTTCATTTATTTGTCCCATAGTCTTTCTAAGTAATTAATCTAACAGCAAAATTGCATGGAAACCAGAGCATTAAAAGCAAAAGTAATTTCAGACTTTAAATCTCCAGATCAAAAACATTAGGCATCAGTAAAAAGAACCATACGATTAACGGTTCAAGATATTATTTTGGCGGACTATTGAACTCCATCAATTTGCGATGATTCTAAACATAGTCCTGATTTTACGTGAGGAGTGGCAGGGGAAACGAAGTTTTTATATAGACATGAAAAGGGATTTTATAGATGTTCGACGATAAGTCGTGGCTGGAGCAGTCTTTCATTTGAGGCTGAGGGTTACGCAGTGAAGCGGAGCCATAGAGATCAGCTGACAGCTATTACTAGAGCACAACGGACACATGTCAAGAACATGCAAAATAGTTCTCTTTACGGGAATGTACTTGGTTTATGTTTCTACATTAACACACCGTAACCTTCGAAATAGTCACCTCGTAAAGCACTTCACCACTCCCAGCGTTTTAGCCACTGCTGACACGCGTCCTCGAAATCTTTTTTCCGCTGTGTGTTAGGCAACTTTGCGATTCGTGCTGGATCTCCTTAATGGCGCCGAAACGGCGATCATCGGGCTGGAGATGGTGAAGTCCGCAGGGGCATAATCTGGCGAGTAGGGTGTATGCGGAAGTGCGATAATCTGATTTCAGGTGAGAAACACACATTTGGAAAGAATGCAGAGAACGGGCGCATTGGCGCAATAGAGCAGCCAATTCTTCGCGTGCCAAAGATCCAGGCGCTTTCGCCGAAAGTCCTGCCTCAGACACAATAAAAGGCGGTAGCAAAACTCGGTAGTGATGGTTTGGCCCGTGGGGACGACTTCCTGATGCACAACACTGTGAATGACCAAAAAGACGATGAGCATTCATTTGGCCGCACTGCGAACCAGCTTCGAGTATTCGGTCTTGGAGATGATCGACCCCTCAACTGTGAAAACTGTTTGTTACTTTGTCTCAGGGTCGTGCCTGTACACTTACGTTTAGTCACAGGCAATGATCCTCGACATTAAAGCCCTGTCATCCACGGCACACTGACGGAGTTCTTGGCAGACTTCTGTTCCTCTGCTGCTGGGTCAGCAGCAGGATTGCCGAACGACAGACCAACAGTGGCAGCAATATTATGGACTGTTGCATTTAGTTATTTATTTAAACGTCAAGTTCCGTAGGAACAACTTGAGGAGCAATCCTCCAAGGTGATGGAACGTGTCAGTACATGAAATTACAACGTAAAAGTAACAACAAATAAAAATAAAATGACTATGGTCCCAAAAATGTCACGCCATAAGTTTAAGTAAACGCAAGCAAAAATATAACAAGAATCAGCTTAATATTTCAAGGAACTCCTCGACAGAATAGATGGAGTAACCCACGAGGAAACTGTTCAGATTCGATTTGAAAGCGCGTGGATTAAGGCTAAGACTTTTGAATTCTTGTGGTATTTTGTTGGAAATGGATGCAGCAGTATACTGCACAATTTTCTGCACAGGAATTGAGGAAGTCCGATCCAAATGCAGGTTGGATTTCTGCTGAGTATTAGCTGAGTAAAAATTTCTTATTCTTGGGAATAAGCTGATATTGTTACCAAGAAATGACAGAAGGAATATATGTATTGAGAGGCCAATGTAAAAATAACCAGATAGTGAACAGTGGTTGACAAGAGGTCCGCGAACTTACACCATTTATAGCCCCAACCTCCCGTTTCAGAGCCAAAAATATACTTTTAGAATGGGAAGAGTTACCCCAAAATATAATATTATACGACATAAGCGAATGAAAATAAGCAAAGTAGACTAAATTTCGTTCAGAGCTATCACTCGGATACCGTTAGAATACTAAGAATGGAAGCATTAAAACTTTGAACAAGATCCTGAATCTGGGCTTTCCATGACAATTTACTGTGTGAACACCTAGTATTTTGAATTGTTCAGTTTCTCTAATCATATATCCATTCTGTGAAATTAAGGAGTCGGGTTTTGTTGAACTGTGTTTTAGAAACCGTAAAAACCGTAATTTTACTGTGATTTAGAGTTAGTTTATTTTCTACAAGTCATGAACTTGTGTCATGAATTGCACTATTTGAAACCGAGCCGATGTTGCACACAACATCCTTCACTACCAAGCTAGTGTCATCTACAAAGAGAAATATTTTAGAGTTACCCATAATAAGAGAGTGCATATCATTTATATAAATAAGGAATAGGTGTGTCCCCAACACTGATCCCTGGGGCACCCCACATTTCACTGTACCCTACTCATACCCCACGTAACATCCATTCTCAACACTGTGAATAATGACCTTTTGCTGTCTGTTGCTAAAGTAAGAGGTGAACCAATTGTTAGCTACTCCTCGTATTCCGTAATAGTCCAACTTCTGGAGCAAAACTTTGTGATCAACACAAACACCTCAGTTAAATCTAAAAATATGCCTAGGGCTCGAAACCTTTTGCTTACCCCATCCAGTACCTCATAAAGAAAAGAGACTATGGCATTTTCTGTTGTTAAATGACTTCTAAAGCCGACTTGTACATTTGATAGCAAACTGTGTGATATAAAACGATGAATTATCCATACACACACAACCTTTTCAATAACTTGAATAAACACTGATGGCACAGAAATGGGTCTAAAATTGTCTACTTTATCCCTTCCTCCCTTTTTATAAAGCGGCTTTACTACTCACTACTTTAATCGTTCAGGAAACTGACCATTCCTAAAGAAAGAAACTACAAATATGGCTACACACAGGCCTCACATGTGCAGGGCAATACTTTCATATTTCGATAGGCACTCCATTATATCCATGAGAGTCCTTAGTCTTCAGTGATTTAATTATTGATTAAGTCTCATCCTTATCAGTATCACAGAAGAATATTTCAGAGATCAATCTCCGAAAGGCATTTGTCAAGACAGTTGTATGATTCCCTGTACAGAATAAATTTTTATTTAATTCACCAGCAATGTTCAGAAAAAGATTGTTAAATACTGTAAATATATCTGATTTTTCAGTAACAGAAATATTTTTACTACAAACTTACTTTATATCGTCAATCTTGTGCTGCTGACCAGACACTTGCTTCACAACTGACCGTATGGTTTTAATTTTATCCCGTGAATTAGTTATTCTATTTGCGTACCCTTCCTAATAACATTTTAAGCACCTTACAGTACTGTTTGTAATGGGCTACTGTAGCTTGATTGTTACTACATCTTACGTTTAGATATAATGCCTGCTTTGTTCTACACGATATTCTTATCCCACTAGTCATCCACACAGGCTGCCTTGTACTGCTAATACCCTTCAAATAGAAAACAACTCTCAAAGAGAATATGTTAAGGAAAGTATTACGTTTGTCATTTATATTATCAGCACTATAAACATCCTGCTACTCTTGCTCCTAGAAGAGGCTTAAAAAACTAGCTTTTGCCATTGGATTAAATTTCCTACATAGTTTGTAATTATATGTGACATTTGAATGAGTACAAAAGCCTTTTAGTGCTACAATTTGTGCGTCACGGTCTGAAAAGCCATTAACCGTTTTACTAACAGAAAGCCCATCTAGTTATGAAGAATGAATAAAAGTATTGTCTACGGCTGTGCTACTGTTCCCCTGCACCCTAGCTGAAAAGAAAAACGGTCTGCATCAGATCATATGAATTTAGAAGATCTACCAACTTTCTTTTCCTTCCACCATCATATACAAAATTAATACGGAAGTCACCACATATAACAAATTTCTCGCACATTCTACACTCCTGGAAATTGAAATAAGAACACCGTGAATTCATTGTCCCAGGAAGGGGAAACTCTATTGACACATTCCTGGGGTCAGATACATCACATGATCACACTGACAGAACCACAGGCACATAGACACAGGCAACAGAGCATGCACAATGTCGGCACTAGTACAGTGTATATCCGCCTTTCGCAGCAATGCAGGCTGCTATTCTCCCATGGAGACGATCGTAGAGATGCTGGATGTAGTCCTGTGGAACGGCTTGCCATGCCATTTCCACCTGGCGCCTCAGTTGGACCAGCGTTCGTGCTGGACGTGCAGACCGCGTGAGACGACGCTTCATCCAGTCCCAAACATGCTCAATGGGGGACAGATCCGAAGATCTTGCTGGCCAGGGTAGTTGACTTACACCTTCTAGAGCACGTTGGGTGGCACGGGATACATGCGGACGTGCATTGTCCTGTTGGAACAGCAAGTTCCCTTGCCGGTCTAGGAATGGTAGAACGATGGGTTCGATGACGGTTTGGATGTACAGTGCACTATTCAGTGTCCCCTCGACGATCACCAGTGGTGCACGGCCAGTGTAGGAGATCGCTCCCCACACCATGATGCCGGGTGTTGGCCCTGTGTGCCTCGGTCGTATGCAGTCCTGATTGTGGCGCTCACCTGCACGGCGCCAAACACGCATACGACCATCATTGGCACCAAGGCAGAAGCGACTCTCATCGCTGAAGACGACAAGTCTCCATTCGTCCCTCCATTCACGCCTGTCGCGACACCACTGGAGGCGGGCTGCACGATGTTGGGGCGTGAGCGGAAGACGGCCTAACGGTGTGCGGGACCGTAGCCCAGCTTCATGGAGACGGTTGCGAATGGTCCTCGCCGATACCCCAGGAGCAACAGTGTCCCTAATTTGCTGGGAAGTGGCGGTGCGGTCCCCTACGGCACTGCGTAGGATCCTACGGTCTTGGCGTGCATCCGTGCGTCGCTGCGGTCCGGTCCCAGGTCGACGGGCACGTGCACCTTCCGCCGACCTCTGGCGACAACATCGATGTACTGTGGAGACCTCACGCCCCACGTGTTGAGCAATTCGGCGGTACGTCCACCCGGCCTCCCGCATGCCCACTATACGCCCTCGCTCAAAGTCCGTCAACTGCACATACGGTTCACGTCCACGCTGTCGCGGCATGCTACCAGTGTTAAAGACTGCGATGGAGCTCCGTATGCCACGGCAAACTGGCTGACACTGACGGCGACGGTGCACAAATGCTGCGCAGCTAGCGCCATTCGACGGCCAACACCGCGGTTCCTGGTGTGTCCGCCGTGCCGTGCGTGTGATCATTGCTTGTACAGCCCTCTCGCAGTGTCCGGAGCAAGTATGGTGGGTCTGACACACCGGTGTCAATGTGTTCTTTTTTCCATTTCCAGGAGTGTATAAAGTGAATCAAGAACCCTATCATGCATGATAAAAAACGCTCTGAAGTCAGAGTTATGGGACCTGTAAACAACAAAAATTAGAGGTTTAGTTTCACTTAATTCCACTGCCCCTGCACAACATTCCTGTTTAGTGCCATGCCGTGATACGTCTATGGGCTCAAATGGAATACTGTTTTTTACATACATGACCTCTCGCCCCCTCTGCTAGGAACTCCTTGAAAAACGGCCACCTATTCTGTATCCTGATAAAAGAAGTCTCCGAATTGTCAAAGTGTTTAAGCGATGCTCCGATATGCCAACAATTTGAGAGTCAACATCTATAAGCAGTTCACTAACTTTATCTCCAATACCGCTTATATTTTAATGAAGTAAGCTAATTCCTTCTCTACCATGAAACATGACGTCCTCTTAACGTGACCTCTTAGTTAGAGGAACTTCCTTTAAGCAGGTATACCTATCATCTGACTTCAGTCTAAAAAAGTGCAGCTCTAACACCAACTACTACAGGAATATTTCCATGACTGATCCCACCACCACCCTCTACACTGTCACCTATAAGCTTTGACAGCCTCTCCTTCCCATACCAATTGATGTGCAGGTCATGCCTAACGAAACATCAACTAACCGACTCAGCTGGAACCACTAAAATATGACCATGCCCTCTGCCATCAGT
This sequence comes from Schistocerca americana, assembly GCF_021461395.2. NCBI lineage: Eukaryota > Metazoa > Arthropoda > Insecta > Orthoptera > Acrididae > Schistocerca > Schistocerca americana. The sequence continues at coordinate 192,348,650 of NC_060124.1, read as the reverse complement.
GCCCTCTCCAGCCCTACGTAAACGACCCCAACAGCTGCATAGATGAGGCCGATCATGGCACTGAAACATTTGCACGAAATGCACGTTAGTCCTACCAGTTTGAGTATGTATCTTTACCAGGTCACCACCTACATCATATTCCCCGTCTCTATCAAGACTATTCCTGAGCCAACCCTGCACTAGGCTTCAAAATGCTGGTGACCTTGTACTCACCCCCTCCCCCCCCTCCCCCCAACACTTCCTGCATCTGCTGGCCCACGCTTCTACCATGCTAACTACCTTGCAGCAGAACCTTCTTTTTTCTGTTAGACTTTGCAATTGACCTAGACCTTCTAAATACTGAGGACTGCTGCATGTTTCCTATACCTACAGCTAGAAGATCTTCTCCACTGAACTCTGAAAATTGGTCAAATCTATTGCATATACGCAAAATACAACTGTCTGAATACCTGCTCCTCTTAGCTGCCTTCTTTCCAACTGCCGGTTCCCATTCCCCACCATCTTCACCATCCTAAACATATCTAGTTCCTCTTTCACGTATTGTAACTGCACCTGAAGGGCACAGATTTTACGCTCCTGCTCCTCTTTCAACTTGTTTCTACTGCATTTTATGCATTCCCAGGAGGGGATCTCCCTAGAATGCTCACTGCCTTCCCCACTGCATCCCCCCTCCCCCAATGGAAATACTTTGAACAAATCCACCACACTGTAAGCCACTGCTCACAGACCTACGACAGAGCCCCCACTTTTCACTCACGGTAAAATTTTACAGTTACTGAAAAAAATTAAACGTCCTCGTTTAATACAGTTACACAAGTAGAACTACTTATAGAACTAACAACAGCGATCTCGATAATCTCTCTCTAATAAGAAAGCAACTACTTTTATTAATACTAAGAAACCACAACTAATACCAGTACCAACAAAACGAGAGTTTTACATTGACATAGTTTTATGCAAGTTCGCAGCGGACTTAAAATGCCAGCTCCTTGGCAATGGTTGGGTAATAAGATGACGTAAATGCGTTAAAGTCTACATATCATTTGGGGGGCAAGATGAAATCGCTCAGCGATTGCCAGATATTTATCAGAAAGAAAAAAGAAAGAATCAGGCAAGCACCCACCGTCTTGATTGAGCACACACTGAGTTTCAGATAACAAACATCCTTCAGTCAGAAACATGAAAGCTTTAATGACAATCTGAAAACTCCTTGCAGCTCCTATCATATTGTTTGCGAATGTTGCAATTGCTCGTCGTACTTAGCGTTGCTATTTCCTGCGAGTGGCAGCTGTGATGCCTGAACATTCCACGTCATCTGATCCGCCCTTAAGGCTCTTCTCCCTTAGAGCTCAGAGATGAAGTCCTTCTCTCAGCTGAAAGTCCCCTGATAAGACTTGGATGGAAAGAAGTTCCACAGAGTATTCCCAGCAAGAAACAGAATTTTTTGCGTGTGCCGGTTCACTGCTTATCTCCGAGCTCGATCACACATGCGTGTGTTAGCGACCTCGGCTATAGAGGCTAGTTGTCTCTCCTGGTAGGAAACTTCCCACGAACAGCACTATTCAAGATCTGTGCAGGAAATAGAAGGCTGTACGATGCGTGTAATCCTATTGTATGGTTGTGAGCACCAATGGCAGTGATTGTTCTGAGTAGTGAGCAATAAGGCACTTTCTAGTAGTGAAACATTCCCCCTTCTAAAACAAAAACCGCTCCGGCTGGCCTCCCATCTCACTGCACCACTTTCATATCATTGCACTACTTTCCTCCTAACGTTTCCGAGAATTAAGGCTTCCTGCATACGGGAGGCACTGCGAAACATGCACCTCCCCATTGTATTCTTACAGCACCAACAGACTTCCCACTTCAAACACACTATACAACGGTTTTCCGTCATTTGGAACACAAAAGAGATGGCGCCTCTTTCGCAGAGTTCAGCCCACATGCAATCGATCATTCCCAACTTCTACCTGCTTTCCTTCTTTCCCTTGCGCAGTTTATCGTTAGGAAAGGCCTGCCGCTCACTCTAATGGCGGGATGCTGGACGGGCTCTGCTCAGTTTGGGCTCAATAAGATTTCCAGCTTCCAAGCCATAATCCGTAGTTAGCAGTCATCCACTGCAGTAGTAGCCCTTGGGCGGCTTGAGCGAGGTATCTCATGACAGTTCCTGTTTCTCTGTATTTCTTCCAAGACCGAACAACAGCGCTTTGGTTCACTCCGAGACGCCTGGACACTTTCCTTGCTGATAGCCGTTCCTGGCACAAAGTAACAATGCGGACGCAATCAACCCGCAGCATTGACTGTCTAGGGATGATTGAACTACAGACAACACGGGTCGTGTACCTCCTTCCTGTAGGAATGACTGTAACTGATCGGCTGTAGGACATCCTCCGTCTAATAGGCTCAGCTCATGCGTGGTTGTTTATATGTTTCGGTGGGTTTAGTGACATCTCTGAACAGTCAAAGGGACTGTCTCTGTGAAACAATATCCACAGACAACGTCTGTCTTCGGGAGTTCTAGAAACAGGGGTGGTGTAAAATGGTTTTTGATGTTTGTATATACAGACAGCTTGACACGTAAGTACTAGAAATAAATTAATATAATTTATATCAAAAAATTTCGCCCATAGTGCAGTGGTATTTTCGTAGAAATGGACCATTATATACTGGGTGTTATTATTTAATAATGAGAATAGTTATTAGCAGATTAAACTATGCAGTGGCTGGGTTCACTTCACCAACACTTATATAGCTAAAAACACTGAATGTGTCAGCCATCAATTATGAGGTTACCAATAAGGTGAAATCAAACATTTTTATTTACTTTCCTACGCTAAAATAAAATTGCGCTTTTGGATACTTTTGTCGTTTTTGAGATTCACATAGCCATTGATTATTAAAAATTTAAACTCCAGAAAGCAAGTGCATTCGTAGAGGTAACACTAAAAACTGATTCAGTATAAAACTATAGAAATAACTGAAAATAGGAATGTTATGGATTACAATGATAGCGATAAACAAGAACGAACACTAAACGAATGTTAAATAAAGGTGGAATATGTAGCTAAACAGCTGCAACTAAAGTTATTTTCCATGCTTATGGGTATTCTCTAATTGAAGTGAGGCTTTGAAAGTGATCAGGTCTTGCATTGAAGCTGAGTCGTACGTGATCAAAGTTAGCGTACCGAAGTTCGATTACTGGCTTCCAAACGTATGTAAAATTTTCAGGCTGATTGCATAACGACTTATGGACCACCTATTGCTCTTTCGCAAGACTCCAAATCTTTTTCAAGATTCCCAGTACACCTTTGTTATTTTGTGATAGCTCACTTGAATAAGGAGGACATGTTAGATACTGAAATGGAAGGTCGCTAACTTAATACGACTGTGCGTTGTTCCACAATCTTATAATATAACGGAATGCCAGAACACTACAACCTGCACGTTTTCCGGCCTCTCCATATAAATCACAGTGTACTATTCTAGGCCCAAATGAGACTAAGCTGTAAGATTTTTCTTGAATCTCAGTGATAATAAATGCTATTAACCTTTCTGTGATCTTCGACTGAAAGTACTGCATACCAGAACATATCCCCTGTGACAATTTTTCAAGTCATCGTCTTTAGTCTTATAAAGTTGGACTTGTTTTCGCAGACATCCTAATGATTCTCCAAATGATGTCCTTTTACTTCAGGGTGTAATGGTACTTGAATTACGTAACCATTACGGCACCTCTCCTGAACCTCTCGATACCAGTAATATTCTACTGTGTTTCTGCAAAGTAGGTGACATATTTACGAGACAACATTCAGATTTGATTTCATTTGTGATACATCGATATGTTTATATTCCAATAATATTATTCCTATGTGTCTTCTTTCTTTTGTCACTATGATCTTTGACGTACTTGTAACTCTGATTTTTGGGCGCGTAAGCGGTAGTTATTTAGTTGTTAAGTTGCTAGAGAGTCGGACCTTGAGAAGGTCAAGTCTTGGACGTCATGTTGGAAAGACGTGTATTGTAGTCCACTTATAAAATTTAAACTTTAACAGTGACTGTGAGGAAGATGTTTTCAAGTATGTTTTGTATTGTGAAGTGATGTTTTGTGTTTACGTGATATTGCAATAAAAGCAATTAAGAGGAAGTGAAATTTAATTTCGGAGTGTTGACTATTTTATTACATCACCATTGTCCAGCAAAAGTGTTATCTTCAAGAATGGTTTGTGAAGCGCATCTTCAAAACTTTTGAATATAGCAGAATAAAACCTAGGCCTCTTTGCATCCGAGCTTGGAATCATAGCCACTTAGGTTTTCAACGATTGAGCCATGATTTTACGACGAGACCAGCGTGGGAAACACAAAAAGATGAGTGCCTAGTTTTTTGATTATAACATGAAATGACTATATTAACTGTGCTCTAATGACACCTGCCACATAATATGACTGTTGTTGCCCGAAAATGCAGTATTTAGCAGCGTGAGCAACGCCACAATCGCTATTAAAATGCTGACCTTTGTTGTGGTAGGGTTATTAGAAGGGGTAACGTGATGTGTTATCCAGCTTGGAGAATATCTGTGACATCGCAGCATATTTTGAATGATGTGGTGGGTAGAGCCATGACTAATGTTCAGTTTTTCAACAATTTTGTCGTTTACTCCTTGTCAGTTCGCTACTAAAAGTCTATTGAAACGACATTGCGCTGTGTAGTGCAAGTAACCAGTGCATCCAACCTTCCAACTTCATGTGTCACCCATACATCTACTGAAACAACTATTGTATTTGTGTTCCTTCTGAAATGGTCATATATGCCAGTTTCGTACTCTACTATTTCAAAAATCAGATGTCGTGCGATGCTAATCTAAGGCACTTTTTTTACCTAAGGTCGATTGTGGTGATTCCTTGTATGGGCTCTTAAATAATGTCATCACGCACACTACTACATTCAATTAAAGATCAAAGAAACAAAGAAAATTATTAATATTCATCTCTACTGAAATTGTCTAATAGCCCTTTCAAGTATCACAGTGATGCCTAGGCTTCTTTGGGCCCAGAACGGTATACTGTGCTCCTTGCCATTCTCGAGGTACTTATCGTCGATGTAAGATAAACGCAAATATTCGTCCCTTTCCCCCTTCTGGTCCATGCATTCTAATGAAAGCCATTTTCCTAAGAGTGCTAAATCAAATCAAAATCTTTGTGGTACTATGCATGCTACTGCCAAAGATTAGTTGTGTTCATATTTCACCTTTGTATAGATAGCTGAACATCAAACTTTTTCTAAATTAAGGGCAACTTTTTTTACTCAGTCTAGTAGATTCCTCTTGCTTCTTGACATTACCGTGAATATCTGTGGTGTAACAGTTTCCTTTTTGTGGTAGAGAGCCTGCGCCGAGTGCTACAGGAGCTGAACCCCGCAGCAGTGATGTGCGAACCACCGACTACCAAGTCCGCTTCAGCCGCCAGGCCGACTGGTTGCCCACTTCTGGTGCTGGGGACTGCCAAGGCCGTACCGGATGCCCAACAGCTGCTGCTGAGGAGTGCCCAGGGGCTGCAGGGAGACAACACGAGCCCCGCGGTCGCACTCCTCACGTCTGGGACCACGGGACACCCCAAGGTCATCCGGATTCCTCGTCGCAATATTGCTCTAATAATCCACATTCTCAAGTAAGGCGACTAACCATACACATGAGCAGCTTTGATTGTTGGTAGTCATGCCAGTGAGCTAGACATGTTGTGTTATGATTGCTGTATGTAGCTCGACAACTTAAGGATTAGGAAAGACAACTCACCACTGTACTCGAGGTCGCTAACGCACGGATGTATGGGGGAACTCACCTCGGAGATAAGCCGGTTCACCGTTAGTATCTGGCCGGCAAAGGGAAGGGGTTGGTGGTGGCGTTAAGTTCCTGATCATCAGTATGAAAGAGCAAAAACAATCTTGGTTGCAAAACTATAGCGTTCCATTTGCGCCTCCAAGGTATTTACACTGTGAGATGCATCTATGTAGGCTCGATTCCGTTTTAGTGGATGAGGATGTCACCGCATATCTGGTAAGGATGGATGAGGATGTCGCCGCGTATCTGGTAAGGACACGACGATTAGAGGATTCGGAAAGACAACTCGCCTCTGTAGACGAGGGTCGCTAACGCACGCATGTATGATGGAGCTCGACAAGGAGGTAAGCCGTGTTTTAGGTGGGCTTTCTCATGTGCTTAAAATCGATATCAATATCAAATTCTGAACACAGCGGTTTTGTAACCCAGATTGTTTCTTCTTTCATATTGTTACCACTGATTGGTGTATCACACCGCCAAGGACTGGATAAAGTTAATGTTCACCAGTCGATTCGCGAGTGTTCTGGGTTACATCCCAAACCTCTCGGCAGAGTCTTATGAAGAGAAAGTATGTGACACTGTGTGTTGATGGTAATGCGTCCGTCGTACGGGGACTTTGAAGCAGGTGGCCCCTTAGGTGCCATTCGGGAAGAGCTGGCTATGAGCCTTGACAGAGTTTCAACCTCTCCCTTCTCTCGTCGTCATTGTCACCTGACGTAAACACATCCGCATGGAAAATGGCCAGTGACTGCAGAGGACGAACACCCTTCTAGATGGCGGCTGAAAATAACGCGTGGAACTGAGCAGAAAACAAAGACATACGAAATTTACATTCACAGGGAAGATATCACATGTCATGTAATAAGCTTTTAATTAAATATGATGTTATAATTGCAAGAAATACCAAACGTTTCTAAGACTGTCGGTAAACCATAGTATTAAACAAGAAGATACAAACAAAAATCTTAATTTTCCTTCAAATTAGTCTGTTGGGTGTAATACAGAATTGCAAACTTTGAAAAAGGTGACTGAAACTGTCACCGTTGACTACTTCCAAATTCATTAAAAGTTTCGATGTTACTTTTGTTTGGATATCGATTAGAATTTGAAGCAACAGCTGTGCAATGGGGCTATGACATTCATTCTCCCTATTTCTGAACGGATTTGTTGTATGATGTCTGTTTGCAAGTAATATCTATTTCTGATATACATATCAATTAAAGCACCACCAGATTCAGTCTGTGTTGTCTTGTGATCATCACTAACTTTTGCAGTGCCAATTCGGGACCGTTCTTTCACTTACCCATACCTTTGTGACACATAGATTTGTCATCTTCCTGCTGCTGCAGATTACTGTGTTGGACGTTGAATCTGACACTTTGGTTGACTTAATGATGGTACGTTCCTGTTCTAGGCGGCAATTGTGGTACTTATAATATTCTACTTTTTTATCCGGTGACGATAGCTTTTTGCTACCCTGAGAAGGGAGAGTGTAGTCTCTAAATCTATGTTGCATAACTCAAAGTAAATTTTATAATACAGGTGTATGAGGAAATTGACATTCTTGGTTGCAGGAATAAATCGTAGACTTACAGTAGTCAAGAGATTATCTTCCATACACCTCAAATGACATCACTTGCTTTTCTGTGAAGTTTTTCGTAATTCGGGTGAAAGCTGGATGCAAATGCTTTGCCCTATTACACAAAAAGATTATATGTGGGTGTTAGAACACACTGAATTTGAGTGATCGCAGGATCAGAATTTGCGATATTGCAGTATCTGTGTTATTCTGAGGTTACGATGCAAAGTTCCATCAGACATGCATGTATGCATATCAGAAGGAACAGGCACTGCGGTGACTACAGCCGTTACGAAAGACATTAAACGAATTCGCAATTTCGAATAAGAACTACCATCGCCTGTAGAACGGAATGACAATGAAATTGTGTGCCGGACCGGGAAACGAACCCGGATTTCCCGCTTATCGCGAGCGGTCGCCTTATCACTTGCATATCAGTGCACGATTCACGGCCATCCTACGGCTGATCATAGTCGTTATTCGCCATTGCGAATCCATTTGATGTCAAATAGAATTTGTTTTATTCGTGAGCTTGATGGTGTTTTACGCTCTAGATACGCCTCTTCGTGTGCATCCGCAATGTTTTCTTCAGGTAGGAATGTAGAACGGAAACAGAAAAACTTAATACAACAAGTGACTTCAAAGGGTGTTCGATTCGAACTGTCAATATTAATCCCATTGCAGACATTGCTTTGACGGCATTTTTGATGAGTCCCCAAGGAATATGCTGTCAATTCTCTTGCAGGAGACTGTGTAGGTAAATAATCAGCAGCTTCTACAGTGCATCCTAAAAGTCAGTCTTATTGAACAGAAATGAAGACGGTGGAGCACCCTGACTTTCCTCAGCCCGTAAACGTCAAGCGCCTAGGAAAATGGAAATAAATGTTGTCGCCAACATAAATAATTTTCCAGTGTGACTAGAGCACTTTCGACTAAATGCACACTAGTGATCTGAAGCCAAAATTGGTAAGTTACATAAATTAGTGTATTTTGAGCCCTTAATAGACTAGCTATAGTAAGTGCGTGATAAATACACCTCCCGCCATCAGGAACTGAGCATTTACATTCGGCACCACTCGGAACAGGTCGTGTCGGCTGTTCTCTTTCACATTAGTGCCACCCTCAGTGACCCCAAAATTGTAATTGCCTGACAAAGTGGCGTGTTGTTTGTTTCTGTGAGGGATTAATTAACTGAGTAATAACACCATTAGGCAATATGAGACACTATCGAAAATCTTGCAAATATGATTTTTATGTATTCATTGCATTTCCTTAACACAGCATCTATTTAGTTTCATATTCCATGCTGGAAATACTTACTGCACATGATGATAACTGTCTCTATAACGCGCATTCACGAATCTGTGTTACTTTCATTTAAAAAAACAAGTATGCCACAGCCACTTGAAGACAAAGAAGAAAGCATTCCGCCTATCACGTCCCCTTATCATGCAATGACAAATCTATCTGCCCCTACACCCTGCCTTGCTCCTGAGGTAACCAGACAACTTTTTGCACGCTTACTGTAATTCCTCCAATATGTATTCCATTCAACGACAGAGACAGATACAGCCAACAGCTGCGAATGGTAAGAATGTTTTCTTCAGCGGTTTCGGATATACATAACTTACGCTTCTTCAGGAGCTATGAAAGGTTAACAATAGCTACAAATGGGAACCTATCTTCGAAACCGCTAAACAGTAAGTACTTACCATTGTCAACTACTGGCTGAGCTTGTCTCCTTCGTCGAGTGAAATTGTTGGGCAGTTAATGAAAATGATTAACCATGTCTGTGTTATTAAAATCCTCCAACGTAGGCAATAAGTATTTTAAATTGCCACTAGCCGTTTTCACAGTTGAATGTTTGTAATGTTTTCACTGGAATCAAATGCTGGCGCTGAATGGAATGATCGTTGTGGTAGCATGAGCAAAGTTCGGGAATACAAATGATAGAATTACACAAAATGACGGCCACCAAGAATGAGAGTGTAGAGAATAACACAAGTGCTGAAGACGAATTTTCAATAAACTAAAAGAAAGAATATAGGGCCCTGTCTGGCGGAGTCCAGTCCACCTCACCCTTATCAAAATTAATTTCACATGTTCTGCAGAGTCTTATAATGTTCATGTGGCTTCACTGGTGGGAAAGAAAGCCATAGTTCATGCAACTGAGCTTTTATTTGTTCTAACTGCAAAACAAACTTAAGCACAAAAATAAAAATATTATTAATTATATCTGCAATATACTTTTCGGCTATTTCGTCTAAATATTCGTCATTTGGAGTGCATGCAATCCTCACTGCGATTTTTAAATGTCGGGACAACCGACTGAGACATGTAATTTCAAGTAATATATTTTAATTTTCGTAAACGAATCTTCAGACTGGTAGAATGAAGAAACAGTGTCAAAATTAAATACGTACAGGCTCTTAAACTTTTACTGTTGCTGGGCACTCTTCTTAGAAATACAGTTCACTCTTGCTTTTAAAGATATTCTGTAGATAGAGCTTTAAGCTGTTTGTCGTGTTGATGTTCGTTTATTTCGTTTATAAAATAAGTTTTATAAAACCCAAGTTGGCAAAATAATTTTAGATCATCATCTTCAACAAGCTTTGGGTGCCCTACAAGAATTTCTTCCTATTGCAAATATGCTTTCTTTTTCTTCAAAATATTCTTTCAGAGCCATATCTTGGTAAATCCTTCGGGGTCAGTTAAGTCAGACTGCAGAACAGCAGCGGTTGGAAAGTTAGGCGAGTGTTTTTCTTAAATTCCATTAATTTACATTTCCAGTTTGACTTCATATGCAAATATTTTGTTTGTCATGTGTTCGATTATCGTGCTTCGTCCTTGGAATTCCAAACTACGTTTGTTGAATTTTTGTATAATACTGGACGGAAAAGCTGTAAGTGCCCTCCATCCATCATAAATAAGTTTAGCATAGTTTTTATTGCTGTCTTGTAAGAATAAAATAATTTCAGATCTGAAATTGACAAACCATTCGATCACTTTTCCTTTTCTTAGGCATCTGACAGCAGTATGTAGGACATCAAAGTACCAAGCTCACAATTCCTTCAGCAGTTCTTTAAAATTTAGGGTAATTAAGTTCACATGCACGAATGAATTTTATACTGCTTATGGTGATTTTCATAACATCCTTCAATCTGTTATTTGAAATGTGGCATGTCAAACTTTCTTGATGCAGTAAGCTATGAGTGGAAAATAACTTGTTAAATGCCATTCCCTCTTAATCAATGCTTCCAAGTAATTGTTGAAGCCCATCGTTTATGGACATGTGCCTCTAAATACTCTTATTAAACCAGCTGTAATTAAGTAATTTATTCGTACAAAATCGTTAATTGCACAGTTCTTTGTGTAATCTGTCGTAGTTATACCGCCAAGAAGCCTTCTAATATCCCATAATTTCTTCAATTTCTTCAATAACGCACCAGAAATGAAAACTGAGCCGTCGTAACTGTATCTGTACTAGAATCACATGCAAGACTAAAGTATTTGCATATTTTTCCTTTATTAGTTACTTCCTCAAACATATATTTCAATTAGATTTCGAAAGTTCAAGCTTATTAATTTCAGCACATATTTGGTTACTATTTGAGAGACACTGATTATTTATATATATATATATATATATATATATATATATATATATATATATATATATATATATATATATTGCTTCACTAATCAGCATGCGAGAAGGATTTCATACTTTTTGAAAGGATTTTATACATATCACATGCTATATCCGTGACACCTTCATTTTGCCAACTATTTTTGATGTAAAGTTTTGTTGACGACGAACTGTTGATTTATGATGATCGATTTTTTTTCGTTTCTTTCATGTGAATCTAAAGGAAAAGCGACTGTAAATATACTGCAATTACTCATGTAATGGTGAAGTGTATTTCAGCTCGTTGATTACGCTCTTCTGGATATTATTCAAAGTATCGAAGTGGCGTCATTTCAAGTGGCTTCTATGCTGGGCGGAATATAAAGAACTGACATGGACGAATATCCAGAGAACAAGTGAATCGTGGAACCACAGAAAATCCATTTCTTGTAATTCTCACTGTTGTGGCGCAATGACTTGTCGCACATGTGCCATCGGTTTCCTGAGTGTTTCCGCCACATGCTATAAAAAACGATGGTCGGCCACTAGTTGAACGGGAGCACAAATTCTTGTGTACGATCAGTCAACAAACTAATATCCATTTAATTTGGAATTTGCTATTCCTCGCCGACTTCGGCGTTTCCTCTGGGGATCATATTCGAAAATTTCGTATGCCTCGACACCGCAAATTAAGAATTATGGTTCCCTCTGAAGACAGCCCAGGAGCTCTAAGCATATCCTTCCGATTCTTTGCCTGGAAATCTTATTAAACAAAAAAGGGTTAAGGAATGTAATGTGGTATGCAACGTCGCTTACTACAGTTCTGAAAATGTAAAATTAAAGAAAAAAGGGATATTTGGAGATTATTTCCCAGCTAGCTAACAACTTGTTTGGCAGTATTACTTAAAAGTAAAAGTTTCTTCTCCTTATACGGTCTCCCTCTGTAGTAAAATCTTTGGAAGTACTTGTTGGATACATGTACAGCAAGATTCCCCATACGTTTCTGTGCAAATGGTAACGCCTTGATATCTTTCTAGAGGATGTTTTGGGTTCTATTAACGTTTCCCACAATTTCTTGAGAAACGAGAACTACTTGTAATGACTGTGGTGATATATAACTTGCACTGTAAACATTGCAGAAATAGAAAGCACTATTGACGTGCAGTTTTGGATTGGTAATCAGATGCTCGTGTTGTTAGCCAATAAACAGATCGTAATAATACATGGAAAGTGAATTTTTGCGCAACCTTACACATTTCTAAACGGAAAAATACCAAATGACATTAGCAAATAAAATAAAGATACATTAAAATGTTACTATTTTCTGTTCCAGAGCGACTCGTTTACAAGATATCGTATTTTGAATAGTTCCAACAATGATATATATATATATATATTTTGGACGAATTTGTATATAGAGGGTGAATCATCTGAAACTTGAAACAGATAATGCTAGTAATGTTTGGAGGGTGAATCATCTGAAACTTGAAACAGATAATGCTAGTAATGTTTGGTTTTCACAGAATTTGTTGGCAGTCCCTGGATGGTATTCTTAGCCAAACAACAGACTTTAATTATATTTAGAAAGGGTATTTTTTGTGCAAAATATACACTTTACACCGAAGCGCCTAAGAAACTGCCATAGGCAGTATTTAAATACAGAGATACGTAAATAGGCAGAATACGGTGCTGCGATCGGCAACGCCTACCCCTGTATGAGACAATTGTCTGGCGTAATTCTTACCTGAGTTACTGCTGCTACAATGACAGGTTATCACAATATAAGTACGTTTGATATGGTTCAAATGGCTCTGAGCACTATGGGACTTAACATCTGAGGTCATCAGTCCCCTAGAACTTAGAACAACTTAAACCTAACTAACCTAAGGACATCACACACATCCATGCCCGAGTCAGGATTCGAGCCTGCGACCGTAGCAGTCGCGCGGTTCCGGACTGAGCGCCTAGAACCGAGAGACCACCGCGGCCGGCTTAAGTACGTTTGAACGTGGAATTATAGTCGGTACACGAACGATGGGACACAACGTCTCCGAGGTAGCGACGAAGTGGGAATTTCCCGTACGACCATTTCACGAGTGTACCGTGAATATCAGGCACCGGGTAAAACGTCAAATCTCCGACATCGCTGCGGCCGGATAGAGATCCTGCAAGAACAGGACAAATGACGACTGAAGAAAATCGTTGAACGTGACAAAAGTGCCACCCATACGCAAACTGCTACAGATTTCAATGTCTGGCCACTAGTAGGTGTTAGTGTGCGAACTATTCAAAGAAACATTATCGAAATAGGCATTCGCAGCCGTAGGCTTACTCGTGTACCCTTGACGACTGCACGACTCAAATCTTTATGTCTCTCCTTTGCCCGTCAACAATAGACTGATGGTGACTTGGAAAATTTACCTGGTCTGACGAATCTAGTTTCAAATAGTATCCAGCTGATGGACCTGTACGGGTATGGAAGCAACCTCATAAATCCATTGAGCCTGCATGTCAGCGGGAGACTGTTCAAGCTGATGGAGGCTCTGTAATGGTGTGGGGTGTGTGCAGTTGGAGTGATATGGAATCCGTGATACGTCTAGATACGAATCTGACAGATGACACGTACGTAGGCATCCTATCTGATCACCTGCATCCATTCATGTCCAGTGAGTATTCCGATGGATTTGGGCAATTGCAGCAGGACAATGCGACGCCCCACACGTCCTGAATTGCTACAGAGTGGCTCCAGGAACATTCCTCTTAGTTTAAACACTACCGTTTTCCACCAGAATCCCCAGACATGGAAGTTATAGAGCCCATCTGGGATGCCTTGCAACGTGTTGTCCAGGAGAGAACTCCACACCCGTCGTTCTCTTACGGACTTACGGACAGCCCTGCAGGATTCATGGTGTCAGTTCCCTCCAGCACTACTTTAGACATTAGTCGAGTCCATGCCACGTTGTGCTGAGGCACGTCTGGGTGCTCGCGGGGCCCTACACCATATTTAGGCAAGTGTACCAGTTTCTTTCCCTCTTCGGTGTATAAAGACTTAGACAAATGAATTACTGCGGAATGTTCTAGAACTCCAGATATAATACTTACAACACGCTTCTGTACTGTGAAAACACTGTCCCTCTAAGTTTACACCCAAAACAATTATTCTTATATATATATAAACCATCTCTACCAGTAAACATGTGTACTACAAACGTAGTTCAGCGAAGGTGCCTAGATATACTAGGCAAAGCCCTTTCACATCGGGATTCCGAAGGAATTACGCTTTGTACATCATATACTTCATTTCCTGAAGAGAGGTTTTTTTTTTTGTAGCTGATGGAATTCTAAGTGACAAACCGAATTTCAATTAGTATTCTATGCTAATCCCACGTTTGGTGCTTGCAGATAATTAAGATTTGTATAATCGTGTCGTATGATGAAAGGACAAAATGTTTCTTCTGAAAATTCAAACTAGAATATATATATATATAAGAAATGGATAACTCAAAACGAAACTCAGTGGTAAGACACAACTGATTTCTTCAGATGGATAACGAAATGATACACTATGCTTTCCATCATGTAAGTAAGTTAAAAACCATGAGCTTGATGTATTTACACTTCCACAGTGTTTTAACCTTGGCATGAGAATATCATATTTCACACAAAAATCTTAGTGACCTTACAAAACATACTAAACGATAATCATTTCATGTTTGTTGCCTCCAGTATTGTGGTGCCATATGTCAAGATAAACGTAGCCTTATCACTTAATTGTCGTCCTTTAGATCCTAAGTGTTTGGTACTGCGTATGTCTTTCAGTATTAGGTGGTTACAAAGTCAGGTGTACGTGATCAACCTCAAGTTTCTAGAAAAATTGTTGCAATAAGCAGACTATCTATAAAAATACTATTAATATATTTGTAAATTAATTTTTGGAAGTTTTGATATAATGATGTGTTTGTATTCTACCAAACTATATGTAATACTTTTCTCAAAAACGTAAGGTATGTGGTGTTATCTGTTACTGACAGAAATTTTCTTTAGTTAATTATTTACTTTCAAAGAAATTAAACCATTTAATTGATTCATTTTTCTGCCTCATTCTATTTACTGTATTCTTGGTGCTGGGCAAATTCACTTTTTCACTTGATACAAAGGGAATTTTGCTTAAAACGGCACAGTACATATTATAATATGAATTAACCTTGTCATAATGTCTGTTGTTTCTTTATGATAAGTAGAGGTTTCTCTTCCTTTAATCCATTCACGATTTATATTTAAGTAGCGTTTCCCTGCAGTTTCACTCACATACTTGTTTGACACACAGCTCTTCCTTGCGACACTCTGCATCTATCTCTTCCTCCCCTATCTCTATTCGCCTCATGGTCCCATTTCAGCCCGCATCTTCATCCCCTATCCCTCTCTCTGTCTCTGTCTCCTTGTCCATCTCTCTGACTAGTTTCTCTGCCCTCTTCCCCAGTCATACCCGTATCTTCCTCTCACCTGTTCATATTGTTCTCTTCAGTAACGACCTTTCCACCCCCTCATCTACACCTTCCAACCGCCTCCCGCTTCTCACCTTCTTCACACACTCTCCATCCTTCTCCTTCAACGCCCCCCTCCCAACTCCATCTGCCTGTCACCTTCTTCTGCCCTCTCTGTATATCTCTCACTGCCTTCTATCAGCGTCCTAAGGACACCTCTTTCCATCTCCTCACCCTCTCGTTTTGTCCATCTCATCCCCCCCTCTCCCTCTCTGTGCATCACCTCCTCCCTGTTCTTTCTGTCAATCTTGTTCTCCATATCTCTGTCCTCCTATCAATTCCT
Organism: Schistocerca americana; assembly: GCF_021461395.2. Taxonomy (NCBI): domain Eukaryota; kingdom Metazoa; phylum Arthropoda; class Insecta; order Orthoptera; family Acrididae; genus Schistocerca; species Schistocerca americana. The sequence goes on along the minus strand of NC_060124.1, from coordinate 192,332,785 downwards.
ACCCATCTATAAGTCCAGTACCTCCTCTCCCTCTTAGTCTGTCCCTTTTCTCCCTCCTCTATATATGTCTGCCTCTTTGTCCCCACTCTATCTCTGTATCGATCTATACCAGATTTCAATGCCCAGCAATGTGCATCCACACATGTACTCATTGCACAGCATGACAGTACTGCATGGGAGCATGAATCCTACCCTCTCTATCTTTCCAACTCCTTCACCCTGTTCACTAGTCCCTCCCTCTCTTTCTGTCCATCTCCTCCTCCCCCTCTTTGCCACTCTCCTGTTCCTTTCCCTACTCCTTCTCCCTCTCTTCTCGTCCTTCTGCCCTCTCTCTGTTTCCATTTCCTTCCAGTCTCTCTTTCTTTTCCATCTCAGCCAACCACTATTTCCATCTATCTGTTCCTATCAATCTCTCTCTCTCTCTCTCAGTCCATTTCTTGACACCTTATCCATCTCCTCCTGCCTGCCTCCCCTTATCCATCTTCACCTCCCAACATCCCCTCCTCCGGCTAACCAAACATGCCTATCCACATGTGCAATCCCTAAGAAACAGGCCAGTAAAACATTAAGAAATTGCTCCCACAAGCATGTAGTGCATAATACCCTTTATCGCAGGTAGAGAAAAATGTATTTTCGTATCTCCATTCATATTGGATCAATGTATTGTGAACGCCACCATGCTGATATTCATTCCTGTTTCTTGTTTGTATGACAAATATGTGTATGTCGCATATAATGCACACATAACTTCTCTGCCCTCTCTTGGCGCATGTCCTCCCCTCTCCTGGTCATCTCCTCCTGAACCCCTCTTCGCCCATCACAACCTTCCAAACCCTCTCCCTATGTCAGCCTCCTCCTCTCTGCAAGATTTCTCCTTCCCTTCTCTCCTCGTCTCTGCCTGACCCCTCTCTGTGTCCGTCTCCTCCTGCACTATTCAGAGACCATCTACTCCCTGCCAAAGTCTGTCACTCTTGTGCTCCCTCTGTCTATGCCCATATCCTCATCACCCATCTTTCTGACTATCTCTTCCTTCTCCATATCTCCCTGACCATCCCCTCCACCTATTGATCTATTTTCTCCTCTCTTGCCTCCTAATCCGCATTCTCCTCTTCTCTGCTTGTTCACCTCCTCATCCCCTCTCTCTCTGTATCCATCTTCTCCTACTTGTAAATCTCTGTTAATCTCCTCTGCCCATGTCCTCCTGCCCTGTTAATGTTTCCATCTCAACCTGCTGTCTCTCTCTCTTTCTCTCTCTCTCTCTCTCTCTCTCTCTCTCTCTCCACCTTTTGACTGCTCTTCTGATGTATTCCCTTTTATTCCATCGCTCTGTCCATCTCTTCCTCTATCCATCTCAATTTTCCCCACATCATGCCCATTCGCATATATACATAGTTCTTGCAAAACAGGTTAATGAAGAGAATCAACCCTTCTCGCAACAGGCCTATAACCAATGGCATTCTAAGTAGGTTTAAGAACAATTTTTTTCCAAGGAAGGAAGTTTGATAAAACAGCCTGATACTACTCCAAAAGCACACCTGTTTTTCAAGGAAGTATACATATCAGAAGATGTAAAACTATACTTTGCACCTGATGTGTAGGCTATCCTGCAATGCATGTTGACAAGGTGGCTGTACTACTAAAACACATCTCTCACGCTGTGTAGCCAACATGACAGGATACATGACATGTAGACTCATCAAAGAAGTTTATAAAGCAGCCCGACACTAATTCCAAAACGAGCCTGTAATGCAAAGAATCCTACTTGTCAGTGCTAGAAAAAATTTCTTGCCCCTCATGTGTAGACCGCCCAGTAATGCACATCGATAAGGCAGGCCAAAACCTTTTCCTTTCTTATTTTGATCCATCAGTTTCCTGAATATTTTGATGCAGTTCACCATGACTTCCTCTCCTATGCCAAACTTTTCATCTCAGAGTAGCACCTGCAAATGATGTTTTCCATTATTTTCTTGATGTAGTTGAACTTCTGTTTTCCTTTACAGTTTTTACTATATACAGCTTCCTCCAATATCGTGGAAGTTATTCCCTTATAACATGATGTAGGTCTATGCGCATTCGTAATGCTTCTTTGACTTGTCATTGTTTTCCGTGTAAGCATTTCCTTGTCGATTCTACAGAGAGCCTTATCAGTCCACTGAATTTCCAGCATTCCTCTGCAGCACCACATCCCAAATGCTTTAATTCTCTTACAATAATACTAAAACACAGCACCTCTGGCTTGCAATGTAACCTATTGGTCAGGGGCTGGCAAACACGTTCTTGTCACTGATGTCTAGACTAATCTGAAAGCAACTCTGTGAGGTGGTCAGATTCCAACGCAACATGCCTGTTGTACAGAGCTATCTATGTGGCAAGAACTGAAGAAATCGCATTTTGCACGTATCACCACTCATACTGGAGATAGGAGATTATAGACATCACAGTGTTGATACTCGCGAAATTTGCCTTTGTGTGGCAGATGAGAATGAACTCGATCCAAACACATAAGAGGAGGTACTGGATATACGCACATATATATTATTTATAAATATATAATACATTTAATAACCTTTTTGAAAGACAAGGTATGAAACATTTATTTTATGACATTTGTCAGGGAAAATTATATTAAAAACACTGTGTGTCCAGTCAGTTTTCAACTAATAAATTCAATAAAATGTGGAGCGGTGCAACAGCAATAAAACTCAAATATGTTACTAGACAGACCTGTTGCAGTGAAAAGCCATCTTCATTGCCATACTGAAGACACAAGTAAATGAACGTTTACATTTATATTACATTTGCCACACATACCAGAGCGACCGAAATTAAATGTAAAACAAATTAGTATTTGGTTAAACATTTCATATTACTTGAACTGTGCAGACTCACTTTGCCTAGGTATGTTAATTATATTCTCTTTTGAACCATGCTATCATAACATGGCAGTTAACGTGTTATACAAGCACATTTGATTTGTCAGATTCAAATGAAGGTGGCTGTGTCTGACTCAAAGAGTGTATAATAGAACTGGAAAGTAGCACAGCTGTTTAATGAGGCCAAGGTCTATTACATAAGTCTTCATCAGAATGTCCAGACTGGAGGTTAGAAAAATGTTCTGTCCATCATATGTACTCAGAACTGAGTGCACATCCAAAGGGCATCATGGAAGTGATCTTCCAGATGTGAAACGATATTTCCACTTTTAAAACAACATCTGGAATGTCTCTTCCAGAATTTTTCTTGATTCGAAAAGATAATTGTGTTCAACGTTTATTGTAAACTATACTCACGTCATATGACTTGCAGTAAAACTAGAAAAATATGTTTAACATTTTTCAGTATTTTTTGTTTCAGTATTGTTCCTTTGATGTTGACATATTTTCTTCAGTAGTGCCAGAGTTCATCTCCACATGGAGTCTTAGCATCACAAATTCCAACAGGCAGGAAAAAATGTTTCACCTTGTCTGCATTGTCTTCCTGATTGGTCTCATGTATCTTACTGGCGGGGTTAACAGTCTCCTGGTTCTAGTTTTTTTTTTTTCAGTGAAATGAGGTCCGTTATGAATTACCTCAAACGTTTAGGTATCATTCCTTTTTGAGTCAGCAGTGTTCTCAATTGTTTCATGCCACTCGACATGAATTCTCCACCTGCACCAACCCCTTCATTGCAGAATACGACGCTGTCTCCACGTCCTAAAGTACTTGATTGATCTACTCTGTCTTCTCCTTCCGTTTTAATCCGACATAGTTCGCTCTAGTACCAAGGAGGTTATTACCTGATCCTTTGCCACATGCCCTGTCACTCTTTTATGTAAATATATTTCTTCGCTGACCCCGTGGAGAGCTTCCTCAATCCTTATAGTATCAATTTTACTTGATTTTCAGCATTTTTCTTTAGCACCATATCTCAAACGCTTATATTCTCTTCCTTGCTGGGTGTTCCGCTATCCGTCATTCACCAGCATACAATTCTGTCCTCCAGGCGCACATTCCCAGACATTTCTTCCTCAAATTAAAGCTTTCGTTTGATACCAGTAGACTTCTTTTGGTCATGAATGTCCTCTTTGCCTGTGCGTGTCTGATATTCATGTCCATCTTACTTCCTCCGCAACGGGTATTTTGCTTCCATTGTAGCAGAATCCTTTAAGGTCGTCAACTTCGCTATCACCAATTTCCACGCTGTTCTCATTTCTGCCACCTCCCATTACTTTAGTCTCTCTTCGATTTACTCTTAACGCACGTTCTGTACACAGTAGACTTGTCATACTGTTCAAAGTATCCTGTAACTCTTGTTTAGTTTGACTGAAGTTAGCAACGTCGTCAGCGACTCTTATCACTGGTAACCTTTCACCTTAATTCGTAATTCCGCTCTTGAACCACTCTTATTTCCGTGATTGCTTTATCGATGTGTATATTGAATAGTAGAGGCGAAAGACTCCGTCTTATTATACTGAGCTCTTCGTTCGTGGTCTTCAACTCTTACTATTACCTCTTGGTCTTTGTACGCACTGTGTAACACTTGTCTCTTCCTGTAGCTTCGTCTTACTTTCCTCAGAATTTCGAACATCTGGCCGAGTTTTAGATTTCAAACGCTTCTACAAGGTCGACACATCCTACTGCCCTGTTCTGATTTTAATGCGAGCAATTAGTGAAACTTACTCAGCCTCGTAATATGCCTGAAAGACAGCTGTTAGATGGCGCTTTTTACAATAATGAAAAGTTGATTTCCTTTCTGTATTTTACTCACAGGCACTAGCTCGTAGAAAAGGTGTTTATGTAGCAATCCAGTTCACCTCGTAATTAGGTGTTTTTGTTTCAGTCGCAGCGATGCCCCTTATGGTGGAGAGGACGTTGTGTTATTTACGACGGGCTTCTACTGGATAAGCGGAATAGCGTTCACAGTGTGGTGTGTGGGCACCGGGATGAAATGCATTGTGACGTCGGAGTTCAGTCCTGAAGCTGTTCTGCAAGACATAGAGAGATACAAGGTTAGACCAAATTGAGTTAAGTAGCAGTAGTTCAAATACTATTTCCTATTCTTAACAGAGTATAGTTAGAACAAAATGGATAACCAAGGAATCTGTTATGGGTACTTACTACGGTTAAGGACCCGCCTATCCTTGTAGCTTTTTCAAGTCTCATATTAAGCTTTAGGCTGGTATTGTCCATCCTCAGATGGGAATACTTTCTATAAGTATTATAATTTAAACTCTTAGACACTACTCATCATCTGGAAATCAAGACAATTTCAGATTCAGTGACTACAGCTACTTGTTGTGTAACAAAACAGCTCAGTTCAGAACCTATTATCGCAGCTTGGTTGAATTATGCTTTGTCTCCCATACTGTGTTATAAGTTGCGGAGCGTCCGCGTCACTTGTAGTACTGTGACTTGCCTAATACAGTACTTGTGGAGTCGGCACCAGGCTCGGATCCAAAGGGTACGATCTCACGATGGGTAATCCTCCATTTACTTTAGCAATTTCATCAGTTCGTGACACGGTTCAGACAAAACTGGTGATGAGGCCTCTGTTACATGAAGAGCATCTACTAACTATATTGTTTTGGTTGAATCACGAAAACCCTGGTTGCCATCTACAAACAACTACCATGGCTTAAGTTTCGAATTAGTTAATAGCCTGTGCTGATTCTGGAAGGAATTTATCCAAATCATAATTCATCACAAACACCTGCATAATAGATAGCCAACCTCTTGCACAATGAGTGTGTCAGGTATCAGGTCTCACTTGTTATTTCGTGACTCTTAAGATGTTTCTCACTCTTCTATTAATTTAGGTTTTCGTCAGATTGACATATAATATTTTTATTAGTGACTGACTTCGAAAATTTTCGTTCATTCTCAGGCGGTTACTGTGGTGTCACCGCCAGACACCCCACTTGCTAGGTGGTAGCCTTTAAATCGGCCGCGGTCCGTTAGTATACGTCGGACCCGTGTGTCGCCACTATCAGTGACTGCAGACCAAGCGCCGCCACACGGCAGGTCTAGAGAGACTTCCTAGCACTCGCCCCCAGTTGTACAGCCGACTTTGCTAGCGATGGTTCACTGACAAATTACACTCTCATTTGCCGAGACGATAGTTAGCATAGCCTTCAGCTACGTCATTAGCTACGACCTAGCAAGGCGCCACTATCATTTGCTGTCAATCTTGTGATGCCTGTACCGTCAGACCAATGTACACCCATTATGGATTAAAGTTACGTATTCCTGATGCTACGTACTTTTCTTGATAGTATAATTACTTTACCTGTTCCAGACCTCACGCCAGCCTGCGTGAGCTTAAACGCGTGCCTTTCGGCTACCTCCCAGTGACTTGGCTGTCTTGCCAAGTCACAACAGTTACCTACTTTAGAAGATACAACATCATTAACAAAACATAAAATACAAAATGTTCAGTTACATAAGCAATTTTCAATCATTTTGTGTGCACGGTTTACAATAGTAGCATATATTTTTTATGGAATACTTGGATTTGTAATTTTTGACTCTAAATAATAGTTTTATTTACACCGGTTCATTACAAGAAATGCTGTTTATATTGTCATTGCCTTGGTACATTCCAAATTCTGCTGTCGTTTTTACTTCTGTATACATTAAAATTTGACAGACGTCATCAGTTGTTTGTTATGTGTTCATAATTCATATGGTCTGTCTCGAGATTTGAATGTACCAATACAATCATAGTAAAGCGAAATAATGTTTCTTATATTGATCTGACGTAAAAACCAATCTGTTATGTACAGTCAAACATAGCAAATTCAGGTACGCCATAAAAGATTTATTGCACTACTAGAGCATGTGCATAAAAATGTTTGAAAATTATATATGTAACTAAACGTATTGTATTTCACGCTTTGTCCGTGGTAGAAAGTACCCAAAACTTGACACGTATTTGGTTGATGATTTCAAAAAATTGAAAGTAGTAAAACATGGTTTTTTAAAGTTATGTAATATTTACTGTATTATGTTATACACCATTTACATTTTACTCTCTGAAAAAATCATTAAGAAATAACATGAAGGAACATTTATTTTCAGAGGAATTTCACGCAGAGCGTTCCAAAATCGGATCCCTTCTAAAAATAAGCAAAATAGCAATAATCAAAACAGGAAAAGGTATTAAATTGGGTAAAACATAATATCGTTTGAAAGTAGACGTAATATAACATCTTTCAGAAGGTTATCGAATTCCTCAGTTTTTCCTTTGCTGAACCCAGCAGCCCTGCTGTAGGATGTTCCTCTAGACATTCTTCCCGAGAGTTTGCTTTTGTGGCGTTCAAGTAAAAGACTAACCCAGTTTCCCCCAGCAACTGCATCTTTCAAAGTGTGTTTAGATTTACTTCTCTCTGCCAACTGTGCGGCCATTTGTCACAAGTAATTATGTGTAAGTCAAAAGGAAGACGATTCCATAGCAAAATAATCTTTTTCAAGATCCTTGCCCAGAATCGTAGGTCTTCCAATTTTGTTTTTGCTGTTTTCTCAGATGTACCCTATTAAAAGTTGAAAACCCTCATACGTGTAGCTTTTGGAACATTAAGCTGTTTACTGGCGTTATTCCAACCCATTTGCTTTTCCTGAACATTATCAATACCTTTAGTAAATTTAGAGGGACGCGACTTTCACGAACCTTCCCCATTGTCTTCTTCATATCTGCAATAGAATTTCAAGGGAATAAGAGCCCGTGTTAATTCAGACATTAAACATGAAAATATGAGGAGCCTGGTTTAATAAACTCAAAGCGGTGATAAGTAACAAGAGAAGCAGCTGTCTGTACATTCCGCTACAGAATGGTACAAGTCTAAATTACTACTTACACTTGGTTCCTCTAGAGTTCAGGAGAATGCAGAGCCAAGAACCAGTTACACCACTATTTTTTTTCGAGGAGGGTGGAGGGGGGTTAGGAGAATCCAGTTTAGGACACTTTCTTTTATCATAGTACCTTACAATGTAGGTAACCGTTTGAGAATGAACGTAAATGTCCGAAAATAGTCACTAATAAAAATATTACGTGGAAGTGTGACATAAGCCCTAATTAATACATTACAAATATACCCAATTGCTCATGATGCCAACAAAATGTTTTAACTCTTGCTCTGTAGGACAGAAAAAATTGTCAGAGTCTTTAATTCTTTGATTTCCATATCGTTCTAGACATAATTCAATTTGGCGATTTGTCTGAAAAGTAATAATAATAATAATATTTTGAGTTTGAGGTGAGATTGCTTTCCACGTCTGTGTCAAAACCAGAACACATATAGATAGCTGACACAGATTCAGTAAACAAGTAAACCAAACTTCACATTCTAAATATGACATAGATTCATTTTTGTGGAGGAATTGGGAATGATGAGCAAGAAAATGAATCAAGTGTAAAGTCAGATAAATAAGAAATATATTAAATTAAAATATTAGTACATACATCGATTGGACGAGTGAAAGAATTTTACGAAGTTAGATGCCCAAAGAAGATTTTAATATAGAAAGCACGTTTTCAAAGACATCAAGAAGGTAGGGTTTCACCGCCGGTATCTGTGTCCAAGGAGAATTTTATTTTATTTGCGTTAGGCTGTGGTTCAAGGCATAATTCGATGCTTGCTGTTTCGTCTCCCAATCCTGAGTACATTATCTGTGGCCATAAGGACTCAAAGAGCAATTTCAGACTTAAGAATCTCAGTAAACCGGACTGTTTGTATGTATCCATGCTGTAGTCGCGTCGTGACGTCATCAAACCACTCCCTTTGAGTGAAGATCCCAGGCAGACGGCGTCATTGGTGACAAACCGCACGGGAGTAGCCATTCGACTGTCCAGACGCCAGTCGCACTCCTTTAATTGAATTAAAAATTTATCTTGGTAACTGGCTACAGCCGTGAGCTGTTTATAGAAAAGTATTTTATCTAATCAACTTTATTATTCGCATTTAATTTAACTGAACGGAATTCTTTGCAATGGCATATCTGAAGTAGTGCTACTGCAGTGCAGGTAAGATTCGCGCCGCTCTTTGGGTCTGCTGTAGTGCGACTGTGGATGTGGAATAGGAAAGGGTTGCGTTCAGTTATACGAAAAGGGGAGATGCTAGACAGGCGCACCGCTGCTGCCACGTCACGTGGCTTGTGTCGCCTCAGGCGTCATACTGGAATTGCACCATGAGATTGCGGAAACTGTACCGCCATGTCTTACGGGGCATGTAATGGGGCAGTATTGGCAGTGTTTGTTTTATTTCCCGCTGAGGCCCACAAACTGATATTTTCAAACATTTTCTTCTTTGCAAGTTGTATTTGTTCTTTTGATTTTCTATTAGCTCTCTCTTCATCCTGGTATAGTATCTACTGGGTCATGATAAAATAACAGTATCGAAAAAACGAATTTGATGGTTCCCTGACCCCACTACAGTATCTGCTTCAACAGAGGTATCCGTATTTCTCAGACAATTATTGCCCTCGTGTTGCTTAAGTTAGATGTTACTAGCTCTTTTTGTAGTTCCTATGTGCAGTTGACTGCATATTCAAGAGATTTTATATAGATTGCTGTGGCTAGCGGAGGGCGTACGTCCTTTGCAGTGGCGAAAAATTTTCGCATCTTTCTTGTTACTTTAAACAGTGTCAATCCTTCTACTTCTTGGAATACTGACGATGCTATCAATGACTGAGTCTAGGAATAGGAAAAAAATTCCCGTTTCGTTGGTTTTTTGTGAGTAGATACTCCAGATCTTTTAGGCTGTAGGCCCTGTTTATCTTAAATGATCGAACTTTTGCTTTAAGTACTGTGGGTTCTAGAATCTTCTAACGCAACCCACGAGTTCTTTAAACATTCCGGTTCAATGTTTGGGTTGGTGACAGGAATTCACGTGAATGGATTAGCTATGGTGTGTGGACCCTAAAGCTCCATCACGTTTCCTAAGTACTTGCAAGTCCTATACTGAAATTTGACCTTTTTCTCTTTTTCCATAGTGAGCTTTGTATCAGGATTAATACCATTCAAAAAATTCTGAGAGTTTTTTTCTCAGTGAGGTCATACAAGGGAAGTATCATCAATATACTGGAACCAAAGAAGAGGGCTTTTCTTCATGACCATCTGAGGGGCTGTTTACTCAACTTCTTCCAGTATAGAAAACGCTACAACTGTGCTTGGTGGGTTATCTATACTCACGCCATCTAACGCTCATGTACCTTCTTGTACTGTTCACAGTAAGATGATGTGAGGCATTGTTAAAACATATCTCAACATGAGTTCTCAGAGACCCTCGTTAACGCGATCTAGAGTACATACATCCGAAAAAAGAGGCATTAACACCTGGTTTAAAGAACACAAGAGCAAGTGTCATCTTCCAAACAGGGATAAATCAAAAGAAGAAGATTATGCACAAGGATTAGTGAAGCGCCAAATTCGTTTCTCCGACATTATTAATATATTAGGCAATACGAATTGAAAAACACTTTTCATGGAAAACAGGATGGAGTTAAGTTAGATAGCGTATTGGTCTCAAGGCTAAATGAAGCAAACAGCACCAAATCTTCCCAGGACGAGCTCGTCAACAGAAGTCAGCGCGACTCTGTGATCTTAGACAGTGGTCTGACTACATTACCTGCTTTACTTGCAGTTTTTCTTCCCACTCGTAATTGTTGAATGGAATAGGAAATGGGGGTAAAGAAAGTGGTAACAGAAGCACCCACCGCCACACACCGTAAGGTGTATTGCGCAGTACAGATGTACATCTACGTTACCACTCTGCAGTACGCTTATGCGGCTGATTCTATTTCTCTGCCGTTGCACTCTTGAACAGCGCCACAGGAAAAACGGACACCTAAATAATTTTTTGCGGAACATGATTTCTCCTATTTTATTACGACAGTCGTTTCTTTCCATGTACACGTACTTCGGTAATGAAACAATATTTTCGTATTTGGGAAGATCGATGGAGATTCAGATATAACTTTTGTTTTACTTGATATCTTTCCGTCAACTACAACGAACTGTTATCTTTCTGACAGGAAGTGGCGAATCCAGTCCCATTACTGCGACAATACGCCATTGGCACGCAATATGATTAGAAGCTGCTTGGGAGTAACAGTATCAATAGCTCTCTGGAACTGTAAAAATAAGGAATGAATGTGAACGCTTCTGTGGATGACACTCATTCGTTCGTGAGAATAAAGAGGTACTTGCGTTTCAGAAGAACGATACATTTTGAACGTGTGTTGAATGTGTGTTGACGGATAGTTGTCTCAGTATACATTCCAAAATCCTGTTGCAAATCGCCGTCTGCGGAATGGTTCTGCAACTCATCGGACTACTCTTACTTCCTTTCTAGGGTACTGGTATAACACGCGCATTTCTCAAGTCTTGAAGTATGAAGCTAGTGAACCGGAGGACTTGTCTTTATTAAGTGATTTCAGATGCTGCACTACACCGAGAATATCTACTTATAATTTAGTCGTCTTCTTTGGTGAAGAAACTTCGGAAAACCGTATTTAGTAACTCAGCTTTAGTGCCACTTTCATGGGTAACATTACCATCGTTATGATGTGAAGTATGGATAGTGTATTGCCGCTGGTATGCTTGACGAGACCAAAATCTCCTTAGGTTTTCGTCCAGATTTCATGACAGTTTCGTTGTAGAAACTATTAAAAGCGTCTCGCATTGTAGTTCGCGACAAATTTAGACCTTCTGTAAAACTTGGCCACTCTTGGGGTTTTACGTTCTTTTAAATTTTGCGTGCTTTTTACGTGGTTGCTACAAACGTTTTCTGACCTGTTTTTTGTACCATGCTGCGTCAGTTCCGTCTCGTAGTAATTAATTTCGTACAAACCTCTCCACTGCCTGCGGTACTATTTCTTTCAATTTAAGTCACATTTGGTCCACACTTACATAGTTAGTCCGGAGGGAATGAAAGCTGTCTCTCAGGAAGGCGTCAAGCGAATTTTGTTCGGCTTTTATAGAGTTACATTTTATGTCTATTGTTAGTTGATTTTGTTGTTGCGGTATTCAGTGTCGGTGCAACGACATTGCGATTACTGTCTCTGTCAAAATGCTATCTATTTGCTAGGGATTAATTGTTGCATAGAGGCCGAGTATGTTTTCGCAACTATTTACACTTCGAGTGGGATTCTGAACTAACTATCCATAATAAATTCACGAGAACACACTTAGTACTGATTGAGACGATGTTCTGTGCCTACCACCGACTTTAAGCAAGTAATTACCCCAACATATCGAGTCTAAATTTAAGTCACAAATCATGTGTAGCTGCATGAGTGGAGTAAGCGTTTGAGATGAGTCTTAAGTCTTCATCTGAGTCGAGAGGTCGGTGAAAGTAAGCATTCTGTAATTAATTCCAGTTGTTAAATATAGACTCTACCATCTCAAGTAAGAGAAGGTATCTACTTCGTTTTCGCCACAAGACAGACTACTTCTAAGAGCAACAAACACGGCGCCACCATTGTATTTAATATTGTTGTTGTGATCTTCAGTCCTGAGACTGGTTTGATGCAGCTCTTCATGCTACTCTATCCGGTACAAGATTCTTCATCTCCCAGTACCTACTGCAACCTACATCCTTCTGAATCTGCTTAGTGTATTCATCTCTTGGTCTCCCTCAACGATTTTTGCCCTCCACGCTGCCCTCCAATATTAAATTGGTGATCCCTTCATGCCTCAGAATATGCTCTACCAACCGATTCCTTCTTCTAGTCAAGTTGTGCCACAAATTTCTCTTCTCTCCAATTCTATTCAATACCTCTCATTAGTTATGTGATCTACCCATCTAACCTTTAGCATTCTTCTGTAGCACCACTTTTCGAAAACTTCTATTCTCCTGTCTGAACTATTAATCGTCCACGTTTCACTCCCATACAAGGTTACGCTCCATGCAAATACTTTCAGAAACGACTTCCTGACCCTTAAATCTATACTCGATGTTAACAAATTTCTCTTCTGCAGAAGCGCTTTCCTTGCCATTACCAGTCTACATTTTATATCCTCTCTACTTCGACCATCAGTTATTTTGCCCCCCAAATACCAAAGCTCATTTACTACTTTAAGCGCCTCATTTCCTAATCTAATTCCTGCAGCATCATCCGATTTAATTTGCCTATATTCCATTATCCTCATTTTGCTTTTATTGATGTTCATCTTATATCCTCCTTTCAAGTCACTGTCCATTCCGTTCAGCTACTCTTCCAGATTCTTTGCTGTCTCTAAAACAATTACAAAGTAATCGGCGAACCTCAAAGCTTTTACTCCTTCTCCATGGATTATAATTCCTACCGCAAATTTTTCTTTTGTTTCCTTTACTGCTTGCTCAATATACAGATTGAGTAACATCGGGGAGAGGCTACAACCCTGTCTCACTCCCTTCCCAACCACTGCTTCCCTCTCATGTCCCTCGACTGTTATAACTGCCATCTGGTTTCAGTACAAATTTAAAATAGCCTTTCGCTCCCAGTATTTTACCCTGGCATCTTCAGGTTTTGAGAGAGAGTATTCCAGTCAACATTGTCAAAAGCTTTCTCTAAGTCTACAAATGCTAGAAACATAGGTTTGCCTCTTCTTAATCTATTTTCTAAGATAAGTCGTAGGGTCAGTATTGCCCTACGTGGTCCAACATTTCTACGGAATCCAAACTATTCCTCCCCGAAGTCGGCTTCTACCAGTTTTTCCATTCGTCTGTAAAGAACTCGTGCTAGTATTTTGCATCCGTGACTTATTAAACTGATAGTAAGGTAATTTTCACATCTGTCAACCCCTGCTTTCTTTGGGATTGGAATGATTATATTCTTCTTGAAGTCTGAGGGTATTTCGCCTGTCTCACACGTGTTTATCACTAGATGGTACGGTTTTGTTAGGCCTGGCTCTCCCAAGGCTATCAGTGGTTTTAATGGAATGTTGTCTACTCCTGGGGCGTTGTTCCGACTTAGGTCTTTCAGTGCTCTGTCAAACTCTTCACGCACTATCATATCTCCAATTTCATCTTCATCTACATTCTCTTCCATTTCTATAATATTGTCCTCAAGAACATCGCCCTTGTACAGACCCTCTATATACTCCTTCCATTTTTCTGCTTTCCCTTTTCCCTTCTTTGCTTAGAACTTGGTTTCCATCTGATCTCTTGATTTCATGCAAGTGGTTCTCTTTTTTTCAAAGGTCTCTTTAATTTTCCTGTAGGTAGTATCTATCATATCCCTTGTGATATCCGCCTCTACATCCTTACATTTGTTCTCCAGGCATCCCTGCTTAGCCATTTTGCACTTTCTGTCGATCTCATTTTTGAGACGTTTGTATTCCTTTTTGCCTACTTCTTTTATTGCATTTTCGTATTTTCTCCTTTCATCAATTAAATTCAATATCTCTTCTGTTACGCAAGGATTTCTATTATCCCTCGTCTTTTTACCTACTTGATCATCTACTACCTTAACTATTTCATCTCTCGCAGCTACCCATTCCTGTTCTATTGTATTTGTTTCCCCCATTCTTGTCAGTTGTTCCCTAATGCTCTTCCTGAAGCTCTATACAACCTCTAGTTCTTTCAGTTTATCTAGCTCCCACCTCCTAAAATTCCCACCTATTTGCAGTTTCTTAAGTTTTAATCTACAGTTCAAACAAAATAGTTTGTGGTCAGAGTCCACATCTGCCCCTGGAAATGTGTTACAATTTAAAACGTTGGTCCTGAATCTCTGTCTTACCATTATATAATCTATCTCCAATCTTCTTCCATATATACAACCTTCTTTCATCATTCTTGACCCAAGTGTTAGTTACGATTAGGACTTAATATATCCTCTCTGATCACCGCTAGGTCCGCGGTAAAAATTTCAGCTGAACTTACCTGCAACTTTAGGCAGCATTACTACTTATAACGATTTATGCTTCAGTGCTTTCTGGTATCATCTGGAGCTTTCCTCCTGATACAGGCGCAAACGTGATCGTTGTGGGGGTACTTATAAAAAGGTCGGGTTGTTCAGCTTGTCTAAGTCTGAATCTGCTATCGATGTCTTTATACCCTGTGGTGATGACTAGGAGACGATGCGTTAGGCAGCGGAATATGACTTGGACCACGGCATACAGCCCATGAAACAAAGTGTACCAAGAAAAAAGACCACCAGAATACTGGGAGAATTAATCGAATAGGGACATGAATAGAAGAATAAAAAGACCGAGAATACAACAGAAGGTGGGGCACATGATAGTGTTACCACGCGCCAAGGAGAGGACAGATATGTCTTGAGCAGTTATACTAGTATAAACTGATTATCGTGTAGAAATACTCAATAAAGAAATTCCTCATTTTAGGAATGTGACAAAAGATCTTTAAATATGATACATTGGTATAAGAGATGAGAGATGTTGAACATGATCTGACACTGGAATAAGCTTCAGATTATAATGAAACGGATAGACGGATCGGAGAAAATGTTAATAGAGTCAAAGCTGATGACAATTATGCCATCAAACCAACGTTACGTCTTAGTGGTATTTATGCATCTGTTGTAGCCGGAGAGGTAGTAAAATTTGATTCCTATGTGTAAAAGCTCTATTAGGGAAGATAATTTAAGCCTGTCAACTACCAAGATGAAATCCCCTACACAGATCTTTCTCGGGGACACAGTCGACTGACAGTAATGACCTTGAATCTCTTCATAAAGGTACAGAGAGCAAAGTATGTCACTGCATACCGTGTATGATAGTGACGATAACCATTCCAATATTAGCTATTTTACAGCTAGAAGAAAAATTTAAATTTTTGAAATTAGGTTAAGTTTAGTTTTTAATTTAAGAATCTTGGAAATTATTGTAGTGATGATGATGTGTGTAGAAATACGGAAAAAGTATGATAATGCTTGGTATCGAGTAATTCCATATCAGTATCTTTTTTCTCCATACTCTTCAATAGATATTCTTACTGATACCAGTACTTTAAGCAAGTACCGCACTGAATAAATAAACAAATAAAAGGAGACATGCAAGTAGGTAGAACTATTCAACTAGGCAGGACTAAATATGCACAGAAGCATTTCACAGTTGACGAAGAGGACCTCAAGTCTGTTGATCAGTTAAAGTGTGTGCAAGTTGGCACAGTTGTTATACACATATACCAATTGATGTATCAGAAAGAATTGCTGCTGGCTAGAGATATCTACATGTCCTCAGAGATATCTCCAGTTCTAATGCCATACCACATTCTGCGAAAACGAGAACGCCTCATTGTCCTCTACGGTTCAGAAAGCGGGACATCGACAAAAAGGCAGAGGCATAAGTCCTAAGACAAGAACGAATCGCGATGAGAAGAATTAGGGACCCGCTGGCAGGCGGAGATACTTGGCGAGCAGGAAATAATAACGAATTTGGTAAGATCTTCAACGAGAACAACGCCTTACAACATCAACAGATAAGAAGTCTCCAATGGGCAGATCACGTAATCCGTAGGACACAGATCTGATCAAAAAGCAAGCATTCACTGTCCACTTTACGACAAAAAGATCCTTGGGTAGGACAGGAAACAGATGGAAGACGACATATAGAAAGATGCGGAAGCATTGAATGTAGTCAGTTGTGGGGAAACAGCAATGAACAGAATGCAATGGTAACTGATTGTTGACATAGCACTTTGACTACAGGACCAGATAAGTAAGCGTGTACGTCGTGATCCTAGTAATAGTTTATTACATTTTTATCACTAAACTAAAATGTTGGTCACATGATTCACTTCAAACAGTTGAAACAATTGAACACACGAGCACCAACATACCAATATTTAAGGAGTGCGTGCCCATAAGCAGAATTATATCAGTTGTCACATGGTTGAAAGAAATCGTACGGCAAAGCGCTTGCAGAGAAACAGAGTGCTAGCACGATCGAGCCCCGGTGGGACCGAAGAATTTTCAATCTGCGTTTTAACCTAGCTTTCACGTCACCACGATGTAAGGCGGCAACAGAAACGATACGTGTTTCGAGCTACATGTTTAGTTGTGAGTCCCCTGTCCCTGTTGGATGACTGGGTTATGTTACGGACACACAATTCGCCGAAGTGGCGTCCAATTGAAATACTTGTACCAGGTCCCTGAGGCACGCGAATTATTATTATTACTGATAAAAGCACAACGAAATGACTTAAGTAAGCCCAACGATCACCCTGATGACAGTGTAGTAGACACTTTAAAGATGAGCTTAATAAGCAAATAGAACGCAGTTTTGAAAAAAATTGAAGATGATTATTTGGCAACAATAATCTGCTTGCTTCACCCAAGATTGAAAAATATTTTCAGTATTCCAGAGCTTGCATTAGAGCAAAATCTACAACGAGTCGTCTATCAGCAACAAGTGTTGGTACAAACGCTGCACCATTAGCAGCGAAGCAGGCTGTGATCCCTTTTTCAAACAGTATACGACTTCCGGCGTCATCACAAGTAAACGAAAGAAAAGTAAACGAAGCAGCTCCCTCTTTCGAACCTGCTCTGCCTGATCAAAATGACCCAATGAACTAGTCTGCGATACCTGTGGCATCACTGTTGGATAAACGTGTAGAGCAGTGAGAAGATATATCATTTTATTCCCCCAGTTCTGTAAGCTTGCAATGAGTATCTGAAGATTCCAACAACGTTAATAATCTCCAAGCGTTTATTTTCAAAGTTAAGCAATGCGTTGTCAGTGCTAAGTAAAAGATTGTCAGCGAGACGACTGGACGTATGAATTGTTGTTTTTTAGTGACTACGGTACACAGAGTGATAAATGAAGGTTTAGGTAAGAATTAATTTATTTTGCTTTTGGTACTGTCCAGTTGTTTTTTGATAATCTGTTATGCAATTTTA
Source organism: Schistocerca americana (assembly GCF_021461395.2). Taxonomy (NCBI): domain Eukaryota; kingdom Metazoa; phylum Arthropoda; class Insecta; order Orthoptera; family Acrididae; genus Schistocerca; species Schistocerca americana. Next base: position 192,314,965 of record NC_060124.1, on the reverse strand, counting down.
AATTTGCTCTTCCTATTTTTAAAAAAAAATCTGTAATGAAATTAAAAAGTTGCTATATCTAAACCTTGTACTATTTCGCTTAAGACTTGTGAAAATCGATTGCCCTCTATCACAGATAGATTGAAAAATAAGTAGAAATGGAGAAATGAGAGCAGACAGAATACCTAACCCTTTCATCAATCCTAAACACCGATACATGAACATAGCGATGCTTCTATGATTACTATAACTTTCTTGCGATGTTATTTATGAGTAACATCTTCCATACACCATGAGCTAAACTAGATATACCTTATTTCCCAAAACCTGTTTTCGGGTTTATAACACCTGATACAGAGCAAAACAACTGTATGTTCATCGATTTCCACAAATTGATAACTGTGCCTGTAGCAGCACTTACTAGAGTAGCTCTGTAGCAATGACATGCATATCAGTTAGTACGATAGGATTTAACTACCACAGGAAAGTGGTTCAACAAATATGGTAATGTCCCATGCTAATATAATGGTTTTCAATTACGGAACCCAAGATTTAACACGGTCTTTTAAAAGACCTGACACACTTAAACCAAAAATTTTGTAGGTCAAATGTAACAAGGAGTAGCACAAATTTAGTAAAAATGTTTGGACGGTTTTAAATATCCGAAGCTAACAGAATGATTTAAAATTATAAACCAATGATTAATTTAGTCCTTTCCGAGATCAGTCAAATTTAAGGAAATACAAGTGTCAGCAAAAGGCCGGGTTAAACAGGGAGAGCTTGATTAAGAAAGGCCACTGAACAAAAAAGTATCCAAACCAAAAGGCCAAAATACGTGTACTCTGAAAAGATTTTGGCCCACGCAAACCTATTAAGAAAAGACAACTTAAGCAACAGTCGCCGTGCAGAAGAACAAAAAAATGGCTCTGAGCACTATGGGACGCAACTTCTGAGGTCATCAGTCCCTTAGATATTAGAACTACTTAAATCTAACTAACGTAAGTGCATCACACATATTCATGCCCGAGGCAGGATTGGAACCTGCGACCGTAGCGGTCGCGCAGTTCCAGAATGTAGCGCCTAGAGCCGCTCGGCCACCTCGGCCGGCACAGAAGGACAGCTTCACACAAGTTTAGGGCAGCAGCGAATCCCAAATGCTGGTCAATAATATCGTGCCGCCGGTGCGCCGAACCAACTGCAAGCGTAGACTGCAGAAATAGTAGCTGACTCACCTGGAGATGCCTAGAAACATCAAAAGGTCAGTTGTTACGACAGCACATTTTCAGCAAATAGCTGCCTAAACTTGCGTGCGCGATGATGAGAATGAAATGATGATGAAGACAATACAACACCCAGTCCACGAGCTGATAAAATCTCCAAATCTGCCGGGAATAAACCCGAACCCGCTGCATGAGAGTCAAGCACCTTACCACTCAGCTAAGCAAGCGGACAAACCAACCACTAAAAGATTTTCACCACAATCTCCACACCCAAGGATCACAAGTAAGTTACACAGGGCCCTCGCGAACCCAGAGACAGGCAGGCCCAAACAGTTTGTAAAAGAAATACATACTGCACTGATGGTGGATCCAAACTTCTCCGAAAGCACAGATTCACCACTCACGGTAAAATCACTTAGGGCAAAGCAGTAACAACAGAGCTGACTAATAATGCCCAACTTGATCACACAAAACGGCTCGACAACAGGGAAGAGGTGCCAATTCAGTGCACCGGAAACAGCTAATCATAATGGAAGTCGTTCCGTTGTAACGGATCTCTCAAGCCTATTCAGTCAAGACACCGACCACGGGCGCTTGACAACACACATTTTCTCCAGCCGACTTCCTTCCTCCTTGCACTCGGTGACTGTTCATTCCACACTCACTCACCTCGAAAACATTTCAGAGTTTCATGCCAGAAGACCAAGCGCAAGAGGGCCGCCTGGCGACCAGAGGGAAAACGAAACAAGGATTCGATCTACAGACCGCAATCGATATGAGCCAACACGGCTCACGGAGTATATAGTTTGTAATGTATGCTATTGCTGACATATCTTAGGGAGTGATAATTCTTGTTAACGTATGACTCCCTAACTGTCACATTGTGTAAACAGTCTACGTTACCTGACTTTCGTTACTTCTAAGGTAGCATTTACGTATATCTGCGACGTGCAGTGTTTTTCTTTTGTTCACTGTTGGTATATGAATTTATAACATACAAAAAGTATAACATTCCAAAATAGTAAAACGTATCAAGTCAAATTAGGCAATTTTAGACCCAGGACATAAACACTGAACCAAAATTATTGTTTTCCTGTTTCGTACTTTTTGTGTATTGTCTCTTCATATAGGCCTACCTACTGTCAAAGTGTAATTTACATATGTGAATGTGTGTCACATATACAGGGTGTTACAAATAGCTACGGCCAAATTTTCAGGAAACATTCTTCACGCACAAATAAAGAAAAGATATTATGTGGACATGTGTCCGGAAACGCTTAATTTCCATGTTGGAGCTGTGTTTAGTTTCGTACTGTGCTGTACTTCCTCGATTCACCGCCATGATTTCATACGGGATACTCTACCTGTGCTGCTAGAATATGTGCCTTTACAAGTACGACACAACATGTGGTTCATGCACGATGGAGCTCCTACACATTTCAGTCGAAATGTTCGTACGCTTCTCAACAACAGATTCGGTGTCCGATGGATTGGTAGAGGCGGACCAATTCCATGGCCTCCACGCTCTCCTGACCTCAACCCTCTTGACTTTCATTTGTGGAGGCATTTGAAAGCTCTTGTCTACGCAACCCCGGTACCAAATGTAGGGACTTTTCGTACTCGTATTGTGTACGGCTGTGATACAATATGCCATTCTCCAGGGCTGCATCAGCGCATCAGGGATTCCATGCGACGGAGGGTGGATGCATGTATCCTCGCTAACGGAGGACATTTTGAACATTTCCTGTAACAATGTGTTTGAAGTCACGCTGGTTCGTTCTGTTGCTGTGTGATTCCATTCCATGATTAATGTGATTTGAAGAGAAGTAATATAATGAGTTCTAACATGGAAAGTAAGCGTTTCTTTCTTTGTGTGTGACGAATGTTTCCTGAAAGTTTGGGCGTACCTTTTTGTAACACCCTGTATATAAATACGATGCTGAATTCCTGAAAAGGCAGGTAACACAGACTTTTGACCTGTCAGTTCCATTTTTGCATTTTATGACAGTTATGTCAAACATTACAGTATTGTCACTGCCTAAGATTTGTCAGCGATTATATACATCACAATCTGTGTGCTATGTTACAAGACAGATTTGAGAAACTGTCATTTTAACTGACATGTATTTCATTGCTGTTGAGGTACTTACTGTTAGATGACTGATATTAGTGATACCGTAAGTACAGTTATCATTTTGTCAACATCGATGATCATACATTTCTTTGTTCCCCTGCATCATATGGCACTGATGATGGGTCACAGGCATGAAAACTGATTTTGGCAAACAAAACATTACTACTTCAGCTCTTGGTGTACAGGAGATGTCCTTTAATAAGAATCTGAAAACTGCAGAGCACCAAGCCTTCAAGATTTTTATTTATGAGCAAAGTGTTGATAGCTTTCGTTCGATGCTGTGTCCGTAGATGTGTATGTGTGTGTATGTAATTGGGTCTTTTCGCAGCCCACCTGTGTAGGAATGCCGTCCAACCACTGGGTGCTGCTGGTTCGCCATTCTCCAGAAGGTCGGTTGCGGTCGACTCTATCTCAGGTGCGCGTGTGCATCACGGGAGGGGCCGCTCTCAACGCTAGGGCCCAAAGTTGGATTGAGGGACGCACGGGCCGACCGCTGAAGCAGTGGTACGGCCAGACGGAGGCCTTCCCGGCCTGCAACGTCCTCCTCAGCCACTCGCCTCCGCCACCCGGCTCTGTGGGTCGCCTCGATCCAGGGGTACAGGCCAAGGTACAGCACACCATGCACAGTTACTAGCTGCGTCTGTCTGCTTTTTTCACTTACTTATTATCCACAGTGTGGACACGAAATCAATCGAGAAAATCTCAGACTTCGTTCGGGTTATTTTCTGAGTGATTCGGTATAAGCGACCTGAGGAGTCCAGTGGCTTCTTACAGGATAACTAAATTTCTTTTGATTTCTCTTCGCCATTGTAGCAGAGGATTTGGGTGGGCTGGTGTTGTGCGAGCGATGCTTCTTACTGTTACATATATACGTATTACTAAAATAGATGTCTTGCACATCTAATCCTAAACCACTTAACCGACTGCAACCAAACGTGGTATACCTAAACATTATTTATAGGTGATCGTTGCTGGGGGGGGGGGGGGGGGGGGCGGTGAGAACCACCTAACTAGTAAATGGAGAGTGGGGTGAAAAAGGAGTGTAGTGCGTGATGTGTGAATGTCCAATGTTTGAGGCTGAGAGCACTTACTGACTTACAACAGTCTTTACACATTATTTCAAACCTTTACTAAGTTCTTCCTCGCTGACAAATGAAATCATGGTAGGAGATATGTTTACTTTTCCACTGTTCAGGCAGTCAAAGTACCACGCATGTCATGAAGTTATAACTTACTGGGCCAAGAATGGCATTCAGGACTCATTTTACTGACAGTATTTTCATATACCACTGAACGTAAACGCAAAATCATATCATTATACTGCCCACCGTTCAGGAGATATATGATTATAAATAATAAGATGCGTGAAAAACTACTGCTTCATGCACGACGTTTAAATAAATTTCGCAGACAGTATTCGCATATTCCGCTGAATATACGTACAAAATTATTTCATTGTACATCACATAGTTCAGGATACATGTCACATGCATTAAGCACAAAGCCAGACACTGCACAGTATTGGTGCTGACGCAAAGCTATAAATAATAGCTGGACAATGCCAGGTTCCACTGCTGGAAACCTTTATTTGCCACCATAGGAGCTCCTACAAAATGTAATGTCCCCTTTCTTTATTAAAAAAAATATTCAAATGTGTGTGAAATCTTATGGGACTTAACTGCTAAGGTCAACAGTCCCTAAGCTTACACACTAAGGACAAACACATACACTAATGCCCGAGGGAGGACTCGAACCTCCGCCGGGACCAGCCGCACAGACCATGACTGCAGGGCCCTAGACCGCTCGGATAATCCTGCGCGGCTTTCATTATTCGTCAACAATTTCAAATGCAACTGTAAAACCTCTAAACCAGAACACTGACGATTAGTTTGTGACTTTCCAATACAATCTCTGTCCTTTTCCGCAGTTCCATTCCGCCTTTTAACGAATACGTGTAATCCAGCGTGGTAAAAGGCAGATCCTATTTCAGAAGCCATTGTCACACAGAGCTTTCATGGCCTGCTCATATTCTAAGACAATCTCGTGATGAGCTTCTTTCAGTGGCCTGAACTGATGGATCTGGTGGTGCCTGGTCATGGCTGTGTGGAGGCAAGACTTCCAATTCATTCTCCACAATCTCTTCAGCGGCGTGACGACAAGTGTGTGATATTTCGCTTTCGTACAAAAAGCAGCTGCTTCGCTGAGTTCAAGAGTTGTGACATTTTGGACAGAATTTTTTGTGCATCCTTGCTCCAAAAATTCAACCGTTATCACACCCTCTGCTTCTAAGAATACTAGAGCCATTATTTTCCCTGCCGATTGGATTGTTTTGAGCTATTTCTTACTTGGTGAGCTTTTGTGATGCCTTTCGACTGACTGTCTTTTTCTTCAGCTTCAAGAAAATAAACCCACATTTCGTCTTCAGTCGCAGTGTTTTCCATAAATTCCTCTACTTCCAAACAGAAGCGCTGCCACTGTTGGGAGGCACTTGTTTTTCTTGTGTACGTATTCTCGTCGGATATCATTCTTGCTACGCAAGTTGGACAAACCTTTGAATATACATTGCTGAATAATCTTCATGACACTGCGTTTACTGAGGGAGGTAATTCACCACGAATCATCCGCAGCCTTCCGCCGGTGACCACAATGATGCGATCGACTCGCTGAATGTTGTGTGGAGCCACTCCAGTCACCGGCCTGCCACTTGGCGTTTCGTTAACAAAAGGTGTTTGCAGGTCTCACATGGGAGAGTGATGCGTCGTAGATAGCCTCTCTACCCACGTGGCTCATTCTGCGCCTTCTCGTGGTGCCAGAAGTCAAACTCGGCATTTCCCAGGCTCACACGGTCGTTGCCTTGCGTCAGAAGGGATAGCTGCGACCCAACCCGATGTTAAAGAGAAGGGTCCGTGGCACAGGGGGAGTTGTGCCCAGGGACTGAAGATCTGTCCCTTGGAGAGGGCTTGAAAGGGCTGCTGTGCCTGGCGAGGAAGGGGGGCGTGGGGCGTTTCTCACCTCATGAGCGACTCTTCAGCGCTGGGAGTCTGCTGTTCGCCTCCCTCTTGCTGCAGAGCATAGATCACCAGGTGCTCTGCATGCCAGCGACATCGTTTGTCGGCATGGGATCTCGGTATAAGTCGGCAAGGATGCTCGGAATAGCCCGTGAGGAGTAACTGGGGGGGGGGGCGATTCTGCCAAATCTAGAGGCTGCTGACATCGCCTGGGCCAAGTTAGCTGTGTCCAGACGCATGAACGACTGGGTGACCGCCCCACCACCAGAGTAAGAGTGGGTTCTTGGCCAAGAGATGGAAGCTCGGGCTAGTACGCAGTAAAGGAAGAGGGGTGCATTCACCTCTCCAAAGTTAGGGGTATACTTGCTGAACCCGGCGGTTCAGGAGTGGCCTTGGCCAAGGGGTGAGGTCAGTGGGTGAGCTGTAGCTGTACCCCTCCCCACCCACCCCACCCTCCCGCCCTCTCTGTGCAAGGGAAGCTGTTGTCGGGCAAGAGAAGGGCTCCCACCTTCCTCAATCATCTAAAAATCATGAGAACCGAACATGAGACGAGCGATTTGAGTGCGCTTTTGAGGGCTTCAGCGCTGACTGTTTCTGCCACAAAGAGGGCCTGGGACAGACAGAGGAAAGTGTTCTATAGAAACATGTCGGGATAAGTCAGATCCTTGACTCGAGCGTAAAAATCGGGAAAATTAGCTATCAAAACATGGGCAGCTTTCAAGCCCCAAATGTCCGCAGCTCGTGGTCGTGCGGTAGCGTTCTCGCTTCCAGCGCCCGGGTTCCGGGTTCGATTCCCGGTGGGGTCAGGGATTTTCTCTGCCTCGTGATGACTGGGTGTTGTGTGATGTCCTTAGGTTAGTTAGGTTTAAGTAGTTCTAAGTTCTAGGGGACTGATAACCATAGATGTTAAGTCCCATAGCGCTCAGAGCCATTTGAACCAGGCCCCAAATAACAAAGGAAACCATTGCAAAAGTGTCACAAAGACTGGACACGGCGGTCTTTCTAAGACCTCTGTCTTGTCACGATATAAAGAAATTGCAGGAAATCTTCACAACAACAGTGTATCCTTCAAAAGACAAAATAAGGATCAATAAACTATAGGCAACGAAGAATGTGTCATTGTAGATGACAGAAGAAGATGAGAACAACATTCCTAATAACCAAAAACTAAGTTAAGCAGTAAAGTGTGAGCCACCTAAGAAGCGGAATTCATTGGTAATACTATATTTCGTGGCAATTATACTGAAGGAAAATCAAATCTACGAAACAATATGCCAGCAAAACTTTGATGATATGAATATGGAAACCTTTGAAAAGGAGTTTAAGCTGCGCTTCAAGACTGGGCCTCAAGAATCTGACGTTGTACATCACGTTGCCGAGGTTTCCTAAAACTTGTGGCGTAAATTAACCACTATTGGCAAAAGCTGCATTGGTTTTCATGCAATAAACTTGATAGATTATCTGGTAGTACCCCGATGCCACTATTGTGCCCATCTGGACCATGTGCACAAGCACTGTGAACGAAGTCCGGAATGCTCTAGGTGCAGGGCTGAAGATCATGCACGGAAAAATTGTGGTTGAACTGGGGTGAGCGTTTCCTGATGCCGAAAAGGAAAGAAGACCTGCAACACCACTGGGAGGAAGTTCCCTACCTACATGATGCTACAGCAGCGACTCATCGTTAGAATGAACCATGGCTGACGCCACATCTGAACACAGTAAGCCTAAGTCCCCGAGCAAAAGGGAAAGGAACACAATGAGGACCACAAGATTCCAAGAATTTTCACGGATGCTTGCCGAGTCTCGACTCGGAAAGTAGAGACGATGGACGTATATGTTCAAACTGACCCCTGAGGTCAGCGAGAAGCTCCCTCTCCTCTAAGCCAGGGAAAGAGGTCCTCTGAAGATCGGAAACGGCCAAGAGGGCATCCTGTGGCAGGGAGTTCACCAGTGATGAAGAAGAATGACATATTTTCTTTCTAAGAAAACAAGTGCAAGTAAACAATGTGAGCAGTACGAGTGGCTTAACAGATTCACTTCCTCACAGAAATTTCGGAGCCCGCGCGCTGTGGCCTAGCCGTTCTAAGTGCTTTAGTCCGAAACCATGCGGCTGCTAAGGCCGCAGGTTCGAATCCTGCCTTGAGCATGGATGGGTGTGATGTCCTTAAGCCATCGGCACACGGACAGTGCTATCGAACGTTAACGTTGAACGTGCCAAGTTCAACGTGCTGCTGAACGCTCAGGAACGATGCGACTTGTGCATACGGTACTTGGGCCCCAACGTAGCATACGCGATCGCAACGCGCTCCAGCGGCAGTTGAGGGATGTGTCTAGTTCGTAAATCACATTGTTTACTCAACGGGTGTGCCTAAAAATTCTTACGTTAGCTCTGTTAAAACGCACATGTCCTCCATCGTCCACGAAAAGTACCATGTCCAATCAATAAAAGTTCCATTACAAACAGTGCGGTACAAATTTGGAATATTTCTCCGCATAAGATAAACATTATTTCATCATTCTCACATTTTAGTAAAACCCCAAGGTCAGTCTTACTTGATCACTGTTCCTACCCAGTAGGAGAATCTTTGCAACATGTGAATTACGAAGCGTAAAAGAAAAAGGAGCAAAATATCTTTATACAAGTAGCTGTCCCGTAGATTAAGCCAATCGAACAGTCTCTCCTCAAAAAAAGGTGAACTTATATTTACATAACATCAAATATTATACTATATACTTATATGAAACTAATAATAAAGTACCAGAACCTAATAAAAATGCGAATGTTAGGAAAAACATTCGGTAGTGGCAAAACGCGAACAACCGCCCCAACACATATCGCAACAGCAGACAGTGACAGTAGTCACTACATTACACCAGCAACTTTCAAACTATATCTAACTATAGTATCTTCCCCCTTGCTGAAAACCTTTATCGTAGATATGATACTAATTGAAGTTTAATTATAACAAATTGCACCAAGAAACTGCGTTTTGGGTGGATCTTCAGTGCGTCGCTGCCTTCAAATAGCCTACTCTCATAATACGCAAGTTACAATAATTCTTTTGCCACGAAAATGATATTTCACATTATTTGACTGGAACGAATCACACAGTTAACAACGGGTTTTCCAGTGATTCTCAATTTGCTGGTGCTCAGAAACGGCATATATACATATACGCTTCAAATGAATGTCAATATGGCGCCACACAACCCTGTACTGAACGGAGACAGCTTGCTTGTGACGTAGTTGGCGTTGTGCCATCTCATTGGTCACCACTCAGAGGCACGCTCAGAATATCTGACATGCCAGATATTGCTCTGTACGTTCGGAAAGAATCCCGAATGTGCTATTCCACGCTATGACGTCAGAAACTCGGCACGCTCAACGTTCGGATGCACGGTCCGTGTGCCGACGGCCTTAGGTCAGTTAGGTTTACGTAGTTCTGATAACCTCACATTTTAAGTCCTATAGTGCTTACAGCCATTTGAACCATTTTTCAAGTTTCGGAGGCATCCTGTTAGGGTATAGCCAAACTTGGAACACGCAATGCGGCCAGCGCGCCTGGAGGATACGGCAGTCCTCACTAAAGCTTTGAGGCATGTGGCGTGTGACTGCAACGAGCTCGGCAGAGACGTCAACTTTTCTGTAATGATGGCTGTGGATAGAATACAGCTCAGCACAATGAATCTCCCCACTAATTTTGGCGCCCTGTGGGGCTTAATTAAAACGTTTTCGAAAGAAGAAACGAAAAGTTCGACCTGGATGAACTACACAATCAATCTGTCCTAACAAATTGGAGGATAGCGCATGACTGAAGGAAAAATTTGCCAGAATCACACATTCACACGTACTTCCCATGAAGATCAGGCTTAATATGGGACAAAAAACGCGTGTAACAGTAGACTGGTAATGCAGGAACTTCGAAGAGTGGTGGAGGAGAGGAGTCTGGACGTGCTCTGTCTGCAGGAGGTGTACTCCATCGCTGGGCAGATCCCATTCACGGCGGAAAATTGAAACTGGCAGTCACAGTCCCCTGACAGCTTTCTGACGACCACTGCAACGGCCTGGAACTTCAGTCAGCTATTGGTGCATACCTGATTAATATGTATTTTCAGTATGGAAGAGAAGTTGACGAGCTCTAAGACAAGCTAGTACAGCTGGCCACGGCGATGCGGGGGCGTAGATTCATTGTGACGGCCGATATAAATGCCGAGTCGCTCCTATGGATCAGTGGCACTCGGGATGACCAGGGACAGAAAGTGGAGGAGACTATTATGGCGCTAAAACTCATGGTTCCCAGTAGACAGGGGAACACCCCCACTCCCCCCCCCCCCCCCCCCCCCCCACCTACACTGTGGAGGTGGCGAGGGTACACACACTGACGTTGCGTTAGTAATGTCAAGTCTTGCGAGCAATGTAAATGACTGGTGGTCTTGGACAAAGTTATCACCAGTGACCATTATTTAATAACATTTTCACTGCCTGGTATGGAGTGCCACTGGGACTTTGTGTGGGAGATACAGCGCAGCTACAATCGGACGTTTTGTGAGCTCCTACCCGGGGAGTGTGTACATACCGATATTGCCGGACGGAGACGACAGTGTAGAAGAGTACGCTGTGAAACTAGTGAGATCAGCTACCACGGCGGTGAAGTCAGCCATTCCAACCAGGAGGAGAGCCATTGCGGCTTCTCCATCTCGATGTCGGCTGAAATATGGTAGACGCTTCAGTCTGTAACGAGGGCAAGGAGCTACTATCAGCAGAGTGTCATCTGGGAGCAAAAGCAACGTTGGTTGCATCTATATCGAGAAGCAGGACCTAAGGGCACTGAGGCTGAGGGGCTGGGCGAGATACGTATAGAAATAATTGGCTGCAAACCCGTAGGGCGTCCCGTACAAATTGGTAAACGAGATAATAAGGTCACCAGTGGTGTTATCCATCGTCAGGGATTAGGACCAGATGACGGAATCTAGGCGGAAAACTGCCGAGGTCCTCCTCTGAGCTCTGTTGCCGTATGAGGAGGATGACTGAAATGACCAACGACGAAACAGGATTGAAGATCGGCAAGAGTATGAGAATAACACCTTGGTGTATCCCTCCTCAGAAGAGGAAGCTTCTGCCCAAATGAAAACCATGAGCCGGCTACTGTGGCCGAGTGGTTCTGGGCGCATCAGTCCGGAACCACACTGCAACAACAGTCGCAGGTTCGAATCCTGCCTTCGGCGTGGATGTGTGTGATGCCTTAGGTTAGTTAGGTTTAGGTAGTTCTAAGTCTATGGGACTGATGACGTCACATGTTAATTCCCAAAGGGCTCAGAAACATTTGAACCAACCAAAACCATAAAAAACGGCAAAGCTCCAGTCCCAGACGGCATTATAGTGGAAGTAGTGCCATTCATCGTCCCCTAGTTGGTGGGGCCTCTCACTAAGTTGCATAATGATGGAAGGTCCAGACAAAGACCCGACAGAGGTAAAGTCGTAGGTGCATCTGTCTGCTGGACCTCCTGGGCAAACTTTTTGAGAAGCTGCTAGCAGACAGACTGACAGCACACTCTGCGCTGTGCACTCGGCTTTCTGCTGGGAGTATCGGTGTCTAACACAATCGCCCTGGCGGCTGAGTTCTGGGGGGAGGGGCGGCGCGACTGTTAGTGTTAATGGGACTCTGTCCACTTGATATCAAGATCAGGGGCTGGCAGCATGGTACTGGGCAAAGAAAGAATAAATAGAGAAAATAATTCAAATAATGGGAATCCAAGTGGGAGACAAAGCGGAATTCAGAAGAAGGGGTGAGGAATTATGGAAGGAGCAGTGGGATGCTGATGAAACTTTGAGCAGAACTTACGAGTTGCTGCCGAATATCAGGGAGCGCCTGCTGCTCAGGTACTTCGAACCAACCAGAGGACAGCTGCACTTCCTTATCAGACATGGACTGTAGCCGGCATGTCTATGTCAGTTCGGGAAGTGGGCCACACCATCGTGTGACTGTGTCGCCATAAAGGGCACTCCAGACCAGGTAGTGTACGAGTGCCCCCATTTTGAAGACCTAGCATCACTACTTAAGCAACAGTTACCCAATCGCGCCACACACCATCTGCTCAGGGAACAAGACACATTCCAAATTCTTAATGAACTTACAAATGAAATATCATAAAAAGTCTTAAGGGAGTTTCAAAGGAACAGTCAGAATAACACACCAATGAAGACTCTATGCACCTGACCTGTTCCGCCGGGGTGTGGACTTGGCTAGCCGCCTCATGGCTGGGATCTACCACGTCTCGGATTTAGGGGGAGGGTGCATAGATCACAAATTACAACAAAGCAATAATTACGACAGTAGTAATACAAACTTTAGGTTTGATGTAGGTTAAGGTAGGATGAACAGTTGGCATAAAACTGCAGCGAATTTCAAGATTTAGGCCAGCCCGGTGCCAGTGGCATGCCTACTGGGATTAGTTCGGTGGACACGGCCGACACCGTAGGTTTATATATCACACAGGCACACCTGTAACACTGCAGGTAGTGTAGGCTAGCTTTAACATGTGTACAATGTAGTATAGAATTAGAGTATAGACACTAGCATACTAACCCTGGAGATTGTTCGGTAGTTAAGGTAACATGTAGAATGAACAATGATGGCATAGGCAAATGAAAATATCGTGTGACTAGACCTCCCGTGGGATAGACCGTTCGCAGGCTGCAAGTCTTTCGATTTGACGCCACTTCGGCGACTTGCGCGTCGATTGGGATGGAATGATGATGATTAGGACAACACAACAGTCAGTCCTTGAGCGGAGAAGATCTCCGACATAGCCGGGAATCGATCCCGGGCCCTTAGGATTGACATTCTGTCGCGCTGACCACTCAGCTACCGGAAGCGGACATGGCGTAGGTAAGAGATGCCCATAGTGGAGTTATAACATAACAAAATACACAACTTGTAGCAAATAATTTTTCTGACGTAACTGTAATGTTTATGTAGAATGAGTGAGATAGTGGGCTGCTTGTATATGAAATTGTTCTTTTGAATATTGAATTTAAAAAAAATGGTGTTTGCCCTTTAGTTTCCCTACGTCGACGAACTTACCGTCTAACAGTGTTGATATCCACTGCTGCACCGCTGTACACATTTTTCATTGTTCCATGAATGCGAACAATCGTTTCTCCTTTTCAGTTCAAGAACTGTATCACAGGAAGCTGTCTGATACGAACAGCGATGTCGACTTTTTTGCTAGTGACTGTGGTACTGGCATCTGTTGTTGCTGGATGTTACCACTGCAGTGTATTGGAGGAGACCTTTTGCGGAATACCGCCATATTTTTCACTTAACAATATTTAAGGAGAAAGGAGTAGGAAGCATTACTTTTTGAATGAACCTCACACATTACAACACGGAAGCTCAAACGTCAACACAGATACCTACATCAGCTAAGATCAGAAATAAACTGTACCGTATTTTGTCTGTGAGTAATTCTTACTTAAGACGACCCCAGAAAAATTAATAATATAAATCTAAAGAGATCCAAATGTAACTAAACAATAATCTTATTCGAACCTGACGACATTTAAAGTGGGCATGAATCGAGAAACAAATATCGCAATATCGGCCAGTAATAGCTTTAAAAGTAGGCACACAGAACCATGCTGCTTAAGAATAGCAATTGTCACAGAAATATGTACACTCTATCAGAAATAACGCCCACCGACTACTCAACCGTTGCTAACGGACAATACAAATACTAGGGAAATCATCACAACACAGACAGAACTTATATCTGTACATAATGTTCAAATCACAATCACTGCGTGAGTAAAGTTATCAAAATGCAATGAAATATTACTCTCTTCTATAGAATGGCCCATGACGCAATAAAGAATTTCAGTTCAAAATATCGAGTCGGTTTCAGCATATTTTAAAACAACATAACATGCACGTACGAACTTAACCCCCTTTGGTACATGATGTGCAATAATTTACGCTGGCAGAACCTACGAGGGCGTGCTAAAATGTAAAGCCTCCGAATATTTTACCTTAAAGGTCTTAATAACTTTTAAATAAAAGAAATTTTATTATTATTCTGCATATTTAATATTCCTATCTATATATTTATTTCCCTACATTGTTACCTACCGACAAACACCTATTTCCCAGAGAGATACCAGTTTGTTGAAACCGTTACTTCAGAATGTTTGACGTTACTGATGGAACCATAACCTCACCTCTCCTTGCACCGCTTCATCATTATCAAAATGAAGTCTTCGAAGGTGTACTTCAAGTTCTGGAATCAGATGCAAATCGTAAGGGGCCAAGTCGGGGCTGTATAGAAGGTGATCGCCGATGCTGAACACAAGGCATCGGATTGTTGTAGATGTCAAAACGCTCGCGTGTGGTCGGTCATTTTCACGCTGAAGGAGAGGATGCTGCATGTGATGGCGAATTCTTCGAATTCGTGTTTTCAGTTTCTTTGTGCACAGACATAACGCACAGTCATGTAACCTGCTACAAATTGGGACCCTATGGTAGCAGAGGCTTGCAGTTGCATCAGCGAAGCAGGGAGGTTGACATATAACAACCCGTATTGAAAACAGAATAAAAAATTTGGAAGCATTACTTTTCAGAACGCCATGATATCAGCTGCCCAATAATAGATGCATGCCACAAAAGCATAATACTTGGTGATCTGCACTATTCTGCAGTAGGTGAAGCTCCTCCATTCGTCGTCTCTGGCTTTGGGCTGCTTTCTTCTTATGGAAAACAGCAAACGATAGCGCCCGCCTCACGTCCGCGTAGACCGTTGCGGCTCTGCATACATGCTGTCCGGTTCCGCAGCTCTCACCGTTTCAGTCTCTCTCTTCCTCGCTTGCTGGCAGTCAACAAACTGTCACTCACTCCACCACGATGACGGAGATCGGCCAGAGGATCGCTTGCATCGATGATCAAGCACATGAATTGCCCTCTCACGATGAGTTCAAATGTGTGTGAAATCTTATGGGACTTAACTGCTAAGGTCATCAGTCCCTAAGTTTGCACACTACTTAACCTAAATTATCCAAAGGACAAACACACAAACCCATGTCCGAGGGAGGACTCGAACCTCCACCGTGACCAGCCACGTAGTCCATTACTGCAGCGCCCAAGACCGCTCGGCTAATCCCACGCGGCTGCCCTCTCACGATAATGGCCTCCACAAACCGCGAGAAATATAGTCACCAGCGGTGGGAAGTACAAACGTGCAGTCTCGCAAGGCAAATCATTTTTCTTTCCATCGGTAGTACGCTGAAAATATCTCGACAACATATTAAAGTCGGTCATGCACGCTTTGTGTCTAGTGGAAACAATCTCTTCGCTGAAATGCATTCTGTCCAGAGCGCAAGGGGAGTACAGCGCTTTGTACTATGGGGTGGAGGGGTGACCGCTTCAGTTACTTCTTGCTTGACGACCCGCACACACAATCTCAGTAATGCACAGCATGGCACTGCAGCCTTTGAATACTGTATGCTAAGAAAATGTTCTCCTTGCGTGGACTGACATTAAAATCACACTATAAGTCGTAAAAGGATAAAACGACGCATCACGAAGGAATTGTCCGAAAGGGACGGAAATCGATAGATGTCATGTACATGTACAGATAAACAACTGATTACAATTTCAGAAAACTTGGATGATTTATTGAAGAGAAAGAGCTTGACAAATTGAGTGCCTTGGTCCGCCTCCGCCCCCTATGCAAGCAGGTATTCGGCTCGGCATTGACTGATAGAATTGTCGAACGCTACCTGAAGGACATCGTACTAAATTCTGCCCAACTATCACGTTAAATCGTCCAAATCCCAAGACGCCCATAGTGCTCCAAATGCACGTTGTTTGTAAGAGATGGTCCAAATGGCTCTGAGCACTATTGAACTTAACATCTGAGGTCATCAGTCCCCTAGACATAGAATTACTTAAACCTAACTAACCTAAGAACATCACACACAGCCATGCCCGAGGCCAGATTCGAACCTGCGACTGTAGCAGCAGCGCGGTTCCGGACTAAAGCGCCCAGAACCTCTCGGCCACAACGGTCGGCTTGTAAGAGATACGGCGGTCTTGCTGACCAAGGTAGAGTTGGGCAGGCAGTCGAAGCACTTCATGTGTATGGGAGGGCATTATCTTGCTGAAACGTAAGCCCAGGAGACTTGCGACGAAGAGCAACAAAACGTCTAGAGTATCGTCGACGTGCCGCTGTGCCGCAAGAGTGCTGCAGATGACAACCAAACCGGTTCCGCTATGAAATGAATTGCCAGGCCAAACCATCATCCCTGGTTGTCGCGGAGTATGGCGGGCGACAGTCATGATGGTATCCCACCACTGTCTGGAATGTCTCCAGACATGTCTTCCTTCGTCCTCGGGACTCAGTTCGAAGCGGGGTTTACCGCTGATATCAGTTTTACTTCAGTCAATGAGATACCCCGTCGAATGTGTCCGACGCTGCTGAAAACAGGTTTGTCGGTGTTCAGAGGTCAATAGTAACCGGCGCATGGGGCGCGGTGATATCAGCCCCCTTTCTGAGACTCCCCTATCAAAGATCCTTGTGGTCACTGTCACTTATTCCGGCCAAAAGTCGTCGACTAGTGGCATCGCTCTATTTCAAATGTCGAGCGATCAGCCGATTATTCGGACAGGCTGCTTTGAGCCAAACTACACGTCGCTACACGTCGTCTCTAAAATGCTGCCATCTGTGTATATTGTTCACACGCCTGCCTGCGAGGCAAAGTTATTGTTCAGCTGAGTAGACGGAATAAAATTCCCAAAGACTTTATGCTCTGGTGTCGACATGACTCCTGTTTACTGCGCTTGCCACAAGTGCTGTGAAATTGCTCTGCAGCGTCGCACATTCATCCATCAACAATCTTGAAACTTTTCTAGACGAAGTTCTGGTTCACCTTCTGCATTCCCCTAAATGAGAATGGTCTGACAATGACCAAGTTTTCATTCTTTCACCTTTGAGTTTCAAATGAAACAAATGTAAAAACGAAATATAATCTGATGAGCCAACGACAGAAATATGTGAAAAAATGATAGGAGAGTGCATGCCTCTGTTCTTTGACTATAGTGCTGGTATGGGCTGTCGGCAACTGTAAGTGAGGGGTTAAGATGTGTAAGGCATTGAAGAGAGTGTGTAATAAAAGAGGCTGGCGATGTGTATCGGGGAAAGTTCTGGTTGGTGGTTTGCGGGGTTAGGATATGAGTAGATCCTCAGAAGGCTAAAAACTGGTGGGACCGAGCCGTCATGCGAAGTAGAATAGCTGCTGTAGCTAATCGCTGGTAGGAACGGTGCATCTCAGTGGTCCTGAGAAAGGATGTTGAATGAAGGTAAAAGGAAGGCAGTAATTGATGACAGTGGCGTAACAGCACACCAGGCTCTTCAGCCTTTGATGCAGATGGTATGCAAGGTGTTACGTACAGATGGGGTGAATATGAGAATCGTAGCTATTACTGTAGATGATATGTACTGTCCCTGTACACCGCTAGGGTTGATACACCAGGTCTCGTTTTCAATATAGGTGGCCTGATTAGTCTTTGCAACCTGGTGAGGTGAAAACGGTAAGCATATTGTAGGCAGCGTGCATCGTCCCTATACACAGTTGCGGCGATCTTGTCAAGACTAGCCTTAATGCAACTATCATGTATAGTCTCTCCACATGGTTAGCACTGATGAAGCTATGATGGTGGTTAATTCAGACAGCATGTTGTAAGTTTGAAAGTCGTGTGTTGTGGCAAGAGGTGAATTACTCCCATGAACAGTGAAGAGAAAAGCCCTGAATTTTCTGCTGTGCATTCACAACAATACGTCAGTGCCCACAATGAAACTGGAAACGTAATCTGAGACGTAATGTTTAACAGAGTAACAGAGTAGGCACATACACACACACACACACACACACACACACACACACAGAGAGAGAGAGAGAGAGAGAGAGAGAGAGAGAGAGAGTGTGAGGGAGGGGGGGAAGGGGGTTGAGGGGAAAGGGAGAGAAACAAACAAACAAACAAAACCACACACTCCTAAACCCCAACGCTACCACAACATTCAAATCTCCCGGCAAGAACACCTAGAAAAACATGATGGAACAAGTAATTATCACACAAACAGTGAAACAGTCTGTATTAAAATGCTCCACTTGACACACTGTAGGAACTCGAAAACGTAGGATCTGCAAAACTCATCGATTTACAAAGCCTGCTCACAATCAGCAAACACCTCAACAAATTTTTTGGAAAAGTTGTACAGTAACTTAAAAAGTGCTAGTCAGAGAGTAAAATAGTGAATCCATGCTTACAAAACCACGTGATATAATCACAGTAGTACAATAAAAACGAAATGTAAAAAGATAACGGTAATGTCATATTAGGCCAAAAATTTGCGAAATTACGTAACAAAACGTTAGTAAATGCTTAGATTTGCAGGTAACATTGTGGAAGGCAATAATTACAGCTCTGCCACAAATACCAAACAGAATGTGAACGACAATAAGTAATACAAAGGTATATATTTAGTTTTAATAAATCTGCCAGTAATTTTCTGAATGTCAATACTGCCATATCAAAAACAGGTGGATATGATAAGGCGCTTATTCTTCCTATGTTGTTCAACAGAGAATAAACTGAAACTCATTGGAAATAATGGACAAACTTTTCCGAAACTAATAGCAGACAACTTGTGTTTTATCAAAATAGAAACTCATACCCTTACTACATGGGAGAAACATGGTTATTTGTGGGTTACCTGTCGTCACCGAGCGAGATTACGCAGCAATTATCACACAGGACTCGCATTCGGAAGGACGGGGTTTCAAATTCCCTTTCGGCCATTAACGATTTCCCTAAATCCCTTAGAGCAAATTCAGGGATCGTTCCTTATAGAAAGCACGGCCGATTTATTTTCTCATCGTTCCGAACTTCGAGATTGTTCTCCGACTCTAGTGACCTCGCTATCGACGGGACGTTAAACTCTAAGCTTCCTTCCTTTTGTCGTCATATCTGTCTTTTCGTTTAGCAGAGCAGTTCGGAGTAATTTTTATTTCTACAAATTTCGAGTGTATGAATTACATTTTTCGTCTTCATACCTTTTCACTCTAGGTGTTCTATTATAGGAGTGGTGTTAGAGCTTGCCATTTTTCTCGCGGCAAGTCACTATTTTAGGTGTCGTTGTTCCAATGCAGTGCCTTCTCGCTTACACACCGTGTATGGGACTCTCTATTTGTCGATTACGTTTGTAAGTGACTGCTCTGCTTGCAGGTGGTGGACTTGGCGACCGGGAAATGTCTCGGTCCAGGAGTCGATGGCGAGCTGTGCTTCAAAGGATGGACCGTCGTCAAAGACTTCGCAGACGAGGAGGGCTGGATCCACAGTGGAGACGTGGGCCACTACGACGCTGATGGCAACTTTTACGTCGTCGATAGAATAAAGGAACTCGTCAAATACCGCGGGGTCCATGTGAGTTTTAGAGGTTACATCAGTATCCTCGAAAATAAAACTGTTCCCATTTCTTTGGTGAGTACGGTAAACATAAAATGGGTCACACGTTACTGCTATAAATCAACCGAATACACTGATTAAGGGGTATGTTCATGATAAGAAAACGGTGGGCTTCGGAATTGATCAAAAAAATGGTTCAAATGGCTCTGAGCACTATGGGACTTAACTTCTGAGGTCTTCAGTCCCATAGAACTTTGAACTACTTAAACCTAACTAACCTAAGGACATCACACACATCCATGCCCGAGGCAGGATTCGAACCTGTGACCGTAGCGGTCACGCGGTTCCAGACTGAAGTCACTAGAACCGCACGGCCATAAACGCCCGCCGGAATTGTTCACGTCCTTGTTATATTCTGTTGTATTCTCTCTCCCAGCTCTAAACTGTTTCAACGCAATGTTATTTTTCGTTTCCAGTATATATAGAAACAATTGCATCACGTCTTCTCTGACGCCGAACATAGTATTTTGCTGCATTCGTTAACACGCACACACTTTACTTAGTTCCGGTTACATACAAGCAGAAGAACAACTAACTAAATGCTTTTCGTGCAATTGTTTATGACAGTTCTCAGAATCACTTTTGGTGCATAGTAGCAATAGAAAACTGTAGAGTGCATTAGCAGCAAAACAAATGACCACTGATGAATTGAAACTGATGGACGTGTCTGCACTTGCTATTTCATTAAACTGTGAAGGCAGAAGGGAACATCAAAGGCAGTTATTGGTTACACCTTCCGTCCATCACTAATGGTGTTATCAGATTCACCTCTAAAGTCCTCCAAAACATTCATCAGGATATTCGGCACCCCGTCTTGACACAGATGAAGCTACAGTTTGGCATTCGACATACCTCTGTGGGTCTCAGAATGATCCGCATCGGATGACCTCGGTAATAGTCCTATTGCTCCCTACGGACTCACGTGCATTTAATGAGACAAGTGCCGTGCAACAGATAATTAATGAGACAAAGATGGCCCTAGCAAACATGAGACATGGGTGCTGTAAATCACACAGTATAACAAACAGAGTTTCCATCTAATCAAAAAGTGAAACAGTTGTCTACATTTATTCTTATTTATTGCAATATCCGTTTCTGACATATATGAATAAAAATTTATTGTTGGATCAGTTCGATTAATGATAATGCAAAGAATGAGAAAACTATTAACTGTTAACATGGGTCACTATACAACTAACACGTGAATACCTTGGCAAAGACTGGATAATTCAAGTGGATGGGATGAAGCTGGAGTCTACAGGTGATTTATCAGTAGTTAAATCCACGATGATTGCTCAGTGTTTGCCAGTGTCCACCAAGAGAAAGAAAAAGTTCACATGCAACTAACATTTCCACTCAGTTCTCTGACTTGTGAACCTGGTGGGCAACGTATCGTGCCACAGGCTGCGATAAATCAGCTGAAGTCTCCAAGACAAATGATCTGCTTTGAGAACCGAAGTGTAATCTCGCCTCTATCAACAAGCGTGATGAACTGACATGTGCTCCCTTCTGAGGAGCACCCAGAACTCTGTTGTCTACCACGAATTGTTACCACGTGTAGCTTATTGTGTGTATCGAAATCTCTGTTCGTTCTCTTTGCTGCAACTCCACGCAATCCCGTAGCACCACTGGTAACAGCGCTGCAAGGTACCGGCCTGTTGTACACTGAAGCACCAAAGAAACTGGTATTGGCACGCGTATTCAAATACAGAGATATGTAAAAGTCATAAAATGGCGCAGCAGTCAGTTTGCAACATCTTTGTCACACAACAAGTGTCTGGCGCAATTGTTAGGTCGGTTACTGCTGCTACAATGGGAGGTTATCAAGATTTAAGTGAGTTTGAACGTACTGTTACAGTCGGTGCACGAGCGATGGGACACACCATCTCCGAGGTGGTGTTGTAGTAGGGATTATCCCATACGACCATTCCCCGAGTGTACCGTGAATTTCCGGAATCTGGTAAAACATCAAATCTGAGACATCGCTGCGGACGAAAAAAGATCCTACAAGAACAGGACCAACGATTACAGAAGTGAATCGTTAAACGTGGCAGAAGTGCAAGCCTTCCACAGATTGCTGCAGACATCAGTGCTGGTGCATGAACAATCGTCAGCGTGTGAACCACTGAACGAAAAAAACATCGATATGGGCTTTCGGAGCCGAATGGCCTCTCGCGACCCTTGATGACTGCACGACACGTAGCTTTATGCCTCACCTGGGCACGTCAACAACGACACTGGACTGCCGATGGCTGGAAACATATTGCCTGGTCGCACGAGTGTCGTTTCAAAGTGTATCTAGATTATTGACGTGTATGGGTGTGGAGAGAACCTCAAGAATTTATGGATCCTGCATGTCAGCAGGCGATTCTTCAAGCTTTTTGAGGCTCTGTATTGAAAGTAGCATGCCGGTGTCGGCCGATAAATACGACATCGGAGGGCATGTGTTATTCCGATTTATGATGCAATGTTCTTTTCGACATGTCTACATGCGCCGACTGTAGCCATCACTAAAACACAGGAAATGCACTCGCAATTGCTGATATGGACAGCCATCAGCTGTAAATGGAATGACGACAATGAAAATTTGTGCCGGACCTGCATTTCAACCCCGATAACTCCCTTATCGTGAGCAATCGCTTTACCTTTAGGCTACCCGAGCATGACTCACTGCCCGAATCAATCTTCACATATGTTGTCAACCACAGTCCTCGCGATAGATGTCCGAAGGAACTTTGCATCGTACTTCTGAACAACACAGTCCCTTCAATATCATAATAACACACAGTGTGTCCATCGAAACACTGTAGAAAGAGAACGACTCCTCAGAATGACGTGCACGACTCACGGCCATGCATGCATGTCGAAAGGGACATTGCATTGTAATTCGGAATAACGCTTGCACCGCAGTATCGTATTTGTCGCCAACACCGGGCATGCGACTTTCGAGCAAAAGGGCACGTCAACAACGACACTGGACTGCTGATCGCTGGAAACATATTGCTTGGTCGCACGAGTGTGGTTTCAAATTGTATCTATATTATTGACGTGTATGGGTGTGGAGACAACCGTGAGAATTTATGGACCCTGCATGTCAGCAGGCGATTGTTCAAGCTGGTAGAGGCTCTGTAATGGTGCGGGACGTGTGCAGTTCGAGTGGTATGGGACACCTGATACGCCTTGATAGGACTCTGACAGGTGACACGTTCATAAGCCTTCTGTTTGGTCACCAGCATACATTCATGTTCATTGTGCATTCTGACCGACTTGGGCAATTCCAGCAGGACAATGCGACGCCACACACGTTCAAAATTTTTACAGGGTGGCTCCAGGAATATTATTCTTCTCTGGCCACCAAACACCCCATATATGATCATTATTGAAAATACCTGGGATGCCTTGCAACATGATGTTCGGAAGAGATCTCCACCCTCTCGTACTCTTACGGATTTATGGACAGCCGTGTAGGATTCATAGTGTCAGTTCACTCCAGCACTACTTCAGACTTTAGTCGAGCCCATTCCATCTCGTGTTGTGGCAGTTCTGCGTGCTCGCGGGAGAGTTACACGATATTTGGCATGTGTACCAGTTTCTTTGGCTCTTCGGCGTATTTTTGTACATTATAGTAAGCATGATAATATACAACTTTCGTGTGAACTTTCATATTTCATCTAGTGTTCCGTCTGAACCACATCTTTACTATTGTGTCCCTCAGCCAAGTACGTGGTCTCTTCGCTCTTCCATACCCTTGTTGAACGATCATAAAATTGCGTGTCTTATAATAAGCATAATGATATGTCATTTCCGTGTAAAATCATGAAATTTCAAATCGGCTTCAGCCAAGCCCGTGGTCCTTAGTTATCACACCATAATCATTATAAAATGATGGCGTGTATTATAATAAGCACAATGACATAGAATTGGCGTCTCGAATCTTATTTGTGAATAGCTTTTGTTGTGAATAGGACTTTAATTTTGGCACCTGATCCAACCACTTGGTGGGTGCCTTGTAGATCGTTGTTTTGTAGCCTGAGAATCTAATTATTAAGATTTTCTTTCATCAGTACATGAGTGGAAAGTTCATTTGCTCTTGGTAATGGCCTTATGTACATTCTTTCCTTTTTGGCTCGGTTGTCGCTTTCGAGACTGGGTTTCCACATATAGTATATTTGAGTAAAAACGCTGCGAGATCCCGCCGTCAACTCCTCTGTCCCAGCAGAAGCTGCATGCTGAAGGTTAGTAATTTAGTGGGATATTAGTGGATGTTTAAGTACATGAACGTCTCCTTTGGTGACCCAAGCATTAACATCGCTTCCTTACCAACGACCAGCACTGTGCAAGGTTAAATAAATCAAAATATCCCTGTTTGAATTTATAATAAGAGACCATTTTTACCATAAATATTTGTTTGTGCATTGAAAATTAATTTTGAGAACATAAGTTGGAAGCAAGCTTGGTTATTCTTTGCAGCAGCAACTCTCAGGTGATTCATATCTACGGAGCGGTAAGTTAAGTGCTGATCTTCTTCTATGTTTTCCTCGTAGCACATTTATTAAATTTCGTGCATGTTTCTTCTGTTTAAGAGGCTCCATCTTGCGTTTTTGTAAGGGTAAATTCACTCAGTCTGTGGCACAATAGTTCCTCACTGAAGAGCAAGCTCCACAGCGTCCGTCTGTAACACATCAGGGAGGAAACAAGTTGCATAGCTAAAACTCTGTCTGCCTTTATAGTTTACTTCTTTTGTTAGTCTCACTAGGATGGTTAGGATGTGTATGGACGCAGGAGGAGCTGGTTGCGGTTAGCGAACATCTGAACTTGTTTTTGGCTTCAGTCAATCACCTACAGGCTGCTGCCTCGGGGTGTGGCGGTGTCGGAGGATCTGGAACGTCCATGGGACATGTCAGGTGCCGTTTGCTGCTCCCACAGGTTCTGCTTCCGAGACACTTCCTAGTGTGGCCGACACAGTGGATCCGGCCTCACAGCAGGGTGAGTGGCAGATGGTCACGCATTCGCCTCGCTCGAGGCGGAGGGCATGTGTGACAGATCTCCTGGCCTTGCCCATTCACCCTGTGAATTAACAAGTGGCCGCTCCTTTAGCAGGATTCGAGGAGGCACACTGGGGGCTTGTTATCGGGATCTGCAGCGTTAGGGCGTTATGGAACCTCTTAGGCAGACAGCGTTCAGGTATGGAAAGAAAACCAATGTGTGCTCTGCACTTTAGCCAGGGGGCAGTATCCGAGATGTGGAGGCGGCCTTACCTGCGGCTATCGAACGCGCAGGGTGCAGTTGTCTGGAAGTTATGGGTCATGTCGGCATCAATGACGCTTGTCGCATGGTTTCTGAGGCCATTGTCAATTCATATAGGCGGCTGGCGGATATGATGAACACTGCTGGCCTCGCGCGCAGGGTGCAAACAGAGCTCGCAGTTTGCAGCATTGTTCTCAGAGTTGATTGGAGTCCTTTGGTTTGCAGTCGAGTGGAGGTCATGATCAACGGTTTCGTTGACTCTGTTACAGTCTTGGTTGTGGATTTTGAATGGGGATTTCTTGGACTCCCCTTGATAGGTCAAGGGTGCACTACGCGAAGGAAGCAGGTATTCAGGGTTTTTAAGGGCATAGTTAGTTGAGGTGCACTGATGAACACTCGCCAGTCGATACATAGCAAGAGAAGTCAGACCACGT
Organism: Schistocerca americana; assembly: GCF_021461395.2. Taxonomy (NCBI): domain Eukaryota; kingdom Metazoa; phylum Arthropoda; class Insecta; order Orthoptera; family Acrididae; genus Schistocerca; species Schistocerca americana. Next base: position 192,289,426 of record NC_060124.1, on the reverse strand, counting down.
TGAGAGTAAAGATACTTCGACTGTCAAAATTTTATCAGTAAACTGTCGAAGTATTAGTAATAAAATTTCCGAATTTACTGTCTTCCAAGAAAGTTCTCGTGCATAAATTATTCTTGGGACCGAGTGCTGGCTGAACCCCGAAGTAGAAAGCTCTGAGACATTTAGCGAGTCTTGGGATGTATATCGGAAAGACATATTAGATGCCGTTGAAGGAGGGTGTTCATTGCAGATGACAATGGTACTGTCTCTATTCAGGTTGAAGTTGAGTGTCACAGTGAAGTTATCTGGTCAGTTACAGCTGGTGTAGGTGAAACTATGTTCATTGTTGGATGTTTTTACCTGCCAAAAGATTCGGTAGTGACAGTTCCAGAGTCATTTAAAAATGATCTACTGACAGTATCACTTAATTAACCAGATCATGCAGTAATACTTGGAGACAACTTGAACCTACAGAGTATAGACTGGGATGTCTATGCATTCATTGCGCTGAGTGCAGACAGACTGTCGTGCGGTATACTGCTGAACACATTTTCTAAACTGTCTTGAACGGAAAAGACAGATCGCGGTTTAATAATTAAATTCGGAAGATGCTCGGAAAGTAGAGGCCGTTGCAATCACTGTTGAAAAGAGAACGCGCAAATAACGTCAAGCAAAGGTTAATAGAGCTTCATGCGTCTTTGAAGTGATCTATGCGCGAAGCATACAACAACTATCACCATCATACGTTAGCAAAAGACCTGGCAAAGAACCCGAGAAAATTATGGTCGTATGTAAAATCACTAAGAGGCTCTAAGGTTTCCAATCAGTCCCTTGTTGACTACCCTGGTGTGGCAGTTCCAGGTAGCTAAATGAAAGGCCAAGTTTTAAATTTCACGTACAGGAAATCATTCACGGGGGAGAATCGTACAAACATACCGTCATTTGACCATGGGACAGACTCTCGTATGGACGACATGACAATAAGCATCCCTGGCGTAGAGAAACAACTGAAAGATTTGATGGCAAATAAATTATCAGGTCTTGATGGAATCACAATAAGGTTTTACAAGGAATATGGGATGGCATTCGCCGCACACCTAGCTTGCATTTATGGTTAATCTCTTGCCAGCACGAAGTTCCAACCGACAGGAAAAGAGGGTAAAGAAGAGTAAAAGAGCGGACCCGCAAAATTACAAACCACCATCCCTAATTTCGGTTTGCTGCAGAATCCTTGAACATATTCTCAGTTCGAATATAACAAACTTTCTTGAGCTGAGAACCTTACGTCCATAACACAGTAATGGTTTTAGAAAGCATTGCTTATGCGAAACTCCGTTTGCCCCTCTCCTCAAGTGATATACTGAATGCTATGGATGAAGGACAACATGCTGATTCCATATTTCTAGATTACCTGAAAGCATTTTACACGGTGCCTCATTGCAGGATGTTAACAAAGGTACGAGCATATGGACTAAGTTGACAGATATGTGAGTGGCTGGAAGACTTTTTAAGTAATACCGTGAGGAGTGCCTCAGAGAAGTGTGATAGGACCGCTGTTGTTCTGTGTATACATACATGATTTGGTGAACAGAATGGGCAGCAATTTTCAGTTTTGTTTGCTGAGGATGCTCTGGTCTACGATAAGGTGTCAAAGCTGAGTAGCTGTAGGAAGATACAAGACGGCCTATAAAAAATTTCTAATTTGTGTGATAATTGGCAGCTAGCTCTATGTATGAAAAAATGTAAGTTAATTCGGATGCGTAGGAAGAAGAAACCTATAATATTTGGGTACAGTATTAATAGTGTTCTGCTTGACACACTCAAGTCCTTTAAATATCTGGTCGTAACGTTGCAGAGTGATATGAAATGGAACGATCATGTGAGAACTGTGGTAGGGAAGGCGAATGGTCGACTTCGGTTCATTGGCAGAGTTTTAGGAAATTGGTAATTTGAGGTAAGTTCTTATGAGACCAAGCATCTGACGTTTTCGGTCCCTAAGCCTAGACACTATATTAATCTAACTTAAACTAATTTACGCTATGGACAACACACACATCGATGCCGGACGGAGGACTCGAACCTCAGACAGTGGGAGCCGCACGCCCCAGACCACGCGGCTACCCCGCGCGCCCCAGAGTTTTAGGAAGGTGTGATTTGCCTGTACAGGAGGTAGCATGTAAGACGCTGATGCGTCCTATTCTTCAGCTCTGCACGAATGTTTGGGACCCGTTCCATGTCGGATCGAAGGAAGACATCGAAGTAGGTCAGAGGCTGGCTGCTAGAGCAGTTACGGGTAGGTTCGAACACCACGTAAGTGTTACGGAGATGCTTCGGGAATCAAATGGGAATCCCTGGAGGGATGGCGACGTTCTTTTCGAGGAACACTATTGAAATAATTTAGAGAACCGTCATTTGAAGCTGACTACCAAATGATGTCACCAATAATTCCTCACACGGCGTAACTGACACCTGCTGGATGATCATTGCTGCGTCTGGACCTGTTGTAATACACCTCCCCAACGCATCCCACTCGTACCCGATGATGGCATTTAAGTCGACGGAATGGGCAGTCGCCGAAATCCTCCTATTCAAAAAGCTCCTCCACCTGGGCAGTTTGATGGAGTAGTGCTCTCTCATCCATAAAGATGAAGTCGGCGTCGATCGCACTCAGGAAAAGACATACGTGAGGCAAGGAGTGGAGTCCCACTATAACGTTGACGAGTGAGCGCACTCTGTTCAAAGAGTTGGAAGTCAGGACTCTAGTGGAACATTACGGTTCTTGGTATCATAAGTTGTATCCCGGAATGATCACGCTCGAGAATGTTCCTGGGTGCATTATGTGTTGTCACCTCTCGCTACATAAGGGTACGTAGAGAGCGTTCCAGAACATGGTCGTGTTGTTGGTCCAGGCAATACGTTGTGGGGAGGTGGACTTACCGGTGACAGTATAATCCTTTCTCACGTGTGTCTTTTTCAGTGGTGCATTCGGCACTGACTTCATTTTTAATTGATGACAATGCGCGACCGCGTAGAACTACGCTGATGAAGGAGCTCTAGGAACGAGAGGATTTCGGCGAATGGACTGGGCTGACGGTTCTTCAAACGTAGTTCCCGTAGAGTAGCTGTGTTGCGTTGGCGAGACGTACTGTAGCGCGTCCACGCGCAGCAACGGACGTGCTGCACTTGTCACGGTCGCAGGTTCGAAACCTGCCTCGTGCGTGGATGAGTGTGATGTCCTTGGGTTATTTGGTTTAATTAGTTCTAAGTTCTAGGGGACTGATGACCTCAGATGTTAAGTCCCATAGTGCTCAGAGCCATTTGAAGCATTTTTTTGCACTTGTCAACGCTGCTCGTGGAGGAATGGAACGCCCTACCACCAGAACTTACCAACCGTATGACCGGCGTTGTAACACATTGAAGAGCATGCACTGGCGTCTGTGGCGATCACAAACGTTTTTAAGGACCAGGTACCGTCTTTTGTAACGTTCAGGAGGTCATCATATATCGCGGTGACTTCAGTGTGATCATTGTCATTGAATAAAGGACTCATTTCTTTTCATGTCATTGTGTATTTCTTTCAGCCGCCTTCTGTCCGTATTGTAGCAGTTCTTTATGTGTATGATTTAAGTTCAATCGAGCTACGTTACTTGCCAAGGGCACATAAATCGAAAATTACCTTCGTCCATACGTTTTGCACCTCGATGAAAGTGTCGCTTATAAAGAGAAACTGTAACTGAATAACTGGTGCCAGGAACAGATTTTTTGTGCATGTAAAACGATTGCAATGTACTTTACTTACATTCAAGCTGCTGGTTCACATAATCCCCTTAACTAATTCATATAATTTCAAACTGCGATTACATTGTAACTAATAAATGGAACAAACATTTAACTTCAGAGCGTGGCGAGCAGCTAAATTCATCACAAAAAGATCGACATCCTGAATCAGCGCCCAAGATACCTACCGCTACGAGTAAAAACAATTCCAAATTCTATATGAAAGAACAGATGCCATCTTCATATCGTTAAGGCTAACCGGCTGATGACCTTCTTCCGTACGGATGCACACTAGTTACCTGAACTCTTTACGGGACTCGGGGGACTGTCTGCCGCGAGTAATGGGTATAATGGCAGGGGCACTACGAATGTAGTGTGTGGGTTATAAGTTGAGAATGTGGGTCTCACGTGGAGCACACCGGTGATAAGTCCCTGCAATCGCACTGTCCTCTGTGCCTTTGGTGGCTGAGATGGATAGAGCGTCTGCCATATAAGCGGGAGATCCTGGGTTCGAGTCCCTGTCGGGGCACACATTTTCAACTGTCCCCGTTGATGTATATGAACGCCCGTCAGCAGCTAATGGTATTGATTTAGTTATAATTCCACATTCTTGTCTGCCACCTTGATTTCGGGCTACTTTGAGGCCCTCTTTTATTACCTTAATACTGATACACGATATTGTCATCCATAAACCGTTCATTTGATTTCAGTTAAAGTAAATTCAGAACACTTCCGCCCAAAACATTTCTAACACACTATAATTAAACATTTTCACAACTTTGTGACCAAGAACGCAACCATCGCAAACACCTCTTAAAAATATTTATGTCAATGCCAAAATTGGTTTCGATATCACGCCCACCTTCATGTGGCTAACGTTTCCGACTACATTAATGTTTTAGTCAGCAGCATGTCGTCCTCTCCTGAATTGTACAAGAATATTTGAATCTCCAGAGCCACTTTCATATGTTAATCCGATAGTGAAACTGTCCTAGTCTGACTGCATCGGATAATATTTGCGTCCCACAGCGATTGTTTCAGATTACATTATCGGATCAAAAGTATTCAGACACCTAGTAGTCTTTGTCAACGTGAAGTTAGTGCTATTGATCGCTGGGATATGAAGCGAAGTCAGTGTTGTAACTCATGCCAAAGATGTTTCCTTGGGTTCATATTGTAAATATGTTCATGCCAATCCATTTCGAGAATGTTACCGCCCATACACAGTTGCTTCAAGAGGAAGCTTTATCACATGATGCGCTGTTATGCTTATACTAATAGTAATCGTCCCCGAAATTTTCCAGAACTTAACGCACTGCCGAATGCTCTTAAATATGTTCATGTCCTTCCGCGTTTAGCGTTGCCTTAAGCACAACAATGGGATGTCACACTAACCACACAAAACACCAACAACACCATTTTATCTTTACTTTACCGCTAATATTGGACGTCGAAGTAGATTACGGACTCCAGGCTTTCCACGATTTCAAAACATTTCCATCGGATTACAACAGTGTATAGCGTGATTCATCACCTCAATTCGCTCGTTCCAGTCATCCACTGACCAGTGGCATCGCTATTTACATCATCTCAGGCGTCGCTTGACTACAGAAATATGCAGTTACGAGAAGCTGGTCGACCATTTTAACTATTCTATTAATCTCCGTACACATAGCCATTGCTCTGTCTGAGCTCCGGTAGCACTTTCTTTCCCATGATTACATGCGAGTTTTTGCAGCCACCTTCCGCAATGCTCAGCGGTGTCTTTCAACCAGTTCCCGAACTTTGCCTGGTCTTGGTAATGCAGTGGCTGTTAATTCGCGATTCCAGTTCTCAGTCACATCACCAACACTCAGCTTGGGCAGCTTTAGAACAGTTGAAATGTCTGTGATGAATTTGTTGCTCAGCTGACATGCAACGACTACCCCATGTTCGATACCACAGGGTTCTCCTGACCATCGCGTTCTGCTGTCATTTGTTTATTTAACATCATCTCATTAGCGGACCTGCATTCCACGCATACAGTACCTTTCATTATATCAGAACTACTTAAGAAATACCCATTTTCGTATGAAAAGTAATATGGGTGTCTATAACGGTAACAGGAGTAAATCATACTGGCTATGAACTAATAGGGTTAATTCTGGCAGTAGTTGTAGTACTGCTGCTGCTTCCACTTACAGTACCAATAGTAGTAATAATAATAAAAATAAAAATAATGATATCAATGAAGCTTCTCTACTGAGAACATTGTACTCTGCATCTCCTTTTATCCTGGCCACTTCGCCTCTTTTGAGATTTAGCACAAAAGTTTGCATTAGGTAGGAGTGCCAGATACTTTATATCAGATAGAGTACGCTGTTTTCGGTAATATACAGAGGAGTGACTACTCCGGCAGGTGTCGCCGTCAGAGCTGGAGGCGTGGCTGCTGGGACACCCGCAGGTGACGGAGGCGGTGGTGCTGGGCCTGCCACACGATGAGGACCAGGAACACCCAGCAGCTTTCGTCGTGCTGGCCCAAGGCGCCACCGTCACACCCGACGAACTGAAGCAACTGGTCCAAGGTGAGGCCATACCTCTTGATCACACACAAATGTGCACTCGACACTGCAGAATAATACTTCTTAGAAACAGTACTACAACACTTTCAGAAAGTTGAAATAAGTAGTTCTCGTAACATGCAAAGATCAGCACATTCCTCAAACTGGGGAACTATCAAGAATGGGGTTCCACAAGGGTCAGTCTTGGGTCCTTTGTTGTTCTTATTATATATTAATGACTTGCCATTCTATATTCATGAAGAGGCAAAGTTAGTTCTCTTCGCTGATGATACAAGTATAGTAATCACACCTGAGAAACAAGAATTAACTGATGAAATTGTCAATACTGTCTTTCAGAAAATTACTAAGTGGTTCCTTGTAAACGGACTCTCACTGAATTTTGATAAGACACAGTACATACAGTTCCGTACAGTGAATGGTATGACGCCATTAATAAATATAGACCTTAATCAGAAGCATATAGCTAAGGTAGAATATTCCAAATTTTTTGGTATGTCCATTGATGAGAGATTAAATTGGAAGAAACACATTGATGATCTGCTGAAACGTTTGAGTTCAGCTACTTATGCAATAAGGGTCATTGCAAATTTTGGTGATAAACATCTTAGTAAATTAGCTTACTACGCCTATTTTCACTCATTGCTTTCATATGGCATCATATTTTGGGGTAATTCATCACTGAGGAATAAAGTATTTATTGCACAGAAGCGTGTAATCAGAATAATAGCTGGAGTCCACCCAAGATCATCCTGCAGACATTTATTTAAGGATCTAGGGATATTCACAGTAGCTTCTCAGTATATATACTCTCTTATGAAATTTGTTATTAACAACCAAACCCAATTCAAAAGCAATAGCAGTGTGCATAACTACAATACTAGGAGAAAGGACGATCTTCACTATTCAAGATTAAATCTAACTTTGGCACAGAAAGGGGTGAATTATACTGGCACTAAAGTCTTTTGTCACTTACCAAATAGTATCAAAAGTCTGACAGATAACCAACAAGTATTTAAGAAGAAATTAAAAGAATTTCTGAATGACAACTCCTTCTACTCCATAGAGGAATTTTTAGATATAAATTAAGAAAAAAAAATATTAAAAAAATAAAAATAAAAAAAAAAATAAAAATAAAGGAAAACAAAAAAACACAAAAAAAAGTTGTTATATTAACTTAAGTATGTTGTTAAATTAACCTAATTATGTCATGTATTGGAAAATTCGACTCGTTCCACATCATTACGAAATATCGTATTCATGATCCATGGAACTAGTATTAATCTAATCTAATCTAATCTAATCTAATCTCACAGCAATGTTGTGACAGACTTGGAGGGGTTGTAGAGGGTGTTCTGATGAACAAATCGAGGATAGGAACCCGTGCCCAGTAACGTCAACTGACGATGGTACAGTGTGTCGAAGTTATGGGCGCCGGCTCTTACCACTAGGCCACCCCTTCCACAGCAAACGTGACTTCATATGCTGACGGAATGTAGATGGAACATCTCGCTGTGATGTATGTTAGCAGTGACGGCCACAGATTGCCACGTTTGCCAGTTTAGAAGTTGGTGCTCGCTCCTGCGTAGAAAGCCTCTTCTCCTACGTATTCCATGATCTGTTACCTTCGTGGATGACTGCTTCAGACATGGTTTCCATCCGCAGTTTATTTTTCTCCTGTGCAACTGAAAACAACTGTGATTTTAGAGGATTCGAGGATAAAAATAAACTGCGCATGGAAAATTTTGTCCGAAACTGTCATCCACCGAGGCAACAGAGCATCACATGTAGAAGACAAGGCCTTTATACGCAGCAGCTAGCTCCACTGGTGATCATGGCAATCAGTCCCGATCCCTGAATAATGAATAACACTACGAAATGTTCGTTACTGTACAAAGTCACATCTGCTGCCGAATGGATGGCCTAGTGGCAGGAGCCAGCGTGTATAAATTCGACGCTCTGTAGCGTCCTTGGATGAAGTTTCCAGTCACGGTTTCTTATCCTCAGTCTGTTCCTCAAGACACCCTCTACAATGGCTAGAAGTTTGTCACAATTCTAGTACACCCTGTAGGTGGTTAAAAGTGGAAATAACATCAGTTTCATTTTACAACTTGCCCCACACTTATTTCTTCATGTCAGATAAATTAAAGATACTGTCGTGCTGTGGTGGCATAGACAGGGTTCTATCAGAGTTTTCAGGTAAAAGAAATACCATCAACAAAGAGAAACAAATACTCAGTGATATCTTCAATTCCGTTCAGCCGAGTGGCTCTGATCTGTAAATAAATCTACACAATCACCGACTGAGGGAGACGTCTTCGAAGGTACCGGGGATTAAAACAAAAAAGTGTTAAAGCTCGCTAACAAGACAAACGCTGTGGCCGAGCGGTTCTAGGTGCTTCAGTCCGGAACCACGCGGCTGCTACGGTCGCAGGTTCGAATTCTGCCTCGGACATGGATGTGTGTGATGTCTTAGGTTAGTTATGTTCAAATAGTTCTAAGTCTAGGGGACTGATGACCTCAGATGTTAAGTCCCATAGTGCTTAGAGCCATTTGAATCATTTGAACAAGACAAACACGAAAGGAACTGTTTCTTGGAACATACTGACAAATCGGCCGTCGCAGAACGTTTTCCGAGATGGGAATAACGAACCAGAATTCCCTGAGATGAGCATTTTGGCAAAGTCAACACATTACCATGCGAGTATGTACACAAAGGCCACAGGAATTTGGAAACACCAAAATAATTTTGACCGAAAAGAAGACGGTGTTTGATAATATACTGTTTTAGAGTTTGCGCCAATTGAATTGTGTTGATGTAAAAAATTTTGGAAATTTGTGGTAAGTTCTTATGGGACCAAAATGCTGAGGTCATCGGTCCCTAAGCTTACACACTACTTAATCTAACTTCAACTAACTTACGCTAAGGACAACACATACACCCATGTCCGAGGGAGGATTCGAACCTCCGACAGGGGAGCCGCGCGTATCGGGCGTTGAGTTAATTTTAATTGGGAACGATGCTGCCATACAGAAGTAATCACGCAATCGGCATCACTTGTCTTCCATACACTTCTATAAATTCCGGACCCCTCAAGTTCTCGATGTAGTTACCGTTTTATTTCCGAATATATTACTGGCAGAAGTTGACGAAAGCTTGTGGAATAGTTTTCTATGTCGGCCAGGGAATCAGGGCCTGGTAGTTTCAACTGAAGAAAATGCCTGTGTGTATGTCTACATGATATTATTGTTTAAGTGTCTTCCTATAGCCTCAAAGGCTGATGGTGATATGACTAACATCGGGTCCGTCGTTGATGTCAACGTGGAGAAGTGCCTCGTGTCGTCGATCGTCAGGTATCCTACACGGAAAGCTACGAGCGTACTCGGTTTGGGTAACGTAACGTCTAGCCTCGATAGTTTTACTGAATAAGAGTACCTACGTATCAAGTTAACACAAATCAGATGAACAGAGGAAAGTAAATTAATATTCCCATGTACATAAATGGAGAAGTGGCAGCGTTTCACTCCCCGAAACGCAGAGCACACAAAATGCTACATCGGCTACGATTTGTAACGAACGTCTCTATGAGCATTACGTTCGTTAGTTTATTCATTCGTTAATCCACTTTTCCAATAATATTAATGTTGATCAACAAAGGCTCTGATCGTTCGAATTTCTTAACAGGTGTTTATCACTCAATTTCAGTGTTTCCACGACCTTTTCAGATTCTTCCCTGCTACTTGAATGCACTCTTTATAGCGTCTTTGCCAGCCCTCGAACACAAGGTGCCGGCCGTTCTCTGTCAGGTCCTTGGGAATCATCTACTTTTCTTAAGATTGCTTCAGAGGTCTCAAATATAACCCCCTTAAACTTTACTTTCTGTGATGCAAATAAAAGAATTATAGGCTGCAAGATCGAGCCACAAGGCGCATGCGGTGGGCAGGTAACGTTGCATTGAGCCACAAAGTGTATAGAATGATCTTCTACATGAGGCCGCGCATTTTGATGATGAAGCCGCCACCCAGTCTAAGGAAGTTCTGGTTATTTCCTTGCAATATGCTTCCACATTTTACCCAGTACTGAAGTGTGGCATACTACTGTAATAGTAATGTGAGGAAGAACTGTATGCTGGTAAATGATTCTATGACATCGCCAATAATAGCCACTTGGCTTTTCTTGTAAATAATTTATTTAATGACCCGTTTAGAGAGAGACGTCTACAGACGTTAAAGTAACCTCTGGCGTGCCACAGGGGAGTGTTATGGGACCATTGCTTTTCACAATATATGTAAATGACTTAGTAGATAGTGTCGGAAGTTGCATGCGGCTTTTCGCGGATGATGCTGTAGTATACAGAGAAGTTGCAGCATTAGAAAATTGTTGCGAAATGCAGGAAGATCTGCAGCGGATAGGCACTCGGTGCAGGGAGTGGCAACTGACCCTTAACATAGACAAATGTAATGTATTGCGAATACATAGAAAGAAGGATCCTTTATTGTATGATTATATGATAGCGGAACAAACACTGGTAGCAGTTACTTCTGTAAAATATCTGGGAGTATGCGTGCGGAACGATTTGAAGTGGAATGATCATATAAAATTAATTGTTGGTAAGGCGGGTACCAGATTGAGATTCATTGGGAGAGTGCTTAGAAAATGTAGTCCATCAACAAAGGAGGTGGCTTACAAAACACTCGTTCGACCTATACTTGAATATTGCTCATCAGTGTGGGATCCGTACCAGATCGGGTTGACGGGGGAGATAGAAAAGATCCAAAGAAGAGCGGCGCGTTTCGTCACAGGGTTATTTGGTAACCGTGATAGCGTTACGGAGATGTTTAACAAACTCAAGTGGCAGACTCTGCAAGAGAGGCGCTCTGCATCGCGGTGTAGCTTGCTCGCCTGGTTTCGAGAGGGTGCGTTTCTGGATGAGGTATCGAATATATTGCTTCCCCCTACTTATACCGCCCGAGGAGATCACGAATGTAAAATTAGAGAGATTAGAGAGCGCACGGAGGCTTTCAGACAGTCGTTCTTCCCGCGAACCATACGCGACTGGAACAGGAAAGGGAGGTAATGACAGTGGCACGTAAAGTACCCTCCGCCACACACCGTTGGGTGGCTTGCGGAGTATCAATGTAGATGTAGATGTAGTAACCTAGAAGCCACAGCATCGGGTTTCATATGGTGCATCATGACATTTAAAATTCAAAATCGACGGGACCGAACGTGCCTTGTTTAAGACTAAATTCTATAAAACTGGTCGTCAAATAAATTATGTACAAGAGCAGCCAAGTGGTTATTATTCTAGTTGTCTACTTGCGGAAGCCGTTGTCCTGTACAGAAGACAGTGCGTAACATTCCATGATGATAAAAAAAGTGACAACCGTCACATTCGTTGCATGTGGATCAACTTTCGCCTAGTTTGGTACTGGAGAACCTGGTGTTTTCGCACTGTGTTGCCTTGTTTATCTTCAGGATCATAATGATGTAGCCATGACTCATTACTGATAGTAGAAATGCATCCTCTCCATCAGCCAAGAGACGCAACAACTGTCACGTCATCCTTATTGTTTTCTATGCAATATGCGAAGAGCGTCTACAAACTAGAGCATTACTACCAACCTATTGACACTGGAGTGCAGCCGCCTATTGACGTTTTTCATAAAAACCAGCTTTTTCCAAACATTTATAATACAGATAGGAGACTATCACGGATGCTAAGAGAAAGAGTCATTCTCTGTCTTTGATGATCAGTCTCCGTACATAAAGTACGCAGAAGATCTGACGTGGTATGGCAAAATACATAAAAGTAATGGACGAACGTAACATATTTTCTCAAAGCAAACTCCTTTAGAAACTATAAACTTTAGGCAACGTTAGAAAAATTGGTGGAGGAAACTGACAAACAGTCTATTAGGAACAGATCAAAGTATTGATGTAATATGTACTTGAATGTTTGAATAAATGTAATGCACACTGCAATGCCTTCAATCATAGTAACAGCCCGGCCTACACGAGAACAAATTAGCAGCCAGTGGTTTTATTTCATGTGTGCTAACGGTCTTTAATACACGTCAGCGAAATATTCGGCAGTTACCATGCCTAACTAAAGCAGGAAACAGGACTTCCATCTACTCAAATCGCTGTAAACGCTGATTTTGGCGCTGCCTTGTAAAATCTCCAGTTTCTTTCATATTGCATCTCCCAAATTTTCTGTCAGCGCCTCTGTCTGCCATGCTTGATGGGTGTTGTTAGTTAATATAGTTTGTTTTAGGCAGAATTTCATGATTTCATGAACCACTCCTGGACGTTTATACCAAAATATGAATTCTGTGCACTTCTCCATCGCTCTATGACTCGAGCCTTCACAGTCAGTACACCTGACTGCTCGCAATGGGAAATATTTTATGGCCGACTGTTTCTGAAACTACGTGACACATGCATGTTTGTAGGTTCTTGTGACTGGAGTGCCCTTCCATAGAATTCTTTTGCGTTGTAGAACATATGATACCGCAAAATGTTGAACAAACGGTTTGGTCCTTTTTGTAGTAGCACTACACTCTGTTTGAATCCCTTGGTTGATCCATTTATAGCGTAACATGATGTATAATCCAGAAGAAGTTTATGGAAATATATGGTATATATCAAGATGTTTGTCTGCGCCCTCATTGTCTCTTACGTACTTCACCTGAAGTTGGACTTAACAAAAAAGGACTATTTGTAAAGTAACATCCGATCGGTCGCGAAATGGAAACCTCAGTGATAATCGAAAACGTTTCATTTCCAAAGGTTTGCTACACCTTCCAGCTACTTCACTATATAGTCGCCGCTCCGACTTGGACATTTGTCGTAGGGTTGTAATAACCGTCCGTCACTTCTCTACGCTGGTCTGCAGTTCGTTGTCTGTGCCAAAATGTGGCTTCATAGTCAGCGGTTCATGTGAGAAGAGACGAACATCAGAGGGAGCTAACTCTGGGCTGTATGTTGTATGATCGAACACCTCCCATCGAAAACGCTGCAGTGACATCCTCATTACCTCTGCACTGTGCTGCAGAGAACTGTCATGAAGAACGAAATGCATGTCATACATGAAATCAGGCGAAACGTTGCAGCGTGCATTCACACTTGGCGGGAGACGGGATTGCCCTACTCACCTTTACGTTCTCTCACAGTGTGCTCAGGATTGAAAAGAGCGACGTGACGCGCTGGATAGAAATACTGGGGTCCTGCCCGACACATCTGTGCTACGCTTTATCAGGTTTTCAGTCGTTTCAATTTGATGACCTATTGGACCTTACTCTCTGAATAGCCCTCGTATTACACCATGCAAATAGAAAATGTAAGGACACAGAAACAGAAATGGCAGTGGGAAGGACTGATTAATTATATAGAAATATCAGAACATTCTTCAGTAAAAACAAGGCCAAGAACGAATTCAAGAAAAAACCATTGACAATTATTGCACAAACAGTTCTCCACAACCACAGAACAAAATTAAAGAGATTAGTGAAGGAAAAGTATTTAAAAAGGCAGTTAAAATGTTACTGTTAAGCAGTACATTCTGTAAAATGAAGGATTGTCTAAATAACACAGAGAATGAGTTTGGTAAAAAATGTAACATAAATAAATATTATTAATAACAGTAATGAGGCTTCAGTCATTTCACGTAATAGTCCCACAATTTTGATTCATTTTATTTCCATTTATTATTATTGTTATTATTATTTTGATAAATCTGACTCCCAAAGAATCGCAATGTGTGATACTAACATGGCTTTCTTGGCTCAACACCTCACTCATTATAGAAGGATCCTGGCTCTGATTTCTAGCAAATAGAAACCAAAATACGAACCATACGTCGCCATTGTGATTAGCTGATAGAATGTATAGTGTTAAATTATATACATATGAAATCACATATGTGAAATTATTGGGAGGAGTGACAACCAATCGAATATTAAACTTAGTTTTAATGTCTGTGGGTCGACGGTACAGAATAAGGATTTCGGAAAAATATCACCACACACTAGTCAGGTAACAGGGGCAAATAAGAGCGGAAACTACTGCATAATCAGGTAACAGTTATTTTATCCAGGTTGCTAACAAAAATAATATGCAGAAGAAGGGAAAGATAATAGAGGATTTTTTTAGGCGATGAGTTTGATTTTAGAAACGATAAAGGCTCCAGAGGGGCAGTCCTCATCGTGCACTTCATGTTGGAAGCAAGATTTTAGAAAAATAAAAATACTTTCATAGCAGTTGTCGAATTATAAAAAACGTAAAACGTTCGACAATGTAATGTGGGGCGAAATGCTGAAGTTCTCAGGAAAATAGATGCAAGACGTGCTCGGATTGATAAGGGTGTAAGACAGGGATGTTCCTGTCTATCAATGCATAGATCGAAGAAGTAAGGAGGGAAATAAAAGAAAGATCGTTGAGTGGGAGTTAAACTCATGGTGAAATGATATGAACTATATGTTTTGCTGATGACATTGCTCAGGAAAATAAAGAGTAATTGCAGGATCTGTCGAATAGTACGAATAATCTATTGAACATTCATTATACACTGCAAGCAAAAGGCAGAAAGATGACACTAATGAGGAGCAGCAGGAACAGATTAGCCGTAAAATTCACATCAAACTTGGAGACTACGAAATAGACGAACTGAAAGCTATCTGCTAACTGAGAAGCAAAATAACATACGATGGATGGTACACATGCAAAGATTGCTGATCAAAACGACTCTACTAAAAACTGATGAAACGTCAGCCTTAAACTGAAGAAGAAATTTCTGAGAATGTACCTTTGGATCACAGTATTTTACGAACGTGAATCACAAACTGTGAGAAAACCGGGAAAGAAGAGAATCGAATCATTTGCAGTATGGTGGAATCAATGATAAAAATTAAGTGGTTTGATAGGAAATGGGGGATTATCCGTAGAATTGATGAAGAAAGCAACATGTGGAAAGCATTAACAAGAAGGAGGAACAGCATACTAGGGTTGCCCAGAAAGTAAAAAAAAAAAAATGGTTCAAATGGCTCTGAGCACTATGGGACTTAACTTCTGAGGTCATCAGTCCCCTAGAACTTAGAACTACTTAAACCTAAGTAATCTAAGAACATCACACACATCCATTCCCAAAGCAGGATTCAAAGTTGCGACCGTAGCATCGCGCGGTTCCAGACTGTAGCCCCTACAACCGCTGGGCCACTCCAGAAAGTAAGTTCCTATCGGTCGCGAAATGGAAACCACAGTGAAAACCAGAAACGTTTCATTTGCAACAGTTAGGTGCACCTTCCACCTACTTCTCTACATACATAGTCACCGCTCCAACATCGAGTGTTGTCGTAGTGTTGTATCAACTTTCCAGTATCCTCATCATAGAAAGCAGCCGCCTGTGCTTTCGGCCAGTTATCTGTACTGGTCTGCAGCTCGTTGTCTGTGGAAAATTTTTGTCTTCATAGCAAGCGGTTCTTGTGAGTAGAGATGAGACTCAGGGGTAGCCAATTACGGACTGTATTGTGGGTGATCAAACACTTCTCTTAACGCTGCAGTAGCGTCTTCATTGCCCATGCAGTGTGCGGTCGAGAATTGGCATGAAGAAGGAACTGCTCGACAGTTGTGTTATGTGGGCTGCATGACACAGGCGAAATCTGTAACAAGGCCTTCATACTTGGCGGGAGACGATATTCCCTACGCATCTTTACGTCCTCACTGTTCACTCAAAACTGAAATGAGCGACGCTACACGATCGATGGGCATACTAGAGACACTGCTCAACACATCTGTGGAAAGTTTTACCGGATTTTCACAGTGGTTTCCATTTTCGAGCAATCGTAACTTACTTTCTGGACAACCGTCGTTATAAGAAATATGTTAAGATGTAAAGGAAAATCTTCCATAGTACCTGAAGCGGAAAAATACGGAAAAACAGTAGAGGAAAACAGATTGAAGAATATCCTACAAGTAACTGAATAATCTGGCTGTCAGTGTTACTCTGACGTAATGTGGTTGAGACAAGGGAGTGACTCGTGGCGGGATGCATCAGACCAATCAGCAGACCAGTGAAGAAAAAACACTCAGGGTGGGTTACTAATTTGAATTTTAGTTGTACTGATTTCACTACTGCTATCTACTCTTATGCTTATTTAGCTCAACATATAACAGGTCTACATCACTGACGCAAGAAGGGACGCTTTTTGTATGAGAGCACTGCGATCTATCTAGAGTAAGCTAAACCACATTATCCATCGCATTGAAGTAGAGACTCGGATATGTTTTTCATTTCAGAGAAAGCTTGTGGCAGCGAGGAGAAGCTGCTACGTGGGGGCGTGTTCGTAGTGGATTCCATCCCTCGCCTGCCTACGGGCAAAGTGAGCAGAGGTCAGCTGCGAAGCAGTCTTCAGGAGAGAATCACAAAGGAGGTCTAGCCACACATCAAGCTTAGCAGCTGCCATCTGCTAGTGTTTACTGCACACTACACACTAAATTACATTACTATGCTACATACCTATTTACCTATTTCATTTACAGCTTTCTTTGTATGGTGGTATAACGCTACATCATAAATAAACTCAAAATAGCTTTGTTAATGAGAAATGTATCAAAACCGTATAAGAAAATACATTCGAACAGATTCGAGTTGAAGACGTTGGACATAAAAAGAAATTGCATATTAATTTATTAGTAAGGCATTTTGTTCGTAACAATTAGAGTATCAGCCAAGGAACATCCCAAGCAGAATGTTGTGTTTTAGACAACACGGATTCTGGCAGTATACTATCACAAGACCTGTCGCAGCTTACTTGTGATTCACCTTTTTTCATTTCTCTGCAGTTGACAGCCATCTTCTGTGCAGGTGGCAGTGTTATTGTCATCAGTTAGAAGATGAATCTGACGCTGTCGCACACGGTTTGTGACAAGTGGTCAACAGTGCAAACAACACACTGTATGGATTGGTGAGAGAGTATGTGAGTATAAAGGTATAGCCCGCCTTGGATGACAGATTGGATGTATGCTGTGTTTCTGTGTGTCGCCAATACATTGATGGCCACTACAATTGCAGCAACAGGAAGGATTCAAATAACGAAATTGTACTCGTTGTGCACCTACAGGACGTCAAGTTCCAGTTTCAGAACGCTTTAGAAGGAGAACGGCTGCTCAGGATTCAATCGAAATTGAACAGCATATTATTTTCTCGGGGGGAAAAGTAAAAGAACAAAAAAAAGTTAACAAGAATTTTACAAAAATATGGCGTTATAAGCGTCTTAACGTAAATGGTCTCATTTACTAGTGACAGATTAACTGTCCCAAACCCATTCCATTATGCAGTTACATATCCATTGGCGTTTTCTGGTGTATCCACTCTAGTGAGGCTTCTTTTAGTGAAATTGTGATGTAAAACTCTTTTTTCTGAGGACTTCGTTGCTGTACCAACACAGTAAATGTCGGTTCTAACCTTTAGTCTTCATGATTGTTCTGTAACACAACATTTCAAAGAGAAGAGCATACAGCTTGATTTAGGAGACAATATTAAGCTGTATTTTTAAGCTGAAATTAGTGCGATTCATCTCTGTAACATGATAAAGGAGATCATTTCGAAATCGAATTCCTGTTATCGAAAAGGATTCATGGAGGGCAGATGCGAGCTAGATAAGGACAGAAAGGGTTTTGTTCTTTTGGACACGAGTGTTTCTGATCTGCTGTTCGGACTACAGTGTTAGAGCGTTGATTTCAAGGAGAGGTATATGAGACTGAATATGTTGATGAGACGGCGAAGGAGTTTACGGAACTGTCTACGATTGTTTGCAGGAAGCAAGAACAGCATGGTGAAATGTGATCAAAACGACACAAGTCATGACAGAGTAGGCTGCGTTCATCACCAGATCTGAACCCCATGAGATTTCCTGTGTAAGACTTTGTAGGGTAAAACCTGGATAGTCCAACGAAATCGCTTGGAATTTTGCTGCATAATGCTTAAATCCTGTACTATGTAAGCATATGATGATGTACACAAGATGATATTGAGAATCTCGTTAGCAGTCATCAATTTGTTTAGCTCTTAAACGTACCATTAGCAGACGATAGATGGAAAGAAAATCAATGGAAAATCTGTACTTCATACACAGCAGTCAGTAAAACTTGCATTTTTTACGATTACTGTGGAGAGAATAGTCGCTGATAAACGGAGCACCGGAAGTTACTCCTTATGAGCTAGCTCACCACAAAAAACACTGGATCCACCTTTTAATAAGTGTGTTACTGTGTTGTGACAAATCGCTAGAAACGGTACCTTAGAATAGGTAGAAGTAATCGTCCGGAGTGGTCCAAAGTGGAATGACGGCTTAAAAGAAACTGTGCGGAAAGCAGACGTCAGATTGATATTGTTAAGGAGAATCTTAAGGAGAAGGCTTTCAAACATCGAACTTTTCTCGGATATAGAGTTACTACTAAATGCAAAGAAGACTAAACGAAGAGTGGCACATTCCTTCATGGTATCGTTTAACTGGCGTGAAAGCGTTACCGAAATGGTCAAAACATTCTAGTGCCAGACCTTACAAGAGACGTGTTGTGCATCACGGAGAGGTTTACTGTTGAAATATTGAGGGCATACTTTCCAAGAAGAGTCCTGAAGCACATCACTTTCTCTCAAAATGTTCTCGGGAAACAATCACAACGACAAAATCAGAGAAATTAGAGGTAAAACAGAGGTTCTCCGACCAACATTATTCCCACTAAATACTAGCGAACAGAATACAAAGGGGAGAAAGGATAGCAGTAGCAGACGTTTAATTGCCACTGTGTTTGTTAAAAACTTGTTGTGAAAGAAAACAGCCTGAGTTTTCAATTCTGTAAATACGCATTTATGTATTTTTTCTCTACATATTTGTATTCTGTGTAAACATGTATGCTTTATGGCTAAAGAGAGAAAAAATACAGAGACCAAATAAAAGAAAGGAACAGACGAACAAAACGAACCTCCATAACAGTGTTAGGTGGCTTGCGGAGATTGCATGTTGTCTAGAAATTCAACCATGGCTCATTCTTTAGCCGTCTGCATCCTGTGACGTTTACTGAGACCCACGCAGTGAAAGTGATACATAAAATATGGCGTTTCAGTCTTCGATCACTACTCTTTATTTTTAATTACCGGTTTCGGGCTAGCTGCCCATCTTCAGATCATATATTGTTGTTACAGAGTATCTTTTCCGTACAGAACACTCGGTTCGCCGTCATAAGTAAAGTAAGATAGTTGGAAATTTACTTTACTTATGACAGCGAACCGAGTGTTCCGTACGGACAAGTTACTCTGTAACTACAATATATGATCTGAAGATGGTCAGCTAGCCCAAAACCGGTAATTAAAAATAAAGAATAGCGATCGAAGACTGGAACGCCATATTTTATTTGATGAACGATCGCGGTATACCCATTGAGACAATCACGTCTAGTTTTGATAAAGTGATACATATTGATCAGCAGGTATACCATAAGACGTTTGTCGATTTCATGTAGGTGGTGCGACATCCCAGGAAAAGAACTACTGTGTCTTTCACTAACTTCAAGAAAACTAATTTCGACAATTTACTGTAGAGAAGCGGCAGGAGTAGGAATATAGTAGTCTTTCTAAACATACTGTGTGGAACTTCCTGGCAGACTGAAGCTGTGTGCCGACCCTACATTGCAACACGGGACCTTTGCCTTCCCCTGGCAAGTGCTCTGCCGACAGAACTACCCCGGCACATCTAACAATCCGTCCTCACAGCATTATCTCTCCCAGTACCTCATCTCCTACCTTACAAACTTCACAGCAGCTCTCTTGTGAAACTTGTAATGCAACGACTCCTAGAAGAAAGGATAGTGCGTAGACATGGCTTAGCTACAAACTGGGGAAGATGTTTCCAGAATCAAATTTTTATTCTGCGTCGGTGTGTGTGCTAATATGAAACTTCCTCGTGGGAACGTACAGAGTGTCCGCCGAAGGAGTATCTGATTCCAAAATTAAGTACCGTGTCTCGAAAACAAAGATCGATGGGCGAGTGCAACATACAAATGTTGTTATGAAAGCTGTAAAAATGTTAAACAGAAAATTCTAAACAGTTCGAAAATCTGCTCGGATGTGGTGCTGTAATCGCTACAAGTAGTGTCAGTAATGGAGCGACCAGTTCCAACGTTGAAATGTGAAAGGTTGTTAGCGTACGGAAGAAAGGGATTGAGATCACGTATTCCACTAAACCACTTGTTTTTCTAGTACTGGAGTACCACAAGTTATAACACGATTCTACGGCAACAAGGCGTAGTTTGAGAACACGATGTAATGTTCCTAAATGACCCGATGCAAAAACCCTTCGAAAGCTCTTCGCCAAATTCAAAGGGCTGGCAGCATGCGTGTTGATCTGACGGTGACTGTTGACCACAAGCATAATGTAGATACTCATGAACAAGCCACCACGGATTTTGTAAGTTTTTAGCAAACTCTAAAGAAATTCGTCCGAGGAATAGCAGCAGAGACTGATTTGAAGCATTCCAGTTTAGCAGAAGTACTGAGATAGAGCCAATACACGTTCCCATTCAGGATTCAGCTACCTATACTAGGAGCATAACAGAGGGCTGACTTCGCGAACCAGACTGTCACACTGAATGATAATGAAGTATATTTTGTTAGCTGTATCTGCTTCAATGAAGAAGCAGACTTCCATCTTAGCGGAACCGTGTCTAGTAAGACTGGAGGTTTTCAAGTTTCGAAAATCAACATTTGTTTGAACAGAAACTGTATTCTTCAAAAGCTATAGTCTGTGCTACAATATGCAGCACTCATTCACTTCATCTAATTCATGATCGTCAGTCCTGACGCTGTTCTCATATCAACTACTTCTCATTACTTTCGTATTCCTTCCATTTGCCCTCAGTCCATATTCTGTGCCTTTTAGATTATTCATTCCATTTAACTGATCATGTAATTCTTCTTCATATTAACTCAGGATAGCAATGCCCTCAGCGGATCATATTGTTGACATCGTTTCACCTAGAATTTTAATTCCACTTCTGAAATATTCTTTTATTTCTATCATTGCTGTTTCAATGTACATATTGAACAGTAGGACGAAAGACTACATAGCAGTTTTACACACTTTTTAATCCGAGCACTTCTTTCTAGATCGTCCACTCTTATTATTTCTTCTTAGTACTTATTATATTGTATTGTATCGTATATTACCTTCCACTCCTTATAGCTCACCCGAACTATTCTCATAATTTCGAACATCTTGCATGATTTTAGATTGCCAAACGCTTTTTCCAGGTGAATAGATCCTATGAATGTCCCTTGAATTTTCCTTAGTCTTCCATAATCAACGGCTTCATCAGAATTACGACACTGGTGTCTCTGCCTTTCGTAAAGCCAAACTGATCGTCATCTAACAGATCCTCAGTTTGTTTTTCCATTTTTCTATTCTTCTGTATATTATTGTTTTCAGCAGCTTCGCTGAATGAGCTATTAAACTGATTGTACAATAATTCTCGTAATTGTCAGTTCTTCTAGTCTCCAAAATTGCATGGATGATATTTTCCCGAAAGTCAGACGGTGTGTCGCCGGACTCACGCATTCTGCACACCAACATGAATAGTCGTTTTTAAAGATTAAGAATTTCTGATGGAACGTTATCTATCCCTTCTGCCGTATTTGATCGTAAGTACCGTTGTATTGTTAATGTTACCACCCTTGTTTTTGTCACCAAAGGGTGGTTCGACTTTCCTTTAAGCAGAGTCAGCCCTTTAAACCATCATTTCTATTTCGTTTTCTTCACACTTTCCATGCTGATATTTCGTCTAAACTTCCCTGTACTTCCTGTTTATTTCGTTCCACAGCGACTTCTGTAGTCCAGAATTTCCCTGAATGTTTTTGTACTCTTTCTTTCATCGATCAACTGAAGTATTTCTTCTGTTTCCAAAGGTTTCTTAGCAGTTACCTTCCTGGTACCTGTGTTTTATTTCATCTTCTGTGATTGGTCATTCTAGAGATGGCCATTCCTCTTTAACTTTACTGCCTACTGAGCTATTCTTTACTGCAGTATCTATAGACTTAGAGAACTTTAAGCGAATGTTATCTGTATCTGCTCATGGGTACGCCTTACAAACCAGTATCTGATTTCGGAGTCTCTTTGTGACCATGATGTAATCTAAACAAACTCTTCTCCTATAACCCGGTCTTTTCCAAGAGTACCACCTCTTCTTGTATTTCTTGAATAGAGTATTAGCTACTATTAGTTGAAATTTGCTGTTGTTGTTGTCTTCAGTCCTGAGACTGGTTTGATGCAGCTCTCCATGCTACTCTACCCTGTGCAAGCTTCTTCATCTCCCAGTACTTACTGCAACCTACATCCTTCTGAATCTGCTTAGTGTATTCATCTCTTGGTCTTCCTCTACGATTTTTACCCTCCACGCTGCCCTCCAATGCTAAATTTGTGATCTCTTGATGCCTCAGAACATGTCCTACCAACCGGTCCCTTCTTCTTGTCAAGTTGTGCCACAAACTCCTCTTCTCCCCAATCCTATTCAATACTTCCTAATTAGTTATGTGATCTACCCATCTAATCTTCAGCATTCTTCTGTAGCACCACATTTCGAAAGCTTCTATTCTCTTCTCGTCAAAACTATTTATCGTCCATGTTTCACCTCCATACATGGCTACACTCCTTACAAATACTTTCAGAAACGACTTCCTGACACTTAAATCTATACTCGATGTTAACAAATTTCTCTTCTTCAGAAACGCTTTCCTTGCCATTGCCAGTCTACATTTTATATCCTCTCTACTTCGACCATCAGTTATTTTGCTCCCCAAATAGCAAAACTCCTTTACTACTTTAAGTGTCTCATTTCCTAATCTAATTCCGTCAGCATCACCCGACTTAATTCGACTACATTCCATTATCCTCGTTTTGCTTTAGTTGATGTTCATCTTATATCCTCATTTCAAGACACTGTCCATTCCGTTCAACTGCTCTTCCAAATTCTTTGCTGTCTTTGACAGAGTTACAATGTCATCGACGAACCTCAACATTTTTATTTCTTCTCCATGGGCTTTAATACCTACTCCGAATTTTTCTTTTCTTTCCTTTACTGCTTGCTCAATATACAGATTGAATAACATCGGGGAGAGGCTACAACATTGTCTCACTCCCTTCCCAACCGCTGCTTCCCTATCATGCCCCTCGATTCTTATAACTGCCATCCGGTTTCTGTGCAAATTGTGAACAGCCTTTCGCTCCCTGTATATTACCCCTGCCATCTTCAGAATTTGAAAGAGAGTATTCCAGTCAATTTGCTACAAAACTCAATTGTTCTTTCTCCTCTCTCATTCCTTGTCCCAAGCCCATATTCTACTGTAAGCCTACAATTGCATTCCAGTCCCCCATGAAGATTTGATTTTCATCTCCCTTCACGTGCTGCATAACCCTTGCTATATCCTCAAATCCTTTCTCTATCTCTTCATCTTCAGCTTGCGAAATCGGCATATATACCTGAACTATCGTTGACGGTGGTGGTTCGTTGTCGATTCTGATAAGAACAACCCTATTACTGAACTGTTCACATTAAGACACTCTCTGTCTTACCTTCTTATTCATAACTAATCCTACTCCAGTTACAACATTTTCTGCTGCTGTTGAAATTACCCTATACTCATATGACCAGAGATCCTTGTCTTCTTTCCATTTAACTTCACTGACCACAACTACATCTAGATTCAGCCTTTGCAATTCCCTTTCACATTAAAGCTTCTTATAGAATATTAGCCTTTCGTTGGTTATTCAATCTTTTTCTCACGAGCACCTCCCCTGTAGTGGTCCGCTCACGGAGATGAAAACGGGGAACTGATCCGAAATCTTTTGCCAACGGAGAGATCATCATGACACTTTTTCAGTTACGGGCCACATGTCCTGTGGATAAACGTTATGTGTCTTTATGCAACGGTTTTTCTGATTATTAGGCCTTAAGGAGCAGTTTCTGACCCCAGGAACAAGAGAGTGTCCTGACCCTCTGTCCGCACCTCCGCCCTAATTAGCAAGTCTGTTGGCAGAACGGGGGTGACTTCTTACACCGGAAGGCTTCGGCCGCCAATGCTGATTATTAATCAAAATTTAGACTGTGGCAAGTATCGAATTCTGCTCCGAGGATGTTTTAATCACTAATCAAGGACTCTACCCTAAGACCAGTGGTGGATAAGTTGAGTTTATGACTTTAGTGCTTCGACGAAATAAACTGATCAAAGTTAATAGCTAACCTAAGAGAGTAGTTGACCGGATTACCGTCAATTATTCTACAGTCGTAATATTCTTAACGTAAGATTCAAATTTCAATAAATCCTATTACAAAACTGATGACGCCCAAGTAAAACAGCAAACTATGCCCGTCAAGGAAACCACACATGCAGGTACCCGGCGTGATAGACACAGAACCGGTCTACGATTTTGTTTCTGCGAACCGATTACTGTAAAATTGAATAATGCAGGTGGGTTTCATTCAACCTTCGTCATAAGTAATTAATTTCACCGCCCTATTCTGTTGATGAAGCAACTGCTAAAACTGATTCATATGCAGAGAACTAATGTAGTAGATATCCATCACGTTTAGTGCGTCGTCGTTAACATTTTAACTCTTATTTACATTTCATTTGAAGCAGATGAACAGAAGAGCCTTAATTGAAAATGACACAGAAGCGTATGTGTACCACTAAATTAAGGGCCTGTGTCATCACTAAAACACATTACTTTCGGCTGAGAAATATTGTTCCCGTAGTACTTTATCCCATATCAGATACCGTTGGTTGTGTTAGTGTTAATTAACTAGCGCACATTTGACATTGTTTCTCAAAATGGTAGTGTTATTCGGAACAATGCAATGGGAGTAATTACAAATCGAACATGAAAGTCAAATGCATTTTATAATCTATTCTAGGGAAAAAAACAATGTTTTTCATGCAGTTCATGTAAACTGGTAGATCTTACATAAAAGCTCAGATACCTTAAAGATAAAGAACACTTTTGACTTTCAAAACGGTAAGAGCACGCTCGTCGAAAATCATTTATGCTATAACTGTAGAAGCGCTGGAACTAAATGGCGAGAAAAATGTCCGAATTGCTAACTGAAATGACAGAGTCAACATTCCAATACTCCCAGTATAATTACAGTATCCGGAGTGTCCTCTAATAATTAAGATGAGTAGTGAAACTATTCTTCAATCATGTCTCGAGTGACAGCCCTCCACATATAATCTAATAAAAGATTGTTATTTTAAAACCTTCTTATAGCCCAGTTCGCATAAATATTTTTTTTATTTTCGACAAACGGGTTCGTCAGACTTCGCTATCATCTTCTATTTTGTAACTCTGTGCTTGTACGTGGAACATATCTCCTATCATGATTCATAATATGATATTTGAGAAAAAATGTTTTTTGTTTGACATTACAAGAAACGGAAATGGAAACTGCACATTCACATCCCTTCTAATGTTATAAGGTAATGTTTCCATTTCCGTTCCTTGAAGAGTCAAACAAAAAACTTTTTGTCCAAAATTACGTCATGTCATGATAGAAGAAATATTCTATCTATACGCCCTATGTCACAGAACATCAGAGTTTGTCGAAAGCTGATATAGAAAATAAAGAAGTATTCATGCCATCTGTTTAACCAACTTAAACGGCTCGCTCCTTCCCATTTCTCAACGTGAGAATACCCAAAAAAAATTTATTGGTGATTATGAAAGACGAAAATTAAGGAGGAGATTTCAGCAACTTGTTCTTTACCGTAACTGATAGATACGTCATCGATACAAAAATCACGTATGGCTTGCAGTACAATAGTGGTATTAATATATTTTTTACTAGTTGCTGTTCTCTGACAATGCCTGGTGTTAGCTTTTCTGGTTTCTAAGATCGTAGGAAAAGTAATTCTAAGCAAAGAAGGGATGGCAGAAAGGTAGGAGGAGTATATAGAGGGTCTATACAAGGGCGATTTACTTGAGGCAATTTTATGAAGATGAAAGAGGACGTAGATGAAGATGAAATGGGAGAAATGATACTGCGTGATGAGTTTGACAGCGCACTGACAGATCTAAGTTGACACAAGGCCCCGGGAGTAGACGTCATTGTATTGGAACTACTGATAGCCTTGGGAGAACCAGCCCTGACTAAACTCTATCACCTGGTGAGCAAGATGTATGATACAGGAGTAATACCTTCAGACTTCTAAAAAATATAATAATTCCAATCCCCAAGAAAGCAAGTGTTGACTGGTGTGAAAAATATTGAACTATCACTTTAATAGGCCACGACTGTAAAATACTAACAGAAATTCTTAACAGACTAATAGAAAACCTGGTAGAAGCTGACCTCAAGGAAGATCAGTTTTGACTCCGTAGAAATGTTGGAATCCGTGAGGCGATACTGATGCTACGACTTATCTTAGAAGACAGATTAAGGAAAGGCAAACCTACGTTTCTAACACTTGTAGACTTAGAGAAAGCTTTTGACAATGTTGACTGGAATACTCTCTTTCAAACTCTGAAGGTGGCAGGGGTCAAATACAGGGACCAAAAGGCTATTTTCAATTTGTACAGAAACCAGACGGCAGTTACGAAAGGTATGAAAGGGAAGCAGTGGTTGGGAAGGGAGTGAGACAGGGTTGTAGCCAATTCCCGATGTAACTTAATCTATATATTGAGAACGCAGTAAAGGTGTCACCGCCAGACACCACACTTGCTAGGTGGTAGCCTTTAAATCGGCCGCGGTCCGCTGGTATACGTCGGACCCGCGTGTCGCCACTGTCAGTGATTGCAGACCGAGCGCCACCACACGGCAGGTCTAGAGAGACTTGCTAGCACTCGCCCCAGTTGTACAGCCGACGTTCATAGCAATGGTTCACCGACAATTACGCTCTCATTTGCCGAGACGATAGTTAGCATAGCCTTCAGTTACGTCATTTGCTCCGACCTAGCAAGGCGCCATAGCATTTGATAATTAATATTCTGAAGCTTGTACAGTAACGAGAGATGTTCACCATTTGTGGATTAAAGTTAAGTATTCCAAGAACTACGTTCTTTTCTTTATAGGATAATTACTTTATCTTGTTCCAGACCTCACGCCAATCTGCGTGAGTTAAAAGCGTGCATTTCGGCCTCCTCTAGCAACACGGTGTTGGCTCTTCTGCCAAAACTTCAGAAACAAAAGAAAAATTTGGAGTAGGAATTAAAATCGATAGAGAAGAAATAAAAACTTTGACGTTTGCTGACGACATTGTAATTCTGGCAGAGACAGCAAAGGACGTGGAAGAGCAGTTGAACGGAAAGGACAGTGTCTTGAAAGGAGGATATAAGATGAACATCAACAAAAGCAAAACGAGGATAACGGAATGTAGTCGAATGAAGTCATGTTTTGTGGAGGGGATTAGATAAGGAAATGTTACACTTCAAGTAGTAGATGAGTTTTGCTATTTGGGGACAAAAATAACTGATGATGGTCGATGTAGAGGAGATATAAAATGTAGACAGGCTATTGCAAGGAAAACGTTTCTGAAGAAGAGAAATTTGTTAACATCGAGTATAGATATAAGTGTTAGGAAGTCGTTTCTGAAAGTATTTGTATGAGAGTAGCCATGTATGGAAGTGAAACATGGACAATAAATAGTATATCCCAGAAAAGAATAGAAGCTTTCGAAATGTGGTGCTACAAAGGAATGCTGAAGAGTAGATGGGTTGATCACGTAACTAATGAGGAGTTATTGCATAGAATTCGGGAGAACAGGAATTTGTAACAGAATGTGACTAGAAGAAGGGATCGTTTGGTGGGACACGTTCCGAGGCATAAAGGGACTACCAATTTAGTATTGGAGTGCAGCGTGAAGGGCAAAAATGTAGAGGGAAACCAAGAGATGAATACACTGAGCAGATACAGAAGGATGTAGGTTGCAGTAGGCACTTGGAGATGAAGAAGCTTGCACAGGATATAGTAACATGGAGAGTTGCATCAAACCACTCTCTAAACTGAAGACCATAACAACAACAACAACAACGAAATGTTCGTAGGCCTAAAGAATCAGCGAGCAAGTGAATAATGGTATGAATATTTACTGATGGTTTTGCGGCACTCGTCTTCGGAACTGGTTTTGTGTTCAGCTAGCATTTGTCACCAATGGCCTAACTCTCCTGAGGACATAAACAAAGGTAATTTCAAATATCAGTGACATTTACACACTCTGAAACATAACATCAGTACAAGAGTCGTTTCATAGCATTTTTACAGAAAGTATTATTCCGCGCCGTATATGTATGTAGAGTGTCCTGGTTATATTCCATTTTACTTAGTATACACTGTGTAATGCTGTTTCACAGAGTATCTCGCAAATGTTAAGCAATGAGAGAATACAAATTGTTTGCACTGACATGCACATTTATAATGAATACTGAAAAATTCCTTGTGGCGCAACCAATTAATGCACGGACTTGATAGTAATAGGCAAGTTATTCACACATCATAGGTTCAGTTTTATAGCTAGAGGTATCATACTGGCGCTGTTGAATATTTCTTTTAGGTGTGCAAGAACGACAGTATTGAGACAGCTGGAGGGAAGAGCCTACAGAAGAGCATGCAAAAGATTCAGAATTTGGAGACTCCGATGCAGATTTCTACGGTGTGCAGTGGTGTCAGGGAAATACAGTGTCAAGTGGGCCCCTGGGTGAAATGTCTAGTACAGATGCAACAGTTAGGGTGGACTGTTTCTCTGTGTTTAAAGAATCATTTCATCTAAGTCGTAAATTTGAAGTAGCTGCAGATGTGGATTTACGTGCAGTTGGTTGTGAACCCCAGTCCGTTGGAGAAAGTGTTCCTCCTTAAGGCATCGGTTTACTAAGGGATGTTAACGTTGATATTTTCCCGTTATGGTTCAAATGGTTCTGAGCACTATGGGACTTAACATCTAAGGTCATCAGTCCCCTAGAACTTAGAAATACTTAAACCTAACTGACCTAAGGAGATCACACACATCCATGCCCGAGGCAGGATTCGAACATGCGACCGTAGCGGTTCAAATGGTTCAAATGGCTCTGAATCGTGTGGGACTTAACATCTAAGGTCATCAGTCACCTAGAACTTAGAACTACTTAAACCTAACTAACCTCAAGGACATCACACACATCCATGCCCGAGGCAGGATTCGAACCTGCGACCGTAGTGGTCGCGCGGTTCCAGACGGAAGCGCCTAGAACCGCTCGGCCACACCGGCCGGCTTCCCGTTATTTTCTCAAACTTACCAATAAAATTACTACGTATGATTTTGTGCTTCCGATCCAGTTGCACGAATATTTAACACCCCGTAACGCAATGTACACTTACAAATACGTAATACATTGGACAGCTTTATTTATTACTGTTCCCTAGGAGAATGTAATGTGTTTCATTTTTATGCTAGTCAAAACATTTTGTAAATTGAAGGTTAAATGCGTAAAGTATTCTGAAGACCTCCAGGGCGCTATGCCAGTAGGTAGTGACTATGCGTAACGTTGCGCCGTGGAGAGCCAGCTTCCGGGTGGCGCCATGAATCACTCACAGCCACGTACTGATTCAGGGCCCGCCTGATTGCTCCCCGGTCTTTGCTGAAACCCCGAGCTTAATAAATCTCTATGGCGCCGGAGCAGGCCTTCAGTCACACATAATAAGAGAATTAATGGGCGTGTCAGCGTTTGGAAAGGGGGGAGGGGGGGGCACATTCGCAAGCGGAAGTAGATGCCAGACCCGTGTGAGGTTTCTCCGTGATCACAAACAGCGCCGCAAGAGCTCCACGTGGACCCAGTTTAGCTCGTGGATACAGAACCTCAAAAACTTGTACAGAAACGCCGGTGCAAATTTTTAATCTCAACTGATATCTTCTAGCATCACTAATATCGAATGTAAGTATTCTTGCGCGTCTTAATTGTAAGCGAGTCAAAATTTATTCAGATGTGTTCTTCAGGCGGCTAATATATGTTTCAGGAAACTACTTAAGTTATCCAGTTGTTCGTCACACGCTTCGTCCCATTCTGCAGAATGGTTCAAATGGCTCTGAGCACTATGGGACTTAACGTCTATTCTGCAGAATGTTAATGGCATGACCCTGATTCTACCTTATTTTTATATAACTATTGTAAGCTCATTTGCTATGTGTACAGTGTTCAGTATTGATCTAACATAATTTGACATTGTATATTGATCTCTCCTGACCGTAAGTTAGATGTTGTGTGCTACATTATTTTAGCCAGACGTATGGACATGAAACAGACCTTTCATTGACTGATTTTTTGCTTAGTATCGTTAAGGTACACTTTATTAAAGCTGTTGAGTATTACCACTGCGTATCTTGTACTGTTTAAACCTCGTTATTTTTTGCTGACATCCACAATGATGTAGCTTCTCAGCAATAACTGATTATCCAAACCATAATCATTTCGTCGTGGCACTGCATCTTCTGGTATATGTGATGCACTGAATTGTATATTGTACTCAGAAATTATATATATTATATACATTATTGGCACTATTGTTTTTAGTATAATTCATTGGTTTTTATCACAGTTTACATTTTTGTCGTGGAAGGCATATTAAACAGATACTACATTGTGATGTACAAATGACATTAACAAAAAAAAAAAATGTAAATGGTTCTGATAGTCGATGCTCGTGGTTTGAGTGGTCTTAACTATACTTTCTCTTTTACAAATATTACTTATGACTTTATTGTGATCGTTGCTACAAAGGTTCTTTTATCTGAAAATTATCTTTGTGTGGAAGGACTCTTTGGGATGATGCCTGTCAGGCTGCTAGTACTTCGGCTATTCGTGCTGGGTCTAGACAACATATTATGTCCAGTCCCCTGCTGTGTGTCGGTATGTCGAAGGATGCTGATTTGAGAAAATAACGGTTCTTTTCTGTTGTGAGTTTGACAGCTACTGGGATTTTATGGTTCACAATGATGGGCACGTGACTACATTCCACCGCTATGCTTGTAATACCCACCATCTACGAAATTCGCTGTAATTTTATGGCCAGTCGCCACTTACATGGTTGCACATTGCGCTATCCAACCCTGCCCTAAACTCACTTATCTGCCTCGACTGCTACCTTCCCACATCGGTCGACTACCTGAGCTCTCTAATCAAGATGTTTCCGATCCTCTTTTAGATTCTGAACGTATCCTTGGGCTTCCAACCGACCAGTTTATCACCGTGGGTGTCCGACCAGAGCCTCCTCCATTGTTAATTTACGCCATTGTTCACCCGAAACGAATGCGTTGTGACCGCATGTCATGCAGTGAAGTTGGTGCAGTTGGTGTCACCCTTCATTTTCTTATACTTTCACAATCCTAAGCCATTTCAGTTCCATGCGTTTTGAGTAACGGAAATAATTAAAAGAACGAAAGGAAAACCGTATGTTCTCAAAGTTGGTCATCGCTACAGAGGTAACAGAAAATTGATGAGTATACGAACTGATTGTCCATGAATTCCAAGTGCATTAATTGCTGATACCGTTTAAAAATTTCAGACGGTAGAGCTTGTGACATTCTGATCCGCCTGACGAAACGAACGTGCACATTAAAAGATGAACGCATCACTGCAGCAAAATGAATTCACGAAGAAAATTCATTGCTTGTATTTCAAATTTTTAAAGAGGAACTTTACCGTGTGATAGATACATGTTTGTATTTCGTCGTAAGTACTCCAAATTGTGAGAACTCAAAGACCGAATTGTGTTAAGCAAAAAATGAAGATACCACCCAGAAACCTAGCATTAGTTCGGAAATTGAGCTAGAAGAATATGTTTTGAAACTGACTGAAGGTTTTTTGAAAACAGACGATGGGCCTCTTCCTGAATAGTTGTGAAGAAGCGGAGAAAAAATTTTGCGAGACTGGAAGTGTTCTTATGGAAAGGACATTTGATAGTTGTTTGAAACAACTGAAGCAACTTCTTTCAAGCATAAAGAGCATCAAGTTAGTAATGACAATAACCACTATCTAGAAAGACACTACTGAACAAACATTCTGCAACGACAAAATTTGCTAGCCGTGACAAATCTTTAACTTTTACCTTACTGCATACCTGGCCGACCGACGGCGACAGTTGGACATTCACTTTACGATAAGTACTAACTGTTGCAACAAAGAGAATTTGGATGTATCCCAGTATAAATGGTACCACTCGTAATCCAAGAATGAAATACTACTCACTCAGTCCAGTAAGGCGTACATAGATTCATGGTTAATGACCATGCACACAGACAGAAGAGACTGTTTAGAAATCGCTCTAAATGTATTACATCCTTTCAGCGGCAACTCCTTCCAGCGTTGGCCAATGTTCCAGGTACTGAAACCTCCATCATTGGATTGCGTAGTTGGAGAGTAAATGTCAGGGTTACGCATCGAGTGTCGCTTCCTTCTTGTTTACGAGCAAAATGAGTTATAATAGCTTAATAATCAACTTGATCACTGACGTCATGTTTTACATCACTAAAGCGAATGATGTCGGTACTTTCACCAACACTGTTGAGATCAGCAGAATTACCTGGTTTATCAGTGAACAGAATGTGTGTGTGATTTTTAGGTTACATTCGCTACAAAAGGCTGCTTACAGATTCTGCTTCGGTCGCGAATAAGCTAAATGCCAAGATAGCAGTTACCATTT
The DNA here is from genome assembly GCF_021461395.2 of Schistocerca americana. Lineage (NCBI taxonomy): Eukaryota > Metazoa > Arthropoda > Insecta > Orthoptera > Acrididae > Schistocerca > Schistocerca americana. Next base: position 192,256,399 of record NC_060124.1, on the reverse strand, counting down.
GTTCGGTACGTTGGGCAATCGTCCCTTCCTGATTTTGTATCCAGAAGAAATAGTGGTTAGACAGCTTGATCCTAACGTAGGTGGATATATTCTCGTAAACTATCTTTTCACATAATGCTTTGTAGGTACGACCATTATGCAAAACTTCAGAAACAGCTGTACTCTATTACCTGCAGAATAAATGATTAATAAATTTGAAGTATACTAGAATGGTCTACTAAGCTAATGGTGAACCACGAGACTTTAACAATTTATTGGTACGTTCCAATAGATAAATTACCAATACGCTGAATCATGGACAAAATAGGCTTAGGCAATGAATTGAATTGTTTAGACATTTCTATATAAATACCAATCAGCAAGCCATCAGCCGACCTATGACTGACGATACCACCGGCTAAGGATCCATCATTACTACCAAACGATATACCTCACAATTTTAGCACTTTACGTCAAACCTGCAGCTGCTTAAACGTATGTAGTAATTCATAAATTACCATAACTTTTTCGGATCTGTCTTATTGACTTTGCGCCATGGACTCGATTGTAAAATTGGTTAATCTGAACTTACAACCAGTAAATGTGGTCCCGACAAGGGCTACTTCTCAGGTTTTCTCTCCATACCAGTGATTAAGATGGGGCAAACACACACAGTGGTATCTTCGTCATTCACAAAGGCCATGGTGCGCCATGGTGGCTTGTAGTGGGCAGCCAAACATGCCACAAATCCACGCAGCTCGAAGACACTACCATCCGCCAGCTGATAACGAATCTTCCACTCATATTGGATATGTTCCTATTCAAGACTAGAAACCCCCACATAAGCTTAGAGGTAGACTCCGCATATAATAAGTCCGAAGAAATTAATTTTTCTTGCAATATATGCATAATCGAGCTTTAGTACAGGTTTTTGTTGCAACATCCACGCAACCAAATTCTCCTACCATTGCATGGGTAGACAGAGACGTAGGAGCTGGGAGTGCAAACCGCCAGTAAAAAAACAATTTACCAAACAAAAGCGGAATAATTTTATTTAATTTGCAGCTAGAGTTGCTGTTTACAGAATTCTTTCTCTGCTCGGGTGGAGCAGAACCCATCTTGTTGGTTGGTTCGTCGGCTGGCTTCGGTTGGGTTGCCTTCCGATTAAGAGGCTGTCGGCCTGGCGGCCTGTCTCACCTAAACGTGCGTTAGTGTTACCTTCCCAGGCCGATCCTTGAAACCTTCTGAGCGCCACTCCTTGTGTTTTATGTTGTGATTTTCTGATTAGTCGTAAGTACTCTGTGTGGCATTCAGCCGAGTTTTACCTTATTAAAATTGCATGGCTTTTCTTCATAGGCCTTAAGCCGTAAAAAAAAAAAAAGTTTCTTTTTCGGGATGTGGCCTTCAACCGAGTTTCACCCTTTCAAAATTAAAATTGAAAATTCCTTGTGCCTAGGTCTTAAGACGTAAATTGGTTTTAAGTTGGTATGTGGTCTTCAGCCGAGTTTTCAGCCTTTTCAAATCAGAAGTTGAAAAATTTTGTCTAGGCCTTGAGCAGTAAGAAATATTTTCTAGTTTTTATGTGGCCTTCAGCCGAGTTTTCCAGCTTAAATTAAAAATTAGAAAATTCTTTGTCTAGGCTTTAAGCCGTGAGATTGTTTGGGTTTCGTATGCGGTCTTCAGCTGAGAGTTATGTGAATCATTTTAGGATAAAGCCTTTACCCTATTTTAGTTGAAATTCAGAAGCTCTTCCCTTTAGGCCTAAAGCCGTAAAATTGTTTTCTGCATGGTGTGTGGCCTTCAGCCGAATTTTAATCTCTCTTAAATTAAAAATTCTAAATCCTTGTCTTGCCCTTAAGTCATAAGATTGTTATTCTTTAGTATGAGGCCTTCAGGCGAGTTTTACACGAAATATTTTAAGTTAATGCCATCAGCCTTTTCAAATTGAAAGCTCTTCTTCCTAGGCCTTAAGCCGTTAAATTGTTTTGTTGATATTCGTCCTTCAAACGAGTTTTCAACCTATTTAGATTAAACTCAGAAAATCTTTGTCTCGGCCTTAAGCCCTGACACTGTTCTAGATTAATTTGAGGCCTTCAGCTGAGTTCTATGGAAAATATATCAGCTAAGGCTTTCAGCCTATTTCTATTCCAGATAAAAAAAAAATTTCTAAAGAAGTGAAACCTCCAAACGAACTCCTGCACCTCTATTCCTAGCTTAGGCCTTGTGCCTTGGATTTTGATGTGGCCTTCCGCCGATCGAAATTAGATCAAAGGAAGTCTTTCGTTAAAACCTTGAGAGTTTTGATTCTTATGTTGAGTGCAACTGATAGTAACTTATTTTGGTCCCTTTCCACAAATACAACCGCATCCAATCTGTCCTGCTAGCCCAGTGATTTCACTGGTAGTTTATTGTCTTAGCCTTAACAGGAGCACCTAAGAATTGTAATGACGTGATCCACAGGCACTGAAGGGATGTAGGCCACTACACAGTCCAGTCACGTCAACGTGACCTCCTGTCAAAGGCCTGAATAACCACCTCTTGCACCTCGGACCGCTGCGAGAAGTGCAGTAAGAGGGTAAAGAAGGTTCCAGAAGTCACTAAGCTCACGCCAGTACTGTGATCAGTTGCGCTAGGTTTATCGGTTAAAGACCATTGTTGCGAAAACCCGATCGATGCTATTTGTCCGAGGACTTTGTTGGCTAGGAGAGAACAGTAAACTCATCCTCCTCCACCTCTCGTTGTTCATCTCTTCCTCCTTTCCCTTCCTTCTGTCCATCACCTCCTCGACCTCTGTCTGTCCACCTTCCCTTCCCTCTCCTTCTGTCCCCTCTCCCTGTTCAGCCCATCCTTTTTACCTTCTGTGTCATTTTCTTCCCATCCTCCTGTTCATCTCCTCTTGCTCTCTCCCCCCCCCCTCCCCTCCCTGACCCTCCTCTTGCTCTCCTTTCCCTCTTCCTGACCCTGTTTATTCTTATCGAAAATACAGATGCCCTAGTGGTATTCTAATCATAATCCTGTAAGTCGTAAATTCGATTTTCCTGTTTGCTAACAACCATTCATTATGATACATTTTATACCTGTGTTGGCAGTTCCGAGTCTTAATTACGTTAGCGTTACAGTTTTTGCCACCAAGAACCACTCACTTCCACCAACCGTGACCAAAACACCATAGAGCACAATGCGAGACTTAAAGCTATTCCCATGTATAAACGCCGTTGGCCTGCAGTGAATAGCACACGTCCGATAATGATATTGATACTGAACCGCCAGCATACTTACTGACACTGATTTGACGAATTGAAATCGTCTATTAATCAAAACCCTATAGAGATCAATGTTATCACTGTATGTCATTTCACCAAAATGTGGAATGGTCATGGAGATAATCAAGATTATAGCGTGATTCAAAAAGAATCCAGTAGCATTTATTAACAATTAAAATCATTGCATGTTTTCTTACTACCTTTTATTTAGTTACATGGAGAGATACAGAAGAACACCAATGAGTGTCTCAGAAAGGCAACAACAAAAATCAGGTTGCAATATGGTTAAAATATTCCGCCTTGGGTGTCCGGAAGATCTACAGGGCTACTGGCGGACACTCACCGTTCAAGTGAAAGAGCTTCACCAGCAGCGCGCTATCCTTTATGGGTAAAGTCATATTGGGCGGGCAACTGCCATGTGCTGCGAGATTGTTGGTCTACATATTATGAGTTTTCAAACTGGAACTTTAAGTATAATATGGACACCATATATATATATATACATATACGAAATTTGAATAGCAGAGGTAGTTAAAGTGTGATATCTCTATGTGTCTGCTCTCAAGCTGATTAAAAGCATTGTTGTTCGTTCTGCATTGATGAATTGCCAAGCCCTGATTCATGTGAGTGAACAAGAATAAGCTGTTGACGAGCGATTAGAGGCATTTGTGTGGGTGTTCAAACGACCACAGAGTGGGCATGCAATGACAGAGATAATAAACACATTTAGAGATCGCTTTCGCAAGGCCCTATATCCTAATCAGTCACCTGAATGGGACAAACGTGTTATTGTTTCAGGCAATGACAATCCGAGCAGTATACGGATAGAAAAACAGGTAAAACATCTACATTCAATACCGATGTCGAAGCGTTATCTCATTTTTAAAAAAGTAGGAATTAAAAAAAGTAGTCCGTCGTTTATGAATAACAACTTGGCAGTCACAAGGAGCCGCTAATTGTAGGCTACCGTTCACTTTCAGCAAAACTTGCAAAAGTCGTGTCTCGCTCCAGAGTGTTATCTCTATATACACACAGGAGGAAAGCGATTTTCTAGTCGAAAGAAAATCCTGTATTTGTATAAGGGTTGGAAAGCAGCCCTCTTCATGTTCTGATGCGGGCTGGGATGTCACTGCGATACCTATTTGGACATGTTGGAAACTAGATTAATACCCCACTTCGAAGACAGAGGAAAACTGGCTACAGCACAAAAGAGGTCCAGCATACTTCTGTTGAGTTGTGTGACTTCCTTACTTAAAATTATAGAGGCCGGCACGACTGGGTGTGGTATAGCAGAATTTCCACCACCACTGAAGTGGCCGCCACGAAGTCCGTATATTATGTTACTAGGAAAATCTGTAAGGAGGATGATCATGTACCATGTGGTTCAATGTCGATACTAGAGTAATACAGAATAGCGCAGAAATGTTGAGGAAGCTTTTCAAAGAGTAAATATTGAAATTATCTCTCTGTGTTCTAGAAGAAAGTGGAAATTTACGGTAAGTTCATATGGGACCAAACTGATGAGGTGTTCGGTCACTAGGCTTACGCACTACCTAATGTAACTTAAACTATTTTACGCTAAGGACAACAAATGCACCCATGCCCAAGGGAGATCTCGAACCTCTGACGGAGTGGCGATGACGATGAAGAGAGGGGGGGGGGGGGGGGGGAGAGAGCCGCGAGAGACGTGGCAGGGCGCCTCAGACCGCTTAAAGAAGAACGTGTAGATGCATAGAGCGCTATGGAATGCGCGGAATACGTAGTTTTTACATCTACTTACACTATGTGATCAAAAGTATCCGGACATCTGGATGAAAATGACAAGTTCTTGGCACCTTCTATTGGTAATGCTGGAATTCAATATGGTATGGGGCAACTTTTAGTCTTGATTACAGCTTCCTCTCTCGTAGGCATATGTTTAATCAGGTGCTGGATGGTTTCTTGGGGAATGGCAGCCCATTCTTCACGCAATGCTGCACTGAGGAGAGGTATCGATGTCGGTCGGTGAGGCCTGGCAGGAACTTGGCGTTCCAAAACATGCCATAGGTGCTCTATATGATTCAGGTCAAGACTCTGTGGACGCCAGTCCATTACAGGGATGTTACTCTCGTGTAACCACTCCACTACGGGCGGTGCACTACGAACAGGTGCTCGATCGTGTAGAAACATGCAATCGCCATCCCGGAATTGCTCTTCAACAGTGGGAAGCAAGAAGGCGCTTAAAATAACAATGTAGGCCTGTGCTGTGATAGTGCCACGCAAAGCAACAAGGGGGGCAAGCCCCCTCAAAGAGAAACGCGACCACACCATAACACCACAGCTTCCGAATTTTACTATTGGCACTACAAACGCTGAGAGACAACGTTCACCGGGCATTCGCAGTACCCACACCATGCCAACCTATAGGCACGTTGTGTACCCTGATTCGTCACTCCACATAGCGTTTTTCCATTAATCAATCGTCCAATGTTTATGCTCCTTATACCAAGCGAGGCGTCGTTTGGCATTTACCTGCGTGATGTGTGGCTTATGAGCAGCCGCTCGACCATTAAATCCAAGTTTTCTCACCTCCCACCTAACTGTCATAGTACTTGCAGTGGATCCTAATGCACTTTGGAATTCCTGTGTGATGGTCTGGATACATGTCTGCTTATTACACATTACGACCCTCTTCAACTGTCGGCGGTCTCTGCCAGTCAACAGACGAGGCCGCCCTGTAGGCTTTTGCGCTGTACATGTCCCTTGACTTTTCGACTTCACTACCACATCGAAAACAGTGGACCTAGGGATGTTTAGGAGTGCAAAATTTCGCGCACTGACGTATTACACAAGTGACGCCCAATCACCTGACCACGTTCGAGGTCTGTGAGGCCTGCAGAGCGCCCCATTCTGCCCTCTCACGATGTCTAATGACTACTGAGGTCGCTGATGTGGCGTACCTGGCAGTAGGTGGCAGCAAAATGCACCTAATATGGAAAAGGTGGAGTGTCCGGATACTTTTGATCATATGGTATATGCACTCCAACATACAATACACTGTTTTGACATAGGGTCTCGTTATATGTATTCAGTAATCGTCACTTTTAGTGTCGATATTCATATAGTCTACGGCCTACAGCTGACTGTAGATGAGAGAAAACTCTTTACCTGGGTTTATATTTCTGTTGTTGACAGTTCAGATAATTATTTCACCACCAACAGGCATCAGTTCGCATTGTAAAAACGTGTTTTGTAATAAAGGTGCAGTTCTCATTTCGTGAAACGAAACACTGTTGACCCGGTAGGTTAGTGAAGAGGTTATACCATAACGTTTGGGTTAAGGCAGCATCTCACCAGAACTCAACTATGAGAAGCAAGTAGACCGTACTTTGTTGATGCAAAAATACTGTAACTGCTCGTATGTGATTTCGAAAAAGGGGGGAAGCAAAGTAACCAGAGAAAGATCTGAGGATTTCCTCTTCGATAGCGATTGCCCGGTCTCAAACTAATAGCAGAATCCATTTTCATGATACTAATGCTGTTTATTACATTTTGACCTAATCATTACTGCTATAATGGGAGTGTTTCCTCAGTCTGACAGCTACAGCAAGTATGAGATGTATACGATCATGTTAAATGCGTACATGTGAAGGAATTACGTCTGTCTTAAAATAGCTATATTTATGTGTAGAAAGAAGAATGATAGATATGCATTTCCGTTAATGGTCTTTATGATGAAAATTGCTTCATTTAATATTTTATTTGTATAGAACAACCACATTTCACGTTTATAATTGGCAGAAGGACCAGTTAACATGATAATGAGTTTGTGAAGAAAATTTATATTTTTCTTTCAGTAGCCTTAGATAACACTGATATTGTGACTGCATGCCCGCAAAGCAGAAAAAACTTTTTAAAACTTCTACAGAGCTAAGTAAACATAGGAACTAAATACACAAAGCCCTCCAGAGTGCACCGCTCACATATAAGCTGCATGGCACAGCTCGTTAAAGAGACACGCGAACGTTTTTAGCCCGTTGTTTGAAACATATTTGCTTTTAATTAAATTATTTTAACTCATTTAATCATTCAATTATTTCATTCACTCAGCTTGTTTGAAAACGGAGAATGTATGAATCATTCGTCAATTACTGCGGCATTTATTATATATTAAGTTTTGTGCGAATGTAAGCGCTGCTGAACTGATCTGATTTCATTTCGCAGCGAATGGAAGTTTGAAAGGTCAAAGGTCAACGAGAATGCAACGACTGCCAGCTACAGGAACTCTGTCTTTTGTTTTAAACGTGTCAGAATTGCACCCTTCACAGTCATAAACTTTCTGAAATTGCATGGCATGATTAAAACGAAAACATTTTATGTCAATTAAGAACATACAAAACACGTGCAACGTGTTACACGTTTCACAATACACAAGAAGCTGAGGTAGGCGAGAAAGCAAACGTAGAAATTTATAATGTTTAGTACAAACGTTGTACTATAGTATTTTCAGTCATTAAAGAAATTCTAAAAATCCTCCAGTTATATTATTTTGCCCACTTTGCAACTACTTATTCAGTGTTTTCTAAGCTTTTGCTTGAAGATGCTTTATTTGTTAATTTCCTTTCTTTAATTCCTCTTTCGTTTTTGTTTCTATACATTTCCTTACATTTTTTTGCTGTTCGTAGAACCGGTTTTATTTCATCACGAGGAACTGTAAATAATTTAACTAACTACCAGCAATCATTTGATAGCCTTCCATTTGCAAGTGAAGTTCTTTTATGTCGTTTCATATGTTTTCCATGGCTCCTTACTTGCTTTTATGTACTATGGTTGTGGTTCATCTAAGCAGGTAAATGAAAAACTGATTTTTGCCATATACGTTTCGCTTCTTTGCATTTGAGAAGCTCTTTCAGTGGTCTATATATCTTTGTTATATATTTGATCTAACTGACGAAATATTTATACAAAAACATGTGGAAATTAATACGGTTAGTAGGAAACAATATTTAGTACATAAATTAAGACTTTACAACATTAATTACAATAAGAATAGAAATGACCCAAGCTCGTCCACCCAAACAGACAAAACGAAACGATAAGTAAGGCACAGAATCTATTACATGGATGAGATTCAGTAATTTACGTTCATTTAGGTAATTTGCTGTCTAAATGGTCAGCATGTCTTGAACAAGACTCCGGTTACTTAAATGGCTAGCATGTAGCCATGTTGCATATACGATCCACGGAACAATCAAATAACCAACAATCCAATGTAGTCCTTGTATGATTAAACCACGAGAAAATGGAGAACAGCCTGACAGACGATGGAAAAGAGTTTTCTACTTCTACTTCTACGTCTACATTTACATCTGCTCTCTGCAACCCATGTTACGGTGTGTGGCGTAGAGTACTTCGTTGTTAAGAATAATGAGTTGCGAAAAGGAGATGAAAGAAAGGATAGACTAGAAATCACGAGAATTTCACTTGTCTAAATAAATATTATGTCGTAAAAGTACGAATAGACTTGACACATATCTAGATAAACAGGCAGAGGTTGCGCTGACGAACATCGGACCCCTCCTTCGTAAGAAACTTGTATGACAGAGATGCTCAGAGCTGAAAATCATACCATTAATATGTCTATAGGGTCATGTGATTGTTATTGGCATGAGCTACTAAAGTGACCTTTAATGCCACAAGTAAACTAGGTAGCTGACTGAAGTGGGCAGCAGAAGTTAGGAGGTTGGGGTAAACACCGTGGAGGAGAGAATAAATGACGATCATTAATGACCTGGCGGGAGGAGAGCTATGAACGTTCTCTGAAGAGGACCGAAGCCTAAGTAACGTACGGTTGGACACACTTCAAGATTTGTTGCTCTGTCAATATGCCTGTGCTGTATGTACTTACAGAAAGGACGTTGCCACGGACTAGCCTGTTTACAGAACGGTTTGCATGCACCTAGGTTTTCTCTGTGCAGTTACGGGGCGTATTTGCCGTCTTGGCTGTGGTGATGCGAGATACGACCGACTGGGCCTTCCACAGGCTTTCTGTTTCCCATGTAAATTTGAAAGCCTTGACTTAACTACGAAATTTTTCTGAAGCAGAGCAGGAATGCCACGAATCATGTGAGCACCCTTCCTCAGTCGGCGATTGTCTAGAAAGCAAGTACATAATCTCTAATTGGGCGTACAGTTTGCGACATGTTTCTTCCGAGCACGCAAAAGCAAAACGACCCTGAAGATCTCTCAGTCCTCGTGGGTGTAAAACAATGCCGGAATAAGTCTAATGTAATACCGACTACTCTGACAACATTTTACAAAAATCAGCAAAAGGCAAGCTGTAGGGATTTTTGCGTGGAAGAACTTACGGAGCAACAGCAACGCACACACAAAGACAACGAAATGATCGTTTTTGTTCTGAATCTTACCTCCTAAGCAGTGAAGTAATGGTTGAGACGCCAGATATACGTTTCCCAGTCGTCATAGCCATCTATGTTTCACGGAAACAGTGGAACTGTTAAAATGTCACGTTGCTGACAGGCAATGGTGTTAAATGAAACTGTAATGAGGCTAGTTGCTGATGCTGTTGTTACAGTAGTTGTCAACCAGGCAACTATCGTTCCCGTTCATCGAGAATCCACTATATCTTATATTCGACGTGTGGTGTCACCGTCAGATACCACACTTGCTAGGTGGTAGCCTTTAAATCGGCCGCGGTCCGTTAGTATATGTCGGACCCGCGTGTCGCCACTATCAGTGATTGCAGACCGAGCGCCGCCACACGGCAGATCTAGTCTAGAGAGACTCACTAGCACTCGTCCCCAGTTGTACAGCCGACTTTGTTAGCGATGGTTCACTGTCTACATACGCTCTCATTTGCACAGACGACAGTTTAGCATAGCCTTCAGCTATGTCATTTCCTACGTACTAGCAAGGCGCCATATTCAGTTACTATATGTCCTCTGAGCAGATAATATTGTGAATCATGTACCGTCAAGAGCGACGTTCATAATTAATGGATTAAAGTTAAGTATCAAACTAGCTATGTCCACTTTCTGAATTCTAATTCCTTGTCATGTTCCAGACCTCACGTCAGTATAGTCCTTCTCTCCTCACGCCAGCCTGTGTGAGCTAAAACGCGTGCATTTCGGTGTTGTCTCTTCTGCGAACACAGCACGACGACAATGTTCCCTGATTCGCTGTATGTTCAGAGATACTTGTTACCACTGTTGTAGTCTGCAATTATGAGCGGAATCTGACATGAACACGCATACGAAGTATAGACACTGTGATAATCCAAGAGCATGGAAGACCAGAATGACACAAAATGAATACAGGTGATGGCCGCGACTGACGGTTGATCTTCCATATCTGCGATAATTCCGAATCACTGTCAGTTGAAAGTATGTATTTGTGAACTACACTCATGCTCATAAATTAAGGATAATTCCAGAATGTGGTGCCACACTACTTGGCACTACACGAAACTAGCTCTAATAGCATAGGCACATAGGGAAAACACACGATACAGATCTCTAAGTCAACGGTATTGGTGATAAGTTGAGAAAACCGTCTCGAAACACATGTGCTACAAAACGCCACTGTTTCCTGCCCATGTACCGCGACATAGATAAGAGATATGATCACCATGCACAGGTACACAGGCCGCACAACGGGTTTGCATCCTCTGTATCAGGTGTTCGAGCAGCTGCTGGGCTATAGCCTCCCATTCTGGCACCAGAGCCTGTCGGAGCTTCGGAAGTGTCCTAGAGGTTTGAAGACGTGCAGCGATACATCGACCGAGAGCATACCAGACGTTCTCGATGAGGTTTAGGTCTGGAGAAAAAGCAGGCTACTCAGTTCGCCTTATATCTTCTATTTCAAGGTACTCCTCCAGGTTGGCAGCTCGGTTGGGCCATGCGTTATCATCCATCAGGAGGAACGTGGGTCCCACTGCACCCCTGAAAAGGCGGACACACTGGTGCAAAATGCCGTCCCGATACACCTGACATGTTACAGTTCCTCTGTCAAAAGACATGAAGGGGTGTACGTGCACCAATGATATTCCTACCCCTAACCATCAAACCACGACCTCCAAACAGGTCCCTTTCAAGGACACTAAGGGGTTGGTATCTAAGGGGTTGGTATCTGGTTCTGGTTCAAGCCAGATGAAAACCAGGCGAGAATCACTGTTCGGCCTATACCCGGACACGTCCGTGAACACAACCTGGGACCACTGTTCCAATGATCATGTACAGTGTTCTTGACACCAGGCTGCAAGGGCTCTCCTGTGACCAGGGTCAGTGGAACGCACATTATAGGTCTCTGGGCAAATAAACCATGATCAGTCATATGTGTGTCGGGAGACAACTGTTCCAATGGCTGCGGTAAGGTCCCGAGCCAGGCTACCTGCAGTACTCCGTGGCCGTCTGCGGGCACTCATGGTGAGATATGGGTCTTCTTGTGGTGTTGTACACTGTGGACGTCCCGTACTGTAGCGCCTGGACACGTTTCCTGTGCCGGCCGGTGATGGCCGAGCGGTTGTAGGCGCTTCAGTCCGGAAACGTGCAACTGCAACGGTCGCAGGTTCGAATCTTGCTTCGGGCATTGATGTGTGTGATGTCCTTAGGTTAGTTAGGTTTAAGTAGTTCTAAGTTTTAGGGCACTGATGACCTTAGATATTAAGTCCTATAGTGCTCAGAGCCATTTGAATCACGTTTCCTGTCTGTTGAAATCGTTTCCATTATCTTGAGATCACACTTTGTGGCACACGGAGGGCCCGTACTACGACCTGCTGTGTTTGACCAGCCTCCAGTCGCCCTCGTATTCTACCCCTCATAACGTCATCAATAATTGTTCTTTGAGCCATTTTCAACCCACAGTCCGCATTAGCACGTCTGAAAACGTCTGCACACTCACTCGCTGCACCGTACTATGACATGTACCAACACACTTCTGCGTATGTTGACTTCTGCCAGCGCCACCGTGGGACGGCCGCAGGTCAAATGCACCGCGTGGTCATATCCCGAGGTGATTTAAACCCGAAAACCACCCACCAGAGCGTTGTTTCACCATGTATCAGCATTCTCCTTAATTTATGAGCATGAATGTACGACAACATTGTGGCTACATCATGACCACTGTGCCAACGGTGCAACTAGCACTATTATTTATACGTGTTCATTGCAAATTCAGATGTTTCCTATCATTAACCACGTTAATGCAAATCAATTAACTGTTATGTCTGTTCATTATAATAGAGCACTCAAAATAAGTCCCTCCTTTTCTACGTCGTACATTCTAAAATGTTATAGTGAGATAGCACTGCTGTATAAAGTCCATGGTTTTAACTTTGTATATGAGAGGCCATTTCAGTTCATGGCATAATTCAGACTTACTTGCGTAGATAATCCGTTTTTAAAACTGGATAGGGAGCTTACAACCTGTAGACGTATTTCCGATCCTAGTTATTTTCAATTTATGTTGTTGTAACGGTTTTGGCATGGATTCTTGTTACACTCAACAGTGTAAAAGAGGGGGTATTCATCTCATTAACGTATCTTCTCTTGACCTATCACGATGAAAATTATGCAAATTAGATGAATGAAATAATATTACTTATTGTTTTATGGTTGGACGAACACTTGTCTTTCAGATGCAACAGCATCAGCTTTCTGGTAATAACAGCCAGCCGGCCGCGGTGGTCTCGCGGTTCTAGGCGCGCAGTCCGGAACCGTGCGACTGCTACGGTCGCAGGCTCGAATCCTGCCTCGGGCATGGATGTGTGTGATGTCCTTAGGTTAGTTAGGTTTAAGTAGTTCTAAGTTCTAGGGGACTGATGACCTCAGCAGTTAAGTCCCATAGTGCTCAGAGCCATTTGACCCAATAACAGCCATACATGATCATTCAAAATTATGTAGACACTTCATAGTGACTGAAAAAATTATTGTTTTGAGATAGAGTGTTACATGATTAATTGTATGGAAACAGCAACTCAACAAGCCTGTTGTTTTACAATGGCCTTCAGCATCGTGGTTGCCCGACCAACGACGGAGTCAATTTGTGTAGTTTGTGCAGCAGTTGCCAGACGGCAGTGATAATTCCATTTGTCAACATAATGCTGCTCCTCTGTTATTCCACAATGATTTTCGTTAGTTCTTGGATACTTAGCTACTACGGCGATGACTGTGAATGAGCTGGTAAACTCCAGTTGCTGGCACGGCCACCACGTTCTCTGAAACTGGCACAGTGTGATTTTTAGCTGTAGGGCTCATGAAAGACACTGTTTCCACGTGTCCACTTTCCCACAACATACCTGACTTACAGCGGAGATGGCACGCCCGCTTTGACTGTCATCGACGCGAGCACTGTAGGACGGGTACCAGCCTAACTAGCCTATAGAATGGACGTGGGCCGTGTGACTAACGGTTCACACACTGGACACTTGTTAACATGGCACATCAAACTTCTTGAGTTGCGGTTTCTGTACGTACTGCGTATAGTAAATAGCTGTTTCCATATGTACTTCACGTAGTACCTAACGTTGTACTGCGTTAGGTATTATTATTACTATTCACGCATGGGCCCAATAGGTCCAAGCGAGGTACAATTCATCATTATCACTTTTGATAGTTCGCCTTCCTTTGTGTACAAATTTGTGTCATCCATTCACAATGAAGTCCCTTTCTTTATCAGACCACGGTATTCCAGTCCGTTTACTAATTTCCCTCAGACCAAATTTCCAAGCAAATATCTTTTCTCTGAATGTTTTTCTGTCTGTAACGTCTGTCTGAGCTACACCGGCTACTTTGAGATCCTCTTTCATCTCAGAGTTCCATTTACCTGGCTCAGTTTTCGTCTTGCTTCTGTTTTCGTAGAATTCTACTCTTTGTTTTGTTAACTTAGTGGCTTCCATTCTTTCAATGTGCCCACAATATTTAAGTCTCTGTTATCTCATCTCACTATGTATATCTGTGTATTCTTCTATTTTCTTATAATTTCTCAGCCTATAGGTTTCTTCATCAGTAATTTTGGGGCATAATATCTTCTTAGTAATCTTTTTTTATTTTGAATTTATTCAAAATCCCTCATTCTACTTAAAATTAAAGTTTCTGCTCCATGATGTCAATGAGGTTTGATTACAGTTACTGAATTTAGAAAGTGATTTTTTGTTATAAATATTTTTTTTAATCTGAATGCAGTGTCCATTTTTGACAGCGATCTTCGTTTGCAACTCTGTCCATACTGTTTTCATGTATGATTTGCCCCAGGTATTTAAACTGAGAAACCGTTTTTATTTTTCCATATACTCCTTTCAAAAATTTTGGTACTTGTTTGTTGCATGTCATATATTTCGTTTTTTCGAATGATATTTTTAGTCCTACTTTTTCCGATGCATCTGTAGGAATTACAATTTGTGTTTGAGCTGTGGCAATATCCCTCGTTAAAATGGCCAGAACATCAGCAAAGGTGAGGCAATCTACTCTAATATTACTTCTGCCTAACTTGGACTGATCTAAATTTTGACTCGTCTTTTGATCTTGCCCATCAGTAGTCATCTTTTCGAAAGAACAGTAATGGGGAGTGTCCTTCTCCCTGTCTAACACTAATCTTTATATGAAATAGTTCAGAAATTTCTCCATGAATTTAAATTTCCATACTCATTGTTAGTTTTATTATCTAGCCCTTGCTCCTTTAAAGTCTGGAAAAGAGATTAACAATCAAATGAGTCGTAGTGCCTTTTAAAATCAACGAGTGCTTATACAGTATTGATACCAGATATCCTTTGGTGCCTAAGGATTAATTTTAAACTAAGAATTTTTTTGGACAGGATCTATTTGGTCTAAAGCTTGCTTGGAATTCACCAATTTTGGGTGCTAACTGTTCTTGATCACATCAAGTAAACAATCCGAGAGAATCTTATATGTGACCGTGAGAAGAAAGATTCATGGATAATTATTAACATCGGTTCTATCCCCTCTTTTACGGAATGGATGAATTATGTCAGTTTTCCAGTTCTCAGGTATTATCTCAGTTTGTCAGATATGTCCTGTCAGTTAAGTGATCTCTTTTATAGTGTTAGGGAAAGCTGATTTTAGCAGTTCTGCAACTATACCCTCTTCTCCAGACGATTTATTATTTTTAAGTCTCTTAATTTCTTTAATTATTTCGATTTCGTCAAGTTTATTTAGAGTTAGGGTTGGTGTTATTAGTTTGCTGTGGTTCGAATTCATTTACTGGTTCTGGACAGTTTAATAGTTTTTCAAAATAAATAGCAAGTACCTTAAAATTTTCCTGATTGTTAAGAGCGAAACAGCCATTCCTAATATTAACGGACAGACTTTGAGTTTGGTAACGAATTACTTTTCTTTTGAATGTTTTGTAAAAGTGTCTTGCATTGTTCTTTTGGGAGTCTTTTTAGATTTCTAAATGTCGGGCAAATTCGTAGTTTCTTTCAGTCTGTCGTATTAATTTACATCCTTCATTTCTTACGGTGAGAAAGGTGTTGCATGTATTTTAAGTTTTGTTTCTATTCCAATTTTTGAATGCCTATTGTATAGACTGCTGTTTCACAGTCCTCTTTCCACCAACCGTGGTTTTGTTCCTTTCGAAGCGGAACTGAATTTTTTTACGTTGTGCTGAGCTTTTTTTTAGACTTTGCCAATTGTTGGATTGTTCTTTGTCGACTTCGCGTGTTAGAGTTGGAGTTATTTTAGCAGTGTCAAATTTTACGAAAAAAGTTTTTGTTTTGAAGAATTTTTGAGGTTGACGTTTCACTTTTATTTGCGTTAAATAATGGTCAGATTCCATATTAGCCACTTTCCTAACTTGGAAGTTAAAATTTATTTGTAGTTTTTGAGGTTGATGTTTTACTTTTATTCGCATTAAATAATGGTCAAAATCTATATTAGTCCCTTTCCTAACTTGGAAGTTAAAATTTCTTTGTAGTTATGGTATCATATTACTAAGTGATCTATTTAAAATTCCCCAGTAAATGTATTGGGTACCCGCGAAGTTTTTTGTTTAGAAGGGTTCTTTGAAAAAAAAAGTATTGACATGATTTTAGGGTTAAAATATTTGCACGTTTCGACAAGTCTTAGGCCATTTTGGTTTGACCATTTGTGTGCAGGAAATTCACCCACCGCTTTCTTATATTTTTCCTCTTCACCTAATTGAGCATTAATATCATCCTCTAAAATTTTAACATGGTCTGAGGGTATTTACGAGATTATGCTTTCAACGTTTCCAAAGCTTCATTAACTTCTTTAGATTTTTTATGGTTATCTTCATTGATTGTCATATGGTCATTAATTAAACTGTATGCCTTATTTGCGCATATAAGAGAAACTGTCATTAGTCTATTATTAATGGGTTTTAGCTCCGCTATTGAATTTAAAACGTTTTTGGAGACTGCAAAAGCAACTTCCAAGTGTGTGTATCATTAATTATCCATTTATCAGTTTTACTTTTAAAAAGAAGATGGCTATCGAAATTCATGGTGTTACTGTCCGCCATGTGTGTTTCTTGAAGTACCACAATTTGAATTCTGTGTTCTTTTAATGTATCTCGCAATTTATGAAATTTACCTGGTTGCAAAAGTATTTGTACGTTACGTATTTGTAACAAATGTATTTGTTTTGGTTTTAAGTTGACCAGAGGACTCCGACTTCCCTTGTTGAATCATACTTTGTTTCAACCTGGCCGCATCAGATTCCGAAAGACCTGTTGCGCCAGTAATACAGGTGGTGAACTGGCCTCCAGTGGTGATATGTGATTATCAGAATGCTCCATGATGATTGTACCTAGAGTCAGGTGGGGTTGTGTAGACTCACTGAGTCAACTCAGAATGTTAAGATAGTAATGGCTAGTTTTAAAATATAAATTACGGCCGCACCACTAGTGAAAAGACACTGAACACTTTGCCGCTTGCTGCAAGATGGACGCAAAGTGGATTTGGTTTTGTTTTTCCTTGGTTCAGGACTGCTTATTCTGTATTCGCAGCCGTCCACCATATCTGGTGGAACGTTCACTATCCACCACCTGTGACCCGTCCTGTATCCTAGACAAGGTCGGTTTCTTAGACTTTTACTCACAAACTCTTGAGGCATGGATCAGTACAAATTTATTTTACAATAACTTGAAAGTGGCTGGATCATTCTGAATAACTCTGTATTCTCCATGAAAACCCACAGTGCTGGATCATAACGTAAACCCATCCAATGACAATTTTCTGTAACCACATCAAATGAAAGAAAGAAAGTCTATGTACTGCTTCTAGGCAATCGTATATTCCAATGCACAACAAATTTTCAGGTTCATTGGCCTCATCTTCAGGTCCAAGCACTTTTCAGCAAGAGTATTCAAATTTTCCGCAAATAAAACGATATGGAGTACAGCTCAGTGACGGTGACATTATTTCTGTGGGTCCTGGTTCAGGTTTGATGAGCCACGAGTGCAGTGGTCACGGCAAATTCGACATGTGGACCTGGCCGTATGCAGGTCGACCGGAAATGAGTACCGGACCCGGCGGTTGGGTCCATCAGGTCATAATTTCATTACCCTGAATGTACAAGAGAGCTATTGGGACACTTTCTGTACTTGAACATTTTGTTGCATATATGTTTGTTTTGGTTAAGACGAATCCGTTCACCTGTACTGATTAGAGCCCACTTCTAGTTGAAGTCGGTAACGTTTGCACACCAGCGTATTTATGTCTCTTACCGAGAGTCTGTCATGGTTTTCACATAGACCGTGGCAGAGACGGGTTTACTATACTCTCTACCAACAACACTTAAGTGGTGGTGGGAGACCATATCTCTACCGTGCATCATCTACTCAGAGTTGATTAAATTGTAACAAGTGCAAATTCTGATGTAGTATGAGAGGCTACAGACCGTAGAGGTATAATAATGGGAGTTGTCATAACGTCACAAACGTGAAGCCGACGTCCCCCATTTTAGTAGTCCCAAACACTAGTATCTGGTGGAAGTGTTTTGATAAAGAAATGCGCTGGTTACTTGTACTGCAGTGGTTTTATTTCTGTAATTTGACTTCAAATTTTCTATCATTTCCACTAGAAGAGCGCTCTGGTTATACCTTACGAAAAGGAACTATAGCAAACCGTCCAGACATAGCAAGATATGTTCTCGAGATTTAGGGGAAGAGGACATGGATGAAACGTCAATTTTATCATTCCGTGACAAGGAATATGATGGATAACGAAAGCGGCCTTTTCACATCTCATAGTACTTATACATTATTGATTGACCATCCATACAGTACAAAACAGATGTTTACATACAGATGTTAAAGCTATTAAAATATACAACAGAATGAAAAGTCTAATAGTGTGCAATGCATTATTTACTGAAGTTTATTAGAGAAAGAGTGGGTGACTACAGTTTTGTGAAAAGATCTCGACACAACGAAAAACGCCTTTGTTTTAATGTCGTGTATCATATCCGTGCAACTGTAGTCGTAACGTTCACTCTCCAAAGTATTTTCGGATATCGACTTAACGTCTAGCTTGGTTCCCACACGATGCAAGGCTTGCAGCTGTGACTTACCTAGGTAAACTACATACTTCGTCATCAGACTGAAACTCAAAATTTTATATAATTTTCCAAGAGAGAAAGATACTTCCGCCTGCATTGGAGCTCCAGATTTTCTTTCCAAGAGTACTCTAAGTTCATTGAAAACTTGATATCCTAACGTGTAGCTATTAGAAAGCTTCCATATCCTTACGAGGTTAGTATCATCCCACCCACACGGAGCTTTAAAATACTGCTTAATCTGCAATATCCCTTCGAACCTTAGTAGTCGCCTGTGTATTTTTCTTGTTGTTGATGGGTCATTGAAGCTACCTGTCGTATTTTGTTCCTGCAACACTTCATCATTCACGTAATATAACAAAATCTGTGTTCAAAGTCGAGTTTCTAGGTATATCTGAATATCTAAATCGGAGCCCTACAGGTACTCCAGAAGAACCGTTACTTAATTCTTTCTTTTTTTTCATCTCGATGAAGTCTTACATAGGTGGGAGTTAATTCAAAATGCTCATTGGAAATGTCATATGGAATATACTTGAAGTTGAGTATGGATGTCCGTTTCAAAGCTCAGAAAATAAATATGGGGAACAGAGGAAGGAAGATAATTCCTCCGACTATTTTTAAATATTTATTGTACTGTATATAATGAATTATAAGAAATTGGAAAATCCCAACTTTTTACTTACTGCTAAATCACCAAATATTCCGATAGAAAAAAAGCGAGTGATATTTCCTGACAGAGTGATACTGTTACTGATGTTACAACTGATCAATAAGCGTTACACTAACGGTGCAGAAACAGTAATGAAACGCTACGGTTTTAAGTTTGTAAAGAAAAAATAATACGCACGTTAGATGTAAAGATAATTACTTAGACTGTCTAACAAAAAGAAAATTTTTATCGACGAATATAAATATGTCGCTTGGGATTTCGGTTGTGTGAGGTTTGGGCTGGAGATTGCTCTGGCATGAGCCTCAGTACTTTTATTACTGCTGACCAATTTAACGAGATAGAACACAATATTATAATCAAAAGATTGCTTGACTACAGAATAAATTGGAACATAGGTTCAACAACATTAAGTATCTTCTTCAAATAATAGCAAAAAAAAAAAAAAAAAAAAAAGAAAAAAAAAAATCAATCTGGCTCTAGAAGGGCAAACCAGATAATGACGCATTACCATGAAAGTCATGGGATAGCGATATTCACACATGTAGATGACAGTAGTACCGCTTACACATGGTGTGACAGGTTAGTTCACAGGCGGATTTGTCATTTGTACACACGTGATTTGTTTTCCGACGTGATTATTGGCGCACGACGGGAATCATCAGATTCTGAATGCAGAGTGATAGTTGGAGATAGAAACATGGGAACGTTCCGTTACGGAAATCGCTATTGAATTCAATATTCCGAGCGTGTGTGAAGAAGTCCAAATTTCAATCATCACCTCTCACCAAAGACAATGCAGTCGCAAATGGCCTTCACTTAACGATCGAGTGCAGTGGCGTTTGAGTGCAGTTGACAGTGTTAACAGACAGGCAACCCTGCGTGACATAACCACAGAATCCACTGTGAGACGTAGGACGAACTTACCCGTTAGAACAGGGGAGAAATATATGGTGTTAATAGGCTATGGCAGCACACAACCGACGCGAGTGCCATTGTTAAAAGCACGACCTAGCGTGCAGCGCTTCTCCTGACATCGTGGGAATTTCAGTTTGACCCTAGACGACTGTAAAATCGTTATCTGGTCAAATGAGTCAGATTTCTGATGGTAAGACTTAATGGTAGGTTTCACGTGTGGCAGAGACCCCTCGAAGTAGTGGACCCAAGTGGTAATCAAGGCGCTATGCAATCTGGTGGTTGCGCCATAACGATGTGGGCTCTGTTTACATGATATGGAATCTGGTGAAACAGAACCTGGCATTGGCCGCAAATGATTAGCGGTACCCATTCATTTACTCCATTTTCCTAAACAGTGATGGAATGATTATGGATGACGATGCAACTAGTGACCGGACCACAATTGTTCGCGATTGGTTTGAAGAACATTCTGGACAAGTCGAGAGAATGATCTGGCGACCCATCGAACATTTATGGGATATAACTGAGAGGTCAGTTCGAGCACAAAATCGTGCACCGGCAGTCATGGATGGCTATAGATTTAGCACCCCGCATTATTTCTGCAGGGGACTTCCGACTTCCTGAGTTCGTGCCACATCCAGTTGTTGCACTGTGTCGGGCAATATGAGGTTCAACGAGATATTACGAGGTATCCCATGACTTTTGTCATCTCAGGGTACACAGCTTTCTGTCTTCAACAATTAAACAACAGTAATTTATTATACCTGTAATATTTACTTATCTATAATAGAAAATGACTATAATCGGCACTACCTATTCTTGTCTGGCTATTACTTTCTATCCACAGTCTCCAACAGACCAAATACTATTATACCACACAACTAGTTAAGCTTATATCTAAGTGATCAGTGCACCAGTTAGCTATATAAAGAATTTATTCGAAGAAGAGAATATAGCTCACAGCATCCGGACGGACTGAGCTGCAGTTCACTTAACTTAGATCAGAGGAAACAGCACCCGCTGCAAGAAGTTGTTACCGACACGCCTGAACAGTCCTCGCTGATCTTGTCTGTCTGGTGCCAATGCGCACGTCAAATCGGTGTGGGTCTTGGCCTTGGCTTCACGCAGAGCTGCATTCCTCGATGTTTCTGTAGCAACTGTCCATCACTGACCGCTCACGATCCAACCTCTGCCACGGTAATGCTCACAGCGATAACGCGTACCGCAACAGTCACTATCTGGCAGCCCCAGTGCCACACATCCAAGAACAAGGTCTCTGGCCACGGGTAAAGCAGCCGGGCCATTCCACACACCACAACTGTCAGTTGAATAGGAACGAGCTCACAAATACACTAACAAAATGAATGACATTGGCATCATTTGCCTTCTGTGTGCTGTCACCAGAATGTGGAAAAATGCTGGTAATTACTTACTGTAGCTATTTGCACTCACGCCTGAGATACTGTAGTTTGGAGACAATATTCAAACTCCAGAAAAGGGCCATACAATAAACAACTAAAAACTCTCATGCTCATTATAGCAGTGAAAGTGATTGAAGTTATGCACTATGTACATCTTCATATATACTCTGCAGACCACTGTGACATGCATGGCAGAGACTACGTCCCACTGTACTAATTATTAGTGTTTTCTCCCGTTCCATTCACTTACGGAGCGCCGTCAGAATGATTGTTTAAATGCCTTTGTGCGTGCTGTAATTTGTCTGACCTTATCCTCACGATCCGTAAGGGAGCTACACGTACAGGGTAGTGAGCAGTGGCGCCATTGAGTTAATGGCTCAGGTGCGGTATCGACTATTCCTCTTGCGGCCCCATTGGAACACGTTTCAGTAAGAGTTTGTATCTGTGGGTTGTGTCCTTAGAAGGTCATTGCTTGCCGATATATTTACGGCGTTCGCTGGCCCGAGAGGAAGGCACGAAGTTTGGGGTTTAGAAGCAGCATCGCGACAAGAAGTGGTGGTCAAGAGGTCCGAGCGGCCAAAGCCACGTGCTCCGCAAGGAGGGCCTCAGCAGAGTGAAGATACAGGAGTACGTCACCAGGGTCAGCGTCGACTACAAGCAGCAGGCTGGCATCCAGTCGGCTGGCTGGCAACATTCAAGACGGCCGACCGCTCGTAGCTTCGCTGCCGTCTTCTAGCTGGCTTTCATCGACACCACTGACAAGGGAACCTCCCCATCGCACCCCCCTCAGATTTAGTTATAAGTTGGCACAGTGGATAGGCCTCGAAAAACTGAACACAAATCAATCGAGAAAACAGGAAGAAGTTGTGTGGAACTATGAAAAAATAAGCAAAATATACAAACTGATTAGTCCATGTGCTTGATAGGCAACATCAAGTAGTGTGTGTGAGCTCAGGAGCGCCGTAGTACCGTGGTTAGCGTGAGCAGCTGCGGAACGAGAAGTCCTTGGTTCAAGTAGAGTGAAAAGTTTAATTTTTCATTTTCAGTTTATGTGACAAACTTTTATGTTTTCATCACTTTTTTGGGAGTGATTATCACATCCACAAGAAAACCTAAATCCGGCAAGGTAGAAGAATCGTTTTACCCATTCGCCAAGTGTACAACTTAGGTGGGTCGACAACATATTCCTGTCATGTGACGCTCATGCCGTCACCAGTGTCGTATAGAATATATCAGACGTGTTTTCCTGTGGAGGAATCGGTTGACCTATGACCTTGCGATCAAATGTTTTCGGTTCCCGTTGGAGAGGCACGTCATCTCTTCTAATCGCACGGTTTTGCGGTGCGGTCGCAAAACACAGACACGAAACTTATTACAGTGAACAGAGACGTCAATGAACGAACGGACAGATCATAACTCTGCTAAAATAAAGAAATCGAACTTTTCACTCGAGAGAGGACTTGAAGCAAGGACCTCTCGGTCGCAGCTGCTCACACTAACCACGGCGCTCCTAAGCTCATATTATCCTTGATGTAGCCTATCTTTCGGATGGACTACTCAGTTTGTATATTTTGCTTATTTTTTTCATAGTTCCACACAACTTCTTCCTGTTTTCTCGATTGATCTATGTTCAGTTTTTCAAGGCCTATCCACTGTGCCAACTAAATCTGAGGGGGGTGCGATGGGGAGGTTCCCATGTCAGTAACAGCTGCGACTCACCGTGGATCCATGGAACTGCTGGCTGATAAAGGGGAGTCCTCGTGGTGATTTCTTTTATTGTTTACCTGCCCTCATTATTTCCTCGTTTCTACCCGACAGTATTGTACTACGATACTAGTTGTCGTTTGAAAATTTGTCCCTCCATTATATTGTTTTTCCATTCTGGTTTGTATCCGATCATTAATGTTCTAATTAATCAGCTCTTGGTCGTAAATAGAGCGGGAACAATTGTACTAAGGCACAGGTTACCGTTAAACAAAAGATTGACCTTGTGGTTAGATTTAGCTGTTGAACGGTTCAGTTCTTTATTGTAATTGCATTTCTCAGTCATTATTTATAGTCTAAAGAACCTCTTGTACTATGCTGTACATTTCTGGGTTTTGGAAGACCGGGTAATTATTGCTGTATATTAGCTGGATCTTGTGTTCCGCCGTGTGAGTTCTCTTGTAATAAGTGGTCACAAGTAATGTTTTAAGATTTTTCTTCAGAGCAGTCTTAATAACTGACAATCAGTTTATCCTTGAATATATTAACAGCCAACTGTCACCAGGGCTTTAGTCAAAATAAAATGGTCAGAAGGCACGGGTTGGGATCCAGTCACACCTTGGTTGCCGATTGAAATTAAGAGGTTGGTTGCTTTGAAGTAAGCCTTATCATTGTCATATTGTTTGCTAATCTGTCTGACCTTTAAACACAGGTGCGCATCTTAACCCCGAACCTTTCGACATACAGCTTTCAAATTAAAAGTTAAGTCATCTGTTTTGAGTAATTGAATCACTCTTGTCATGAATGACGGTTATATAATTTTTGTGTGTTGCAGAACGGCATTTAATAATACCGATTGTGTCCAGCGCGATAGTAAACACCGATGTTTCACCCGATAACGGGTGATCTGCAGGTCCGGCCGTCTTGTAATCATTGTTATATTGTTTGCTGTTTTGCGATACAGGATTTCAGATTTATTTTACGAAGATTAAAATCTTATTCATGTTGAGGTTTAAGGTCAAAAGAATTTTGCAAATTTTTTCATTTTGTTAAAGAAAAGTTCATGGTTAAATGCTCCGATTATCTGTAAAGCACAGTTTAGATGTTAAATAAACCGGTTCTATGGAAAGAAAGTTATATAGATTGGTCCTCCCATCGAAGTTTTCCTTAATTCCAGTAAGTACCACGTATCAGGTTGTATATTTGCAGAGTTATCATTTAATTTCGGTTCTTGAAGATATGTAATTAGGCTTTCTCGGTAAAGTTTACATTTATTTTCGATAGTCTGACAGTTCAGTTTTTTGAGCATTTCTATTAAACTCCCTCACGGACCAAACAAGCCTGTGACCATTCGCCCTGACCCTCTCTGTAGACGTTCAATATCACCTGCCAGTCCAATATGGAACGGTTCCCACACATTTGAGCGGTATTGTAGGACTGGTCGCGCGGGTCATTTGTAAGCAATCTCTTTTGTAAACTAATTGAATTTACATAGTATTCTACGAAAAACAAATTCTACCATCTACTTTACCCACGACTCAGTCTTTGTGATTATTCCACTTCATATTCCTACTAAGTGTTACACCTTGGTATATGTGTGAACTGACCGATTCCCACTGCGACTCAAGGATGTTACAGTCACAGGATTCCTTATTCATTTGTCTGTTTGCGAAATCCTCAGTTCATTTCTGAACATTTAACGAAAAATGCCCGTCTTTTCACCACTTTGAAATCTTATCGAGATACGACTGAATCGCTGTGCAGTCTCTTTGAGACATACAGTACTGGGCATTAAAATTGCTACACCAACAAGAAATGCAGATAAGAAACGGGTATTCATTGTATAAATATATTATGCTACAACTGACATGTGATTACATTTTCACGCAATTTGGGTGCATAGATCCTGAGAAACCAGTACCCAGAACAACCACCTCTGCCCATAATAACGGCCTTAATACGCCTGGGCATTGAGTCAAACAGAGCTTGGATGGCGTGTACAGGTACAGCTGCCCATGTAGCATCAACACGATACCACAGTTCATCAAGAGTAGTGACTGGCGTATTGTGACGAGCCAGTTGCTCGGCCACCATTGACCAGACGTTTTCAGTTGGTGAGGGATCTGGAGAATGTGCTGGTCAGGGCAGCAGTCGAACATTTTCTATATCCAGGCCCGTACAGGACCTACAACATGCGGTCGCGCATTATCCTGCTGAAATGTAGGGTTTCGCAGGGATCAAATGAAGGGTAGAGCCACGGGTCGTAACACATATGAAATGTAACGTCCACTGTTCAAAGTGCCTTCAATGCGAACAAGAGGTGACCGAGACGTGTAACCAATACCACCACATACCATCACGCCTGGTTATACGACAGTATGGCGATGAAGAATACACGCATCCAATGTGCGTTGTCGGCGATGTCGCCAAACACGGATGCGACCATCATGAAGCTGTGAACAGAACCTGAATTCATCCGAAACAATTACTTTTTGCCATTCGTGCACCCAGTTTCGTCGCTGAGTACACCATTGCAGGCCATCCTGTCTGTGATGCAGCGTCAAGGGTAACCACAGCCATGGTCTCCGAGCTGATAGTCCATGCTGCTGCAAACGGCGCGAACTGTTCGTGCAGATGGTTGTTGTCTTGCAAACGTCCCCATCAGTTGACTCAGGGATCGAGACGTGGCTGAACGATTCGTTACAGCCATGCGGATAAGACGCCTGCCATCTCGACTGCTAGTGATACGAGGCCGTTGGGATCCAGTTCGGCGTTCCGTGTTACCCTCCAGAACCGACCGATTCCAACGTGAGCAGCAATGTCGCGATATGGTAAACCGCAATCGCGTTAGGCTATAATCCGACCTTTATCAAAGTCGGAAACGTGACGGTACGCATTTCTTCTCCTTACATGAGGCATCACAACAACGTTTCATCAGGAACGCCGGAGAACTGCTATTTGCGTATGAGGAATTGTTAGGAATCTTTCCTCATGTCAGCACGTTTTAGGTGTCGCCACCGGCGCCGACATTGTGTGAATGCTCTGAAAAGCTAATCATTTGCATATCACAGCATCTACTTCCTGTCGGTTAAATTTCTCGTCTGTAGCCCGTTCAACTTCGTGGTGTAGCAATTGTAATGGCCAGTAGTGTAGATGTAGATAAAGAAAACTATTTTTTTTATTTTGCACTGATAAGCTGCACCATTCAAAGTGAAACCAACGTTTAAACGCACATGAACAAAAGTTTTGCGCCACCTCGGTTCCAAGATTTCGGGAACATGTACAGAAAATTGGAATGGAGATCAACATGAACATCATTTCCATCCTTTTTATTCCTCATGAAAACCACAAATTGCGTGTTGTAGGGGCCGGCCGATGTGGCCGTGCGGTTCTAGGCGCTGCAGTCTGGAACCGCGAGACCGCTACGGTCGCAGGTTCGAATCCTGCCTCGGGCATGGATGTGTGTGATGTCCTTAGGTTAGTTAGGTTTAACTAGTTCTAAGTTCTAGGGGACTAATGACCTCAGAAGTTGAGTTCCCTAGTGCTCAGAGCCATTTGAATCATTTCTTTGCGTGTTGTACCCCCATACAGGAAGACCTTCAGAGGTGGTTGTTCAGATTGCCGTACACGTCATCTTGTATTGATGCATGCCTATATTCGTTGTGGCATACTATCCACAAGTTTATCAAGGCACTGTTGGTCCAGATTGTCCCACTTCTCAACGGTAGTTTCGCGTAGATCCCTCAGATTGGGTGGTGGGTGGCGTTGTCCATAAACAGCACTTTTCAGTCTATGTCAGGGGTATTCGGTTGGGTTCATGTCTGGAGACCATGCTGGCCACTCTAGTCGAGCGATGTCATTATCCTGATGGAAGTCATTCACAAGATTTGCACGATGGGGGGCGCGAATTGTCGCCCATCAAGACGAATGCCTCGCCAATATACTGCCGATATGGTTGCACTATCGGTCGGAGGATGGCATTCGCGTATCGCACAGCCGTTACGGCGCCTACAACGACCACCAAAGGCCCCACATAATGCCACCCAAAATCTGCAGGGAACCTCCACCTTGCTGCATTCGCTGGGCAGTGTGTCTAAGGCTTTCAGCCTGACTGGGTACCTCCAACCACGTCTCCGACGATTGTCTGGATGAAGGCATATGCGACACTCGTCGGTATAGAGAACGTGATGCCAATCCTCAGCGGTCCATTCGGCGTGTTGTTAGGCCCAGCTGTAACGCGCTGCACGGTGCCGTAGTTGCAAAGATGGACCACGCCATGGACGTCGGGAATGAAGATGCGCATCATGCAGCCTATTGCGCACAGTTTGAGTCATAACACAACGTCCTGTGGCTGCACGAAAAGCATTATTCAACATGGTGGCGTTGCTGTAAGGGTTCCTTCGAGCGATACTCCGTAGCTAGCGGTCATCCACGGCAGTAGTAGTCTTTTGGCCGCCTGGGCGAGTCACGTCATCGACAGTTTCTGTCTTTCTCTATCTCCTCCAAGTCTGAACAACATCTCTTTGATTCACTCCGAGACGCCTGGACACTTGTTGAGAGCCCTTCCTGGCGCAAGGTAACAATGCGGACACTATCGATCCGCGGTGTTGACTTTCTAGGCATGGTTGAAGTACAGACAACACGAGCCATGTACCTCCTTCCTGGTGGAATGAATAGAACTGATCGGCTGTCAGACCCTCTCTGTCTAATAGGCGCTGCTCATGCATTGTTGTTTACATCTCTGAGCGGGTTTATTGACATCTCTGAACAGTCAAAGGGACTGTGCCTGTGATACAATATCCACAGTCAACGTCTATCTTCAGTAGTTCTGGGAACCCGGGGTGATGCAAAACCTTTTTTGATGTGTGTCATTATGTATTAAGTGAAGATTGAAACATGTATATCACGAACTGAGAATGGGTGAGAGCCCGAAACGCTTATCGGCATAATTTATAAAAAAAGGAAAAACTGTGGTTTCTGTGCTTCTGTGAATCCATAAATAAATAGCTTTCAGCTCACAATTACACTACTGCCCTGACAGTTTGAAGACATTCATCATTCATGACAACCCTATCCGCTGATTCCACTCTTGTATAAATTGTGGGAGTCTGAATATCTTCACGACCAAGTCTCCTACTCATTGCATTGGCAGAATACAGACTAATGGACATCACGCACTGAGATAAATGCAAGATCTGTACCCAAGGTATGTATTTACTCATTCTCCCCTGCGACAGTGGTTTGTATAATCATTCTCTTGTTACTATTTCATTTAACATCATTCATGCCATTAAGCTGAAGTTCTCTTCGAAAGCCACATGAAACAGTAAAACATTTACAAGTCCATTAATATAGTGATATAATTTGGTAGCTACAAACGCTAAAAATACTTGCATGTATCAAAGAACAGAATATGCAGGGTGGAGTTGAGAGAAGATAACTTTTTCTCTCGCCAATTTTTCGTATACGGCAAATTATTAAAGATTTTGTTACAACCTTACACACCTTGAGAGAGATTCTAGAAATTTAACGGCCTGTGCATACGGTGAGGGAGTCTGGTAGGGCGCTAAAAGCGTGAGGTATTTTTGTGGTTCTTTGCTCTAAAAAAAACAAAAAACAAAAAACGGCATGTTTGTAGTTGAAAACAATTGGCGGCGAGCCCGTCCCTTAGTAAATCTCACCGGACATGTCCACAGCTGTACACGGCAGAGAGGGCAGCCCCAGGTCTCCTGCAGAACAATGCCGACCCACCTCCCGTGGTGCCAGCGGAAGGATGGGCTGGAGAAGACGGACTGAAGGGATGCGTCTTCACAGTGGAGTCGTAAAGCGGGCATTGTGTGCAGAGCCACGCTTAATAAAAATTAACAAGTTTACCTGTTCGCCGATACTGCTAATAAGCCTGTGACCCACTTAAATCGGCCGCCTCGGTCGTATAAGATACTCCGGCGTCGGAGAAATATCTAGAGATAGAATCTTTATTACACCTCATAACTAGGACCAACACGCTCCAAGGCACAGGAAATGTAGATAAAGATCTTTAAGACTGTATCTGCTCACTTGTTGCTGCGGGAAGCGACACGACTTCGGAGAAAAAGTATCTTCTCCCTCCATGAAAACTTAAAAAAAGTCAGTAATTGGCGGTTTTTTTTTTTTCAGAGACGCAGCTTTCTTAACTCTTACGCTGGCTCGACATGAGTTTGTGCTGTCGTATAGGAGGGGAGATTTATAGCCTCTAAAGCCCTCTGATTGGCTCAAGACGGGGTAAAGGTAGTGTTGTTCGTGCACTTTGCGGGAAAAGGTTGTTTTTTTAAAAAAAAAAAATCTGGAGAAGTGCTGAGCACTCGGGTTCTCCGGACGTCGATCTGGAAGCATCTTCTGATCGAAGCTGTGGCATATATGGTTGGCACTTGGGACCTGTCCTAAGACTGACTTCACTTGCGAGTAGTTAGACTGGGGTGCCTGTGTTGACGTTCTTACAGTACCGACAGCGTAACTTCAGACGTCTTGGACTACTCGTTTGCCGAGGGCACACTTATTCGTTTTTCGTTTACCAGTCTTCACGTTTGGTATCCTTGTGCGCTCTACCGTATAAGTGAGCCGAGTTGGTCCTCCGTATAACCAGCAAACAGGTGTGTCACACACTGAAATCTACCATGGTTTTAGGGCTCTGGTAGGGACCAAATTGCGATCCGTCTGCCTGATCGCTACACCGCGAGATTTTTGAATTTCTTTTGTGGCCACGATCGAATCACAGGTGCTGCCTCCACGTCTCGCCACCGCCACACGCTTCTCGCCAGATGGAACTCACATCACTGAACGAGGAAAACAGGGTAACGTACTTCTGCTTCGACCTTGTCAGGGCGTACAGATCTCAATCGCCACTTGCTCTCAGCTGCACCTATATTGAGAAACTACTGTAGATTATCAATCAGAGTCTCCTCAGCGACAGATCAATTCAGACTGGATTATCGTCATTTTTATGGCCAGAGTACTTGACTCACTTGTGCCACACAGGATCCTTGTCCATTCCTCTCTTAACGTGTTACTTGTTAGCAGCATTCAGTCAATAACTGTAATGTATGTCTGTTTTTTTTTCTTTTGAAAAATAAATGTTTGTAAATTTTACTACATTCTCAATCTTTTTTTATAGTCAGCACCACAGGTTAACTTTCATTGTGGCGTTCCAAACAGGATAACTTTAGAGTGTAAATTAGAATTTCTACATGTAAATCAGTAATTCAAAATGTTATCCGTTACAGCCGATAGAAAAAATAGGTTTGATTTAATTATTCTTTCTGGTTGTACATATTTGTAGAGGCTGTTTCTAATTTTGTCATCCTGAATATCACTGTGTCCATTGACTTGGGCCAAATCAATACAAATTATGAAAAAGGATGTAGTATGTGTGTACGTGTTTGTGTGTATGTTCCACATCTACTTCTAAACCACTGGATCGATTTCAATCAAACTTGGTCCACATATTATTTACTGTCTGGAAAGAATTACACTGTGGGTAAGACCCACCCATCTGTGAAAGCGGCAGGGGTGGGGATGAGAAAAATGTGTAGCCAGCGATGCGAGAATACTCATACTTTAGTTATACAATACTTGAGAATGAGAGCACCTAGAGACTTGCAACAAACTTTACACACTTTACGAAATATTTTCTCAGTGTCGAGCCTCACAAAAATTTGAAAGGAGGAAATTTTATGGCCTACTACGTTTTCGCTGTTCATGCAGTAAAGCTGCTACATGAAGCATGGTGATATCATTTATTACTTCTCTACTACTAACTGTATTCCTAAAATGTTTTGCAGGCAGTATTCACTTACACCACTGAATGTACAAGAAAAATTGCATCATTGTACGCACCAAGTGAAAAACTACCACATCATCCATGAAACTGAAATTTATTAGTCGCTGTTTATAAGTCTACAAGCAACATATTTCGCAAACAGTATGCACATATGCCACTGAATGGACGTAGAAAAATATATTACTGTACGACAAATAATTCAGGAAATATGACGTCAAATACTGAAATGTGTGAGAAACAGCCATGTAATGCTTGACGTTTTAATTTATTACTGTTTCTATTCCCAAAACTTTTCGCAGTCTGTCTCCAGATGAGTTGCTGAATGTACAGTCGTATTCAAAAGTATCCGAACGACCTAAATTGCATTTCGCCTGATTCGCATGCAACCCACGTAACGCAGCTGTCTAGCAGGTCCTCTAATCGCCCCTTGGTATAGTCGTTTGACTATTGAGAATGGTTCCAACAAGTCACCACTAGAAAACACTGCTCTGTATCGCAATAAATAGATGTAAAGTAATACCACGATACTACAAATATTAGGGAACACCTTATCACAGATAAGACTGTCCTTAAGGCTTGTAAGCTCACATTTATTACAAT
Organism: Schistocerca americana; assembly: GCF_021461395.2. Classification (NCBI taxonomy): domain Eukaryota; kingdom Metazoa; phylum Arthropoda; class Insecta; order Orthoptera; family Acrididae; genus Schistocerca; species Schistocerca americana. The sequence continues at coordinate 192,224,501 of NC_060124.1, read as the reverse complement.
AAATGACATACCTGAAATGTTACCTCTTTCATTATTCGTCAGATAGGTAATGCACGTAGTAAGTTCGTCGTATTCATGATATCCTCTTCAAAGTAACATACCGTACTTATTACGTAACACAAAATGACATTAAAAATTTAAGTTATTCACGAGCAGCTAGTTGAGAATATGTATGAACTTCAAATGACGCGACGAACGTCTCCTTCTGCATATGGATTCAAACCCAGGTCATGTAGACTAAGCAAAGATTTCGTGACTGACGGAAACTAACAGTCATTACTGATTGGGCATAATGAGAGTGATATACCTCGATTTTAGACAGTATCAATTAGCAAATACCAACTTTAAATTACATAACGAAAACAGTTTTAACGGACCCGAATTCCTACCCAGCACCTATTGTTCCTGTTAACGAACTACAAGATATGTTAAATATCGCTTCTTAACAAGTAACTTACTTGAAATGCCGTGAGGTAAAGCTTTGTGTTGGACAGGGATTCGAACCCAGATCCGAATCGGATTGATTTCGAAGCACAATCAACGGTGACATATCGCATATTCTCGGCAATAGCTAGATGTTTAAATTGAAATGACGACACGAAACATTAATTTTTTCCTTTCCAGGACTCCAACCCGGCACCTATCGCTGTTTTATTTTAGAGAAAACGAACGTTAAATATGGGTTAGTTGCACCAGCAGCGACATGTGAGCATGTTTGAACTAGAAATAATACGACGAAGAGTTCAGTGCTGACTGGGAATGGAGCCCCACGCATATCGTTAATGACTACACGCAAAGAGACGTCAGCTACCGAAATTTCTCCACCAGCAGCTCGGAATAACATCTTGAACTTACAGTGATCTCGCAAATAGATCTGTGTCTCACTAGGAGTCAAAAGCGTCAAATATCATTAGTATTGACAACGAATGAAAATACATTAAAAATCGAAATTATTATCCACCAGCAGATACGTGTTCTCATGATAGATCTTGATAATGCATAATGAAATCTTTAGTGCCGGGCCAGGATTCGAACCGATTGACGCTCAATTTGTGGAGATGTTGAGGAATCTGCAGTTTTGAACAAACAACAATTTATAGCCGAGCTGTATTGTAATGAAGGGAACAAAAGCGCGTTAAGGGCGGTCTGAGTTGCATTGCCAGTTCAGAACCAATTTTTTTCGACATACAGAAGCTCAGATAAAAAATGGAATAAGTGTCCTGTGAGCCTACACAGCGTTTGTTTCGTCACTAGAAATAAAGGTTAGTGGTGATAGAGAACTGACTCAGAACTCGATTGTGGCTCAACCTACCGTCTACATGATATACAAGGAATATCCTTTTTAATGTGAATTTCAGACCACAATGCCATTATATCTTCTTCACTTGGTGTAACCAGAAGAGAATGGAATCTGTCTCTCCCTATCTAAAATCACTGACTGAAGTTGGAATCGAACCCAGACCATAGATATATGAACCTCTCATCAGCCCAACAGACCACCAAATCCTCTTCTCAGTGGCTCATTTATATATCATAACGCCGTTGTTTCACCCTCGCTGAGAATTCCGACACACAGGCACCCTGTATCAATTTGCAGCATGTTAAGTAAGTTCATTCACTTGGTTGACTGAATCACCATGAACTAGCTGCCTCGGCTACCCAGTGCATACATTCATCTTTATTTTGTAATCGCCAAAATAAAATCACGTAACTGCCACCAACACAGAACTGCCAACAGTGCAGAAAGCAGAAATTTAAATAGGGAGTGTTCCTTTTCACTTGAGCTACTCTATTGCGCTATCTGTTTGTTGAGAACGTCGTCCAGTGCAAAAGAAAAGGTAGAACTGTTTGTCTCTCATAAGTATTGACCTGTCCATATGCATTATCCCACAGCGCTGTGGAATGCAGAATTTCTGGAGGAATTGTTGTTGACGTCTGGGGCTGATATTGCTATGTCTCGGCTAGTAGCGTAATGGTAAGAATCGTGCACGGTAGATAAGATGTCACGAGTTCGAGTACATTCACTGCTATATTTCTTAAAACGCAATTCTGCTGTCTTCTAAAGTTATCAATCTAATGGAACTTGTAACATAATTCCCTTCACTTCTGAACCCAAAATAGTCATATGTGGAAAAAGGGCTAACTTCTGCGACATTTTGTTCATTTCATGATTAACAGACAGCCAGACAGTAGTTGCATCTCGAAACTTTTGTATTATGTATAGATAGAGCGCATCTACATCTACGTCTACAACTACATCCATACTCCGCAAGCCACGTGACGGTGTGTGGCGGAGGGTTCCTTGAGTACCTCTATCGCTTCTCCCTTCTATTCCAGTCTCGTATTGTTCGTGAAAAGAAGGATTGTCGGTATGCTTCTGTGTGGGCTCTAATCTCTCTGATTTTATCCTCATGGTGTCCGCAGCTCGTGGTCGTGAGGTAGCGTTCTCGCTTCCCGCGCCCGGGTTCCCGGGTTCGATTCCCGGCGGGGTCAGGGATTTTCTCTGCCTCGTGATGACTGGGTGTTGTGTGCTGTCCTTAGGTTAGTTAGGTTTAAGTAGTTCTAAGTTCTAGGGGACTGATGACCATAGATGTTATGTCCCAAAGTGCTCAGAGCGATTTTATCCTCATGGTCTTTTCGCGAGATACACGTAGGAGGGAGCAATATACTGCTTGACTCTTTGTTGAAGGTATGTTCTTGAAACTTCAACAAAAGCCCGTACCGAGCTACTGAGCGTCTCTCCTGCGGAGTCCTCCACTGGAGTTTATCTATCATCTCCGTAACACTCTCGCGATTACTAAATGATCCTGTAACGAAGCGCGCTGCTCTCCGTTGGATCTTCTCTATCTTTTTACCAACCCTGTCTGGTACGGATCCCACACTGCTGAGCAGTATTCAAGCAGTGGGCGAACAAGCCTACTGTAACCTACTTCCTTTGTTTTCGGATTGCATTTCCTTAGGATTCTTCCAATGAATCTCAGCCTGGCATCTGCTTTACCGACGATCAACTTTATACGATCATTCCATTTTAAATCACTCCTAATGCGTACTCCCAGATAATTTACGGAATTAACTGCTTGTTGCTATTTTGTAGCTAAATGATAAGGGATCTATCTTTCAATGTATTCGCAGCACATTACACTTGGCATCGTGCCGAAATACGTCGGAAAAGAATCTTCTACATTAGCTGTCGTCTGGTAGTGGCATTTTATTCTTCTTCAAACGCTGTTTGAGAGCTTTAACTCAGAGAACAAGTTTTCTACATGCATGTAATCAATAAACTGCATGTGCATTTTCAGACTGTTATAGATAACATCAGAGAATTCGCATATATCGTTGATGATTAATCTCTCTCACATGTTTACTATTGTTTTAACAACACTAAAAGAGACCATACGAAAATTGTGAGTTGTATTATAAGAAATGTAATAAAACTACCCACAATAACCTTACGACGAAAGTCTGTTTTAATAAAACTGAGTATCTGTACACAAGCGTGCCTCTATCGTCACGAATTGTTAAAATTTTGATTGGGTCTGTGTTTAATTGGCATGCTGTGTCATACTCAAGATGTATGCAAATGTGGCATTTCATAAATAAAGTTATGTATTCCTAGAAACCCAAAATTTGCTTCTCAGTAGCGGTCAGAGGCGTTACCTGTTGTGCAGCATTGTAAGTTTTTCACCATGGGCCGAAAGTATTCTCTTGATATTTCCTTAGCGACGTTTGTTCTGACTGCTTGTAGCTCTTTCACAGAAGGGATAAATGCGCTACACTCAGTGAGACTGGAACTGCGAACCACAACAGACGCTGTTTCACAGGTCAGCACGTTATCACAGAGCTGGCGAAGAAGTATGAGTCTTAGCTTCCTCTTGCGAGACCAATAGTGGCTAGAACTCGTAAACCGGTATCTGAAGGACGAGATTAGTTGCTATTTCCACGTGCAACGGCTTTCCTGGACTGAAAAGCGTGAATTTACAACCATTTGTTAAACCTCAAGCGATAATAACTCAGATTATTCAATGGATATGACTCGTAAAATCAAGTGAACTTTGAGGCTTAATTCCGTGCACAAAGGGAGGTAACTCGTCAATCACAGAGTTACCAAACATACATTGCCTTGTTGCCAAATCTCAGTTACAATACCAGCAGGAAGAAGACGAACGGATGTGATCCTACAGCGGGCTGGGAAGTGACCAAAGCTGGTGTCTCCAACTCGCGGATGATACGGCCTGGAATACGTAATGCGTCTGATTCGCATTTCTGTAACTAGGTTTGGGGACTGGAGCGAAGTTACTGATAATACTCGGAACTGACTGCAAACTAAGCATCATAATTCAGTAACTCTCATAGTTGTTTTTATATTTCTTTCGTAAGTGTACTCAAAACTAAGAAATTCATTCACATACGTATTCGTGCCTCGCCGATAGTCTAGCACTACATACAATTAAAAATAAGAGAAGAATGTGTGTGTGTGTGTGTGGAGGGGGGGGGGGGGGGGGGAGAGAGAGAGAGAGAGAGAGAGAGAGAGAGAGATAAAAATCAAAACGAATGAGAGAGAGAGGGTAGAAAATTGTAAAGAAATTGAATCATGGTATGTAAAGAAATCTTGCATTAACATGACATGTTCCACATCATGAAACAAGAATTAATATAATGTAATCTAATCTAATCATATCATATTGATGACTAGCCATGAAGAGTCATGAATTAGCGACGTTTTTGCCAACACCAGTATCCAAATCCAAACTTGAAAATAAAAGACGACAATTTTTGTAATAAACCGGGACTTCTGTCAAGACCCTTTCGTCCCTGTTAATTAACCACGAAAGTTGTCTGATATACCTCCATTCTGAAGTAACGAAGTCAGCACGCATTTAATGATGAGGTGCATGATGTGAAGTTCTGTGACAGAGATACGAACCCAACACGATTGTTTCCCTTTCTCGGAATCCTTTTCATGTTAATATCAAACATCAGCAATTACTCGTTTCAAGTTGTGTAAGACAGACAATGTTTTAAAAAATAAATTGTTTTCCTTTGCAATACACAGAAAGATTTTCATTCCAAGTATCCAAGTACAAAGTTTTCGCAATATTAATTCAAATTTAATATTCGCTTCTATAACGTAGGAAAGTATTTCACAGTTGAAAAACTCGCATCCGACTCATTGACCTTACACTCAGTCGTTGACCATAAATTCTAGCTCAGAGTGACACCTGTTTAAGTAACCTAATGTAGCGAAGACTGCTTGTAAGTGCTCTTTCTCACCGGAAATTACGCAATTCACTCATTGGGGTCCATAAGTATACTGTAACAGTAACTTCTGTGTGTATGCAATGCATACGAATTAGCATTTAGTGGTGCTTTCTCTTCCACTTTGCTGGCCGGGGTGGCCGTGCGGTTCTAGGCGCTATAGACTGGAACCGCGTGACCACTACAGTCGCAGATTCGAATCCTGCCTCGGGCATGGATGTGTATGATGTCCTTAGGTTAGTTAGGTTTAAGTAGTTCTCAGTGCTAGGGGACTGATGACCTCAGAAGTCAAGTTCCATAGTGTTCAGAGCCATTTGAACCATTTTTTCTTCCACTTCTGTATACAATATGCCTGACCTAAACGGGCCCTTTATCATTACAGGCCCTGGGCAGTGCAACATCATACTGACAACAGTATAGTGCTTATACTGACAACCTGACTGTTCGTTTTCCCTGATTTTGTAATCATTTAAATAAAACAACATGACCTTTTAGTGGGAGTCATTTCGTCCCTCTTTTCCTTCTGTGAAATCTGTCAGTAAGCTTTTGCCTTCCTGCCAGCGAAATGCGGCACAGTACGGCCGGTAAACGATTCACAAACTACGATTTAGTGCCGTTAAGGCGATTTCTTTAAACATTGTCGTATCTGGAGGAATTTAGATTCGTCTTAAATTGTCTCAATCAGCAATGTTCGCAGACATCTCAAATAGGAAAAATTTCATTACCCAGGTACGAAGGTAGTAAAACAAACTTCCCACAGTTTGTGTCAGGTTGATCGTTTCGTCTGATAACACTGTGTAAGTATTTTATCTAAGAGATATCACAAGTAGTGTTCCTGTAGCTGTGGGAATCATTGGTTGATAACGAGTTTAACACCAATGGGTACAGTACTGTTAAATATTCTAAAAGATTATCAACCTAAGTCTGAGTTCATCCGCAACCTGAGGCGAATTTATAATGTTGAAGCTAGACTGTGTATCCCTGTCTTCCTTGAGTGGTCATTGGAAGGCGTTTACACACACGTATACAATACTACGAATACTTCGAACGCTATAGTTAACATTGCTCTCATGAACTACTTTTGTTTTTTAATTCTTCTGGGTCTTCAGCGTGCAATAAGTGTTGTAGATATACCCTTAGAGCACAAAATTGACCGCCGAGTCGTTCACGTTAGGTGGGCAATACAGTCGCGCACCTCTCAGAATCCTGTGCCCCGCAATATGCTCGATCTGGCAACATTGTAGATTGCGTCACTTCCCAGAGGAAGTCTTGACTTCAGTGTTAGTACTTTATTCTTGACTACGACCGTAGTCTTGAGGTAAAACGCGAGACTAGCTAATACGACGTCTGGTAACTAAAAGCACACGTCGACGAAGTTTTTATCGTCCCTTTCCTCTCGGTGCTGAAGCTATGAGCGTAATTTAAGTGAATCTACAATAGATTTCGCTTTCTGTCACACTAGTAATAACAGTTTGGTCCAATAATGTTTTAGCGAAAGATTACTTTGCCAACCATCTGTCTCTGAACACCGCATGCGTCTGAGTTCTCTGGGACCCATTTACTTCCTACCGGTGGGGGCTGAGGAACTGCATTGTCTCGCCTTCTGCCGACAACGTCTGGCCCACTCTGCACTCTCGACCATGTAAAATGCTTTAATGTTGTTGAGTGGTGACCAATAAAATCTGTCTACGATTTGTTCCAATGGCTCCGAGCACTATGGGACTTAACATCCGTGGTCATCAGTCCCCTAGAACTTAGAACTACTTAAACCTAACTAACCTAAGGACATCACTCACATCCATGCCCAAGGCAGGATTGGAACCTGCGATCGTAGCGGTCACGCGCTTCCAGACTGAAGTGCCTACGATTTGTTTCACACTTGATAGCAAAGGAGGCACAAAACCGTTTTTATTTGATGATTATTTTATTACTCTTGAATGCAATACATCAATGTGGCACAGAATTAATTTCGTTGTTTCTGATCTAGCGCACTACAATTAAAGCGTCCCATTCTGTTCTTTTTCCTTTCAGGGAAGGTTCCTCAAATAGTTTATTATTGTCATGGATTCATATGTGTTAGTCAAGGCACAGAGAGTAAATGCAATGTAATGTGTTTGGTTTCTTTCTTTGATTCTCCATGGTAAATGGATGCAAAATATTGTGTCAATACCTATCAAAACCTGCTCTATAGCTACTCAGGCTTGTTTGGAAGTCTATACCTTAATTAATGGAGAATTGTACACTGTTCGCAAGTGATATTTAAAATATTCAATTGGATTGAAGGCGACAAAGTTGCCCATATTTGAAGCTACCCAGAGAAAAAGTAAGTTGCTAGAGCCGCTGTTACCAAATGTCTGCAGGGAGTTCCTAATTGCTAGTGGGGAAATTTAGCATAGAGCCCTATAGTGATCAAGAGGTTCATTTCCATCATACTTATCACCCTGGCATCTGAGTCTTAAGTGAAGAACAATATTGAAATTCGTATCCTGATGGTCGATTCGAATTTCTTCAGAAACGCTGGTATTGCAAAGCAGCTTGGCAGTCAGAAAGCCAAGATCTATGACCATTAACACAACTTACTGAGTCGAGCTACCAAGGTTTTCTTCCGATTTCGATACAGGATTTTTTCTCGAAATTCGCAGCTCCGTAAAATATATCAGAAAAAAAGGCTCGCATACACTGGCCCCTACCACGGTTAGAACTGACGACTGATTGAGCCGTTCTGACCCAAGACACGGGCGGTACCACCAGGCTACGGACACACTGCTGCCTGTATGCCACTCTTATCATGGTATTTGGCGCTCAGCCTCATAACGCATCGTGAAAGATAATAAAAGTTGTACTTATGTGAAGAATAGAATGTCTTTAGGCAAAAAATTGAATTTTCTGTCTCAGTGTCTTAGTTTACATGACGATTGTATAGCACGAGTCATTCAAATGGAAAGGGAATATCAAGTGAATTTAGCGAGTCAATTCAGTACCATACGCGGAAGTGATTGCACTGTCACAGTGTTGCCTAATGCTTGTGACGATGTTGCCAATTCTCAGCTGTGCTAGGAACAACTCTGCAGCGGTATGCGAGGAGAATCCCGTGCTCGTATCACAGGAGGATATGGAGAGGAGGCGCGGGGTTTGGTTAACATGCAGCGTTTTCTCCTACCAGTTGTGTCAAACATTCAGGTGTATAACCTTCCATCACGATTACAGTTTCCTACAAAATATATGCGGATAAAACACTTACCTTGTCACTTAGTGACAAAATATTATTTCAGTACAATAAATCACTTATGCCCACCTGTCACAAAAGTAAGATAACAAACATTTTGCTCCTCGAAATCGGTTGCACCTACATGCAGTCTTGTGACGTTTAAATATATCGTCTTAACGGCACTAAATCGTGGTTTGTGAATCATTTATCGGCCGTACTCTACCGCATTTCACTGGTTGGAAGGCAAAAAGCTTACTGCAAATTTCACAGAAGGAAAAGGGGGACGAAATGTCTCCCACTGGAAGGTCATGTTGTTTTATTTAAATGATCAGGTAAAACGAACGGTCGGGTTGTCAGTCTAAGCACATTACTGTTTTCAGTATGATGTTGCGCTGCCCAGGGCCTGTAATGATAGGTCAGGCATATTGTATACAGAAGTGGAAGAAGAAATGGTTCAAATGGCTCTGAGCACTATGGGACTTAACTTCTTAGGTCATCAGTCCCCTAGCACTGAGAACTTCTTAAACCTAACTAACCTAAGGACATCACACACATCCATGCCCGAGGCAAGATTCGAACCTGCGACTGTAGTGGTCACGCGGTTCCAGTCTGTAGCGCCTAGAACCGCACAGCCACCCCGGCCAGCAAAGTGGAAGAGAAAGCACCACTAAATTCTAATTCGTATGCATTGCATACACACAGAAATTACTGTTACAGTATACTTATGGAGCCCAATGAGTGAATTGCGTAATTTCCGGTGAGAAAGAGCACTTACAAACAGTCTTCGCTACATTAGGTTACTTAAACTGGTGTCACTCTGAGCTAGAATTTATGGTCAACGACTGAGTGTAAGGTCAATGAATCGGATGCGAGTTTTGCAACTGTGAAATACTTCCCTACATTATAGAAGCGAATATTAAATTTGAACTAATATAGCGAAAACTTTGTAGTTGGATAGCTTACATTGAAAATCTTTCTGTGTATTGCAAAGGAAAACAATTTATTTTCTAAAACATTGTCTGTCATACACATCTTGAAACAGGGCATGTCGACCATATCATATGGAAGAGCTGACAGCTACGTATTTCGGAAGGCAGTAAGGTCTCTTGACTTTTGGTTTGGCAGTACTCGATAGCCATTTCTAGGCGCAAGTAAAGGAAGAAAGGTAGCGCGTTTTTGTTATCAAGTAACGTCTTCATCAATTACTTTAGTTTTAATGTAATCTACGAGTAATTGCTGATGTTTGATATTAACATGAAAAGGATTCCGTAGACAGGGAAAGAACGTGTTCTTGTGAAACTACTTCTATAGTGATCAAAAGGCATCACATGATCTTCAAGTACAGTGTTCCAGCAGCGGTATGAAGAAAATGATTGTAATGATGACGGTAATAATCGAATTATCCGGTAACTCCACCCTTCCCAGTGGATTTTCTCGAATTAAGAAATTTGCTGAATTTGTGAAAATTTCAAAATTTCTTCACATGGAGCCTATGATGCCTAGAAGAGTCCTTACATCCTGCGGACATGAGAATAGCATAATCTCCGCTTCAGAAGCTTGCTTCCACTTAACCATTTAATAGAATCGCGTTTTGTCCACAGTGACTAATTTTGTAAGATAAGCACATCATCCGTGACAGCAAACTCCTGGGGCTGGGAAATGTGGCCACAGTAGTCTGGCGGAACGAACTATCACAGGTTCAATGCGTGGGTTCAGGCACTTACTTTTATGAGGCACAAACAGATTTACTTTACCCCTGGTAACATCAAGAGAAAGACGTTATAATCCAGAATCCGCATTAAACATCACGTTCCTTCATTACCAACTGGGCAGAGCCGGTTTACGTTGGGAAATGACATAGCGGAAGTCATGGTAAACAGAAATATAGCCGCCAGTAAACTTACTTACATTAGAACATTTTATTTTATTTGATGAACCGATAGCCATTTAAAGGAACACGGCTCTTACTTTACTTGTACTTGATTGAACTATAGACGTTGAAAAATTTGGTGCTGGACTGTGATTCTAATTCGTATCTCCTCTTTCGAGGATCTGAATCTCTCGAAATAGTATAATTCAATCATTTCGTTCCTTTTCTCAAGACTGCAATCATCTCTAGGTCTCCTCCAAAGGTAAGCATGTGGGTCCGAATCCTGATCCAGTACAAAAATATTCATAATTTCATTTCAAGCACTATCAAGTGCACACCCACCTGCTAGTGAAAATTAACGCGCATTTTTAATGTCTGTTCATGTGTTGCCAACAATCGCAACAGGTGTCGTTATTTCTGGTCAAACACGCACACATCTTACTGTCCGTGAGTAAGAAACTGATACTTAAGCTACATTCGTGTATGCACGGTAGGTGTGCAGTTCGATTGTCTCTTAGGCACAAAAGTTTATATCCTTATTTTAGATTCAGACACTTAGCGGCTCGTAAGAAAAACCGACACGTAACATTTGATTTTTCTTAGTTAACAATCCGATTACGTGTTGGGTTTGTATCTCCGTCACAGAACTTCACATCATGCTCTTCCTCTTTAAATGCATGCACACTTTGTTACTTCAGAATGGAGGTATATCAGACATCTTTCGTGGTTAGATAACAGGGACGAAAGGGTCTAGATAGGAGTCACGGTTTATTACAAAACTTGTCGTCTTTTATTTTCAAGTTTAGATTTTGTTACTGGTATTGTCAAAAATTTCGGTAATTCATGACTCTTCATGGCTGGTCATCAATATGATATGATTACATTAGATTAAATTAGATTAATTCTTGTTTCATAGATCATGAATACGATATTTCGTAATGATGTGGAACATGTCATTTTAACGAATGATTTTTTTACATACCATGATTCAATTTCTCTACAATTTTTTGCTCTCTCTCTCATTCTTTTTTAATTTTTATCTCATTCTTTCTCTCTGTCACACACACACACACACACACACACACACACACACACACACACACAAACACACATTCTTTTCTTATTTTTATTTGTTTGATGTGCTCGACTATCGGCGAGGCACGAAAACGTATGCGAATGAGTTTCTTAGTTTTGAGTACACTTACGAAAGCAATATAAAAACAACAATGAGAGTTACTAATTTATGATGCTTAGTTTGCAGTCAGTTCTGAGTATTATTAGTAACTATGCTCCAGTTCCTAAACCTAGTTACAGAAATGCGAATCAGACGCATTACGTAATCCAGGCCGTATCATCCGCGACTTGGAGACACCAGCTTTGGTCACTTCCCAGCCCGCTGTAGGATCACATCCGTTCGTCTTCTTCCTGCTGGTATTGTAACGGAGATTTAGCAACAAGCAATGTATGTTTGGTTACTCTGTGATTGACAAGTTACTTCCTGGTGTGCACGGAATAAGCCTCCAAGATCACTTAATTTTACCTGTCATTTCCATTGAATAATCTGAGTTATTATCGCATGAGGTTTAACAAAAGATTTTAAATTTACGGTTTTCAGCCCAATAAAGTCGTTGCACGTGGAAATCGCAACTAATCTTGTCTTTTAAATAGCGGTTTACTAGTTCTATCCACTATTGGTCTCGTAAGAGGAAGCTGAAACTCATACTTCATCGCCAGCTCTGTGATAACGTGCTGACCTGTGAAACAGCGTCTGTTGTGGTTCGCAGTTCCAGTCTTACTGAGTGTAGCGTTTTCGTCCCTTCTGTGAAAGAGCTACAAGCAGTGAGAACAAATATCGTAAAGGAAATATCAAGAAAATACTTTCGGCTCATGGTGAAAAACTTACAATGCTGCACAGCAGGTAACGCCCCTTTCCGCTGCTGACAAGCAAATTTTGAGTTTCTAGAAATACATAACTTTATTTATCAAATGCCACATTTGCATACATCTTGAGTATGACACAGCATACCAATTAAACACAGACCCAATCAAAATCTAAGTGAGTAGTATTTTACCAATTCGTGACGATAGAGGCACGCTTGTGTACAGATACTCAGTTTTATTAAAACAGACATTCGTCGTAAGGTTATTGTGGGTAGTTTACTTACATTTCTTATAATACAACTCACAATTTTCGTATGGTTTCCTTTAGTGTTGATAAAATAATAGTAAACATGAGAGAGAAATTAATTATCAACGATACATGCGAATTCTCTGATGTTGTCTATAATAGTCTGAAAATGTACATGCGGTTTGTTGATTACATGCATGTAGAAAACTTGTTCTCTGAGTTAAAGCTCTCAAACAAGGTTTGAAGAAGAATAAAATGCCACTACCAGACGACAGCTAATGTATAAAATTCTTTTCCGACGAATTTTGGCACGATGCGCTCTACCCATACATAATACAAAAGTTTCGAGGTGCGTCTAGTGTCTGGCTGTCTGTTAAACATGAAATGAACAAACTTTCGCAGAAGTTAGCCCTTTTTCCACACATGACTATTTTGGGTTTGGAAGTGAAGGGAATTATGTTACAAGTTCCATTAGATTGATAACTTTAGAAGACAGCAGAATTGCGTTTTAAGAAATATAGCAGTGAATGTACTCGAACTCGTGACATCTTATCTACCGTGCACGATACTTACCTTTACGCTACTAGCCGAGACATAGCTATAACAGCCCCAGACGTCGACAACAATTCCTCCAGAAATTCTGCATTCCACAGCGCTGTGGGATAATGCATATGGACAGGTCAATACTTATGAGAGACAAACAGTTATACCTTTTCTTTTGCACTGGACGACGTTTTCAATAAACAGATAGCGCAGTAGAGTAGCTCAAGTGGAAAGGAACAAATGGTTCAAATGGCTCTGAGCACTATGGGGCTTAACATCCATGGCCATCAGTCTCCTAGAACTTAGAACTACTTAAACCTAACTAACCTAAGGACATCACACAACACCCAGTCATCACGCGGCAGAGAAAATCCCTGACCTCGCCGGGAATCGAACCCGGGAACCCGGGCGTAGGAAGCGAGAACGCTACCTCACGACCACGAGTTGCGGACAGGAACACATCGTATTCAAATTTCTGCATCCTACACTGTTGGCAGTTCTGTGTTGTTGGCAGTTACGTGATTTTATTTTGGTGATTACAAAATAAAGATGAATGTATGCACTGGGTAGCCGAGGCAGCTAGTTCGTGGTGATTCGGTCAACCAAGTAAATGAATTTACTGAACATGCTACAAATTGATACAGGGAGCTTGTGTGTCAGAATTCTCAGCCAGTGTGGCACAACGGCGGTATGACATATAAATGAGCCACTAAGAAGAGGATTTGGTGGTCTATTGGGCTGATGAGAGGTTCATATATCTATGATCTGGTTTCGATTCTAAGTTCGGTCAGTGATTTTAGATAGGGAGAGACAGATTCCATTCTCTTCTGGTTACACCTAGTGAAGAAGATATAATGGCATTGTGGTCTGAAATTCACATTAGAAATGATATTCCTTGTCTACCAAGTAGACGCTAGTTTGAGCCACAACCATGTTCTGAGTCAGTACTGTATCACCAGTAAACTTTCTTATACTAGTTATTTACTTCTAGTGACGAAACAAACGCTTTTTTTATGCTCACAGGACACTTATTCCATCTTTTATCTGAGCTTCTGTATGTCGATAAAATTGGTTATGAACTGGCAATGCAACTCAGACGCCCTTATCGCGGAATTTGTTCCCTTCGTGACAATACAGCTCGGCTACCAATTATTGTTTGTTCAAAACTGCAGATTCCTCAACATCTCTACATATTGCGCGTGAATGGGTTCGAATCCTGGCCCGGCACTCAAGATTTCATTATATATTATCAAGATCTAGCTTGAGAACACCTATCTGCTGGTGGATAACAATTTCGAGTTTTAATGTATTTTCATTCATTGTCAACACTAATGATATTTGACATATTTGACTCCCAGTGAGACACACAACTATTTGCGAGATCACTGTAAGTTCAAGATGTTATTCCGAGCTGCTGGTGGAGAAATTTCGGTAGCTGACGTCTCTTTGCGTGTAGTCAACAACGATATGTGTGGGGCTTTATTCCCAGTCAGCACAGAACTCTTCGTCGTATTATTTCTAGTTCAAACATGCTCACATGTCTCTGCTGGCGTAACAAACCCATTTTTGACGTTCGTTTTCTCTAAAACAAAACAGCGATAGGGGCCGGGTTGGAGTCCTGGGAAGGAGAAAATTAATGTTTCGTCTCGTCATTTCAGTTTAAACATCTAGCTACTGCCGAGAAAATGCGATATATCACCGTTGATTGTGCTTCGATATCTATCCGATTCGGATCTGGGTTCGAATCCCTGACCAACACAAAGCTTCACCTCACGGCATTTCAAGTAAGTTACTTGTTAAGAAGCAATATTTAACACCTCTCGTAGTTCGTTAACAGGGACAATAGGTGCTGGGTAGGAATTCCGGTCCGTTAAAAATGTTTAGTTATGTAGTTTAAAGTTGGTATTTGCTAATTGATACTGTCTAAAATCGAGGTATATCACTCTCTTTATGCGTAATCAGAAATGACTGTTAGTTTCTGTCAGACACGAAATCTTTGCTTAGGCTACATGACCTGGGTTTGAATCCATATGCAGAAGGAGACGTTCGTCGTGTCATTTGAAGTTCATACATATTCTCAACTAGCTGCTCGTGAATAACTTAAATTTTTAACGTCATATTGTGTTAAATAATAAGTACGATATGTCACTTTGAAGAGGAAATCATGAATACGACGAACTTACTACGTGCATTACCTATCTGACGTAATAATGAGAGAGGTAACATTTCAGGTATGTCATTTATTGTAATAAATGTGAGCTTACAAGCCTTAAGGACAGTCTTGTCTGTGATGAGGTGTTCCCTGATATTTGTAGTATCGTAGTATTACTCTACATCTAGAGTTATTGCGATACAGAGTAGTGTTTTCTAGTGGTGACTTGTTGGAACCATTTTCAATGGTCAAACGACAGTACCAAGGAGCGATTAGAGCACCTGCTAGACAGCTGCGTTATGTGGGTTGCATGCGAATCAGGCGAAATTCAATTCAGGTCGTTCGGATACTTTTGAGCATGACTGTACCTACAAAATTATATTGTTGTGCGACACATAGTTAAGGAGATATGTTGTCATAAACATCAAGCTGCTTCAAAATGAAAATGGAGGGCGCAATTCGCTACACTGTAGGTTAAATATGTGTATACAAACGCGTAAATATGTTAAATATATTTGAAACGTGTGTATACGAGCAAAGCCACTGGTAGAAAACTTATCCAAAACCTGTGAAACGATATCTATCGTATTTGGTACACATATTAGTTACAATCTGAAGAGAAGTGCTGTGGCGGTAAGAAACGCCAACCTCTTTTGGTGATGGACAGACAGCAAGGGGGAGGAAGAGGGAAGCAGAGATATAAGAAGACGGGAAGAGATAGCTGAGGGCAAATGGACAGAGAGAGGGAAGAGGAGGAGATGGACATAGAGAGGAGAAACGAGATGGACAAAGACTGGAGGGAGGGAGTGACAGGCAGAGAGTTCGGGCAGGAAATGAACAGACAGAGGGGGAGGTGGATATGGACAAGTAAATGCAATGCGAGGAGAGGTACACAGAAAGGGGAGGGGAGAACATGGAGACAGAAAAGAAAGGGGAGGATATGAACAGGGTGAGAAGGAAGTGGAGAGAGACAAGGACAGGAAGAACAGGAGACGGACAGAGAGAGGAGGGAGGGCTAGTAGAAGACAAGTAAATGAATACCCGGGCAACTTTGAGTGTCTCAGAAAGTGAGGAATACAGAAAAAGAAAGACTGACCAAATATTTGCTATTGAGACAATTCGAGTGACATACCATACGACGATCTTAGTGACTACGTCATTACATCCCTTGCCTATCTAGTCCTACTGACAGAAATTGTTTACAGACCCAAAACTCGAACAAAGGCATCCCAGATTTGCGATTTAGAAATTCAGCCACGCAGAAAGATAGAACTCAGTAAACAGTGCATGCTGGAGGACTCAGCAGAAACACAATTCATCTTCTCTGTCGGCCGCATATCTCGTTCAGCATAGCCTGTCAGACGGAAAATGGCCAACCCGTCGGCTGACTGTTAATGAGGGCGTAATTAGCTGCTGTGAAATCAGGGCACGGGGCCTTCTGTTGACGCCGCCGCGCCGGCTCCGCGCTAATTCCGGTTTACGATCACCGAGGGGTTTCCTGAAATGCCAAAGAGCGACAGCGCAGAAATACGGACTTCCGACTAAAGCAGCCGAAGCAGGTAGTTACGCTGCTGGCTAAAGTTTAAAATGTTACTTCCTCTGGCACTTCAGTAACACAGCCCGAATTTTCTTAATAGTTCATCAGTTTTAATTAAAGTTGCTTAAGGTGTCTGCTGTCTGTTTACCCAGTCGGGCTCCGGCTGGTTGTCTACGTGAAAACTGTGTGTCAGAAAACGAAACGCTACTCGCAAAATTCACAGAACTCTGCTTTGGAAAAGAATTCAGCCGGCCGGAGTGGCCGAACAGTTCTAGGCGCTACAGTCTGGTACCGCGCGACCGCTACGGTCGCAGGTTCGAATCCTGCCTCGGGCATGGATGTGTGTGATGTCCTTAGGTTAGTTAGGTTTAGGTAGTTCTAAGTTCTAGGGGACTGATGACCTAAGCAGTTAAGACCCATAGTGCTCAGAGCCATTTTGTAATTACACATGCAAATGATTGTAAACGTACCCAATGGCAACCTGAAATAGACTGTGAGAGGCACATTGAGCTTCTGTAACAATTCTGTATTGGTGCTTTCAGGCCGTGGAGAAGGAGTAAGCTTTTGCTTCATCATGCCCCATATGTCTTCAATTGGAGATATAACGATATTGCTGACCAGGGAATTTGTTGTATACCACAAAGTTACTCTGCTCTGCAGAAATACCAGGTGTGGTCGCGTGTCGTAAATGGCGCCCCCTCACACCCCTACCCCCAAACCATGAAGCCTCGGATGAGACCTGAGTGTTGTGGGCGCATGCACTCTAGAATCGGCAGTTCACTAGGCCTTCGTATAAACAAACATCATGTGATCAGAAGTATCCGGACACCTGGCTGAAAATGACTTACAAGTTCGTGGCGCACCCCATGCTGGAATTCAATATGGTGTTGGCAAACCCTTATCCATGACGACAGCTTCCACTGTCTCAATCATACGTTCAGTCAGGTGCTGGAATGTTTCTTGGGGAACGGCAGGCCCTTCTTCACGGAGTGCTGCACTGAGGAGAGGTTTCGATGTCGGTCGGTGAGGTCTGCCACGAAGTCAGCGTTCCAAAACATCCAAAATATGTTTTATAGGATTCAGGTCAGGACTCAGTGCAGGCAAATCCACTACAGGGATGTTATTGTCGTGTCACCATTCCGCCACAGGCCATGCATTATGAACAGGTGCTCAATCGCTTTGAAAGATGCAGTGACCGTCCCCGAATTGCTCTTCAACAGTGGCAAGCAATAAGCTGCTTAAAACATCAATGTAGGCGTCTGCTGCGACAGTGCCACGCAAAACAACAAGGGGTGCAAGCCCCCTCCATGAAAAACACAGCGGCCGGTGTGGCCTTGCGGTTCTAGCGCTTCAGTTTGGAACCGCGTGACCGCTACGGTCACAGGTTCGAATCCTGCCTCGGGCATGGATGTGTGTGATGTCCTTAGGTTAGTTAGGTTCAATTAGTTCTAAGTTCTAGGCGACTGATGACCTCAGCAGTTAAGTCGCATAGTGCTCAGAGCCATTTGAAAAACACAACCACACCATAACACCACCGCCTCCGAATTTTGCTGTTGGCAATACACACGCTGGCAGATGACGTTCACCGGGCATTCGCCATACCCACACCCTGCCGTCGGATCGCCTCATTGTGTACCGTCATTCGTCACTCCACACAACGTTTTTATCACTGTCCGATCGTCCAATGTTTACGCTCCTTACACCAAGCGAGGCGCCGTTTGGCATTTACCGGCGTGATGTGTGGCTTATGAGCACCCGCTCGACCATGAAATACAAGCTTTCTCATCTCCTGCTTAAGTGTCATAGTATTTGCTGTGGATCCTGATGCAACTGGGAATTCCTGTGTGGTGGTCTGTATAGGTGTCTGCCTATTACACATTATGACCCTCTTCAACTGTCTGCTACGGTCGCGACTGCTACGGTCGCAGGTTCGAATCCTGCCTCGGGCATGCATGTGTGTGATGTCCGTAGGTTAGTTTGGTTTAAGTAGTTCTAAGTTTTAGGGGACTGATGACAACAGCAGTTTAGTCCCATAGTGCTCAGAGCCATTTTGCTACGATCGCAGGTTCGAATCGTGCCTCGGACATGGATGTGTGTGGTGTCCTTAGGTTAGTTAGGTTTAAGTGGTTCTGAGTTCTAGGAAACTGATGACCACAGATGTTAAGTCCCATAGTGCTCAGAGCCATTTGAACCATTTCTTCAACTGTCGGCGTACTCTGTAAGTCAACACACAAGCTCAACCTGTGTGCTATTGTGCTGTACGTTTCCCTTCACGTTTCCACTTCACTATCACATCGGAAATTGTGGACCTAGGGATGCTTATGAGTGCGGAAATCTCGCAAGTGTCACCTAAACATCTGACCACGTTCGAAGTCCGTGAGTTCCGCGGGGCGCCCGATTCTGCTCTCTCACGATGTCTAATGACGACAAAGGTCGTCGATATGGAGTACCTGGCAGTAGCTGGCAGCACGATGCACGTAATATGGAAAACGTCTGTTTTTGGGGGTGCCGCATACTTTTGATCACGTAGTGTATATCCCTGTCACTCGCTTACAGGCAACCTACCGTCGTCACTGAAGACAACAAAGCGGCGTTCCACTTTCCAACTGACTCTTTCACGACACCAGAGTATCCACACTTGGCAGTGATGTGGTGTCTATGGTAACCTGACCAGAGGCATAAGTGATCTTAATACTGCTGCAAGCAATCGGTTCCCAATGGTGCCAGATGAAACAGCAGGTACAACATGTACCTGGGTGTCGTACATGGATGATTTTTTGGTAGGTCACCGCTGCTTAGCTAATACGCCGACGTTTACGTGCATATCTACTACGAGAATGTCCGGAAACTGGTGCACAGGTGTGGGTGCTTTCCGTAGACCACTGTTAAAAGCAGCAAAACTCCACCAATACATTGTTTCCCACATGTGCAGCAATCTGTTGGTAAGTCCATCCATCTTTGCTCAGAACCGGACTCCGTTCAAATGGCTGATGCTGATCGACAGGAGCACGTACTAGTCGGTAGGACATGGTTGTACCTCATAATATATGTTGCAAACACTGTTCACCTTTAAACTCAGCGCAGTGAAAACAGGAAATGCACTAGTGGGCCTCTTGAGTGGCATTTGATCGCAGATGACCGTGAAAAATGAATCGTTAATACTACAGCCGCTTGGTGTTTCATTTTTTATCGACTGTGTATTTGATGATGAACCGCTGACATAGAGTATATGATTTTGAATATCTGGAATGTCAGAATTCATGTATTACATCCAGTAATCAAAGATTAAGGTTGCACAAATTTTAGGAAGTATTATAAAACGCACTCTCCTCAAGAAAGTTACGAACGATAACGTGATTGCAATGCGAGTTGTAATACTCAGGTCAGGGATTGGGACTGCAATCACCAGTCAATTGGGGAAAATTGAAACAGCAGAAGCTGAGGTGCTGTTTCCAAGATCACACCAGTAACAAACTATAGAAGTGTAAATGAATAGGGAAATTCAATATAAACTCGTCTTCCAAAGCATACTTCAGAAAATAGAGAAGTACAGTAATAAATGGCATGAATACATTCAAAGGATGTCATATGAAAGAGTACCTGCATTAATGTATAAATATGCACCACAAAGAAAAGGAAATGTTGCACGTCTTAAGAAGAGACAGAACGATCAGTTACAGTCTACTTGAAACTGAAACAGGCAACGATGCTAGCAAAATTTGGATGCGGTGCTGAAAACGTACTTAGTGAATGCACAGCGTTGCCCCATTGGTACGATACGTTAGGACTTTATAAAGTGAAAGCATGCTTAAGTCAGCTGGATTTCTCCGGGCAATGTAAGCGACCGTGGAGATTATTCTGATAGAGTGTTTGCCGGGAAATTCCGACTGCCTTAAACCTATCTGTCGCTGTTTTATATTCTCCATCAATCGATACGCTGCTAGTTGAATAATATACTGACAGTTAAATTATAATTTTATTGTCGTACATAATTAGAATATTTGTCGTTGTTCAAGAATATGGAACGTTAGAGAATTAGTCATAATCCCTAGGAAATTTGGACTAAACAATAGTTCACATCATCCGCGAACGCCAAGTGTGTGCAATGACAGGTGAAGAAACGTAAGCTCATGTATAGGGAGATGTAAAAGAATTCTTCCAGTGTTAGATACTGATATAGAAATGAAGAAGTAGTTCCTTGTAGTGTTCCTTGGCCGAAGTAGAATGGTAAAAATTAAGTGGGCAGTAATCTACTAAACGACGATGTGTAAAAGATATGAAAAGGCGAAGAAAGGAGTTCACTAGGAGAAGGAACAGACAGAGTGCTGTATTCCACACCATCCAGAAGTAGCTAATCTTTGACCTGGAAGGAACTGTAGCAGAGGAAATGTAATACTGATAAACAGAGACTATAAATTTTGAAGCTTTATAGAGAGTGTTGAATGAAGTAATTTCGTAGAGATGAAAAGGTTATTACAATATAGGAAAAGATTGAGGTAGGCATTAAGGTATTCGAAAGGCTGATAACATAGAAAAAATAAAACAAGGATGTGAATGAAGAATAGCGGGGAAGGGAGCCAACCGAACAAAACTGTACGACACTCACGTTGAAGAATAATATTGCACATAAATTACTGTTCACAAAAGTCGTATGAAGTGATAAAGAAGCTTTGCATTCAACATGCTGTCAAGATCGGAGAAAGTAGACAAAACGTCAACATAGTTGGAAGAGGACAGGAGTATAGTAGTAAACGTAAATCTGTGTTCAGTTGAAACACTTTGTCACAGTGTTCCTTGTGCCGAACAGTTGTGTTGATTACTCTTAATATTTCACAAAATGTAGGAAACTGTAACAGCTGTATTCTTCGTTTTGTGAAATTGTACAGTTGCGGTTCCACTACGAAAAGAACTCTTTGCAGCGTCGTGCAGGTCAGTGATTTTGAATCTGTTTCATTAAGCCTGTTCAATTCTTAACTATCTGTGCTCGTACTTAATGAATGTGGTCTAGTTATCATTTTATCAAAATGATGGCGTTAGAAATTCCCCAAAGAACTGGGTTTATAGCTCTGTTTACTGCTGACAATAATTGACCATTAACGGTAACATCTCTTACATCCACTTTACTACCAGATTATTACTCGCATTTCGCCCACTGGTGCTGAAAATTATTGTGTCTTTGCGCATCCAGTGCGCAAACCCTCTACTGAAGTATGATGCATTCTGCAAGTGTCCCAAAAATTTGGTCTGTTGGCACGCAATGTGGCTTGATGTAAAATAGAAGTCTCTTTTACCAGAGTTACACTTCCAAATTTTATTGATGATTCCGAGTTCTCGGTAAATATTGTGGTACGGAATAAGTGGCTTGCGGGCTTTCGAACAATAAAGTGAGGTGATGGAGTGTGATGGCCCTCAACTACGCACCCACAGACTCTGAGTTGCAATATTAAAATTTTCGGCTGGTTTCGTTGTCTAGGGTCTGGGATACGTAGTTGCCACTTTACAGGCCAAATACTGCTGAGTCTACAGTATACCATAACAATACACACATGAATCGAATTTTTGAAGGTTACTATCACTCGGCAATTGCGAATTATAATATGTAACACATAAATTTATAAATGAAAGATGGCAATTAAATGAAAACTGCAGGTACTGTCTTAACGACTTTAAATGATGAGTACGATAGTAGAAGTACCTTTTGGGAATGCGGTATATTTCTGCAAAACACTTATTGGTGTCGATAGTCCAGCAATTAAATAAAAGATAAGTTGAATAACAGGAAAGCAATAGATTCCTACTTCTCGTAATTAGTTATGAACAACAACATAGCTCGTGAGATATTCACTTTTGAAAGCATACTACGACTTCACTCAGAAGCCACGGAAATTACGCTAGAGCACAGGTCGGCACTTCGAAATATTTCTATCCTCCGCGACCACGCTGTAACTGCTCCACTATCCCAGTCTTTCCATCGACCCCGTATTCGTCGCGCCGTCGCGTCCAGCACTTCCCATGTCCTGTCCCACACCGTCCAAAACTGCCCACTACTCAGAACTACCCAACCTCCATACGCCTCCCTTAGTAATGAGCGCTGTGATTGGCTAGAGAGCTCCCTCCATGTCTCATAGCCAACATGCACTCACAAACATATTGAAACACATACCAAATACTCGATTTACATTTAAATTACTTCAAATTAAATAAATATTCCTACGGTTGTACTATAAACACGCTCTAACACACATTATTAGAAACACAAAAATTAAATAAACATATATCAAAGGAATAGTAACAAAGATAAATTCAGCCGAAATTTTTACAAAGGTACAGACGGTGTTTAGAAAGGATAGATTGCATGCAACCGGTGGTGGTGTGTTTGTCGCTGTTAGTAGTAGTTTACCCTGTAGTGAAGTGGAAGTGGATAGTTCCTGTGAATTATTATGGGTGGAGATTACACTCAACAACCGAGCTAGGTTGATAATTGGCTCCTTTTACCGACCTCCCGACTCAGCAGCATTAGTGGCAGAACAACTGAGAGAAAATTTGGAATAAATTTTACATAAATTTTCGCAGCATATTATAGTCTTAGGTGGAGATTTGAATTTACCAGATATAGACTGGGACACTCAGGTGCTTAGGACGGGTGGTAGGGACAGAGCATCGAGTGACATTATACTGAGTGCCTTATCTAAAAATTACCTCGAGCAATTAAACAGAGAACCGACTCGTGGAGATAACATCTTGGACCTACTGATAACAAACAGACCCGAAGTTTTCGACTCTGTAAGTGCAGAAAACGGAATCAGTGATCATAAGGCCGTTGTAGCATCCCTGAATATGGAAGTTAATAGGAATATAAAAAAAGGGAGGAAGGTTTATCTGTTTAGCAAGAGTAATAGAAGGCAGATTTCAGACTACCTAGCAGATCAAAACGAAAATTTCTGTTCCGACACTGACAATGTTGAGTGTTTATGGAAAAAGTTTAAGGCCATTGTAAAATGCGTTTTAGACAGGTACGTGCCGAGTAAAACTGTGAGGGACGGGAAAAACCCAGTATGGTTCAACAACAAAGTTAGAAAACTACTGAGAAAGCAAAGAGAGCTTCACTCCAAGTTTAAACGCAGCCAAAACCTCTCAGACAAACAGAACCTAAACGATGTCAAAGTTAGCGTAAGGAGGGCTATGCGTGAAGCGTTCAGTGAATTCGAAAGTAAAATTCTGTGTACCGACTTGACAGAAAGTCCTAGGAAGTTCTGGTCTTACGTTAAATCAGTAAGTGTCTCGATACAGCATATCCAGACACTCCGGGATGATGATGGCATTGAAACAGAGGATGACACGCGTAAAGCTGAAATACTAAACACCTTTTTTCCAAAGCTGTTTCACAGAGAAAGACCGCACTGCAGTTCCTTCTATAAATCCTCGCAAAAACGAAAAATGGCTGACATCGAAATAAGTGTCCAAGGAATTGAAAAGCAACTGGAATCACTCAACAGAGGAAAGTCCACTGGACCGGGATACCAATTCGATTCTACACAGAGTACGCGAAAGAACTTGCCCCCCTTCTAACATCCGTGTACCGCAAGTCTCTAGAGGAACTTAAGGTTCCAAATGATTGGAAAAGAGTACAGGCAGTCCCAGTCTTCAAGAAGGGTCGTCGAGCAGATCCGCAAAACTATAGACCTATATCTCTGACGTCGATCTGTTGTAGAATTATAGAACATGTTTTTTGCTCGAGTATCATGTCGTTTTTGGAAACCCAGAATCTACTCTGTAGGAATCAACATGGATTCCGGAAACAGCGATCGTGTGAGACCCACCTCGATTTATTTATTCATGAAACCCAGAAAATATTAGATACAGGCTCCCAGGTAGACGCTATTTTCCTTGACTTCCGGAAGGCGTTCGATACAGTTCCGCACTGTCGCCTGATAAACAAAGTAAGAGCCTACGGAATACCAGACCAGCTGTGTGGCTGGTTTGAAGAGTTTTTAGCAAACAGAACACAGCATGTTGTTATCAATGGAGAGACATCTACAGACGTTAAAGTAACCTCTGGCGTGCCACAGGGGAGTGTTATGGGACCATTGCTTTTCACAATATATATAAATGACCTAGTAGATAGTGTCGGAAGTTCCATGCGGCTTTTCGCCAAAGATGCTGTAGTATACAGAGAAGTTGCAGCATTAGAAAATTGTAGCGAAATGCAGGAAGATCTGCAGCGGATAGGCACTTGGTGCAGGGAGTGGCAACTGACCCTTAACATAGACAAATGTAATGTATTGCGAATACATAGAAAGAAGGATCCTTTATTGTATGATTATATGATAGCGGAACAAACACTGGTAGCAGTTACTTCTGTAAGATATCTGGGAGTATGCATGCGGAACGATTTGAAGTGGAATGATCATATAAAATTAATTGTTGGTAAGGCGGGTACCAGGTTGAGATTCATTGGGAGAGTCTTTAGAAAATGTAGTGCATCAACAAAGGAGGTGGCTTACAAAACACTCGTTCGACCTATACTTGAGTATCGCTCATCAGTGTGGGATCCGTACCAGATCGGGTTGACGGAGGAGATAGAGAAGATCCAAAGGAAAGCGGCGCGTTTCGTCACAGGGTTATTTGGTAACCGTGATAACGTTACGGAAATGTTTACCAAACTCAAGTGGCAGACTCTGCAAGAGAGGCGATCTGCATCGCGGTGTAGCTTGCTCGCCAGGTTCCGAGAGGGTGCGTTTCTGGATGAGGTATCGAATATATTGCTTCCCCCTACTTATACCTCCCGAGGAGATCACGAATGTAAAATTAGAGAGATTCAAGCGCACACGGAGGCTTTCAGACAGTCGTTCTTCCCGCGAACCATACGCGACTGGAACAGAAAAGGGAGGTAATGGCAGTGGCACGTAAAGTGCCCTCCGCCACACACCGTTGGGTGGCTTGCGGAGTATAAATGTAGATGTAGATGTAGAAAGGGTAGGCCAGTAGCCTAATGTCTCTGTGGTTTCTAAAGCACAGTAAATTTTTAACAAATTTATTCATGAATAGTATATATCGACATAAACAAAGACAGAGATGAATAAATATATTTATAAGCATGCTGCTACCATTTTCTCGTGTAACTGTCGATTAATTATGGCCTGACGCGATCAAAAGTAATCGGCCACTTTGACGTCCAATAACTTATGTACTATTCAAGTTACATGCCTGTAATTCATACCAATTTAGGTTCACACTACTAGCTTTCTAAAGACACGGCGATCGACAAAATCGGATGAAGCGTTTATATTTTGGAAACTCGCAGCTGGGTGTTACTTGTCTAATTTACTTTATTTTAAACTAATATAGATATTGAAAATCAGATTACACCATCAGAATCGTCGCGCAAATAATAGTAATGTACATGTCTCTTTTTGAGGTATCATGATTCATCTAGCTACTATTAATTTCTATATGAACTGTGAAATGTCTGTCATTAAGGTTTCACCATTTTTGGCACTCCCGGCATAGAAGTCTCCTTCATCGACACGAAGCACCGTCCTCGTCACAGCGTAATTCCCAGCCACGTGACTGGACCACGCGCTGGGGCTACCCCTCTCGTCCGGCTAACGTTCGCCACCACGTGTTTGCTGCCGGGCCCCGGCTGGGCGAGCGGTTCGTGCGGCCGCCCCAACTCCAAACATATAACATTTCCAGGGCGCCACAACTCGCCAGTTACCTCACAGTCTGGAAGTGCTAGGTTCAGGCAAGTATGACACTTTTCCTTTATTTAAAAAGCTCCCAGTGAAAGACAATAATATTAAAATCCCCCATTCAGCCAATCTAAAATAATACAATTTTATACAATCGATTGGACGTACCTTCAAAAATTTGTCAGAAATTACAAAATACAACACCAATAATTTATGGAAGGCTAATTAATAAGCAGTTTTAGTGTAACAAATTTACATATCCTCCATTATGCATGAATGGGAAAATACTTTTCTGACTTGTATGATATTGAGTCCCAATAAGATAAAAAATAATTTCTTTTTACATCGACAACAACAATTCACATTTATCAATGCAGTTAATAAAACTTATTACAACTTTTTCCAAAACTGACCTCCAAGGAAGTACAGCTGCCAACGTGATTGGAACTTCCGCAGTTATAGACCTAAGGCAGCCAACTTGCTTCGGGGCAGCCACACCAACGGTTTAGTGGGTAACAAGTACGTCACCCAGAACACTTGTGCATGCAACGAGGTACACCGAGATCAGAACCCCGAACAGGCATCACTGGACCACGCGATGGTAGGCGCCGCTGTCGACGATACAGTACCAGCAAAACAAAACTGCCCAGCGAGCGCTCCGGCATAGTCGATTTAATCCACGCTCGCTGCTTATTTGAAGCTAGTGGCGGATGAGAACTGGTGTTCTCACGCTGCAGGAGCTTGGTTCTGGTGGCACCACAGTCGTACTGCTCACAGACCTGACCAAATGCATTAGCAGAAGAAGCTCGCGCGGTATTTGGAATGCATCACAACTGTGGAGACTTTTGAGTCGGCACATTGTCCCCCACCGAAACAGAAAGCTGAGTGGGGGGGGGGGTGGAGAAACGGGGCGAGGGAGATGTAGCTGAGCCTTCGACCTAACCCTAATACTACCTAGCTACTAAAAGTGCAGAAGGAATTCATATTACCTAGGTCCAGTTCACACAAAACATTAGTATTGTTAACTCGAAAATTGGCAGCATCGGTCGCAAGAGGTCTGAAATCATTTATTACAGCAAATCGATTTCAGTCACTGTGTGATCGTCTTCAGTGCTAAAAAAGTATAAGACATAGAATCAGATATGAAGACCATACAACAAAACGCAGGCATGTGTCTCATCGAAAAGATTACAATTATGATGCATAATACATGCCAAATATTAAAGCCTTCAAGACTCATGTCATGAGGGCGCATGTTACAGGCCGAACATGACGTCAACACACAAAAACACAACAGCTAAAGAACAAAATTTTGCTTGAGCTTGCAGCTGACAGTCACACGCAGTAAACCTCTGTACATGACGTAAGCATCGCAGTATCCTCTTTATTTAAATGATACGTTAAACGGCTTATGTTTTAACTAGTTTTAAAAAAGGAGAACCAAGATTTTCTATACGAAAACAGTATCCACTTTATTTAAATGATACATTAAACGGCTTATGTTTTAACTAGTTTTAAAAAGGGGGACCAAGATTTTCTATACGAAAACAGTAAAAACAAAGGTGTTAAATTTCTCCTGTAATAATTTCGTTAGCATCTAGTTCTACATGTTTCATAAAATCAAAGTATTTCATTATTTGTTGCCCTGATGAGTTTGGTATGTATAATAATGGAAATTTATGTTTTTCTTTCTGTGAACCGTACTGTAGACCCGCATTGCACTGCTTTGGTTAAGACAGCGTCATTTGCAGGTGAATCAAACATAGATATTAATATAAAACGGTGGTGTGGAAATCCTTATTACTTGATGGAATTCTTCAATTATTAATTGAACTACAGTCATGTAAAGTACGTTAATGCCTTTTGATTGTTTTATTAATGATCCGTAGGTGGGTAAATTTTCTGGTAAATGTATTTAGATATCATATACATTCTAGATTTCTCGTGTTACAAATATTGTCTTCCTAATTTTAATTTCTTTTTAAGGTAAATTTACATAAGATATTTTCAATAAAATATTTCGTGGGTAAGGTGTTACTTGAATAAAGAAGGCATTGTGATGCCCACGTAATGTACCGAGCTTTGGTGCATGTGATTGTAATCCGCGAGCTAAGTTCAGAATTAGTTCGGTAGCTGCAATGTTCTTCTGTATTGATGGCATGTTGGAGCGATTTTGCTTCATGAACCTGTAAGACTTCAATGATTTATAAGTACTATACATCATAATTGTGATCTATTCGAAGTGACTCATTCCTATGTTTTATAACATGGTCTTCAGGTCTGAGTATACGTTTTATACTTTATTAGCTCCGAAGTCGGTCACACAGTGACTGAAATCGATTTTCTGTAGTAAATGATTTCAAACTCCACTGTCAGCTGACGACAATTTTGTGGTTTACAATACAAATATTGCAGTCGTTGTGCACATGGTTCTCAATGGAACTCAACTTGAACAAAACATAAGAGCTAGGGTCATAGAGTAAAAATATTTACTGACGTGGGTTCCCTTCAAAATAGGGTTTTGAAAATTTTTTAGTATGCTGGTTCCGTACCAACACGGTGACAGGGGTCACGAAGCAGAGAATCTGAGAAGGCCGTACCAACTGTGGTACAGTTTTACCATAACCTTGTCGGCAGCGCTGCTTTTCACGCCAGAATTTTTCATCAAAACCTGATCCCCTGGTTTCTGTGAGACTGCCGCCTCCCAGCATTATACAACCGCTCCATCCTCTCATGAGTAGCCTTTAGTTTTATTTTGGATGCACTTCTGACTAGCACAGACGTTGTGCATCGTCCACCTTTGCCGAAACTGGTCGTCCAGCGACCATAAATAGGAAAACGAGATGGGTTTAACGGCGAACGTAAGACTAGCAGATGTTGCCTTGTGCCTTTCGTGTACCAGAGTATGAGGTTCATTCAATAATTAGAGACAGAAATTGGTCTTGAGAAAAAGCCGTCTATTTTTACGAAACATGACCTTTTCTACTTTTCAACATGTTCCACTTGAATATTTATGCACTTGTTCCAATGGGCTGCAAGCTCTTTTATTCCGGCTGCAAAGAACTCTTTATCTTGATGGTTGAACCAATTTACTACAAACTGCTTCATTTCCTCATTGTCCTGGAACCTCTTCCCATGTAGTTCAAATGGCTCTGAGCACTATGGGACTCAACTGCTGAGGTCATTAGTCCCCTAGAACTTAGAACTAGTTAAACCTAACTAACCTAAGGACATCACAAACATCCATGCCCGAGGCAGGATTCGAACCTGCGACCGTAGCGGTCTTGCGGTTCCAGACTGCAGCGCCTTTAACCGCACGGCCACTTCGGCCGGCTCTTCCCATGTAGTGCCCCCTTCGGTGATAGGTGACAGGGGGCCGGTTTGACTGTTAAACAGAGTAAGGTAACATTAGCCAGACAGCAGGTATCGTTCTTAGGACATATAGTTTCAGGTGAGAGCATTTGCATTGACCAGGAGCGGACTAAGGCATTGAGGGCTCTGCCGCCGCATACTGATAAACGTGGGATTGCCAGGTTTATAGCCATGGCGAATTATTCTAGGCGTTTTGTCCCTAATTTTGCTCACCTGGCAGCTGCTTTAAATGAACGTCGAAGACAGGGGATGCGTTTTGAATAGGAACCGGCCCAAGAGGCCGTTTTTGAGCACATTAAGTCAGCTATAGCCACCGGTTCTCGGAGTGCCTGATTTTAATAAGAAATTTATTGTCCAAACCGACATATCTAATGCGGGATTTTCGGCAGTCCTCCTCCAGCAGTCCGAGGGTCAGAGGCAGCCAGTAGCAAACGCGTCTCGTCGGTTAACCACCGCCGAGCTCAAATATTCTGTTTTCGAATGTGAGGCATTGTCCGTCTTGTTCGCGCTGGAGAAGTACCGGTTTTATCTCGAAAATAGGGTATTTCAGCTAGACACCGACAATCAAGCCTTAAGCTGGGTGCTAGCCAGACCGCGTAAAACCGGCCGTACCGCGAGGTGGGCGGCACGCATTTCGGCGTTTCAGTCCGAGGTTAAACACATTAGGGGCACTAAGAATGTGCTCGCGGACGTCCTCAGCCGTGTGTTTACTGGACATCTCTCTAGTGATGGAGCCCAAGAAACTGAGGAGGGCAATCTTAGTTGTGTCGTATTAGGCGGTTTGCCTCATCTCATGCACAAGCTCTTCTCTCTTCAGCTTCGTGATTGCGGGCACTTCCCTGGCCGCCATGCTGGAACAGAGCAGTAGCGAATAAATATCTTCCAAACGAAAGGAAGAGGAAATAAGTGGGGCAGTCGAGTGAAAACCGATCACCCGCCACAACGGAACCACGGAATAGTTTCATTCAAAACAAATCGCCACACGTGTTTAGACAATTACACCACTGAGAGACGAGAAGATCAATTACTTTTTAGTTGAACAAAACTGGCCGCTGACAGATCCACAATGGCATCAACTCTTGCACTTACCAGCATTCTTTGCAACAGTTAGTGCAGAATTTTTCTTCTTACGACACGGGACTTCTCTAAGAATGATGGTGATTATTCTACACTCCTGGAAATGGAAAAAAGAACACATTGACACCGGTGTGTCAGACCCACCATACTTGCTCCGGACACTGCAAGAGGGCTGTACAAGCAATGATCACACGCACGGCACAGCGGACACACCAGGAACCGCGGTGTTGGCCGTCGAATGGCGCTAGCTGCGCAGCATTTGTGCACCGCTGCCGTCAGTGTCAGACAGTTTGCCGTGGCATACGGAGCTCCATCGCAGTCTTTAACACTGGTAGCATGCCGCGACAGCGTGGACGTGAACCGTATGCGCAGTTGACGGACTTTGAGCGAGGGCGTATAGTGGGCATGCGGGAGACCAGGTGGACGTACTGCCGAATTGCTCAACACGTGGGGCGTGAGGTCTCCACAGTACATCGATGTTGTCGCCAGTGGTCGGCGGAAGGTGCACGTGCCCGTCGACCTGGGACCGGACCGCAGCGACGCACGGATGCACGCCAAGACCGTAGGATCCTACGCAGTGCCGTAGGGGACCGCACCGCCACTTCCCAGCAAATTAGGGACACTGTTGCTCCTGGGGTATCGGCGAGGACCATTCGCAACCGTCTCCATGAAGCTGGGCTACGGTCCCGCACACCGTTAGGCCGTCTTCCGCTCACGCCCCAACATCGTGCAGCCCGCCTCCAGTGGTGTCGCGACAGGCGTGAATGGAGGGACGAATGGAGACGTGTCGTCTTCAGCGATGAGAGTCGCTTCTGCCTTGGTGCCAATGATGGTCGTATGCGTGTTTGGCGCCGTGCAGGTGAGCGCCACAATCAGGACTGCATACGACCGAGGCACACAGGGCCAACACCCGGCATCATGGTGTGGGGAGCGATCTCCTACACTGGCCGTACACCACTGGTGATCGTCGAGGGGACACTGAATAGTGCACGGTACATCCAAACCGTCATCGAACCCATCGTTCTACCATTCCTAGACCGGCAAGGGAACTTGCTGTTCCAACAGGACAATGCACGTCCGCATGTATCCCGTGCCACCCAACGTGCTCCAGAAGGTGTAAGTCAACTACCCTGGCCAGCAAGATCTCCGGATCTGTCCCCCATTGAGCATGTTTGGGACTGGATGAAGCGTCGTCTCACGCGTTCTGCACGTCCAGCACGAACGCTGGTCCAACTGAGGCGCCAGGTGGAAATGGCATGGCAAGCCGTTCCACAGGACTACATCCAGCATCTCTACGATCGTCTCCATGGGAGAATAGCAGCCTGCATTGCTGCGAAAGGTGGATATACACTGTACTAGTGCCGACATTGTGCATGCTCTGTTGCCTGTGTCTATGTGCCTGTGGTTCTGTCAGTGTGATCATGTGATGTATCTGTCCCCAGGAATGTGTCAATAAAGTTTCCCCTTCCTGGGACAATGAATTCACGGTGTTCTTATTTCAATTTCCAGGAGTGTTGTTTACACAGTGGTGTCCACTTCACACATGGCATTGCAATGTCTCACCTGATTATCGAAACGCTTTTATTACAGACTAAGTAGTGCTTTAATGCTATTACTATAGCTTTTACAGCCCTACTGGATAATTACAAACATCTCTTCCGTACTTCGAGAAATGTAATTGGCATTACAATTTCTGTTGATACTCGACTTTAACATATTTATTTACTGCTGTTACAAACTGAATGTGCTGTGTTGTGACCTAGCACACATTCTGAGATAGAAGCAGCGTTGACAGTGCAAATCTACTTCTCGGTTTTCCGCCCCATCGTATTGTGTAAATCCCACAATAATTTGTCGATGCAACTGCTCGACATCTGCAGGTGGTGTTAGTTGCTGCTGTCACAGCTGCAAGAAGCGCCTCTTGATAATTGCGTGTCGGCGTCGAATTTATGAAAAATGGTTCAAATGGCTCTGAGCACTATGGGACTTAACATCTGTGGTCATCAGTCCCCAAGAACTACTTAAACCTAACTAACCTAAGGACACCACACAATACCCAGTCATCACGAGGCAGAGAAAATCCCTGACCCCGCCGGGAATCGAACCCGGAAACCCGGGCGTGGGAAGCGAGAACGCTACCGCACGACCACGAGCTGCGGACTCGAATTTATCAATCCAGTAACAGGAAGACGCTCAAATTCGCTTATTTCAATTTACTTCTTATTCAATGACCAGCATTCTGAACAAATGGACGGTGTCGCTATGGGAAGTCTTAACCTGCGTCGGATTCTCTCTAACACGCCCAAATGACCGCCCACCGGTGTACCATAATAATGTCTAAAGAAGCTAGATGACCTGGCAAAACGACCTCCTCACCTCAGTTCCCGTAGCGTGCACAACAGAATACTTTTACTTCGAAAGAAGCGAGCCTAATGACCTTCCTCTAACTATCCTTTCTTTACCAGAACTTCACTCACGGTCTACAGCCTGCTGTGCTGCAATACCTTTAAAGAGCGCTGAAAACCAATTAATAATGGCTCAGTGCTGATTACTTAAAGCTTCATGCGAGCTGTCCCCCAGGTAGCCTTCATCGATGCGCTCGCGCACCTGCCAGCATCTCCAGCTCATGTATGGAATATTTAGCTTCCATTGGAGGCAGGCGATGCGAGCCATATGAAGTAGGCTGTTCTCCTGGCTGCCCCTTCCTGCAAAATGACGGCTGCTGCTGTTGACATTCTGGCATCAGTTTTAGCGTTAAATTCACAGCTGAAATCAGCCACGGCCAATAGGGGCGCCCTTGCTAGAGCTTTCTTCAAAATCTCAAAGGACTTGGGATGGAATCCACTTCAAATTCCTCCCTTGCTACCGAAGGACATTTAAAACTGCTGTTAGTTGTGCTAAATTAGGAATAAATTGACAGAAGTAATTTATCTTCCGAATGAAATGAGCCACCGCTTTCAGTTACCAGTATTTTGAACAAATGGACGGTGCCGCCATGGGAAGTCCTCTGTCTCCCAAGATGGTCATCTGTTTTATTGAAGAGAGGAAAAAACACTGCAGTGGACAAGTCTGAAACCTTCCTAGTTTTGGCGGCATGTAGATGATACATTTGTGGTATGGCCCCACAGAGTAGAGACATTACCTGTGTTTCTCCAGCTTCTGAACTCGCTCCATCCGAACATACAGTTCACAATGGAAGTGGAAAAAGATTGAATTTTACTATTCATGGATGTCATCGTCGGGAGGAAAGCCGATGGTACACTGGGACGTAGTGTCTCTCCCGAAACAGTTCACATGGAGCTATATTTGCAGGCCACAAGTTGTCGTCACCTTGCACAACGCGGTTGTGTTTTACGCTCTGTGATGCAAAGAACACATGTGGTCTCAGATGCCGACAATCTACCTGGTGACAAACTACGCCTAAGAACGGTATTCCAGCATAACGGCTATTCCGATAGAGAGATACGCTATGCATTTCGTTCCAGGCAAATTCAAAGCAGGAAAGTAAATTAAGATGCAGAGGCACCCATTGCAATGGCATTATTGTCATATTTTAGCGGCATGTCTTCAAGAATAGAAAGAATCCTCAAAAGGCACGACGTCAAGTGTATTTTAAGCCACCAGCAAATTTGTGGAATTTATTGTGCTCCGTCGAAGATCACCTTGGCATTAGGAAACGTGGCGTGTATAAGATACCATGCCAATGTGAAAAATTTGTTATTGGGGAGACATGCCGAACCGTGCAAAACATTGCGTCGTGCATCAGCGTCATAAACGCTTGGGGCGATCAGGTAAATAGGCGGTACCGGAGGATTGCCTGGACAAGGCGCACCGCATGTTTTACGATAAATCCCCAGCTTAATTTTTCTGGCACAGTGTTGTTAAGATGGCCATACATCCAGAATGAGATTTTCACTCTGCAGTGGAGTGTGCGCTGATATGAAACTTCCTGGCAGATTAAAACTGTGTGCCGGACCGAGACTCGAACTCTGGACCTTTGCCTTTCGTGCGCAAATGCTGTCCCAACTGAGCTACCCAAGCACGACTCACGCCCCGTCCTCACGGCTTTACTTCTGCCAGTACCTCGTCTCCTACCTTGCAAACTTTACAAAAGCTCTCCTGCGACCATTTTCCCGCGAAAGGCAAAGGTCCCGAGTTCGAGTCTCGGTCTGGCACACAGTTTTAATCTGCCAGGAAGTTTCATATCAGCGCAAACTCCGATGCAGAGTGAAAATCTCATTCTGGAAGCATCGCTCAGGCTGTGGCTAAGCCATATCTCAGCAATATCCTTTCTTTCAGGAGTGCTAGTTCTGCAAGTTTCGTAAGAGAGCTTCTGTAAAGTTTGGAAGGCAGGAGACGAAATACTGGCAGAAGTAAAGCTGTGAGGACGGGGCGTGAGTCGTGCTTGGGTAGTTCAGTTGGTAGAGCATTTGACCGTGAAAGGCAAAGGTCCCGAATTCGAGTCTCGGTCGGGCACACAGTTTTAATCTGCCAGGAAGGTTCTTTGGCCATACATATCCGTACGGTGTATAATCTTATCAACAGGCATGTAGGTTTTCATTTAAGTGCCGTCTGGAGTCCAGCACTGGCTACCAGTAAATAAAAACAAGGAAAGCACGAACTTCCGATTCGTGATTAAACGCTACGCGTTGCTGGGGTTTAGTTCAGGTTTTAACCACAACACACGCTCAGGACACCTTTCTGTGGCTCCCAGCAGGGGCACCAGGAGCGCCAATGTCCTCCAATTACGAACGTTCTCCCGCGCAAGCGTATTGCCTGCTCCTGGACTGATGAATTTAGATGACGGAGCGTGATTATCGTCAGTCGCATCTTGCAGCAGTGACAGCAGCAGCTACGACCACCTGAAGATGTCGAGCAGTTGTATCGATGAAATATTGATGGATCTACACAACAGGATGTGGCGGCAAACCTGAGAAGTGTTTTTGCAACAGAACCGTAGGGAAACCCGGGAAAGTCACAACGTAGACAGTAATTAAGGCTACGTGTTCATAAAACCTTAGAATCATAGAAACTTCACATGTGTATTCAACTTAATAATTATATGAATGGGGAAATCGCGAATAGGATATATGTGCTACGAATGCATAGGAGGGCATGCTGAAAGGTAATACCTCCGAATTGTTTATGTGAAAACTCGCAAAACGCTTCACATGAAACAAATTTCATTAACATTATTTGTCTGTATTCTTCATATCTACATATCGGCAACGCTAGCACACTGTCTCGCATTTGGAAGGACGACGGTTCAATTCCGCGTCTGGCCATCCCGGTTTAGGTATTCCGTGATTTCCCTAAATCGCTGCAAGCGCGGCCGACTTTCTTCCGCGTCCTTCCATAAACAGATGCCACCGATGACCTCGCTGTCTGGTCTCCTCCCCGAAACAACCCAACCCATATCTGAAGCCCTCTGTGCCCAGAGGGCGCCGAACTATAGAGTGTAAAATGAAGGTGGCTAACATAACTGCTGGCCGCTGTGGTCGATCGGTTCTAGGCGCATCAGTCCGGAACCACGCAGCTGCTACGGTTGCAGGTTAGAATCCTGCCTCGGGCATGGATGTATGTGATGTCTTTAGGTTAGTTAGATTTAAGTAGTCCTAAGTCAAGGGGACTGATGACCTCAGATGTTAAGTCCCATAGTCCTTAGAGCCAGTTCGTCCACACATGGAGCAACTTCTCCTCCAGCATAACAATGTCAGACCACACACGAGGGCTGCGATATCTGCTAAAACCCGACATCTGGGGTCCATTGTCATCGATCATTCTCCTCATAGTCTCGACTTGGCCCCATCCGGTTTTCAACTATTTCCAAAACTTAAAGAACAGCTTTGAGGACCTTATTTCGGCAGTGCTGAAGTGGTGCAAGCGCAGGTGAAGTTGCGGTTCCGTCAACAAAGTCAAACATTCTACAGTGGCAGTATCAACAAACTGGTCTCTCGTTAGGAGAAATTTGTTCCTCGTCAGAGTGACTAAATTATTTTTAAAAAATGTATGTAGACATGAAGAATAAAGATGTAGAATGTTAATAACGTTTGTGTAAAATAGTTCAAAAGATTTAATGTAAAAAATCAGTGGTACTACTTTCCAGCTCGCCCATGTACATAATACTTACAAGTGGATGTTTCCTCTCGAATCTATGGTGCTTGCCAAGGGTTAGACGATTCCGACATGAAAGATATTGCAACCACCTTTTGCCACGTGACATTTGCTTAAAGCACTAAAACTGATGTAAAGTTTTTGCAGTTATCAGTACTCCCTTCGTTCCGTACAAACTACAGATATTTTCTAGCACATGCCAATCTAACTGGAAAGCTACAACTGCGAAGACCGCAAATGAAAGCGATGTATAGTAACGCACCACTGCAAATGGAGATGAAAAGCAAACAGGTCGTGTATGTTTCCTACTAACTTGAATTTACGTGATTCATGTATTCCTTTACACAGACTCCCCTTATAAATAATACGCGATGGGATCAGCTATTTCCACACGATGAAAGAACTTTTATTTAAAATTCCATTAATCACACGCCCAATGAATTGAGCACTGCAAACAGCCCACTGCTAACGACGTACCCTTGACGCTTAATGGCTCGTATTGGATTCTGTCCCCGTTAATTGAGATCACAAACAACTTTATTATATTGATAACGAGCCTTCCAGCGTCGTACTTCAGTTGCCATCGGCAAGCACGCTATTAAATCCTTTTTGTGACACAACGCGTGATTGCCCCAATTAACAGATTTATATTGGCTTGTCTTCGAAATGTATTCAGCGAGTTGCAGAACATCAAACTGATATTATGTGGTACACATTACGTGCTTCGACAACCAAATATCAGGAGCTAAATGTAAAACAGAACCAGGAAGCACATCACCAGTCACGTATCCTGCAAACCACGTCTCGTAGGTAGGACCATGCCGTTGCTCTGAGGATACTATTAACTGAATGCCCTTCTGAGCTTTCAACTAATTCAGTTCCTCCTGTTTAATTCAGTTCCTCCTGTGTCCGCTTGTTCTGTGTTCGGAGTCTAAGTTGAAGAGAGACCACGGACAGAGGAAATGGAGCAGGCACTCACACTGCCTATTGAGGTAATTTTCGTATCCCAAATTGAAAATCCGAGGTATTGTATCGTTTCTTTTGTAAATGTGCCAGTCACTTTTCTCAGAATTATACTGAATTTGTTGTGTTTTAGTAGCACAGGTAGTTACCTATGATATGGAAAAGTAGATCAGAAATATAGCAATTATTTCGTAAGTACACGTTGGTCGAAAACCAGTTATTTGTAGCGTGTGTCGACGATATTACGCTCCTAATGGGGCACATATCAGCTTCACCACAATTTGAATCAATACCACACACATTGCGGAAACGACAAACACTAAAGACGAACTCGTCGAGTGCCCATTACAAGTAATTGATAATGGTAAGAATCCACTATGAGATGTAAGTATGCATAAAAACATTCATCTTCACATTAATAAATGAAATTAACATTTTATGGGCACATCAAGAGATGGAAATGAACAGACCTAAAAGACGAGGAAGAGTAAAGCAAGAACACAGTGAAATGGATTGAATATATGAAAAAGTATTTAAAATTTGCAGCGGCTAAACACCAATAGACCACGAAAAAAGCAGTTCACATACAACAGCTCAGAAACAAAAAATTCACAAAGAGTGTAAATTTAAAGAAGCCGAAGTAGTTTATTCTGAACTGAGAAAAGAAAATTCATAACTAGAAACGGGCTCATTGCATACTATTGATACTCTTAATCTTTCAACTCGATGTGTTATGAGATGATAACGAAGGGGTGGAAGATGTTAAAACGCCGGCCGGGGTGGCCAAGCGGTTAAAGGCGCTACAGTCTGGAACCGCGTGACCGCTGCGGTCGCAGGTTCGAATCCTGCTTCGGGCATGGATGTGTGTGATGTCCTTAGGTTAGTTAGGTTTAAGTAGTTCTAAGTTCTAGGGGACTGATGACCTTAGAAATTAAGTCTCATAGTGCTCAGAGCCATTTGAACCATTTTGGTGTTAAAACAGATGAAGGATGAACAATCTATATTAAATACCTGTACGTTCCATTCATGGCCCATTCCAAATAATGAATAACAAATTACGCATTTCTGGATCTCCGATATGAAACCCATCGAATGCGTCAGTTCTGTAAACTACTACAGAATTAAAAAGTAATCTATATTTTCCAGCGGAAATGCTTGCAGTAAACTGAGGCAGAATTTTAATG
The DNA here is from genome assembly GCF_021461395.2 of Schistocerca americana. Taxonomy (NCBI): domain Eukaryota; kingdom Metazoa; phylum Arthropoda; class Insecta; order Orthoptera; family Acrididae; genus Schistocerca; species Schistocerca americana. The sequence continues at coordinate 192,185,405 of NC_060124.1, read as the reverse complement.
TTCAGTTAATAACTATTCTTTCGCATGGAATTTTGCAGTACGAAAAGAGCAAAGTAGAATATACAGTATCTTTTTGTCTGACGCATATCCAAATAGAATCAAATTCAGTGATGAGTTCTTTTGAATTTCTCATATGAACGAGACTGTATGTTAAGCGGAAAACGCAATATTTGCTTATATAAGTTTAAGAAGTTGTGCTTTTACTGATAACTACGTGGAAGATGAGGTGAAACCCATCATGGAGAAGTAAGTATTTTAGACAGAACTACTACCTTTACACATTTAATGGCAATAACAGGACAGAACCCGTTAAGCTCTTGTGCAAGCTCAATATGTACATCAACATCTACATAGATAGTCCGCAAGCCACCGTACGGTTCGAGGCGGAAGGTACCCCATACGACTACTTGTCATTTGCTTGCCTGTTCCACTCGCAAGTAGATCGAGGCGAAAACGTTTATCTATATGACTCCGTATGGACCCAATTTCTCGTATCTTTTCTTCGTGACCTTTATGTGTAATCTATGTTGGCGGTAGTAGAACCGTCCCGCAATCAGCTTCAAATTCCGGTTTTCTCAATAGCGTTTCTCGAAAATAATGTCACCTTCCCTCCTGGGATTCAATATACCACAAAGCCAGCCACATTATAATTACAAATAGTATCAGATGGTTCTTAACCCACCTGTATGTTACAAGTATAGTTCTGACAGAGTTATTTCTTTCATTATGTAATAAATAAGAGAATGAAAATTCATTTGTTTGTGCCAGTTTGCCTATAATCGTTGTCGCACATGATTACCACCTGTCTCAGTGACGATGTCGCTAACGCACGCACAACCTAACCCACGCTCGGGGCTGAGTTAGCTTCTTTGAAACCTGATGGTACGAGATCGTTTCCTGCATCCTGTGCATGTGGCCAGAACATTTTCAAAGCTGCGTGTAACAATATCATTATCTTTCTGCTCTCAAACTCCTAGTGAACTCAACGCCTAGCTATTGTGCACCGAAGAAATTTAACTTTCACAAGAAACTCGGGTTACATCACAACCATGTACAATTACGTTGGCTTAATAGACACTCCGCGATAAGTTCATGACTCAAATTGCGAGAGAAGATTTTTCCTACTGTTCTAGATCGGCTCACATTGTCAGTGTAACGAAGATACTTACTTTGCTGTAAGGAGGAAGATACTTAGTGATGGTCCTAGAAGAGACGTTAAAATCATAATTACCTCACATAAGAGCATTTAAAGGTCAAACACCTACAACAACCCGCACAAGATTGGGACAATTGTGGAGTCAAAGTGCGACAGAAGATTTTTCCTACTGTTCTAGATCGCCTCACATTGTCAGTCTAACGAAGATACTTATTTTGCTGTAAGGAGGAAGATACTTAGTGGTGGTCCTGAAAGAGACGTTAAAATCAAAATACCTCCGATAAGAGCATTTAACGCCAAACACCTACAACAACCCGCATAAGATTGCGACAAGTGTGTTACCAAAAATGGCTCTGAGCACTATGGGACTTAACATCTATGGTCATCAGTCCCCTAGAACTTAGAACTACTTAAACCTAACTAACCTAAGGACAGCACACAACACCCAGCCATCACGAGGCAGAGAAAATCCCTGACCCCGCCGGGAATCGAACCCGGGAACCCGGGCGCGGGAAGCGAGAACGCTACCGCACGACCACGAGATGCGGGCTAAGAGTGTTACCCATCACATCTCCATAGGATGAAAATATTGGCATCCGCCTACTGTGTTATTAACATATTGTTAAGGCTTTCTCAGGATTATAAAGTCTGGGTTTGCAAGGCATTAATTACCAAAGAGTACTGCAAACAGTGCTCCAAAAGTTATGTATGGCTGGCTATATTATCATGCCTAAATGTTCGGAACAAGAAGATATCCAGCTCGAAAGCAATTTTATGAAGATCCAGAACACTACCAAGTCATTGGTTAATACCTGCTGAGATATCTATCCCATAAATAATATCCGACGAATATTAAATAAACCGTAATATTTTCACACTGCTTTATGCACTGTTCCTGAATACATCAACAGTGAATGTGTAAAGTATTTTCAAATACACATGTTAAATTTCAACCACCACAACCATCGCTAAATATGCTGCGTCACAGCTAAATTGCGTCCCGGAAAGATGAAATAAATAAACTGAGTACTATTGTTAGTTTAAATCCCATAGTGGAATACATTCCTTTTCACATCATCTTCGGTGTTTCATATCCCTGGAAAAAAATCACTGTTTTTCAGCAAACACTAAACCCGTTTAGCCGGCAGGTGTGGCCGAGCGGTTCTAGGCGCTTCAGTCTGGAATCGCAAGACCGCTACGATCGCAGGTTCGAATCCTGCCTCGAGCATGGATGTGTGTTTTGTCCTTAGGTTAGTTAGGTTTAAGTAGTTCTAAGTTCGAGGGGACTGATGACCTCAGATGTTATGTCCCATAGCGCTCAGAGCTATTTGAACCATTTGAACTAAGCCCGTTTCACGCACGATTCAGTATGATTATTTCGCTGCAGTGTCATTACCCGAGACTTGTTTGTATGTTAGTGATAGGGAAATAGAAATATTTGGAGCAGTTAACCAGGTCTACGTAAAATTCATACAGTTTTAGCACAAGGCTTATATAGTTATATAGTTGTCTATGTGTTCGAGAGCTCACGCTTCAATGTACATTTAATTGGAAATCGCTTCGACTGTAAAAGTCAGGTGGACTGACATCCACTTCGGATGTAATTTTAAACTGTTATGGTCCTACGCAGGTACAACTGAATCTACAGAAAACATACTGGAAAGTGCTCCTTAAACATAAGTTGAGTATAAGGATCGTTGTTATCTAACGTACAAGCGTGTATGACAGTTTTCGTTCTTATCCACATTCGTTTGTTTTCATCGATTTCAGGGTCCTGATAACCTCGCCGTTGGGCGCCCATACGTTCTCAAACCACACACACACACACGAAAAATTTTAGCGTCGCAAGTGGCAGCATTGCTCAAGTTATCAGGCGATATTTTCAGATATTTAGTTCACTTTCCTCTTTTAAGAGAACTATAGCGGCACATTATACTCTGCACTATATGCATGTCGGTGGCAACAAGCTGTTAACAATTTTTCAAGATAATTCCACGGCCAACTTCTGAATTCATTAGGAATTTTATTGACATCTGCGCTCTGACCAGAGCATGAAGTATATGTATGTTATCATTAGTCCATACATTTGCTTATTAAATTTTGCAAGGGACTCACGTAATCATATAAGACAAACTAAGAAGCTTAGTTACTGTGAAACTAATTAGTTACATAAGGCAATTGAATGCACTAATGTCTCATACCCCTCACACCTCTCGCCACTAAATGTGCTATAAAATTACAATGAAATCCAGACCATTAGCTGCTTATAGGCGTTGATAAATAAAAACGGGGACAGTTGAGAATGTCTGCCCCGAGTGGGACTCGAACCCAGGATCTCCTGCTTACATGGTAGACGCTCTATCCGACTGAGCCACTGAGGACACAGAAAACAGAGTGACTACACCGATTTATCTCTGGCACACTCCCAGTGAGACACACATTTCCAACTTAGTGTCCACACACTACATTTTTAGTGCTACTGCCCACTATACTGGCCGGCCGTTGTGGCCGTGTGGTTCTAGGCGCTTCAGTCTGGAACCGCGTGACCGCTACGGTCGCAGGTTCGAGTCCCGCCTCGGGCATAGATGTGTGTGATGTCCTTAGGTTAGTTAGGTTTACGTTGTTCTAGGTCTAAGGGACTGATGACCTCAGTTGTTAAGTCCCATAGTGCTCAGAGCCATTTCAACCATTTGAACCCACTATACTCATTATTCGCGGCAATGTCAGTTCATTCGCACCGAAGAAAATCATTGACCGGTAAGCCTTATCAATATATGAAGATGGTATCTGTTCTTTCGGACATGTCCGGAAGAAAAGATACCAGCTTCATATTCATACTAAATGTTCTTGTGTTCGCCCGCAGTCTAGTACCACCCTTTCCTTATTAATTTTGTTAGTGGGTTCTGTGGTCTGGTTCTGTTGTCAGTATTGATATTTCCCTTGGTTCTTTAGGCACTCTGATTACATCTCTGTCTCTCGACAAACATGTATAAACACACACACTGTGGTTGCGAATTTAGTTCAGTCTTTCCATTTTGTCCTGTATACCATGTCTTATGTCTTATTCTTGCAGTTCTGTGCTTGTATATATATATTTATTTCCTTGTTTCTCCTCGTATGCGTCGCTGTCTGTCGTAAATGGCTCATCTCAAACGATATTATTCTCTTCCTTTCCGTTTGTAGAGTATAGATGTAGAGACTGTAGGAAATTAGCACTGGGTGGTAGTTGAGAGCCCATTGACAACAGAGATCTCTACGACTTCGGTGGGAATGTACTACTGGTCTTCCGAGTTTTCTTAGCTTCTAGTAAAATATCTGAGGACCGTACGGACAAAAATTTAATTACCAGCTGTACAAAAAGCACGCACATTAAAAAGTTTGCTGAATCTCGAGGGGCAGTGAAGACTACCGTCACACTAAAGTTTAGTATATAGCACAAGCTTCTCTGTCGTCTTTCCTGTACTGAATTAAATTGAAATATAACTTAGGCCAAATGCCATTTTATTTTCATAGTGTATTCTGCCCTAATCGTTTAGCAAAAATTATGTGAATGCATTGGTTTGAACATATACTCTGATAGTACCTCACGATGAAATACCAAGAAACGCAAGTACTATTCAGAACGTAAACTGGACTTCTTTGCACTACCCAGTTTTCGCAGTTAGTTAACTGGACTACATGTGAATATTCAACAATTTTCCTTCACCGTATGAAACAAAGGACACTAGCTTCCACGTGTTATCATGCTCAAGCAGTTATTCGGTACATGGGATCCAACCGTTTTCGTCAGTATAACCTTCATCTGTGTTAGGCCTTGCAAGTCAGCACCTGAGCAGATATATACTGCTTTCAAACCTAACCCAAGCTTCGGATGGAAGAATGAATTAAACACAAGACATGACAGTTCTTCTAGTACTGCTCGAAGCAATAACGGGCAAATCCATGATGCTCATCGAAGATACCGGAAGATAGAAAACCCTCCCAGGAGGAAACAACTGAAAACAGGTGCACCTAATATCTCCACTCTCACCAATAAACGTGAAGATCTAGTAGACTTTATGGATAGGCGTAAGCTCAAGATATTGGGGCTGAGCGAGACAAAATGGAAAAGCTGTGGGAAGAAATCACTGAGAAATGGATATGTGCTATACTGGAGTGGTAACAATAGTGAATCCAAAAATGGGGTTGGCCTCTTGCTACATAGAGATATAGACATACAGACAGACATCAAATACGTGAGTGACAGGATCTCCCAGATGAGAATATAGGCTGGTAATACACAGCAAACTACTTTGCAAGTATATGCACCACAGACAGGCTGTACCACAGAGAAGAAAGAGCATTTCCTTAATGAAATTGAAAAACAAATAACAGAGGAGAACACCATCATTATGGGCAGTCTGAATGCTGAAGTTGGTAAGGAAAGACTAGGACGGAGGAAAACATCGTCGGTTCTCGTAGTTGTCGTAACAGGAACCCAAGAGGAGAGAACCTACTTGATTTCTGTGTGCGAACCAACATAGCTATAAAATAACGGGATATAGCTGGAATGGGAAGATCACGACTATGATAGACCTCATCATTACTGATAGAACAGTTGCTCAGAGTACGTTTCAGATGTCAAAGTCATACCCAGTGAATACCTAGACAGCGGCCACCGGCTATTAATTGCTGACTTAAAACATGTTCAATGTCCAAAATTTAAACAAAAGAGAATGCCAAAGATTAAGATGTTGAAGGAACTGGTAAAGGAAAGAAACTATGAATCACGAATAACCAAAGTACCCGAAACAGAGGCCACGCGGGGTAACCGTGCGGTCTTAGGTGCCTTGCCACAGTTCGCGCGGGGCTCCCCACGCCGGACGTTCGGGTCCTCCCGTAGGCATGGGTGTGTGTGTTGTCCTTAGCGTAAGTTACTTTAAGTAAGATTAAGTAGTTTGTAAGCCTAGCTACCGATGATCTTAGCAGTTTGGTTCCATAGAACTTACCACCACCCAAAACTGAGATAGGGAAAGTACATGAAGAATGATCTTTACTCAAAGAAACCCTTGACAAAGAACCCTCGGGCATCTGCGGAAAAAGCAAATGCCACATCAGAATAGGAGGAAACACCTTAGTGGAATGGTTGGATGAAGGCAGCAGTAAAAGATAGGAACGTACTGAAAAGAAAATTAGGCCATGAAAAACAGATAACGGATAATAGACGAAAGGAATTAGCAACTGAATATCTAGCACAAAAATACCGCAGGAAGAAACTTGTGGTAAAAAAGGGTGATGCAGGAAGAAAAGGAAAATTGCTGGAAGAACTTTATTACAAGGATAGAGGAAAAATGTCTGCGAAGCAGGAAATTACTTTACAAAGTACTAAGGAGTAAGCGAAATGAATATGTAAACATCCTTGCACTGGAAATAGATGACAGTAACTTAATATGAATAGAGGAAGGGAGCAGGTATGAAATGAAAAAGTACTTCAACATGCTGCTAAATGGAGATGGGGACAACACAAACATCAACAACTTTGAGAAATTAGCGAAGTTCAAGCCAATGGACACCCATCAACACGGCGTGACATAGGAACAGCATTACAGAGCATGCGGAATGGCAAGTCGACAGGCTTTCATGATCTCATCTCAGACATGATAGAGGTAGCTGGAATTTTAGGCTGAAATTGGCTGTTTAGAGTATTATCAGTGATTGGGAAGAAAACAAAATTCCAGAAGACTGGAGTAAAGCAGTCATCTTCCGTCAGTTCAAAAACGGCAATCGACGAAAATGTGAAAATTACAGGGGCATACACTGCTGTCAACATACCTTGAAGCTATTAGAAAAGATCATATAAATTAAATTAGAAAGATAGTAGAACATTTACTTGAGGAAGAACAACATGGATTCAGGAAAGACCGAGGTGATCTGGATCTTATTTTTTAAGTAAGAGTACTAGGAATATGGAAGATACCTTATGATTTTATTTCTGGGCATTGGAAAAGCGTATGACAGTGTTCCTGGAAACAAGAAATGGGAATATTTGGAAGACCTAAGCCTACCAAAGTACCTAACTGATAAAGTCAAGATGCTATACGAAAAGTGTTACAGCTGTGGCCAGATAGGCAGCAGACGATCAAAATTGCCTGAAGAAAAAAGAGCTGTCCAACAAGGAAGTGCCTATCACCACTCCTGTTTGTAACAGTAATGGACAAGATCCTAAAATCCAACAAGACAACAGACAGCGAACCAATGCCGTCGCTTTTGTTGATGATTCGATAGCATAGAGAGAGACAGAAGCTGAAGCACAGAAGAAACTTATTGATTGGCACCACACATTCAAATATTTCCGACTAACAGTAAATAAAACAAAGACAGCATGTGTAACCATCAACAAGCAGGGAACGACCTCAAATGTGAAGATATGTCTTGAAGGAGTCGTAGTAGACATCTCAACTACTTAGGAAGCGTGATCTCTAAAGACAATACCATTAAGCAGAATGAACTCAGGAAGTCACGGAAAGCATACACTTTCTACAGTCAAATCAGAAATCATCTCTGGGACGATAACAAACCGCGAAAAGCAAGACCGACCATGTACCACACCTATTTCGTACCAATCATGACACATGGTTTAGAATCATGTCCATGCAAAGACTTCAGTAGAACTTAGGCAAGAGAAATGAGATTCATTAAAACTATCAATCAAACAACTAGAAAGGATAAAATCAGGAATGAGGTGAATAGAAAGGTAGCTGGTATTGAGGTTCCTTTTATCAGTGTCATAAAGAAACGCCGGCTTCAGTGGAATTGGCACATAATGAGAATGAACAGTGAAAGATCTGCCAAAATTATTTCAACTTTAACATCGTAGGAAGGAGATAGCGGGGAAGACCAAGAAAACGCCGGATAGAGACTGTAAGATCAGATGTGGAGGAGAAAGGACACAAATCGGAAGTTTTTCTGGAACAGAAGACGTATGAAGACAGAAGGAAATGGCGAGCTCTTGTACACTACACCCGGGACACTGAAGTTAGAAAACGATGAAGATGGTGGTGACGAGTATCAGTTACCCGGTAGAACAGTACCACCAGTTAAAGGTTGTTGTAAATTCTGGTACATTATATAACAGTATATTGTAATCTGTCATGTGGAGAGCAATATTTTAGATGGGGGTGGTTTTGCGAATCAAATTTACAACAGGAATACTATGCAGTCTTGTGCAAATCTGAGCTGCATTTAATTAGAGCACTCATCCATAGGCAGAATGCCCCAAGTAACTTAAAGCGGTGGGTTCTACGTAAGCACAGAAGCAATAACTACTATGCAGGTAGAATATATGAGAGTACACCTGCTTTTTCTGTTACCTACCACAGTTACGAGTTTATGGAAAGCTCCAGATGAATCTAAACCTTGTTTGAGAGACTGGCAGGGTATGACAGTGCTTTTTCTGGCATGATAGGTAGGTTTTAAGAAGGTTTCAGACCGCAGATAGTTCTGAACATCGAATGAGAAACAAAGATTAATAATTTATGAAATGAAAGAAACCTGAAGAATAATTTGAATGAGCAGTCATTAGATCGTTGAATCACCAGTCAAGGAAAGGAACCGAAACATTAATATCGTATGTAAAATACTTACAGTAATAATAACACTAATAATAGTAATTATTAGGTAATATAATATAAAATAATAATTATTATAAGCTGTACTCCAATGACGAACTGATAGCCTGCACAATAAGGATTTGCTTTGTCAGTCTTTGGAGAAGCTTGAAGGTCAACCATGTCAAGGAAAGAGCTTCGGATGAGCAACACACCCTAAAGTAGGAAATTGAAGGGCTGATATTTGCTGCACAGGAACAAGCCATCAGAATCAACGCGCTGAAAAACAGAACAGAAAAATCTGCAAAGGACCCAAAGTACAGACTCTGTAGAGAAGTTGACGAGACAATCTACCATATCTTGAACTGTCGCAACAAGATCGACGACTTAGAGAGCAGAATTCACAATGAAATCTGAAGCCTAGACACTTGATTCCAAAGCTTTCAGTTAAAATGATGACAATCTCACATTTGGACGTGCTTGATTTTGTTATATCTCACACGGTATTTATGCCTGTATACACAATCGATATAGTGAAATATATGAATACAGTTAGTTACAAACACTTCAGAGTACGTTTCGAACTGTCCTCCTTCAGTGAAACTACTTTACCAAAAATACTACATGAATGAAAAGCCACCCGCGTAAGAAACTTATGAATAGTCCATTTCTAACTGAAAAGTTACAACAATGGAAACAGATATCATTCTATGTAGACGTAAATCAGAAACTACTGTGCGCATGCGTGGTCCGCTAGTGATACAGGCGCGCGTACATTCTGATTACCCCGTCAGTAATCGGGAGGCTATAAATTTCCCTTACTGGTCCCACCAGTACAATGCAGGGTCCTGTGTAGTTGGTGGCACGACTACTGATGTACCCATTTAATAGCAACGTATCTCAATTACGGTATAAAATTGCGTACCCTGCACTTAATGTAGTCCACTATTTAGTTTTACGGAATATTTTCTCTAATACGTCAGTGAACGTACTCATTTCGTCAGTAAGAATTCTTATGTATAAGAAACGAGTAAAATATTGCCAGACCTGTCTGACATTCTCTCAATTTTTTCTCTATTTCTTCTCTCATCCCACTCAAATTCCCTTCCAACAGTGAAGACGTGAGTCCGATTTCCATCCTCTTCCTTATTCGATCAAAGATTCTGCACCAAATGAAGTGACCACACCGAAACAGAACGTTAAATCGTAATCAGAATTCCTTTCTCTCTCTCTCCCCTCCCCCTCTCTCTTTTTCTCTTTCTTCTTTTCTCTCTGTCGTTGTCTCTACAGTTCACCTCGTGCAGCAGCACTTTTGCCTTACACCGATAGTTTAACTGATATTACTGCTGCTGCTGTTTTGTTTTTACCACATTGCTATTGGTTACACGGACTTCCATTACTTCTGCTGTTGTGTTATGCCTTTTCGTCGCTACATACCTTTGCACCTCAAATCCGCGTAATCGATTTTGCGTTTACCGAAGGTTCTCCACTTCATATAGTGTTTCCCTGCAACCCTTTTTCTCAGTGTCTGGTTAACTATTTCTGAATACTAATTTCCCACTGTCCGTTTGATTTTGTGCTTCACATCCACTTCTTTGGTAAACTGTCCTTTTTCACTTTCATTTTTATTATGTTTCTTATGCCCACTTCCTTCGTAGTTCGTTTGAATTACATGCCAATAAGTAGGAGGATTTAATTTGTGTTTTAACTTTGGTATTGTGTGCTGTGCTTATCCTCATGTCGTTCAAGAACTGACAGTGTGATAACATGTCACGGAGCTGCGTTACTGGTTTGAAAATTTGTTTCAAGTTATGTTCGTTGTGTTGTTAGCACGAATTTTCACAGCCAGAGTGATGTTCTTCCGTTTCAGTTGTGGTTACCGTTTGAAAACCACACCCAGACAGCACCAAAACGAAGCTCGTTAAGTAAGGACGCCATTTAGAATTTACTTTCTTCACACACAAGGCATTGCGGTGTAATACTACAACATACTTTAAAAATATTCGTAGATCATAGCAGAGGTATTTAGCCAAAAATGTATTCCACGTTGTTGTTGTTGTTGTTGTCTTCACTCCTGAGACTGGTTTGATGCAGCTCTCCATGCTACTCTATCCTGCGCAAGCTTCTTCATCTCCCAGTACTTACTGCAGCCTACATACTTCTGAATCTGCTTAGTGTATTCATCTCTTGGTCTCCCTCTACGATTTTTACCCACCACGCTGCCCTCCAATGCTAAATTTGTGATCCCTTGATGCCTCAAAACATGTCCTACCAACCGGTCCCGTCTTCTAGTCAAGTTGTGCCACAAACTCCTCTTCTACCCAATTCCATTCAATACCTCCTCACTAGTTACGTGATCTACCCATCTCATCTTCAGCATTCTTCTGTAGCACCACATTTCAAAAGCTTCTATTCTCTTCTTGTCCAACCTATTTATCGTCCATGTTTCACTTCCATACATGGCTACACTACATACAAATACTTTCAGCAACGACTTCCTGACACTTAAATCTATACTCGATGTTAACGAACTTCTCTTCTTCAGAAACGCTTTCCTTGCCATTGCCAGTCTACATTTTATATCCTCTCTACTTCGACCATCATGTTATTTTGCTCCCCAAATAGCAAAACTCCTTTACTATTTTAAGTGCCTCATTTCCTAATCTAAATCCCTCAGCATTACCCGACTTAATTCGACTACATTCCAATATCCTCGTTTTGCTTTTGTTGATGTTCATCTTATATCCTCATTTCAAGACACTGTCCATTCCGTTCAACTGCTCTTCCAAGTCCTTTGCTGTCTCTGACTGAATTACAATGTCATCAGCTAACCTCAACATTTTTATTTCTTCTCCATGGATTTTAATACCTACTCCGAATTTTTCTTTTGTTTCCTTTACTGCTTGCTCAATATACAGATTGAATAACATCAGGGATAGTCTACAACCCTGTGTCACTCCCTTCCCAACCACTGCTTCCCTTTCATGCCCCTCGACTCTTATAACTGCCATCTGGTTTCTGTACAAATTGTAAATAGCCTTTCGGTCCCTGTATTTTAACCCTGCCATCTTTAGAATTTGTAAGAGAGTATTCCAGTCAACATTGGCAAAAGCTTTCTCTAAGTCTACAGATGCTAGAAACGTAGGTTTGCCTTTCCTTAATCTATTTTCTAAGATAAGTCGTAGGGTCAGTATTGCATCACATTTTTGCGGAATCCAAACTGATCTTCCCCGAGGTCGTCTTCTACCAGTTTTTCCATTCGTCTGTAAAGAATTCGCGTTAATATTTTGCAGCAGTGACTTATTAAACTGATAGTTCGGTAATTTTCACATCTGTCAACACCTGCTTTCTTTGGGATTGGAATTATTATATTCTTCTTGAAGTCTGAGGGTATTTCACCTGTCTCATACATCTTGCTCACCAGATTGGTACAGTTTTGTCAGGACTGTCTCTCCCAAGGCCGTCAGTAGTTCCAATGGAATGTTGTCTGCTCCTGGGGCCTTGTTTCGACTCAGGTCCGTCAGTGCTCTGTCAAACTCTTCACGCAGTATCGCATCTCCCATTTCATCCTCATCTACATCCTCTTCAATTTCCATAATATTATCCTCAAGTACATCGCCCTTGTATAGACCCTCTTTATACTCCTTCCACCTTTCTGCTTTCCCTTCTTTGCTTAGAACTGGGTTTCTATCTGAGCTCTTGATATTCATACAAGTGGGTCTCTTTCCTCCAAAGGTCTTTTTAATTTTCCTGTAGGCAGTATCTATCTTACCCCTAGTGAGACAAGCCTCTACGTCCTTACATTTGTCCTCTAGCCATCCCTGCTTAGCCATTTTGCACTTCCTGTCAATATCATTTTTGAGACGTTTATATTCCTTTTTGCCTGCTTCATTTACTGCGTTTTTATATTTTTTTCTTTCATCAATTAAATTCAGTATTTCTTCTGTTACCCAAGGATATCTACTAACCCATGTCTTTTTACCTACTTGATCCTCTGCCGCCTTCACTACCTCATCCCTCAGAGCTACCCATTTTTCTTCTACTGTATTTCTTTCCCCTATTCTTGTCAATTGATCCCTTATGCTCTCCCTGAAACTCTGCACAACCTCTGGTTTAGTCAGTTTATCCAGGTCCCATCTCCTTAAATTCCCACCTTTTTGCAGTTTCTTCAGTTTTAATCTACAGTTCATAACCAATAGATTGTGGTCAGAGTCCACATCTGCCCCTGGAAATGTCTTACAATTTAAAACCTGGTTCCTACATCTCTGTCTTACCACTATATGGTTCAAATGGCTCTGAGCACTATGGGACTCAACTGCTGAGGTCATTAGTCCCCTAGAACTTAGAACTAGTTAAACCTAACTAACCTAAGGACATCACAAACATCCATGCCCGAGGCAGGATTCGAACCTGCGACCGTAGCGGTCTTGCGGTTCCAGACTGCAGCGCCTTTAACCGCACGGCCACTTCGGCCGGCTTACCACTATATAATCTATCTGATACCTTCTAGTATCTCCAGGATTTTTCCATGTAGATGTATGTATTCCACAGTTAGGGTTAGTTTATCACTTCTAGTATATATAATTTAGAGTTTTTATGAATATTTCAGTATCCCAGTTTTATGAGCTCGGCAAACAACGCTGAGAAAGCGTTTTGATATGTACAGCTTTATACATCGAAGAACCAATGACGGAAACCAAAAAAGGTTCACGACGGGTATTAAAATTTGAAGTGAGAGGATGTCGATGATAAGATTCGCTGATAGCATTGCTATTCTCTGTGAAAGAGAAGAAGAATTAGAAGACCCACTGAATGGAATGAACAGTCTAATGAATAAAAAATGCCCATAGAGAGTAAATCGAAGAAAGACGAAAGTAATGAGAATTAGCAGAAATGAGTACAGCAAGAAACTTAACATTGGACAGGTGATCACGAAGTACATGAAGTTAAAAATTCTGCAATCAAGGCAGCAAAATAACACATGACTAATGGAGTAAGGAAAACATAAAAGCAGACTAGCACTGGAAAAAGGAGCATTCCTTACCAAGTGAAGTCTACTAGTGTCAAATATAGGCATTAATTTGAGAAAGAAATTTCTGAGAATGTACGTTAGGAGCGCAGCATTGAACAGTAGTGAAACATGGACTCTGGGATAATTGAAGCATTTGAGCTGTGGTACTAGAGAAGAATGTTGAAGATGTGGTGGACTGATAAGGTAAGGAATGAAGAGGTTCTCAGCTTAATCGACGAGGAAAGGATTATACGGAAAACACTGACAAGGAGAAAGGGCAGGATGGTACAACATCTGTTGAGACATCAGGGAATAACTTCCACGGTGCTAGAGGGAGCTGTAGAGGGTACAAACTGTAGAGGGAGGCAAAGATTAGAATACATCCAGCAGATAATTTGGGACGTAGGCTGCAAGTGCTACCCCGAGATGAAGAGGTTAACACAGGAGAGGACTTCGTAGCTGACCACATCAGTCCATTTAAAAACCAACTAAGAAGCTTAAAAACAACAAGACAAGTGTAGGAAACTTCACGGATCACTAATGATGAAATAAATGGAACATGAAGTCTAGATGGTCTATATATGATCAGCGTTAAATTCTGGGAAACCGAGAAAGTCTCAGAAAAGAGAAAATCTTGAAATGTTACTCCTACATCAATTAATTCATTATTAGCTTTTTGCTTCCCTCATATTATGGTTTGCCACATGCGGCCCACTACCAATTGCTCTCCTGCGCCAACATCTTCATCTCAGGTTAGCAGAAAGACGCAACGTCCACAAGTGGTTGTTCCGTATGTTCCAGTCTCATTCTTCATATATAGTCTTTATCCTCTTCGGTTCCTGGAGAAACCTCCTCATTTCTTATATAATCAGTTCAAATAATTCCCAGCATCTTACTGTAGCACACAGTCTCACACGCTTCGATTCTGTTCCATTCTCGTTTTCCCAAAATTCATAATTCACTTCCATCTAAAGGTACAGTCTTAGAACTTCCTTCCTCGACTCAGGTAGACTTCTCTTGGCTACGAATTTTGTCTTTGCCCGTACTCCGCTTTTGCCCATCATATTCCATGGAAGCAGATTTCTGTAACTTCCTCTGCTTGGTGGTCACCAATTCTTATCCGAAGTTTATCACTAATCTCATTTCTGCAATTCTTTCCTCGCTTTGCTTTGAATCCTCTGTTCTTTCCAATCAGTACGTCCTGTAATACATCCTCACTTTCAATAGAGATAGCAATGTCAACAGCAAATCTTTTCATTCATATTGCTTCACCCTCTGTGTTAACCCCGCTTCTGAAATTATCTTTTGTTTCCTTCTTGCTTCTTCGATGTATATACTGAATACGAGTGACTGAATCCCTTTCTTATAACTATTTTAATCGCGGCACATCAATCCTTTTCTTGCAGTCTCATTGCCACCTCTTGGGGTTTTTGTACATATTGTGTATAACCTTTCTTTCTCTTTAGTTTGCTCCTATTTTTCTCAGAATTTCATTGCATTGTCGAACGCTTTTTTCTGATTCGCCAAAATCCGTCTACCTGTCTTAATTTTACTTAGTTCTTGATTCCATTATCCTAACACAACCTTAAATTCCTTTTCTATTCTTGTGTATATAATTCTTGCCTGAAACTTGGAACATCATCTGTTAAGCTGACTGTGCAACAGTTCTTTATATTACTTTTGGCAGTAACCTGGATACATGATATGTTAAGCTCATTGTGCAATAGTTCTCACACTTGTCTGTCCCTGATATTTTTACGATTGTGTTGATGATAATTGTCCAAGAATCTTTTGGTATTTCTCCAGTTTCATAGATTCTACTCTGCTTGAATAGTCATTTAGAAATTCCGAAGGATTATCGTCTTTGTCCTCCGTTTTATGTAACTCTCCCGAAGCTCTTATAAATTCCTTGTGTCAAAGTTGACGCCCTTCCTTTTGATTTAATCGAAGGCTGTTTTTTTAATTATGAATCAGATTTTCTGACGACTATTTCATTTTCAATTTCTTCGTATATTTTTTCCGTACCCTTTTTTTTCTTTTTTTGCATTTTCTGTTTACTTCATTCCTTGGTGAATGCAGTATTGCAATAGTTGAATCTTTACGAAATGTATTCGCGGTTGCGAATTTGGACAGCCATCAGGTGTATAAGGGAATGATGACAAAGAAAATTTGTGCCAGATCGGAACTCGAGCCAGAATTTCATAATTACCTGAGTGTGCGCCTTAACAGCTTTTTTTTAATTTTTTTTTCTACCAACTTTTTTTTTGCGGGCAAGTCCTCTACCAACTTTTTATTTTTAAGTGCTCTACTAATTTTTTTTTAAGAAAACAAATAAAAAAACCTCTTGGGTCTTGGGTATGAAAATAAAAGACGACGTTCTTCATAAATAACACAATATCCTTTGAAAACGTAAAACATAAAAGGTAGCTATATTTCCGCAACGGCCTTCTTTTGTATTTGTATGTTGTTTGTTAACATAAATGAGTGTACAGTCTCACCATCAGCAGCTTTTTTTTTTTTTTTTTTTTTTTTTTGGAGCACAAGAGAAAGAAAACAAATAGGCTGCAGATAGAGAGCTATGTGTGAAAAGGATAAACATGTTTAAGGAGGAAAAAAAACTTAGAAAAGGAGGATAAAGGAGAACTGAAATAAAATAGGAATACTTTCCGCGCCATGCTCCACTTTGGCGCGCCAGGAGAACAAAATGCATTCTATCATTGACCATTGAAGGGGAACGTGGGATCGTCCAGCCTTGGCTGGCACGGTTCGTTGAGATTCCAGCTTTGAGGCGGGTTGGTGAAAATGCTCTGCAAATAGTTCGCGAAAGTGGACCGATAGTGTCGATGCCGGCGAAGGGTGTGGTGATGTACTTGGAGGCGTGTCCAAAAGTCCGCCGGATCGACGATGTCGTCCCGGAAGAGGTAGTTGACAGCCATGCCACTGATCCATGTGATAGCGTGCCACTTAGCCGATGGAAAGTAGGTCGTGTCGGGATATATCATCATAGTGGGAGAAACGTGATGTGGTGGTACTCAGAGGTAGAAAGCCACAATCTTCTGTACGAGGGCCCAGACAGCTGCTGCTGGCCCACACTCAAAACGATGTAAATCTGTATCTTCGACATTGCACTTGAGGCACAGGGGTGAGTCCACCAGTGCGATGCGATGCAGTTTCTGTCTTGTAGTATACTTGCCGTTGACGAGAAGGTACCACATAGAGGTGGTGTCAGTGGTGTGATATGGTTGGTGGATCGTTTTCCAGACTGTAGGCCATGAAACCTGGGGGTGACGTGTTTCGACGGGGTTGCGGGGTGGCGACTGTCGGAGAAGGTGGTAGATGTCGCGGGTGGTCGTCTTCCTGGTCCTGGGGAGCTCGGTGCATATATAGCTGTACTCCAAAAAGAAACGGCCGATATGTGACATCGGAGGTGGGATGTGTGCCAAAGACGTCGGTGGGCGTCTCGAAACAGGCGCGAGCTCGGTGGTCAACATTCCAGTAAAACTAGCATTTTGGCTTTTCCATAACCGGAGCATAGTATTGGTGTAAAGTGCCGTTGTCCTGGCTCTCACATTAACCAGATCGAGGCCACCATCCCGCTTCGGTAAGGTGAGAGCTTCATACTGGACTCTGAAGATGTGTCCAGAACAAATGAAATAGCCGAATGCTGCCTGTAACCTGGCCGCCATTGTCGCAGTGATGGGCAGAATCTGCGCTATATGGGGTATCCGAGCTACCAGATGGGTATTGACGAAGGTGAGAGTCACTGGCACATATTCAGCGGGCGTAGTATGTGAATTTGTATGTTGGCCCGGATGCGTTGCAGCAGCGCCCGAAAATTGATCGCCGAGGTGCGGCGAATGTCTCGCGTGTACACCAATCCGAGACAACGAATGGTGTCCACCAGTTGAAATGGTACTACGCTGTCTGCGGGAAGGCCGCGGCCGATCTTCATGGCGCATGATTTTGCCACGTTCAGAGCGCTCCATGCCCCTGCACTGTAACGGGTAATCCAGTGCATCGCAGCTTGTACTTCAGCCGCTGAACGTACGACGAGGGCCAAGTCGTCCGCGTAAGCTCGGCAGCGGAACATATGATCCCGGAGTGGAATACCTGTCAAACGTCGCCGTAATCCGCAAATGAGTGGTTCCATCGCAATGGCATAAAGTACCGTCGACAAAGGGCAACCCTGCCGTACTGAGCGTTCAATCCGTATAGGTTCTGTAAGTCTGCCGTTGACGAGAAGTCTGGACGTTGCTCCACGAAGGAGCCGCATAATCACTTGCGTGAACGTCGGCGGAATTGCCATTCGGTCCATCACTGCGTTGAGGAATGCATGATTGACGCGGTCAAACGCTTGTTTGAAGTCGATGGAGATTAAAGCGCCTGGCAGTCGCGAGTGTGTTGCCACAGCGATCACATCTCGATATTCACTGAGGGCCGTCTGTATATTACGATCGCCGCCTAAGGATGTTTGTTCGTGGGAGATAATGTCCCGTAAGACATGTTTGAGTCGCACTGCCAGAAGGCGTGTGACAATCTTGAAGTCCGAATTGAGTAACGTGATCGGCCGATAACTGTCGAGTCTTGTTCCTCCTGCGGGTTTCGGGACTGGTACAAGTAAGCCTTCCATGAACATTGGTGGCGGGTTCGCCGCGCCAGACAAAAGTTCCCAGTACATGTCCCTCCATCGTGGCATCATCAAATCTTGGAAGGTTCTGTAAAATTCGAGAGGTAAACCATCCGGGCCGGGAGATCGATTCAGAGACCCCTTGGCCACAGCGCCTTGGACGTCGTCGGTGGTCACTTCAGCAGTCAGGAGGGTTGCAGCTGCTGCGTTTTGAGTACCAAGTGTCTCATGGGCAACCTCAGCAATGGCCTCTGCACCTGCAGGTACTTCTTGATAGAAAAGTCTATAGTGCGTTGTGAATGCATCCGCAATGGTAGCTTGCGAAGTCAGCCGTCGTCCATCAGGTAAGTCTAAAGTTGTCATTAGAGCCTGTCGGCGTCGACGAACATTTTGAACAATATGATGCATAGAAGGTTCTTCACCATTAATCCTGTCTTGGCTGCGGGCTCGTACAATGGCTCCCTCTAGACGGCATCTGGTCAAGGATAAAATCTTTGCCTTGATGCGTTGAGCTTCTTTGAGGCGATCCGGGGATGGAGGATGATCCATGAGTTCACGTAGAGCGCTATAGTAGAAATCAGTTGTATGGTGATTCCAACTGGCTTTGGCTCTGCCATAGTGTGTCAATGTGCGTCGGATGGCCGGTTTGGCGCACAGCAACCACCACTGCAAGTCGCTGTCCTCAGTTCATGTAACAAGGCGATGTCGATGTCCGCTGCTCTTAGCGTGTCACGGAGCAGTTGAAGTTTAGCATGGGAGCCGATATTATTAGTATTGATAGTAGCTATTCGGTACGCCTGATGGGAGATCCGTGCTGCTGATAGGGTCGTAGCTGGTGAAGATTGTTGTGGTGGATGCCCGCCGTAGAAACTTCCCCCATTTTAGTTTTGGTCTAACGGAGAAACAGATCTCATTTCCGCATCAGATGGAGGTGGGAAATCCGTGTCATCCGCCCATGAAAGGTGTCCGACAGGTTTGACATCGGCGAGAGGTGGCAGGGCTGGCCGAGTCGGCTCAATTGCGTCGGTGACAACAGTCGTTCCATGTTCCATGGCTTCTGGGCGCGGGGCTTGCGCACGATCTCTGTTGGACGGTTCACCGTGTTGTGGATGACGCGTCTCCGTGGCAGAGGAGAAAGTGTTATCGTGTTCTCCGTCGGAGTGACGTGGCATCTCTTCGTCCTGCGGAGGGGGCTCAATGGTCGAGTCTGATGTCTCGCGGCGTTTTTTTCGTCGTTTGGGCGACTTCTGCTTTCGGCAATGAGTTTCAGTGTCTGAGGAAGGAAGAGATTCACGTCGTTCCGGTACAAAAGCCGCGGGTGCTATGATGCGGTCTTCATTCTCCAGAACACTCTCACTGGTATCCTCGTGATCTTCTAGCTGTTGGACATGTTCACGGGCGGCATCGCCGCTGTCAAGGTGCTGGGACGCCTCCGGGTGTATCGGACCAGGGAGACGCTCATGAACGGCGCCTTGTGAGGACTGGACGTGCAGTGTCGCCGCATAGGTGACTGGAAGGGTGGTCGTGGTTCTGTCGGTGTTCGTATCGTCGGGCCTTAGTTGTGTGATGCGGCGTTGCAGGCATTCATTACGGACGTGGCCTTCTTTGCCACAACCGGAACATGTTCGAGGTTGTCCGTCGTAAATGACCACCGCACGGCAGCCACCGATAGAAATGTACGATGGAACGTGCCGTTTGAGATCGATTCGGACTTGTCTCACACCATTAAGCACCGGATACGTCGTAAACTGTGCCCATGTCTCGGCAACGTGGCTCTGGACTTTTCCGAACGGGCTTAGCGCCGCGATGACTTCATCTTCAGTCACCTCGAAAGGCAGTTCGAATACACGGATCGTCCGAAGGCCAAGTCCTGCATGGTCGACATCCACAGGCCCGACGTTTCCGTCGGAGTGCCGAAATTTTAGTCCATGTCGCGTCCTTTGAATGATCTCGTTGCAGGCAGCGTCGGAAGTCATCTTAACATAAACGACGCTGCTAATGATCGATAGGTGTATGCCGATGAGTTCGTCACGCGGGATCTTCACGTCTTCGCGTAGGAAGCGTTCGACGGCCAGTGCTTTGGGTCGTGCGTATTCGTTTGAGAAGGTGAACTTAAGAGTGTTCTTCCTGTAAGAGTTGGCCATTACAGCTTGTTCGACTGAGATGCGCTGTGACGAGGAAGTAAACAAAACACTCCGCGCGCGCAGCGGCGTGGACGGCCGAGCGCGGTGCGCACTGCTGCCCTGCCGAACGCAGACTGCGACAGCTTCTGCTATCCGTGCACGACTCATGGCCAGACACAATTTCCATATGTCGTCATTTCTGCGTCACACCCTGTACTCGTACACATATCTTGTAATTCCCGTACAGGAAGGACATTGTAATTGAAAGTTGATTCCAGGTGGGTCGGTGTATAAACATGATATTATAGTGCCTGTGTTGTTAAGAAGATCGATTAAGCGTTCCTTCAGATAGAAAAATACACAATTATCGGTTGCGCTGTTCAGTGTAAGTGAAATCTGGTTTCGCAGGACAGAGAGGATCAGGTTGTGGAAATGGGCCCAAATCAGTTGCTGCTAGTTGCATAAACATACAAACTTTATTTGCTAAAAACAATTAATCACACATGCCCTTAAAGAATTCAGAAACATTACGGCTGAAGGCCAGACCACAAGTTATTAAAATTGTGTTAAGTAATACACACGGCTGAAGGCCTTAGTTACAAATAGAGGAACTGAGGGTTTAAGGTCTGAATAACAAGAACTCCAGTAAGGAAATTTTAAAAGGTTTTAGACAAAAACCTTTCAAATTTTAATTTAAGTAGGCTGACGGCCTAACCTTAAAATATTTCACATAAGGTTCAGCTGAAGGGCACATACTGAACATTAAAACTAACTAAATTAATACACTGCTGAAGGCCTCACACAGTACTTGAGACAAAAGAAAATCACAATCCCAAACAACAGAACAGTGGTGCTCAGAAGAGTTCCAAGGATCGGCCTGGGGAGAAAACTCTAACAAAAGTTTAGGTGAGACAGCCAGTCAAGCTTAACACTAAATAATCGGGTGACAGCACGACCTCGGGATTGCTGAAGATCCAGCCAACAACCTAATCAATTCCCTTCCACCCGACCAATGACACGACAACCGAAAATATCAGCGAGGACGAAGATCGCAGCAGCACTATGTCTTGATAATTGGCATCTAAACACAGCCAAGGCGCAATAATCACTGAAAGAAAAAAAAGAGAACAACATCGAACTGTCCGTGCTGCTCGTTCCCAGTTTCCAGGGCGTAGAGATTTGTAGAAGTCACTAAAATGACTCGATTCTGAGGATTTCATTCGTCGTAAATGATACGTGCCTGTGAATAGCATCCCTTTGCTAAACCACAGAGAATACCATCTAATGCGTTGCCCACTTTGTACAATAGCTCTCCATTTCCTTACTGTGTTATTTACACTGATAAGAAAAAAATATCAGAATTTTTGTGCAGCAGCATGTATGTTCAGATTCCGCGCCAGTCCATAAGAGTGACACCAGTAGCGCTAGTATGTAAATGCAAAACCGGTTTGCTTCAAATAAATGCTGTAACGACCGTGGGGGTTAGTTAGCTTTGAGATTGGTTGTCGCGAGTATGTCTTTATGGCGACAAAGACGCTGAGTTTGAACGACGTTGTCTAATAGGTCTATGAGAAGCTGGATGTTTTGTCCGCGTTACTACAGGAAGACTGGGCAGGAATGTAGCCACTGTACGTGATTGCTGGCAACGGTGGTCACGAGACTTTATGGTCGCAAGAAGACCAGGCTCCAGGTCATTTGGCCCTACCTAGAGGGAAGACCATCGTGTTCGGCGTATAGCTCTGGCGCAGCAGCAATTTGAGCGGCAACT
Source organism: Schistocerca americana (assembly GCF_021461395.2). Lineage (NCBI taxonomy): Eukaryota > Metazoa > Arthropoda > Insecta > Orthoptera > Acrididae > Schistocerca > Schistocerca americana. Next base: position 192,163,134 of record NC_060124.1, on the reverse strand, counting down.
GGCACCACATTGACAGATCGGTTATTTCAAGCACAGCATCGAGCCAGGCGCCGTCTTGCGCGCACGCACTAGCCTTAAATCACCACCGTTTGCCACTTCAGTCGTGCCAACCTGTCTACGTGCTAGACACACTGGACCTACACCTGGAGTTACAGTCAGGAGTGCCATTTCATATGACAACAGGAGCTCTGACTGAAAACCTGTTCGTCAATGTGGTGATGCGACCTGTTGCTCAGCCATTCACGAGTAGCGTTCCATGGAATGTCTCCAGCAGGATATCTGTCACTCACGTACTGATGTTGAAACCCAACTTGCCCTACAGAGTGTCGGCATGTTGCCTTTTGCTGCTCGATCACCAGATCTGTCTCCAGTTCAGCACATATAGGACATCATCGGACAGCAATTACAATGTTCATTTATTGACCGACCAAGTGCAAAAGCCATGGAATTCCACTTCACAAACTGACATCCGGCACTTTTTCAACATAATGCATGCACGTTAGCATGCTTGCAATCAATATTCTGGTGATGACACCCGTTATTAATGTACCAGCATTTCACTTTCGCAATAGCTTGCTTCGCTCTTACGTTAACCTATGATCTTGCAGTGTTAACGAAATATGTTACCTAAGAAAAGTCTCAGATATTAATTTTGACACTAATTGTTTTTTGCTACTTCGATTTTTTTCCGTCCGTGTATCTATCACAGCTTATTAAACTTCTCCGATGCCAGCGCAACTTCAAAATGATATCTATGAAATGTTTCGCAACCGTATCACTTCCTAAGCACAAAAAGAAACAAAACCAAACATAAATTAGTCAAAAACGTCGACGAGAAGACCACTGACTACTAATTCTTATAAAGGGTATCATATCTCACATGTAGTTTAGCGTGGAAATGTATAAGTTTCTGAGGTCCTTTTTCTTCTATGTTTCATCATTGCTATCTCCTGCAAGAGGGTGGGACACTTTGCAATATGGCTATTGTGATAAGAACATGTTTACCAAGATAAGTATCTAGAATAAGAATTGATTTACTGAAGGTGCGACTCGTGATATTTATCGCTTGACCTAACAATAAATTATATATGCAATATTACTTCGGAAATAAATAAAAAAAGAATTATTCATAGCAGAATACACTTACTGAGCCGTGGCTCGCTCGCTCTGATACCGTTTCTTCTTTTGGGCATTTTCTCCCCATCGAGTGGCTCCTTCTTGCTCCCTCAGTTACTAACTGACCGAGTTGCTCACTTGCCTCCATCAGTGGCACCAGCAGCGCTTACCGATACTAGTACTACTGTACCATCTTTGGTGTGACCGATATATTTCCGTGTGGTGGGGTGGAGTTTGCAGGTTGTCGGTCAGTTGCGACAGAGCAGCGAGGAAGTCTCCATAGCATGTGGTCTGGCCGGGGCCGCTGGCGGCGTGCACGCAGGGTCGGAGATGATACTGGAACTGAGTAATTAGTTAACTTGTTATGAAACACCAACTGCTGTGGCAGCTCTTCGTTCATTTCCAGTTGTTGCTTCCTAGGCCATTTCCGCAAGCAGCAACGTATGGTGTGCTGGAGTCGGCATATTTTGCAGCTGATTTCCTGTATGGTGTTTAACTATCGGAATGATTGAAACTTATCAGTGAAGTCTGTCAGCGGTATCTTCTGCTTTGTGTACATTAACGTTCCGGTTACCTGCCCTGGTCGTTAGCATAGTTTTCGGGCAGTGTGTTTTCCTCCCCGTGTTGGTGCTGTCCAGCACGGCGAGTAGTTCGACAGTTCGATGTTGTTCTCCCTTTTTTCTTTCAGTGGTTATTGCGCCTTGACTGTGTTTAGATGCCAATCTTCAAGGCATAGTGCTGCTGCGATCTTCGTCCGCGCTGATATTTTCGGTTGTCGTGTCATTGGTCGGGTGGAAGGCAACTGATTAGGTTGTTGGTTGGTTCATCAGCCATCCCTAGGTCGTCCTGCCACCCGATTATTTAGTGCTACACTTGGCTGCCTGTCTCACCTAAACTGTTGTTAGAGTTCCTCCCCAGGCCGACCCTTGGAACACTTCTGAGCACCACTGTGCTGTTGTTTGGAATTGTGATATTCTTTTGTGTCAATTACTGTGCGAGGCCTTTAGCCAAGTACTAATTTAGTTTGGGATTGTGATATTCTTTTGTCTCAATTACTGTGCAAGGCCTTCAGCCATGTACTAATTTAGTTTGTTTTAGTGTTCAGTATGTGGCCTTCAGCAGAACCTTATTTGAACTATTTTAAGAAACGGCCTTCAGCTGTCTGAAGTAAAAAAAAAAAAAAAAAAAAGAAGTCATCATATGAAAATTTTCTCTCTATCTTAATTTATTATCCAGGCCTTAGACCTCGAGTGGTTGAACGATGGTGACGCCACGAGTGACCGCAACGTGTTTTACGTACAGCCAAATCGCAGAAAGTGACACCAGAGGCTCCCCAGCTCTGAAGAGCAGGATAGGCGATGTTTCATGAAAAATCTGATGACAGAGTACAAGAATAGTCCAGTCACAAATATTTCGGAGAGCATTGCTCCGGGCACATTGTTCAACATGGGATTGCACAGCAGACGACCCCTACATGGCCCCCTGTTGACTCAAGCACGTCGACAATTATTATTGTTTTGGGGGCGGGAAAACCAAGACTAAACAGTGATCAATGGAAAAAGTCACCTGGTTGGATGACTCCGGTTTCTTGCTAGCCCGGCCGACGATCGTGGCCAAACACACCTTCACGCAGGCGTTCGCCTGCGTGAGACAAATAGACTATTGTGCTACGTACGCGAACTGGTAGGACAATATTATGAGATACCGGATACTCATCTGGGCTTCCATGGGACCTGTGGCACAAATAGAAGGCACTATAACGGCTGTGGACTTGGTGAACATTATTCTGGACCATCTGTATAGTTTCATGCTTGATGTCTTCACCGATTTATTTATTGATTTATTTACATGTCAAGTTCCGTAGGACCAAATTGAGGAGCAAATCTCCATGGTCATGGAACGTGTCAGTACATTAACTTACAACATAAAAGTAATAACAGATAAAAATAAATGTTCATGAACCTGAAAGAAAATCAGTCCTTAAGTTTAAGCAAACGCTACCAGCAATACAATGAGAATCAGCTTAATTTTTCAAGGAACTCCTCGACAGAATAGAAGGAGTGACCCATGAGGAAACTCTTCAGTTTCGATTTGAAAGCGCATAGATTACTGCTAAGATTTTTTAATTCGAGTGGCAGCTTATTGAAAATGGATGCAGCAGTATAATGCACACCTTTTTGCACAAGAGTTATGGAAGTCCGATCCAAATGGAGGTTTGATTTCTGCCGAGTATTACCCGAGTGAAAGCTGCTTATTATTGGAAATAAATTAATATTGGCAACAATAAACGACAATAAGGAATATACATATTGAGAGACCAATGTCAAAATACCCAGACTCGTGAACAGAGGTTCGTGAACTTACACCATTTATTGCCCGAACCGCCCGTTTCTGAGCCAAAAATATCCTTCTAGAATGGGAAGAGTTACCCCAAAACATAATACCATACGACATAAGTGAATGAAAATAAGCAAAGTAGACAAATTTACGTGTCGAAGTATCACTCACTTCCGATACCGTTCGAATAGTGAAAATGGCAGTATTAAGTCTTTGAACAAGATCCTGAACGTGGGCTTCCCACGACAGCTTACTATCTATCTGAACACCCAGGAATTTGAACTGTTCAGTTTCACTAATCATATGCCCGTTCTGTGAGATTAAAATGTCAGGTTTTGTTGAATTGTGTGTTAGAAACTGTAAAAACTGAGTCTTACTGTGATTTAACGAGAGTTTATTTTCTTTAAGCCATGAACTGAGGTCATGTACTGCACTACTTGAAACCGAGTCAATATTGCACACAACATCCTTTACTACCAAGCTAGTGTCATCAGCAAACAGAAATATTTTAGAGATACCCATAATACTAGAGGGCATATTATTGGTATAAATAAGGAACAGGAGCGGCCCCAACACTGATCCCTGGGCCATCCCCACTTGACAGTACCCCACTCAGATCCCACATCACAGCCGTTATCAACATTGTGCATAATGACCTTTTGCTGCCTGTTGCTAATGTAAGAGGTGAACCAATTGTGAGCTGCTCCCCTTATTTCGTAATGGTCCAACTTCTGGAGCAATATTGTGAGATCAACACAGTCAAATGCCTTTGTTAAATCAAAAAATACGCCAAGCGCTCGGAACTTTTTGTTTAACCCATCCAGTACCTCACATGCAGTGACATCTCCCAGCAGGTTAACAACAGGCATCACAAGAACGTAATCGTGTTTGAGTGGCTTGAGGAGGATTATAGTGAACTGAAATTGATGTCTTGGCCACCAAATTCCAATGGCCTGAAGCCGGTGGAACACATCTGTGACGCTTGGGCACGCCAGGTTATCGTTCATCAACCACTGTCCCATAAATGACGAGAATTGCTTTATTTATCCGTTTGCCACATACCTCCGCAAACCTACGAAAGCCTTGGCGAATATATGCCACTCAAAATCGTTGCTGCATTACATCCAGTAGGTGCAGCAAAAGCTATGAAGCAGGTAGTCATAATGTTTTCCTCATCAGTTGATCTCCTGTAATAACATGGTGTGCCTATCTTAAATATCTTGTTGTAACAGTAGCTGTTTTGAATGTTACTTCGTAAGCACTCCACATCATCGTAACTGCACTGATACCGATATACATCGAGGTGACAAAAGACATGAGATACTTCCTAATATCGTGTTGGACTCCGTTCGCACGGCGTAGTCCAGCAACGCGACATGGCATGGACTGAACAAGTCGTTGGAAGACCAGAAATAATGCGCCATCCTCTCTCTACAGCCGTCCATAAGTGCGAAAGTGCTGCCGATGGAGGACGTTTCACACTATCTGACCTCTAGATTAGGTCTCATGTAGGTTCGATGGGATTTATGTCGGGTGATCCGGTTAGCCAAATTAGTCTCTCGAATTGTCCAGAATGTTCTTCAAACCGGTCGTGAATTATTACGACCCGATGACATGGAGCATTGTTATCCATAAAAATTACATCATTATTTGGGAACATGAAGTTCATAAATGGCTGCAAATTGTCTCCAAGTAGCCGAATGTGACCTTCTCCAGTCAATGCTCGGTTCTGTTGGACCATTCTATGGAACCTCAGCCCACAAAGTTGCGAAGATCGTCCACAAACTAAGTTCCGTTACTATTTATATCCGCGGCAGCATTACGATTGCAGTTCCGAGCATGTGCGGCAGTTACTCTGACTCAAGGAGAAGACGGGCACGCCATGTTCAGATCGCTGCTGCCGAAGTGTGCTTTGTAGTGTTTCTTTATAATATCAACCATAATTAAAAATGCCGATGCGTGTGAAATCAGATCTGTGATTCGTTTCCTAAATGTAAATAAAGTTAAACCACAGGAAATTCATCACCAAATCTGCGAGGTTTACGGACAAAATGCTATGAGTGATTCAATGGATAGAAGATGGGTCAGACTGCTCAATGTAGGACGGGATTAAGTGCACGATGAAGAACGAAGTGAACGCCCGTCTGTGGTTACTGATGAACTGGTTCACACAACTGAAGAGAAGATTATGCACAACCATAATTTTACACTTAGTGCCCTTGCTAAGGAAGTTTCGCTAATCTCACGAACACTAATTCATGAAATTGTTAGTTTTCTTTCTCGGATATTCACGGGGGATGAAACTAGGGTATCGTACGACATCCCTGAAACAAAACGGCGATCACTGGAATCGAGGCACACTTCATCCCCAACGAAGGTTAAGCCAAAGCAAAACTTGACACGACGAGAAGTCATGTGCACCGTTTTTTGGGACAGAAAAGGCATTTTGGTGATTGATTTCTTATCACGAGGGCAAACAATCAATGCACATGGTTACTGTGAGACCATTAAGAAATTGAGCCGCGCAATACAGAATAAACGCTAAGGATTACTGTCAGAAGGTGTTGTTTTTCTCCGCTATAATGCCCGACCTCTCACGGCGAAAGTGACCAAAGAACTCTTACGGTAATTTCACTGGGACGCGTTTGATCAACCTCCGCACGGCCCGGACCTCGCTTCTAGGGACTTTCATCTCTTCTTACACCTACGATGATGACGAGCTGAAAGAACACGTTACCACATGGTTGAATACACAGGCGGCCACCTTCTATGAAGAAGGCATACAAAAACTTGTGCCACGCTATGACAAGTGCCTACAAAATTTCGGATGCTGTGTAGAAAAGTGTTTTAACAGTTGTAGATTTTTTTGCAATAAATGTCCTTTGTGCATCTGTATACGTTTGTTTTAGATAACCAAACGGAACTTACTTTGTGGACATACCTCGTATTTGGCTGCCACCAGCTTGCACAATGCTTCGTTGACAACTTTCGTAAGGTCTCCTCCACACGAAACCCACTATGAGCTCTTACCAACTGAAGCAGGAACTCATCTGACTAGGCCACCTATTTGCAGCCATATAGGGCCCTACCGATATGGTCACGAGCCCAAGAGAGGCGCTGCAGCCGCCCTTGTGCTGTTACCAAAGTCACTTGCGTCGATCATTTGCTGTCATAGCCCATTAACGGCACATTTCGCTGCACGGTTCTATGGGATACATTCATTGTACGTCCCACATCGATTTCTGTGTTTATTTCACGCAGCGTTGCTTGTCTTTTAGCACTAACACCTCTACGCAACCGCCACTTCTTTCGCTCGTTAAATGAAGACCGTCGGCCACTGCGTTGTTTGTGGAGAGAGGTGATGCCTGAAATTTGGTATTCGCGGCACAATCTTGATACTGCGGTTCGCGGAATATTGAATTCCCTAGTGGTTTCAGAAACAAAATGACCCATACGTCTACTCCAATTACGAAACCGCGTTCACTGTCTATTAAATCCCCGTGAGGCCATATCCACGTTGGAGACCTTTCATAATCACGTTGGAGACCTTTTCACACGAATCACCCTAGTACAAAATCACCGTCGTTTTATACCTTTTGTCCACGATGCTACGGCTATCCCATGACTTTCGTCACCTCAGTGTATGTAGTTCACATAGGCATAGGCAAAACAATCACTTTTCAACAGTGTGAAATGAGATAGGGCTACATACAACTTACACCACAACCGAGAGTAGAATCTGCAAGATAGTATGTGAGAGACGGCTAGGTGTTACCCCTGCAGTGTACGATTTTTGTTTGGTTACCCAACGATTTACGTAAGTCGTCTGAAACCCTCCAGAACTTTCACTACCGCTTAAGCTGTAAGAAAAGCATAATATTCGTTCTAGACATATTCCCGTATAAATATCTGTCGTTAGATGCCGAGACATATGATCAAAGGATGCTCGTGTAAGACGCATCGACTACGCGATCTGCTGGCGCTTCCTACAGGAGACAGACTTCAGTGTTTTCGTCCCGCGGTCTCCAGAATCCAGCTGACCGTATAGGGCTGCCTGAACCTCGCAACCAGGCAACGCCCTTTACGAATGCTCCCAGGGCTTCGATTGGAACCCTGCGGGAGATTTTCGCAGATACCGATGGGACTGCGAGCCTGTCGCAGAGGCCTCTCCCTGCCGGATCCGCGCTGAGCTTCCTTCGCGCCACCGCGGTCCTACGGGCGCAGTTCCTTCTCCGGAGAAGGCTGTAGGCACCTGGAAGGTAGGGCGCACACTGGCCGTAAGTCAAGCGGAGTTTCCCTCTCAGAACTACATACTTCAAAAGGGAAGAATTACCTTTCGACTTTGTACTTGATAACCGTGCCTCCTATTGGACTGAATGCTATTTGACATGATAGGGTTTATACCACCGTGTAAGCTGCTCTAAATACGAGGGTCGGTCAAAAAGTAATGCCTCCCATTTTTTTTCCACTTAAAGAAATTAAGTTAAGTGAAAAATTTGAATTTGGCGCCATTCCTCAAACCTTCTTCTGCAATCCACTGCAGTAGTAATATTCTGTGTCAACAGGTGGCAGCACAGCAGAAGTTTGTAAGATGGCCGACATCGATGTTCGTTTGAGACAGCGTTGTGTGATTGAATTCTTGAATGCAGAAGGTGAAACGCCCATACGCATTCATGAAAGACTGAAGAAGGTGTATGGTGTTGTGACAGTGGATGTCAGCACTGTTAGACGATGGGTTCGTCGTTGTAAGGAAGCTGAAGGGCAAACACCGTTGACTGACGAAAAGCGGAGCGGCAGGCCGGTGAGTGCAGTGACTCCACACAACATTCAGCAAGTTGATGACATCATTCGTGGTGACCGTCGGGTGACTGCAGATGAAGTGTGTCGCATTATTTCTCTTAGTAAAGGCAGTGTGATCACGATTAGTAAACAATTGGGGTACTCAAAAGTTTGTGCACGGTGGGTTCCAAGAATGTTAACCGATCAGAATAAAGAGGCAAGGAAAACAATAGCCTCCCAACACTTGCAGCGCTTCCGTTTGGAGGGAGATGAGTTTCTGAAAAAAATTGTGACCGGGGACGAAACATGGGTGCATTTTTTTGAACCCGAATCAAAGAGGCAGTCAATGGAGTGGCGTCACACAAGCTCGCCGAGGAAGAAAAAATTCAAAACTGTGCGATCGGCAGGGAAAGTTATGGCAACAGTTTTCTGGGATACAGAGGGTGTGATTGTGGTTGATTTTTTGGAGCAGGGATGCACAATAAATTCTGTTCAATACGTCACAACCCTCAACAAACTTAAAGCACGTCTTCAGCGAGTTCGCCCAACAAAATCAATGGCAGATGTTCTTCTTTTGCATGACAATGCAAGACCACACACCAGTCGTCACACCTCTGACGAGATTGTCAAAATTGGATGGGAAGTTTTGCCTCATCCCCCATACAGCCCTGACCTGGCACCATCAGACTTCCATCTGTTCGGGCCACTAAAAGAAGCTCATCGTGGGATTCATTTTGAAGATGAGGAGGCCGTCAAAACATCCGTGCGTCAATGGCTTAGGAAGCAGAGCTGTGATTTTTACCGTGCTGGGATACATGCCCTTGTTCAAAGATGGACCAAAACTGTAGAGATGGGCGGAGATTACATTGAAAAATGACAAAATGATCCTCAATGTTGTGGTTTTCAACCTATGTAATTGCATTTAAATTTCCTGACAATTAAACGTAGAAAAAAAAATAGGAGGCATTACTTTTTGACTGACCCTCGTATCAAAAGATAAATGATAACAGTGTGATGACTGACACCTATTGTAATAAAGTATTTGTATCAAATCTCGGCGCAATGAATTATGTTGGTTTTTTTGTTTTCAACCTTGCTTGTTGTTGTGGTCTCCACTCAGAAGACAGGCTTCATGCATCTTTCCATACCCTCTTGTACAAGATTCTTCATCCACATGTAACTATTTAAGCTTACATCAACGTTAAACTGCACTCTGTATTCAGGTATTAGTATTCCACTGCAATTTTTACCCCGTGGATACCTGTGAATAACACAGATTTACTTGAATCGTTGCTAACAGCCGTTCACTCAATTCCTTTCAGGGGCGATACAGCCCTACAGCAACGTTGTTATTCTGAATCTCTTTCTATGCCATTATTCGACACCGAATATTATGATTCACAATGGCACGTACCAAGTCAGTCCAAGAAGTTTCAACTCCGAGAATCAAGAATTTTCGCCTATTATGGACATTGTTATTGGCAAGATGTTAGTCTCATGGATTCATGTTTTTCGAGTCGGTTAGCAAGTGATGAAACAATTCTGAGTCAGATAAAAAATCAATGAAAGATCAATTTTTAGTGTGTGATGTATTTACACATTAATGGAGAATCCAGGATGGAATAATGACAATGCCTCGGGCTGCTGAAGCCAGAGACAGTAGTCGTGTGCGTGTGAACTGCAGTTGCCTGAATGTATCAGGTCTAGAAGTATGAAACCTGAATTTGATTGCAATAATTGCACGTCTGTTGTTTGAGACTGGCAAACAATATTTTGATCAAAATAATCTTCATTGCTATTTATACAGCGAACCAGTCAGCGAGCCATTTTCGTATATTTCGATACGAATTGAAACGTTGCTCAGCGAGAGCGTGTCCCAGTGATGCAAACAGACGATAATGGGAAGGAGCCAGATCTGGAGATTAAGTCGCATGTGCTAGTATTTCCCAACTGAACTCCTCGATCATTTTCCTGACCCGTTTTGCTTTGTTTGATGGTGGTGTTATCATGGAGCAATATGACTTTGTGTTGCCTTTTTCCATATTACGGTCGTTTTTCAAGTAATGCTTGATTTAAATCGATCATTTGCTGTTGGCAGTGATCAGTGTTAATGCTTTCACCAGGTTTTAGCAGCCCATAATAAATGACACCCTTCTGATCCCAACAAACACAGAGCATTGCCTTCTTTCGAAAGTGATTTGGCCTTGCAGTGCATGTCGATGGTTTGCTTCGATGCACCAATTATTTACGACGCTTAGGATTCTCAAAATATATAGATCTTTCATCACCTGTCACTATTCGATAGAGAAACGACTTTCTTTTGGATCTGGTGAGCAGCATTTCACAAGTGGTCTTTGGAAATGCTTCCTGTCCTTCTTTTGGTTCATGCATAGCCCATTTTCACCTTTTACACATTTCTCATAGCTTTCAACAGAAGAGAAACGGCTTTTTTCGTCAAATTCAGTTGTTCCGAAAGGTACTATTGAGTTTGAGTGTCATCCAATGAGGTCTGCAATTCGTTGTCTTCGAACTTTTTCGGTGATTTCTAGTGCTCGTCGTTTCTCACTTCAAAATCACCACTTTTGAGTGTTTTAACCACTAGAAACACTGTGTTTTCCCAAAATTTCCGGCGAACAAGCTTCGACAAGGATTCGATGCGATTCTGCAGCTGTTTTGTTCAAATAATAACAGAAAACCAATAAAGTACGCAAATTGTAGTTCGTAGACACAAAACTCTACATGCTTACGGGTTTGAAACAGATACCAACGTATGGAACGCGGATTACTATGTGTTGACAGTCGCCGTCAGCCGTTATAGGAAGCAGATGGCGCAGCAGACGCGGTCTCACGGGTCCTACCCTGACGGCTAACACCATCTGTATGGGAATTCCGGTTTCATACTTCCACACCTGGTATGCGTATTGTCTGCTTTAAAAGAAGGGCTTTTGGCTGAAAGTTAACTTGCCTTGCAATCCTTTTGCTGTGCCTTTCTACTGGTCAGAATCTCAACTATGTTGTGAATAGCCATCTGTTCTTTTCACAATATTGTCTTACTTACAAATTGATAGTTTTCTGATGTTTTTCCTTTACTTCTACTGAGAAACGATGCTTCCGACAAATTACGCTATTCTAGGTCAACGGGAAGTCCCCTGTAGTCCTAATGAATAATTTTGCGCCCATCGAAATATCTGACTTAAATTGCCCTATCTTTTGCCTGCACTGACTGATATCACCGTAATATGCGACGTCAATTTGAACATTATATGTCTATCCGTTCCTGTGAAAAAGGACTAACAGACAACACAGCGGTCCTATATTGGTTCCGTTTCTGCCTTTTGAGTCACGGAACCCTATAAACATAGAAAAGTTATGCTGGTGGTTTAAAAGGCCTGTGGTGTTCCACATCGTCTCTTCCGCCCCTTCCCTGCCTCCCCCTACAAACACATACACACACACTTTTGAGTGCAACGCACAGAACGTAGTTCCAATCATGTGAAACAGAAAAGTCCGTCATTGGGATGTTGTTCAACTCGTGTGTGTAGGTTATGTCGACAGAACGTTGATCCTTCATGTCAGTTCCCGCACTTTCTCGTTCCGTGGTAGTTTCGTACTGATTACATACAGTCTCCTCATACGTGATATGTTTATACAGAAAAGACATATCGGGTTTCTCATTTCGATCGTCGCGGCAGGCGTCCACCCGTTTTTGGTTTTTGTTCGCTTGTGAAGGAGTACTGGACTAGCTCTGCGGATACTTTTCTCTTTTCCTAAGGATTCTGGAGAATGGCGTGAACAGCTGATTCAGGGGTGTTGCACCACTACGATTTTCGTCACAACGCGGCCGCATGTCTAATACTTAACGCTGCCTGCTCACAACTGACTGGTCGAATACAAAAATGATGTTTCCATCTTAACTTCTAGAGTTCAAGTCATACTCGCTTATATGCCAGGAATACATTCAGCCTCGGAACTTTTGTGTTAGGCCGAAACTGAAATAGTATAATAAAAACACTTGCAATGAAAACCAGGAAAGAACATCATTTAAGGACTTAGTTCACCGGTTACAACTAACTGGTGCAAGTTTCGCAGACATATGAGCTCAGAAAATAAAGATTAGAGCAATGCATGTCGGGAAACACCTCAAGTACTTACGAAAACAAGTACAATGTATAGACGCATTTTGCAGTCAATGGGTGACCTGTTTGTACAGCTTAGCAGAAAGCGCGAAGTGGGCCACACACGGAGCGAAGCTGAACGACCAGTTAACGACCGTAGGTCTGGTTTAATAGGTAGCCGCAGTGTGGCTTTTAGGTGCTTTGCCATTGTGGCATTATCAAATGCCGATCTGACACTCAGTCGCCGCCTCAGAAAATAAGAAACGCAATTAAAACGAAATACTGCACGGTACGAAGTTTATACGATCCGCATAGAAACAACACGTAACTTATCTCCTCGTAGGTTAATTACAGACTGTGGCGAAAGGAAGGCCAGAAGAATTATAATTATAATAAAATAGTTGATTCGGGGAAAATAGAGCGTCACATATGAAGGGATAAATGCTAGAAAAAAAATAGTTACGCTCTACAAGTCTATCTGCTATGTCAACAAAAAGTTCTGCCATATATTACGTAACTCCACGATCTGATACGAAGTCACCACCGGTTAATCATGTGTGCATGCACACTCGCCAACCAAATGGGTAATGAAACCTGGCGACTAGAGCAGACCTGCTTAAACCAAAAATAGAAATAGAAATTAAGCTTCTTGGCTCAGAAAAACACTGAAGAGAGAATTTTCCTAATCGTAGTCAGGCCTAAGTAAAGCCCTCATTTTTCCCTTAGATGCTGTAGTGACAGAAATTAATAACGCGTGACAAAATTTCTTGTGAACAATTAATACAGTTCTAACAAAAGTAATTCACCCACAAAGGGAGGGGGAAACGAAATGAAGCTTTACCGGTTGGGAGGATATGTTTTGTTATTCCAGTGGTTACAAAATCGACTCGAATTCAATGAACGTCGCAGTATGAGCACATTTATCAGTATGACGTTGCATTCTTTGTCTCGGGTGCATGCACTGATTCGTTGGGAAGCGTGTCGTAAAGTGACTGTAACCTTCCTGAGTCAAGCTGGCTCACAGCTGCTGTAACTGATCCTCGATATCCTTGATACTGGAACTGGGACGGTGGTGACGTCACAGCTCGTCTCGCGCATGTTCTAGCGGATACAAATCTGGGGATTTAAAATGTTGAACAGTGCTAACATGGACGATGGATAAATATTAATTACTCACTAGATGTAAGGCAGTTGCCTTATTGACGCATTTCGAATACACTCATCTTCAGAGTATGTGGTAAAAGTCACAAAAATCAAGAGTAGTGCAGTGATAATAGATAAAAAACAAACAATAAAACACAAAAAACTCATGATAAGTGTTTTACACTTTTTTACTTTGTTGTTATGAGCTCTGTTGCAAAAGAAATTTACCTTTCTTCACTCATGTTTCTTCTCCGTTTCCCCGCCCCTTCCTGCCACACCATTCAATTACATTTACTGTGTTTTAGCAATATCGTATAAACAATGTCCTATTTGATACATTTTTAGATTTTATTTCTGTTGCTGTGGTTCATAAAATTTGTGACCATTCTTTTACGTTATCTGTGTATTTTAACTAATTAATTTATTTACTTTTCGTGCGTTCAACGCATAAATATTGCACCATCAGCACCACTTAAAAGCCAGTCTGTTGTATTACGCATTATGTTACGCCTTGTGCGCCCAGTTACATTTTGCTATGTGTCATTTTCACGTGAACCTGTACTGTCTGTATGGCGTTCTTGCCTCTGACTTGGTACCTGTTTTTCACGGGCTCTTTACTGTATTTTCTTATTTGTCGTTTAAATACTGTCACTGTGCCCCTCTTGATTAGAGTAACCTTTTCCAAACATTCTGAAGATGAGTCCATTCGAAACGCATCAATAAAGCCAAACGTTGCCTTACATCTAGTGACTAATTAATATTCGCCGGGCGTCCTTATCGGCACCGTTCAAACTTTAATAAAACGGGCACATACCCTTCGTGTGACTAAGTGTCACACCTTCAAGAGCAGGGGATCGCAAACAAATCGCAGAGACAAGTGTCGTGTGTGGGTGGGCAGCGTTCTATTGAAAAGTTGGTACCAAAGTACTGTCACTTGAGAAGTAACACTCGAGGATTCGTGACCTGCCTCTGCGACCTCAGAATTCTCTCAAATACTAAGAGCCGTGACCGGAAGTCATATCCGATGGTTAGCACCCCACGACGCTAACATTAACACTACTGTGCCTCTCCAGAATGCTGGAAGAATAGGTTTTGTCACCAGCCCGCCGTCAAGCTCGACGTTGATCATCTAGGGTAGTGCAGAACCGTGACTGAGCGCTGAACACAAAGTGACGCCATTCCTCTTTCCAGTCACTGTATTACTCCAAAGTTATCCCGCCTGTGATGTGAAGTATACTGCAGCCTGCTAATGGGAGTGTATTTCCCTTGTAGGCAGCATTTAGTTTCAAGTCAATGGTGCGGGACGAATCATTTGAGGCTGGCAGTCCACTAATTGTTATCTTAATGCAGGTAGGGATGTGAATGGGTTAAGAAATGCTTGGTGCACAATACTGCAATACATATTTAGATAACATTAGATTTACTGTCATTCCAATTGCTCCGTTGTGAGGAGGCCATCCAGGATGTAGAACATGTCAGAAAAACAATAATACCTGACAAATATTTACAAATGAAACAAATAAGCTAATGTACCTTCTACAGGTCCCAAATTGAATGTACGTCAATTTTTTTAATGAACACTATGTGAAAGAATCACTTTACAACCAGTCATCAGTAAGATCGCATTAATGCACTGAATTTAAAATAAAAAAAAATGTTTTTTATTCATAAGGTAATAAACATATAACAGAACTACTACAATACTTATTTACAGTGAACACATTACTGCACTAAAATGGTGCAGTGCTCATTCGTGGTCGACTGGAAGCTTTATGACTAGGATGCCTGCTCTGATATTACTATGCAGTCCAAGATCGAACCTCTTAAAACCAAGTGCTACACTATTATGGATATTGCACAATTCGACCAGCCAGCTAAATGGAGATGCACAATGAGGCCCTTTTCAACTTTTGACAGATACTGACAACACTGTCTCATACGAGTACGCCGCATGTCCCTGCCATTCACTCATCTGACACTCTTCATGGACTGCATATACTCTAACGGGCGTAATACCAACACTAAACGCGAACAACACTAATACACTCTGGTGAAGGTTCTACTGTCACAGGGAATTGTAGCTCTAACAATATTCATACCTACCGATGTTGTCCACTTGTACGAATTACATTGACATCGGATCATGTCCTTTAGGTGCTTCACTTTTATCAGGCGGTGTGGTATTCCATTATGTTTTTGTTTTTATGAACAAAGAGATGTAACGTAATTATTTCGCACTACCGAATTTCGGTCTAGTGCCTTGATCGCTGCGCTACCTTCTTCCGTTCAGTGGTGCTAAGTTAAATATCTGCTGGAAATTTCGAATCAGACGTCAACTTCAACATAACAATACGGCTGTTGAATGACAAACGATAATTTTCGCGTGCAGAATGGCGCGTGTTTTCGAAATCGCAGATGAAGAGACTAATGGTTGGGTTGAAGGTAGACTCATAAGTACCAATGAAACGAAAGGACACCATCGGTAGCACAAGATATGACTCAAAGATAAATAATGCGAACACAAAGCCGATGAGATGCAGGGCAAAGGTGAATAACGACTCCCTTAGCATAGAAATTGAGGAAACACAAGAGCGCAAGAAGTGAAGGAATTCTTTCTAGGAAGGCTGGTCACACAAGATTACCGAACAAGGGAAAGGAAGCAAGTCCTGACATTTTAGTGGTACGCAAAATGAAATACGTAATGCCCAAAGAAAAAGATTCAAACGCTGTCTGACTCGAGAAACATCAATAAGGAAATCACACAGCACACACTGTCTTAAATCCTGCGCAACAGGAAGAGAAAAAAGGGCCTGCAAGTCTTAAAACAGTACTTAATGCATGAATGAGCAGTTTCGTGAAAGCAACAGTTTTTGTGATTATATGCTTGCCTTTCGTTTTCAGCGTAAAGCTGTGCAAGGGGGCACTTTGTTCTTTTGTGTATACATACATTCAGAATGCAGGAAATAGTCAACAAATTGGGGGATTATTTAACATAAGCCTGACATTCTATGGGTTGTATACCGATAGCAGTTGAGTGAGGCAATGCTATCACATGTCTCATTTCAGTTTCCATCAACACAGGATCATACATTGCCTTAACTTGCATAATTCCTGTAGGGTAACTAGAATGTAGATTGCAATTAATAACAATAATCTGTACCTGTTCCGCATTTGAATACTGGCTGTTGAAACTGATTAACAATGGTGTACTTGAATACCATCACAACACAAAATGCCGCCTTGTTACTATGGAAGTCTTATATAAAACGTGTAGAGGAAAATGTGTTTGTGGCAAATAAGTTCGAACATTCAATTTCAGTTCCAATGTATTAGCCAGGAAAAAAAAAATAAAAAAAATAAAAAAAAAAACCGCAACCTCTCCGAACCAATTCCACCCTGTGTTGAAACGCGGAACGGCACCAGAGCGTTGAGCAATACAAGTAAAGAAACCAAATTAACCTCATGCGTCAAATTGTGCTTCACAACAGATCATAAATTGGACAGATCTTACCAGACATCATCCGTGTAGTGAAGACTGCTAATAAATAGCTCTCCAACAAGGAAAAATGAGGTCACCACAACAGCGTGCACCCTCAAATATAACTTCGAACCAGGCCTGTCTTAACATTCTAAACAACTGTACAGAAACGTAACGAAGCAAGTAGTGTAAAGGCTGACGTCATTTGTACAAGGAACCCACTAGATTTGCTAACCGCCAACGAATTCTATTGGCTGATGACGAAATATCTTTCTAAAATGGTTCAAATGGCTCTGAGCACTATGGGACTTAGCTTTTGCCGCCATCAGTCCTCTAGAACTTAGAACTACTTAGACCTAACTAACCTAAGGACGTCACACACATCCATGACCGAGGCAGGATTCGAACCTGCGACCGTAGCGGTCGCGTGGTTCCAGACCGACTCGCCCACATCGGCCGGCAATATCTTTCTAAAGAATTGCTACCAGAGCACTGGTTTAGCAAAGAGTTTGTGAAAGTAGGCTTACGCGAAACGATGTAACCAGCTGAAACGATGTAAACAGCTTTCCAGAATGAACTCTGGATACATCTCAATGTCTGTGGGTAAGCCTTGTAACTGAAATATCATTTCATCCAGGAGTGCCACTCTCCCAGGTTTCGCAGGAGAAGTTCTGTGAAGTTTGGAAGAGAGGAGATGAGGTACTAGCATAGGCATAGCTGTGAGGACAGGATCTGATTGGCACCCGGGTAGCTCAGTTGTTACCGCACTTGCCCAGGACAGTAAAGATCCCGTTTCGAATTCCGGTCTGACACATAGATTATATCTGCCAGGAAGTCTCCCATCAACTTTGCTTTAACAAACATAAAAGTTTGTAGATGAAATTTTCACTCTGCAACGGACTGTGCGTTGATATGAATTTTCCTGGCAGATCGAAGATGTGTGCCGTACCGAAACTCGAACTCGGGACCTTGACCTTTGTCTTGGGGGGCCAAGTGCTCTACCAACTAAGCTACTCCAGAATGACTCACGACCCGTCCTCACAGGCTCACTTCTGGCAGTACCTTGTCTCCTACCTTCCAAACTTCGCAAAAGGCAAAGGTCCCGGGTTCGAGTCTCCGTCCGGCACACACTTTAAATATGTCAGGATGTTTCAAACAGAAAAGTGTTGCATCGAATAACTTACTGGCACGTGACACACCAGAAGCATGTAGTGCTGTGTTCAATGTACGTCCTTGTGGTGATACAGGTGCAGCCTATAGGTGAACTGACTGCAGCTTGTCATAAATCTCATTCTTAGAAATATATATGCAATTGCTTAAGAACGTGCGACGCGTTCGTTGATGATTGCTCTTATGCTCCAGCTCTTTTGATCTACTGCCAGAATCTGTGTTTTGCTCACAGAGAGAAACTGGTCTTCCAGGGATGCTGATTAGCAGCTGCATAAGATATATCGCTAGCAGGCCAGCGCTTCAGGAACACGCTGAACATTTGCATTATAATGATGGGCTAATTGTCCTGATACACCAACCTTCCTCTTCGGGTGAAGACGATAGACCAATTGCGATATCTCGGAATCCGGTAGAGTTTATTGCCCTGGATGCTCACTGTTCACGCTCAACGTGATGGGAACTGGTTCCATGACAGTCTCCTTTTCCACTCGCTAGTCATTCTGACCAGGAGGCTAGACCTGCTGAATGTTGTGTTGCAGTGGTAGTAGAACATGTACATTCCGTTTCTGGGACAAAACATTTGTGGAGAAGCTGGAAGACGTACTCGGTCCTTACAAAGGAGAAGGAGAGTAATTGTGATTCGGTGATTGATCTGGAAGCTGGACTTAAAGACATCCTGACCCAGCAGATTGCTGACTTGCACTAAAACGTAACAAAATGGCTCTGAGCACTATGGGACTTAATTTCTGAGGTCATCAGTCCTCCAGAACTTAGAAATACTTAAACCTAACTAACCTAAGGACATCACACATAACCATGCCCGAGGCAGGATTCGAACGTGCGTCCGTAGTGGTCGCGCGGTTCCAGACTGTAGTGCCCAGAACCACTGCGCCGCGTCGGCCGGCTAGAACATAACAGTGCATACACATGGCACAGCCGTCGAACCGGCATTATCGTGAATAGAGTTGTGGCTGCGGCCCTGGAAGGAGGTTGTTGTGGGCCACAGGTTTGGTTATGGAGAGCGAGCGTGGGAAACGTGTGTTACTAACACTGAAAATACAATGTTTATCGGAAAACACAATTCTAGAGGTCGCGTTCCTTCCAAAATATTGTGAAGAAGGTTCATCTGCAAGGGAGTGCTGTGTTGCGGAGATACCTGAAGCATCATACATACAAGGAGAATTATGCACCTCCAAATCTAATGTGGGCGAAAGATCCAATTCCAAAATGGTTGTAGCTCCTTTTGCTGCAGCTGCCAAGAGATGAGCCATAAAAGACAATCCATGATACTGTGTGGCAGAGCTAAGTCGTCATAGTATGGTTGTGTTATAGATAGTGCCATTAACCAACCGTTTACCATGCTGCTGAAGCTGCGGTGACCGCTGCATGTAGGTAGGCAAATAATGATCGTTGTGATAGATTTTGTTTTGACCTGAGCCGGCCGGTGTGGTCTTGTGGTTCTAGGCGCTTCAGTTTGGAACCGCGTGACCGGTACGGACGCAGATTCGAATCCTGCCTCGGGCATGGATATGTGTGATATCCTTAGGTTAGTTAGGTTTAAGTAGTTCTAAGTTTTATGGGACTGATGACCACAGATGTTAAGTCCCATAGTGCTCAGAGCATTTGAACCACTTTCTTGTTGACCTGAAACGTCCCAGTGTCCCAGTATCAAAATACCATTTGATACTGGTACCAGTGCGTGAACTTGGAGAATGTGTGGACCAGAGATCATTTTCACTGTCGCAGTCTTTATCACGAAACTTCCCACAATCTATGTTTATCTTCTTGGCAGAGTTACATACTTCCTCATTTGGCATGAAATATGCATTTCGCGTTAATAACACAGCATTGTTGCCATCAATGAGTTATAAAACAATTTCCCGAGCTGTGAAATTTCCTGGAAACATGGCAACCTGAAGTATCAAGTAGGTGCGTATTCTTTTTTCAGAATATGTGTTATCTCAGTGGGTTGGGTGGGTCAGGAGCCTGCAAGGCCGGCTGAGTGCTGAACGCAAAACACATCGAGATTTCACCAGAAACAGGAGTGGGGACGGAGAAAACAGCCACTAGACAGAGCACCAGGCTCTACAGATTTGTCCTGACACTCCTGAAATGACGAACACGACCCTAGAGGACGTCCAACCCGGGGCGCAGACGGCGTTCTGAACACCGGCGACCTGGGGGAACCATGGGAGACGGTCCCAGCGGGCGCGGACTGCGAACGAGACAGTCGACGAGGCGAAGATCAGGTACGAAGCACCCAGCAAGAAATAGAAGTGGAAACCAACGAAACAGCCAGGATACAGAGCTCGAGACACTACAGATGTCGACCACGACCCTAGAGAGTGGCCGAGTCGGGCGCGAACGGCGGTGGGTCAGCGACCAGAGAGGGCCATGGACGCCACGTCAGGCGGGCGCGGACCGCGGAGGGAAAACCTGATGCAGCGCAGAGCGACTAGGGAACGCCAAGCACCTTACAGACGTAAATACTGGACTGGATCCGCCCAAGGACCATTCTCGGGTAGCACCTGAAGAAGACAGCGAGGTACGCCATCGAAATATCTGCGAGAACGAAGCGAACATCCAGGAGAAATCCCGTTTTCTCCAAAATGCCAACAGATCGCCAGGAAATCTTGAAGAATTACATGTTCCATAATGTTTGTTGGGGAGTTTGGTGGCCAGTGAAAGTGTTTAATCTCAAGAGAGTGAACCTGGAACCACTCTGTTGCAATTCTGGACGTGTGATGTGTCGCATTTTCCTGCTGGAATTGCCCAAGTTCGTCGGAATGCACAACGGACATAAATGGATGCGGCTGATCATACAGAATGCTTACATATGTTTCACCTGTCAGTGTAGTATCTAGAAGCATTTTGGTAGAATACCACTCCATCTTCAGACGCCCCACACTATTAGATTACCTCCACCAGCTTGAAGAGTGTCCTGCCGACTTGTAGGATCTATGGATTCATGAGGTTGTCCACATACTCATCACCAGTCCATTGTTGGTGTTGAAGGGCCCAGGCGAGGTCTAAAGCTTTGAGTCGTAGAGTTATCAAGGGTACACGAGTGGGCCTTCGGCACTGAAAGCCCATATCATGTTTCGTTGAATGATTCGCACTCTAATAATTGTTGACGGCCCAGCGTTGAACTCTGCAGCAATTTTCGGAAGGGTAGTACTTCTGCACGTTGAACAATTCTCTTCAGTCGTCGTTGTTCCCGTTCGCAGTATCTTTTTCCCGCCGCAGCAGTGTCGGGATCTGGTGTTTTACTGAATCCCTGATATTCACGGTACACTCGTCAAATGGTTCTGGGTGACACATAAACTAGCATGTGACCATTTCTGCAAACTGCTGGACTTTTGTGTTGTAATGGTGGAGCAATTTTCCAGATATAGCACAGTGTTTGAACAGTGGGTTGCGTTCTACCAGTACCATGGCAAGTGCAATCAGGTGAGCTCATCTAGTATAAACACTCTTTATTCAGCGTGAGTTCCGTACAAGAGATTTTTGTAACTGTGCCAGTAGCTTGTGTTCATCAGAATATAGTGGCTGATGAGCAGCTTTGCTGACTAACGCACGAATTGCGTCAGCTCTGTGCAATATAAGTCATGACATCTGGGAGATCCAACATTGTGTCATATGTACTGGTACCTTGCGGTGAACCTAGGTCCCACGAAGCCGATTGGAGTGTCGAATGACACCCAGGAGGTGAACTCCACTTACCGGAATCGACTCAACATCGGGAACTATCAGGCTTAGCTAGTGGCTCATAGGTCAGCAGCAGCTTGGTGATGTCATAGCTACTCTGAGCACCATCGGACTGTCGGCTGTAATGGAGTCTCTCACAGCGTCTGCTGAAGTTGGAAACCCAGAAACCAGTGAAAATACATATTCCGCTGGCCAGCTATTTTGTGATAGGAGCCTGCCCCCTACCGAAGCGCAGCGATGTGCCATGGCATACGGAATCCTAGTCCACTACCATGGCAGTCTGCGATATTCCAGAATACTACATCAGGTGTATATAGCAACCGACAGCACCTCAGCTACTTGCAAACTCTGGTTTTTGGTTGATGCCGCACCACCAGAAACAATTAAATTGATGCTGGGAGAGACGGTATAGCAGAAACGTCATAGGGACAGAATAAGATATATTGAACATATTAGAGACAGAAGGAGTTTTAAGAGAGAATTAAACCCGCTCATACGTGATATCTCAAAAAAAGGCTCACGAGGCTGCTACGCGTGACATCGAAGGATTGATATTTTATGATATAGTTCTTTCAGAAAACATCGTCAGAACTGAACACGATCCCAATGATTGTCTCGCACAATAGAAACTTTCTAACATAAGAATTTCAGGTACTTTTTGATAATATTCAGCCACAATCATCGTTTCATTCACTACTGCTAAAACTTCAACTTCTCTGTACTTCTTATCACAGCGATGGGTTTGCTGACTTCCAGCCGGAGGCGGCACTGCCGCTCGCCAAGCAGATTTAAGTGAATTGGCGCTCTCCGCTCAGAGAGTTTTGCTTGCTATTCCACGTTATGGGTGGCGATCCGTCACTGTAAAAGGAAGGCCTACAGTGGTCATAAAATTATTGCTTCCCGCGGCCTTTGCGATCATGAGATCACGTCTTCAGTGTCGGCACGTATCCTATTTCTGCTGCTTCGCAGTGTGGACTCATGGCTGCCAAGGACCGCCATAGAAAGAAAATGAAAAGCGCAATTTGTTATGTGCCACTAAAGCACAGGTTCAGGTGAAAACCCCTGTTCTTTGAGGGACGTCTTATCACAGAAATTTAATTCATGCGTCTTGTGTATAACATATCTAGTTTCGACTAGGTTCTATTGTATTTGTCTTAGCTCTAAATGTGGGTCAGCATTCCGAGTTGCTGGAATTTGGCTGAGGTATTGCTGAGTCCCCTTTTAAGGAGTTATAACTTGCCAAAACGAATTTTTGTTACTGTTTGCTGTAGTTAATGTTAGGTGTAAAAGGAATTTATCATTTCAATATTCGCGTACGGCCATTGGGTTGAAACTGGCATTAAAGATTAATGTTTTGAATTGTTTGTTCCAATTTAAAAACTAATGTGTTAAATCACCCCAATTACTTTTTAAATTTAACATACTGAGCTGAAAGTTATAAACTTATAGTGTTCCAGCTAACCTAGGAAGAGTCTTGTAAGACCTTTCGGCGTGCGATCTGTACTTAATTTTTATTTTTGTCGCCTTTGTCGGTACTTCGTGTTCACTTTTCCCTGTTTGTGTTTTAGCCTACCTAATCTGAGCTGAACAAAGGGAGTGAGCGGTATCTGGACTAAGCTGAAGCTGGTCACTGTATGGTAATGTCTGATTATTAGTCAGAAGTATTTGTTCTCTGCTCTTTGGATTGTGATTTAATACTGGTGAAGCCTCCATGGGTTAAGTATGGAGTTGTTCATTTTATAACATCTGCTGAGTAACCCAAAACTATTGTAAATTCTTTTAATTTTAAGTCTCATATGCATTCATCGATAAAATACTAAAATTTTCCTTAAATGTTTAAAAGAATGGGTTGATTCATTAGTAACTATACGGTGATTCTTATTACGCCTATTTAGACAGATTGTTAAATAATTGTCTTAATTGCAGTATTATCTTTGTTAATGATTCAAATTGTCGTTATTGCTGAGGCGAATAAATGTTGTAGAAAACCTTTCCTCTTTCTCGTTACGTTGACTTCAGCACCTTATCACTGCCAGAGGGATCCAACCCGCCATTTCACACATACTCTGAGGTAATTTCTTAATTTAATATTTTCTGTTTAGATTACGTCAAACTGTGCTGGTGTCGAAATAACCTTCCTGAAAACATCAGTCATGGTTCTACGGTAGAATTGGACGTTCAGAAACGATGGTCCTACGAGATATAGAAGTATGTTTTCAAAAGCACTTTGACTTTTATCTGTTTACCGGAATTAAATCATATACAGCCCTCTCCTTCCGACAGCGGCTGCCTTTGTGTTTCAGCTAACTTCATTGACACCAGAGATAATACGCCGCTCTTTTATTCCAGTGAATGAGGATACTTCGAAATCGTCGGTTTCGTCATCCCACCATCAACTCACCCTCCTGCAGATACATCGCGTTCAGAGACCTCCCGTGCTTATTTTCGTATCGCTCTTGCGGAACGCGGCCTGTTTTACTACCACTCGACTCTTATGTTCGTGGCATGTGAACTCTCTCGAATGTTTGCAGTTGGCGGTTCTCAGTGTCTGCGAACTGGAAAGAACAGAGGGCGTGGAGCACCAGAGAGCCACGAAGAGCGGAGCGGAGTAGAGAGCCGCATGTTTTCAAAGCGAGCGTGTGTGTGTGTGTGTGTGTGTGTGTGTGTGTGTGTGTGTGTGTGTGAGCGCGTGTGCGTGGGTAGGTGAATGGTGTGAGTGGGTGGGTCGGCCTGGTGGGGACGGAGGGGGTGGGTGACCCGCTTGAAAGCGGATGCGTGGGTGGGCGCTCGAGCGTGGGTGAGCGAGTGGTTGAATGGCGGAACGACTGTTGGCGCGATGTGTCTGTCAGAGAAACATACTAGTGGAACGCAATAGGCGAACGCAAAGGCAGTAGGCGCTCTGAGGATGATGTTGTGTTAGTATTAACACAGCATAAACTGCACTACTATCTGATCTCGCATTTATAACATGCGATGCGGTGTTAGAAGTGTAAAACAGAACTAAACAATCGCGCAAGTAAGCAAAAACAAGTGAGGGGACCGCCTTCTGCTATGACAAAATATAATTAAAAAATAAGCTTACTTAACTGTTTTTAATACAATCTCTCGTTCATTAAAAGTAACTTCAAGGACGAATATGGTGATAAAATAACTGTTTTCGCGTTGCTCTGCCATTCAGTTAAGCATAAAAAAGTAAAACGGTGGAAAACTTGGATGTAATGGATGTAGTTACGGTTTGAAACGGTAGAGGTCTCACCACCTAATTAATATCTTTGGAGCATTCGTTAACCGTACCGGTACGACTCAGGCGCTAATGGAAATTACGTACCCAATAAAAATTGCTTAATAAACACAAACATGATCCGTAGTAGGCTGTAATGCGATTTTCATTTAATCGTGCCATTAGCTATATTCGACTATGCGTCATTGTCAAGCACATTTGCAATATTTGTGAATTATGTCCTTTTCAAATCACTCTTAATTACAAGCAAAAAGGAGCCATAAGAGTGATTTAAAAATGACATGAAATATAGATGCTGAAAAGGTGCTTGACAATGACGCGTAGTCAAAATTAGTTAATCGCATGATGAAATAAAAATCGCCTTGCAGCCTATTCTGTGCCATGTTTACATTTATTAAACCTCTAGAGGCTTAGAATCCCCACAAATACCAAATTTTAAAAATTGCTGGCCTAAGCTGATCAGTATGACGGAGAGAAAATACAATAAGTAGAAACAGGAAGATATCGATGAAACATTACCAGAACGTCAGAATGGTGAAATAGAATTCAATAAAGGATGTAGACGACAACATATACCAAACCTGTAATGTGTCGTAATTTGAAGCAATTACGTAGAACATCAATGTTTTTAAGACATAACGGCATGACAGCAGAGGTGGAAGATGAATTACCACAGTTCATAATTAATTTGGAGCCTAGTTGCTTCGGAGTAATTATCATTGAATTAAAGAAACTTGCATACCAGCTTGCTCAGATATATTATCTACCCCATGGCTACAATAAAGAAAAAAATACTGTCGGTAAAAAGTGATATTACGGATTTATGTAAAATCGTTCCACTTTTCCGCTCCGAGTTCCGGAAGCAATATCGATGGCACGAAAGAAGGGGGTGAATTAGAAGGGTGTTAACGAACTTTTTCATAAATATATGGAAATACTATATGTACACAAGTTGACCGATGACCTAATACATAATGTGGGTGAAACCGCATTACCCACAGTTCACAATCCGCTTAATGTAATTGTCCAAAAAAGCAAACAAGTATGCACAATCACAAGGCAGAAAGAGGTCTCACAACGACATATGTATGTACAAGGAATGAAGAAGCTGAATTCGTACCTCCAATGTTAATTTGTAAGCGTAGCAGAATGTATGATGTCTTAAAAAGGGGAGCTCCACCAAACACGACATTTGAAAACTCGACAAATGGATGGACAACATCAGAACGGTTTATTCGATAGCTATAAAATTTCACAGAATGTGAAAAAGTATACAGAAGGGGCCATGAACTATATCTCGTTTCACTGGATGGACATAGCACACACACCAAAAATTCAGAAGCATTTCAGGGGTCTTGACAACGGTATCATTTCCTGCTCAAACGACTCATCGTCCACAGCCATTGGACAGTGCGCTCTTTAACGATAGAATGCATATACAGGGCCTCCGAGGCCCTTGTATGTCTTCATTTTTAAAAAAAATTCTGTAATATTTTTGTTTGATTTCAAACTACTTTCCAGTACTCTTTCACTAACACTGTGACATTCCTCCTATCAAGTCTGAACGAGATAACTTTTAAAGTTTTTTGTATAATTCAATACATTTACCCATACACCGTAAATTCATAAGCAGGGCTTCATAAGCCCTCACACATTTATAAATGTTCTTTAGCATTTATTGTCTTCAATATTTGTTTGGGGCCAGTTATTAATTCAACAATAACTGTAGTGGTATTTCCAGCAACAGGCGTGCCAACAGCAGCAGTAGCTGTAGTAGTAATAGTATAACTAAAAAATAATACACACTACTGTCACATATTGGCGATTTCGGTGTATTATTGATCTTTTTGCCATGAAATGTTTTATTATTGCATAGTATTGTTATCCTGTGCTGCTCTTGTCAGCCTCATTGTTACCGTAGTTAGTTTGTTGCTGCAAGGCCCATATTGTTACGAGTATGACTCGTTTAGTGCTGCACAAGCTGCTGTTCGAGAGACACTCCTTTTGCTATGGCTTCGACACGCAAAGCAATAGAGTAAGTACGTGCAAATGCAGCTAATTTTGAAAGTGTTGTGGTTCAGTGGTTTGAAGAAGATGATTCTTGCGAGGAAGGAATTATTTTTGAAGCTGCAAGTAGTGAAGAATCAGCCAATGAACCTGCAGATGTGATTATTGAGGCAGATTGCAGTCCTTCCGATAATATTACTTCATCAGAGTCTGGAAATGAAGAACCACCACAAAAATGTATAGAAGACCACACATACATTAGTCGGAATGGAACGATTTGGAAATTAGATCCTCCTGCAACTTTTCGTACGCCTGTCTGTAATGTCGTAAAGAAGGCACCTGGTCCAGCCCGGGGTTTGAAAACCTGTAAACTTAAGGGTGCCTGGGACTATTTCATCTCCAAGGAAATACTAGAGGAAATCATCAACTGCACAAATATTGAAGGCAGAAGAGTGGCTGCTTTACGTGGTAAAACGTGGAAAAACGTTTCGTTTGCTAAAACGAAGGGTTTCCTTGGTCTTTTACTGCTTTCTGATGTTGAGAAGAGTTGGGATGTCCCTATTAGAGAATTATTCTTGGATGAAAAGGCAAATCCTACATATAAGTCCACCATGTCAGTAAATAGATTCGAGGATATAAGGAGAATGATTAGATTTGATGACAGGCGTTCCCGTGAAACTCGATCTGCTGATGACAAACTTGCAGCTGTTCGCTATGTATGGGAACTGTTTCTTGACAAGTGTAGAAATAGAATGATTCCCAATGATTCGCTCACAGTTGACGAACAGCTAGTCCCATTCCGTGGAAGATGCAGCTTCACCCAGTATATGCCCTCTAAACCAGCCAAGTAAGGCATAAAAATATTTTCGTTATGTGATGCTACATCTGCATATGCTTTAGACGGGAAGGAAGCCCCATGAACCAATTCAGAGAAATCTTGGATTGAATGTGGTGAAAGATCTTGCTAAAAGCATTGAAGGATCATAAAAAAATATTACTGTGGACTACTTCTTTACTAGTGTGTAGCTGGTAGAAGAGATGCTTCACAAGCAAATTACAGTGGTGGGAACAATCAAACAAATGTTGTTGTTGTTGTGGTCTTCAGTCCTGAGACTGGTTTGATGCAGCTCTCCATGCTACTCTATCCTGTGCAAGCTTTTTCATCTCCCAGTACCTACTGCAACCTACATCCTTCTGAATCTGCTTAGTGTATTCATCTCTTGGTCTCCCTCTACGATTTTTACCCTCCACGCTGCACTCCAATACTAAATTGGTGATCCCTTGATGCCTCAGAACATGTCCTACCAACCGATCCCTTCTTCTGGTCAAATTGCGCCACAAACTTCTCTTCTCCCCAATCCTATTCAATACTTCCTCATTAGTTATGTGATCTACCCATCTAATCTTCAGCATTCTTCTGTAGCACCACATTTCGAAAGCTTCTATTCTCTTCTTGTCCAAACTATTTATCGTCCATGTTTCACTTCCATACATGGCTACACTCCATACAAATACTTTCAGAAACGACTTCCTGACACTTAAATCAATACTGGATGTAATCAAACAAAATAAACCAGAAATTCCTAATCAGATGAAACCATCTGCCTTAAGAGCGATTCATTCCTCTTTGTTTGCATTTAGAGGTGACATTACTATGGTGAGTTATGTTCCTGAAAAGAAAAAGTCTGTAGTGCTCATTTGCACAATGCATCACTACAGAAACATTTATGAATCTCGTGCAAAAAAGAAACCAGATATAATAAAGTTCTATAACTCTACGAAAGGTGGAGTGGATCAAATGGACCAGAAAATTCGTTATTACACTTGCAAGAGACAAACAAGATGGCCATTTGCATTATGGATGAATATGATGGACGTCGCAGCAATGAACAGTGAAAATTTATTTTCCGCCCAACATCTGACATACCATAGTGGAAGAAGTGATAAAAGGCATTTGTTCCTAAGAGATTTAGCAGAGGAAATGGTAAGACCACTAATGGAACTTCGTATTCAGATCCCTACTCTTCCAAAGAAAATCGTTGTTGCCATGAAAAGATGTGGCGTTACAAAATATGTCATATTGCCGAACCAACTACCTGTTTCAGGAAAAAGAAGAAGATGCAATTATTGTCCATATAACAAACACAGGAAAAGTGCTATGACATGCATTAAGTGTAAAACCATCATTTGTAAGGAACATAGTGGGGTTCTTTCTGCTTCTTGTTTGTCACATGTTGAAAACTAAGAAAAATGCAATTTTATGTGATCAATGAATAATAACATTTTGTCAAAATATTGCCTATATACATAATATTATGAATAATGAGTATATTTTAATTGAAGAGTTTGGTTGTGATAAATGTTACAAAATGTAAACTGCAACTTATAAGTGAATTACTAAAATTATTTATATGTGTTGTATGTAAATGGATGTAACTAATAAAAATTCACTCTTTGAGTTTTTTTTTAAATTAATAAAATGTTAATAAGGCCCACCAGATCCTGTTACTGTATCTTAGGAATCTTTCAATATGACATTAAACTTGACAGAAATAAATTTTACTCCAAAGAATAATTTTATGAAAAGAAGAAAATTTTAAATTGGGGCAGGGCCTTGGAGGCCCAGCATATGCATTCATGTGTGTTTGCGACACCATGCATCCTAGGGTTAAAATATTAAAAAAAAGAAAACAGATACAGTGAAGGAGTATCTTTTCTTTATCACAAGAGTGTCATAAAACACGATAACATTGCAGAACTCCGGGGTAATGCATACCCAAGATGTTTGTGCGAACATGTCACTAAACGGCCTGAAGGCAACAGGCTTGTGGGCATGTGACAGAAATGCCATAAAAGTAGAGAACTTGGGAGCTACTGCCGTACATGTGGTTGATCAGCCACACCAAGAATCGGCTGATGGCTCTGAAGTGATAAAGCGAAAATCTGAAAGGCCGCCTAACGCTGCAACATCACACAGTCATCAGTCTGGATCTTCTACAATGTCTCAAGAATTGGACCCGAATACAATGTTGCAACATTTGTCAAAATTAACAGCCAATAAAAAAGTTTTCCATGAACACTCCTATTCCTTATCTAACACCAGTTGTCAAGAAAAATACGGGCAGACCTAAGCCAACAATGGAATTAATATCACTTTCTTATAGAAAGCAAAATGAATCCTAAGAAAAGGGAAATAAAATGAAGAAAGCTGTACACAAGCCTATAAAAAAGAAACAGAAAGACTGGAACTTCAACAAGAATGAAATAAAGGACAAGGAGGTCTGGTAATGTCAACTGCAGAAGGAAGAGCGTGAAGAAGACGTGATTCAGTGTACGGAATCTAAAGGTTGAGTACATGACGTATGCGCTGGCGTTGAAACTAAAATTAAGAAAAATTTGGTTATATCTGAGCTCAGACAAATGATTTTTGATATGCCAATTCAAGCAATTTAATTTGTTAAATATTTACATTTTGTTTCCTATGTGTAATTTCATTGTGTGTAACCATGGAAGTAATTTTATGTTTATAGTTAGGAATTTGTTACTGTGACGTTTCGTTACATTATTCCATTTATTTACGATGTATTAGGTGACTTCAAACCAGGCACCTTAATAGTACCGAATGTACAGATTTCAAAAAGGTTGAAACTCATTTTGAAAAGATGTTTTTGTAGTTGTGTGGAAGTAAGCAGATAGCTCATAAAATAAATATTTAGCGTACGCAAAAAAGACTGTGTTTTTTATTTACCCTAACAAAAACAACAACTCTCACATGAAGGGTACAACTGAACTACCTTAGCCTACATTTATAGTTATGGGTATTTCAATCGTCTGTGATCTATTAAGATCCGTAAAGCTAGAAGCTAGTTTGTCTTCCAGGAATGCTGCGTGGAGGGTCGATGTTCTTTTCTGCTAACCAAGATGATAACTGAGTTATAGGATACATAAAGAATGGGTGTTTTGCATCAAACGTCTGGGGTGACATATGAGATCATGAGGGAAAACGTTTGTTATGGGCAAAATGTTCGTTGTTGTTGCCGGAGACGCTAGGCGTCCTTTAGCATTGCGTATGCCTTGTGCGTTGCCTATAATCTAGTCATCTACTGCGTACTAAAAGGGTAGGTCCAGCGAAATTACCTTTCCTGATTCGCTTCTAAAATATCTTCCTCCACTTAAAGTGAGGTGTTCTAAGATGTTTCTTGTTAAAAATCGCTGTATCATTTACTGGGGTTCGTAATACGACCACACCTGGTTAGCAGATACTGCTGGTTAGACAAAATCTCGTCGTTCCAGCACTTGCAAATTCTAAAGGATACCTAGCATTCCCGGGAAGTGTCAACGAATTTATTGTCTCTAGCAAAACTCGTTCCCTATGACGTGATAAATCATTCCTAGACCTTTGATATCAAACTTTCGCTTGGGTACATTCCCATCCGTCTGTTACGTAGAAGTAGATACTATACTGGTAGGTACACCTGCATGTGGTTTTTCAAATACATCTTAGTGTGTTCGGATAGCGTCACCTCCATTGGTCATACCTTCCTGCACCGTGTATTATCAGTGCCTTCGGCAGACACCAGTGCCTTTAAATATCCCCGTAGCCAGAAATTCAGAACACGTACGTCCAGTGAACGAGCAGGCTATCCTACCAGACGTGGCCTCGTAATTCACGAGACGTAAATCTCATCGAGAATTTGTGAACTCGTGTGACAAGGTGTCTTAGTAAAGTGCGTTGTTCAACAACAGAATACCTGAATGAGATTTCCACTCTGCAGCGGAGTGTACGCTGATATGAAACTTCCTGGCAGATTAAAACTGTGTGCCGGACCGAGACTCGAACTCGGCAGCTTTGCCAGTTTTAATCTGCCAGGAAGTTTCATATCAGCGCACACTACTCTACAGAGTGGAAATCTCATTCTGGAAGCAACTCCTCGGTTGTGGTTAAGCCATGTCTCCGCAATGTCCTTTCTTTCAGGAGTGCTAGTTCGGCAAGTTTCGCAGGAGAGCTTCTGTAATGTTTGGAAGGTAGGAGACGAGGTACCGGCAGAAGTAAAGCTGTGAGAACGGGACGTGAGTCGTGCTTGTAAAGCTCGGATGGAAGAGCATTTGGCCGCGACAGGCAAAGGTCCCGATTTCGAGTCTCGGACCGGCACACAGTTTTAATCTGCCAGGAAGGTTCAACAGAACACCTGTTGGTAAATGTGGTAATGGTGTGGATTCATGACGACGAACTACGAAGCATTTGCTCTAACGGGGTAAAATGTATACCACAATGCGTCAGAACCTCATTAAAGTAAGAGGAGGACACATTAGTTATTAATATTCAGTAAGCTACTGACTGTGTTATACACACAGTAATAAACGTGCACAGTTTAAGTTTACTCGCCGTGTCCCAAGTAATTTGCACACTACTGCATATAGCCCCATATGATCTGTGGTACAACAAACAGTATCCATATAGTGTAAATCTATTTCCCACACGTGGGAATCTCATCTGGGAGTACATATTCCAATTACGATTCACTTCTTTCTTCGACTGTGCTTGACGGTTATATATTGGTACAGTTCAGTGGACACACCAACGCCGTACGTTTGGTGACGGGAATTCGTGTATTGTCACGAGAGCAAGAAACCCAGTGTTATTCTTGTCTCATAACTGATGTATTATAAAACGTGAATTCCATCGAATTCACACATTTAAATAGTAAAACAAGCGTATGTTGACTTTCAGTGTGAGCAAGGCGTTCTGTATGTAGCTCGTCACGTACGTAATAAAATCAGTTTACCTTATTCGACCACAGTTTCTTTCTTCAAATGGTTCAAATGGCTGTAAGCACTATGTGACTTAACATCTGAGGTCATCAGTCCCCTAGACGTAGAACTACTTAAACCTAACTAACCTAAGGACATCACGCACATCCAAGCCCGAGGCAGAATTCGAACCTGCGACCGTAGCAGCAGCGCGGTTCCGGGCTGCAGAGCCTAGAACCTCTCGGCCACAACGCCCGGCGAGCTTCTTTCACCACAGCTTATCAGTCATTTCATAAGAGTGACTCCAGGTTTTGATATCTTGGGACTCCATCTGATGACAGGAACATTCTGTTAAACCTTTCCTGGAAATATAGAACTGACGTCTTTCAGTTGACACTAAAATACATGCGGTTTCGTCGGTAGCCCTTTCGACCACACCCGCCGTGCCGCGCGCAGTTCGCAGCTGGGTGGAATACGGAAATTTAAAAGTCTTATCAGCCCAACGCCGGGAGAGCACGCTCTTCTGCCGTTTACTTTGCCGACCTGGGGCGCCACACATACACCATGCCAGAACATCTAAATCTACGTGATTACGCTTTTATTCACAATAAACTGCCCGGCAGACGGTTCAATGAACCACCTTCAAGCTCTCTTTATACCGTTCCACATTAGAACAGCGCGCTGGAAAAACGAGTGCTTAAATTTTTCGGTGCGGGCCCTGATTTCTCTTATTTTATCGTGATCATAATTTCTCCCTATGTAGGTGGGTGCCAAATGTTTTCGCAATCGGAGGAGAGAACTGCAGATTGAAATTTCATGAGAATACTTCGTCGCAACGAAAAACGCCTTTGTATTAGTGACTGCCACTCCAATTCACGTATCATGTCTGTTCCCCTATCTCCCCTATTCGCGATAATACAAAACGAGTTGCCTTCTTTGAACTTTTTAAGTGTCATCCGCCAGTCCCACCTGATGCGGATCCCACACCGCGCAGCAATACTCAAGTATAATGAGGACAAGCGTGGTGTAAGCAGTCTCTTTAGTGGACCTGTTGCACCTTCTAGGTGAAGAAATGAGTCATAGTCTTTTCTTTGCTCTACTCACAACATTATCTATGCGATCGTTACAATTTAGGTTATTTGTAATTGTAATCCCTAAGTATTTAGTTGAATTTACAGGCTTCAGATTTGTGTGACTTATCGCGTAATCTGAATTTAGTGAACTTCTTTTACTACTCATGTGAATAACTTCACACTTTTCTTTATTCAGGGTCAACTGCCACTTTTCGTACTACACAGATATCTCATCTAAATAATTTTGCAATTCGTTTTGGTCATGTGATGACTTTACAAGACGGCAAATCAGAGCATCATCTGCAAACAATCTAAGACGGCTACTAATATTGTCTCCTTTATCGTTAATATAGATGAGGAACTACGGAGGGCCAATAACACTTGCTAGGGGACCGCCGGATATTACTTGCGTTTTACTCGATGAGTCTCCGTCTATTACTGCGATCTGTGAACTTTCTGACGGGAAAACACTAATCCAGTAGCACAACTGAGGCAGTTTGGTTAGAAGACGCTTGTGAGGAACGGTGTCGAAAGCCTTCTATAAATCTAAAAATATGGAATGAATTTGACACCCCCTGTCGATAGCACTCATTACTTCATGAGTATATAAAGCTAGTTGTGTTTCGCAAGAACGGTATTTTCTGAATCAGTGCTGACTGTGTGTCAATAAATCGTTTTCTTCGAGGTACCTCATAATGTTAGAATATGTTCCAAAATCCTACTGCAAATCGGCGTTAGTAACATGGGCCCGTAACTCAACGGAATACCCCCACTTTCCTTATTGGGTATTGGTGTGACTTGAGCAATTTTCCAGTCTTTAGGTGCGGATCTTCCTGTGAGCGGGTGGATGTATATAATTGCTATATATGGAGCTATTGTATCAGCATACTCTGAGCGCAACCTGACTGGTGCACAATCTGGACCACAAGCTTTGCCTTTATTGATTTAAGCTGCTTTGCGGCACGGAGGATATCTACTTCAATGTTTATCATCTTGGCAGTTGTTTTTGATTGGAAGTCAGGAATATTTACTTCGTCTTCTTTGGTGAACGAGTTTCGGAAAACCGTGTTTGAAACTCTACTTCAGTTTGACTGTCATCAGTGACTTCACCGTTGTTATCGTGCAGTGTAGGTATTGATTGCGTCTGGCCACTGGTGTGCTTTATGTATGACCAGAATCGCTTTGGGTTTTCAGCCAGATTTCGAGAAGAAGTTTCGTTATGGAAATTATTAAAAGCATCTCGTATTGAAGTACGCGCTGTATTTCCAACTTTTGTAAAACTTTGCCAGTCTTGGGGATTTTGCTTTCTTTTAAATTTGGCATGCTCTTTTCGCCGCTTGCTTTTGCACCAGCGATCTGACCTGTTTTGCGTACCATGGGTGATCAGTACCATCATTTATTGATTTCTGCGGTACATATCTCTCTATTGCTGTCGATACTATCTCTTTGAAAGCATTCCACAACTTTTCTACGCTTACATGACCAGGTCGGAAGGAGTAAAGACTACCTCATAAAACTGCGTTAAGAGCATTTTATCAGGTTTTATAAATAAATATACTTAATGTTTCTTCTTGTTGGTTCTACATGTTACGGCATTCAGCCTAGCAGCAACTGCCTTGTGGTCGC
Source organism: Schistocerca americana (assembly GCF_021461395.2). Lineage (NCBI taxonomy): Eukaryota > Metazoa > Arthropoda > Insecta > Orthoptera > Acrididae > Schistocerca > Schistocerca americana. The sequence continues at coordinate 192,127,590 of NC_060124.1, read as the reverse complement.
TAATCCCTGTATTCGTCACGATACTCACTGTTTGTCAAGGATTATTTGTTGCTAATATGTCAAGTATGATTTCGCAACCATTTAGTCTACAAGAGGGCTCATGAACAAGTTGTTCAAAATAATTTTCTGAGAACGCATTCAGTGCAATTTCGGATTTAAACGTGTCATTTATCCCGTATATCGAGGGTAGATTGTATTAGGGGGATGACTATTTGAAATGGGACCCAAGGTTTCTTTGAATTGTTCATCAACTGTATCTTCTGAATTGGGGATCGATAAAATGATACCGTTAATAGTTTATAATCTCGACCCATACTATTTCGGAGGAACTAACTACTGGCCATTAAAATTACAACACCAAGAAGAAATGCAGATGATAAACGGGTATTCATTGGACAAATATATTATACTAGAACTGACATGTGATTACGTTTTCACGCAATTTGGGTGCATTGATCCTGAGAAATCAGTACCCAGAACAACCACCTCTGGCCGTAATAACGGCCTTGATACGCCTGGGCATTGAGTCAAACAAAGCTCGGATGGCGTGTACAGGTACAGCTGCCCATGCAGCTTCAACACGATACCACAGTTCATCAAGAGTAGTGACTGGCGCATTGTGACGAGCCAGTTGCTCGGCCACCATTGACTAGACGTTTTCAATTGGTCAGAGATCTGGAGAATGTGCTGGCCAGGGCAGCAGTCGAACATTTTCTGTATCCAGAATGGCCCGTACAAGACCTGCAACATGCGGTCGTGCATTATCCTGCTGAAATGTAGGGTTTCGCAGGGATCGAATGAAGGGTAGAGCCACGGGTCGTAACACATCTGAAATGTAACGTCCACTGTTCAAAGTGCAGTCAATGCGAACAAGAGGGGACCGAGACGTGTAACCAATGGCCCCCAATATCATCACGCCGGGTTATACGCCAGTATGAGAGCGATGTCGCCAAACACGGATACGACCATCATTATGTTGTAAACAGAACCAGGATTTTGCCTTTCGTGCACTCAGGTTCGTCGTTGAGTGCACCATAGTAGGTGCTCCAGTTTGTCATGCAGCGTCAAGTGTGACCGCAGCCAAGGTCTCCGAGCTGATAGTCCATGCTGCTGCAAACGTCGTCGAACTGTTCGTGCAGATGGTTGTTGTCTTGCAAACGTCCCCATCTGTTGACTCAGGGATCGAGACGTTGCTGCACGATCCGTTACAGCCATGCGGATAAGATGCCTGTCATCTCTACTGCTAGGTGATACGAGGCCGTTGGGATCCAGCACGGCGTTCCTTATCACCCTCCTGAATCCACCGATTCCAAATTCGGCTAACAGTCATTGGTTCTCGACCAACGCGAGCAGCAATGTCGCGATACGATAGATCGCAATCGCGATAGGCTACAATCCGACCCTTATCAGAGTCGGTTACGTGATGCTACGCATTTCTCCTCCTTACACGAGGCATCACAACAACGTTCCACCAGGCAACGCCAGTCAATTGCTGTTTGTGTATGAGAAATCGGTTGGAAACTTTCCTCACGCCAGCACATTGTAGGTGTCGCCACCGGCACCAACCTTGTGTGAATGCTCTGAAAAGCTAATCATTTGCATATCACAGCATCTTCTTCCAGTCGATTAAATTTCGAGTCGGTAGAACGTCATCTTTGTGGTGTAGCAATTTTAATGTACATTAGTGTATCTACTTCAATTTCACTCCAAGTAAACAACTTCTGACAGTAATAAATACTCCACCACCAACTGTATTTAATCTATCCTTTCTGAACACAGTTAGATCGTTTGAAAAATTTTCGGGTAACCTTATTTCGGCTTTAGCCAGCTCTCTGTACCTATAACTATTTGAGCTTCACTGCTTTCTCTTAGGGCTTGGAGCTATGGTTCTTTGCCAACACCGCTACGAGAATTTACAACTACAGTACCGATCGTTTCTACAATTAACTTACTGTGTATTACCTGTCCCCTTTTAGACCGAAGCCCTCCGTGTGGTTCCCTGGGACGTTCTAACCTAAAAAACCCGCCAAGTCCCTTCTACACAGGCCCCGCTACCCGTGTAGCCGCTTCCAGTGTGTAGTGACTTATTACGTGGAACCCGGAAACCCACAACCCTATGGCGCAAGTCAAGTAACCTGCAGCCTACACGGTTACAGAACCGCCTGAGCCTCTGATTCAGACCATCCAGACCCTCCTCTGCACCAGAGGACCACAGACGGTTCTATAGACGATGCTGCAGATGGTGAGCTCCGCCATAATCTTGCAAGCAATACTGGCAGTCTTAACCATCTCCACTAGCCGCCCGAAACCAGAGATAATCTCCTACCATCCAAAGCGACACACGTCATTGGTACCGTCATGAGCCACCACCTGCAGTTTGCTGCACCCTGTACTCTTCATGTCATCTGGAAGCACCCTTTCCACATCCGCAATGCCCCCTCCACGGTATGCACACGGAGTGCGCACTGACTTCCTTCCCCTCCTTGGGAAACCATTAATTCTCTTTGCCTCACTATCAGCATCTCTGATACGCCAGCGGAACTTTTTAAGGACTCATACACGCAGCTTCCTACTGATTCACTGAACTTTCAGCCTTACATCGAACTTAGTACAGAAGACTGCGGTGGTGGCAATACTTGGACGTATTAATAAGCTGATAACCATTTCTAAGTGTTAGCGTAAGGCACCAGAGAGGCAGTTTTGGCGTTGCAGTTGATAATGGAATCAAGACGGGAGAAAAATCAGGACGCATCCACGGATTTGTGAAGCTGGAAAAATGCTTTCGGCAGTGTAAAACGGTGCAAGATGATAGAAATTTTTAGTAAAGTGGGTGCAGACTGTAGGGAAATACGGGTAATGTGTAATATGCACTAGAGCCAAGAGGGAACAATAAGACTGTAACATCAAGAAAAAGTGCTCTGATTAAAAATGATATAAGACATGGATGTGGAATTTCCCTCCTACTGTTCATTGTGCACATCAGAGAAGGAACGACGGAAATAAAAGTAGGTTGAAAAGTTGCATAAAAATTCGCGATGAACGGATATCAAGGATAATTTTTGCTATACTCCGCAAATGTGAAGAGGAATATGGATTGAGAGTAAATCGAAGGAAGACGAAGGCAATGAGATACAGCATAATTGATAACAGCTAGAAATTAAGATCAGAGTTGGAGAAAATGAAGTTGACAAAATGAAGGAATTCTGATCCCGAGGCAGCGAAATAATCCTTGAGGGACGGAAGACGGGGGACATAAAACACAGACTATCGCAGGCACAAAGAGAATTCCTTAACAACGGAGGGCTACTAATGTCAAACATAGCCCGTAATTTGAGGAAGAAGTTCCGAAAATCTACATTTGGAGCATAGCATTGTATGGTAGTGAAACATGGGCTATGGGAAATCCGAAACTGAGTACAATTAAAGCATTTGAGATTTGGTGCTACAGACGAATGCTGAAAATCAAGTAGACTGATAATATAAGGAATGAGAAGGTTTACGTAGAACTTTATGTATGTATCAATTATTAAATTAACTTATGGTAAATAAACCTATTAATGTGTTATCTTTTCGTAGAACCGATACATCCATATACTTATATGGTCGATAATGGGAGAGTTTTTGCTGTGAGGTTTCGAAGATTCGCGAATACCAGACCATATTTTCGAAAACGACTACCACGAACACTTATGAAAGACGCGAAAATGTAGAAACACAATTTGGCAGAGGCTTTTCACAGGCGTTGTACAAAGAGAACAAAAATACCAGCACATGGGGGCCGTGGCGTGATATTTTATATGTAAAATCCAAAAATAACTCCAACAAACTGTAGTACATAATTATGACACACAATGGACGTAAATCAAGGCAATTTAGCAACCCTGTAATTACATATACAACAGGTACTTTTAATCAAATGGTTCAAATAGCTCTGAGCACTATGGGACTTAACATATGAGGTCATCAGTCCCCTAGAACTTAAAATTACTTAAAGCTAACTAACCTAAGGACATCACACACATCCATGTCCGAGGCAGAATTCGAAACTGGGACCGTAGCGGTCGTGCGGTTCCAGACTGAAGCGCCTAGAACCGCTCGACCACCCAGGCCGGCTACTTTTAATCACTGTGTACCTATGCAACCCAGTTAAAGCTGTGAATGAAGCTTTGCTTTAGAAAACTAGAGTTTGAGTGTAAAATTCCGTGTCAAGGTGCAATTTTGTGTTCTTTTGTAATTTTAAGCTGAGTAGTATCGCAAATAGTTTTAACAAGAATTACAGCAGGTCTTATGCAAAATACGTGCAATATTATAATACAGAAGCGAGGAAACATTACTTATTATTATTATACTTTTAACCCTCCCAGTACTGGGATGTCTTTGTTCCACTGAGTACCACTGGTGTCATAAAGACCCCAAGTAATGCACACAATATATATTTACAGTAGCTTAATGAAATAACATATAAGCCTAGAGTACAGCTTTTCATCGTTCTATTTTGATAAAACCTACATGCAAGAAACAACACGAAATTTAGATTGGATGACATTGACCCTAATGCTACTCATTGCAGAAAAAAATGAACTTATTTTAATTTGTTGTAAACATACAACTGAAAAAGTCATTAATGAACGCAGTTGACTCAGAAAGACAAAATCATACACTGTGTGAACAAAAGTATCCGGACACCTTCAAAAACATGTTTTTCATTTCAGGTGCATTGTGCTGCCACCTACTGCCAGGTACTCCATATCAGTGACCTCAGTAGTCATTAGACATCGTGAGAGAGCAGAAGGGGGCGGTCCGCGGAACTCACGGACTTCGAACGTGGTCAGGTGATTGGGTGTCACTTGTGTCATACGTCTGTAGCAAGAGTTCCTCATTCCTAAACATCCCTACGTCCACTGTTTCCGATGTGATACTGAAGCGGAAAAGTGAAGCGACACGTACAGCACAAAAACGTAAAGGCAGGCCTCGTCCGTTGACTGACAGAGACCGCCGACGGTTGAAGAGGGTCGCGGCGGCTGCTCATAAGCCACACAACACGCAGGTAAATGCCAAACGACGTCTCGCTTGGTGTAATAAGCGTAAAAGTTGGACGATTGAACAGTAGAAAAACGTTGTGTGGAGTGACGAATCACGGTACACAATGTGGCGATCCGATGGCAGGGTGTGGGTATGGCGAATGCCCGGTGATGGTCATCTGCCAGCATTTGTAGTGCCAACAGTAAAATTCGGAGTTGGTGGTGTTATGGTGTGGTCGTGTTTTTCATTGAGGGGGCTTGCACTCCTTATTGTTTTGCGTGGCACTATCACAGCACATGCCTACATCGATGTTTAAAGCACGTTCTTGCTTCCAACTGTTGAAGAGCAATTTGGGGATGGCGATTACATTTTTCAACATGCTCGAGCACCTGTTCGTAATGCAGGACCTGTGGCGGAGTGGTTGCACGACAATAGCATCGCTGTAGTGGACTGGCGTGCACAGAGTCCTGACCTGAATCATATTGAACGTCTCTGGGATGTGTTGGAACTCAGACTTCGTGCCAGACCTCATCGACCGACATCGGTACCTCTCCTGAGTGCTGCACTCCGTGAAGAATGGGCCGCCATTCCTTATGAAACCTTCCAGCACCTGACAGAGCGTATGCCTGCGAGAGTGGAAACTGTTATCAAAGCTAATGGTTGGCCAACACAATATTGAGTTGCAGCATTACCGATGGAGGGCGCCACGAACTCTTCAGCCAGGTGTCCGATAACTTTTGATCACACAGTTTACGTTTTGAAAATAACAGTCCTGAGAGCAAGGTAGATACGTGTTTCCAATAGACCTAAGCTTATGGGGTCAAATTGACCTCAATGGTACAGAAGGATTGAAGATGTATGTTGCCTTTAAACGTTTAAACAGTTCTCTTCCTCGTACTACAGCCGCCCTAGGTCCTAGGTCTTCCTCTGCCTCGTTTGCCCTGGATACTTCCCCTGGCAATGTACAAATCACATACCCGCATCTTCTAAGTCTACTGTTTCATGTTACTTCATCAACTACGTTGGAACCCAGTTCTGCTATACTCTCCTGACATTGGTGCTATCGAGTTTTACCAACTCTCATGCTTAGCAGGTACATGACCGTCACATTTCTGGGACAATACATCACCTGAACTAACAACCCGATTCACAGTCCGCTTAGCAAACTCTGTTACGTGTATTTGCGGCAGTCCCCGTCGGGCGTTCGAGTCCTCCCTCGGGCATTAGCGTGTGTGTTGTCCTTAGCGTAAGTTAAGTTATATTAAGTAGTGTGTAAGCATAGGGATCAATGACGTCAGCAGTTTGGTCCCATACGCACTTAACACAAATTAATCAAGAAATACAGGTATGAAATACAGGTATTGCACTTAGTCGTTGTATGTGGCTTGAACTTTCAGCGTGTTTCCATGTTGCTCTTGTAAGCTTGGGCGCAATACCCATAGAGTCGCTAAATGTTTGAAGATACATGGAGGTCGCTGTAAGCGTCTGCTCCGAATACTGTCTACTTTGTGAATGACATTCTGTAACGGATACCGGTTGCTAAATATTATAACTGGACGATCTTAATGAACGTGATGTGTCTTTGTCATCTCATACTGTCGTATGTTTCCTTGTTGTTTCTGTTCTCAGAAAGTAGTTTGTTTCTGACTCATTATTACTCTTTATGAACATTCATTGGATGTCTGACAAAGAGCGTCATGTTCAATGATTTAATATAGGTAAATAAATAAAAATTATAGCGTATATATCTTTAAGAAACACTGTACTGCAGCATTATTGTGCAAATTAGAACATAAAAATTTAAAAAAAATACTTCTACTCCCACTATGAACCTCTAGAACATTAGTGGGGGAACTAACAAAGGAATGGTCCAATTCTACTTTTCGTAAGATACCCTAATATTTCTCACACAGGAAGAATACGGCCGGCCGCGGTGGCCGAGCGGTTCTAGGCGCTTGAGTCCGGAACCGTGCAACTGGTACGGTCGCAGGTTCGAATCATGCCTCGGGCATGGATGTGTGTGATGTACTTTAGTTATTTAGGTTTAAGTAGTTCTAAGTTCTAGCAGACTGATGATCTCAGATGTTAAGTCCCATAATACTCAGAGCCATTTGAATCATTTGAAGAGTACGCTTAAAGAAAAGCTCTGACAGAATTTTATGTGCTAACGTGCACTGTGAGTATTACTTAAAAATGTTAAAACCAATCATTTTTACTGAACGAAGAACATATTACAACAGCGGTCTGTACTATCCTTCCTGCCTAGCACGCGAATCGGCGAATAAGAAGACGCAGCCTGAAACGGGAAAGTGGCGCCACGTAGCGTGAAATTCAGAGTGCATACAAACAAGTTTTAACCACATAAACCATATCAAAAAGTCTTCAGTCATTAATTTATTTGAAAATTTGTAGTTCATATTGACAGATAAACTGTTGCAGATGTAAGACGACTTCCATCAATCGTAACTTAAATTTGTTGACATTAAATATTTTGAAAAATTATTGTAGCACAATTTTTATGATAATTTTTGAATAATGTATATTTTTCCTAATGTATGTTTTCCCTAACAGTGAAACAATCAATGTTCATTGGCTTCAGTCGACATTAAGATGTCGAGTGCCTATTGGATGACGAAAACAGATGTTTAACTTTCACCAGACACACGCGATAAAAAACAAATTAATGTATTCAGGCACGTCACAGCAATTACTAGCTTTATTTAGACATATCTGGATTGGAGTAAGGCATGAATGTCGCTGTTTTGCATATTGTGCAGAGTAGCACGCGTATTTTATCACACTCGTAAAATGTGATTAAGCAAACTGACAATGCAGAAGTGAATGAAGTTTAGCAATAGTATTCTGCTAATAAATCTGAAATGACATAGGGCTAACGGAAATTATGTTGCCTCACCGTTTACTGAAAAATGATTAAGACTGTTGATTTTTTAAAAATAATTGAGAGGCTGAATCATATTATTAGTAGCGGGTGGAGTCCGAATGGTCTTAACAGATTTTTCGTTATTTCCAGGCCTAGAGTACCACAAAACTAAGTATACAGTCTTTTTCTTAATTTTTGGTCTTAATTTACCTTGATATTCCTGAAGACGGATATTAAATTTTAAATATAGGCCTATTGATATGATGATATGGTACTTATGACTGGAATTATTGTATTCGTACGTGTCACAGCGTTCATGGACTACACGAGCGACCTTTTTCGCTCTAGATGATGATGTGTGGTTTACATGAAACCAGACTGATTGTCTCTACACGCAGCGTTTTATGGGATGACAAGAAGCTTCGTCTTCATGACAGCTACGATATTTCTTTATATTGTTATCCACTAGTAACATCTTCTGTAGACGTTTACTTGAGTGAAACTTCGTAATTCTGTAACTTCATTTCCCGTGCAAGTTCCTGAACCTGTATAACCAAGTCGAAAAAGCCTGGAAATCAGTAATGTTCGTCTCACATGGAACTCTAAACGCTCAGTCTCGTAGATATCCCTCTGTAATGGTACTTTGACTGTCACGAGCAATTCTAAATCATTGGAATAATTTTCATTTAACACTTCTGAGATTTTCATGTTGGCACACATTTCGTACTTCGTACAAATCTTACTTCCATTTACGCCATTCATGTTTAGATTTTACGAAACTAAACCGGATTTCGACAGTGCTTATGTACAAACGTTTTCTCCCTCCTTCATTTAAGTAAGAAATTTATAGCTCTTTCTTTCTACAGAAGCTATTACTTTGCTTTATTTGTGTGGGCTTGGCTGGTACTCTGTTTTTGTTCTGAACTTTAATTAGCACAACAGTCATCGATCGAACCACAATTCATGGAATAGACGATTTACTTCCTGTTCTCTCTGTTGTTTTCACAATCATTCCACATCATTGGAATGAAACTCTAAGAAACTACCAAATAAATAAAACATATTTGGGTCTTCTGAAAAAGTAGGTGATTTCGATTTCATGTTTGCAAGGTTGAAAAAATTAATTGGACTCTACATTACTGTGAAAACCTGGAACCTGCACAAGAGTGACGTTATTAAGAAACGTATACGATGGTATCACAAAGAAATTCAGTACATTGGAATTCCAATTGCCACTACTTGGCGATACTGCTAAGCCAACTGCTAATTACTATGGATATTAAATTCGGGATAATAGTAACTGTGAACAGGTGTGTTAGAGGAACTATCAATGGGAACCGAAGTTCGCTTTACGAATTACGATCCCGTTGTCGCATGATATCTGTTTACCGATGCGGCGTCAACCAAGGATACGTGCCTGCCGTGTTGTATCTGTGCTGTCTGCTACGGTTGCGGCGGGGTGTGTATTTCTGCAGCAGCCTGATGAGCTACGAATTTGGCAACTTTCAACATTTTTTGAAAAATATTTGCTGTGTGTCCTAGCAACTAAAAGTCTGGCACTATGTTTCTTTCGGTATAAAAAATTTCAGGACAGGTTTCGATATGCTACATTGGACATTTCCCTTATCAGGGCAGAATGAGCGAGAGGAAAACAACATATCGGAATTGTTTTCTGGACTGGAACCTGTTGGATCTATTGTCATGACACGTAATTATCTCTCTGAATGGAAGAGGAGCCAAGACACCCATTTGCAAATGTTTTGGAGTGGAGTGTTTGACTTGTAAGTGAACTACTATCGCTCGCGTCTCCAGTTCTGTCTTTCTGACTGTTGGTGAATTTCAAAGCGACATAAACAGTTAGTTCTTAATTGTACACCCTTAAAATATACGTAATCTTAAATCGTGCGTCATACACTATACTTCAGTTTTACAATACATTTAAATCCTTCAGTCATTAAGTTTCACAGAAGATAATATCCTGAAATGTACTCTTGGGGCGTGATGGGACTGGAAAGCAGAGGATAGTGTCCGGTTCTGCCAGTCATTCTCTGATCAACATGGGTTTTCCTACTACTTGTATATCTTTCTTTTGGTTCCTTACCTACACCAGACTGTGAGAATTTAAATGAGAAGGTCTGATACACGGCAGTATGATATTAAATACCCCAATGGCAGTCTCAGTCATTTTATCTTCTGAAACGCGAGTTTCAAAAGCACCTGAGAAGTTGTATGTTCCCAAATCAACGTAAAGCTAAGGATAATCATAATTACAAAATTGACAAATCAGGCAGCTAATTTAAAAATTACTGCAGAGCGAGAGGACTAATTAGTGCTACACCTGAAGTCAATGGAGAACAGTACTGTTATTCCAGTGATGAAACATCTCATTACTATATCATTAGCCCACCAATTAACAGAAAGGAATGGCTTACCACATAGATTTGACAAAAAAAATTTCCTGCCTTGGCAGGATAATTGGACTATAGAATTTATTACTGGACACCCTACAATATCTATTAGGGAGTCAGAAAATAAAGTTTAACAAGTTTTATGATGAAATTCCTAAAAATTTTGACGTTTTTTGGAATAATTTCTTTCGCAATAATTTCGCAAAAATTTACATAGCCCATTCGTCCTTGTGGCTAGGGCAGAACCGAAACTACATAAGTATTTCGTCGGAAAAATATAAAAAATGCATAACATACAGCTGTAAGTGATCTTCAAGAAAGATACGTTAGGTTATCAATGTCAAAATGTCGGGTGAGCCATCTGTTTACAGTATAAAGAAACATAAGAATTTTTGAGTTTCGTTGAAGCCTTGCTCTTCCGAATAAGCGCACACGAAACTGTTACGCAATCTACTCATCCAATCTTCAGAATTTTTCTGTAGCACCACATTTCTTAAGTTATATTCTCTTCTTGGCTGAACTGCTTATCGTCCAAGTGATAAATACAAAACAAAAACCATAAGACAAATAGCAATACAACTACGTGGCTACTTCTCTCGCAGCAGCGTCCTCTTAAGAGGTACCTCCACATCAAAGCCAACTGCTAAAATAGATGAAACTGGAATTATATATGGTCATCCGGGTACTGGCAACGTCACAATAACAGCTATAAACGTACATGCTCCGTGTATGAAGGCCAATTCCGCAGGCAAACACAGAATTAGAGCTCGTGAGTACCTCGTGAATGTAAGTATGATGTCCACTAAACGAGAGACCAAAGATGTATAATTACGCTGGATAACCCGGAATTTAAACAGGAAGCTGTAAATCCACTAAATATTGAAAAGATCTGTTAAGTTTCGGAAAAAATTACTCGTGTCACAACCTTTAAGGAACATAGAGATGCTTTTCTGCTTAGCGATTTCCGGTATTCGTCTGTAGCCATGAATATTCATGAAAAGCGCCACCACATACTGGGAACTGATGAAGACATCGAATTTTGCATACACAAGATAAAGGCCAGGAGCTGGATCTGGTAGAGCAAACAGAGATTACAACACATAGCGTGGGATTTCATAACACTTAAAGGAACAGCCTGCAGATGCTACAAATAACTACTTCAAAAATTTTCAGCTCTTTTTTTAATATCTGTTAATTATTAAACGACTTTTCGAGACAGGATTGGAATTCTGGGATGTCCAGGATACTTATCTTTTTGCTTTCGGCATTCTATTTGAATTTCATGTTTACATTCACGACATTCTCACTCGCGGTAGTTCTGTGTTTGCCTGCGGGAGATGTCTTTCAAGGAGATATATGGGCCTTGTTCAAATATAGTTGTTGCTGCGACGCTGCCAGTGCCCAGGACAACATACGGAATTTCATTTTAATATATTTTATCACATAACGGTGATGAGGAAGCACGCCTTCAGATGACACTCCTGCAATCATAGTAGCCAAATTACTTGTTTATTATTTTTCTTCTTGTTTCTATTTAATGTTGATATCTCTCAGAGATTTTTGTATGGTTAGTCCGAGGATGATGGTTTGCCTTCGAAACTTGTAAATTGTAGTGTTTTTACTCCATAAATATGTGACTGAACCGAATTTTTAGCACAACCGCACCTCATATCCATTAGGGATAAAATAAAAACGTTAAGCTATAATATCAGGTAATTTTATATACCTTTCAGAAGGGTTTCCTTGTTTTCCTTTATTTTATGAAAATTTTTAATTACTACATATCCGCCCTACTAACTGGGCAACGCATCTGCAGAGTGATGGATGAAAATACTTGTCAAGACACAAAGGAATTAATCGTTAGCTACCAGATACAAATTCTCAACTTAGTGACATACTACTGACGACCCCTCTTGCGTCATTCTCATTGCTCGCAGCATTTCGCTGATTCCCGTAAGAGGTCATGCTCGGTGTGCATCTGCACTGAAGTGGCGATTGGCTGTCAGAACAGACAGCACGTACAAAATTATGGAAGGAGCGGCCAACGATCGCTTCAGGGCAGATTCACACCAAGCTCGAACTCTTACGGGAATCGGCGAAATGCTGCGAGAAATGAGAATATTGGGCAGGGGGTAGTCTGTAGTACGTGATTAAGTTGAGAATTTGGATCTGACTGAAGGCGTGCTAATGCAGTCCGTGCAATTGTGGTGACCACTGTGTTCAAATGGCGTAGCGGTCACCACATCATCCAAGTAAATTCAGGTCAATGGAAGAACGGTAGGACAAGTACCCATTAACAAGTCTCTACGAAAAGGTTGTCCCCTTTCTACCTAACTTCATGCAATCGCACTCGAGCCACTTCTTGGGGACCTTAACCACCGGCTATCAAGCATCACGCTGTGGGGCGTCACTTTTCGCTGTAGGGCGTACGCTGACGACCTGATACTGCTGGTTCGTTCCAATGACGAAGATCAAAGCGTAGTAACCTCGATCTAACGATACGGACAGACCGCAGGCAGTCTTCTGAACATCAACAAGTCGGTGGCGTAGGGTATTGGGAGTGGTCTCGGACCAGAAGTCCTCGCTCCCCTCCCACCAGTTCCTGATCTGCAATATTTGGGAATTACGTTCAAGAAGGATGTGTGAAAAACAGCTGCAGCAAACTATCGAAAGTTACTACAGACCATACGCGTGATGGTGCGCCAGAACATGCTCCGGGACTTCGAACAGTTACAGCGTGTTGGATACCTGAACCTCTACGTGGCATGAAAACTCAACCACGTAAGTCCCCCCACTACCGATGCAGATAGGTCGCCGGCTTCAGGCGGCCTTCAGTTACTACGTTTCCTCAGGTCATATATTTAAATTCCGATACGACTCTCTTTCCCTCCCCGTGCACAGAGAGGGGCTGGGATTGGTCAACGTCAGGGTGAGAGCAGCTTCACTTTACATGAGCAACATGAGGAAACGACGGAAAAGTCAACATACCTATTTCACGGATCGTTTACTACAGGTCCTGATGCCAGCCTCTCACATCCCTCCGGTGTTGGTTACGCACGCCGCACCACAGCTCTCCCATGGTTCGACCGCTATTCTTGATTACAACAGCTCGAATCTCCCCGCTACACGTCCACCAAAAGCGAAACATTCTTATACCAACCTTCTGTTTGCCATAACGTGGTGGAAAACAAGTACCCTATGGTTCATCGGCCAAGAGTGTGGAAAACGATACACAACAACTTTCTGTCGTCCACGGTGCGTTCGATGTGGCATCAGATCGCCAACAAAAAATATGCGACACGAGAATGGCTTCACGCTATTGGACTGGCAGACTCACCTTAATGCCCAGATTGTCACCTCATGGATGCCGATGAACACGGTTTTACAATAATATCGTCGTCAGGATTTTGGTGACTAACACAGAAGTTATTGGCTTGCTACCTCCGGGCCACGCCTGATATGACTAACCCTCAGCCCATCCTCTGTCCAGATGAATCTTACTTTCCCGCCGCAAAATCTCATGCTCTTACATGGTTCAAAGGCATTATCGTCGCCTATATCTTCAGCGACGGAGAGAAAGAGTAGCTTGATGACTGGTGGTTCCTACAAAATGTTCGCAATGCGCTCGAACGCACACCGAGGTACCGTACGCTCTTCACAAATTATTTACGCAGTGTTTCTTTAACCCCCACTCAGTTGAGGAGTGCCGAGCTGCGGTTAATGTTCTGTGCCGCATCACACTTTACGGCTGAACGTCCTGCATTTTCAGCGATGAGAGAAGGGAGAGACAGGCTGCTTCAAGGATTGCTGTTTTCCTTGAGGCACTAGTGAAGCAGACTGCCTCCGTTGCAGATACCATTCATAGGCGCTGTAGGAGATATCAGACGACGATGGCGAAATACCAAATGGAACCAGTCACGGTAACTGAAGAACTTTTTTAGCTGGAATTGCGTTAGCGATTTCCATTTTTATTTTTTGTTTACTCTTGGAATGCCATCTTTGTTGTTGTAACACTCAGTTTCTAGAATTATCATTTGTACACGTTTCCTAAATGTAATCACGTAAAAAATAAATAAGGAAATAAATAATAAAAAAGTGAGGGAATTGTTAGGGCCAACGCCTGAAAAGAGTTAGTTCATTTCTGTTTTTTGGATTGGATTGTTTGGGGGAGGAGACCAGACAGCGAGGTCATCGGTCTCATCGGATTATGGAGGGACGGAGAAGGAAGTCAGCCGTGACCTTTCAAAGTAACCATCCCGGCATTTGCCTGTAGCGATTTAGGGAAATCACGGAAAACCTAAATCAGAATGGCCGGACGCGGGATTGAACCGTCGTCCTCCCGAATGCGAGTCCAGTGTGCTAGGCACTGCGCCACCTCGCTCGGTACATTTCTGTTTTTACGGCAGAGTTAAAGTGGCCGTGCCAAGGAGGGGTTGATTTGATTCTGTTTCTTTTAATTTTGGAGATTAAACTTGCCTAAATGAGAAGATAGGTCCAAAAAAAGGGGAATCAAAAAAGAAAAAAAAAAAAAAACAGAAAAAGTAAGTGGGACACCTGGGTTCGAATTCTGGTCTGCCACAAATTTTCAACTTTCCCTGCTGTCTTTAATTCCTTTGTGTTTTGATTCATATCGGTTGCAGAATCTAAATAGTGTCAATTCTTTCGGACATGTCCAAAAGAACATACACCACATGCATATGTAGATGATAGTTATTGTACGTGCTACTACAGTATCGTCCAACTGCAGTTCTTTTACGCCCAGCTTCTAGCTACTACCGATAATTTGCACGGAATGAGATTTTGTGAGTCGCTTTTTCTTGAAATATTTCGTACCTGAAGCTCAGTTTTCGAAGACAAAACGCCAAAAATTTGTTTCACTCAAATCACGGAGACGAAATAATTCCTTTCCCAAGTTTCCAAATGTTCACTACTCACGAACACTGCTGTTTACACTTACAAGTCGTTGATCCTCTTGCTCTAGACCACTTGTGAAATTTTCTGTAAAAACTTCTGTCACCAGTCATAAATCTTTTCTTGGCGACACAGAACTTGAACTTATGTCCTTGATGTATTCTTATTACTAGTTTCAATGTACTTCCTCTAGTACTGTGACATAGAGCAGTGGTCGTCAGCAGCTGTGATGCGGGACTGCTCGCGCTCTGTTTGTTTTGGACGTCAGGTTATGCGTACATCTTGATATCCACAAAAGACAACACCGAAACCGATACAAGTTCTCACAAGTACTAGGCAGAAAAATATATCACGAATGTATCACAGGAGTAGGTTACACGTCAACGAACGGCAGCAGGTTCATTACTTACCCGACGCGAATCCACGGCGGCAAGTAGAAGCAGAATGTAACTCAAAGGTTCGTCAACACAGCATCCGCAAACAGTGCACGAGGACGAAAAATTAAGCAAATTAAACACTTGACATTAGCGCTCTATGTAGCACTGTGTGCATAAATATACAGGCGCAGGGAAATTCGCACATTCGAGCACCACTGTGCGAGTTCTCTTATGCAAAGAGTACGCAAACGACTCATAAAATTTTGTTCCATATATATTTTCGGCAGAAACTGGACGTAAAAGAACTACAATTCGAATTTGGCGATAATGTAATCACACGCTTAATAAGTAACTTTATATATAGCATGTGTGTGTGTGTGTGTGTGTGTGTGTGTGTGTGTTTGTGTCTGTGTGTATGTGTGTATGTGTGTGTGTGTGTGTGTGTCAACGCTTTCGGACTGCTGTGTGGAAAAACCAGCATCGAAGACTGGCGAACATTTCGAAGAGTTAGAATAGAAGCATTTACCGTATTCCTCTCTCCACGATTTGAATGGAGGAACCTTTGAGTGTGTTGTGTTCGGAAAGTGAGCCTCAGATGCAAACAAGTTCAACAAAACGCGAGGTGATGACGTAAAATTATAGAACAGCGGGACATAGATAAAATTCCTTCGGCTAAGAGAAATGTTGGCTAAACACTACATGGACTATTTATTCCACTGATTAAACGTGGAACAGTTTAAATTATCTATAAAGTTTGAAAAAACTCCGCCCAAACAGACCACCGACCGACCGACGCATCACTCTCACTTGTGTCATTTGATGCAGATATGGAGGGGCACGTGGTCAGCACACTGCTCTCCCAGCCATTATCAACTCTCATGAGCGGAACAGCCACTTCTCAGTCGAGTAGCTGCTCAGATGATCTCACGTGACCTGAAAGTACCCTGCTTGCCAACAGCACTTAAAACAATTGGACTGTCGCCCATGTAAGTGCTAGCCTAACTGAAAGGGCTGAACATCGGTGAACCGACGAGAACCAGTGTTACTACTGTGACAATACCGTTGGCAGAAAGTTTGGTTCATTGGTTTGAAGCGAAAAGGACTAAACTGCAAGGTCATCTGTCCCTTCAACGGATATGTGGCAAATCAGGATTAGTTATCAAAGAAAGGGGTCGAAAGGCAAATCCTGGAAATCCTAAGTGTAACTAACGCAATAAAAATAGAGATAAAAGCTAAGAAAAAAAGACAGTACAGATATGACGTTCACAGATCAGTCAAGGCAGGGCATAGAAACCTAAAAATGAAGACAATAGAAAGGTGGAAAGTCCCAACTAGAGCCTTCAAGGGACCAGGGAGAGGGAGCAGGGGGGGAGGGGGTTCAAAGGGGCTTTCCCTACCCCTCGAGCAATCAATGACCCAAAAGGCTCTCCCTTACAGGGATGAATAGAAACCACATCCACAGGCAAAAGCTAACACCAGGTCAGCCGAGTTGTTGTCAACAGAGGTAACTTGTGAGGAAGATTAATATCCCGCATTAAACCAGCCAAATTAGGACAGTCTATAGGTAAGAGGGCCACCATCAGGCTGCTCATAAGCGGTGAGGGGAATCCCCACGCCTGAGAATGTTTCGATGGTTCACACAAGTGTGGCAAATGCAGATGAAATCTACAATTATGGATAAAGGGATGTAAGGCGAAAGGTCAAGACCCATGTACCAACATGTGTCATTTCTTTACTATCTTATTGACATAAACACCTTTGAAACAGATAGGCCTTTGCCATCACAATTTCAGTTAGTTACCACACAGATTGTATAAGGTATCTGACCTTCATTATAGGGAAATAAAAACAGGTAGGCCTTGCTTAATAAGAGCTCTTTAGTTAGAAGAGAACAGACAGGCCTTCAACAATAACAGCTTCTGTTAGATGAGATTACAAAAAAGAAAACATGCAGGCCTTCTGTAATAACAGCTTCAGTTAAATAAAAACACCAAATAAAAGACAGGCAGGCCTCTTTAATAACAACTTCAGGTAAGTGAAATTACGAAACAGAAAAACAACCAGGCCTTCTTTAGCAACAGCTTCATGTAAGTAAAATTCTAAAATAGAAAACAGACAGACCTTCAATGATAACAGCATCAGTTAAGCAACTTACCAAATGTGAAACTGGCAGGCCTTCAATAATAACAGCTTGAGTTAAGTAAAATCACCAAACAGAAAACAGGCAGGCCTTCTTTAATAAGAGCCTTAGTTATGTTAGATTACCAAATAGAGAACAGGCAGGCCTTCAGTAATAACAACTAACACACCAAAATCCAAGATTTAACTGGAGTTCACGAATTGAAGTTGAAGCCACATGTAAGGTTGATTGACAGCTGGCTGCCATTGGTTTATTGGTGGCGAGAGTCCTGCAGCCCGTTTCTTGTCAAGAGACAACTACTTTAAATCAGACTATAGGCGTCTAATCCAGTCAGAACAAATGACATCTGCTCAAACGTTCCACAGGTTCAGCGACCATAACCTGAAGAAGCTGTTGCCTTGCACGTGGGTCTGACACCGATGACTACAAAAGATCCGGCAGACGAACACACCACGAAACTGCTGCACCAAACCATCTTCGAAAAATTAAACTCAATGTTCCGAAGCCGTGCTACAAATGTGAACCCAGAAAGTCCACCTATATTTAACAATGTGCGTGCGTTTGGAATTACATTCACATCCATACGATCTATGTATTCCCCATGTTTAGGAAAGGATACACGACATGTTGAAAGTGAAATGTAATGAGAATCAATCAATTCGGTTCACCTCTGCCCCTCCAGTACTATAAAATACGAGACAACTACGATACAGGAAACACAGTATACAGAACTTGATACTACTAAAAAGCCACATGTAAGGTTGACTGACAGCCGCCTTTCACTGTGAAGTTAGCCTGTGTTTTGTCAGATGTCTGAACACAGGGTAAAGTTACCGTATATTATATTTACTCATGTTGTTAACGGAAATGTAAAACAGAAATAGCATACTCAAATGTATGCAACATTGTAAGAGTAATCCACTTAATGAAATATTTATTAAATGTTTGCGTATTGAATGTAGGAAACGTAAATTTTATGAAATTTGTAATAAAATAATATGCCAGATAGGTCAAAAATAATATCTCTATTGTAATCGATGTAGTTGTTGGTGAACAATGGGTGATGGTTCTACGTTAAGGGACTATCCCGTCATGCAAAGAAAAAAGCATAAGTATTAATTAGACAGCTGTATTGAGTGCGGATGAAAATATTGTAACGAAGGGAATTTAAAGTGAAGTGATTTTGAACAAAAAGAACGAAAGGAAAAAAGAAAGTCCACGTAATGAAGAGTGTTGTTATGAATGATAATGGCAATGGCGCCCTGTTACTACGGTGCGACGATCTGTAAGCTGACGTAGTGTATGCAAAAGTTGTTTAAAGACTGCTGAGGCTGACTAAGAAAGGAGATAATCCTTTTGGAAGACAGAAGAAGGAGAGGAATTGGCGTAAGAGAAGAGAAAAGTTAAATAGATCAAGAATTTTCTAATGGCTGACGGCAACTATTTCAAGTTCAAAGAATTTTGGATAAATATCTGGACTGCTGTTGCAGACGTTTGGGCTGAGGGATCGAGAGGAAAATTGAACGGCTAATGAAGTTAGGAGTGGTTTTACTCGTCAGTGAACGAACTCTTTACTTGGTGCGTGACTATTATGTTAACTTATTGATTGGCGAATCCATAGAGTGTTGTGTGCGCTACGACCATATGATAAATAAAATTAGGGGGTCAGCATTGTGATTGTTTCATAGCTTCTGTTACTGCTAATAACTACACACCAATGCCTAAGAGCTTTAATTTGCACGCTAAAGCACTGAAGATGATCATTACGTGATCTAAAATCGATTTTTCTGTTAATAAATCATCAAAATTATGGACAATGTTGACTTTCCTTCTAATTTTATTCTGTTGACATTAGTATGAAGTGGACAAATGTTTCATAATTTGTGAGGTCACAGTACGTGATTTATGGAAAACAAAAGTTTTAAGTAAATGTGCAAGTTGTCATCAATATAGTCGTATTGCCGGAAGCTCATTGCTGAATTTTTATACGGTGTTACGAAAGTAATTCGCAGGCAAAACCCACCCAAAAATTTTCGATAGAGTACAATATTTCTTGTTATTTGGATGTTTTCTGGAGCTGCATTTTTTAGTGGAAGTAGTTTTCGGCAGATTTAGTAAGTTTTAAGTGGTCCAGTGAGTTTCACACAGCATCCAGCGACACCCGACAATTTACAACCAGAATGAAAAGATTCTCCGGAACATGTATTACACAACAGCTGGAGAACAATAACACGGGGGTATTTATTATGGGTCAGAAAGTCATGATAATCTCAAAATAGATTTTTACGCGTATATTAATTGAACAGGAAAATATTCACTTCCAGATTCGGGAAAATAGTCACTAGTGGCGTAATCTGTGTGAGTGGTATAATACCGAAGAGAAAACAGAAATCCTTAGCGATGCTTTGCCGAGATGCCAGACTGCCGTTAAAAATCTGTCTATCCAATAACAATGGGAGCAGTCCAAACGGCCTCATCCACAGGGGCTGGGGATGGTCCTGACAAAACAATTTTTCCACAAATTAATCAGTTCAAGTTGTCTTCACTCAAATAATGAAAGGAGGGCCTCTCTTTATAGTTCTAATGCAAGATATTTTCTAAGAGAAGACTGAATTCCTCCGCCATGTTAGTGACTCTCTCATTATTTATAATCTTCCTCTCTCTGGTATTACCCGGTACTTTTCCATTCTAGTTTTCTAGAAGTAGAGGATAGGATTTCCGCTTCTCTTTATCCTAATGAGAAGATATTAAAAATTAACGTTGATGCCAGCTAAACCAAAAACTCTCACTCATTGAGTTGGCGGAGCAATTATCCTCGCTGTGTCATTGGCCAGTGGAGGAGCATACGCGTTTTTTAGGCGAGCCAAAGCTGAACTCAGGTAATAAAAGGCACGGACGACTCGGTAACTAGTTTCAGATACAAAAACGATGCCAGCACTAGGAGCCAAGCGCTACACGTGCCACACTACGACGTGAAGCAGTCTTCTGATTGCTGCAGATGGACTTAGAAGTATTCGGGTTATGATGACACAGCGCTGAGTTTATAGATGACACTGACTACTTCGATTTACGTAAGACACTGAAAGTCACTCGCTAAGTTTGATTAGGCTTTGCTCACTATAATGCATAAACCATTCATTAGATAAATTCCAATGATACCAGCACATTTACGATTCTTAGTTCACAAATGGAACATGCAACAACTGTAGCTCCGAGTGCCATACCGCCTTTGCGTCAGTTTAACGAAAAAGAAGAGGAACAGCTCGAGTGGTTACAACAATATGAAGTCCACATCATTGTTCCTAAAGTATCATGTACGGTGAGACTACATTACTTTTTGTCAACGGTAGAATGTGCAGTTTTTCTCCTCATTCACAAACTCTTCCCTAACGCCACTCCGAGTCAATTTCCTTATGATCAGGTTGTAGGTTCCCTAACTGACTATTATGAGCAAAAATTGAATGTGATAGGAACACGGTATCAATTCTTTCACTGCAAGAAACGGTCAAAATTAATGTATCCCGATTGGGTAACAGATTTGTAGGGTATGACGAGGAAGTGCAAATCCAGCTGTGCTCGTGGTGCTTGATATTCAGATGTTATGTTGCGTGATGCGATCAAATTTAGAGAACAGTTTTGAAACAGTCAGATCCATCATTTAATCATGTAGTGCCATTTCTAGATCAGTATGATTCATGTGCCGTAGTAGCCTATAAATTTGAGCAGCCACAAATTTGTCAAGTTTAGTCGTCCTTTGCTGACGTTTGGCTCAGTAGGCAGCAACAGCATGCACGCGCCAAGCCACGTAAACAGTTCTCTAAATAGGCGGCTACATGAGTGAATACAGTTGTGTTATGGTTCAAATGGCTCTGAGCCACGCACTCGGGCTTCGCAGTGCGACTCCTCACATGCCACTGATAAAAAAAGGCTCTCAGAAAATTTGGTCCGGCGATTACGTCCAGTAGAAAATGGACATTAAAGAGTGGCAGTTTGGCAACACTGTAACAGTTGTATGGGAACTGTTGTGTACACAGTTCCGCGTAGTCACCGCGTACACAACTTTCCCAATAGAGCGCGCCCCGCTAAGCACAACAGCGCAGGCGCAGCGCTCGTCTGTCTCCGCACTACGAGATGGCGCTGTCTTAGAGACAGACCAAATTCTGCTTCCGCCGATCAAGGTATTAATATGTAACGCAGCCAATGAGATTGCTGCTAACGTAGAACCTTTTCTCCTCGCGGATCACACTCGCGCAGTGATACCTGAACGCTGGAGGTATTATAACGAGTGTACAGACCTCCGATTAGTCAGTCTGCATTTGTCTGCATTAGTCTGTCCTAGTCTGTACCAGTCTGCATTAGTCTGTAGTCAAGTTTCAGTCGGCGCCTAATAAGATTATCATATTCCTCTACATAGCCATGAAGTAAAACGTATAGACACTTTGTCAAGTATCAGAGACATGGAGAATAAGTTGAACATACCAAGACCAACGGAACTTCAGATTGTCAATTGTAAATAGCATCCAGAACCAAGTTAAGCTATTTTTATGATTGTTATTATTTTAGTAAATGTGTGTGAAAATTAATCAAGTTATGTTTAAAGTTGGTCACTGTCAATCTGCTACTCTAAGCGTGCACGTAGCATTTCTATCGTCTGACCTAACGGCAGAAGATAAACACGCCACGATAAGACCACGAGACATATTGCTGAGACTCGCCTACTTCGCTAGAGCGACAAGTCAAATAATCTGATGGTGTGTGTACTGAAGGTCTTACAGTACGCACAGCACAGTAACTATCTCCATCAGCATATTTTAGTTGTGCTGTACAGGTGATGCAGTGGACGAAGTTTTGGGTTAGCATGCAGGAGGTCCATGGTTCGTTTCTGGGTTGGGGCGCATTTTGTTTTGTTGCTGATTTTATTCTGACATTTCATACTGTAACATACACCGTTTCTTAGGTCACATGTATCCTCAATTTACAACATTTTGTAACTTTGAACATAACAGATATTTGGTTAGACAAATAAGAAATAGACAGTTGAAACAAATGACATGACATAGGACAGAATAACTGCAAAAACAATATCAGTTTCGAGATGCTGCAGATGATAGCTGAGTACAATAACGCAACATCTACTTTTCATTTATACTACACGTAATCTGAGAGCTCAGATGTCGCACATTAGCCATGAGTGACAATAATAATGTCCATATTAATGACCACTTGACATTCATTACATTGTCCTTAGAACAACAGGCGCTCAAAGTGACCTCCCTGCAGGTCCAAACATTGCTCGACAAGCCGGATCATACAGCTCTGGACCCTCCGCAGCAAAGTTGTATTCACAGTAACAAGAGCAGCATGAACACACACTACCAAGTCTTCTACATTCGTCGGCGGCGTAGAGTACACGTGTTCCTTCAGGTGTTCCCTCAGGAAGAAATCCAGGGGATTTAGATCAGGTGAACGTAGGGACCATACAACTGGACCTCCACGTCTGAGCCATTTTCCTGGAAATGTTCCGTCCAAATAATTTCGCACATTAAACCCAGAGTGTGGTGGTGCACCATCATGTTAGATCCATATCATCTGTCGAAAATGTAGTGGAACATCTTCCAGTGCATGAGGCAGAGAGAAATGCTTGATACCTTTAATAAGTTATTTGTAAAAAATGTATTGTCTACCAGGAGTAAATCTAATGATTGTCTCTCACTAGAAGTCTGTAGATAAATGTGTATACGAATTAGCTTATTTCAGATTGATCTAAATTTGTAAATACTTTGACATGTCATATATCTTTGTAAAACGAGATCTACGGATGAATAAAGCTACTACTACTACTACTACTACTACTACTACTACTACTTTGCACAGTCAACCGGTCAGGCAACATGTAGGGGCCTAATTACCTGTCACCCAATATTCTCGCTCAGACGTTGACACCAAAGCGAACTTGATATCCACAGTCGCAGATGACATATCAGTTATGGGCATTGTGCATGTTAAAGTCACCCTCACGAGTGAATTGTGCTTCTTCCGACCATATTAAGGTGTTCACAAAGTCATCATTGGCTTCCTGTTGTTGTTGTTGGAACCATTAACGGAATTGCATCTCATGATGGCGATCTGCAGGGTGCAGGTGTTGTGTGAAAGGAGAATGACAGGGGTGCAGCCCATGCCCGTGCAGCACGTCAACGACCGTGCTTTGCGAGATACGCAGCTGCCTTGCTACGCTATGTGTACTTTGATGAGGTTCTTGGTCTATGATCTCCAGAAAAGCCTCCTCGGTAGCAGGAGTACGGCTAGTCCGTGGACGATCTCTGTCACACAGTGGTGGAAGGAGAGAACCTGACTCCCGAAGGCGCGGCTCCAGACGACAAAACAAATTTTTACCTGGATGGCGTCGATGAGGATATCAAACAGCATATTCACGAGCGGAAACACAGCCCAGTTATCAGATGCACAAAGGACCAGAAACATATCCACATATTCATCGTTTGTGTGTGCGTTGCGTCTGCCACACTGGTTTAGAGGTTGACAATGAGAAAATTTGATTCGTGAACTCATGTATATTGGAGTCTGTCCCGGGCGCTTTACTCCGATCACAACTACTCCCTGTCTGGTGGACAGTGCTTATCGTATAAACATGCTATTAGCCCTGCGCATTCTTCCATCTAACGCGAATTACCCCTCTGACAGATATTGTTCTGCATGATTTATCCCGAAACCGCCTATTGTAAAATGTTCGGTTTCGAATTACATTGTTTCCCTAACGGTAATAGACGTGGTGTTGTCACAATGATAAATAATAATAATAGTAATGCTTTGAGATATGTACTAAACAGCATTCGGTTACCAGATTCAGTGATGAAAGGCATAATTAGTGGGACCGTGGGTGATAACACACACAAATAGTAACCGAGTTAGGACATTATTTGCAAAGCACGTTGCTTGTCCCTTTAATAACGTAAGGCCCTAACGAAATGTAATAGACACGAATGAGGCAAGAATAATAGTTGCTACTATTCTGTGGCCCCATTGGAGGAGAGTACAAAGCAAACAGGTTTCGCATGTAGTAGATGAAGGGGTGCAAATAAATTCACGCCCTCGACCAGGAATAGGCTTCTTTCAAAGCTGACCAATCTTCCATTTCTACGATTGTATTATGTAAGCGCAAACGTTTTCTAGAGGACCCGCAGGAATTGCTGATGACGATTAAGATTCCCAGATACCGTACCACATGGACTAAATTTACTAAATAAAAACATGTGCCTCAAACCAGGATTGAACCATTGACCTCCTGCATGCTAACCCAAACTCGACGAGTTGCACCAACTACACAAAGCAGTTAATATGTGCTGACAGAGGTAGCTACCCCACATATTGTTAAAGTGTTGCCAGATTGCCACTCTTTAACGTCCTGTTTCTGCCGGATGTACCCGCCAGACGAAATTTTGTGAGAGACATTTTTTATAGCTGGCATGTGAGAAGTCTGCTCTGTTGTGAAGCCTGGGTGCTCGAATTTCGCGTCACGCTTTATAAATGAAATGACTTTACACATTTGAAGTTCTCGTATATTATTTTTTTATTTCCAATCATCTTGTAAGAGTTTTCCTTCTTTTTTCAATGTTACAGATTATGAAACCAATAATCGATTCATTAAATATTCCTAATGTGGACAGCCATAAAAACCTGTCGTTAGAATTACGTGCAAATGAAACGAAAAATACACTCCTGGAAATGGAAAAAAGAACACATTGACACCGGTGTGTCAGACCCACCACACTTGCTCCGGACACTGCGAGAGGGCTGTACAAGCAATGATCACACGCACGGCACAGCGGACACACCAGGAACCGCGGTGTTGGCCGTCGAATGGCGCTAGCTGCGCAGCATTTGTGCACCGCCGCCGTCAGTGTCAGCCAGTTTGCCGTGGCATACGGAGCTCCATCGCAGTCTTTAACACTGGTAGCATGCCGCGACAGCGTGGACGTGAACCGTATGTGCAGTTGACGGACTTTGAGCGAGGGCGTATAGTGGGCATGCGGGAGGCCGGGTGGACGTACCGCCGAATTGCTCAACACGTGGGGCGTGAGGTCTCCACAGTACATCGATGTTGTCGCCAGTGGTCGGCGGAAGGTGCACGTGCCCGTCGACCTGGGACCGGACCGCAGCGACGCACGGATGCACGCCAAGACCGTAGGATCCTACGCAGTGCCGTAGGGGACCGCACCGCCACTTCCCAGCAAATTAGGGACACTGTTGCTCCTGGGGTATCGGCGAGGACCATTCGCAACCGTCTCCATGAAGCTGGGCTACGGTCCCGCACACCGTTAGGCCGTCTTCCGCTCACGCCCCAACATCGTGCAGCCCGCCTCCAGTGGTGTCGCGACAGGAGTGAATGGAGGGACGAATGGAGACGTGTCGTCTTCAGCGATGAGAGTCGCTTCTGCCTTGGTGCCAATGATGGTCGTATGCGTGTTTGGCGCCGTACAGGTGAGCGCCACAATCAGGACTGCATACGACCGAGGCACACAGGGCCAACACCCGGCATCATGGTGTGGGGAGCGATCTCCTACACTGGCCGTACACCACTGGTGATCGTCGAGGGGACACTGAATAGTGCACAGTACATCCAAACCGTCATCGAACCCATCGTTCTACCATTCCTAGACCGGCAGGGGAACTTGCTGTTCCAACAGGACAATGCACGTCCGCATGTATCCCGTGCCACCAAACGTGCTCTAGAAGGTGTAAGTCAACTACCCTGGCCAGCAAGATCTCCGGATCTGTCCCCCATTGAGCATGTTTGGGACTGGATGAAGCGTCGTCTCACGTGATCTGCACGTCCAGCACGAACGCTGGTCCAACTGAGGCGCCAGGTGGAAATGGCATGGCAAGCCGTTCCACAGGAATACATCCAGCATCTCTACGATCGTCTCCATGGGAGAATAGCAGCCTGCATTGCTGCGAAAGGTGGATATACACTGTACTAGTGCAGACATTGTGCATGCTCTGTTGCCTGTGTCTATGTGCCTGTGGTTCTGTCAGTGTGATCATGTGATGTATCTGACCCCAGGAATGTGTCAATAAATTTTCCCCTTCCTGGGACAATGAATTCACGGTGTTCTTATTTCAATATCCAGGAGTGTACAAGCAGCCAAATTTGATCCATAGCCTTTGGGGTTATGAAGCCAAGCGTTTATTCGCTTCTGTTTGAGGGAAAGAGCGGACACTGTCAACATCACGATGGACGGAGATGAGGTGGGCAGTGGTCGAATCCCGAGACGTGGCCACGATTCCCCCCCCCCCCCCTCCCTCCCTTTTCCTCTCCTGTCACTGCTCAGCTCTCACACACAGTAGTGGCCTTTTTTGAATATATTTGTCTTTATACGTCCATTTTTATTGAAAGGTTACAACTTGATACCCAGAAAAGAAGCATACTACATCAGATTTAATACTACCCTTTGTCTGCTACATAAAAAAGAAAGGAAAAGAAAACATGTTTGGGCTTGGCCTGCAACAACTTTTGTTCAAATTTTTAGTACTTAAACAAAAAGAAGACAAATATGGCCTTCAAAATTAAATAATACACCTGGAAAGAATCCATGATGAAAATACCAAGAAGATCGGTTAATACGTTTGGTGTTGTTTGTTGTTATGTCAAGTTTACCAGAATCAGCGTAACGGAAACGAAGCATTCGAACAGGAAAGGGATTTGCACTTCACTCAAGTCCTTGACAATTAAATACCAGATACAGCATATTCCCAAAAAATCTCACGGTAGCGTGGCAACCTTCGCGACCTCCAATTGGTCGTAACCATATACTGGTAAAATGAGCAACTGTCTAAGTCATAATCTCTCCCCACCACGTAATGAACGTAAGGACCAACAAGCCACATAACTGTACTGTTCTTCGTTCTGGGAAAGAAGGCTTCATCGGTAGGCAGGAAAATCTTACTGGAGATCTCCGCTACCGTCGTCCAGGCAAGAAAGGCCAATTCTTCGCCGAGCCAAGTCCAATGTCTGTGTCCGCAGGCGACCAAACGATGGCATAATGTATCCGTTTCATGGCATCGACTGCATTGGCCAGTATCACTAAGGGCAATGCGAGAAAGCCGAACATTGGCGGAGAGAAGGTTATGAACGATTTGGTACCATGAAGACGCCACTTCCACCAAAAAATAGGTAGGCTGACAATGGACCAAACTACATTCTAATCTGTCTCTGTCGATTATGGACTCCATCGAGGATGCGCGATTTGGAAATGTCCAGCGACATAACATCATTTTCGCACAGAGATGCGACTGGGAAAGAACATGAATCCCGAACTAAGTAACATAAGTAAAAATTCCTAGGATGCCTTAATTTTTTACCGAATGAGGTGGGACAGCGGTTGGCATACTGGACTCGCATTTGGGAAGACGATAGTTCAAACAGCGTCCGGCCATTCTGCTTTAGGTTTTCCCTAAATCGCTCCACGCAAATTCCGGGGTGGTTCTTGTGGGACTGAAAGGCCAATTTCCTTCCCAATACCACCCTACTTCGAGCTTGTGCTCCAATAAGCTCGTTGTCGACAGGACGTCAAACACAAACCTCCTCCTCCTTAATTAATTGTTTATCGTACCGACATATACCGGAGAGATTAGGATCGCAGGTTGGAAACAGGCAGAAAGGCGAGCTGTATGTGATTCGGGGACGCTAAGAAACGTTAAGAGTGTCTCGAAGAAATGCAGCGGATGCCTTAGGCCGAATATCAGGGAGGTCCAAACATCCCTTCAGCCGGGGTCTTGCCATAGCCTCATACACACCCGAAAAATAAACTTTCGCCAGATAAACTTGTCCTATAGTCATTGTAACTGCCGGGACATCATCGCAGGAAGGGGAAATATTTTAGTAACACGCTGTACTCGAGTTTCCTTAGGTCCGAACCTTATAAAGCAACGAGAGAGAGCGACGCTCGTGTCGAGGATCGCCCCTTGAGTCACCGTCTTCATCAGACAACGATGAATAATAACACCCAATAATTGATGGCGGAGCCGGCCGGTGTGGCCGTGCGGTCTAGGCGCTTCAGTCTGGAACTGCGTGACCGCTCCGGTCGCAGGTTCGAATCCTGCCTCGGGCATGGATGTGTGTGATGTCCTTAGGTTAGTTAGGTTTAAGTAGTTCTAAGTTCTAGGGGACTGATGACCACAGATGTTAAGTTCCATAGTGCTCAGAGCCAGTTTGAATTGATGGCGGGCGACTGACACAGCCCATGGAACCTCAACAGCCTCAAATCTCCGCCGACTGAGTAACTTCCACCATACGACAAAATGCATCAGAAACGTCCTCGAGTGCAGATATGTCCATATGAGTACAAAGAAATACCATAACGGCAGCGGCAGACGCGTGAACGGTAGACCTTTCTCCGAATAACGATGAGCCACTCAGTCGAGCAGCTATGGACAACAACGAGAATTCCAGAAATAGCACGAATAACTACAAATACAGGGGACTGCCCTAGAGGATACCTCGAAACACTTCTATGGGGGGAGTAAGACGAACGTTCATGCCAATAGGCTCTTTAATACCAGTAATTAGAGAGGCGAACATCCGTCTTGCAGCATACTTAAAACAAAGAGCTGTTAACACTCCAACAGAATATCGTAACTCGCTCAAGTGCACAGGAGCAGTGGAAGCGATCAAGACGAGAATACGACTTTCAGCAACGGCAATCGGGCAGTACGACCCGGGAGAAAACGCTGATAATGCCCGATAATGTCAGCAAGCGAAACCGACACACAGCTATTTATAGCCACTGCTGAGATTTTACAATCAAAACTTAGTAGCGTTATTAGTCTGACCTAATCCACTTCTAAGGAATTAAAACAGATTTTCCGATCTTAAAAGATGTGCACCCCTTGCATCACTTCATTCACCGTACATGTTAATGTATCTCCTGCCAGAGGCCAAAACCGAACATAAAATTTGTTGCGAAGACGGTATACCGTCTGATACCACTGTAGTGTAAAGATTGCAGAAATACCTAGAAGGTATCAGTGTGTGTTGATCACCCACGTCCATACGTAGAACGAATGGTAATGGTACACATCTTTCGGAATTAGATGACACAGAGATCCCAACTCATCTTGAAGAATCTAACGTGACTGGGAACGTAAACGAAGACCGTCTAATTGTAGTCTTTTGTGCTGTAAGAGTTTCACCGTCACGAGGTGGACGTCCATACCACTTAAAGCGTGTCACGAAGAACAGCGTAGTGAAATTCCCGAGTCCTCCTATTTCAGCCGCTTTACGAGCTCTAAACCGCATTAGTGCAGTTAAAAGCTGAGGTTTGGCGGTGACAACCCATCGCATAACTGAATAATAGCGCTCTTTGAGAACGGCTTGCCCCCCCCCCCCCCACCCCACACTCCCCCACATGACTGCTATGATATCATCCAGAGAGCAGTCTACCACATGTAAGACATTAAGCTTATAAATAGGGCGAGAATGATGTACCCGCTGCTTGGCATGGTTAAGAGTCATCGAAACTTCACAGTGGTCAGTGAAGCTGGCAGTAATTACATGCATTGACCGAAGTTAACTACATAGGGAAGCAGACGAATAAAAACGGTCCAAACGTCTACTAGAAGTAGCCGTAAATTACGTAAAACGCACTGATGTGCAATATCTACAGATCCAAGTATGTGTACGACCAGATGCAGATGAAGCATAAAGAAAAATTAAGACGTGATCATAAAAGCGACGCCCTATACGCCGATCGTTGTCCAGCGTTTCAAAGTCCGTCAATGGAATACCGTCCCTATAAAGCTGGGTCATACCAGTAGAACTTCCAGGTGCTGATTTAAGAAACGTGGAATACACAGGGAGACAG
The DNA here is from genome assembly GCF_021461395.2 of Schistocerca americana. Lineage (NCBI taxonomy): Eukaryota > Metazoa > Arthropoda > Insecta > Orthoptera > Acrididae > Schistocerca > Schistocerca americana. Next base: position 192,096,973 of record NC_060124.1, on the reverse strand, counting down.
AACATATCAAATAAGACTTTTTGCAAACACACAAAATCAGGTTTAGAGCCGTAATGGAGAACTATTCCCATTAACATTTGCGGTAAGAAACGCATACGCCCGCAGTAGTTAACACATTGAAAGCACGAAAGTAGAAGTACAAAATAATTTACGCATCATGTGCCCACGTCCCGCTCTCCATAACATCAGCAGACGGCGGAAACGAAGGTACAGGATTGGAATCCTCACATCCCCTCTTCATTCAACAGAATGCGAGAAACTCAACCGGGAGCGATGAACATCATTATCTTCATCAACATCAGGAGATGAAGAAAGAGGCAATGCAGCGTCTGAGGCTGTCTACATCACTGGACTATCGGTAGATAATCCGTAGCAACTTGCTGCTCAATCGCATCAGACTGAGAGAGGTATGGCATTGCACCAGAACTCTGCTGTAAAGTCAGAACAGCAGACAATGTCTCCGTTGAATCATCAGAACCCACCGGTACAGATGTTCTTAGATGTGTAGAAGAGGACTCAGATGCAACACTCATTTCAACATCAAAAAAAAAATCCTCGTGATCGTTGGAAAATCAAAAGCCGGAGTTAACGTCAGTATTCAGAATATTACCACTGGGATAAGCGCCCTCCATCACCACCTTCTCGGAAAGGCGAGATGGGGCGATGGTCATCCAAAGTCTTTACCATCCCGAGTCCGCCGGCGTTTGAATTGTGCTACTGGTTGCGGCTCCTCAAGGACAGCAGGGGCCGCATCTGAAAGTGGAGGTAACATCGGAAAGTCGAACGAAGTCATCGGCGGGGAGGTGGGGGGGGGGGGTGTGAGGGAGGGGTGTGGATGTCCCAACAATGTACTATAAAGGCTGAGAAGTACTGACAACAGATTGAGGAGACAACTCAGCTGAAGTCAACGGACGACATATTTAGAACGGCTTTAAAACAGCAACAACAGCGCAGACAAGACACGTTTCTGCGTTTCGGATACCGCTGTAACACTGCAAGCGATATTGAACAGACCAGCATTCCTGCCGGATATGGCGAATGACTCCAAAAGGAAGCAACACCCCTTTAAGAAATGAATCGTCCACTTCGCGTGGAACAGTGTAAACATTGACAGGAATATACTCGATCGCTGCATTTGTAAGAAGGCCTGGATTAACGAAATTATCACGATTTGTAAACATTCCTGAGAAACAACCCGAGTGAGAAACCTTTCCATTTGCAAGGGATCTTGAAACTTCACAAAAAATGGATACAAACCAGAAGCAAAACAAGCAGTATCTACCTAATGAGAACCGTATCAACCAAACAATCGTGAATCTGTAGAGAGCCTGGTTCAACATGATACGTAATCGTGTCAAAACTGAAACAAAGGGATCACCGACGTGGAATATTCTTGGAACGCTCGACATACACCGTGGCGCAGGCAGAGAACGCCGGCGGCAGAGAATAATAGAATAACAAACTCCGCTAGGCAAGAAGATGCGACACAGGCCGATACAAACACGAGGCTGAATACACAAAAGCTCGACACACGCTGCGCTGCTGTACAGGCGGAAGTAAGAACAGCATGTTCGCTCGACGCACAGGGCGAAACTGGCATCGGTGAACTTGACCACCGCACTAACGAGCCAAAATCTAAACTACGTTTCTAATATCCGTCTTACACTTGTGTAAAACTTTAGAGAGTGTTTTTTTTTTCTTCACTACAGTCCACTAAGGCGAAATGTTCTACGAACCTAAAAGTGGCATCTACATACTTCCAATCAATAGTTTGAGCCAAACAGGGAAGCCTCGTCGCACTCCCTCCTACTGTTAAATTTACGTTTGAAGTAGATATATCTAACTGTTTAAATCCCACAGTCTGCTTCAAAGATCTCCTTGAAAAGAGCCTTTTTAGCAGATCTTCTACACAAAACACTTTCATTGTAAATTTCCTCAGATACTCGCTGTTTTTTAACACAGTTAGTAGCCTTCAGTCATGAAATGGCTGTAATTGTAACTAAATTCAATACACTAAATATTTCGTAAATAAATTGAAATGTTTCAATATATTTAAATTTTATAGATAATTGTTCAGTATTAAGAGGAGTAAAATGAAATGCAAAAATAATGCCAACTGCAATAATCGAACCCCAGACAATCAACTGCCAGACCGCGCTCATGAAGACTTTGCCTCGGCGCCGTCACGTCAACTGCTCCTCAACACTCACTGATACTCTACTCTTGCACAATACATTACACGTACTTTCAAAGAGAAATACTGCTCCAGTGGCCTGAGCAATATAGCACTCCTAGTGCCTGAAGGGATAATGCCTCTTCTGTGCATGCTCAGTCGAAAACAGACAGCTGCGTCCTTTCTCTGAGTTGATCGAATGGGGGCTGACCATCATTTCACCTTCGTCATTGGATTCTAGTTATCACTGAGATTTCCCGTTCACAAATGACATTCTTTTATCGTGCTGTAACACATCAGCACATTATGACTGGCAGCTACTGTGATAGAGGGATGTCGATAATTTCATGGACATTTCTGTATATTTGGATGTTTTGAACGCATAAGCGCCTTTGTACTGTCTGAAATTATAAGCGTGCAGAGGTGCTGTGTCGGCTAGAGGCTTGGTTGGACCATTTCTAATTTGCAAAATGCGCAGGGAATGATGCGCACTGTTAATCGTGAGATGAAGTGGTATAGTAGTCGGCCACGGTGTGTCATGAGTAGTAGTGCGTCACAGGCCGAGTAGTACGGTTGCAGTTCTATTCTGAAGGATGGAACATGTTGATTTAGTGATTAACTTTTTGAGATGAGGAAAGGTATTGAAGAATTTTGAGGAGGACATTTTATTGTGATTATTTTGATGAGTAAAGAAGAAGATTCACTGTAAGATAATTGGTTTTACATTTTGTATTTTATTGCGGCAGCTTGTAGTTACGCATTCTTGATACATACATCCAGAGACTTGAAAATAGCGCAAGTTAAACAGCCGTGCACATTTTCAATTTGAATTTGGGAGTAGGAATAACTGTTGAATATTTAACGTCATTTTTACGAGTTACATTTTCTGAAAAGATCTTATTTGATGTTAAAAACTACTTACGTTTGTCCACTCAAGAACTGTAAATTATTTTTGTATTAATGTTTCTGAAGCAAAGAAGAAGACAATTTCTAAGCGCAAAACTAGTTATATTTGGTATTACAATTTATCCCAAGTCATTGCCCACATCCAAAGACCATGCCCAAAAATAATTTATCATTTTTACTTATTCAAATTTGTGAACCATGTACGCTTAGCCTTTTTTTAAAAAGAAAGCGCATTGTACCAAGCTCCCCTCAGCTGTAGCTCAGCAAATGTGCACTTTCAAGAGATCAGTATTACGGTGTCTTTTGTGGGAAACAGGTAAGCCAAAATTAAATAGTAAAAAAGGAAATATTGAGTTTTTCGAGGGCTAATTTATCATTTGTAAAGCCCAATGATTCACAGCGCTGAATTCAAACAGTATTCTTGACATTAAGAATTTAAACAGACAATCGGATACGCACTTTCAAATTACTTTCTCGCAGTCAGATTTTAAAACATATTCTCATAGTCGAATTCTGGTTTTCAAGGTTTAGCAATTCCTGTGTTGATATTTTAGTAAGCTTACAGATGGATTAGATTGTTAGCAAGCAAAACGTCTAATAAATGACAACAATCGTATTATTTTCATTAAGATGACTTCCCACTCGTCGGACCTGCAAAATGAGTCTCTCCTTCCATTATTTGAGTGTAGACATGGCCGAGTGCCGATCTGGGGAAAAGTAATTTGTTTCGCCACAACCACCCGCGGAGCCAGCAGAAGACGCAATACCAAATGCCTCCATTGTTAGTCGATAGAGAGATCCTTAAGTGCAGCCTGCAGTCTCGGCAAAGCATCACGAAAGGAATTCTGTTTCCTCTTCGGTTTTAGACCACCCACATATCAGACGCAACTAGTGACTATTGTCCCGTATGGGTGTCTCCTATGACTGATGCGTTCCCTCCCTGCTTTCCTCTTCGCAAGGAACTGGATACAGCCGGAGTCCATCTAAGTGCTGAATCTAAACGACAACATTTACAGAATTTATAAACAGTAAATCGATTAATAAAACTAACAAGAGATACTCACACTCTGTGTCGGTAAGAAAATCGAGCTACATTTAAAATCAGAGGATAGTAAAGGGGAGTCTCTTGCACTGGTCTCCCACAACTGCATCAGATAAATACTGTATTATCTTCATGGCCAGTTAGATAGGCTGGCAAGTAAACAAATCTCGTAAATAGATGGTTCAAAAGGCTGTAAGCCCTAGGGGACTGCACATCTGAGGTCATCAGTCCCCTAGGCTTAGAATTACTTAAACCTAACTAACCTAAAGACATCATACACATCCATGCCCGAGGCAGGATTCGAACCTGCGACCGTAGCAGCAGCACGATTCCGGACTTAAGCGACTAGAACCGCTCGGCCACAGCGGCCGGCGCATAAATAGAGTTTTTGCTCACTGCAGTGACCGAACAGACAGTTTAGTAGAACTTTGAAAACACAACCAGTCTAATCTTATTGGAATACGAAGGGAGTGTAATTCTCATCGTCTAGTTCCGTACAATTCTCGTACATTTATATCCCGTGAGTTTCAGGTTAGTTGAGAGAGATTTTGAAAACAGATCACCGTATAACCATACTGAGGATATTTTTTATTGTAGATTTATGTTATGGGCCAAGTTCTAACGGTGATGTACTGTAATTGCCCTTTGATGCAAATCAACTTGTACTGGCTACAAAGAGTACGAAATAATACAAACCTACATAACAAAAGTTCTTACCTGACATCAATTCCTTATTTCAACACTAACATACAAAAAATGGTTCAAATGGATCTAAGCACTATGGGACTCAACATCTGAGGTTATCAGTCCCATACACTACTTAAACCTAACTAGCCAAAGGACATCACACACATCCATGGCAAAGGCAGAATTCGAACTTGCGACCGTAGCAGCAGCGCGGTTCCGGACTAAAGCGCCTAGAACCGTTCGGCCACCGCGGCCGCCTGAACACTAACATACACTGAATAGTCAGGACATTATGACCAATTACCGTCCAGGCGACAGCACCGACACTTGGCGAGGAATGACTGCTAGTCACACACACGCGGGCCGCATATTACCAGTGAGCGTGTTGTCCGTGTGTGGAATGGGCAAGGCACACTATCTATCTGTGTTTGACCGAGGGCACATTGTGGTGGCCCGGAGGATTGTCACGAGCATTTCGGAAACGGCAGGACTTGTTGGGTTTTCCATCAGTTATGTGATGAATGTCTTCAACATGTGGCGAAACACAGATGAAACCAACGTCGGGTTGGGCGGCCACCCCTCATTATAGATGTCAGACTGGTAAAGCAGGACAGGTGGCGAGCTCTGGCGGAACTAACATCAAAATTTAATGCCGGGAAGAGTACAAGTGTGTCTGAACACACAGTGTACCGAACACTCCTTACGATGGGCGTCTGCAGTTCGCGACCCATGCATATGCCAATGTTAACACCACTACATCGTCAAATACGAACGAAATGGGCACGTGACCACCGTCACTGGAAGTTGCTGCAGTGGCAGAGCGTTGCATCGTCTGATGAATCCCGATAACTTCTTCATGAAGCTGATGGGAGGGCGCGAATCCGTCGTCTTCCAGGGGAACATCTACTTTACAGCGTTACTGCTAGACGGAGACAAGCTGGCGGCGGCTCCTTTATGCTCCGTGGAACATTCACGTTGTCATCCATGAGTCCAGTGGAGCTACTGCAAGGCACCATGACTTCCAAGGAGTGTCGTACACTGGTTGCAGGCCACGGACACTCCTTCATAAAAATAATGTTCCGCGTCGGCAGTGGCAAGATAATGCGCCACGTCACAACGCCAGGAGTACTATGCAGCGGTTCGAGGAACAGAGCGGCGAGTTCCGAGAGATGTGCTGGCCGCCAAACTAGCCAGATATGAACCCGATTGAACACATCAGGGATATGACTGAACGTGGCGTCAGAGGCCATCGTCCCGTCCCATGTATTTACGGGAATCAAGTGACTCGTGTGCGGATTTGCTGCTAACTCCTTCCAGAGACTTACCAAGGCCTGGCTACTTTCCTGCCACGACGCGTCGCCGCTGTTTTCCTTGCCAAAGGTGGAAATACCAGCTGTTAGGTTTTGGCTGATCAGTGTTTAACATATACTGGTAATTACATAAACTGTATCTGGTATAGTATTATTATTACACCACGATGAACTTTTGTAGTCTGGATTGAGTGTGTTCATGCAAGCACTGTCTATGCGAAAAGGGTGAAGCAGTCAAACGGAGAAAGTTGTTGATCTGTTTATAAACTGATCGATTACTGGGGGGGAAGTAAAGCAGATGTTATATCAAATGACAGCAATTTCGTTCAGCGTAGTGACCACCGAAATAATAAAAAGTTTTTGGCGTAGAGACAATAACCTAGTTAAGCTGAAAGAAAAATCAGTAAACGAGTAGCGTAGTATCGAGTGGAAACAGTTTTTTATCTCTATCTGATAAGACAGTAGACGAATCGTTCAATTTTTTAATCATTTTTATGAATACACCCCAACCGTTCTCGCCACAATAGGAGAGAAAAGGAATATGTGAAAACACTGATATGGAGAAGGGACAGGATGATAGGACATGTGTTAAGAAATGAGGGAATGGCTTCCACAGTACTAGAGGCACGTTTGGAGGAAAAAAACTGTAGAGGAATACAGAGATTTGAGTATATTCAGCAAATAGCCTTGGGAAGTAGGTTGGAAGTGCTACTCTGAGATGAATAGGTTAGCACAGGAGAGGAGTTCGTGGAGGGCCGCATCACACCAGTTAGAAAACTTAAGACAAAAAAAGTCGAATCTGTTCCAGGTGATTTTTCCTGCGTCTGTCTTGTTGAAGTTTGTTTTTGTCTTCAGTAACCTGTAGAACAACAGCGATTAGCGCCTTGGACACTGCTGTCCTATGTAGCCCTCTGGTGACTGTGTCCATTATTATGGTGGAGAGAGGGGGAGATACAGTAGCATGTGGTTTGGCGAATATACAAGGTGTTACAAACATGTACGGCCAAACTTTCAGGAAACATTCCTCACACACAAATAAAGAAAATATGTTATGTGGACATTTGTCCGGAAACGCTTAATTTCCATGTTAGAGCTCATTTTAGTTTCGTCAGTATGTACTGTACTTCCTCGATTCACCGCCAGTTGGCCCAATTGAAGGAATGTAATGTTGACTTCGGTGCTTGTGTTGACATGCGACTCATTGCTCTACAGTACTAGCATCAAGCATATCAGTACGTAGCATCAACAGGTTAGTGTTCATCACGAACGTGGTTTTGCAGTCAGTGCAATGTTTACAAATGCGGAGTTGGCAGATGCCCATTTGATGTATGGATTAGCACGGGGCAATAGCCGTGGCGCGGTACGTTTGTATCGAGACAGATTTCCAGAACGAAGGTGTCCCGACAGGAAGACGTTCGAGGCAATTGATCGGCGTCTTAGGGAGCGCGGAACACTCCAGCCTATGACTCGCGACTGGGGAAGACCTAAAACGACGAGGTCACCGGCAATCGACGAGGCAATTCTTCGTGCAGTTGACGATAACCCTAATGTCAGCGTCAGTGAAGTTGCTGCTGTACAAAGTAACGTTGAAGACGTCACTGTACGGAGAGTGCTACGGGAGAACCAGTTGTTTCCGTACCATGTACAGCGTGTGCAGGCACTATCAGCAGCTGATTGGCCTCCACGGATACACTTCTGCGAATGGTTCATCCAACAATGTGTCAATCCTCATTTCAGTGCAAATGTTCTCTTTACGGATGAGGCTTCATTCCAACGTGATCAAATTGTAAATTTTCACAATCAACATGTGTGGGCTGACGAAAATCCGCACGCAGTTGTGCGATCACGTCTTCAACACAGATTTTCTGTGAACGTTTGGGGGGGCATTGTTGGTGATGTCTTGATTGGGCCCCATGTTCTTCCACCTACACTCAATGGAGCTCGTTATCATGATTTCATACGGGATACTCTGCCTGTGGTGCCAGAACACGTGCTTTTACAAGTACGACACAATATGTGGTCCATGCACGATGGAGCTCCTGCACATTTCAGTCGAAGTGTTCGTACGCTTCTCAACAACAGATGGGGTGACCGATGGATTGGTAGAGGCGGACCAATTCCATGGTCTCCACTCTCTCCTGACCTCAACCCTCTTGACTTTCATTTATGGGGGCATTTGAAAGCTCTTGTGTACGCAACCCCGGTACCAAATGTAGAGACTCTTCGTGCTCGTAGTGTGGACGGCTGTGATACAATACGCCATTCTCCAGCGCATCAGGGATTCCATGCGACGGAGGGTGGATGCATGTATCCTCGCTAACGGAGGACATTTTGAACATTTCCTGTAACAAAGTGAAGTCACGCTGGTACGTTCTGTTGCTGTGTGTTTCCATTCCACGATTAATGTGATTTCAAGAGAAGTAATAAAATGAGCTCTAACATGGAAAGTAAGCGTTTCCGGACACATGTCCACATAACATATTTTCTTTTTTTGTGTGTGAGGAATGTTTTCTGAAAGTTCGACCGTATCTTTTTGTAACACCCTGTATAAATTCGCAGTGGCATACGTACATTCCGAATTTTTGTTCTTCGTGTGAAGGATTCTGTTCCGCGTAAAGTGACGTATGCGGTGCGCACGCACACCTCCGCAGCACGCGGCCCGCCGTCCCCTCGGCCGACAGGCAGCGCTGTGCGCGCCTCAGCAACCTGCGGGCGCGGCGCCTCGTCAGCCGCCCTCAGGCGCGCAGGTGGCCGGACGAGAGCCCGTTAGCCACTCCCTGCGAACTGCCGCCTCATGGAAAATAAAGAGGCGCAGCCGCCGCCGCCGAGTGCCTCTCGTGGCGGGGCGGGGCGTGCTGGAGCGTCGGTGGCGCTGCGCTGGGCTGCGGTGCGTGCTGCCCCACGCTGCCTCCTCAGCGGCCCACCGCTCCTCGAGGAACCACGCTGAGAAGCGGCCTGCTGTGCTGAAAGCGGTTGCTGCGTCCAGTCAATGCACCATCCAGCACTAGGGCACTCCACCTTACGCGCCACGTGTTAGCCCGAGAGCTGCTCCAGAGTGGGAGGCAAGGAACAGGTGGAATTCACTCTCTCAGGCCATTACCCATGGCCTATTACGTTTACGTATACACTCCACAACTTAGTCTACATCTACATCTACATCCATACTCCGCAAGCCACCTGATGGCGTGTGGCGGAGGGTACCCTGAGTACCTCTATCGGTTCTCCCTTCTATTCCAGTCTCGTATTGTTCGTGGAAAGAAAGATTGTTTGTATGCCTCTGTGTGGGCTCTAATCTCTCTGATTTTATCATCATGGTCTCTTCGCGAGATATACGTAGGAGGGAGCAATATACCGCTTGACTCCTCGGTGTAGGTACGTTCTCTAAACTTCAACAAAAGTCCCTACGGAGCTATTGAGCGTCTCTCCTGCAGAGTCTTCCACTGGAGTTTATCTATCATCTCCGTAACGCTTTTGCGATTACTAAATGATCCTGTAACGAAGCGCGCTGCTCTCCGTTGGATCTTCTCTATCTCTTCTATCAACCCTATCTGGTACGGATCCCACACTGGTGAGCAATATTCAAGCAGTGGACGAACAAGTGTACTGTAACCCACTTCCTTTCTTTTCAAATTGCATTTCCTTAGGATTCTTCCAATGAATCTCAGTCTGGCATCTGCTTTACCGACGATCAACTTTCATTTTACATCACTCCTAATGCCTATTCCCAGGTAATATATGGAATTAACAGCTTGCATTTGGTGACCTGCTATATTGTAGGTAAATGATAAAGGATCTTTCTTTCTATGTATTCGCGGCCCATTACACTTGCCTACATTGAGATTCAATTGCCATTCTCTACACCAAGCCTCAATTCATTGCAGATCCTCCTGCATTTCAGTACAATTTTCCATTGTTACAACCTCTCGATATACTACAGCATCATCCGCAAAAAGCCTCCGTGAATTTCCGATGGTATCCACAAGGTAATTTGTGTATATTGTGAATAGCAACGGTCCTACGACACTCCCCTGCGGCACACCTGAAATCACTCTCACTTCTGAAGACTTCTCTCCATTGAGAATGACATGCTGCGCTCTGTTATCTAGGAACTCTTGTATCCAATCACATAATTGGTCTGATAGTCCATATGCTCTTACCTTGTTGATTAAACGACTGTGGGGAACTGTATCGCACGCCTTGCGCAAGTCAAGAAAACGGCATCTACCTGCGAACCCGTGTCTATGGCCCTCTGAGTCTCGTAGACGAATAGCGCGAGCTGGGTTTCACACGATCGTTGAGAGCTGACCGGCTATCATTCGGCCGATATTTACAATATATGTACTAATGTTATCGATTGATGTTGGTTCACCGAAAATTAACGACCTAAGCCACAGGTAAGGGACAGATGCACATGTTGTATTGATGTCGGTTATATATGAAACAAGAGGTTTATGGTTACATGGTGTGCGTTTTCGACTATAGTTTAACTTAACTGTTAAAACCACTCAAAATAACTGTTTTCTGAAATAATCGATTTTCGATTTTTATTGTTGTTTTTTCTGGTAATAAATGAAGACTTGGAACAAAGGTTGAAATATTCTAATGCAAGTGTAGGAATAGGAGATCTCGACATGTATGGAGTCGAGGTTGCAACAGAAATCTGTCTCGAAGCTACAGCAAAGATATCAAAGGCGAAGGAGACGTGTGCGGTGATGGTGAGTGCGAAAGGTCACAATCTGACGCCTTTCCCATTTCTCACTTTTGATGGTATCAATTTTTCATAGTGAGGGAACCACAAAACTAAGGGTTCAGTTATTATCTGAAGTTTACAGGATGCCCATAGAACTATTTGTACATCAATCAAATTCACCTTCAGTTCCAAGGAACAATAGGGATGTTTTCTCCTTACATGTTGTAAGTTCGTTAGGTCTCTTCCCGTTTTCAATCTCTTAAAGCAAATGGAGCATTGTAGTCAACTGCTACCGCACTTCGTAAAATATTTGTAAGCTAGGGATGGTGCCATTCTCTAATTCGACTGATGTCGGAGGATGACAGTGAGAAAGTACCGTATAGATCAGCGCATACCTGTTTACCGTCTAAAAGGCAAAGGCCACACCGCATGGCTACAGTTAGAGCATTGGTTCCGCAATGCTGTACCAATCCTTATGTAATGTGTTTCTTGCTAGTTTCTGTCGCCATAGATACTAAAGTAGCACTGATCGTACTCCTCATTTTGTATTCTATCCCAAGATTTCAAAGCAATGGATATTTTACAATTAAATATCAGTCGTTAGAAAAAATGGTTAATTATAGAACCAAAAATCTTACCACTACGGATAAGACAAATTCAAAGGCTGATTTTTTATGTAGTCAATAGTAAAAAATGAAAACAAATTCCTGCTGTCACAGGAAAAATATCGGTTCTTCAGAATTATGATATCGACATCGGTTTTAACCTGCCAGATTTTCCCGTCACTAACATATTATAGTGGTTCACATTTTTTACCACAACTATAAAATTCGTGCCCCATGTAGTGCCGACGTTTAGTGGAGCCATACGTTCAGGTATGAGTACTGTATGTTGAGGGACAGATTATCTGAAGATAGCGTTGAGAGTGTGACAGTTTTCATCTAACGTTTAGTGTATGTCGCGGAGATAGGTACTCCTATACAGTAAGTGACAGAAACATGTTTTACTTAGGAGTGAATATACATAGGGTAACGTTAGTTTCAGATAGTTATGAAACCATACTGGTAGCGTTCCGTCTGCAGGAAACTGACAAAAAAGAAAACTGCGACCTGGAATATAGTTCACCACTATAAGTTTTTAATATTGTATCGGTACTGGATTGCTGGAAACAGCATCTACCGTAAAATATCTAGGTGTATGTGTCTGGTGCCACCTTAAGCAGAATAACCACATAAAGCAAATATCAGGAATAGCAGGCTGAGATTCCTAGGAAGAATCTTAAGAAAATGTAACTCATCCACGGAGGTAGTGGTCTATAAGGCGCTTGTTTGAGCGATTCCGAAGCGCTGTTCATCTATAAGGGATTTTTACCAGTTAGGGCTGATAGAAGAGAGAGAAAAGGAGATTAGTGTTTAACGTCCCGTCTACAACGAGGACATTAGAGACGAAGCACAAGCTCGGATTAGGGAAGGATAGGGAAGGAAATCGGCCGTCCCCTTTCGAAGGAACCATGCAAGCATTTGCCTGAAGCGATTTCGGTATATCACGAAAAACCTAAATCAGGATGGTTGGACGCGGCTTTAAACCGTCGTCCTCCCGAGATAGAGAAGATCCAACGACGAGCGGTGCGTTTTGTCACAGGATCGTTTAAAGGTGCGACAGCGTTGCCAAGAAGCCCAAGAGATTCAAGGGGCACTCGTCACAAGAGAGGCGTCGTGCTTCACCGAGAGCTTCCTATTGGTCTTACGAGACAGAACTTTGCGAAAAGATTCGGACTACATATTTCTTCCTTCGAATTCGTCTCACGAAATGGCCACAGCAAGAAAATTCGAGAAACTATAGATAATACAGAGGTACCCACGATCATTCTTCCCACGCGGCGTTCGTGTGTGGAACTGGGAAGGGTGGGTGTGTAGTACCCTCCGCCACACACTTGTAGCTGCCTCACCGAGTATGACGTAATTGTAGATGGTACAATTTAAGAAATTTTCTCGCATTGTGAGCTTTCGACAGTTCATTTAGCATTATTAATACAACAAAATATTTAGGAGCGATGTAGTGAATTCTCTAATGCGTTCTTTATCCTGAGTTATTGATAAAATAACTAATTTTGTTTTGCAATACGTGTATCAGTGGAAAGCGGAGCGCAGATGAACTAGATTTAACAATACCTGTATATCTAAGTGGTAACGATGGATTAAATGAATGTGAACAAAAGCAACGCGCCAACGCCAACATTAGAAAGCAACACTGAAAGTAAAAACATAACTGCAAGCGAGGATAAAAAAAAATTTATGTCGCAGTGAAGTGATTTTCAACGAAGTTGAAAACGAGGTAAAAAAGCTAATTCTTACATTTTAACAGATGACTCAGGGTAAACACGTCAGACGTAACAAAACTTGCGTTCGACCTAGCACAACGAAGCAAATAGTCCACCCGTAATTGCACTGTAGCGAAACTTTGACATGCAAAATGAAAAGAAATGTCGCAGAATCCGAGGGAAATAATGGAAGCTCCAAGCAGTACTTCAAGGCCAAGCCAAGAATCCCTAGAGACGAGCAGCCCGTGAAGAAAGACCTAACCGAAGCAATATCTGGAACTGTACCTCCAACTGTCAAAAGTAAAGGTTTCGGATATTGAGAGAAAGCCACGAAGAAATTCATTAGTAAAATAGGGGAATTTTGTAACGTGGAGTGAGAGTAAAATGAGATGTAAGAAATAATTTGTTGCATAAAATACAAATTGTCCATTAATGCAAAGTGTGCAGGGTTGGGGAAAATTGTGAAAATTTTATATTTCAATATCAGCAAATAGTAATATAAGAACTAAAATATGGAACGTTTCCTTAACTTTGGGCTTGTAAATACCCTTAAGCGCAGGAACGTAATTTATAAGGGTCGTACAACTGATACTCCCAGCAGATTCGTAACCTGTATCACTTGTAGAGGTTTAGATAAATAAGTAAGTCGCAGGAGAGTTTCCGTCAGGTTTGAAACGTAGGAGACGAGGTACTGCGGCAAGAACACCTGCGAGGACGTGTCGCAAGCCGCACTTGCTTAGCTCAGTCGATAGAGCACTTGGGAAAGCCAATGATCCCGAGCACGTCAAGATATCCGTTTAGAAATTTGCATTACGAAGAAATGGAGATGGAAATGTCTTGTGACGAAGGCCTCCCGTCGGGTACACCGTTCGCCTGGTGCAAGTCTTTCGATTTGACGCCACTTCGGCGACTTGCTTGTCGATGGGGATGAAATGATGATGATTAGGACAACACAAAACCCATTCCCTGAGCGGAGAAAATCTCCGACCCAGCCGGGAATCGAACCCGGGCCCTTTGGATTGACAGTCTGTCCCGCTGACCATTCAGCTACCGGGGGCGGACGCATTACGAAGAAATACACTTTCTGTTTTGCTATGCCTCATGAAGATTTCAGTAACCACATTAACTGTAAGGAATATTTACAATTTCATGTGGTACCGTTCTTTAATGCTGTAATCACCCTTTGTCGGAAAATGACATTTACGTTTAAATTTAAGTCATGCAGTGAAGCACGCCTATGAAGGCACCTTTGGAGAGATCATGGAAGGGCTGTGAGCTGAGAAGCGCCGCCCTAAAGAAATGAAAAACAAAATTTAATCTACTAGGAAGTTTCACATTATCACTCACTCCACTGCTGAGTAAAATTTACATCCTGGAAATTAGATGCAGTCTGTTTATTTTTCTCGGATTACCATTCTCCCTTCTTTAAAGAAAATGCCAAGAACAGCATCGTTCAGCTGAGGATATCACTGGCTAAATAGTTCTATAACTCCTTAGTTTATAACAAATAAAATCTCAAAAGAGGTAAAGTTTAGGCACCTCTCCCTAGGTATCGCGATGAAGGTGTTACAACCAATCTCTATTTACACTTATATGCGACGCGTGACATCGGTTCGTCAACAAATGTTCACGTTATTCTTCCGAGTGTCCTACAGTGAAACAGGAACTTGCCTGCTAGGACTGGTTGACTAAGGAAGTAAAATTATGAGTAAAAATTTAAAATAAAAGTAATACGACGGCGTGCCGGACAGTGATGCCTACAAATCTATTATGAGAAAACTCATAAAGCTTTTATAAAGAAAATAAACGTTATTACCATTCTACATAGTTTTCCTTCATGTCTAAATATTTCCAGTCCTATGCAGCTACAGGGCTTCGAATCGCATGGTGAAATATGGCGGAGTATAACAACTACATCGTTGCGTGTAAGACAGCGTGCTGTAATTATATGTAGAATTTCAAGAGTTCGGCCACACATGAAACACCCTCTCCTTCGCCGGCCGATGTGGCCGAGCGGTTCTAATCGCTTCAGTCTGGAACCGCGCGACCGCTACGGTCGCAGGTTCGAATCCTGCCTCGGGCCTGGACGTGTGCGAGGTCCTTAGGTTAGTTACGTTTAAGTAGTTCTAAGTTCTAGGGGACTGGTGACCTAAGATGTTAAGTCCCATAGTGCCCAGAGCCATCTGAACCCTCTCCTTCAGGCCGATAATGCCAGACTACACACGAGTGCTGAGACACCTGAAACAATCTGGCGTTATAATTACACTGTCATCGACCATCCCCCATGGGGTCCCGACTTGGCCTTATCCTGTTTTCATCTGTTTCCTAAACTTAAAGAACGCCTCAGAGGACTATACTTTGATCGTGATGAAGCAGTGCAAGCAGAGGTGAGGTTGTAGCTCTGTCCATGAAGTCAAATATTCCACATGACTGTATCAATAATCTTGTTTCTCGTTGCGTTGGTAGGAATTTGTGAGTATTTTGAGAAATAAACACGTCGGCATGAAGAATGAAGAGGTAGTATGTTAATAACTTTTGTTGTATTAAAAAATCTTTAAGTGTTTCACCTGAAAAATTCGGAAGCATTACTTTTTAGCACGCCGTCAAATATTGTTTGAATAAACACAGAATTGTACTGCCTGTTAACCGTCTAATAGGTGATTACTGCTATTGAGCATTACTATGAGACAGTCTGAGCAAAACACCCCACTGCATTGTCAATACTTGGTGTAATTTGAAAAAAGTGTTCGGAGAACCAAATCTTCACTGAGGTTACTTAAACAGTCTCTTGACACTATCAAGTTCTTTTTCAGTAAATATACAGTATTTTCCGATCTTGATTCTGTTATTTTAGTCACCATACACGGCACTGTTGATGATTATTGGTCGTCAGGTATGTACTGTTCCTAACTAATCTATACTGCAGAGTTCCACATTAGTTACGCGGCATCCCGAATGCGCAGACAAAGCAGATGAGAGTAAGTTTTCTTTCGACGTATCAATTGATTCCAAAAAGGCGTAATTTCCGACCAGCGATCTATTGTGTCTGGTACGTGTCTTCATTCCATGATATGTTTTTTGCGAGGTATATTGACGACACACCATCCGAAGCTGCTTGCACTGGAACCTCTCGAGCCGTAGAGGAGGTGGGAGGTTATACGAGACGCGTACGCACTGTATAAGAAGTGGAACAGGATATTTCGTACGAATATTGACGAATTTATGGCATACTTCACTTGAATACTGATCAAGAGAAAGTGACTACACGCAACATACGATGATGTAAGCATTATATTCACAGATGTCCTCGGAATCCGGTGCTTTAAGCTTGCCAGACAGGTATTCATTAGATCAATGCCGTCTTCCTTCAAGCATTAACCAACCTCCCCTCCCCTATCTCAGTATTTCTGTTTCATTTCGTATGATGTTTACGGCTCAGTTACGGTTCGTTCGATATCTAGTACGATTTCTACCTCATAAGACTGCAAAGGCTGATTCAACAGTCAAGTTTTGTTGAAACAAGCCTCTTGTACGTGTTCTCCTTCACTCATGCCCAGTGCTTTGGCAGAATCCTCCCAACAAATATGTCTTCACTTCGCCTTGCCTACTATAAAGGTTCCATGTTCATCTTATTCAACTTCGTTTCTTAATATGGCTTATATTCAAACGATGCAATGAGCTCCAACCTTTCGGCACTAATATCTTAATCGAATACTATCCAGACTGCCTTTCTACTTTGTTATCGAAATTACCAAGTTCTCGTCTACGTTTAAAGCAAATTCAGAACGTTGCTGCCGATCGTAAGGTTTCAGTTGCTGCACATTCTGGATTTTGTACGGGTACCTATGTAATACTTCTCGTACTGTTGATAATGTGACACATAATTTCCGTGACACTGCACGAGCTCTGGCACCACACGGGACACGTGTCAGCTACAGCAACAACCACTCGGTCAATAACTTCCAACGGGATAGGACGCCTTCCTCTTCCAGGTACAACAACGAACTCATCCCTGAATTCTATTATCATCTTCTTGTAAACCATTAACGACACTGGGACTCTCCTGAAACCTTTTAGTCGACGATGCTCTCGTAGGACAGCACTATAATTGCTCCCGTTCACATGAAATAATTTCATAAAAGTGCAAGACTTCTCCTCTCTACACCCATTCTTTGCGCTTAGCTTATAACTTGTCACATGACAGTGTGGATGCCATACAGTCATGCAAACAGTGTACAGCGCAAGATTTGATCTGGTGACCGAAATTAGATCATAGGCCCTATTTGTTTTCAGGGTTGATCTGTTCCACATTAACGCATTAGCGTATCTACCAAGTTTCGCTACCACATGACATTTATAATAGTCAGTGGACCTCCTTGCGTCGCTGCACATTAACTATAACCATCTGGTACTATGGAAGTCATTGAAATGAAATGTTGTGTGGCTAGAGCCTCCCGTAGGTTAGACCGTTTGCCTGGTGCAAGTCTTTTGAGTTGACGCCACTTCGGCGACTTTCGTGTCGATGGGGATGACATCATGATGACGAAGACAACACAACACCCAGTCCCTGAGCGGAGAAAATCTCCGACCCACCCGGTAATCGAACAGAGGCCCCTTGGCATGACATTCCGTCGCGCTGACCACTCAGCCACTGGGGCGGTCATGGAAGTCATTGCCTGATACTTTAACACACATCCTGAGGTCCCTTCCATTCTCCTCGTCAGTATTTTCCACATATTGCAATCCTGACCACTTCTGAGCATAACCTCTTCATTTTCACGTGATTTTCAGAATCCATCTGCAAACGTACCTTCAAACGCGTCAGTTCTTTCTTTTTGGTCTTTCCCACTGAGAGCGTTTCATTTCCACGCACTTCGGTGTCCCAGACGCAAGTTATAAGAAATTTGTTCCCCTAATTATGGTATGTGTTGTATTCTAGTAACCATTTGTAGTGAGAAATTCTCTCTTTACCTTTACTGATTGTTTTTTTTAAACATTGTGTAGTTAGTCATGCGTTATTTGGTTACCAAGTTAGCTGAATTCTTCCACTTTCGCCATTAAGTTGTCTCACAATATTGATGTCATATTTATCACTTGTCTCATCTCAAATACTTTTCAGTACTTTCAGCTTTCTTTAGTTTACTGTAAATCAGTATTTTATAATCAGTAGACTCCATTAGATTCAGCATGTTCTGTAATTTACTTCGGTTTCGCTGAGAAATGCAATGTCATTAGTAAAGTTTTACACTGGTACCCTTTCACCCTATACTTTAATCACAATTTGCAATTTCTCTCTTGCTGCTGCATTCTTATCATTCCCTTGTGATTCCTTGACACACCGTATACAATGTGATTCAACTGCTCTAACCGATGTCGTTATATGCAAACTATTCTGCATTCTTATCATTCCCTTGATATTCCTTGACACACCGTATACAAGGTGATTTAACTGCTCTAACCGATGTCGTTTTGTGCAAACTATAATGACATACCTGGGGTTCAAAAACCACCGTAAGATTTTCATATCCTTTCGCTCGCTACCTGCAACCTGTTAGTACTACACCAAAAATGAACAGAACCTTTTGTAGGAAATCTAAGTAGTTAAATGTTGTACTGGGTTTCGTATTCGTTGGAGGCGCCAGTTTTCGGGATATACAAGAAAAACGTACAAAAGTGATTTTCTAACATACCTCTACCTGCATACTTATCCCTCACCAGTCAGGATTTCTAGTATACTGTTTGTGTCATCACCTCCTACCACTGTGTATGAATTTCCACGTACACGAATGGTTCGCGATGTTCGACCTATTTTGGTCTGTATTGATTGTGGTACTACACACCTATTTCGTTAACATCATTAATTTTAACGTGCCCGTGAGGGTAATGAAAGAAAACAGCATTTGTAAACGTTACGCTAAAACCAATTACGTGCACCATTCGTTCCAAACTCAACGCATACAACCACAGCAGGTACGTAGTCAGAAATTGTGAAACGAACCCTATCGTCCAGGACCGCGTGCCATAAAGGGCGCAGATTCACCACGAGATGAAGAAACTCACAGGCGTCTATTGTCTATTGAGGCCTAAGCGCTGTAATGTGCGAATGAGACAGACGAGAACATACGTCATGGGGAAACCCAGTAGAAGGCATTTGTGCCCAAGGAGACGTAGCAGTGTTCAATATGGCGGACCTAAGATCGGCTACAAAGGAAGACATTTATGGAAACTATTTAATTCTGTAGTACTTCATGGATGAAACCACAGTAATTTCAATCCACCATCCTCCATAAATTTTCATGGTGATCGCAATAAAACTTGAATATTGATCATTTCTATAATAGGATTTACTGTCAAAGTGAAATCAACAAGTTTTGTAACAAAGACCTGAATGCTAAAATCTGAACACTATGGTCGACCTTAACGATCGACTTTTCATATAGAAGCGCATCATTAAAATGACTAACATCGTAAGCATCAACTTTGTAACTTTATTTCTTTAAAGGGTATAGTAAATTTAAATTATCAGTATTTTCAGTTAAGCATCAGATCATCATTTTCTCCACACAAAACACATTGAACGATAACAGCATGACACCTTATTGAATCATTAGGTAACAGAATATTTGTTTTAAGTTTAGTGTATAGTAGTTACTTTTGTTCTTTATTTATTTATCAGAAAGCACACGGGTGCAAGGCTACTGGCCGTGACATTCAAATTTAAGAAGGAAATTGTATTGATTTTATGTATCTACATATATACTCCGCTAGCCACCAAGCCGTGTGCGGCGGACGGCACAATTCACGCCAAAGTCATATTCAACCCCCCCCCCCTCCCCCCCGCCCCTCTGTTCCACTCGCGGATCGCGCGAGGGAAAAACAACTTTCTGAACGCCTCAGTACGAGCTCTTATTTTCCTTATAATATATGCTCTACATCCTCGCTGAAGATCGGATTTCGGAATTTAGTGAGCAGCTACTTCTGTTTAGTGCGCCGCCTATCTGCAAGTGTGTAAAAGAATTTAGCAATGGATACTATTGTTACTTTATTTAGAACGTGAAAGTGCTCAATTTTGGTTATTGAAACATCTTAAAATGTAAAGTAATTGTAGAATAAGCGGTAGCCAAGCAGAGGGACGGCTTTAAGAAAGGGAACTGGTTAGTCAGTTGAGCGAAGATGTTCGGCGCACGTGAAACGCTGCCAGAGACCGGCAGAGGGCAGTTTTGGTCTAGACACCAAAGGCACAGTTCGGCTGGAGACACCAAAGGGTATAGTTCGCATTTAGACGCGAAAGCGGACAGATGGTTTTTAGCCAGCTAGGAAGTGAAACGACTTAGAAAATGTCGCGTTGTGTGGCATCGCGGGACTTAATCTCCGAGCGGTGAGCAGCAACGTGCCTGATGTGAACTATAACTAGTAGTTAACGAGGTGGAGTATCGAACTTGTAACACGTGATGAGATTGTGAATGCTCAAACTGTGTGAAATGGATATGCGCTCGAGTGTAATAGTAATTCTAAATACGACCACATTCGCTATTAGTTTGCTTTCTGAATAAACATTATTCTAACCAAGTCGCAACTGTTTGGCCTACATCATTTATCGGTCGTTAAATTAGTTCCCGATATTTTTATTACTGTAATAATATGTTACGTAACTTTGTATTTAGCAAACTTGCCATCAGGCAGACAATTTAACCAGTGTCACAAGTGACTAATTTAGGGTGTGTAATGAGCACGTGCGCTTCATCCCCTCGACGGGTTTAAGCCAAGACATTTCGACGAAGAGGAACCGCATGTGAGCCCGAACATCTTTGGGATGATAGCTCGCAGGATAGAAGAGCGACTACAACTAGGTTGTATGATGCCGTCTGTAATTTGCTTATCTAGAACTGTTCCATAATCAGTTATAAATGCCTTGGAACACGATACGGGTATTTGTAGATGAGTGCTTCGCTTCCTGCAGGAATTTCTTGCTGAACAAGTGGTGTTGAAGGTAAAGGACACGACGGACTAAATAATTCCACCTACTCACTCAATACTTTTTCCACTAATGTGATTGCAGATGTACTACCCTACTCCTTAGCTCCGACCAGTCGACAGACCGTCCCGGAATTGTGTAACTTTCTGTAAAATCACGGTCTAGTTCTTCCTCATCCAACACTCCTAAATTCGCAGCCAGTGTACCCTGATAAAACTTTACTTCCTCGAGGCCAAAATTATCGGTTCTGATAGGTAGTACCCTCATGCAGTCTACACCCAGACATAGGACACGCTACGTCGTGTAAAACAACTAACTGCATCTAGTACTTCATAATTTGCCAAAGGCCAACGATACACAACGAGTTTACTGGCAGGTCAGTACCAACAACAATCCAGACAGCCTTTCCTGAACCTTTCGGTATGCGCTCGTGTGAACTGACGTTAAGGGAGCTTGTGCGCAGTTTAATTGGTTACCCCTTACTACGGGGCGGACCTTGTGACAGCAAAGGCATTCCGGCTGCAGAGCCCAGCTGAAATAAAGTTCCATCCACTTCTACCATACGCCATTCCAGGTCAATTATGGCGCTATGGGCAATCAGGCGAGCAAGTCCGAGAATCACGTCCTGCCTGCCGCTAACCACGGGAAGAACTTCTGCAATTACTTGTCAGCTAACATCCCGTACTCGCAATTACAACCTTCCAGCACAGATTGAATTTACACGCCATCCATCTACGCCAATTAACGTCCAGTGTTGTGCACGTAGGCTGTTTGGCCCAAATACTAGCTTGCTTGCAACCGATACCTTGTAATCGGTGTCCGACAATATTTTACAAAATTTATCTCACACATAACCGGTCAGAAAAAAGTTTGCAACTGCTTTCTTACATGCACTAAACCTTAGTGGGAGTTTGGTACTGGGGACACACCGGACCCTGCGCCGTTTGACTTCTGCCAGTAATATCTACCCTGTGACTGAAACTTCCGTGGCTGCTGTTTTCCGTTACGGCATTGCCGATCCGAGTGACCACATGACTTAAAATACTTGCAATGTTGCTCGCTGCAATCTGTTTGTACATGACCCTTTCCTTCGCACTGACTACAATTTATATCCATACTAAAAACTATCCGACATTCACGAGACATAGCCAGTGCCTCTGTAACCTCTCATTATAAAGTAATATCCATTGCTTCACCCAGACACTTAGGACTTTACAGACAATCCTTTCTTGACATTTGCATTTTCAACCCGCTCAAAAATTCGTGAAGAGCCCTCTGCTAGGCTGCTCACGAAATTACCGAGTTAGCCCTATCATCATCCGTAAGCCCATAGGTACCTGCATAGATTTTACGAAGAGGGTTGGCGAAACTTTCTATCGAATCGTCCTGCTTATGAAACACCCTAGTAATTTGTTCACAAAATTCTCTTGCCGTGATCATCTTCCGATATTTCTCTATTAACCATCCCTGAAAATCGTAAACGTTTCAACCTCTCTGAAATTCTCATTACACACAACTTGTGCTTTAGCAACACGTAATAAATGCTCCTTAATCCAACTCCCCCAATTTGACAGCCGAGGTCAAATTATCAAGAAAGATAAATACATTTAGCCACTATTTCCGCGAAAATAGGGCAGCCAATCCCACAGCAGTGCCATTCAAGAAAAGTTGCTTCGCCATGACTACAATCAAGAGAACAGTATATGAAAAGAATATAAAAAAGACGACCCAGGAAAAGGGATAATCCAAAAGACTTGAAAACAAGATAACTGAAATCGGCTATTACTTCCTTTGTTACGAGGCACACCATTGCTGCATATGTTCCGGACAGCTAACGCTTAATTCCACGACTTCCACCCTCCACGATGCCTTAGCAGTCTTCCTGGCACCCTCTACAGTACGTCTGACGGTACCTTCGCTTCTGTCGATGCCTCGGCATGAAGAACGAGAAATCTTGATGTACTGTCATTGGTGACATGTAATATGTGATATTTCAATGCATCTATTCACCTAGCGGCAACCAGCCTGTAGTGATTGCATGCCACTTTTTTCCTACTGTACTGACTTATGTATGCAACTTCCTGATAAAAATTACGCTGGTGAAAAATGCTTTTCGTTTCTATAGGTTGAAACCGATTTTCAGTGGGGTAGACACATGCGAATTGCAGTGCCACGCCTACTGTTATGATTGGAACGATTAGTGTCTGTAGTTTAAGTTTTGTCTCGGTTGAAAACTGTCCGAATTCTGTGGGCTACGTATGTCTAATGATTTGTTTCAATTATTTGCTCGACATCTTTACTTCCGATGTCTGCAACAGCAACAGGTTTTGCAGCTGGATTTCCTTATCCAAAGCTGTGGCAGTCTGTGTCAGCAACCCGACTTCCTCAGACACAAGCTAGCTGCGAAGTATTAGAAATGGAACAAGTTGAAAAGTCGCTATGACTGGCAATCAAGATTTTGGCATAAATCGCAACTGTGGCAACAGCGCTACGAAGGAGAACTCCAGGCTTCGAATATGCATGTCCCACGAATGTAACGAGAATCTGTACAGTGGACAAGAAGTGTCATGGAAATCTCAACCCAGCTCTCTTCGCTATCTCAGACTCTTCCCAACCTTCACTAAAGTGAATGAGACAGTGACATCAATTTCGGCAAAGTTGAAGGTACCACTGAGTTTCATTTGAGAGCTACGTTGACCCTTCTGAGACCCAAAGAATATGAAAAGATTGATCTGTAGCAACACCTCCCAAACAGCAGCTATATCAATGCTTAATGCCACAACGATTGCCAAGTAGGTCCACAAGACTGAATGTAGAGCTTAACTCTGACTGGGTGCTCGTCCACTGTGTATCACCGACCAGACGACCCTCAGTGGGTGACGTTTTCATCGAATTCCAGAGACTAACTCTTGCGAAGATAAGTCACGTAGATGACGAAGAATTGTGTTCTTCACACATGAATCTCGGTTCATTTTGCAGAAATCTTACCGTTGCATAAGCGCCCCGTTGGAAACTGACTTTAATACTGTAGATACATAATGGCGAGTGATTATTTCATATATTCTGTTAGTCTGTTACCTAGGTATAATACCAGAACATATGTAGCACATGAATTGACATGAATGAAGCACATATGACACTAACATAATTTCCAATGTATTAATATAACTATGCGTTATATTGTTTAAGGGGAATAAATCAGCAATAAATATTTGCATAATAAGGAAAAAAATTAAAAAAAAGAGTAAATGAGTCTACGCACTACCGTATTGCCATCTGGCACACAGATATATATCCATCCGGCATTTGGAATGTATATTTTGCTTGCTATTACACTGTGCCGCTTTGATGGACCACGGAGTTGGTAATTTATGATTTCGGACTACGGTACTATACACTTGATATCAGAACGAAGTTAGATTTCTTATTTGTGTGGGTAGTTATTATATGGCACACAGAGGTACGCTCAGCATTCGTAGGGGCTGTGCTGCTGTGCTACCAAATGTGTGGAAATTGGAAGGTAGCTGTTAGGGTCTCAGGAAATCCTTCCTGGTCCTCCTCTAGGCTCATCTCCTCACTGCTTCCGGAAGGTTGTCGTATGTCGTTTTTATGCAATGCTGCCTCTCATTTTCATGATGTGTGGCCTCTTCTTCGTAGACTCTCTGCCATGTGGGTTTGAAGTTCATAAACTGATATTTTATCTTCAGTCGAGCTCAGCTGATGCCACAGTTTCATTTTTATGTTAGAGGGTGTCGAATTACCAAAGACGATGCTTTAGTTATGAGTAATATCTAGTCCCATGGTCCATTCGTAGACGATGCTATACGGGTGCTGATTGCTCCACATTAACATCTGTAAGAGTATGTGGAGCGTTGTCGTACTTTCAGTAAATAGCTAGCTATGGACGATGTCATTATAGGTAGCGTATAGTTCCTTTGCTCGGAAGGAAGTGTAACACTCTCGTCCTTCATTTCACGTTAAGAAGGGATTGGCAAGTTCTTCTCTCGCTTCCTGCCCTTTCCCAGATTTCTTGTCATTCTCTATCACTGCATGTCTTCACTTCCTTACTCGGTATAACTCTTTATGCCTAGTACCTTTCTTACGTACCACGTTCGCCCTTTTTGGGCCAATATTGTGGACATTTCTTTCTTACGGTAGGTCAAGAAGTAGCAAGATTAGTATCACTAGCAGCGCGTCAGATGGTGTTTATCTACAAGCGTGTGTCAGGTGCAGTAGTACCCATACCTTTGCTCCCTGTAGAGTCTGTGTTGTTCTAAGCGGTCTGGCTCTATGAGCCCAAAGGCTTGATATGTAATCCACAATACCGATTAAAATTACATTTCGGTATGTTCTTACCGGTCTTGGTGGAAGGTGAAAACTTCTTTGGCCAAGTGTTGCTATCTCGTTCAGGATTTTATTACCTCTCTGGCAGATGATAACTATATGAACACGAAAGATTTGCTTTTCGTCGATGTTGATACCAAAATATAATGCCGGTGAAGATTAGGACCTGTCAGGGGAAGGCATTTTCCTCTGTGGCTGTACACATTTTTTGGTTAGCCACAAGAGAGTGGTCAGCCACAGGAGAGAAACTGATGTCTAGAGGTGCCTACAGATTTGAGATACAGTACACACAAGCACAATTTTTTCTTTGTACAGTCGACCATATTTGCTAAACGATTGTCTATTGTTGATACTCGGTGGTGGCAATCCCTGCTCACATCGAACTGCGATGGCAGATAAAACTTACTTGATGGAAAATATTCACAATCTGAAATGACAGCTATGTCGCTGAATCTGAAAAGTATTGGCCGAAAACGTGACACGCTAATAAAGCCACGGGGGATAACCACATACCATAACAATTACTACATTGTTAATGAGAGAAATTTCCTATGCGTACTTATATCTTTTGGGCATAATGCGAGTAATGAATCTGGTTCACTAAAGGTTTTGGATATATTTGTAAGATAAACATCATGTGATTAAGTTCAGGCTGTGCCGTAGCTCTTCAAGCAAAGAGTTAAGAGTCATCTGTCACATGTTGATTACAGTCAGTTTTTGGGAACATGTACAATCTCTGATAATAAACGTAAACGTATTCTCACCTTTCGGTCTGGTACATTCCTCTTCCCATAATATGAAACGACCTCATTCATTCAGTTACTCCGTTCTCACCCTTTTTCTCAGGGACGTTAACCCCAGTCTTCTTTCTTTCTTCCTTCCTCACTTTTTCCGTACCTTTCACTCACTGCACTCTTCTAGAAACGGACACATTGACAACCTATCTGAAGCATTTTTGAATTACCACACATTTCGAATTTAATGCCTTCCGTCATATGGGTATATTGTATTTTCTGAGAATGATATTTCACTCAGAGCTCTGCTAATTTGTATTTCACAAGCCCAAACCAAGGCAGACAGTACAGTCTCGATACAACTGCATGCAGTACTTCTTAGTAAATCGTTCACTCTTCTTAACATGACATTTACGCCGCAAAATCAGTCGTTCTTGCAGCTCGCCCAATTCGGTGTCGTTTGTTTTTTCCAAAACCTGAAATAAAATTCCACACATTGCAACACACTATGGAATGTCTCGTTGCTTTGTGCATACATTTACAAATTTCACGGTGAATGCCTCCAGTAATTATATTTTGGCTCATTGTTACCATAATTTCACAGTATGCATACGTTTCGATCTCATCATAATAATATAAACCTAAGACCGTTTGTAGTCAAAGAAACAGCAAAACATGTATGATTTGCTGAACGTATCTAATAACCACTTATTTCAATTTACATTCAATATTTTCGGTGATAAAGATATGAATTGTTAATGCTATTTTCTTTTTGTACGAGAACTGTTGTAATGGAGAGTCACGACTATTAAAAAGAAACATCGCGAATGGTCAGAAAAACATTTTTTATCTGTCACAAGCTATGGTAACTCCTTTGCATTGTTCCGAAGCGACGCTCATAACAATGAAACATCGCTGGGCGTGCTGCGTGCGTTGCCTAGCATTTGTCTGCCTGGTGGATTGAAGTTGTTCGCGTGTGAATCGGAGTTTGTAGGAAGCGAATTTGCTGTGAAGTGAGGTGTGCTGCACATCTTCAGTAAGAGGAGCTTAAGACACCGTCGAAAAGAGGTTAACTGTAGAAGACAGGCAGATATCAGAGTTAGAAAGCCATGAAGCCAGCGGAGGTAAGTGATCAATAATCATTTATACTCAGCCATCATCAACGTCCACGCAGAAACACCCTACTGTGTTAATCAACTATAAAAACCTCTACTCTTGAATACTGTGATCTCATACGTCATAATCACACAGAGCTTCAATCCGAGGTCCATCAAAGAATTTTCGGAGGTTGTTAACAGATATTTGCAGAGTGCCTACCATGTGAGATCACTGTCTCCAGTGTGAATCGCGTATCACTGTACATAGAAATATATACTCCGCAAGCCACCTTACGGCGTGTGGCGGAGAGTGCTTCTGCCTTCCCACTTATATTGTTGTATTAGCGAGAGGTGTTTGAGAAGATCGCATAATAAGAAGCTATCGTAAGGGCTCTGATTAGTCTGAGTTTCATGTTATTGTCAGTTTGCGAGCTGCGGAACGTACTCTTTCGGATTTTGAACGATAGATTCTCCATCGTGCACAACAACGCCTGCAGCGACTACTACTGCAGTTGAGAAT
This sequence comes from Schistocerca americana, assembly GCF_021461395.2. Classification (NCBI taxonomy): domain Eukaryota; kingdom Metazoa; phylum Arthropoda; class Insecta; order Orthoptera; family Acrididae; genus Schistocerca; species Schistocerca americana. The sequence goes on along the minus strand of NC_060124.1, from coordinate 192,069,175 downwards.
TTCCATATCGTTTTCGCGCCCACTAAAGTCTCGTGACACCTATCGATCTCCTTTGGATTTCCTCCAACTCCTGTATTATTCCAAGCTGGTAAAGAGCCCACACTAATTAGTAACACTGAAGAATTCGTCAAACAAGACATTTGAAAGCATCATTTTCGTGAATGATTTAGACTGTCTCAAGGCCCTTCTAGTGAGTCTCACCTGGGCATCTACTTTCCTACAATTGCTTGTTTATCATCATTCGACTTCAGGTCGCTTCGGATTGTTAGACCCAGGTATTTTATCGTTGTTTCAGTTTCCGTTGATTTATCGCCAGCGTCGTAATTGAACAATTGTTGTCTTACTAGTCGACCGTCCGCAGAAAAGTTCTCCATTTGTCTTAAAGTCTTTTGGCACTACAACCTTCCTGTAGACAACAGAGTCTTCTTCGTGTAGCCTCATCGAACTTCGGACGTTAATCACTAAGCTCATTAACATCCGTGTTTTCAGAAGACTCTCTTTTTCAATTTTCTTCCTGCAAAAGCTTCGTTATGTGTGAACATAAAACGTGTTTCACTATTCTTCAACAGATCGTCGTTGCAATACAGGAACATACTTAGTTGCATCTATCCGACAACCCTTCTCATGCGCTTTTCTCCGAATCCAATGGTACCCTCGGTTGCTCCTGCGACCAACGATAAAGTCGTACTTGGAGAGTCGTAAGTTCTTCGAATAATGTCTATAGAATGTCTCATAACCTCATCTGGTCCCAATGTGTTCCCCGCCGTGAGTGATTTTACTGTATTTTCTATTTCGTAGTAACTTAACTTGAAACTACCGCTTAGGCGTTTGTGCAACAAGTGAAAGGAGGAATCGTATTACGATATCTTTTAGGGAAACGTTTTTTAAAAATCGAATTCATTATTTTGGTTTTCTCTTCACGACCTATCATTTCGATATCAGGATGGTCAACTGAACGACCAAATACAAGATGTCGATTACTTTAGAGGATTTGCGATGAACTCACACATCTCGAAAGGGTTAACACTTAAGGCAGGCTCAGCATTGGCCTTTTGGTTTTCACCGAACTGCCGAAGTGAGCAACGTATGCTATTTGCGCTAATTCACGTGAAACCTTTTTCATCAGTCCATAGTGTGGATGCAGTAACTGGGAATACAGATTGCTAAATTTTAACTCCTATGGTTCCGTGTGTGGTGTGCTCATTTTCCTCCCAAATTTACGAATTTTTGTCCGAAGGAAATAAGTCTCTTAAATGATTCATCCGCAATTCTCCGACATAACCATCACAGATAAGTTCTTTGTCATGCGTGCTATTCAAATAGATTGCCTTATAACCGGGGTCAACCAAATTAAAGTTTTTGAGAACCGGAGCCATCTGAATGTTATTCAAAGATTATGTAATCACATGTAATATGAATGTAGTACTACTATAGTCAAACGAGCATCCCAATTAAGCTTTTTTCATAACCACAACTAGTTTGTGTTAAATCCACAAGAAGTTGCGAATGAGTGGATAGTAAAAGGTTTCCCAGCTTTAAATCATTAACACTCCTCTATCACAATATCAGAATTTTGTTTTTCCACTGCTTAGAACCATATATAGTGGAAGACAAAGCTTAAACTTTGCGCAGTAACTACGTTCATACTGAATTCCATCATCAACTTACCAATAACATTGTCATTTACCTGAAGTGTTTCGAAATATTTTACATTGGTTGACATGCTCAGTAAAATAAGTTAAATATGCTTATTAGCCGTTGGAAAATCCATTTCCAGTACAATGCACGTCTGTACTAAGTAGAATCTGAAATACGTAAACTCACTATTCCCTTCATAGCATTTTATAGGTAAGTACTACGAATAAGAGGACAATTTAGATTTCTAAAATTTTATATCCGTGTTCCTGAAACCTCGACCTCCGGTGTTTTATTCGGACACAACGTTGTATCGGCCGCCAATAAGGTCTGTACGTAACAAAATGAGTTAAATGCGGCAAAGTCTGTTGTGCAGATACACTACTGGCCATTAAAATTGCTACACCAAGAAGAAATGCAGATGATAATCGGTTATTCATTGGACAAATATATTATACTAGAAATGACATTTGATTACATTTTCACGCAATTTGATGCATAGATCCTGAAAAAATAGTATCCAGAACAACCACATCTGGCCGTAATAACGGCCTTGATATGCCTGGGCATTGAGTCAAACAGAGCTTGAATGACGTGTACAGGTACAGCTGCCCATGCAGCTTCAACACGATACCACAGTTCATCAAGAGCAGTGACTGGCGTATTGTGACGAACCAGTTGCTGGGCCACCATTGACCAGACATTTTCAATTGGTGAGAGATCTGGAGAATGTGCTGGCCAGGGCAACAGTCGAACATTTTCTGTATGCAAAGAGGCCCGTAAAGGACCTGCAACATGCGGTCGTGCATTATCCTGCTGAAATGTAGGGTTTCGCCGGTATTGAATAATGGATAGAGCCAGGGGTCGTAACACATCTGAAATGTAACGTCCAATGTTCAAAGTGCTGTCAATGCGAACAAGAGGTGACCGAGACGTGTAACCATACCATCACGCCGGGTGATACGCCAGTATGGCGACGACGCATACACGCTTCCAATGTGCGTTCACCGCGATGTCGCCAAACACGGATGCGACCATCATGATGCTGTAAACAAAACCTGGATTCATCTGAAAAAATGACGCCTTGCCATTCGTGCACCCAGGTTCGTCGTTGAGTACACCATCGCTGGCGCTCCTGTCTGTGATGCAGCGTCAAGGGTAACCGCAGCCATGGTCTCCGAGCTGATAGTCCATGCTGCTGCAAACGTCGTCGAACTGTTCGTGCAGATGGTTGTTGTCTTGCAAACGTCCCCATCTGTTGACTCAGGGATTGAGACGTGGCTGCATGATCCGTTACAGCCATGCGGATAAGATGCCTGTTATCTCGACTGCTAGTGATACGAGGCCGTTGGGATCAAACAGAGCGTTCTGGCGTACACTCCCGAACCCATCGATTCCATATTCTGATAACAATCATTGGATCTCTACCAACGCGATCAGCAACGTCACGATACGATAAACCGCAATCGCGATAGGCTACAATCCGACCTTTACCAAAGTCGGAAACGTGATGGTACGCAATTGTCCTCCTCAGATGGGGCATCTCAGCGACGTTTCACCAGGAAACGCCGGTCAACTGCTGTTTGTGTATGACAAATCGGTTGGAAACTTTCCTCATGTCAGCAAGTTGTAGGTGTCGCCACCGGTTCCAACCTTGTGTAAATGCTCTGAAAAGCTAATCATTTGCATATCACAGCATCTTCTTCCTGTCGGTTAAATTTCGCGTCTGTAGCACGTCATCTTCGTAGTGTAGCAATTTTAATGGCCAGTAGTGTATATTAAAAGATCTATGAACATAACAAACGCCACCGTATTTTTATCATTTTGCTACAGCTGCATGTTCTGCTCCAGAGTGTACTGACAACGCAACGACACATAGTAAAAGCAACTAGCAGCTATTTTTCGATTCGTAGAAATATTTACGGAAATTTGTGACTAATGTAGTGAATGAAAGTGTTTAACTCTGGAACTGGATGTTTACTGTGATTCATTTATTTGACGGGGCGTTAGTAATCTTCTTCGGTCAAAATTTCCATTTAAAATAGTGAATGATTTTTCGTGGGTTCCAGGTACGATATAGGAAGACGCAAACTTTCTTACCAGGACACAAACTATCGAATAAGGATCCTAAAATTTGCCACGAGACTAAAAGGAAATCTAGAGCTGTGTTGAAACTCCAGCCTCTGCACTGAATCACACGACAGCAGAAACGAAAACAATCCTTTGACAACGGTGACGTCCAGACCGGGCAAAGATGTGTCACCAAATGGATCATATCCTTCTCAGGTGTACTGTTCTGGCATCCTCCTTAAGTGACGTAAGGAAATAGCGAGTGAGGTCGAGTAGTGGTTAGCACACAGGACTCGCACTCGGAGAGCCGACGGTTGAAACCCGCATCCGGTCATCCCGGTTTAGGTTTCCCGTTATTTCCCTAAATCGCTTCAGGCAAATGCCGGAATGGTTCCTTTGAAAGGGCACAGCAGACTTCCTACCCTATCCTTGAATAATCTGATGCCACCAATGATATCGCAATTTTGTTCCCTTCCCCGATTCAACCAATCAACGATCCCCAATCAACCAACCAAATTAAGGAAATGAAATAAATTTCAGCGGAGGTAGCTGAACAGCTCAAACCGTAGGATACTCCAGCACGTTAACCTCTTCGCCAACATGTCCTGCCCTTCTACTCGCCTACATTCCAAATTTACTTCGTAGTCGACCAAGAAGATTGATGTGGGCACCTAGAAATAGATGCATTTGCGAAACCTGTTTCCTTCCTCTTTTGGTGTCGTAACTCTCAGAAACTTGCTGGTAGTTCTCTCATACGAAGGCTACTCCTTTATCAAGGTCTGCTATGTCTTGAAGTATAACCAACAGTGTAAATCTGCCGGATGTCTGGGGCAATGTACGGGCTATGACCGGAGATCGCTACATGTCACACTTATCAGTTTTAAGCGCAGAGAGGACAAGTAAAATTGCCTACAAAATATTGTCTCACGCAAGTACAAGTGTCTGCCGAAACATTTCGCCTGATTACGTGCAGCTCACGTAACTTAAACGGTCGGAATTTTTCCTTCTTCATTACACTTCTGGCCACTCAATGCAGGGGTAGTGAAGATGCTACTGCAGCGTTTCCGATGAAAAGTCTTTTACCACCCGCCTTACGGCCAGGAATGTCTCTCTCTGTACGTTTCTTCTCCGCTTACTTGAACCGGTCTCTATGAAGGCAACATTTCGGTACAGACAACGAATGCAGACCACCGTACAGAATTTTTTGGGGAGCGCAGGAAGCTGCCTTCTATGAAGTAGTAATTGGAAAAGTAGTACCGAGTGATCAAAAACTCAATATAAAGTTGAAAACTGAATAAATCACGGAATAATGTACACTCCTGGAAATTGAAATAAGAACACCGTGAATTCATTGTCCCAGGAAGGGGAAACTTTATTGACACATTCCTGGGGTCAGATACATCACATGATCACACTGACAGAACCACAGGCACATAGACACAGGCAACAGAGCATGCACAATGTCGGCACTAGTACAGTGTATATCCACCTTTCGCAGCAATGCACGCTGCTATTCTCCCATGGAGACGATCGTAGAGATGCTGGATGTAGTCCTGTGGAAAGGCTTGCCATGCCATTTCCACCTGGCGCCTCAGTTGGACCAGCGTTCGTGCTGGACGTGCAGACCGAGTGAGACGACGCTTCATCCAGTCCCAAACATGCTCAATGGGGGACAGATCCGGAGATCTTGCTGGCCAGGGTAGTTGACTTACACCTTCTAGAGCACGTTGGGTGGCACGGGATACATGCGGACGTGCATTGTCCTGTTGGAACAGCAAGTTCCCTTGCCGGTCTAGGAATGGTAGAACGATGGGTTCGATGACGGTTTGGATGTACCGTGCACTATTCAGTGTCCCCTCGACGATCACCAGTGGTGTACGGCCAGTGTAGGAGATCGCTCACCACACCATGATGCCGGGTGTTGGCCCTGTGTGCCTCGGTCGTATGCAGTCCTGATTGTGGCGCTCACCTGCACGGCGCCAAACACGCATACGACCATCATTGGCACCAAGGCAGAAGCGACTCTCATAGCTGAGGCGACACGTCTCCATTCGTCCCTTCATTCACGCCTGTCGCGACACCACTGGAGGCGGGCTGCACGATGTTGGGGCGTGAGCGGAAGACGGCCTAACGGTGTGCGGGACCGTAGCCCAGCTTCATGGAGACGGTTGCGAATGGTCCTCGCCGATACCCCAGGAGCAACAGTGTCCCTAATTTGCTGGGAAGTGGCGGTGCGGTCCCCTACGGCACTGCGTAGGATCCTACGGTCATGGCGTGCATCCGTGCGTCGCTGCGGTCCGGTCCCAGGTCGACGGGCACGTGCACCTTCCGCCGACCACTGGCGACAACATCGATGTACTGTGGAGACCTCACGCCCCACGTGTTGAGCTATTCGGCGGTACGTCCCGCATGCCCACTATACGCCCTCGCTCAAAGTCCGTCAACTGCACATGCGGTTCACGTCCACGCTGTCGCGGCATGCTACCAGTGTTAAAGACTGCGATGGAGCTCCGTATGCCACGGCAAACTGGCTGACACTGACGGTGGCGATGCACAAATGCTGCGCAGCTAGCGCCATTCGACGGCCAACACCGCGGTTCCTGATGTGTCCGCTGTGCCGTGCGTGTGATCATTGCTTGTACACCCCTCTCGCAGTGTCCGGAGCAAGTATGGTGGTCTGACACACCGGTGTCAATGTGTTCTTTTTTCCATTTCCAGGAGTGTAGATAGCGAGGTACAAATTGACAAACATGCTTGGAATGACATGGGATTTTATTAGAAACAAAAAATACAAACGTTCAGAAAATATCCGACGGATGGCGCTTCATCTAATCAGAATAGCAATAATTAGCAGACCAAAGTAAGACAATGCAAAGATGATGTTCTTTAGAAGAATTGCTCAATATGTCCATCATCATTCCACAACAATAGCTGTAGCCGAGAGATAATGTTGTGAACAGTACTGTAAAGCATGTCCGGAGTTATGGTGAGGCATTGGCGTCGGATGTTGTCTTTCAACATGTCGATCGATCACGATACACTTGCGACTTCATGTAACCCGAAAGCCAATAATCGCACGGACTGAGGTCTGGGGACCTGGGAGGCCAAGGCCAAGCATGACGAAAGTGGCGGCTGAGCACACGATCATCACCAAACGACGCGCGCAAGAGATCTTTCACGCGTCTAGCAATATGGGGTGTTTTTTTTTTTTTTTGTTCTAATAAAACCCGATGTCATTCCAAGCATGTGTGTCAATTTTTATCTCTCTATGTCCATTATGCCGTGGTTTATTGAGTTTTCAAATTTATACTGACTTTTTGATCACCCGGTACAACGTTACGACAAGTGTCTAAGACTGAGAGTCAAATATGTACAGAATTAGTATAAGGGCGTAGCCATCTCTCGCAAATGAATCATTTTGTATATCTCCGTGGTTTCCATTTCGTGACCGATCGGACCTTAATAAATGCACAGCTCTCGTATTTAAGGTCCCAAGTAAGGGGAAATCACATTAGGTGCAGTGTATGGAGTTATTTGAGAAAGGTGTAAATATAACAGGAAACCCCCACTACGACTTTATTTTGTAGGAGTTTTATTACTAATACTTTTTGACTTGGGTTTATTGAGCCATTCTGCAAAAAGCTTGATACAAATACAGAATAACATTTGCTGAGAAAGCAGACTATAAGTTGTAGCTACAACGATATCAAATTATTGTACAGTTTCCACTTTTGACCAATATAGGTAGTTTAAGAATCCTAACATATCAACTATCAATAGAATATAACCAAAGAGAACACAGGAGAGAATGAGAATCATACATATGCCTTATATCAAAATTAGATTTTGTGAGTGAAAATTGTATGTAGGTGTCAACGTTTAGTTCTGGGCTAAATAAGACAGAAACACTAAATTACGAAGATTTCTTGTGATTCACCTAACTATTAGCACACTAAGCATATTCTCTACAGCAGGACTCACACACGTTTTTCATCCTAATGATGACACATTACCGCGAATTACTTTGCTGCAATTTATTTGTAAACTGACAACCGTAATACTTAGATATATTTGTGTCAGTACCACAAAATGTTAGCTAATTACAACATGTGACGAAAAGTATGTGGACACCAGGCTGAATTTGACTTACAAGTTAGTGGCGCCCTCCAGCGATAATGCTGGAACTCAATATGGTGTTGGCTCACCCTTAGCCCTTATGACAGCTTCCATTCTCACAAGCATACGTTCAATCAGATGCTGGAATGTTTCTCGGAGGTTGGCAGCCCATTCTTCACGGAGTGCTGCACTCACGAGAGGTATCGATGGCCGTCGGTGAGGCCTGGCACGAATCGGTGTTCCAAAACATCCCAAAGGTGTTCTGTAGGATCCAGCTCATGATTCTGTGCTGGCCAGTCCAATATAGGGATGTTATTGTCGTGTAGCAACTCTGCCACCGCCCGTGCATTATGAACCGGTACTCGATCATGTTGAAAGATGCAGTCGCCATCCCCGAATTGCTCCTCAACAGTGGAAAGTAAGGAGGTGCTTAAAATGTCAATCTAGGCTCGTGCTGATATAGTGCCACGCAAAACAACGAGGGGTGCAAGCCCCCTCCATGAAAAACACGACCACGCCATAACACCACCGCCTCCAAATTTTAATGTTAGCACTACGCACGCTGGAAGATGACGTTCACCGGGCATTCGCCATAATCACACACTGCCATCGGATCGCCACATTGTGTACCGCAATTCGTCGCTCCTCACAACGCTTTTCCACAGTTCAATCGTCCAATGTTTACGCTCCTTATCCCAAGCCAGGCGTCGTTTGGCAGTTACCGGCGTGATGTGTGGCTTATGAGCAGCCGCTCGACCGTGAAATACATCTTTTCTGATCTCCCTCCTACCTAGTCATAGTACTTGCAGTGGATTGTGATGTCGTTTGGAATTCCTGTGTGACGGTCTGGATAGATGTCTGCCTATTTGCCATTACGACTCTCTTCAACCGTCGGCGACCTCTGTCAGTCACCAAACGAGGTCGGTCTGTACGCTTTTCTGCTGTACGCGTCCCTTCACGCTTCCACTTCACTACCACATAGTACACAGTGGACGTAGGGATTTTTAGGAGTTTGGAAATGTCGCGAGCAGACGTATGACCCAAGTGAAACCCCATTCACTTGACCACGTTCAAAGGCTGTGACTTCCGCGGACCGCCCCATTCTGCTCCCTCATGATGTCTAATGACTACTGAGGTCGCTGGAATGAAGTATCTGGGAGTACGTGGCAGCACAATACAGCATATACACTCCTGGAAATGGAAAAAAGAACACATTGACACTGGTGCGTCAGACCCACCATACTTGCTCCGGACACTGCGAGAGGGCTGTACAAGCAATGATCACACGCACGGCACAGCAGACACACCAGGAACCGCGGTGTTGGCCGTCGAATGGCGCTAGCTGCGCAGCATTTGTGCACCGCCGCCGTCAGTGTCAGCCAGTTTGCCGTGGCATACGGAGCTCCATCGCAGTCTTTAACACTGGTAGCATGCCGCGACAGCGTGGACGTGAACCGTATGTGCAGTTGACGGACTTTGAGCGAGGGCGTATAGTGGGCATGCGGGAGGCCGGGTGGACGTACCGCAGAATTGCTCAACACGTGGGGCGTGAGGTCTCCACAGTACATCGATGTTGTCGCCAGTGGTCGGCGGAAGGTGCACGTGCCCGTCGACCTGGGACCGGACCGCAGCGACGCACGGATGCACGCCAAGACCGTAGGATCCTACGCAGTGCCGTAGGGGACCGCACCGCCACTTCCCAGCAAATTAGGGACACTGTTGCTCCTGGGGTATCGGCGAGGACCATTCGCAACCGTCTCCATGAAGCTGGGCTACGGTCCCGCACACCGTTAGGCCGTCTTCCGCTCACGCCCCAACATCGTGCAGCCCGCCTCCAGTGGTGTCGCGACAGGCGTGAATGGAGGGACGAATGGAGACGTGTCGTCATCAGCGATGAGAGTCGCTTCTGCCTTGGTGCCAATGATGGTCGTATGCGTGTTTGGCGCCGTGCAGGTGAGCGCCACAATCAGGACTGCATACGACCGAGGCACACAGGGCCAACACCCGGCATCGTGGTGTGGGGAGCGATCTCCTACACTGGCCGTACACCACTGGTGATCGTCGAGGGGACACTGAATAGTGCACGGTACATCCAAACCGTCATCGAACCCATCGCTCTACCATTCCTAGGCCGGCAAGGGAACGTGCTGTTCCAACAGGACAATGCACGTCCGCATGTATGCCGTGCCACCCAACGTGCTCTAGAAGGTGTAATTCAACTACCCTGGCCAGCAAGATCTCCGGATCTGTCCCCCATTGAGCTTGTTTGGGACTGGATGAAGCGTCGTCTCACGCGGTCTGCACGTCCAGCACGAACGCTGGTCCAACTGAGGCGCCAGGTGGAAATGGCATGGCAAGCCGTTCCACAGGACTACATCCAGCATCTCTACGATCGTCTCCATGGGAGAATAGCAGCCTGCATTGCTGCGAAAGGTGGATATACACTGTACTAGTGCCGACATTGTGCATGCTCTGTTGCCTGTGTCTATGTGCCTGTGGTTCTGTCAGTGTGATCATGTGATGTATCTGACCCCAGGAATGTGTCAATAAAGTTTCCCCTTCCTGGGACAATGAATTCACGGTGTTCTTATTTCAATTTCCAGGAGTGTATTTAAAAAATCGTATGGTTTTGGGGATATCCGGATACTTTCGATCACATAGTGCGTTATAACTGGAAATAGAATGAGAAAATATTGCGTGGTAGGAGCACAGAAAAATAAGCTAGACATTTGCTGCCCGGTTGGCCGTGCAGTCTAGCGCACGGCTTTGCGGGCGCGAAGGAGCGCCTGGTCCCCGGCACGAATCCGCCCGGCGGATTTGCGTCGAGGTCCGGTGAACCGGCCAGTCTGTGGATGGTTTTTAGGAGGTTTTCCATCTTCCTCGGCGAATGCGGGCTGGTTTCCCTTATTCCGCCTCAGTTACACTATGTCGGCGATTGCTGCGTGAACAAGTTCTCCACGTACGCGTACACCACCATTACTCTACCACGCAAACGTAGGGGTCACACTCGTCTGGTGTGAGACGTTCTCTGGGGGTCCACCGGGGCCCGAACCGCACAATAACCCTGGGTTCAGTGTGGGGCGGCGGAAGGGTGATGTGGACTATGGTAGTCGTCGTGGAGTTGTGGATCACTGTGGCTGCGGCGGGGACGGAGCCTCTCCGTCGTTTCTAGGTCCCCGGTTAACATACAATACAATACAATACATTACAAAGCTAGACATTTCTTTATAGGCAAACTGCCACATGTACATGAAACACTTTTGGTATGTAGTCATCAGCCCGTGTAAACACCACTCGGAGCCTTCTATAAGTCGTTCCATTACCCAACGATAGAAACCCGCTTGTTGGTCACGGAGACATTCCAGAACCGTCGCGTGAATATCTTCACCACCGGAAACGTGTGGCTGCAGTGAGATAGTTAAATGATTGCTTCAACATTCGTGTCTGTGGTCGATGTTGGTACCAATGGCCTTCCTTTCTGAATAGCGTCACCCATGTCTGTGCAGCGTTGGTCATTCGAGTACGGCAAAACGCGATATTCCATTTTGTCCACATGCCGCCAGAGCTGACTGTCAAACTGTACGCAATCTAGACGTTTTGCTCACACGAATCGTACTATGTCACGCAGCTCATCATTCGAGCACCTTTCTAGTCGCAGCCCCATTTCAATCTCCCACTGTGACACAGTAGTTATCCGTACTGCAGAGGAGCTGTATCTGCAGGGTATCCAGGATATGTGCTCTCTTCTGACAACAGACCCCTCTCGTTTCGCAGTGACCTTAGCGGGAACGACATGTATAACTTACCTTCTAAAGTCGCTGCGTATATTGGGCATTCGGCTATTTTTTATGCAAATGCAAAGAGAAGCACCTTTTCTCTGTGAAACAAATATATTTATTGAACTGCATAACCTAAAACCCTTACATCCAGGCAACACACATCTGAATCGACTATTCCGGGTTATATTCACTACCTCAGGTGGAGAAGATACATGGCATGGAATACCTTTGTTGTTAGTATTGGCTTATTGTTTGGTGTTCGGGAGCATTTCCTCATTCGAAATGTATCACATTTGTCATCACATTCTGCCTCTTCTTCCACACTTTCTTCTACGTCTTATATCCTGTATTGCGACTGTGAATGTATAGGTCGTTATTGATTGTAAAGCTAGTATTACGAGGGCGTTCTGAAACGTAATGTCTCCAAAATTTTTATCTGAAACTGTCACAGATTTTTGAATAAAACATACTCTATTAATGTTCGATATGTCTTTTTTCGTGCCTACATATTTCTTTCTCATCGTAGTCTCTCCAGTAACGAAGGTATTTCTCGCAACGAGAGACCAGTTTGTTGACATCACTGTACAATGTTTCGCTTTGTTGAGGGAGCTAAAACCTCACCTTTGCTTGCACCTTTCCAACACTATCAAAGTGGAGGTCTCGAAGGTAATCTTTAAGTTTTGAAGACAGATGGAAATGGGATAGGACCTAGTCGGGAATGTATGGAGGAATGTATGGTCGATGACAGAAAACACGAGGCGACGGATTGTTGAAAATTTCGTAGCGCTCGTTTTTGTGGAAGGATTTTTAGAATTGGCACTTTGGGTTATCTGAGGTTCTGTTTCTCAGGCAACGACATAGTTATGTGACACACAACCACATTACACGCTAAAATTCGGAGCACTCTAGAGCCAGAGAGTTGCTAGTGCATCAGTGAAGTGGAAAAGTCGGCCGAGTAATACACTGAGAACGCAATAAAAAATTCGTAGTCGTTAATATACATCACACCATCACACTCTCGTACATCGAAAAAATATATCGTTTTATTGTTGTCAGCCAGTAAACATTCACTTATTCTATAGCAAAGGACGTATACACACATACAACCTGGAATTACCTTCATTTCTCCAAACCATGCTATCATTTTGATAAACAGCAGTCTTCAATTAGATACTGAAACTAACTGGGAGATTACAGAAAAGGAAACAAACGATGAACAGAAAATGTATGGTGTAAAGGCACAAGAAGTTCTGTTAATTACCTGAATCAGAAAAAAATAAATAAAACGTCGATGCAGAGTATATAGTTCTATAGAACGGAGGAGGATATTTGAGGATCTCATGATACAATAAAACAGGAGCACTTGACGGGATATCTTCAAGATTTTTCGTTAAAAATTTAACTGTGTTTCGATGTAATTGCAGGAAAGCACTAAGCTGCTTATATATCCTGCATCTATCTTGTTACAGTCACTGGAAGGGCTATACTTAATACTTATCCGACGTACATTGAAAGGAGTTGAACTATGATCTGTACAGTTATCAGCTTCCTGCATTCTGAAATTTCCGAAGCCAGGTGGGGCTTCTAATTGGTGCTTCTATCGCAGTGTGGTATAGGCTTCTATGGTACACTAAAAGGCCCCAATACTCTGCCCATTCTTGCTTGACCAGTTCCCACATCTATAACCTGAACTCTGACGATGGTAAAATGTAATTCGTTACACGGCCAGAAATACTGACCTTCCTCGGAATCTTTTAGGCCTTCTCATTTTAAATTAATCCCTAATGACTTCGGCCCCGCAGCAAGATGATTTTCGTCTCTTCGCTCATTTTGCAACTTAATTTTCAGAATCTCAGTATTTATTTTACTGATCCACAGTCAATGTTGAATACATTGGTATACACTTTTGGAGTAAGACTCCACAGAAAGTTCCGGAGAACCGCAGCACGACCAGATTTGAGAGACTCACGAATCACACTCGCCACTGCCGTAAAAATTGAAAACTATGTTCACAGACGAAATTGCTTGAAGTATTTCAGTTTCGTGACAAGAAATACAAGTCGTATTGCTGAAATCTCCTGAAATCACAAGCCGTCAATATAAGCATGAACACTGGCGTCAGTAAGGATTAAAGTAAGCATAGCGACTTGAACTGATTGTGTCCAATAAATTATTCATAAAACTACAACAAGGAATGTAGACTTTTGCAAAATGATTTTGGAATGGAATTCCAAATCGATCCATACAGATATCTGTTTGAATCCAAAGGTAGATGATACACACCGAGTCTAATGCTGAAACCAATAGAGAGCAAAGACGGCACATTTCCGATGTCGATCCTATATGAGGAGGAGATTCTTTCGTTTCCCGCAGGAGAGAGATTAATCTACAGCTGTACTGAAATTTCTGACAGGTTAAAACTGTGTCCCGGACCGAGACAGGAACTCGGGCCGTTTGCCTTTCGCGGACAAGCGCTCTACCAACCTAGCTACCCAAGTACGACCCACGACACGTCCTCAACGCTTCAATTCTGTCAGTACCTAGTCTCCTACCTTCACAAAATTGAAGCTGTGAGGGCGAATCGAGAGTTCAGTTGGTATATCAATTTTCCGCAAAAGGCAAACGTCCCGAGTACGAGTCTCAGTCAGGCACACAGTTTTAATCTGTCAGGAAGTTTCATCTCAGCGCACACTTCTCTACAGAGTGTAAAACTGTTTCTGGATACAATTGGACTGCTCTCTCTCAAGGTCAATAAATTTTCTCGCCAAGTACTTAGCTGTCAAGCACAGCATCTAACAAATTCTCCCTGGTCCGGGTTCCAGAAATGATTTCTTAGTGTCCTTTTTGTACTCCAGTCATCAGTCATCTTAATATCTCTATTCACCATTTTACAATAATGTATGCCGTTAGGAAACTTACGTATTTTTTACAATCCGTTTGTCTTAGTATCTGTCTCCCAGCAGCGCTGGTTGTCTTCTCAGAGTAAGTAGATTTCATATTGCTCAAGGATGTAGGGTACTTACAAAGGGGTGGAAATATCTAAATTTTGTAATGACTTTATTAAATTCTATAGTCTTTCCTGATTACATTGATATTTATTCATTACAGGGTTTCGAATGAAAAATAACCTACATATACCAAATTTTAAAGTTACAGTCATGTGTGCCACTACGCCCCCTTTATTTTTGTCACAGAAACCAATATTATTTTGAAAATAACTATGAACCTTCTGTTTGCAGCGATTATACGTGCAATACATTGTATATGTTCGTAACAGTGAAGGTTTCTAGTCTCTGTAGATGATTATCTTTGCTAGTATGTACTGTTGTTTCGGTGAAGCAGTTTGTTCACGTGTTACTCAATGTTGTTGATCAAGTGCTACATATATTTGCGGGAATACATGTCCTTTAGTAGGAAATAAATACGAACTATGCCACGCATCAAGAAATTCAATAAAAGGAAATGCCGTGGTAACCTGTTCACAAACCAAGCAAACCACACTGTAGAAAGTAACCTATGGATCAGATCTTCAGGGAAGAATCTCCCACATGGCACACGTACAAGTCATTCAAATTCGAAGCTGTTCGTAGTGGATTTGTTGTTGTTTATGTAGACATATTATCTTCCTTGATAAAGGCAGTGGCTAAATGTAAACAATGTGATGATGTAGGTTGTCTGGAAATAACTGAACAATAAAGTAGATTGAAGGGTATAGCGTCAAATTAGTTGTTCTGTGGAGATCCTGCAAAAAATCTACTTCGAATATGACTTCGAACATTGTGCATAATTCATATGATATGAATTTTAGTCTATGCAATGCGTGCACTAGGCAAAGGAAAAAAGGTTGCTCAAACGATTTGTGATTTGATGGACCGTCTTCCTCCTCCCAGTAGGTATAGCAAGCAATAAAAATACTTTTAGGTGCCTTGATGCTTGTGTCTAAACCATTTATGAAACGTGGAATAGAAGAAGCTGTAAATATTAGTGAAAGTAGGGACATTGCTGTTGCACTTGATGGGACATGGCAACTTCGAGGACATCGTTCATTGAATGGTGTTCCTGCTTAAGGGAAGTCTCTCTAACATAGAAACCACTTTCTACAAAGCTTTGGTATCCGATTAATGAGGGAATTAGTATATTTCATCAAAATATACAAGGTATTAGAGATAAAGTTAGTGAACTGCTTATAGAAGTTGACTCTGAAATTATTGGTATATCTGAACACTTCTTAAATAAGGAGATAATTCAGAGGCTTCCTTTACCAGGATACAGGTTGGCTGGCAGCTTTTCAAGGAGCTCTTTGCGGTGTGGGGGAGTAGCCATGTATGTGAAAAACGGTATCCCATTTGAGTCAATTGATGTTTCAAAGTACTGCACTGAAAAGGTGTTTGAATGTTGTGCAGGTGTGGTTAAATTTAGTGGAGCTAAACTTCTTACTGTTGTTATTTATAGATCCCCAGCCTCAGATTTCACAATATTTTTGCTAAAGCTAGAGGAGGTTCTTGGTTCACTTTATAGGAAATACCAAAAGTTAGTTATATGTGGTGACTTCAATATTAATTGTATAAGTGATTGTGCAAGGAAAAGGATGCTGGTAGACCTCCTTAATTCATATAATCTTATGCAAACCGTATTCTTTCCAACGAGAGTGCAAGGGAACAGTAGAACAACCATAGACAATATTTTTGTTCATTCGTCATTATTAGAAGGGCATTCTGTTAGCAAAAAGGTGAATGGCCTTTCAGATCATGATGCACAAATTTTAAGTCTAAAAGATTTTTGTGCTGCAACACATGTTAAATATAGTTACCAACATTTTCGGAAAGCTGATCCAGTTGCTGTACAGACTTTTGTAAACCTTATTAAGGAACAAGAGTGGCAAGATGTTTATAGTGCTGATACAGTAGACGATAAATATAATGCTTTCCTCAAGACTTTTCTCGTGCTCTTTGAAAGTTGCTTTCCGTCAGAACGTTCAAAACAGGGTACTAGCACAAACAGGCAGCCTGGGTGGCTGACTAAAGGGATAAGAATATCTTGTAGAACAAAGTGGCAATTATATCAAAACGTTAGAAACAGTCAAAATCTAAATGCAGCAGCCCATTACAAACAGTATTTTTAAGGTGTTTAAAAAAGTTATTAGGAAGGCAAAAAGTATGTGGTATGCAGATAGAATAGCTAAGTCTCAGGATAAAATTAAAACCATATGGTCAGTCGTAAAGGAAGTGGCTGGTCTGCAGAGACAGGTCGAGAATATAGAATCAGTGCATAGTGGGGATGTCCGTGTTACTGATAAGTCGCATATATGCACAGTACTTAATAATCACTTTCTGAATATAGCAGGTGAACTAAATAGAAACCTAGTCCCAACAGGGAATCATATAGCGCTCTTAGAAAAAAGTGTTCCGAGACTGTTACCTGAAATCCTCCTCCATGATACTGACAAGAGGGAGATTGAGTTAATAATTAAATCACTAAAGACCAAGAACTCTCATGGATATGACGGGGTATCTAGCAGAATACTGAAGTATTGTTCCACGTATGTTAGCTCAGTACTTAGCCATATCTGTAACTTTTCCTTTAGGAGTGGTTGGTTTCCTGACCGATTAAAGTGCTCAGTAGTGAAGCCACTTTATAAAAAGGGTGACAGGGATAATGTTGACAATTATAGACCTATTTCTATGCCATCCGTGTTTGCTAAAGTTATCGAGAGGGTTGTATATACAAGGTTACTGCAGCATTTATATTCACATAATTTGCTGTCAAATGTACAGTTTGGTTTTAGAAATAGCTTAACAACTGAAAATGCTATAGTCTCTTTTCTCTGTGAGGTTTTGGACGGATTAAATAAAAGGTTGCGAACGTTAGGTGTTTTCCTTGATTTAACGAAGGCTTTTGACTGTGTTGACCACAAAATATTACTGCAGAAGTTGGAACATTATGGAGTAATGGGAGTAGCTTACAATTGGTTCGCCTCCTACTTTGAGAACAGAAAGCAGAAGGTAATCCTCCGCAATATTGAGAGTGGTAATGATGTTCAGTCCCAATGGGGCACTGTTAAATGGGGCGTTCCCCAAGGGTCGGTGCTGGGACCACTGCTGTTTCTTATTTATGTAAATGATATGCCTTCTAGTATTACAGGTGATTCAAAAATATTTCTGTTTGCTGATGACACCACCTTGGTAGTGAAGGATCTTGTGTGTAGTATTGAAACATTATCAAACAATGTAGTTCATGATATAAGTTCGTGGCTTGTGAAAAATAATTTGATGCTAAATCACAGTAAGACTCAGTTTTTACAGTTTCTAACCCACAATTCAACAAGAACTGACATTTTAATCAGACAGAATGGGCATGTTATAAGCGAGACGGAACAGTTCAAGTTCCTAGGCGTACGGATAGATAGTAAGCTGTTGTGGAAAGCCCATGTTCAGGATCTTGTTCAGAAACTAAATGCCACTTTATTTACCATTAGAACAGTATCTGAAATAAGTGACATTTCAACACGAAAAGTAGTATACTTCGCATATTTTCATACGCTTATGTCATACGGTATTATTTTTTGGGGTAATTCTTCTGATTCAAAAAGGGTATTTTTGGCTCAAAAACGGGCTGTTCGAGCTATGTATGGTGTAAGTTCGAAAACCTCTTGTCGACCCCTATTCAATAGTCTGGGAATTTTGACATTGCCCTCACAGTATGTATTTTCTTTAATGTCGTTTGTTGTTAGCAATATTAGCTTATTCCCAAGAGTTAGCAGCTTTCACTCAGTTAATACTAGGCAGAAATCAAATCTGCATGTGGAATGCACTTCCTTGAGTCTTGTGCAGAAAGGAGTGAAGTATCCTGTTGCTTCCATTTTCAATAAGCTACCACAAGGACTCAAAAATCTTAGCAGTAGCCCAAACACTTTTAAGTCTAAACTGAAGAGATTCCTCATGGCTCACTCCTTCTATTCTGTCGAGGAGCTCCTGGAAGAGCTATAAAATTAAGCAAATTCCAGTGTTACATTCTTGATTTTCTTTATTTAAACTAACGACTTGTCGCCTGAATATGTTTCTTATATTTCATTTTATCTGTTTCTACAATCGTGTTATAATTTCATGTATTGACTCGTTCCATGACCATGGGGACTTCTCCTAAATGTGGTCCCACGGAACAATAAATAAATAAATAAAGTGCTACGTCTATGGAGAATGGAAAAGTGGTTGATGTTGAGTGCTTATGTAAGTATTACCACACCTGCCATGCTAACACTGAAGCACACATTGAACATCAGTGTTCTAAGAATGAAGATGGTTACAGTGGAAGTATGAAGTGTGATGGAGCTCAAAAATGTTTAAGAGTTCTGTGGTCGTTTATAACTTTACATATGCGAAGTACCTAGGCGATGGACACTCTAAAGCTTTCAATAAAATTATGAATTCAATGTTTATGGTGATACGTTGGTAAAAAATACTGGAGTGTTGCGAGCATGTTCTAAAGAGGGTGGGTGCTAGATTGAGGAAGCTACGAAGAGAAATGAAAGGAAAGTTTCTATATGATGGAACATCTGTGTCTGACCGAGGCAGATTGACAGAAACTGAAATAGACCTTCTTCAGAGTTGTTATGGACTGGCTATTAGACGAACTGCTCCTCTGAATGATGTTACAGCAATGAGAAAAGCTGAAGGGGCACCTACTTCCATGTCTTGCAATAGTCAGTACTTATGTAGTAGACCAAAGGTCTATTGCATAAACAACTAAACTATAGAAAAAATAACATTTTTATTGGGAAAATTTATAAAAATTAAAAAGTAAGGTGTGGTAGTTTTTATCCTTGTAATGTCTATTAGAGGTGGAATAAAATAAGTGTAATACCTCAGCCATCATATCATGCGAATCTGGTAAAAATTTGGTCTCCTTCATATTTATAACATTGGCTCAAATTGTACCTCAATTTGAGGAACCATTTTGGAGAAAATAATGCATCAATCTTTTGTAATTTTTTTCATATTCCTAAGCTGTCTCAAAAAGATTCAAAATACTTCTAATTTGTTTAGGAAGTGTGCTGCTTTACCTGATATCCACAAAAAACCTGTGAAAAATATGCATTACATACAGTGCCTGAAAGAAGTAAGTGTTGAATTTTACAAATATTGAGCCGGGAAAGTACCTGTATCCTTCAGCGCTAGTGGACGTTATGCAATAATTTGTGAGGTTTCCGTATTTCAGTATGTCACAGAGTCGTTACCCTGTGACGAAGAACTATGTCGCTTTTGGGATAGAGAGATTAGTCACATTTAATACCCTGAAGAAAGTATGGTAGGATACGTGCGCTGGATCCGTTTCTAGCACCACGGCTATTGTATTCTCCATTATTTTTTGAAGTGGTGCCACTTTCCTTTGCTGATGTTCGAAAAGCTGATTGGAAACAATTTTACGCCTCTTACTGTCGGTTTGTTGCCAGAACATTAGGGAAAATATCTGATCTTAATTCCCCTCACAGTATTAAGTAGAAATCTTGGCATCTGCTGACGAGCATAACGTAAAGGCCCCAACAGAGCGGCTTTTGTGGGGAAGAGACATCAGGACACGACCGGCATCGTCGGAATTAAGAATATGAGAACAATAATATCGGCAACGGCAGTCGTAAAAGTTTGGTATCATATATTACAGCAAACCGACTTCAGTCACTGCGCGACCATCTTCAATGCACATTTTAAACTCTTGAAGTTCTTTTTATAAGAGCACAAATTACAAATTCAATAATGCGTCAACATAGAAGAACATAACAGCTAACGAACAGATTTGTTCGTTAAGTGGTGTTTTCTTCTACTACGTATATCCAGAATGAGCATCGTGTTAGTGTTACTACGATACAGTACAGCGTCAAAATATCAACATTACACACTTCAAAATTGTTAAGGCTCTGATGGTCTCTTGTTGACAAAGGGCCTGTTGGCTTCTTGCTCAGACTCTTCGGCCAACGTTTGTCTGATAATTTTTCTGATGTTTCGCCAGTACGAGTTGCTCACGTTGTCATAGCTTCACCCGCCATTGCTGGTGCTTGAATGGAGCTGAGCTAGCAACCACAGACAACATGTAACGCGAACGACCTAGTGCTTTTCTGCGGTAATTTTCGGTACGCTTCTCCTCTTGCTATCTGGAACCATCATATGCTGCAACACGGAAATCCTGGATCCGTTTACCTTCAGGATTTGTTCTTTATTGCTGAATATAGTCTCGTCTTCATGTACTACTATAGCTTCTCTGAAGAAGCGGGTGTGATAGCTATTTTTTACAGCCAGGACCTCACTGTCGGTGAATTTTACTACGTTCTCGGTCTAACACAGCGCGTGCTCTGCCATGAGCGTTTTTTCCAACTGCCCCAGCCTGCACTGTCGGTTATATCTAGGCGTTGATTGAATGTTGGAATGACTGGACGATCGGTCAACACCAGGATCGAATGGGTCTTAATAAAACTTTCAACCATTCGTCTGGTGTTCCAGCCAGACACCTTTTAAAGGTTAGAGAAATGTTGTCAACGCACGATTTGGCGTGTTACACACCCTAGGATAGTGATTATGATCCACTCCAAGGAAAGAGTCTCTTTAGGGCTTTAGCATTTGCGTTAGCTCTTTCAACTGAAACGGTGGTCACAGCATATGGGCAGATACTATTACTAGTGGTGGAATAGGGGCATTGCAGTTGTAAGAAAAATCTAGTTGTCAAGCACAACATCCAACATCTAGTCCGGGTTCCAGTTAATATTTATGAGTAATCGTCCTGCACTCCACGCAACGGACAACTTATTTGTATGTGTGCCAGAGCGACACAAACATCCGGCAGTAAACCCGATTATTCCACATGTCAAGATCTCGCCGGGAAAGCCTGAAGAGTTACAACTTAATTCTATTCATCGTTTCACAATAATTTATCCAGTTCTATTTTTTTACAGCCTGTTAGTTTTATCATCCGTCTTACAGCAGTGCAGGATGTCTTCTCAAGATTAGGAGATCTTATACTACATAATTGCAATTCGACACTGCGCAATCACGTGTCAGGATTCTGTATTCCGCCATATCAGTTATCCTGGAACGAAAAAGCGTAAAACGATGTTAGCCGAAAACGCAATTTATAATGTAGCATATGACGGGTAAAGTTTCTTCACTATCATCAGAAGAATTCTGGGAAATCCACGCTGAAGTATTGAGGCACAGGGAAATTATCTGCGCGTTAAATCCTGTATGAGGTGTAAAGTTAGATGTGCGATATTTGAGTTTAATATTCGAATTCTATCAAAATATTACTGGCCGACTAAGTTCTCTTCATATGAGTGGTATGCCGCTCTGTGTCCGGCAGAAAAAGGGAACTAGCGGAAAGATGCTACGATTGCAGGACAAAGTAATGCGAATATGCCCCTGTTTTAAAGACTCTGAGAAGTGGGGTACAAGCCCCATCATACAACTTTTCTCAGCACCTTTCCACACTGGTCTGTTCCATCTGATAACAAAGAATTCTCTACAGTTCATATATACACCTACGTCTACATAGTACTCCGTAAGCCACCTAACGGTGTATGTCGGAGGGTACCTTCGGTACCACTATCTGATCCATCCTACCCTGTCCCATTGGCAGGAATGATTGTCGCGAAGCCTCTGTATTGGCTATAATTTCTCGAATTTTCTCCAGTGGTCAGTACGTAAGATGTATTTGGGGTCAATAATACTTTGTCCGACTCCTCCTGAAAAGTGCTGTCCCGAAATTTCAATAGTAAATCTCTCCGTGCTGTACAACGCCTGTCTCATAACGTCTGCCAGTGGGGTTTGTTTAGCATCTCCATAATGCTATCTCGCCAGCTAAACGATCTCGTCATGACACGTGCGCCTCTTCGTTGGATTTCCTCTATCTCTTCTATCAGTCATACCTGACAGGGATATCAGATAGATGAACAATACTCAAGAACAACGTTTCGAAAACACAAGTTACGGTTATATTTGGATAGGAAATCTCTTGGCACACTCTCTTTATTGACTATGGATGAACGAACACTCCACTGAACGATCCTGAAAACCGCGATAAGTAATAATGCTTAGAATACCATTTCTTAAATCTCTCATGTATAATTCTGCTTTGGTGGGGGACAATACCTCGGTTGGTAATATGATGCTTCAGACGTTTTGTGTGTCTGATAGCGTCTGCCATTCGTCGTGAAATTCCTGAACACCGCTGGTGTGGATGCCTCACGATATGACAAGAAGGACTCATGTTCGCCTTGAATTGAGGATGGAGGGAAATAGTCCGTGAACTTCCACCAGTCTACGTGTGATATTTTATTGTTGTAGGGTATTTTTTCCGACAGACTGAGGAAGGGGTCAAGTCAACAAAAAATTACCAACTTCTGACACCTCTGCATTAAAAGTTTGAGGTGGCATTATTTTGCTGACTTAATGTATAAACTCTAAATCACATGTGTTGTAACATTCTTTTGTGTTCGCAGGTGCTATACAGCATATTATGCTGTCTGTGTCTTCCCTGCAGGAAGAAGACACATGGTTCTGGGGGCAAATCAAAGAAAGAGCTTTTGACAGAAGTCTATGATGACCGTAAAGTGGACATGGAGAAGGTGAGCATTGAGCAACTCGAAGGTGTATGAAAAACCCCTCAGTGACGCGAACGACTAGCTGTATTCAAAGTTAATATGGTCACTGCCACAACACCACATTAAATCACACTGTATCAGTTTCTGGACCTGGAAACACCGTCGTAGCTCCTCTTGTCATAGTCAACTGGACTTATCAAAACAGAACATTAAAATTACGAACTAGATTCACAAATTTCGAATACGTTTTGAATTCAGATTTTTATTTTATTAGTGTGACATGAAAACTTGTACGCGAACAGGGATCTACCTTAATTTATCGGTTATCGCTAGCGATCACACTAATCATTTCGGCTATTCATCCCCGCATTCCAAACGCACTAACGTTTCCTTATGTCACATGTTATCCATATTTTCTATGCTCGCACAATGAGATTCGTGCACAGGAGAGACAAATTTTTGCAATCGTCATTTTAGCCCATCGCCTTAAATATAATAATCATTTACAGAATCTGTCTTTATACGGAGTCTGTATGTCGTAGTACATGTATATATACGTTAATGGTCTGAGGGAGGAAGCCTATATTCTTAAATTCGCTATACTAACAGGCAGTTTCAACACGCAATGTTACGATCAGTTAAAACGCTGGGGCCAGAAGCATGTTGTGTTTGAGAAATAGTGAAACAAGGTGCGTCAGAACGCAACCGAAAATTACATTTAGACGTTACTGTTACAGATATGTGGGTCAAATCATAAAAACATCAGTCTGGAAGCATTAAACACCGTTCGTTTTGACAGTATTTAGGAGTAGCAATTGACGGCCGGTCAGTTATTTGGGAAAACTTTATACGTTCTATCGGATAGTTTCACTTCTCGTAGTACACGTCACTCAGACAGGACACACTGCCCCAAACTAGCGGTCATAAAACAGTGGCACATTAGATTCTAATACGTCTAGGCTTATTTGCGTTATCAGTATTCTTCTCAGAGTGCATCTGTGTGGAGTGTCACGTGTTTTCCCATTTCTGACATCATGATATTAACCAGAGTTATTGGACAGAGCATTCATTTCATGACGTCATTTATGAGGATCTGCGATTAGTGAACATTTAGTTCTCTGTAGTCTGGGGTGGCTTGCAACTTTCATGTTCTTTACGAGCCTTTGCATTCATCTCATTCGTCAATAGCGTACGAGATCTCAGGAGGATGATGGCAGCAAAATGAATGTAGCAAACTTTAACGAAATTATAGTCTTAATTGGAGGGTATCCTCATGGATTGATCTGTGGGCTCATTTATGAGTTCTATGCGTAAAACCCCTCTTCGCCCGGCCACCATCATACTTACTTGATGGTTTCTAGCCATTCCACGACTGATTCGACTATTAGACAAATACTTTTTCTTTGGTCCAGTAGCGAGATGAAGCTGCGGCAGTAATGGAAATTAACATGTAACAAAATATGTGACAAGCTCCTTACAGTCATCTTCTAGAGGTTATACCACACACTGTTACCCTTCTTCTCTACTTTGTGTTGTTCTTTTCATTTAATGATAACTCTGGAGTTTTATTATTATCTTTGAAATTTCATCTACTGGATTTTTTTACCTGGACTCGAATTTCTTTCCACCTCCTTCGTTCCTACATGTTGATAACTTGTTTTTCCCTCTACAAATGTCCAACATCATTTATTTTCATATTTTGGGTAGTCACTGAGGGGTTCCTCTGATCATTGGTCTCTTGCAGAACGTCTTCGCTAATTTCTCTATCTGTCCAGCTTCTCATCAGCCTCCTCTACAAATTGACACATTGCATTCGCTTCGAAGCTCCTTCTGTCTGTCTTCCAGAATGATCAGCTTTCTCAGTCATATAGGAGCACATCCTGAATGAACGACTTAGCAAAGGTTTTTCTTTTTTCTTTCTTTTGCTTTCTATTCTGTACCACACGACTACAGAGGATTGTATTCACATATACCTCATTTCTCTTCTATAATAAACGATATTTTTCTAGTACTTGTCTTCTTCATTGATAGCAGGTTTAGCTGAGACTGTAATTTTTCCAATTACGATGGTTCATATGTTGCCTTCAGAAATTAAGGTCGCTAAATAATATTCATGAACTCTGTTTGTTCAATCTCTGTCATTTACGATGCAAGACGACCTTCACTTTCATGACTTGCTTTTTACGATAGATTTGGTTTTTGGCTATTTATTCGTGTTCAGCCTTTCATACAATTGCTGAAAAGTTGTAAAGCGTGTTTTACATACGGTTTTCACTATTTGTCTTTGATACAGTATGATCTTTATGTCCGGTACAATGGAGGCATTCCCTCTACTTTAACTCCAGATTCTCTTCCTTTGAAGGTCCTCATACCTTTTCGATGAAATGGTTAAGCAAATACAGAAACAATGAGCAGATCTCGCCTATTTCGAATTTGGGATTTACGTTACTTTCCCTCACTACATATCCATAAGGTTTTGTTTTTGTACATGTTTGATAATGATCCCCTACCTTTCCTTTCTTACAAGATCTTGCAGAGTTTATTCCGTATCACACTATCTAATGCATTTTCTAGGTTAATAACGGTTATATGAGTATCCTTCATCATTTAAACCTTCTCTGTGGGACGGCTACTGAGTGAATCTTTTCTCGTTTCATATCTAGTCCTACCACGTACTTTACTCCATTTGTTTTAAATCATGGTGATGAATCTTGAGCTGCGTGTGGAATTAGCTTCTTGTTGCTGTGGCGATATACTGATTTAACCATCAGCGTTCTTCTGTAACACCACATTTCATAAGCTTCTACTCTCTTGTGGTCTGAACCGCATACCGTTTAAGTTTCAGTTTTGTGGATGGCTACATTCCAGGCAAACATCTTCATAGATATTCCTTAATACTGAAATTGAGATTAGATTTTTAAGTTATTCATCTTTTTCCAAAATGCTTTCATTGCTACAGTCATTTATTGAATTTCAGTTGTAGTTATTCTTGTAGCCTATTTTTAGCGAACGAATATTGCGTTTCTTTCTATGCGAAGATAAATGTAATCATAAGTTGTATAATTAAGGTAACTTCGTATTTCATTTTTGTTTGAACAGCTGTGTCAGACATCTTTTGGCAGCTCATCTGGTCCAGTCGCTATCTATTGTCTCAGGTCTTTCAGTAGTGCTAGTAATGCTGGTTTCATCAATTGTACTTAATCTGCTCGACAGCACTTCTTGTCTTTCTTTAGTGTATTTCACTTCCATGGTGAACTCTTCCCCTTCATTGACTTCTTCAAGATATTATTTCCACCTATGGCCCATTACTCAACACTCAGTAACGTTTTCCTTGTTTGTTCCTTACCACAGACCTTCTCCTCCCTGGTTTGAACTGTACTTTCTTAAAATCTCCGTATGCTTTATCATTCATTCCATTTTTTACGTCGGTTCCTACATCCGTACATACTACTTACTCTGAAGCCATTAGCATGTCAGCATATTTGTTTGATGGTGTTCTTTATGACTCTGTGTAGTTCTTGACCAGTCTATTCCATTTCCTTTTTTGTATTAATTCGTTTTGTGACTTAAGCTTAGTCTACCGTCAGACATAAATGTTTTTTCTATATCATATACTTTTTTTTTTCTTTTTACTTCGTCCGTTCCTCCAATTCGTTTTAGGTTAATCAATTATGTTGGACTGGAATTGATATTAGTAATACTTCTTCTAATAACATAATCTCTTCTCTTTTAAAATGAAGGATTAAGTGGTAGTAGTTACTGTCACATGTGTCGTTTGTTCTTTTATGTTCGTCGAGTTTGTGTTGCTGATCATCACGTCATGCTCCTCTCAACATTCAAGTAGTCGCTCTCCTCTGTATTTCATGATACACAACCCTAATCAGTCTGCTGTCCCACTTTCATGATCACTTCTCCCCAAGAGAACCACATATAGGCACTAATATCAGATATGGGCACTAATACAACAGGTATTAATTATTTAAGAAATCACAGATTCAGTAAATTAATTTGGATGAACAACCAAGTAACGATGCAAATCAAGAATTGCATAGTAATAATTTTTATTCATTATTGATGATCATCTCCCTCAGTTCTATCGAAGAATTACCAAAGAGAAGTCATTTACGTACATATATGGTTAATAACAACGCATGTCATGTCTGTTCAGCGCTATTAGTAGTTTTCGCAGTTCTATGCAGTAATATGGTCATAGATACTCGTTACAAATAGTTTACATTATGAAGACATTTGGTTTCCGTTGACTATGTACTTAACTACATACACGCTTTACACATCTATTACTTCTGATGCATTAAATATTGGTTAAAAAAGCATCACGTACGTAATACCTAATTAATTACAGATAGTGTTTCAAGATTTCAGGCCATCAGCGCCAGAGCTGATGCATACTTTCCCTACTTGTGCTAATGTTCTCTCCACTGTGAATATTTTGTATCCAGCACAGACAATAGTTCGTCTATTTTCCTGTACTCTCTACATACACCCACACACCTCCACATCAAATGCTTCTTACGCTATTTACAGTTCAGAGAATCACGATAACCAATTAAGATATCTTATGACCCTGCGCCTCATAAAATTGTCTGTGCCTTTTTCTTCTGTCTCTTAGCCTTCTACTTTCACAAGCCTCAATATCATTTTCGAAAGCACAAAAAATTTGAGTGGTGAAATTTACAAATCCCTTATTTTAATATGATGTGCTATGATACGATTAACTAAATAATTTACTGAATAGTTTAGCAATGTGAGTCGGCATTCTCTTCATCCCTTCTTTATTTCACGTGCAGTAGGTCAATCACCCTGAGTCAGTGATTGTGGCAGCAAACCGCTCACAGGACGGGCTACTTTGGTCGTTTATGTGAATCTAGAAGACAGCGAAAAATTTTGCACAAGAGACACAGATACATATATTCAATGGTAACACTCTAGTGCCGAAGGAAGATAGGCGTGAAAATTGACATGAGACAGAGGAAGTATTTACTGTCTTGCGACTCCTCAACCCGCTTCACGTTTGGGTAGAATACCGTACTTCGTGTCTCGTCCCTCATAGCTTCCAGTCGTACTAAAGATATGGTCTGTGACATGTAAATTGTTCCAATGGTGAGTGAGTCCAACACGCGTAGTTTCTAGGGTTCACTTCCGTAATCCATTTGAAGGGAAGAGCAAAGAATGTTTAGGACAGGACTCTGCACAGTCGTACTCATGTAGTCCGTGTTAGCACAGGCTGTTCTGTTCAGTCAAACACTAAGCAAAAACATCATTGTTGACACATAACAGTGCTGTGGTGAAGGAATATGTGGCACTGCAACAGGATATCTACAAGCATAAAATTGCATGTATGTATCTGTATGTTCCACAGCTTCTTCTAAACTACTGATCAATTTCAGCCAAACTTTGTATACATACCACTTATTGGCTGGATAGACATACTGTGGGATTAAGAACCACTTCCCATTAGAGTGTGAGTAGGTGTCGAAATGGGGTGAGACAGAAGAGAAAAGACTGCAAAGAGGAGGAGATTGAGAAGGAGAGAGGGGAAGGGTAAAACGTGTACAATATGTCTCATAGCTGTATTCGGACAAAGCCGCTAGTATAAAGGTAGTATGACAAATTATGGACAGAAGTCAGCGGCGATAAAGAATTCGGTATACGAATTAGGGCAGGGGATGTGGTTGGAATCTGAGGAGATGAAAAGTGTCATGAACACTGCGAATGAGTAGGTTCAATAGGGATAGGATATGAGTAACTAGTATACAAGCAATTACACCTCCCGAAGGAATAATGCGTTCAAGAAGAAGAAGTCGCAACAACCACTGATAGAAGATACAAGAAAAGTTCTTCCACAATTCCGTTTGCTTGGTGACAATTGCGCTAAATTATTCTTCTCCAAACAATTATATAGTATAAAAAAGTGTTTGCGACCAGATGAGACAAGCATGATCTTGTGAACAAATTCTTTATCTAGAGAGGTTATATCAGCAATTAGTAAATAACATCTGCCTGAACGGCTCTTAATAACAGTAAGTCCACAAAAAGAGATGATATTAATTCTGAATTGTTAAAATATGGAGGAGATATGCTACAACTACGACTGCTCCCTCTCTTAAATGAATGCTGGAAGAGCAAGAATAATGTCAGATCATGAAAAGAGGAGGTACAAGCCTATGCAGTAACTGCACCAAAATAAAATTACTGGTCTCAACATATATGATACATGCAAAAATTTTAAACACGAGAATTAAAAACATAGTGAAAGTATTTACCATGAGTAACAAATGGGAATCAAGAAAGGACACTCCGTGATACACACATATTTTATTTTACGTCAGATAATACAAAGAACCCGGAGAATATAACAAAAAATGCACATTGCATTTATTGACCAAAAATAGAACTCTTAATAGTGTCTATGGACAAATATTTTTCCAATAACGAATCGTGGAAATGAGAAACATCTGATAACTCAGATACCAGGTTTATACCAGAAAACAATTATCCCTCTTGATCTCAGTAGCAAAATGACTAAAGCAATAGCAACCGTCAACGGAGGACGTCCGGTCTGCTGTTTCTCCCCAAATTTATTCAACAATCTCGTACATAAATTAATGCATATAAGGAGAACATTATTTCAAAAAGGTATATATCTAGAAAGGAGAACTCTTTTGAAAAAGTTACTGTATGCCGACGATGCAATGATCCGAGGAGATAAATAGAGGGACGTACCACATGGAACTTACTCACTGAAACACGTAAGTCCGATATTCGTCGTGGTGATCTCTACAGGAAAAAGTCAACCAACAGTCTTTATAGTGACAGGTCCCATTAGAACAAAAATAGTGATAGATCGAAATTTTAGAACAAGTATACCGCTTCAGTTACCTTGGATATGAGGTGACGTATGGCTGCAGCAAAGGTATATATACTAAATTGGTTGGAGTCAGCTGGGTGTGTGGAAAACTGTCAGAAAAAGAAAAATCACAACTAGATATGACACTTGAATTAAATTCTAGAAAAATGTAGCAATCCCCACACTGCTCTATGGATGCGAGACTTTGGCGTTTATCGAAGAACGAGGAAGTCCTATTTATGTTAGAGATGTGATATTCCTGAAAAGAATTAAATCTTGCACAGTGGAAGGCAGACTAATTAACCAAGATATTAGAGAAGAACAAAAAATTTTGGTCTGAATAAAAAAATTTTTGGCTATAGAAGAAAATGGAAAACCTGGAACCTACAAAGAATGGATAAGGATTCCCCTGAAAGGCTGCCAATTATAAAGACCCAGGAAGAAGACATGAAGGTAGACCATGGATAATATGGTTACACTTTTCTGCTCGATATCTGAAGAGGAGAAGAAGAAGCACTAAGAGCTAATGGTAGCGGACACTAACTGTATGGGGTAAATAGAGAGAACTGCAGTCGCATATCACTTGATTGAATCGACGGTAGCACATGTTTCTGGGAATGTACTCTGGTCGGGATAACGTGTGGTCGAAACGAGATCCAATCTCTATTACGTCATCAGAAATACCGACGTGGCTGAATCCAAGCAAAATGTATATGATATGGAGAAATCTGTATCGGATAGCAAACTGTAGCAAGAAATATGGAATTTGGTTTCTCTGATCCCTTCTTGACTTTGTTTATTGGACGACTGTATCATTGGGTGAATTACCTTATCAGGTTGAGGCAGATCTCTGGGGCGACCTGGAAATCTGATGACGTTGCTTACAGCTGCATTTAATTTTTCGACGCTACTCAAGACGAACGATGGGTTAATGACTCATGGGTGGGGACAAACAGGAAATATGGCACAACACAGGATCTTTCTCGACCATGGGCACCAAACAGCGGGGCACTAATTTCAAACCACAAAGTCTGAAGACAGCGAACCAGCGCGATGTAAAGCATATAGGCATGGATCACAGCTGTAAGCCTTAACTGTCTCAGACAACCATTCCTTGTAACCAGTTTTGACATCAGCAACGTAAACAACGCAAATGTGCTTTTTTTTAACAATTATAAATGTGCAATCAATTTTCAGAAATGCGGTGATCGACCTTCAGGTGGTGGACATGATACGAGCGTTTCATCACAAATATGACATTAACTGTCTCAGTCAACAAATATCCTCACGCCAACTGTGTGATTTGTGTACGATGACATTGTCAACTCAGCACAAAATGCGATCATAGGGAGACGTTGGATGAATAAAACTTTGGATTATAGCCTTAGAGTGGGGTTCGAGGGGAGAGGGGTTCGACGATTTCGAAATCCTATGGAATTGGAAGCATCTATTTGCTAAAAGTTCATGGCGTATATATCAGAACACTCCTTTGGCTTATGAATAGAGAAGATTGGACTGAATAAACTGGCACTTACCAATGTATGCATGTTGTTCCATCTGATACCGCGACTACACTGTTCAATGGACAACTACAGCACTTGTTCTACTACAGCATAGATGTTAGAACAATACAAAAACACAAGATGAATTACATTTGGCACGAAAATATTATTAACAAACTGATAACTAATTACGCATTAGAAAGCAATTCTCTAACCGGGAAAACAGAACACGTTCTTAGGGAGACACCAAGACTAAGGAAACGCCATATAACAGAACAACAACTAAAAGAAACTAGAATGTACGTAGAGACAAATGGCTCCTCCAATATTACTGGTATTAATTGGTAAACGAAATGTAGGATTAATAAATTTGGAGCAACCGAAAACTTCGACATACTAATACAGAAAAGCGCGTGATGAGTCTGAATGTATTACACGTGGCTTCATGCTTTTCTCGCAACAGTTAATTTATCAGAACATCTGACGTGTATGTTATTAACAACTACACAGGATGTAATGTTAACTCAGTTTCATTCGGCAGAGGTTTTAGGGTAGTTTTATCATCATAACGCTACACTTTCGCTAATAAGCTTTTATGTTTGTAGCTACCTACGAATCTGAAATATCGTGGCAAATTAAAATTGTGTGCAGCAACGTGACTCGAATTCGGGAACTTTGAATTTCACGGGCACGTGCTCTATCGACAAAACTAACAAAACACGACCCACGACCCGTCCTCACAGCTGTCCGTCCACCAATAACTCATCTCCTACCTTTAAAACTCACAGAACGGCAAAGGTCTCGTATTCGATTCTCAACCTGGCATATTCTGGCCTTCATATTTCACTATGTGTTTCGTGTATATATCTATGCAAATTTGCCTCACATGTTTTAAAGTTTCTGTATAAATACAATTTTTTCCTTTCAAGTGTCTGATTAAATGTTACAGGATGCCGTATCACTAGTGACATTGACGTGTCCATCATCCTGTTTAGCGTTTTCGATGAATATCTTACCTCTTCATTTTTTTAGCTATCAGTTCTTTAACTTATTTGATATCTTAATTTATAACCGCCCTACGTAACTCCATAATTCGCACTCTAAACGTCACAGCTATGGACTCTTTACTTTATCAATATCAGTTCCAGCTTGGTAAGACAAGAGTCTAGAATATTCGCATTTATTAGAAAGATGCCACCCCATAAGAGTCGTAGTACAAAAAATAAACTACTCACACTTTCAGGTGTATGCGCGCTTGAGGAAGAGGAGGGTGACAGAAGTTCCGTCTGTCTTCGAGATATTTCCCTGCCAATTGACCCCAGAATCCTCCAGTCGCATCGGGGATGGAGGGAAGAGTGTGGACTGTACGCTGAACGACGGCTGTGCAGAGGTAAGTGAATATCAGTACTACCACCTAAAGTAAACACAAAGAAACTATAAGAGAGGACGTGAACCAAGAAGGAGCAAATAAAGTTCAAATTGTATACTTTGCAGAATCAATGACTCTCTTGGATAACTTTCGTTTGTAGATGAAGGACTAAATAAGAAATGCGTCCAGTAAGACTATCGTGCATTGTGTTACAAGATCCTAAGGTAAATGTAAGATGAAACGTCGTCAAAGTACTCGCGCACTAAGCTTCCCCTGTAAAATTGCTGGGTTTCGGAATGTATCCCCGTTTGACACGTAATACAGTTCTTCGGAGTTCGCCATTCACCAAACGGAAAACGAACGTTAACAGTTAATTAAGGCCTCCGCGGTCTCACAAGGAATTTCGACGTGAAGCCTCAACGTCCACCCATCAAGATACGTCCGTATGGTGGGTTAGTTGGAGTTCCTGTGCATAAAACTATGCACTACCACACACTCGTATAAATATATGCCATCGTTTAAAAAAAAGAGATGAAATCGAATTTTGTGTGCAGTGATCTCAGGAAGTAATAAGAATTCATTGTGTAAAAATGTTCACGTTACCAGAGTGACGTAACGTAGATTATAGTTCCAATGTCTGTGACGCTTACCAAGACCTCGTGCTGGAGAAGGTTTAGGAATTTGGAAAATAGTGGGTAAGATGGTAAGTAACCGCAACACACCATACGCAGGCGTTGGAGAGTCTATTAAACAAAAGATAACAATGCTGTGGTAGGGTCTCCTTGTAGTCTTCCAGAAGCGGACTTCAGTTGATTGGGCGCCATGAAAAACCTGAATTCACGTGATGTTGGGGAGAGAAATTACTGTGCGAACACGGAGGAACATTAAAATAAGTTTAAATTTTGGGTAGTAAAGTTCCTCACTGGCAATTCGCTGCGTATTTCAGAATGTACTTGCACTTAAAATTTTTTTGCTGTAGTGTAGTAACTGATAAACAAGAAAAAAGCATTACAAACGATACATGCAAAACATACCATAGGCAATTCATTGCGTTTTTAGACCACAAGTTTTCTGACTGTTATCATTGTTCGTAAGGGTTTAATCATGTCACGCTACGTCGGCAATAAGCTGACTCTTCTATTCTATTTTCTCAGTTTCACCTTTCAAGTGCCTGGTTTAACTGTTCCTGGATGCCTTAGCAGGGGTCGTACCAAACTACACCTAATTCTACTAAGTGCACTCCATAAACATCTTTTCTTGCCTTTTCAAACTTGTACCTATCACTTCTCTACATAATTCGATAGGTTAAATTTTAGCACACATGAACAGCACCGTGTTCAAATTCTTTAAGAGCTACATTCATCGGCTGCATATTTAATTTATAATCTGTTTAATTATTAAAGGTCTCATATGTAAACCTTTAGATACGAAAGATCCATGACGTCTTCCCTGAATTAGTGATGATAAAAACGAAACTCCCACAGGTTCGTGTATTTGGGCGCTTCAAGGTGCAAAATTTGGCAGAAGAAATTCCACCGTTTAGTGCCAACGACTGCCAGCCACCTGCACAAGCTCGCAACCGTAGGAAGAGACGACAGAAGAAACACGAGGAGCCAGTTTATGTAAGTGAATGTCATTACTGCCATGTAAAATAAGCAGTGTGTATCTCAGATGCACTGCTGATTCAGCTATTCTGCCAGATAATATTATTGAGAAACGATCAAGGTCCATAGATACTTTCAGGGCACGAGAGACTACAAGTGACACTCAAACTTGAATGAAGAACAATGTGAGGTATTCACTCTATTACAGACCAATAACACTATCCTAAACTTTTTATAAAACCCAACGTTAAATTTAAGGTCGCACACAAGGATATAACTGTGGGAAGGGAAGATTAGCCATAAAATTGAACAACAAGGAAGACGAAGAACAACATACATAATGAGATGTTTGTGTATTAGTCACCGCCCTGTGTGTGCATTGCTCCGCTTCTTCTATGCTAAACTGCCCATGTCTCTACAATTTTAATACACGTAAAAAGCACTGTATGTCATGTTCATATCATCCTATTCTTAAGACATGTTTGCTTTATATGTAATCCATTTACAAATGGTGAGTTAGGTGTCTAAAGATAACTATCCTTTAGACATAAGCCATTCTAGGTGAGTCAGTGATGGTAATCTCGAATCTCCC
The DNA here is from genome assembly GCF_021461395.2 of Schistocerca americana. Lineage (NCBI taxonomy): Eukaryota > Metazoa > Arthropoda > Insecta > Orthoptera > Acrididae > Schistocerca > Schistocerca americana. The sequence continues at coordinate 192,034,056 of NC_060124.1, read as the reverse complement.
ACAGGTCGAATTTGATTGGGACTTCGGCGAGGAAGAGGGGGCTGGAGATATTCCACGTTCTGAGAACCACACTTGCGGAATGTGTGCTGAACCTGAATTTTTCGCAACGATACCAAATATAGAATTGCAAGATGCGCCGCAGGAGGGCCGTACTGAGGTAAGTCAGTATCATTACTACCATGAGTAGCTAGCAGGAAGAAACGACCTGACAGGGTGACACCGGAGGAACCAATTACACCTCCATTGCATGCATTGCAGAAGCACCCAGTCTGCGAGATTGTTTTTTTTTTTTTTCGAATCTCTTTCGCTCCAGACATGGATTTATGACTTTAAAATCGAGTCGACTGTCATATTTACATGAAGGACTGTACAATGGATTCACTTTAATACACTCTAGTAATAGTAACAGTTATTGGTTACATGATGTTGTAGTAAACTTAAACTTGAACGCAATAATACTACAGAGATACAGTAAGCTTGAGTTGTAAAAATGCCATGAGTTCGGAATATCACTAAAAAAATGGTCCAAATGGCTGTTAGCACTATGGGACTTAACATCTGTGGTCATCAGTCCCCTAGAACTTAGAACTACTTAAACCTAACTAACTTAAGGACATCACACACATCCATGCCCGAGACAGGATTCGAACCTGCGACCGTAGCGGTCACGCGGTTCCAGACTGAAGCGCCTAGAGCCGCACAGCCACACCGGCCGGCGGAATATCACTAACGTGACGCATGTCAGTCTATAAGAACTTGAGATACACCGATTATAGATGACAGTCTTGGGGATTCACAACTCATCGAACTCTACTGCTGGTAGAGTTACATATTCCTGCTGTCCGTTTTGCCCTATTGTGATACTGAGAACGATTGTTCTAATGTTGAGATCAGCGTGATCTTGTAATTACATTACTGATGCAGACTATGTTGGTGAGTAGACTGCAAGAGTATAAGAAATTGTAAGAGCATAAAAGCAGTTGGCAAAGACCAAGTGCAATCAATGGCACAAGCCTTAAAGAAAGAGCGAGTGAATGGTGGCGTAGTCATCTCGGAACAGCTTCTGACAGACTTACTAGCAGAACTGAACCATATGCCATCCAGTCTATACGTCCAAACCGGTATTGATCATTGTTAAGGCCGAAGTTAAAGATGATTAGTATGGCATTACGACATCAAACGCAGCTAGAAATTTACAAAAAGAAATAAGGCATTAGTTTTTTTCTCCTGAGAGTAATAGTCTGCCTTCGATGCCAAAATGTTTCAAGTGTAGAAGTGACAATGCTGTGGATTACTTCCTGTCACAGGCTGAGTAACGCCTCAGAGGATAAATCTGTAACGAACTTTATAACCACGTAATCCGAAGAATACTATCTGCGAAATAGGACATACATAGCAATCTTTGCTAGAAGATTGCGCTTCTTAGCCGCAGAACAGTATTAGGTGTGAGCAGTGTCCACTTCTAGGACTTAACCAGTGTAAATGAATAATTTAGCAGGAGACGGAAAGTTGTGAGATCAGTACTACGGATTTCGCTTGTTCTGTTAAGGTATGGCCAGCATGCATCCAGTAGAAAGGAACACATGCTGTTTCACCCATCGTCCAAACCCATATCTAGACCGAGTTTTATAATCACCTCGTCAACGATGGTACGTTGCGTCCCAGTCAGGCACGCTTCTTTCATGGCGGCTGACATAGCAGGCACTTTCCACATACTGTTGTGCCTTGCCACAGTTGCGCTGCTAGAGAGACGTCAGATAATACCTTTTGAGATTAATAATTGTGTGGTGGACGACGACACATTGGTTATCTCATATCCTAGGGAAGTCAACACCTTACTTAATGAGGCTATCTGGAACAGATGCGGTATGGCTAAAAACGCTCCTCGCACTTACCAGCCAACGATTTGACTGAAGAGAGTGGCACGTATAAATGTACACAAAATTGTTTCCGGTGATGACACAGCGACATGCTAGATGAATACGTATGACCAATGGATGAGAACTAAAGCGTGATATAAATGTACACAGAAAAGATTTATTAAAAGGGAACAGTTGATGAGAGATAAATTATCCCACCAGGTGAATACCCAAAATGCATTTCGTTGTAATTCTGTTTCCCGGAGATAAAGCATAAGAGATCAGCCGTATTACAGAATTATATCAATTACGAAGAGGAACAATACATGTAGGGGCAAACGGATGTAACGTTTTTGGAGTGAATAAAGAAATACAGCATTAACAACTTCAGAGCAATCATACAACTTTGCGTTCTGTGACACAACCGCGTGAAAGGCGTATGAACCTCTTATATGTGGTTAAATAATTTTATTTAAAAGAGTAATTAATTATCTAGACAACTGATAAATATATTATTACAAACTCCCGACGATATAATCATTATTGTACATATTATATAACTTCATCACATGGTTCAAAATGGTTCAAATGGCTCTGAGGACTATGGGACATAACTTCTGACGTCATCAGTCCCCAAGGACTTAGAACTACTTAAACCTAACTCACCTAAGAACATCACACACATCCTTCGAACCTGCGACCGTAGCGGGCCCGTGGTTCCAGACTGTAGCGCCTAGAAACGCTCGGCCATCCCGGCCGGCTTTATCACATGATTCGCAGTAGTAACAAATAGGGATATCAACAATATCTGGAGCAAGTTCTCTTGTTTGCAGTTGACTGCGTATTTTGCTATATATTCGGTGCACGTCTGTATGTGCTCTATTTTTAAATAGTAAAGAAAAAACCATCACAGACATTGAATACCAAACAGCTCACAGACGATGCCTCATGTTTTTAGATCATCATTTTCTTAGCTGGTTTCATTTTTCTGCATAATACAATCATTTTGTATCGCGGTGTGAACCAAGTACTGCACGGAAAACAACCTGTTTCTTATATTCCATCTTCAGCACATCTTAACAATTTTTACTTTCAAGTACCCGATTAACTATTTCTGGGTGCCTCACCAGTAGTCACGTCAACCGACATATAATTGTGATGAGTGAGACTCATAGAAACGCCGGCCGTTGTAGCCGAGCAGTTCTAGGCGCTTCAGTCTGGAAGCACGACCGCTACGGTCGCAGGTTCGAATCCTGCCTCGGGCATGGATGTGCGTGGTGTCCTTAGGTTAGTTAGGTTTAAGTAGTTCTAAGTTCTAGGGGACTGATGTCCTCAGATGTTAAGTCTCATAGTGCTCAGAGCCATTTGAACCATTTGCACCTCATAAAAACGTTTCAAGGCCTTCACATTTATGGACCTCTCAGCTCTCAACGAAATGTGATACCTCACTTTTTGACATATGTAGCACCGGTCTTCACTTTTATTATAAGCTACACAAAGGGATGCTTACTTAGTATATCATTTATTTAAGAAAATTATGTCATTGTGTAAGGTTCTTTATGTGTTAGACACATGCCTTTGTAGCTGAGTCAGTGATGGTAAAATGAAACCACCCACAGGTCCGTGTCACTGGGCGCTTCAGTGTGACGGTTGTGCCGGAGGAAACTCCACAGATTCAGGACGACGCTTCTGAACTGACTGGGGAAACTGAGATTTCTGCCAAGAAACCGGAGATCGAATTCGTTTATCCGCAGCAGGACGATCCCGCTCAGGTAGGTTATTGTTATTAGTGTAGCGAAGTACTAGCAGGAATAAACGGTCACTCAGTTTGGAGCGAAGAAAAGGCAGTTACATCTCATACTACCTCTATTGCTGATCGACCCAGTCTGCCGGGCTTTAATATTCACGAACCTCTCACAATCTGGACATCTTCCATGACTGTAAAATGTAAACGACTGTCTTGTTTACAAGAAGAACTAAATTATGGATTCACTATATTAGATAACAGTTATACGCTCTAAGGAAAAAACGACGCACCACAAAGGAACTATAGGAATGGGACAGAAATCGGTATACGTGATGTACATGAGCAGGCAGTAAAATAATCACAGTTTCCTAAAAATTGGATAATTCATTCTAGAAGAAGACCCTAAAAAATTGAGCAAGTCAATAATGCGTTGGTATACCTCTGGACTAATTGCAAGCGATTATTGGCCTTGGGATTGACTGACATGCTTGTTGGATGTCCTCCTGAAGGAGGACGTGTCCAGTTGGGGCGTTAGGGCGTCATAATTTGTGAGCTGGTTTGAGGTCCATGGCCATCATACTCCAGACGTTCTCAATTGGATAGAAATCTGATGACTTCGCTGGTCGAAGTTGGGTCTGGCATGCACGAAGACAATTAGAAGAAGCTCTTGGCCTTTGAAGGAAACTAACTTGGTGAAATTTAAACCGAAGGTATCTTCGTACGAAGACCAATAAAACAGGTTGTAGAATATTTTCGACGTATCACAGTGGTGTAAGGGTGAAACGGATGACGACCAAAGGAGTCTTGCTATAATAGAAAATGTTACACGTAGCATTATTTCCGGTTGTCGGGCCGCACATCGGGTGACATTCAGGTTGGCATCTCACCGCTGTCTGGGGCGTACCCAGATACCTTTTCGGATTGGAATCTCACAGACTGGAGTAAAATTGACTTCGGTGAAATGTCCACCTTTGCACTCAACGCCGATGACCTGTAGAGACGCTGCTCAAGACGCATGTGACCGTCGCCATACACTCTGACAAAGTACGCCGATGATAATGTACGCAACGCTTTGTTGTTACTCACGGTACGCTATCCAGGGCTTATTCGCTGAAGCGCCAAAGAAACTCGTATAGGCATGCGCATGAAAATACCGAGTTATGTAAACAGGCAGAACACGGCTCTGGTGTTAGCAATGTCCTATATAAGACAACATGTGTCTGGCGCAGTTGTTTGATCGGTTACTGCTGCTACAATGGCAGTTGATCAAGATTTCAATGAGTTTGAATTTGGTTTATAGTCGGAGCACGAGCGATGGGACACAGTATTACCGACATAGCGATGAAGTGGGGATTTTTCGATACGACAGTTTCACGAGTGTACCGTGAATATCAGGAATCTGGTAAAACATCAAATCTCCGACACCACTGCGGCTGGAAAAGGTTCCTGCAAGAACGGGAGCAACGACGACTGAAGAGAATCGTTCAACGTGACAGAAGTGCTACCCTTCCGCAAATAGCTGCAGATTTCAATGCCGGGCTATCAAAAAGTGTCAACGTGCGTACCATTCAACGAAACATCATCGATATAGGCTTTTGGAGCCGAAGGATCATTCGTGTACCCTTGATAGCTGCACGACAGAAAGGTTTACGCCTCGCCTAGGCCCGTCAACACCGACATTTGATTGTTGATGACTGGAAACATGTTGCCTGGTCGGACGAGTCTCGTTTCAAATTGTATCGAGAGGATGGACGTGTACTGGTATGGAGACAACCTCATGAATCCATGAATCCTGGATGTCAGCAGATGACAGTTCAAGCGGGTGGAGGCTACGTAGTGGTGCTAGGCGTGTGTAGTTGGAATGGAATGGGACCCCTGATACGCCTATATACGACTCTGACAGGTCAAATAGGTAAGCATCCAGTCTCATCGCCTGCGTCCATTCATGTCCATTTGGCATTCCGACGGACTTGGTTAATTCAAGCAGGACAGTGCGATACCCTACACTTCCACAATTGCTACAGAGTGGCTGCAGGAACAGACTTCTGAGTTTAAACACTTCCGCTAGCCACCAGACTCACCAGACATGAAGATTCTTGGGAATAACTGGGATGCCTTGCAAAGTGCTGTTCAGAAGAGTCCTCCAGCGCCTCGTACTCTTATGGATTTATGGACAGCACTGTAAGATTCATGCATCAGTGCTCTCCAGCACTACATCAGACATTATTCCTGTACATGCCACGTCCTTTTGCGGAACTATTAAGTGATCGCCGGGCCCTGCACGATATTAGGCAGGTGTATCAGTTTCTTTGGCTCTTCATTGTATTTTAGCAAGACTGCACCTTGTAACAACTTACTTGTGCTAGTTATAGATTAAAGTGCTTGCGAGTCATAATCGACAATATGTTACTGCTGGTTGGAGTCACATCCGTTCATCTATATGGCAGGTTCGAGCCAGTGGGGTAAGGCAAGCAGTTAAGTTTTAGTTTGCAACGAAGATGTTATCTACGTAGTGTGATTACTAATTGCGAAACGATAAGTACTCATGTAAAGTGATTCATATTCAACGCAAATATGACGGTTAATGAGTTATGTAATTTATGGAAACGTGGAAAATCTAAATCCGGAAGTCGATGTAAATTTAAAAGGCACATACAGACGTCAAGTACCGCGTCTTAGCCTATTCACGCCTTCATTTCGTTGCAATTTTCTGTGGAATACGATCTGTGTCCGTCTTCTCTCTTACAGAAATGTAAGGCTTCGCCGAAGAATCCGACTCCACCACAGCTAAACTACTCTACTAATAGCAAGGAACTATAAGTACCTCTTGCTTCAATGAGGTGGCGTCCTTACCCATTTGCTTGTAAGAAGAGAGGATATTAGGAGCCTACTCCACAGTAATGTAAACCGAGACCGCAGTAGCAGACGGGCGTCTGCTCAATTACGCACTAAACAGAAGTATTACTCAGAAGACGTATCACTGTCAAAGGAAAATATTTCGATGCACTCACGTGTATAAGCGACATAATGAAACCTTTTAGAAGAACTGGATCGCAGAGTAGCGTATGCTGGTGTAATGGGGTATGTAACAAGGAGCTAGAATTGTCACCATGGATACCACGAATAAACATGTTATGAATCAGTCAAACTAGTACAGCTCTCCAACAATTGATACCGACGCGAATGCGACGTGCAGTTTAACACAGATGGGAGAAACCGACTGACTTACGACATCAATGTACTTTTCTTGCCAACAAGGACTTTGTTTCCATCCAAAGTTATATGCGAGTGTGAGTCGCATGACAGACGTAAGATTCATTGATAATTTTATAACCAATCATGATACTAAGACTTTTGGATAAAATCTCCCTTGCAACTTCAGTTTATCTTCTCTCAGATTTGACCTCTGTGACACAGTGATAATTCACTGAATGTTACACAAAAGGAGATGGGTAACGTATCATGTTACCATGTGATATGACAGTAAGAAGTGAAAATAATGATTTAAAGGAAAATGGCGTAGTGACATTGTGTTGAATGTCAAAGAGTTAATGAACCTACTGTTCGTGGGGTTGTAAGAACAGCGCCTATATTAATAACGCTCAGTCGCCACTGCGAGCAAAATGTAGGGGACAAAATGTCTTTAGTGTAAGGATGTGTCTATTTAGCCTCATCCACTGTTTTGTTATGAATATCAGGGAACTATTAGAAACTCAATCCGTGGAGCAGCTGTTGCTCTTATGGTCTCCTGCCTGAACGATGTCGTCATGCAGTTCGACACACTGCCCTCTCCTGTCAGAACATCTTAGTTACTTCATAACCATGACAAGCAACATTCATTTGAGTCCACTTATTGTGCTGAAGGTTAATTTACCTGCACAATTTTGCATCCCCTCCCGCCTCTATGAAAACATTCACAAATTCCTTTTTTACCTCTCTGATGACCACTGAGGCTTCATGAGGCATCCTATCAATAGATCCCACCCTTGATTCACTATTTGTCATAAATGTATCCCCCCCCCCCCCAATCCAGTTCGATTGAGTTCGCCCATGTAAGCCACGCGCCCCTTCCATTTAATTTTCAGCGCTCTCCTGAGTATCTCATTTCAAAACACTTTATTCTTTTCCGAGCCGAAATGCTTACTGTCGGCGTTTCATTCATCTGTAACGCTATGCTACGGACAAATACTTTCAGAAAAAACCACCTGCCATCAAAATTTATATTCTTTGTTAACAAATTTTTGCTATTGTGTTTTCAATTTTACATCTCCTGTATTTCACCATCCGTCTGCTGTTTTGTCTCCATTTGATCCTACGCTTCTCTCAGTTTTTCATGTCTCAAAACCAGCCATTCGCCTTCTTTTGCAATACTTCCTCCTTTCCAGGTGGTGGGTGCCTGAAGTTCCCTTTGAAGCAAAAGACAGGGAAGAATTTTTAATTTATTTTGTTCTGATTTCCTTCAATTCTTACCTTTCTGCTAATTCTTCCACTTCTATATGCAGTTAAAATCTGGTTCCTAAACATCTGTGTTGTCACACATATCCCATCTGAAGCAGTCTAATATCTCAAGGTTGGTTGGTTAGATCTACATCTACATCTATACTCCGCGAGCCACCTTACGGTGTGTGGCGGAGGGTACTTATTGTACCACTATCTGATCCCCCCTTCCCTGTTCCATTCACGAATTGTGCGTGGGAAGAACGACTGCTTGTAAGTCTCCGTATTTGCTCTAATTTCTCGGATCTTTTCGTTGTGATCATTACGCGAGATATATGTGGGCGGTAGTAATATGTTGCCCATCTCTTCCCGGAATGTGCTCTCTCGTAATTTCGATAATAAACCTCTCCGTATTGCGTAACGCCTTTCTTGAAGTGTCCGCCACTGGAGCTTGTTCAGCATCTCCGTAACGCTCTCGCGCTGACTAAATGTCCCCATGAAGAATCGCGCTGCTTTTCGCTGGATCATGTCTATCTCTTCTATTATTCCAACCTGGTAGGGGTCCCATACTGATGAGCAATACTCAAGAATCGGACGAACAAGCGTTTTGTAAGCTACTTCTTTCGTCGATGAGTCGCATTTTCTTAGAATTCTTCCTATGAATCTCAACCTGGCGCCTGCTTTTCCCGCTATTTGTTTTATGTGATCATTCCACTTCAGATCGCTCCGGATAGTAACTCCTAAGTATTTTACGGTCGTTACCGCTTCCAATGATTTACCACCTATGGCATAATCGTACTGGAATGGATTTCTGCCCCTATGTATGCGCATTATATTACATTTATCTACATTTAGGGAAAGCTGCCAGCTGTCGCACCATGCATTAATCCTCTGCAGGTCCTCCTGGAGTACGTACGAGTCTTCTGATGTTGCTACTTTCTTGTAGACAACCGTGTCATCTGCAAATAGCCTCACGGAGCTACCGATGTTGTCAACTAAGTCATTTATGTATATTGTAAACAATAAAGGTCCTATCACGCTTCCCTGCGGTACTCCCGAAATTACCTCTACATCTGCAGATTTCGAACCGTTAAGAATGACATGTTGTGTTCTTTCTTCTAGGAAATCCTGAATCCAATCACAAACCTGGTCCGATATCCCGTAAGCTCGTATTTTTTTCACTAAACGTAAGTGCGGAACCGTATCAAATGCCTTCCTGAAGTCCGGGAATACGGCATCAATCTGCTCGCCAGTGTCTACGGCACTGTGAATTTCTTGGGCAAATAGGGCGAGCTGAGTTTCACATGATCTCTGTTGGCGGAATCCATGTTGGTTATGATGAAGGAGATTTGTATTATCTAAGAACGTCATAATACGAGAACACAAAACATGTTCCATTATTCTACAACAGATTGACGTAAGCGAAATAGGCCTATAATTATTCGCATCTGATTTATGACCCTTCTTGAAAATGGGAACGACCTGCGCTTTCTTCCAGTCGCTAGGTACTTTACGTTCTTCCAGCGATCTACGATAAATTGCTGATAGAAAGGGGGCAAGTTCTTTAGCATAATCACTGTAGAATCTTAAGGGTATCTCGTCTGGTCCGGATGCTTTTCCGCTACTAAGTGATAGCAGTTGTTTTTCAATTCCGATATCGTTTATTTCAATATTTTCCATTTTGGCGTCCGTGCGACGGCTGAAGTCAGGGACCGTGTTACGATTTTCCGCAGTGAAACAGTTTCGGAACACTGAATTCAGTATTTCTGCCTTTCTTCGGTCGTCCTCTGTTTCGGTGCCATCGTGGTCAACGAGTGACTGAATAGGGGATTTAGATCCGCTTACCGATTTTACATATGACCAAAACTTTTTAGGGTTCTTGTTTAGATTGTTTGCCAATGTTTTATGTTCGAATTCGTTGAATGCTTCTCTCATTGCTCTCTTTACGCTCTTTTTCGCTTCGTTCAGCTTTTCCTTATCAGCTATGATTCGACTACTCTTAAACCTATGATGAAGCTTTCTTTGTTTCCGTAGTACCTTTCGTACATGATTGTTATACCACGGTGGATCTTTCCCCTCGCTTTGGACCTTAGTCGGTACGAACTTATCTAAGGCGTACTGGACGATGTTTCTGAATTTTTTCCATTTTTGTTCCACATCCTCTTCCTCAGAAATGAACGTTTGATGGTGGTCACTCAGATATTCTGCGATTTGTGCCCTATCACTCTTGTTAAGCAAATATATTTTCCTTCCTTTCTTGGCATTTCTTATTACACTAGTAGTCATTGATGCAACCACTGACTTATGATCACTGATACCCTCTTCTACATTCACGGAGTCGAAAAGTTCCGGTCTATTTGTTGCTATGAGGTCTAAAACGTTAGCTTCACGAGTTGGTTCTCTAACTATCTGCTCGAAGTAATTCTCGGACAAGGCAGTCAGGATAATGTCACAAGAGTCTCTGTCCCTGGCTCCAGTTCTGATTGTGTGACTATCCCATTCTATACCTGGTAGATTGAAGTCTCCCCCTATTACAATAGTATGATCACGAAACTTCTTCACGACGTTCTGCAGGTTCTCTCTGAGGCGCTCAACTACTACGGTTGCTGATGCAGGTGGTCTATAGAAGCATCCGACTATCATATCTGACCCACCTTTGATACTTAACTTAACCCAGATTATTTCACATTTGCATTCGCTAATAACTTCACTGGATATTATTGAATTCTTTACTGCTATAAATACTCCTCCACCATTGGCGTTTATCCTATCCTTGCGGTATATATTCCATTCTGTGTCTAGGATTTCGCTACTGTTCACTTCCGGTTTTAACCAACGTTCCGTTCCTAATACTATATGCGCACTATTTCCTTCAATAAGAGATACTAATTCAGGAACCTTGCCCTGGATACTCCTGCAGTTTACCAATATTACGTTGACTTTTCCTGTTTTTGGTCTCTGAGGACGGACGTTCTTTATCAACGATGGTAAGCCGTCAGGTATTTTATCGTTTCGCCCAAGGGGGGGTCCCTCTAACCTAAAAAACCCCCGTGTGCACGCCACACGTACTCTGCTACCCTAGTAGCTGCTTCCGGTGTGTAGTGCACGCCTGACCTGTCTAGGGGGGCCCTACAGTTCTCCACCCAATAACGGAGGTCGATGAATTTGCAACCATTATAGTCGCAGAGTCGTCTGAGCCTCTCGTTTAGACCCTCCACACGGCTCCAAACCAGAGGACCGCGATCGACTCTGGGCACTATGCTGCAGATATTAAGCTCAGCTTGCACTCCGCGTGCGATGCTGGTTGTCTTCACCAAATCAGCCAGCCGCCGGAAGGAACCAAGGATGGCCTCAGAACCCAAGCGGCAGGCGTCATTCGTTCCGACATGTGCTACTATCTGCAGCCGGTCACACCCAGTGCGTTCAATAGCTGCCGGAAGGGCCTCCTCCACATTACGGACGAGACCCCCCGGCAAGCACACCGAGTGCACACTGGCATTCTTCCCCGACCTACCCGCTATTTTCCTAAGGGGCTCCATAACCCGCCTAACGTTGGAGCTCCCTATAACTAATAGGCCCGCCCTCTGTGACTGTCGGGACCTTGCCGGAGAATCGGCCACTGGCCCAACAGGCGAGGCATCCTGTGGTGGCTCGGAAACGATGTCATCACCACTAGGAAGCACCCCGTACCTGTTGGAAAGGGGTAAGGCAGCTGCCACGCGGCCAGATCCCACCTTCGCCTTTCGGCCAGGCACGCGCGAGCCCACCACTGTCCGCCATTCACCCTGGAGTGATGGCTGACCGGTAAGATGCTCACTGCCGGAAGACGCAGCGACATCAGGGGTTCCATGCGATTCCAAGGCCACCGAAGTAGGCATAGGTCTCACCACAGTTGCCCCAACGCCACTACGAGCCGACGCCTGCGCCTCGAGGTCGATGAGCCTAACAGACAAAGCCTCCACCTGCCCCCGAAGAGTGGCCAATTCTCCTTGCGTCCGCTCACAACAACCACAGTCCCTACACATGACTATGTTTACCCTACAAGCGAACGGTGTACTCGCCTTATTAGCAGCAGGAAATCGAAGTGCTCTCTCACTGACGGTCTAACCGACACTGAGCTGTTCTAACCAAACAAACAAAAGCCTGTACGATACGAGGGTCGATAGCAACGGGGATACTGTACACTACACTGTTATTAAAATAAACGGTTGTGTCTAGTAGGCACTCAAACACGCAAGAAACTACAAAAATAAAATAGTAACTACCCAGATAACTGAAAATAAGTTGTACCTGTTTGAAGCTCGTAAAAATGTGTAACAAGCGAACGGTGTACTCGCCTTATTAGCTGCAGGAAATCGAAGTGCTCTCTCACTGACGGTCTAACCGACACTGAGCTGTTCTAACCAAACAAACAAAAGCCTGTACGATACGAGGGTCAGTAGCAACGGCGATACTGTACACTACACTGTTATTAAAATAAACGGTTGTGTCTAGTAGGCACTCAAACACGCAAGAAATTACAAAATAGATGGTTTGGGGTAGGAGACCAGACAGCGAGGTCATCGGTCTCATCGGATTAGGAAAGGACGGGGAAGGAAGTCGGCCGTGCCCTTTGAAAGGAACCATCCCGGCATTTTCCTGGAGTGATTTAGGGAGATCACGGAAAACCTAAATCAGGATGGCCGGACGCGGGATTGAACCGTCGTCCTCCCGAATGCGAGTCCAGTGTCTAACCACTGCGCCACCTCGCTCGGTATCTCAAGGTCTTTGGAAGATATACATCCCAAATTCAACTAACTTCTGTGTAAATGTTTACCAGGGGACTTACTCTTTAACAATTTTCACATAGTTCATGTTGCCCTACTTTTTTCCTTCTCATGCTTTTCAAGTTCCTGCCTTTCACCACAATTACTTCAATCCTCTTATGATTCAATGAATAATTTCTTCTAGCTCAACCTTCATTATTTCCATCTCTTAATTATCTACAGATCTAGCAGCCTATTGTACTAACCTAATGTAGGTGTGGTATTCGTGATTATCTGGATACGATATCACGTTCACATCCCTATTTTCTTATTCATAACTACATCATCTCCTGAGAAATTTCCTCTTGCTTTCAAATGTTTAAAGTATTCATACGACAAAACACACACGCTAAGTTAACTCACTCGAGCAGGAACACATGTATCAGGGTCCAGTGCCTAATCAGGACGCAACTGATGACTTTATCTTGCTTCGCTGGCGGGAATGAGCCGCGTTTCAGCCAGGCAGTAAGCTTAATCAGCCATACCCAGCTCGTCCTCCTCTCAGTGACATGGGACTCTGCGGCTCAACAGTGAGGCAGCGGCATACAGTGGCACGCTACGATGTGTAGACGCAGGCAGTGTGTGGTCTTTCATGGCTGCTACGTCCATAATTTAGTTGCATCAGAATCCCTCTTGCCCTGGTACTTAGCATAATATCACATATTTCCATATTTGTTTTACACTATGTTGGGTGTCCTGAATGGGATGAAGTCACTTTGTGCAGAATGCACTGAGTGAGTAGCTGTGCACGGTGGGAATGGGGAATTTTGGAGCGCTATCAAGAGCTGAAATCACATAGTGTCTATAACTCACACGTAGTTCTTCATCGAGTAGCAGTACACCAACGAGCTGCGCAATTCCCAGCTAGAAGACTGCTTGGAAGGAGTTGAGCTATCCCTTCTAGATTAACATGATCAACATCACAAACGAGAATTCCATAACACTAACCTCGCCCACATCAGACCGATCTACGAAGAAGGACTTGCACTGAAAGGACAACTTAACTGACAATGAAACACAAAATTATTTCAGTGTTTCGCTAGTTACAGCTTCATAGGCAATAGGATGATCTTCAGCGGTATCACATTGTACTATATATGATAACTAAAAACTACTGTTTTTAACCAATTATTTTTCTTTCATTTTTTAAAAGATATAAGATGTGCTGCCTCCATTGAAGACTGGACTTGTTGTTATGTCTCAGTATCACCTGAGCGCTTGTCGGACTTTATCAGGACATTGGCCTACAGTCCGTATTGCAAGGTTTTACTGCAATACTTTATTGCCATATCTTGAAAACTTCTGTCATTGCTTGTGCAACTCTTGCGTAGTGCCATATTTTGGGCTGGACTGTTCGTGTATATTTCAAATGTCGTGATTCATCGAAGATTTTCAATTTCTTAGAGCAGTTTGCTGTTACTCTGTTCAGTCAACTCATGACAATATTAAGCTCACTGTGCATGTCCCTGGTTCTAGTCGAACAGGGTTCTCTTGAAATGTGTCTCAAGCACCTTTAAGAGTTTTTTTTTATATTTGTCTGGCATACTGTGCCGCAAATACTTCCGGATTTCATGGTTTTAATCATGAGTGCGTTATAACGTCTTATTTTTGTATTGATGTTCACGTTTCCTCGTCCTAGTGATGTATTTAGGCACTAATTAGTCCGATCATCTTCTCTTTGTTCGCTTGTATGTGTGACTTGAATGTGAATTCATTGTCTAGTGAGACATGGTTGGTCCACTGTATCCGTGTATTACTGATTCGCATTTGGACCATCAGGCCTGGTCTTCTTCTGGTCAACACGACTGAGCGATTTTGATCGGCACTTGAACGTATTATGCTACATTTTGTCCTCTGTTTTGTGACAATTAGCTGCCTCTGAGGGCGACCTGTCACTGCATTCACTCTGTCTCAAAACCATTAACCAAATACATCATATTTAATGTTTATAGTTTGTAACGATCTTGAGAGGCCATGTATAAGTGTTTTATTTATTATCTATTACCTATTGTGATTATTGCTCAATCTTACCTTTCTTTGGTGCACCACATAAGAAATGATGAGCATGGCGGCCCCAATTAAGTCTTTGTTCTTCACGGTGTCTGGATATAACTTACTGTTATTATTCTGTTACGTATGATATTGGTTATGAATGTTTTGTCGCCACTATGAAAATCATGTTTTTTGCCTAGGTGGACCCTGCTGACAAGCATGGAGATTCGGAGGAGGGGGCAGCCAAGGATCATAGCAGCCTTGCTTCAGGGGCTGCTCCTAAACACTGAAGAATCAATTAATTTGCTCTATCAGTTTTCGTTTGTTCTTTTTTTTCGTTCCAGTTATTATTTTTGTTTCCGTTTATTCGTTTTGTTTTGTTCAAACTATTATTTGTTCCATTTTCTTAGTTTGTGTTGCGTTCAAGTTATTGTTTGTTCAGTTTTGATGTTTCATTAACAATCTTTGGACCAATTATAAAAAATAAATCTTTTGTTTTTCGTCAGCTGTTGCCTCGTGTTTTGTGTGTGTTACTGTAAACTGATGGTTCTTGAATAGACTTTCTACAAAGCTCTGTTTTCCAGTCTTATTAACAAGCAACAATAGACGCTACACGTTTCGAAAAGTTGTCTATGTTAGCAATAATAATGAAAATAGCCTCTGGCCTCAGGGATGGCTCTTAAACTCTTATCCTTTTCGGGACTGATAGTCTCATATTCACCTCACACCTTAAGTACACAACTAATCAATGTTGGGCATTATTCTTTCGGAATCACAGCTGGCTGTCAACCGAAAGGTAACATGCAAACCTCATGTCGACAGTACCACACACTATGACACCTCACTGCTGGGTCATTTTTTGTGGTGTTGTGTGCGTAGGTCAAGGGCACTTCTCATTCAATTGACATCTAGCTGCAATCCAGAAAAATAGTATTCAGAGAAACAATATTCAACATAATTTCGATGTACAGATGAGGTGCCTGTGAAGATGAGACTAGCAGTTCCAAAATCGATCATGTAATGGAAAATAATATGTATAACACTAACCTCGCAGCCGCAGGAAACATTATCTATAATTGCTTATCATAAGCAGCTGCGCTCCCACCATTCACTACTATGTGTATTCAAGATAAGGTTCAATTCTAGTGTGAGATTCCACACGCCAGCTTTGGGCAATGACGTCATACCTAAGGCAGAGAAGCTACGTAGACGCAATCTCTGGAAGCGACTGTTCATATTCATAAACAAACGAATGTAGCGTACGATAAAATTACACATTTCACGTTATGAATTACATAGCCAAAAAATTGTACCGACAATAATTAAAGGTAACTAAAGTAAATAAGTTTAGCAAAAGAGGAATATACATGTCTGAAAAAAATAATTATCGTAGTGTGTGCCAGTAATAAAAGTACAGAGAGTACAGAGTCCAGTACAATATAGCGCATGGTGAATCAGCGTTAACTATCAACACTAATTATTAAATCCACACAAGTAATGAAATTTGACAAAAAAGTAGGTTCCAACAAATACTGAAATCGGTAATTGTAACTGGCCTACATAGGTTTATTCTAGTTACTGATTCCAACCATTCCACGGCCCGTTATTTACATCTTTTTAACAACAATTGTGTATACTAAAGTGTTACAGGATTTCTGCATATTGTATTACTATGTTCCTTACTACGAAAAAGAGAAAAATTAGGAAGCTGTACCTACACTACTTATTACTTTTGTAGCAGTTCTGCGATGACTAAGAAATCCTACAAAAACGTAGTCCACAGATTTACTGAAAAAATGTCCAAAATTACGAACCATCGAAAAACTGGAATCGGTAAGGAGAACTGACCTCCTATGTAGGTCAG
The DNA here is from genome assembly GCF_021461395.2 of Schistocerca americana. Lineage (NCBI taxonomy): Eukaryota > Metazoa > Arthropoda > Insecta > Orthoptera > Acrididae > Schistocerca > Schistocerca americana. Next base: position 192,017,352 of record NC_060124.1, on the reverse strand, counting down.
TTCCAATTACCGATTCCCGTCAGTCGATGATTCATTAATTACATCGTTTTTTCAACACGTGTGAGTAATAAATGTAAGCTAATATGATTTCAGCATTTGTAATTGCCCCTTGAGCTACTGGAAAAAGTTACTAAATTGGGATCAGTAACTAGAAATGATCTATAAAGAAGGTCAGTTCTAGATACCTAGATTCAACTATTAATATAAAATAATCGCTTTTTGTAACAGTAAGACTTCACCATGTTCTTTACTGTAATGCAATGTAAGGCTTCTCTGTGAGTTTCTAGTCGCATAAATTACGAGAATACTTCTTAACAGAAATGAACGTCTGATTTTAATTCTTGTTCGTAGTTGTTTTCATTATCTTCAGTTTGTTTCGATCTAATTCATGATCAATTAAATAACCGTGTGAATGTGATTGTAATTTTATCGTATGCTAGACTTGCTTGTTTTCATTGATTGATTATGCGTAGCGTCTTTGCCTTAGGTATGACGTCATTGCTCACAGCTGACGAGTGGAATCGGACACTAGAACTTTTCCCAAGATAATCCAATCTACTTGAAAACCTCATACAGTACCTTAGATAGGGCAGCCATGTACCTCCACGTGTGGCACATATTTGAGCTTAGTTTACAACAGCATATTCACTTTACAATTACACACTTCATATAACGCTGAGGGGCTAAGTTTCATTTTGTAGGGCTTAAATTTGGTTAGGTAAGTGTGTGTAGCGACATGTAGCCGAGTATCGTAGCCGAATATTTCTAATAATTACGGACAATAATATGGACTGGAAACTTGTCCACACTTCTGAACAACTTTTTTGAAGGCATAAACTGGCCATAAGCTTGGACAAAACATTATTCGAACTTTGTGAAGAACTGCTGTAATCTGCCTTCTCCGACGAAACTTATTTCCAGCTAGCAGATTTATACATTTCTGTAGTCTGTGCATTCTATACCGATATAAAACTACGTCATCAGTCTGATGATTGAGAGACTAGTAACATATTTCTAGTGATGCATCATACGCCTCCCTTGAGTATCTTTCTAGTTTGTTTAGGGTCGTTGTCATTCAATATGTGTACGACTTTCTCACCCCCAACCTCCGTTGATACACGGGACACCCAGGTTGAGGAAAGGCAGTTGGAACAAGTTAAACTGCCAATAACAGGCAGCCTGCCACGTAAATTGTTTGTCTCGCATTATTTTCGGGTACGGATAGCTGTATGACTCAGGGTGCATACGTGCGTAACACATATGCGTTAATGTAAAAGTGCCATTTTTATTCCATATTGAAATTTAAAGTTTTGGTTTTTGCTGTCGATTGGATTGATTGCACCGTTTCCCTCCAAGTTCATTACCAAATTCTGACTTTATCTTCTATATGCTGCCATGGATGTCGCTGCGATACAGAACTGGGTAATTTTGTACCACAAAATGATTTTACCTCTGTTAATCCCGGATGAGTACGCCAGCTGCACTGATCCCATTTTGTTAACAATTCAAAGTTACACTGATGTCGTTTACGTACTCCTATTCTATTATCTTCACCCTGCAGGTACAGCAACCATTGAATGCGATCAGAAATCGACGAAGTAGGAGTTCCGGAATTTCCGTCGCTTGGTACTGACGGCATCTAACAACTGGCAACCCCATAGGCGCTTACGGGAAAAAACAGTGACCACCACCTCTTCGGCAGCCATGTTTCGTTCAGACTGCGATGGAACATTAGAATGGACGACACCAGAATGCAAAGTTCACAGTAATATCTCTGTCGCTGAAACAAAAGTACAAGACGAAATGCGGAGAAAAACTATATTAAGTAATCTCTGAACTGTTGGTTCGTTGTTAGACTAATGACACATCTCCCTTTCGCTACCGATAGTACACAAAATACTTTCAGTGAATGTAAAATACATTTAGGCACCAACATATTTCTGATGTCATGCTTATTCAAGAGACAAATCAGATTACAAGGCAGACGAGGACATGGACGACACAATTAGGTGTTAGAAGATATGCTTTCCACTTCCAGCTCCCTCAAACAAGAAAAATACATGATGCTAGATGAGAAATTGCAAGCAGTCACCACTTTCTGACCATTTACAAGTGGTTGAAAGTATAACATAATGTACAGTAACCATACGTGTTAGAAGAATCATTCGTATATTCAGTATGAATGCCTTTCTTGGGTAACCTAACGAATGAAATCCTCTTCTGACAGCTCATAATGTCTATATAATCGCAATAACGATATAAAAGAACAAATATGAGACGCAAACTGTCTCTATCCCTCACCAAATGTTAAAGTCCTACTTTAGACAAAACAGAACTACAGGTGAGTCACATCACGAGACAATAAGACGACGTGTTCTTTCAGTGAACATTGGTTCAGTAACCAACTAGTAAAATCGGAAAGAAGACGTGCTAACAACTTATTCGGACCAATTCTTGGAAGTAAGCCAAGCCTACTGCTATGGATGGTAATAAACTAGAGATAATCATCGTATGTTCGCACAACCATAGCTAAGAAACTGCGAGAATTTTACAGACAATCATTACAAGCACATTCTGGTGGTGATAGGCACGAAATTTTAAAGACACGTAATGCATCAAAAAATCAGTACATTGTGACAGTTGGAGGTGCGTATGATATTTACAGGAAAGAAACTGAAAGCGTCATCTCAAACTTTGACAGTCAATCTGACTAAAGTAAAGAAGCCAAGGATTATTGTCACAGACCTTCTTCACAAGAATCATCTACCAGGTTCTTACTGCGTAACAAACTTTGAAAATGCATGTCAGTGTCTACAGAAATGTCTGCTAGTAAACTGCAAATGTATTTTCTTTTTTCCTGTGTGTTTTAAATCTCCTGGGTTTACTACAAGTGCCCATTGATTCTCTGTTTCCTCACTCCATGGTAATACTTTAATGGAGAGCGCCTGTGCCATAAAACGCAGCACGTTTTCGGTGATTAACTAAATATGTAATGATAATTGTATACAATTTGTATGCTATTATTTGTTTTGCTAGCCTGGGTTTAAGTGTAAATGAAATATGATGTAATTTACTTGTAGTTGTGCATTAAGTAATTTGCAAAGTATGCAATATACGTGTATAAAAAACGCTTTGGTCTCGTATGAAAAGCTTGACCTATGCAGAATTCATTTAAGGAGGAAGCAAAAAATGAAAGGAGTCTGTCGATGATACGACTTGGTAATGTAATGACAACAGACAAGCGGTGGAGTTTAACCATTAAAGGGTACGCAGAAGTTTACAAAAGGCTACTATTGTCATACTGTTGCAGTAAAATGTTAAGTTGTAAGGACAGACACAGGTCTTAATGATATTAAAGGAGAAGTGCAGGTCCAAGAGAGGAAGATTGCTAACAAATAGTTATCGAGAAACAAGTGAACAAGAAAGAACTTTCAAGACGGTAAATTTTGGAATTTGATTCAATGCAGCGGGACAGAAGAACGAAGACGCCGAAAGTATGAGAAAGGTGCAGCCATCTTCACAAAAACTAGTATACATTTAATTTTCTGAAGCTGAGTATACTTAACTGTTATCAGCTCCACTTTCATTGAAAAGAGACTGTGTAGATCAGCATTAATATGAACGGCGTTAGGGAAGCGACTGTACAAAAGCTTCTCGTATTCATAGAATTTGGACTATCAGTTGACCGTCCAATAACAAGTTATTAGTAGTGGGGACCAACAGATACATTATTTGAAGAGTGAAAGTATAGATAAAATTGTAAATATTTACTTAAATGCCTTGTTTGGATATTAACTGCTGTTAGAGAAATTTAAAAGAAATTGAAGGCTAGAGACTGTTAACTGAAGTGAAACATAAATTTCTCTTGCAATTAAGTGATGATGTCACACTATTGTTCTTGTTGCGATATTCATTCCCAAGACTGGTTTGATGTAGCTGTCCATGCTACTCTGTCTTGTGGAAGCCTCTTCATCCCCGAGTAGCTACTCCAATCTACATCCCTCGAATCATCTTACTGTATTCATCTCTTGGTCTTTCTCTATAATTTTTACCAGATATGCTACCTTCAGCACTAAACTGGTGTTCCCTAAATGCCTCAGAATGTGTCCTAGCTACCGATTCCACTTTTTAGTCAGGTTCTACCACAAATTTCTCTTCTTGTCTGAACCGTTTATCGTCCACGTTACACTCCATACGTGGCTACACACCATAAACATGCTTACAGAAATGACTTCCTGACGCTTAAATCTATACTCCATGTTAACAAATTTCCCTACTTCAGAAACGCTTTTCTTGTCATTGCCAGTCTTCAATTTACGTCTTCCCTATTTCGCCCATCATCAGTTAGCTTACTTCCCAAGCAGGTAAACTGATTTACTGCTTTAAGTGTTTATTACGCAACTCTAATTCCCTCAACATCACCTGATTTATTTAGACTACATTCCATTATCCTCGTCTGACTTTCGTTAATTTTCATCTTATATCCTCCTTTAAAATATACTGTCCACTCGGTTCAACTACATTTTCAAGTCCACTGCTGTCTCTGACACAATTACAGTATCGTCGGCAAAACTCAGCGATAGTATTTCTTCTCCCTGGACCTTAATTCCTATTCCAAATCTATCTCTTATTCCCTTCATTGCTTGCTCAATTTGGAGACAGGCTACAAACCTGTTTCAATCCCTTCTCAGCCAGTGCTTGCCTTTCGTACCCCTCGACTTCTAGAACAACAATCTGGTGACTGTAAAAATTGTAATAAGCCTTTCGCTCCCTGTATTTTTACTCCTTCCATCATTAGAATTTGAATGAGAGTGTTCGAGTCAACACTGCCAAATTCTTTCTCTAAGTCTACAAATGCTATATACGTACGTTTATCTTTCCTTAACCTATCCTCTATGAGAAGTCGTAGGGTTGGTATTGACTCGAGTATTCCTATATTTCTCTGGAATCTAGGTTATCTTCCCCGAGGTCAGCTTCTACCAGCTTTTCCGTTCTTCTGTATGGGATTCATGTTAGAATTTTGTATCCGTGACTCATTAAGATAATAGATCGGTACGTTTTACACCCTTTAGCACCTGCTTTCTTTGGAAATGGGATTATTATATTCTTGTTGAAGTCTCTAGTTATTTCACCTGTCTCAAACATCTTCCTCATCAGATCTAAATATTTTGTCATTGTTGGCTCTCCAAAGACTGTCAGGAGCTCCAAAGAACTGTCTTCTGCTCCCGGGGCCTGGTTTCGATTTAAGTATTTCTGTGCTTTGTCAAATTCGTGATGCAGTATCGTATCTTCCTTCTCACCTTCCTCTACGTCCACTTCCATTTCCATAATATTGCCCTCAAGTACATCTCCCTTGTATAGACCCTCTGTATCCTCCTTCCTCCTTCTTGCTTTCCCTTGTTTGCTTAGTACTGGTTTTCCGTATGAGCTCTTCATATTCGTAGAGGTGGTTGTCTTTTCTCCAAAGATCTCACTAATTTTCCTGTAGGCAGTATCTATCTCATCCCTAACGATGTACACTACTACCTTCCTACATTTGCCTTCTAACGATTCTTGCTTGGACATTTTGCACTTCCTTTCGACCTCATTTGTTATACGTTTGTATTCCTTTTTGCCTTCTTCAATTATTGCATTTTCATATTTTCTCCTTCAATTGATTAAATTCAGATTCTCTTGTGTTACCTAAGGTTCTCTACTAGACCTCGTCTTTTTACGTAATTGATCCTCTGCAGCCTTCACTATTTCTTCTCTCGAAGATAACCATTCTTCTTGTTCTACATGCATCCCCCTATTCTTGCGAGTCGTTCCTTACTGCCCCCTTCACAAACTCTGATTATTTCAGATTGTCCAGGTCCCACTCGATAAATTCCTGTCATTTTGCCGTTTCTTCAGTTTTAATCTGCAGTTCATAAACAATAAATTGTGGTCAGAGTCGACATCTGCCTCTGTAAATGTTTTACAGCCCAAAATATGGACCGCAAATATCTGTCTAACCATTATATAATCAACCTGAAACCTTCCGGTGTCTCGAGATCTCTTCCACGTATACAACCTTCTCTTATGATTCTTCAACCAAGTGTTAGGTATGATTAAATTATGCTCTGTGCAAAATTCTACCAGGCGGCTTCCTCTTTCATTTCTTTTCCCCAGTCCATATTTACCTGCTATTTTTCCTCCTCTTCCTTTCCCTACTGTCATAATCCAGTCCCCCATGACTACTGAACTTTCGGCTCTCATAATTATCTGAATAATTTCTTTTAGCTCATCATACATTTCCTCCATCTGCGTAGCTAGTTGACACATAAACTTGTAATACTTGGTGAATAGGGGCATCATGTCTATCTTGGTAACAATAATGCGTTCACTATGCTGTTCATAGTAGCTTACCCCCGTTCTTATTTTGTTACACATTATTAAACCTACTCCTGCATTATCCCTATTTGATTTTGTATTTATAACCTGTATTCTGCTGACCAGAAATCCTACTCCTTCTGCCACCGAGCTTTACTAATTTTCGCTATATCTAACTTTAACCTATCCATTCCCCTTTTTAAATTTTCTAACAGAAGTGTCCGATTAAGAGATCTGACATTCCACGCTCTGATCCATAGATTGCCAATATTATTTCTCCTGATAACCACGTAATCCTGAGTAGTCCCTCCCCACATATCTGGGTGACTATTTTACCTATAGAGTATTTTACACAAGAAGATGGCATCATCATTTAACCATACAGTAGAGCTGCATGCCCTCGGGAAAGATTACGTCAGTAGTTTCCGTTGCTTTCAGCCATTCGTACTATTAGCTCAGCAAGTCCGCTTTGGTTGATGTTACGAGGTAAGATCAGTCGCTCGTTGCGATAAATGTCCCTGTAACTACTGAAAGAGCTGCTGCCCCTCTTTAGGAAACACACGTTTGTCAGGCCAATCGACACATTCCCCTCTGTTCTCGTTGCAACTACGGGGCAGCTATCTGTATCGCTGAGTCACACAAGCCTACTCACCACTGGCAAGGTCCGAGGTTCATAGGGGTGGGGTGGGGTGGGGGGAGGGGGTCAACAATTAAACTATTAAAACAGGTATGGTGTCTGTGTAGTGAGGATTTTTCTTGTTCTTTAAAGTGCAACGCATATGAATGATTAAGTCCAACATGAAGGTTGCCTTGCCTACAGAAATAAGTAGAACGCAGTGTGTATTATGGAATCTCACTACTCCTCGTTATGGTTCTCAGAACCCGATACTCAAACGGTGCACCAGACATTTTATTTATTACGTGAAATAATTTAATATTTCAAAATCAAATTTTCACTTTGCAACAAAGTGTGTGCTGATATCAAACTTCCTGGCAGATTAAAACTGTGAGCAGGACTGAGACTCGAATGCGGGACCTTTGCCTTTCGTGGGCAAGTACTCTACTATCTATTTTTTTTTTTCTTTTGCAGGACCGAGAAGCCAACTTAGATTTCCGCATATTGCGAGCACTCGTAGTCTTGCGGTAGCGTTCTCGATTCCCGGTGGTGTCAGTGATTTTTCCTGCCTCGACATGACTGGGTGTTATTGTGTCATATTCATCATCATCAGTCATCCCCATTATGGTCGGAGGAAGGCAATGGCAAACCACCTTCACTAGGACATTGCCCAGTACGGCGGCGCTAGTCTCCCGCATCGTACCCTATGCTCGTCGGAGTATGGGACCTCATCATCATTATTGCGAGGGTCTGCATTACCATTTTTTTAAACGGAACTTCCCGGCACCCAAAAGGAGGGATCGGGGCACATTGACTCCGAGAATAGCAGGAAAACAACGGCGATAGGAGGAGGGCGCAGAAAGACGTCAGGCCCATTGTGACTATCAACATATAGTTTCCCCGAGAAGAACGTTTCGATGACAAGAGAAAATATCAGTTCTAAGTGTGAAAGAGTCGTGTATCAACTCTTCATGATAAGTATACCCCAACTCTGGCATGGGTTAAGGAAGATATTGCAAAGGAAATTGGAGAAAAAAATGTATGTGCATTGGATTGGGGCCAACTGCACTGTGGTGTTCATTAACGAAAACTCAAAGATCAAGGATAGTTATCTCGTCATCAGCAAACCAGTAGTGAGCTGAGTGTCTACAAATTTACTTCACAGAGTTCGTCTTCGCTTGAAGGAAGTATCCCCAGTCCAAAAAGAGGAACAGTTGAGTGGTATCTGATGAGGAGTCATACGGGTAGTTAGGAACTACATCTGTCGCACCAAGCACCAGATACCTCTTGCCGATCTGCACACTAGGCGGTGCTCGTCTGTGTAACATAACACACGACACACAATTTGGTGTCTGCGATGTAAATCCTGTGAAGGGGCGACTGGCATACTTTCTTCATTTACCACACCGACTGGACGTATGAAGAAAAGGTGCGCACACCGATCGCGAAACGGCTTCCCCTCAACCACATTCGATGACCTGTGCTACTGAAGGAAACCATACATCACCTTCGTGGATGTAGAGTGAGCTGGCTGTATTACAGTAAGGAAGTAGCTGAGTTGGAGCACTAAATGAGGGAAGTAAAAGAAGGGTGGAGGGACTTCCGAAAGCGGGATAGGTGCTGAGAGAGTGTTTTGCATGGGCCTCCAGCAACTGGCTGATAAGGCACGTAGGACTTCCGTGCCACAAAGTCATGTGAGAGCCAATGAAGAGGGATATCGCTCTGACAGGCACATAAAACAGATCCAAACCACCCTTGCTTCGCTTGAGGTTAAATGTCTCCTACCTTAACTTGAACAGCAAGCCGTGGCAAACAAATGAACCAAATAGCGATAGCTTACGGTCAGCCATGGATGGCGAATAGGAAGTGTTTGTGCCACGTGGAAGATACGTGACACCAAACATACATTTACGCAATGTGTCCGATGCAGAAGATCTACTGCTCGTATAAGGTGACCTAAGAGCACAGGTCGTAGTTGGGAAAGGAATCATTGGCAGTTGACTGCAATTGTCCACTGCAGGTCACTTGCGAAATCGAGTTCTAAGCATCGGATAGTATCAGATACATGGAAAAGAGCAGCACTGTACTCATGGAAGCCCAGCACCTAAGGCCATGGCGCTTGATTTGGGGACGTTAAAGTCAGTGAAGTGAAATGGGAAGGAGACCAGCATATCTGGTCAGATGAGTGTACGGTAACATCAACAGTAGCACAAAATGGTGTAACGGGAGTAGGATTCGTTATGCATATGAAGATAGGGCAGAGAGCGTATTACTGTGAACAGTTCAGTGATAGGTCTTTTCTTATCAGAATCATCAGCAATCCTAAACCGACAACGATGGTTCAAGTATAGAGGACGACGTCGCAAGCTGAATATAAAGAGAAAGATAAAGTAAGCGAGGATACTGTTAGGTTAACACAGTACGGAAAGGGAGATCATAATGTAATAGCCTTTTGGGACTGGAAAGCAGTTGTAGGGGAAAAGTACAAGAAAAGGTTACAGGCGAATGTGCGCTCGGGGCAAGGAATGAGAGACGAGAAAAACTAATTGAGTTCTGTAAAAAAATATCAGCTGGTAATAGCGAATAACCTTTCAAGAATTAGAAGAGGTGGACGAATACTTGGAAAAGGCCGGCTGACACGGAAAGATTTCCGTTAGATTACATCACGGTCAGACAGAGTTCCGAAATTAGATTCTGGATTGTAAGGCAAACCCAGGATCAGATAGACACTCAGATCACAATGTAGTAGTGATGAAGAGTAGACTGACGTTTAAGAGATTAGTCAGGACAAAACAATATCCAAAGAAGTAGGATACGGAAGTACTTAGGAATGGCGACACACGCTTGAAGTCCTCTAAGTTTGCAGATACAGCAATGAAGAAGAATTCAGTAGGCAGCAAAGATGAAGAGGAATGGATATTTCTAAAAAGTGCAATCACAGAACTTGGAAAAAAAACATAGGTACAAAGAAAGTTACTCCAAATAAACCATGAGTAACAGAAGAAATACTTCAGATCATTGATGACAGATGGAAGTACAAAAATGTTCAGGGTAATTCAGGAATACAGAAATACAAGTTGCTGAGGAATGAAATAAATAGTGGGTGCAGGGCAGCTAAGGCGAAATGGCTGCATGAAAACTGTGAAGAAATCAACACAGTAATGATAGTCTGACTGACTGACCCAGCACATTGGAAAGTCAAATTCACATTCGTTGAAATTAAAAGCAAGCGTGGTAACATTAAGGGTGCAATCGGAATTCGTTGTTAAATGCAGAGGAGAGAGCGGATAGGTGGAAAGAGTACATTGAAAGCCTCTATAAGGCGAAAGAATTGCCTGATGTTACAGGCGAGATGGGAGTCGATTAAGAAGAGAAGAAGTATAGAATCCATTATTAGAAACAGAATTTGAAGGAGCTTTCGAGGACTTAAGATCAAATAAGGCAGGAGGGATCGATAACATTCCGCCAGAATTTCTAAAATCATTAGGATAAGTGGCTGCAGACGACTATTCACGTTGGTGTGAAGAATCTATGAGCCTGGCGAAATACCATGTGATTTTCGAAAAAGTGTCATCCACATAATTCCGAAGAATTTAAGAGCTGACACGTGCGTGTATTATCGCACAGTCAGCTGAACAGCTCATACATCCAAGTTACTGACAAAATTAATATACTGTAGAATGGTAAAGAAAATTGAAGATGTGTCAGATGACGATCGGTTTGGCCTTAGGAAAGGTAGAGGCACGGGAGAGGCAATTCTGACGTTGTGGATGATAATGGAAGCAGACTAAAGAAAAATCAAGACATGTTCAAAGGAACTGTTGATCTACAAAAAGCGGTTGACAGTCTAAAATAGTGCAAGATGTTCGAAATTCTACGAAAAGTAGGTTTAAGCTATAGGGATTGACCGGTAATATACAGTATGTACAAGTACCAAGAGCGAATAATAAGAGTAAATGATCAAAAACGAGATTCTTCGATTATAAAGGGAGTAAGACAGGGATGTAGTCTTCCGCCCCTACTGTTCAATCTGTACATCGAAGAAGCAATGATGGAAATGGGTATTAATGATACGATTCGCTGATGACAATGAAATACTGAGTGAAAGTGAAGAAGAATAACATGATCTGCTGAATGGAATTGACCGTCTAATGAATACACGATATGGATTGAGAGTAAATCAAAGAAAGGCGAAAGTAAGTAGAGGTAGGGGGATACTTAAACCTCGGGATTGATGGTCATGATGTATATGAAGTTAAGCAATTCTACTATTTAGGCAACATAATATCCAAAGACGGAAGGAGCACGGAGGATATCGAAAGCAGACTAGCATTGGCAGAAAGGCTTTCCTGGCCAAGAGAAGCCTCGTAGTACCAAATATAGTTCTCAATTTGAGTAAGATATTCCTGAGCACAGCACTGTATGGTAGCGAAGCGTGGACTGTAGGAAAATCGGAACAGAAGAGAATCGAAGCGTTTGAGATGTGCTGCAACAGACGAATGTTGAAAATTATGATAAGGTAAGGAATGTGGAGATTCTGTGCAGGATCGGAGAGATAAAGAATATGTGGGAAACACTGACAAAGAGAACAGACCGGATGACATCATCTGTTAAGACATCAGGGACTGGATTCCATGGTATTAGAGGGAGCTTTAGAGGACAAACACTTTAGAGGAAGACGAAGATTCGAATACGACCAGCAGATAATTGAGGACATAGGTTGCAAGTTTTACTCTGAGGTGATTAGCTTCCCACACGAGAGAAATTAGTGGAGGGCTGCAACATACCAGTCAGAAGACTGATGACCCAAAAAATGAAGCAGTTACCAGAAGCTTCTCCGTAAGAGGTGACCCATATCAGAGACTCCCTGAACTCAACACAGCTACGACGAAGGGTGCCGAGTTCATCTGCATGGAGCTGCAGCTGAATACGTGGTCACCGAGAGACATCCCATACAGGCGTTAACGGAGACTGCAGAGCAACGATTCCTTGGCAAAAGCATACAACAGTGCAGAGAGCAGGCAGCCTTCACGCACTGACGTATGGATCGAGATAGGAGGAGTGAGATGGCCATTGTAGAGCACACGAGACGTAGCTCCACGGAGGAGACACATTACGACATCGACGGTAGCATCACGGTAGCCCATACTGCGGAGCACCGTTTCCAGGAAGCTGGAAGCTGCGATCGAACGCTTGGCTGAAGTCAAGAGCTGCCAAATGTCCAGGCATACGACGAACTTCAGTAAGAGTGATTATGTCCCGATAGCGGCAGAGGTCAGTGAAGATGTTATTGACTCCCCCAATGGAACTTGATCTGTGAAAACCACGTACGAGCTGTCCGAATAAGTCTCACAGCCAAAAGCCGGGTAAAAATACTTGTCCTGCTGGCTGGTTACTGTAGACTGGGATTTTTTTCTAGGCTTCAGTTGTTGAGGTTCAGATGGTGAACTTCCTGAATGAACTGGTAATTCTGGGTTGTTTTTTATTCCTGTTGTCATATTCAGGAATCACTGGAACGTTACTAAGTACTGGTAGTCAATGAGTGTTTGTGGGACGCATGCGTCCTGAGGCAGAAGGCAGTACCGGATGATTATCAGATTTGTAACCTATTTATTGCTATGTACACTAAGCTTACCTTGAGTATTTTACCAGATTGTTTAGGGGTATTGTCATAAAGTATCTGTGCGAATGTCTCATCCCCAGCCTTTGTTCATACAAATGGTACTTAGTTTGAGGAAAGGCAGTTAGAACAAGTTACACAGGCAACAAATGGCAAGTTGACACGGAAGCTATTTGTGTAGCGCTTATTGAGGCGTGGATAGCTGTGTGATTCAATTTGCATAAAACATACGCATTGACGTAAAAGTGTCATTTCTATTCCGTACAGAGTTAGAAAGTTTTCGATCTTTAATGTCGATTTGATTGATCAACACGCCTCCTTCCAAGGTCACCCTCTAACTTTGACTTTATCCTCTGTAAGCAGCCATGTATGACGCGGAGATACAGAAGTACTTTCCTTTTATTGAAACAAGATTGAATCTTCGTAACATCTAGCTTTCTTCTGTTTATGGGCAGAACATGGTTCATTCATACTCAAAATGACTGCCTATCTGTGGCAAGCTTATAATACCACATAACATGTAATCAGAAAATGATACAGCTGCCCTCTCAAAGTGAGTAGCTTAGTAATACAAATAGTATCCCATTTCTGAATATTCGTTATGCGCAAAACTGATTCTGAGTGAGATATAAATTGAAATGTTTATGAGAATATTAGGTCTGTTACTGTCCCTCAAAGCATTGAAGAAATGCTTTATAGTTGCTAATATGTATTATCTCACAACAATTGTACTTCATGTAATTGATTCTGTCATTCATATACTTTTAAAATAAAATGGATAACATTTTTAGCTTGGTCTATTATTGTGCCTCACATATATAAAATTTCCATACTCTACATCAACAGTAATATGAAGCACGTGCTGATTTTAGCACACTCATTCAATAATCAGTTTCTCATTGTAAACTGGATCATTTAAGGCACAGCCTATTTAATGAATGAATTACCGGTTTTCATAAACCGACCGCAAGATAAATACATTTCATAAAGAAAATTAGTCCACTGGATCGTATTCTGCCACAACATTCAGTATTTGAGTCAGATAAAGTTCGACAAGCCAAGATAGCTTACCTGCTTAGAGGTTTTATTACTCGTATATACACATATATAACTGAGTTTGTGTTCGTCAAAGCAGCAGTAGTTTCTCATATCTCTGTCTCTCTCTCTCTCTCTCTGTCTCACACACAATTGTAACAACCAGAACCTTCAGCTTTCTTGGGCGTTTATTCCACTTATTCCTTAATCTGTGACCTTACCTTCACCATATTGAGCCTCAGTTGTTCTGAATTGTTTTATAAGATATGTAGTAATGCATCATAACTCGAAATTTGCTCTTTAATTTGTTTATTCACTTCCTGACCAGATATCCTCCAGAGGTTGTTTGAGAAACCTTTTTTAATGATTTCATATTCCTCTATCAAATTTTGAAAATCATTTAGTAGGTTTTACGTTTGTCAGTAACAACCAGCTGAAATCGGTCATTACCCTCCAGCGAAGATGGTAACTGTGGGTGACGGAATCTGAAGCGAAGTAGATGTTCTCACTGATTCCAGAGGTGTTACAATGGCTTCATGTCAGGATTCTGGTGACATAGTCCATTTCAGGATTTTTATAGTCCACAAAAGATTGGCTCAAGGACGTTACTTTATGATAGGGTACAGCATCATGCTATAACGAACAATCATCGTTTCGAAGTAGCCCTCTTCTGTATGCGCTACACAGTCCTGTAATATCAGATCATATCCTGCATTTAGCGTTCTCTTAAGCGTTGTAATTGGACCACAACCTAAACATAAAAACACAGTCATACCATAACAGCATTTGCTTTGTACTCAGGTGAAATTCAATGACTATTCCACGTTAAGGTCACATTGGGGGAGGGGGCGGGGGCATCTGGACGACTTTTGCAGATGCTCGTAATGTTCTCAGTTGCAACGAAGGAGTCCGGCGGATGTTCGCATAAGTGTCCACTATGGCGGCAGTGGCTGTCCTGGCGTTAAATGGAATCCACTTCCTCGGCGGGGGTGCTTTGGCTCTGCGAGGTCGTACTGCAGTTGCTGGAACCACGTGCTACAGGCCTCCGTTGTGATTATAACTGGGGGTGTGGCAATGTGACAGGTCAGTGCCCTGTGTAAGCGACCATCCCCAGCTGCAGATGTCTGGCGTCAGTGGGCCAGAGTCCTTATCTCTGGCTTTGGTCACAGCGTTTATCTTGGCAGCATTCCAGGAGGATGGCGACAGTGGTTACCACAACGCACCCCAAGCGATGACTCCCACGGCAGGTGGCTGGCTGTTGACAGCACCCAAACATAGTTAAAGTTACCACATCATTCGGGCTATGACTACATTACTAGGGTGACTATTGTGATGACTGCAATGACAGGGACGATTCCGAGCTACTTGCAATACTAAGTGACAAAGATCAATCCAACGACTCATAGCGGACGATGTTGATGAGTTGTCTGCCAGTCCTTAAATACCGGTTTCTGCTGCTGATGTTTACAATTATTCTTCCACAGTAGGTCGTTGAAATATTCTGTTGTTGTTCGACTGGCGTAAATGAACCGATTACCGCCTTTGATGTTGTCAGCTGGGCTTGCGACGAGATGGCTGGTGACATGGTGTCCTCCTATGTGTTGCTTAACTCGGCGCTCCACTGACCCACTTGCGTCACAGTATCACACCACTGAACTGCGCAACAAATTGTAGCACACATACCACTTCTGGCTCTCAATATTCCTTCACGATTTCACTAACTTCATTACTGTAAGAGTCCTACCTTTAACTAACTTCATCGCTCTAATCATTCACCCTCTACACTCCTACCTTCTACGGAAAGAGCACGTCCGTTTATTGTTTCTCTACCTTCATTTGCACTCGACACTATTTACATGGTTTTGTGCCCTCTACAAATACCATATTTACACACTTCATTTCCTTTGAAACAATGTATAATGGCATGTCACTGGTAATGAGAAAAGAGTTTTCTCTCTTATACACAATTGTTCCTTAAGGTCCCTGAGCACACTTGGTGTTTGCCTTTATTATCGTTCACTCACTACAATACCTTGTCGAAGGGTGCTTTTCTCATCGGTTCAGATCCATATGTAAAGGTTGAGAGGGATGAAATTTGGGCAGCTCTTCTCTTGAACAAAAAGTATATAACTCCAATTACGACAAGGAACACACAAGCAGTTGATATTCAAGAATCAGTGATTACCAATTGCTTCTGCTGCTTACTCCTGTTGCTTTTCATGCACTCTATGAGATGCTCCGTGGTGACACAACTATGCTGTGTGGTAATCATCTGATCCAGATAGGTGAACAGGTCCTCTTCAAGGATACTGATAAGAAACTAGAGGTATTTGACACAAAAACTGAGGTAGTAAGGTGAGGTACGTAAATTAAGGAATAGACAATACTCAAAGCAATGATTGCCATTATCGTAGCTGGGAAGCGACAAATGTGTCCAGATATTTCACAACGGGTTTCATTAGGTATTAACCCTTAATCCTTCAGAACGAACCTTGGTGTGCTACCTAACTTTCTCTGCTTGTAACACGTACAAACGACGACTTTCAGCTCTGGCATCAAATATAACTAGTGCTGTCCAACCCACTGAAAGTATTCCCCCTTCCTCCAACAATAGTTTCACAGGGCATTCCAAGTGCCCATTTTCAGACTGAAACAACACGAATTCGCCAAACTTCGGCACTGAATTCATTAACATTGAATTGCAGATGGGAACCTGTCTGAGGTGACAGCGTAACATCCGTTGTGAGTGTCTATCTAGTGTCACTAGTAAGTTCTTGATCAATTTTAGTTTGTCGTTCTTCACAATGACTCCATTGCTACTGGGTATGTGTGTACTGCATATCACTCCAAATAAGAATCTCTACAAGATAGTAGTATCTGTGTCCTAAGTTCTAGGTGAGGCCCTCTTTGCTGGCTCATAACAGTAGTCAAGCAATAGTACGTAGTCAAGCATTCCTCCCTAGCCAGTTTAATTAGTCCCAAAGGCGCTGGCATAATAGTCTGCATTCTTTCAAACATGTCGAAAATCATACCGGTGGTAACAGAACTAATCTAAGGTGCCCGTGAATGGCATGCAGCAGTGCTTCCTGCAACCCCACAATTTCAAGTGGTCACCAATAACTTGCAAGTCCTGATTGGTGGTTTCGGAAGATGATCTAATATGTGACATTAAAGTAGCGGCCACCTCCCAAAGCTGCCGAATGTTGTTCAGCACATTGCTTTCCAAACTGGTGAGCTGCGTTGAGTGAAAATTCACTGCCTCCTTGTAGCTTTTCGCATACTTCGATCTTCCTGTAATGCCTTATTGACGTTAGCTACATCATCCACTTTGCCTGTACTAGAAATTATCTCTAACATCCCAACATTTACGTCCAACCATCCTCACCTCTGTCTAATCCCAGGGATCAATCGTGTAGTCTGTTGCAGTTGCACCTTTAGATTTCCAAACTCTCCTTGTGTGCCATTATACCCCGACTGATTATTAATCATGCTGTGCACTTTTCAGAACGTTTCTTCCAGTCTCTAAATCTTTCCCAAGTGCTAAAATGCTGAACGTTACCCTTGAAATCCAATCGTTATCCCACCTCTGCTTGGAAAACATGACACCTTCCAACACGGAACATACCGTAGCTACTTCGGCTACACACCCATAGTACAATAGGTCTAACACGTTACTACTCCAAACTCCATTCCTCCTCCATAGACTGAATGTGTTCCCACATACTGCTTCCATCTTCTGCTATCCCAATGGGAGAACGAGAATCCTGCATGGAAGGAAAATTCTAATGTGAGTCCCACATCCCTTTTCTAGCTCTCAGCATGTACCGATGTTTTGCTGAATTATCCATTTTCTTTCGCTTTGGTTTTCCTTATTGTGGGGTCCAGCCCACTCGTATCTTATAGGGTGCCTAAAGAATGCAGCCTTCTCAGATAGCTATACAACAATTCTAGCAAATCACATAAATGATTTTTATTCGTCTTAAGAAGATTGACAATTCTTAACTTTAGATTTACAGTGAGTTGTCGCAAGCGATGGGCGGGATGCAAACTGTCATTGTCCTTCACTACATACAATGTCCATGTAAGCATACACATCGCTCATAAGTCACTGCTATCGCTAATGTCACTGCTCATCTAGGCCTCTATGCTGGAGTCCATCCTCTACAGTCCCCAAGGCTGGCAGGTGCGACGCTTACATTCTCTTCGTATAGAGGCCGCTCCTGTCGTGGTGTGGTCCTAGTCAGAGGGGTACTGGCTGACGTCGTTAGACACCAACTTTGCTCATGCGTTCTCCATCTTTGCACCAGCACTTTCACTGCACCGGAACACTTTTTCTCCTCCTCATCCAAGATATCCCTCCACCCTTCGGTGGAAAATGGGGTAACATGAGTAAAATTGTCCATATCCAATTACATGGTCGAATTTGCCTTATGTGGAGTATCGAAGGGTATGTGCTGAGCTGCAGTTTAACGTAAACAGGTGATATCATCTCTGTTACCTGGCAAGGACCATTATACTGCGACACAAATTTCTCTTTTCCCACTTCCTCACATAAGCATTCGTTAACACAACCCATGGACCCTCGTGGTATTTAGGTAACACTGCTTTCACATTATTCGCGCTTTTCTGTTACTGTGAAGCATTCCTATTAATTTTTGGTACTTTTCTCCTAATTAGTTTCACTCTCTAGCAACATCTTTCACTGACAAGATGTCCCCTTGCAGCGAGACTTCTTAAAATTCAAACGGCGACAGCATCTTCGACGCAAAAATTGATGCTGAGAATTTATGTAAAAACTCAACTTATTCTCAATGGTTCTGTGGACTTGTTCTGTGCGACGATTAGCTTGAGAGCGCCCTAAGCTCTTCTTTATTTTCTTAATGTGCAACAGTCTACATAGCTGCAGCATTAATTCTGACATAACATTTACTCCCTGATCCATGATTATCGTTTCAGGTGTTCAAAAGCGAAATATTCACTAGCTGATTGGAGAATGAGCCACCGTGGCGGCTTGCTGGTGCAGTAAATCTATCGTGGTAATGTAATGAGCAAAGTGGGTAATAATGATTAATATGTTAAGACTCCCAGCTGGTGTTTGTGCTAGGGGTCCTAGGATGTCCTAGCCCAACATTTGGAAGGGCTTATCAGCTTCCACTGATTTCTGTAGTTTAATTGGCTGCTGGTACATTCTGCTCTTTCAGCACACAGAACACAATTTTTCATGTAATAGTCCACATCCTGCCCACCCATCATCGATCAATAATTCCATGCTACAATTCTCACCAATGCTCTTCGACCCTAGTGTCCCGCTAAAATCGGATCATATACTTGCCTAAACACTTTGTCATTCAAGATCTAAAGTACTGCAAACTGCATTGCATTGTGCTTCATTCTATACATTACTCTGCCCTCTCTACAAAACTGCTGTTGCATAGCAAACACCGACAATTCAGGCCAGCACTTTGTGCTGCCTCCATTCATTTACATCAAAGTCTGTGCTTTCCAAAGCTTGCACCTTATGGCTGAGTTTGTTCACTTTTATCTGTGAACTTCCCAGCTGATATTCTACAACATCATCGAACTGCCCTACTCACGAGGCCCATCTCAACCATGTATTAACTGGATTTTTAAGACCCAATATCCACTTCAGCACTTTATGATCAGTCACCACTTTACATCGTCTACCATAGAGGTAACAACGATATTACCCAATTCCAAAAATCACTGAGAGCATTTCATTCTACGTAGTCGAATAAATTCATTCAGCATTATTGAGCTGCCGTGAAGTGTATGCAGTAGGATCCTCCGGTCCATCTACTTCCTGACTCAAAATAATTTCTAGTACATGATCGATCGAATCACAGGAAAGATTAAATGGGTTTTGAAAATCCGTATAGACCAAGATGGGACTATGTGTGTGCAGATATTCTAACTTCTGGAACACCACCTCACACTCAGCTGCCCAATTTCACTCCATTCCACAGCAATTGCGGGAGAGGTCTTACAATTCCCGCAAATTTGGGAACACACGTACAGTAAAAATTCGTGAGCCCTGAGGAAGATTGCAATTCCTTTACATTGGTGGGTGTGGGTGTTGGAAAATTTTGAATACCTCAACTAGTTAGGAATGGTACGAATTCCATCCTGCCCTATTACTGCTGTATGACATGACCTTTCTTCAAAATCAACATTAATCGTGTTGCATGATCAAACGCTTCATGCAACCGGTCCAAATGTTCTCGAGTATTCTTTGAATACACGTTGATGTCACTCAGGTACGCCATGCACTGTCTTGTTTTAATTTGAGCAACTCGCTATCCAACAGTTGCCGAAATGTTTCTGGCGCGTTTCTAAGTCCAAAATTCACGACGCGAAACTGGAAATGCACCGTTGGCGTTAAGAACGCAATTTTTGGTCCATCCTCCTGTCTAATTAGCACCTGGTGGTGACCTGTACACAAATACTATGTCGTGAAGTACCAACACTGACCCAAGTGGTTCAAAGTCTGTGTTATATTAGGCATATGATACGCATTCAACACAACTGAAACGACGTGCTCTGCCAACATCTGGTGATTTTTTGCTTACAACTACAATTGGGGCTGTGAGTTCACGAACATTTCACACACATTTAAATATATGGGCGAAAGAGTCAGCCTACAGGAATTGTGAAACGAAACCTGTCGTCCTGGACCATGTGCCACGATGACCGCAGATTCACGACGAAATGGGGAAATTCACAGGCGTATATTGTCTATTGAGACCTAAGCTCTGTAGTGCACGAGTGAGACAGACGAGAACCTACGTCATAGGGAAACCCAGTAGAAGGCTTTTGTGGCCGAGGAGATGTGGCAGTGTTAAACATGGCGGACCCAAGTCGCCCACAAAGGAAAATATTCGGGGAACGAAGCAACAGTAATTTTAATCAACCGTCCTCCATAAATTTTTATGGCGATCCCAATAAAACTTGAATACTGGTCATATGTATAACAGTTTAGGATTTACTGTTAAAGTGAAATTAACGAGTTTTGTAACAAAGACTTGAATGCGATCGACGTATCATATAAGAGCTCATCATTAAAATGATAAACGTTGTAAACATCAACTCTGTAACTTTATTTGTTTAAAACATATGGTAAATTTAAATTATCAGTATTTTCAGTTTAGCATCAGATCATGATTTCCTCAACACAAAACACATTGAACGACGACATCATGACACCTTATTGAATCATTAGCTAATATTAGCTTATTTATCAGTAAGCACATTGGTGCGAGGCTACTGGCTATGCCATTCTAAGTTAAGAAGGAAATGGTATCGGTTTTATGTAAAAGAATTTAACAATGGATATTATTGTTACCTTATTTAGAACGTGAAAGTAGTCAAGCTTTGATGACTTAAATATCTTAAAATGTAAAGTCATGTACAATAAGCGGTAGCCAATCAGATGGACGGCTTCAGGAAAGGTAACTGCGATATTCAGTTGAGCGAAGACATTCGGCCCGCGGGAAACGTGGTTTTTAGCCAACTAGGAAGTGAAACGACTTAGAAAATGTCGCGTTGTGTGGTATCCCTAGACTTAGTCTCCGAGCGGTGAGCACCCACGCACCTGATGTGAACTCTAACTTTTCGCCTAGTTAACGAGGTGGAGTATCGAACTTGTAACACGCGATGAGGTTGTGAATGCTCGAACTGTGTGAATTGGATATGCGCTCGAGTGTAATAGTAATTCTAAATACGACCACTTTCGCTATTGGTTTGTTTTCTGAGTAAACATTATTCTAATCAAATCGCAACCGTGTGGCCTACATCATTTATGGGTCGTTAAATTAGTTCCCGATATTTTTATAACTGTATTTATATGTTACCTAACTTTTTACGTAACAATTTAACCAAAGTGTCACAAGTGACTAATTTTGGGCGTGTAATGCGCATGTGAGGTTCAAACTCTCGACGAGTTTAAACTAAGACATTTCAACGAAGAGGATCCGCATATGAGCCCGAACATCTTTGGGATGTTAGCTCGCAGGGCAGACCAGGGACTACAACTAGGTTGTATGATTCCGTCTCTAAGTTGCTTGTTCCATAATCAGTTGTAATGCATGAGTGCTTCGCTTCCTGCAGGAATTTGTTGCTGAAGAAGTGGTGTTGCAGGTAAAGGACCCGACGAACTAAATAATTCCATCTACTCACTCAACACTTTTTCCATTAAAGTGATTCCAGATGTACCACCTTACCACTCAGCTCCAACCAGTCGACAGACCCTCCCGGAATTGCGTAATTTGCTGTAAAATCACGGTCTAGTTCATCCTCATCCAACATTTCTAAATTCGCAGCCAGTGTACCCTGATACAGCTTTACCTCCTCGGGGCCTGAATTATCAATACTGGCAGGTACTACCCTCGTGCAGTCTACACCCAAACCTAGGACGCAATACATGGTGTAAAACAACTAACTGCATCTAGTACTTCGTAATTTGCCAAGAGTAAATGATACACATCGCTGGCAGGTCAGTACCAATATCGCCCGCCCCCGGTAGCTGAGTGGTCAGCAAAATTTTAGTCTGCCTTCGGCAGGGCAACAGAGCGGACGCGTACGTGTTGACTTCGTGCGGCGCGCGAGCTCGCCTTGTTTACTTTCTGACGGCCGTTGCTTAAGTGCCGGCTTACCTTGTAAGATCCATGGCGAACCGTTACCGTAAATCAACACTCCGATTTACTTTCTGCAACGATTATGCCCGACCCAAAGCACTTGAGGTGGAGCGTTCTCTGCGGGAGGAAGTGAAGATCCCGGCGACCGATATTATCGGCATACATTTGTCCATCGTGAGCAGCATGGTCTATGTGGAAATCATTAACGACGCGGCGTGCGAACGCGTACTACGTGAGACCAAACAGGGGCTCCGCTTCTGTCACGCTGATGGCAATGTGGGGGAGGTAACCGTCGACCACGCAGGCTTAGGTATGCGAACGATACGCATTTTCGAATTGCCATTCGAACTTCCAGCTGAGGAAGTCGTCGCGGCACTACGCCCATACGGCACAGTCCACGGCCACACTGCGGAGAAGTGGACACAGTTTCGGACGTGTCCTGTCGTAAACGGGGTCCGACAGGTCACCATAGATCTCCGAAGCCACGTCCCGTGCTACTTACAGATCGGCGGATGCCGTGCCATAATTATATACGATGGCCAGCCTCGGACCTGTTCCGGGTGCGGCAAAGAAGGCCACCTTAGATCCGAATGCCTACAACGGCGAAATACGCAACTTCCAGCTGCGGAAAAACCACCCACGTCGCAACCTACAGTGCTACAGGTGACCTATGCCGCTGCTCTGGCTTCTCCTACCACTTTGCAACGTCGCCCGGTCACCACAAACGACGCCACCAACGAGCCCGACCAGACACTGACGGAGAGCGCCTCGGACGACCCGCCGCCTCGGCCGGCCATTGACGCCGCTCCGAAGATGCCGACGCAACCAGACGCTGACCCTGATCTCGGAAACACGATGGAGATCGACTCGCTCATCGTTCCTACAGCAGCCTTTCTGCCAGAACGACGCGACTCCCTTCCGTCGTCGGACACGGAGGGTCGCACAAGGAAACAACGTTCCCCGAAACGTCGGAAGCGAAGACGTCGCACCGTTTCCGGCCAAGAGGAGACGTTACAAGTCGAGGAGGACGTACCCGTCGACCAGCACGAGCCCTCAGAACCCGCTACTGCTGACGAAGACGTAATGAGCGCGGAGACATCTATCGGTGTGCTTGCGCCCCGTGCTGATGCTGAACTACATCATGAACGTCTGACAGGCGACACTACACCACGCACAATTACGACATCTTCTGCAGACAAAATGGACGATACACCAGTTTCCGCTTCCACGGCGTGGCACGAGGAGGAGGTCACGGAACAGGAGCCGTTACGGGACCCTGCGCCGTCACGGCCGCTCCACTAATCATACTCTCCCCAGACTCCCCTGCGGGCCAGCGGGATAACGTTCCGCTGCGACGCCCACACACTTGCGCGGACGGCGGAGTGGACCAGCCTCCAGCAATCCGACACCAGGCCTACCGGATAGCAACCATCAACACCGACAACATCCGTTCCAGGGTGAAAATCCGCCTTATGCAGGAGATGTTCTGGGCTTCGGATATTGATTTCGCCCTTCTGCAGGAAGTTCACTTGGCTAGTCTCCCGGATATCAATGGCTATACCGCCCACGCCTCCGCGAGTGATCCTATGGGCCGCGGGGTGGCCATCTACGTCCGCCACGGGATTTCTGTGACCGATGTCGCCTTCCTTCCATCAGCTCGGGGCATGGCACTCACTGCCATGGGGACACGCATCATTAATGTCTACGCTCCCTCAGGCACCGACCGACGGCATGAAAGAGCCCAGTTTTATTCCGAGGAAATCGCTCCCCTGTTTTTAGGGCGTTATGACCATTGCCTACTAGGAGGTGACTTTAACAGAGTTCTGCATCCTAAAGATCAGATTCCCCACTACACTACATGCCAGGAGCTACGTATAGTGGTGCGAGACCTCCTGCTTCACGATACCTGGGAAGTACAACACGGCGACCTTTCTGGCTATCCTTTCTTACAAGTCATTCCGCAAGCCGACTAGACAGGATATATGTCTCACAAA
This sequence comes from Schistocerca americana, assembly GCF_021461395.2. Lineage (NCBI taxonomy): Eukaryota > Metazoa > Arthropoda > Insecta > Orthoptera > Acrididae > Schistocerca > Schistocerca americana. The sequence continues at coordinate 191,993,085 of NC_060124.1, read as the reverse complement.
CTCTTAGATCTGCGATACGGGGCGCCGAACGCTGGCCGCTGGCCTTTTCCGACCATTGCGCTTACATCTGTACGGTCCTCCTTCCGCCGCAATCAGTATGGCGCAGCCGTGCGCCATGGAAACTCAATACCTCACACTTGCATGACCTGGAGTGTCGCCAACAAGTCACTGAAACGTGGACAGCCTGCGAACGACGCCTTCCCCGCTACCACTCGACATCGACATGGTGGTTGGACTGCGCCAAGCCGGCGATCCGGAGGACACTGATGAGATACGGGAAGGACATGGCCGACTGGCATCGCACCACTGTTGACTTCTATTACGCGATTCTCCGAGATCTGGATGCTCAACCGCCAACCCCGGACAACCAGTTGGAACGGCAAAGAACTAAGGCGAAGATAATTGCGCTGGCACGCCGGAAATTGCAAGGGGTCGTGATACGGACGCGGCGCCACGATCGCGTGGATTTAGAAATTCCATCCATGCATGATATAGTGTCCGACAAACAAAGGCGTCGTCGGCAGATCATCAGCACTCTGACCACGCCTCATGGAACGCAGGTGACCACTCAGAATGACATCGTCCGCGCATTCGTCGAGCACTACCGTCGTACTTATAGTGATGACGACGCTGAAACTGCAGCAGACGACTCCATTTTGAAGTACGTCACGCGTACCCTCCCCCACACGGAGGCGGATGCTTTGACAGTGGCGGTCACGCTAGACGAAGTCAACAACGCAATCGCCAAGGGTGCAGTCAACAGATGGCCCGGCATTGACGGCTTACCGATTGAGTTTTACCGTACCTTTCGGGACCTCATGGCCCCACGGTGGACGACTATGTATCAAGAACTGATAACATCTGACCAAGCAATCCCACCCACCTTTGCTGAGGGCATCATTATACCAGTCCACAAACCAGCCCATGGTTCGATGGTCACGAGTTACAGGCCGCTCACCCTCCTGAATGCCGATTACAAGATTTTCGCGCGCTTACTGGCAAAGCGGCTCCGAACTACACTCCCTCATACCCTCTCGCCAGAACAAACGACGCCTGGCGGACAGATTAACATACAGACTGCCACAGGGAAATGCCGCGACGTAATTGCGATAGCGGCGGCCTCCAGGCTCCGGGCGGCGGTCGTCGCTATAGACTTCGACAGCGCCTTCGATAAAGTGCGTCATCGTTTCCTGTTTTCGGTGGCAGCCCGAATGGGCATCCCCCCTCCGTTTCTCGACGTCATCCGGCGTCTTTACGACAGTGCCAGTTCACGTGTCCAAGTCAATGGACGTATAGCAGGGACGGTACCTATCTGCCGTTCGATACGGCAGGGGTGCCCCCTCTCTACCCTCCAGTATGCTATTGCCCTTGAGCCCCTTATTGGGGGCTTGACGACCGAGCTCTCTGGCCTCACCCTACGCCAACACACTTTTCGCTGTCGGGCATATGCTGATGACCTCCTCCTCCTCATTCGCTCCGGCTCTGAGATTCGGGATGTCCTCGAATTGATTACCCGTTATGGGGCTGCCGCTGGCAGTGCCATGAATGTCGCCAAATCTTCTGCAATGCACATTGGACGAGGCCTCCAGGAGGGTGAAGTGGCACCACTGCCGCTTGTGCGGACTTTCCGGTACCTGGGCATTACCTTTACCCCCACGGTCACACGCACGGCGGCAACGAATTTCCGTCGCCTGTTACACGTCATCCGCAACGACGTCCGCCAGAACCACTTGCGCCGCCAGGACACACTTCAACGGGTTGCGTTTATTAATCTTTATGCGGCATCAAAATTGGTTCACATCGCGCAAGTTCTCCCTTTGCCAACTGCAATTGGGCGCAACCTTCAGGCGGCTTTTGGCTATTATCTCACGGCTGGTTCAATGTTTAAAGTCCGTTATGAGACACTTACCCTGCCCCCACGGTATGGTGGCGTCGGGCTCGTCAATGTCCGTATGCGAGCTGCAGCCTTGTACATGAGTACCATGAGAAAACAGTGGATGGGCCAGGGTACATCTCTAACACGCAGCTTGCTTGAGGTCCTCCTACCTGCTTCCACCCTACCACCAGTGTCTGTCGGCCATATCGTGCCGCATTTGTCCCATATTTCGACCTTTTCCGTCGACTACAGTTACATACATACCAGTCTCCCAGATACACGCCCACCTAGGACTAAGGATTTTTACAGCCTGTTGCTGCGCTGTGTTCCCCGGAATGTGATGGAGACCAAACACCCCTCCATCCAGTGGCCCATAGTGTGGACTACCGTCCACCAGCCCTTTCTCCCTACGAACGTCCGGGCACTGTGGTATCACATAGTCAACAGGAAATTTGCCACGAAGCAGCGCCTGCACAACATTGGCTTGTCAGAATCCCCTCTTTGTCTCCTTTGCCAGCAACTGGACACTGATGAACACCGTCTGACATGCGCCTCATCGCAAGATGTATGGCGCTTCGTGCAGCAAATTAATGCCTGCTATCTCCAGGTGCCACCAGACACAGTCGAGCCTCGAATGTTTCTATACCCGGAGAACCGACATTTTCCCGCCGCCAAATGTCATGCTATTACGTGGGTCAAAGGGTGGGCGGTCGCTTATCTCTTTAATGAGGGACCTAAATCCCGCCTCGACTTCTGGACCTATTTACGAACAGCCCATGCAGCTCTCGAAAACACGCCACGTTACCGAACATTATTTGTTAACTATCTTCGAGCGGTCTTTGTTAGACCTCCACTGAGTTGGGGGGTGCCTGGCACAGAGGGCACCCACCCCTCCTCCCCCGGCGGTGTCTGAGTTTCAACCGCCTATGATCTATTCTACTTCTGACCTCCGCGGATGGGAGAGCGCGTCGCAGATTGCGCGGATTTTATTTCTTTTTGCTTTTCCTTTTTCCTTTCTTTTTCTTTACCTAGAATTTATATTTCTTTTCTCTTTCGCATATGTGTTCCCATAATTTCATGCTATTAGTGAATATCACAAAAACACATGCAAATAAATAACTAACAACGCCTTCCACTACTGTTGATTCCTGTTTCTCCCACTCCCCTAAGTACCACAGGCTCAGTGGTGGTGAGAGGGACACTATGGCCAGGCCTCAGGTTTCGACCCCTGTGAAAATAGAAAATAAAAGAAAAAAAAGGTAGCGGAACGGTTAAGGCGTTGGGCTGCCAAGTGAAAGGTTATGAGTTCAAACCTTGTGCGGTGCTTACTATTTTCTTTATTTAAAAACAATATTGGAGTGCCTTACTTCACGAATTAAAAAAAAAAAAAAAAAAAAAAGTGGTCAGCGCGAGATACTGTCATTCCTAAGGGTCCGGGTTCGATTCCCGGCTGGGTCGGAGATTTTCTAGGCTCAGGGACTGGGTGTTGTGTTGTCATAATCGTCATCATTTCATACCCATCGACGCGCAAGTCACCGAAGTGGCGTCAAATTAAAAAGACTTGCACCAGTCGAGCGGTCTACCCGACGGGAAGCCCTCGTCACACGACATTATTATTATTGTTAGTACCAACATCAATCCAGACAGCTTTTTCTGTACCTTCTGGTATGCGATCCTGTGCACTGACGTTAAGGGAGCTTGCGCATAGTTTAATTGGTTACCACTTGCTATGGGGCGGACCTTGTGACAGTAAAGGCATTCCGGCTGCAGAGCCCAACTGAAACACAGTTCCATTCACTTCTACCATACTCCCTTCCAGGTCAATTATGGCGCTATGCGCAATCAGGCGATCAAGTCCGAGAATCACGTCCTACCCACCGCTAACCACGCGAAGAATTTCTGCACCCACTTGTGAGCTAACATCCCGTACTCGGAACTTCAACGCTCCAGCACCGATTGAATTTACACGCCATCTATCTACGTCAATTAACGTCCAGTGTAGTGCACATAGCCTGTTTGGCCCAAATACTAGCTTACATGCAGCCCATACCTTAGAATCGGTATCCAACAACATTTTACATAATTCAACTCACACATAGCCGGTCAGAAAAAAGGTTGCCACTGCTTACTTACATGCACTAAGCATTAGTGAGAGCTTGGCACATGGGACACACAGGACCCTGCACCGTTTGACTGCTCCCAATAAGATCTACCCTGTGACTGAAAGTTCCGTTGCTGCTGTTTCCAATTACGGCATTGCCCATCTGAGTGATCACATGTCTTACAATACTTGCAACGTTGCTCGCTGCAGTCTCTTTGGCCATGACCTTCTCTTCCGCACTGAATACATTCTAAAAACTGTCCGACATTCTCATGACCTAGTCAGTGACTATTTCCTCTGATTATAACGTAATATCCATTGCTTCACTCAGACGCTTAGGATATTACAGACAAACCTTTCTTGACATTTCCAATTGCAACCCGCTCAAAAATGCGTCAAGAGCTCTTTGCTATGCTGCTCATAAAATTACCGCGTTAACCCTATCATCATCCGTAAGCCCATAGGTACCTACATAGATTTTACGAAGAGGATCGACGAAACTTTCTATCGAATCTTCCTGCTTACGAAACACCCTAGTAAGTTGTTCCCGACATTATCTTGCCGTGATCTTCTTTCGGTATTACTCTATTAACACGTAATAATTGCTCGTTAATCCATCTCCCCAATGTAACAGCCGTGGTCAAATTGTGAAAAAATATAAATACATTTTGCCACTATATCCGCGAAAATAAGGCAGCCAATCCCGCAGCAGTGCCATTCAAGGAAAGTTCCTTCCCCATGACTACAATCGAGGCAACAGTATATGCAAAGAATATAAAAGAAAACAATCCTGGAAAAGGGATAATCGAACAGACTTGAAAACGAGATAACTCAATTCGGCTATTACTTCCTTTGTTACGAGGCACGCCATCGCTGCAGGTGTTCCAGACTGCTAACTCTTAATTCCACGAGTTCCTCCCTCCACGATGCCTTATCAGTGTTCCTGGAACCATCTACAGTACATCTTACGCTACCTTCGCTTCTGTCGGTGCCTCCGCATGAAGAAAGACAAATCTTGACGTACTGTCTTTGGCGACTTATATTATTTGATATTTCAGCGCTTCTTATCGCCTAGTAGCAACCAGCCTGAACTGATTGCCTGTTACTTATTTCTTACTGTCCTGACCTCTGTATAAAATTTCCTGATAAAAACTACGCTGGTGAAAAATGCTTTTCGTTTCTATAGGTTGAAACCCATTTTCAGTGGTGTAGACACATGCGAATAGCAGTGCCACGAGTCCTGTAAGGATTAGAACGATTAGTGTCGTTGGTTGAAGTTTTATTTCGGTTCGAAACTGTCCCAGGTCTGTGGGCTACTTATGTCTAATGAGTTGTTTCAGTTATTTGCTCGAGCTCTTTACTTCCGATGTTTCCAACAGCAACAGGTTTTGCACCTGGATTTAATTATCCAAAGCTGTGGCAGTCTGAGTCAGCAATCATCTCATACACTCATGTCGACTAGCTAGCTGCAAAGTTTTAGAAATGGAACAAGGTTGAAATGGCTCTGACCACTATGGGACTTAACTTCTGAGGTCATCAGTCCCATTGAACTTAGAACTAGTTAAACCTAACTAACCTAAGGACATCACACACATCCATGGCCGGGGCAGGATTCGAATCTGCCACCGTATCAGTCGCATGGTTCCAGATGGAAAGAGGAAAGTTGAGCCGTCGTTTTAACTGGCAGTCAAGATTTTGGCACAAATCGCAACTGTGGCAACAGCGCTACGAAGGAGAACTCCAGGCTTCGAATATGCACGTCCCTCGAATTAACGAGAATCTTTATAATGGACAAGATATGTCATGGATATCTCAACCCAGCTCGCCTCGACATCTCAGACTCCTCCCAAGCTACACTAAAGTGAATGAGACTGAGACATCAACTCCAGCAATGTTCAAGGTGCCACTAAGTGTCATTTGAGAACTTCACTGATGCTTCTGAGGCACAAGGAATATGAAAAGATTGATCTGTAGCAACAACTCCAAAACAGGAGCAATATCTATTCTTAATGCCACAACGAATGCCAAGTAGGTCCACAGGACCGCTGATTGTAGAGCTTAACTCTGACTGGGTGCTTGTCCACTACAGCCGTGTATCACCTCATTGGGTAACGTTTTCATGGAGTGACAGAGACAAGCTTTTGCGAAGAGAAGTCACGTAGACGACGAAGATAGTGTTCTTCACAGATGAATCTCCGTTCATTTTGCAGAAATCTAATCGTTGCATAAGCGTCCCTTTCTAAACTGCCTTTAATACTGTAGATACATAATGGCGAGAGTTTAATTCATTTATTTGATATATTCTGTTAGTCTGTTACCTAGGTATAAGATCAGACCATACATAGCACATGAACTGCCATGAATGACGCACATATTATACTAACATAATTACAAATGTATTAATATAACTAAGCGTTATATAGTTTAAGGGGAATAAATCAACAATAAATATATGCACAAAAAGAAAAAATTAAAAAAAGAGTAAATGAGTCTACGCACTACCATATTGCCATCTGGCACACAGATATATATCCATCCGGCATTTAGAAGGTGTATTTTGCTTGCTATTACACTGTGCCACATTGATGGACAACAGAGTTGGTAATTTATGTTTGCAGATTACGGTACTATACACTTGATGTCGGAACCAAGTTAGGTATCTTATTTGTGTGGGTAGTTATAACATAGCACACAGAGGTACACTGAGCATTCATAGGGGCTGTCCTACTGTGCCACCAAATGTGTGGAAACTGGAAGGTAGCTGTTACGGTCTCAGGAAATCCTTCCTGGTCCTCCTCTAGGCTCATCTCCTCACTGCTTCCGGAAGGTTGTCGTATGTCGCTTTTATGCAATGCTGCCTTTCATTTTCATAAAGTGTGGTCTCTTCTTCGTAGACTCCGTGCCATGTGGGTTTGAACTTCATAAACTGATATTTTATCTTCAGTCGAGCTCAGCTGATGCCACAGTTTCATTATTATGTTAGAGGCTGTTGTATTACCAATAACGATACTTCAGTGATAAGCGGCATCCAGTTTGATGGTACATTCTTAGACGATGCTATCCTGCTGCTGATTGCTCCACATTAATATCTGTATGAGTATGTGGAGCGTTGTCGTAGTTTCAATAAATAGCTATCTATGGACCATGTCCCTACAGGTAGTATATAGTTCCTTTGCTCGGAAGGAAGCACAACACTCTCGTCCTTCATTTCATGTTAGGAAAGGATCTGTAAGTTTTCCTCTCGGTTCCTGCCCTTTCCAAGATTTCTTGTCATTAGATACCAATGCATGCTTTTACTTCCTTACAAGGTAATGCTCTTATGCCCTGTATCTTTTTTACTTTACCACGTTCGCCCTTTTTGGGCCAATATTGCGAACATTTCTTTCTTATGGTAGGTCTGGAAGTAGCAAGATTAGTATCATTAGCAGCACCGCAGCCGCTGCTTATCTACAAGTGAGTGTAAGGTGCAGTAGTACGTACCCATAACTGTGCTGGCCATAGAGTCTTTGTTGTCCTAAGCGGTCTGGCTCCATGAGCTTAAACGTTTGACGTGTAATCCTCAACACCGATTAAAATTACAATTCGGTATGTTCTTACCGGTCTGGTGAAAGCTAAAAACTTCTTTGGCCAACTGTTGCTACTTCGTTCAGGTTTTTATTGCCTCTCTGGCAGACGATTATTGTATGAGCAAAAAAGATTTGTTTTCGTTGACGTTGGTATCAGAATATTGGACCGGTCATGATCAGGACCTGAGAGGGGAAGGCATTATTCTCCGTGGCTATACAGCTTTGTTGGTTAGCCCCGACAGAGTTGTTAGCCACAGGATAGAAGCTGATGGTTAGATGTGCCTACAGATTTGAGGTACCGTACACACAAGCACTATTATTCCTCTCGATAGTCGCCCATACTTGCTGCACGATTATCTATTGTTGCTTCTCATTGGTGGCACGAAAAATATTCACGTCATGAAATGGCAACCAGTTCTCTGAATCTGAAAAGTATTGGGCGATAACGTGACACGCCACTAGAAAGCTAGGGGGAATAACCACTTACCATAAAAATTATTACCTCGTTAATGAGAGAAATATCCTACACGTACTTATATCTTTTGGATGCGCATCTGCGAGTTATGAATGTGATTCATTACAGGTTTTGGATATATTTGTAAGATGAACATCATGTGATTAAGATCTGATCACGATAAAATAAACCGACGAACGTTTCTAGTCAAAGAAACTGCAAAACATGTGGGAATTGCTGAAGGTCTCTAACAAGCACTTACATTTCTCTCTTGTATGAATTTCAAATTACATTCAATATTTTCGATGATGAACATAGAAATCGTTAATGTTATTTTCTTTTCGTACGATTTGAACAATGGATAACCATGACTATTGAAAACAAAGATCGCGAATAATCATAAAAACAGTATTTTCTCTGTCACAAGCTTTAGTAACTCCTTTGCATTGTTCCGAGGCGACGCTCATAACAATGGAACACCGATGGACGTGCTGCGTGCGTTGCCTAGCATTTGTCTGCCTGGTGTACTGAAGTTGTTCGCGTGTGAATCGGAGTTTGTAGAAAGCGAATTTGGTGACAACTGAGGTGTGCTGCACATCTTCAGTAAGAGGAGCTTAAGACACCGTCGAAAGTAGATTAGCTGTTGAAGACAGGCAGATATCAGAGTTAGAAAGCCATGAAGCCAGTGGAGGTAAGTGGCCAATAATCATTTTTACTCAGCCATCAGCAACGTCAACGCATAAACCCCCTGCAGTATAAATCAACTATAAAAACCGCTATTCTAGAATGCTGTGATCTCATACGTCATAATCACAATAAAACAGAGCTTGAAACCGAGATCAATTAAAAAAATTTCGTACGTTTTAACAGTTGTTTCCTGAGTGCAATCCATGTGGGTCGCTGTCTCCAGTGTGAATCGCCTATCACTGTACATAGAAATCTATACTCCGCAAGCCACCTTACGGCGTGTGGCGGAGAGTGCTTCTGCCTTCCCACTTTTATTGTTGTATTAGCGAGAGGTGCTTGAGAAGTTCGCGTAATGAGACGCTACCGTAAGGGCTCTGATTAGTCTGAGTTTCACGTTATTGTCAGTTCGCGATAGCTCTAGGAGATGAAATATTATGCTGCCTGATCCTCTCCGGAACCTACTCTCGGATTTTTAACGATAAATTCTCCATCGTGCACAACAACGCTTCTAGCGACTGCTACTTGAGTTGAGAATTTCCATACAGCTTTCGCGCCTGCTAAACAGTCCCGTGACACCTATGGATCTCCTTTGGACCTCTTGCAACACCTGCATTATTCCAAGCTGGTAAAGAGCCCAGACTAATCAGTAGCACTGAAGAATTCGTCGAACGAGACTTTGGAAAGCATCATGTTTGTGGATGACTTACACTGTCTCAGGCCTTTCTAGTGAATCTCACCTTGGCATCTGATTTTTCTACAGTTAGTTTCGCTTCGGATTGTTAGTCCCAGGTGTTTTATCGTTGTTTCAGTTTCCGTTAATTTATCCCCAGTGACGTAATTGAACAATTCTTGTGTAACTAATCGATTCTCCGCAGGAAAGTTCCCCATTTCGCTTACAGTCTTTTGGCACTGCAACCTTCCTGTAGACCACAGAGTCGCCTGCATGTGACCACAAGGAACTTCCGACGTTAACCACAAAACCCATTAAGATCTGTGTATTCAGAAGACCTTTTTTTTCAAATTCCTTTCTGCAGATGCTTTGTTATGTGTGAATATGAAACATGTTCCACAATTCTTCAACAGATTTTCGTGGCAATACAGGCATACTTGATTTTCTATTTCGTAATAACTTTTCTTTAATCTACCACTTAGGTGTTTGTACAACAACTGAGAGGAGGAATCATATTACAATCTTGTTTGGTGAAACATTTTCTAAAAATTGAATTCAATATTTTGATTTTCTCTTTACGAAATACCATTTAGATATCACTATTGTCAACCGAACGACCGAATACAAAATTTCGATACCTTAAGAGAATTTGCGATGACCTCATGCGTCTCCAAAGGATTAAGACTTAAGGCAGGCTCAGAATGGGTCTTTTGGTATTCACCGAACTGCCGATGTGAGCAACGTAAGTTATTTGCACTAATTCACCTGAAACTAATTTCATCAATCCACAGTATGGGTGCAGTAAACGGCAATACAAACGGCTAAATTTTAACTCCTGTGGCTCTGTGTCTGGTGTGTTCATGTTCCTCCCAAAAATACGAATCTATATCCAAAGGAAATAATTCTTTTAAAGGATTCATCCGCAATTCTCCGACATAGCACCATCACAGATAAGTTCTTTGTAGAATGTGTTATTCAAATAGATTGCCATATAAGCGGGGTCAACCAAATTAAAGTTTTTGAGAACCGGAACTGAATGAATGTTATCCAAAGATTGTGGAATCACATGTAATATGAATCTAGTACTACTATAATCAAACGAGCATCCCAATTAAGCATTTTTCACTAAGTACGAACCTGTGTGTCTGATTACCACAAACAGTTCGTGTTAATTCCACAAGGTGTAGCGAGTTAGTGGATATAAAAGGTATCCCAGCTTTCAATCGTTATTGCTCTTCCCATACAATATTAGAGTTTAATTTTCCCACTGCTTAGAAGCATATATAGTGGAAGACAAAACTTAAACGTTGCTCAGTAACTACGTTCATACTGAATTCCATCACACACTTAGCAATAACATTGCCACTTACCTGAAGTGTTTCGAAATATTTTGCACTGGTTGACATGCTCAGTAAAATAAGATAAATATGCTTATAAGCCGCTAGAAAGTCAATTTCCAGTAAAATGCACGTCGGTACTATGTCGCGTCTGCAGTATGTATACTCAGCATTCCCTTCATAGCATTTTATAGCTAAGTACTATGAATAAGACGACAATTTAGATTTCAAAAATTTTATTTGCATGTTCCTTAAACCTCGATCTTCGGTGTTTTATTCGGACACAACGATATATCAGTCACCAGTGAGGCCTATAAGTGACAAAATTAGTTAAATGTGCCTAAGTCGGTTGTGCAAATATATTAAAATATCTATGGACATATTAAACGCCACCGTATTTCATCATTTTGCTACAGCTGCATTTTGTGCTCCAGAGTACATTGGCAACGCAACGACTCATAGTAAAATGAGATGGCAGCTAGTTTTCGAATTGTTGAAATATCTACGCAAATTTGTGACTAATGTAGATTAGGAAAGTGTTTAGCATTGTTTAGAGCAGAATACGGTCGCCACCTAGGGAGGCATCATAAACTCAAAAAAGACGGGTGGAACTGGATGTTTACTGTGATCCATTTATTTTGTCTAAATTTCCATTTAAATTTGTGAATTATTTTGGTGGGTTCCAGGTACGATATAGAAAGACGCAAACTGTCATAACAGGATGCAAACTGTCGATTAACGATCCTAAAATTTTCCACTAGACTAAAAGGAGATCTAGAGCTGCTTTGGAACTCCAGCTTATGCTGTGAATCACAAGACAGCTGAAACTAAAACAATACTTTTACATCGGTGACATCCGGACTGGTCAATGATGTCACCTAATGGATCGTATCCTTTTCAGGTGTACTATTCTTGTATCTGCCTGAAGTGACGTAAGGAAATAGCGAGTGAGGTGGAGTAGTTGTTAGCACACAGGACTCGCACTTGGAGCAACGACGGTTCAAACCCACGTCCGGTCATCGAGGTTTAGGTTTCTCGTTATTTCGCTAAATCGCTTCAGGCAAATGCCGGAATGGTTCCTTTGATAAGGGCACGGCAGACTGCGTTCCCTATCCTTCAATAATCTCATGGCACCGATGATCTCGCAGTTTGGTCCCCTTCCCCGAAACAACCAATCAACGAACCAAATTATGGAAAGTAAATAAATTTCAGCGGAGATAGCTGCACAAATCGACTCGTATTAAACTCCAGCGCGTTGACCTCTCCGCCATCATGTCCTGCACTTCCTACTCATCCACATTCAAAATATACTTCGTAGCTGACGAAGAAGGTTGATATGGGCATCTGGAAATAGATGCATTTGCGAAACCTGTTTCCTTCCTCTTTTGGCGTCGTAACTCTCAGCAAATTGCTCATACGAAGGCTACTCCTTTATCAAGGGGTGCTGTGTCATGAAGTCTAATCCACAGTGAAAATCCTATGGAACCTTGCCCGGATGTCTGGGGTAGTGTCCCGGCTATGCCCGGTGATCGCGACATGTCACACTTATCAGTCTTGAGGGCAGAGAGAGCAAGTAAAAATTCCTAAAAATATTGTCTCAGGCCAAGTACAAGTGTCTGCCGAGACATTTCGCCTGATTACGTGCAGCTCACGTAACTTAAACGGTCGGCGATTTCCTTCTTCATGACACTTCAGACCACACAATGCAGTGGCAGTGAACATGCTACTGCAGCATTTCCCATGGAAAGTCTTTGACCACCAACCTACGGTCGCAGGTTCGAATCCTGCCTCGGGGATGGATGTGAGTAATGTCCTTAGGTTAGTTAGGTTTAAGTAGTTCTAAGTTCTAGGTGACTGATGACCTCAGATGTTAAGTCTCATAGTTATCAGAGTCATTTGAACCATTTTTGCAGCACGTGTCCCTTCAGGTTTCCGCTTCACTGTGACATTGGAAACACTGGACCTAGGTATGTTTAGGAGTATGGAAATCTCGCGTACAGGCGTATAACACAAGTGACACCCAATCACCTGACCACGTTCAATATCCAGGAGTTCCGCGGAGCGCCCCATTCTGCTTTCTCATGATGTATAATGACTACTGAGATCGCTGATATGGAGGGCCTGGCAGTAGGTGGCAGCACAATTCACCTATTATAAAAACCCTATAATCTTGGGGATGTCCGGATATTTTTGATCTCATAGTGTACTATGCCTGAAAATAGAATGAGAAAATGTTTCGTGCTAGGAGCCCTCAAAAGTAAGTTAGACATTTTCATGGTAGGCCAAACTGACACAGATACATTAAACAATTTTGGAATTTGTCATCAGCCTGTGTAAACACCACTAGGAGCCTTCTATAAATCGTTCAACTACCCGACGATAGAACCCCGCTTGTTGGTCACTGAGCCATTCCAGAACCGCCACGGAATATCTTCATCCCCGGAAAAGTGTGACTGCTTTGAATTAGTTCCACGATGGCTTCGACATTGGTGCCTGTGTTCGATATCGGTATCAATGAAATTCCTTACTGATCAGCGCCAGCCTCGTCTGTGCAGCGCTAGTCATTTCAGTACGGCAGGACGCGATATTACATTTTGTCCACATGCCGCCAGAGATGACTGTCAAACTGTACGCAATTTAGACGTTTTGCTCACACAAATCGTACTGTATCGCGCAGCTCAACTTCCGAACACCTTTCCAGCCACCGCGACATTTCAATCTCCCACTGTGATACAGTTATTATCCGTTCCGCTGCGGAGTTGTGTCTGCAGGATATCCAGGATATGTGCCTTCTTCTGACAACAGGCTTCTCTTGTTGCGTAGTGACCTTAGCGGTGACGACATTTGTAACTTACCTTCTTAAGTCGCAGCGTATATGGGGCATTCAGCTATTTTTTATTCAAATGCAAAAATATATTAAGTGCACTGCATAACTTGAAAGCCTTACATCAAGGCAACGCACATCTGAGTCAACTATTCCGGGTTTTATTCACTACCTCAGATAGATAAGATGCACGGCATGGAACATTTTTATTGTTAGTATTGGCTTAGGGTTTGGTAATCGGAGGCATTTCTTCATTCTATATGTATCGCCTTTGTCATCTCGTTCCTCCTCTTCTTCCTCACTCTCTTCTACGTCTTATATCCTGTATTGTCACTGTGGATGTATACGTCGTTGTTGATTGTATAGCTGGTATTACGAGGGCGCACTGAAACGTAATGCCTCTGACATTTTTATCTGAAACTATTATAGATTTTTAAATACAACATATCCTATTAATGTTCGATATGTGTATTTTTCATGCCTACATATTTCTTTCCCATCGTAGTCGCTCTAGTGACGAACGTATTTTTCCCAACGAAAGACCAGCTTGTGGATAACTTCACTGTACAATGTTTCGTTTCTTTTATAGATGTAAAACCTCACATTTGCTTGCACTGATCCAACAGTATCAAAGTGGAGGCCTCGAAGGTAGTCTTCAAGTTTTGAAAAGTGCTGGAAATGAGATGGGAAATAGTCGGGAGTCTATGGAGGATGGTCGATGACAGAAAACACAAGGTGACAGATTGTTTCAGATGTCGCAGCGCTCTTTTTTGTGGAAGAATTCTTAGAATTGGTACTTGACGTCTCCTGAGATTATGTTTCTCATGCAACGACATAGTTACATGACACACAATCACGTTACACGATCAAATTCGGAGCACTCTAGCGCCAGAGTGTTGCAACTTGCGTCAGTGAAGTGGAAAAGCCGACCGAGTAATACACGTGACATGTAATACCTCAATCGACACTGAAAACGGAATAAAAATTTCGTAGTCGCTAATATACATTGCACACTCGTACATCGAAAAAATATATCGTGTTATTGTTGTCAGCTAGTAAACATTCTCTTATTCTGTAGCGGAAGGCATATACACACATACAACCTGTAATCACCTTTATTTCTTCAAACCATGCTATCATTTTGATAAGCAGCTATCTTCAATTAGACGCTGAAACTAAATGGGAGATTACGGGAAAGGAAACAAATGAGGAACAGAAAACGCATGGTGCAAAATATAACCTAGAATCAGGCACAACAAGTTCCGTTATTTACCCGATTCAGAAAAAAATAAATAAAACGTCGATCCAGAGTATCTAATGATACAATAAAACAGGAGCACTTGACGGGACATCTTCAAGATTTATCAGTAAATTTTTAGCTGTGTTTCGCTGCAGTCGTAGTAAAGCACTAAGCTGCTTATATTTCCTGCGTCTATCTTGTGACCGTCACTGGAAGTTCTAGACTTGGTACTTATCCGACGTACATTGAATGGAGTTGAACTATAGTTTTTACAATTATGAGCTTCTTGCACTCCGAAAGCAGGTAGAGCATCTAAGTAGTACTTGTATCGCAGTGTAGTATAGACCTCTATGGTCCACTAAAAGCCCCAACCCTCTGCCCATGCTTGCTTGGCCAGTTCCCACATCTATAACCTGAACTCTGACGATGGTAAAATGTCATTCATTACACGGCCAGAAATACTGACCTCCTTTGGAATCTATTAGGCCTTGTCATTTCAAAATAATCCGAAATGACCTCGGCCCCGCAACAAGATGATTTTCGTCTCTTCGCTCATTTTGCAAGGTAATTTTCTGGACCTCAGTATTTATTTTACTGATCCACAGTCAATGTTGAATACATTGGTATTCGTTTTTGGAGTAAGACGCCACAGGACGTTCTGGAGCCCCTCTTGACGACCAGACTTGAGGGACTCACGAATCACTATCGCCTCTGCTGTAAAAATTGAAAATTATGTTCACAGACGAAATTGCTTGGAATATTTCAGTTTCGTGACAAGAAATACTCGTTGTATTTCTGAATACTCCTGAATTGACAAGACGTCAATATAGGCATGAACAGTGGCGTCCAGTAAGCATTAACGTAAGCACAGAGACTTGAGCTGATTGTGTCACATATATTATTCGTAAAACTATAATAAGGAATCTAGACTTTTGCAAAATGATGTAGAAATGGAATTCCAAATCGATCCATACAGATATCTGTTTGAATCCAAAGATAGATGATACGCACCGAGTCTAATGCAGAAACCAATAGAGAGCAAAGACGACACTTTTCCAATGTGGATCCTATATGAGGAAGAGTTTCTTTCATTTCTCGTAGGAGAGAGATTAATCTACACTTGGACTGAAACTTTCTGACGGGTTAAAACTGTGTACCGGACCGAGACTCGAACTCGGGACCTTTGCATTTCACGGCCAAACACTCTACCAACTGAGCTACCCAAGTACGACCCACAACCCGTCCTCAACGCTTCAACTCGGTCAGTGCCTAATCTCCTACCTTCACAGAATTGAAGCTGTGTGGGCGAATCGAGAGTCGTGCTTGGGTAGCTCAGTCGGTAAAGCAATTTTCCGTAAAAAGAAAAAATCCCGAGTTCGAGTCTCAGTCTGGCACACAGTTTTAATCTGTCAGGAAGTTTCATCGCAGCGCACACTTCTCTGCAGAGTGAAAGTCTTATTCGGGTTACAGTTGGAATGCTGTCTCTCCAGGTCAATAAATTTTCTGGCCAAGTTCTTTGCTGTCAAGCACTGCATCTAACAAGTTCTCGCTGGTCTGGGTTCCAGAAATAATTTCTGAGTGTCCTTTTTGTAGTCCAAACATCAGACATCTTAATGCCTCTATTTATCGTTTTACAATAATTTATGCCGTTAGGGAACTTACGTGTTTTTTACAGTTCGTTAGTCTTAGTATCTGTCTTCTAGCAGAGCAGGTTGTCTTCTCAGGGTACGTAGATTTCATATTGTTTAAGGATAC
This sequence comes from Schistocerca americana, assembly GCF_021461395.2. NCBI lineage: Eukaryota > Metazoa > Arthropoda > Insecta > Orthoptera > Acrididae > Schistocerca > Schistocerca americana. The sequence continues at coordinate 191,976,575 of NC_060124.1, read as the reverse complement.
AGGGTACTTACAAATGGAAGGAATAATCGAAATTTTTTAATGGCTTTATTAATTTCTATAGTCTTTCCTGATTACATCGATATTTATTCAGTATAGGGTTTCAAATGAAAAATGAGCTATATATACCAAATTTTAAAGTTAAAGTCATATATTCCGCCACGCCCCCTTTATTTCCGTTACAGAAACCAGTATTATTTCGAATATAACTGTGAACCTTCTGTTTGCAGCGGTTATACGTAGAATACATTGTATATGTTCGTAACAGTGCAGCTTTCTAGTGTCAGTAGCTGATTATCTTTGCTAGTTGTACTTTTGTTTCGCTGAAGCAGTTTGTTCACATCTTACTGAATGTTTGTTGCTCAAGTGCTACATCTGTTTGTGGAAGTACTTATACTTTAGTGTGCAATAAATACGAACTATGTCACGCATCAAGAAATTCAATATAAGTAAATGCCGTGGTAACCAGTTCACAAACAAAGCAAACCACACTGTTGAAAGTAACCTATGAATCAAATCTTCAGGGATGAATCTCCCATATGTCACGCCTCCTAGTGATTCAAATTTTTATCTGAACAATGGCGCTGTTTGTAGTGGATTTGTTGTAGCTTATGTGGACATCTTATCTTCTTTGATGAAGGGAGTGGCTAAATGTTCACAATGTGATGATGTAGGCTGCCTGGAAATAACTGAACAATAAAGTAGCAAGAAGGGCTTAACGTCAAATTATTGTTCTCTGTAGATCCTGCAATAAATCTACCTCGAAAATGACTTTGAACATTGTGCAGAATTCATATGATATGAATTTTAAGTTAGTGTATGCAATGCGTGCACCAGGGAAAGGAAAAAAGGCTGCTCAAACGTCTTGTGATTTGATGGACCGTCTTCCTCCTCCCAGTAGGTTCATCAAGTACATAAAAATTCTTTTAGCTGCCTTGACGCTTGTGTCTAAGCCATCTGTGAAACGTGCAATAGAAGAAACTGTAACTCTTAGTGGAACCAAGGACATTGCGGTTGCACTCGATTAGACAAGGCAACGTCGAGGACATCGTTCATTGAATGGTCTTGTAAGTGCTACGTCTCTGGATAATGGAAAAGTAGTTGATGTTGAGCGATTATCTAAGTACTACCACATCTGCCATGGTAACACTGAATGACATATTGAACATCAATGTTCTAAGAATTATGATGCTTACAGTGGAAGTATGGAGTGTGATGGAGCTCTAAAATGTTTCAGTGGTCGGTGCTTGTTTATAACGTTACATATGCGAAGTACCTAGGCGAAGGGGACTCTAAAGTTTTCATTAAAATTAATGAGTTCAACGTTTATGGTGATACGTTGGTAATACGTTGGCATTGGCCAAAGAGGATGGGTGCTAGATTGGGGAAGCTATGAAGAGAAATGAAAGGAAAGTTTCTATCTGATGGAAAATCTCTGTCTGGCCGAGACAGATTGACAGATACTGAAAGAGACCTTCTTCAGAGTTATTATGGACTGGCCATTAGACGAACTGCACCTCTGAATGATGTTACGGCAATGAGAAAAGCTGAAGGGGCACCTACTTCCATAAGTTGTCGCCAGATGACCACCCTGTTCGCGGACTTTGACCTAAAGAAGCAGATTCTTGGTGTAGTTACCAAAAAGCAAAGTAAAGTGGTCAAAACTACCATCATAAGCATTCTCTTCTTGAGCTTGTTACGAATGAAATGAAACTAATTGTTAGAGATCTGAGTGACCACGTTTTGCTTAGTAAATGTCTTGCAATACTCCATACTTATGTAGTAGACTTAACCTTTATTGCATAATCAACTAAATTATAGAAAAAATAACATTTTTATTGGGAAAAAATTATAAAAACTAAAAAGAAAGATGTGGTATTTTTTTATCCTTATAATATCTATAAGACGTGGAATTAAATAGATCTAGTTCCTCAGCCATCATGTCAAGCACATCTGGTAAAAATTTGATCTCCTTCATATTTATAACATTGGCTTAAATTGTACCTCAATATGAGGAACCGTCTTGGAAAAAAGAATGCATCAATTTTTTGTAATCTTTTTAATAATCCAAAGCAGTCTCAAAAATATTCAAAATACTTTTAGTTTGATTAGGAAGTGTGCTGCATTACCTGATATTGACAAAAGATCTGTATAACATATGCATCACATATAGTGCCTGAAAGAAGTAGGTGTTGATTTTTACATAATATTGAGCCGGAAAACTACCCTGTATCCTTAAACGCTAGTGGACGTTATGCAATAATTTGTGAGGATTTCGTATTTCAGTATGCCACAGAGTCGTCAACCTGTAACGAAGAACCATGTCGTTTTTGGGATAGAGAGATCAGTCACATCTAGTACCCTGAAGAAGTGTAGTAGGCTACGTGCGCTAGATCCGTTTCTAGCGCCACGTCTATCGTGTTCTCCATTATTTCTTGAAGGGGCGACACTTTCCCTAGCTGATGTTCGAAAAGCTGATAGGAAACTATTTTACGCCTCTTACTGTCAGTTTGTTGCCAGAACATAAGGGAAATTATCTGATCTTTAATATTCATGCAGTATTAAATAGAAATCTTGGCATCTGCTGACGAGCATAACGAAAAGGCCCCAACGGAGCCGCTTTTGTGAGGAAGAGACATCAGAATACGACATGCATCGTTGGAATTAAGAATATGAGAACAATAATATCGGCAGCAGCGGTCGTACGACGTTTGATATCACACATTACAAATTACAAATTCTATATACCGTCAACATAGAAAAACATAACAGTTAACAAACAGATTTGTTCGCTAGGTGGTGTGTTCTTCTATTATGTGTATCCTAAAAGGGGCATCGTGTTAGAGTTACTATATTAGAGTACAGTGTCAAAATATGAACTATACACACTTCAAAATCGTTAAGGCTTTCACCGCCACTTGTTGACAAGCTGCCTTCTGGCTTCTTTCTCGGACTCTTCGGCCGGCGTTTGTCTGATGATTTTCTGACGTTTCGCCATTACGAGTGGTTGACATTGTCGTAGCTTCATCCTCCATTGCTGGTGGTGGACTGGAGAGGAGCTCGCGAGCGCAGTCAATATGTTACTGGTTCGCCAACGACCTAGTGCTTCTCTGCGGTCATTTGCGGTGCGCTACTCCTCTTGCTACCTGCAAAGGTCATACGCTGCAACTCGGAAATCCAGGATCCGTTTACCTTGATGATTTGTTCATTCTTGCTGAACCTAGTCTCGCCTCTGTGTATTACTATAGCTTCTCTGAACAAGCGGGTGTGATAGCTATTTTCTACAGCCAGAAAATCACTGTCGGCAAATTTTACTATGTTGTCGGTGTAACGAAGCGTGTGCTCTGTCATGCGCGATTTCTCCAGCTGCAATGTCGGTTATGTTATGTGATACTGGGGTTGATTGAGTGCTGGAATGACTGGACGATGAGTCAACACCAGGATCAAAGGGTCTTAATAAAACTTTCAAGCGTTCGTCTGGCTCAAGAAGACGTTGTACTTCCGGCATTGCTTTAGGTCAAAGAGTTGTAAGCATTATTTGAATTGTGCAGTGAAGAAGCAAAGCCCCATACAGATACCTTTGAAAATTTGTGGAAATGTTGTCAACGCACGATTTGGCATGTTCCACAGCGTAGGATAGTTATTATGATCCACTCCTAGGAAAGAGTCCGTCGAGGGCTTTAGCATTCACTTTAGCAGTTTCAGCTGAAACGGTGATCACAAAATATGGTCAGATACTATGACTAGTGGTGGAAAAGGGGCACTAGAGTCGTAAGGAAAACCTCGTTGTCAACACCAACATCTAACATCTTGTCCGGGTTCCAATTAATATTTAAGAGTTATCTTCTTGTATTCCAAACAGCTGACAACTTAATTGTATTCATCGTTTCACACTAAATTATCCAGTTCTATTTTTTTGCAGCCTGTTAGTTTTAGCATCTGTCTTACAGCGGTGAAGGATGTCTTCTCAAGATAAAGAGATCTTATAGTGAATATGCGATATTCAATTCTGCGCAGTCATGTGTGAGGATTCCGTATTCCGCCATATCACAGATTTGTTGACCTGGAACGAAGAAGCGTAAAACAGTGCGAGCCGATGAAGTAGTTTATAAAGTAGCATAGCACGGGTAAGGTTTCTTCATGGTCATCAGAAGAGTTCTGGGAAGGTGTGAATAAGGTAGTAGGAATAAGTGGCAAGTGGTAAACAACTACAGCGAGGGTAAGCAGTAGTAGTAGGGCAGAACGAAGGAGTAAATGGCTGTGAGACATGAGACAGTGACAAAGATACACAAAGAGATAATGTCAACGAGCTGGGCTGCATCAGACAGTGATAACGAGTAAGAGGGAGTGAATGAGTATGAGCGGTTACAGCGAAGGACTAATGTATGTGAGCGAGTTACAGTTAGATTATGTTTCGTCAATGAGTGATGAGTTGCATGTTAAAAAGAGTGCCTTTATGATCCCACGCGAAACATTTGGGAAAAATTTATAAGTGCTGAGGAAAGTATAACGAGGCAACTGGTACATCACACATCAGTCAGAGTCACTTAAAAGAGGAGCGTATTCGTCTTTTTGTGCTCAGATAGGAAGTTTTCCTCTGGAACGCATTTCCCCAACTTGACATGTAACCGTTGAGAGTCCCAGAGAACACCAGAGATTTATTCAAGTGTTTCAATCCGCTTCCTTTATATTGCTTTACAGAGATAAATGTGCCGATAACATGCTGAATGATACAAAAACGTAATTGTATATGTGCTACCGATATCTACAGTCTTAAAGTAGAGGCGTGATCTGTGCTTCCGAAAAAGCATCTTCTTTCCACGGCAGGACAGGGACCCCGCCTTTCCACTCTGGTCTGCTCGACCAGATAAAGAAGAACTCCGCAAGCCACCTAACGGTGTGTGTAAGAAGGTACTTTCGGTACCACTATCCGATCCAACCAACCTGTCTCATTGGGAAGAATGATTGTCGCGAAGCCTCTGTATTGGCTACAATTTCTCGAATTTTCTCCAGTGGTCAATACGTGTGATGTGTTTGGGGGGAAGTAATACTTTGTCCGACTCCTCCTGAAAAGTGCTGTCCGGAAATTTCAATAGCAAATCTCTCCGTGATGTACAACGGCTCTCTTGTAAAGTCTGCCAGTGGGGTTTGTTTAGCGTCTCCATAACGCTAACTCGCCAGCTAAACAATCTCGTCATGAAACGTGCGGCTCTTCGTTAGATCTTCTGACAGGGATCCCAGGTAGATGAACAATACTCAAAAATCGGCGAACAAGCGTCTTATATGTCACTTCTTTCGTGGAAGAGCTAAATTTTCTTAAGATTTTTCCGATACGCCAGTCTACCGCGAACAACGTTTCGAAAACACAGGTTGCGGTTATATTTAGATACGAAATCTCTTGGCTGACTCTATTGTCGACGGACGAATGAACACTCCACTGAATGATCCTGAAAACCGCGATAAGTAATAATGCCTAGAATACCATTTCTTAAATCTCTCATGTATAACCGTGCTTTGGTGGGGGACAGTACCTCGGTTGTTAATATGATGCTTCAGATGTTTTGTTTGTCTTGATAGCGTCTGTCATTGGTCGTGAAAGTCCTGAACACCGCTGGTGTGCCTGCCTCACGATATGACCAGAAGGACTCATTGTTCAACGTGAATATAGGAAGGAGGGAAATAGTCCGTGAGCTTCCACCAGTCTTCGTGTGATATTTTACTGTTGTAGGTTATTTTTTCCGACAGACTGAGGAAAGGGTCAATTCAACAAAAAATTACAAACTTCTGACCCCTCTGCATTAAAAGTTTGAGGTGGTGTCATTTTGCTGACTTAATGTATAAACTCTGAGTCACATGTGTTGTAACATTCTTTTGTGTTCGCAGGTACTATACAGCATTTTATGCTGTCTGTGTCTTCCCTGCAGGAAGAAGACACATCGTTTTGGGGGCAAATCAAAGAAAGCGCATTTGACAGAAGTCTATGATGACCGTAAAGTGGACATGGAGAAGGTGAGCATTTGGCAACGCCAAGGTGTATGAAAATCGCAGACCCACTAGCGTTTCCTTATATCGCATGTTATCCATATTTTCTATGCTCGCACATTGAGATTCATGCACAGGAGAGACAAATTTTTTCAATTGTCATTTTAGCTCATTGACGCAAATATAACAAGCATTTACACAATCTGTGTTCGTACGGAGTCTGTATATTGTATTACATGAATGTAGATGTTAACGGTCTGAGGGAAGAAGGCTATACACTTAAATTCGCAGTACTAGGAGGCAGTTTCTATACGCAATGTTACGATCAGTTAAAACGCTGGGGACAGCGGCATGTTGTGTTTGAGAAATAGTGAAACAAGGTGCATCAGAACGCAACCGAAAATTACATTTAGACGTTACTGTTACGGATATGTACGTCAAATCGTTAAAACATCAGTCTGGAAGGATTAAACACCGTTCGTTTTGACAATATTCAGGAGTAGCAATTGGCAGACGGTCAATTATTTTAGGAAAGCTTTATACTTTATATTGTATACTTTCACTTCTTTTAGTACACATGACTCTGACAAGCCACACTGCCGGAAACTAAGCGGTCATAAAATAGTGGCACAGTAGATTCTAATACGTCTAGGCTTATTTACGTTATCAGTATTCTTCCCAGAGCGTATCTCTGTGGAGTGTAACGTGTTTTCCCATTTCTGGCATCATGAAATTAACCAGAGTTATTGGACAGATCATTCATTTCATGACGTCATTAATGAGGATCTGCGTTTAGTGAACATTTAGTTTTCTGCAGTCTAGGGAATTTAAGTCTAGGGAATTTAAGGAGATGGGACCTGGATAAACTGAAAGAACGAGAGGTTGTAGAGAGTTTCAGGGAGAGCATAAGGGAACAATTGACAAGAATGGGGGAAATAAATACAGTAGAAGAAGAATGGGTAGCTCTGAGGGATGAAGTAGTGAAAGCATCAGACGATCAAGTAGGTAAAAAGACGAGGGCTAATAGAAATCCTTGGGTAGCAGAAGAAATATTGAATTTAATTGATGAAAGGAGAAAATATAAAAATGCAGTAAATGAAACAGGCAAAAAGGAATACAAACGTCTCAAAAATGAGATCGACAGGAAGTGCAAAATGGCTAAGCAGGGATGTCTAGAGGACAAATATAAGGATGTAGAGGCTTGTCTCACTAGGGGTAAGATAGATACTACCTACAGGAAAATTAAAGAGACCTTTGGAGAGAAGAGAACCACTTGTATGAATATCAAGAGCTCAGATGGCACCCAGTTGTAAGCAAAGAAGGGAAGGCAGAAAGGTGGAAGGAGTATATAGTGGGTTTATAGAAGGGCGATGTACTTGAGGACAATATTATGGAAATGGAAGGGGATGTAGATGTAGATGAAATGGGAGATACGATACTGCGTGAAGAGTTTGACAGAGCACTGAAAGACCTGAGTCGAAACAAGGCCCCGGGAGTAGACAACATTCCATTGGAACTACTGACGGCCTTGGGAGAGCCAGTCCTGACAAAACTCTACCATCTGGTGAGCAAGATGTATGAGAAAGGTGAAATACCCTCAGAATTCAAGAAGAATATAATAATTCCAATCCCAAAGAAAGCAGGTGCTGACGGATGTGAAAATTACCGAACTATCAGTTTAATAAGTCACAGCTGCAAAATACTAACGCGAATTCTTTACAGACGAATGGAAAAACTGGTAGAAGCGGACCTCGGGGATGATCAGTTTGGATTCCGTAGAAAGGTTGAAACACGTGAGGCAATACTAACCTTACGATTTATCTTAGAAGAAAGATTAAGAAAAGGCAAACGTACGTTTCTAGCATTACTTACAGAAAGCTTTTGACAATGTTGACTGGAATACTCTCTTTCACATTCCAAAGGTGGCAAGGGTAAAATACAGGGAGCGAAAGGCTATTTACAATTTGTACAGAAACCAGATGGCAGTTATAAGAGTCGAGGGGCATGAAAGGGAAGCAGTGGTTGGGAAAGGAGTGAAACAGGGTTGTAGCCTCTCCCCGATGTTATTCAATCCGTATATTGAGCAAGCAGTAAAGGAAACAAAAGAAAAATTCGGAGTAGGTATTAAAATTCATGGAGAAGAAGTAAAAACTTTGAGGTTCGCCGATGACATTGTAATTCTGACAGAGACAGCAAAGGATTTGGAAGAGCAGTTGAACGGAATGGACAGTGCCTTGAATGGAGGATATAAGATGAACATCAACAAAAGCAAAACGAGGATAATGCGATGTAGTCAAATTAAATCGGGTGATGCTGAGGGAATTAGATTAGGAAATGAGACACTTAAAGTAGTAAAGGAGTTTTGCTATTTAGGGAGTAAAATAACTGATGATGGTCGAAGTAGAGAGGATATAAAATGTAGACTGGCAATGGCAAGGAAATCGTTTCTGAAGAAGAGAAATTTGTTAACATCGAGTATAGATTTAAGTGTCAGGAAGTCGTTTCTGAAAGTATTTGTATGGAGTGTAGCCATGTATGGAAGTGAAACATGGACGATAATTAGTATGGACAAGAAGAGAATAGAAGCTTTCGAAATGTGGTGCTACAGAAGAATGCTGAAGATAAGGTGGGTAGATCACGTAACTAATGAGGAGGTATTGAATAGGATTGGGGAGAAGAGAAGTTTGTGGCACAACTTGACTAGAAGAAGGGATCGGTTGGTAGGACATGTTTTGAGGCATCAAGGGATCACAAATTTAGCATTGGAGGACAGCGTGGAGGGTAAAAATCGTAGAAGGAGACCAAGAGATGAATACACTAAGCAGATTCAGAAGGATGTAGGTTGCAGTAGGTACTGGGAGATGAAGAAGCTTGCACAGGATAGGGTTGCATGGAGAGCTGCATCAAACCAGTCTCAGGACTGAAGACCACAACAACAGTCTAGGGTGGCTTGCAACTTTCATGTTGTCTATGAGCCTTCGGATTCATCTCATTCGTCAATAGCATACGAGATCTCAGCAGGATGATGGCAGCAAACTGAATGTAGCAAACTTTAAGGAAATTATAGTCGTAATGGGAGGATATGCTGATGGATTGATCTGTGGGCTCATTTATGAGTTCTATGCGTAAAACCCCCTTGCTGCCACCCACCATCATGCTTACTTGATGGTTTCTAGCCATTCCACGACCGATTCGAGGATCAGGCAAATACTTTCTTTGTTCCAATAGCGAGATGAAGCTGCGGGAATAAATGGAAATGAACAAGTAACAAAATACCGTGACAAGCTCCTTACAGTCTTCTTCTGGAGGCTATACCAGACGCTGCTACAATTCTCCCCAACTTTGTGTTGTTCTTTTCATTTGTTGACAATTTTAGAGTTTTATTAATGTCTTTGAATTTTCATCTACTGGACTTCTGTACCTGGACTCGAATTTCTTTCCAAGTCCTTCGTTCCTACATGTTGATAATTTGTTTTTCCCTCAACAAATGTCCAACGCCATTTCTCTTCCTTTTTTGGCTGGTCTCTGAGGTGTTTCTCTGTTCCTTGGTCTCTTGCAGAACAGCTTCGCTAATTTCTCTATCTGTCCAGCAGCTTATCAGCCTCTTCTACGAATTTCAACATTGCATTCGGTTCGAAGCGCCTTCTGTCTGACTTCCAGAATGATCAGCTTAACCAGTCATATAGGAGCACATCCAGAATGAACGCCTTAGCAAAGGTTTATCTTTTTTTATCTCTATTCTGCACTACACGACTACAGAGGATCGTCGTGACTTATACCTCATTTCCCATGTATAATAAACAGTTTTTTTCCCTAGTACTTGTCTTCTTCATCGATAGCACCTTTAGCTGAGACTGTTCTTTTTTCCTGTTACTATCGTTCATGTGCTGCCTTCAGAAATTAAGGTCCCTAAATAATAGTCATGAACTCTGTTTGTTTAATCTCTCTCATCTACGATGCAAGACGACCTCCACTTTTCTGCCGTGCTTTTAATGATAGATTTGGCTTTTGGCTATTTATTCATCTTCAGCCTTTCTTACAATTGCTGAAAAATTTTAAAGTGTGTTTTACATACGGCTTTCACTATTTTTCTATGATACAGTATGATCTTTAAGTGCGATACAATGGAGTAATTCCCTCTACATTAACTCCAGATTTCCTTCCTTTGAAGTTCCTCACACCTTTCTGATGATATGGTTAAACAAATACAGAAACAATGAGCAGATCTTCTAGGCCATTTATAATTTGGTATTTACGTTATTTTCCGTCACTATCTATCCGTAAGGTTTTGTTTTTTGTACATGTTTCATAATGATTTACTACCTTTCCTGTGTCAGTGTGTCTCTTACAAGACCTTGCAGAGAGACATGGATTTGATTTCTCTGTTCTAGACCTTAGGTAGCTCCCTTATAGACTTTGTTTAATGGACGACTGTAGCAGTGGCTGAATTACCTTGTCAGATTGAGGCAGATGTCCGAGGCGGTCCGGAAATCTGATGATGTTGCTTACAGCAAGATTTAATTTTTCGACGTTGCTCAGGACAAACGTTGGAATGATGACACAAGGATGGAAACAAACCGGAAATATGATACGTCACAGACTCTTTCTTGACTGTAGGCACCAAACAGCGAGGCGGTAATTTCAAATTACGAAGTCTGAAGACAGTGAACCAGATCGATGAAAGGTATATAGGCATAAATCCCCGCTGAATGCCTTAACAACGTCTCTGACAACCATTCCTTGTAACCAGTTTTGACATTAGCAACGTAAACAGGGCAAGTGCGCTCATTTAACAGTTATTAGGATGCAATGACTTTTCAGAATTTCCGTCATCGACCTTACGGTGGTAGACAGGATACGAGAGTTTCATCACAATTACACAACGCCAACTTTGTGATTTGTGTGTGATGATATCGTCAACTCAGCACGAAATGTGGTCTAAGAGAGACATAGGATGAATGAAACTTTGGATTTTAGCCATAGAGTTTAGTGTTGTGCTGTGGAAGGGGGGGGGGGGGGGCAAGGTGTTCGAACATAGATTATCTGAAATCAATGTGTTCACGTTGTTCCACCTGACAGCGCGACTACACTGTTTGATGGACAACTACAGCTCTTGTTCCACTGAAGCATAGATGCTGGAACGATACAAAAACATAAGATGATATACATTTGGCACGAAAACCTTATAAACAAACTGATAGCGAATTGCGTATTAGAAAGCAATTCTGTAACTGGCCAACCAGAACACATTCCTAGGGATGCACCAAGTCTGAGAAAACGGCATATAACAGGACAATAACTAAAAAAAATTACAGTGTCCATAGACAGAAATGTGTCTAATATTACGGGCGTTAACTGGCAAACGAAAGGTACAATTAATAAATTTGGAGCAACTGCAAACGTAGAGATCCAAATACAGAAAAGCGTGTGTTGAGTCTGAATGTATTATACGTGGCTTCATACTTTTCTTGCAACAATTAACCTCGGAACATCTGACGTATAAGTTGTTAGCAACTGCATAGGATGTAATGTTAATTCAATTTGATTCGCAGAGAATTTAGAGTAGTATTATCACCACAAAGCTACATTTTCGTTAACAACCTTTTATGTTTATAGCTGCTACATATCTGAAATTTGGTGGAAATTAAAATTGTCTGCAGCAACGTGTCTCGGACTCGGGAACTTTGAATTCCGTGGGCACTTGCTACCTGGACAAAACTAACAAAACACGACCCACGACCCGTCCTCACAGCTGTACGTCCAGTAATAACTTATTTGCTAAGTTATGAATTCAAAGAACGGCAAAGGTCCCGTATTCGATTCTCAGTCTAACATATTCTCGCTTTCATACAGGGTGTTACAAAAAGGTACTGCCAAGCTCTCAGGAAACATTCCTCACACACAAATAAAGAAAAGATGTTATGCGGACATGTGTCCGGAAACGCTTAATTCCATGTTAGAGCTCATTTTAGTTTCGTCAGTATGTACTGTACTTCCTCAATTCACCGCCAGTTGGTCCAATTGAAAGAAGGTAATGTTGACTTCGGTGCTTGTGTTGACATGCGACTAATTGCTCTACAGTACTAGCATCAAGCACATCAGTACGTAGCATCAACAGGTTAGTGTTCATCACGAACGTGGTCTTGCAGTCAGTGAAATGTTTACAAATGTTGAGTTGGGAGATGCCCATTTGATGTATGGATTAGCACGGGGCAATAGCCGTGGCGCGGTACGTTTGTATCGAGACAGATTTCCAGAACGAAGGTGTTCCGACAGGAAGACGTTCGAAGCAATTGATCGGCGTCTTAGGGAGCACGGAACATTCCAGCCTATGACTCGCAACTGGGAAAGACCTAGAACGACGAGAACACCTGTGTTGGACGAGGCCACTGTTCGTGCAGTTGACGATAACCCTAATTTCAGCGCCAGAGAAGTTGCTGCTGCACAAGGTAACGTTGACCACGTATCTGTACGGAGAGTGCTACGGGAGAACCAGTTGTTTCTGTAACATGTACAGCGTGTGCAGGCACTATCAGCAGCTGGTTTGCCTCCACGGGTACACTTCTGCGAATGGTTCATCCAACAATGTGTCAATCCTCATTTCAGTGCAAATGTTCTCTTTACGGATGAGGCTTCATTCCAACGTGAACGAATTGTAAATTTTCACAATCAAGATGTGTGGGCTGACGAGAATCCGCACGCAATTGTGCAATCACGTCATCAACACAGATTTTCTGTGAACGTTTGGCAGGCATTCTTCGTGGTCTTCATTGGGCCCCATGTTCTTCCACCTACACTCAATCGAGCACGTTATCATGATTTCATACGGGATACTCTACCTGTGCTGCTAGAACATGTGCCTTTACAAAGTACGACACAACGTGTGGTTCATGCACGATGGGGCTCCTGCACATTTCAGTCGAAGTGTTCGTACGCTTCTCGACAACAGATTCGGTGAGCGATGGATTGCTAGAGGCGGACCAATTCCATGGCCTCCACGCTCTCCTGACCTCAACCCTCTTGACTTTCATTTATGGGGGCATTTGAAAGCTCTTGTCTACGCAACCCCGGTACCAAATGTAGGGACTCTTCGTGCTCGTATTGTGGACGGCTGTGATACAATACGCCATTCTCCAGGGCTGCATCAGCGCATCAGGGATTCCATGCCACGGAGGGTGGATGCATGTATTCTCGCTAACGGAGGACATTTTGAACATTTCCTGTAACAAAGTGTTTGAAGTCACGCTGGTACGTTCTGTTACTGTGTGTTTCCATTCCATGATTAATGTGATTTGAAGAGAAGTAATAAAATGAGCTCTAACATGGAAAGTAAGCGTTTCCCGACACCTGTCCACATAACATATTTTCTTTCTTTGTGTGTGAGGAATGTTTCCTGAAAGTTTGGCCATACCTCTTTGTAACGCTCTCTCTATCACTAGGTGTTTCGTGTATATATCTATGCAAATTAGCTTCACATATCTTAAACTTTTTGTATACATACAATTCCTTCCTTTCAATTGTCTGGTTAAATATTGCAGGATTCCGTAGCAGTAGCGACATTAACGTGCCTATCATTCCGTTTAGCGCTTTCCATAAATATCTTACCTCACTTTTCCATTGTGTTGCTGTCAGTTGTCCAACTCGTTTGATGTCTTAATTTTCTTAACTTATAACCGCCTTACGTAGCACCACACTTCGCACTCTAAACGTCACCGCTATAGATTGCTTACTTTATAAAAATCTGTTCCAGCCTGGTAAGACAAGTGTCTAGAAAATTCGCATTTATTACAAATATAACATCCCGTATCAATCGTAATATTAAAAGTAAACCACTCACACTTTCAGGTGTATGCCCGCTTGAGAAATAGGAGGGTGACGGAAGTTCCGTCTGTCTTCGAGATATTTCCCTGCCAATGGACCCCAGAATCCGCCAGTGCCATTAAGGATGGAGAGAAGAGTGTGGACTGTACGCTGAAGGACGGTTTTACAGAGGTAAGTCAGTATCAGTACTACCAAAAAATGGTTCAAATGGCTCTGAGCACTATGGGACTCAACTGCTGTAGTCATAAGTCCCCTAGAACTTAGAACTACCTAAACCAAACTAACCTAAGGACAGCACACAACACCCAGCCATCACGAGGCAGAGAAAATCCCTGACCCCGCCGGGAATCGAACGCTACCGCACGACCACGAGATGCGGGCTCAGTACTACCAGATAAAGTCCAAATTGCATCCTTTGCAGAATCAATGACTCTGCTGGATGACTTTCATTTGTAGATGAAGGACTAAATAAGAAATACATCTGACTGCAATTCAGTATGACTATCGTGCATCGTTTTACAAGAATCTAACGTAAATGTAAGGTGACACGCAATTATAGTACTCGGGCACGAAGCTTAACCTGCAAATGTTCTGGGGGCTCGGAATATACACTCGTCTGACACGTAATACCGTTCTTCGGAGCTCGAGCTTAACCAAATGAAAAACGAACGTTAACAGTTAATTAAGTACTCCGAGTTCTCCCTAGGCCTTTCGACGCGATACCTCAACGTCCAGCACACAAGATACGTCCGTAGGGAGGGTTAGTTTGAGTACCTGTGCATAAAACTAAGCACTTCCATACACTTGTATAAATGCGTGCCATAGATAAAAAAAAAAAGACGAAGGCGGAATTTGTGTGCAGTAACCTGAAGAAGTAGTACGAATACATCGTATAAAAATTTTCACGTTACCAGTGTGATGTAACGTAGATTACAGTTCCGAAGTCTGTAACGCTTACCAAAAGGCCATGCAGGTGAAGGTTTAGAAATTTGAAAAATAGTTGATAATAGTTGATAAGAAAATAAATAACGGCTGCAGACCACACGGAGAGGTGTTAGAGAGGGTCTTATAGAGGGGAGACTCTTAAACTAAAGATGACAATGCAGCCGTAGAGTCCACCTGTAGTTTTTCAGAATCGGAATTCAATGCTGACAGGTCGCCATCAAAAACGTGAATTCCGTGATGATGGGGAGGATAATCTAAGAGACATTACTGTGGAAACAGGGAGAGTTATTAAAATAAATTTATATTTCCGTTCGTAAACTCTCTCACTGGCAATTCCCTGCGTATTTCAGAATGTACTTGCACTTCAAATTTATATGGTGTAGTGTCGTAACTATTAAACAAGAAAAAAGCGTCACAAACGATACATTTGAAACATACCATACGCAATTAATAGCGTTTTTAGATCACAAGTTTCCTGACTGTTATCATTGTTCGTAAGGGTTTAATCATGTCACGCTACGTCGGCAATAAGCTGACTCTTCTATTCTATTTTCTCAGTTTCACCTTTCAAGTGCCTGGTTTAACTGTTCCTGGATGCCTTAGCAGGGGTCGTACCAAACTACACCTAATTCTACTAAGTGCACTCCATAAACATCTTTTCTTGCCTTTTCACACTTGTTCCTATCACATCTCTACATAATTCGATGGGTTAAATTTTAGCACACATGAACAGCACCGTGTTCAAAATCTTTAAGAGCTACATTTATCGGCTGCATATTTAATTTATAATCTGTTTAATTATTAAAGGTCACATATGTATACCTATAGATACGAAAGGTCCATGACGTCTTCCCTGAATTAATGATGGTAAAAACGAAACTTCCACAGGTTCGTGTGTTTGGGCGCTTCAAGGTGCAAAATGTGGCAGAAGAAATTCCAACGTTTGATGCCCACGAGTGCCAACTGCCTGCACAAGCTCGCAACCGCAGGAAGAGACGACAGAAGAAACATGAGGAGCACCTTGATGTGAGTCAATATCATTACTGTCATGAAAAACGAGCAGTTTGAATCTCAGATGCACTGCGGATTCAGCTACACTGGCAGATAATATTATTGAGAACCGCTCAAGCTCCGTAGTTTCTTTCAATACATGAGAGACTCCAATTGACACTCAAATTAACATGAAGAATAATGTGAGGGATTCATTCAATTACAGATCAATAACACTACCCTCAACTCTTTACAAAAACCAAAGTCAAGTCCAAGGTCGCACACAAGGATAAAACTGTGGGAAGGAAAGATTAGGCATAAACTTGAACAACAAGGAAGACGAAGAACAACGAAGACGTGACTCTCGTGAACATTGGTCAACGCACAGTATGAGCAATGCTCTGCTTTTTCTATTCTAACCTGAACATATCTTTATAATTGCAACACACATTAAAAGAACCGTATTTCCAGTTCACTGCATCCTATGGTTATGGCTTGTTTACTTAATATGTAATCCATTTAAGAATGCTGAGTCAGGTGTCTAAAGATAACTGCCTTTAGATATAAGCCATTCCAGCTGAGTCAGTGACGATAATCTCAAACCCCCCACAGGTCGAGTTTAGCTGGGACTTCGGCGAGGAAGAGGGGGCTGGAGATGTTCCACGTTCTGAGGACCACACTTGCGGAATGTGTGCAGAACCTAAAATTTTCCCGATGGAACCAAAGACTGATTTGCAGAATGCCCCACAGGAGGGCCGTACTGAGGTAAGTCGGTATCATTACTACCATGAATAGCTAGCATGAAGAAACGGCCTGACAGGGTGACAGTGGAGAAAAGCCAATTACACCTCCACCGCATGAATGGCAGAATCACCCTCTCTGCAAGTTTTTTTTTTAATTCTCTTTCGCTCCAGATATGGTTTCATACTATAAAATAGAGTCGACCGTCATATTTACATGAACGACTATACTAGGGACTCACTTTATTACAATCCAGTGGTACTAACGGCCATTGATTGCAAGACGTTAGAGTAAACTTAAGCTCGAACGCAATAATACTACAGAGATACAGTAAGCTTGACTTGTAAAATTGCCATAAGTCGGAATATCCCTAGCGTGACATATGTCAGCCTAAAAGGGCTTGATATGCACATATTATAGACGACAGTCTTGGTGATTCACAATTGACCGAACTCTAATGCTCCTCTTTTGTCCATCGGTATCGTATGCTCGAGGTAAACGTGTAAGATTAGTAGCTGACGTTCAGTCTGTGATGAAGGCATTATACACGTAGTGAGATTTCGAATTGTGACTGACATCGGTTGTCTCAGTGTTAACGCGACTATGATGACAACAGTGGTAAGCGATTTATGGAAAGCTGGAAAACTTAAATACGGGTGGCAAAAGAAATATTAACAGAGTGCATACTGATTGCCAGTCCTTTGTCTGAACCAACTCATCAAGTTGCAGTTTGTTGCGGAAATACATCTTTGTTTACCTTGTGTCTTTCAGAAAGATGTAATACTTTACTCAAACATACAACTGCACCGAATTTGGACTTAATTTGGCTTGCAACTAAGGTTAACTTGATCTGTTGCTATCAGTGGGTTGCGTCCTTTTCCATTTTATGGAAAGAACAGAAGACATCGGCTACCCATCTCACTGTACTGTAAACGTAGACCGCAGATGCAGAGACTCGTCTCGCCAACACCCACTAAACAGAGATAATACTGCGAAGACCTATACGTATTACAGCGAAAACTGTGACGCCCTTCTATTATTGTGTAAGCGACATTAGGCAGATCTGTTTGTAGAACTAGCCGGCCGGTGTGGCCGAGCGGTTCTAGGCGCTGCAGGTTCGAATCCTGCCCCTGGCACGGATGTGTGTGATGTCCTTAAGCTAGTTAGGTTTATCTAGTTCCAAGTCCTAGGCGACTGATAACCTCTGCAGTTAGGTCCCACAGTGCTCGGAGCCATTTGAACCAGTTAATGTCAGTTGATCTACTCCCTTGAATCGGATATTTCACGGGATATGAAGCCGAGAGCGGGAAACAAATGAGTGTAAATACCATAAATTAACATGTTATGTAGGTGTGAGGGACAGGTAAAGCGCACAGAAATAATGGCAACACTACAACGATTGTTGCCGACGAGAAGGTTAATGTGCCACTTAACACAGACGATAGAAACGGAATCACTATTACACCAATTCAGCATGTTTGATAACGGCTACGATTGATCGATTCCTCGTAAATATTCAGTAGGATAAGGTTTCGAAATGAACTTATGAAATTTTCTATGACAAACACAAAGACCCTGCACGGGATCTCTTCATCTACGTTCGAAAATATCTCACACACAAAGTGCTTCTGTTACACATTGGTGCCGTCTGCTTTGCCCTATTGTGATACTGAGAACAATTGTTCTAATGTTGAGATTGACGTGATCCTGCAATTATATAACTGATGCAGAGTACGTGGGGGAGTAGACTGCAGGAATTTAAGAAATTGTTAGAGCATATGTGCAGTTGGCGAAGGCCAAGTGGAATCAATTCCAAAAGCCATAAAGAAAGAGCGGATGAAGGGAGCGTAGTCATCTCTGTACAGCTTCTGACAGACTTACTAGCAGAATTGAACCATATGGCATCCAGTCTGTACGTCCATACCGGTATTCATCATTGTTGATACCGAAGTTAAAGATGATTACTGTGGTATTACGACATTATTATTGAATAACAAGTTGTAACAAGAAATAAGGCATATATTTTGTTTTCTCCTGAGAATAATACTCTGCCTTCGATGTTAAAATGTTTGAACTGTGGATGTAACAATGTTGTGGCTTACCTTCTGTCACAGCCTGAGCAACGTCCTAGGGGCAAACTCTATAACGAACTTTATAACCACGTAATCCGAAGAAAACTGTCTGCGAAATAGGACATACATGGTAGGCTCTGCTAGTACATTGCGCTTCTTAGCCGCAGGAGAGTATTATGTGTGACCAGTGTCCATTTCACGGACTTATCAGTGTAAATGAATAATTTAGCAGGAGACGGAAAGTTGTGTGATCAGTATAACGGATTTCGCATGTTCTGTTAAGCTATAGCCAGGATGCATCCAATAGGAAAGAACACATGCTGTTTCACTCATCGTCCATTCCCATATCTAGAACGATTTTTATAATGACCACGTCAACGATGGTGCGTTACGTCCCTGTGAGACAGGCTCCTTTCATGGCAGCTGACATAGCGGGCACTTTCCACATACTGTTGTGCCTTGCAACAGTTGCGCTGCTAGACCGACGTCAGATAATACCTTTTGAGATTAATAACTGTGCGGGTGATGAGGATACATTGGCTATCTGATATCCTAGGGAAGTCAACACTTTACGAAATGAGGCCATCTGGAACAGATGTGGTAAGGCTAAAAACGCTCCTCATATTTAGCAGCCAACGATTTGACTGAAGAGGGTGGCACGTATAAATGTACACAAAATAGTTCCAGGTGATAACGCAGCGATGTCGCTAGATGAACACTGGTTGAGTTCTAAAGCGTGATATAAATGTAAACAGAAAAGATTTATTAAAAGAGAACATTTGATGAGAAATAAACTACTCCACCAGGTGAATACCCATAATGTATTTCGAAGTATTTGTATTTCATTGAGATAAGGCGTAAGATGTCGGCCTTACTAGAAAATATCAATTAAGAAGAGGAACAATATATGCAGGGACAAGCGGATGTAACGTTTTTGGAGTGAATAAGAAATACACCATTAAAAACTTCATAGCAATCATACAAGTTCGGGTTCTATGACACAACGGAGTTAAAGGCATATGAACCTCTTATATGTGATTAAACACTTTTATTTAAAAGAGTAATAAATTATTTGGACAACTGATAAATATACTATTACTGACTCCCAACAATATAACCATTGCTGTACATATTACGTAAGTTTATCACATGATTTAGAGTAGTAATAAATAATGAAATCAACATTTTCTTTAGCAGACTCCATTGTTTAGTGTTGACTGTGTACTTTACTTTGTATTTGGTGTACGTCTGTATTTGCTTTATTGTATGCAGTAAACGAAATACCATCACAAACATTGCATACCAAACAGATGACAGACGATGCCTCATGTTTTTTTATCATCACTCTTTTAGCTGGTTTCATTCTTCTGCAAGGTAGAATCATAATGTAACGCTGTGTGCACCAAGCACTGCTTTATTTTATACAGTAAACGAAAAACCATCACAAACATTGCATACCAAACAGATGACAGACGACGCCTCATATTTTTAGATCATCACTCTCTTAGCTGGTATCATTCTTCTGCATAGTAGAATCATTATGTATCGCTGCGTGCACCTGTTTCTTATATTCCAACTCCTGCATATCTTAAAAAGCTTTAACTTTCAAGTACCCGATTAACTATTTCTCGCTGCCTCAACAGTAGTCACGTCAACCTACATATAGTTCTGATGAGTGTGCCTCATAAAAACGTCCATACGCCTTTATATTTATGGACCTCTCAGTTCTCTACCATGTGTGATACCTCACTTTTTGACAGACATCTGTAGCACGCTTCTTCACTTTTATTATAAGCTACACATAGGGATGCTTACTTAATATATAATATATTTAAGAAAATTATGTCATTGCGTAAGGTTCTTTATGTGTTAGGCACATGCCTTTGTAGCTGAGTCAGTGATGGTAAAGTGAAACCACCCACAGGTCCGTGTCACTGGGCGCTTCAGTGTGACGGTTGTGCCGGAGGAAACTCCACCGATTCAGGACGACGCTCCTGAACTGACTGGGGAAACTGAGATTACTGCCAAGAAACCACAGATCGAATTTGTTGATCCGCAGCAGGAGGATCACCCTCAGGTAGGTTATTATAATTAGTGTAATGAAGAACTAGGAGGAATAAATGGACCCTCAGTTTGGAGCGAAGAAAAAGCAGTTACATCTCAGACTGCCTGTATTGCTGAACGGACTTTAATTTCCACGAACCTCTCACAATCTGGACATCTTCCATGACTGTAAAATATAAACGACTGTCTTGTTTTCAAGAGGACCAAATTAGGAATTCACTATATTACAAACCAATTATACGCTCTAAGGCAAAATCGACGCACCACTAAGGAACTATCTGAATGGGACGGAAATCGGTATACGTGATGTAAATGAGCATGCAGTAAAATAATCACAGGTTCCTAAAAATTGGATAATTCATTCAAGTGCAAGACCTTAAAAAATTGAGCAAGTCAATAATGCGTTGGTATGCCTCTGGACTATTTGCAAGCGATTATTGGCCTTGGGATTGACTGCCATGCTTGTCGTATGTCCTCCTGAAGGATAACGTGTCCAGTTGGTGCGTTAGGGCGTGATAATTTGTGAGCTGGTTTGAGGTTCATGGCCATCATATTCCAGACGTTCTCAATTGGATACAAATCCGATAACTTCGCTGATAGAATTATGGTTTGGCAAGTACGAAGACAATCAGCAGAAGCTCTCGCCCTGTGCGGAAGAACACTATCTTGGTGAAATTTAAACCGAGGATGTCTTCCTACGAACGTCAATAAAACAGAGTGTAGAATATATTCGACGTATCACAGTGGCGTTAGGGTGAAACGGATGACGACCAAAGGAGTGTTGCTATAAAAGAAAATGTTAAACGTAGCATTATTTCCGGTTGTCGGGCCGCACATCGGGTGACATTCAGGTTAGCATCTCACCGCTTTCTGGGGCGTACCCAGATACCTTTTCGGATTGGAATCTCATAGACTGGAGTAGAATTGTCTTCAGTGAAATGTCCATCTTTGCACTGAACGCCGATGACCTGTAGAGTCCCTGCTCAAGACGCATCTGACCGTCGCCATACACTCTGACAAAGTACGCCGATGATAATGTACGCAACGCTTTGTTGTTACTCACGGTACGCTATCCAGGGCTTATACGCTGAAGCGCCAAAGAAACTCGTATAGGCATGCGCATGCAAATACCGAGATACATAACAGGCAGAACACGGCGCTGGTGTAGGCAATGTCCTATTTAAAACAACAAGTGTCTGGTGCAGTTGTTTGATCGGTTACTCCTGCTACAATGGCAGTTGTTCAGGATTTAAGTGAGTATGATCTTGGTTTATAGTCGGAGCACGAGCGATGGGACACAGCATCACAGACATAGCGATGAAGTGGGGATTTTCCGGTACGACAGTTTCACGAGTGTACCGTGAATATCAGGAATCTGGTAAGACATCGAATCTCCGCCATCACTGCGGTTGGGAAAGGTTCCTGCAAGAACGGGAGCAACGACGACTGAAGAGAATCGTTCAACGAGGCAGAAGTGCTACCCTTCCGCAAATAGCTGCAGATTTCAATGCTTGGCCATCAGCAAGTGTTAACGTGCTTACCATTCAACGAAACATCATCGATATAGGCTTTTGGAACCGAAGGATCACTCGTGTACCCTTGACAGCTGCACGACAGAAAGGTTTACGCCTCGCCTACATTTGATTGTAGATGACTGGAAACATGTTGCCTGGTCGGTCGAGTCTCGTTTCAAATTGTATCGAGGGATGGACGTGTACGGGTAGGGAGACAACGTCATGAATCCATGAATCCCGGATGTCAGCAGATGACAGTTCAAGGGGGTGGAGGCTACGTAGTGGTGCTAGGCGTGTGTAGTTGGAATGGAATGGGAACCCTGGTACGCCTATATACGACTCTGACAGGTCAACATAGATAAGCATCCTGTCTCATCGCCTGCGTCCATTCATGTCCATTTGGCATTCCAACGGACTTGGTTAATTCAAGCAGGACAGTGCGATACCCCACACTTCCAGAATTGCTACAGAGTGGCTGCAGGAACAGACTTCTGAGTTTAAACACTTCCGCTAGCCACCAGACTCACCAGACATGAAGATTCTTGGGAATAACTGGGATACCTTGCAAAGTGCTGTTCAGAAGAGACCTCCAGCGCCTCGTACTCTTATGGATTTATGGACAGCACTGTAAGATTCATGGATCAGTGCTCTCCAGCACTACATCAGACATTATTGCAGTACATGCCACGTCCTTTTGCGGAACTATTAAGTGATCGCCGGGCCCTGCACGATATTAGGCAGGTGTATCAGTTTCTGTGGCTCTTCATTGTATTTAAGCAAGACTGCACCCTGTAACAACTTACTTGTGCTAGTTATAGACTATAGTCCTTGCGAGTCACAATCGGCAATATGTTACTGCTGACTGGAGTCACATCCGTTCATCTATATGGCAGGTTCGAGCCAGTGGGGTAAGGCAAGCAGTTAAGTTTTAGTTTGCAACGAAGATGTTATCTACGTAGTGTGATTACTAATTGCGAAACGATAAGTACTCATATAAAGTGATTCATATTGAACGCAAATATGACGGTTAATGAGTTATGTAATTTATGGAAACGTGGAAAATCTAAATCCGGAAGGTCGATGTAAATTTAAAAGGACACATACTGATGACAAGTACAACGTCTTAGCCAAATCACACCTTCGCCTCCTTGCAATTTTCTGTGGAATACGATCTGTGTCCGTCTTCTCTCTTACAGAAATGTAAGACTTCACCGAAGAATCCGTCTCCACCGCAGCTAAACTATTCTACTAGTGGCAAGGAACCTCAAGTACCTCTTGCTTCAATGAGGTTTAGTCATTTGCTTGCAAGAAGAGAGGAAATTAGGAGCTTACTGCACAGTAATGTAAACCGAGACGGTAGTAGCACACGCTCGTCTGCTCAATTACGCACTAAACAGAAGTATTACTCCTAAGACGTATCACTGTCAAAGGAAAATATTTCGATGCACTCACTGGACATAATGAAACCTTTTCGAAGAATTGGATCCCAGAGTAGCGTAAGCTGGTGTAATGGGGTATGTAACAAGGAGCTAGAATTGTCACCATGGATACCACGAATAAGCATGTTATGAATCAGAATGCCACGGGTAATGCAGTCAACCTAGTACAGCTCTCCAACAATTGATACCGACGCGAATGCGACGTGCAGTTTAACACAGATGGCAGAAACCGACTGACTTACGACATCAATGTTGTTTTCTTGCCAACAAGGACTTTGATTCCTTCCAAAGTTATATGCGAGTGTGAGTCGCATGACAGACGTAAGATTCATTGATATTTTTATAACCAATCATGATACTAAGACTTTTGGATAAAATCTCCCTTGCAACTTCAGTTTATCTTCTCTCAGATTTGACCTCTGTGACACAGTGATAATTCACTGAATGTTACACAAAAGGAGATGGGTAACGTATCATGTTACCATGTGATATGACAGTAAGAAGTGAAAATAATGAATTTAAAGGAAAATGGCATATTGTCATTGTGTTGAATGTCAATGTGTTAATGAACCTACTGTTCGTGGGGTTTGAAGAACAGCGCCTATATTAATCACGTTCAGTCGCCACTGCGAGCAGAATGTAGGGGACAGAATGTCTTTAGTGTAAGGGTGTGTCTATTTAGCCTCATCCACTGTTTTGTTATGAATATCAGGGAAGTATTAGAAACTCAATCCGTGGAACTGCTGTTGCTCTTATGGTCTCCTGCCTGAAGGATGACGTCATGCAGTTCGACACACTACCCTCTCCTGTGAGAACATCTTAGTTTCTTCATAACTATGACAAGCAACATTCATTTGAGTCCACATATTGTGCTGAAGGTTAAATCTACCTGCACAATTTTACATCCCCTCCCCCCTCTGTGACCACACTCAAAAATTCCTTTTTTTAACTCTCTGATGCCCCCTGAGGCTTCCTGAGGCATCCTATCAATAGATCCCACCCTTTATTCACTATTTGTCATAAATTTATCCACCCCCACCTTCTAGTTCGATTGATTCGCCCATGTAAGCCACGCGCTCCTTCCATTTAATTTTCAGCGCTCTCCTGAGTAAATCATTTCAAAACAATCTATTCTTTTCCGAGCCGAAATGCTTACTGTCAGCGTTTCATTCATCTATAATGATATGCTACGGACAAATTCCTTCAGAAAAAACCACCTGACATCAAAATTAATATTCTTTGTTATCAAATTTTTGCTATTGTGTTTTCAATTGTACATCTCCTGTATTTCAGCATCCGTTTGCTGTTTTGTCTCCATTTGATCCTACGCTACTCTCAGTTTTTCATCTCTCATAACCAGCCATTCGCCTTCTTTTGCAATACTTCCTCCTTTCCAGGTGGTGAGTGCCTGAAGTTCCCTTTGAAGCAAAAGACAGGGAAGAATTTTTAATTTATTTTGTTCTGATTTCCTTCATTTCTTACATTACTGCTAATTTTGCCACTTCTATACGCAGTTAAAATCTGGTTCCTAAACTTCTATGTTGTCACACACATCCCATCTGAAGCAGTCTAATATCTCAAGGTCTTTGGAAGATATACATCGTCATTTCACGTTTTTTACCCCACATTCAACTAACTTCTGTGTAAATGTTTACCACGGGACTTACTCTTTAATAATTTTCACATAGTTCATGTTGCCCTACTTTTTTCCTTCTAATGCTTTACAAGTCCCTGCCTTTCACCGCAATTACTTCAATCCTCTTATGATTCAATGAATAATATCTTCTAGCTCAACCTCCATTATTTCCATCTCTTAATTATCTACAGATCTAGCAGCCTATTTTACTAACCTAATGTAGGTGTGGTATTCGTGATTATCTGGATACGATATCACGTTCACAAAGTTGTTCGGCCGCATCCCTATTTTCTTATTCATAATTAGATCATCTCCTGAGAAATTTCCTCTTGCTTTCAAATGTTTAAAGTATTCATACGACAAAACACACCCACTAACCAAGTTAACTCACTCGAGCAGGAATACATGTATCAGGGGAGAGTGACTAATCAGGACGCAACTGATGACTTTACCTGTCTTCGCTTGCGGAAATGAGCCTCGTTTCAGCCAGGCATTGAGCTTAATCAGCCATACCCAGCTCGTCCTCCTCCCGGTGACATGGGACTCTGCGGCTCAACAGTGAGGCAGCAGCATACAGTGGCACGCTACGATGTGTAGACGCAAGCAGTGTATGGTCTTTCATGGCTGCTACGTCCATAATTTAAATGCGTCAGAATCCCTCTTGCACTGATACTTAGAGTAATATCACATATTTCCATATTTGTTTTACACTATGTTGGGTGTCCTGAATGGGATGAAGTCACTTTTTGCAGAATGCACTGAATGAGTAGCTGTGCACGGAGAGAATGGGGAATTTTGGGTCACTCATATGAGGTTAAATCACGTTGTGATGATAACTGACATGTAGTTCTTCATCGAGTAGTAGTACACCAACGAGCTGCGCAATTCCCAGTTAGTAGACTGCTTGGAAGGAGTTGAGCTGTCCCTTCTAGATTAACATGATCAACAACAGAAACGAGAATTCCATAACACTAACCTCGCCCACATCCGACCGATCTACGAAGAAGGACTTGCACTGAAAGGACAACTTAACTGACAATGAAACACAAAATTATTTCAGTGTTCCGCTAGTTACAGCTTCATAGGCAATAGGATGATCTTCAGCGGTATCACATTGTACTATATGCGATATCTGAAGACTACTGTTTTTAACCAATTATATTTCTTTCATTTTTTAAAAGATATAGGATGTGCTGCCTCCATTGAAGACTGGACTTGTTGTTATGTCACAGTATCACCTTAGCGCTTGTCCGACTTTATCAGGACATTGGTCTCCAGTCCTATTGCAAGGTTTTACTGCAATACTTTATTGCCATAACTTGAACGCTTCTGTCATTGCCTGTGGAACTCTTGCGTAGTGCCATATTTTGGGCTGGACTGTTCGTGTATATTTCAAATGTCGTGATTCATCGAAGATTTTCAACTTCTTAGAGCAGTTTACTGCTACTCTGTTCAGTCAACTCATGACAGTATTAAGCTCACTGTGCACGTCCCTGGTTCTAGTCGAACAGGGTTCTCTTGAAATGTGTCTCAAGTATCTTTAAGAGTTTTTTATATTTGTCTGGCATACTGTGCCGCAAATACTTCCGGATTTCATGGTCTTAATCATGAGAGCGTTATAATGTCTTATTTTTGTATTGATGTTCACGTTTCCTCGTCCAAGTGATGTATTTAGGCACAAATTAGTCCGATCATCTTCACTATGTTCGCTTGTATGAGTGACTTGAATGTGGATTCATTGTCTAGTGAGACCTGGTTGGTCCACCTTATCCGTGTATTACTGATTCGCATTTGGACCATCAGGCATGGTCTTCTTTTGGTCAACACGACTGTGGAATTTGATCCGCACTTGAACGTATTATGCTACATTTTGTCGTCTGTTTTGTGACAATTAGCTGCCTCTGAGGGCGGTCTGTCACTGCATTCACTCTGTCTCAAAACCATTCACCAAATACATCATATTTGATGTTTATAGTTTGTAGCGATCTTAAGAGGCCATGTATAAGTGTTTTATTTATTAGCTATTACCTATTGTGAATATTGTCTTCGTTCGTCACGGTGTCTGGATATAATTTACTGTTATTATTTTGTTACGTAAGATATTTGTTATGAATGTTTTGTCGCCACTATGAAAATCATGTTTTTTGCCTAGGTGGATCCTGCTGACAAGCATGGAGATTCGGAGGAGGGGGCAGCCAAGGATCATAGCAGCCTTGCTTCAGGGGCTGCTCCTAAACACTGAAGATTCTATTAATTTGTTCTATCAGTTTTCGTTTGTTCTTTTTTTCGTTCCAGTTATTATTTTTGTTTCCGTTTATTCGTTTTGTTTTGTTCAAACTATTATTTGTTCCATTTTCTTAGTTTGTGTTGCGTTCAAGTTATTGTTTGTTCAGTTATTATGTTTCATTAACAATCTTTGGACCAATTATAAAAAATAAATCTTTTGTTTTTCGTCAGCTGTTGCCTCGTTTTTTAAGTGTGTTACTGTAAACTGATAGTTCCTGAATAGACTTTCTACAAAGTTCTGTTTTCCAGTTCTTATTAACAAGCAACAATAGACGCTACACGTTTCGAAAAGTTGTCTGTGTTAGCAATAATAATGAACATAGCCACTGGCCTCAGGGATGGCTCTTAAACTCTTATCCTTTTCGGAACTGATAGTCTCATATTCACCTCACACCCTAAGTACACAACTAATCAATGTTGGGCATTATTCTTCGGAATCACAGCTGGCTGTCAACCGAAAGGTAACATGCAAACCTCATGTCGACAGGACCACACACTATGACACCTCACTGCTGGGTCACTTTTTGTGGTGTTGTGTGCGTAGGTCTAGGGCACTTCTCATTCAATTGACATCTGGCTGCAATCCAGAAAAATAGTATTCAGAGAAACAATATTTAACATAATTTCGATGGACAGATGAGGTGCCTGTGAAGATGAGACTAGCAGTTCCAACATCGATCATGTAATGGAAAATAATATGTATAACACTATCCTCGCAGCCACAGGAAACATTATTTATAATTGCTTAATATAAGCAGCTGCACTCCCACCATTCACTACTATGTGTATTCAAGATAAGGTTCAATTCTAGTGTGAGATTCCACACGCCAGCTTTGAACAATGACGTCATACCTAAGGCAGAGAAGCTACATAGACGCAATCTCTGAAAGCGACTGTTCATATTCATAAACAAACGAATGTAGCGTACGATAAAATTACACATTTCACGTTATGAATTACATAGCCACAAAATTGTACCGACAATAATTAAAGGTAACTAAAATTAATAAGATTAGCAAAAGAGGAATATACATGTCTTAAAAATAATAATTATCGTAATGTGTGCCAGTAATAAAAGTACAGAGAGTACAGAGTCCAGTACAGTATAGCGCATGGTGAACCAGCGTTAACTATCAGCACTAATTGTTAAATCTACACAAGTAATGAAATTTGACAAAAAAGTAGGTTCCAACAAATACTGAAATCGGTAATTGTAACTGGCCTACATAGGTTAATTCTAGTTACTGATTCCAACCATACATCGGCCCGTTATTGACATCGTTTTAACAACAAGTGTGTATACTAAAGTGTTACAGGATATCTGCATATAGTATTACTATGTTCCTTACTATGAAAAAGAGAAACATTTGGAAGCTGTACCTACACTACTTATTACTTTTGTAGCAGTTCTGCGATGACTAAGAAATCCTACAAAAACGTAGTCTACAGATTTACTGGAAAATGTCCAAAATTACGAACCATTGAAAAACTGGATTCGGTAAGGAGAACTGACCTCCTATGTAGGTCAGTTCCAATTACCGATTCCCGTCAGTCGATGATTCATTAATTACATCGTTTTTTCAACACGTGTGAGTAATAAATGTAGGCTAATATGATTTCTGCATTTGTAATTGCCCCTTGAGCTACTGGAAAAAGTTACTAAAATTGGGATCAGTAACTAGAAATGATCTATAAAGAAGGTCAGTTCTAGATACCTAGTACAGTTTTTGTTATACTCCGCAGTAGTTTTAGAGCGTAATTACAAATGTAGAAATGCTATTACACTTCATTGCATATAAGTACAAAAATTATTTACGTCTGAATCATGGTGCCGTTGGAAACCTGTTTCGGATTTTATCTGCAGTGGTTAGTTCTAATTATCGATTCCAATATTCTTTAATTTATGTAGATATTCGTTAGTCATGTACTGGCTTTTCTTTTAGAATTTAGTGTCGGTTTCTCCACATTTTATGCTACTCTTTCGTATTTGTTGTGATTCGCTTTATGTTCCCGTTTCTCTGACACATTTCAGTTTCTCTCCACTAAAAACCCCAACTTCCCTGCGCTTCTCCCATTAGATTCAATAATTAATATAAAATTAACGCTTTTTGTAACAGTAAGACTTCACCATGTGCTTTACTGTAATGCAATGTAAGGCTTCTCTGTGTGTTTCTAGTCGCATAAATTACGAGAATACTTCTTAACAGAAATGAACGTTTGATTTTAGTTCTTGTTCGTAGTTGTTTTCATTATCTTCAGTTCGTTTCGATCTAATTCATGATCAATTAAATAACTGTGTGAATGTGATTGTAATTTTATCGTATGCTACATTTACTTGCTTTCATTGATTGATTATACGTAGCGTCTTTGCCTTAGGTATGACGTCATTGCTCACAGCTGACGAGTGCAATCGGACACTAGAACTTATCCCAAGATAATTCAATTTACTTGAAAACCTCATACAGTGCCTTAGATAGGGCAGCCATGGACCTCCACGTGTGGCACATATTTGAGCTTAGTTTACACAGCATATTCACTTTACAATTACACACTTCATATAACGCTGAGGGGCTAAGTTTCATTTTGTAGGGCTTAAATTTGGTTAGGTAAGTGTGTGTAGCGACATGTAGCCGAGTATCGTAGCCGAATATTTCTAATAATTACGGACAATAATATGGACTGGAAACTTGTCCACACTTCTGAACAACTTTTTTGAAGGCATAAACTGGCCATAAGCTTGGACAAAACATTATTCGAACTTTGTGAAGAACTGCTGTGATCTGCCTTCTCCGACGAAACTTATTTCCAGCTAGCAGATTTATACATTTCTGTAGTCTGTGCATTCTATACCGATATAAAACTACGTCATCAGTCTGATGATTGAGAGACTAGTAACATATTTCTAGTGATGCATCATACGCCTCCCTTGAGTATCTTTCTAGTTTGTTTAGGGTCGTTGTCATTCAATATGTGTACGACTTTCTCACCCCCAACCTCCGTTGATACACGGGACACCCAGGTTGAGGAAAGGCAGTTGGAACAAGTTAAACTGCCAATAACAGGCAGCCTGCCACGTAAATTGTTTGTCTCGCATTATTTTCGGGAACGGATAGCTGTATGACTCAGGGTGCATACGTGCGTAACACATATGCGTTAATGTAAAAGTGCCATTTTTATTCCATATTGAAATTTAAAGTTTTGGTTTTTGCTGTCGATTGGATTGATTGCACCGTTTCCATCCAAGTTCATTACCAAATTCTGACTTTATCTTCTATATGCTGCCATGGATGTCGCTGCGATACAGAACTGGGTAATTTTGTACCACAAAATGATTTTACCTCTGTTAATCCCGGATGAGTACGCCAGCTGCACTGATCCCATTTTGTTAACAATTCAAAGTTACACTGATGTCGTTTACGTACTCCTATTCTATTATCTTCACCCTGCAGGTACAGCAACCATTGAATGCGATCAGAAATCGACGAAGTAGGAGTTCCGGAATTTCCGTCGCTTGGTACTGACGGCATCTAACAACTGGCAACCCAATAGGCGCTTACGGGAAAAAACAGTGACCACCACCTCTTCGGCAGCCATGTTTTGTTCAGACTGCGATGGAACATTAGAATGGACGACACCAGAATGCAAAGTTCACAGTAATATCTCTGTCGCTGAAACAAAAGTACAAGACGAAATGCGGAGAAAAACTATATTAAGTAATCTCTGAACTGTTGGTTC
The DNA here is from genome assembly GCF_021461395.2 of Schistocerca americana. Taxonomy (NCBI): domain Eukaryota; kingdom Metazoa; phylum Arthropoda; class Insecta; order Orthoptera; family Acrididae; genus Schistocerca; species Schistocerca americana. The sequence continues at coordinate 191,945,353 of NC_060124.1, read as the reverse complement.
GCTGTTTGACTAATGACACATCTCCCTTTCGCTACCGATAGTACACAGAATACTTTCAGTGAATGTAAAATACATTTAGGCACCAACATATTTCTGATGTCATGCTTATTCAAGAGACAAATCAGATTCCAAGGCAGACGAGGACATGGACGACACATTTAGGTGTTATAAGATATGCTTTCCACTTCCAGCTCCCTCAAACAAGAAAAATACATGATGATAGATGAGAAATTGTAAGCAGCCACCACTTTCTGACCATTTACAAGTGGTTGAAAGTATAACATAATGTACAGTAACCATACGTGTTAGAAGAATCATTCGTATATTCAGTATGAATGCCTTTCTTGGGTAACCTAACGAATGACAAGCTCTTTTGACAGATCATAATGTCTATATAATCGCAATAACGATATAAAAGAACAAATATGAGACGCAAACTGTCTCTATCCCTCACCAAATGTTAAAGTCCTACTTTAGACAAAACTGAACTACAGGTGAGTCATATCACAAGACTATAAGGCAACGTGTTCTTTCAGTGAACATTGGTTCAGTAACCAACTAGTAAAAGGGATAAAAGACGTGCTAACAACTTATTCAGACCAATTCTTGGAAGTAAGCCAAGCCTACTGCTATGGATGGTAATAAACTAGAGATAATCATCGTATGTTCGCACAACCATAGCTAAGAAACTACGAGAATTTTACAGACAATCATTACAAGCATATTCTGGTGGTGATAGGCACGAAATTTTAAAGACCCGTAATGCATCAAAAAATCAGTACATTGTGACAGTTGGAGGTGCGTATGATATTTACAGGAAAGAAACTGAAAGCGTCATCTCAAACTTTGACAGTCAATCTGACTAAAGTAAAGAAGCCAAGGATTATTGTCACAGACCTTCTTCACAAGAATCATCTACCAGGTTCTTACTTTGAAAATGCATGTCAGTGTCTACAGAAATGTCTGCTAGTCAACTGCAAATGTATTTTCTTTTTTCCTGTGTGTTTTAAATCTCCTGGGTTTACTACAAGTGCCCATTGATTCTCTGTTTCCTCACTCCATGGTAATACTTTAATGGAGAGCGCCTGTGCCATAAAACGCAGCACGTTTTCGGTGATTAACTAAATATGTAATGATAATTGTATAGAATTTGTATGCTATTATTTGTTTTGCTAGCCTGGGTTTAAGTGTAAATGAAATATGATGTAATTTACTTGTAGTTGTGCTTTAAGTAATTTGCAAAGTATGCAATATACGTGTATAAAAAACGCTTTGGTCTCGTATGAAAAGCTTGACCTATGCAGAATTCATTTAAGGAGGAAGTAAAAAATGAAAGGAGTCTGTCGATGATACGACTTGGTAATGTAATGACAACAGACAAGACGTGGTGTTTAACCATTAAAGGGTACGCAGAAGTTTACAAAAAGCTACTATTGTCATACTGTTGCAGTAAAATGTTAAGTTGTAAGGACAGACACAGGTCTTAATGATATTAAAGGAGAAGTGCAGCCAACAAATAGTTATCGAGAAACAAGTGAACAAGAAAGAACTTTCAAGACGGTAAATTTTGGAATTGATGCAATGCAGCGGGACAGAAGAACGAAGACGCCGAAAGTATGAGAAAGGTGCAGCCATCTTCACAAAAACCAGTACACATTTAATTTTCTGAAGCTGAGTATACTTAACTGTTATCAGCTCCACTTTCATTCAAAAGAGACTGTGTAGATCAGCATTAATATGAACGGCGTTAGGGAAGCGACTGTACAAAGGCTTCTCGTATTCATAGAATTTGGACTATCAGTTGACCGTCCAATAACAAGTTATTTATAGTGGGGACCAACAGATACATTATTTGAAGAGTGAAAGTATAGATAAAATTGTAAATATTTACTTAAATGCCTTGTTTGGATATTAACTGCTGTTAGAGAAATTTAAAAGAAATTGAAGGCTAGAGACTGTTAACTGAAGTGAAACATAAATTTCTCTTGCAATTAAGTGATGATGTCACACTATTGTTCTTGTTGCGATATTCATTCCCAAGACTGGTTTGATGTAGCTGTCCATGCTACTCTGTCTTGTGGAAGCCTCTTCATCCCCGAGTAGCTACTCCAATCTACATCCCTCGAATCTTCTTACTGTATTCATCTCTTGGTCTTTCTCTATAATTTTTACCAGATATGCTACCTTCAGCACTAAACTGGTGTTCCCTAAATGCCTCAGAATGTGTCCTAGCTACCGATTCCACTTTTTAGTCAGGTTCTACCACAAATTTCTCTTCTTGTCTGAACCGTTTATCGTCCACGTTACTCTCCATACGTGGCTACACACCATAAACATGCTTACAGAAATGACTTCCTGACGCTTAAATCTATACTCCATGTTAACAAATTTCCCTATTTCAGAAACGCTTTTCTTGTCATTGTCAGTCTTCAATTTACGTCTTCCCTATTTCGCCCATCATCAGTTAGCTTACTTCCCAAGCAGGTAAACTGATTTACTGCTTTAAGTTTTTATTACGCAACTCTAATTCCCTCAACATCACCTGATTTATTTAGACTACATTCCATTATCCTCGTCTGACTTTCGTTAATTTTCATCTTGTATCCTCCTTTAAAATATACTGTCCACTCGGTTCAATTACATTTTCAAGTCCACTGCTGTCTCTGACACAATTACAGTATCGTCGGCAAAACTCAACGATAGTATTTCTTCCCCCTGGACCTTAATTCCTATTCCAAATCTATCTCTTATTCCCTTTATTGCTTGCTCAATTTGGAGACAGGCTACAAACCTGTTTCAATCCATTCTCAACCAGTGCTTGCCTTTCGTACCCCTCGACTCCTAGAACAACCATCTGGTGGCTGTAAAAATTGTAATAAGCCTTTCGCTCCCTGTATTTTTACTCCTTCCATCATTAGAATTTGAATGAGAGTGTTCGAGTCAACACTGCCAAATTCTTTCTCTAAGTCTACAAATGCTATATACGTACGTTTATCTTTCCTTAACCTATCCTCTATGAGAAGTCGTGGGGTCGGTATTGACTCGAGTATTCCTATATTTCTCTGGAATCTAGGTTATCTTCCCCGAGGTCAGCTTCTACCAGCTTTTTCGTTCTTCTGTATGGGATTCATGTTAGAATTTTGTATCCGTGACTCATTAAGATAATAGATCGGTACGTTTTACACCCTTTAACACCTGCTATCTTTGGAAATGGGATTATTATATTCTTCCTGAAGTCTCTAGTTATTTCACCTGTCTCAAACATCTTCCTCATCAGATCTAAATATTTTGTCATGGTTGGCTCTCCAAAGACTATCAGTACCTCCAAAGAACTGTCTTCTGCTCCCGGGGCCTGGTTTCGATTTAAGTATTTCTGTGCTTTGTCAAATTCGTGATGCAGTATCGTATCTTCCTTCTCACCTTCCTCTACGTCCACTTCCATTTCCATAATATTGCCCTCAAGTACATCTCCCTTGTATAGACCCTCTGATTTTCCGTATGAGCTCTTGATATTCGTAGAGGTGGTTCTCTTTTCTCCAAAGATCTCTCTAATTTTGCTGTAGGCAGTATCTATCTCATCCCTAGCGATGTACACTACTACCTACTTACATTTGCCTTCTAAAGATTCTTGCTTGGACATTTTGCACTTCCTTTCGACCTCATTTGTTAAACGTTTGTATTCCTTTTTGCCTTCTTCAATTATTGCATTTTCATATTTTCTCCTTCCATTGATTAATTTCAGTTTCTCTTGTGTTACCCAATGTTCTCTACTAGACCTCGTCTTTTTACCTAATTGATCCTCTGCAGCCTTCATTATTTCATCTCTCGAAGATATCCATTCTTCTTGTTCTACATGCCTTCCCCCTATTCTTGCGACTCGTTCCTTACTGCCCCCTCCACAAACTCTGATTATTTCAGATTGTCCAGGTCCCACTCGATAAATTCCTGTCATTTTGCCGTTTCTTCAGTTTTAATCTGCAGTTAATAAACAATAAATTGTGGTCAGAGTCGACATCTGCCTCTGTAAATGTTTTACAGCCCAAAATATGGACCGTAAATATCTGTCTAACCATTATATAATCAACCTGAAACCTTCTGGTGTCTCGAGGTCTCTTCCACGTATACAACCTTCTCTTATGATTCTTCAAAAAGTGTTAGGTATGATTAAATTATGCTCTGTGCAAAATTCTACCAGGCGGCTTCCTCCTTCATTCCTTTTCCCCAGTCCATATTTACCTGCTATTTTTCCTCCTCTTCCTTTTCCTACTGTCAAAATCCAGTCCCCCATGACAACTGAACTTTCGGCTCTCATAATTATCTGAATAATTTCTTTTAGCTCATCATGCATTTCCTCCATCTGCGTAGCTAGTTGACACATAAACTTGTAATACTTGGTGAATAGGGGCATCATGTCTATCTTGGTTACAATAATGCGTTCACTATGCTGTTCATAGTAGCTTACCCCTGTTCTTATTTTTTACACATTATTAAACCTACTCCTGCATTATCCCTATTTGATTTTGTATTTATAACCTGTATTCTGCTGACCAGAAATCGTACTCCTTCTGCCACTGAGCTTTACTAATTTTCGCTATATCTAACTTTAACCTATTCATTCCCCTTTTTAAATTTTCTAACAAAAGTGTCCGATTAAGGGATCTGACATTCCACGCTCTGATCCATAGATTGCCAATTTTATTTCTCCTGATAACCACGTAATCCTGAGTAGTCCCTCCCCACATATCCGGGTGACTATTTTACCTATAGAGTATTTTACACAAGAGGATGGCATCATCATTTAACCATACAGTAGAGCTGCATGCCCTCGGGAAAGATTACGTCAGTAGTTTCCGTTGCTTTCAGCCATTCGCACTATTTGCTCAGCAAGTCCGCTTTGGTTGATGTTCCGAGGTAAGATCAGTCGATCATCGCGATAGTTGTCCCTGCAACTACTGAAAGAGCTGCTGCCCCTCTTTAGGAAACACACGTTTGTGAGGCCTATCGACTCATACCCCTCTGTTTTCATTGCAACTACGGGGCAGCTATCTGTATCGCTGAGTCACAAAAGTCTACCCACCACTGGCAAGGTCCGAGGTTCATAGGGGTCGTGTGGGGTGGGGGGGGGGGGGTCATACAATTAAACTCTTAAAACAGGTATGGTGTCTGTGTAGTGAGGATTTTTCTTGTTCTTTAAAGTGCACCGCATGGTGATGATTAAGTCCAACATGAAGGTTGCCCTGCCTACAGAAATAAGTAGAACTCAGTGTGTATTATGGAATCTGACTACTTCTCGTTATGGTTCTCAGAACCCGATACTCAAACGGTGCACCAGACATTTTATTTATTACCTGAAATAATTTAATATTTCAAAATCAAATTTTCACTTTGCAGAGGAGTGTGTGCTGATATCAAACTTCCTGGCTGATTAAAACTGTGTGCAGGACTGAGCCTCGAACACGGGACCTTTGCCTTTCGTGGGCAAGTACTCTACTATCTATTTTTTTTCTTTTACCGGACCGAGAGGCCAACTTAAATTTCCGCAAGTTGCGGGCACTCGTAGTCTTGCGGTAGCGTTCTCGATTCCGGTGGTGTCAGTGACTTTTCCTGCCTCGACATGACTGGGTGTTATTGTGTCATATTCATCATCATCATTCATCCCCATTATGGTCGGAGGAAGGCAATGGCAAACCACCTTCACTAGGACATTGCCCAGTACGGCGGCGCTAGTCTCCCGCATCGTCCCCTATTCTCCTCGGAGTATGGGACCTCATAATCATTATTGCGAGGGTCTGCACTACCATTTTTTTAAAGGGAACTTCCCGGTACCCAAAAGGAGGGATCGGGGCACATTGGCACCGAGAATAGCAGGAAAACAACGGCGTTAGGAGGAGAGCGCAGAAAGACGTCAGGCCCATTGTGACTATCAACATATAGTTTAACCGAGAAGAACATTTCGATGACCAGAGAAAATATCAGTTCTAAGTGTGAAAGAGTCGTGTATCAACTCTTCATAATAAGTATACCCCAACTCTGGCGTGGGTCAAGGAAGATATTGCAAAGGAAATTGGAGAAAAAAATGTATGTGCATTGGATTGGGGCCAACTGCACTGTGGTGTTCATTAACGAAAACTCAAAGATCAAGGATAGTTATCTCGTCATCAGCAACCCAGTAGTGAGCTGAGTGTCCACAAATTTCCTTCACAGAGTTCGTCTTCGCTCGAAGGAAGTATCCCCAGTCCAGAAAGAGGAGCAGTTGAGTGGTATCTGATGAGGAGTCATACGGGTAGTTAGGAACTACATCTGTCGCACCAAGCACCAGATACCTCTTGCCGATCTGCACACTAGGCGGTGCTCGTCTTTGTAACATAACACACGACACACAATGGGGTGTCTGCGATGTAAATCCTGTGAAGGTGCGACTGGCATACTTTCTTCATTTACCACACCGACTGGACGTATGAAGAAAAGGTGCGCACACCGATCGCGAAACGGCTTCCCCTCAACCACATTCGATGACCTGTGCTACGGAAGGAAACCATAGATCGCCTTCGTGGATGTAGAGTGAGCTGGCTGTATTACAGTAAGGAAGTAGCTGAGTTGGAGGACTAAATGAGGGAAGTAAAGGAAGGGCGGAGGGACTTCCGAAAGCGGGATAGGTGCTGAGAGAGTGTTTTGCATGGGCCTCCAGCAACTGGCTGATAAGGCACGTAGGACTTCCGTGCCACAAAGTCATGTGAGAGCCAATGAAGAGGGATATCGCTCTGACAGGAACATAAAAAAGATCCAAACCACCCTTGTTTCGCTTGAGGTTAAGTGTCTCCTACCTTAACTTGAACAGCAAGTCGTGGCAAACAAATGAACCTAATAGCGATAGCTTACGGTCGGCCCTGGATGGCGGAATAGGAAGTGTTTGTGCCACGTGGAAGATACGTGACACCAAACATACATTTACGCAATGTGTCCGAAGCAGAAGATCTACTGCTCGTAAAAGGTTACCTAGGAGCACAGGTCGTAGTTGGGATAGGAATCATTGGCAGTTGCCTGCAATTGTCCACTGCAGGTCACTTGCGAAATCTAGTTCTAAGCATCGGGTAGTATCAGATACATGCAAAGGTGCAGCACTGTACACATGGAAGCCCAGCACCTAAAGCCATGGCGCTTGATTTGGGGACGTTAAAGTCAGTGAAGTGAAATGGAAAGGAGACCAGCATATCTGGTCAGATGAGTGTACGGTAACATCAACAGTAGCACAAAATGGTGTAACGGGAGTAGGATTCGTTATGCATATGAAGATAGGGCAGAGAGCGTATTACTGTGAACAGTTCAGTGATAGGTCTTATCTTATCAGAATCATCAGCAATCCTAAACCGACAACGATGGTTCAAGTATAGAAGACGACGTCGCAAGCTGAATATAAAGAGAAAGATAAAGTAAGCGAGGATACTGTTAGCTTAACACAGTACGGAAAGGGTGATGATAATGTAATAGCCTATTCGGACTGGAAAGCAGTTGTAGGGGAAAAGTACAAGAAAAGGTTACAGGCGAATGTGCGCTTGGGGCAAGGAATGAGAGACGAGAAAAACTAATTGAGTACTGTGAAAGAATATCAGCTGGTAATAGCGAATACCCTTTCAAGAATCAGAAGAGGTGGACGAATACTTGGAAAAGGCCGGGTGACACGGAAAGATTTCCGTTAGATTACATCACGGTCAGACAGAGTTCCGAAATTAGATTCTGGATTGTAAGGCAAACGCAGGATCAGATAGACACTCAGATCACAATGTAGTAGTGATGAAGAGTAGACAGACGTTTAAGAGATTAGTCAGGACAAAACAATATCCCAAGAAGTAGGATACGGAAGTACTTAGGAATGACGACACAAGCTCGAAGTCCTCTAAGTTTGTAGATACAGCAATGAAGAAGAATTCAGTAGGCAGCACAGATGAAGAGGAATGGATATTTCTAAAAAGTGCAATCACAGAACCTGGAAAGAAAAACATAGGTACAAAGAAAGTTACTCCAAATAAACCATGGGTAACAGAAGAAATACTTCAGATCATTGATGACAGATGGAAGTACAAAAATGTTCAGGGTAATTCAGGAATACAGAAATACAAGTTGCTGAGGAATGAAATAAATAGTAGGTGCAGGGCAGCTAAGGCGAAATGGCTGCATGAAAACTGTGGAGAAATCAACACAGTAATGATAGTCTGACTGACTGACCCAGCACATTGGAAAGTCAAATTCACCTTCGTTGAAATTAAAAGCAAGCGTGGTAACATTAAGGGTGCAATCGGAATTCGTTGTTAAATGCAGAGGAGAGAGCGGATAGGTGGAAAGAGTACATAGAAAGCCTCTATAAGGCGAAAGAATTGCCTGATGTTATAGGCGAGATGGGAGTCGATTAAGAAGAGAGGAAGTATGGAATCTATTATTAGAAACAGAATTTGAAGGAGCTTTCGAGGACTTAAGATCAAATAAGGCAGGAGGGATCGATAACATTCCGCCAGAATTTCTAAAATCATTAGGATAAGTGGCTGCAGACGACTATTCACGTTGGTGTGATGAATCTATGAGCCTGGCGAAATACCATGTGATTTTCGAAATATTGTCATCCACATAATTCCGAAGTTTTTAAGAGCTGACACGTGCGTGTATTATCGCACAGTCAGCTGAACAGCTCATACATACAAGTTGCTGACAAGAATAATATACTGTAGAATGGTAAAGAAAATTGAAGATGTATCAGATGACGATCGGTTTGGCCTTAGGAAAGGTAGAGGCACGGGAGAGGCAATTCTGACGTTGTGGATGATAATGGAAGAAGACTAGAGAAAAATCAAGACATGTTCAAAGGAACTGTTGGTCTACAAAAAGCGGTTGACAGTCTAAAGTAGTGCAAGACGTTCGAAATTCTACGAAAAGTAGGGGTAAGCTATAGGGATTGACCGGTAATATACAGTATGTACAAGTACCAAGAGCGAATAATAAGAGTAAATGATCAAAAACGAGATGCTTCGATTAAAAAGGGAGTAAGACAGGGATGTAGTCTTCCGCCCCTACTGTTCAATCTGTACATCGAAGAAGCAATGATGGAAACGGGTATTAATGATACGATTCACTGATGACAATGAAATACTGAGTGAAAGTGAAGAAGAATAACATGATCTGCTGAATGGAATTGACCGTCTAATGAATACACGATATGTATTGAGAGTAAATTGAAGAATGGCGAAAGTAACTAGAAGTAGGGGGATGCTTAAACCTCGGGATTGATGATCATGATGTATATGAACTTAAGCAATTCTACTATCTAGGCAACATAATAACCAAAGACGGACGGAGCACGGAGGATATCAAAAGCAGACTAGCATTGGCAGAAAGGCATTCCTGGCCAAGAGAAGCCTCGTAGTACCAAATATAGTTCTCAATTTGAGTAAGATATTCCTGAGCACAGCACTGTATGGCAGCGAAGCATGGACTGTAGGAAAATCGCAACAGAAGAGAATCGAAGCGTTTGAGATGTGGTGCAACAGACGAATGTTGAAAATTATGATAAGGTAAGGAATGTGGAGATTCAGTGCAGGATCGGAGAGATAAAGAATATGTGGGAAACACTGACAAAGAGAACATACAGGATGACAGAACATCTGTTAAGACATCAGGGACTGGATTCCATGGTATTAGAGAGAGCTTTAGAGGACAAAAGCTTTAGAGGAAGACGAAGATTCGAATACGACCAGCAGATAATTGAGGACATAGGTTGCAAGTTTTACTCTGAGGTGATTAGCTTCCCACACGAGAAAAATTAGTGGAGGGCTGCAACATACCAGTCAGAAGACTGATGACCCAAAAAATAAAGCAGTTACCAGAAGCTTCTCCGTAAGAGGTGACCCATATCAGAAACTCCCTGAACTCAGCACAGCTACGACGAAGGATGCCGAGTTGATCTGCATGGAGCTGCAGCTGAATACGTGGTCACCGAGAGACACCCCATACAGGCGTTAACGGAGACTGCAGAGCAACGATTCCTTGGCGAAAGCATACAACAGTCCAGAGAGCGGGCAGCCTCCACGCACTGACGTATGGATCGAGATGGGAGGAGTGAGACGGCCATTGTAGAGCACACGAGACGTAGCTCCACGAAGGAGGCACATTACGACATCGACGGTAGTATCAGGGTAGCCCATACTGCGGAGCACAGCTTCCAGGAAACTGGAAGCTGCGATCGAACGCCTGGCCTGAAGTCAAGAGCTGCCATATGTCCAGGCATACGACGAACTTCAGCAAGAGTGATTATGTCCCGATAGCGGCAGAGGTCGGAGAAGATGTTATTGGCTCCCCCAAAGGAACTTGATCTGTGAAAACCACGTACGAGCTGTCCGATTAAGTCTCACAGCCAAAAGCCGGGTGAAAATACTTGTCCTGCTGGCTGGTTACTGTAGACTGGGATTTTTTTCTAGGCTTCAGTTGTTGAAGTTCAGATGGTGAACTTCCTGAATGAACTGGTAATTCTGGGTTGTTTTTTATTCCTGTTGTCATATTCAGGAATCACTGGAACGTTACTAAATACCGCATGCGTCCTGAGGCAGAAGGCAGAACCTGATGATTATCAGATTTGTAACCTATTTATTGCTATGTACACTACGCTTACCTTGAGTATTTTCCCAGATTGTTTAGGAGTATTGTCATAAAGTATCTGTGCGAATGTTTCATCCCCAGCCTTTGTTCATACAAATGGTACTTAGTTTGAGGAAAGGCAGTTAGAACAAGTTACACTGGCAACAAATGGCAAGTTGCCACGGAAGCTATTTGTGTAGTGCTTATTGAGGCGTGGATAGCTGTGTGATTCAATTTGCATAATATATACGCAGTAAAGTAAAAGTGTCATTTCTATTCCGTACAGAGTTAGAAAGTTTACGATCTTTAATGTCGATTTGATTGATCAACACGCCTCCTACCAAGGTCACCCTCTAACTTTGAATTTATCCTCTGTAAGCAGCCATGGATGACGCGGAGATACAGAATTACTTTCCTTTTATTGAAACAAGATTGAATCTTCCTAACATCTAGCTTTCTTCTGTTTATGCGCAGAACATGGTTCATTCATACTCAAAATGACTGCCTATCTGTGGCAAGCTTTTAATACCACAAAACATGTAATCAGAAAATGATACAGCTGCCCTCTCAAAGTGAGTAGCTTAGTAATACAAATAGTATCCCATTTCTGAATATTCGTTATGGGCAAAACTGATTCCGAGTGAGATATAAATTGAAATGTTTATGAGAATATTAGGTCTGTTACTTTCCCTCAAAGCATTGAAGAAATGCTTTATAGTTGCTAATATGTATTATCTCACAACAATTGTACTTCATTTAATTGATTCTGTCATTCATATACTTTTAAAATAAAATGAATAACATTTTTAGCTTGGTCTATTATTGTGCCTCACATATATAAAATCTCCATACTCTACATCAACTACAGTAATATGAAGCACGCGCTGTTATTAGCACACTCATTCAATAATCAGTTTCTCATTGTGTACTGGATCATTTAAGGCACAGCCTATTGAATAAATGAATTACCGATTTTCATAAACCGACCGCAAGATAAATACATTTCATAAAGCAAATTAGTCCACTGGATTGTATTCTGCCACAACATTCAGTATTTGAGCCAGATAAAGTTCGACAAGCCAACATGGCTTACCTGCTTAGAGGTTTTATTACTCGTATATACACATATATAACTGAGTTTGTGTTTGTCAAAGCAGCAGTAGTTTCTCATATCTCTCTCTCTCTCTCTCTCTCTCTCTCTCTCTCTCTCTCTGTCTCACACACAATTGTAACAACCAGAACCTTCAGCTTTCTTGGGTGTTTATTCCACTTATTCCTTAATCTGTGACCTTTCCTTCACCATACTGAGCCTCAGTTGTTCTGAATTGTTTTATAAGATATGTAGTAATGCATCATAACTCGAAATTTGCTCTTTAATTTGTTTATTCACTTCCTGACCAGATATCCTCCAGAGGTTGTTTGAGAAACCTTTTTTAATCATTTCATATTCCTGTATCAAATTTTGAAAATCATTTAGTAGGTTTTACGTTTGTCAGTAACAACCAGCTGAAATCGGTCATTACCCTCCAGCGAAGATGGTAACTGTGGGTGACGGAATCTGAAGCGAAGTTGATGTTCTCACTGATTCCAGAGGTGTTACAATGGCTTCATGTCAGGATTCTGGTGACATAGTCCATTTCAGGATTTTTATAGTCCACAAAAGATTGGCTCAAGGACGTTACTTTATGATAGGGTACAGCATCATGCTATAACGAACAATCATCGTTTCGAAGTAGCCCTCTTCTGTATGCACTACACAGACCGGTTATATCAGCTCATATCCTTCTGCATTTAGCGTTCTCTTAAGCGAGGTAATGGGACCACAACCTAAACATAAAAACACCGTCATACCATAACAGCATTTGCTTTGTACTCAGGTGAAATTCAATGACTATTCCACGTTAAGGTCACATTGGGGGAGGGGGCGGGGGCATCTGGACGACTTTTGCAGATGCTCGTAATGTTCTCAGTTGCAACGAAGGAGTCCGGCGGATGTTCGCATAAGTGTCCTCTATGGCGGCAGTAGCTGTGTTGGCGTTAAATGGAATCCACTTCCTCGGCGGGGGCGCTTTTGCTTTGCGGGGTCGTACTGCAGTTGCTGGAACCACGTGCTACAGGCCTCCGTTGTGATTATAACTGGGGGTGTGGCAATGTGACAGGTCAGTGCCATGTGTAAGCGACCATCCCCAGCTGCAGATGCCTGGCGTCAGTGGGCCAGAGTCCTTGGCTCTGGCTTTGGTCACAGCGTTTATTGGGGCACATTCCAGGAGGATGGCGACAGTGGTTACCACAACGCACCCCAAGCGATGACTCCCACGGCAGGTGGCTCGCTATTGACAGCACCCAAACATAGTTAAAGTTACCACATCATTCGGGCTATGACTACATTACTTGGGTGACTATTGTGATGACTGCAATGACAGGGACGATTCCGAGCTACTTGCAATAGTAAGTGACAAAGATCAATCCAACGACTCATGGCGGACGATGTTGATGAGTTGTCTGCCAGTCCTTAAATACCGGTTTCTGCTGCTGATGTTTGCAATTATTCTTCCCCAGTAGGTCGTTGAAATATTCTGGTGTTGTTCGACTGGCGTAAATGAACCGATTACCGCCTTTGATGTTGTCAGCTGGGCTTGCGACGAGATGGCTGGTGACATGGTGTCCTCCTATGTGTTGCTTAACTCGGCGCTCCACTGACCCACTTGCGCCACAGTATCATAATACTGAACTGCGCAACAAATTGTAGCACACATACGACTTCTGGCTCTCAATATTCCTTCACGTTTTCACTAACTTCATTACTGTAAGAGTCCTACCTTTAACTAACTTCATCGCTCTAATCATTCGACCCTCTACACTCCTACCTTCTACGGAAAGAACACGTCCTCTCATTGTGTCTCTACCTATATTTCCACTCGACACTATCTATATGGTTTTGTCCCCTCTAAAAATACCATATTTACAAAGTTCATTTCCTATGAATCAATGTATTATGGCATGTCACTGGTAATGAGAAAAGAGTTTTCTCTCTTATACGCAATTGTTCCCTAAAGTCCCTGAGCATACTTGGTGTTTGCCTTCATGATCGTTCACTCACTACAATACCTTGTCGAAGGGTGCTTTTCTCATCGGTTCAGATCCATATGTAAAAGTTAAGAGGAGTGAAATTTGGGCAGCTCTTCTCTTGAACAAAAAGTATATAACTCCAGTTACGTCAAGGAATACACAAGCAGTTGATATTCAAGAATCAGTGATTACCAATTGCTTCTGCTGCTTACTCTTGTTGCTCTTCATGCACTCTGTGAGATGTTCCGTGGTGACACAACTATGCTGTGTGGTAATCATCTGATCCAGATAGGTGAACAGGTTCTCTTCAAGGATACTGTTAAGAAACTAGAGGTATTTGACGCAAAAACTGAGGTAGTTAGATGAGGTACGTAAATTAAGGAATAGACAATACTTAAAGCAATGGTTGCCATTATCGTAGCTGGGAAGCGGCAAATGTGTCCTGATATTTCGCAACGGGTTTCGTTAAGTATTAACCCTTAATCCATCAGAACGAACCTTGGTGTGCTACCTAGCTTTCTCTGCTTGTAACACGTACAAACGACGACTTTCAGCCCTGGCATCAAATATAACAAGTGCTGTCCTACCCACTGAAAGTATTCCCCCTTGCTCCAACAATAGTTTCGTAGGGCATTCCAGGTGCCCATTTTCAGAATGAAACAACACGAATTCGCCAAACTTCGCCACCGAATTCGTTAACATTGAATTGCAGATATGAACTGGTCTGTGGTGACAGCGTAACATCTGTTGTGTGTGTCTATCTAGTGTCACTAGTAAGTTCTTGTTCAATTTTAGTTTGTCGTTCTTCCACAATGACTCCATTGCTACTGGGTATGTGTGTACTGCACATCACTCCAAATAAGAATCTCTACAATTTAGTAGTATCTGTGTCCTAAGTTCTAGGTGAGGCCCTCTTTGCTGGCTCATAACAGTAGTCAAACAATAGTACGTAGTCAAGCATTCCATCCTTGCCAGTTTATCAAGTCCCAAAGGTGCTGGCATAATAGTCTCGATTCTTTCAAACATGTCGAAAATCATACCGGTGGTAATAGAACTAATGTAAGGTGCCCAAGAATGGCATGCAGCAGTGCTTCCTGCAACCCCACAATTTCAAGTGGTCACCAATAACTTGCAAGTCCTGATTGGTGGTTTCGGAAGATGATCTAATATGTGACATTAAAGTAGCGGCCACCTCCCAGAGCTGCCGAATGTTGTTCAGCACATTGCTTTCCAAACTGGTGAGCTGCGTTGAGTGAAAATTCACTGCCTCCTTGTAGCTTTTCGCATACTTCGATCTTCCTGTAATGCCTTACTGACGTTAGCTACATCATCCACTTTGCATGTACTAAACATTATCTCTAACATCCCAACATTTGTGTCCAACCATCCTCACCTCTGTCTAATCCCAGGAATCAATTGTGTAGTCTGTTGCAGTTGCACCTGTAGATTTCCAAACTCTTCTTTTGTGCCGTTATACCCCGACTGATTATTCATCATGCTGTGCACTTTTCAGAACGTTTCTTCCAGTCTCTAAATCTTTCCCAAGTGTTAAAATGCTGAAAGTTACCCTTAAAATCCACTCGTTATCCGACGTCTGCTAGGAAAACATGACACCTTCCATCATGGAACATACCGTAGCTACTTCGGCTACACACCCATAGTACAATAGGTCTAACACATTAATACTCCATACTCCATTCCTCCTCCATAGACTGAATGTGTTCCCACATACTGCTTCCATCTTCTGCCATCCCAATGGGGGAACGTGCATCCTGCATGGAAGGAAAATTCTAATGAGAGTCCCACATCCCTTTTCTAGCTCTCAGCATATACCGATGTTTCGCTGTATTACCCATTTTCTTTCGCTTTTGTTTTCCTTTTTGTGGGGTCCTGCCCACTCGTATCTTATAGGGTGCCTAAGGAATGCAGCCTTCTCAGATAGCTATACAACAATTCTAGCAAATCACATAAATGATTTTTATTCCACTAAAGAAGATTGACAATACATAACTATAGATTTACAGTGAGTTGTCGCATGCGATGGGCGGGATGCAAACTGTCATTGTCCTTCACTACATACAATGTCCATGTAAGCATACACATCGCTCATAAGTCACTGCTATCGCTAATGTCACTGCTCATCTTGGCCTCTATGCTAGAGTCCATCCTCTACAGACCCCAAGGCTGACAGGTGCAACGCTTACATTCTCTTCATATAGAGGCCGCTCCTGTCGTGGTGTGGTCCTAGTCAGAGGGGTACTGGCTGACGTCGTTACACACCAACTTTGCTCATGCGTTCTCCATCTTTGCACCAGCACTTTCACTGCACCGGAACACTTTTTCTCCTCCTCATCCAAGATATCCCTCCGCCCTTCTCTGGAAACTGGGGTAACATGAGTAAAATTGTCCATATCCCCTTACATGGCCGTATTTGCCTTTTGTGGAGTATCGAAGGGTATGTGGGGAGCGGCAGTTTAACGTAAACCGGTGATGTCATCTCTGTTACCTGGCAAGGGCCATTATACTGTGACACAAATTTCTCTTTCCCCGCTTCCTCACATAAGCAGTCGTTAACACAAACCATGGACCCTCGTGGTATTTAGGTAACACTGCTTTCACATTATTCGCCCTTTCCTGTTACTCTGAAGCATTCCTATTAATTTTTGGTACTTGTCTCCCAATTAGTTTCACTCTCTAGCAACATCTTTCACTGACAAGATGTCCCCTTGCAGCGAGACTTCTTAAAATTCAAAAGGCGACAGCAACATCGACGCAAAAATTGAAGCTGAGAATTTATGTAAAAACTCAACTTATTCTCAATGGTTCTGTGGACTTGTTCTGTGCGACGATTAGCTTGAGAGAGCACAAAGCTCATCTATATTTTCTTAATGTGCAACAGTCTTCATAGCTGCAGCATTAATTCTGACATAACATTTACTCCCTGATCCATGATTATGGTTTCAGGTGTTCAAAAGCGAAATATTCACTAGCTGATTGGAGAATGAGCCACCGTGGCGGCTTGCTGGTCCAGTAAATCTATCGTGGTATTGTAATGAGGAAAATGGGCAATAATGATTAATATGTTAAGACTCCCAGATGGTGTTGGTGCTAGGGGTCCTAGGATGTCCTAGCCCCCCATTTGGAAGGGCTTATCAGCTTCCACTGATTTCTGTAGTTTAGTTGGCTGCTGTTACATTCTGCTCTTTCAGCACACAGAACACAATTTTTCATGTAATAGTCCACATCCTGCCCACCCATCATCGATCAATAATTCCATGCTACAATTCTCACCATTGCTCTTCGACCCAAGTGTCCCGCTAAAATCGGGTCATATACTTGCCTAAACACTTTGTCATGCAAGATCTCCAGTACTGCAAACTGCATTGTATTGTACTTCATTCCATACAATACTCTGCCCTCTGTACAAAACTGCTGTTGCTTAGCAAACACCGACAACTCAGGCCAGCACTTTGTGCTACCTCCATTCATTTACATCAGAGTCTGTGCTTTCCATAGCGTGCACCTTATGGCAGAGTCTGTTCACTTTTATCTGTGAACTTCCCAGCTGATATTCTACCTCATCATCGAACTGCCCTACTCACGAGGCCCATCTCAACCATGTATTCCCTGGATTTTTAAGACCCAAAATCCACTTCAGCGCTCCATGATCAGTCACCACTTTATATCGTCTACCATAGAGGTAACAACGAACTTACCCATTTCCAAAAATCACTGAGAGCATATCATTCTACATAGTCGAATAAATTCATTCAGCATTATTGAGCTGCCGTGAAGTGTACGCAGTAGGATGCTCCTGTCCATCTACTTCCTGACTCAAAATAATTTCTAGTACAAGATCGATCGAATCACAGGAAAGATTAAATGGGTTTTGAAAATCCGTAAAGACCAAGATGGGACTATATGTGAGCAGATATTCTAACTTCTGTAACACCACCTCACACCCAGCTGCCCAATTTCATTCCATTCCACAGCAATTGCGGGAGAGGTCTTACAATTCCCGCAAATTTCGGAACACACGTACAGTAACAATTCGTGAGCCCTGAGGAAGATTGCAATTCCTTTACATTGGTGGGTGTGGGTGTTGGAAAATTTTGAATACCTCAACTAGTTTCAAATGGTACAAATTCCATCCTGCCCTATTATTGCTGTAAGACATGACCTTTCTTCAAAATCAACATTAATCGTGTTGCATGATCAAACACTTCATGCAACCGGTTCAAATGTTCTCGAGTATTCTTTGAATACACGATGAAGTTATCCGGGTATACCATGCATTGTCTTGTTTTAATCTGAGCAACACACTATCCAACAGTTGCTCAAATGTTTCTGGCGCGTTTCTAAGTCCAAAAGGCGTGACGCGAAACTGTAAATGCACCGTTGGCGTTAAGAACGAAATTTTTGGTCCATCCTCCGGTCTTACTAGCACCTGGTGATGACCTGTATACAAATACTATGTCGTGAAGTACCAACACAGACCCAAGTGGTTCAAAGTCCGCATAGGATACGCATTCAACATTGTTTTCTGACTGAGGAATTGGTAGCCACAACTGAAACGATGTGCTCTGCCAACATCTGGTGATTTTTTGCTTACTATTACAATGGGGGCTGTGAGTTAACGAGCATCTCACACACATTTAAATACATGAACGAAAGAGTCAGCCTACAGGAATTGTGAAACGAAACCTGTCGTCCTGGACCATGTGCCACGATGGCCGCAGATTCACCACGAGATGGGGAAACTCACAGGCGTCTATTGTCTATTGAGACCTAAGCTCTGTAGTGCACGAGTGAGACAGACGAGAACCTACGTCATAGGGAAACCCAGTAGAAGGCTTTTGTGGCCGAGGAGATGTGGCAGTGTTAAACATGGCGGACCCAAGTCGGCTACAAAGGAAAATATTCAGGGAACGAAGCAGCAGTAATTTTAATCAACCATCCACCATAAATTTTTATGGTGATCCCAATAAAACTTGAATACTGGTCATATGTATAACAGTTTAGGATTTACTGTTAAAGTGAAATTAACAAGTTATGTAACAAAGACTTGCATGCTTAAATCTGAACTCTTAGGCCGATCTTAACGATGGACGTATCATATAAGAGCTCATCATTAAAATGATAAACGTTGTAAACATCAACTCGGTAACTTTATTTGTTTAAAACATATGGTAAATTTAAATTATCAATATTTTCAGTTTAGCATCAGATCATGATTTCCTCCACACAAAACACATTGAACGACGACAGCATGACACCTTATTGAATCATTAGGTAATCGAATATTTGTTGTCAAGTTTAGTGCATAATAGTTACTTTTTTTCTTGATTTATTTATCAGAAAGCACATTGGTGCCACGATACTGGCTATGACATTCAAAGTTAAGATGGAAATTCTATCGGTTTTATGTAAAAGAATTTAACAATGGATATTATTGTTACTTTATTTAGAACGTGAAAGTGGTCAAGCATTAATTACTTAAATATGTTAAAATATAAAGTCATGTAGAATAAGCGGTAGCCAATTAGATGGACGGCTTCAGGATATGTAACTGCGCTATTCAGTTGAGCGAAGATATTCGGCCCGCGGAAAACGTGGTTTTAGCCATCTAGGAAGTGAAACGACTTAGAAAATGTCGCGTTGTGTGGTATCGCTAGACTTAGTCTCCGAGCGGTGAGCACCCACGCACCTGATGTGAACTCTAACTTTTCGCCTAGTTAACGAGGTGGAGTATCGAACTTGTAACACGCGATGAGGTTGTGAATGCTCGAACTGTGTGAATTGGATATGCGCTCGAGTGTAATAGTAATTCAAAATACGACCACTTTCGCTATTCTTTCGCACATTATTCTAATCAAATCGCAACTGTGTGGCCTACATCATTTATGGGTCTTTAAATTTGTTCCCGATATATTTATTACTGTAATTATATGTTACGTAACTTTGTATTTCGCAAACTTGCCATCAGGCAGACAATTTAACCAAAGTGTCACAAGTGATTAATTTAGGGCGTGTAATGCGCACGTGCGGTTCAACCTCTCGACGAGTTTAAGCTAAGACATTTCAATGAAGAGGAACCGCAAATGAGCCCGAATATCTTTGGGATGTTAGCTCGCAGGGCAGACCAGGGACTACAAGTAGTTGTATGATTCCGTCTCTAAGTTGCTTATCTAGAACTGTTCCATAATCAGTTGTAATGCATGAGTGCTTCGCTTTCTGCAGGAATCTGTTGCTGTACAAGTGGTGTTGCAGGTAAAGGACCCGACGGACTAAGTAATTCCACCTACTCACTCAACACTTTTTCCATTACAGTGATTCCAGATGTACCACCTTACTACTCAGCTCCAACCAGTCGACAGACCCTCCCGCAATTGCGTAATTTGCTGTAAAATCACGGTCTAGTTCATCCTCATCCAACATTTCTAAATTCGCAGCCGGTGAACCATGATACATCTTTACCTCCTCGGGACCAAAATTATCAATACTGGCAGGCACTACCCTCGTGCAGTTTACACCCAAACATAGGACACAACACATGGTGTAAAACAACTAACTGCATCTAGTACTTCGTAATTTGCCAAGGTTCAACGATACCCAACGCTGGCAGATCAGTACCAATATCGTTCGCCCCCGGTAGCTGAGTGGACAGCGCGACATATTGTCAATCCTAATGGCCCGGGTTCGATTCCCTGCTGGGTCGGAGATTTTCTAGGCTCAGGGACTGGGTGTTGTGTTGTCCTAATCGTCTTCATTTCATCCCCATCGACGCGCAAGTCACCGAAGTGGCGTCAAATCAAAAAGACTTTCACCAGGCGAGCGGTCTACCCCACGGGAAGCCCTCGTCACACGACATTATTATTATTGTTAGTACCAACATCAATCCAGACAACCTTTTCTGTACCTTCTGGTATGCAATCCTGTGAACTGACGTTAAGGGAACTTGTGCATAGTTTAATTGGTTACCACTTGCTATGGGGCGGACCTTGTGACGGTAAAGGCATTCCGGCTGCAGAGCCCAAATGAAACACAGTTCCATCCACTTCTACCATACTCCCTTCCAGATCAATTATGGCGCTAGGCGCAATCAGGCGATCAAGTCCGAGAATCACGTCCTACCCACCGCTAACCACGCGAAGAATTTCTGCACCCACTTGTGAGCTAACATCCCGTACTCGGAACTTCAACGCTCCAGCACCGATTGAATTTACACGCCATCTATCTACGTCAATTAACGTCCAGTGTAGTGCACATAGCCTGTTTGGCCCAAATACTAGCTTACTTGCAGCCCATACCTTAGAATCGGTATCCAACAACATTTTACATAATTCAACTCACACATAGCCGGTCAGAAAAAAGGTTGCCACTGCTTACTTACATGCACTAAGCATTAGTGAGAGCTTGGCACAGGGGACACACAGGACCCTGCACCGTTTGACTGCTGCCAATAAGATCTACCCTGTGACTGAAACTTCCGTTGCTGCTGTTTCCAATTACGGCATTGCCCACCTGAGTGATCACATGTCTTGCAATACTTGCAACGTTGCTCGCTGCAGTCTCTTTAGTCAAGACCTTCTCTTCCGCACTGAATACATACTAAAGCTGTCCGACATTCTCAAGACCTAGCCGGTGACTCTATTTCCTCTGATTATAATGTAATATCCATTGCTTCACTCAGATGCTTAGGATACTACAGAAAAACCTTTCTTGACAATTCCAATTGCAACCCGATCAAAAATGCGTCAAGACCCCTTTGCTATGCTGCTCATAAAATTACCGCGTTAACAGTATTATCATCCGTAAGCCCATAGGTACCTGCATAGATTTTACGAATAGGATCGGCGAAACTTTCTATCGAATGGTTCTGCTTACGAAACACCCTAGTAAGTTAGGATATTGCGGAGACATGGCTTAGCCACAGCCTCGGGGATGTTTCCAGAATGAGATTTTCACTCTGCAGCGGAGTGTGCGCTGATATGAAACTTCCTGGCAGATTAAAACAGTGTGCCCGACAGAGATTCGAACTCGGGACATTTGCCTTTCGCGGGCAAGTGCTCTACCAACTGAGCTACCGAAGTACGACTCACGGCCGGTACTCACAGCTTCACTTCTGCCAGTACCTCGTCTCCTACCTTCCAAACTTGACAGAAGCAGTCCTGCGAACCTCGCTGAACTTGCACTCTTGTGATCACATTCAACGGGACTGCAGGTCCACAGTATCCTTAGAGAAGAACTTAATCCTCCAGGCGTCGTCAGTAGTGCCAAAGGTTGTGAAAAACGTCGACCTGTTTATCACTGAAATGCGAACTGTCGTTTTGACTGCGAAACGAAGTGTGTGATAACCATCGCCCCAAGGAAAGGTTGGAATCGCTGACGCTCTTTATGAAACATCGACTCGCCTTTTCGTGTCGATATATGCAACGAATATAAAAGAAAACTATTCAGGAAAAGGGATAATTGAACAGACTTGAAAACAAGTTAACTCAATTCGGCTATTACTTCCTTTGTTACGAAGCACGCCATCGCTGCAGGTGTTCCAGACTGCTAACTCTTAATTCCACGAGTTCCTCCCTCCACGATGCCTTATCAGTGTTCCTGGAACCATCTACAGTACATCTTACGCTACCTTCGCTTCTGTCGGTGCCTCCGTATGAAGAAAGACAAATCTTGATGTACTGTCTTTGGCGACTTATATTATTTGATATTTCAGCGCTTCTTATCGCCTAGTAGCAACCAGCCTGAACTGATTGCCTGTTACTTATTTCTTACTGTCCTGACCTCTGTATAAAATTTCCTGATAAAAACTACGCTGGTGAAAAATGCTTTTCGTTTCTATAGGTTGAAACCCATTTTCAGTGGTGTAGACACATGCGAATAGCAGTGCCACGAGTCCTGTTAGGATTAGAACGATTAGTGTCGTTGGTTGAAGTTTTATTTCGGTTCGAAACTGTCCCAGGTCTGTGGGCTACTTATGTCTAATGAGTTGTTTCAGTTATTTGCTCGAGCTCTTTACTTCCGATGTTTCCAACAGCAACAGGTTTTGCACCTGGATTTCCTCATCCAAGGCTGTGGCAGCCTGTGTCAGCAATCCGGCTACATCATACACTCATGTCGACTAGCTAGCTGCAAAGTTTTAGAAATGGAACAAGGTTGAAATGGCTCTGAGCACTATGGGACTTAACTTCTGAGGTCATCAGTCCCGTAGAACTTAGAACTAGTTAAACCTAACTAACCTAAGGACATCATACACATCCATGCCCGAGGCAGGACTCGAACCTGCGACCGTAGCGGTCGCACGGTTCCAGATGGATCAAGGAAAGTTGAGCCGTCGTTTTGACTGGCAGTCGAGATTTTGGCACAAATCGCAACTGTGGCAACAGCGCTACGAAGGAGAACTCCAGGCTTCGAATATGCTTGTCCCTCGAATTAGCGAGAATCTGTATAATGGACAAGAAATGTCATGGATATCTCAACCAAGCTCGCCTCGATATCTCAGACTCCTCCCAAGCTACACTAAAGTGAATGAGACTGAGACATCAACTTCAGCAAAGTTCAAGGTACCACTAAGTGTCATTTGAGAGCTTCACTGATCCTTCTGAGACACAAGGAATATGAAAAGATTGATCTGTAGCAACAACACCAAAACAGGAGCAATATCTATTCTTAATGCCACAACGAATGCCAGGACCGCTGATTGTAGAGCTTAATTCTGACTGGGTGCTTGTTCACTACAGCCGTGTATCACCTCAATGGGTAACGCTTTCATGGAGTGACAGAGACAAGCTTTTGCAAAGAGAAGGCACGTAGTCGACGAAGATAGTGTTCTTCACAGATGAATCTCCGTTCATTTTGCAGAAATCAAATCGTTGCATAAGCGTCCCTTTGTAAACTGCCTTTAATACTGTAGATACATAATGGCGAGAGATTCATTTATTTATTTTATATATTCTGTTAGTCTGTTACCTAGGTATAAAATCAGACCGCACGAAGCACATGAACTGCCATGAATAATATCTTATTTGTGTGGGTAGTTATTATATAGCACATAGAGGTACAGTCAGCATTCTTAGGGGCTGTGCTACTGTGCCACCAAATGTGTGGAAACTGGAAGGTAGCTGTTAGGGTCTCAGGAAATCCTTCCTGGTCCTCCTCTAGGCTCATCTCCTCACTGCATCCGGAAGGTTGTCGTATGTCGTTTTTATGCAATGCTGCCTCTCATTTTCATGAAGTGTGGTCTCATCATCGTAGACTCCCTGCCATTGGGTTTGAAGTTCAAAAACTGATGTTTTATCTTCAGTCGAGCTCAGCTGATGCCACAGTTTCATTATTATGTTAGAGGCTGTTGTATTACCACTGACGATGCTTCAGTTATAAGCGGCATCCAGTTTGATGGTACATTCTTAGACGATGCTATCCGGCTGCTGATTGCCCCACATTAATATCTGTATGAGTATGTGGAGCGTTGTCCAGGTTTCAATAAATAGCTATCTATGGACCATGTCGCTACAGGTAGTATATAGTTCCTTTGCTCGGAAGGAAGTACAACACTCTCGTCCTTCATTTCATGTTAGAAAGGGATCTGTAAGTTTTCCTCTCGGTTCTTGCCCTTTCCAAGATTTCTTGTCATTAGATACCAATGCATGCTTGACTTCCTTACACGGTAATGCTCTTATGCCCTGTATCTTTTTTACCTTACCACGTTCGCCCTTTTTGGGCCAGTATTGTGAACATTTCTTTCTTACGGTAGGTCTAGAAGTAGCAAGATTAGTATCATTAGCAGCACCGCAGCCGGTGCTTATCTACAAACGAGTGTAAGGAGCAGTAGTACGTACCCATAACTGTGCTGGCCATAGATACTTTGTTGTCCTAAGCGGTCTGGCTCCATGAGCCCAAAAGTTTGGCGTGTAATCCTCAATACAGATTAAAATTACAATTCGGTATGTTCTTACCGGTCTGGTGAAAGCTAAAAACTTCTTTGCCCAACTGTTGCTATTTCGTTCAGGTTTATATTGCCTCTCTGGCAGACGATTATTGTATGAGCAAAAAAGATTTGCTTTTCGTTGACGTTGGTATCAGAATGTAGGACCGGTCGTGATCAGGACCTGAGAGGGGAAGGCAATATCCTCTGTGGCTATACACCTTTGTTGGTTAGCCCCGACAGAGTGGTTAGCCACAGGATGGAAGCTGATGGTTAGATGTGCCTACAGATTTGAGGTACCGTACACACAAGCACAATTTTTCCTCTCTACAGTCGATGTGCCTACAGATTTGAGGTACCGTACACACAAGCACTATTTTTCCTCTCTACAGTCGACCATACTTGCTGCACGATTATCTTTTGTTGCTTGTCATTGGTGGCACGGAAAATATTCATGTCATGAAATGACAACCAGTTCTCTGAATCTGAAAAGTAGTGGGCGAAAACGTGACACGCCACCAGAAAGCCAGGGGGGATAACCACTTACCTTAAAAATTATTACGTTGTTATTGAGAGAAATATCCTATACGTACTTACATCTTTTGGATGCGCATCTGCGATTTGTGAATGTGGTTCATTACAGGTTTTGGATATATTTGTAAGATGAACATCATGTGATTAAGATCAGGCTATTCCGTAGCTCATAAAACTCAGAGTTAAAAGCGTTCTGTCACTTGTTGATGACTGTCAACTTTTGGGTACATGTACAATTTCTGATATGAAACGTATTCTGCACCTTTCGGCCTGGTACATTCCTTTTCTTTTAATATGAAACGACTTCATTCATTCAGTTACTCCGGTCTCACTCTTTTTCCAGGCACGTTAACCCCTGTCTCTTTTCTTTGTTTCTTCTGCACTTTTTTCGTATCTTTCACGCACTGCACTATTCTACAAAAGAATACAAAATCAACCCATCTGTAGCATTTCTGTATTAGCACACGTTTCGCATTTAAGGCCTTCAGTCATATCGGTATTTTGTACTCTCTGAGAATGGTATTTTACACAGAGCTCCTGCTATTTAGTACTTCACAAGCCCAAACTATGTCAGCCAGTCAAGTAGAGAAACAACTGCATGCAGTACTCCTTCGTTAAATCGTTCACTCTTCTTAACATGGCATTTACGCCTCAAAATCAGTCGTTCTTGACGCTCGCCCAATTCAGTGTCTGTTGTTTTTTCCAAAACCCGAAAAAAAATTCCACACATTGCAACGCACTATAGAATGTGTCTTTGCTTTGGTGGGTAAATTTACAAATTTAACGGTAAATGCTTCCAGTAATCATATTTTATCTCATTGTTACCACAATATCACAATATGCATACGTTTCGAACTGATCATGAAAAATTAAACCGACGAACGTCTCTAGTCAAAGAAACTGCAAAACATGTGGGAATTGCTGAAGGTCTCTAACAAGCACTTATTTTGCTCTTTTGTATGAATTTCAAATTACATTCAATATTTTCGATGATGAACATAGATATCGTTAATGTTATTTTCTTTTCGTACGATTTGTGCAATGGATAACCATGACTATTGAAAACAAAGATCGCGAATAATCATAAAAACAGTATTTTCGCTGTCACAAGCTTTAGTAACTCCTTTGCATTGTTCCGAGGCGACGCTCATAACAATGAAACACCGATGGACGTGCTGCGTGCGTTGCCTAGCATTTGTCTGCCTGGTGTACTGAAGTTGTTCGCGTGTGAATCGGAGTTTGTAGAAAGCGAATTTGGTGAGAACTGAGGTGTGCTGCACATTTTCAGTAAGAGGAGCTTAAGACACCGTCGAAAGAAGGTTAGCTTTTGAAGACAGGCAGATATCAGAGTTAGAAAGCCATGAAGCCAGCGGAGGTAAGTGACCAATAATCAATTTTACTCAGCCATCATCAACGTCAACACAGAAACCCCCTACAGTATAAATCAACTATAAAAACCGCTACTCTTGAATGCTGTGATCTCATACGTCATAATCACAATAATACAGAGCTTGAATCCGAGATCCATTAAAAAGATTTCGTACGTTGTTAACAGATGTTTCCCGAGTGCCTGCCATGTGGGTCGCTGTCTCCAGTGTGAATCGCCTATCACTGTTCATAGAAATCTATACTCCGAAAGCCACCTTACGGCGTGTGGCGGAGAGTGCTTCTGCCTTCCCACTTTTATTGTTGTATTAGCGAGAGGTGCTTGAGAAGTTCGCGTAATAAGACGCTACCGTAAGGGCTCTGATTAGTCTGAGTTTCACGTTATTGTCAGTTCGCGATAGCTCTAGCTGCCTGATCCTCTCCGGAACCTACTCTCGGATTTTTAACGATAAATTCTCCATCGCTTCTAGCGACTGCTACTTGAGTTGAGAATTTCCCTACAGCTTTCGCGCCTGCTAAACAGTCCCGTGACACCTATGGATCTCCTTTGGACCTCCTCCCACACCCGTATTATTCCAAGCTGGTAAAGAGCCCAGACAAATCAGTAGCACTGAAGAATTCGTCGAACAAGACTTTGGAAAGCATCATGTTTGTGAATGACTTACACTGTCTCAGGCCGTTCTAGTGAATCTCACCTTGGCATCTGATTTTCCTACAGTTAGTTTTGCTTCGGATTGTTAGTCCCAGGTGTTTTATCGTTGTTTCAGTTTCCGTTAATTTAGCCCCAGTGACGCAATTGAACGATTCTTGTCTTACTAATCGATTCTCGGCAGGAAAGTTCCCCATTTCGCTTACAGACGTTTGGCACTGCAACCTTCCTGTAGACTACAGAGTCGCCTTCATGTGACCACAAGGAACTTCCGACGTTAACCACAAAACTCATTAAGATCTGTGTATCCAGAAGACCTTTTATTTCTATTTTCTTTCTGCAGTTGCTTAGTTATGTGTGAATATAAAACATGTTCCACAATTCTCCAACAGATTTTCTTGGCAATACAGGCAAACTTTATTTTCTATTTCGTAATAACTTATCTTTAATCTACCACTTAGGTGTTTGTGCAACAACTGTAAGGAGGAAACATATTACAATCTTTTTTGGTGAAACATTTTCTAAAAATCGAATTCAATATTTTGATTTTCTCTTTACGGAATACCATTTTGATATCAGAATGGTCAACCGAACGACAGAATACAAAATTTCGATTACTTAAGAGGATTTGCGATGACCTCATGCGTCTCCAAAGGATTAAGACTTAAGGCAGGCTACGAATGGGTCTTTTGGTATTCACCAAACTGCCGATGTGAGCAGCGTATGTCAATTGCACTAATTCACGTGATACTAATTTCATCAATCCACAGTGTGGATGCAGTAAACGGCAATACAAACGGCCAAATTTTAACTCCTATGGCTCTGTGTCTGGTGTTTTCATGTTCCTCCCAAAAATACGAATCTATATCCAAAGGAAATAATTCTTTTAAATGATTCATCCGCAATTCTCAGACACAGCACCATCACAGATAAGTTCTTTGTAGAATGTGTTATTCAAATAGATTGCCTTATAAGCGGGGTCAACCAAATTAAAGATTAAGAGAAGCGGAACTGAATGAATGTTATCCAAACATTGTGGAATCACATGTAATATGAATCTAGTACTACTATAATCAAACGAGCATCCCAATTAAGCAATTTTCACTAAGCACGAACCTGTGTGTCTGATTACCACAAACAGTTCGTGTTAAATGCACAAGGTGTTGCGAGTGAGTGGATATAAAAGGTATCCCAGCTTTCAATCGTTATTACTCTTCCCTCACAATATTAGAGTTCTGTTTTCTCACTGCTCAGTAACTACGTTCATACTGAATTCCATCACCAACTTAGCAATAACATGGCCATTTACCTGAAGTGTTTCGAAATATTTTACACTGGTGACATGCTAAGTAAAATAAGCTAAATATGCTCATAAGCCGCTAGAAAGTCAATTTCCAGTAAAATGCACTTTGGTACTATGTCACGTCTGCAGTACGTATACTCAGCATTCCCTTCATAGCATTTTATAGCTAAGTACTATGAATAAGACGACAATTTAGATTTCAAAAATTTTATTTGCATGTTCCTTAAACCTCGATCTTCGGTGTTTTATTCGGACACAACGATATATCAGTCACCAGTAAGGCCTATAAGTGAAAAAATTAGTTAAATGTGCCTAAGTCGGTTGTGCAAATATATTAAAATATCTATGGACATAATAAAGGCCACCGTATTTCATCATTTTGCTGCAGCTTCATTTTGTGATACAGAGTACATTGGCAACGCAACGACTCATAGTAAAATGAGATGGCAGCTATCTTTCGAATTGTTGAAATATCTACGCAAATTTGTGACTAATGTAGATTAGGAAAGTGTTTAGCATTGTTTAGAGCAGAATACGGTCGCCACCTAGGGAGGCATCATAAACTCAAAAAAGACGGATGGAAGTGGATGTTTACTGCGATCCATTTATTTTGCCTAAATTTCCATTTAAATTAGTGAATTATTTTGGTGGATTCCAGGTACGATATAGAAAAACGCAAACTTTCATAACAAGATGCAAACTGTCGATTAAGGATCCTAAAATTTTCCACTAGACTAAAGGGAGATCTAGAGCTGCTTTGGAACTCCAGCTTATGCTGTGAATCACAAGACAGCTGAAATTAAACAATACTTATACATCGGTGACATCCGGACTGGACAATGATGTCACCTAATGGATCATATCCTTTTCAGGTACACTATTCTGGTATCCGCCTGAAGTGACGTAAGGAAATAGCGAGTGAGGTGGAGTAGTTGTTAGCACACAGGACTCGCACTTGGAGAGACGACGTTTCAAACCCACGTCCGGTCATCCCGGTTTCGGTTTCTCGTTATTTCCCTAAATCGCATCAGGCAAATGCCGGAATGGGTCCTTTGATAAGGGCACGGCAGACTGCGTTCCCTATCCTTCAATAATCTCATGCCACCGATGACCACGCAGTTTGGTCCAGTTCCCCGAATCAACCAATCAACGTACACAAATCAACCAACCAAATTAAGGAAAGTAAATAAATTTCAGCTGAGATAGCTGCACAAATCGACTCGTATTAAACTCCAGCGCGCTGACCTCTCCGCCATCATGTCCTGCACTTCCCACTCATCCACATTCGAAATATACTTCGTAGCTGACGAAGAAGGTTGATATGGGCACCTGGAAATAGATGCATTTGCGAAACCTGTTTCCTTCCTCTTTTCGCGTCGTAACTCTCAGAAAATTGCTGGTAGTTCTCTCATACGAAGGCTACTCCTTTATCAAGGTGTGCTGAGGCATGGAGTCTAATCCACTGTGATAATCCTATGGAATCTTGCCCGGATGTCTGGGGCAGTGATCCGGCTATGCCCGGTGATCGCAACATGTCACGCTTATCAATCTTGAGGGCAGAGAGAGCAAGTAAAAATGCCTACAAATTACTGTCTCAGGCCAAGTACAAGCGTCTGCCGAAACATTTCACCTGATTACGTGCAGCTCACATAACTTAAACGGTCGGCGATTTCCTTCTTCATGACACTTCTGGCCACACAATGCAGTGGCAGTGAAGATGCTACTGCAGCATTTCCCATGGAAAGTCTTTGATCACCCGCCTATGGTCGCAGGTTCGAATCCTGCCTTGGGGATGGATGTGTGTAATGTCCTTAGGTTAGTTAGGTTTAAGTAGTTCTAAGTTGTAGGTGACTGATGACCTCACATGTTAAGTCCCATAGTTATCAGAGTCATTTGGACCATTTTTGCAGCACGTGTCCTTCAGGTTTCCACTTCAGTATGACATCGGAAACACTGGACCTAGGTATGTTCAAAAGTATGGAAATCTCGCGTACAGGCGTATGACACAAGTGACACCCAATCTCCTGACCACGTTCAAAGACCAGGAGTTCCGCGGAGCGCCCCATTCTGCTTTCCCATGATGTATAATGACTACTGAGATCGCTGATATGGAGGGCCTGGCAGTAGGTGGCAGCACAATTCACCTATTATAAAAAACCTATAATCTTGGGGATGTCCGGATATTTTTGATCTCATAGTGTACTATGCCTGAAAATAGAATGAGAAAATGTTTCGTGCTAGGAGCCCTCAGAAGTGAGTTAGACATTTTCATGGTAGGCCAAACTGACACAGATACATTAAACAAATTTGGAATTTGTCATCAGCCTGTGTAAACACCACTAGGAGCCTTCTATAAATCGTTCAACTACCCGACGATAGAACCCCGCTTGTTGGTCACTGAGCCATTCCAGAACCGCCACGGAATATCTTCATCGCCGGAAAAGTGTGACTGCTTTGAATTAGTTCCACGATGGCTTCGACATTGGTGCCTGTGCTCGATATCGGTATCAATGAAATTCCTTACTGATCAGCGCCAGCCTCGTCTGTGCTGCGCTGGTCATTTCAGTACGGCAGGACGCGATATTGCATTTTGTCCACATGCCGCCAGAGATGACTCACAAACTGCACGCAATTTAGACTTTTTGCTCACACGAATCGTACTGTAACGCGCAGCTCAACTTCCGAACACCTTTCCAGCCTCCGCGTCATTTCAATCTCCCACTGTGATACAGTTATTATCCGTACCGCTGCGGAGTTGTGTCTGCAGGATATCAGGGATATGTGCTCTCTTCTGACAACAGGCCGCTCTTGTTACGTAGTGACCTTAGCGGTGACGATATTTGTAACTTACCTTCTCAAGTCGCTGCGTATATGGGGCATTCAGCTATTTTTTATTCAAATGCAAAAATATATTAAGTGCACTGCATAACTTGAAAGCCTTACATCAAGGCAACGTACATCTGAGTCAACTATTCCGGGTTTTATTCACTACCTCAGATAGATAAGATGCACGGCATGGAACATTTTTATTGTTAGTTTTGGCTTAGGGTTTTTTAATCGGAGGCATTTCTTCATTCTATATGTATCGCCTTTGACATCTCGTTCCTCCTCTTCTTCCTGACTTTCTTCTACGTCTTATATCCTGTATTGTCACTGTGGATGTATACGTCGTTGTTGATTGTATAGCTGGTGTTACAAGGGCGCACTGAAGCGTAATGCCTCTGACATTTTTATCTGAAACTATTATAGATTTTTAAATACAACATATCCTATTAATGTTCGATATGTGTATTTTTCATGCCTACATATTTCTTTCCCATCGTAGTCGCTCTAGTGACGAACGTATTTCTCCCAACGAAAGACAGGCTTGTGGATAACTTCACTGTGCAATGTTTCGCTTCTTTTACAGATGTAAAACCTCACCTTTGCTTGGACTGATCCAACAGTATCAAAGTGGAGGCCTCGAAGGTAGTCTTCAAGTTGTGAAAAGAGCAGGAAATGGGATGGGAAATAGTCGGGACTCTATGGAGGATGGTCGATGACAGAAAACACAAGGTGACGGATTGTTGCTGATGTCGCAGCGCTCGTTTTTGTCGAAGAATTCTTAGAAATGGTATTTGACGTTTCCCGAGATTATGTTTCTCACGCAACGACATAGTTACATGACACACAATCACGTTACACGATACAATTCGGAGCACTCTAGCGCCAGAGTGTTGCAACTTGCGTCAGTGAAGTGGAAAAGCCGACCGAGTAATACACGTGACATGTAATACCTCAATCGACACTGAGAACGGAATAAAAATTTCGTAGTCGCTATTACACATTGCACTCTCGTACATCGAAAAAATATATCGTTTTATTGTTGTCAGCTAGTAAACATTCTCTTATTCTGTAGCGGAAGACATATACACACATACAACCTGTAATCACCTTGATTTCTCCAAACCATGCTATCATTTTGATAAGCAGCTGTCTTCAATTAGTTGCTGAAACTAAATGGGAGATTACAGAAAAGGAAACAAATGAGGAACAGAAAACGCATGGTGCAAAATATAACCCAGAGTCAGGCACAACAAGTTCTGTTATTTACCTGATTCAGAAAAAAATAAATAAAACGTCGATCCAGAGTATATATTTCGTTAGAACGGAGAAGGATATTTGAGGATCTCATGATACAATAAAACAGGAGCACTTGACGGGACATCTTCAAGATTTTTCAGTAAATTTTTAGTTGTGTTTCGCTGCAGTCGTAGGAAAGCACCAAGCTGCTTATATATCCTGCGTCTATCTTGTGACCGTCACTGGAAGTTCTAGACTTGATACTTAACCGACGTACATTAAATGGAGTTGAACTATAGTTTTTACAACTACGAGCTTCTTGCACTCTGAAATTTCCGAAACCAGGTGGAGCATCTAATTAGTACTTGTATCGCAGTATAGTATAGACCTCTATGGTCCACTAAAAGCCCCAATCCTCTGCCCATGCTTGCTTGGCCAGTTCCCATATCTATAACCTGAACTCTGAAGATGGTAAAATGTCATTCGTTACGCGGCCAGAAATACTGACCTTCTTCGGAATCTTTTAGGCCTTGTCATTTTAAATTAATCCCAAATGACCTCGGCCCCGCAGCAAGATTATTTTCGTCTCTTCACTCATTTTGCAACATAATTTTCAGGACCTCAGTATTTATTTTACTGATCCACAGTCAATGTTGAATACATTGGTATACGCTTTTGGAGTAACACTCCACAGAATGTTCTGGAGCACCGCAGGACGACCAGATTTGAGAGACTCGTGAATCACACTCGTCACTGCCGTAAAAATTGAAAATTGTGTTCACAGACGAAATTGCTTGAAATATTTCAGTTTCGTGACAAGAAATAGAAGTCGTATTGCTGAAATCTCCTGAAATCACAAGCCGTCAATATAAGCATGAACACTGGCGTCCAGTAAGGATTAACGTAAGCATAGAGACTTGAACCGATTGTGGCAAATAAATTATTCATAAAACTACAATAAGGAATCTAGACTTTTGCAAAATGATTTTGGAATGGAATTCCAAATCGATCCATACAGATGTCTGTTTGAATCCAAAGGTAGATGATACAGTCCGAGTCTAATGCAGAAACCAATAGAGAGCAAAGACGACACAATTCCAAGTGGATCCTATATGAGGAAGAATTTCTTTCATTTCTCGTAGGAGAGAGATTAATCTACAGTTGGACTGAAACTTTCTGACAGGTTAAAACTGTGTGCTGGACCGAGACTTGAACTCGGGACCTTTGCCTTTCACGGGCAAGCACTCTACCAACTGAGCTACCCAAGTACGACCCACGACCCGTCCTCAACGCTTAAATTCGGTCAGTACCTAGTCTCCTACCTTCACAGAATTGAAGATGTGAGGGCGAATCGAGAGTCATGCTTGGGTAGCTCAGTTGGTAAAGCAATTTTCCGCAAAAAGAAAAAATCCCGAGTTCGAGTCTCAGTCTGGCACACAGTTTTAATCTGTCAGGGAGTTTCATCTCAGCGCACACTTCTCTACCGAGTGAAAGTCTTATTCGGGTTACAGTTGGACAGCTGTCTCTCGAGGTCAGTAAATTTTTCGCCAAATTCTTAGCTGTCAAGCACAGCATCTAACAAGTTCTCGCTGGTCTGGGTTCCAGAAATAATTTCTGAGTGTCCTTTTTGTACTCCAAACATCAGACATCTTAATACCTCTATTTATCGTTTTACAATAATTTATGCCGTTAGGGAACTTACGTGTTTTTTACAGTTCGTTAGTCTTAGTATCTGTCTTCTAGCAGAGCAGGTTGCCTTCTCAGGGTACGTACATTTCATATTGCTTAAGGATACAGGGTACTTACAAATGGATGGAATAATCGAAATTTTTTAATGGCTTTATTAATTTCTATAGTCTTTCCTGATTACATCGATATATATTCATTATAGGATTTCAAATGAAAAATGAGCTATATATACCAAATTTTAAAGTTAAAGTCATATATTCCGCCACGCCCCCTTTATTTCCGTTACAGAAACCAGTATTATTTCGAATATAACTGTGAACCTTCTGTTTGCAGCGGTTATACGTAGAATACATTGTATATGTTCGTAACAGTGCAGCTTCCTAGTGTCAGTAGCTGATGATCTTTGCTAGTTTGTTCTTTTGTTTCGCTGAAGCAGTTTGTTCACGTGAACTGAATGTTTGTTGCTCAAGTGCCACATCTATTTGTGGAAGTACATATACTTTAGTGTGCAATAAATACGAACTATGTCACGCATCAAGAAATCAATATAAGTAAATGCCGTGGTAACCAGTTCACAAACAAAGCAAACCACACTGTTGAAAGTAACCTATGAAAAAAATCTTCAGGGATGAATCTCCCATATGTCACGCCTCCTAGTGATTCAAATTTTTATTTTAACAATGACGCTGTTTGTAGTGGATTTGTTGTTGTTTATGTGGACATCTTATCTTCTTTGATGTAGGGAGTGACTAAATGTAAACAATGTGATGATGTAGCCTGCCTATAAATAACTGAACAATAAAGTAGCAAGAAGGGCTTAACGCCAAATTAGTCGTTCTGTGTAGATCCTGCAATAAATCTACCTCGAAAATGACTTCGAACATTGTGCAGAATTCATATGATATGAATTTTAAGTTAGTGTATGCAATGCGTGCACCAGGAAAAGGAAAAAAGGCTGCTCAAACGTTTTGTGATTTGATGGACCCTCTTCCTCCTCCCAGTAGGTTCATCAAGTACATAAAAACTCTTTTAGGTGCCTTGACGCTTGTGTCTAAGCCATCTGTGAAACGTGCAATAGAAGAAACTGTAACTATCAGTGGAACCAGGGACATTGCGGTAGCACTCGATTAGACATGGCAACGTCGAGGACATCGTTCATTGAATGGTCTTGTAAGTGCTACGTCTCTGGAGAATGGAAAAGTAGTTGATGTCGAGTGCTTATCTAAGTACTACCACACCTGCCATGTTAACACTGAATGACATATTGAACATCTATGTTCTAGGAATTATGATGCTTACAGTGGAAGTATGGAGTGTGATGGAGTTCTAAAATGTTTCAGAGGTCGGTGCTTGTTTATAACGTTACATATACGAAGTACCTAGGCGAAGGGGACTCTAAAGTCGTCATTAAAATTAATGAGTTCAATGTTTATGGTGATACGTTGGTAATACGTTGGCATGTGCCAAAGAGGATGGGTGCTAGATTGGGGAAGCTACGAAGAGAAATGAAAGGAAAGTTTCTATCTGATGGAAAATCTCTGTCTGGCCGAGGCAGATTGACAGAAACTGAAACAGACCTTCCTCAGAGTTATTATGGACTGGCCATTAGACGAACTGCACCTCTGAATGATGTTACGGCAATGAGAAAAGCTGAAGGGGCACCTACTTCCATAAGTTGTCGACAGATGACCACCCTGTTCACACACTTTGGCCTAAAGAAGCAGATTCTTGGTGTAGTTACCAAAAAGCAAAAGAAAGTGGTCAAATCTACCATCATAAGCGTTCTCTTCTTGAGCTTGTTACGAATGAAATGAAACTAATTGTTCATACTTATGTAGTTGACTTAACCTTTATTGCATAATCAACTAAATTATAGAAAAAATTTATTTTATTGGGAAAAAATTATAAAAACTAAAAAGTAATATGTGGTATTTTTTATCCTTGTAATATCTATAAGAGGTGGAATTAAATGGGTCTAGTACCTCAGCCATCATATAAAGCGGATCTGGTAAAAATTTGATCTCCTTCATATTTATAACATTGGCTTAAATTGTACCTCAATATGAGGAACCATATTGGAAAAAAGAATGCATCAATTTTTTGTAATCTTTTTAATAATCCAAAGCAGTCTCAAAAATATTCAAAATACTTTTAATTTATTTAGACCTGATTTTGACAAAAGATCTGTAAAACATATGCATTACATATAGTGCCTGAAAGAAGTAGGTGTTGATTTTTACATAATATTTAGCCGGAAAATTACCCTGTATCCTTAAGCGCTAGTGGACGTTATGCAATAATTTGTGAGGATTTCGTATTTCAGTATGTCACAGAGTCGTCAACCTGTAACGAAGAACCATGTCGTTTTTGGGGTAGAGAGATCAATCACATCTAGTACCCTGAAGAAGTGTGGTAGGATACGTGCGCTGGATCCGTTAATAGCACCACGACTATCGTGTTCTCCATTATATTTTGAAGGGGACACTTTCCCTTGCAGATGTTCGAAAAGCTGATAGGAAACTATATTACGCCTCTTACTGTAAGTTTGTTGCCAGAACATAAGGGAAATTATCTGATCTTTATTCGTCATGCAGTATTAAACACAAATCTTGGCATCTGCTGACGAGCATAACGTAAAGGCCCCAAAGGAGTCGCTTTTGTGGGGAAGAGACATCAGAATACGACATGCATCGTTGGAATTAAGAATATGAGAACAATAATATCGACAGCAGCGGTCGTACGACGTTTGGTATCGTACATTACAAATTACAAATTCTATATTGCGTCAACATAGAAAAACGTAACAGTTAACAAACAGATTTGTTCGTTAAGTGGTGTGTTCTTCTATTATGTGTATCCAAAAAGGAGCATCGTGTTAGAGTTACAATATTATAGTACAGTGTCAAAATATAAACTATACACACTTGTTAAGGCTTTCATCGCCACTTGTTGACAAGCTGCCTTCTGGCTTCTTTCTCGGACTCTTCGGCCGACGTTTGTCTGATGATTTTCTGACGTTTCGCCAGTACCAGTGGTTGACATTGTCGTAGCTTCATCCTCCATTGCTGGTGGTGGACAGGAGCCGAGCTCGCGACCGCAGTCAATACGTAACTGGTTCGCCAACGACCTAGTGCTTCTCTGCGGTCATTTGCGGTGCGCTACTCCTCTTGCTATCTGCAAAGGTCATACGCTGCAACTCGGAAATCCAGGATCCGTTTACCTTGACGATTTGTTCATTCTTGCTGAACCTAGTCTCGCCTCTGTGTATTACTATAGCTTCTCTGAACAAGCGGGTGTGATAGCTATTTTCTACAGCCAGAAAATCACTGTCGGCAAATTTTACTATGTTGTCGGTGTAACGAAGCGCGTGCTCTGCCAAGCGCGATTTCTCCAACTGCAATGTCGGTTATGTTATGTGATCCTGGGGTTGATTGAGTGCTGGAATGACTGGACGATCAGTCAACACCAGGATCAAATGGGTCTTAATAAAACTTTCAAGCGTTCGTCTGGCTCAAGAAGACGTTGTACTTTCGGCATTGCTTTAGGTCAAAGAGTTGTAAGCATTATTTGAATTGTTCAGTGAAGAGGCAAAGCCCCACACAGATACCTTCGAAAATTTGTGGAAATGTTGCCTACGCACGATTTGGCATGTTCCACATCGTAGGATAGTTATTATGATCCACTCCTAGGAAAGAGTCCGTCGAGGGCTTTAGCAAGCATTCACTTTAGCTGTTTCAGCTGAAACGGTGATCACAGGATATGGTCAGATACTATGACTAGTGGTGGAATAGGGGCACTAGAGTCGTAAGAAAAACCTCGTTGTCAACACCAACATCTAACTTCTTGTCCGGGTTCCAATTAATATTTAAGAGTTATCTTCTTGTATTCCACACAGCGGACGACTTAATTGTATTCATCGTTTCACAATAAATTATCCAGTTCTGTTATATTGCAGCCTGTTAGTTTTAGTATCTGTCTTACAGCTGTACAGGATGTCTCCTCAAGATAAAGAGATCTTATAGTGCATATGCGCTATTCAGTTCTGCGCAGTCATTTGTGAGGATTCCGTATTCCGCCATATCACAGAGCTGTTAACCTGGAACGAAGAAGCGTAAAACGGTGCGAGCCGATGACGTAGTTTGTAAAGTAGCATAGCACGGGTAAGGTTTCTTCATGGTCATCAGAAGAGTTCTGGGAAGGTGTGAATAAGATAGTAGGAATAAGTGGCAAGTGGTAAACAACTACAGCGAGGGGAAGCAGTAGTAGTAAGGCAGAACGAAGGAGTAAGTGGCAGTGAGACATGAGACAGTGACAGAGATTCACAAAAAGATAATGTCAACGATCTGGGCTGCATCAGACAGTGATAACGAGTAAGTGGGAGTGAATGAGTATGAGCGGTTACAGCGAAGGACTAATGTATGTGAGCGAGTTACAGTTAGATTATGTTTTGTCAATGAGTGATGAGTTGCATGTTAAAAAGAGTGCCTTTATGATCCCACGCGAAACATTTGGGAAAAATTTATAAGTGCTGAGGAAAGTATAATGAGGCAACTGGTACATCACACTTCAGTCAGAGTCACTTAAAAGAGTGGAGTATTCGTCTTTTTGTGCTCAGATAGGAAGTTTTCCTCTGGAACGCATTTCCCCAACTTGACATGTAACCGTTGAGAGTCCCAGAGAACACCAGAGATTTATTCAAGTATATCAATCCGCTTCGTTTATATTGCTTTACAGGGATCA
Organism: Schistocerca americana; assembly: GCF_021461395.2. Classification (NCBI taxonomy): domain Eukaryota; kingdom Metazoa; phylum Arthropoda; class Insecta; order Orthoptera; family Acrididae; genus Schistocerca; species Schistocerca americana. The sequence goes on along the minus strand of NC_060124.1, from coordinate 191,906,368 downwards.
ATGTGCCGATAACATGCTGAATGATACAAAACGTAATTGTATATGTGCTACCAATATCTACAGTCTTACAGTAGAGGCGTGATCTGTGCTTCCGAAAAAGCATCTTTTTTCCACGGCAGGACAGGGACACCGCCTTTCCACTCTGGTCTGCTCGACTAGATAAAAAAGAACGCTCTACAGTTCATATATACCCCTACGTCTACATCATACTCCGCAAGCCACCTAACGGTGTGTGTCGGAAGGTACTTTCGGTACCACTGTCCGATCCCTCCAACCTGTCTCATTGGGAAGAATTATTGTCGCGAAGCCTCTGTATTGGCTATAATTTCTCGAATTTTCTCCAGTGGTCAATACGCGTGATGTGTTTGGGGGCAAGTAATACTTTGTCCGACTCCTCCTGAAAAGTGCTGTCCGGAAATTTCAATAGCAAATCTCTACGTGATGTACAACGACTCTCTTGTAAAGTCTGCCAGTGGGGTTTGTTTAGCGTCTCCATAACGCTATCTCGCCAGCTAAACGATCTCGTCGTGAAACGTGAGGCTCTTCGTTAGATCTTCTCTATGTAATCTATCAGTCCTACCTGACAGGGATCCCAGGTACATGAACAATACTCAAAAATCGGCGAACAAGCGTCTTATATGTCACTTCCTTCGTGGAAGAGCTAAATTTACTGAAGATTCTTCCGATACGCCTGTCTACCGCGGACAACGTTTCGAAAACACAAGTTGCGGTTATATTTGGATACGAAATCTCTTGGCAGACTCTATTGTCTATGAACGAATGGACACTCCACTGAATGATTCTGAAAACCGCGATAAGTAATAATGCCTAGAATACCATTTCTTAAATCTCTCATGTATAACCGTTCTTTGATGGGGGACAGTACCTCGGTTGTTAATATGATGCTTCAGATGTTTTGTGTGTCTTGATAGCGTCTGTCATTGGTCGTGAAAGACCTGAACACCGCTGGTGTGCCTGCCTCACGATATGACAATAAGTACTCATTGTTCAACTTGAATAGAGGAAGGAGGGAAATAGTCCGTGAGCTTCCACCAGTCTTCGTGTGATATTTTACTGTTGTAGGTTATTTTTTCCGACACACTGAGGAAAGGGTTAATTCAACAAAAAATTACCAACTTCTGACTCCTCTGCATTAGAAGTTTGAGGTGGTGTCATTTTGCTGACTTAATGTATAAACTCTGAGTCACATGTGTTGTAACGTTCTTTTGTGTTCGCAGGTACTATACAGCATTTTATGCTGTCTGTGTCTTCCCTGCAGGAAGAAGACACATCGTTTAGGGGGCAAATCAAAGAAAGCGCATTTGACAGAAGTCTATGATGACCGTAAAGTGGACATGGAGAAGGTGAGCATTGAGCAACTCCAAGGTGTATGAAAATCGCAGACCCACTAGCGTTTCCTTATATCGCATGATATCCATATTTTCTATGCTCGCACATTCAGATTCATGCACAGGAGAGACAAATTTTTGCAATTATCATTTTAGCCCATTGACACAAATATAACAAGCATTTACACAATCTGTGTTCATACGGAGTCTGTATATTGCATTACATGTATGTAGATGTTAACGGTCTGAGAGAAGAGGGCTATACATTTAAATTCGCAGTACTAGGAGGCAGTTTCTATGCGCAATGTTACGATCAGTTAAAACGCTGGGGACAGCGGCATGTTGTCTTCGAGAAATAGTGAAACAAGGTGCATCGGAACGCAACCGAGAACTACATTTGGAAGTTACTGTTACAGATATGTGGGTCAAATTGATAAAACATCAGTCTGGAAGGATTAAACCCCGTTTGTTTTGACAATATTCAGGAGTAGCAATTGGCGGACGGTCAATTATTTTAGGAAAACTTTATACTTTATATTGTATACTTTCACCTCTCTTAGTACACATGACTCAGACAAGTCACACTGCCGCAAACTAAGCGGTCATAAAATAGTGGCACAGTAGATTCTAATACGTCTAGGCTTATTTACGTTATCAGTATTCTTCCGAGAGTGCATGTCTGAGAAGTGTAACGTGTTTTCCCATTTCTGACATCATGAAATGCACCAGAGTTATTGGATAGATCATTCATTTCATGACGTCATTAATGAGGATCTGCGTTTAGTGAACATTTATTTTTCTGCATTCTAGGGTGGCTTGCAACTTTCGTGTTCTTCATGAGCCTTCGGATTCAACTCCTACGTCAAAAGCATACGAGATCTCAGCAGGATGATGGCAGCATACTGAATGTAGCAAACTTTAAGGAATTTATAGTCGTAATAGGAGGGTATGCTCATGGATTGATCTGTGGGCTCATTTATGAGTTATATGCGTAAAACCCCCTTGCTCCCGTCCACCATCATGCTTACTTGATGGTTTCTAGCCATTCCACGACCGATTCGAGGATCAGACAAATACTTCCTTTGTTCCAATAGCAAGATGAAGCTGCGGGAATAAATGGAAATGAACAAGTAACAAAATACGTGACAAGCTCCTTACAGTCATCTTCTATAGGCTGTACCAGACACTGTTACAATTCTCCCCTACTTTGTGTTGTTCTTTTCATTTATTGATAATTTTGGAGTTTTATTAATGTTTTTGAATTTTCATCTACTGGACTTCTGTACCTGGACTCGAATTTCTTTCCAACTCGTTCGTTCCTACATGTTGATAACTTGTTTTTCCCTCAACAAATGTCCAACACCATATTTCTTCCTTTTTTGGGTGGTCTCTGAGGGGTTTCTTTGTTCATTGGTCTCTTGCAGAACAACTTCGCTAATTTCTCTATCTGTCCAGCAGCTTATCAGCCTCCTCTACGAATTTCAACATTGCATTCGGTTCGAAGCGGCTTCTGTCTGACTTCCAGAATGATCAGCTCTCCCAGTCATATAGGAGCACATCCAGAATGAACGCCTTAGCAAAGGTTTATCCTTTTTTTATCTCTATTCTGCACTACACCACTACAGAGGATCGTCTTGACTTATACCTCATTCCTCTTGTATAATAAACGGTTTTTTTCCCTAGTACTTGTCTTCTTCATCGATGGCAGCTTTAGCTCAGACTGTTATTTTTTTTTATTACTATCGTTCATATGCCGCCTTCAGAAATTAAGGTCCCTAAATAATAGTCATGAACTCTGTTTGTTTAATCTCTCTCATCTACGATGCAAGACGACCTCCACTTTTCTGGCGTGCTTTTAATGGTAGATTTGGCTTTTGGCTATTTATTCATCTTCAGCCTTTCTTACAATTGCTGAAAAATTTTAAAGTGTGTTTTACATACGGTTTTCATTATTTGTCTTTGATACAGTATTATGTTTAAGTGCGATACAATGGAGTAATTCCCTCTACATTAACTCTAGATTTCCTTCCATTGAAGTTCCTCATACCTTTCTGATGATATGGTTAAACAAATACAGAAACAATGAGCAGATCGTCTAGCCCATTTATAATTTGGTATTTACGTTATTTTCCGACACTATCTATCCGTAAGGTTTCGTTTTTTTACATGTTTAATAATGATTTACTACCTTTCCTGTGTCAGTGTGTCTCTTACAAGATCTTGCAGAGAGACATGGATTTGATTTCTGTGTTCTAGACCTTAGGTAGCTCCCTTATAGACTTTGTTTAATGGACGACTGTAGCAGTGGCTGAATTACCTTGTCAGATTGAGGCAGATGTCCGAGGCGGTCCGGAAATCTGATGATGTTGCTTACAGCAAGATTTAATATTTCGACTATGCTCAGGACAAACGTAGGAATGATGACTCAAGGATGGAAACAAACCGGAAATATGATACGCCACAGACTCTTTCTTGACTGTAGGCACCAAACAGCGAGGCGCTAATTTCAAATTACGAAGTCTGAAGACAGCGAACCAGAGCGATGAAAGGTTTATAGGCGTATATCCCGGCTGAATGCCTTAACTACGTCTCAGACAACCATTCCTTGTAACCAGTTTTGACATTAGCAACGTAGACAGGGCAAGTGCGCTCATTTAACAGTTATAAGGGTGCAATTAATTTTCAGAATTTCCGTGATCGACTTTATGGTGGTAGACAGGATACGAGCTTTTCATCACAAATATGACATTGACTGTCCCAGTCCACAATTACACCACGCCAACTTTGTGATTTTTGTGTGATGAGATCGTCAACTCAGCACGAAATGTGGTCTAAGAGGGACATAGGATGAATGAATCTTTGGATTATAGCCTTAGAGTTTAGTGTTGCGCTGGGGAAGGGGAGGTGTTCGAACATAGATTATCTGAAATCCTTTGGGAATTGGAAGCATCTACCGGCTAAACGTTCATGGCGTATACATCAGAACGCTCCTTGAGCTTATGTATAGAGATGATTTGTCTGAATGAACTGTCGCATACCAATGTGTTCACGTTGTTCCACCTGACAGCGCGACTACACTGTTTAATGGACAACTACAGCTCTTGTTCCACTGCAGCATAGATGCTGGAACGATACAAAAACATAAGATGATATACATTTGGCACGAAAATGTTGTAAGCAAACTCATAGCGAATTTCGTATTAGAAAGCAATTCTGTAACTGTCAGACCAGAACACATTCCTAGGGACGCACCAAGTCTAATAAAACGGCATATAACAGGACAATAACTAAAAAAAATTACAGTGTCCATAGACAGAAATGTGTCTAATATTACGGGTGTTAACTGGCAAACGAAAGGTACAATTAATAAATTTGGAGCAACTGCAAGAGTAGAGATACTAATACAGAAAATCGCGTGATGAGTCTGAATGTATTATACGTGGCTTCATACTTTTCTTGCAACAATTAATCTCAGAACATCTGACTTATATGTTGTTAACAACTGCATCGGATGTAATGTTAATTCAATTTGATTCGCAGAGAATTTAGATTAGTATTATCACCATAAAGCTACATTTTCGTTAACACGCTTTTATGTTTATAATTGCTACATATCTGAAATTTAGTGGCAAATTAAAATTGTCTGCAGCAACGTGTCTCGATCTCGGGAACTTTGCATTCCGTGGGCACGTGCTATCTGGACAAAACTAACAAAACACGACCCGTCCTCACAGCTGTACGTCCAGAAATAATTCATCTGCTAAGTTCCGCATTCAAAGAACGGCAAAGGTCCCGTATTCGATTCTCAGTCTAACATATTCTGGCCTTCAAACAGGGTGTTACAAAAAGGTACGGCCGAATTTTCAGGAAACATTCCTCACACACAAATAGAGAAAAGATGTTATGTGGACATGTGTTCGGGAATGTTTAATTTACATGTTAGAGCTCATTTTAGATTCGTCAGTATGTACTGTACTTCCTTGATTCACCGCCAGTTGGTCCAATTGTAGGAAGGTAATATTGACTTCGGTGCTTGTATTGACATGCGACTCATTGCTCTACAGTACTAGCATCAAGCACATCAGTACGTAGCATCAACAGGTTGGTGTTCATCACGAACGTGGTTTTGCAGTCAGTGCAATGTTTACAAATGCGGAGTTGGCAGATGCCCATTTGATGTATGGATTAGCACGGAGCAGTAGCCGTGGTGCGGTACGTTTGTATCGAGACAGATTTCCAGAAGGAAGGTGTTCCGACAGGAAGACGTTCGAAGCAATTGATCGGCTTCTTAGGGAGCACGGAACATTCCAGCCTATGACTCGCAACTGGGAAAGACCTAGAACGGCGAGGACACCTGTGATGGACGAGGCCATTCTTCCTGCAGTTGACGATAACCCAAATGTCAGCGCCAGAGAAGTTTCTGTTGTACAAGGTAACGTTGACCACGTCACTGTATGGAGAGAGCTACGGGAGAACCACTTGTTTCCGTAACAAGTACAGCGTGTGGAGGCACTGTCAGCAGCTGATTGGCCTCCACTGGTACACTTCTGCGAATGGTTCATCCAACAATGAGTCAATTCTCATTTCAGTGCAAATGTTTTCTTTACGGATGAGGCTTCATTCCAACGTGATCAAATGGTAAATTTTTGCAATCAAGATGTTTGGGCTGACGAGAATCCGCACGCAATTGTGCAATAACGTTATCAACACAGATTATCTGTGAACGTTTGGGCAGGCATTGTTGGTGCTGTCTTCATTGGGCCCCATGTTCTTCCACCTACACTCAATGGAGATCGTTATCATGATTTCATACGGGATAGTCTACCTGTGCTGCTAGAACATGTGCCTTTACAAGTACGACACAACATGTGATTCATGCACGATGGAGCTCTTGTACATTTCAGTCGAAGTGTTCGTACGCTTCTCGACAACAGGTTCGGTGACCGATGGATTGGTAGAGGCGGACCAATTCCATGGCCTCCACGCACTCCTGACTTCAACCCTCATGACTTTCATTTATGGGGGCATTTGAAAGCTCTTGTCTACGCAACACCGGTACCAAATGTAGAGACTCTTCGTGCTCGTATTGTGGACGGCTGTGATACAATACGCCATTCTCCAGGGCTGCATCGGCGCATCAGGGATTCCATGCCACGGAGGGTGGATGCATGTATTCTCGCTAACGGAGGACATTTTGAACATTTCCTGTAACAAAGTGTTTGAAGTCACGCTGGTACTTCTGTTACTGTGTGTTTCCATTCCATGATTAATGTGATTTGAAGAGAAGTAATAAAATGAGCTCTAACATGGAAAGTAAGCGTTTCCGGACACATGTCCACATAACATATTTCCTTTCCTTGTGTGTGAGGAATGTTCCCTGGAAGTTTGGCCGTACCTTTTTGTAACACCTTGTCTATCACTAGGTGTTTCGTGTATATGTCTATGCAAATTAGCTTCACATATCTTAAACACTTTGTATACATACAATTCCTTCCTTTCAATTGTCTGATTAAATATTACAGGATTCCGTAGCAGTAGCGACATTAACGTGCCTATCATTCCGTTTAGCGCTTTCCATAAATATCTTACCTTACTTTGTCATTTTGTTGCTGTCAGTTCTCCAACTCGTTTGATGTCTTAATTTTCTTAACTTATAACCGCCTTACGTAGCACCACACTTCGCACTCTAAACGTCACCGCTATGAATTGCTTACTTTATAAAAACCTGCTCCAGCCTAGGAAGACAAGTGTCTAGAATATTCGCATTTATTACAAATATAACATCCCGTATGAGTCGTAATATTAAAAGTAAACCACCCACACTTTCAGGTGTATGCCCGCTTGCGAAATAGGAGGGTGACGGAAGTTCCGTCTGTCTTCGAGATATTTCCCTGCCAATGGACCCCAGAATCCGCCAGTCCCATCAAGGATGGAGAGAAAAGTGTGGACTGTACGCTGAAGGACGGTTTTACAGAGGTAAGTCAGTATCAGTACTACCAGATAAAGTCCCAATTGTATCCTTTGCAGAATCAATGACTCTGTTGGATAACTTTCATTTGTAGATGAAGGACTAAGTAATAAATTCATCTGATTATAATGCAGTATGACTATCGTGCATTGTTTTACAAGATTCTAACGTAAATGTAAGGTGACACGCAGTTATAGTACTCGGGCACTAAGCTTCCCCTGTAAAATTGCTCGGGGTTCGGAATGTACACTCGCTTGACACGTAATACCGTTCTTCGGAACTCGAGCTTCACCAAATGGAAAACGAACGTTAACAGTTAATTAAGTCCTCCGAGTTCTCCAAAGGGCTTAGGACGCGATACCTCAACGTCCAGCACACAAGATACGTCCGTAGGGAGAGTTAGTTTGAGTACCTGTGCATAAAACTAAGCACATCCATACACTTATATAAATGCGTGCCATCGTTAAAAAAAAAAAAAAAAGAAAAGACGCAATCGAAATTTGTGTGCAGTAACCTGAAGAAGTAGTACGAATACATCGTATAAAAATTTTCACGTTACCAGTGTGATGTAACGTAGATTACACTTCCGAAGTCTGTGACGCTTACCAAAAGGCCATGCTGGTGAAGGTTTAGAAATTTGAAAAATAATTGATAATAGTTGATAAGAAAATAAATAACGGCTGCAGACCACACGGGGAGGTGTTAGAGAGGGTCTTAGAGAGCGGAGACTCTGAAACTAAAGATGACAATGCAGCCGTAGAGTCCCCCTGTAGTTTTTCAGAATAGGAATTCAATGCTGACAGGTCGCCATCAAAAACGTGAATTCACGTGATGATGGGGAGAATAATCTAAGAGAAATTACTGTGGAAACAGGGTGAGTTATTAAATAAACTTACATTTTCGTTAGTAAACTCTTTCACTGGCAATTCCCTGGGTATTTCAGAATGTACTTGCACTTCAAATTTATATGGTGTAGTGTCGTAACTATTAAACAAGAAAAAAGCGTCACAAACGATACATTTGAAACATACCATACGCAATTAATTGCATTTTTAGATCACAAGTTTCTTGACTGTTATCATTGTTCGTAAGGGTTTAATCATGTCACGCTACGTCGGCAATAAGCTGACTCTTCTATTCCGAGATTTGCATATTTTCTCAGTTTCACCTTTCAAGTGCCTGGTTAACTGTTCCTGGATGCCTTAGCAGGGGTCGTACCCCACTACATCTAATTCTACTAAGTGCACTCCATAGACATCTTTTCTTGCCTTTCCAAACTTGCACCTATCACATCTCTACCTAATTCGATAGGTTAAATTTTAGCACACCTGAATAGCACCGTGTTAAATTCTTTAAGATCTACATTTATCGGCTGCTTATTTAATTTATAATCTGTTTAATTATTACAGGTCACATATCTAAACCTTTAGATACGCAAGGTCCATGACGTCTTCCCTGAATTAATGATGGTAAAAACGAAACTTCCACAGGTTCGTGTGTTTGGGCGCTTCAAGGTGCAAAACGTGCCAGAAGAAATTCCACCGTTTGATGCCCACGACTGCCAGCTGCCTGCACAAGCCCGCAACCGCAGGAAGAGACGACAGAAGAAACACGAGGAGCACCTTGATGTGAGTCAATATCATTACTGTCATCAAAAATAAGCAGTTTGTATCTCAGATGCACTGCGGATTCAACTACACTGGCAGATAATATTATTGAGAACCGCTTATGCTCCGTAGTTTCTTTCAATACATGAGAGACTCCATTTGACACTCACATTTACATGAAGAATAATGTGAGGGATTCATTCTATTACAGTTCAAAAGCACTACCCTTAACTTTTTTCAAAACCCAAAATTAAGTCCAAGGTCGCACACAAGGATATAACTGTGGGAGGGAAAGATTAGGTAAAATCTTGAACAACAAGGAAGACGAAGAACAACTAAGTCGTGACTCTCGTATACAGTAATTGGTCAACGCACAGTATCAGCAATGCTCTGCTTCTTCTATTCTAACCTGAACATATCGTTATAATTTCAATACACATTAAAAGAACTGTATTTCAAGTTCACTGCATTCTATGGTTATGGCTTGTTTACTAAATATGTAATCCATTTAAGAATGCTGAGTCAGGTGCGTAAAGATAACTGTCCTTTAGACATAAGCCATTCCAGCCGAGTCAGTGACGATAATCTCAAACCCCCCACAGGTCGAGTTTAGCTGGGACTTCGGCGAGGAAGAGGGGGCTGGAGATATTCCACGATCTGAGGACCACACTTGCGGAATGTGTGCTGAACCTGAAATTTTCGCGATGGAACCAAAGATAGACTTGCAGGATGCGCCGCAGGAGGGCCGTACTGAGGTAAGTCAGTATCATTACTACCATGAACACCTAGCATGAAGAAACGGCCTGACAGGGTGGCAGCGGAGAAAAGCCAATTACACCTCCACCGCATGAATTGCAGAATCACCCACTCTGAGGGTATTTTTTATTCTCTTTCGCTCCAGATATGAGTTCATACTATAAATACAGAGATACAGTAAGCTTGACTTGTAAAATTGCCATGAGTTCGGAATATCCCTAGCGTGACATATGTCAGCCTAACAGGACTTGAGATGCACAGATTATAGAAGACAGTCGTGGTGATTCACAATTGACCGAACTCTAATGCTCTTCTTTTGTCCATCGGTGTTGTAAGCTCGAGGTAAACGTGTAAAATTAGTAGCTGACGTACAGTATGTGATGAAGGCATTATACACGTAGTGAGATTTCTAATTGTGACTGACATCGGTTGTCTCAGTGTTAACGCGACTATGATGAGAACAGTGTTGAACCAACTCATCAAGTTACAGTTTGTTGCGGAAATACATCTTTGTTTAGCTTGTGTCTTGAAAGATGTAATACTTTACTCAAACATACGACTGCACCAAAGTTGGACTTATGTTGCTTGCAACTAAGCTTAAGTTGATCGGATGTTATCAGAGGATTGCGTCCTTTTCCATTTTATGGAAAGAACAGAAGAAGTTGGCTACCCAATTCACTGTACTGTAAAAGTAGACCGCAGATGCAGAGACTCGTCTCGCCAACACCCACTAAACAGAGATATTACTGAGAAGACCTGTAAGTATTACAGCGAAAACTGTGATGCACTTCTACAATTGTGTAAGCGACATTAGGCAGATCTGTTAGTTGAACTTGCCGGCCAGTGTGGCCGAGCGGCTCTAGGCGCTACAGGTTCGAATCCTGCCCATGGCATTGATGTGTGTGATGTCCTTAAGCTAATTAGGTTTATCTACTTCTAAGTCCTAGACGACTGATAACCTCAGCAATTTAGTCTCGCAGTGCTCAGAGCCATTTGAACCAGTTTATGTCAGTTGAACTACTCCCTTGAATAGGATATGTCATGGGATATGAAGCCAATAGCGGGAAACAAATGAGTGTAAATACCATAAATTAACATGTTATGTAGGAGTAAGGGACAGGTAAAGCGCACAGAAATAATGACAACACTACAACGATTGTTGCCGACGAGAAGGTTAGTGTGCCACTTAACACACACGATAGAAACAGAATCACTATTACACCAATTCAGTATGTTTGATAACGGCTACGATTGTTCGATTTCTCGTGAAAATTCAGTAAGTTTCGAAATGAACTTATGAAATGTTCTATGACAGTCACAAAGACACTGCACGGGATCTCTTCATCTACCTTCGAAAATATCTCACACACAAAGTGCTTTAGTTATACATTGGCGAGGTCTGTTTTGCCCTGTGATACTGAGAACAATTGTTCTAATGTTGAGATTGACGCGATCCTGTAATTACATAATTGATGCAGAGTACGTGGGTGAGGAGACTGCAAGAGTATAAGAAATTGTAAGAGCACATGTGCAGTTGGCAAAGGCCAAGTGGAATCAATGGCAAAAGCCATAAAGAAAGAGCGAATGAAGGGCAGCGTAGTCATCTCTGTACAGCTTCTGACAGACTTACTAGCAGAACTGAACCATATGCCATCCAGTCTGTACGTCCACACCGGTATTCATCATTGTTTGTACCGAAGTTAAAAGATGATTACTGTGGTATTACGACATCATTATTGAATAACAAGTTATAACAAGAAATAAGGCACATTTATGTTTCCTCCTGAGAATAATAGTCTGCCTTTGATGTTAAAATGTTTGAAGTGTGGATGTAACAATGTTGTGGCTTACCTTCTGTCACAGCCTGAGCAACGTCCCAGGCGCAAACTCTATTACGAACTTTGTAACCACGTACTCCGAAGAAAGCTATCTGCGAAATAGGACATACATGGTAGTCTCTGCTAGTAAATTGCGCTTCTTAGCCGCAGGAGAGTATTATGTGTGACAAGTGTCCATTTCAAGGACTTAATCAGTGTAAATGAATAATTTAGCAGGAGACGGAAAGTTGTGTGATCAGTATTACGGATTTCGCATGTTCTGTTAAGCTATGGACAGGAGGCATCCAGTAGGAAAGAACACGTGCTGTTTCACTTATCGTCCATTCCCATATCTAGAACGATTTTTATAATGACCACGTCAACGATGGTGCGTTACGCCCCAGTGAGATACGCTTCTTTCATGGCGGCTGACATAGCAGGCACTTTCCACATACTGTTGTGCCTTGCAGCAGTTGCGCTGCTAGAGAGACGTCAGATAGTACCTTTTGAGATTAATAACTGTGTGGGTGATGAGGATACATTGGCTATCTGATATCCTAGGGAAGTCAACACTTTACGGAATGAGGCGATCTGGAACAGATGCGGTAAGGCCAAAAACGCTCCTCATACTTGTCAGCCAACGATCTGACTGAAGAGGGTGGCACGTATAAATGTACACAAAATAGCTCCAGGTGATAACGCAGCGATGTCGCTAGATGAACACTGGTTGAGTTCTTAAGCGTAATATAAATGTAAACAGAAAACATTTATTAAAAGAGAACAGTTGATGTGAAATAAACTACTCCACAAGGTGAATACCCATAATGCATTTCGAAGTAATTCTGTTTCAATGAGATAAAGCGTAAGGTGTCAGCCTTACTAGAAAATATCAATTAAGAAGAGGAACAATATACGCAGGGACAAGCGGATGTAACGTTTTTGGAGTGAATACAAAGTACACCATTAAAAACTGCATAGCAATCATACAAGTTCGGGTTCCATGACACAATGGAGTGAAAGGCATATGAACCTCTTATATGTGATTAAACACTTTCATTTAAAAGAGTAATTAATTATCTGGATAACTGATAAATATACTATTACTGTCTCCCAACAATATGACAATTGCTGTACATATTATGTAAGTTTATCATATGATTCAGAGTAGTAATAAATAATGAAATCAACATTTTCTTGAGCAAATTCCATTGTTTAGTGTTGACTGTGTACTTTACTATGTATTTGGTGTACGTCTGTATTTGCTGATCATTACTCTCTTAGCTGGTATCATTCTTCTGCATAGTAGAATCATTATGTATCGCTGCGTGCACCTGTTTCTTATATTCCAACTCCTGCATATCTTAAAAATGTTTACTTTCAAGTACCCGATTAACTATTTCTCGCTGCCTCACCAGTAGTCACGTCAACCTACATATAATTCTGATGAGTGTGCCTCATTAAAACGTTTCCACGCCTTTATGTTTATGGACCTCTCAGTTCTCTACCATGTGTGATACCTCACTTTTTGACAGACATCTGTAGCACGCTTCTTTACTTTTATTATAAGCTATACATAGGGATGCTTACTTAATATACAATCTATTTAAGAAAATTATGTCATTGTGTAAGGTTCTTTATGTGTTAGACACATGCCTTTGTAGCTGAGTCAGTGATGGTAAAGTGAAGCCACCCACAGGTCCGTGTCACTGGGCGCTTCAGTGTGACGGTTGTGCCGGAGGAAACTCCACCGATTCAGGACGACGCTTCTGAACTGACTGTGGAAACTGAGATTACTGCCAAGAAACCAGAGATCGAATTCGTTTATTCGCAGCAGGAGGATTACCCTCAGGTAGGTTATAATTATTAGTGTAATGAAGAACTAGCAGGATTAAACAGTCACTCACTTTGGAGCGAAGAAAAGGCAGTTACATCTCAGACTGTAAAATGTAAACGACTGTCTTGTTTTCAAGAAGGACTAAATTAGGAATTCACTATATTACAAACCAACTATACGCTCTAAGGCAAAACCGACGCACCACAAAGGAACTATCTGAATGGGACAGAAATCGGTATACGTGATGTAAATGAGCATGCAGTAAAATAATCACAACTTCCTTAAAGTTGGATAATTCATTGAAGTGGAAGACCTTAAAAAATTGAGCAAGTCAATAATGCGTTGGTATATCTCTGGACTATTTGTAAGCGATTATTGGCCTTGGGATTGACTGACATGCTCGTCGGATGTCCTCCTGAAGGATCACGTGTCAAGTTGGTGCGTTAGGGCGTCATAATTTGTGAGCTGGTTTGAAGACCATGGCCTTCATACTCCAGACGTTCTCAATTGGATAAAAATCCGATGACTTCGCTGGTGGAATTTGGGTTTGGCAAGTACGAAGACAATCAGCAGAAGCTCTCGCCCTGTGCGGAAGAACTCTATCTTGGTGAAATTTAAATCGAGGATGTCTTCGTACGAAGGCCAATAAAACAGAGTGTAGAATATTTTCGACGTATCACAGTTGTGTAAGGGTGAAACGGATGACGACCAAAGGAGACTTGCTATAAAAGAAAAAGTTACACGTAGCGTTATTTCCGGATTTCGGGCCGCACATCGGGTGACATTCAGGTTGGCATCTCACCGCTGTCTGGGGCGTACCCATATACCTTTTCGGATTTGATTCTCACAGACTGGAGTAGAATTGTCTTCAGTGAAATGTCCATCTTTGCACTGAACGCCGATGACCTGTAGAGTCCCTGCTCAAGACGCATCTGACCGTCGCCATGTTGTTGTTGTTGTGGTCTTCAGTCCTGAGACTGGTTTGATGCAGCTCTCTTTGCTACTCTATCCTGTGCAAGCTTCTTCATCTCCCAGTACCTACTGCAACCTACATCCTTCTGAATCTGCTTAGTGTATTAATCTCTTGGTCTCCCTTTACGATTTTTACCCTCCACGCTGCCCTCCAATGCTAAATTTGTGATCCCTTGATGCCTCAAAACATGTCCTACCAACCGATCCCTTCTTCTTGTCATGTTGTGCCACAAACTTCTCTTCTCCCCAGTCCTATTCAATACCTCCTCATTAGTTGCGTGATCTACCCACCTTATCTTCAGCATTCTTCTGTAGCACCACATTCCGAAAGCTTCTAATCTCTTCTTACACTCTTACACTCTGACAAAGTACGCTGATGATAATCTACGCAACGCTTTGTTGTTGCTCATGGTACGCATCCAGGGCTTATATGCTGAAGCGCCAAACAAACTGGTATAGGCATGCGCATGCAAATACCGAGATGCGTAAATAGGCAGAACACGGCGCTGGTGTTGGCAATGTCCTATATAAGACAACAAGTATCTGGTGGAATTGTTTGATCGGTTACTGCTGCTACAATGGCAGTTGATCAAGATTTAAGTGAGTATGAACTTGTTTTATAGTAGGAGCACGAGCGAGGGGACACAGCATCACAGACATAGCGATGAAGTGGGGATTTTAGGGTACGACTGTTTCACGAGTGTACCGTGAATATCAGGAATCCGGTAAAACATCAATTCTCCGCCATCACTGCGGCTGGAAAAGGTTCCTGCAAGAACGGGAGCAACGACGACTGAAGAGAATCGTTCAACGTGACAGAAGTGCTACCCTTCCGCAAATAGCTGAAGATTTCAATGCTGGGCCATCAAAAAGTGTCAACGTGCGTACCATTCAACGAAACATCATCGATATAGGCTTTTGGAGCCGAAGGATCACTCGTGTACCCTTGACAGCTGCACGACAGAAAGGTTTACGCCTCGCCTAGGCCCGACAACACCGACATTTGATTGTAGGTGACTGGAAACATGTTGCCTGGTCGGTCGAGTCTCGTTTCAAATTCTATCGAGGGGTTAGACGTGTACGGGTATGGTGACAACCTCATGAATCCATGAATCCTGGATGTCAGCAGATGACAGTTCAAGCGGGTGGAGGCTACGTAGTGGTGCTAGGCGTGTGTAGTTGGAATGGAATGGGACCCCTGATACGTCTATATACGACTCTGATAGGTGAACATAGGCAAGCATCCTGTCTCATCGCCTGCGTCCAATCATGTCCATTTGGCATTCCGACGGACTTGGTTAATTCTAGCAGGACAGTGCGATACCCCACACTTCCGCAATTGCTACAGAGTGGCTGCAGGAACAGACTTCTGAGTTTAAACACTTCCGCTAGCCACCAGACTCACCAGACATGAAGATTCTTGCGAATAACTGGGATGCCTTGCAAAATGCTGTTCAGAAGAGACCTCCAGCGCCACGTACTCTTATGGATTTATAAACAGCACAGTAAAATTCATGGATCAGTGCTCTCCAGCACTACATCAGAAATTATTCCAGTACATGCCACGTCCTTTTGCGGAACTATTGAGTGATCGACGGGCCCTGCACGATATTAGGCAGGTGTATCAGTTTCTTTGGCTCTTCATTGTATTTAAGCAAGACTGCACCCTGTAACAACTTAATTGCGCTAGTTATAGATTATAGTCCTTTCGAGTCTCATTCGACAATATGTTACTGCTGACTGGAGTCACATCCGTTCATCTATATGGCAGGCTCGAGCCAGTCTGGTAAGGCAAGCAGTTAAGTTTTAGTTTGCAACGCAGATGTTATCTACGTAGTGTGATTACTAATTGCGAAACGATAAGTTCTCATATAAAGCGATTCATATTTAACGCAAATATGACGGTAAATGAGTTATGTAATTTATGGAAATGTGGAAAATCTAAATCCGGAAGGTCGATGTAAATTTAAAAGGACACATACAGATGTCAAGTACCGCGTCTTAGCCTATTCACACCTTCACTTCGTTGCAATTTTCTGTGGAATACGATCTGTGTCCGTCTTCTCTCTTACAGAAATGTAAGACGTCGCCGAAGAATCCAACTCCACCACAGCTAAACTACTCTACTAGTGGCAAGGAACCTTAAGTACCTCTTGCTTCAAAGATTTTTAGCCATTTGCTTGCAAGAAGAGAGGAAATTAGGAGCTTACTGCACAGTAATATAAACCGAGACGGCAGTAGCACACGCTCGTCTGCTCAATTACACACTAAACAGAAGTATTACTCGGAAGAAGTATCACTGTCAAAGGAAAATATTTCGATGCACTCACGTGTATAAGCGACATAATGAAATCTATTAGAAGAATTGGATCTTAGAGTAGCGTATGCTGGTGTAATGGGGTATGTAACAAGGAGCTAGAATTGTCACCATGGATACCACGAATAAGCATGTTATGAATCAGAATGCCACGGGTAATGCAGTCAAACTAGTACAGCTCTCCAACAATTGATATCGATGCGAATGCGACGTGCAGTTTAACACAGATGGCAGAAGCCGACTGACTTACGACATCAGTGTAGTTTTCTTGCCAACAAGGACTTTGTCTCCATCAAAAGTTATATGCGAGTGTGAGTCGCATGACAGACGTAAGATTCATTGATATTTTTATAGCCAATCATGATACTAAGACTTTTGGATAAAATCTCCCGTGCAACTTCAGTTTATCTTCTCTCAGATTTGACCACTGTGACACAATGATAATTCACTGAATGTTACAGAAAAGGAGATGGGTAACGTATCATGTTACCATGTGATATGACAGTAAGAAGTGAAAATAATAAATTTTAAGGAAAATGGCATAATGACATTGTGTTGAATGTCAAAGTGTTAATGAACCTACTGTTCGTGGGGTTGTAAGAACACCGCCTATATTAATCACGTTCAGTCGCCACTGCGAGCAGAATGTAGTGTACAGAATGTCTTTAGTGTAAGGGTGTGTCTATTTAGCCTCATCCACTGTTTTGTTATGAATATCAGGGAACTATTAGAAAATCAATCCATGGAACAGCTGTTGCTCTTATGGTCTCCTGCCTTAAGGATGTCGTCATGCAGTTCGACACACTACCCTCTTCTGTGTGAACATCTTAGTTTCTTCATAACTGTGACAAGCAACATTCATTTGAGTCCACTTATTGTGCTGAAGATTAAATCTACCTCCACAATTTTACATCCCCTCCCCCCTCTATGACCACACTCACAAATTCCTTTTTTACCTCTCTGATGCCCCTGAGGCTTCATGAGGCTTCCTATCAATAGATCCCACTCTTTATTCACTATTTGTCATCAATTTATCCCCCCCCCCCTTCTAGTTCGATTGAGCTCGCCCATGTAAGCGACGCGCTCTTTCCATTTAATTTTCAGCGCTCTCCCGAGTACCTCATTTCAAAACACTCTACTCTTTTCCGAGCCGAAATGCTTACTGTCAGCGTTTCATTCATCTATAACGCTATGCTACGGACAAATACCTTCAGAAAAAAACACATGACATCAAAATTTATATTCTTTGTTAACAAATTTTTGCTATTGTGTTTTCAATTGTACATCTCCTGTATTTCAGTATCCGTCTGCTGTTTTGTCTCCATTTGATCCTACGCTTCTCTCAGTTTTTCATCTCTCAAAACCAGCCATTAGCCTTCTTTTGCAATACTTCCTCCTTTCCAGGTGGTGAGTGTCTGAAGTTCCCTTTGAAGCAAAAGACACGGAAGAATTTTTTATTTATTTTGTTCTGATTTCCTTCATTTCTTACCTTTCTGCTAATTCTTCAACTTCTATATGCAGTTAAAATCTGGTTCCTAAACATCTGTGTTGTCACACACATCACATCTGAAGCAGTCTAATATCTCAAGGTCTTTGGAAGGTATACATCCTCATTTCACGTTTTTTAACCCAATTCAACTAACTTCTGTGTAAATGTTTACCACGGGACTTACTCTTTAATAATTTTCAAATAGTTCATGTTGCCCTACTTTTTTCCTTCTCATGCTTTTCAAGTTCCCCCCTTTCACCACAATTACTTAAATCCTCTTATGATTCAATGAATAATTTCTTCTAGCTCAACCTTCATTATTTCCATCTCTTAATCATCTACAGATCTAGCAGCCTATTGTACCAACCTAATGTAGGTGTGGTATTCGTGATTATCTGGATACGATATCACGTTCACAAAGTTGTTCGTCAGCATCCCTATTTTCTTATTCATAATTAGATCATCTCCTGAGAAATTTCCTCTTGCTTTCAAATGTTTAATGTATTCATACGACAAAACACACCCACTAACCAAGTTAACTCACTCGAGGAGGAATACATGTATCAGGGGCCAGTGCCTAATCAGGACGCAACTGATGACTTTATCTTGCTTCGCTGGCGGGAATGAGCCTCGTTTCAGCCAGGCAGTGAGCTTAATCAGCCATACCCAGCTCGTCCTCCTCCCAGTGACATGGGACTCTGCGGCTCAACAGTGAGGCAGCGGCATACAGTGGCACTCTACGACGTGTAGACGCAGGCAGCGTGTGGCCTTTCATGGATGCTACGTCCATATTTTAATTGCATCAGAAACCCTCTGGCCCTGATACTTAGCATAATATCACATACTTCCATATTTGTTTTACACTGTGTTGGGTGTCCTGAATGGGATGAAGTCACTTTGTGCAATATGCACTGAATGAGTAGCTGTGCATGGTGGGAATGGGGAATTTTGGATCAGTCATAAGAGCTGAAATCACGTTATGCTGATAACTGACATGTAGTTCTTCATCGAGTAGCAGTACACCAACGAGCTGCGCAATTCCCAGTTAGAAGACTGTATGGAAGGAATTTAGCTATCCCTTCTAGATTAACATGATCAACATCAGAAACGAGAATTCCATAACACTAACCTCGCTCTCATCAGACCGATCTACGAAGAAGGACTTGCACTGAAAGGACAACTTAACTGACAACTAAACACAAAATTATTTCAGTGTTTCGCTAGTTACAGCTTCATAGGCAATAGGATGATCTTCAGCGGTATCACATTGTACTATATGCGATAACTGAAGACTACTGTTTTTAACCAATTATTTTTCTTTCATTTTTTAAAAGATATAAGATGTGCTGCCTCCATTGAAGACTGGACTTGTTGTTATGTCTCAGTATCACCTTAGCGCTTGTCGGACTTTACCAGGACATTGGCCTCCAGTCCTATTGCAAGGTTTTACTGCAATACTTTATTGCCATAACTTGAAAGCTTCTGTCATTGCTTGTGGGACTCTTGCGTAATGCCGTATTTTGCGCTGGACTGTTCGTGTATATTTCAAATATCGTGATTCATCAAAGATTTTCAACTTCTTAGAGCAGTTTGCAGCTACTCTGTTCAGTCAACTCATGACAGCATTAAGCTCACTGTGCATTTCCTGGTTCTAGTCGAACAGGGTTCTCTTGACATACACTCCTGGATATTGAAATAAGAACACCGTGAATTCATTGTCCCAGGAAGGGGAAACTTTATTGACACATTCGTGGGGTCAGATACATCACATGATCACACTGACAGAACCACAGGCACATAGACACAGGCAACAGAGCATGCACAATGTCGGCACTAGTACAGTGTATATCCACCTTTCGCAGCAATGCAGGCTGCTATTCTCCCATGGAGACGATCGTAGAGATGCTGGATGTAGTCCTGTGGAACGGCTTGCCATGCCATTTCCACCTGGCGCCTCAGTTGGACCAGCGTTCGTGCTGGACGTGCAGACCGCGTGAGACGACGCTTCATCCAGTCCCAAACATGCTCAATGGGGGACAGATCCGGAGATCTTGCTGGCCAGGGTAGTTGACTTACACCTTCTAGAGCACGTTGGGTGGCACGGGATACATGCGGACGTGCATTGTCCTGTTGGAACAGCAAGTTCCCTTGCCGGTCTAGGAATGGTAGAACGATGGGTTCGATGACGGTTTGGATGTACCGTGCACTATTCAGTGTCCCCTCGACGAGCACCAGTGGTGTACGGCCAGTGTAGGAGATCGCTCCCCACACCATGATGCCGGGTGTTGGCCCTGTGTGTCTCGGTCGTATGCAGTCCTGATTGTGGCGCTCACCTGCACGGCGCCAAACACGCATATGACCATCATTGGCACCAAGGCAGAAGCGACTCTCATCGCTGAAGACGACACGTCTCCATTCGTCCCTCCATTCACGCCTGTCGCGACACCACTGGAGGCGGGCTGCACGATGTTGGGGCGTGAGCGGAAGACGGCCTAACGGTGTGCGGGACCGTAGCCCAGCTTCATGGAGACGGTTGCGAATGGTCTTCGCCGATACCCCAGGAGCAACAGTGTCCCTAATTTGCTGGGAAGTGGCGGTGCGGTCCCCTACGGCACTGCGTAGGATCCTACGGTCTTGGCGTGCATCCGTGCGTCGCTGCGGTCCGATCCCAGGTCGACGGGCACGTGCACCTTCCGCCGACCACTGGCGACAACATCGATGTACTGTGGAGACCTCACGCCCCACGTGTTGAGCAATTCGGCGGTACGTCCACCCGGCCTCCCGCATGCCCACTATACGCCCTCGCTCAAAGTCCGTCAACTGCACATACGGTTCACGTCCACGCTGTCGCGGCATGCTACCAGTGTTAAAGTCTGAGATGGAGCTCCGTATGCCACGGCAAACTGGCTGACACTGACGGCGGCGGTGCACAAATGTGGCGCAGCTAGCGCCATTCGACGGCCAACACCGCGGTTCCTGGTGTGTCCGCTGTGCCGTGCGTGTGATCATTGCTTGTACAGCCCTCTCGCAGTGTCCGGAGCAAGTATGGTGGGTCTGACACACCGGTGTCAATGTGTTCTTTTTTCCATTTCCAGGAGTGTATGTCTCAAGCATCTTTATATTTTTCTGGCATACTGTGCCGCAAATACTTCCGTATTTCATGGTCTTAATCATGAGTTCGTTATAATGTCTTACTTTTGTATTGATGTTCACGTTTCTTCGTCCTAGTAATGTATTTAGGCAGTAATTGGTCCGATCATCTTCCCTTTGTTCGCTTGTATGTGTAACTTGAATGTGAATTCAATGTCTAGTGACACCTGGTTGGTCCACCGTATCCGTGTATTACTGATTCGCATTTGGACCATCAGGCCTGGTCTTCTTCTGATCAACACGACTGAGCGATTTTGATCCGCACTTGGACGTATTATGCTACATTTTGTCCACTGTTTTGTGACAATTAGCTTCCTCTGAGGGCGGCCTGTCACTGCATTCACTCAGTCTCAAAAGCACTTACCAAATACATCATATTTGATGTTTATAGTTTGTAACGATCTTGAGAGGCCATGTAGAAGTGTTTTATTTATTAGCTATTACCTATTGTGAATATTGCTCAATCTTACCTTTCTTTGGTGCACCACATAAGAAATGATGAGCATGGCGGCCCCTATTAAGTCTTTGTTCGTCACGGCTTCTTGATATAATTTACAGTTATTATTTTGTTACGTAAGATATTGGTTATGAATGTTTTGTCGCTACTATGAAAATCATGTTTTTTGCCTAGGTGGACACTGCTGACAAGCATGGAGATTCGGAGGAGGGGGCAGCCAAGGATCATAGCAGCCTTGCTTCAGGGGCTGCTCCTAAGCACTGAGGAATCAATTAATTTGTTCTATCAGTTTTCGTTTGTTCTTTTTTTTCGTTCCAGTTATTATTTTTGTTTCCGTTTATTCGTTTTGTTTTGTTCAAACTATAATTTGTTCCATTTTCTTAGTTTGTGTTGCGTTCGAGTTATTGTTTGTTCAGTTTTGATGTTTCATTAACAATCTTTGGATCAATTATAAAAAATAAATCTTTTGTTTTCGTCAGCTGTTGCCTCGTTTTTTAAGTGTGTTACTGTAAACTGATACTTCTTGAATAGACTTTCTACAATGTTCTGTTTTCCAGTTCTTATTAACAAACAACAATAAACGCTACACGTTTCGAAAAGTTGTCTAAGTTAGCAATAATAAAGAAAATAGCCTCTGGCCTCAGGGATGGCTCTTAAACTCTTATTATTTCGGAACTGATAGTGTCATATTCACCTTACGCCTTAAATACACAACTAATCAATGTTGGGCATTATTCTGTCGCAATCACAGCTGGCTGTCAACCGAAAGGTAATATGCAAGCCTCATGTCGACAGGACCACACACTATGACACCTCACTGCTGGGTCATTTTTTGTGGTGTTGTGTGCGTAGTTCTAGGGCACTTCTCATTCGATTGAAATCTAGCTGAAATCCAGAAAAATTGTATTCAGAGAAACAATATTCAACATCATTTCAATGGACAGATGAGATACCTGTGAAGATGAGACTAGCAGTTCCAAAATCGATCATGTAATGGAAAATAATATGTATAACACTATCCTCGCAGCCACAGGAAACATTATTTATAATTGCTTATCATAAGCAGCTGCACTCCCACCATTCACTACTATGTGTATTCAAGATAAGCTTCAATTCTAGTGTGAGATTCCACACGCCAGCTTTGAGCAATGACGTCATACCTAAGGCAGAGAAGCTACATAGACGCAATCTCTGAAAGCGACTGTTCATATTCATAAACAAACGAATGTAGCGTACATTAAATTACACATTTCACGTTATGAATTACATAGCCACAAAATTGTACTGACACTAATTAAAGGTAACTAAAATAAATAAGATTAGCAAAAGAGGAATATACATGTCTAAAAAATAATAATTATCGTAATTTGTGCCAGTAATAAAAGTACAGAGAGTACAGAGTCCAGCACAGTATAGCGCATGGTGAATCAGCCTTAACTATCAACACTAACTGTTAAATCTACACAAGTAATGAAATTTGACAAAAAAGGTAGGTTCCAACAAATACTGAAATCGGTAATTGTAACTGGCCTACATAGCTTAATTCTAGTAACTGATTCCAACCATTCCACGGCCCGTTATTTACATCTTTTTGACAACAAGTGTGTATACTAAAGTGTTACAGGATATCTGCATATAGCATTACTATGTTCCTTACTATGAAAAAGAGAAAAATTTGGAAGCTGTACCTACACTACTTATTACTTTTTGTAGTAGTTCTGCGATGACTAAGAAATCCTACAAAAACGTAGTCCACAGATTTACTGAAAAAATGTCCAAAATTACGAACCATTGAAAAACTGGAATCGGTAAGGAGAACTGACCTCCTATGTAGGTCAGTTCCAATTACCGATTAGCGTCAGCCGATGATTCATTAATTACATCGTTTTTTCAACACGTGTGAGTAATAAATGCAGGCTAATGTGATTTCTGCATTTGTAATTGCCCCTTGAGCTACTGGAAAAATTTACTAATATTGGGATCAGTAACTAGAAATGATCTATAAAGAAGGTCAGTTCTAGATACCTAGTGCAGTTTTTGTTGTACTCCGCAGTAGATTTTGAGCGTAATTACAAATGTAGAAATGCTATTACACTTCACTCCATATAAGTACAAAAATAATTTACGTGTGAATCATGGAGCCGTTGGAAACCTGTACTGGAATTTATCTACAGTGGTTAATTCTAATTATCGATTCCAATATTCTTTATTTTATGTAGATATTCGTTTGTCATGTACTGGCTTTTCTTTTAGAATTTAGTGTCGGTTTCTCCACATTTTGTGCTACTCTTTCGTATTTGTTGTGGTTCGTTTTATGTTCCCGTTTCTCTGATACATTTCAGTTTCTCTCCACTAAAAACCCCAACTTCCCTGCACTTCTCCCATTAGATTCGATAATTATTATAAAATTAACGCTTTTTGTAACAGTAAAACTTCACCATGTGCTTTACTGTAATGCAATGTAAGGCTTCCCTGTGATTTTCTAGTCGCATAAATTACGAGAACATTTCTTAACAGAAATGAACGTTTGGTTTTAATTCTTGTTCGTAGTTGTATTCATTATCTTCAGTGCGTTTCGATCTAATTCATGATCAATTAAATAACTGTGTGAATGCGATTGTAATTTTATCGTATGCTACATTTGCTTGCTTTCATTGATTGATTATACGTAGGTCTTTGCCTTAGGTACGACGTCATTGCTCACAGCTGACGAGTGGAATCGGACACTAGAACTAATCCCAAGATAATCCAATCTACTTGACAACCTCATACAGTGCCTTAGATAGGGCAGCCACGTACCTCCACGTGTGGCACATTAGTTTACAACAGCATATTCACTTCTCAATGACACACTTCATATAACACTGAGGAGCTCAGTTTCATTTTGTAGGTATTCAATTTGGTTAGGTAAGTGTGTGTAGCGACATGTAGCCGAGTATTGTAGCCGAATATTTCTAATAATTACGGATAATAATATGGACTGGAAACTTGTCCACACTTCTGAACAACTTTTTTGAAGGTATAAACTGGCCATAAGCTTGGACAAAACATTAATCGAACTTTGTGAAGAACTGCTGTAATCTGCCTTCTACGACGAAACTTATTTCCAGCTAGCAGATGTATACATTTCTGTGATCTGTGCATTCTATACCGATATAAAACTACGTCTTCAGTCTGATGATTGAGAGACTGGTAACATATTTCTTCTGATGCTCCTTACGCCTCCCTTGACTATCTTTCTAGTTTGTTTAGGATCGTCGTCATTCAATATGTGTACGACTTTCTCACCCCCAACCTCCGTTGATACACGGGGCACCCCGGTTGAGGAAAGGCAGTTGGAACAAGTTTAACTGTCAATAACAGACAGCCTGCCACGTAAATTGTTCTCGCATTATTTTCGGGTACGGATAGCTGTATGATTCAGGGTGCATATGAACGTAACACAGATGCGTTAATGTAAAAGTGCCATTTTTATTCCATATAGACATTTAAAGTTTTGGTTTTTTGTTGTCGATTGGATAGATTGCACCGTTTCCATCCAAGTTCATTACCAAATTCTGACTTTATCTTCTCTATGCTGCCATGGATGTCGCTGCGATACAGAACTGGGTAATTTTGTACCACAAAATGATTTTACCTCGGTTAATCCCGGATGAGTACGCTAGCTGCACTGATCCCATTTTGTTAATAATTCAAAATTACACTGATGTCGTTTACGTACTCCTATTCTATTACCTTCACCCTACAGGTACAGCAACCATTGAATGCGATCAGAAATCGACGAAGTAGGAGTTCCGGAATTTCCGTCGCTTGGTACTGACGGCATCTAACAAATGGCAACCCAATAGGCGCTTACAGGGTAAAACAGTGACCAACACCTCTTCGGCAGCCATGTTTCGTTCAGACTGCGACGGAACATACGAATGGACGACACCAGAATGCAAAGTTCACAGTAATATCTCTGTCGCTGAAACAAAAGTACAAGACGAAATGCGGAGAAAAACTATAGTAAGCTATCTCTGAACTGTTGGTTCGTTGTTAGACTAATGACACATCTCCCTTTCGCTACTGATAGAACACAGAATACTTTCAGTGAATGTAAAATACATTTAGGCACCAACATATTTCTGATGTCATGCTTATTCAAGAGACAAATCTGATTACAAGGCAGACGAGGACATGGACGACACATTTAGGTGTTATAAGATATGCTTTCCACTTCCAGCTCCTTCAAACAAGAAAAATACATGATGCTAGATGAGAAATTGTAAGCAGTCACCACTTTCTGACCATTTACAAGTGGTTGAAAGCATAACATAATGTACAGTAATCACACGTGTTGGAAGAATCATTCGGATATTCAGTATGAATGCCTTTCATGGGTAACCTAACGAATGACAAGCTCTTTTGACTGCTCATAATGTCTAACAAATCGGAATAACGATATAAAAGAACAAATATGAGACGCAAACTGTCTCTATCCCTCACCAAATGTTAAAATCCTACTTTAGACAAAACAGAACTACAGGTGAGTCATATCACGAGACGATAAGACGACTTGTTCTTCCAGTGAACATTGGTTCAGTAACCAACTAGTAAAAGGGGAAAGAAGACGTGCTAACAACTTATTCGGACCAATTCTTAGAAGTAAGAAAACCCTACTGCTATGGATGGCAATAAACTAGAGATAAAGCTAAGAAACTGCGAGAATTTGACAGACAATCATTACAAGCATACTCTGGTGGTGATAGGCACGAAATTTTAAAGACACGTAATGCATCAAAAAATCAGTACATTGTGACAGTTGGGGGTGCGTATGATATTTACAGGAAAGAAACTGAAAGCGTCATCTCATACTTTGACAGTCAATCTGACTAAAGTAAAGAAGCCAAGGATTATTGTCACAGACCTTCTTCACAAGAATCATCTACCAGGTTCTTACTGCGTAACAAGCTTTGAAAATGCATGTCAGTATCTACAGAAATATCTGCTAGTCAACTGCAAATGTATTTTCTTCTTTCCTGTGTGTTTTAAATCTCCTGTGTTTACTACAAGTGCCCATTGATTCTTTGTTTCCTCACTCCATGGTAATACTGTAATGGAGAACGCCTGTGCCATAAAACGCAGCATGTTTTCGGTGATTAACTAAATATGTAATGATAGTTGTATATTATTTGTATGCTGTTATTTGTTTTGTTAGCCTGGGTTTAAGTGTAAATGGAATATGATGTATTTTACTTGTAGTTGTGCTTTAAGTAATTTGCAAAGTATGCAATATACGTGTATAAAAACGCTTTGGTCTCGTATGAAAAGATTGACCTATGCAGAATTTATTGTGGCGTAACAAGACAACCACGCCACTCGGAAGTACCCGAAAGGCACGCGTTAAGCTCACGCAGATTGGCGTGAGCTCTGAAACAGGATGCGTAATGAGTGCTGGAATACTTAACTTTAATCCATCATTGTTGTACATCGCTCTTGACGATACAAGTGAGACTCTGTAGATACATGCAATGTTACTAATGGCGCCTTGCTAGGTCGTAGCCATTGACTTAGCTGAAGTCTATTCTAACTATCTGCTCTGCAAATGAGCGAGGCTTCGTCAGTGTGCATCGCTAGCTACGTCGTCCGTACAACTGGGGCGAGTGCTAGTAAGTCTCTCGAGACCTGCCGTGTGGTGGCGCTCGGTCTGCGATCACTGACAGTGGCGACACGCGGGTCCGACATGTACTAATGGACCGCGGCCGATGTAATGCTACCACCTAGCAAGTGTGGTGTCTGGCGGTGACACCACAAAATGCATTTAAGGAGGAAGCAAAAATTGAAAGGGGTCTGTCGATAATACGACTTGGTAATGTAATGACAACAGACAAGACGTGGTGTTTAACCATTAAAGAGTACGCAGAAGTTTACAAAAAGCTACTATTGTCATACTGTTGCAGTAAAATGTTATGTTGTAAGAACAGACACAGTTCTTAATGATATTAAAGGAGAAGTGGAGGTGCAAGAGAGGAAGATTGCTAAAAAAAGTTATCTAGATGCAAGTGAACAAGAAAGAACTTTCAAGACGGTAAAATTTGGAACTGATTCAATGCAGCGGGCCAGAAGAACGAAGACGTTGAAAGTATGATAAAAGTGCAGCCATCTTCACAAAAACTAGTATACATTTAATTTTCTGAAGCTGAGTATACTTAACTGTTATCAGCTCCACTTTCATTGAAAAGAGACTGTGTAGATCAGCACTAATATGAACGTCGTTAGGGAAGTGACTGTACAAAGGCTTCTCGTATTCATAGAATTTGGGCTATCAGTTGACCGTCCAATAACAAGTTATTTATAGTGGAGACCGACAGATACATTATTTGAAGAGTGAAAGTATAGATAAAATTGTAAATATTTACTTACATGCCTTGTTTGGATATTAACTGCTGTTAGAGAAATTTAAAAGCGATTGAAGGTTAGAGACTCTTAACTGAAATGAAACCTAAATTTCTCTTGCATTTAAATGATGATGTCACGCTATTGTTCTTGTTACGGTCTTCATTCCAAAGACTGGTTTGATGTAGCTGTCCATGCTACTCTGTCTTGTGCATGCCTCTTCACCTCCGAGTAGCTACTCCAATCTACATCCCTCGAATCTTCTTACTGTATTCATCTCTTGGTATTTCTATAGAATTTTTACCGGCTAGCCGGCCGCGGTGGTCTCGCGGTTCTAGGCGCTCAGTCCGGGGCCGCGCGACTGCTACGGTCGCAGGTTCGAATCCTGCGTCGGGCATGGATGTGTGTGATGTCCTTAGGTTAGTTAGGTTTAAGTAGTTCTAAGTTCTAGGGGACTGATGACCACAGATGTTAAGTCCCATAGTGGTCAGAGCCATTCGAACCCTTTTTTTTTTTTTTTTTTTTTTTTTTTTACCGGCTATGCTACCTTCAGCACTAAACTGGTGATCCCAAAATGCTTCAGAATGTGTCCTACCTACCGATTCCACTTTTTAGTCAGGTTCTACCACAAATTTCTCTTCTTGTGTCAACCGTTTATCGTCCACCTTTTACTCCATACGTGGCTACACACCATAAATATGCTTACAGAAAGGACTTCCTGACGCTTAAATCTATACTCGATGTTAACAAATTTCCCTACTTCAGAAACGTTTTGCTTGCTATTGCCAGTCTTCAATTTACGCCTTCCCTATTTCGACCATCATCAGTTAGCTCACTTCCCAAACAGGTAAACTGATTTACTGCTTTAAGTGTCTATTACGCAACTCTAATTCCCTCAACATCACCTGATTTAAAAAGACTACATTCCATTATCCTCGTCTGACTTTCGTTGATTTTCATCTTATATCCTCCTTTAAAAAAATACTGTCCACTCGGTTCAACTACATTTTCAAGTCCACTGCTGTCTCTGACACAATTACAGTATCGTCGGCAAAACTCAGCGATTGTATTTCTTCTCCCTGGACCTTAATTCCTATTCCAAATCTTTCTCTTGTTCCCTTTACTGCTTGCTCAATTCGGAGACAGGCTACAACCCTGTATCAATCCCTTCTCAACCAGTGCTTGCCTTTCGTACCCCTCGACTCTTAGAACAACCGTCTGGTGTCCGTAAAAATTGTAAATAGCCTTTCGCTCCCTGTATTTTACTCCTTCCATCATTAGAATTTGAATGAGAGTGTCCGAGTCAACACTGCCAAATTCTTTCTCTAAGTCTACAAATGCTATATACGTACGTTTATCTTCCCTTAACCTATCTTCTATGAGAAGTCGTAGTGTCGGTACTGACTCGAGTATTCCTATATTTCTCTGGAATCTAGGTTACCTTCCCCGAGGTCAGCTTCTACCAGCTTTTCCGTTCTTCTGTATGGGATTCATGTTAGAATTTTGTATCCGTGACTCATTAAGGTAATAGATCGGTACGTTTTACACCTTTCAGCACGTGCTTTCTTTGGAAATGGGATTATTATATTCTTCCTGATGTCTCAGGTTATTTCACCTGTCTCAAACATCTTCCTCATTAGATCTAAATATTTTGTCATGGTTGGCACTCCAAAGACTATCAGTAGCTCCAAAGACTTGTCGTCTACTCCCGAGGCCTGGTTTCGATTGAAGTCTTTCTGTGCTTTGTCAAATTCGTGATGCAGTATCGTATCTTCCTTCTCACCTTCCTCTACGTCCTCTTCCATTTCCATAATATTGCCCTCAAGTACATCCTCCTTGTATAGACCCTCTGTATCCTCCTTCCATCTTCTTGCTTACCCTTGTTTCCTTAGTTCTGGTTTTCCGTATGAGCTCTTGAAATTCGTAGAGGTGGTTCTCTTTTCTCCAAAGATCTCTCTAAATTTCCTGTAGGCAGTATCTATCTCATCCCTAGCGATGTACACTACTACCTTCCTACATTTGCCTTCTAACGATTCTCGCTTGGACATTTTGCACTTCCTTTCGACCTCATTTGTTATACGTTTGTATTCCTTATTGCCTTCTTCAATTATTGCATTTTCATATTTTCTCCTTCAATTGATTAATTTCAGTTTCTCTTGTGTTACCCAAGGTTCTCTACTAGACATCGTCTTTTTACCTAATTGATCCTCTGCAGTCTTCACTATTTCATCTCTCGAAAATATCCATTCTTCTTGTTCTACATGCCTTCCCCCAATTCTTGTGAGTCGTTCCTTACTGCCCCCTCTATAAACTCCGATTATTTCAGATTGTCCAGGTCCCACTCGATAAATTCCTGTCATTTTGCCGTTTCTTCAGTTTTAATCTGCAGTTCATAAGCAATAAATTGTGGTCAGAGTTGACATCTGCCTCTGTAAATGATTCCGGTGTCTCGAGGTCTCTTCCACGTATACAACCTTCTCTTATGATTCTTCAACCAAGTGTGTAACCTCCCCACAAAAATTTTAAAAGAAAATGACAATACTTAATACAAATGGGAGCCGAGTGTAACCTCCCCACAATGAAATCTACTGACAATGACAATTAAACAAAGATTAGCAATCTGACTCAAATATAAGTTCTTCACGAAAATTTAAAGTCCATTCAGTGATAAGGAAATTCAATTAAACCGAAATATCGGTCTTTGGCCCTGTGCAAAACAATCAGAATTAAAGTCTTACCTCAGAATAAATGGATGTCACATTTCTGCTCTTGTTGTTGCGCACCGCTTGGAGGAACTGCATTGCAAATAATAATATTCCCTTTTTTTTGTGATTTTAGTGAAATTTTTCTTCAAAAGAAGTGGAATGAAATGGGTAGTGCAACGAAATCTTTAGTTCAATAAAAAATTAAATTTTTGAAAAATGCTTTTGAAATAAAAAATTATTATTGGGGAACTTGTTGGAGAATAATTACAATAAATAAAATTTTTCATTATCTAATGATTATATTAATTAACAGTATACCTTATTCACCATCTTGACCAGTGTTGCCGACCGCCTACATCACACAACCGCACTGGGCTGCTACTACTGACCGACCGCTCTGCATGACGACTACTGACTGAGAACTGCTCTGCAACTGAACCGAGCTACAGACTCGCAACGACTGACTGACAGACTCGCAACACTCGCGCGGTCAAGCGCAAACTCTCTGGTCACAGATGCTACAATGCCTCGCCATCGCTGCTATGTTACATACGTGTTTCATAACCCTCCACTGGGGGGGGCAAAAATTTGGCAGCGATGGTGAGTCATTTGGACTTGCCAAGCGCGGCAAAATTTTTCTTTAATTAACAAAATTCTACAACTTACAGAATATTTAAATGTTGTGCACACGCACTAAGTACAAAATATATCAGACAAAGACAAAATGTGAGTACAAAACATAGTAGCAAATCAGAAAAATGTATATACAAATTATTTGACAGATAACAAAGTGCACAGGCACTGAAAAAAATTCTTTAACATATTCAGAACAAATAAACAGACTGGCAAAATTTTATGTTGACAAGTGACATAAGTGTACTCGCACTGGAGTTCAGCGAATCGAAAAAAAAATGTATAACCTACGAACATAAATGATGTTACCAAAAAAATGATTTTCTTATGTGACAAGAATTAGGATAGGAAAGGGAAGGATTGCATCATGGTTGTAGCACTTTAGATTGCACACAGCTGTTCTGAAAGTCCATATCTTTCCACAGAAGTACAACACCAAGTGACACAACTTGAAGTTCTTTTCCCATCAGAATTTATCAGTGTAGCCAAGACACTGAACTGTCGTAGTAATGTTCCATGTTTTCATTTTGGCAGTACATTAGGTACACCAAACAGTGGGACCATAATAATGTCTTCATCGCTCACGGTGGTGGACAGCATGTCGTGTCAACACCACGCTCTTACAAGGCACACCCACGTAGAATTAGTGCAAAACCAAATATAGTGCTCCATGATCAGTGGGATAAACACGACAAATGGACATTGCAGTAATTCAGGGTAGTTAACTCATGAGGTGAAGGACATTATGTCACATAATATTGACAATTACAGACTTAATTAGCAGTTTGTGGCATTCATAGCCCTGTTATTGAACATTTCTGTACCAAGTATGTAGTATTACAGAAAAATGTTCATTAATTGTTTTACATAGAATCAGTAGCCTTCTTTTCCTGGTTACAAAGTATTATGAAATAATCGCATTCTTGTCAGTTACAGAATATAATTAAGAATCATTAACCTTCTCCTAATTACAGTTAATTAATCATTTGTCATTCCAATAATAATCATTAGCCTTTTCGTAATTACAGTTAATTAATCATTTGTCGTTAATTAATCATTTGTCTAATTACAGATAATTAATCATTTGTCTAATTACAGTTAATTAATCATTTGCCGTTAATTAATCATTTGTCTAATTACAGTTAATTAATCATTTGTCGTTAATTAATCATTTGTCTAATTACAGTTAATTAATCATTTGTCGGTAATTAATTATTTGTCTAATTACAGTTAATTAATCATTTGTCGTTAATTAATCATTTGTCTAATTACAGTTAATTAATCATTTGTCGTTAATTAATCATTTGTCATTCTAATATAGTAAGAATCATTAGTCTTCTCCTAATTACAAAGCATTATTAAACAGTACCATAGTTAATTAATTCTGTGTCATTCCAATCTATTAAGAATCACTAGCTGGCATCATGGGTAATCGTATTACAATAAACAGTGGCGGTCCTTGGCCAGTTACAAAGTATATTTAGTATGACAGAATAATGTTCATCAGAAGTCTTAGTTGAAAAGGAGAGTCAATTATTGGCCTAGCATTAACATAATACATTGAGTGATACAAATTATTGGCACTCATTGGCCATTAACCAAAACATGAAAACTCAACATGGGAAAAAAAGGGCTAATTAATGGCATAATTAATAACAATTCTTCAAGTGACATTAATTATTGGCACTCAGTGGCCAGCAAGTATTGAATAGAATCATCATTCAGTATTATTCAGATTATTACGAAGTCATTATTAAAAATCAGTTAATTACAGTCATAGCATTAATAATCATAGGCATTATAAGTAGTCTCATTACAATAAAACATTGTTCCTCATTCAGTAGTATTCAGATCATTACAAAGTCATTATTAAAATCAGTTAATTACAGTCAAATCATTAATAATCATGGGCATTATAAGTAGTCTCATTACAATAAACAGTGTTCCTCATTCAGTAATATTCCGATCATTACAAAGTCATTATTAAAAATCAGTTAATTACAATCATAGCATTAATAATCGTGGGCATTATAAGTAGTCTCATTACAATAAAACAGTGGCAGTTATTAGCTGGTGACAAAGCATTATTTTATATATATATATATATTTTTTTTGTCTCATTAGGAAGTCATTACTCAAGTGACATACTATTCAGAGTTGATCAGTATTATTCAGAATTATCATAAACTAGTGACATTATGTGGGACTGGTAATACCTTTTTTAGCAATGCATTGCGTTGGGATCGATAATTAATTGGTGAGGCATAACACTATTTGCTTTTGACCTATTGCTGCAAATGAGGATAGGTAACGTCATTCGTCATGAGTCAGCTGTAGCAAGGCAGTATTTGTGATCACATTTATAAATGATAAACACAAATGGGTAAAATACAAAAAAATGCAAGTACTAGAACAGGTATAATAAGTAACAGGTTTAGTAAGTATCATGAAAGGCTTCTCCTGGAAAAAATACAAAAAGGATTATTGACCTGAAAGAAGAAACGCACACTATGCTGAAAAGTAGTGAACTTCGAATTAACAGGTAGTGAAATGTGTATAAATTGTGTTCCATAGCTGTCCTTTCCAAACCTTTCTGTCATCCTACTATGCAATATAACACCTGCTGTCAAAGCAAACTGCAACAAATACTTAAATAACTACATAGCACAAATACATAACTTCAACATTATCCTCATCTGTCAAGAAAAAATCGTCATTATTCATTATCCATCTTATCATAACTTCATTATTATCATCACCTGTAAAGAAAAACTTCATTATTCATAATACCATATCCTTCATCATTATTCATCAGTATTCATTATCATCTGCAAAAAATCACTTCATTACTCATTATACAACTATTCCTTATCTCTAGCATATTTCATCACTAAAACTAAGATGTGTAGTTCTCTCTGACAGCCTGCATCAATTACCTTGTATTCTGAAAGAAAAAATTAGTTAAGACTGCTATTCTACGATGAGTATTGTATATTCTTGTTAGTGCCTGCCAATCCTGATCCATTTACTCTTCCTCATAAAGCTATTGCATCTTCTTTCGTTTATTCCGCAGGTGAAATTCCCATTTATGTTAAATTTATTTCTTAGACGCATCATTTCTTTCTGAAATTGATGAACAAAGATTAATGTCTTGCATTTAAATCCTATACCCACTAAATAATGACTGGTTTATGGTAACATACTTAAGCATACAGCATAACATGACAGAAAACGTAACGTGTCAAAGACATTGACAGTGTTCAGAAGCAAAATTGTACACAGAATAATACAATGCAGCAGCAAAAAAAAAAAAAAAATGTAAAACAGTCACGATGTTGAGATGTCATTGGGCAAAAAAAATGTCAACGTCGACTGGTGTGTGTTATATCTTAACTATTTCACAGTGCATATAAACAAAATTGGAATACAATCGTACATAAAAAAGACAAAATGTGACGTTCGTTGTGTTCAGCTTGTATAGAGGCGAGAATTAAAGACTTTAATGGAGAGAGAATTTGATCAAATTAATACGTCATTACATAGAATTGCATAATTATTCATAAAATACGTGAGTTCATCTGGAAAAATATGCACGGTCTGATGTGTAACGACAAGAAAAGCGACCTGCTAACCTTACCTTGCCGCGCACTTGCCAAGAAAAAATACGATAATCATCAGTAATTAGCCAGGTGAAATAATTGCATTAGTAAATGGCATCATAGTGTGTTGAATCATACAGTGGTTTCACTCAATAAACGGTTTAATGTTTGATATATGGTGATTGCCTTTCGATTTTCTAGTTCTCAAAGTTTCGACATGTACAACATTGGGGTGAGGGATGCTGCGAATCCGATATGGACCTGCGTATAGAAGTTCAAATTTACTGCACTTACCTTTTAATTTGCTGGATAAATAGTGTGTACGTACTAGTATCTTCTGTCCAACGTGAAAGACGCGGCGTGTACAAACCTGTTTTTGCTGTCTTCTCCGGCGCTCTGCGGCACGTTTGATGTTGTTCAGCGCAATGTCAATTATTTCGTGGTGTCGTAATCGACGAGATGTAGGAAATGTTATTAATTCTTTAATTTTATTAGGTGGTTCAGCATTTTTCAGTATAACAGACGGAGATAGCATAGTGGATTCATTTGGAATGGAATTAATTACATCTTGGAATGAGAATATGTGTGTGTCCCAATCAATATGTCTTTTGTGGCAGTATATTCGGCACAGTTTACCAATTTCTTTCATTAATCTTTCACAAGGGTTCGAAGAAGCGTGGTACTTGGATATATAGATCGGAGAAATGTTTCTGGCTCGTAACATGCGTGTCCATACGCTACTGCGAAATTGAGATCCATTGTCAGAAATTACTTTCATTACATGCCCTACATGAGATAGAAAATGTTTTACAAATGCTTTCGAAATAGTTTTAGCAGTAGCTTTGCGTAACGGAGTGAAAGTAACAAATTTTGAAGTAAGCTCAACAGCGACAAATATGTAGCAAAAACCTCTGTTAGTTCTGGGAATCGGACCAAAAATATCTACTGCGGCCATGTGTCTTAATTGAACAGGTATAATGGGATATAATGGAGGAATATGTGAAGTGGTGTCTGATTTAGCTTTCTGGCAAATTTTACAAGACGCTAAAACTCGTCGTATACGTTTCTCCATGTTGGTAAAATAACAGTTCTGTCTCAGTATAAGAAAACATTTTCTTGCTCCGTAATGTGCGTAACTTAAATGAGTGTACCAGATTAATTTGTTAACCAGTTCGTCAGGAATGCATAATAACCAATTGTTGCTATCAGGATGAGAGCGGCGAAACAGAATGTCATTGCGTACAGTGTAATGGTTCCTAATCGTAACATTTTTTCTATCTCGCCAAAGGTGTTTAATTTCTTTCCACACATTGTCTTAATTTTGCTCCTTTGCTATGTCCTGTAGTGACGATGAAATAAAGTTTTCAAATGCAACTTGCTGAATGTACATGACACTGAAATTTGTTTTGCAGAAGTTGGTTGCTACGTCTTGCTGATTGTTGCCGAGAGAACGCGATAGTGCGTCTGCTATAACATTTTGTGTGCCGGGAATGTGAACAATTGTAAAATTAAATTCCTGTAAATAAAGTTTCCATCTACTTAATCTATCGTGAGTGAATTTGGCCGAAAGTAAAAATTGTATCGCTCTGTGGTCTGTGTAAACGGTGGTATGTCTGCCATAAAGAAAGTGCCTAAATCTCGTGAAAGCCCATACAACACATAATGTTTCAAGTTCTGTAACAGAATAATTTCGTTCAGCGGGTGACAAAATGCGGCTTGCAAATGCGATGTTTTTAATTACTATTGAACCATCTTCTTCAATTGCCTGGAAAATGTGTACGCCTAAAGCGGTGTTGGAACTGTCGGTGACAATGGAAAAATTTCTAGTAAGGTCTGGGTGCGATAAAAGTGGTGCATTCAACAGAGCATTTTTCAGGTTCATAAATTCAGAGTGTGCTTGCTTATCCCAAGACCAAATAGTGTTTTTACCTGTTAATTGGCATAGTCTAGGCGTGTCTAAAGCAGAATGGTGAATAAATTTACGAAAAAAGTTAATTAAGCCCAAAAAACTGCGTAATTGTTTCTTCGTCGTAGGAACACTAATGTCACGTAGAGCCTGAAGTTTTTCTGGATCAGGCGCAATGCCTTCTGCTGAAATTACGTGTCCAAGAAATTTTATGGAAGTTTTGCCAAAATGCGATTTACTGAGGTTAACTGTAAGTCCTTGTGCATGAAAAGTTTGTAACAGTTGTTCAAGAATCATATTGTGTTCGGACCAGTTAGCTTCTGCGATAAGAATGTCGTCTACATACGTCGTAATTCTGTCTTTAAGTTCTGTCGGAAGTATAGAGTTCAAACCGCGAAAAAAAGCTGCAGAAGAAATAGTTAAGCCGAACGGTAGTTTGCAAAATTGATAACAGTCGCCGAAACAGAGAAAAGCTGTATATTTTCTGCAATTTGGATGAAGTTGAATTTGCCAAAATCCCGATTTCAAATCTAGTGTAGAATAAATAGCTGTACCGTGAAATTTCTGTAGAAGTTCCTCTAATGTCTGTGGTCGGTCTGTTTCATTAATAATAATGTCATTAATGTGACGTGAATCAAGTACAAGGCGAAGTGAGCCATCTTTTTTCTTAACAATATGTAGCGGGTTTATGTACGGACTAACTGCTGGTTCAATAACTCCTTGGTCGAGCATATCCTGCAATTCTTTTTTAACTTGTTCTCTGTGAATATATGGAATGGGATAATGCTTTGCTTTAAATGTATCGTGCTGTTTGACTTGAAATTCATACATAAATCCGGACATAGTACCAGGAACGTTGTCAAAAACTGGAGCTTGCTGTAAAAGAATCTTGTGTAACTGCGTTCGTTCGTCGTCTGTAGTTGCACTGCTTTGTCTAACTTTATCGGAAATCATTTGTATTACGTCGTAGTCCATTTCGTCTGGAGTATTATAGTTGTGTACGTACGTATCCGTTAACAATGTGGGATTACAGTCTATCTCACGTGTTGCGGAAATGACCTCTGTGCGGTTGATTGTTTGTTCTTCCGCAGATAATGAGTGCTGAAATTCTAAAGCCAATTGTACATTTTCATCCTTTAACATTAAATAAGAATTCTGAAAGTCGATAACTGCGTCGTGTTGTACCAGAAAATTCGTGCCTAAAATAATGTCTGTTGTCAATAAAGGAACAATCCAAAAATTAGAGTGGAAAGTATGACCTCCAATACAAAATGATAAATGCGTCTGTAGTTTAACGTCTACTCCTTTACTCGGTACTGCTCCTTTCACTTTTGTTTTGCCTAATGGTAATGTCGGATAGGTATTCTCTTTGTTGCACTCATTAAAAGTCTCTTCATTTATTACTGATATTGGTGATTCGGAATCAATTACTGCTGAGAATTTCGAAGAACCAATTTTAATTTCAATAACAGGATGTGAAATAGTTTTCTGAACAACTGGTCTTTCCTGCAAGAGAGTGTCTCTGATATTGTCAAAAAAAATTACATTTTCGTGAACAACATTTTGCGTGTCAAAGGTAGTGCTTGTGTTATTAGAAGATGCGTCCTGTGCAGTATCTAGTCAGATTCTATCCGACGTGTTATTATTACTAGGAGAATTCTGTGGCATTTCTACTATTTGAACTGTTCTATTACTTCTTCCAGACGTGTTACGCTCTGGATGGTACCTACTGTCGGGTTCATTCATGAGAATATGTTCTTGCGTATGATTTTGCTGTTGGTGAGACCGACTGTTATTATATGTATGCTGGTAATTGTGCTCATCGTTTTTACGTCTGTCGTAATAATCATTCCTATACGGTGTATTGCGATAGGAATTGAAATACTGTCTTCTTTGTACATAGTTGTTTCTCTGCTCCCGTGCGTTACTATTTGTTGAACCAGGGACTATACGTCCACGCGGCGAAACATTAAAGCCTGGTTGACCTTGTGTATTCCATTGTTGGTTAGGTATGCTAACCGGCTGGTTTTGATGTTGTTGTTGTGAAACACCTCTATTGTTACCAAAGTGTTGTTCCTGTTGCTGAAAATTTTGACGGTATTGATAATTAGAATTTTGCCTGTTATTAAAGTTTTGGTAGTTGTCGTTCCTAAAGCGTCTGTTATCTTTCCGATTGAAATTACGTCCCTGATCATAATTGTAGTACTGTTGTTGACCTTGGTTGTTACACGAAAAGTTTTTGTTTACAAAAGAATAATCGGATTGCTGTACTTCCAAGAGCTGTAAAAGATCTCTGAATGCTGAAATGTTTTCTTTTTGCTGGCCCGTTAGAAGTGACACTCGTAATGACCGTGGTAATTCAGAGATGCATAGTTGTATAAGTGCGGATTCACTGTACGGTTCACTTAGGTACTGGTTTTGTTGTACCATGTGCTCAAAAAATTGCGTTACACTGGGAAAATTTGAGTTTTCATAGTTTGGCAAACTAATTAGTTGATCTTTAATTCCGCGCTGTGTCGTCTTCGACCAGTACGCTGACAGAAAAGCATTCTGAAATTCCTCTACCGAGTAACACTGTCTCGCGATCGGTCTCATACGAGTTGCCGGTTCGCCTTCCAAAAAACTGCAAATAAATTCAAGTTTATGTGTTACAGGCCAAGTCGGTGGAAGAGCAAAGCTAAACTGTTGAATCCAATCCAGTGGGTGAATCTGCGTTCTATCGTTTTTAAATATTTTGAACTTTCTTACTGACAGAAAATGTTTGTAATCGAAATTATCATCTCTGTGTGATGCAACAGGTTCAGGATCGTAAGAATATCTATTGAACTGTGGTTGTTCGGAATCTAAGTCCCGTACTCTCTGCAGATTACCCAAATTATACGCGCTGCGTGAGTCTGACACATGTTCATAAAGTGGCGTCTGTTGTGGTATGTTATTAACTGAAATGTTTTTCATCTCTGTTACTTCTTGTTGTAAACTTGACAACTTCCTACGTAACGTGTTGTTAGATGAATCGATCTCATTAATTGTCTGCTGTAAATTTTGAAATTCAGGTGTTTGGATAAATGAAACCGGTGCAGTATCGTCTGATTTATTGTCATTAGTATTTTCGATAACATCAATACGACTGGCCAATTCATCATATTTTTCAGTCAGTATTTTTGCCTGATCATCGGTTTTAGAATCGGACGCATTAATCTGTTTTTGCAACTTACGCGTAGTTTCGCTCAGTTTTTTAACATCAGCTTTGATGACATCGCAATCCTGTGTTAGATCTAATTGTTCGAATCTGTCTGTCACTGTTTGAATATTTACTGTGTGTGTATCTGTTTTTGATTTAAGATCAGAAATTTCATCCCGTAGTTCCGCGTTCAATTGTTCTATGGTATTAATTTTGTCGGACACTGTAGTAATATTATTGTCTACATACGTCTTCGCTTTCGCGAACATTTTACGTTTGTCCTCTTGTCTTTGTGCAGTGATTGTTTCCATAACCTGACGTTTGACTTTATTTTGATCCTGAATAAATTTGCGGAAACGCGTATCACTGTTCTGTATGTGCTGATTAAAGCGCTCGTTAATCTGAGTGTTCTGCTGTTCGAATTTCGCGTCTATCTTTGCGTCCATTGTGCGCGAGAGTTCTACCGTCATTGCTTTAAACTCGTCCCGTAATTGTGTAGCTTTTTCAGAGCATTTTTTAGCGACTCCGCTAATTTCGTCTCTGAGTGTTTCTGTTGCGGCTGTTTGCATTTCCCTTAATTCTTGCGCAACAGACTTAATTTCTTCGCTATTTTTTTGCGAACAAGCCTCAATTTCCGTGCGCAACTGTTCCTTAGTGTCATGACACTGTGCGGCAACGGCTCTAATTTGTTCACTAAGCTGTCTGGAATTGTCGTCTAATTTTTCATTTAACTGTCTGGAATTGTCGTCTAATTTTTCATTTAAGTGTTGTTTGAGATTTTCATTATCTTGTTTGTTCTGTTCCCTAAGTTGTTTAAAATTTTCATCAATTTTATTAAGTTTTTTGTCCTGTTCACTAAATTTTTGTTTGAGATCTTTACTACTGTTGTCTATTTTCTCACTTTGCTGTTGTAGCAAACTTCTCATAATTCGTACCAAGTCAAAACTAGCGTTTATATTCTCTGTGCTGTTTAGTGGTGGATCTGGAATTTTCTCGTTTTGTGTGACCATTTGGTCATTCTGCAATTTACAGAAAGGTTTATCAGTCGGACGTACACTGTCAGTCACTATTTCGGAATTAAATAAATCCGTCGTACTTTCAGTATCCTGTTCATTTTCATTAGACAAATTTGTCTGTACGTTACTTGAGTTCTCCAAATCGGGTGTGTTAAGCTGGGTAGCGCTCATTACAATGGAGCGTCCCGCGTCATCAATTGTCGTCAAATTAACAGAAGAGACAATTGAGTTCGTTTGTTCATCATTAAGATAAAAGTCATCATTAATGGTTGTAATGCACTGATTGTTAGTGGACGCAGGATTGTCATCATTACACTGCATGTCACATGTCCTATCGGTAAAGTCGTTTGAGCCGGTAATTTCGCTCGTAATACCTCGCGATACACTATTCACAGTCTTTCGCGGCATTTTAACAGTAGTCACAATTATTCACAAAACAAATAAGCACAATGCAAAACAACACACAAATACAACAGAGCAACAAATTGCCGTTGACCTGTAGAAAGAAAGTCACAAGATTAGTAAAAGCGTAGCGCCAAATCCTAATTACATCTAAGCAAATAAGAGCAGATATCTGACTGTTGTTCAAAAGACTCTCAACGAAATACGATCCTGGACTGGGTGTCGCCAAGTGTAACCTCCCCACAAACATTTTAAAAGAAAATGACAATACTTAATACAAATGGGAGCCGAGTGTAACCTCCCCACAATTAAATCTACTGACAATGACAATTAAACAAAGATTAGCAATCTGACTCAAATATAAGTTCTTCACGAAAATTTAAAGTCCATTCAGTGATAAGGAAATTCAATTAAACCGAAATATCGGTCTTTGGCCCTGTGCAAAACAATCAGAATTAAAGTCTTACCTCAGAATAAATGGATGTCACATTTCTGCTCTTGTTGTTGCGCACCGCTTGGAGGAACTGCATTGCAAATAATAATATTCCCTTTTTTTTGTGATTTTAGTGAATTTTTCTTCAAAAGAAGTGGAATGAAATGGGAAGTGCAACGAAATCTTTAGTTCAATAAAAAATTAAATTTTTGAAAAATGCTTTTGAAATAAAAAATTATTATTGGGGAACTTGTTGGAGAATAATTACAATAAATAAAATTTTTCATTATCTAATGATTATATTAATTAACAGTATACCTTATTCACCATCTTGACCAGTGTTGCCGACCGCCTACATCACACAACCGCACTGGGCTGCTACTACTGACCGACCGCTCTGCATGACGACTACTGACTGAGAACTGCTCTGCAACTGAACCAAGCTACAGACTCGCAACGATTGACTGACAGACTCGCAACACTCGCGCGGTCAAGCGCAAACTCTCTGGTCACAGATGCTACAATGCCTCGCCATCGCTGCTATGTTACATACGTGTTTCAAGTGTTAGCTATGATTAAATTATGCTCTGTACAAAATTCTACCAGGCGGCTTCCTCTTTCATTCCTTTTCCCCAGTCAGTATTCACCTGCTGTTTTTCCTCCTCTTCCTTTTCCTACTGTCAAAATCCAGTCCCCCATGACAATTAAATTTTCGGCTCTCACATTTATCTGAATAATTTCTTTTAGCTCATCATACATTTCCTCCATCTGCGTAGCTAGTTGACACATAAACTTGTAATACTTGGTGAATAGGGGCATCATGTCTATCTTGGCTACAATAATGCGTTCACTATTCTGTTCATAGTAGCTTACCCTTGTTCTTATTTTTTTACACATTATTAAACCTACTCCTGCATTATCCCTATTTGATTTTGTATTTATAACCTGTATTCTGCTGACCAGAAATCATGCTTCTTCTGCCACCGAGCTTTACTAATTTTCGCTATATCTAAGTTTAAAATATCAATCCCCCTTTTAAATTATCTAACAAAAGTGTCCGATTAAAGGATCTGACATTCCACGCTCGGATCCATAGATTGCCAATATAATTTCTCCTGATAACGACGTAATCCTGAGTAGTCCCTCCCCAGATATCCGGGTGACTATTTTACCTATAGAGTATTTTACCCAAGAGGATGGCATCATCATTTAACCATGCAGTAGAGCTGCATGCCTTCGAGAAGAATTACGTCAGTAGTTTACCTTGCTTTCAGCCTTTCGCACTATTAGCTCAGCAAGTCCGCTTTGGTTGATGTTACGAGGTAAGATCAGTCGATCATCGCGATAGTTGTCCCTGCAACTACTGAAAGAGCTGCTGCCCCTCTTTAGGAAACACACGTTTGTCAGGCCTATCGACACATACCCCTCCGTTCTCATTGCAACTACGGGGCAGCTATCTGTATCGCTGAGTCACACAAGCCTACCCACCACTGGCAAGGTCCGAGGTTCATAAGGGTGGGGTTGGGCGGGGGGAGGGGGATCATACAATTAAACTATTAAAACAGGTATGGTGTCTGTGTAGTGAGGATTTTTCTTGTTCTTTAAAGTGCAACGCATGGTGATGATTAAGTCCAACATGAGGGCTGCCCTGCCTACAGAAATAAATAGAACTCAGTGTGTATAATGGAATCTGACTACTCCTCGTTATGGTTCTCAGAACCCGATACCCAAACGGTGCTACAGACATTTTATTTAATACCTGAAATAATTTAATATTTCCAAAATAAAATGTTCACTTTGCAGCGGAGTGTGTGCTGATATCAAACTTCCTGGCAATTAAACCTGTGTGCAGGACTGAGACTCGAACGCGGGACCTTTGCCTTTCGTGGGCAAGTACTCTCCTATCTATTTTTTTTCTTTTTGCCGGACCGAGAGGCCAACTTAGATTTCCGCATATTGCGAGCACTCGTAGTCTTGCGGTAGCGTTCTCGATTCCTGGTGGTGTCAGTGATTTTTCCTGCCTCGACATGACTGGGTTTTATCGTGTCATATTCATCATCATTCATCCCCATTATGGTCGGAGGAAGGCAATGGCAAACCACCTCCACTAGGACCTTGCCTAGTACGGCGGCGGTAGTCTCCCACATCGTCCCCTATGCTCGTCGGAGTATGGGACCTAAT
The DNA here is from genome assembly GCF_021461395.2 of Schistocerca americana. NCBI lineage: Eukaryota > Metazoa > Arthropoda > Insecta > Orthoptera > Acrididae > Schistocerca > Schistocerca americana. Next base: position 191,862,218 of record NC_060124.1, on the reverse strand, counting down.
CATCATTATTGCGAGCGTCTGCATTACCATATTTTTAAAGGGAACTTCCCGGCACCCAAAAGGAGGGATCAGGGCACATTGGCACCGAGAATAGTAGGAAACCAACAGCGTTAGGAGGAGGGCGCAGAAAGACGTCAGGCCCATTGTGACTATCAACATACAGATTCCCCGAGAAGAGCATTTCGATGACCAGAGAAAATATCAGTTCTAAGTGAGAAAGAGTCGTGTATCAACTCTTCATGATAGGAATACCCCAACTCTGGCGTGGGTTAAGGAAGACATTGCAAAGGAAATTGGAGAAAAAAATGTATGTGTATGGGATTGGGGCCAACTGCACTGTGGTGTTCATTAACGAAGTCTCAAAAATCAAGGTTACTTATCTCGTCATCAGCAAAGCAGTAGTGAGCTGAGTGTCCACAAATTTACTTCACAGAGCTCGTCTTCGCTTGAAGGAAGTATCCCCAGTCCAGAAAGAGGAGCAGTTGAGTGGTATCTGATGAGGAGTCATACGGGTAGTTAGGAACTACATCTGTCGCACCAAGCACCTGATACCTCTTGCCGATCTGCACACTAGGCGGTGCTCGTCTGTGTAACATAACACACGACACACAATGGGGTGTCTGCGATGTAAATCCTGTGAAGGTGCGACTGGCATACTTGCTTCATTTACCACACCGACTGGACGTATGAAGAAAAGGTGCGCACACCGATCGCGAAACGGCTTCCACTCAACCACATTCGATGACCTGTGCTACTGAAGAAAACCATAGATCGCCTTCGTGGATGTAGAGTGAGCTGGCTGTATTACAGTAAGGAAGTAGCTGAGTAGGAGGACTAAATGAGGGAAGTAAAGGAAGGGCGGAGGGACTTCCGAAAGCGGGATAGGTGCTGAGAGAGTGTTTTGCATGGGCCTCCAGCTACTGGCTTATAAGGCACGTAGGACTTCCGTCCCACAAAGTCATGTGACAGCCAATGAAGAGGGATTCGCTGTGACAGGCACATAAAACAGATCCAAACCACCCTTTCTTCACTTGAGGTTAAATGTCTCCTACCTTAACTTGAACAGCAAGCGGCGGCAAACAAATGAACCTAATAGCGATAGCTTACGGTCAGCCATGGATGGCGGATGGGAAGTGTTTGTGCCACGTGGAAGATACGTGACACCAAACATACATTTACGTAATGTGTCCAATGCAGAAGATCTACTGCTCGTAAAAGGTAACCTAAGAGCACAGGTCGCAGTTAGGAAAGGAATCATTGGCAGTTGAGGGCAATTGTCCACTGCAGGTCACTTGCGAAATCGAGTTCTAAGCATCGGATAGTATCAGATACATGCAAAGGAGCAGCACTGTACTCATGGAAGCCCAGCACCTAAGGCCATGGCGCTTCATTTGGGGACATTAAAATCAGTGAAGTGAAATGGATAGGAGACCAGCATTTCTGGTCAGATGAGTGTGCGGTAACATCAACAGCAGCACAAAATGGTGTAACGGGAGTAGGATTCGTTATGAATATGAAGACAGGGCAGAGAGAGTATTACTGTGGACAGTTCAGTGATAGGTTTTTTCTTATCAGAATCATCAGCAATCCTAAACCGACAACGATGGTTCAGGTATAGAGGACGACGTCGCAAGCTGAATATAAAGAGAATGATAAAGTATGCGAGGATACTGTTAGGTTAACACAGTACGGAAAGGGAGATGATAATGTAATATCCTTTTGGGACTGGAAAGCAGTTGTAGGGGAAAAGTACAAGAAAAGTTTGCAGGCGAATGTGTGCTTGGGGCAAGGAATGAGAGACGAGAAAAGCTAATTGAGTTCTGTAAAACAATTTCAGCTAGTAATAGCGAATACCCTTTCAAGAATCTGAACAGGTGGACGAATACTTGGAAAAGGCCGGCTGACACGGAAAGATTTCCGTTAGATTACATCACGGTCAGACAGAGTTCCGAAATCAGAGTCTGGATTATTAGGCAAACCCAGGAGCAGATACACACTCAGATCACAATGTAGTAGTGATGAAGAGTAGACTGACGTTTAAGAGATTAGTCAGGACTAAACAATATCCGAAGAAGTAGGATACGGAGGTACTTAGGAATGACGACACACGCTTGAAGTCCTCTAAGTTTGTAGATACAGCAATGAAGAAGAATTCAGTAGGCAGCACAGATGAAGAGGAATGGATATTTCTAAAAAGGGAAATCACAGGGCCTGGAAAGGAAAACATAGGTACAAAGAAAGTTACTCCAAATAAACCATGGGTAACAGAAGAAATGCTTCAGATCATTGATGACAGATGGAAGTACAAAAATGTTCAGGGTAATTCAGAAATACAGAATTGCAAGTTGCTGACGAATGAAATAAATAGCAGGTGCAGGGCAGCTAAGGCGAAATGGCTGCATGAAAAATGTGAAGAAATCAACACAGTAATGATAGTCTGACTGACTGACACAGCACATTGGAAAGTCAAATTCACCTTCGGTGATATTAAAAGCAAGCGTGGTAACATTAAGGGTGCAATCGGAATTCGTTGTTAAATGCGGAGGAGAGAGCGGATAGGTGGAAAGAGTACATTGAAAGCCTCTATAAGGCGACAGAATTGCCTGATGTTACAGGCGAGATGGGAGTCGATTAAGAAGAGAAGAAGTATGGAATCCAGTATTAGAAACAGAATTATAAGGTGCTTTCGGGGACTTAAGATCAAATAAGGCAGGAGGGATCGATAACACTCCGCCAGAATTTCTAAAATCATTAGGATAAGTGGCGGAAAACGACTATTCACGTTGGTGTGAAGAATCTATGAGCCTGGCGAAATACCATGTGATTTTCGAAAAAGTGTCATCCACATAATTCCGAAGACTTTAAGAGCTGACACGTGCGTGTATTATCGCACAGTCAGCTGAACAGTTCATGCATCCAAGTTGCTGACAAGAATAAAGTACTGTAGAATGGTAAAAAAAATTAAATATGTGTCAGATGACGATCTGTTTGGCCTTAGGAAAGGTGGAGGCACGGCAATTCTGACGTTGTAGATCATAATGGAAGCAGACTAAAGATAAATCAAGACATGTTCAAAGGATCTGTTGATCTACAAAAAGCGGTCGACAGTCTAAAATAGTGCAATTTGTTCGAAATTCTACGAAAATTAGGGGTAAGCAATAGGGATTGACCGGTAATATACAGTATGTACAAGTACCAAGAACGAATAATAAGAGTAAATGACCAAAAACGAGATACTTCGATTGAAAAGGGAGTAAGACAGGGATGTAGTCTTCCGCCCCTACTGTTCAATCTGTACATCGAAGAAGCAATGTTGGAAATGGGTATTAATGATACGATTTGCTGATGACAATGAAATACTGAGTGAAAGTGAAGAAGAATAACATGATCTGCTGAATGGAATTGACCGTCTAATGAATATACGATATGGACTGAGAGTAAATCGAAAAAAGGCGTAAGTAATTAGAAGCAGGGAGAAACTTAAACCTCGGGATTGATGGTCATGATATATATGAACTTAAGCACTTCTACTACCTAGGCAACATAATAACCAAAGACGGACGGTGCACGGAGGATATCGAAAGCAGACTAGCATTGGCAGAAATGCATTCTTGGCCAAGAGAAGCCTAGTAGTACGAAATATAGTTCTCAATTTGAGTAAGATATTCCTGAGCACAGCACTGTATGGTAGCGAAGCATGGACTGTAGGAAAATCGGAACAGAAGAGAATCGAAGCGTTTGAGATGTGGTACAACAGACGAATGTTCAAAATTATGATAGGGTAAGGAAAGTGGAGATTCTCTGCAGTACCGGAGAGATAAGGAATATGTGGGAAACACTGACAAAGAGAACAGACAGGATGACAGAACATCTGTTAAGACATCAGGGACTGGATTCCATGGTATTAGAGGGAGCTTTAGAGGACAAAAACTTTAGAGGAAGACGAAGATTAGAATACGACAAGCAGACAATTGAGGACATAGGTTGCAAGTTTTACTCTGAGGTGATTAGGTTCCCACACGAGACAAATTAGTGGAGGGCTGCAACATACGAGTCAGAAGCTTCTCCGTAAGAGGTGACCCATATCAGAGACTCCCTGAACTCAGCACAGCCAATACGAAGGACGCCGAGTTGATCTGCATGGAGCTGCAGCTGAATACGTGGTCACCGAGAAACATCCCATACAGGCGTTAACGCAGACTGCAGAGCAACGATTCCTTGGTGAAAGCATACAACAGTGCAGGGAGCGGGCAGCCTTCACGCACTGTCGTATGGACCGGGATGGGAGAAGTGAGACTGCCATTGTAGAGCACACGAGACGTAGCTCCACGAAGAAGACACATTACGACATCGACGGTAGTATCAGGGTAGCCCATACTGCGGAGCACCGTTTCCAGGAAGCTGGAAGCTGCGATCGAACGCTTGGCCTGAAGTCAAGAGCTGCCAAATGTCCAGGCATACGACGAACCTCAGCAAGTGTGATTATGTCCCGATAGCGGCAGAGGTCAGTGAAGATCTTATTGGCTCCCCCAAAGGAACTTGATCTGTGAAAACCACGTACGAGCTGTCCGATTAAGTCTCACAGCCAAAAGCCAGGTAAAAATACTTGTCCTGCTTTCAGGTTACTGTAGACTGGGATTTTTTTCTAGGCTTCAGTTGTTGAGGTTCAGATGGTGAAATTCCTGAATGAACAGGTAATTCGGGGTTGTTTTTTAAACCTGTTGTCATATTCAGGAGTCACTGGAACGTTACTAAGTACTGGTAGTCAATGAGTGTTTGTGGGGCGCATGCGTCCTGAAGCAGAAGGCAGTACCTGATGATTATCAGACTTGTAACCTATTTTTTGCTATGTACTCTAAGCTTACCTTGAGTATTTTCCCAGATTGTTTAGGAGTATTGTCATAAAGTATCTGTGCGAATGTCTCATCCCCAGCCTTTGTTCATACAAATGGAACTTAGTTTGAGGAAAGGCAGTTAGAACAAGTTTCACTGGCAAAAAATGGCAAGTTGCCACGGAAGCTATTTGTGTAGTGCTTATTGAGGCGTGGATAACCGTGTGATTCAATTTGCATAATACATACGCATTAACGTAAAAGTGTCATTTCTATTCCGTACAGAGTTGAAAAGTTTTCGATCTTTAATATCGATTTGATTTATCAACACGCCTCCTTCCAAGGTCACCCTCTAACTTTGACTTTATCCTCTGTAAGCAGCCATGGATGTCGCGGAGATACAGAAGAACTTTCCTTTCATTGAAATAAGATTGAACCTTCCTAACATCTAGCTTTCTTCTGTTTATGGGCAGAACATGGTTCATTCATACACAAAATGTTTACCTATCTGTGGCAAGCCTTTAATACCACAAAATATGTAATCAGAAAATGATACAGCTGCCCTCTCAAACTAAGTAGCTTAGTAATACAAATAGTATGCTATTTCTGAATATTCGTTATGGGCAAAACTGATTCTGAGTGAGATATAAATTGAAATGTTTATGAGAGTATAAGGTCTGTTACTTCCCTCAAAGCATTGAAGATATGCTTTATAGTTGCTAATATGTATTATCTCACAACAATTGTACTTCATTTAATTGATTCTGTCATTCATATCCTTTTAAAATAAAATGGATAACATTTTTAGCTTGGTCAATTATTGTGCCTCACATATATAAAATCTCCATACTCTACATCAACTACAGTAATATGAAGCACGTGCTGTCCATAGCACAGTCATTCAATAATCAGTTTCTCATTGTGTACTGGATCATTTAAGGCACAGCCTATTTAATGAATGAATTACCGATTTTCTTAAACCGACCGCAAGATAAATACATTTCATAAAGCAAATTAGTCCACTGGATCGTATTCTGCCACAACATTCAGTATTTGAGTCAGATAAAGTTCGACAAGCCAACATGGCTTACCTGCTTAGAGGTTTTATAACTCGTATATACACATATATAACTGAGTTTGTGTTCGTCAAAGCAGCAGTAGTTTCTCGTATCTCTGTCTCTCTCTCTCTCTCTCTGTCTCACACACAATTGTAACAACTAGAACCTTCAGCTTTCTTGGGTGTTTATTCCACTTATTCCTTAATCTGTGACAAAGATCAATCCAACGACTCATGGCGGACGATGTTGATGAGTTGTCTGCCAGTCCTTAAATACCGGTTTCTGCTGCTGATGTTTGCAATTATTCTTCCCCAGTAGGTCGTTGAAATATTCTGGTGTCGTTCGACTGGCGTAAATGAACCGATTACCGCCTTTGATGTTGTCACCTGGGCTTGCGACGAGATGGCTGGTAACATGGTGTCCTCCAATGTGTTGCTTAACTCGGCGCTCCACTGACCCACTTGCGTCACAGTATCATACCACTGAACTGCGCAGCAAATTGTAGCACACATACGACTTCTGGCTTTCAATATTCCTTCACGTTTTCACTAACTTCATTACTGTAAGAGTCCTACCTTTAACTAACTTCATGGCTCTAATCATTCGACCCTCTACACTCCTACCTTCTACGGAAAGAACACGTCCCCTCATTGTTTCTCTACCTTTATTTGCACTCGACACTATTTACATGGTTTTGTGCCATCTACAAATACCATATTTACAAAGTTCATTTCCTTTGAAACAATGTATTATGGCATGTCACTGGTAATGAGAAAAGAGTTTTCTCTCTTATACACAATTGTTCCTTAAGATCCCTGAGCACACTTAGTGTTTGCCTTCATTATCGTTTACTCACTACAATACCTTGACGAAGGGTCCTTTTCTCATCGGTTCAGATCTATATGTAAAAGTTGAGAGGAGTGAAATTTGGGCAGCTCTTCTCTTGAGCAAAAAGTATATAACTCCAATTACGACAAGGAACACACAAGAAGTTGATATTCAAGAATCAGTGATTACCAATTGCTTCTGCTGCTTACTGCTGTTGCTTTTCATGCACTCTATGAGATGTTCCGTGGTGACACAGCGATGCTGTGTGGTAATCATCTGATCCAGATAGGTGAACAGGTCCTCTTCAAGGATACTGTTAAGAAACTAGAGGTATATGACGCAAAAACTGAGATAGTAAGGTGAGGTACGCAAATTAAGGAATAGACAATACTGAAGGTTATGGTTGCCATTATCGTAGCTGGGAAGAGGCAAATGTGTCCAGGTATTTCACAACGGGTTTCATTAGGTATTAACCCTTAATCCTTCAGAACGAACGTTGGTGTGCTACCTAACTTTCTCTGCTTGTAACACGTACAAACGACGACTTTCAGCTCTGGCATCAAATATAACTAGTGCAGTCCTACCTACTGAAAGTATTCCCCCTTCCTCCTACAATAGTTTCATGGGGAATTCCAAGTGCCCATTTTCAGACTGAAACAACACGAATTCGCCAAACTTCGGCACTGAATTCATTAACATTGAATTGCAGATGGGAACCGGTCTGTGGTGACAGCGTAACATATGTTGTGTGTGTCTATCTAGTGTCACTAGTCAGTTCTTGTTCAATTTTAGTTTGTCGTTCTTCCACAATGACTCCATTGCTACTGGGTATGTGTGTACTGCACATCACTCCAAATAAGAATCTCTACAATTTAGTAGTATCTGTGTCCTAAGTTCTAGGTGATGCTCTCTTTGCTGGCTCATAACAGTAGTCAAGCATTAGTAGGTAGTCAAGCATTCCTTCCTTGCCAGTTTAACAAGTCCCAAAGACGCTGGCATAATAGTCTCGATTCTTTCAAACATGTCGAAAATCATACCGGTGCTAATAGAACTAATGTAAGGTGCCCAAGAATGGCATGGAGCAGTGCTTCCTGCAACCCCACAATTACAAGTGGTCACCAATAACATGCAAGTACCGATTGGGGGTTCAGGGAGATGATCTAATATGTGACATTAAAGTAGCGGCCACCTCCCAAAGCTGCCGAATGTTGTTCAGCACATTGCTTTCCAAACTGGTGAGCTGCGTTGTGTGAAAATTCACTGCCTCCTGGTAGCTTTCCGCATCCTTCGAACTTCCTGTAATGCCTTATTAACGTTAGCTACATCATCCACTTTGCCTGTACTAAAAATTATCTCTAACATCCCAACAATTGCGTCCAACCATCCTCACCTCTGTCTAATCCCATGGATCAATCGTGTAGTATGTTGCAGTTGCAGCTGTAAATTTCCAAACTCTTCTTTTGTGCCGTTATACCCCGACTGATTATCAATCATGCTGTGCACTTTTCAGAACGTTTCTTCCAGTCTCTAAATCTTTCCCAAGTGTTAAAATGCTGAAAGTTACCCTTAAAATCCACTCGTTATCCGACCTCTGCTTGGAAAAATGACACCTTCCAACACGGAACATACCGTAGCTACTTCGGCTACACACCCATAGTACAATAGGTCTAACACGTTAATACTCCATACTCCATTCCTCCTCCATAGACTGAATGTGTTCCCACATACTGCTTCCATCTTCTGCTATCACAATGGGAGAACGAGCATCCTGCATGGAAGGAAAGTTCTAATGTGAGTCCCACATCCCTTTTCTAGCTCTCAGCATATACCGATGTTTCGCTGTATTATCCATTTTCTTTTGCTTTTGTTTTCCTTTTTGTGGGGTCCTGCCCACCCGTATCTTATAGGGTGCCTAAAGAATGCAGCCTTCTCAGATAGCTATACAACAATTCTAGCAAATCACATAAATGATTTTTATTCGACTAAAGAAGATTGACAATACTTAACTTTAGAATGACAGTGAGTTGTCGCAAGCGATGGGCGGGATGCAAACTGTCATTGTCCTTCACTACATACAATGTCCATGTAAGCATACACATCGCTCATAAGTCACTGCTATCGCTAATGTCACTGCTCATCTAGGCCTCTATGCTAGAGTCCATCCTCTACAGTCCCCAAGGCTGGCAGGTGCGACGCTTACATTCTCTTCATATAGAGGCCGCTCCTGTCGTGGTGTGGTCCTAGTGAGTGGGCTACTGGGTGACGTCGTTCCACACCAGCTTTGCTCATGCGTTCTTCATCTTTGCACCAGCACTTTCATTGCACCGGAACACTTTTTCTCCTCCTCATCCAAGATTTCCCTCCGCCCTTCTCTGGAAACTGGGGTAACATGAGTAAAATTGTCCATATCCCCTTACATGGCCGAATTTGCCTTATGTGGAGTATCGAAGGGTATGTGGGGAGCTGCAGTTTAACGTAAACCGGTGATGTCATCTCTGTTACCTGGCAAGGGCCATTATACTGCGACACAAATTTCTCTTTTCCCACTTCCTCACATAAGCATTCATTAACACAACCCATGGTCCCTCGTGGTATTTAGGTAACACTGCTTTCACATTATTCGCCCTTTCCTGTTACTCTGAAGCATTCCTATTAATTTTTGGTACTTGTCTCCGGAATTAGTTTCACTCTCTAGCAACATCTTTCACTGACAAGATGTCCCCTTGCAGCGAGACTTCTTAAGATTCAAAAGGTGACAGCATCTTCGATGCAGAAATTGATGCCGAGAATTTATGTATAAAATTCAACTTATTCTCAATGGTTCTGTGGACTTGGTCTGTGCAACGATTAGCTTGAGAGCGCACAAAGCTCATCTATATTTTCTTAATGTGCAACAGTCTTCATAGCTGCTGCATTAATTCTGACATAACATTTACTCCCTGATCCATGATTACGGTTTCAGGTGTTCAAAAGCGAAATATTCACTAGCCGATTGGAGAATGAGCCACCGTGGCGGCTTCCTGGTGCAGTAAATCTATCGTGGTAATGTAATGAGCAAAGTGGGCAATAATGATTAATATGTTAATACCCCCAGATGGTGTTTGTGCTAGGGGTCCTAGGATGTCCTAGCCCCCCATTTGGAAGGGCTTATCAGCTTCCACTGATTTCTGTAGTTTAATTGGCTGCTGTTACATTCTGCTCTTTCAGCACACAGAACACAATTTTTCATGTAGTAGTCCACATCCTGCCCACCCATCATCGATCAATAATTCCATGCTACAATTCTCACCATTGCTCTTCGACACAAGTGTCCTGCTAAAATCGGGTCATATACTTGCCTAAACACTTTGTCATTCAAGATCTCCAGTACTGCAAACCGCATTGCATTGTGCTTCATTCCATACAATACTCTGCCCTCTCTACAAAACTGCTGTTGCTTAGCAAACACCGACAATTCAGGCCAGCACTTTGTGCTGCCTCCATTCATTTACATCAAAGTCTGTGCTTTTGAAAGCTTGCACCTTATGGCAGAGTCTGTTCACTTTTATCTGTGAACTTCCCAGCTGATATTCTACATCATCATCGAACTGCCCTACTCACGAGGCCCATCTCAACCATCTGTTCACTGGATCTTTACGACCCAAAATCCACTTCAGCGCTCCATGATCAGTCACCACTTTACATCGTCTACCATAGAGGTAACAACGAAATTATCCAATTCCAAAAATCACTGAGAGCATTTCATTCTACGTAGTCGAATATTGTCATTCTGCATTATTGAGCTGCTGTGAAGTGTATGCAGTAGGATGCTCCTGTCCATCTACTTCCTGACTCAAAATAATTTCTAGCACAAGATCGATCGAATCACAGGAAAGATTAAATGGGTTTTGAAAATCCGTATAGACCAGTATGGGACTATATGTGAGCAGATATTCTAACTTCTGGAACACCACCTCACACTCAGCTGCCCAATTTCACACCATTCCACAGCAATTGCGGGAGAGGCCTTACAATTCCCGCAAATTTCGGAAGCCCTGAGCAAGATTGCAATTCCTTTACATGGTACAAATTCCATCCTGCCCTATTATTGCTGCATGACATGACCTTTCTTCAAAGTCAACATTAATCGTGTGGCATGATCAAACGCTTCATGCAACCGGTCCAAATGTTCTCGAGTATTCTTTGAATACACGATGAAGTTACCCGGGTATACCATGCACTGTCTTGTTCTAATCTGAGCAAAAGACTATCCAACAGTTGCTCAAATGTTTCTGGCGCGTTTCTAAGTCCAAAAGGCACGACGCGATACTGGAAATGCACCGTTGGCGTTAAGAACGCAATTTTTGGTCCATCCTCCTGTCTTATTAGCACCTGGTGATGACCTGTACACATATACTATGTCGTGAAGTACCAACACTGACCCAAGTGGTTCAAAGTCTGCGTTATATTAGGCATAGGATACGCACTCAACATTGGTTTCTGACTGAGGAACCGGTAGCCACAACTGAAACGATGTGCTCTGCCAACATCTGGTGATTTTTTGCTTACAATTACATTGGGGGCTGTGAGTTAACGAGCATTTCACACACATTTAAATATATGGGCGAAACAGTCAGCCCACAGGAATTGTGAAACGAAACCTGTCGTCCTGGACCATGTGCCACGATGGCCGCAGATTTACCACGAGATGGGGAAACTCACAGGCGTCTATTGTCTATTGAGACCTAAGCTCTGTAGTGCACGAGTGAGACAGACGAGAACCTACGTCATAGGGAAACCCAGTAGAAGGCTTTTGTGGCCGAGGAGATGTGGCAGTGTTATACATGGCGGACCCAAGTCGGCTACAAAGGAAAATATTCAGGGAACGAAGCAACAGTAATTTTAATTAACCATCCTCCATAAATTTTTATTGTGATCCCAATAAAACTTGAATACTGGTCATATGTATAACAGTTTAGGATTTACTGTTAAAGTGAAATTAACAAGTTATGTAAGAAAGACTTGAATGCAAAATATGAACGCCTAGGCCGATCTTAACGATCGACGTATCATATAAGAGCTCATCATTAAAATGATAAACGTTGTAAACATCAACTCTGTAACTTTATTTGTTTAAAACATATGGTAAATTTAAACTATCAGTATTTTCAGTTTGGCATCAGATCATGATTTCCTCCACACAAAACACATTGAACGACGACAGCATGACACCTTATTGAATCATTAGCTAATAGCATATTTGTTGTCGAGTTTAGTGCGCAATACTTACTTTTTTTCTTGATTTATTTATCAGAAAGCACATTGGTGCCAGGCTACTGGCTATGACATTCAAAGTTAAGAAGGAAATTGTATTGGTTTTATGTAAAAGAATTTAACAATGGATATTATTGTTACTTTATTTAGAACGTGAAAGTGTTCAAGCTTTGATTATTTAAATATGTTAAAATGTAAAGGCATGTAGAATAAGCGGTAGCCAATCAGATGGACGGCTTCAGGAAAGGTAACTGCGCTATTCAGTTGAGCGAAGATATTCGGCCCGCGGAAAACGTGGTTTTTAGCCAGCTAGGAAGTGAAACGACTTAGAAAATGTCGCGTTGTGTGGTAGCGCTAGAGTTAGTCTCCGAGCGGTGAGCATCCACGCACCTGATGTGAACTCTAACTTTTCGCCTAGTTAACGAGTTGGAGTATCGAACTTGTAACACGCGATGAGGTTGTGAATGCTCGAACTGTGTGACTTAGATATGCGCTCGAGTGTAATAGTAATTCTAAATACGACCATTTTCGCTATTGGTTTGCTTTCTGAATTAACATTATTCTAATGAAATCGCTACTGTGTGGCCTACATCATTTATGGGTCGTTAAATTTGTTCCCGATATTTTTATTATTGTAATTATATGCTAAGTAACTTTGTATTTCGCAAACTTTCCATCAGGCAGACTATTTAACCAAAGTGTCACAAGTGACTAATTTAGGGCGTGTAATGCGCACGTGCGGTTCAACCTCTCGACGAGTTTAAGCTAAGACATTTCAACGAAGAGGAACCGCATATGACCCGAACATGTTTGGGATGTTAGCTCGCAGGGCAGACCAGGGACTACAACTAGGTTGTATGATTTCGTCTCTAAGTTGCTTATCTAGAACTGTTCCATAATCAGTTGTAATGCATGAGTGCTTCGCTTCCTGCAGGAATTTGTTGCAGGTAAAGGACCCGACGGACTACGTCATTCCACTTACTCACTCAACACTTTTTCCATTAAAGTGATTCCAGATGTACCACCTTACTACTCAGCTCCAAACAGTCGACAGACCCTCCCGGAATTGCGTAATTTGCTGTAAAATCACGGTCTAGTTCATCCTCATCCAACACTTCTAAATTCGCAGCCAGTGTACCCTGATACAGCTTTACCTCCTCGGGGCCTAAATTATCAATACTGGCAGGTACTACCCTCGTGCAGTCTACACCCAAACATAGGACACAATACATGGTGTAAAACAACTAACTGCATCTAGTACTTCGTAATTTGCCAAGGGTCAACGATACACAACGCTGGCAGATCTGTACCAATATCGTCCGCCCCGGTCGACGCGCAAGTCGCCGAAGTGGCGTCAAATCAAAAAGTCTTGCACCAGGCGAGCGGTCTACCCGACGGGAAGCCCTCGTCACACGACATTATTATTATTATCAGTACCAACATCAATCCAGACAGCTTTTTCTGTACCTTCTGGTATGCGATCCTGTGAACTGACTTTAAGGGAGATTGTGCATAGTTTAATTGGTTACCACTTGCTATGGGGCGGACCTTGTGACAGTAAAGGCATTCTGGCTGCAGAGCCCAAAATGAAACACAGTTCCATCCACATCTACCATACTCCCTTCCAGGTCAATTATGGCGCTATGCGCAATCAGGCGATCAAGTCCGAGAATCACGTCCTACCCACCGCTAACCACGCGAAGAATTTCTGCACCCACTTGTGAGCTAACATTCCGTACTCGGAATTTCAATGCTCCAGCACCGATTGAATTTACACGCCATCTATCTACGTCAATTAACGTCCAGTGGAGTGCACATAGCCTGTTTGGCCCAAATACTAGCTTACTTGGAGCCCATACCTTAGAATCGGTTTCCAACATTTTACATAATTTATCTCACACATAGCCGGTCACAAAAAAGGTTGCCACTGCTTACTTACATGCACTAAGCATTAGTGAGAGCTTGGCACAGGGGACACACAGGACCCTGCACCGTTTGACTGCTGCCAATAAGATCTACCCTGTGACTGAAACTTCCGTTGCTGCTGTTTCCAATTACGGCATTGCCCATCTGAGAGATCACATGTCTTACAGTACTTGCAACGTTGCTCGCTGCAGTCTCTTTGGTCATGACCTTTTCTTCCGCACTGAATACATACTAAAAACTGTCCGACATTCTCATGACCTAGCCAGTGACTCTATTTCCTCTGATTATAATGTAATATCCATTGCTTCACTCAGATGCTTAGGATATTATAGACAAATCTTTCTTGACATTTCAAATTGCAACCCGCTCAAAAATACGTCAAGAGCCCTTTGCTATGCTGCTCATAAAATTACCGCGTTAACCCTATCATCATCCGTAAGCCCATAGGTGCCTACATAGATTTTACGAAGAGGATTGGCGAAACTTTCTGTTGAATCGCCCTGCTTACGAAACACCCTAGTAAGTTGTTCCCGACATTATCTTGCCGTGATCTTCTTTCGGTATTACTCTATTAACACGTAATAAATGCTCGTTAATCCATCTCCCCCAATGTAACAGCCGTGGTCAAATTGTGAAAGAATATATATACATTTTGCCACTATTTCCGCGAAAATATGGCAGCCAATCCCGCAGCAGTGCCATTCAAGGGAGGTTCCTTCCCCATGACTACAATCGAGACAACAGTATATGCAAAGAATATAAAATAAAACTATCCAGGAAAAGGGATAATCGAACAGACTTGAAAACAAGATAACTCAATTCGGCTATTACTTCCTTTGTTACGAGGCACGCCATCGCTGCATTGTTCCAGACTGCTAACTCTTAATTCCACGAGTTCCTCCCTCCACGAAGCCTTGTCAGTGTTCCTGGAACCATCTACAGTACATCTTACGCTACCTTCGCTTCTGTCGGTGCCTCCGCATGAAGAAAGACAAATCTTGATGTACTGTCTTTGGCGACATATATTATTTGATATTTCAACGCTTCCTATCACCTAGTAGCAACCAGCCTGTACTGATTGCCTGTTACTTCTTTCCTACTGTCCGGCCCTCTGTATAAAATTTCCTGATAAAAACTACGCTGGTGAAAACTGCTTTTCGTTTATATAGGTTGAAACCCATTTTCAGTGGTGCAGACACATGCGAATAGCAGTGCCACGAGTCCTGTTAAGATTAGAACGATTAGTGTCGTTGGCTGAAGTTTTATTTCGGTTCGAAACTGTCCCAGGTCTGTGGGCTACTTATGTCTAATGAGTTGTTTCAGTTATTTGCTCGACCTTTTTACTTCCGATGTTTGCAACAGCAACATGTTTTGCACCTGGATTTTCTTATCCAAAGCTGTGGCAGTCTGTGTCAGCAATCACCTCATACACTCATGTCGACTAGCTAGCTGCAAAGTTTTAGAAATGGAACAAGGTTAAAATGGCTCTGACCACTATGGGACTTAACTTCTGAGGTCATCAGTCCCCTAGAACTTAGAACTAGTTAAACCTAACTAACCTAAGGACATCATACACATCCATTCCCGAGGCAGGATTCGAACCTGCGACCGTAGCGGTCGCATGGTTCCAGATAGATCGAGGAAAGTTGAGCCGTCGTTTTGACTGGCAGTCAAAATTTTGGCACAAATCGCAACTGTGGCAACAGCGCTACGAAGGAGAACTCCAGGCTTCGAATATGCACGTCCCTCGAATTAACGAGAATCTGTATAATGGACAAGAAATGTCATGGATATCTCAACCCAGCTCGCCTCGATATCTCAGACTGCTCCCAAGCTACACTAAAGTGAATGAGACTGAGACATCAACTTCAGCAAAGTTCAAGGTACCACTAAGTGTCATTTGAGAGCTTTACTGATCCTTCTGAGACACAAGGAATATGAAAAGATTGATCTGTAGCAACAACACCAAAACAGGAGCAATATCTATTCTTAATGCCACAATGAATGCCAGGACCGCTGATTGTAGAGCTTAACTCTGACTGGGTGCTTGTTCACTACAGCCGTGTATCACCTCAATGGGTAACGTTTTCATGGAGTGACAGAGACAAACTTTTGCGAAGAGAAGGCACGTAGACGACGAAGATAGTGTTCTTCACAGATGAATCTCCGTTCATTTTGCAGAAATCAAATCGTTGCATAAGCGTCCCTTTGTAAACTGCCTTTAATACTGTAGATACATAATGGCGAGAGATTAATTTATTTATTTGATATATTCTGTTAGTCTGTTACCTAGGTATAAAATCAGACCGTACGAAGCACATGAACTGCCATGAATAATATCTTATTTGTGTGGGTAGTTATTATATAGCACATAGAGGTACACTCAGCATTCATAGGGGCTGTGCTACTGTGCCACCAAATGTGTGGAAACTGGAAGGTAGCTGTTAGGGTCTCAGGAAATCCTTCCTGGTCCTCCTCTAGGCTCATCTCCTCACTGCATCCGGAAGGTTGTCGTATGTCGTTTTTATGCAATGCTGCCTCTCATTTTCATGAAGTGTGGTCTCATCATCGTAGACTCCCTGCCATTGGGTTTGAAGTTCAAAAACTGATGTTTTATCTTCAGTCGAGCTCAGCTGATGCCACAGTTTCATTATTATGTTAGAGGCTGTTGTATTACCACTGACGATGCTTCAGTTATAAGCGGCATCCAGTTTGATGGTACATTCTTAGACGATGCTATCCGGCTGCTGATTGCCCCACATTAATATCTGTATGAGTATGTGGAGCGTTGTCCAGGTTTCAATAAATAGCTATCTATGGACCATGTCGCTACAGGTAGTATATAGTTCCTTTGCTCGGAAGGAAGTACAACACTCTCGTCCTTCATTTCATGTTAGAAAGGGATCTGTAAGTTTTCCTCTCGGTTCTTGCCCTTTCCAAGATTTCTTGTCATTAGATACCAATGCATGCTTGACTTCCTTACACGGTAATGCTCTTATGCCCTGTATCTTTTTTACCTTACCACGTTCGCCCTTTTTGGGCCAGTATTGTGAACATTTCTTTCTTACGGTAGGTCTAGAAGTAGCAAGATTAGTATCATTAGCAGCACCGCAGCCGGTGCTTATCTACAAACGAGTGTAAGGAGCAGTAGTACGTACCCATAACTGTGCTGGCCATAGATACTTTGTTGTCCTAAGCGGTCTGGCTCCATGAGCCCAAAAGTTTGGCGTGTAATCCTCAATACAGATTAAAATTACAATTCGGTATGTTCTTACCGGTCTGGTGAAAGCTAAAAACTTCTTTGCCCAACTGTTGCTATTTCGTTCAGGTTTATATTGCCTCTCTGGCAGACGATTATTGTATGAGCAAAAAAGATTTGCTTTTCGTTGACGTTGGTATCAGAATGTAGGACCGGTCGTGATCAGGACCTGAGAGGGGAAGGCAATATCCTCTGTGGCTATACACCTTTGTTGGTTAGCCCCGACAGAGTGGTTAGCCACAGGATAGAAGCTGATGGTTAGATGTGCCTACAGATTTGAGGTACCGTACACACAAGCACAATTTTTCCTCTCTACAGTCGATGTGCCTACAGATTTAAGGTACCGTACACACAAGCACTATTTTTCCTCTCTACAAACGACCATACTTGCTGCACGATTATCTGTTGTTGCTTCTCATTGGTGGCACGAAAAATATTCACGTCATGAAATGACAACCAGTTCTCTGAATCTGAAAAGTATTGGGCGAAAACGTGACACGCCACCAGAAAGCCAGGGGGGATAACCACTTACCTTAAAAATTATTACGTTGTTAATGAGAGAAATATCCTATACGTACTTATATCTTTTGGATGCGCATCTGCGAATTATGAATGTGGTTCATTACAGGTTTTGGATATATTTGTAAGATGAACATCATGTGATTAAGATCAGGCCATTCCGTAGCTCTTAAAACTCAGAGTTAAAAGCGTTCTGTCACTTGTTGATGACTGTCACCTTTTGGGTACATGTACAATTTCTGATATGAAACGTATTCTGCACCTTTCGGCCTGGTACATTCCTCTTCCCTTAATATGAAAGGACTTCATTCATTCAGTTACTCCGGTCTCACTCTTTTTCCAGGTACGTTAACCCCTGTCTCTTTTCTTTGTTTCTTCTGCACTTTTTTCGTATCTTTCACGCACTGCTCTCTTCTACAAAAGAATACATAATCAACCCATCTGTTGCATTTCTGTATTAGCACACGTTTCGCATTTAAGGCCTTCAGTCATATCGGTATTTTTTACTCTCTGAGAATGGTATTTTACACAGAGCTCCTGCTATTTAGTACTTCACAAGCCCAAACCATGTCAGCCAGTCAAGTAGAGAAACAACTGCATGCAGTACTCCTTCGTTAAATCGTTCACTCTTCTTAACATGACATTTACGCCTCAAAATCAGTCGTTCTTGACGCTCGCCCAATTCAGTGTCTGTTTTTTCCAAAACCCCGAAAAAAAATTCCACACATTGCAACGCACTACAGAATGTCTCCTTGCTTTGGTGGGTAAATTTACAAATTTAACGGTAAATGCTTCCAGTAATCATATTTTATCTCATTGTTACCACAATATCACAATATGCATACGTTTCGAACTGATCATGAAAAAATAAACCGACGAACGACTCCAGTCAAAGAAACTGCAAAACATGTGGGAATTGCTGGAGGTCTCTAACAAGCACTTATTTTGCTCTTTTGTATGAATTTCAAATTACATTCAATATTTTCGATGATGAACATAGATATCGTTAATGTTATTTTCTTTTCGTACGATTTGTGCAATGGATAACCATGACTATTAGAAAGAAAGATCGCGAATAATCATAAAAACAGTATTTTCTCTGTCACAAGCTTTGGTAACTCCTTTGCATTGTTCCGAGGCGACGCTCATGACAATGAAACATCGATGGACGTGCTCCGTGCGTTGCCTAGCATTTGTCTGCCTGGTGTACTGAAGTTGTTCGCGTGTGAATCGGAGTTTGTAGAAAGCGAATTTGGTGAGAGCTGAGGTGTGCTGCACATTTTCAGTAAGAGGAGCTTAAGACACCGTCGAAAGAAGGTTAGCTGTTGAAGACAGGCAGATATCAGAGTTAGAAAGCCATGAAGCCAGCGGAGGTAAGTGACCAATAATCATTTTTACTCAGCCATCACCAACGTCAACACAGAAACCCCCTACAGTATAAATCAACTATAAAAACCGCTACTCTTGAATGCTGTGATCTCATACGTCATAATCACAATAAAACCGAGCTTGAATCCGAGATCCTCTAAAATAATTTCGTACGTTGTTAACAGATGTTTCCTGAGTGCCTGCCATGTGGGTCGCTGTCTCCAGTGTGAATCGCCTATCACTGTTCATAGAAATCTAACCTCCGAAAGCCACCTCACGGCGTGTGGCGGAGAGTGCTTCTGCCTTCCCACTTTTATTGTTGTATCAGCGAGAGGTGCTTGAGAAGTTCGCGTAATAAGACGCTACCGTAAGGGCTCTGATTAGTCTGAGTTTCACGTTATTGTCAGTTCGCGATAGCTCTAGGAGATGAAATATTATGCTGCCTGATCCTCTCCGGAACCTACTCTCGGATTTTTAACGATAAATTCTCCATCGTGCACAACAACGCTTCTAGCGACTGCTACTTGAGTTGAGAATTTCCCTACAGCTTTCGCGCCTACCAAACAGTCCCGTGACACCTATAATTCTCCTTTGGACCTCCTCCCACACCCGTATTATTCCAAGCTGGTAAAGAGCCCAGACTAATCAGTAACACTGAAGAATTCGTCGAACAAGACTTTGGAAAGCATCAAGTTTGTGAATGACTTACACTGTCTCAGGCCTTTCTAGTGAATCTCACCTTGGCATCTGATTTTCCTACAGTTAGTTTCGCTTCGGATTGTTAGTCCCAGGTGTTTTATCGTTGTTTCAGTTTCCGTTAATTTATCCCCAGTGACGTAATTGAACGATTCTTGTCTTACTAATCGATTTTCGGCAGGAAAGTTCCCCATTTCGCTTACAGACGTTTGGCACTGCAACCTTCCTGTAGACTACAGAGTCGCCTTCATGTGACCACAAGGAACTTCCGACGTTAACCACAAAACTCATTAAGATCTGTGTATTCAGAAGACCTTTTTTTTCAATTTTCTTTCTGCAGTTGCTTAGTTATGTGTGAATATAAAACATGTTCCACAATTCTCCAACAGATTTTCTTGGCAATACAGGCAAACTTGATTTTCTATTTCGTAATAACCTATCTTTAATCTACCACTTAGGTGTTTGTGCAACAACTGTAAAGAGGAAACGTATTACAATCTTTTTTGGTGAAACATTTTCTAAAAATCGAATTCAATATTTTGATTTTCTCTTTACGGAATAACATTTCGATATCAGTATGGTCAACCGAACGACCGAATCCTAAATTTCGATTACTTAAGAAGATTTGCGATGACCTCATGCGTCTCCAAAGGATTAAGACTTAAGGCAGGCTCAGAATGGGTATTTTGGTATTCACCGAACTGCCGATGTGAGCAACGTATGTCAATTGCACTAATTCACGTGAAACTAATTTCATCAATCCACAGTGTGGATGCAGTAAACTGCAATACAAACGGCCAAATTTTAACTCCTATGGCTCTGTGTCTGGTGTGTTCATGTTCCTCCCAAAAATACGAATCTATATCCAAAGGAAATAATTCTTTTAAATGATTCATCCGCAATTCTCAGACACAGCACCATCACAGATAAGTTCTTTGTAGAATGTGTTATTCAAATAGATTGCCTTATAAGCGGGGTCAACCAAATTAAAATTTTTGAGAAGCGGAACTGAATGAATGTTATCCAAAGATTGTGGAATCACATGTAATATGAATCTAGTACTACTATAATCAAAGGAGCATCCCAATTAAGCAATTTTCACTAAGCACGAACCTGTGTGTCTGATTACCACAAACAGTTCGTGTTAAATCCACAAGGTGTTGCGAGTGAGTGGATATAAAAGGTATCCCAGCTTTCAATCGTTATTACTCTTCCCTCACAATATTAGAGTTCTGTTTTCCCACTGCTTAGAAGCATATATAGTGGAAGACAAAACTTAAACGTTGCTCAGTAACTACGTTCATACTGAATTCCATCACCAACTTAGCAATAACATTGCCATTTACCTGAAGTGTTTCGAAATATTTTACACTGGTTGACATGCTATGTAAAATAAGATAAATATGCTCATAAGCCGCTAGAAAGTCAATTTCCAGTAAAATGCACTTCGGTGCTATGTCGCGTCTGCAGTACGTATACTCAGCATTCCCTTCATAGCATTTTATAGCTAAGTACTATGAACAAGACGACAATTTAGATTTCAAAAATTTTATTTGCATGTTCCTTAAACCTCGATCTTCGGTGTTTTATTCGGACACAACGATATATCAGTCACCAGTAAGGCCTATAAGTGACAAAATTAGTTAAATGTGCCTAAGTCGGTTGTGCAAATATATTAAAATATCTATGGACATAATAAACGCCACCGTGTTTCATCATTTTGCTACAGCTGCATTTTGTGCTACAGAGTACATTGGCAACGCAACGACTCATAGTAAAATGAGATGGCAGCTATCTTTCGAATTGTTGAAATATCTACGCAAATTTGTGACTAATGTAGATTAGGAAAGTGTTTAGCATTGTTTAGAGCAGAATACGGTCGCCACCTAGGGAGGCATCATAAACTCAAAAAAGACGGATGGAAGTGGATGTTTACTGTGATCCATTTATTTTGTCTCAATTTCCATTTAAATTAGTGAATGATTTTGGTGGATTCCAGGTACGATATAGAAAAACGCAAACTTTCATAACAAGATGCAAACTGTCGATTAAGGATCCTTAAATTTTCCACTAGACTAAAAGGAGATCTAGAGCTGCTTTGGAACTCCAGCTTATGCTGTGAATCACAAGACAGCTGAAATTAAACAATACTTATACATCGGTGACATCCGGACTGGACAATGATGTCACCTAATGGATCATATCCTTTTCAGGTACACTATTCTGGTATCCGCCTGAAGTGACGTAAGGAAATAGCGAGTGAGGTGGAGTAGTTGTTAGCACATAGGACTCGCACTTGGAGAGACGACGGTTCAAACCCACGTCCGGTCATCCCGGTTTAGGTTTCTCGTTATTTCCCTAAATCGCATCAGGCAAATGCCGGAATGCTTCCTTTGATAAGGGCACGGCAGACTGCGTTCCCTATCCTTCAATAATCTCATGCCACCGATGATCACGCAGTTTGGTCCCTTTCCCCGAATCAACCAATCAACGAACCCAAATCAACCAACCAAATTAAGGAAAGTAAATAAATTTCCGCTGAGATAGCTGCACAATTCGACTCGTATTAAACTCCAGCGCGTTGACCTCTCCGCCATCATGTCCTGCACTTCCTACTCATCCACATGCAAAATATACTTCGTAGCTGACGAAGAAGGTTGATATGGGCACCTAGAAATAGATGCAGTTGCAAAACCTGTTTCCTTCCTCTTTTCGCGTCATAACTCTCAGCAAATTCCTGGTAGTTCTCTCATACGAAGGCTACTCCTTTATCAAGGTGTGCTGTGTCATGAAGTCTAATCCACAGTGAAAATCCTGTAGAACCTTGCCCGGATGTCTGGGGCAATGTCCCGGCTATGCCCGGTGATGGCGACATGTCACACTTATCAGTCTTGAGGGCAGAGAGAGCAAGTAAAAATGCCTACAAATTACTGTCTCAGGCCAAGTACAAGTGTCTGCCGAGACATTTCGCCTGACTACGTGCAGCTCACATCACTTAAACGGTCGGCGATTTCCTTCTTCATGACACTTCTGGCCACACAATGCAGTGGCAGTGAAGATGCTACTGCAGCATTTCCCATGGAAAGTCTTTGACCACCCGCCTACGGTCGCAGGTTCGAATCCTGCCTCGGGGATGGACGTGTGCAATGTCCGTAGGTTTAAGTAGTTCTAAGTTCTAGGTGACTGATGACCTCAGATGTTAAGTCCCATAGTTATCAGAGTCATTTGAACCATTTTTGCAGCACGTGTCCCTTCAGGTTTCCACTTCAGTATGACATTGGAAACACTGGACCTAGGTATGTTTAGGAGTATGGAAATCTCGCGTACAGGCGTATGACACAAGTGACACCCAATCTCCTGACCACGTTCAAAAACCAGGAGTTCCGCGGAACGCCCCATTCTGCTTTCTCATGATGTATAATGAGTACTGAGATCGCTGATATGGAGGGCCTGGCAGTAGGTGTCAGCACAATTCACCTATTATAAAAAACCTATAATCTTGGGGATGTCCGGATATTTTTGATCTCATAGTGTACTATGCCTGTAAATAGAATGAGAAAATGTTTCGTGCTAGGAGCCCTCAAAAGTAAGTTAGACATTTTCATGGTAGGCCAAACTGACACAGATACATTAAACAAATTTGGAATTTGTCATCAGCCTGTGTAAACACCACTAGCAGCCTTCTATAAATCGTTCAACTACCCGACGATAGAACCCCGCTTGTTGGTCACTGAGCCATTCCAGAACCGCCACGGAATATCTTCATCGCCGGAAAAGCGTGACTGCTTTCAATTAGTTCCACGATGGCTTCGACATTGGTGCCTGTGCTCGATATCGGTATCAATGAAATTCCTTACTGATCAGCGCCAGCCTCGTCTGTGCTGCGCTGGTCATTTCAGTACGGCAGGCGCGATATTTCATTTTGTCCACATGCCGCCAGAGATGACTCACAAACTGTACGCAATTTAGACGTTTTGCTCACACGAATCGTACTGTATCGCGCAGCTCCACTTCCGAACACCTTTCCAGTCACCGCGTCATTTCAATCTCCCACTGTGATACAGTTATTATCCGTACCGCTGCGGAGTTGTGTCTGGAGGATATCCAGGATATGTGCTCACTTCTCACAACAGGCCGCTCTTGTTTCGTAGTGACCTTAGCGGTGACGACATTTGTAACTTACCTTCTGAAGTCGCTGCGTATATGGGGCATTCAGCTATTTTTTATTCAAATGCAAAGATATATTAAGTGCACTGCATAACTTGAAAGCCTTACATCAAGGCAACGCACATCTGAATCAACTACTCCGGGTTTTATTCACTACCTCAGATAGATAAGATGCACGGCATGAAACATTTTTATTGTTAGTATTGGCTTAGGGTTTTTTAATCGGAGGCATTTCTTCATTCTATATGTATCGCCTTTGTCATCACGTTCCTCCCCTTCTTGCTCACTCTCTTCTACGTATTACATCCTGTATTGTCACTGTGGATGTATACGTCGTTGTTGATTGTATAGCTGGTGTTACGAGGGCGCACTGAAGCGTAATGCCTCTGACATTTTTATCTGAAACTATTATAGATTTTTAAATACAACATATCCTATTAATGTTCGATATGTGTATTTTTCATGCCTACATATTTCTTTCCCATCGTAGTCGCTCTCCCAACGAAAGACCAGCTTGTGGATAACTTCACTGTACAATGTTTCGCTTCTTTTACAGATGTAAAACCTCACCTTTGCTTGCACTGATCCAACAGTATCAAAGTGGAGGCCGCGAAGGTAGTCTTCAAGTTTTGAAAAGAGCTGGAAATGGGATGGGAAATAGTCGGGACTCTATGGAGGATGGTCGATGACAGAAAACACAAGGTGACGGATTGTTGCAGATGTCGCAGCGCTCGTTTTTGTGGAAGAATTCTTAGAATTGGTACTTGACGTTTCCTGAGATTATGTTTCTCACGCAACGACATAGTTACATGACACACAATCACGTTACACGATAAAATTCGGAGCACTCTAGCGCCAGAGTGTTGCAACTTGCGTCAGTGAAGTGGAAAAGCCAACCGAGTAATACACGTGACATGTAATACCTCAATCGACACTGAGAACGGAATAAAAATTTCGTAGTCGCTAATATACATTGCACTGCCGTACATCGAAAAAATATATCGTTTTATTGTTGTCAGCTAGTAAACATTCTCTTATTCTGTAGCGGAAGGCATATACACACATACAACCTGTAATCACCTTGATTTCTGCAAACCATGCTATAATTATGATAAACAGCTGTCTTCAATTAGATGCTGAAACTAACTGGGCGATTACAGAAAGGGAAACAAATGAGGAACAGAAAACGCATGGTGCAAAATATTACCTAGAATCAGGCACAACAAGTTCCGTTATTTACCTGATTCAGAAATAAATAAATAAAACGTTGATGCAGAGTATATATTTCGTTAGAACGGAGAAGGATATTTGAGGATCTCATGATACAATAAAACAGGAGCACTTGGCGGGACATCTTCAAGATTTTTCAGTAAATTTTTAGCTGTGTTTCGCTGTAGTCGTAGGAAAGCGCTAAGCTGCTTATATATCCTGCGTCTATCTTGTGACCGTCACTGGAAGTTCTAGACCTGACACTTATCCGACGTACATTGAATGGAGTTGAACTATAGTATTTACAATTATGAGCTTCTTGCACT
Source organism: Schistocerca americana (assembly GCF_021461395.2). Lineage (NCBI taxonomy): Eukaryota > Metazoa > Arthropoda > Insecta > Orthoptera > Acrididae > Schistocerca > Schistocerca americana. The sequence goes on along the minus strand of NC_060124.1, from coordinate 191,836,777 downwards.
CTGAAATTTCCGAAAGCAGGTGGAGCATCTAATTAGTACTTGTATCGCAGTGTAGTATAGACCTCTATGGTCCACTAAAAGCCCCAATACTCTGCCCATGCCTTCTTGGCCGGTTCCCACATCTATAACCTGAAATCTGACGATGGTAAAATGTCATTCTTTACCCGGCCAGAAATACTGACCTCCTTTGGAATCTATTAGGCCTTGTCATTTTAAATTAATCCCAAATGACCTCGGCCCCGAAACAGGATGATTTTCGTCTCTTCGCTCATTTTTCAACATAATTTTCTGGACCTCAGTATTTATTTTACTGATCCACAGTCAATGTTGACTACATTGGTATTCGCTTTTGGAGTAAGACGCCACAGGACGTTCTGGAGCCCCTCTTGACGACCAGACTTGAGTGACTCACGAATCACTATCGCCTCTGCTGTATAAATTCAAAATAATGTTCACAGACGAAATTGCTTGGAATCTTTCAGTTTCGTGACAAGAAATACTCGTTGTATTTCTGAATCCTCCTGATATGACAAGACGTCAATATAGGCATGAACATTGGCGTCCAGTAAGCATTAACGTACGCACAGAGACTTGAGCTGATTGTGGCAAATAAATTATTCATAAAACTATAATAAGGAATATAGACTTTTGCAAAATGATGTAGGAATGGAATTCCAAATCAATCCATACAGAAATCTGTTTGAATCCAAAGGTAGATGATACACACCAAGTCTAATGCAGAGCAAAGACGACACTTTTCCAATGTGGATCCTATATGAGGAAGAGTTTCCTTCATTTCTCGTAGGAGAGAGATTAATCTACAGTTGGACTGAAACTTTCTGACGGGTTAAAACTGTGTGCCGGACCGAGACTCGAACTCGGGACCTTTGCCTTTCACGGGCAAGCACTCTACCAACTGAGGTACTCAAGTACGACCCACGACCCGTCCTCAACGCTTCAATTCGGTCAGTACCTAGTCCCCTACCTTCACAGAATTGAACCTGTGAGGGCGAATCGAGAGTCGTGCTTGGGTAGCTCAGTTGGTAAAGCAATTTTCCGCAAAAAGAAAAAATCCCGAGTTCGAGTCTCAGTCTGGCACACAGTTTTAATCTGTCAGGGAGTTTCATCTCAGCGCACACTTCTCTACCGAGTGAAAGTCTTATTCGGGTTACAGTTGGACAGCTGTCTCTCGAGGTCAGTAAATTTTTCGCCAAATTCTTAGCTGTCAAGCACAGCATCTAACAAGTTCTCGCTGGTCTGGGTTCCAGAAATAATTTCTGAGTGTCCTTTTTGTACTCCAAACATCAGACATCTTAATACCTCTATTTATCGTTTTACAATAATTTATGCCGTTGGGGAACTTACGTGTTTTTTACAGTTCGTTAGTCGTAATATCTGTCTTCTAGCTGAGCAGGTTGTCTTCTCAGGGTACGTCGATTTCATATTGCTTAAGGATACAGGGTACTTACAAATGGAAGGAATAATCGAAATTTTTTAATGGCTTTATTAATTTCTATAGTCTTTCCTGATTACATCGATATATATTCATTATAGGGTTTCAAATGAAAAATGAGCTATATATACCAAATTTTAAAGTTAAATTCATATATTCCGCCACGCCCCCTTTATTTCTGTTACAGAAACCAGTATTATTTCGAATATAACTGTGAACCTTCTGTTTGCAGCGGTTATACGTAGAATACATTGTATATTTTCGTTAACAGTGCAGCTTTCTAGTGTCAGGAGCTGATTATCTTTGTTAGGATGTACTTTTGTTTCGCTGAAGCAGTTTGTTCACATGTTACTGAATGTTTGTTGCTCAGGTGCTACATATATTTGTGGAAGTACATATAATTTAGTGTGCAAAAAATGTGAACTATGTCACGCATCAAGAAATACAATATAAGTAAATGCCGTGATAACCAGTTCACAAACAAAGCAAACCACTTTGTTGAAAGTAACCTATGAAGCGAATCTTTAGGGATGAATCTCCCATATGTACGCCTCCTAGTGATTCAAATTTTTATCTTAACAATGACGCTGTTTGCAGTGGAATTGTTGTCGTTTACGTGGACATCTTATCTTCTTTGATGAAGGGAGTGACTAAATGTAAACAATGTGATGATGTAGGCTGCCTATAAATAACTGAACAATAAAGTAGCAAGAAGGGCTTAACGCCAAATTAGTCGTTCTGTGTAGATCCTGCAATAAATCTACCTCGAAAATGACTTCGAACATTGTGCAGAATTCATATGATATGAATTTTAAGTTGGTGTATGCAATGCGTGCACCAGGAAAAGGAAAAAAGGCTGCTCAAACGTCTTGTGATTTGATGGACCCTCTTCCTCCTCCCAGTAGGTTCATCAAGTACATAAAAACTCTTTTAGGTGCCTTGACGCTTGTGTCTAAGCCATCTGTGAAACGTGCAATAGAAGAAACTGTAACTATCAGTGGAACCAGGGACATTGCGGTAGCACTCGATTAGACATGGCAACGTCGAGGACATCGTTCATTGAATGGTCTTGTAAGTGCTACGTCTCTGGAGAATCGAAAAGTAGTTGATGTTGAGTGCTTATCTAAGTACTACCACACCTGCCATGTTAACACTGAATGACATATTGAACATCTATGTTCTAGGAATTATGATGCTTACAGTGGAAGTATGGAGTGTGATGGAGTTCTAAAATGTTTCAGAGGACGGTGCTTGTTTATAACGTTACATATACGAAGTACCTAGGCGAAGGGGACTCTAAAGTTTTCATTAACATTAATGAGTTCAATGTTTATGGTGATACGTTGGTAATACGTTGGCATGTGCCAAAGAGGATGGGTGCTAGATTGGGGAAGCTGCGAAGAGAAATGAAAGGAAAGTTTCTATCTGATGGAAAATCTCTGTCTGGCCGAGGCAGATTGACAGAACCTGAAACAGACCTTCTTCAGAGTTATTATGGACTGGCCATTAGACGAACTGCAACTCTGAATGATGTTACGGCAATGAAAAAGCTGAAGGGGCACCTACTTCCATACGTTGTCGACAGATGTCCACCCTGTTCACTGACTTTAGCCTAAAGAAGCAGATTCATAGTGTATTTACCAAAAAAGCAAAAGAAAGTGGTCAAATATACCAACATAAACATTCTCTTCTTGAGCTTGTTACGAATGAAATGAAAGTAATTATTAAAGATCTAAGTGACCCTGTTTTGCTTAGTAAATGTCTTGCAATACTCCATACTTATGTAATTGACTTAACCTTTATTGCATAATCAACTAAATTACAAAAAAAAAGGATTTTTTATTGGGAAAAATTATAAAAACTAAAAAGTAAGATGTGGTGTTTTTTATCCTTACAATATCTATAAGAGGTGGAATTAAATAGGTCTAGTACCTCAGACATCGTATCAAGCGGATCTGGTAAAAATTTGATCTATTTCATATTTATAACATTGGCTTAAATTGTACCTCAATATGAGGAACCATTTTGGTAAAAAGAATGCATCAATTTTTTGTAATCTTTTTAATAATCCAAAGCAGTCTCAAAAATATTCAAAATACTTTTAATTTGTTTAGACAGTGTGCTGCATTACCTGATATTGACAAAAGATCTGTAAAACATATGCATTACACTTAGTGCCTGAAAGAAGTAGGTGTTGATTTTTACATAATATTGAGCCGGAAAATTGACCTGTATCCTTAAGCGCTAGTGAACGTTATGCAATAATTTGTGAGGATTTCGTATTTCAGTATGTCACAGAGTCGTCAACCTGTAACGAAGAACCATATCGTTTTTGGGATAGAGAGATCAGTCACATCTAGTACCCTGAAGAAGTGAGGTAGGATACGTGCGCTGGATCCGTTTCTAGAACCACGGCTATCGTGTTCTCCATTGTTTTTGGAAGGGGTGACACTTTCCTTAGCTGATGTTCGAAAAGCTGATTGGAAACTATTTTACGCCTCTTAATGTAAGTTTGTTGCCAGAACATAAGGGAAATTATCTGATCTTTATTCGTCATGCAGTATTAAACAGAAATCTTGGTATCTGCTGACGAACATAACGCAAAGTCCCCAACGGAGCCGCTTTAGTGGGGAAGAGACATCAGAATACGACAGGCATCGTTGGAATTAAGAATATGAGAACAATAACATCGGCAGCAGCGGTCATACGAGGTTTGATATCATACATTACAAATTACAAATTCTATATTCCGTCAACATAGAAAAACATAATAGTTAAAAAACAGATTTGTTCGTTAAGTGGTGTGTTCTTCTATTCATCATCAGTTATCTGCTATATTAGCAGGTCGTTTGCCTCTCCATTTTCTGCGATCCATTGCTTCCTTCTTAAGGCTGCTGTATGTTGTACCGTCCATCATGTCATCCAGTATCTGGAATCTCTTCCTTCCTCGCTTCCTTTTCCCTTCTACATAACCTTCTAAAACTGTTTTTATCAGTCCGTCATTCTTTCTTAATATATGCCCAATCCAATTTCTTTTTCTTCTCTTTATTACATCTAGTAACTGCCTTTTCTCTCCCACTCTTCTAAGTACCTCTTCATTTTTCACTCTGTCCATCCAACTTATTCCTTCCATCTTCCGCCATGTCCAGATCTCAAAAGCCTCCAGCCTTTCTCTGTCTTTTTTCCTCCTAGTCCATGTTTCAGCGCCATATAGAAGAACACTCCATACAAGACATTTTATGAGTCTCTTTCTGAGTTCTCTGTCCATACCGCTGCAGAAGATTCTCCTTTTCTTATAAAACGCCTCTTTTGCCATTGCTATCCTTGTTTTAATTTCTGTGGTGCACTTCCAGTCGGTGTCTATCCTGCTTCCAAGATACTTAAAATTTTGCACCTGTTCTAGTGTTTCTCCATTCAGCACAATTTTTATTTCCTTATTTCCTCCTATTGCAAATACTTTTGTTTTATTTGTGTTAATTTTCATACCATATTTTTTCCGTTAGTTGCAATGGTGTCCACCAAATCCTGTAATTCTTTTTTCCCTGTGGCTAGAAGGACCATGTCATCAGCAAATCTCAAGCACCCTACTCTTCTTCCTCCAATTTCTACTCCTTTGCCATCTAATGAGCATTGGTCAATCATATTTTCCAAGTACAGGTTGAAAAGAGTAGGTGATAAACAGAATCCTTGTCTTACTCCTTTCCCTAGTCTGATCCAGTTTGTACTTTCTCCTCTCACTTTAACTGAAACTTTTTGATTAAGGTACAATGAGTTTATAAGTCTTCTGGTTTTCCAGTCCACTCTCTTTTCCCTCATAATAGTCGCCAGCTTGTCCCAAACCACATTGTCAAATGCCTTTTCTAAATCGATGAAGCACATATATAGGTCTCTTCCTTTTTCAATAAACCTTTCTCCCAAGATTCGTAGGAGCCCTATTGCATCTCTGGTGCCCGTATTCCGTCTAAAGCCAAACTGCTCCTCGACGAGATTCTCCTCTATTACTTTTTCAAGTCTTTTATTAATTATTCTTAACATCACTTTGGCTGCATGTGAAATGAGGCTGATTGTCCTGTGCTCGCTGCATTTCTTGGTTCCTTGTTTTTTCGGCAATGGAATCATTACTGTTGTCAAAAAGTCCTCAGGTCATTCACCACTGTCATATATTTTATTAGATAATCTCAATATTTCTCTTATTCCATTGTGGTTCAAGCATTTTAGTATTTCTCCCGGTATTGTATCTGTACCTACTGCTTTGCCATTTTTAATTGCAGCAATGGCAGACTTTACTTCTTCCATTATGATGGTAGGTCCTTTCTCTTCATCACTTATACTGTTGTGTGATTCAAGTTCCAGAGTTTCTGGTTTGCTATTTGTGTCATATAGCTCTTTTATATATTCTTCCCATCTCTGGAGGACATCGTCACGATCTTTATACACTACCTCTTCGTCTTTACTCAAAACTTCCATAGTAGCACTTCCTGCTCTGTTTTGTTCCCATGTCACAGTCTTTACTCTGTTGTATAGTAAGTCGTATCTTCCTTTCCTGTCCAGATCTTCAATTTCATCACATTCCTCTTTTAGCCATTTTTTCCTAGCCTGCTCTGTTTCTCTTCGCAGTTCGTTATTTAACCTTCGGTATATCTTTCTTGCATCTTCAGTGTTCTTGTATTTCAATTTTCTTCTCTCCTCCATCTTGGAAATCATTTCTTTTGTGACCCATGGTTTTTTTGACCTTTTCCCTTTTACATATCCTATATTTTGCTCTCCTGCTTTAATGATTCCTTCTTTCAGCATATTCCAGTACTCGTTGGCATTATCAGGTGCTTCTCTGTCTCGTAATGTGTTTAGAAAGTCCCGAGACAGCATTTCTGTAATTTGTTCTTTGTTGGACCTTATCTTCACTAGATCCCATTTCTTCACCATTGTCGCCTTTTTCAGTTTTTTCATTCTTATTTCTATTTCTGCCATAAGTAAGTTGTGGTCACTATTAATATCTGCACCTGGTAATGTGTGCACCTTCTTGATTCCATTCCTGTATTTTTCTTCTACCAGTATAAAATCGATTTGGTTTCTATATTTATCCCCTGGTGATTTCCAAGTGTAGAGACTCCTCTTATGGTTCTTGAACCATGTGTTTGCCACTATCAGCTGCCTTTCCCTGCAGAAGTCAATTAACCATTCACCTCTGTCATTTCTCTTTCCAAGACCATGACTGCCTACTATGTTTCCCTCTTTCCCTTCTCCCACAACGGCGTTCCAGTCTCCCATTACTATTTTGCATCATTTTCTATTTTCGTCCATTATTCTCCCTATTACATTGTACGTTTCCTCTACAATTTGGTCATCATGTTCTGAAATTGTCATATACACGTGGACAATCAGTAAATCTTTTTGTGCTCCTTTCAGCCTTACACCAATAACCCGGTCATTTGCATAGTCTACATATTCCACACATTTAGCCAATTCCTTTGTTATAATCATTCCTACTCCATTAATTCGTTTTACTTCTCCTCCTGAGTAGTAGAATACATATTCATCTGACTGCAACTCTCCATGTCCATTCCATCTTACTTCAGCAACTCCTACGAGGTCCATATGATTCTTTTCCATCTCTCTTTTAAGGTTTTCTAGTTTTCCTGCTTGTAGCAGAGTTCTGACATTCCAGGTACCAATTCTCGTTTTGATTTTTTGCCTCCTTTCAAGTTGTACCCCCCCCCCCCCCCCGGAGATCCGAATGGGGGACTATTTTACCTCCGGATTTAACATGGGAGGAAGCCATTTTTTGTGCTGTGCATAAAGTGGAGGCTGCATTATGCAGGGAAGATAATCTGCGGTGGTATTCCGTTGCCTTCCGCAGTTCTGGAGGCCGCCCCTAACATGGGATACAGACGCCTTTTGCAGCCGCCCGCTCCGGGTCAGACGCTGCATGAGAAGTATAGGTTGGAAAATGAAAGACCCCTAGCCCTCGAAACCTAATAGCGTCAGGGTCGGAAAAGAACAGGAACTGGCCGAGGGTGGCCAGATAGGAAAGACAAGAGTGAGGAGCCTGGCATAAGTGAGTGGAAGCAATGCCAGGACTCAGCTCGGGGCCCCGTGGTCGCCAGCCACGTATCACTACGAGTGACTCCCTGAGGTCGTTCTTCTATTATGTGTATCCAAAAAGGAGCATCGTGTTGGAGTTACTATAATAGAGTACAGTGTCAAAATATGAACTATACACACTTCAAAATTGTTAAGGCTTTCGTCGCCACTTGTTGACAAGCTGCCTTCTGGCTTCTTTGTCGGACTCTTCGGCCGACATTTGCGGAGCGCTACTCCTCTTGCTATCTGCAAAGGTCATACGCTGCAACTCGGAAATCCAGGATCCGTTTACCTTGATGATTTGTTCATTCTTGCTCAACCTAGTCTCGCCTCTGTGTATTACTATAGCTTCTCTGAACAAGCGGGTGTGATAGCTATTTTCTACAGCCAGAAAATCACTTTCGGCAAATTTTACTATGCTGTCGGTGTAACGAAGCGCGTACTCTGCCATGCGCGATTTCTTCAACTGCAATGTCGGTTATATTATGTGATCCTGGGGTTGATTGAGAGCTGGAATGACTGGACGATCAGTCAACACCAGGATCAAATGGGTCTTAACAAAACTTTCAAGCATTCGTCTGGCTCAAGAAGACGTAGTACTTCCGGCATTGCTTTAGGTCAAAGAGTTGTAAGCATTATTTGAATTGTTCAGTGAAGAAGCAAAGTCCCATACAGATACCTTTGAAAATTTGTGGAAATGTTGTCAACGCACGATTTGGCATGTTCCACAGCGTAGGATAGTTATTATGATCCACTCCTAGGAAAGAGTCCGTCGAGGGCTTTAGCATTCACTTTAGCTGTTTCAGCTGAAACGGTGATCGCAGGATATGGTCAGATACTATGACTAATGGTGGAATAGGGGCACTAGAGTCGTAAGAAAAACCTTGTTGTCAACACCAACATCTAACATCTTGTCCGGGTTCGAATTAATATTTAAGAGTTATCTTCTTGTATTCCAAACAGCCGACAATTTAATTGTATTCATTGTTTCACAATATATTATCCAGTTCTATTTTTTTGCAGCCTGTTAGTTTTAGCATCTGTCTTACAGCGGTGCAGGATGTCTTCTCAAGATAAAGAGATCTTATAGTGCATATGCGCTATTCAATTCTGCACAGTCATGTGTGTGGATTCCGTATTCCGCCATATCACAGAGCTGTTAACCTGGAACGAAGAAGCGTAAAACGGTGCGAGCCGATGACGTAGTTTGTAAAGTAGCATAGCACGGGTAAGGTTACTTCACTGTCATCCGAAGAGTTCTGGGAAGGTGTGAATAAGGTAGTAGGAATAAGTGGCAAGTGGTAAACAACTACAGCGAGGGCAAGTAGTAGTAGTAGAGCAGAACGAAGGAGTAAGTGGCTGTGAGACATCAGACAGTGACAGAGATACACAAAGAGATAATGTCAACGAGCTGGGCTGCATCAGACAGTGATAATGAGTAAGAGGGAGTGAATGAGTATGAGCGGTTTCAGCGAAGGACTAGTGGATGTGAGCGAGTTACAGTTAGATTATGTTTTGTCAATGAGTGATGAGTTGCATGTTAAAAAGAGTGCCTTTATGATCCCACGCGAAACATTTGGGAAAAATTTATAAGTGCTGAGGAAAGTATAACGAGGCAACTGGTACATCACACATCAGTCAGAGTCACTTAAAAGAGGAGCGTATTCGTCTTTTTGTGCTCAGATAGGAAGTTTTCCTCTGGAACGCATTTCCCCAACTTGACATGTAACCGTTGAGAGTCCCAGAGAACACCAGAGATTTATTCAAGTATTTCAATCCGCTTCGTTTATATTGCTTTACAGGGATCAATATGCCGATAACAGGCTGAATGATACAAAACGTAATTGTATATGTGCTACTGATATCTACAGTCTTACAATAGAGGCGTGATCTGTGCTTCCGAAAAAGTATCTTCTTTCCACGGCAGGACAGGGACACCGCCTTTCCACTCTGATCTGCTCGACCTGATAAAAAAGAACGCTCTACAGTTCATGTATACCCCTACATCTACATCATACTCCGCAAGCCACGTAACGGTGTGTGTCGGAAGCTACTTTCGGTACCACTACCCGATCCCTGCAACCTGTCTCATTGGGAAGAATGATTGTCGCGAAGCCTCTGTATTGGCTATAATTTCTCGAATTTTCTCCAGTGGTCAATACGCGTGATGTGTTTGGGGGGAAGTAATACTTTGTCTGACTCATGAAAAGTGCTGTCCGGAAATTTCAATAGCAAATCTCTCCGTGATGTACAACAACTCTCTTGTAAAGTCTGCCAGTGGGGTTTGTTTAGCGTCTCCATAACGCTATCTCTCCAGCTAAACGATCTCGTCATGAAACGTGCGGCTCTAATCTATCAGTCCTACCTGACCGGGATCCCAGGTAGATGTACAATACTCAAAAATCGGCGAACAAGCGTCTTATATGTCACTTCTTTCGTGGAAGAGCTAAATTTTCTAAAGATTTTTCCGATACGCCAGTCTACCGCGAACAACATTTCGAAGACACAAGTTGCGGTTATATTTGGATACGAAATCTCTTGGCAGACTCTATTGTCTATGGACGAATGAACACTCCACTGAATGATCCTGAAAACTGCGATAAGTAATAATGCCTAGAATACCATTTCTTAAATCTCTCATGTATAACCGTGCATTGGTGGGGGACAGTACCTCGGTTGTTAATATGATGCTTCAGATGTTTTGTGTGTCTTGATAGCGTCTGTCATTGGTCGTGAAAGTCCTGAACACCGCTGGTGTGCCGCCTCACGATATGACAGGAAGAACTCATTTTTCAACTTTAATAGAGGAAGGAGGGAAATAGTCCGTGAGCTTCCACCAGTCTTCGTTAGGTTATTTTTTCTGACAGACAAAGGAAAGGGTCAAGTCAACAAAAATTCACCAACTTCTGACTCCTCTGCATTAAAAGTTTGAAGTGGTGTCATTTTGCTGACTTAATGTATAAACTCTGAGTCACATATGTTGCAACGTTCTTTTGTGTTCGCAGGTACTATACAGCATTTTATGCTGTCTGTGTCTTCCCTGCAGGAAGAAGACACATCGTTTTGGGGGCAAATCAAAGAAAGCGCATTTCACAGATGTCTATGATGACCGTAAAGTGGACATGGAGAAGGTGAGCATTGAGCAACTCCAAGGTGTATGAAAATCGCAGACCCACTAGCGTTTCCTTATATCGCTTGTTATCCATATTTTCTATGCTCGCACATTGAGACTCATGCACAGGGGCGACAAATTTTTACAATTGTCATTTTAGCCCATTGACGCAAATATAACAAGCATTTACACAATTTGTGTTCATACGGAGTCTGTATATTGTATTACATGTATGTAGATGTTAACGGTCTGAGGGAAGAAGGCTATACACTTAAATTCGCAGTACTAGGAGGCTGTTTCTATCCGCAATGTTACGATCAGTTAAAACGCTGGGGACAGCGGCATTTTGTCTTTGAGAAATAGTGAAACAAGGTGCATCGGAACGCAACCGAAAATTACATTTAGACGTTACTGTTACAGATATGTGAGTCAAATCGTTAATACATCAGTCTGGAAGGATTAAACCCCGTTCGTTTTGACAATATTTAGGAGTAGCAATTGGCGGACGGTCAATTATTTTAGGAAAACTTTATACTTTATATTGTAAACTTTCACTTCTCTTAGTACACATGACTCAGACAAGTCACACTGCCGCAAACTAAGCGGTCATAAAATAGTGGCACAGTAGATTCTAATACGTCTAGGCTTATTTACGTTATCAGTATTCTTCCAAGAGCGCATCTCTTAGGAGTGTAACGTGTTTTCCCATTTCTGACATCATGAAATTAACCAGAGTTATTGGACAGATCATTCATTTCATGACGTCATTAATGAGGATCTGCGGTTAGTGAACATTTAGTTATCTGCAGTCTAGGGTGGCTTGCCACTTTTATGTTCTTTATGAGCCTTTGGGTTCATCTCATTCATCAAAAGCATACGAGATCTCAGCAGGATGATGGCAGCATACTGAATGTAGCAAACTTTAAGGAAATTATGGTCGTAATGGGAGAGTATGCTCATGGATTGATCTGTGGGCTCATTTATGAGTTCTATGCGTAAAACCCCCCTTGCTCCCGTCCACCATCATGCTTACTTGATGGTTTCCAGCCATTCCACGACCGATTCGAGGATCAGACAAATACTTTATTTGTTCCAATAGCGAGATGAAGCTGCGGGAATAAATGGAAATGAACAAGTAACAAAATACGTGACAAGCTCCTTACAGTCATCTTCTAGAGGCTATACCAGACACTGTTACAATTCTCCCCTACTTTGTGTTGTTCTTTTCATTTATTGATAATTTTGGAGTTTTATTAATGTCTTTGAATTTTCATCTACTGGACTTCTGTACCTGGACTCGAATTTCTTTCCAACTCCTTCGTTGCTACATGTTGATAACTTGTTTCTCCCTCAACTAATGTCCAACGCCATTTCTCTTCCTTTTTTGGGTGGTCTCTGAGGGGTTTCTCTGTTCATTGGTCTCTTGCAGAACATCTTCGCTAATTTCTCTATCTGTCCAGCAGGTTATCAGCCTCTTCCACCAATTTCAACACTGCATTCGGTTCGAAGCGCCTTCTGTCTGACTTCCAGAATGATCAGCTTGCCCAGTCATATAGGAGCACATCCAGAATGAACGCCTTAGCAAAGGTTTATCTTTTTTTATCTCTATTCTGCACTACACGACTACAGAGGATCGTCTTGACTTATACCTCATTTCTCTTGTATAATAAACGATTTTTTTCCCTAGCACTTGTCTTCTTCATCGATAGCAGCTTTAGCTGAGACTGCTATTTTTTCCTGTTACTATCGTTCATATGCTGCCTTCAGAAATTAAGGTCCCTAAATAATAGTCATGAACTCTGTTTGTTTAATCTCTCTTATTTACGATGTAAGACGACCTCCAATTTTCTGGCGTGCTTTTAATGATAGATTTGGCTTTTGGCTATTTGTTCATCTTCAGCCCTTCTTACAATTGCTGAAAAATTTTAAAGTGTGTTTTACATACGGTTTTCACTATTTGTCTTTGATACGGTATTATCTTGAAGTGCGATACAATGGAGTAATTCCCTCTACATTAACTCCAGATTTCCTTCCTTTGAAGTTCCTCATACGTTTCTGATGATAAGGTTAAACAAATACAGAAACAATGAGCTGATCTTCTAGCCCATTTATAATGTGGTATTTACGTTAATTTCCGTCACTATCTATCCGTAAGGTTTTGTTTTTTTACATGTTTGATAATGATTTACTACCTTTCCTGTGTCAGTGTGTCTCTTGCAAGACCTTGCAGACAGACATGGATTTGATTTCTCTGTTCTAGACCTTAGGTAGCTCCCTTATAGTCTTTGTTTAATGGACGACTGTAGCAGTGGCTGAATTACCTTGTCAGATTGAGGCAGATGTCCGAGGCGGTCCGGAAATCTGATGATGTTGCTTACAGCAACATTTAACTTTTCGACGTTGCTCAGGGCATACGTTGGAATGATGACTCAAGGATGGAAACAAACCGGAAATATGATACGCCACAGACTCTTTCTTGACTGTAGGCACCAAACAGCGAGGCGCTAATTTCAAATTACGAAGTCTGAAGACAGCGAACCAAAGCGATGAAAGGTTTATAGGCATATATCCCCGCTGAATGCCTTAACTACGTCTCAGACAACCATTCCTTGTAAGCAGTATTGACATTATCAACGTAAACAGGGCAAGAGCGCTCATTTAACAGTTATAAGGGTGCAATGACTTTTCGGAATTTCCGTGATCGACCTTAAGGTGGTAGACAGGATACGAGCGTTTCATCACAAATATGACATTGACTGTCCCAGTCCACAATTACACCACGCCAACTTTGTGATTTGTGTGTGATGATATCGTCAACTCAGCACGAAATGTGGTCTAAGAGGGACATAGGATGAATGAATCTTTGGATTATAGCCTTAGAGTTTAGTGTTGCGCTGGGGAAGGGGAGGTGTTCGAACACAGATTATCTGAAATTCAATGGGAATTGGAAGCATCTACTGGCTAAACGTTCATGGCGTATACATCAGAACGCTCCCTGAGCTTATGAATAGAGATGATTTGACTGAATGAACTGTCGCATACCAATGTGTTCACGTTGTTCCACCTGACAGCGCGACTACACTGTTTAATGGACAACTACAGCTCTTGTTCCACTGCAGCACAGATGCTGGAACGATACAAAAACATAAGATGATATACATTTGGCACGAAAATGTTGTAAACAAACTGATAGCGAATTATGTATTAGAAAGCAATTCTGTAACTGGCAGACCAGAACACATTCCTAGCGACGCACCATGTCTAAGAAAACGGCATATAACAGGACAATAACTAAAAAAAATTACAGTGTCCACAGACAGAAATGTGTCTAATATTACGGGTGTTAACTGGCAAACGAAAGGTACGGTTAATAAATTTGGAGCAACTGCAAACGTAGGGATACTAACACAGAAAAGCGTGTGATGAGTCTGAATGTATTATACGTGGTTTCATACTTTTCTTGCAACAATTAATCTTAGAACATCTGACGTATATATTGTTAACAACTGCATAGGATGTAATGTTAAATCAATTTGATTCGCAGAGAATTTAGAGTAGTATTATCACCATAAAGCTACATTTTCGTTAACAAGCTTTTATGTTTATAACTGCTACATATCTGAAATTTCGTGGCAAATTAAAATTGTCTGCAGCAACGTGTATCGAACTCGGGAACTTTGAATTCCGTGGGCACTTGCTATCTGGACAAAACTAACAAAACACGACCCACGACCCGTCCTCACAGCTGTACGTCCACCAATAACTCATCTCCAAAATTCCGAATTCAAAGAATGGCAAAGGTCCCGTATTCGATTCTCAGTCTAACATATTTTGGCCTTCATACAGGGTGTTACAAAAAGGTACGGCCAAACTTTCAGGAAACATTCCTCACACACAAATAAAGAAAAGATGTTATGTGGACATGTGTTCGGGAATTCTTAATTTCCATGTTAGAGCTCATTTTAGTTTCGTCAGTATGTACTGTACTTCCTCGATTCATCCCCAGTTGGTCCAATTGAAGGAACATAATGTTGACTTCGGTGCTTGTATTGACATGCGACTCATTGCTCTACAGTACTAGCATCAAGCACATCAGTACGTAGCATCAACAGGTTGGTGTTCATCACGAACGTGGTTTTGCAGTCAGTGCAATGTTTACAAATGCGGAGTTGGCAGATGCCCATTTGATGTATGGATTAGCACGGAGCAGTAGCCGTGGAGCGGTACGTTTGTATCGAGACAGATTTCCATAATGAAGGTGTTCCGACAGGAAGACGTTCGGAGCAATTGATCGGCGTCTTACGGAGCACGGAACATTCCAGCCTATGACTCGCAACTGGGCAAGACCTAGAACGACGAGGTCACCTGTGATGGACGAGGCCATTCTTCGCGCAGTTGACGATAACCCTAATGTCAGCGCCAGAGATGTTGCTGCTGTACAAGGTAACGTTGACCACGTCACTGTATGGAGAGTGCTACGGGAGAACCAGTTGTTTCCGTACCACGTACACGTGTGCAGGCAGTATCAGCAGCTGATTTGCCTCCACGGGTACACTTCTGCGAATGGTTCATCCAACAATGTGTCAATCCTCATTTCAGTGCAAATGTTCTCTTTACGCATGAGGCTTCATTCCAACGTGATCAAATTGTAAATTTTCACAATCAACATGTGTGGGCTGGCGAGAATCCGCACGCAGTTGGGCGATCACGTCATCAACACAGATTTTCTGTTAACGTTTGGGGGGGCATTGTTGGTGATGTCTTCATTGGGCCCCATGTTCTTCCACCTACACTCAATGGAGCTCGTTATCATGATTTCATACGGGATACTCTACCTGTGCTGCTAGAACATGTGCCTTTACAAGTACGACACAACATGTGATTCATACACGATGGAGCTCCTGCACATTTCAGTCGAAGTGCTCGTACGCTTCTCGAAAACAGATTCGGTGACCGATGGATTGGTAGAGGCGGACCAATTCCAAGGCCTCCACGCACTCCTGACCTCAACCCTCTTGACTTTCATTTATGGGGGCATTTGAAAGCTCTTGTCTACACAACCCCGGTACCAAATGTAGAGTCTCTTCGTGCTCGTATTGTGGACGGCTGTGATACAATACGCCATTCTCCAGGACTGCATCAGCGCATCAGGGATTCCATGCGAAGGAGGGTGGATGCACGTATTCTCGCTAACGGAGGACATTTTGAACATTTCCTGTAACAAAGTGTTTGAAGTCACGCTGGTACGTTCTGTTACTGTGTGTTTCCATTCCATGCTTAATGTGATTTGAAGAGAAGTAATTAAATGAGCTCTAACATGGCAAGTAAGCGTTTCCCGACACCTGTCCACATAACATATTTTCTTTCTCTGTGTGTGAGGAACGTTTCCTGAAAGTTTGGCCATACCTCTTTGTAACGCCCTCTCTATCACTAGGTGTTTCGTGTATATATCTATGCAAATTAGCTTCACATATCTTAGACTTTTTGTATACATACAATTCCTTCCTTTCAATTGTCTGGTTCAATATTACAGGATTCCGTAGCAGTAGCGACATGAACGTGCCTGTCATTCCGCTTAGCGCTTTCCATGAAGATCTCACCTCACTTTTCCAATTTGTTGCTGTCAGTTGTCCAACTCGTTTGATGTCTTAATTTTCTTAACTTATAACCGCCTTACGTAGCACCACACTTCGCACTCTAAACGTCACCGATGTGGATTGCTTACTTTATAAAAATCTGTTCCAGCCTAGTAAGACAAGTATCTAGAACATTCGCATTTATTACAAATATAACATCCCGTATGAGTCGTAATATTAAAAATAAACCACTCACACATTCAGGTGTATGCCCGCTTGAGAAATAGGAGGGTGACGGAAGTTCCGTCTGTCTTCGAGATAATTCCCTGCCAATGGACCCAAGAATCCGCCAGTGCCATCAAGGATGGAGAGAAGAGTGTGGACTGTACGCTGAAGGACGGTTTTACAGAGGTAAGTCAGTATCAGTACTACCAGATAAAGTTCAAATTGTATCCTTTGCATAATCAATGACTCTGTTGGATAACTTTCATTTCTAGATGAAGGACTAAATAAGAAATACATCTGATTATAATCCAGTATGACTATCGTGCATTGTTTTACAAGAATCTAACGTAAATGTAAGGTGACACGCAATTACAGTACTCGGGCACTAAGCTTCCCCTGTAAAATTGCTGGGGGTTCGGAATGTACACTCGCTTGACACGTAATTCCGTTCTTCGGAGCTCGAGCTTCACCAAATGAAAAGTGAACGTTAACAGTTATTTAAGTACTCCGAGTTCTCCCAAGGGCTTTCGACGCGTTACCTCAACGTCCAGCACTCAAGATACGTCCGTAGGGAGGGGGGGGGGGGTTAGTTTGAGTACCTGTGCATAAATCTAAGCACCTTCATACACTTGTATAAATGCGTGCCATGGTTAAAAAAAAAAAAAAAAAGACGAAATCGAAATTTGTCTGCAGTAACCTGAAGAAGTAGTACGAATACATCGTATAAAAATTTTCACGTTACCAGTGTGATGTAACGTAGATTACAGTTCCGAAGTCTGTGACGCTTACCAAAAGGCCATGCAGGTGAAGGTTTAGAAATTTGAAAAATAGTTGATAATAGTTGAAAAGAAAATAAATAACGGCTGCAGACTACACGGAGAGGTGTTAGAGAGGGTCTTATGGAGCGGAGACTCTTAAACTAAAGATGACAATGCAGCCGTAGACTCCCCCTGTAGTTTTTCAATGCTGACAGGTCGCCATCAAAAACGTGAATTCACGTGATGATGGGGAGATTAATCTAAGAGACATTAATGTGGAAACAGGCAGAGTTATTAATATAAACTTACATTTCCGTTAGTAAACTCTCTCACTGGCAATTCCCTGCGTATTTCAGAATGTACTTGCACTTCAAATTTATATGGTGTAGCGTCGTAACAATTAAACAAGAAAAAATAGTCACAAACGATACATTTGAAACATACCATAAGCAATTAATTGCGTTTTTAGATCACAAGTTTCCTGACTGTTATCATTGTTCGCAAGGGTTTAATCTGGTCACGCTACGTCGGCAGTAAGCTGACTCTTCTATTCCGAGATTTGAATATTTTCTCAGTTTCACCTTTCAAGTGCCTGGTTAACTGTTCCTGGATGCCTTAGCAGGGGTCGTACCAAACTACATCTAATTCTACTAAGTGCACTCCATAAACATCTTTTCTTGCCTTTTCACACTTGCACCTATCACTTCTCTACATAATTCGATAGGTTAAATTTTAGCACACATGAATAGCACCGTGTTCCAATTCTTTAAGAGCTACATTTATCGGCTGCATATTTAATTTATAATCTGTTTAATTATCAAAGGTCACATATGTAAACCTTTAGTTACGAAAGGTCTATGACGTCTTCCCTGAATTAATGATGGTAAAAACGATACTTCCACAGGTTCGTGTGTTTGGGCGCTTCAAGGTGCAAAACGTGCCAGAAGAAATTCCACCGTTTGATGCCCACGACTGCCAGCTGCCTGCACAAGCCCGCAACCGCAGGAAGAGACGACAGAAGAAACACGAGGAGCACCTTGATGTGAGTCAATATCATTACTGTCATCAAAAATAAGCAGTTTGTATCTCAGATGCACTGCGGATTCAACTACACTGGCAGATAATATTATTGAGAACCGCTTATGCTCCGTAGTTTCTTTCAATACATGAGAGACTCCATTTGACACTCACATTTACATGAAGAATAATGTGAGGGATTCATTCTATTACAGTTCAAAAGCACTACCCTTAACTTTTTTCAAAACCCAAAATTAAGTCCAAGGTCGCACACAAGGATATAACTGTGGGAGGGAAAGATTAGGTAAAATCTTGAACAACAAGGAAGACGAAGAACAACTAAGTCGTGACTCTCGTATACAGTAATTGGTCAACGCACAGTATCAGCAATGCTCTGCTTCTTCTATTCTAACCTGAACATATCGTTATAATTTCAATACACATTAAAAGAACTGTATTTCAAGTTCACTGCATTCTATGGTTATGGCTTGTTTACTAAATATGTAATCCATTTAAGAATGCTGAGTCAGGTGTGTAAAGATAACTGTCCTTTAGACATAAGCCATTCCAGCCGAGTCAGTGACGATAATCTCAAACCCCCCACAGGTCGAGTTTAGTTGGGACTTCGGCGAGGAAGAGGGGGCTGGAGATATTCCACGTTCTGAGGACCACACTTGCGGAATGTGTGCTGAACCTGAAATTTTCGCGATGGAACCAAAGATAGACTTGCAGGATGCGCCGCAGGAGGGCCGTACTGAGGTAAGTCAGTATCATTACTACCATGAATAGCTAGCATGAAGAAACTGCCTGACAGGGTGGCAGCGGAGGAAAGCCAATTACACCTCCACCGCATGAATTGCAGAATCACCCACTCTGAGGTGTTTTTTTAATTCTCTTTCGCTCCAGATATGACTTCATACTATAAAAAGGAGTCGACCGTCATATTTTCATGAACGACTATACTAGGGACTCACTTTATTACAACCCCGTGGTACTAAAGGCCATTGATTATAAGACTTTAGAGTAAACTTAAGCTCGAACGCAATAATACAGAGATACAGTAAGCTTGACTTGTAAAATTGCCATGAGTTCGGAATATCCCTAGCGTGACATATGTCAGCCTAACAGGACTTGAGATGCACAGATTATAGACGACAGTCGTGGTGATTCACAATTGACCGAACTCTAATGCTCTTCTTTTGTCCATCGGTGTCGTAAGCTCGAGGTCAACGTGTAAAATTAGTAGCTGACGTACAGTGTGTGATGAAGGCATTATACACGTTGTGAGATTTCGAATTTCGACTGACATCGGTTGTCTCAGTGTTAACGCGACTATGATGAGAACAGTGTTAAGCGATATATGGAAACCTGGAAAACTTAAATACGGCTGGCAAAAGCAAAATTAACAGACTGCATACTGATTGCCAGTCCTTTGTCTGAACCAACTCATCAAGTTGCAGTTTGTTGCGGATATACATCTTTGTTTACCTTTTGTCCTCCAGAAAGATGTAATACTTTACTCAAACATACAACTGCACCAAATTTGGACTTAATGTGGCTTGCAACTAAGCTTAACTTGATCTGTTGCTATCAGTGGAATGCGTTCTATTCCATTTTATGGAAAGAACACATGACATCGGCTACCCACCTCACTGTACTGTAAGAGTCGACCGCAGATGCAGAGACTCGTCTCGTCAACACCCACTAAACAGAGATATGACTGAGAAGACCTATAAGTATTACAGCGAAAAGTGTGATGCACTTCTATAATTGTGTAAGCTACATTCGTCAGATCTGTTTGTTGAACTAGCCGGCCGGCCGGTGTGGCCGAGCGGCTCTAGGCGCTACAGGTTCGAATCCTGCCCATGGCATGGATGTGTGTGATGTCTTTAAGCTAATTAGGTTTATCTACTTCTAAGTCCTAGACGACTGATAACCTCAGCAATTAAGTCTCGCAGTGCTCAGAGCCATTTGAACCAGTTTATGTCAGTTGAACTACTCCCTTGAATCGGATATGTCATGGGATATGAAGCCAAGAGCGGGAAACAAATGAGTGTAAATACCATAAATTAACATGTTATGTAGGAGTAAGGGACAGGTAAAGCGCACAGAAATAATGACAACACTACAACGATTGTTGCCGACGAGAAGGT
This sequence comes from Schistocerca americana, assembly GCF_021461395.2. NCBI lineage: Eukaryota > Metazoa > Arthropoda > Insecta > Orthoptera > Acrididae > Schistocerca > Schistocerca americana. The sequence goes on along the minus strand of NC_060124.1, from coordinate 191,816,402 downwards.
TAATGTGCCTCTCAACACAGACGATAGAAACGGAATCACTATTACACCAATTCAGTATGTTTGATAACGGCTACGATTGTTCGATTTCTCGTGAAAATTCAGTTAGTTTCGAAATGAACTTATGAAATGTTCTATGACAGTCACAAAGACACTGCACGGGATCTCTTCATCTACCTTCGAAAATATCTCACACACAAAGTGCTTCAGTTATACATTGGTGAGGTCTGTTTTGCCCTGTTGTGATACTGAGATCAATTGTTCTAATGTTGAGATTGACGTGATCCCGTAATTACATATTTGATGCAGAGTACGTGGGTGAGTATACTGCAAGAGTATGAGAAATTGTATGAGCATATGTGCAGTTGGCAAAGGCCAAGTGAAATCAATGGCAAAAGCCATAAAGAAAGAGCGAATGAAGGGCAGCGTAGTCATCTCTGAACAGCTTCTGACAGACTTACTAGCAGAACTAATCATATGGCATCCAGTTCGTACCTCCACACCGGTATTCATCTTTGTTGATACCGAAGTTAGAGATGATTAATGTGGGACTAGGACATCATTATTGAATAACAAGTTATAACAAGAAATAAGGCATATTTATGTTTCCTCCTGGGAATAATAGTCTGCCTTTGACGTTAAAATGTTTGAAGTGTGGATGTAACAATGTTGTGGCTTACCTTCTGTCACAGCCTGAGCAACGTCACAGGGGCAAACTCCATAATGAACTTTGTAACCACGTAATCAGAAGAAAATTATCTGCGAAATGGGACATACATGGTAGTCTCTGCTAGTAGGTGGCACTTCTTAGCCGCAGGAGAGTATTATGTGTGACCAGTGTCCATTTCAAGGACTAAACCAGTGTAAATGAATAATTTAGCAGGAGACGGAAAGTTGTGTGATCAGTATTACGGATTTCGCATGTTCTGCTAAGCTATGGACAGGATGCATCCAGTAGGAAAGAACACATGCTGTTTCACTCACAGTCCATTCCCATATCTAGAACGATTTTTATAATGACCACGTCAACGATGGTACGTTACGACACGCTTCTTTCATGGCGGCTGACATAGCTGGCACTTTCCACATACTGTTGTGCCTTGCAACAGTTGCGCTGCTAGAGAGACGTCAGATAATACCTTTTGAGATTAACAACTGTGTGGGTGATGAGGATACATTGGCCATCTGATATCCTAGGGAAGTCAACACTTTACGGAATGAGGCGATCTGGAACAGATGCGGTAAGGCTAAAAACGCTTCTCATACTTATCAGCCAACGATTTGACTGAAGAGGGTGGCACGTATAAATGTACGCAAAATAGTTCCAGGTGATAACGCAGCGATGTCGCTAGATGAACACTGGTTGAGTTCTAAAGCGTAATATAAATGTAAACAGAAAATATTTATTAAAAGAGAACAGTTGATGTGAAATAAAGTACTCCGTAAAGTGAATACCCATAATGCATTTCGAAGTAATTCTATTTCAATGAGATAAAGCGTAAGATGTCAGCGTTATTAGAAATTATCAATTACGAAGAGGAACAATATATGCAGGGACAAGCGGATGTAACGTTTTTGGAGTGAATACAAAGTACACCATTAAAAACTGCATAGCAATCATACAAGTTCGGGTTCCATGACACAATGGAGTGAAAGGCATATGAACCTCTTATATGTGATTAAACACTTTTATTTAAAAGTGTAATTAATTACCTGGATAACTGATAAAGATACTATTACTAACTCCAAACAATATAACCATTGTTGTACATATTATGTAAGTTTATCACATGATTCAGAGTAGTAGCAAATAATGAAATCAACATTTTCTTGAGAAAATTCCCTTGTCTACTGTTGACTGTGTACTTTACTATGTATTTGGTGTACGTCTGCTTGTGCTTTATTGTATACAGTAAGCGAAAAACCATCACAAACATTGCATACCAAACAGATGACAGACGATGCCTCATATTTTTAGATCATCACTCTCTTAGCTGGTATCATTCTTCTGCATAGTACAATCATTATGTATCGCTGCGTGCACCTGTTTCTTGTATTCCAACTCCTGCATATCTTAAAAATGTTTACTTTGGAGTACCCGATTAACTATTTCTCGCTGCCTCACCAGTAGTCACGTCAACCTACATATAATTCTGATGAGTGCGCCTCATAAAAACGTTCCCACGCCTTTATATTTATGGACCTCTCAGTTCTGTACCATGTGTGATACCTCACTTTTTGACAGACATCTGTAGCACGCTTCTTAACTTTTATTATAAGCTGCACATAGGAATGAATACTTAATATATAATCTATTTAAGACAATTATGTCATTGTGTAAGATTCTTTATGTGTTAGACACATGCCTTTGTAGCTGAGTCAGTGATGGTAAAGTGAAACCACCCACAGGTCCTTGTCACTGGCCGCTTCAGTGTGACGGTTGTGCCGGAGGAAACTCCACCGATTCAGGACGACGCTCCTGAACTGACTGGGGAAACTGAGATTACTGCCAAGAAACCAGAGATCGAATACGTTCATCATCAGCAGGGGGATCCCGCTCATGTAGGTTATTGTTATTAGTGTAATGAAGAACTAGCAGGAATTAACTGACACTCAGTTTGCAGCGAAGAAAAGGCAGGAACATCTCAGAACTGTCTCTATTGCTGGACCTGCCGATGTGCCGAACGTTAATTTTCACATACCTCTCACAATCTGGACATCTTCCATGACTGCAAAAAGTAAACGACTGTCTTGTTTTCAAGAACGAATAAACTAGGGATTCACTATATTAGAAACCAGTTATACGCTCTAAGACAAAAACGACGCACCACAAAGGAACTATACGAGTGGGACAGATATCGGTATACGTGATGTACATGAGCAGGCAGTAAAGTGATCACAATTTCCTAAAATTGGGTGATTCATTGAAGAGGAAGACCTTAAAAAATTGAGCAAGTCAATAATAGGTTGGTATGCCTCTGGACTATTTGCAAACGATTATTGGCCTTGGGATTGACTGACATGCTTGTCGGATGTCCTCCTGAAGGATAACGTTTCCAGTTGGTGCGTTATGGCGTGATAATTTGTGAGCTGGTTTGAGGTTCATGGCCATCATACTCTGGACGTTCTCTACTGGATAGAAATCCGATGACTTGGCTGGTAGAGGTTAGGTTTGGCAAGTACGAAGACAATTAGAAGCAGCTCTCGCCCTGTGCGGAATAACACTAACTTGGTGAAATCTAAACCGAGGATGTCTTCCTACGAAGGCCAATAAAACGGGGTGTATAATCATTTCGACGTATCACAGTGGTGTAAGGGTGAAACGGATGACGACCAAAGGAGTCTTGCTATAAAAGAAAATGTTACACACAGCATTATTTCCGGTTGTCGGGCCGCACATATTGCAACATTCAGGTTGGTATCTCACCGCTGTCTGGGGCGTACCCAGATACCTTTTCGGATTGGAATCTCACAGACTAGAGTAAAATTGTCTTCAGTGAAATGTCCATCTTTGCACTGAACGCCGATTACCCGTACAGACCCTGCTCAAGTCGCCTCTGACTGTCGCCATACACTCTGACAACCGGGAGTGATGTTCTGGGGTGTCATTTCTTTTCATAACTTAAATATTTTTATTTCATTCGCGGCACATATATCGCACAGCAGTACTTCGATGACAGTCTACGCAACGCTTTGTTGTTACTCATGGTACGCTATCCAGGGCATATACACTGATGCGCCAAAGAAACTCGTATCGGCATACGCATGCAAATACCGAGATATGTAAACAGGCAGAACACGGCGCTGGTGTAGGCAATGCCCTATATAAGACAACAAGTGTCTGGCGCAGTTGTTAGATCGGTTACTGCTGCTACAATGGCAGTTGATCAAGATTTCAGTGCGTTTGAACTTAGTTTATAGTCGGAGCACGAGCGATGGGATACAGCATCACAGAAATAGCGATGAAGTGGGGATATTCCCGTACGACAGCTTCACGAGTGTATCGTGAATATCATGAATCCGGTAAAACATCAAATCTCTGACATCGCTGTGGCCGGAAAAAATTCCTGCAAGAACGAGACCAACGACGACTGAAGAGAATCTTTCAACGTGACAGAAGTGCTACCCTTCAGCAAATTGCTGCAAGTTTCAATGCTGCATGATACAAAGGTTTGCACCTCACCTGGGTCCGTCAGCACCGACGTTGGACTGTTTATGACGGGAAACATGTTGCCTGGTCGTACGAATCTCGTTTGAAATTGTATCGAGCAAATGGACGTGTACGGTTATGGAGACAACCTCATGAATCCATGAACCCTGGATGTCAGCAGGAGACTGTTCAAGCTGGTGGAGGCTCTCCTGTCTCATCACCTGCGTCCATTCATGTCCATTTGGCATGGTCTTGGTTAATTCAAACAGGACAATGCGATACCCCACACTTCCAGAATTGCTACAGAGTGGCTGCTGGAACAGACTTCTGAGTTTAAACACCCCCGCTAGCCACTAGACTCCCCAGACATGAAGATTCTTGGGCATATCTGGGATGCCTTACAAAGTGCTGTTCACAAGAGATCTCCAGCCCATCATACTTTTATGGATTTACGGACAGCACTGCAAGATTCATGGATCAGTGCCCTCCAGCACTACTTCAGACGTTATTCCACAGCATGCCACGTCCTTTTGCGGCACTTTTGAATGCTCGCTGGGCCCCACACGATATTAGGCAGGTGTATAACTTTCTTTGGCACTTCATTGTATTTAAGCAACACAGCACCATGCAGCAACTTTAGTAGTGCTACTTATAGATTATAGACCTTGCGAGTCACAATCGACAAAATGCTACTGCTGGCCAGTCACATCTGTTCATCTATATGGCAGGTTTGAACCAGTGGTGTAAGGCAAGCAGTTAACTTTTAGTTTGTAAACGAAGATGTTATCTGTGTAGTGTGATTACTAGTTGCGAAATGGCATGTACTCATATAAACTGACTCATCTTCAACGCAACTATGACGATAAATGAGTTATGTAATTTATGGAAACGTTGAAAATCTAAATCCGAACGGCCGATGCAAATTTAAAAGGACACATACTGATGACAAGTACAACGTCTTAGCCAAATCACTCCTTCGCCTCGTTGCAATTTTCTGTGGAATACCATCTGTGTCTGGCTTCTCTCTTATAGAAATGTAAGACTTCGACGAAGAAGCCGACTCCACCACAGCTAAACTATTCTACAAGGGGCAAGGTGATATTGCGTCATTAGCCATTTGCTTGCAAGAAGAGGGGTAATTAGGAGCCTACTTCACAGTAATGTAAACCGAGACCTCAGTGGCACACGTTCGTCTGCTCAATTACGCACTAAACAAGAGTATTACTCCGAAGACATATCTCTGTCAAATTAAAATATTTCGATGCATTCACGTGTATAAGCGACATAATGAAATTTTTTAGGAGAATTGTATCCCAGAGTAGCGTATGCTGGTGTAATGGGGTATGTAACTAGGATCTAGAATTAAGTGTCACCATGGATACCACGAATAAACATGCTATGAAGCACAATGCTACGGGTAATGGAGTCAAACTAGTACAGCTCTCCAACAATTGATATCGACGAGATTGCGACGTGCAGTTTAGCACAGATAGCAGAAACCGACAGACTTAACGACATCAGTGTAGTTCTGTTGCCAACGAGGATTTTGGTTCCATCCAAAGTTATATGTGAGTGTGAGTCGGATGGCAGACGGAAGGTTCATTGATATTTCTGTAACCAATCATGATACTAAGATGTTTGGTTATAATCTTCCGTGCAACTTCTCTTTATCTTCTCTCAGATTTGACCTCTGTGACAGAGTAATAATTCACTGAATGTTACAGAAAAGGAGATAAGTAACGTATCGTGTTAAGATGTGATGTGACAGTATGAAGTGAAAACAGTGAATTTAAAGAAAAATGGGATAATCAAAGTGTGTTGAATGTTAAAGTATTAATCAACCTACTGTTCGGGGAGTTGTAAGAACGGCGCCTATATTACTCACGTTCAGTCGCCACTGCGAGCAGATTGTAGGGGACAGAATTCCTTTAGTGTAAGGGTGTGTCTATTTAGCGTCATCCACTGTTTTGTTATGAATATCAGGGAACTATTAGAAAATCAATCCGTGGAACAGTCGTTGCTCTTATGGTCTCCTGCCTGAATGATGTCCTCATGCAGTTCGACACACTACCCTCACCTGTGAGAACATCTTCGTTTCTTCATAACTATGACAAGCAATATTCATTTGAATCCACTTATTGTGCTGAAGATTAAATCTGCCTGCACAATTTTACATCCCCTCCCCGTCTCACTATGTTCACACTAACAAATTCCGTTTTCATCTCTCTGATGACCCCTGAAGCTTCATAAGACATCCAATCAATAGATCCCACCCTTTTTCACTATTTGTCGTAAATTTATACCCCCCCCTTTCTAGTTCGGTTGAGTTCGCCCATGTAAGCCACGCGCTCCGTCCATTTAATCTTCAGCACTCTCCTGAATACCTCATTTCAAATTAATCTATTATATTCCGCCCTGAAATGTTTACCGGCAGCGTTTCATTTATCTATAACGGTATACTACGGAAAAATACCTTCAGAAAAGACCACCTGACATCATAATTTATATTTTTTGTTAACAAATTTTTGCTACTGGTTTTCTCAATTTTACATCATCTGTACTTCAGCATCCGTCTGCCGTTTTGTCTCCATTTGATCCTACGCTTCTCTTAGTATTTCATCTCTCAAAACTTGCCATTCACTTTATTTTGCAATACTTCCTCCTTTCCAGGTGGTGGATGCCTCAACTTCCCTTTGAAATAAAAGACACTGAAGAATTTTTAACTTATTTAGTTCCGATTTCCTTCATTTCTTACCTTTCTGCTAATTCTTCCACTTGTATATGCAGTTAAAATGTGGTTCCTAATCATATGTGTTATCACACACATCCTATCTGAAGCAGTGTAATATCTCCAGGTCTCTGGAAGATATACATTCTCATTTAACGTTTTTCTACCCAAAATCAACTGACTTCTGTGCAAACTTTAACCAGGGGCCTTCCTCTTCAATAATAGTTCATTTTGCCGTACTTTTTTTCCTTCTCATGCTTTTCCTACAGACGTATTTCTGCCTTTCACCAAAATTACATTGTAGCCTCTTTTGATGCAATGGATAATTTCTTTAACTCAACCTTCGTTATTTCCGTCTCTTAATGATCTACAGAGCTAGTAGTCTATTGTACTAACAAAATGTAGGTGTGGGAGTCGTGATTATCTGGATACCATATGACGTTCACTAAGTTTTTCTGCCGCATTCGTATTTTCTTACTCATAATTAGATCATCTACTGAGAAATTTCCCTTGCTTTCAGCTTTTGAAAGTATTCATATGGCAAAACACACCCACCAACCAAGTTAATTCACTCGAGCAGGAATACATGTATCAGGGGCCAGTGACTAATCAGGACGCAACTGATGACTTTATCTTGCTTCGCTGGCGGGAATGAGCCTCGTTTCAGCCAGGCATTGAGCTTAATCAGCCATACAGCCATACCCAGCTAGTCCTCCTCCCAGTGACATGGGACTCTGCGGCTCACAGTGAGGCAGCGGCATACTGTGGCACGCTACGATGTGTAGACGCAGGCAGTGTGTGGTCTTTCTTGGCTGCTACGTCCATAATTTAAATGCATCAGAATCCCTCTTGCCCTGATACTTAGCATAAAATCACATATTTCCATATTTGTTTTACACTATGTTGGGTGTCCTGAATGGGATGAAGTCACTTTGTGCAGAATGCTGAATGAGTAGCTGTGCACGGAGGGAATGGGAAATTTTGGATCACTCATAAGAGCTGAAATCACATAATGTCTATAACTCACACGTAGTTCTTCATCGAGCAGCAGTACACCAACGAGCTGCGCAATTCCCAGTTAGAAGATTGCTTGGAAGGAGTTCAGCTATCCCATCTAGATTAACATCATCAACTTCAGAAAAGAGAATTCAGTAATACTAACCACGCCCACATCAGACAGAACTACGAAGAACGAATTACATTGAAAGGACAACTTAACCAATAACGAAGCAGAAATTATTTCAGTGTTTCGCTAGTTACAGCTTCATAGCCAATAGGATGATCTTCAGCGGTGTCACATTGTACTGTATGCGATAACAGGAGACTACTTTTTTTAACCATATACATTTCTTTGGTTTTTTTAAAATACATATGAGATGTGCTGCCTTCTTAGTATCATTTTAGCGCTTGTCGGACTATCAGGACGTTGGCCTCCAGCACTATTGCGCTGCTCTGGTCTGGCTATACTTTATTGCTATACCTTGAAAGCTTCATTAATTGCTTGTGGAACTCTTGCCTAGTGCCTTCCTTTTTTCTGGACTGTTCGTGTATATTTCAAATGTAGTGACTGATCTAAAATTTTCAACGTCTTAGAACAGTTTCCTGCCACTTTGTTTAGTCAACTCATGACTGTATTAAGCTCACTATGCATGTCACTGGTTCTTGTCTTCATGGCCTTAATCATGAGGCGTGTTATAATGTCTTATTTTTGTATTGACGTTCACGTTTCCGCTTCCTAGTGATGTGTATAGGGCACGAATTAGTCCGATCATCTTCTCTTTCTTCGTTTGTATGTGTGACTTGACTGTGAATTCATTGTCTAGTGAGATACCCAAGTACCTGACCTGGTTGGTCCAATGTATCCGTATATTACTGATTCGCAGTTGGACTCTCAGTCCGGGCCTTCTTCTGGTGAACACGAGTGAGCGATTTTGATCCGCACTTGGACGTATTATGATACTTTTTGTCCACTGTTTTGTGACAATTAGCTGCCTCTCAGGGCAGCCTGTCACTGCATTCACTCTATCTCGAAACCAAAAGATTTGATGTTTATAGTTTGTAACGATCTTGAGAGCCCATGTATAAGTGATTTATTTATTAGCTATTACCTGTTGTGAATATTGCTCAGTCTTAACTTTCTTTAGTGCATCACACAAGAAATGATGAGCATGGTGGCCCCTAGTAAGTCTTTGTTCATCACGGCTTCTTGATATAATTTACTGTTATTATTTTGGTACCTAAGATACTGGTTATGAATGTTTTGACGCCTCTATGAGAATCATGTTTTTTTGCCTAGGTGGACCCTGCTGACAAGCATCGAGATTCGGAGGAGGGGGCAGCCAAGGATCATAGCAGCCTTGCTTCAGGGGCTGCTCCTAAACACTGAAGAACAAATTAATTTGTTCTATCAGTTTTCGTTTGTTCTTTTTCTTCGTTCTAGTTATTATTTTTGTTTCCGTTTATTCGTTTTGTTTTGTTCAAACTATTATTTGTTCCATTTTCTTAGTTTGTGTTGCGTTCAAGTTATTATTTGTTCAGTTTTGATGTTTCATTAACAATCTTTGGATCGATTATAAAAAATAAATCCTTTGTTTTTCGTCAGCTGTTGCCTCGTTTTTTAAGTGTGTTACTGTAAACTGATAGTTCTTGAATAGACTTTCTACAAAGTTCTGTTTTCCAGTCCTTATTAACAAGCAACAATAGACGCTACACGTTTCGAAAAGTTGTCTAAGTTAGCAATAATAAAGAAAATAGCCTCTGGCCTCAGGGATGGCCCTTAAACTCTTATCCTGTTCGGAACTGATAGTCTCATATTCACCTCAGACCTTAAATACACAACTAATCAATGTTGGGCATTATTCTGTCGCAATCACAGCTGGCTGTCAACCGAAAGGTAACATACAAGCCTCATGTCGACAGGACCACACACTATGACACCCCACTGCTGGGTCATTTTTTGTGGTGTTGTGTGCGTAGGTCTAGGGCACTTCTCATTCAATTGACATCTAGCTGAAATCCAGAAAAATAGTATTCAGAGAAACAATATTCAACATAATTTCGATGGACAGATGAGGTGCCTGTGAACATGAGACTAGCAGTTCCAAAATCGATCATGTAATGGAAAATAATATGTATAACACTATCCTCGCAGCCACAGGAAACATTATCTATAATTGCTTATCATAAGCAGCTGCGCTCCCACCATTCACTACTATTGTATTCAAGATAAGGTTCAATTCTAGTGTGAGATTCCACACGCAAGCTTTGAGCAATGACGTCATACCTAAGGCAGAGAAGCTACATAGACGCAATCTCTGAAAGCGACTGATCCTTATTCATAAACAAATGAATGTAGCGTACGATAAAATTACACATTTCACGTTATTAATTAATTAGCCACAATTTGTAACGACAAGAATTAAACGTAACTAAAATAGAAGAGATTAAAGAAGAGGAATATACATGTCTGAGAAAAATGATTATCGTAAGTTATGCGAGTAAGAAAAGCACAGAGAGCCAATGCAGTACAGCGCATGGTGAATCAGCGTTAACTTTCAACACTAACTGTTAAATGTACACAAGTAATGATATTTGACAAAAAGGAGGGCCCAACAAATACTGAAATCGGTAATTGGAACTGACCGACATAGGTTAATTCTAGTTATTGATTCTAACCGTTCCACGGTTCGTTATTTAGATCGATTTGTCTACAATTGTTTATACTCAAGTGTTACAGGAATTCTGCATATGGTATTACTATCTTCATTACTATGAAAAAGAGAAAAATTTGGAAACTGTACCTACACTACTTATCTGTTTTTGTAGTAGTTCTTCGATCAATAAGAAATCCTACAATTCGTAGCCCACAGATTTACTGAAAAAACGTCAAAAATTATGAACCTTTTAAAATCTGCATGGAGAACTGACCTCCTATGTAGGCCAGTTCTAATTATCGATTCCAGTCAGTCGATGATTTTATGAATTATATCGTTTATTCAACACGTGTGTGTACTAATTGTAGGCTTATATGATTTCTGCATTTGTAATTGCACCCTGAGCTACTGCAAAAAGTTACTAATATTGGAATCGGCAACTAGAATTGCTCTATAAATAAGGTCAGTTCTAGTTACCTAGTGCAGTTTCTGTTATACACCGCAGTAGTTTTAGAGAGCAATTACAAAAGTAGAAATGCTATTACGTTTCACTGCATATTACGGCAAAAATAACTTACGTGTGAATCGGAAAACTGTAACTGGAATTTACCTACAGAGGGTACTTCTAATTATTGATCCAAATATTCTTTGTTTTATGTAGATATTCGTTTGCCATGTACTTGCACTTCTTTTAGAATTTAGTGTGTCGGTTTCTCCACGTTTTGTGCTACTCTTTCGTATTTGTTGTGATTCGTTTCATTTTCCCGTTTCTCTGATACATTCCAGTTTCCACTAAAAACCCCAACTTCCCTGCGCTTCTCCCATTAGATTCAATAATTAATATAAATTTAACGCTTTTTTATAACTGTATGACTTTACCATGTGCTTTACTGTAATGCAATTTAACTGTTCTCTGTGCTTTTCTAGTCGCATAAATTAAAAGAATAATTCTTTACACAAATGAAAATTTGATTTTAATTCTTGTTCTCAGTTCGTTTCGAACTAATTCATGACTAAGTAAGCAACTGTGTGAATGTGTTTGTAATTTTGTCGTATGCTACGTTTGCTTGCTTTCATTGATTGTTTATAAGTAGCGTCTTTGCCTTAGGTATGACGTCATTGCTCATAGCCGACGAGTGGAATCGGGCACTAGAACTTATCCCAAGATAATCCAGTCTATTTGAAAACCTCATACGGTGCCTTAGAGAGGGCAGCCATGTACCTCCACGTGTGGCACATATCTGAGCTTAGTTTACAACAGCATATTCACTTCACAATTACACACTTCATATAACGCTGAGGAGCTCAGTTTCATTTTGTAGGTCTTAAATTCGGTTAGGTAAGTGTGTGTAGCGACATGTAGCCGAGTATTGTAGCCGAATATTTCTAATAATTCCGGACAATAACATGGACTGGAGACTTGTCCACACTTCTGAACAACTTTTTTGAAGGTATAAACTGGCCATAAGCTTAGACAAAACAATAATCGAACTTTGTGAAGAACTGCTGTAATCGGCCTTCACCGACGAAACTTATTTCCAGCTAGCAGATTTATACATTTCTGTAGTCTGTGCATTCTATACCGATATAAAACTACGTCATCAGTCTGATGATTGAGAGACTAGTAACATATATCTAGTGATGCACCATACGCCTCCCTTGAGTATCTTTCTAGTTTGTTTAGGGTCGTTGTCATTCAATATGTGTACGACTTTCTCACCCCCAACCTCCGTTAATACACGGGACACCCAGGTTGAGGAAAGGCAGTTGGAACAAGTTAAACTGCCAATAACAGGCAGCCTGCCACGTAAATTGTTTGTCTCGCATTATTTTCGGGTACGGATAGCTGTATGATTCAGGGTGCAAACGTGCGTAACACATATGCGTTAATGTAAAAGTGCCATTTTTATTCCATATTGAAAATTAAAGTTTTAGTTTTTTGCTGTCGATTTGATTGATTGTACCGTTTCCCTCCAAGTTCATTCACAAATTGTGACTTTATTTTCTCTATGCCGCCATGGATGTCGCTGCGATACAGAACTGGTAGTTGTGTACCACAAAATGATTTTACCTCTGTTAATCCCGGATGAGTACGCCAGCTGCACTGATCCCATTTTGTCAATAATTTAAAGTAACACTGATGTCGTTTACGTACTCCAATTCTATTATCTTCACCCTACGGGTACAGCAACCATTGAATGCAATCAGAAATCGACGAAGTAGGAGTTCCGGAATTTCCGTCACTTGTCATTGACGGTATCTAACAACTGGCAAACCAATAGGGGCTTACAGGGAAAAACAGTGACCAACAGCGGCTTGGCAGGCATGTTTCGTTCAAACTGCGACGGAACATACGAATGGACGACAGCGGAATGCAAAGTTCACAGACATATCTCTGTCACTGAAACAAAAATCCAAGAAGAAATGCGGAGAACAACTATACGAAGCAATCTCTGAACTCTTGTTTCATTGTTAGACTAATGAGACATCTCTCTTTCGCTACCGAAAGCGCACGGAATACATGCAGTAAATGTGAAATACATTAGGCACCAACATATTTCTGATGTGATGCTTATTCATGAGAAAAATCAGGTTACTACGTAGACGAGAACATGGACGACACATTTAGGTGTTATAAGATATACTTTCCACTTCCAGCTCCCTCAAACAAGATAAATACATGATGCTAGGTAAGAAATTGCAAGCAGACACCAATTTCTGACTATTTGCAAATGGTTGAAAGCATGACATAATGTACAGTAATTATATGTGTTGGAAGAATCATTCGGATATTCAGTATGAATGCCTTTCATGGGTAACCTAACGAATGACAAGCTCTTTTGACAGCTCATAATGTCTAACAAATCGGAATAACGATATAAAAGTACAAATATGAGGCGGAAAGTGTCTCTATCGCTCACCAAATGTTAAAGTCCTACTTCAGACAAAACAGAACTAAAGGTGAGTCACATCACGAGACAATAAGACGACGTGTTCTTTCAGTGAACATTGGTTCAGTAAGCAACTAGTAAAAGGGAAAAAAGACGTGCTAACAACTTATTCGGACCAATTCTTAGAAGTAAGCAAAGCCTACTGCTATGGATGGTAATAAACTAGAGATAATCATCGTAAGTTCGCACAACCATAGTCAAGAAACTGCCGGATTTTGCAAACATAACAAGGATATTCTGATGGTGGTATGCACAAAATTTTAAAGAAACGCAATGCATCAATAAATCAGTACATTGTGACTGTTGGAGTTGCGTATGATGTTTACAGGAAAAAAACTGAAGGAGCCATCTGAAAACTTTGAGAGTCAATCTGACTTAAGAAGTCAACAATTACTGTGACGGACATTCTTCACAAGAATCATGTAATAGGTTCTTACTGAGTAAAAAACATTCAAAATGCATGTCAGTATCAACAGAAATATCTGCTAGTCAACTCCAAATGTATTTTTTTTCCTGCGTGTTTTAAATCTCCTCTGTTAACTACAAGTGCCCGTTGATTCTTTGTTTCCTTAGTTCATGATAATACTGTAATTACGGTCTCCTCTGTCATAAAACGCAGCACGTTTTCAGTGATTAACTAAATATGTAATAATAATTGTATATAATTTGTATGCTATTATTTGTTTTGTTAGCCTGTGTTTAAATGTAAATGAAATATGATGTATCTTACGTGTTGTGTTTTAAGTAACTTGCACAGTATGCAATATACATGTATAAAGAACGCTTTGGTCTCGTATGAAAAGCTTTATCTATCCAAAATTCATTTAAAGAGGAAGCAAAAATGAAAGGAGTCTGTCGATGGTTCGACTTAGTAATGTAATGACGAACAGACAAGACGAGTTGTTTAACCAGTAAAAGGTTCGCATAACTTTACAAAAAGCTACTATTGCCATACTGCTGCAGCAACATGCTATGTTGTAAGAACAGATACAGGTATTAATGATATTAACGAAGAAACGGAGATGCAAGGGAGGAAGATTGGAAGCTAAATGATAGCGAGAAACAAGTGAGCAAGAAAGAAGTTTCAAGTCTGAAAAATTTGGAATTGATTCAGTGCAGAGGGACCGAAGAATGAAGACGCCGAAAGTATGAGAAAGGTCCAGCTATCTTCACAAAAACTAGTATACATTTGATTTTCTGCAGCTGAGTATCCTTAACTGTTATCAGCTCTACTTTGATTGAGAAGAGACTGTGCACATCAGCATTAATATGAACGGCGTTAGGGAAGTGATTGTACAAAGGCCTCTCGTATTTACAGAATGTGGACCATCAGTTGACCATTCATTAACAAGTTATTTATAGTGGGGGACCAACGCATACATTATTTGAAGAGTGAAAGTATATATAAAATCGTAAATATTTACGTAAATGTTTTGTTTGGATATTAACTGCTGTTAAGGTTAGAGACTCTTAACTGAAATCAAACATAAATTTCTCTTGCTTTTAAATGATGATGTCCCGCTATTGTTCTTGTTGCGGTCTTCATTCCAAACACTGGTTTGATGTAGCTGTCCATGCTACTCTGCCCTGTGAAAGCCTCTTCATTCCCGCGTAACTACTCCAATCCACATCCCTCGAATCTGCTTACTGTATTCATCTCTTCGTCTTTCTCTACAATTTTTACCGACTATACTCCTCCAGTACTAAACTGGTGATCCCTAAATGCCTCAGAATGTGTCCTACCTA
The DNA here is from genome assembly GCF_021461395.2 of Schistocerca americana. Lineage (NCBI taxonomy): Eukaryota > Metazoa > Arthropoda > Insecta > Orthoptera > Acrididae > Schistocerca > Schistocerca americana. The sequence continues at coordinate 191,801,177 of NC_060124.1, read as the reverse complement.
CCGATCCCAATTTTTAGTCAGGTTGTACCACAAATTTATCTTCTTGTCTGAACCGTTTATCGTCCATGTTTCACCTCATACATGGCTACACACCATAAATATACTACAGAAACGACTTCCCGACACTTAAATCTATACTCAATGTTAACAAATTTCCCTACTTCAGAAACGCTTTTCTTGCCATTGCCAATCTTCATTTTACGTCCTCCCTATTTCGACAATGGTCAGTTATTTTACTTCCCAAACAGGTAAACAGATTTACTGCTTTAAGCGTGTATTATGCTAATCTGATTCCCTCAACACTACCTGATTTAATAAGACTACATTCCATTATCCTCGTTTGACTTTCGTTGATGGTCATCTTATATTCTCCTTTCAAAATACTGTCCACTCGGTTCAACTGCACTTCCAAGTCCACTGCTGTCTCTGACAGAATTACATGTCGTCGGCAAAACTCAACGATTATATTTCTTCTCCCTGAACTTTAATTCCTTTTCCAAATCATTCTCTTGTTCCCTTTACTGCTTGCTCAATTCGGGGACAGGCTACAACCCTGTTTCACTCCTTTCACAACCAGTGCTTCCCTTTCGTACCCCTCGACTCTTAGAACTAACATCTGGTTTCTGTACAAATTGTAAATATCCTTTCGCTCCCTGAATTTTACCCCTATCATCGTTAGAATTTGTATGAGAGTGTTCCACTCAACATTGTCAAATTCTTTCTCTAAGTCTACGAATGGTATAGACGTAATTTTACCTTTCCTTAACCTGTCTTGTATGAGAAGTCGTAGTGTCGGTGCTGACTCGAGTATTCCTATATTTCTCTGGAATCTAGCTTATTGTCCCCGAGGTCAGCTTCTACGAGATATTCCGTTCTTTTATATAGGATTCGTGTTAGTATTTTGTATCCGTGACTCATTAAACCGATAGTTCGGTAATTTTTACACCTGTCAGCACCTGCTTTCTTTGGAAGTGGAATTATTATGTTCTTCTCGAAGTCTCAGGCGATTTCGACTGTCTCATACATCTTACTCATCAGATCTAAACGTTTTATCATGGTTGGCTCTCCAAAGACAATGAGAAGCTCTAACGAAATTTCGTCTACTCCCAGGGTCTTGTTACGACTTCAGTCTTTCAGTGCTCTGTCAAATTCTTTATGCAGTATCTTCCTCTACGTTCTCTTCCATTTCCATAATATTGCCCTCAAGTACATCTCCATTGTATAGACCCTTGTATACTCGTTCCACATTCCTGCTTTCCCTTATTTATTAGTACTGGTTTTCCGTCTGAGCTCTTGATATTTTTACAGGTGGGTCTCTTTTCTCGAAAGATCTCTTTAATTTTCCTGTAGACAGTATCTACCTCATCCCTAGCGATATATGCTTCTACCTTCTTACATTTTCCCTCAAGCCATCCTTGCTTAGACATTTTGCACTTCCTGTCCATCTCATTTTTTAAACGTTTTTAATCCTTTTTGCTTTATTCAATTATTGCACTGTTATGTCTTCTTCTTCCACCGATTAAATTCAGGTTCCCTTGTGTTGCCCAAGGATTTCTACTTCCCCTTGTCTTTTTAACTAATTGATCCTCTGCTGCCTTCACTATTTCATATCTCAAACCTACCCATTCTTCTTCTACTACATTCCTTCCCCATATTCTTGTGAATCGTTCTTACTGCTCCCTCTATAAACTCTGGTTAATTCAGTTTGTCCAGGTAACATAACGTTAAATTCCTGTCATTTTGCAGTATCTTCAGTTTTAATCTGCAGTTATAAGACAATAAATTGTGGTCAGAGTCCACATCTGCCCTTGTAAATGTCTTACAGCCCTAAATGTCTGTCAAAAAATTATATAACCAATCTGATACCTTCCGGTGTCTCAAGGTCTCTTACACGTACACAACCTTCACTTACGATTCTTCAACCAAGTGTTAGCTATGATTAAATTATGCTCTATGCAGGATTCTACTAGGCAGCTTCCTCTTTCATTCCTTTCCCCCAGTCCATATTCACTTGTTACTTTTCCTCATCTTCCTTTTCATACTATCGAATTCCAGCCCCCCATGACTATTAAATTTTCGGTTCTCTTAAGTATCTGAATAATTTCTCTTATCTCATCATACCCTTCCTCCATCTGCTCCTCATCTGCATAGCTAGTTGGCACATGAACTTGTACTACTGTGCTGAGTATGGGCATCGTGAATATCTTGGCTTCAATAATGCGTTCACTCTGCTGATCACAGTAGCTTATCCCTGTTCTTATTTTTTTACACATTATTAAATCTACTCTTGCATTATCACTGTTTGATTTTGTATTTATAACCTGTATTCACCTGTCCAGATATCCTGCTCCTCCTGCCGCCGAACTTTACTAAGTCTCGCTATATCTAACTTTAACCTATCCATTCACCTTTTTAAATTATGTCTCAAGGTTTACTCCACGTATACAAACTTCTCTTATGATTATTCAATAAAGTGTTAGTTATGATTAAATTATGCTTAGTGCAAAATTCTACCTGTCGGCTTCGCCTTTCATTGCTCTCCCCCAGTCCATATGCCTCTGCTACTTATCCTCCTTTTCCTTTTGGCCGGCCGGAGTGGCCGAGCGGTTCTAGGCGCTACAGCCTGGAACCGAGCGACCGCTACGGTCGCAGGTTCGAATCCTGCCTCGGGCATGGATGTGTGTGATGTCCTTAGGTTAGTTAGTTTTAAGTAGTTCTAAGTTCTAGGGGAATTACGACCTCAGCAGTTGAGTCCCATAGTGCTCAGAGCCATTTGAACCATTTTGAGTCTTCCTTTTCCTACTATCAAATTCCAGTCCCCCATGACTATTAAATTTTTATTACCTGAATAATTTCTTTTAGCTCATCATTCATTTCCTCCTTCTACGTAGCTAGTTGGCACATAAACTTATACTTCTTGGTGATAATGGCCGTCGAGTCTATCTTGACTACAATGATGCATTCACTATGCTGTTCATAGTAGCTTACCCGTGTTCTTATGTTTTTACACATTATTAAATCTACTCCTGCATTATCCCTATTTGATTTTGAATTTGTAATCTGTATTCAGCTGACCAGAAGTCCTGCTCCTTCTGCCACCGAGCTTTACTAATTCTCGCTATATCCAACTTTAACCTATCCATTCCCCTTTTTAAATTTTCTAACAAACCTGTCCGATTAAGGGATCTGACATTCCACACTCCGATCCGTAGAATTCCAGTTTTGTTTCACCTGATAACGACGTAATCCTGAGTAGTCCCTCCTCAGAGTTCCGGGGGACTATTTTACCAACAGAGTATTTTACCCAAGAGGATAGTATCATCATTTAACCATACAGTACAGCTGCATGCCCTCGGGGAAACATACGCCTGTAGTTTCCCCTTGGTTTCTGCCATTCGCAGTATTAGCTGAGCAAGCCCGTTTTGGTTGATGTTACAAGGTAAGATCAGTCGATCATCGAGATGGTTGTCCCTGCAACTGCTGAAAGGACAGCTCCCCTCTTCAGAAACAACACGTTTGTCTGGCCTATCAACAGATAGCCCTCTGTTCTGGTTGCAACTACGGTACAGCTATCTGTATTCCTGAGCCACGGAAGCCTCCCAACCACTGGCGAGATCCAAGGTTCATGGGGTGGAGATTGGGGGGGGGGGGGGGGGGGCGGTCACACAATTAAAATATTAAAACGTATATGATGCCTGTGTACTGAGGATTTTCCTTGTTCTTTAAAGTGCAACACATGGTGGAATATCTGACTACTCCTTGTTATGGTTCTCAGAACCTGATGCTCAAACAGTGCTATAGACTTTTTATTTAGTACCTGAAATAATTTAATACCTCCATAATAACATTTTCACACTGCAGCGTAGTGTGTGCTGATATCAAACTTTCTGAAAGATTAAAACTATGTGCGGGACTGAGACTCGAACTCGGGACCTTTGCCTTTCGTGGGCAAGTACTCTACCAGATTTTTTTTTTTTTAGTCTTCTGCTGGACCAGGACTCCAACAAAAGTTTCCGCTTATTGCGAGCACTCGTGGTCTTGCAGTAGCGTTCTCGATTCCAGCGCTTGGGGTCCTGGGTTCGATTCCCAGCGGGGTCAGGGATTTTTCCTGCCTCGGGATGACTAGGTGTTATTGTGTCGTATTCATCATCATAACTCATCTCAAGTATGGTCGGAGGAAGGCAATGGCAAACAACCTCCGCTAGGACCTTGCTTAGTACGGCGGCGCTGGTCTCCCGCATCGTCCCCTATGCTTGTCGGAGTATGGGACATCATCATCATTATTCGAGCGTCTGCTTTACCATTTTTTTAAAAGGACCTTCCCGGCACCTAAAAGGAGCGTTCGGGGCATAGTGGCAACGAAAATAGCAGGAAACCGGCGTCGTTAGGAGGAGGGCGCAGAAAGACGTCAGACACATTGTGATTATCAACATAGTTTCCCCGGGAAGAACATTCCGATGGCCTGAGAATATATCGGTTCTGAGTGTGAAAAAGGTTGGGATCAACTCTTCATGATAGGAATACCCCATCTCTGGCGTGGGTTAGAGAAGACATTGCAAAGGAAACTGGAGAAAAAATGTATTGATTTGGGATTGCGGACAACTATTCAGTGGTGTTCATTAAGGAAGTGCCAAAAATGAAGGAGACATATCCCGTCATCAGCAAACCAGTAGTGAGTTGTGTGTCGACAAATTCACTTCACAGAGATCGTCTTGGCTTATGGGAAGTATCTCGCGTCCAGAAAGAGGAGCAGTTGAGTGGTATCTGTCGAGGAGTCATACGGGTAATTGGGGACAAATCTGTCGCATCAAGAACCAGACACCTCTTGCCGACCTGCACAGCAGGCGGTGCACGTCTGTGTCGCTTCACACGCGATAGACAACCGGGTGTCTGCGAGGTAAATCCTGTGAAGGCGCGACTGGCATACTTGCTTCATTTACCACGCAGACTGGACGTGTGAAGATAAGGAGCGCACACCGATCGCGAAACGTCTTCCCCTCAACCACATTCGGTGACCCGAGCTACTGGATGAAACCATAGATCGCTTTTGTGGGTTTAAACTGAGCTCGCAGTATTACAGTACGGAAGTTGCTCAGTTGGAGGACAATGTGGGGGAAGTAAAAGAAGGGCGGTTGGACTTACGAAAGCCGGATTGGTGCTGAGAGAGTGTTTTGCATGGGCCTCCAACAACAGGCTGGTAAGGCACGTAGCACTTCGGCGCCACAACTTCATGTGAGAGGCTATGGAAAGGGCTATAGCTCTGACAGGCACATTATACGGATCCAAACCGCCCATGCTTCGCGTGAGGGTTAGTGTCTGGTGCCTTATCTTGTACAGCAAGCTGTGGCAAACAAATGAAACTAACGGTGGGCCATGGATGGCGGAATAGGAAGTGTTTGCGCCACGTGGAGAATGCGTGACGCCGAACATACATTTACGTGTTGCGTCCGATGCTGAAGATCGAGTGCTCGTAAATGGTGACCTAAGAGCACAGTTCGTAGTTGCGAAAGCTACCGTCAACAGTTGAGGGCAACTGTCCTCCGCAGATCAGTTGTGAAATCGAGTCCTAAGCATTGGATGGTATCAGATGTATGCAAAGGAGCAGCACTGTCCACAGCAAGCCCCGAACCTAAAGCCATAGCGATCGATTTGGGAACGTTAAGGTCAGTGAAGTGAAGTGGAAAGGAGACAAGGATTTCTGGTCAGATGAGTGGTCGGCAACATCAACAGCTGCACAAAATGGTGTAACTGGAGTAGGATTCGTTATGGATAGGATGATAGGGCAGAGAGTGTATTGCTGTAAACAGTTAAGTAATAGGTATGTTCTTATCAGAAACAACAGGAATCCTAAACAGACAACGATGGTTCAGGTATAGATGACAACGTCGCAAGCTGAATATAAAAATACAGATAAAGTATGCGAAGATACTGATAGGATAACACAGTACGTAAAGGGAGATGATAATGTTATAGCCCTGGGGGACTGGAATGCAGTTGTAGCGGAAGGAGTATAAGAAAAGGTTACAGCCGAATGAGCGCTTGGGGCAGGAATGAGAGAGGAGAAACAATAATTGAGTTTTGTGATAAATTTCAGCTAGTAATAGCGGATACCTTGTTTGAGAATCAGATAAGGAGGAGGTAAACTTGGGATAGGCCGGCTAATACGGAAGATTTCCGTTACATTACAACATGGTCAGACAGAGATGCCGATATCAGATTCTGGAACGTGAGGCATACCCAGGAGCAGATAAAGACTCAAATCACAATGTAATAGTGATGAAGAGTAAACTGAAGTTTAAGAGATTAGTCAGGACAAAACAATATCCATAGAAGTAGGGCCGGCCGAAGTAGCCGTGCGGTTCTCGGCGCTGCAGTCTGGAACCGCGAGACCGCTATGGTCGCAGGATCGAATCCTGCCTCGGGCATGGGTGTGTGTGATGTCCTTAGGTTAGTTAGGTTTAACTAGTTCTAAGTACTAGGGGACTAATGACCTCAGCAGTTGAGTCCCATAGTGCTCAGAGCCATTTGAACCATAGAAGTAGGATACGGAAGTACTAAGTAATGACGACGTATGCTTGAATTTCGCTAAGTCTGTAGATACAGCAATAAATAATAATACAGTAGCAGCACAGACGAAGAGGAATGGATATCTCTAAAGTGGACAATCACAGAAGCTGCAAAGAAAAACATAGGTACAAAGAAGGTGACTCCAGATAAACCATGGGTAACAGAAGAAATAGTTCAGCTGATAGATGAAAGAATGAAGTACAAAAATGTTCATGGAAGAAGTGCGAGGAAGCTAAGACGAAATGGCTACATGAAAAATGTGAAGAAATCGAAAAAGAAATTATAGTTGACGGAGTGACCCAGCATATAGGAAAGTCATATTAACCTTCGGTGACATTAAAAGCAAGTGTGGTAACATTAAGAGTGCAATCGGAATTCAATGTTAAATGCAGAGGAGAAAGACGATAGATGGAAAGAGTACATTGAAGGCCTCTAAGGGGAAAGATTTGCCTGATGTTACAGAAGAAGAAACGGGAGACGATTAAGAAGGGAAGAGACAGGGGATCCAGTATCAGAAACAGAATTTAACGGAGGTTTCAAGGACTTAAGATCAAATAAGACAAAAGGGATGGATAACATTCCGTCAAAATTTCTAAAATTGTTAGGAGAAGTGGCAACAAAACGACTACTCACGTTGGTGTATAGAATGTATGAACTTGGCGACATACCTTGCAACTTTCGGAAAAGTATCATGCATACTATTCCGAGACTGCAAAGGCTGACAAGTGCGAGAATCATCGCACAATCAGCTGAACAGCTCATGCATCCAAGTTGCTGACAAGAATAATATACTGAAGACTGGAAAAGAAAATTGAGGGTGTGTCAGATGACGATCAGTATGGCCTTAGCAAAGGCAGAGGTACGAGAGAGGCAATTCTGACGTTGTCGCTGATAATGGAAGCAAGTCTAAAGAAAAATCAAGACATGTTTAAAGGATTTGTTGATCTACAAGAAGCGTACGACAATGTAAAATTGTGCAAGATGTCCGAAATTCTGAGAAAAGTAGGGGTAAGTTATAGGGAAGGACCTGTAATATACAGTATGTACAAGCACCAAGAGCGAATAATAAGATGGAACAACCAAAAACGAAATGTTCGGATTAAAAAGGGAGTAAGACAGGGATGTACTCTTTCGCGCCTACTGTTCAATCTGTACATCGAAGAAGCAATGATGGAAACAGAAGGAAGGTTCACCAGTGGAATTAGTATTCAACGTGAAGGGTAACAATGATACGAGTCGCTGATGACTATCCTGAGTGAAAATGAAGAAGAATTACATGTTCTGCTGAATGGAATAGAAAGTCTAATGAGTACAGGATATAGATTGAGAGCAGATCGAAGAAAGACTAGCGCTGGCAGAAAGGGCATTCCTGGCCAAGGGAAGCCTAGTAGTATCAAATATAGGTCTTAATTCGAGGAAGATATTTATGAGCACAGCATTTTATGACAGCGAAGCATGAACTGTAGGAAAAACGGAACAGAAGAGAATCGAAGGAATTGAGATAGGGTGCAACAGACGAATAATGAAAATTAGCAGGATAAATAAGGCTAGGAATGTGGAGGTTCTGTGCAGAATCGGAAAGAAAAGGAATAAGTGGGAAACACTGACAAAGAAAAGGGACATGATGGTAAGACACCTCTTAAGACATCAGGGCCTGCTAGTAGAGGGAGCTTTAGAAGGCAAAAACCTTAGAGGAAGACAGAGACTGGAATTCGACCAGCAGATAATTGAGGACGTAGCTTGCAAGTTCTTCTCTGAGCTTGGCACAGCACAGAACATCGTGGCAGGACGCATCAAACCAGTCAGAAGGCTCATGACTCAAAATGATTCACCATCGCCTTGCGCTCTGGAAAGTGCGGTATCATAGTATATTCCCGGAGAATAGTGAGATAGAATTCCTGAGTCCGTCGCCGCCATGCTGCAGTCTTCCTTCCGTAACCAACCGACGTCTTGTGTAGGGCAGGCTTTGCGCAGGGCACCCTCCAAGGTAGGGCAGATTGATAGGCATCACGGTGTCGACGAAAAGCTGTCCACGTTGTCTCGATGAGCTGCCGGAAGTCGGGTGAAGTGAGGTGGATCGTGTTCAGTTTCCTTTTTGCGGCAGAGACTGATGGCGCAGATACATGTGTCATGGTCAAAGAAATCAACGGGCCAGACTTCAGCAGCCTGCATCTCATTGACAATAGCGGGGGAGACGTAAACACGATCGATTCAGGTGGAGGAATGGCTAGAGAAATGTGTACACTCCGGACGATCGCCATGAACATGCTCCCAAGAATCATCCAGTCTGAGGTGCGGGAAAGGTGCTAGCGCCACGCACGGAGAGTGACATTGTAGTTCTTCTTTGGGTGCCTGGGTGCAGCTGAAATTGCCTCCCATGATCAATGCATCCTGTCGACCCAGGAAGAGAGGTGTGACTGTCTCTCAGAAGAAGGCGGAACGTTCACAGCGGCGATCGGAACCAGATGGAGCATAAGCAATGGCGTTCCTCACGCCAATAACCGTGAGAACCATAACTGTGGCACCATGAAGATACGCAACTGCATCAGAGAGGATACTGTCACGTAAGAGGATCGCCACCCCACTTTCAGTAGGGGAAGCATGAAGGACATGTGCTGTAAAACCACGGGAAGTCCAGAAACTGGCAACGTGCACCTACTGAAGGAGAGCAATGTCAGCGCCAGCGGAATACAGCATGTCATTGAGTAAAGCCGGTTAGTGGTGTACGCGAATGGTGTTGATATATACCGTGGCTATGTGGTAAGCCTGGAAAGCTGCCATCGACAGTAGGACGGGCGATTTAAGCGTCGGGGAAGCACGGGGAACTCTCTGTTCGGCGCCCATGGAAGGGCACATCACTGTGATGGGGAAGGAGCCAACTCCACCAAGGGGGGTTACATCGCTCTGTGCACCTCAAAAATGTCCATCCTGAGCATCCAGGCCATCCGCTCAAGAGACAGACATCTTACCAGGTCGGTTTAGTGGAACACTAACAGAGGTGTGCCCACAGGTAGCGTCAGACACAGATAACGTGGCAACTACATCAGGTGCAGGCGGAGGAAGGTGGGTGTCAAGAGGTGGATACTGACTGGAGATGGAGGCGGGAAAGGACATCACTTCTTCAGGTCTCATGGCGTCAGGAGACAGCGCACCATCAGTGGCAGCTTCGTCGTCCTATGCAGACTTCCGATGGACGCAGTTCATCAGAAGGAATACGGCGTTGTCTCTTCCGTTTCCTCGGCGACAGTGGCTTCCTAACGTGCTGGATCGTGTCAGGTGGCGGGCGACATGTGGCCAGATGGCAGAAAAACCTAAGTAGATACAGCTCCATGATCAACAACCATGGGGTCGGGACAGACAGCTTGTGCCTGCAGACGCTCATAGTTCTTTTGTAATGTCTCGGGCAAGAGTGTAGGAGAGACAGATGAAACGTCCATCGCGTCGTCGAGAGGAGTCGACGCCGGTACCGACTGGTTCAGAGGGAGCTAGCAGGCAGCACCGCCGAAGACGCGTATGGCAAAGGTGACAGGCAGGAAGAGCGACGTTTCCGATCGGCATATTAACCAGTCTACGTCGGAGATATTCATAGTGGGCATGGCCTTCCTGTCCACAACCTGAACGGGTGTGTGGCTGGCCATCTTACATGACTACAGTCCTGCAACTGGTAGTAACCAAACAGGAAGGCAAATGTTTCCGTATTTCAGTTTTTACCTGAAGAACAGCACTGAGGACCAGAAATGTTCCGAACGTCTTCCACGTTTCAGCCACGCGACTGACGACGTTGCTGTAAGGTATAAAGGCGGCCATCGCAGCGTCCGACGGTACTCCAAAAGAGTGTTCGAAAACACGCAACGTTCGGAGGCCAAAACCAGCATCATTAAGCACTGCACTGCATATATGACCGTCAGAGCTTCGGCACTTGAGAGTGTTAGCGCGGCGCCGCACAACTTAGGCGCAAAGATCGTAATTTGCCAGCTTTATGTACACAGTAGTATTAAGGGTCGAAAAACGAATTCCGAGAACATCTTGAAGCGGGAGACGCATCTGGTGCCGTACAGAACGTTCTACTTCATACGCCTTCGGTCGTTCGTGATCCAGTGGAAAAGTTCATTTAATTATGCCTTGGCGGTAAGAAACCTCCATGATGATAAATGAAATCGACTCTGACACAAGCCGCTACGCAGAAGTAAACGAACGAGCGTCCTCCCGCAAGCAGCACACAGGCGGGATGTAAACAAAGCGTGCGCGTCACAGCAATGCCAACGGCTACCCAAGCCAGACCTGCAAACCGACTTCACGGCTTCCTTTCTGTCAGTACCTCATCTACTATATTCCAAACTTCACAGAAGCTCTTTTGCGAAACTTTCAGAATTAGCATCCCTGGAAGAAATGATATTGTGGAGACACAGCTTAGCCACAGCGTGGGGACGTTTACAGAATAAGATTTTCACTCTGCAGCGGGGAGTGTGCATATGCGAAACTTCCCGGAACTTTAAAACTGTGTGCGGGACCGAGACTCAAACTCGGGACCTATGATTTTCGCAGGCAAGTTCTCTACCGAATGAGCTAACCAAGTACGACAACGACCTCCCCTCATAGCTTCAGTTCCGCCATTACCTCGTCTCCTACCTCCGAAACTTCACCGACGCTCTTCTGCGAAACTTGCAGAACTAGCACTCCTGGAAGAAAGGATACTGCGGATACATGGCTTAGCCAGAGACTGGGGGATGTTTGTACAATGATATTTTCACTCTGCAGCGGAGTGTGCGCAGACATGAAACTTCCTGGCAGATTAAAAATACGTACCGGACCGAAACTCGAAATTGGGGCTTTTGCCTTTCGCGGGCAAGTTCTCTGCCAACTGTGCTACCCACGGACCGCCGAGGATCCGTTCTCACAGCTTCATTTCTGCTATATCTCCGCAATATCTTTTCTTCCAGGATTGACAGCCCTGCAATGTTCCAGACGAGTTCCTGTGAGGTTTGAAAGGCAGGATACGAGGTACTGGCAGAACTAAGGCAGTGAGGTCGCTTCGTGAGTCCCGCGTGGGTAGCTCAGTTGGTAGAGCATTTGCCTACGAAAGGCAAAGGTCCCGATTTCGAGTCTCGTTCCAACACACAGTTTTAATCTGCCAAAAAGTTTCAATGTATCATTTTCTCACTAATTAACTATCCTTTTACTGAAACTAGATTGAACTTTCTTAACATATAACTTTGCTCTGATTAGTAAGATACCAGTCCAAGTTGGGGCTTCAATATATAACGAGATTATCTTTCATTGAAGCTAGCTTTTAATACCACAAAACTGATTGTGAAGCAGCTGTCGACTCACTGCGGACGCCGACACATCTTGATCCAATACTCTGAACAGAAGAAATAATCACTCGGATGTGATTAGGACTCCAGGCATTCTAGACTCGCACGTAACGTGGTTTAAGGTACCCAGTCATTATTAACAGCCTATTCCATGTCGCCAAGCAACTGTTAGTGTGTGTCCAGAATGTCTGTGTGACACCGTGGGCTCAGCAACCTCTTTAACGGACATACCTTCAGGAGAAAGTTTCCTCAAACACCAGCAGTTCCAGGCTATACAACTGGGAAAAAAATATTCATAGCCTGTCATTTTCGTTCTTAATTTTAAGGCAATCTTATCTAAAACGTGGAATGAGGGACCAGAAATACATTTTACGATACCATACACGCAAAAAGAGTCGGCTTTGTAGGCTGCAACAACTTCTGAATCCTTCAACTTTTGACCAGTTTGTACAGGAGTATCTTGCGAACTCTTGGTCAGATCATGTCCACGCTGGCTTCAAACGTGAAGTGTTCGATCTCGAGATATACAGCCCGGAAGAGGGCAGTCTCAGAAAATATTTTGAGAAGTAATTACGAGAAACACGCTACTGGGACAACCCAGAAGCACACAAAGATATCATACGAATACAGAAGGGCAACTTTTGATCGGCATTCGTTAAAAACTGATCCACGCACAGGAAGACACTGGGAAAATTTTTTGTCTGTAGTAGATTTGTTAGTTTTGATTCAGAAGGACGCCAGGAATCTTAATGCAAACGTTGGCGCAGCAACATTGCATTTCGCGATCATCAGCAACAATCGTCGCCTCGGGCATGGACGTGTGTGATGTCCTTAGGTTAGTTAGGTTTAAGTCGTTCTAATTTCTAGGGGACTGATGACCTCATAAGTTAAGTCCCATAGCGCTCAGAGCCATTTGAACCATTTTTTCTTGAACAATGGACGTAATCGCGTCGCTTGCCGCAACGGCGTCCCGTCACCGCCTGGCGCTAGAAATGAAACCGGACGCAATCCAGTACAAAACGTTTGAGGGTTTACGGGGCTAAACAGAAATGCCCAGCATCGGCAGTATCCTGGATATGAGACGGGTGGGAATATGTGAATCAGAGGTACTGGAATCCTTCAAACAACGGAAAGCATTGGCAACAGAATTTTCCCTAGCCACCACCTACACAGGATGCGAATGGTAACCGCAATAGTCCAGTAAAGTACTGCGAACCACCTCCTGTTTGGCCACTGTAACATTCCGAACCTGGAAGAGTGGTTGGGGTCACTGAAGAACGGCGTGTAATCTCTAATCAGTCAACAAACTAGAGGGGGTGTTGTCCTGCTCCCGGATATCGACAGCGCAGTGGTACTGGGGCACGTGCCATAACGTAGCTGTAAACATGTCATGCTACAACGACGCGGAATTACGTGAAGATCCAGTGTCACCCACGGAACAGTTTGAAGACCAGGTTCAGGCTGCAGTCAACGCTATTGTCGGTAGAATACGAACAACGGTACTAATAGGTCCAGGAGCAAAAATTAAGATCTTGGCGAGTCATTTCTTCGAATTAATCTGCGAGGCTGCTATGTTGTCGGTGCAGAGCTGTATAGTTTCGGGGGCTTCTGGCGCCCATACGTAGATGGTAGAAAAACAGGTAGAGGTAGCGTTAAGATTTGAGAACTGAGCCGGTGAGTGCACGTTTTTCATTGTGAAGAAGTTGTCTGTGACACTCTTAAAAGGCATGGAATTCCTACGAGGGGCAGCAGGAGCGCGCGTGCATGTGTGTGTGTGTGTGTGTGTATGTGTGTGTGTGTGTGTGTGTGTGTGTGTTTGTAAGAACCGATTTCCGAAATCGAACTTGTCTATTGAATATTGGGGGGAAAGTGTGTTAAATTTAGTTCGTACTTGAGCGCGTCGGGACAGACTCTTCGAGAGTCTTTAGGAGAGGTGGAACGCCCTATCCCGATAATGTTAAATTTAGTGCCTTGGCTTCCCTGTATTTCAGGAACCGTTGTATCCATTGACATGAAACCTTTACAGAACGTTAAACAGTATGCTCTGAGTCTGCTGAACTACAATCACTGCATTTCAGCCACTGCTTTCGGAAATAAAATTGTTTAATTACACGGTTAAATTTTTGTATGCTTTTTTGTACGTTATCTTAAATACTTTTAATTATAAATAACATTATGTCCTTCTTTTAGTTCGGTAGAGTCAGGATATGTATATTATTAGACTCCCTGAATGTTTGAAAACTCTACTCGAAGTTGTTTCTGAGCTTTAAAGAAAAATGCAACAGAAAATGTAAATTTGAGGAACGGCAGCTAAAGTTTCAAACGACTGTAACTCACTTAATATATGCTTAATTTTATTTTATTTTAGACACACAAGAGTACCCTGCACCATATTTTATATCATTCTCGTGATCTGTTTTCATTCTGGACTCCTTAGTGGCCAACTGTGTTGCATAATCTACTTTATCAATGCGAACCATGTCCATCAGCTCGAGTTCTCTGATGCAGTTTTCTCCAGGATTAATTCCCTTATGCTGTAGCACTTTCACCCTACCAATGTTGCCATCATTAAAAGCAATAACAGCATCACTAACCCCCTACTTTAGTGTCTTCATTCCAACAAAAATATATTTGGCAAGCCAGTCCATATAACATTATTGAACAGCTCATTGGGATTTTGAGTCTGACCATGCAGACACTTCTTCGGTAATACAGGACTTGCCAGGTCTCTGTTAATAGGTTTGATGATATCCATGACCGCTGCTGGGATGGAATGTTTATAGCAGCATGAGCTGTTTGCGTACTGCGCATTGCGGTAATTGCACCATGAATCAGCTCCAATTGGGCAAAGGTGGTGTACTGGTTTTTCATCAGTTGACAGTCTGTGGAAGAAGGTAGCCCATACTGCCTGCTACATTCTCAACAAATTCTCAGTATTATTTCTAATGGCCATCCCATAATACTACTGCAGGTAATCAATCATTGTCTCTCAGCCTGCGTCTTACGTTTTTACCATGAGAAAGTTTCTTGTCCCTCAAACTTTGTTTCAACTTCAGCAACCTGGTGCCCATCCTCTTCTTTACATGACCAACACATTCCAGTTTTGTGATAATCTTCTCGCCATAAGGCTGAGGGACTACTACACTGTTATTTGGTTTCCAGTCTCCATCAACTAAGAACTTAGTGTAACACGCTCCCATTTCATCCACAGACCGACTAAAAATTTCAATAGCTGCAGAGGCCTCCATACCATCACTTGTTCCTTCATAATTTATGTCACAGATATGTCGTTCTTCATTTCCTGATTTACACTTACAAAAATGTTTCGTTAAAATCTAGAAATCTATTACCTTTCCAGTGTCCACACTGGTCACAGTAGCAAAAGATTTCTTGGAACTGTAGCCAAGCTTCTGCCAAGTGCCATCAAAAGCTTCTGGTATGTAAGTTATACCATTATTTACTTCAACATCTTCGTTTGGAGCACCCTCCTTTGACTCACATAACACAGATTCCACAGCAGCTCCAATAAATCCTGCATACTTATCGATTTTACAAGCTGGGCGTGGCATATTCGTAACGTCGAACATTGTATCTGCTGCAGTGTATCCTTTGCCAATAGCTCTCAATCCATAAAACCACCAGTCATTTACTTCAAAATAATTATCAGAATTCCAAAATGAATTAGTATATTTACAACAGGCAAAGTTAATGATAAGTTTCTTGGCTAGTCCATTTGATACCTCACTGTCGTCATGTAAATTAACTGAATGTGTACATATATCACCTGACACCTTTGATAGGATCTGTAAATCTATTAGAATATAATCTAACCTACTATTTGCATCACTTTCGTTTTTAGAAAACTGTGTATCAGAACGTTTTATTCTAATCTTCGAGGGCTAATGGCTGTTTCTTGACATACTGACGAGTTTGAATGTATTACGTTGTCTGTAACTTCACACGACACATGTTGAACACAATGTTTACCTTTGTTTGAAAACCTGTTACAATGAAACCCACGTTTCTTAAAAACACTTCGTTTTAGCTTCATGCTTTACTTTTTGAGGGATTTACCAATCTATTCGTCACTTTTCCTCAGAAAAACGTTAGCACTTCCACATGCAACGCGTGTTTATACTATGAAACGATACGATACTGTTTTTGATAGTGCTACTAATACAAACACATAATTTAACCTTTATAATACGGCAGTTCACAGAGTTCTATATAAAAAAGTACCGATTTCATTAGATCTTACAGTAATGCACGTAAAAATTTTAACATTTTCACCTGGTGTAGATTATATTTAAGAAAATAAAATAAAATACTTCCCATGTGGGTTTATAAGTGATATATATATATATATATATATATATATATATATATATATATGTGTGTGTGTGTGTGTGTGTGTGTGTGTGTGTGTGTGTGTGTGTGTGTGTAATTTTATTCGGAAAATTGCATATTTTATAATGTGATAAAAATCCGAAAATGTGAAAAAAATTTCCCTTGTAACTCCCGTTAAGTTAACAATAGTAGCCAGTAAGGTGCTGTAGCCAGAGGGCGACATTGTTGACTAGTCACGTTACGAGTCTGTGTTAACGAATGTAGAAACCGGTTTGCCTGATAACAGTAAGATTTACGCGAAGGCCGAAGAATCTGGGTGCCTTATAAAGTACCAAACGGCTGAAATGGCCGTGTTATACTGTCATTTGTTAACGTTTCCTCCAGTAAACCTGGACATGAATGATGCTACGTATATCATATGAATGTTGTTCCCCATGACACCTTTTCATCCCAGAACTGTTCCAACCCGTGAACGTAAAGGAATACACTGAAGCAGAAGATACCTAGGATGACGTTATGCGGGTGTTGTTGTATGATTGTATATATGTGTATATTGTCCTATGATGTGATGTGTTATTTTTGTTTCGTAATGAACTATGAATGGATGCTGCCCGATGTGCAAGCCCCACAGATTTAAAGGAAATGTAGTATATAGACGAATGGGTCACGTGAAGTAAAAGTAAGATAAAAGCATTATTTATTCCCATGTTTCAAGGAAAGTTGATTAAGATAAAGATTGCTGTTTATTTCGAAAGATTGAGTGATCATAACTACGACCATAGAATCCAGCCCTTGACTTAATTTAGCTAGGTAAAGAAGAACAGACATAGTTAGTAGGCCATCTAGTGCTTTTTCTGTAAATTTTCTACGTTGTGAATAACGATTTAGGATTTAGGTTTATTCCATTACTTATAAAAGAAAAAGTCTCTTCAGCAAAAGCCTAAACAAGCGAAAAAATTTAAAACCCATAAACTGTCCTGTGTCATAATCCATTGGTTATACAAAGATATAGTGCAAAACGCTAGCTAGAACCGAAAATCTTTTGTCAATAGCTGATTACTGTGTGTACACTAAAAAGAGAGAGCGAAACTTACGCACAGGGACGTTATTTAATTTAAGTAGCAAGGCCACGCAAAAGATTTCTTGGATTGCAGATTATTATAATGCATTTCTGGTTTACCAAATGACTTGTCTCCTTCTTATAGTACTGTTTCAGCTGCTTTCTTCGTACTTAGAGTGAGATGGTCTCAAAAGGCCAACGGATCCAGGGATTGCTTTTGTAAAAGTTTATGTACACGAAGTAATGAGTGATTTTCTTTTATGCCTTGACCATTTGTGTCATTCGCGTTCTTTGTAATTTTCTATTTTGCATCGCATTCCGAAAGGTAAGTTACCTACAACCGCGATATGTGCGCGTATAGAAAGCCTGGTGTCCTAACCCCTTCAGTGTAATTATTTCTATTAATCAGATCGCTGGGCCCACATCTAAGTGCCTGACAGGTATATTACACAGCTGGATACACAGTCAATATGTAACAATATTAACACTTAAAAATCTATGTGTATCTTATTATTATACTCTGTAAAAAAGGCATGATTCTGTGAAAGAGCTTTGTACATAGAGATTGTTACGAGCCAGGGACGAGAATGAAAGAAATGATAGTTCTGGTGAAGAATACGACGAGTGCGTAAATGCAAAACGCTGTACTTCAGCGTGACACTTTTGATGAACGAAATGGGCGTGCTATAACGCTGTGCGAAGGAAACTGTATCACCGATGTGAAAATAGAGTGCCAGTGAGAAATGTGAATGTGCACAATGAAGGGGTGCTCACGCCTACACAGCAGTAAGTAGAGTGGATAAGAGAGGTGACTGCGTCGGTAACAGGAAACCCTGTGAATCTGTAGGACACTAGTAACGCAGACGGTGTTGAAAAGCTCACACTCTACGGCTCTGTGTAGTACTCCACGAAGAGGTGGTTGTGGAAATTGACAGTTGACAATAACTGTTGCAGAGATGTGTTAGTATGTGGACAAGTTTCAACTTCTCGCTGTGCGTGGGATATATCTGTCTGTCATAAAAGGACACTCCTGTAGTGATTTTGGCGAAACCTTGCAGAAGGACAGCTCTCGCAAAGCAACAAGCGCGTAGTAGGCCACAGTGGCTGAGGGTACACAAAAGTGCTGACGCGCCCTAGTCGATACTAGGCAGCCAGTAAACAACGATACGCCGCAGTCGACGCTCAGTTTCTTGCATTAGAATTTTATAGTTGACTATGCGGCCTCAAACGCAGATGAATTGTATTGACTGTGACAACGGCCGCGAAAGCCTACGTTTCCACATGAAAGAAAGTTGGCAACATATTTCTACATCTGAAAACCAATGTCTATTGGGGCAGTCGCATACCGGACATACGAGGATATCAAGTCTACTTTGAATTTTATTCTGTCAAATATTTCTCAATTCAGAAACGATTGCCTTCTCATTTGAAGACATCAGGGCTGTTTAGCAGTATACCCTGATGGAAGAAATGTCAGAACACAAAGAAGGAGTTCAGTCACACAAAATAAAGCTGGTAAGAGTGATTCTACGCCTGAAATTCAATTTCTATTGAAATTTGGGGCCGGTCGCGTATGACCGGTGTTAATAGCGCTACTATGAGGAAGTAAATCAAGTCTGCTTTAAATACGCGCTGAAACTGCCGTGGGCGTTAGTTTCCTTTGAGACTGGACGGTTCAAGTCAGTTACGAATGCTTTTGAGGCGACAAAGACGTCATTATCAACACCTCAATGTGTTTGAACGATGTGGTGTAATTGGACAACGAAGCTCGATGTTCCTTCTACGATGTTACAGAAATCCTTGGCAGGAATGTTGTTGTTGTTGTTGTGGTTTTCAGTCTTGAGACTGGTTTGATGCAGCTCTCCAAGCTACTATATCATGTGCAAGCTTTTTCATCTCCCAGTACCTACTGCTTCTGAATCTGCTTAGTGTATTTATCTCTTGGTCTCCCTCTACGATTTTTAGTCTGCACGCGGCCCTACAGTACTAAATTGGCGATCCCTTGATGCCTCAGAACATGTCCTACCAAGCGATCCCTTCTTATAGTCAAGTTGTGCCCCAAACTCCTCTTCTCCCCAATTCTATTCAATACCTCCTCATTAGTTATGTGATCTACCCATCTAATCTTCAGCATTCTTCTGTAGCACCACATTTCGAAAGCTTCTATTCTCTTCTTTTCTAAACTATTTATCGTCCATGTTTCACTTCCATAAATGCGACACTTAAATCAATACTCGATGTTAACAAATTTCTCTTTTTCAGAAACGCTATCCTTGCCATTGCCAGTCCACATTTTATATCCTCTCTACTTCGACCATCATCAGTTATTTTGCTCCCCAAATGGCAAAACTCCTTTACTACTTTAAGTGTCTCATTTCCTAATCTAATTCCCTCAGCATCACCAGACTTAATTCGACTACATTCCATTATCCTCGTTTTGCTTTTGTTGATGTTCATGTTATACCCTCCTTTCAAGACACTGCCCATTCCGTTCAACTGCTTTTCCAAGTACTTTGCTGTCCCTGACAGAATTACAATGTCATCGGTGAACCTCAAAGTTTTTATTTCTTCTCCATGGATTTTATTACCTGCTCCGAACTTTTATTTTGTTTCCTTTACAGCTTGCTCAATATACAAATTGAATAGCATCGGTGAGAGGCTACAACCCTGTCTCACTCCCTTCCCAACCACTGCTCCCCTCTCATGTCCCTCGACTCTTATAACTGCCATCTGCTTTCTGTACAAATTGTAAATAGCCTTTCGCTCCCTGTATTTTACCCCTGCCACCTACAGAATTTGAAAGAGAGTATTCCAGTCAACATTGTCAAAAGCTTTCTCTAAGTCTACAAATGCTAGAAACGTAGGTTTGCCTTTCCTTAATCTTTCTTCTAAGATAAGTCGAAAGGGTCAGCATTGCTTCGCGTGTTCCAACATTTCTACGGAATCCAAACTGCTCTTCCCCGAGGTCGGCTTTTACCAGTTTTTCCATTCGTCTGTAAATAATTCGCGTTAGTATTTTGCAGCTGTGACTTATTAAACTGATAGTTCGGTAATTTTCACATCTGTCAACACCTGCTTTCTTTGGGATTGGCACTATTATATTCTTCTTGAAGTCTGAGGGAATTTCGCATGTCTCATACTTCTTGCTCACCAGATGGTAGAGTTTTGTCAGGACTGGCTCTCCCAAGGCCGTCAGTAGTTCCAATGGAATGTTGTCTACTCCTGGGGCCTTGTTTCGACTTAGGTCATTCACTGCTCTGTCAAACTTTTCACGCAGTATCATACCTCTCATTTCATCTTCATCTACCTCCTCTTCCATTTCCATAATATAGTCCTCAAGAACATTGCCCCTGTATAGACCCTCAATATACTCCTTTCTGTTTTCCCTTCTTTGCTTAGAGCTGGGTTTCCATCTGAGCTCTTGATATTCATACAAATGGATCTCTTTTCTCCAAAGGTCTCTTTAATTTTCCTGTAGGCAGTATATATCTTACCCCTAGTGAGATAAGCCTCTACATCCTTGCATTTGTCCTCTAGCCATCCCTGCTTAGCCATTTTGTACTTCCTGTCGTTCACCTTTTTGAGTCGTTTGTATTCTTTTTTGTCTGCTTCATTTACTGCATTTTTATATTTTCTCCTATCGTCAATTACATTCAATATTTCTTCTGTTACCCAAGGATTTCTACTAGCCCTCGTCTTTTTACCTACTTGATCCTCTGCTGCCTTCACTACTTCATCCCTCAGAGCTACCCACTCTTCTTCTACTGTACTTCTTGCCCCCATTCCTGTCAATTGTTCCCTTATGCTCTCCCTGAAAATCTGTACAACCTCTGGTTCTTTCAGTTTATCCAGGTTCCATCTCCTTAAATTCCCACCTTTTTGCAGTTTCTTCAGTTTTAATCTACAGTTCATAACCAACAGATTGTGGTCAGAGTCCACATCTGCCCACGGAAATGTCTTACAATTTAAAACCTGGTTCCTAAATCTCTGTCTTACCATTATATAATCTATCTGATACCTTCCAGTATCTCCAGGACTCTTCCATGTATACAACCTTCTTTCATGATTCTTTGTATTCAGGAACGTAGCCACTGTAAATGATTGCTGGAAGAGGTTGTCACGAGAATAAGCAATACGAGACACAGATGGCACCACAGTAAGACGAGACGAACTGTCACAAATTGGTTACCTCAAGGGCACCTCTCAACATTCTGAGATCAAATGCTAATCGTTTTAATGTATCTTGCAACCATTCAATGCAAGATATTTTACAGATAATTTCATCATTGGTTCCGAATAATGATGCTGCTGGTCTTTGCCCGTGTCAGACACCGGCACCATTTTTAATAATTAGATGTTTTACCAATCTTACAATGACGACTTGGCCTCCCGGAGAAATTATATGTGTAAACTAAAACTTAAAATAAAAATAGAGGTGCAATTCGTCATAGGTGATTGACGAGGGCCTCATGACGATAGCCTGCTCTTCAGCAGCCGCCGATTCGATGCCCGCATCCCAGTAACGAGCTCAAAGTCTCGCAATACCTGAATATTCATATGACAGAAAAGTACGGGAGGAAATTAAATAGTATTTACATATGATCATACACTACTACTACAGAAGATTTCAAAGAGACAAATATCTACAATCGATAGTGAGAAAGGAGCATATTATTTACCTGGTGAATTACGACATTTAAGTTGTAACGTAAACAGATATTATTCAAGGTGACAACTATATGAACATCTTTTTATGTACCAGTCTTCGGATTTGTCTGATGCGGCCCTCCACAATATCCTCTCCCGTGCCAACCTTTTCATCTCAGAGTAGCGCTTGCAACCTACGTCCTCAATTATTTGCTGGATGTATTCCAATCTCTGTCTTCCTCTGCGGTTCTTAGCCTCTACAGCTCCATTTACTAGCTTGGAAGTTATAGCCTGATGTCTTAACAGATTTGTTATCATCGTGTCCCATCTTCTTCTCATACTTTTTCATATATACTTTTCTCGCCGATCTCAAATGATGCGATTTTCTTCTATTTCGGTTCTCCCACATGTTTCATGCTGTGCTACCATCATACAATCTTGTAAATTTCTTCCTCAAATTAAGGCCGATGTATGATAGTAATAGATTTCTCTTGGGCAGGAATGTCCATTTTTCCTGTGCTAGTCCGCGTTTTATGTCCTCCGTGCTCCGTCCGTCAGGGGTTATTTTGCTCCCTACATAATAGAACTCCTTAACTTCGTCTAGTACGTGATCTTCAATATTAATGTTAAGTTTTTCGCTGTTCTCATTTCTGACACTTCTCTTTACTTTCGTCTCCCTTAGATTTACTCTCATTTGATATTCTGTACTTATAAGACTGTTGATTCCATTCGAAAGTTCCTGTAATTCTTCTTGTCTTTCCCTCAGGATAGCAATGTCATTAATGAATCTCATCATTAATCTCCTGTCATCCTGAATCTTGGAAACAGTCTTGAGCATTTCTTTTATTGACATCATTGCTTCTTCGATGTTGGGATTGAACAGTAGGGCCGAAAAACTGCATATCTGTCTTACACACTTTTTTAATCCGAACACTTCGTTCTTGATCTTTCACTCTAATTATTATCTCTTGGTTCTTGTACGTATTATACGTTATCCTCATTCCCTAAAGCATACCCTTGTTTTTATCAGAATTTCAAAAATCTCGAACAATTTTGTATTTTCGATCCCTTTTTCCAGGCCGAAAAATCTTAAGAATGTGTCTTGATCTTTTTTCAGTCTAGCTCTCATTATCAACCGCAACGTCAGAAATGCCTCTCTGCTGCCTTTACCTTTCCTAAAGCCAAACTGTGCTCCAACTAACAGATGTTCAAGTTTCTTTTTCATTCTTTTTACTGTTGTCAGAAACTTAGATGTATGAGCTGTTTAGTTGATTGTGCGATCTATAAATTCTGATTCCAATACTGGATCCCTTTACTCTTCCCTGTCGACTCCTGATTCTTCTTCCATCAAACAGTTCCTTCCCTCAAAGAAGCCTTCGCCGTATCTTTCCACATATCCACTCTCTCTGTCTCCTCTGCTTATAATAGTGGAATTCGGATTGCAGTCTTCATGTTATCGTCCCTGCTTTCAGTTTCAGCGAAACTTTTTTTCACTTTTCTATATGCTGCGTTAGTCCTTCTTACAATACTTTATTTTCGATCGCTTCACATTTTTCATGCACCTAAATTGCTTTGGTGTCTCTTCACTTCCTATTTGTTTCGTTCCTGAGTTACTTGTATTTCTGTATACATAAATTTCCCTGCACATGATTCTGTTTCCTTCTTTCGTTGATTAACTGAAGTATTTCTTCTGTTGTCGGCGTCTACTTCGCAGTTAGCTTCCCCTACCAACGTTTTCTTTCCAATTTCTGTGACTGCACTTTTCAGAGTTATTAATTTCTCTTCAACTAAACTGCCTACTGAGCTATTTCTTATTGCAGTATCTACAGCCGCAGAAAGTTTCAAGCGTATCTCGTCATTCCTTGGTACTTCCGTATCCAATTTATTTGTTTCTTCCCAACTAGTCTCTCAAACTTCAGTATATCCCTCACCGTCAAAAACTTGTGATCTGAGTCTAAATCTGCTCCGGGGTACGCCTTACAAGCCAATGTCTTGTTTCGGAATATCTGCCTGACCATGACGTAATCTAACGGAATCTTCCTGTATCTCCAGGTCTTTTCCAAGTATACTTCCTCCTCTTGTGACCCTTGGACACAGTAATACTAACTGATATTTCTAGAAGAACTAAATTAGTCTTTCTTGTCTCTCGTTCATACTACCAAACGTAATTATCATGTAACCCTTACGCCTTCTCCCTCTCTATAACGACGCTCCAATCCCCCATGACTATTAGATCTTCCTATACCTTTACGTACTAAATTACCCGATCAGTATTCTCATACACTTTCTCTATTTTTCGTCCTCTGCTTGTGACGTCGACAGGTTTACCTGAAGTATTGCTGTCGGTGTTGTTTTGGCGTCAATTCTTATGAGAACAATCGTATCACTGAACTGTTCACATTAACTTGCACTGCGCCTTACTTTGCTACTCGTAACACCTCCTACTCTCTTTGTACCACTTTCTTTTACTGTTGATATTGCCCTATATTCCTTACACCCGCAATCTTTCTCTTCTTTCCATTTCACTTCACAAATCCTCACTAATTTAGATTGAGATTTGGCATTTCCCTTTTCAGATTTTCTAGCTCCCCTACCACATTCAGTCTTTTGATATCCCGCGCTCCCACTCGTGGAACGTTACCCTTTTGTTGGTTATTCGATCTTTTCTCATGGTCACCTCCCCTTTGACAGTATCGGGGACTAGTACACAGTCGCGGAGAGATCACAATGAAACTTTTCAGTTTTAGGCCACATGTGATATCTATACACACTGCGAGTCGTCGGTGAAATGGTTTCCATTGGCTTGTGCATCTTCATGCCGTGGATCATTGCTGATTTATCGGCCTTTAAGGGGCAGTTTTTCAACCCAAGGGCAAGACAGTTCCCTGAACCTCTGTCCGGTCCTCCGCTGTGTTTGACAAGGTCATTGGGAGGAGGAAGGTGACTTCTAATGTCGGATGTCTTTGGCCACTATTGCTGACGATTTTTATTCGAAATCTAAGCACTGGCGAGGTTCGAACCCGGGACTGATGTTGTTTTCAATACTAGTCAAAGACTCCACCCCAATACCAGAAGTGAATCATCTGACACTCGCAAATTTAGATAAATGTGAAAGTATTCATACTCGAGGAACGCCATGAGAATTTATCGATTTGTCAGTCTCTTACAGGAAAACAGAATGTACTCAATGCCCAAGTTGTGGTTTGTGCCAGAGAGACGAGCAAGTTTAACCTGCATTAAGATTCACACTACAGAAATACCGTTAAGATGTTCAAGATGGAAAGCAGAATTATCTGATAATTTGCTGAAAGCAGTCAATAGGTAGAATGTCTTAGGGACTTTACATGATGGTAGCTGTGTATAACAGTTGCACTCATTGTTAAAAATAAACTGTTTTGTTATTCACGTTACGCGATATAAGAGAGGATTAATCAATTAACAAATATGGAAGCAAGTCCTCAAACAAACTTATACTGTGCTGCAAATATGGTTCAGCATCAGAACTAATTCATTGTATGGACTCATAAAAATTCCTATTAAACAGCCTTTTCAGTATAAATCTCTTGACTGGTAATTTAAGTAAAAGCAGTGATAACCAACTTTACAATAAGAAAAGCTTAAAAAATCCTAACTAAAAGTGAAACTTATGCTAGACATCGTTAAAGAATCACGATGTAACCACAACTTTGTCCTCAGGAAGAGAGTTCCCTAAAAGCTTTCTAATTGCTATTTTCAGCCGCCGTTGTTCGCCCCTTCTGTACAGCGCTGGGGAGCAGAAGATCATCGGGAAAAGGTGAAAAAAAGGGCCTGATGTTTGCCCAATCTAAAGGAAACTAAAAAAGGGTGGCCATCGTTGTTCTGTACTATGCGTTCACTAGACAAATTTTTGAACAGAAATTCAATGGAAAATATCCACTAGTTTACATAGTGGAACTTAATACGGTGGGTGCTTGCAAATCGCTAAAAGATCTCAATACAACACCAGGCTTCAGGGCATAGTTGAACAGCATTAATTAGAAAATATTAAGTACGATTACCCTGAATGATTTTGGTACAGATGCATATTGAATTGTCTATGCATCCACATATAACAAAGCAAGTTGACGGTGGGGATTACTGAAAAGGGAAAGGTTGCTGATTTCAAACACAAAATTTAAGAATTTGATCCCTGTGAATTCTTTATCCAACCGCTGGAGAGAAATACATTAAAAATAGCTAGAACCTGGACTGCTAGGCAAATTTCAGAGGGGAAACAACGTATTATAAATATAACCGCGTTAACGGGGGCTGAACTTGTCCCTTATAACCGTTTTAGAAAACGGGTACAAACTTAAAATTAAATATGTTGTACAGTTGTTCCCAGTCAAAAACTTTTGAACCTTATCTAAGGTATTGCTTTCCTTCCCTATTTATTAACTTCATTGTTTTCTTTAGATGTTTGTGGAATGTACTAGGAGAAAAATCCTATATTAGTTACTGTGCATCATGATTGGAAAATTCATTTATCACAGAACAGGCAAGTATTTCTCTAATTTTGCGTGTCGTATGAATACATTACATGTAGGCGTAGTGCTATCTTAAGATGCCTGAGTAGGGTAGCAGCAAACTGTGTTTCTCCACGCGACGCCTTTTTGTTGTAGCCCTGAAAGTGCCGGCAGAGAAATATGTGTATTCAGAGGAAGCTGGAAGCTACATAGGCAGTGCCAGAACACTTGGTAGGACCTGCGAAGCCAGACCATTCGCAGAGGATGAATTTTCTGATAGCACGCCACGCTCATTCAGCCGCCTTGGACAGTCGTAATGCTGGCATTACCCTCTTCCTCACTCTTAACTAAACTGCTTACTTGCAATGTGGAACAGAAAAACTCTACCACATGTGTCCACTACACACACGCACACACACACACACACACACACACACACACACGCGCACACACACACACACACAAACCTGCAATAATTAGAAACCACAATTTTAGCCTATGTCGCCTGTCAGGAAAACGATGAAATTTGTATACAGAAATTACCTTTCATTCAAAATTACTACACTGGCAGTTAACAATCTCAGTACCGAGAAGGAGCTGTGTGGCATTACCGAAAGTCGCTCGGATTGTTTGTACAAATTAAATATTATGTTTATTCAAATTTCAAGCCTGTTGCATAAGAATGGAACTAGTAGCGCCACTGTGACGATCCAAGTACGGATGGCTTTAAACACTCGCTATAACGGTAGTGCGCGTTAGTTAGCTTTGAGATTGTGCGTGGTGAATTGATGTTAGTCGAGAATGCCGTTATCAGTACCTCATTGATTTTGACCGAAGCCGTGTAGCTGGGCTACAAGATGCTGGATGTTCCTTGTGCGTTGTTGCTGAAAGACTTGGCAGCAATGTAGCCTTTATACATGATTCCTGGCAGCTGTGGTCATTAAAACGTACGGTCGCAAGAAACCGGACGGCCAAATGGTACTACCGACGGGGAAGAACTTCGTGTTTGGCATATGGCTCTGGCGCATCGTACCTCATCTGCAGCTGTAATTTGAGCAGCAGTTGGCATAACAGTGACATAAATGTTATAAACCGGTTACTTAAAGCACAGCCCTGCGCTAGGTGTCGTGTACTATGCGTTTCACTGACCCCAAACTATCACCATATCCGTCTTCAGTGATGTCGAGCGAGAGCACAATGGAGGGCACAATGGAGGTACGTTGTTTTTTCTGATGAAAGCTGCTTCTGCCTCAGTGCCAGTGTTGGCCGTGCGTTGGTTAGCACGAGGCCAGGTGAGCGCCTGCAACCAAGCTGTTTTCGGCCAATACACAATGGACCTACAACTGGAGTAAAGATCTGGTGCGCAGTTTCGTGCGACAGGAGAACCACTCTAGTGATTATCCCACGCACTCCGACTGCAGATTTGTACGGCAGTCGTGTGATTCGACCTGTTGTAGCAGTAATTCATGAACAGCATCCCAGGGGATGTTTTACAGCAGGTTAACACTCACCTGGATACTGCTGTTGCTCTACAGAGTGTCGAAATGTTGCCTTGGACAGCTTGACCACCAGATGTGTCTCCAGTCAGGCACATGTGGGACATCATCGGATGACACCTCCAGCGCCATACACAACCTGCGTTAACCGTCCCTTATTGGCCGACCAAGTGCAACAGGATAAGGACTCGAACCCACAAACTGACATCCGGCGTCTGTGCAACACATTACATGCACATTCAACATTCTGGTGGTTACACCGGTTATTAACGTACATTTGAGATTTACAATGGCTTATCTGACGCTTACATTAACCTTTCTATTTTAATAATTTATGTCACGTACAAACGTATTCCTGATTTCCATTACTATATGTTATTTACTTTTCCGCGTTGACTTTTTTCCTTCAGTGTGTATAAGCGATAAGTAATGTGATAGGAACGTTATTTACTCGTGAAAAAATAGTTTACAGAGGGTACCACCTGTTTTCTAAAATTGCAGTTGCAGTTGTGATTTGTTACACTGTTTCTCCCACAGTGCATACGAAGCCTCCTACTGGGCTTCAATACATGTTATGTGACGTTACAGGTAGCAAATGGCTATCAGTACACGACCGCACTGCTTGTACAGTAACGTTAAAGGAATCTGCGAGGATCAGAGGAAAGCCTAAATCGTTCAGCCTCGTCGCTCCAGGAAGGCGGATGCCCCGTGCGATAGCGTGCCTCATGGAGGTGAAGCAATTGTGCTTCGATCTGCCGCCAATTTAAATAGCATTCTCCGTGCCTCTGGCATACCATAAATTATACAAGCATGGGAATGTTCGAATATCGATTATCAATTTTGGAGGCACGCCTCGTTCACTTAATGATGTTTACGCTTTGGGAACAGCGACCGCAATTGCGTTATAAATGTGTTGTGATCAGAGAGACATTACGTAAGGGCAATAATGTCATTAAAAACTGCCGCAGCGCGATGGGGCGTCGCACCAGAGGAAGCACAACAACCGCTGTCAGACAGTAGTCATAGAGACTATTACAGATCTTTTGACGCACAGATAACATTAGAGCTTCATTTTGTCGTGGGAAATAGTATCATTATCCAGTGAATTGTATTTCTAGCACCTAAAAGAGTGATAGAGTGCTAGTATTTCATTACCTCTCTTAAATAGCAGCGATAAAGGAAATTATGTCGTTTAGTTTTGACAAAACCAAAACATATATTTTCTCATTTCTGGTAAAGCAAAAAAAAAAAAAACTATCACATAGCTTCTTAAATTTTAGAAAATAAAGGAACGAATAGATGTGATTCTCATTTCAGCTTAGTTTATAATGTAAAATACCTGAAGTAAAATATTTTTATTCCGTAGTTGTTTGGAAACATGACTTCTAGTCAAAATTGAGAATATAGTTCTTTACACACTCTGATTGGTTTCGGGAAACATCCACACAAAATTGAGTCAACAACGATTTTTCAGGGAGGTGGGGATAAGGTTGGAAGCTGCTTGTGATAAACCCACGCTCATAAAATACAATACTATAGAATACACACAGAGTGCACTCTTTCACGCATCGGGATTGCTTGGAGCTTAGGAAACCATGAAAGCGTGTCCATATTACACTTCAGCAAGTAGACGTAGAAAGTAATGAACAAGGTAACTTTACCAGTAAGTGCTAATCAGTGCCGTGTGCGCACAAATTCAATTGATTATGTGGAAAGCAAACATGTGGTCGCCTCTGAGGCTGGTAGTAGTACAAGCTATATGAACGAATATTTTGGTCTGTAAACTAATAAGATGTGGTCTACTGTTAATCGTCACCACCCAAAAACTTAGGTAATAACTGCCATAGAAGTGAACAAATTGGTTTGACACAGCAGCAACTTTCCGCTGCTCATGAGATCCAAGTATCACAAGACACTCCACTGAAACAATGGAGTGCGCCACTGTCATTGCGTTATCCTAGCGGCACCTACGTTACTAACTGACTATTGCGGATCCCGGAACCCAATCCAGTTGTACGTTGCCTAACGACTTCCAAGGACAACATAAGTTTGATTTTCAATACTTCACTTAACTATTTACCGAATTTAAAAATTTAAAATGTTGCCATAATCTACTGAGTAAGAGGTATACTCTTAAAATAAAAGTTTAACACAAGTAAATCAAGCATTACGGTTAGAAACTGTGTGTTCGTCACGAGCCGGTGTAACTGACAACGCACAAGTCTACGGACTCTGTTCGTCAAGTATTTGAGAATGAGGTCACTTAGCGACTTCCAACTAACATTGAAACCTATAAGAAATGTTTCGTTGGTGATACCGCCCTTACGAAATGAAGAATAGAAAAAATTTTATCTTTTACTACATTTCCGTTGTTCATGCAGTGAAACTTCGGCATCAGACATGACGTTTTAATATAATGTTTCTTTACTACGACTCCCTTGACAACACGTTTTGTAGAAAGTATCCAAATATACCTCTCAATGTACTTGCAAAACTATATCGCTGTATGTCACATAATTCAGGAGATACTAGGTCGTAGCCAGTAAGATGCTTACAAAAAAGAGCTTCTCCTTAAAACGGATCGCAGCATAACTTCAACATCAGGCATGGGGTTTTGATTCATTGCTTCCTTACTACCAACTCTGTTCACATCACACTTTCTAGACAGTGTCTATATGTGTCACAGAATGTATCAAAACATGCAAAATTATAGTACTTAGAAGGTGATTAGTAATTTTTGACCATCACGACATTTCCAACATTTCATGCGAGATTCATTACTTGCATTTGATTTTAAAACGAAACGTAGTCTTCATTTGGTTTTGTTTCCAGCACACTGGGTGAAACAGTTGCCAGGATATCAGACCATATGGTGAGTATAGTATGCTGCCTACTCCTAGGCTAACATCGATTTGCTTTACTCATACAAATAGTGATTTCTGCGTTAATGACAGGTATTTGTGCTTAGGTTATATATTTTTCAGTCCCAGTGTGGAGCTTTCTAAAAGTGAAACCTAATCCAAGTCTGTTTCAAATTACCAAGGAAATACAGGGAGAACACACTTTGTTAACGGATGTAATCTTCCTAACGCCGTGTTCTGCGTAAACTTTTCTTGTAAATGCTGATTGTATCCTAAACTTCATTGCATTGTCGCAAGACGTTTCCGATTTAGCGTTGAATGACATATTACCAGTCTCTAATTACAGTGTTACTACCTTCGTCAAACATCATTTTAGACACTCTCTTGTGTATACATTTCTCCGTTTATGTGCTGCAAGTAAACTGCACATGATTGATTAACGTATAATAATGAAGTACCGGGTATGTTCACTACGATAAAAGTTATTTCGGTGGGTACTTACAAGTATTATAACGAAGTACTGTATTTCAGGCCCTCACAGAAAGAGGCGACAAAGTGTATATACCTCTTTACATGCCCTAACAGACCCCAGCTTTATACTCTTCATCAAATGTCGGTGGATAATTTGTTCTGTGGAAGCGTTCAACTGTCTCTATTTCGTCAGAATTCTTCCTGTCTTCAGTTTTTGTCTAACCTCAATTTCAGTACAGGATAACCATTTCTGCTCT
The DNA here is from genome assembly GCF_021461395.2 of Schistocerca americana. Taxonomy (NCBI): domain Eukaryota; kingdom Metazoa; phylum Arthropoda; class Insecta; order Orthoptera; family Acrididae; genus Schistocerca; species Schistocerca americana. Next base: position 191,769,672 of record NC_060124.1, on the reverse strand, counting down.
TTCATAATTGTATAAATGTTAGATTGGATGTGAAACATGTCTTAGTTATCCTTTCTGCTACTTCTCATAGTATTTGTCCCTTATGTTTTAGATTTAATACCTATTCTGTGCTGAATATTCTATGCATCCTTTACAGCATGTTTTCTAAATGTTTCATAAATTTTGGCAGAAGTAGTAGATAAAACACGAAAGAAAATAGGTCTATGAGAATTGACTAGGAAAGGAGCATATAAAATTTTATAAAATTTACTGAATGTGTGCCCTTTGGAAAGGTTTTCATACAATGCTATCTTGCTTTTTTAGCAAAATGAATGGTTCGGCAAAACTAATTTATCAATTCCAAAAATTATAGTAATAGTACAATACTGTTATATATGAATCAGATCCCCTGTCTTTGTAGTATCTTACACAGCAATGCATGATCAATAAATATTAAAATCATTAATATTTGATTTATTTTGTGGCTAAGAGTACTAAATTCAACACAACAATGATTTCCAACTTCAACTTTGATTCACACTTTAATTCTTCTAGTTATAGAGATTCATTCACGCTATACATTCTACCTTGAGATTAAATATCTGCTTGAGGTACAGCAGATATCGCAGAATTCTTTTCAACAATTCCTTACTTATGAAATGATTAAGATCAATGGGTCTGATATGATTTGCGTCAGATAATCTCACATTAAATTCATTAGGTGTATTCCAGTTTGCTTATCTGCAGCCTTAGCAGTAATCCACTTATTTTATACCCCAGCAAACAAGATTAAATAATTTTCTGTATCAACTAAAATCCTCTTTCTCCCTTACATCAAAATGCTTTTCATGTAACGACGTCTTTATGGAATACATTACATGCAATTAATCTCCATCTTTTATAAATTTGTGACTGTATACTGATTCTCTTAAAGAACTGCTGAATTAATTTCAAAATTAAAAGTTTTAGTAATGTCTTGTTTTTTAATAAAATGTCTTTGAAGGTATCCTTTTCTACCCAATTAATAAGATTTTGTTTTTAATTATGTCACACTGGTTTTATGAATATAAATATATATGAAGAGATCACCAGTAGAACTACATATTATAACAAGACGAATCTAAAAAATTGTGTACAGTGTATCCATTCTAATGCAATTCCACTAATAAAGCGCATGGCATAAAATAACTAGTAATTTAAAATGTAGTTAATTGTGTTTTGAAAACATACAACTGGAAGCTTCACTCTTACATTAACTTCGTAACTCTTAACAAATTTCCTTTAAATAAATGAAATTAAAAATAATAATTCCTTAAAACCGCTATAAAACATATTAATGTAAAAGATTCCAGATAATTAATAAGTAAATTTTTCAGAATAGACATGAGATAGGAGTCTACGAACGTATACAAAACCAGAAATTATAATAGCAGGCTTGATGAAAAATACAAAAGGCTATAAAATGATAACTTAAAAATTAAAGCCATCAGAATACTTGTAAAGAAAAGTAATATAGTTAGAAAATACGAAATAACACATTCAATACTATAAAATGATAGCAATTCAGGTTTTTAAACTTAATCTAATGGAATATGATTTGTTTCTCCTTAGCAAGGAGCAAAGTAACCTACCGCTTAAGGAATTCAAGTTATAGTATAGACATAAATAGCCTGTGATGTGTGAAAGAAATTATAATGAAACTAATAATATGAAATTGTTAAAACAACAGTCATACCTCTATGATTACCGCCGTTTCCGGCGACATTTCTAACGACACTGGCGACGTGAACTCTCTTAAAAGCTAGATTATCGTGTTGTTCTTGTATGCTTCTACTGCTGTAATGTGCTCATTGAAAATTCCTGTAATTTCCGGTTACTACAGGTGGTTAGACTCGCGGCGCTTAGCGTTCGACCTCGGTGTCCTAATTCCCATCTCTCGGCTCCTGCAGACCGCAACTGCCGAACGGGCTCCGGAATGAGCAGTAATTGGCGAGGGCCACCGGGCTTTGGAGCTCGAAACGGCGCACGCACGCGGCTGCAGCGTTCCCACGCAGGTCGCACGCAACGCTCGCTACGGGCTGCGATCGCTCTTTTAATCTCTCTGATGCAAATGTCCACCCCTGCAGCCACGTCCCTGGTTTCCGGAGCTTAACTTTATCCACCTGAAAATGTCTTTAACTGGTTTGAGTCATTAGGCACGGGTTAGGCTGCGCAAATTTTATACTAAGGGGTCACATGAAATTTCAGTTAGGGAGAACAGTAACGCACACTAATATTGATTCTAAGAAAGTATTGTCAGTCGGAATAGTACTTAAGACTTTCGGTCAATTACTTTCCACAAAACCTGTTAACGTAGCGCAAAGAGATAGAGGCGAACAAAAAAAAAAAAAAAAAAAAAACAATTAGATTCGTTTAAGAACAGACGATTCCACACTTTGAAGCCTATGTTGATTAAATTATTTTGGGTACGTGATCACATCATGATGTGACAAAACAATCTGCTTTTCGGCTGCTATTCGAGCAGCCAGCGTTAATCATGGTACTACTTGTGGTTTATGGTTACTGTGTTGCAAATATTTTTGGGGCCTATCCCTCCACTTGAAACATAACTCGATGTCCTGATGATAATATGATTTCTATTGGGGATTTCACACGTTGGTAGCCAGTGTCGTTTTATGCTTAAATGTGAAGTGGGGAGACTGGATATAGCTCCGAACAACAGGAGTTAAAAAATACAGTTAGGTATACGAATCAGCTAAAAGCTGACTACGAATCAGAGACATATTAACTTTGAATGAAAATGTAGTGTGAGCCTACAGCAATGACACTTTAAACAAGGGATTTCAGTTAGAGGTGGTTAAGAGATTCTGTGGGAGACATTCATAGTTTTTAGGAGGCAGGTTGTCGCCTACCAAGAGACAGGAATATGGAAGCTAAGAAGGAGTATTGGAAATGGTAATAAATGATGAGAAGTTCTTGTTAACAAACTTTTAAGCTAGTACATACAGGACATAGTGAATAAAACTGTAGGAAAACAAATAAATGTGCTAAGGGAACGGATATCAATGCGAAAGTTTCCACATGACTTTGTCATTGTGAATTTTATGTAAAGAAGACATAGACAATCTCAAAGGAAAGGTTGGCACACTTTGCGGAAGAAAGCTGGTATGGAAGGGACGTAGAATTGTAGAAAGGGGAGAAAGGGATTTGTTAACGTCCAAGTGGGAAAGTACTCGATAGTGAAAGAAGTGAAGTAATCTTCTTGTCTAAGTAGTGTACAGTTCTCAACTTAAAAGAGGTCCCGTCTTTCAGTGGTTTATACTAAATGAATATTGTTGTTAAAATTAATTTTCTGATGTGAGATGGGGAAAAATAATGTTTATATTGTTTCTACGACTGCAGCTGGAGAGGGAGGGCTGTTTGCTGCCTGTACACATAAGTTGTGATACTCAGTGCTGAGCATTGGCTTTTGAACAAGGTTGCATAATTGTGTCGTGTTGTTTCTTAAAATGCGCTTAACTGTTGAATAACACGTATTCGTGATATAAATTTATTTTGCTATGAAATTTTACGATATGTGTGTAGGTGAAAGTTCACGGACAAAGGTGCAACTGAAGCCCCAGTGAAAAGTGTTCTTCAGAATTTAGTTGAAAATGACGTGAAACAGATTCAGTTTTAGACAAGAAACGTGCCAGACAAAGGCCAGTTTTCACGATGAATGTCATTCGAGATATTAAAGCAGTAAACCTTTGCAACCATTATGCCCCACAATGCAGACAGGGGACTACTGAAATCTAATCCGTGCCATGTGCATGTTTTCCATGAGCTGAATAGTGCTGATTATGTCAGAAAGGTTCAGTGGTTCAGTGGTTTAAGAACGTGGATTACCGGTAATCCACACACTTTCACTGAGTCTCCCCCACATTCACAAGAATTGGTGTATGTTTTGAGGTTTGAAAACGACTAATAATAGTACTTATTTTTATGAACTGTAGATGCAGACGTTTACTAAGACATCGTCCAGCAGTTAATTGCCTTACTGGTAGAGGATGAAAGTGACTGCTGGTAGTAACGGGATGGCGTCACTTACCACACAGCTCGATCTTCTATGGAGATGCTACGCGATTGTTATTGTGAAATAATTATTTCGACAGAATTGTGGCCACCATGGTCTTTTGATCTTTGTAGTCCAGACTTCTTTCTGTGGTGCTCCCACCAAAATACGCAACGAGCGAAGTGGTTTGTGCTGGACACTCTAGTCGGTAAGTAGAGGCCATGCGGTAGACTTCAGTTTAGGAACCGCTTGATGAAGATCTGAAATGTACGCCGTATATAACGATTTTAATAAATCTCGATTCTGCGAGGAATGCAGAGAACAGTGTATAGAACGAGTAAATTGAATTGTGACTGTAATTACTACACCGTATTTCGTATACCAGGATCATGTTACGTACTTTAACCGTGTTACCTATGAGTGTGAAGGACTATATTTCTGAGCTGAGACACCTCGTTAGCAGTTTATGGCTTTAGCACATTCGTGGTTTATGTATAAACGAAAAGCCATTCGCATCCGGGTCAACTGCGGATACTCCCTTAGCAGCACAGTGAACTTTAGCCAACTTTCTAATAAACTTCACAGATTCATCTCAAGAACTACGGATTCATAACCTGACTGATACTTCTGTGCAGGGGCAAGGAGATCCTGAGAACACGTCAGGAGGGTGAACAGTTACAGAATATGACAAGGAACCGCTTGAGTGCCAGTTCGCAGAAGGCCAACGATGTTCACGCCATTCAACGCTCCTCGTATTGTCTACCATGGTACCACAATATTGGCTGCTAATGGCAAGATAGGGAGGCACTGGAATTATCCAGTGGCGAGCGCAACATGAAGCTACGGACCGTAGTTGAACTGTGTAACCTCCCCCTCACTTATCGACCTCAATGACTGAAAAGTTAAAGTTAAACCGCGTGTTTTTTTTTTTTTTTTTTTTTTTTTTGGGCATCAGTCTACTGACTGGTTTGAAGCGGCCGGCCACGAATTCCTTTCCTGTGCTAACCTCTTTATCTCAGAGTAGCACTTGCAACCTACGTCCTCAATTATTTGCTTGACCTCCTCTACAGTTTTTGCCCTCTACAGCTCCCTCTAGTACCATGGAAGTCATTCCCTCATGTCTTGGCAGATGTCCTATCATCCTGTCCCTTCTCCTTATCGGTTTTCTCCACATGATCCTTTCCTCTCCGATTCTGCGTAGAACCTCCACAGTCCTTACCTTATCAGTGCACCTAATTTTCAACATTCGTCTATAGCACCACATCTCAAATGCTTCGATTCTCTTCTGTTCCGGTTTTCCCACAGTCCATGTTTCACTACCATACAATGCTGTACTCCAGACGTACATCGTCAGCAATTTCTTCCTCAAATTAAGTCCGGTATTTGATATTAGTAGACTTCTCTTGGTCAGAAATGCCTTTTTTTCCATAGCGAGTCTGCCTTTGATGTCCTCCTTGCTCCGTCCGTCATTGGTTATTTTACTGCTTAGGTAGCAGAATTCCTTCAATTCATTGACTTCGTGACCATCAATCCTGATGTTAAGTTTCTCGCTGTTCTCATTTCTACTACCTCTCATTACCTTCGTCGTTCTCCGATTTACTCTCAAACCATACTGTGTACTCATTTGACTTTTCATTCCGTTCAGCAGATCATTTAATTCCTCTTCACTTTCACTCAGGATAGCAATGTCATCAGCGAATCGTATCATTGATATCCTTTCACCTTGTATTTTAATTCTACTCCAGAACCTTTCTTTTATTTTCATCATTGCTTCCTCGATGTACAGATTGTAGAGTAGGGGCGAAAGGCTACAGACTTGTCTTACACCCTTCTTAATACGATCACTTCGTTCTTTATCGTCCACTCTTATTGTTCCCTCTTGGTTGTTGTACATATTGTATATGACCCGTCTCTCCCTATAGCTTACCCCTACTTTTTTCAGAATCTCGAACAGCTTGCATCATTTTATATTGTCGAACGCTTTTTCCAGGTCGACAAATCCTATGAAAGTGTCTTGATTTTCTTTAGCCTTGCTTCCATTATTAGCCGTAACGTCAGAATTGCCTCTCTCGTACTTTTACTTTTCCTAAAGCCAAAGTGATCGTCACCTAGCGCATTCTCAATTTTCTTTTCCATTCTTCTGTATATTATTCTTGTAAGCAGCTTCGATGCATGAGCTGTTAAGCTGTTTGTGCGATAATTCTCGCACTTGTCAGCTCTTGCCGTCTTCGGAACTGTGTGGATGATGCTTTTCCGAAAGTCAGATGGTATGTCGCCAGACTCATATATTCTACACACTAACGTGAATAGTCGTTTTGTTGCCACTTCCCCCAATGATTTTAGATATTCTGATGGAATGTTATCTATCCCTTCCGCCTTATTTGACCGTAAGTCCTCCAAAGCAGTTTTAAATTCCGATTCTAATACTGGATCCCCTATCTCTTCTAAATCGACCACTGTTTCTTCTTCTATCACATCAGACAAATCTTCACCCTCATAGAGGCTTTCAATGTATTCTTTCCACCTATCTGCTCTCTCCTCTGCATTTAACAGTGGAATTCCCGTTGCACTCTTAATGTCACCACCGTTGCTTTTACTGTCACCAAAGGTTGTTTTGACTTTCCTGTATGCTGAGTCTGTCCTTCCGACAATCATATCTTTTTCGATGTCTTCACATTTTTCCTGCAGCCATTTCGTCTTACCTTCCCTGCACTTCCTATTTATTTCATTCCTCAGCGACTTGTATTTCTGTATTCCTGATTTTTCCCGGAACATGTTTGTACTTCCTCCTTTCATCAATCAACTGAAGTATTTCTTCTGTTACCCATGGTTTCTTCGCAGCTACCTTTTGTGTACCTATGTTTCCCTTCCAAACTTCTGTGATGGCCCTTTTTAGAGATGTCCATTCCTCTTCAACTGTGCTGCCTACTGTGCTATTCCTTGTTGCTGTATCTATAGCGTTAGAGAACATCAAACGTATCTCGTCATTCCTTAGTACTTCCGTATCGCACTTATTTGCATATTGATTCTTCCTGACTAATGTCTTGAACTTCAGCCTACTCTTCATCACTACTATATTGTGATCTGAGTCTATATCTGCTCCCAGGTGCGCCTTACAATCCAGTATCTGATTTCGGAATCTCTGTCTGACCATGATGTAATCTAATTGAAATCTTCCCGTATCTCCCGGCCTTTTCCAAGTATACCTCCTCCTCTTGTGATTCTTGAACAGGGTATTCGCTATTACTAGCTGAAACTTGTTACAGAACTCAATTAGTCTTTCTCCTCTTTCATTCCTCGTCCCAAGCCCATATTCTCCTGTAACCTTTTCTTCTACTCCTTCCCCTACAACTGCATTCCAGTCGCCCATGACTATTAGATTTTCGTCCCCCTTTACATACTGCATTGCCCTTTCAGTGTCCTCATACACTTTCTCTATCTGTTCATCTTCAGCTTGCGACGTCGGCATGTATACCTGAACTATCGTTGTCGGTGTTGGTCTGCTGTCGACTCTGATTAGAACAACCCGGTCACTGAACTGTTCACAGTAACACACCCTCTGCCCTACCTTCCTATTCATAACGAATCCTACACCTGTTTAATAAATCTCGATTCTGCGAGGAATGCAGAGAACAGTGTATAGAACGAGTAAATTGAATTGTGACTGTAATTACTACACCGTATTTCGTATACCAGGATCATGTTACGTACTTTAACCGTGTTACCTATGAGTGTGAAGGACTATATTTCTGAGCTGAGACACCTCGTTAGCAGTTTATGGCTTTAGCTGCTGTTGATATTACCCGATACTCATTTGACCAGAAATCCTTGTCTTCCTTCCACTTCACTTCACTGACCCCTACTATATCTAGATTGAGCCTTTGCATTTCCCTTTTCAGATTTTCTAGTTTCCCTACCACGTTCAAGCTTCTGATATTCCACGCCCCGACTCGTAGAACGTTATCCTTTCGTTGATTATTCAATCTATTTCTCATGGTAACCTCCCCCTTGGCAGTCCCCTCCCAGAGATCCAAATCGGGGACTATTCCGGAATCTTTTGCCAATGGAGAGATCATCATGACACTTCTTCAATTACAGGCCACATGTTCTGTGGATACACGTTACGTGTCTTTAATGCAGTGGTTTCCATTGCCTTCTGCATCCTCATGCCGTTGATCATTGCTGATTCTTCCGCCTTTAGGGGCAATTTCCCACCCCTAGGACAAGGGAATGCCCTGAACCTCTATCCGCTCCTCCGCCCTCTTTGTCAAGACCGTTGGCAGAATGAGGCTGACTACTTATGCCGGAAGTCTTCGGCCGCCAACGCTGATTATTTATCAAAATTTAGGCAGTGGCGGGGATCGAACCCGGGATCAAAGACATTTTCATTATGAATCAAAGACGGTACCCCTAGACCGCGTGTACCTAATTGAAAATTGAGAAAAGCAACCGTCACCGAAGTTAATCTGTCCGTAAAGAGGGAGGAAAGGGTTACATCTTAATTGAAAGGAATAATGCAAATGAAATTGGTGAAAATTAATTACGAAAAAGGATAGAGTTAATAAAGAAAGTAAATGTGCGGTCGCTACGTTAACAATTAACTAGCGATAATTAGACTTTTGAGATTTGGGGAAAATTACGGTCGCCAGTCCTATGGACAATTACTGTAGTAACAGAAAAAGAAAGGTGATTGCACATATAATTAGCACTAAAAGCGTGGCAACCGAAGGTTGACACGTGTTGTGTGAAAACTGAATGTTTGTCAGAAGTAATAAATTTCGCTACACTCTGACTTTATTTAGCAAAAGAATTAATAAAACTGAAAAACTGAAAGCTAATTTATTGACTGAAATTAATAGTGAGCTTTGTTTCTGAAGCACATCGAAATTCAGTAAAATACGGTTAGTCTTGGGCTACCTCAACAATCATTTCAAAAGCTACTTGAATCTACGCAATTTAGAAATAAGAGATACAACTTTGAACTTGAATTAAATGATTCTGAACAATTAAAAATAGTAAAATTTAGTACGTACCAATCTGAGCTGCGGTCACAGGTAAGCTAAAATACGGTAACAAAACTCGCACTCTTAATTTGTGCTTGTGTAATCTAAATATTATATCCAGCTATGAATACCTTAACTGAACTTTGAAATTAAAGCAGTGAAATCGAATGATATTACTTTAATGCTGGCGTTTGAATTTCAACGACACTCGGGTTCATTCTGGAAAAGGAAGGGACACTGCTTGGTAATGCAATTGGGACAATGAGCAACAAAGGTTCATGCTAAGTTGCTGTAATTTGTGAGGCAAATGGAACAATTTTAAAAGCTGAGGTCAGCCATACAGTTCTTAAACTTTACGTGCTTCCAGTCTTCCTTGTTGGTTGATTGAAGGTTTGAAGACGTCGGTCGAGAAGGTGGCGACAATCACTCATTGTCGGCCGTAGCTGTTGCAGAAGCTGGATGTTGGCGCGCCTTCTTCTCGACACGGTCTCCAGCAGAAACGGGCTCTTGATGTGTGGCAGCTAACGCTTCCCGTCCGCGACACCATGTTAGAAACTAACATAGCAAGTCGAGCGCAATTACATGCTGCCAAACCCCGAAAGCGCGGCAATTCGCGGGAGCGTCACACAATACACCTGCTCCACTATCCTACTCCCGCCAGACTCTCGTCTCTGCTTGTGCTCCGCGCGGCAAAGTTAACACTCTCAAAGATCGTAAACACTTTGGTTCTCCACACGACCTATCGATGTAATCGTTCGATAGCATAGTTTTCCCTAGGCAAGACCCAGCGCAAAAATACAAATAATATTTACAAAACAAACCAATTATACATCGACATAAATGCATATATATATATATATATATATATATATATATATATATATATATATAAACAGTAAAACAATTACGATATGTAAAGAGACAGAAATGTCATACCTTCAGGTAGCAAAATAAGGAAAAATCTATAGTACAATAGATGGAAGTAGAAGGATATGCATTTCCGGCGTTACAACTGCTTAGTCGACAAGCAACTGACAACTGTGCTACAGTGGTGTTCATACAGAGCAGAGAAATGGTATCGATACAAAAGGAAACATTTCATTATATCTACAACAGTTCCAAAAGTTGAAATTTCGTCAGAAAGGAAACACAGGAATTTCGTAGAAAGAGAAAGAATAGGCAGATGAAATATTTTCGCTTCGGCAAAACGAGTCAGTAGCGTGTGTGACGTCGTATACGCTACTCAGTGAGGACAGTGTACATGGGGAGTACAATGGTGACTACAAGCGCTTAACAAGTAAAAGTCATACTAAAACAGTTGCGGATCCATGTGTCCTTGTCGGACAGGGAGCCACAAATCCCGTCTCCAGGTGAACATAGTAGAGGACGCTCCTTGTCCGAGGATTATATACCTGGAAGATCATACGCAGCGTAGTAGAATAACTAATACCTACAGATTTTGAATAAATTCACAGAAACATGACTGAGTAGTGCATAAGAAAAACTACAGATATTCAAGGGAGTACAAGGCACACATGTAACAAAAACTGGTGATTGCACGCTTCTCAGCTACTCTTTAAAGTTTACAGGATGTGCATGATAATGACCAACTACATTATGCACATCAATCTACATGCTGCGTATATTACAATGATTTCAAGGAAAGCAATGGATTGTTGCAAAACTTTAAACAGAGCTACAAAACTGGAATACGAACATAATGAAATTTCAAAAAAAGCGTCAACCTGAAGATGCGCAGCAACTAAGGAATCGGTCTGAAAACATGTAAATGAGATAAATAAGCTTATCGCATCGTTCAGTCAGGAATTTATTGTCTTCTCGGATCGGTCTGGGTTTGAAGAGGAAATGCATACAAAAAGAACCCTGCAAATTAAACGTAACAAGAGAGTTGTATCGAGATGAAGTACCAATGCCTTAACACATTCGTATGGCGTTATGCCGACTGTTAATTTGGATGGTAAATTGGCTGGAAAGTTATTTATTGTGTTGCGAACAGCTGGACACTATGATTCTTTTTCACATGCGTGATTTTCCAATATTTACGTCACAGCAAGGAAGAGTGGAAAGATGTAGGTACGACAAGTACAACTATGAGGTGAGCACTGCATTTGGTTAATAGCTGGTCAGATAACAGGCTTTTGCTTCAATCCTGGTTTGCGTATAAAAATCATACTCCTCTAGAGTAAACTATCCCTCTTGGAAAGTGTGTGACATTGCAATTCATACCACCTCTGGATATTTGCTTTTGCCGTGCCTGCAGCTACCCCTTAAAGGAATGCTAGTTTCACGATCATCTCCAGGACAATATGTTTCGCATTCGGTTGCATGCCATCAAATTCCATCAGTTCTCATCTCCCCGTTGCAGGAATGTTATTCTATAGGCATTATTTATGAGTGAATACGTAGATGAACATCTGAACGTCCTGCACCGAGCGAGGTGGCGTTGTGGTTAGACAATGGAGTCGCATTCGGGAGGACGACGGTTCAATCCCGCGTCCTGCCATCCTGATTTAGGTTTTCCGTGATTTCCCTAAATCGCTCCAGGCAAATTCCGGGATGGTTCCTTTCAAAGGGCACGGCCGACTTCCTTCCCCGTCCTTCCCTAATCCGATGAGACTGATGACCTCGCTGTCCGGTCTCCTTTCCCAAAACAACCCAAACCATCTTGCACGGTTTGTTTCTTCCAAGAAGTCGATGGTGCGAACGTTTGTGACCAATGTGACGCGCCATTTTTCGTTCGGTGTTCATAGAGGATGATAATGGTTTCTTCAAACATTTCTTGGACGTCGACGTTGTCCAATTTGTGCAGTGTAATGCATACATCCCATAGAAGGTTGGTCTCTGCGCCTCTTGGACACTTACATTCTGTCGCCACATGGTGCGTCATTAGCAGCTAATATTTTTCCTGTCATAACTGTTAACGTAACACTTACCAATGAGCGTTACTAAAGACTGAACTTGCCACCTCGCACTCAAAAGTTTCATTGTGAGTGTTCTGCTTCGATGTAGCAGAGTGGAAAGATCTATCACATGTCCTGCAGTCCTTATAAAATGGGAACATTTAAGTATACTGAGGTGACAAAAGTCATGTTATACCTCCGAATATAGTGTCGAAATTCCTTTTGCCGTGTGTAGTGCAGCAACTCCAAGTGGCATGTAATCAAAAGTCGTTGGAAGACCCCCTACAACAATATTAAGCCCCATATATAATCGATGGGATTCATTTCGGGAGATGCGGGTGTCGAAAATTTGGTCTGAATTGTCTTTAATTTGCTTCAAACAAGTCGCGAACATTTCTGGCCCGGTGACACGGTGCATTGTAATTCATAAATGATATTATAGGTTTGGTAACGTGAAGTCCATGAACCTGTGCGAACGGTCTAAAAGTAGCCCAACAAAATCATTTCCAGTCAGTGATGCATACAAACACAGCCCGCGCCATTTTGGGGCCACTACCAGCTTGCACAGTGCGTTGTTGACAACTTGGGTCAACGGTTTTGTGTGGTCTGCGTCACACGCGAAAAGTACCATCAGCTCTTACCAACTGAAATTAGCAATCATCTGCCCAGGCCGCGGTTTCCCAGTCGCCCAGGGTCCACCATATATAGTCAGGAGCCCAGGAGAGGCGCTGGAGGCTATGTCGTGCCGTTAACGAAGGCACTCGCAATAGTCGTTTGCTGTCATAGCCCATTAACGTCAGATTTCACCGCACTGTCCTAGCGAATACTTTCGTCGTACGTCCCACATTGATTTCTACGGTTATTTTACGCAGTTTTTCTTGTCTGTTTGCAGTGACGCATCTACGCAAACGCCGGTGCTCTTGGTCATTAAGTAAAGGCCGTCGGTCACAATATTGTACGTGGTGAGAGGTAGTGCACGAAATGTGGTGTACTCGGGACACCCTTAACACTGTGGATCTCGGAATATTGAATTGCCAAACGATTTTCAAAATGAAATGGCCCATGAGTCTAGCACAAACTACAATTGCCCTTTGAGAGTCTTTTAATTCTCTTCGTGCGTATCACCTGAGTAGAAATGACAGTTCCACCAATGTACTGCCCCATTATACTTCGTGTACACGATATTACCGTCGTCTTTGTACATCACTATTGCTATCCAATGAAATTTGTCAGCTCAGTGCAGTATTTGTGGCAACACAAACGAGGGAATGGGTGCGTAGAGCGCATGTTGCAGTAAGACAAACTGTCATCGCGTTATACTGAAATGCACCTCTCGTAATTTAGTCGTCATAGCTGTCAGGAGAAGAAAAGGGGAAAAAGAAACAGGAAAGCGGACTAGAAGATGCAGGAAGAGGCGGAGTATGACTTAAAAATGAAGTGATAATGTTGCAATAAAACTCTCGCTCCCATCACACACAATAAACTGCCGTTTCCGACATGATGCACCTGCGTTACAAAGGACATGTACTGAAAATGCCCTCGGTGAGAAGATCGCCTATACCTCGATATTTGTCCCAAAGTTGTACTTCTCTGAAACTGCGCTGAGGTAATAAAACAAAATTGGCATTAATCATGTTAAAGAAGACTTTCAACTGTGGAATTAGAGGAGACTGTTGAATATCAGGAGAATTGTTCGAGCAAGGAAAGAAGAAATTACGCAAGAAGGAATAATGGCTGACAAATAACACCATGGAAAAGGAAGGTTAGGGTTCAATGTCTTGTCGACGACATGTCACTAAAGACAGCGCGAACTGGATTAAAGAAGGATTGGAAGAAAATCGAAAGTGGCTTTTAAAGGAGCGATCCTAGCTTTTCCCTTAGGAATTTTATAGAAATCACGAAAAAACTAAATTTGGCTGTCTGGACAGAGATTTGAAACACTTTTGTCCCAAATACGAGTCCAATGTCACCCCAGTCAGTTATAACGTGATTTACACATACAAGTCTGGATGTGTAGACTACAGCAGTTACGTTGAAATGAAGGACTAGACTTGGAAGACTGCATCAGGATCGATGATCGAAACCATATCAACGTTTCCTATTTCCTGCAACAGATTAACCTCATTCATCTCATTTAACGACTTGATTCTTCTTCTGTAAAGAATTCTGCAATTCTAGTTTTCCGAGTCGATAAAGCCGACCATGAGACGTGGTGGGGGGGGGGGGGGGAGGGGGCTTGCGCCCAGGTGATTCTGAATCTGTAGAGAAACCATGGGATAGGGCTGTGACACTCAGTGGTCTGAAGCAATAATGAATATCAAAAAGACCTCTAGTAAAGGGCAATGTAAAATTTGTCCTATTAGTTTGGGGAACCCAGGTACTTGAACAAATCCACGTTTCCTATCCGGCCAGAGTCAAAATATTAATTCCTCACATTGCCCCCTTCAAACAACAAGATATTATATTTTATACATATTGACTGTTAATAACCATTGCTCACCAACATCCATTAACTTGTGCATTAGATACATGACATTGTACTTAACCAGAGCTAAAAGTATTTGATCGTGGGCAAACAGTAATGAATGTAAACGTAGATGCTGTAGCGCCCACCCAATCTTCTGCGTGTCTGTTGAACTAATCAAGAACAATATCTAAATAAAACTTAAATAAGATTGATACTAAGAATATCCTTATTTTAATCCATTACATGTCTTAAGACTTTCAGGTATCTTACCGTGAACCTTTAAAACTGCCTCGCATTGGTGGTACATCCTTCTCACCTCTATTATTGCATCATCCATTCCAACTTTTTCCATTGCTGTAAAAAAAAAATCTTCCTTGACGCAGAATCATAGGCTGTTTTTAGATCAACAAACACGAGATGCATAGCTTGAATTTTTCGATCATTTTCTGACTCATCTGGCGTACACAAAAGATGTTATCAACGTAAGTTTTCCAAGCAGAATACTTTTCCGATCTGTTCTTTACCACACTGCTGAACAGCCTACTCACCAAAGCCATTATATTACTGAACAACTTACTCGCCGAAGCCATTACACTTCATACCCTATCATTAGTAAGATCTCTCCTGATACCTTTCTCACACATGTCGGTAATGTACGATGTCTTCCATTCTGGGGTACTTCATCACCTTGTACTATTTTATTCAAAATAGCTACTAGTGCAGCTACTACTTTAGGTCCTCCACACTTGAATAATTATGTTACTACACATACCTTCAGGACCGGTTGATTCCCCATTTTGTGGTTTCTGAAGGGCGTGATAAACTTCATTGCCAGCCACCTCTTCCACATGATAATGTCCATCTCATCTTCTTGAAACTCTCCCCTGTGCCCTGTAAGAAGAGCTTTAAAATGTGTCTTCCATATGTAAGTGGCAAAGATTCCTAGGTACTCCTCTAATTTTAGCAGGAGTTCTCGCTTGGCGTACAAATCGCCGAGCGTCTGATCCACTACTGCACTCAACCACGGTTCTACATCGCCACAGTTCTTCCCAGACGACTCCACTTTACCTTAGAAAAACCATGCTTTTCACTTCTCTCTTAAGTAATTTGTAGTGCTCTGTATAGTCCTGTCTTGTAGAGCTTAACCCTTACTCCTAAATCGTTTTCATTCTTTACTCCTTTCTCTTATGGTCTGAGTCATCCACTCAGCACTCTTTCTTCTTCACTAATCGATAAAAGTGTGAAGTGGACGTAGCCTACAGGATAAGTCAAGCCAGGGTACCAATTAGCCCGTAAAATGTATCTTTTGGAGTCGGCATTTATCCAGACGATCGAAGACAGTAGTGCTATGTGCTGTGGTTGAAAGTATCCAGACATGTGGCTCGGAGTGTTGGATATTAAACAAGACACATAAGGAGATAATGGAAGGGTTGGGGTGGAGCATGTGAACGATTCGCTTTGATCGAGTGAGGACTGGAAATGTAAGAATATATATGGATGCTGTAGAACTAGTGAGAGATATGATTGATGCACGAGTATTGAGATCAAATGGACAAGTCCGACAGATGGAGGAACAACAATAATGGCCGCAGTATTTCTACTGACTTTAGCTGGACAGAAGGAGACGAGGAACGGCGAAGGGAACTTGAAAGGGGACTATACGCAAAGCCATGGAAAGGAGGGGTCTATCGGAAGAAGAATAGCAGGACAGAAGTTTGTGCCATCTTAGAACTGTCAACTACTGATGAGTGGAAACATACGCAAAGCCAAAGAAGTAAGTAAATTTGTGAATATTATGTACTTAATTTTTTTCTGCAGAGGAGGAGCCGACTTGAGGTGGGGGATTTGTCGAATGCTGGACGCTGGTTGAGTCCAGCTGAGTGTGAGTAAATTCCTCTGAAGAGCGAGGTTTTTTTTTTCTTTATTGTGATTTTAAAACCCGTAGAACAGGTAGGCTGGCAGCAGCACAAAATGGTTGAAATGGCTCTGAGCACTATGGGACTTAACATCTGAGGTCATCAGTCCCCTAGAACTTAGAACTACTTAAACCTAACTAACCTAAGGACATCACACACATCCATGCCCGAGGCAGGATTCGATCCTGCGACCGTAGCGGTCGTGCGGTTCCAGACTGAAGCGCCTAGAACCGCTCGGCCACACTGGCCGGCGCAGCAGCACAATACGCCGCTCTTCAGCCAAAGATAGTACAATGATAAAAACAGAGGAGACACATGAGTTGGAACAAAAAGGCGGGGAAAAAACAGTAGACACATGAACATAAAAAAAAACATGAAGTCTTTCACACTCGATGACAATCCACACTACAAACTGTTGACACGAAGCACAAACACTGAAGATGTCGATGGCACTGGTGAACGATGGAGTGTGACGGTGAACACTGAACACTAAACACGACGGCACACGCGAGACACTGATGGCGATGACCTCTGGCGCGCGAATGTCCACTTAGCGTGTACGAGTCCGGGGACCTGGCAGAAGGGGAATAAGGGTGAGGTGGGGGAGAGAGGAGAACAAGGACGCCAAAGGCTGAGGAGATGGGGGGAGGAGGAGAGGGACATGGCAGGAGAGGAGTGTGGAGAAATGGAGGAGGGAGGGAAGAGGGAGAGAAGGGAGGGAGGGTTCCCAAAGGAGCAAACACAGGAAGAGGGTGGGAGGACCAAAGTTGGTAGGAGGGTTAGATGGAGAGGAGGTGGACATCATCAGGGAGAGGGATCTGGCAGAAGCCACCTTGGGAGAGGGTAAGGAGGGTGGAGAGATGGAGACCAGGTGGGACGTGGGAATACAGGCGCGGCAGCGGGCAGGGGTGGGGGAGGATGGGCGAGACAAGCGGGTGAGGAGGATCGAGCTTGCGGGAGGTGTACGGGATCTGTATCCTTTCAAGGAAAAGGAGGAGGTGGGGGAATGGAATGAGATCGTACAGGATCCGTGTCCTGGGGGGGGGGGGGAGACGGATGCAATAGGCGAGGCAGAGAGCATGGCGTCCAAGGATTTGAAGGGATTTATAAAAGGTAGGTTGGGCGGAGATCTAGGCCGGATGGGCATAACAAAGGATAGGGCGGATGAGGGATTTATAGGTGTCGAGTATGGTGGAGGGGTCCAGACCCCACGTATGGCCGGAAAGGAGCTTGAGGAGACGGAGTCGGGAGCATGCCTTGGCTTGGAATGTCCGGAGATGAGGGGTCCAGGAGAGTCGACGGTCGAGGGTGACGCCAAGGTACCTAAGGGTGGGGGTGAGGGCGATAGGACTGCCACAGATGGTGAGATAGAAATCAAGGAGGCAGAAGGAAGGGGTGGTGTTGCCTACAATGATCCCCTGGGTTTTGGAGGGATTGACCTTGAGCAACCACTGGTTGCACCAAGCGGTGAACCGGTCAAGATGGGATTGGAGAAGGTGTTGGGAGAGCTGCAGGGTGGGGGCAAGGGCAAGGAAGGCGGTGTCATCGGCAAACTGGAGAAGGTGGACTGGGGGTGACGGTGGCGGCATGTCCGCCGTATATAAAAGGTACAGAAGGGGGGAGAGGACGGAGCCTTGGGGCACACCGGCGGAGGGAAAAAAAGGTGTAGGAATCCATGTTATGGATGGTGATGTAGGAAGGACGGTGGGAGAGAAAGGAGCCGATCAGACAGACGTAATTAATGGGATGGGCGAAGGTTTGGAGCTTGAAGAGGAAGAGTGACGGCACAAGTGGATGACTACCTAGTATTTAATATGTAGACAGTCTGTTGCTATTTCAAGATTTTAAACATGGCTGCAACAGCAACTGTTGAAATTCTTCACGATAAAAGATGACAGCCAAAAACAGTTGCAGGGTAAAAATTTATTAAAACTCTTGACCAAGGTTTCGGTGCATATAAATATACCTTCATTTTTTTTTTTTTTTTCTTTTTTGGGTGGTGGTGCTGAAGTCTGATCAACTTCGTTGATTTTTGCTTCTGTAGGGAATGGAGATGGTAAAAATTTTCTCTTTATTTATTTATTCTTCTTTCAGTTTGGGCACACAGAAGGGTCCTTTAACTCGCTGCTTTTGGTGTGTGTTTGAAAACATGTGTGTAGAAGTGCTAAAGGACTATATGTCCTTAAATTATGGACAATTACGTAGGGATATCAATTATGGAGGCTCAAATACTATCGCCTTCGGTACTTTATATTTGTGGTTGCGTAAGGGTTCTACTGTACCTACTGTGGTGAGTTCTGGTGTACTGTCACGTATCATGTCCAACTTCCGAAATAAGGTTCGTGCCTTCTCCTTGACCTTGTCTGAGAGGTAAGATTCGCTTGAGGCTCGATGAATGTCATGATTCCGGATCCACCATTGGGCTCCAGTGATCCATCGTAGGCATCTGCTTTGTACAACCTGTTACCTCTTGTGGTTAGTGGCACACGTAGTACCCCAAGAGGTGGATCCATACGAAATAGATGGTTCGACTGTGGCATGGTACAACTGGAGTTTCGTGCGTTGGCTGAGGTATGAGCTCTTCAGAAATGGGAGGAGAGCTCCCAGCATTTTGAGGCCAGACGTCTTCTTCTCCATAATGTGATGACTATACAGCAGTTTGGCGTCCAGATGCACTCCCAGGTATTTCACAGTTGTTGCCCAGGGGAGTGGCTGGTCTGATATCCGTAGGCGTCCATTGACGATGGGTCTCCGACGTGTGACGACATTAACTTTGGTTTTCTCTGCATTGACCGTTATTTTGTTCCTAAGGGTCCAGTGGTCCACTAAATCTAGTTAGCGCTGCATCCGTGTGACGAGGTGGTCCATTCTGGTGCCTGCAGTCAGGAGCGCTGTGTCGTCGGCATAGAAACTGGCAGTAACATGTGGTACCGTCGGGAGGTCGTTAATATATAAATTAAACAGGAGTGGAGATATGACCAATCCCTGTGGAATTCCTTCAAGGACAGGCCGTGTTGTTGAATTTTTGTCATCAATGCGAACATATAATCTGCGATCCTAATGAAAATTGTCGAGAAGTTTTAAATAGCAGTCTAGTAGGGGAGTGGTACTTCGGAGCTTCACGATCAAGTTGCGTCGCCATACTTTATCATAAGTCTTCTCTATATCGAGAAAGACTCCAATAGTATGTCGTTTCTTGTTTAAATTGTCTTGGATAGATTCCGTGATGCGCAGTAGTTGTAACTCTGCTGATAGCTTCGCCTGGAAGCCAAACTGCTCTGGTCGGATGATGCTGTGTGCCACAAGGATGTCCAGCATGCGTTTCAGTAGGACACGTTCCAGGACCTTTCCCAGCGTCGGCAGTAAACTTATTGGACTGTAGCTGTCAGGGTGTGAGAGATCCTTGCCCAGTTTTGGTATTGTCACTATTCTGGTAATCTTCCATGCCACTGTGAAGTATCCAGTCCTGAGGCAGCTGTTTACTATCCGGGTGAGAAGCACAACAGGCTTTCTCGGTAGGTGTTTCAATTCCGTATTGCTGATTCTATCTGTTCCAGGTGAGGTGTGTTTGCTATACTTGATAATCCTCCGAACTTCCTCCGTCGTTGTCAGCCGGGGCATAGTGTTAGTCGGGACGTCCCGGATAGCTTCCCATTCCGCCGCTGTGTCCACCTCTGCACTGTGGAGTGCATCATCTCCATCCTCCGTGGGGGGCGTAATCATCTGTTGTTGGTGTGTATCCGCATACAGCTCCGCCTGCGCCAGTGAGTCGTACAAGAGGCCATAGGGTCTTCGAATTACCCTTTTGGGGGGCTGTTGCTGTCTGAGACTTTTAACTATTCGCCATTCATCTTTGGTGCGTAATAGAAAGTTGTACATTTTGAGTTCCCACGTGTGTTGCTTCCGGTTCTGAACCTTCCGCCGGAGTTCTCGGGTTAGTCTGTGTGTCTCCCGTCTATCATCCGGATGCGGTAACGGACCCATCGTTTCCGAAATCGATTGCGCCTTGTCTTAAGTTTCTGCAGTGGTGGTGGAAACTCGTCATAATTGACTTCTGGTTGCAGGTGCTCCGTGAGTGCTCGTTGTTTCGCACTGTTAATCTTCTTCGTGAGTACTGCGACTGCCACATCAATCACTTTTCTGGTAGTAACAACCTGGGTTGGTCGCACATTGTTGTTGAGGTACGTTTGGAACTGCTGCCAGTCGTCGGCAGTGGGAGTTGCAAAGTGGCCCTCTCTATGAGTCCTAACACTGGTCTATGGTCCGACGAAAGATCATCCAGCGTCCGCAGATGGAGATTCGGGTTGATGTTCTTGATTATGGCGATGTCTAGAACATCAGGGTCTTGTGTCTGGACGTAAGGTATCCCCGTCGGTTCCCGTGGTCCGTGGACGGAAACATTTAAATTATCTGCCAGTGCAAACAACATATGTCCTTTTGGGTTAGTCTTACGGGAATTCCAGGCAACATGTTTACTATTAAGATCCCCTCCAAGGAGGATCTTGCCGTAACCCTCTGTAACGGCGTAAAGATCTTCTGGGCGGAGAGGCTTCTTTGGGCTAAGGTAAGCCGCAATACAGGTAATTTTTTCCGAGCGTCGTGTGGATTGTTACTGCCGTGGCCTCTAAAGTCTGGAGTTGGGGTAAATGTTCTTGGTGGTGACGAATACATTTTTTAATCAGAACTGCGGTCCCTCCACCCCGTTGGTCCCGTCTGTCCGTCCGGTAGATGTGCATGTTCCTCAAGCGGAGGTCGGTTGACTCGCGGAGAAGTGTTTCGGAGACAAATGCTACGTCTATCTTGTGGCGATGTAAGAAGTCCGTGAATTCTATTTTCTTCAGTTTCAGGCCGTTGGCATTCCAAATGCAGAAGTTAAGATTCCTCGTGTGATGCCGTCTATCCATTTAGGGTTTTTGAAAAGCTGTCAGTACGCTTTATACAGGCAAGAGGATAGGCGTCAGCTTCTGCTGGAGGGCGGTGAGTAGTTGAAGAATATCTGTTAACGCTAGTGTAAAGGTAGTCGACCAGGCAGATGATGTCTCCGCTGGTGTTGGCGTCGGTGGATGGGCATGTATTGCTTCGGAGTAAGAGCGCTGTTGTATTGTCTGTCGTAGAGTCACTCTGCGTGCCGGTTGTAGTCGAGAGGCGATTGTTTCCACAGGGAGAGGTGCCGCTTGTTGTTGGGTGGCCGGAATCGCTGCCATGGCCGAGTTCTTAACACTTATAGGCCGTTGTGCGGTCGACTTCTTTGGTGTCCTTCTATTATATTTCTGTAGGAGTTCTTGAAATTTGAGGCAGCCACGGAAGGTCGCTGGATGTTCTTCTTCACAATTGGCGCACTTTGGGGGCGCCGTCCTAGGATGGGTACAATTCGATGATTTATGGGATCCACCGCAGCGGACGCAGCTTCCTTGCATGCTGCAGTAGTTCGCTGTATGCTCGAAACGTTGACAATGTCGGCACTGGACTGGTCCTTCTTTACTATTATAGGTTTCTATTATCAATCGTGTATAGAGCAGGTATTTGACATCATGTACCTTGTCACTGTATTTTTCGGATGGGAGGGTGACTCGGTACACAGGTTGCGGTATCAATTGTTTCGTCTTCTCGTCGCGTTCCTTAAATTGTAGCACTTTGAAGCCTTTTTCCTTGAGGGCATAGTAAAGTTGTTCTTCGGTAACCTCCGCCGGAAGGCGTTTGACAACTACTTTCAGTTCCCTGTCGTCTGGAGCTTGATGCGTAAAATAGGAGAAGCTGTGGTTCGTGAAGAATTTTATTGCACGTCTTTGGTCTTCGAAGGACTCAAAGTGATATTTGATGCGGTCCTTTTGGTATATAGCTTTAAGGTAGCCCTCTAGAAGTCCGTTGAGTGTTTCTTTGAGGTGAACGTAATCCTTTGTGTAATAAATTGTGACTGGGGGCACTTTGCGAAGCACATTCTTGTCTCTGTCCACGGCTTCTGCGGCACTAGAAGTCTGTGCCTGTGACTTGTTGGTGGGTGATGGAGGCGCAGCTTGAGGTGTCAGTGGGCGAATCGGTTCGTCGTGGGGATGGTTTCCGTTCGTCTCTTAGCCGGGTTGGCTAAGTCCTTGGCTAATGCGTTGCTTCTGCGCCGTTTGTTGTGTACGAGCGTAAAGTCCCCATCTGCGTGTGGGGAGTCGTTGTCGTTTTCTGCTTGAAAGGCCGCTGCCATCTCCGCGTCGTCGATCGTTTGGTGGGAGTGCTTTGATTCGACATCTGAGTCCATAGATGGAGATGCCAGACAGGTGTCGTTATCCTGCTCTTGCCTTTCCCGTGAATAGCGGATAAGGCGTTGTATGTCCTTCAGCGTTTCTTTGTCCTCCTCCCGACATATATCGAGTCTTCTGGCGTAGTGCTGGCGGTCGTCTTCATTGCTGCGTCCATCGTGATGTGATGTATGGCCGACGTCCGAATACGGTTTCATCGTTTGGTGTGTAGTCTTCTGCGGTCGAATAGCGCCTGTCGATCGTCGTTCTATACTGTCATGAACCGATGCCGTAGCCTGGGTCGTCATCGTGGGATCCGTCCTGTGTGGAGCGGCCGCTGGAGCGTCCGGCGAGCCAGGCCCAACCGACCAACCAGCGGCCGACTCTGGCGCGTCCGAGGCGGCTGCCCCGGCCGTGCGCGCATCGTCCTCGCTCGTCGGCATCGCGAAATCGGCTGCGCCTACGTTACGCGAGATTCTCGCGCATTACACTAGAGCCCTCTCTCGTTAGATGTTCCATAGCGCAAGATTTATCTGTTTGACACTAGGACACAGGTAAATTGGTTCTATATTTTCTATTTTACATACATGTTTTTAAATGGTCTGGTATGTTTTATTTATTAAGACAGAAAGTTTGAATTAACACAACTTTTAATAATTTTTGATGCGCTTATGTGTCTATTCAAGGATTTTAATATGCGTGAGTGTCTGGCACATACAAGTGCCCTCTCTCGGCGAAACCATCTGCCCTAGTGCTTTCACACTCTTGTCTCGATAGTTCATAGGCGAAGTAATGGTGCTAAACGTTTCGCTTTGAACCTGTGCCCATGGTCATGTTGTACAAATGGAGAACATGTCTTAATTACTGACGACGCCTATGGCACAATTGTTTTATTAATCTCCATTGCATGATGTAATTTTAGTAAGTAACTAAAGATTTTGTGCCTGTATTACTCTGGTAATTTCACTGTTACTTAAGCTTTTGTGTTTCTCACTTCCACACTCCTCCACCTCCTCTCTTGGCAGGTCACCGGACTCGTACACGCTCAGTGAACATTCGCGCGCCGGAGATCATCGCCGTCAGTGTTTCGTGTGTGTGCCTTCGTTTGTGTGTAGTGTTGTTCGCCGTCACGCCCCCACCGTTCACGTGCCGTCGCCATCATCCATGTTCTGTGCATCGTGTCGCCCAGTGCTAGTGATGTTTTTCGATTTTTAGTGTCTACATTTTTTGCCCACCGTTTTTACTGCCTACTCTGCGCCACCTTTATGTACTACTTGTTGTCAAACTCAAGGCTGAAGAGCGGCGTATTGTGCTGCTGACAGCCCGCCTTTGTTTAAGGTGTTTAAAATCACAATAAAGAAAAAATAATCACTTCCACTGCTAAGGCTTTTGTAATGTAAGTATCTCCCTGTTCAGGACTTTTTACTTCTGATGAAGGTATATTTATATGTACCGAAACCTTGGTCAAGAATTATAATTAATATTTATCCTGCAACTGTTTTTGGCTGTCATCCTTTATCTGTTGTAATTTACCTGTTATACACTAGACAGCCGTTAATTCGAGTTAATTGGTACTGAGCCTATCTCTAACTATACTCATGCTCATAAATTATCGATAACTGCAGCATGTGGTGTCACACAACGTGGCATTACACAAAACTGGCCTTGATAGCATAGGCACATAGGAAACACACACGACACAGATCTGTAAGTCCACGGTATTGGTGATACGTTGAGAAAACCGTACCGAAACACATGTGCCACGAAACGCCACTGTTTCCTGCGCATGTACCCCGACATCAATACGGGATATGATCACCATGCACACGTACACAGGCCGCACAACGGTTTGGCATACTCTGGATCAGGTTGTCGAGCAGCTGCTGGGGTACAGCCTCCCATTCTCGCACCAGTGCCTGTCGGAGCTCCTGAAGTGTCCTAGGGGTCTGAAGACGTGCAGCGATATGTCGGCCGAGAGCATCCCAGATGTGCTCGATGGAGTTTAGGTCTGGAGAACAGGCAGACCACTCAATTCGCCTGATATCTTTTGTTTCAAGGTACTCCTCCACGATGGCAGCTGGGTGGGGCCGTATATTATCATGCATCAGGAGGAAGGTGGGTCCCACTGCACCACTAAAAAGGCGGACATAATGGTGCAAAAAGACGTCCCGATACACCTGACCTGTTATAGTTCCTCCGTAAAAGACATGCAGGGGTGCACGTGCACCAATCATAATCCCACCCCACACCATCAAACCATGACCTCCATACAGGTCCCTTTCAAGGACATGAAGGGGTAAGTATCTGGTTCCTGGTTCACGCCAGATGAAAACTCAGCGAGAATCACCGTTCAGAATATACCTGGACTTGTCCGTGAATATAACCTGCGACCACGGTTCCAATGACCATGCATGTGTTCTCGACACCAGGCTTTACGCGCTCTCCTGTGATTAGGGGTCAGTGGAATGCACCTTGCAGGTGTCCGGGAGAATAAACCATGTCTGTTCAGTTGTCTGTAGACTGTGTGTCTGCAGACAACTGTTCCAGTGGTTGCGGTAATGTGCCGAGCAAGGCTACCTGCAGTACTCTGTGGCCGTCTGCGGGCACTGATGGTGAGATATCAGTTTTCTTGTGGTGCTGTACACTGTGGATGTCCAGTACAGTAGCGCCTGCATACATTTCCTGTCTGCTGGAATCTTTGCCATAATCTTGAGAACACAGTTTGTGGCACGCGGAGGGCCCATTTTTCGACCTGCTGTGTTTGACCAGCCTCCAGTCGCTCTAGTAGTCTACCCCTCATAACGTCATCAATATATGTTCTTCGAGCCATTTTCAACGCATGGTCCCCATTAGCACGTCTGAAAACGTCTGCACACTTACTCGCTGCACCGTACTCTGACAGGCACCAACACGCCCCTGCGTATGTGGACTGCTGCCAGCGCCACCGTGCGACGACCGCAGGTCAAATGGACTGCATGGCCACACCCCGCGGTGATTTAAACTCCAAACTGCCTACCACAGCGTTTTTTCACCTTGTATCAGCATTATCCTTAATATATAGAAAGAAGGATCCTTTATTGTATGATTATATGATAGCGTAACAAACACTGGTAGCAGTTACTTCTGTAAAATATCTGGGAGTATGCGTGCGGAACGATTTGAAGTGGAATGATCATATAAAATTAATTGTTGGTAAGGCGGGTACCAGGTTGAGATTCATTGGGAGAGTGCTTAGAAAATGTAGTCCATCAACAAAGGAGGTGGCTTACAAAACACTCGTTCGACCTGTACTTGAGTATTGCTAATCAGTGTGGGATCCGTACCAGATCGGTCTGACGGACGAGACAGAGAAGATCCAAAGAAGAGCGGCGCGTTTCGTCACAGGGTTATTTGGTAACCGTGATAGCGTTACGGAGATGTTTAATGAACTCAAGTGGCAGACTCTGCAAGAGAGGCGCTCTGCATCGCGGTGTAGCTTGCTCGCCAGGTTTCGAGAGGGTGCGTTTCTGGATGAGGTATCGAATATATTGCTTCCCCCTACTTATACCTCCCGAGGAGATCACGAATGTAAAATTAGAGAGATTCGAGCGCGCACGGAGGCATTCAGACAGTCGTTCTTCCCGCGAACCATACGCGACTGGAACAGGAAAGGGAGGTAATGACAGTGGCACGTAAAGTGCCCTCCGCCAACCACCGTTGGGTGGCTTGCGGAGTATCAATGTAGATGTAGATATGAGCATGAGCGTCCAAAAAACTCGGATAATACGGAAATGTTACTAAATCAATGGAGAAATAATGAATAATTGTTTAATGGGCACATTAATGATTAAAAACAAATAAAAAGGCAATGTAGTACATGCATGTGTTAGATGTACATATATGGGCGCACATTTCCAAGTTGCAAAAATGTAAGTTACGTTTTAAAGAAGTTGCCCACAGTCCTTTGTTTTAAAATAGAAGATCGTTTTCTAGCAGGAGTGTCGCGCCACCTTATAAGAAGCATGTTGTCAGCTGGAGTAGCTTCCACTTGCTGATCGATATAACGCACTGTCACATCTAGCACTACCAAACCATCAGTGACAGTGATCACTGGTACAGTTTTTCTGTCAGTTCCTCATTGGCACGGTATTAAGCTGATTCACTAACCATTTCAACAATTGCAAGCTCGCTCACTTCCAATTGTTCATTACTGTTCATCCACTTAGAAACACCACTCGCATTCGCATTTTCATATCCAGCAAGTCTTTTCATCTGTACTGCCAACGGTTGATTATCTTCATCTGTATTGTAGGTATCCATTTGGTGCCGTAAAATCTGGTTCCAAGACTTTATTTAAAAATGTTTTTGCCTTTATTTCAGACCATAATCTGCTATTAAGTATAATACGATTTTTAAAACAAGCTTTTTCTTTTTTAATTCTTTGATGGTGGAATCTTCCAGAATTTGAAACACGAACAGCTGCTAGCATGAGTTTCTTGGAAGTAGATACCTTAGGAGTTGCGAAGCAACTCAAATCGCTTGATACGGGCAAGTCTTCAGGTCCAGATTGTATACCGATTAGGTTCCTTTCAGATTACGCTGATACAATAGCTCCCTACTTAGCAATCATATACAACCGCTCGCTCACCGATAGATCTGTACCTACAGATTGGAAAATTGCGCACGTCGCACCAGAGTTTAAGAAGTGTAGTAGGAGTAATCCATCGAACTACAGACCTATATCATTGACGTCGGTTTGCAGTAGGCTTTGGAGCTTATACTGTATTCAAACATTATGAATCACCTCGAAGGGAACGATCTATTCATACGTAATCAGCATGGTTTCAGAAAACATCGCTCTTGTGCAACGCAGCTAGCTCTTTATTCGCACGAAGTATTGGCCGCTATCGACAGGGATCTCAAGCTGATTCCGTATTTCTAGATTTCCGGAAAGCTTTTGACACCGTTCCTCACAAGCGACTTCTAATCAAGCTGCGGGTCTATGGGGTATCGTCCCAGTTGTGCGACTGGATTCGTGATTTCCTGTCAGGAAGGTCGCAGTTCGTTGTAATAGACGGCAAATCGTCGAGTAAAACTGAAGTGATATCAGGTGTTTCCCAGGGTAGCGTCCTGGGACCTCTGCTGTTCCTGATCTATATAAATGACGTGGGTGAAAATCTGAGCAGTTCTCTTAGGTTTTTCGCAGATCATGCTGTAATTTACCGCCTAGTAAGGTCATCCGAAGACCAGTATCAGTTGCAAAACGATGTAGAAAAGATTGCTGTATGGTGTGGCAGGTGGCAGTTGACGCTAAATAACGAAAAGTGTGAGGTGATCCACATGAATTCCAAAAGAAATCCGTTGGAATTCGATTACTCGATAAATAGTACAATTCTCAAGGCTGTCAATTCATCTAAGTACCTGGGTGTTAAAATTACGAACAACTTCAGTTGGAAAGACCACATAGATAATATTGTGGGGAAGGCGAGCCAAAGGTTACGTTTCACTGGCAGGACACTTAGAAGATGCAACAAGTCCACTAAAGAGACAGCTTACACTACACTCGCTCGTCCTAGGACATCGAAAGGGTGCAAAAAAGGGCAGCTCGTTTTGTATTATCACGTAATAGGGGAGAGAGTGTGGCAGATATGATACGCGAGTTGGGATGGAAGTCATTAAAGCAAAGACGTTTTACGTCGTGGCGAGATCTATTTACGAAATTTCAGTCACCAACTTTCTATTCCGAACGCGAAAATATTTTGTTGAACCCAACCTACGTAGGTAGGAATGATCATAAAAATAAAATAAGAGAAATCAGAGCTCGAAAAGAAAGGTTTAGGTGTTCGTTTTTCCCTCGTGCTGTTCGGGAGTGGAATGGTAGAGAGATAGTATGATTGTGGTTCGATGAACCCTCTGTCAAGCACTTAAACGTGAATTGCAGAGTAATCATGTAGATGTAGATAGATGTAGTTTTTGAAAGCGTCTGAAGTGAAGGATTGTAAAACGCAATGGTCGATAGGTTGCTTTAAACTCGTCACGTTAGGGAATCAGAACAACGTGCGAATAGCCTCAGATTCTAATTCTTCCTCATCTGGGTTTAAACCGGCGTTGTCAAAAATGGCTCTGAGCACTATGGGACTCAACTGCTGTGGTCATAAGTCCCCTAGAACTTAGAACTACTTAAACCTAACTAACCTAAGGACATAACACACATCCATGCCCGAGGCAGGATTCGAACCTGCGGCCGTAGCGGTCGTGCTGTTCCAGACTGTAGCGCCTATAACCGCTCGGCCACTCCGGCCGGCCCGGCGTTGTCAAGCGTTAAGATTGCTTTCGAAGGCAAGCACTTCTTTCTTATGTGTCTTTTGTTCTCTTGAACAAAATCTTCGAAAAACAATTTCTTAAAAATATTTTTTGCCCACTCAAGCAAATTTTTTGTGGGGCTATGTAACAGGCAGTTCAGACGCAGTGATATTTTTAAAGGTCCAGGCCTAGCACACTTCTCTATTACCAGCAACTTCAGTTCATGGTCTCCACTTGCATTATATGCAGCAAGAACTGTTAACATCTATTTACCTTTTTTGTAGCCCGGCCCAGCCTTATCTTTATTTTAGGCCAGAGTTTTAGAGGGAAGCATTTTATAACTTAGCCCTGGTTCAACACAGTTGTACAGTTGATCAGGAGTAAGACTTTTTCTTGTGTAGTTTTTCTTAATTCCTCACAAAATTGTGTAAGTGTCTGGCAGAGTACAGAAAGTTTTTCAACAGAAATTTTAAGCGGTCTTACGCCGCAACACTTCCTCCACCTATCCAACCATTGTGAACTTGCAGTAAGATCGTCCTCACCTCCCTTTAACTAATTTCTAAGAAATACAACTTTTTGTTGCAGAATAGGCCCTAATATTGGATTTCCTTTTTGTCTTTGTTGAGTAAACCAAACGAACAAAGCTTCACTTGTCTTTATCATAGTCAGATTCCTTGACTGACTTCCATTCAAATGACGAAGTAGAACAACTGTTTGATGAAAACTTCTGAATTTTTTCTCTGTTTCTACGCCAATCTCCCACTGTCACTTCACTGATTCCATATATCACAGTAATTTCTTTTTATGATTCTCCTTGGTCTTGTCTTTTCAAATCCTCCAGTTTCACAATCAACGGTACAAATTTTCTCTCACTCCCACCACTAATTCTAATGAATGAATCAAAGCATTAAGAGACACCCTGTTACATATGTACACTACACTGTTGGTACATACAGCACGTGACACAGGTGGGCTTACTACAGTGAAGATGTTGCTACATAACTAAGTAGTGTGCCTACAGTAATGGTCAGCCACTGTTGTAATATGGGTACTGTATTTTCATGACAACTGTTGACAAGCAGATACAACAATAGGGGTAACAATAAATATGGTATGCACTGTACAGCTGACAATCAGGCAGTCTCGGTCGGTGAATGGTCGACAAAGAAACAGCAAGCGCACTCCTCGAAAGCTAATGGTACCAGTTCAGCTGTAAAAGAAATGCATTAGCAGTCTGAGGCTAAGGTTATTTCTGAGCATGTTGAACGAAAATCCGAAAGGGGAAAGTTTTACCTGTATTTTACAGGGAAAATTGGAAGAAAGTTCAAAATGTATCACATCCTAAAGTGCGTAAAACTTACGTGCGGACAACATATGAAAACGGGATTTTACTCTGATTTTGTGTAAAATTTTAATTTTCTTAATACCAGCTCGAATTACACGAAATCTCTAAATATGGGGGCTCGAATTACTGTGGGTCTATTGCACTTCTAACGTATTATGTCAGTACAGGATAATATATTCATATAAATTAAATGTTGATATAGGTTTTCGATGCCTAATGGTGGAAAGACTCACCATAACTTCTACTAGAATTTCTTCCAGTTTATAATATACAGTAGTAGGAGAGTTAATTCACTGCTCTGATATGAAGAGGAGCAGCACTTTTTTGTTTCTTTTCTTGGTGGTAAAGCCAGGTGGCTACCCTCTCATTCACGATGTAATTTGTTCAAATTTCAGTTACCAGTTGTAATGTGAATGACATTGCATAACCAACCCCTATAATTCACTGATACCACACACTGAATGTGGCTATTTCATTTTCCAAGTACCTACTTTTGAATAACCACGTCTACAATATATATTGGATGAAGAATTCTCGTTGCTGATGTGGCTCAGAATCAGTTACTCGTTCAGGAAATGGGTGCTTCGAATAGAAGTTGTTGCTCCACACTGCTGTCCTAGGCAATATATTCCTGTTACCTGTAATGAAATGTCAGGTGAGAGTTTTGGGCTTTTAGTAACATTTTGGGGATCTCAGAAAGGGAGAATGCTATACCAAACGGCGTCACACAGCCCACTCCTCTATAACAGTAACAAAAGCTCCGACGAGCTTAACACCCCTTTCCGAGAGACCTATCACTTTCAGCATTGCATTATGTCTTCACTTTGTGAACAAGTCTGAGGGATCCAAAAATTAGCATAGATCGTTGGCGCAAAGTCCGTTCATCAGAGACATTAGTCATGCTCTCTCATCCTCCTACCCGCCCAATGTAGTGTGTTAAAATTTCTTTCGCCACCATTTTTCGAACTACCTACCTCTGAGTCCAGTGTCAATGGCTATTTCGTTCACTGGCACAAGTTCATTCGTACTAAATAACTGACAAACGAAGACTTTTTGCTATTGTAGGGAGAAAAACGAGTCATTATAGTAAATAAGGTTTTGTTTACTCGAGGCATCGTGCCACGGGATGCTATATCTGCAGTTGTTCAGTACTGAGGAAATTGTATTATTTTTTATTTCGTTCATCTCACTTATACTGGTATAAAATTCAGCTGTAGCGGTTATCGATTTCAGGCTGCCTTTCTCAACCCAAACACCCAAAATAATAAAGTACATGTCTTACATTAATGTGTACAAATAGTATTTATGTCTGTATCACGACCTATGCTAAATTTCGGATCCGTCAGGGTTGTTCACGAAGTGACGACATGATGCAGTGCTGAAAGTCGTTGGTCTTTTGGGAAAGGAGTTTTAAGCTTGGCGGAGCATTTCATACTGTTACAGAGGAGTAGGCTGCGTAGCACCAACTAGTATAGCTTTCTCCCTATCCAAAATCACCAAAAATGTCACTACACGCACAAAATACACATCACATATACACATCCGACATGTCGTGACAGGCCGCAGGAACATCTTCATTAGGACAGCATTGTAGAACCACCGCATCCATTCCAAACACCCATTTCCTTAACGAGGGACTGATCCTGTGCCACAGCATCAACAAGAACTCTTCATAAAATATGTACCGTTGATACGGCTCTTCATAAGTAGGCATTTGGAAACGAATATTCATAGTGAGTATGTAGTGTCAGTGAATTTTAGATGATGGCTATGCATTATAGATAC
This sequence comes from Schistocerca americana, assembly GCF_021461395.2. Taxonomy (NCBI): domain Eukaryota; kingdom Metazoa; phylum Arthropoda; class Insecta; order Orthoptera; family Acrididae; genus Schistocerca; species Schistocerca americana. The sequence goes on along the minus strand of NC_060124.1, from coordinate 191,737,693 downwards.
GCCTTGCTATTAACGGTAATTATTCATACAATATGGAGCTAGGGCACGAACAGCTCCTCTACAACAAAGTACACAGTGGGCCACAAGCATTCTCATTGATCTTGCCTTGTGTCTGTTGAAATTGATTGACACAACAAAACTGACAAATATTACCTACAGCAGTAAACAGCACACCTCTGTGGGTGTCACTGTCACACATACGTACATGCGCATATGGCGGACGATTACCTTTCTATAGTGCCGCCGCAACGATTATCATTTATCGATAAGAATTTCAAAAAGTAAGGGAACTACAGGAAATGTTGACAGTTCTCTTTTACAAAATAACATAGCATCCAAATGAATATATCAATGTTATCTTACGGAAAATATCAACAGTTCTGAACACAAAATAACATAGCGTCGAGCTGGAACATACATAGCCAGGAGACGACCACATTGCTCGCCCTTCTGTGTACAGCCGTGTATTTTTGTAGCAAGGCAGAGTACCAGGCAGCGCTACTTTGCATACAGGGACGTAATCCGAAGACCTAAAATATGCTGTTCATTATTGTTTGTTAGTCACATACTGTCTAAAAATAAGAGACACTTATCGTTGTCCCCTTTTGTGAACGAATATCCTGTTTTGTTTGGTTACTACCGCGCTTAGGATGTGCGCATACGTAGTTCTTTGATACACTTCCAATGTATATGACTAAAGTCTGCACGCCTCGTGATGGTATATATTATTTGTAACATGCTCTCTCGTAATATAGCCCTATGCATTGATATATTAACAGATTTGGGATACTTCTTTGATCTATGATTATTAGGCATATGTGATCGATCCACAAATAAGGTCTGGCTTTTAATGCAGCCTTCGTGCCGTGATTGATGCTCAGTATGGTGTAATGTTTATTTAATGTGTTACTGTAGGTAATAGTACCAAAGATTAAACTAATAGTATTGTATAATATGTAAAGCTGTAATTGTCTTATGTCTTTCGCCTTATTTTATTTTTAGACAATATGTTGCTAACATACAACACTAAACAGCATCTTTTAGGTTTTAGCACTGAATCCCTATATGAAAGGTAGTGAAGCTTAGTAGTACACCCTGCTACAAAAATACAGGTTTGTATACAAAGGGCGCTCAATATCATCGCCTCCTGGCTTTGTGTCCCCATTTGGACGCTTATTTTATATTAAAAAAGTTGTTAACATATCCTGTAATGTAACATTAATATTTATCATTTGGATGTTATGTTGTTTTGTAAAACAAAACTGACAACAATTTTTGTAACTTAAAATTGATATTTCTGAACTTTTTAAAAATCTTATCACTAAATGACAAAAGTCGTGGCAGCACCATAGAAAACTAATAGTCAGCCAGATGCATACGTGTTTATACATGAGGGTGGCCCCTACAAAGGGGTCTTGTCGACTACTGCATGTAATATTGGTCTGTTTGGTTGAGTCACTCAGTTACAACAGATAAATTGTCTAGGATCAATGAGGGTACTTGGTTCGCACTGGATACTTTGCATTACAGAAGCTGTCCATGCCTCTTGGCAGCATATTGTATGGGTAGTTACGGTTGATAGCAAGGTATGCTTATAAGTATATGAGACCTGTAATATGGACTTACATACTGTTTGTACACATTCTCGAAACCGGTAGCTACTACCGCTCAATGTTATATCAGTACAATTGAGATGAATTAAATAAATAAGTACCCACTTTCCACATAATGTTTTTGGTTTAAATGAATAACATGGAGACATTTTCATTTTTACAGAGTTACTAATATTAAAAAATAAAGAATAGCCTCTGCATGTTTAAAAACAGACAACTATTCCTGATCAAGGAAACTACAGTCTTTCTATACTATGGGAGAAATCGCTTCTTCGTTCCATTCAAACCAAAGTAGAAAAATGAAGAAACATTTTTCATTAGACAGGCGTCCATAAAATTTGAACCGAATTTGTGGTAAAACTGTCTTCACATAGTTTCGAAACTTAAGCCCAAGTTGTGCGAAAGCCGTCATCTCATAGTATAGAAAGTGTCGTTTGCATTTGCAAAGCTGTTCCTCCTGGAGATGCCAAAGAATCCAGCGCAGCCGAGAGAAAATAGCTCGTTGCTGAGGAATGTTTCTAGCACTACAGCTAGAGAAGTGTGTGTTTGGTGTGATAAGAGCTGGTCGCACTGCACACGAGTGTGGCAGGACTGGCATTCTGGAGTTGCCTATTGATTACTCAGTGAGACACTAGCAGGCCGCTGTGGAGCCGAGTGAATTCAATAGAAAGAGCACTAGCGGAAGGAACTGGGCCAAGTGAATATTCAGTGGTTATTGCAGTTGGAGTCCATTGCTTACCGTTCCGATATTCTGTGTGCAGTAGAACCTAGAGACAGTTAGCTCGACTGTGACTTTCGTCTTTCTTGTTTTGTTTGCTTAGTATGAAGTATAACGTCGGTTTTGGTTGAGTATTTTTGGAATTTGGTTTTGCAATGATTCCTGCTATTGAATGTCTTGTATTCTTGGACTGTGCATTGCTATTTGTTTACCTCAGTTCATACCCTCGTCGTAGCCTGAATGAACTCGGAGGGTCTGATTTATTGACATTTTATATAGTATGTAAGATACTCGTGTGTTGAGTATATATTCACTTGTGGCCCCTTATCGTAACGTCGATAGATTATATTGGGAAAGTTAATCAAAGGTGAAAATCTGCACTAGATGTCTCATTTTCGTTTTCTGAGCGTGTTCTTTTGTCGATGATTAACCTGCATGGACAGTATTTAAGCATACACTGACTTAGCTATTCTGATCGTTGCTTGCTCTGCATATACTCAGGACTGTTCGTAACTATTAGTAAACTGAGTCACGTTTGCTTAAGTAGTTGCGCCAACACAATCCCCAGCCAGGAACAGCTCCTAAAACGACCTGCACACAAGTGAAAGTAATGCATACGGTGCAAATAGCACAAGGCAAAACCGACTGTACCGAAGAACAAAGGTACTGAGCAGAATGGCTGCATATTCTCAGTCAGTTTGGGAACTGGTAAATTCCTGTGCTACCGGGTGGTTATAATTAAAGTACAGCTGCTCACAGAGGTACAGTGTGGGCGGCAATTATTGTGTGGCAGCGAAACTTCGTAGATTCTCTAAGGCATTAATGGAGAATTGATATACGCTGGAAAAAACGTAGTTCGAATTTTGGCCACCTGGTTCAGATCTGGCACTGTGAAATCAAGAAAGACGTTCTAACCCCTCGCTACATATCTGGCCTTTTTTGAAACTGAAATTTATTCGAACCGGCCATGAACAATTATCAGATTTCATGTAAGATCACGAATTCCCGTTTTAAAGTAGAGAAAATTAAATGAATAATAAGATCCAATGAAATACAGTATTGCATTCAAAGTAGCGAGTGGCTTTTCAAAGAGATTCTAACGAATGTCCCTTTTGTTTCGCAACTACTAATAACCCAACGTATATTGTTAACGTCTTTACCGGCTATGAGTCTTTAGCGTTTGGGGTTTTCTTTCATCAAGGAGTCATTTTGTTTAAGATTTTAGTGTCCATACTTTTACCGTTTGAGTTCTGAGTATTCGCATCTCGTAAGTTTATGGGTCACTGCGTGAAACAGTTATCTTCACTGAAAGGCGGTCTACTTAAAAGTAAATTTCTGTTAGTTTCATTTACGAAAAATGACAGAACTGATATAACGCAAGCTCCCAGCGAACTTCTCAATCGATAAAAGGTCGATATCATTCCAATTTAAGAACTTCAGTTGTTTCTGAAGCTACCATTCAAAAACTGCACTCAAAATGATTATTTGTTATGCACACATTCTGGACATTTGTTATCTGGCTGCAGTGTGACCATTCATAGTATTGAAACATATCAAAGGAGATACATTAATAAAAACCGAGTTGAGGAAGAACTGTAGTGTCCTACGATTTCGAACAGAGTATCACGAAAAGTGAACCGTGTATTGTATTATCTCTGGACAATAATAATAATACTTGATTCCACATTTATATTAAAGGGAATAATTTGCAACCGACAAAATATCGTACTGTGTTAAATGTGGCTTTTGAAGGAATTAATTTTGTATACATGTGCTACGCAAATCAGAGATACCAATTTATTTTGAAACGCGAATCGGCCGCCTAGTAACAGCTAATGAGAATCTTTGATAGCAACCGCCAGAAAACGAAGTTAGCTGATAGTAATAATTTGAATCTAAACTTATTAACGAAACACCCTGACTGAAATTAGTACAAAGAGCAAACCTAATCAAGAAATACTGACTGCAATAACGGATAGTGTTGCGTCACCTCGTTTTCACTCACGTCGACGAGATGAAGAATGCTGGTTGGGCATAGAGAAAGGAAGACGATAATGTTTAGTTTGTGGGACGCTCAACTGCACGGTTATCGGCGCGTGTACAAATTACCAACCTTTGCTCAATCCAATCTCTCCACATTCATGAATGGTGATGAAATGGTGAGAACAACACAAAAACCAAGTCACCTCGAGGCAGGTGAAAATCCCTAACCCCGCCGGTAATCGAACGCGAGACGCCGTGGTCGAGAAGCGAGAATGCGACCGCGAGAGCACGAGCTCCAGACCGTAGAAAAAAGGACATAACACTTTCACTGATAGTGGAAGCATCAGTACGCAGCAATAGGACGCGTCACAACATATGGAGATGTTTCCGTATGTAATGGATTACGAAAGGGACGAGGGCAGAAAAAGTAAAACAAGTGAGGCAGACATACTTTTTATTTTGTTACTAACCTTCGCTTACAGCATTTTATATTATCAGCATCGGACACGTCGACAATATGCTGCATGTGTAAAACGACGTGATCAGCATTTGCTCGAAGTAGTTCCGGTGGAAAATGAGGTACGTGTTCCTGTTTACTGACCTTCAGATCCGACAGAGAAAGAGCGAGTCCCTGGTAAACGCCTTCTGTTAGATATCTCCAGAGTCAAAAGTCACATGGATTCAGATCAGGTGGCCTTGCAGGCTATGAATCCCGAAACCCTCTAGAGATAAGCAAACGATATAGTGTATTGCCCCAGCTTGCATGAAAACAGTGGTTTCCGTAGCGTTGCGCTCTTCGAAGGTAGGGCTCACATTTTGTACAATGAGGTCTCGATAACGAGCAGACGTTACGATACACCTGACAGCCCCTCTGTGTATTCCTTTCAAAGAAGTACGGACTGAGAATAAAGGTACTTGCGAATACACACCACAGAGTCACGGTGAGTGCAGTGGGTCTTCTCACGGTTCAGCAGTACACAAAAAAATCGGCAGTTCCTTTTATTAACTGTACCATGTAGTGTGAAATGTGCGTCTTTACGCCACATAATATTGCCTGGCCACGTGTGATCATCTGCAGTTCGTGCCAGAAACCGAAGAGTAAATTCAGTACATTGTTGTGGATCGTAAGGTTTCAGTTGCTGCACGTTCTGGATCTGGTACGGGTACCGCTGTAAAACAGAGTCCAAAGCACTCCATACTTTTGACCATAGGGTGGACAATCCTCGTGATACAGCACAAGTAGTAGCACTACCTGGGGCACGTGCTCCACAGTCAGTTACAGCATCAGCTACCTCGTCAACAACTTCCACCAGGATAGAACACCTTCTACCTACAGGTGCCACACCAAGCTAAAGCAAGCCTGTGTGGCCGAGTCGTTCTAGGCGCTTCAGTCTGAAACCATGCGGTCGCTGCAGTCGCAGGTTCGAATCCAGCCTCCGGCATGGATGTGTGTGATCTCCTTAGGTTAGTTAGGTTTAATTAGTTCTAAGTTCTAGGGCACTGATGACCTCGTATGTTAAGTCCCATAGTGCTCAGAGCCATTTGAACTATTTGAACCAAGCTAAAAAATACTATCGTTAATTATATTATTGTCTTTTTAGCCCTTTAATGACACTGGGTCTCCCTTCAGACCTATTAGACGGCCTGCAGCACTTATATCTGCTGTTCTGAAATAACAGTTTTACTAATGGCGCACGGTCTCTTTTCTCCATAGCCTTACTGTTCACTTAGGTTATTGTTCGTCATTTGACAGTGTTATTGTGAAAATGTTGTGGAAGGGTGCCAGGAGGTGCCATATTAAAACACGGCCAAACTTTTCAAATGATTTATTCGTTTCCACTACAGTGCTTTGTTGACATCGATCCGAATCACAGGCCCTGAAATGCTGAGGCCACTGCCCCAGCGACCTGTCAACGCCACGCTGTGTCGTGCCAGCCTTGTTCACCAGCTGTAGAGCTCCGATTACGTCAGGACGGCTGCACCAGCAGCCAACTCAGCGGCCACCGTCCCCGTTGACTCCACGCTGCTCCGCCGGGAGCCGCAGGCCGGCCCCGCTGCTGCTTCTTCCTCGGCTGGCGTAGCTGGGAACCGGGCGGCAATGGCCGCCCGCGATCCATCGTCGGAATCTGCGGCCACTAGCCACAAAAGTCTCCGGCGTGTGTCGGGAGCCGAGAAGACTGTCCGGAGTAGCGAGCTGATGAGTGGCCTCCCCTGGCAGGCTGTGGACCCCGCATCGACCTCACAGGGTCGAACCAACGACCCGCCGTGGGCTGCGACATTGTCTCCCCATCTGTTGCTGCATGTAGCCCGGCAGAGTGTCACGCTCCGCGGTCCAGGAGGGCTGCCACACTTGAATGAATCTCGTTAGAAAACAACACCTATTTATACTCGGCTGCATGCTTCTGTTTCGCTAATGCATCGCTCCAAGTGACGTACGCCTCACACCCCTGTGGCGCCAGTGGGCCCCTTGTGCCTTTAACTTGCGCCATGTGAACGGCTGCGTTTGCTCTTTTCAACGGTTTGACGGCCCTGTGACCTCCATTCCACTTCGCAACCGCTGGTCAGCGTAAGTTACAGCAATCCGGCCTGCACCTGGCTGTAACTTGTGTTCAGAATACCGCACAAAACTAACTTTCCCTATCCTAAACGGTGGTGCCGCTACAGTGTGGATGTCACACCGTCATACTAACAGTGTAAAACAGATTTGCACCAAGTGGCCACAACCGGAGCCAATTTGTCTTCCAGCGTAAATCGGTGCCGCTTTAGCACGTGTCCCAAATTTCGCTACCATACAATAATTACAGCCCACATTGTACCTCCGTGAGTAGCTGAGCTTTAGTTATAGCCACCCGGTATATAAGTAATATGAAACGCAAATTTGTAAATATTGCTTATCAATCTGTGAGCCGTGTTGCGGTTTGCGTTGGTGCTGCTGGTAGGTTGGCATTATGTGATAGGGATAGTGGCGTCTCGTTTTCTTCTCATGTTTACTGGCGCCACTACATTTGCTAGCATTGTCTGTCCACGAGTGGCACAAGCTGCGGTTATCTGTATCTAGTACCCTAGCACTGCCGGCCGAAGTGGCCGTGCGGTTAAAGGCGCTGCAGTCTGGAACCGCAAGACCGCTACGGTCGCAGGTTCGAATCCTACCTCGGGCATGGATGTTTCTGATGTCCTTAGGTTAGTTAGGTTTAACTAGTTCTAAGTTCTAGGGGACTAATGATCTCAGAAGTTGAGTCCCATAGTGCTCAGAGCCATTTGAACCCTAGCACTATCTTTGTAGAGGCGTCAGGTGTTTTCCGGATTGGTGTGTGTTGAGGAGTTTGGTTGGGATGGAGCAGCAGTGAGGTCCGGCAGGGCAAGAAAATGCCGGGACCGCTGGCGGCATGCAGGCACTGCTGGATCGAGGGACTGTATTTGCGAGGGCAACAACCTCGTTGTCTTCCGGACCCAGGACGTTTGAGTTGTGTGAACATTAACCCAGTAGTGAAACCTCTATTTTGATATCACGCCATTTGTTTGCGCATTGCTGCTCGCAGGGTCGCTGAGATGAAGAGCAACGAGTCGGGTGTTTGGAGTTGGTGAAATTAATTAGCCGTCCTCCACCTTTTATTATTAATCATTGAATTCCTTGTGTTTATGGATGAAGTTCTACCAGCTGTATTTTTCTGCCTAGTGGCCGCTAAAGCCCCAGTTACCTGCCCTGGAGGTTAGCGTGTTTTCGCGGCAGTATACCTTTCTTTGCCTGGCACTGCTAACTGGTAAGCCTCCTTGACTGTGGTTCGGATATTTTGTTCTTTTCGACTACCTTGGTCATAGTGGTTCATTCTGCTTCTGGATATTCTAAACACCGGATTCTGAAGACGCAGTGCTGTCCGCCAGATCCGCCTTGCCTAGGTTATTCCATTGTTGTGTTAGTTCCCGGACGTTAGGTAGATTTTGCAAGAGTGTTGGTCTGCGTCAAACTGTCACTAGTTTGAGTTCCCATCCGGTTAAGTGAATACAACTCTTGGCTGCCTGTCTCATTGGTTACGAAGTTGAGCGACTTTCTTAAGCCGATACTTGGAGCACTGTCTGAGGCTAGCTTCCCTCTTGGTTTGATCAGATTGTGATGATTCCATTTTTAATATTTTAATTTTGAATTGTTACTGTTGGGGCCTTCAACCAACTAGTAATTTGATTTTCTTGTCTATAGGGCCTCCAGCCGTGAATGCAACTTGACCTAAGAATGTTTTATTAGATATTGTCTCTTAATAGTGAACTGTTGATGATCGTGTTTTAAAAAAAAAAATTTTTATATCTCTTAGAGAAATTTAACTCTTTTTAGGAATTTGCTATCCTGGCCTCCAGTCGTTAAATTGTTTTTGAGTAATAGCTATTGGGTCCTTCAGACAACAAATAATTTGAGTTTCTGGTTAATAAGGCCTTGAGCTGTGAATGCACTTGAATGCAATTTGGCTAAAGAATTTTTAATTAAATATTGTCTCTTAATAGTGAAATTTTCATTACTTTTTTAAAATGTTTTAGTATCTCTTGGAGAAGTTTAAGTGTTTTTAAGAGTTTGCTATCAAGTCCTTCAGCCGTTTAGTTGTTTTGAGTTTTTACTATTGAGGACTTTCAGCCGACAAGTAATTTGAATTTGTGGTCAATAAGGCCTTCAGCCATGAGTGCAACTTGCTTAAGAATCCTTTATTAGGCATTGTGTCTTAATAGTCAGATTTGGTTGTTGTTCCTTATTGTTAACCTCACTGCAATTGGTTCCAAACAAAGTGTACATGATTTAAAAAAAAAAAGAAAATAAAGAGCAACCAACGGTAACTGAGTAAGGCTCCATCCTCACTCAATCCTGCCTTTCCAAAAGCCCCACGTCTCAATCTGTAAATCTGTGATATATAACTTAATGTTCACAATATATGTCATATGCAATGTACTTTACAAACTGCTCCTGTGATAATTCTCATTAACTGTCTCAGTAGTGCTAATCATTCATCTCACAGCTTTATTCATGAAGCAATGCCAGCCGCTCAAGATCTTGTGCAAAGCTGGGTAGACAAGCGCTCTCTGTAGCAACGACATTGGTGAACAACCTTAGCCACAAACCGTGCGTGGTTTCCAGAATATGCCTTTTGCTGTGATGGTATCCGATGTGGAATCACTTACTTACAGATTAAAATACGAGTTTAGGACTCGAAAAAATCACCCAGCATTCACAGGCAACTTCCAGGCAAACTGAGGTGTCCAACTCAAATTATGCTCTTCCCAACAGTTATACCACTTCTGGGCACCAACTAACTACTTTTCGACTAGTATTGCAGGTCATTAAAAATTACTAGTTAGGACCCACGCACGGGTTCCTTCATTCAAACGAAGACAAAGAAATGACTGTGTGACACGAGGGTAGAATAGTCAGGATGATTCGAATTTGGATGATCTAAAGAAGTGGCGTGTTTGAGCTGAGTTGCCGTCGTGGATTGGAACCCAGAAGGCAGGAGATGAAAACTGACCCATTACTGATTTTCACATTTTCCACAATTATCTGGATGGTGACACATCGGGTTTGAGCACCAGGGCCTCCACTTCTCTAGCGATTCCAGGTTCTTCAGGCAGAGATGGCCTGGCACTTTGTTCTTTTGAATGTTTGTCTGTTTCAGTCAAACTAAGTCTGTATTCCAGGTTCTTCAGGTAGAGATGGCCTGGCATTTTGTTCTTTTGAATGTTTGTCTGTTTCAGTCAAAATAACACAACCGTAATTTGTTTCGGCCCACACTTGTGTGGGAGATAAAGAGAAGTTCATATTAAGGAAATCAAAGACACCCTTTGGCAGGAGTCAACATTTTGCCAAAAATTTCGTTCTTCATTTAGATCCTTTTGACAACATGAGAAGGATGTGGGTTACCTAATCACTCTCGAGGACGGTTCATTGTTATCGCCTATTCCCTTGATCTCAATATACACTCCTGGAAATTGAAATAAGAACACCGTGAATTCATTGTCCCAGGAAGGGGAAACTTTATTGACACATTCCTGGGGTCAGATACATCACATGATCACACTGACAGAACCACAGGCACGTAGACACAGGCAACAGAGCATGCACAATGTCGGCACTAGTACAGTGTATATCCACCTTTCGCAGCAATGCAGGCTGCTATTCTCCCATGGAGACGATCGTAGAGATGCTGGATGTAGTCCTGTGGAACGGCTTGCCATGCCATTTCCACCTGGCGCCTCAGTTGGAGCAGCGTTCGTGCTGGACGTGCAGACCGCGTGAGACGACGCTTCATCCAGTCCCAAACATGCTCAATGGGGGACAGATCCGGAGATCTTGCTGGCCAGGGTAGTTGACTTACACCTTCTAGAGCACGTTGGGTGGCACGGGATACATGCGGACGTGCATTGTCCTGTTGGAGCAGCAAGTTCCCTTGCCGGTCTAGGAATGGTAGAACGATGGGTTCGATGACGGTTTGGATGTACCGTGCACTATTCAGTGTCCCCTCGACGATCACCAGTGGTGTACGGCCAGTGTAGGAGATCGCTCCCCACCCCATAATGCCAGGTGTTGGCCCTGTGTGCCTCGGTCGTATGCAGTCCTGATTGTGGCGCTCACCTGCACGGCGCCAAACACGCATACGACCATCATTGGCACCAAGGCAGAAGCGACTCTCATCGCTGAAGACTACACGTCTCCATTCGTCCCTCCATTCACGCCTGTCGCGACACCACTGGAGGCGGGCTGCACGATGTTGGGGCGTGAGCGGAAGACGGCCTAACGGTGTGCGGGACCGTAGCCCAGCTTCATGGAGACGGTTGCGAATGGTCCTCGCCGATACCCCAGGAGCAACAGTGTCCCTAATTTGCTGGGAAGTGGCGGTGCGGTCCCCTACGGCACTGCGTAGGATCCTACGGTCTTGGCGTGCATCCGTGCGTCACTGCGGTCCGGTCCCAGGTCGACGGGCACGTGCACCTTCCGCCGACCACTGGCGACAACATCGATGTACTGTGGAGACCTCACGCCCCACGTGTTGAGCAATTCGGCGGTACGTCCATCCGGCCTCCCGCATGCCCACTATACGCCCTCGCTCAAAGTCCGTCAACTGCACATACGGTTCACGTCCACGCTGTCGCGGCATGCTACCAGTGTTAAAGACTGCGATGGAGCTCCGTATGCCACGGCAAACTGGCTGACACTGACGGCGGCGGTGCACAAATGCTGCGCAGCTAGCGCCATTCGACGGCCAACACCGCGGTTCCTGGTGTGTCCGTTGTGCCGTGCGTGTGATCATTGCTTGTACAGCCCTCTCGCAGTGTCCGGAGCAGGTATGGTGGGTCTGACACACCGGTGTCAATGTGTTCTTTTTTCCATTTCCAGGAGTGTAGATTGTTGCACTGCATAGCCTTCAAATATAGAAAACGAATTGCCACACATTACCTCACTTTATCAGTCGCCTGTGAAATGACAAATACCTTACATAGCTTTATTTCCTCGATTTAAACTAATAATTTATTAGTACCTCAAGGACTTGATGAAAGAGGCTTCAGGAAACTTATAGTGAGTCTACTTGTTTCAGTACGCGTCGTTTCTCGTATATGGTCATTCTTACCATATGGGAAAGGCGTATTCCTCTGCAGGAAAACAAAGAGCAATTACAGGTACACAGGTAGGTTGCAGATCAGCCCCAATTTGACCCTCCCACTAATTGAGTCAAGTGGTACACACAGTAAGAGCAGTCATTACTCTGTAATATCAACTCATCAAGACAAATGCGGGATCTGCCAGTTGACTACCAAAGAAAGAAAAAATATCTTAAAATTCTTTAAAAAGATATTAGAATGATCTAAAACACTTTCTGGTAGCTGCATTACCTGTTATCAGTTCCTTTGTTACAGGATGATACATAACCGGTTTTGCGATGACCTAATATAATCTTCAGGTGTACACATACAAGTAATTTATCGTAGTTCATTAAAATGCGCGGTAGTCCAACTTACGGATGCCTTCCGAATGCCAAAATAACATAATTGGATAGTTACAAGATGAAATATCAAAAATTTTGATGGGAAACCATCCTAAATTGAGGCGGTTCTGGCAATGTGGCCTCCATCGGAACGTTGAGAGACTGTGTTTTTTAACGAACAAATGTTAAATTAGTTAGATGTAAAAGCCTGAGGATCAGATTAAATCGTTGCGAAAATGGTTATGTTTCACTGTGTAATAAAGGAACTGTTAAAGGCTAATGTCACGCCAAAACGATTTTGATAAGATTTTAATACTTTTCTAAATTATAAAAGAATTATCATGTATCTGAACTTGGATGCCCAAACTTTAAAATATTATACAACAGAAAGGATGTATTTAGCAAACACTTTTGCAGCCATAGCACGCCTTGTTGCAATGATACATAGGTTGGCACAACTAGTGGCGCCCTAGTGACGCAGCACCACTTGCAGTCGTGGCGTACCTACGGTGTCCACACTGGAGGCAGGTGTGGCGCGGGCAATGGAGCGGCTAGGCGCTGGCAGAGCGGGTAGCCTACTCGCTACGGCAGCCAGGCGTCGTGAGACGGGTCGGAGAGGGGTTCGGGGGGGAGTCGATAGCGGCGGATAGCAGCGAGGCTCAAGAGGTCGGCGGGCGCGCCCAGATTTAATTTACAGCCGCCGCTATGCATCACCCGCGCTGACGCTGCATTAATAGAGCGCAGTACAGCCCCCGTCGGCTTATTAAATTCCCCGGACCTCTGCTGCGCGAGCGGCGGCGGCTCATTTAGCGAACTTCCCGCCCCCAGATGCTTCCTTGTTCCCACGTGGGACCACTCCGGCCCACCCCGCCAGACCGCCTGTGATGGGCTATCGACCGTCACGTTACTGGTAACATGTCTATCTCAATTGCGACAGCAACACCTGTATTTACGTACAACACTCGGAAGTCGAGGTACTGAATGGTTGTGTCCTGGGTTAGACGAAATAATGAAATGGTCGGTCAGTACGAAATTCCATTTCCCTTTAAGATCCCAAGGGAAGCTATTCACTCCACATAAAATGTTCGTGATTAGTACTTCTTTCCATATGACCTCCTCAACATTTCATCGTCTTTGAAGAAGGACACACATTCCAGCATCATCAAAGTAACTGAATGTGTCCTGCAGCCATTGATGCACGTAGCTTTGTGGATCCTTCACATCAGGCTGTTCCAACCGAGCTCCAGGGAGCCGAAGCGCTCCGGAGCGCTCACTGCGGCAGCTCGGAGCCCTCTTGGAGGGGGAAAGTGAACTATCTGCCGCCTGGCCGCATGCAGCCGCAACTGACGCAATAATCCGCGTTCAATAACAGCTATGGCTAGCCGCGGGAGCTGGTAGCCAGGCTTAAGAACGACATACCAGGAAACGTAAGTTCAAAAACGGTTTCGTAATACGGAGAGTATCAAAACATGCACCATAGTTCGTGTTCTGCAATGCGTTTATAATTTTCAGATGAATGAGAGCGGATAAAACACTACTGAATCTGCAATTCGAGCAAGCCACAGGGTCGCTCAGATCATTGCGACGAGTGGCAAGCCGTTTTCGGTGGGACCACTCATAAAATCGTGCATGGCAGCAGTTGCAGAATGTTTGTTTCCAAGGGAGGTGCAGGCAATTGAAGGGGTTCGCCTGTCGAAGCAAACAATGTCTCGTCGAATCCTGGACATGACAGCGGATTTAGAGACACAGCTGAGGAAAATGGCGGAGGGCTTTGTTACATTTTCGCTAGCGCTTGACGAAAGCACCGACATTTCGGACTGTGCTCAGGTTGCAGTCTTTGTGCTTGGTGTCGGCGTGGAGCAGCAAGTAACTGAAGAACTCTTGTATGTGGTACCACTCGATTACACCGCAACAGGACGTGACATTTTCGAAGCTCTTTGTGAATCAGTGGACAATATGTATTCGCCGCGGGATAAGCTCCATGGCCGGCCGAAGTGGCCGTGCGGTTCTAGGCGCTGCAGTTTGGAACCGCGAGACCGCTACGGTCGCAGGTTCGAATTCTGCCTCGGGCATGGATGTGTGTGATGTCCTTAGGTTAGTTAGGTTTAACTAGTTCTAAGTTCTAGGGGACTAATGACCTCAGAAGTTAAGTCCCATAGTGCTCAGAGCCATTTTTTTAAGCTCCATTCTGTAGCGACGGACGGTGCACCACAAATGATCGGGCGTCACCAAGGTTTTGCTTCTCGTTTGAAAAATATACTCTCGGACTAATTCGGGAAAGACATTTTGACTCTTCATTGTTTTATTCACCAAGAGACACTGTGTGCTGAAACAGCAGAGCTCGGTGGCGTAATGAAAGATGTCGTGAAGTGTGTGAATTTTGTGCGGCGTCACGGTATGAATCATCGCCAATTCAATGGATTCCTGAAAGATATGGAAGCGGAGTATGGGGATATACCTTACCACAGTACAGTTCGTTGGCTGAGTCGGGGAAAAGTTCGTGATGTTTCCTTTGCCATTCGTGAGGAAATATCCGTTTTTTCTCGAAATGAAAGGGGAAGAAATGCGTTGTCTGAAAGATATAAAATGGCTATCAGACTTGGCGTTCCTAGCTGACATACCTATGCATCTGAATAACTTAAATCTGTCATTGCAGGGCAAAGGGCAGCTAATCGTTGACATGCACGACCAGATCAAGGCGTTCATGTAAAAGTTACGTTTATTTGAGAGGCAGATGAGTAATGGACATTTAACGTTCTTCAATTGTCTTGGTTCTTTAAAACGATCTGAAGGTACTACTTCCGGCGATTACCAAGCAAAGTGAAAGCATCTCATCACGTCGTTTGAAACACGATTACGAGACCTCACTAGTTTGGAAAAGAACTTAAGGTGTTTAGCACACCTTTTGAGTTTCCTCCGATGACTTGTCACCGTCACTTCAATTGGAGATTATTGATTTGCAAAATTCAACTTTGTTGAAAGAGAGGTACTACAACACGTTGGATGTTTCACAGTGGTGTCGTTCATAACAGCCAAAAACATTTCCCAAGCTTCACACCGATGCCGCTCAGATCATGTGCATGTTTGGATCTGCGTATTGTTGTGAGCAGCTTTTCTCAGCAATGAAAAGAGTAAAAAGTAAGGAACGATCGTTTCTTCAGGATGCAAAAATGAAGGCCATCCTCCGCATTAACCCTGCGAACACTGTGACGCCTGATATTTCCGATCTTGTAATGAAAAGAAAATGTCAAGCTACAGAGGCCCAATAAATTTAGTATGCAATTTCTTGTAAAACAGTTGTTTCTTATTTATTTCCTGAACATCGTATTTCCTGGTGTAGCATGTCACCACGTCGTACCAACTAAGAGTATGAGGTTGACTATCTTGTAAGACGCAGCTGGCACATCAAAACACTTGCCTTGCCGCCTGCCTCAGCCAGCCGTGCCATGTGCCGGCCCATTTGAATGGTCACAGCGAGCGACAAGGCTCCCTGGAGCAGGGAGCGCTCCACGGCTCACAACGGAGCCGACGAACAGGAACAGCCTGCTCCACATCATCAAAACAGTAAGATCTATGTGGCTGAACTATAATCTTATTCTTCAACTCATGGTCTCGGTGTATACGCCTATTCTCTACGTGTTCACTAAATACTACCATTTGTTCTTAGCCCTTAACGTATTTCTTCATTCATCAAGTATACAATCTAAAGCTAATTTGGAAAATCTTCAGTTGTTTTTCTTGTGATTACACAATGAGGGATTGCATGTATGCCATTTTTTTCGAATGTTTGTACATTTATTATTGTCATAACGACGTTATACTATGCGGAGGACACTGGATGGCTCTCCTCGTCAATGAGACAGCAGTTAAATGACTGAGAATGTAACCCTATGAAGACGAAATCTTAAACAGCAATAGCTCGCGTTTGATTTTGTTTTACCGCTGATCTCAATTTTTGACGTAGCTTTAGGTCATTCAGGCTGTTGTTAGGTTTCATGTGAGCTATGGTGGGATAAGTCACTATGTACTGGTGTGTTACACAACATCTTTAAAAAATTCCTTCAGTACTCCCCACTAACATTTTAAGTAGACTGGCCCCAGCTTCATGTATATCTGTATATTTTTATACCCATATGAAAGCTGCAAACAAAAGCAATTTGTATAACAGTATTTCCTTTTTGCACTGTAAATAAAAGTATAAGTAAGGTATTAAGTATACGTCTTTGTAACTATAAAATGTACACTTACTACATTTAGGAACGCAAAAATAGTATTTATTCGTTGCAAGACTACAGCATTTGTGCACGATAGCGCCATCTTTTATATAATTTACACGCAAAGTAATCAAGTAACATATGTATGCTTCAGGTTAGGTCTTCTGTGCTTAAACGAAAGTATGAATAAGACTTTAAATGCACATTACAAGTTAGAGTACTCATATTATTGTAAAAAGTGAAACTTATTTTACAAACGCAAAAATATCTTTTCGTTGAAATATTTTGTCATTTTTGTACGTTAGCGCCATCTGCCGGTGATGCTTTCCTTGCCGTTCTAAGGCCACATGTGAGCTAGTTTATACATACACCTCCTTGAATTAGCTTCTACCCAATACTTTTCATCAGTACTATTTGTGAGTGCAAGTTCTCCTATGTTCATGTCGTATTCCAGTTGTATTTCATACATTTCTCTCAATGTATGTGTTTTCATATATTGTTCATTCTTATGGCTTGTATATTAGTCAATGTATGCTACATCTGCTTTGTTTATATGCTTTGAAAATGACTCAATGCCAATACTTGTAATGATTAATGAAATGAAAAAATTTGATCAAGACGGAAGTTTAATTCTATTTACACAAGTTGTTTCAATCCTTTGTTATTTTCTCCTAGTCTCTCAAAGCCATTGGTTCCTGCAGCACTATTCCATTTCTTATATGTTATCTAAAGTACGCAGGCAGTTGCACATAAACGAACTTTCTAACGGAAATCTTGCTTCATTTTCATATTACTACTCTGAATTGGGAGATAAGGTTACATATAAAGTAAAATAATTATTGTGTCGTGTGGAGTTAGTAATAATATATTCGTCATTTGCACTGATAATTAATTATTCTGAACTTTATAAGAAGTTAGTTACATATAAAACGTTCATATGCGTCCACGCTCTTGTGCCATAGCACCTGAACTCGGATGATTCCTTTGACGTTATTAATGCTGCATTTCGTAATTCAAACCAATAACGTTACTTGTGCTTCTTCCGAAAAAACTGCTGTTCTGTTACACGATTAATCACTTATCTAGACTCCAAATGCTTTACCTCCAAGAAATATAATTACTTCCTAACGTGTTACCTGTATTATCCCTGTGGAAAAATTTATTTCTGATCAGCTATATTTTTTGGTAATAAATATTTCCTATTTAACTTCATATCAGGACGCCGTACTCATGCAGTAGCAGTACTTGTCAATCTAGCAGTATGGCTGTGTTTTCACCTGGAACCATTTTGCATATATTTATATGCGTCAAAGCATTCAATCAAATCATCCACATTCATAAGCGCGAGGAGAGCTTTTCGCTATACTGCGCTTCCAGCCACCACCCCATACTCTCCGGGATGGAATTAGTGTACCTCAGCTGCCTGCGTCTAGTGTAAATCGTGAAATAGTGTGAATGTGTTTCAAATGTCTGAGAGTCGTTTAAATGAGGCGGGACGTGGGGACAAGCCCGGTATTCACATAGTAGGATGCAGAAAACCGCCTAAAAACCACACCAGGCTGACCGGCACACCGGCCGTCGTCGTTAATCCGCCAGGCGGATTCGATCCGGGGCCGGCGCGCCTACCAGAGTCCAGCAAGCAGCGCGTTATTGCTCTCGGCTATCTACATCTCATATTAATTAGTGAACGTAATACATAATTATGTCTACTGTAGCGGCAACGTCAGTTGCTAGATCTGAAAGATGAAATATATAGATACAGAGCTTTACAATTTAGGCACCGTTCAGAACAATGACTATTACGTAGATGTCGAATGGTAACCGCTATGAATGTCTGCAAATGTTATGAAATGGTAACAGCCGTGCCGCGCACAGCCACACAAACGTAACGGTTGGCTACTGCGGCAGAGTTAAGCGGCGCCTGAAATGTAGTACCGGCGCGTTCTGCCAGCCGGCGGTAGAGGCGATCCCTCCAAACATTCAATCAGCCGAGAACTACGCACACGCACGAGCCTTTTTCCGGCGCGGATGGTCACACTATGATATCACCATCCGCCAGTCAGGGAATGCCAACGGCCGCCAATCATCACTCCGGAATCAGCTGAGGATGACTGGAGCCGCCGTGTTAAATAGACCGAAGAAAGAGAAGCTGGCGTCTTTCGACCCGCCGCGGACTGCCACCCGGAAGATACTTCGACGAATCCGGAACGTCCAGGTGCCACGTCTTCGCTACGCCGGCCTACGACCCCGGACTCTGCGCCCGTCTACTTCCTCGGCATCCGCCGGAAAGCGCCGAGAGAAAACCCGAGAAAGGAACGTACATTAAGTTCAGTTGCTACTATTACAATTCAATAAGGTGGCCTAATTCTTTGGCTTGTTATAAAATTTTGTAGAATTTAGCGGTGGCCTTGCTCCACCTAATAAAAGTATTTTTGTTCGCACATGTGTGTTAATCTGTGGGTATAACAGCAACCACACAAAATGGGCTCTTTGCAACGATGTTTGAACTTCAGTAGACCCGTCGCGGGAGCTCCGGAGAGGAAATGCTTCTATGTCGTTGGCAGCGTCTAAGCGTTCGTGGCAGCGACCTCATGCCCCTGCGGCGGCTACAAGAAACACAGCGCAGTGTCGTGCGGCGAGAGTATTTGAAAGTGAATGGCGGACGAAACCTCAGACGTCGTGTGGCCTCTACCGACTAGTCTTTGCTCTTGCACTCTCTCATGTTCTTACAATCTACTCATGCCACAAAGTCAAAGCTCACGTCTTAAAATTCGAACGATCTTTGCCAGTATCGTAATAGGGCAAACGCACTCCACGAAAGTGTAAGAGAGGCATTTAGTGTGGGAGATATGTCGGAACTACCGTAATTGTTAATAAACGTTCTGAATTTATGTAGTAGACATTCCGTTTCCCCCGTCTATGTTTGGCAGTACGTCGTTTTCTTACGGCATTTTAGTTGTTTCTGATTGCTTTATCCGTCCTCTACTGCTTCATAAAACGTTAATTTGTGCTATTCATGGAGTTATGAGAGCTGTAAATACATAGGCACTTGATGAGAAATGTTTATTCATCTGCTGTCTACGTTTACAGTACAGTGCATCGTGTACCAACGTCCACCTATTTCTTCCAGATAATGGCTAAAAAGTATTACATCTCTCTGGAAGACACAAGCGAAACAAAGCTTAATTTCAGCCGGCGCTACAATCTAGAACCGCGCGACTGGTGCGGTCGCAGGTTCGAATCCTGCCTCGGGCATGGATGTGTGTGATGTCCTTAGGTTGGTTAGGTTTAAGTAGTTCTAAGTTCTAGGGGACTGATGACCACAGAAGTTAAGTCCCATAGAGCTCAGAGCCATTTGAACCAATTTTTTTTCTTTTTGAAAGCTTCATTTCCGCAAGAGACTGCAACGTTGCTATGAGGTGAGTTGGTTAGGGGACAGTACTCTAAATCAGTATGTGCTCCGTTGATTTCACTTCGGACCCACGTTAAACTTTCCCACGTTATTGTCACATATGCGTCGACAGTGAGGCAACTGATTTCAGTCTCCGTCGGTCCACAATTAGAACCTGCAGCATATGTATAACGCTGTAACACCTCTGTCGCACACTGAAAGTCAGCTTCTACCCTTAGACGTTTGCCTCGAAACTTCCACACTGATGGACAGATGAGAGTGTGAGCAGCAGTAGTCTTCGGTTAGTCGTGACTCGCCAGGGCTGCGGTCTACAATCGTCGCCTTATGTCACGCTACTGACATATTCCGAACCCAAGGAAGTTTTATATCTGAATAGTACTGTCTCTCAGTAATACTATCGCGTTCGGTCTTAAATTTGCCTTAACGCTTCGTAACCAAAAGACGTTAGTATTTTGGACTGTAATAAAAAGTGAATCCCTTTTATAGTCCTTCATGTAACCATGAGAGTCGACTGAATTTTACAACCATGAGGCTATGTCTGTAGCGTGAGGCGCTCGCGAGAAACATCACCACACAGATTGGGTGATGCTACAATGCATACAGCCACAGGAGTAATTGGCTTTTCTTCGCTTAAACCCTGTCTGGCCAGTTCTTCCTGCTAGCTGTTCATGACAGTGATAGTATTGATTTAGGTCAGTATGGGCCTCAGGCGACGCATCGACCAATTCCATCTCCGACGTGTCGCTGAGAATGTTAGGTTACGCACTCACTTCATAAGTGTGGTCCTCAAAATGTGAAATATCTTCAGCCACCTCTTCCACCTCGCAGTCCTAAGTAACATCGATCTGTGAGCGGCATATCATCACTCACTGACATATCACTAAAGGACAGAAAGTTTTAGACACCTGACTCAGCATTCTTAAATTGAATTATATGTTAAATAAACAAGCGTTGGCTGTAATCAACATGAAGTACAGTGCTTTTAATGTATATTAAAACTGTGAAAATATGAACAGCTTAGAATGACAGCTGCAGATTATTGCATATACACTGCATAGGGCACATCACGATATAAAATGGTTACACTATACAGAAGAATTAAACCATGCAAGAGTATTTTGATCTAAAAACATGATGCCTGCTTTGTGGTCCTTATGGTAAGTATCGCCTTTGAAGTTTTTTGCTTTCTTCTTACGTCATTACATCACATATATATATACGGCAGACAGATACTAAACTACGCGGGCAGATATAGAAAAGGGGACACTCCTACTGAAATTGTAAAAATATTTTGATATTACTACGCTGAATCAAAGGTTAAATATTAAGCTATGTTGATTCATTATCTATATGTACGTCAGGGTTGTGATCACAAATTATGTTTGACAGTAAAGCGAATCAGAGGAACGTTACAAAATCATATTCGTATTATAAGTTCATACTGTTTCACACTGTCCGATTACATTACAAGAAGCGGTATAATTCCTCTGAATTTGTTAATGCATTTTTTTTTTGATGAATTAAGTGCACTTAAATTAGATCGGCGTTTTCGCATGCATATTGTTCTTCATCTTCCTTGTTGTAATGTTTTATGGCCAATCTTTTATCTAGGTACCCATCTAAAAGCTTTATCTGTCATCATAAGTTATAGAGTTGGCCCCAGAGATGTGGCTATTTCTGGAATAGAAGTTTATTTACACTATTGCAACTGCCGTAACTTAAGCTTCTAAACTCGAACACAGTATATTGCTATCGGTAGGAGAAAAGGGAAATGCCGCTTATTTGTTTATAGAATGTTAGCTAATAGAAGTGTTGTAATGTAATACTCATTATCTTTAGGTTCAAAATCTTCGGTATTCTTTGTGATCTAGACTAATGTGGACGTACAGACTGGAATGCATTATGTTCGGTTTCGTAGTAACTCTATCAGAATCTACATCGACACACCTGGAACACTTCCAAAGAGAGAGATTGACAGACTTGGCGTCTGGTATACCGAATTCCCTATCACTACCTCATACAATTGGTCTGAATATATGTCTAGTTACTACATCACGCTTAGCCTACCATGTGCAGTATTGAGAAGTGAAGACGTCTGGATCGTAATTGACCAGAGCAAAGCCAACAACAGTGGGGCTGAAGCTATTACTGTGTAGAGTGTTTTGGAGTAAATGTGAATTTTCTCATTTGCTGGATGTGCAGCATATCTCATGTTACATTAGGACAGTATGCAGAGAACTGGTAGACTGTTTGCTGCTTGATTTTGATTTTAGTATACAAGCTCATTTCGGCCTTATTGCCTCTCATAGTATATGTCCTCACGTTGTAAATGGACAATTCTGAGTTAATTATTATTGGTGCCTGGAGTTGTTGGACGTAAAATATTTTCAGTAACGTTTCAAAGTTGTTCGATAATTTGCCTTTGTATGCATTTTATAATACGTTTTTTTACTATCTGACTGTCGTAGATATTCAAGTTTGACAGATAGTTGTGTACTCGAAGGTATTTGTTTTGTGGGTCTACGTTAATCTGCTAACTGTTCTTCCTTCTTTATACACTCCTGGAAATGGAAAAAAGAACACATTGATACCGGTGTGTCAGACCCAGCATACTTGCTCCGGACACTGCGAGAAGGCTGTACAAGCAATGATCACACGCACGGCACAGCGGACACACCAGGAACCGCGGTGTTGGCCGTCGAATGGCGCTAGCTGCGCAGCATTTGTGCACCGCCGCCGTCAGTGTCAGCCAGTTTGCCGTGGCATACGGAGCTCCATCGCAGTCTTTAACACTGGTAGCATGCCGCGACAGCGTGGACGTGAACCGTATGTGCAGTTGACGGACTTTGAGCGAGGGCGTATAGTGGGCATGCGGGAGGCCGGGTGGACGTACCGCCGAATTGCTCAACACGTGGGGCGTGAGGTCTCCACAGTACATCGATGTTGTCGCCAGTGGTCGGCGGAAGGTGCACGTGCCCGTCGACCTGGGACCGGACCGCAGCGACGCACGGATGCACGCCAAGACCGTAGGATCCTACGCGGTGCCGTAGGGGACCGCACCGCCAGTTCCCAGCAAATTAGGGACACTGTTGCTCCTGGGGTATCGGCGAGGACCATTCGCAACCGTCTCCATGAAGCTGGGCTACGGTCCCTCACACCGTTAGGCCGTCTTCCGCTCACGCCCCAACATCGTGTAGCCCGCCTCAAGTGGTGTCGCGACAGGCATGAATGGAGGGACGAATGGAGACGTGTCGTCTCCAGCGATGAGAGTCGCTTCGGCCTTGGTGCCAATGATGGTCGTATGCGTGTTTGGCGCCGTGCAGGTGAGCGCCACAATCAGGACTGCATACGACCGAGGCACACAGGGCCAACACCCGGCATCATGGTGTGGGGAGCGATCTCCTACACTGGCCGTACACCACTGGTGATCGTCGAGGGGACACTGAATAGTGCACGGTACATCCAAACCGTCATCGAACCCATCGTTCTACCATTCCTACACCGGCAAGTGAACTTGCTGTTCCAACAGGACAATGCACGTCCGCATGTATCCCGTGCCACCCAACGTGCTCTAGAAGGTGTAAGTCAACTACCCTGGCCAGCAAGATCTCCGGATCTGTCCCCCATTGAGCATGTTTGGGACTGGATGAAGCGTCGTCTCACGCGGTCTGCACGTCCAGCACTAACGCTGGTCCAACTGAGGCGCCAGGTGGAAATGGCATGGCAAGCCGTTCCACAGGACTACATCCAGCATCTCTACGATCGTCTCCATGGGAGAATAGCAGCCTGCATTGCTGCGAAAGGTGGATATACACTGTACTAGTGCCGACATTGTGCATGCTCTGTTGCCTGTGTCTATGTGCCTGTGGTTCTGTCAGTGTGATCATGTGATGTATCTGACCCCAGGAATGTGTCAATAAAGTTTCCCCTTCCTGGGACAATGAATTCACGGTGTTCTTACTTCAATTTCCAGGAGTGTAGTTCCAGCACAATTGCTGCAATGGAAGAAGGAAAGTTGTCCATGGAACACAGTAGCCGCGGTATCAGTTGGAATATGAAGCAGGTATTGTTAACTCATCTCTATTCATAATCGCACAGAGCGTTCTAATGTATATCTCACAAAGGATTATCCATAAGATTGACCCCAGTAATACTTTCGGTTTCCACAAGTTATCCAATAAGATTTGTTCAACCAGTCCCCTACAGTAAATTCTAAGGCTACTGTCCAAAGTTTCACTCAAACAGCATCTCCATTAGAGCGAACTGATTGTGTCATCACAGACAGACCACAAAGTCAGTATGGGGATATATGTTGACTGAAAGAGTCAGTGCCACATTGGTGAAGACGCATTCCATCCATTCACAAGAAAATTGTTCGCACCGTCTGTGACGTCTGGTTTTGTATCGGTTCGATGATGATGGTTGTCCCAGTCGAGATGACGTGGAACGGCGTCTGTCGTTCACGACAACGCCAATCTGTAACTATTAGAAAATCAAATTCCTCGTGGGGTTTGTTCATTTTTCAGATACTGTCTCTCAAAACTGATATACGGAGCAGCACGACGGAGTGTGTGCGCCGCCTTGGTTGTAATTAAAGCAATACTGTTCGATGCCTATCGATCTTCTCCACTTATAAATGTAGCGACTTCGATGACGCGATGACTCCCTTGATCTGAAATGATAACCAAAAGTCCTTTGGGTGTTCGCGACCGACCTTACAGTTCACGCGAACTTGCTGACTGAAGTTCTTATCCCTGGTTTGAGAATAGGTATTGAAACGTTGAAAATATAATGTCTTGAATCATCAATCCATCACCCAAGCCGATGCCACATTATCATTTAGCGAGGATATTGAGTTGTTAATTATTATTCCGTCGTCAAGGCGTCGCTACGACTAGTATTCAACAACTACAGACATAACATACATTTGAGCAATATTCAGAATGCACCGTATTACGGTGTAAACTTATTGCTTTTTGCAGTTAAATTGTCACTAAATCACTTTTCACTTTTATGTTATCCGAAGAATCAGTTAACCCCACAAATACACTATAAATGTCCACTAAATGATGTATGCGACACGAAGAATTAAAGCTGAATTAAAGTTTATTGTTCTTCGTAATTATTTGTTCCTACACTGAGAACACACACCGATATATCATTCAGGAAATTGTGTCTGTTAACATCAGCAATTCTAACTTTGACGATAGCTTCAGACAACACGACGCAATTGTAAGTTCTTCGTCCTTGCGTTTATCTGTTGCCTACTCAAGTCTTATAACTGAGTTTATGCCGGCGATCAGTCTCTTTCTGTGTCCTTTGATGTTCGTGACTATTAAGTGTCACGAAGGCTAAGTCCCATCACAACTCAGCAATCACACGTGTTATTTTTCTGTCACTTATCAACTACCCCTTTATCTACCCAAGCGGTAAAGGTGATTTTACTTCAGTCCGACTTCTGACTAATACTTCCAGTCGTAAAGCTTTTAAACTTCAAATCTGTTTGTAAACGATCTAGTGGCGCTGAACATGCGTATTATTATTGCAAGAGTGCAAGAGAGAAGTGAAGTTAACATCTCCATTGCCGAGTTACATTGTAGTCACAACGAACGTACAGTTAGGTGCGGCTACAACTCTCTTCTAGAATAAATGCCACCTTTGGTCAGTTTATGGTCTGAGCTTTAACCTTCGTAAATAATAATTTTCGAATTCTTTCTTTACATTTTGTTTCATATCATATGGTATTCTTTCACTGAGTCCTTTCTTTGTGATAAGCATTAGTATCTACATAACATTCTTCTTAGTAAAACTGTCAAGAATGTAAATTTTGTTGTCAGTAGCTGTCATCACTGTCAGGATGACAGATTTTTCTACTTCTTTTTGCAACAAAAGGGTGTTCATTATGGTTTCTATAACTGGGTTGTTACACGTCGTAATTGTTAAATTACACACTTGCACGATTTATTATTCTGAGATCAAATTGGTTAAAGCTAATTGTTGTCAGAGATATACTTAAGGCATTCATCATGGAAGTACGCCTTTAGGCCTTACATAGCGCTGGTTATCTATTTTCAAAATTCATGGTTTGACTTTTGCGCCTCGCTGTTTGATACGTGTGGCCAGGAAAGAGCATCTGGTGTACCAGGTTTCCTGTCTGTTTCCACCCTTGAGTCATCATTCCATAGTTCGTCTCGAGCCACATCAGAAAAAAAAATATACAGTTAACAACATTATCAGATTTTCGGATCGCCTCGGAGATATGTCTCAACCGGACAATGTTATTCACCCAGTACGACAGTCGTCCATTAAATAATTCAGTCTTGAAGGGAGCTTCCTACTGCAGTGAGCAGAGAAACGAAATTCCTTACATATCCGACAATGATGTCTCCATATCATGGTCCCTTTTTTTATATACAGTGACGTTGGTATTCCTTATGACATAGCAAGGACATGATCTTGTTTTGACCACATATTAACTCGATCAGAACATTATTCAGAAGTACTGATCCGCTCGAATGATGCTCAACTCTAAGACTCTTGATTTACGCCATACAATTCCTGTGTGCTACTTTTAGCTCTTACTACCTCTACTTCTCTTCGGTGGCTGTACCAGTCATTGCGATAGTCTTCTACATCTTTTCTTCCTTGGCGCTTATTATTTGTAACGTTTAAGTAGAGTCTCTCTCATTTGTTCCATTTTCCTCTGTAATCCACAATTTTATCACTGGAACCAAAAAACTGACGTTCGTCTCTAACCTCTCGATTCTTTAGTTTGTCTTCTATTGTGAAACATTTAAATCTTCTCAGAAACTTCGTTTCTTGAGTATAAATACGGCTTTCTTACCTCTTGGCAATCTCCGAAGTATCGCTTCCGTACAGCAGTGTGGGGACTACTACATTTTTTTAGAGTTGGAGTTTCTTTCCTAAATTTGTTATCAGTGTTACTGTTGATTTTTCCACACCCCCGGCTGAATTTACTAAGCTCAATATCTATATTAATAGTGTAGCCATATGTCACCTCAAATCCTAGGTAACTGAGGTCATTTACATGTTCTAAAATCTTCCGATAGATCATTGTTTTGGCTTTAATACACTTTTTCTCAATAAAGGATTTCTGTAATATAGATAATACCTTTTTGAAATTCTATTCTCCATAAAGCGTTACTTCTTGCACACTTTTGTTGAATAAATCTGGGGAGTTACAGCAGACATATCGTACTCCGTTATTGGTTGGATTCTACTTATTTATTTTCCATTGAGTTCTAGAAACACTGTCGTGTTCTAATATAAATATTTTATCACATTTATTACAAGGTACGCATATCCAAGATTCGTCAATATCTTCCATAGTTTCTGCCCATTGACAACGCAAAACGCTCCGTTTCAATCAATAAAGGCAATGTGCGTTTTTTAATTATATTATCCGCGTTCTTGTTTAATCTGCTGTAAGGAAACATCTGCATGTGTCTTAGAGCGTCCTTTCGTGAGACGCAGTTAACCCTCATGTTTACTATTTTCGTTATGGTTTCAAGTCTTGTCTTCAGACTCTTTGCATATTGCGCTCACGCCGTGTGTAGTACGCCTTCTCCCGTGTTGTCACTGCATAAACGTATATACCGTCTAAAAAAAAAAAAAAAAAAAAAAAAGAGATTTAAGTCACTTAAGGAATATTCCCGCCTTTGACAGGTGAAGGAGTCGCAACTGTAGCACCAATTTTCCATATCTTAGCAATTCAGCATAAATGCCGCCTCTCCCCGTGGCTCTTCAGTTCTAAAGTGCTGCTAAGACAGACATTATTTACTACTGCCTGTTATAACCTTTCTAGATAATGAATCTGTGTAGGAAACCACGCTTCTCTCAACTGGTCACAAGGTCCTTTATTATACTCCATAAGGCTGTATCGAACTTGTTAGCGAGCAGACGCACCCTTTTTTTCTCGTCCAGGTCACCTATTCCTCTACCCTAACTGTGTCTCGCCGCTGACAGCCATGCAAAAAACGTCATACTACCTTTTTACCGCCGGCTTTGAAATACATGGATATGTGGTATATTGCAGACGTCTCCTGTTCCCCATTTCTCATTGACCATTTCCTCCCTCTCCTTCCTCTATCTGGCTCTCCTCTTACTGTCTCACCTCGTATTCAACCCCACATCAAGTCGTGGGAGGCGGTTCTTAACTCCCATGGTCCTCCTTAGGAACTAATGATGTCATAGTTTTGTTGGATAGAAGGAGATGCGGAACACACAAACACCTATACATGTATTTTAATAATCCATATACATACACTGTTGCTATTCGACACATTCTTTCCCCATTGAATTGATGTCTCCACAATGAAATATCCGAATAGCGTTCGAGTGAAGAGGAAAGCTTGAGCTACCGCGAGTTATATGAGTAGGACAGTGCACTGTGTTGCACTAATCATCGTGTATTCTTACCCCAAATTAATGTGGAAGGAAACTCATCGACACAACAGCTCACTTACAACCAATGGATCAATTCATCCGTCACAGTGTATATTTTTAATATGACTGGATGATATGAGGAAGATTTAGTGGCCTAGGAGGAATCGGACAAGGAAATATGGTGTTCCAACCACATGCGAAACCGGGTAAGGAGGTGCAAGACAGAAAATGCTTTCTCTCAACCATTTCTGTTCACACAATTTTCTTGTTTCTGCACCCGATTGTTACCACTGTAAGTACTTATCTGTGTCTCTTCTACATATTTTTGGATATATCTTTCGGGTACTCGTGATCGTCCTGAGTACCCATACTGTGAATCGTTTGCTTTCACCATCACTGACTCAGAGTGATTGTTATCCAAAGCGAGAATAGGAAATCGACTCGCAATAGTAAACTAATATCTTATTGAAATAAGCATCCCATAAATTTAGTGACTTAAATATTTCGTACTTTAGAAGATAGTATTAAGAGATCTGTGAAAGTAGAAGTCTAAAGGACACAGAACGAAACGGCCGAGACAGTTTTATGTGGCGCAGTCTCACCACAACCGTCAACCGAAAATAGTGCAAGAAGCAAATGTTGGGTGTAAGTGTAAGGGTATGTACGGACAACAGTGAAATAAACGGACTATAGGCTATAGTACTGGAAGGTAGGGTGGATGGTAAAAATCATACAGGGAGACCAAGAGAGGGTACACTAAGCAGATTCAGAAGGATGTAGGCTGCAGTAGGCACTGGGAGATGCGGAAGCTTGCACAGGATAGAGTGGCATGGAGAGCTGCATGAAACCAGTGTCAGGACTTAAGACCACAACAACAACAACATAGACCTGGCTTGACACAGTGTAATGGCAATCAGGAAAACGTTGTACCAGGGAGGCAAGCGTCAAACAGTCCTGAGACTGATGACCCGGAAACGTGATGCACGGTGTATTACCGCATACCACACTGCGTACATGATAGTTTTATAATTAGTGCTTACTACAGTACAAGTCATGTTTTTGTAGAACATATATGTAGCAAAATTTGTAGGCAATGAAAGCCAAATATTGTAAAAATAAAAACAATTAAAATGTCTACCTTCAGTTATTTTCTTGCATATTAGTGCAGAAATTAATAAAAGCATTGAATAGACATTATATCATGTGCAATAAATAATAATGTATATGACAATGGCTCCTAATAAAGAAACATGTCAGTAGAATTCATATTATTATTATGCTGTTCCGTATTTGCATCCTTAATTGGCTGACGGTCCAAATTAATTTATCAAAACTACGTTTTCCTGAATAATGGACAGCCATTTTATTACTGCCTTTATTTGATTTCTGTGTGTTGTTTTAGATGTTATCATTTCTCCTGCTGTAACACAATAGACCCCAGCCCTTCTCTTACATGCAAGTGCACTATCGATCAAAATAAAATTGCCTCTTATAGGCAAAACATAATGGTGACGTGAAATTTGGTGGGAACTTATCAAGAACAGCACACAGCAAGCAGATATGGATTGTGAATCACCAACAACAGAAAAGGGCGTCTACTTGAATGTTGAGAGGAATCTTACATGGTGATCACAAACACCAATTTCGAAATGCGTAGAAGAAGGAATTACACGTGCATATCTCCACGTGATCATAACAGCCGACATTTGATACTTGTATAGAGATTGTATAGAAATCCACAATTAGACTTAGACATCGATCATGTGACGATCTTTGTAAACCCTTATTATGATTTAATATAAACCAAAACGCAAATACAATAATTTGGGCTACTGGACAAATCCAAGAAGTATAAAGCAAAGAGTATGCTGTTAAAATAAGTTTTACTAATACTATCAATAATGATTTAACATAACTGATTAACATCAAACAAATTGCAGAAAACCAACTGATGAAGTAAAAAGAAAAAGAAAACGTGCGTTATATAGATAAAAGATGACTCACTGTAGACTAGACGTGCGACACGAAACGAATAAATACAGTAAAATAAATAAATACAATAGAAGGTCAAGGAATATACAGAGTCATAAAGACCACCACCAACCAAAAATTCAGAGAGGCAAATGATTTGTGAATAAGTAGTGTACGTACGAATATAGTATCAGGCATAAGAAATGGAATCAATGACAAAGAGTACATAAATATTAAGAAAGTACAGTTCAATCCCGGCAGTAAAACACCTGTGGTAAAAGGTAGACAACGAAAATTTACTCAGTGCAGGTGTGAAATGGCCAGCGGATGGAGGGAACATCTAGAAGAACTCAAGGAAGGGAAGGACTTTACCAAGGAAGAAAAGTACAGCAAAGAAATACAAGAAGAGCTGAAAAATCGTAATACCTAACAATACTGAAAGACCTGAGACCAAAGATAGCTTCTGTCCCACAAAAGCTGCCAGATGAGATCTAGCATATTTGTGGGAACAAAAATTAAATACGAAGTTATCTTACTTACACTACTTACGATTATATTTACCTTCCTGTAGAAAGAAATGCAACATTCATTCATTAAAAATGGGATACAAAAGATTGCTCCAACTGAAGATCAATAACCGATTAATTAATGAAATCATTTAGGGCAAAGATGAATATGTCAAAATATCATTTAAATTTAAGTATTAAGTCGTCTCTTTGAAGGTATTTTACTGGGCTGTAGCCATGTACAAAATAGAACTTGAATGATAAGAGTTTCAGACAAGAATAGAGTAAAACCTTTTGAAATGTGGCGCTAAAGAAGGATGTTGAAGATTAGATAAGTGGATTTCGTAACTAATGGTTAAGTAGCGAATCGATCTAAGGAGAAATCTAATTACGTCATGAATTGATTACAAGAAAGGATCAGCTGATATGACAATTTGCAAGGAGTCAACGAATTGTCAAATGATAATGCAGGGAAGCGTAGGGGAGCATAAAAGGTAGAGGGAGGGCAAGGAATGAAGATAGCAAGCAGATACATAGTGTTGTAAATTACAGTTAGGATTTAGAGACCAAGGGGCTTGCTCAGGATGGAATAGCGGGGAGAGCTGCATCAAATCGGTCTTCCAACCAAGAACCACAACAACAACAACAGCAATAACAACAAGATAATTTCACAAGCAGCAAAATGATTCATCTCCATGATTTAAAACAACACTTAGGCCAAATTCTATAGTACTCAGAATTCATCATACTATTCACGAGCTTCCTACAGAGAGGATTTAAATCATGGATGAACACTCATGTAACCTCTAGTAGCCTAGTGAAGTCATTTGACAGAGTTAGCTGGAACCGACTCTGCAATATCTTGTAAGATACACATTTAGACAGGAAAGTCACGTGATCATTATCAAACAGACAAGAAGAAAAGCTTGGGAACAGATAGTGACGGCAAATAATGTAAATCCCAAATTCAAAATGGAGTAAGCACTAGTGCTCATTATTTCTGTATTTGTTTATACATTTCATGATAAACTATGAGGAACATCTGAGGTTAAAAGAGAGGGAATTTTTGCACTGCATAAGATTTTCAGATGTTACTACATTAAATACAGATAGCGGAAACCATATGCAAAACACACTTTATAATTTCTCATCAATTATAAGAAAGTTTAAACACAAATAAATAGTCAAGAAACAAAATTACTGTAAAAATTCGGTCAATAAAGAGGAGGACGCCTCGCGTTGTAAGTGAAAGAAATGAAACATATATAGTTAATGCACGTTAGCCCTCCCGGTTAGCCAAGCGATCTAACGCATGGCCTTCCGGAATGGGAAGCAGCGCCGTTTCCCAGGCACGAATCCGCCCCGCGGACTTGTGTCAGGGTCCGGTGAACCGGCCAGTCTGTGAATGGTTTTTAGGCGGTTTTCCATCTGCCTCGGCGAATGTTGGCTGGTTCCCCTCTTTCCGCCACGCAAACATAGGGGTTACACTCGTCTGGAGTGAGACGTTACCTGGGGGGTGTGGGAAGGCAGAGGGGTGAAGTGGACTGCGGTAGTCGTCGTGAGGTTCTGGACCACTGCAGCTGTAAAGGGAACTTAGCCTCTCCATCGTTTCTAGGTCCCCAGTTAACATACAATACATACAATAATGCATGTACTAAACTTCGTCCGAACAGGCCTTGGAAGGCCCAACGGTACCGACCGACCGCTGTGTCATCCTCAGCCCACAGGCGTCACTGGATGCGGATATGGAGGGGCATATATGGTCTGTACACCGCTCTCTCGGCCGTATGTCAGTTTCCGAGACCGGAGCCGCTACTTCTGAATCAAGTAGCTAATCAGTTTGCCTCACAAGGGCTGAGTGCACCCCGCTTGCCAACAGCGCTCAGCAGACCGGATGGTCACCCATCCAAGTGCTAGCACAGCCCGACAGCGCTTAACTTCGATGATCAAACTGGAATCGGTGTTAACACTGCCGCAAGGCCGTTGGCTGAATGTTATTTAGGGACTTTAGTTACTGAAGGCAATATATGAACGATTAAAATTTAAAAAAAGAAAGAATTTCCACAGCTAAACATGCGTTCGATGAACAAGACAAGAACAAGAAAAAAATTGTTTGCTATCGAAGAGAGAAGAGGAATAAGTCCTACGTTCCTCTATAGTCGTTAGAATTGAAGAGGAACGAAATGGAAAACAATAATAAAATAAATAAACACTTTGTTAAAGCGTTCATACAGGATGTGCTCACATAAGGATGTTAAAGCTGATCGTCCTTGAATACAGAAGGCGCTTAGAACCGAATTTAATGTGGAAATGTGTAGAGGAGGCTGATGAGATGCTGGACAGTTAGAGAAACGAGACAAGATGTTCTAAAAGATCAATGAGCACAGAAACCTCGCAGGAAATACCCGAAAATGGAAAACGTATGTTTTTCGACATTTATTGAGACAAATCAAATTTTTGACTTGCAGGAAAGGAGGACATAGAAATTCAAGTGCAGATGAAAAAAAAAGAAAAGATAACCACAAGTAGACGAAAACTTAAATGCAATAATAAAGCGACAAATTTATCAATAAATGAAAAGAACAACACAAAACAGGGAATAATGTTAACAGTGACGTCGTATATCCTTTAGAAGATGACTGTAAGGAGCTTACTTATTCATTTTCCTTTACTGCCGCAGCTTCATCTCACTATTCGACCAAAAACGTATTTGCTTCATCCTTAATTCCGCCGTAGAATAGTTGGAAGTCTCTATCAGCTCTCAGCCTATGTCAACAAGGTATAATAATCTCATTGTCGTCTGGAAGCATGAGTGCGGCTTTTACACATAGAACTCATAAATGTGCCCACAAATAAAGCCTTTCTTTAAGACTATAATTTTCTTGTACCCTCCTATATTCGTGCTGCTGCCATCGTCTCACGGTTATCTTGTATGCAACTGACGAATAAGATGAATCCGAAGGCTTTTTAAACATTGAAAGATACCCTACTTTTCACTAGACGCCTGCTACATCGAACAACGTTTAAGCGGCACATATCTGTGGTTAAGTGTACACTAGACGGAGATGCTCATTAATGGCATTATGGAATTAATGCATCATCCTATAGCTATCGTTAAGGCTATGATGTCACAAGTGCGAAAACACGTGAGGCTCGTCAAAGACGGGACGCTGGGAAAAGTATTTATGATGTAAATAAATGTAGACGAATTACATTTTATGACTGCTTAGTTTTCGGTATTATGACGCGTCTGGGTTACAAGTATGAAGGGAAGCCGACTTATCTGTCTTAACATGCACCGTTTTTTTATTCAAATAACTGAGCCATTCGTCCATTGCCACTTCTAAACACTGCCAAAAGCAACGCTGTTTTATCCTACCAGACTGGTGCTTTTACTGTTGCTATCTCACTGCCATGTTTTGCCACTTCTCAAAGACAGAACACTGCTGCTTGAAACAGCGTCGTAACCAAATGTAACATTCTGCGTAGTCACTGTCTCCTAATACAGCGAAATTCCACCTCAGATTCCTCATGCACGCATGCATGTTTGACGGGCATAGTAATGTAATATACAGACATGCACGTACGTCTGAAGGAAACCGTGAAGTAATATACAGATAAGTTATAAACACGGACATCGTGTAAGGTATTAGTGTAGTTGGCTCGATGGGCTAAAATAACGACAGTAAAATATTGTCTCTCCCTGTGCGGGTATCACAAAGAGCGAGAATTGAAAATATGATCTGACATATGGAAGTTTTCGTCGGTCCGGGACGCATACGTGGATAACCGAAATGGTTAGTCGAACGCTCGCGATAACAGATAAATCCAGATTCGAGCACCCAACAATTGCAGGTTTTCATGTGTCATTATAAAATTAACAGCTGACGTCCAACCGCATTCAAAATTTGCGAATACATTTCCTAATATTAAAATTCTGTTCTGATTAGATCAGTTTACTAGCTTACTTCCAACCATTAGTGTTATTACCGCTTGTTATCAATATTATGAGTTCATATGTTAACAGGTATAGTTGTGGCGTTGATCTGAACACCGCAAGAAAGTGATCAGTCAATCTTATGTGGCTGTTGGACAAGAAAGCGTATGTGTGCAATCAGGTAAAGTACCACGATCAACATCTATTTCAGTGTTGCTATCAATGCATTTATAGAAGCGTGCAGTCAGTCCACACTAAATGCCGAGCTGTCGTTTGATGAAATCTTGCTTACAACAACGAGTAGTGAAGACAAATTTGTCAAATGCAGAAGTTGAGTCAGCGCGACTCAGTATGGTGTCAAGGCGGTAACCACATTAAGTTGAATCTAGCTGCTTGTTGGCCTCATTGTGGCGTTTATCATACGCTCATTGGAGTTGCTCAATGCTCACCTTCTCTATGCAAGCTTTTCTGAGATCACAGACTTCAATCTAGCGTCTTCCTTTGACTTGTTCCCCACATCACGGGTCTTCTTGCTGCAGGGAAGGCACAGGCAGCACCTTGGCGACCCCGGGGTCCTGAGCTGGGGACTGGTCAGCGCCGCCTGTCTCCTGTCACCGTAACCCCCGGACATGCTTCAGCGACCACCGCATGGCGCGGCGGTGGAATGTTGTGTGCTGCGGGGAATGGTAATCTTAGCTTGACCGCCTGGTTTGCGAGGAAGGTAAACCTCTATAAAAACCCCTCAATCTTACGGTGTGCTGCGCGCCTATAAGATGCATGGCTGTTGGGGTAGAACAGTCGCAAGCGGGCAACCTCTGGGGCACCTGCCGCGCCCCAGTTGTATAAGGCTTACCTAGGCACGCGGGGCTCTGTCTAGGTGGACTTCTAGTTCCCTAGCTGCTCGTGGGACCGAGATGGAACCCTCGAACTTTTATTCTTCCCCTGCCAGCGGAAAGGGTGGACCGCTGGTGGGTTCTAACACCCAATCCAACAAGAGGGCTCGTGTAGCCAGTCCTCCTGATTCGGTTACTCGTAACAGAATGCAAACTGCTTCGCAGAATGTGTTTCTCATAATTACAAGAAAAGATGGGAGTTTTGAAAAAGTTTCGCCATTTTATATACAGAAGGGCTTAGAAGGTATTGCTGGCACGTTAAAATCTGTTAAGTGCTTACGAAATGGCACCTTGTTGGTTGAAACATCTAGCTTCCAGCATGTCCAGAACCTTCAGAAGGCACAATTTCTTGGGGAGTCTGCGATAGAGACTGAATTTCACAACACCTTGAACTACAGCAAGGGTGTTGTGACTTGCAGAGATCTCGTTGACATTCCCCAAGACGAACTGAAGGCTGAATGGTCCCGGGAAGGAATTGTCGACGTGCAACACATTATGAAACGGGTGGATGGTGCCCTCATAAAGACTGACTCATTTATCCTTACATTTAACAGCACCAAATTGCCAGAGCATGTGAAGGCAGGTTTCCTACGTCTCAGTGTACGGCCTTATTACCCCAACCCCATGCGGTGTTTTAAATGCCAACACTTTGGACACACTACTCTCGGCTGTAGAGGGGAAGCCACTTGCGGGAATTGTGGTAAAGCCGCCCATGAGGGAGTTGGTTGCTCCTCTCCTCCCAAGTGTGTCAACTGCTCTGGGGATCACCCTGTGTGGAGTAGGGAATGCAGAGTTTTCCTTGGGGAACGGAAGATCCAGGAACTAAAAACTACAAAACGCATCCCGTATGGTGAGGCGAAGAAAATGTACAAGTCCATGCAGCCGCCCACGTTCGGTGCTTCCTTTTCTTCCGTTCTCAAACAACCAGTCTTGAAAACCGATGCCGCTACACAAACGGAGGTTGCTACTGTCAGCACTAGCACCTGCGCTTGTCAATGTGCGTGTGCTGCTGTCGTTCCTGTGAAGCCTGCTGCTTCCCCCCGGCCTTCTGACCAGGCCGTGGTAGCTGACATCATGGAACTTCCTGCCCCTTCCCGAGTCCAGTCTTGTGCACTGCCCAGCGCTGCTACACCCCCTACTGCTACTGAGGTTTTGGCTCCAATGCCACCTCAGGCCAGAACATCGAAGCCAAAGACAAAGGTGAAGTCTCGCCCACTAAAGGAGACTGCAGTCATACAGTCTCCTGATGTGGCTGTCTTTCTGTCTGACGTCTCTCTCGACTCCTCTTCTGAGGTGATGGAGGTTGATGTCAGACTGGGGCAATCATCTCGCCCAAAAACTGAGCCTCCACCTGTTGTGGGCTCTCCTCCCCAACAGAAAGTGAGAATGAAGGTACTCCCACCCTGATACATGGCTCCCATTATACAGTGGAACATGAATGGATTCCGGGCACATGTGGAGGAACTGAACCTCCTAGCACGGCAACGCCCCCTGTGCTTGTGTTTATAGGAAACGCATTTAAAACCATCTGATGCTCCTGTACTAAGGGGCTATACGTCATATCGCAAAGATGACCTGACTGGAGAAAGGGCCAAAGGCGGAGTCGCTGTGTTTGTCAATAATGACCACCACTCCTCTGCTCTCCCCCTGGATACTGACCCGCAAGCAGTCGCAGTTGAAATTCATTCACCTCGGAGGCTTACCGTTTGCTCCCTTTATTTACCCCCTCTGGATGCAATGACCTTAGACGCTCTCACAGATCTTATCGACCAACTCCCTCGCCCATTTCTCCTCCTGGGAGACTTCAATGCCCATCATGTCCTGTGGGGCTCAACTTCTCTTTGCGCTCGAGGTCGAATTTTGGAGAGCCTCCTAGCATCTCAAGTGTTGCGCATCCTCAACACAGGTACTCCGACTCATTTCTCTACTGCTACAGGGTCATTCTCAGCCATTCACCTATCTTTCTGCTCTCCAACCCTCACCGACTCTGTTCACTGGGAAGTCATTGACGACCTTCATTCCAGCGATCACTTCCCTATCCGCATTCATCTCCTGGATGGTGTATCGCTGGAGCAGCGGCCACCATCGTGGATGATTGGCAGGGCTAACTGGCCACTGTTCACTCGGCTGGCTGTCTTTGACCGCCACAATAACGTACAGGAATGGGTGGATCACATCACGCTTGTGGTCCATCATGCTGCTGACCTGTCCATACTACAGTCTTCTGGCACTCCTAAGCGGCGCCTTGTGCCTTGGTGGACAGAAGAGTGCCGTTCAGCCATCCGGGACAGGCGTGTGGCTCTTCGCCGATTTAAATGCCGCCCAACAGCGGTCAATCTTACCGCCTTTCGAATCGCGAGAGCCAGGGCACGGCGTGTCATTAAAGAGAGCAAGAAAAGGTCATGGCAGGAGTTCCTGGACTCCATCAACCGTTCCACTTGTTCCACAAGAGTATGGGAAGCCATCCGGAGGATTTCCGGTAAACATAGCCGTTTACCAATAGCTGCTGTCCTGAACCAGGGATGCCTCCAAACGACACCCAGAGCCATTGCTCAGACGCTGGCAGAGCATTTTGCACAAAGTACTGCCACTACAAATCAGGATCCAGCGTTTCGTCGCTACCGTGCGACTGTCGAAAGAGCGACCTTGGACTTTCAGTCGAACAGTTCTGAGGCCTACAATTCCCCTTTCTCCATGTGGGAACTTGAATCGGCACTTACTGAGACTTCTGACACTGCACCAGGTTACGACCGCATCCGGTACTCCATGCTTCGACATCTGCCAGCAGTGTCAAAGTAAACCCTCCTCGAATGTTTCAATCTCATTTGGCAGACAGGAGTGTTCCCCACCTCGTGGAGGGAGGCAATTCTCATCCCTCTCCTCAAACCAGGAAAGGACCGCACATGTCCCGGTAGTTATCGTAGTATCGCCTTGACAAGCTGTGTCGGAAAGACCCTGGAACGGATGGTTAACCGGCGTCTGGTCTGGCTGTTAGAGACCAGACAGCTCCTTAGCCGCTTTCAGTGTGGATTCCGAAAATTTCGGTCCACGGTCGACAACCTGACCCTCCTAGAGGCGGATATTCAGCAGGCTTTTCTCCGTCAGCATCACTGTATCGGTATCTTCTTTGATATCAGTAAGGCATATGATACTACTTGGAGACACTGTATTCTTGCACAAATGCATCAATGGGGCTTTCGTGGCCGCCTCCCCATTTTCATTCGGTCTTTCCTGTCTCAACGGTTTTTTCGGACCCGCGTTGGTAACACACTGTCTAATCGCTTTGAGCAAGAGAACGGTGTCCCACAGGGCAGTGTTTTAAGCGTTACCCTATTTGCCATAGCCATCAACAGTATAACGTCTACAGTGAGGAGTCCAGTACAGCGCTCCTTATTTGTGGACGACTTTGCTGTTTTCTGTTCCTCCTCCAGTGTTGCAACCGTGAGCCGTCAGTTGCAGCTAACAGTGCGGCGGTTAGAGGAGTGGGCTGCAAAGACGGGTTTTCGGTTTTCTGCCGAAAAGTGTGTTTGTGTTAATTTTAATCGTTCTCGTCATCTTTTTACTTTGCCTGCCTTGCATATGGGGGATACTGTACTAAATTTTAGAGACACAGTGCGGTTTCCGGGCCTAATTTTTGACTCCAGGTTGTCATGGCTGCCACACCTACGTGACTTGAAAGCCAGAACGCTGAAGGCACTGAACATCCTCAAGTGCCTCAGCCACAGGTCTTGGGGCGCGGACAGGGCGCGTCTCCTACAGTTTTATGGAGCTTTTGTGCGTTCACGGCTGGACTATGGGTGCACAGTATATGGGTCATCGAGGCCGTCTTATTTGTGGATCCTTGACGCTGTTCACCATGCTGGGATCCGACTGGCGACGGGTGCTTATCGGACCAGTCCCGTACCCAGCCTCTGTGCTGAATCTGGCGAACCGCCACTTACCATCCGGCGGCAGCTCCTGCTGGTGCGCCAGGCTTGTAAGTTTCTTACAGCTCCCAGATCGCCTGCTCACCATCTTGTTGCCCATCCACCTCTGGACCGCCTTTTTTCCCGCCGTCCCCGGGCTACGTTGCCGTTTGGGATCCGTGTGCAACGTGTACTAGAGCCCCTCGGTGTGGAGTCTGTACAACCCCAAATCCAGGGTTTTAACCGCCTGCCATCCTGGTTGCTGAAGAGGCCCAGAGTGATTTTAGATTTATTGCAGTACAAGAAAGATTACACTCCTGCCACCGTTTTTAATGCAGCATTTTCTGCCATTTTATCTGAGCACCACGACTATGTAGCTGTTTTTACTGATGGGTCTAAACAAGGGGATTCTGTTGGTTGCTCAGTTGTTTTTCCATATCGTGTCCTCAAGGTCCGACTGCCTCAGACTTTTACTGTCTTTGATGCAGAATTGTTTGCGATCTTGCGGGCACTGGAGCACATGAGACATTCTTCCTCTCCTAAATTTCTTGTCTGTTCCGATTCACTCAGTGCCCTTCACTCATTGCAACGTTTGTATCCGGCAGACAAAATTGTCCAGACCATCCAGGATGCCCTCCTCCGACTACAGCGACTGGGGAAGGTTGTAGCTTTCTGCTGGGTTCCGGGGCATGTCGGCATTGCTGGGAATGAAAGGGCAGATCTCGCAGCCAAGGAGGCGTGTCTCGCCCCACAAGTATCTCAGTGTGCTATCCCCTTGCACGCACTCACCTCGCTGTTGAGCTCACGGGTCATGCGTCGGTGGGAGGATGAGTGGCTGGAAGTGACTGACAATAAGCTCCGTATAGTCAAGCCCGCAACGCGTGTGTGGTGTACTTCCTTTCAGCCCCATCGACGGGACGAGGTTCTCCTCACTCGGCTTCGAATAGGCCACAGCCCTATGACGCACGGCTTCCTGCTCCGGCGAGAGGACCCTCCAATGTGTAGCGCTTGCGGCGTCCAGGTCACTGTGCGCCACGTTTTATTGGATTGCGTTTTATTTTCTGACCAGCGGGTCGCGGCTGACTTGCTAGCGGACCTGCCATCTCTTTTAGGCAACACTCGGACGAATGTGGTTAAAGTGTTAAAGTTCTGTGCCATTTGAAATGTTTTTACAAAGATTTTAGGGAGAGGATCTTAATTTGCTCACTGTGTGACAAGCTCGCCCATATTTTATGTAAGTGGCCAGCCAATAACAATTTCCTGTGACATTCTTGTTGCTATGTTTCCCCTTTCCTTACGTTTTACTTTCTTATGTAGCATTTTCCTTCTTTTCCTGCTTTCTTTGAATGTGTGCTTTAGTTTTCTTAGGTCTGTCCACATTCGTTCCTTTTAATGTCGTGGTCGTGCGGTAGCGTTCTCGCTTCCCACGCCCGGGTTCCCGGGTTCGATTCCCGGCGGGGTCAGGGATTTTCTCTGCCTCGTGATGGCTGGGTGTTGTGTGCTGTCGTTAGGTTAGTTAGGTTTAAGTAGTTCTAAGTTCTAGGGGACTGATGACCATAGCTGTTAAGTCCCATAGCGCTCAGAGCCAACCTTTTAATGTGTGTCAGGGCGCTGATGACCTCGATGTTGAGCGCCCATAAGCCCCAACACACCACCACACCATCTAGACAGAAGTAAAGGATTCTTTGTTATTAAGTCTGGTAGACCAGTGCGGAAAGGCGGTGTCCCTGTCCCGCTATGGAAAGAGGTTTCTCTTTCGGAAGTACAGATTAGTTCCCCCACTGAAACACTGTAGAGATCGATAGCGCGAATATACATTCTGTATCATTTAGACTTGTATCGGTACATTGCTCTCTTCAAATTAATATAAGCTAAGCAAAGTGGAATGCCCTATTGCCCAATCTGAATAACCCCTGGTATTCTATGTTGATCTCAACGCTCACATCACGAGTTGGGGAAAATCGTGCCAGATGAAAAAACCCCTATCGGAACAAAAAACGACTAATATGCTCCTGTTTTAAATGGCTCTGACTGAAGTGTGGTATACCAGCAACGTCACTCTACTTTCCTAGACACATTTAAAACGTTTCCAAATTTTTTGCATGGGAACATATTCTAGCTATTTTTAACATGCAACTCATCTCTCATCCCCAAAAGCTCCCCTAATTTTAACTCGCAAACACCCACTAATCAATCACTGTAAGCGCTCATACACATCCACTCCCATTAAGTCATTCTCACTCACTGATACAGCCCAACCCATCGTCATTATCTCTTTGTGCCCCTCTTTCACTGTATCCCGTCTCACAGTCACTGTCTTCTTCGTTCTGCCCTGCTACTATTGTTCAAATGGCTCTAAGCACTATGGGACTTAACATCTGACGTCATCAGTCCCCTAGACCTAGAGCTACTTAAACCCAACTAACCCAAGGAAATCACACTCATCCATGCCCGAGGCAGGATTCGAACCTGCGACCGTAGCAGCTGCGTGGTTCCGGACTGAAGCGCCTAGAAGGGCTCGGCCACAGCGGCCGGCGCTACTATTGTTTCCCCTTAGTGTCGTTGTCTCCCTTTATCTTCTTACTGCTACTGTCT
Source organism: Schistocerca americana (assembly GCF_021461395.2). Classification (NCBI taxonomy): domain Eukaryota; kingdom Metazoa; phylum Arthropoda; class Insecta; order Orthoptera; family Acrididae; genus Schistocerca; species Schistocerca americana. Next base: position 191,695,585 of record NC_060124.1, on the reverse strand, counting down.
CGTTCATCCGTTGCTACTGCTCCTATCTTCTCACTGTAACTATCCTTCACGTCCTCGTTGCCATTGTCATAGTCTCTGTCTCTCGTTTTCACTGGCTTTCACCCACCTTCACATAACACCTTCCCTATACTCCCGTCTCAGTGGCGCTCTCTCCTTCACTCTTTTCCTAGCACTGTCAACTACCATTCACTGACACTGTTTCAGTTTCTTTGTGTGTGGAAGACGGTAGAATGAAGCAGCTGGTACCCCACTTTACGGTCAGGAGAATATTCATCATTTGTCCTCCGATAGTAACATTTTTCCGCTGCTTCCCCTCTTTCACAGATATGATGACTGCTTTATGGATTCATAAAATTTTTATGAATCATTTATGTGAAGCTCAAATAACGCACTACTGTTTTTGCACGTCAGACAGGAGTTACCGTGCACAAAAAATTCAGTGTGCTTCAGTACTCCAACGTGGGGTTCCCAGAATTCTTACGATGACGGTGAAGACATTTTAAGTGTATTTATCAGTAATATGCTACTTGATAAACTACGATTTCGCCTCACACCGTATTATGGTTCTTCGTTACCGATTAATAACTCTGTGATACGGGGTGCCGGCCGTAGTGGTCGAGCGGTTCTAGGCGCTTCAGTCTCGAACCACGCGACCGCTACGGTAGCAGGTTCGAATCCAGCCTCGGGCATGGATGTGTGTGATGTCCTTAGATTCGTTACGTTTAAGTAGTTCTAAGTTCTAGGGGACTGATGACCTCAGATGTTAACTTCCATAGTGCTCAGAGCCATTTGAACCATTTGATACGGCGGTATGCGGAATCCACACAAATGATTGCGCACCGTCGACTACCGTTTAAGCTATATGAGATCTCCTTAACTTGAGAAGACAACCTGCACTGCCGGAAGACAGATGCTAAAACTAATAGGTGGGATAAATTATTGGGAATGAATGAGTAGAGATATTAAGATGTCGGATGTATGAAGTACAATAAGGAAACTCGACTGGATCGTGTTCGCTTAATTGGTGTAACCCGCCAAATCGTGCATTGACGACGTTTCTACGAACTTTTAACGCTCTCTGAATGAGACTTTTCTTCCTTGCTGAACAATTCAAATAATGATTCCAGCTCCGTGACACAAAGCAATCCCTGGAAGTACAACGTCGTCTTGAGCTAGAAGAACACTTGAAAGGCTTATGGACACCCGTTGAGAGTGGTGGTTGCGTTCGGAAAATTGCTTTCAGTAATCCATTTTTGATTACCAAAAGGTAATAGGACACAAGACAATTTTGTAGTGTATAATCTGAATTATTCTAGCGTTTATCAAGGGGTAACGTTTTGAAGTAGGATTTATGGACGTTAATAGTGCAAACTTCGATCTTTAAATTCCACTTTTACTTCAAAAATTAGGCGATGTCTCTATTCCAAATATGTTAATGTTTAGTTTTCAAACCTTCCTAAAATACGTTATTCATCATGTAAGATTCCAGAACAAATCGCTCCTACAGCTTCAAGAGGACTACCTCAGTGCCCTATCCCAAGTCTTACTTTGCTTTGAAAGCACACAAGAGATAGGGACTAAGGACTACATCATTTCAAATGGTTCAAATGGCTCTGAGCACTATGGGACTCAACTGCTGTGGTCATTAGTCCCCTAGAACTTAGAACTACTTAAACCTAACTAACCTAAGGACGTCACACACACCCATGCCCGAGGCAGGAGTCGAACCTGCGACCGTAGCAGCAGCGCGGCTCCGGACTGGAGCGCCTAGAACAGCACGGCCACCGCAGCCGGCACTACATCATTTCAAGAGGTGTTGAAACTCTTCGGTTTTCGGGTGATTAATACCTTTCTTCTATACAACATGATCTTGAGTCACTTTGCCTAACTTCAAACTGAGTCGTTTACGCATAAACACACTGGTTTAATGCCAACCACCTAAATGTTTGAACTGTGGAATGTTCCGTACTTCTCTTGAACCGCAGAAGGTTACGACAGTCTAATTAAGCAATATTATTATGAAGTCTGTCATTCACGTAGATGTTTGAAGTGAAATTGTTACGTGTGGTATTTGGAATGCGCTTAAATTGTGCTGATCACGTATCTCTTGTAATCTGGAAACAGCAATAACACAATGAGATTTGTAACTGGAATCTGGTGGAGAGCATTCTCTTGAATATGTTCTAGCGCCTCCCCCGTTCAGTCATCGCTTCTTATATCACAACGGTACCAAATTCACACTTCGTAAACTTGACCTAGTACAGTTCTGTTACCTGCGGCTTTGCCCTGGAACAATGCTATCGTCTTCGACGAATGTCTTACTAGTAGAAGCTGATGAATCTCCGCTGTATAAACTACAATCTCGCCTCACGACGTATTTCACATGCGTATCTTACTTGTACAAATGTGGCAAATTTTGGACCTCGATATCTCGCAGGCGGTCAAAGATATGAAAATAACTTTCAATGCCATCTGAGATCGGTATCTGAGGAGTATATCGTAAGAAATTTAGTCATATACTGTGCGGCTTGGAATCCGCGGCTCGGGTTTGGTACTTGTGTGTTTTTCTAAGGAACTGCCAATGAACTAGGCCTCTTTAGGCCCAATGTACACCACATGAAACCAGAAGACATTATACAATTTTCCCGATTTGTCTCTGCAAGAGGAAGTGTGTAATATTTACACTTTGATCCTGTATGTACCATAATGACATTGAGACGATGCTCCTGGTGGGTAGACGATGTAGAAGGATATAGCACTTAACGAACAAATCTGTTCATTAACTGCTATGTTCTTCTATGTTGACCCCATGTTGTACTTGTAATGTGTGCAATAATTAAATGAGTCTCAAAGACTTTAATATTTGCACTGAAGATGGCCGCATAGTGACTGTGGAGACACTTCCGTTATGCTCGTCACCAGATGCCAACATCTCTACTTAAGACTGCACGGCGAATTAGGATCAGATCGTTTCCCTAATGTTTTGACTACAAACTGACAGCAATAGACGTAAAATTCTTTCACAACAGTCCTTGGAATATCAACAAAGTAAATTGGCACTCTTTCATACGTTAGTGGAGAATACGGTAGCCGTGGAGCCTAAACGGATCCAGCGCATATATCCTACAACACATTATTTAATGTATTTAATGTGACCGACCTCTGTCCGAGAAACGACACGCTACTTCGATACACGTGAAAAATTTTGTGATATGGGAGAATACGAAATCCTTACAAAAGATTGTGCAACGTGCAACGTCGACTAGCGCTTAAACAATATAGGATGTGCTTATCTTGAAAATACAACCTGCACTGCTGGTAGACAGGTGCTAAATCTAACGGGTTATGAAAAAAGTAAAAACGTGTTAACTACATTAATTATTGTGATATGATAAATAGAGACATTAAGATGGCTGATGTGTCGAGCACAACAAGGAAGTTCAGAAATCTTAACTGCAACCCGAACCAGGGAGAACTTGTTAAATGTTGTGCTTCACGATTCAGTACTTTCCGAGAAACTTTGTATGCCTAAAGAGACAGCAGTCCCAAAATAGATTAATCACCCTCCTACGGGAAATAAGAGAAATTATTCCGAATGTAACGTCCAAATAGGATACGTGGTGTCTTTTCTCTCTACTAGTTTAAGCATTAGACTCGATGTTATCATCTACAGATGGATTCAAACAGATACCTACATAGACCGATTTGGTATTCCATTCCTATATCAGTTTGTACGACTCGGAATCCTCTACCACAGTTTTACTAAAAATTGCGTTGGCACAATGAGTTAAAGAGTCTTTGCTTACGTTAATCCTTACTGGAGGTACAAAGTTCATGCATATATTGATGGCTTGTGATTTCAAGAGATTTCAGCTATACGGGTAGTATTTGCCAAGCTGAAATATTTCAGGCAGTTTCTTCTGCCCCAAATTTATCAATTTTTATAGTAGAGACGATAGCTATTTGAGAGACTCTCAAATCTGTCGTCCTGCTGTGCTCCTGAACGTTATGTAGCGTCACTATCCAAAAGTGTACACGAATGTACTCAGCACTGACCAGGAATCACTTAAATGAATGTTCATATACTGGGAATTGTGTTGCAGGATAAGCGAAGAAGTACGAAATCTCCCTGCTGTGGACCTGAGGTCATCTGGGATTAGTTTACAATGACAAGAGCGAACAAATGGTGAACAATGCCAGTTTTCCTTGCCCTGTTGTGGATTTCATACTACCGCTCTCAGATTTCAGGTAGCGAATGTGGAAACTGGCCAAGGAAGTCTGGAGCCTTTCAGTGCACTGTAGAAGTCAATACTACACTTCGATACAAGCACTAATGAGAAGCTCCATCTGGTTTCGAAAATTTAAGGAAAGCAGGAAGCTGATAACTGAACCAATAGTTCAACTACTTCCACTGTACGTAGGATAGTTATCAGGTATAAACCTTCCAGTGATTGTCAGAAGATAGAAGCAGAAGAAGTGAGCAACTTGCTGCTTTCCTACAGTGACATCGAAACACAGTGAAACCATTACTGCAAAACTGTGTCCCATTCACAATGTGCTCCTGTAATAATTCTATCATAAATATCCTCAAATGCCCTTCTCAGTCCACACGAAGCCTAAACTCTACACCTACGTTTTATTTATATTTTTCTAGGGTAGGTAATTAACTGAACTTGCTGTGCCTGATCGTAGGTTGTACTTTACACTATATGTTTTCCGTTCATCACTTGCTTCCCTTTCTCCCATCTCTCAGTAAGTATCAGTATCTGATTAAAGACATCTGTCCTCTACTCTAGAATAAGAGATTGTTTGCATTTTCAACTTCTCGCGGCGTAATGAATAATCCATTAAATTTCGGGCATGCAGCCGCGCAAATAAAATTTCTTCTACTGATATTTCGGCTGCGTATCGTCCGGCCATCTTCAGAGCGAGTTCCAAGACACGACAAGGTGCCAAGCGCGGCCTTATATGCTCCACCGCGGCGGTACTGCGCATGCGGGTCACAGATGCTGCGCCGCTTGTGGCGAAGGCGTACGGACATTCGATGTGCTTATCGATATTTGATCGGCGGCGGTGACACGGTGACGACTTCTCTGCAATTTAATTACTCCAAGAGCCGGATTCCATGCTTTGTCCAAATTAAAAACATTGTCTCTGTTTATTAAATTGTTGGCTAATCGAATTTCTATGGCTTCTTTGAATACAGATTCCCAAAAAGAAGAGGTGGATGTTAAAATCTTCACATCACTGTAATTCATGGAATGACCCGTATCAATACAATGTTCGGCCACAGCTGACTTGTCTGGTTGTAATAAGCGTGTGTATCTTCGGTGCTCCACACCTCTCTATGGATTTTATTCAGAGACTTAGCAATGTCAGGCTAAATATTATGGATGTTCTTGTTAGTTTTGACGTAGTATCATTATACACCAAGGTACCTCTAAAGGACTCTTTAGCTCTTATCAGCCAACATTTTGATAAGAACATTACGGCCTTATTTGAACATGTGCTTTTATCATCTTATTTTCAGTTTGATGGTGAATTTTATGAGCAAATTGACGGTGTTGCCATGGGAAGCCCCCTCTCCCCTCTGGTAGCTAATTTATTTATGGAAGACTTCGAGGACAAGGCACTGGACTCAGCATGTTTTAAACCTACGGTCTTCTGGAGGTACGTGGACGACACATTCGTGGTATGGCCCTATGGTATGGATGAATTACATCGATTTCTTGAGCATTTGAATTCCATCCATGCTAGCATTAAATTTACTATGGAAACAGAAAAAGACGGCTGCCTCCCCTTTCTGGATGTTGTCGTTCGCCGTAAAAGTGATGGCACATTATAACACGCCGTACATCGGAAACCAACGCACACAAATCTGTACCTTCATGACAGTAGCTGCCATCACCCTTCTCAAAGCATGGGTGTCCTTAAGACCTTAGTGCATCGGGCGCACTGTATATCCGATGAAGACAATTTACATGGAGAGCTAACATACCTCAAGAGTATTTTTAAACCGAATGGATATTCTCCGCAACAAATTCGTAGAGCATTCGATGCAAAACCTAAAAAGAAGGTATGCGATGGGGAAGAAGATAGTAATTTCTTCAGATCTACGGCGTTTCTGCCTTATGTGGGTGCTCTTTCTTCAAAGATAGGCCGTATTCTTGAGAAACACTGTGTTAAGGTGATCTTCCGGCCCCCCATGAAGATTGCGGCTTTACTCGGCTCTGTGAAGGACGATTTACTGCTTCGTAAGGCGGGTGTGTACCAGATTCCTTGCGGAAATTGTGAGCAGTCATACATAGGTCAAACAACACGCACCGTTCATGAGAGGTGTGTGGAGCACCGAAGATACACACGCTTATTACAACCAGACAAGTCAGCTGTGGCCGAACATTGTATTGATACGGGTCATTCCATGAATTACAGTGATGTGAAGATTTTAACATCCACCTCTTCTTTTTGGGAATCTGTATTCAAAGAAGCCATAGAAATTCGATTAGCCAACAATTTAATAAACAGAGACAATGGTTTTAATTTGGACAAAGCATGGAATCCGGCTCTTGGAGTAATTAAATTGCAGAGAAGTCGTCACCGTGTCACCGCCGCCGATCAAATATCGATAAGCACATCGAATGTCCGTACGCCTTCGCCACAGGCGGCGCAGCATCTGTGACCCGCATGCGCAGTACCGCCGCGGTGGAGCATATAAGGCCGCGCTTGGCACCTTGTCGTCAGTCTTGGAACTCGCTCTGAAGATGGCGGGACGATACGCGGCCGAAATATCAGTAGAAGAAATTTTATTTGCGCGGCTGCATGCCCGAAATTTAATGGATTAAGAGATCGTTTGCTTGTTGACAATGATATAACGAAACATTTTTCTCAAGGTACGAAAGCGTGCAGAAAAGTAATGCCTCCAAATTTTTTATTCTGTTCCCAGTATCTGTTGAGGTGTTACATGTCATGCATATTAAACGGTACGACTTTTCGTTTTTGCTGACGCGGGATGAAACACTATGGCACTAGAATGTTACGAATTTTAGCGAGTAACGTGGCTGTGTGTACGCAACTAATCGTTGCGTGAGAAACAGAGTCTGAGAAAACAGATAGCACGATTTCTGGGAGTTCGTCCACATAATAGAGTACCGATGTGTGCTACGACATCTTCAAAAATCCATGGCTTTGTGTCCACTGTCGTCGATCATCCTCCATACAGCATCGATTAGATCCCATCCCATTTCTGTGTTTCCAAAACTTGATTGCGTTCTAGGACTTCACTTTGATAGTAATGGAACGGTTCAGCCAGAGGCGAGGTTGTCGCTCCGTCAAGTGAAACAGTCTACATTGTCGGTATTAACAAAATGGTGTGGGCGAAATGTATAAATTGCGCGCAGACTGAGCGTGAACTCTGGCGGTATGCGGACAAAATGCAACGTCATTTCGAGTTTAGGGATTATGTAGGTTATTCAGAGCTACTCAATGTGAGTGAGGCAGATGGGGATTTTACGAGTTCCTACAGGATCCTTGTGGGAGAAGGTAAGTGCAAGCAGAAAGAGAGGCAGGGAGCATAGCGTCGTGAATCGGGAGCGACTTGTAGAATTTGGAGAGGCAGATACCCACGTGACACTTGCGTAGTAAAGGATGGGATAGATCAGGGATTTATATGTGTGAAAGACAGTGCAGGGATGTAGTCCCCAAGTTCGGTCGGTTAGCTGCTTTTCTAGTTTTGATCTATTGTGGGCATTCTGTTGGATGATTAATAGGTGAGGTCGCCACGTTTGTTTCTAGTCCAAGGTTAGTCCGAGGTGTTTGTGTCAGGTAGCTGAATGGAAGGTCGTAAATGTTTACGTATAAGTCATGGAGTCGGATGGAGGAGGTGCTGTGTCCTATAATTATTGCCCGTATTTTAAGGGGCTGATCTTAATGAGCCCACGTTTATAAAATTCTACGTGAAGCGGTATAAAATTGGACTAAATACTCGTGTGAGTAAGCAAAAAAATTCAGTTGCTGCTGGCAGTCGTGGCAGAAAAATAATTAACGTGTGAGTTTATTTGTCTATTTTTATTGCATTCCCTCGTTCATTTATTAGCAATTCTCCAGACGACAATGCGATGATACAGTATCTGTCTCCTTTCATTTCTATTCTCGTGTTACTGTGCCATTCATTTAAGCATACTCAAACGGTCGAAAATTTTAAGATTTTGCATGTAGTTATGGTTATGAAACGTAGTGTTCCCACTGCCTAAGACGCCCCTGTGGAGAATTCATTACTCGTACCATTACGACTTAGCTTTGACGGATATTACATATCATCTAAAAAGTGTTTGATCAGCTGATCCGGATGACGAAGAGAGCGTTCAGAAAAGGGAAGCAGGAGGATATGGACGAAGCGTTACGAAAAACATCGGGAAAATGAATCTGCCTTTAATGAAGAATGCAGAAGATATAATATTCCAAAACATACATTTCGTCGTCATTTGTAAGATTTCAGTAACTCAGTGAAACGTGGAAAGTGTAATGAACTGAGATGGAACATGTACAGGTACTAGTGGAGCATACAATTAATTTAGAGTTCACATTCTTCAGAGTAATTATTACTGATAATTACTATTAAAAACAGTCTTGATCACGATTTATTTAACAAGGTGACCGGTTTCGACCACTACTGTGGTCATCTTCAGACCATTGAGAGGGAACCTCTTCTGTTGGAGTAGTGATTCTATAACAGAAGAGGTTCCTACTCAATGGTCTGAAGATGACCACAGTAGTGGTCGAAACCGGTCACCTTGTTAAATAAATCGTGATCAAGACTGTTTTTAATAGTAATTATTTATAAGACATTGATCACTGCTGTTCCCATAATGCATTCAAAAGTAATTAATTATTACTGAATGAAGGAAACTTCTCTATCAACTTGCGGAGAAATATCAGAACAATCATTAACCACGAATAACGAGAACAAGATATCAGGTGAAAAATGTAAATCAGGTTTATGAAAAATCATCTCACTTTGTCCTTGCGAGTTCACGAAGAAATATGAGTGGCCTGAAGGGAAGGCGAATTCATACAACTGATACTGATATTTAAGGGCAGCAGAATGAATGATGCCTTAGAAAAAGGAGTTCCATGAAACACATAATTTGGATGCTTAACAAATGAATGGATAACAAGGGAAATGTTTGTCCGGTGGCTATACGTTTCTTAAAATGTACAAAACTCGAAAAAGAGACCAGAAACAAATTTTTCTTTTATTTGTATGGATATAGCACCTGCACCAAAAATTTAGTGGCAGTTAATCTGGCTCTTGACTGTGGTCTAATAATTCTATCATTTACTACACACACGACTCCTTGTCTATTGTCATTCGTTAGATAGCTCTAAACACCAGAAGAACAGCTGCAGTTAAGAGGCATGTTCGTGGCTACCTTCAGATCCTGGCAGCGTTATGGAACAATCTGGGTAATGAATACGTCAGATCAGTTTGTATGGACATAACACTAAACGGTTTTAAGACCATAGAGCTTGTGTCCTTATGACAGAAATGTAGTCAAAGAAGAAAACTTTCTAGTTAGTACTATATATATATTGTTGGCCAATCACACCAAGAATCGGCTGATGGAACTGAAGCAAATACAATGCGACGATCTGGATGGCTGCATAACTGTGCACCAGCACTCAATGATCAGTATGGACTCTGTATGTCTCAAGAATGTCGACACGAAAACAAATGCTGAAGTTCCTGAAATTCACAGTGCACAAAAAAAGTCTTACTTGACACATTATCGTCTATGTCGTGTATAACAACAGTTATCAAAGAAAATACGAAACGTCATAAATCCATAACGGAATTAGCGACAATCTCTTACTGAAAGGGTATACAAGCTAAGAAAAGGCTAGTAAATAGAAGGAACCTGTGCGCAAACATGTAAAAACGTGAAAGATAAATGAAACCTTAACAAAAGTAAAGAAAAAATAAAGGAAAAAATTAACTGGTTTGTCCACTGTGTAAGGAAGAACGAGAAGGAAACCTAATTCAGAGTATGAAATATAAGATAAGGGTTGGATATATGACCTATGCGCTGGCGTGAAAAGTAGATTTAAGAAGTATTTCTGTGATACCTGTGTTCATACCAACTGATACTTGTTAACAGATATATTAATAGATACATCATACCATAGATATATCATACCATAGATATCATAGATATATCATACCAAGCGATATTTGTTACTAGATTATGTTCTGTTCCTTATGAGTAGTTTCATTACGTGTAACTATGGAAGTAACTTTACTGCCCCCTACGTCGAAATCTTAAGCGAAGTTTGGTACTTTACGGCTCTATGCCTCTCTGCTTGTGTAGAATCTCTTTGCCAGAGAAGCTTTTGGTGCGAATGTGGTCCGCTAGGCAGCGTGGCATGGGTAGAGCAGGAGTTAACACCGGCGCGAGGGAGTGGGGCCCTGTGCTGGGAGCAGCCCGTGTGTGTCCCGGGTAACGACTTGGCCGCACCCTGAGTGATAGCGCCAGCTAGTTTTAGTTGAGACCCGTTATTTGGGAAGCTGTAATTTAGAAAGGTGCTCCCCTTGTGCGTGCATGAGCGCTTGGGTTGCATAATGCTGGTGCTGCCGTAAGGAGATCGGTGGTTAAAGCAACGGTCAGAAGTCTGTGCAAACGTCACAGTACAGTCGCTGCACTTTGGATCCAATAACACACGAGTACTAGATAATTCCACGTGGAGCTGGGTAACTTCATTGCCGACCACATGCCCATCTGTGTGTTGTAGTTATTTGTCCTGCGAAATTGTAATTACATGTGCACTTGTGGGGAGCCCTTAGTTCCAATAATTCATGGCAATTCATTTGTTTATTTTAAGTGTTCATGTTTCGAGTTGTTATTGAGTTTTCCCTGGTGGGAGGCCATTCTTTGTATGCATGTGTGGTACCAGTGGTAAATGATTTATCTTTCAGCTTTTACCACGCCAATGTAATGATGTGTGTAGTGTACTGCCAGGAAGGGTTGTGTGAGACTGACATGTGAAACAAGATGACAGGATTACTGCTCTGCAAACTCATTGATATAGCAGTTGATGCAGATTTGTTCTTGAGTTGAGTAATTACCTTTTGCAGTTTGTTCGGTATGCTTGTAAAACAATTTAGCAAATTTTAAATTGTAACACGAGAAACTGATATGTACAAAACTTATGGTAAAGGGGTTAGCCGTAATTTGCTCTTTTTCAAGTGCTTTTGTTAAACTGGATTTATCTGAGAACGTTTTTAGGTTTGAATTGCTATCAGTCTGTCTTTATATTTGTTTAAAGGTTGTTCCATGCATTGTGAAATAGGCTTAGGCATTTTAAACTTTTTATGACAAATAGTTATCGTGCTTAAGTTGATAGGTTAGAGAGGATTTGTATTTAACAAAAATAGAAAAGAGGCATTTTCATTCTGTGTGAAGACAGAGAATCTCGGGAAATTGATGGAAACTATGTTATTTCGGGTATCGGTGAGAAAAATAATACAACAACTATGAAACGTCCCCTTTTTGAACAATTATACATGACTGTGCTTAAACTGACACACAATATTTTGTTAGCGCAACGCAATCTGACTTTCAAAATTCCCTACAAAAGAATGGCCCTGACTAACAGTAAACTATACCTTTCACAAATCACTTACCTCACAAAAATCTTCGCTGCTCAAGCTACTCCAATACAGCGAGCGCCACTACTGCCAGCTAAATAAAATATTCAAACTATGGAAGGCACTAACTACTGATAGGGATAGTTAGCAAATGAAAGATATTAATAGAGAACAAACAATGTATTTACCTTGATATCATCACATATAAATATAGCAGTTCATGACAAATTTCAAAACTCCGCCATCTCTCTCCCCACATCCACCACTGCTGGCGGCTCACCTCCAACTGCGCAACGCTACGCGCTGTTCACATCCAGCTGCCGCTGCCCAACACTACAATGGCAGACAACAATGCAAACTAGCCACAGACTGCACACAGCACAGCCAGTGATTTTCACACAGAGGTGGCGTTACCAATAAAAAACCTAAACAGCCTACTTACATAGGAACTTTCTTATTGTTCCATTATTGTCGACGGAAATTATACTGGGAGTAACTTTTTGAATGAATACAAAGCAATCTTAAACTTTCACGATGCTGAAATAACTTTAGAAAAAGAAGGTAAGTCAGTAGCTTTGAAATTTGAAGATTGGCTCTCAAACCATGACGAAGAAATTAATCGGCTTTACCTCCTGTTAGACAACAGTTCGGAATTTTCGACGGAATTTGACGCTAACAATCATTCTGCAAGTACTGACAGGGATAATATCGACGGCGCATTTGACACTAATAAGTTAATTCAGAATAAAATTCAAACAATTGAGAATTGTAATGACACTGATAGGCAGGACCTTTTTGAGATTTTACAAGCACATTCCACAGTTTTTACTCACAAAACAGGTACAATCAAGGGATTTGAATACCAATTTCGTGTTCGGGAGCATACTAAATTTTGTGTTAGACCATACGTAATTCCAGCACATTATAGGGACCGTGTTAGAACAGAAATACAATCTATGCTTGACGAGGGCATTATTGAGCCTGCAGTAAGCTCATACAACAATCCGTTACATGTTGTTGAGAAGAAAAATGGATCGATCAGGCTTGTCTTAGATTCGAGACAAATCTATACTATCATTATTCCTGAAACAGACAGGCCGCAGACGATGGAAGAACTTCTTCAAAATTTTAATGGTGTAAAAGTGTTGTCTTCCATTGATCTCAGATCCAGCTTTTATCAGATCGAACTTCATCCAGAATGTAGAAAATACACAGCTTTCCTTTGTTTCGGCGTTTGTTATCAGTTTCGGAAACTTCCTTTTGGTTTGAACATTTCTTCAGCAGCATTCATTCGCGGGCTAAATTCCATATTACCTGAATTCTTAAAACGTCACATCACCTTATATGTAGACGATATTCTGATAGCAGAAGCCTCATGGGAACAACACAATCGCATCCTCAACAGCGTGTTACAAATTTTTGCAGATTCTGGAATTACAGTTAACTTGGAAAAGTCTGAATTCGGTAGGACAAAAGTGAAGTTTTTGGGACATATTATTTCTTCTGAAGGCATTCAGCCGGATCCTGAAAAGTTAGAAGCAATCAGAGCCATTCCAGTTCCATCCACAAAAAGACAAGTCCGCAGTTTTCTAGGTCTCGTAAATTTTTACCGTCGTTTTCTGAATATGCAAATTCTTGTTACACCAAAACTTTGTTCTCTCACTGGAAAAAATACTATTTGGAACTGGGACGAACAACCACAATTGGAATTCAATTCTTTGAAAGAAGCGTTACTTCACGCGCCAATCTTAGCTCATCCAGATCTGTCACAAGATTTCTGCCTTAGCACGGATTCTTCTAAAGTCGGTCTTGGTGCCCATTTATTTCAAGAAGCCATAGAAAATGACACTACCATTCAGAAAACCATTGCTTTTGCTAGCCGAGTGCTAACAAAATCTGAAAAAAATTATTCCGTTACTGAATTAGAAGCTTTGGCTATCGTTTGGGCATTTAACAAATTCCGTTTCTTTCTTTCTGGTAAGCACGTAAAAGTATACAGTGATCATCGTGCATTACAATTTCTTATGTCTTCAAAATTAAATCATGACAGGTTAAAACGTTGGGCATTGTTTCTGCAAGAATTCCGCTTCACAATAGTCTACATTCCCGGCAAGGAGAACATTGTTGCGGACGCACTGTCACGCGCACCGGCTGGGCTTGAGAAAAGTACCACAGAAGGCAACCTCGAGAAAAATTTCAGTATTCTTTACATTCAGAAAGTCGCCTTTGCAAACTTCATCACCACATCTTTAAAGGACATTGCTCATGAACAAGATAAAGATCCGATTTGGAAAGACATCAAGAGCAAATGGCACGAAAAGACACACACACAGATTCGGCATTATTATCTGGTTAGAAACAACATACTGTTCAAACGCTGCACTGTTGATGACAAGCTATGGGTACTTTGCATTCCTGACGATTTTGTTAATAAGCTTATTTGGTACATTCATTTCAGCTACGCACATTTTGGTCCACGAAAATGTTATCATATTCTTCGAACGACTTGTTATTTTAACAATATGGCACAAAGAATTCGAAGAGTCTTGTCTATTTGTAAACTTTGTCAAAAGGCGAAACTATCTACTGTCTGACATCGTGCTCCGTTGTTTCCTATTATTCCTTCTAAATTAAAAGAATTTGCTGCTGTTGATCTCTTGGGACCGCTTGTCAGAACATCCAATGGATTTTCGTATGTTCTAGTCGCTGTTGAACTTACTTCAAAATTTGTTTCTTTCACTCCGTTACGTAAAGCCACTGGACGATCTGTATCCAACGCCTTTGTTAAAAATTTCTTACGTGAAGTTGGCCACGTTGCTAAAGTCATTTCAGATAACGGACCGCAATTTAGATCTGCTGTTTGGTCACGCACGCTTCGGAATCATAAAATCAAACCTGTTTTTATTTCATTGTACTCACCACATTGCAACCCGTCTTAACGGATTATGAAAGAAATCAATAAGCTTTGCAGACTTTATTGTCACAGAAAGCATCAGCATTGGGACAGATATCTACAATTATTTCAAAATGTGCTGAATGAAATGCCTCATGATTCCACTGCTTTACCACCTACTCTTGTACTGAAGAATGAAGAACCACCGAACAGAATCAGAGAGCTTGTACCTTTCCCGAATACACATAAACTTCGACACAAAGACATAATTGATTTGGCTCTTAAAAATATAAAGTCTGCAGCAGACAAAAGGAGAGAACTACACGGTAAAGCAAATGCAAAGAAATTATATATTGGTCAGAAAGTTCTCATTAAAGCTCATTCATTGTCACATAAGAAGAAACACTTGAGTCACAAATTCTTTCTAGTTTACAATGGACCTTACAGAATCCGACGTATACCACATGATAATTGCGTTGAAGTTGAAACTCTGCGTACTAGGAAGAGTAAAGGTTTACACCACATTTCACATGTAAAACCGTTTATTGACAGATAATCTGCTTTTTAACTTTGTCATTGCCATAAAACATTTCACTTTACATTTCTAGTATGCTTGTCAGACTTAGAATCCGTTAACATGCAACAATGTTTGAAGTTAAATATCCAGTCAAGAACCAAGAGAACTTATTGAAACAGAAATGACGAATGCATTGTTATAGTGAACAGACGTCACAGTGTTATTGTGTGTGTACATTCTTGCTTGTTAGTTGCACGATTATGGAACGACTATAAGGCTTACATACTTAGAACATTTACGAGTACTGCTAATGAGATTTTAATGCAACATTTTGGTTTACTTGAAAATATATTCTGGATTTAAAGTACTTTCAGTGAGATACCAGATGGCACAGTGGTTAGTTAATGTGACAGCTACACGATTTTATCACGACGCTACTAATGAGTGACAATTTACAATGTTGCTTTTGCAGTGTTTCTGTTTTATATCTGCACAGTTTTCTGTTTTATTCTGGAAAGTAACACAGGTTTTAGTAGTAACTTTTGTGGTATAGCTACAATGAGACTGCCTTTTCCGTAGCACAACAATACGTTACAGCACAGTACTTTCCTCATCACGGCAATAAGCATAATAACTAAGACATTTATATGCAAAGCACTTCACTTTTGTGTATTATGAGGTAAGTACATTGACCTCTGCAGAACTTAGCTTTCGGAGGACGATAACTACGACACTTCCACACAGATTATGTTGCAACAAGACGCACATTTAGCGCTACAGTACACGTATTTGAGTGATTAATTTTGTACTTAAAACATTTATTTTTAAAGATTTTTGAATTACAAAGAAAGTTTTCCGTGATACATTAAGTTTTCCTGAGTTATTGCAAGTTGCGTAACCGAATCGGTAGATGCAACTGAGTCAATTTTAGCCCACAAGGTCTCATGATTTTCATGAACAATGGCTTGCAGTTCTTTTATGGCTGCTTCGTGATTCTGTAATGCATTTTCATGCCGCGAAAAAATAGGTTGAAAATGCTCACAAATTTGTGTTTTTACGTCATTACAGACTTTTTGACATTTCGATTCAATGTTATGTAACTCAGTAGTTAAATCTCCACGTGTTTGTTCAAGTGTGGTGTCTAACTTTTTAAGATTTTGTTCCACTGTGTCTAACTTTTTAAGATTTTGTTCCACTGTATCTAACTTTCGAAGATTTTGTTCCATTGTGTCTAACTTTTGAAGCTTTTGCTGTGTTTGTCCCATTTGCTGTATTAATTGTAATAACAATGCACTGGTGTCTGGAACATGTTCCTCAGTGCTTTTCGGCAGTGAATTTGCACCGGAAACATTCACATTTTGACAAGCAGAAAATGTGTCTTGACTTATTTGAGAAAACGGTGAGAATCCAAAACCTGAATCTACAGTATTTGCGAGATTGTTTCCTGTCATTTCGGATTCCTGAGGCGAGCTGTTGCCGACCGATCGATCGATAATGCTTCCCTGTTCTCTAATTGTTTCACTGTCTACACCATTGTTTGCCGCCCGCTGCATTTCCCTATGCACAATTACCAAATTACTACTTTGAACATTAGTTAATTCATTACTCTGCGGCGCTAACACACTGCTTTCGTCTTCACTGTCATTTCTCAATTTACTTTGGAGCCTAGTATTACGTTTTTCACACGTTATTATTGTCACAACATTTCACGATAACACAGAAAAGCACAATTTGAAGAGCAAAAATAAGAGAACACATTACCATAACACTGAAAATAATATCTAGTTAATTGCAGCTGCGAAATACTTGGTGCAAATCTACATGCATGCCACAACTGTTTTAATGTACAACAATGAAAGACTGCAACTACAAAGGAGATTCTCTCTACAGTTACACGCTAGCAATAAACAAAATCTACACTAATTACACAAACTACAAGAAAAATCAGAAGATTCCAGTGAGGTATCCTAGGCTAAGGGTCGACATATGAAACGTCCCCTTTTTGAACAATTATACATGACTGTGCTTAAACTGACACACAATATTTTGTTAGCGCAACGCAATCTGACTTTCAAAATTCCCTACAAAAGAATGGCCCTGACTAACAGTAAACCATACCTTTCACAAATCACTTACCTCACAAAAATCTTCGCTGCTCAAGCTACTGCAATACAGCGAGCGCCACTACTGCCAGTTAAATAAAAGATTCAAACTATGGAAGGCACTAACTACTGATAGGGATAGTTAGCAAATGAAAGATATTAATAGAGAACAAGCAATGTATTTACCTTGATATCATCATATATAAATATAGCAGTTCATGACAAATTTCAAAACTCCGCCATCTCTCTCCCCACATCCACCACTGCTGGCGGCTCACCTCCAACTGCGCAACGCTACGCGCTGTTCACATCCAGCTGCCGCTGCCCAACACTACAATGGCAGACAACAATGCAAACTAGCCACAGACTGCACACAGCACAGCCAGTGATTTTCACACAGAGGTGGCGTTACCAATAAAAAACCTAAACAGCCTACTTACACAACTTTCAAGGACAGATTTGAGCTAAACATTTATCAAGAAATAATAGGACATCCAGATCAGGTTAGGTTCAGATCGACAGTTCTTACATCATCTGTGGATGATACGGCATTGAAACTCAGTACGACAGTAAGTAAGCCAAAATAATAAATTTGTGGTGAGTCGTAAATATTTGCTTCCAGTATTGAGGATAACTGAGTGAAGAAATAGCACAGCCTTGATTCGTAGTACTTCGCGAAGAATACTTTCTTCTGTCATCGATTTTCCTACATGACTATCATCTGTACACACTCTAACGCTACACAAGTCTACGTTGTTGTGAACAGCAGTTCGAAGACTGCTTCGTGCAGTTCTCTGCGTTAGTCTGTTCTGAGCAGAGCCCTTTATCTCTGCGCAACTACATGAACTTACAACCATTTGAGCCTGATTACTGTACTCAAGTCCTGGTTCTCTACTGTACTTTTAACGCTCTACACTTCCTCCACTTCCAAACTAGCGCTCCTCGAGTGCTCTTGATGCGTCGTATCAGAACGGAAGTTGTCTGTTATATTTGGACGTTGCCAAACTTCATAGCTTCACTTAATTACGTTTCTACTATTCGCAAAGAGGTTCCATTGTCATGTCAGAACTCACTGATCGACTTTCACTGCAGTGTGTGGTACGTAAGCCAACCAGAGGAAAGGAAGCGCTGACGGTTGTCATGCCTGAACAGATTTCTAAGGAAAAACCGACTGTATATATACGAGGAGCGTTCAACAAGTAATGCAACAGTTTTTTTTCCCCTGAAAGCGGGTTGGTATTATTACGGATACCAATCACAGTGTATTATTCCCGAACGATTTTCCTACGAAACTCTATTTTTCGTCATAGTCTCCGATCAACGCGACGGCTGCATGCCACCTTACTGGAAAGGCCTGTAAGCCCGCACGGTACTACATTAATGATCAACGTCTGAGCTACGCGTCTTGTGGCCTCCCATTCACCTACATACTGCTTCCCGCAAAGTCCATCGCTCATTGGACCAAATAGATGAAAGTTGGAAAGTGTGAGATCCCGGCACACACGCTTGTGTGCCCCAACTGGTGGAAGAGTGAATCAGCACTACCATCAGAGACATATAGCTGTACAACAAGCGTGTCTGATTATGATCCATCGATCACTTCGAATGAGAAGATCCACACGTTCAAACACTGCAGGAGTCACAGCAGTGTGCAGCCAGCTAGCTCGGTATTTATTGGACAGGTTATCTCGACCTTGCTGAGATGGGGACAGACCCTTTTCCAATGACTCACCGTGGTTTTGTTCACTTCTTTTCTCCATAGACATTCTGCAAGCGGCTATGAATATCTGCGATACTATAGTTCTCCCCTAAAAGAAAATCAGCAACCTTTCTCTGTGTCGAACGCACCTCCATTACACAGGTCGTTTTGAAGGCCACGTTTAGCGCCAACACCTATCGGAATATTATGAACCTAAGGAGGCAGGAATATTCCACGGTGTCACACAAGTGATCACACATTTTTTCAACCGAACTGGTGGAGTGAAAACTGTCTTGTATTACATATTGAACGCTTCTCGCACATGACGAAAAGGCAGGGAATGAGCGATATTTGAAAGCAGCAATGGGCTTGTATGTGTGAAGCACTTGTGTGAAATTAAAGATCTTCTTATACGACTATTCTGGATGAGAGATTACCATTTTCCCTTTACTAAATGATTGAAGAACAATGCTGGCTTGTCGAAATTTGTCTGAGTCAGACACAGAATGCTGTGGGAGAGCGCCTTTATTCGATTAGAATTCTATTTGGCATTTGCGTATCATTTGCCATCATGTTAAGCAAGTCGGTATTTCATTCACAAAATAAGTTGTGCGCCTTACATTGTCTTGAGAGCTATGTCATTATCGGTCCTCGTAAGCTGTGTTGAGTCCAGGACTTGCTCAACAAAACTAAATTGGATTCGTTTATGTTAAAAGATCCCCACTGCTTACAAAATACTGATGTCGTCTAAATTTTGATAACTGAGTATACTGTGGGACGAACTTTCGCCATACAACATGGATGTTATCGAAGTTGTGTGTTCCCTTTTGCGCAAACAACGTCTATCATTCTCTAACACCTACTGTAACACGACAAGTTAATTGAATTTGGGCCCAAGTATTTTTGTTAAATTAGGAAATGGGAATTCCTACCCAGAGTTATGAAAGGCCGATGAGGGGATAAAATTTAAACATGTGTCTTCTCATACATTTTCATCACACGGCAGTTGGAGTTAATTAGCAAAGGAATATTGCTTGCTGTGGTGGAATGCACCTTAGGGAGAAGTGTGGCGTAGTAGTTGATGGCAAGTCACATTTATTTACAGAATGGAATGAAGTACCCCGGTAAACACGTAATATGTACAAAATCCTTTCACTCTACATCCAAAAAGGGAGTCTCTTTTAACAAATTTTATCAGCAGTATTCTGCGAGTATTAGTGAAGTGAAGAATGCAACATGGACACCCAAGTGACGCAAAGACCCAGACACGTAAACAGCGCAGAATACAAAGTTCACCATCTCTAGCCCAGACGAGTTGTGGAAACTGGCTTGCGGTCCACAATGGAAAGACGTCAAGAAACTTCATCAGGATAGCGATCATGAATGGAAGAGGAACAAGGCCTTTCCTAACTGACTCTAGCTAAACGACAAGAAATTTATCACTAATAAAGTACACATAACAATACCTCCGACAAATGAATTAACAGTCATGGAAACTTCCTAACACGGAAATACCAACTCACTTCAAAAATCACATTTCAAGTGCACACGGCAGATGCACAGTCACCAGACTCTGAACGGCGACTACCGACTTTCAACAAAATTCAACCTGCAGCAACTCTGTGGACGTAGACACACGAAAAGTTGGAGGTGGCAAACTGACCAATTGACAAAGCGACTTAGCAGTGGTACCACATTACTCCTCCTACCAGGAAGTAGCAGACACAGCACCTGGATCCTCTGTTCAGTATTTCCTACCGACTCAGTATCTAAAATTTGGAAAACCGTTTTCCTTGCACAAGGATCTTCAAGGAACCATTAGCGAGGCCACTAGTTAAGAAGCAAGAAGCAGACAGAGTTTATAAACACAAGCTCATGTCTTATATTTCCATGTGTTGCAGAATTCTGGTGAACTGTTATGTGGCACAAGACACTTGTAACTTCATCTACTATCATTGAACATGACAATGACCAATTTATATACTGAGACCTTGTAATTTATCTCATAATTCTGTAAGTATCAGAATGTGAACAATATGTTCTTATGCCGTTAGCTTAGAAGCTGAGGCAATATTTTGTTTCAAAAGGCGTTACTAGAAGCCATTTCATAATCCTATGCAGTAATATCATTCGTGCGAAAATGCTGTTGTTCCGTCTCCATGTGGCCACGAATGGCAGGATTTCGCTAGTTTAAATCGTCGTTTTGTGATTCTCAAACCTTATAAGGTCACGAGTATTATTATCCCGTTATTCTAAATGATCTTCGTCTACTTAGTTACTTCTAACGTCTAAAGTGTCCATGATGCAACCCTGATGAAGTTACAGAAACTGATAACCTTCTAATTTATTGTAGGTAAGGAACAAGCATGCGACAGGTATTCAGATTTATAAATTAGATAAACTGCTGCATGTGAATTACGTACTTGTATGTTAGTTATTGAGAGTATTCTTAAGCCAGACCTTAATAGAACAATTATTTTCGTGTATTAGCTACTAATGTTTCAACAGCATCACATCCAGGTGAGACCATATTTTCAGATAACATTTTCATACTATTTAACCACATATTTTTTATTACCTTCACATATTAGCTAAGGATGTTAACTTACATCTTGAGCGAAGAAAGGCCATAGTTTTCATTTCCATTTTTGTGAGGATTTACATTTGTGTATTATGCAAGCTCTTGCTCAGTCTAAGTATTATGCAAAACCTCCATTTTTTATCGTAAATAACCTAAATCGTGTTACAATCCTGTCTTTGGTATCATTTGTAACGTCTCCTGCCAAAACACACACATACATGTGGTAAAATACGAGAATAGAATAATTGAACTGGATGATTGTAATTGCGTGGACAATGATTGTGTGAACTTTATGTAATAAAGAGAAACCATTAAATGTCATGTTTTATACTTGTATAGAATTATGTGCAGATTTTTTTAAAGATAGTATCTGCATCGGCGAGTACTGAAACCACCACAGACGATAATTATTAAATATCAAAGAAAGATGATAATATGTCACAACGAGTATAAATAGTAGTGACCGAACGTTAATTTCTCTGTCGTCTTCTTGGAGTTACGTGAGCAGGAAGAGCCTGTGACGTTATATTGTACGCTTGTGTAGCATTCTTTTGTCAAGATTGAGAGACGTACGCCATTAGGTACTGATTTGTAAAGGTGGGTAATAATTTAATCTCTTTAAATGTTTTGGATAGTGTTACTTAGTGAAAACTTGCATTATGATTTGTAATAAGCTTGCCTGGTATTTTATCCCATCCTTTTTAAACATTTTCAGCTGTTTAAATATTATTCGTGGTACAGAGCTGCGCTACGAAAGAACGAGCCGCTGCCGCGGCGCATTCAAACTGCATTAAATGAAACCAATCAAACCGCAAAGAAGCGGACAGATAATAGTGAACTAAAATTATTTCTTTCAGCTTCGGAATTGCAGGGCAGAGCAGCAGATTTTATTATGTGTTTTACAGGTGGACATGGGCTGCGGATGTTATATTGTTAACGGTGCAAAAAGATAATTTACCTTCATAACATAAAAGAAATCTTGCTGTGCGTCGTACTGGTCTGGCAAACATTATAGTAAAAACATCTTTTTCTTTGGTAATAGTCTCATGTTCTCGTGTCAGTACTTATTGGTGTTTTACTCTTAACAAAAATCCACTGCAAAATTTTGATGTTGAACAAACATTGCGTACTGTAACATCAGTATTGATAACGAAATAATTTTCAGGAATCTATTCAATGACTGTAAAGTAATAACAGCAACGAAAAAATGTTCCTTTAATAGAAAGCCAGATCCAGAATAGTAAGAACATAATATAATTTGTTTTGTTGAAATTTAATGATCCAAAGAAAGTCACAGCACAGCATCCCTAAAAAGTATTTCAGGGATATTTTCGTTCTAAAATATTTTATCTCATATATTAGTTGTTACGCAAGCAATAACAAAACAAAGCAGAGAGCCAGCGAAACATTGCAAGAACTTTTCCACGTCTTACTAGATCAGAGTTATGTGTATAAAATTAATACTGATGGTAATACTCAGACCATAGAATGCGATTACTGTAACAAACTTTGCTTTCAGTTTCAGAAGTAGGATATCGTATTTTATCAAGACATACATCAAATATTTTTTTACTATTTAGTGAATAATTAAATAATTAAATTTTGATTGTCTTTTTAATTAGTACTGTTTCCAAGCAGTAAGGGTTGTAAAATTCGATCACTTTGGAATGTGTTCTGCTGTTTGTTTGAGAATAAAGTTTTAAGTCTGCTCTCCAATTTTAAGGGAGTCTGATGGAATTTCTTCATTATATTTGGATATTTGCCATATTCTATGTATTCAATTTGTTCCATCTCGATTACATGTAAGCGACTTTTTCTTTTACCTTTGAACCCACTAACTGACTTCCATTATCGGGTGTGCTATGATAGTATACCTGCTGAGGTTAATAAGAGCGAGAAAGACCTAGCAAGCAAGCTGCTCAGAAACGAAGTCGGTTCCCATATCAAAGGAGAACAGTAATGATGGCTTCTTATTGAATAGTTTGTTAGTGTAGTTGAGATAAGATGTCCTTTTTATGGTGTGAAGTAGAGTGTAGTACAAAGCGGCTGCATATACTTACTTACTTATCGCGAATGGACCCAGAAGGATCACGCAAAGCTTTCTGACGTCGTTTCTTCCATACTTCTTTCATTCGTTCTCCATGTTTTCTTTTTCTTTCTTCTGTCCATTTTGTTCCTGGTCTCTTTAGTGCTTCCATCTCCGACAATACAATCCACTTTTCCACCTTATTTCTAAAAGTTTTTCTATCTTTGACATCTTTAAGTTCAATATTTGCTTTTTGTAAATCTAATTTTACTTGGCTAATCCATGGTGTTGTTGATTTGGCTTTTTCTATGTAAGTGAGAATTCTGTTGGTGAGTCGTGTGGGGGGAAGTCTAGTGACATGTCCATAAAATTTTAATCTTCGCCTTCTTATGTCTGCCGCCAGGTTTGATATAGTTTCTGTGGTTCTTCTTGATTGTATCCGGTATCCTTCTTCTGTTAATTTTGGACCTAAAATCTTTCTCATAATTTTGCGTTCTTCTTTTAGTATTTTTTCTAAATCACATTTTGTGTGGAGTGTGAGCGTTTCACTAGCATATAGTGCTGCTGGCTTAATAACTGCGCAGTAGTGTCTGATTTTTGTGTTCGAGAAGATGCATTTTTTATTGTATATTTCATGTGTCATACCATATGCTCTCTTCATTTTCTGTTGTCTGATCTTCTGTGCAACTTTCTCTCCTCCGATTGGCTCCAAAATTTCA
The DNA here is from genome assembly GCF_021461395.2 of Schistocerca americana. Lineage (NCBI taxonomy): Eukaryota > Metazoa > Arthropoda > Insecta > Orthoptera > Acrididae > Schistocerca > Schistocerca americana. The sequence goes on along the minus strand of NC_060124.1, from coordinate 191,671,407 downwards.
CCTAGGTATTTAAAATGTTTTACTCTATTTATTTTTCCATATTTTGTGTTCAAACTGTGTATATGGAATTTCGTACAGAAAAATTCTCTCTTTTGAAACGAAATTTGTAAACCTACTTTATCCGCGCATTCCTTAAGGATCTCTATTTGTTTGGTGGCGATTTCTTCATCATCTGCAAGTATGGCCAAGTCGTCCGCGAATGCTAAACAAGATATCTCCACGTTGTCTTTGGTTCTACCAAGATGGATTGGTTTCCAGTAGGATTGATTTTTTAATTCTTTTTCCCATTCCTTAATGACTTTATCCAGGACTATATTAAACAGAAGTGGAGATAGCCCGTCACCTTGACGTACTCCAGTTTTTATGAGAAAAGGTTCAGAGATTTCTCCCCTGAATTTAACTTTAGATACAGCGGCTGCATATATATATATATATATATATATATATATATATATATATATATATATATCTGTGTGTGTGAAACAGCAATAGGTTGCACTTGTCAGATATTATACTGAAAACAAAGCTCCCCTCATGAAATGAATATGGACAAACACATGCAGTACTAAATTCTGGCAGTGGGAGAGCCATGGAGGCTTGTCGAAATCTGTCTGCCTCAGATCTTTAATGTTGTGGCAGAGTGACTCTTATGAATACGGTTCAGTCGAGTAGTTTGCATTCAGTTTATGAGATGCATTTATCTTGCATTAGGCTTCATCGTGACGCTGTTTCATTCACCAAACAGGCTGTAGCTTTATATGATCTTACAATATACCCTGAACAACAGATTTTTGTATGGGTCTGCTAACGTCAACATGTGTTTCGTGTTACTTGAGTTGATGTCGACTAGGGAAGTGTTTATACATGTGGCACAATAATAGTCAAACTTGTAAATCTTATACCTTTTATTTTAAATTCACGATGGATTCAACTAACTGAAGTACAATGCTTGTGATATAATATGTTTTAGTTACTTTAAAGTCTTTCTCGAATGCCTTGAGTGAAAGTAACAAAGTGACTACTCTCAAGAACAATTCAATTCCCATTTCATTCAGAAACAGTTTTGCCCATAATGAATATTCAAAATTACGTTACTCTTCCTAATATCAAGCTTCTTACTTTGAGATGACAGTTGCACCACTTTCGTCTTATTCGTTTTGTGGCATTACAAGCTCGCCATAGAGACATAATCATGTTATGTATGAATCACCAACTTCGACCTATATCTTACTAATCAGGGAAAGGCCGGTCGGGGTGGCCGAGCGGTTCTAGGCGGTACAGTCTGGAACCGCGCAACCGCTACGGTCGCAGATTCGAATCCTGCCTCGGACATGGATGTGTGTCATGCCCTTAGGTTAGTTAGGATTAAGTAGTTCTAAGTTCTAGGGGACTGATGACCACAGATGTTAAGTCTCATAGTGCTCAGAGCCATTTGAACCATTAATCAGGGATATTGTAGATATTACGAAGATACAATGGTCTTTCAGAAAGAGGGAAGTTAACCAGTGGTAAATATTTTAAATTACTCCGTTTGTCAGGAAGTTCCAGGACAGGCTCTTTTATTTCTGGCTTTGCAATACTAAAAAGGCACAAATTTTGTTTTATGTTACGTAACATGTGGGCGTCCGTGAAATGACCCTTCCCATGTTTCCGTGCAAACTCACGAGGTGGAAGGGCTGTGCTTAGTAACACACTGTTTGGGTTCTTGGCATGTTAGTTACGATGACAGAAAGGATGCTTATTGTGAGCAAAGAGCGTACATTAAGTTCTACGTTAAGATAGGGAAAACCTCTAGAGAAATTAGGACAAGGATTTGGCAAGCGTTTGCACGCGAGGCCCTTTGAAGAGCACAAATGATTTTGTGAAGGAAGAGATTAGGTGCAAGACGATCCCGGAGCTCGTCGCACGTCTATAGCACATGCTGATGCAAACATGTTAGGTATAATAGAGTAATTGCATGCGTCGTGTAATTGTGCATGAGCACTCAGTAACAGACGAACAGAAAGAGGAAAGACGAAACATTTCTGCTGAAATACTGGACAGTCAGACATCATCCCACATTTCTGCCAAACACTGTTGCTGAGGATTAAGGTTAGTACTATCAATAACACCCTCACACGAAGAGTCGGAGTGTTGAATGGAGGAATCCTGGATCATGAGCCTCGAAAATAGTCAAAAGACAGCTTTCGAGAACAAAGACAATGTTGTACGCTTTCTTTGGTTAGTTCAACTTGAGTATATTTCTCTAGATCAAACAGTAGACCAATCTATTCACATCGAGATCTTGACACGTTTGCGACAAACAATTCGACATCGTCGCCCAGATATGTGGCATTCATAAGATTGGATCGTATTGCATTACAATGCAAGACTACATGTTGCTTAATCTGTTATCTAGTTATTGCCATCCCGTATCCACCATGTTCTACAGCGCCTTGCGATTCTTACCTTGTTTTCGCGGGTGAGGAAGTGACGGAAAGGAAAGCTTCATCAAGATAGCACAGACATCCAGTGAGAAATTACCTTGCAAGCATCACAATAGAAATTTTCCCTCTTTGCATTCAAGGCCTCCAGCAACGTTGGTAATTGTGTCTAGACAGCCGAAGATACTACTTCGATAGGAGCTAGGATCATTACTTGGTATGAACAATTTTCTATGGTTTAAGAAAAATGTCCTGGAATTTTTCCGACAACGGGAGTATTTCCAACTTCAAACATAAAATCCATTGCAAATTTTTAATATCAGGGCCTGAGTATCATCACTGAGAGTAGCGAGGAGCCATTATATTAACTGAAGTTTGTTGATTTTTTTATGGAGGGCAGTTTTTATATGGGACTTAACCACCATCAAGTGTTGCACTTTAAATTACAAGAAAAATCTTTACTATACCGAAATCATAAAAGCTCTAACAGCGTGACTACAACATTTAATTGTAAGACAAATCTTTGTTTCAGCGAACATAAAAATATATACAGCCTAGCAATTGTTCGTTAGAATAACAATCTGTAATTTTCAAAGTATCTTAAATATTTTTAACTGTTATTGATGTCTACATAAATCGTGAGTTGCAAAATCAATATCCACAATTTTATTTAGTATTCCACTCTTCAAATAATTTGTGCTTCGGTCCTTATTATAGGTGATTTTTTGGTAGACAGACAATTCATGGACTAAATGCTCTAAACACGCTACGTCAATAAACAGTCACTTATCGTAACACCATCCACATTACTGTTGACGTTTACAATCTTTTCTCAGTCGAAGTAAAGCAGTGTAGTAAGCTTCAACTAATTCACTTTATGCTAGCTTTACGTGAACACGGCTGGTAATTTTCATACTTTTGATGTCCTGATTCTTCTGTTCACTTATATTTACTCACTGGCAAATTTTACAGTCTAGAATTGTCTTACTTGGTATTATTTTCTTACTATCATTTTGCTTGAAATCTTATTGTCTTACTTCTCCTCCTCTTCGTTAATAGCATTAAGATCTTTGTCTCTTCTTAAAACTTAGTAGTATTCTGCAACAACATGTTACTCATAGCTTTCTGTAAGCCTCTGCCCTCTGCTTGTCTCTGCGTTATTAAACTGCATTCTCCTACTCGTTGCAGTTAACTCCCTTCTCTACGGAAAAATCATCTGACTTTCGCCACACAGAAGCTGCCTCCATTTCCTCGCAGTTATGACTCTTTCTCATTGTTTACACGAGACTTCCTGTCTGTTCGTCATTACATTACAGAACCACATCAACGACTGACTCTGGTCATTTGTGGATACCTGCTAAAAAAAATGTTGCACACATAAAACTTTTCCTACTAGAGCAAAGCATTATCCATACATACAAACAGCATACGTTCCAAGGCACTTATAACACTAGAATATACAAGATAAATCATCTTTCATTTACACTCAAATATAAAAGTATTAGTCGTACAACTTCCATATCAGTATCATTACATATATTTAATTAATCAATGAAAATACGTTGCGCTATGTGGCCGAGAAAATGTCCTTTACAGTATCTCCACGAATTAGGAAAATAGAAGTGAACAGGCATTTGTGGTAAACAGAGATATAAAACACACAGGAAATATAATTTTCCGTTGACTAGCAGATATTTCTTCATATACTGCCATGCTTTTTCAATATCTTTTACACAGGAATAATGTATTACATGATTTCTCTAAGGAATATCTACCACAGTAATTGTTTGCTACTTTAAGTGACTCAGATTCACGTTCAGAGTTTCAGGTGACTCTTTTAGTTTGTGCTTGTAAGCATCATACGCACTACCGAGTATTGCTGTCTATTGATCTTTTGACGCTTTACACTTCTTTAAAATTTCGAGCATACAAGAAACTGGATTTTTTTGTAATTTTTGTAAAACTCTGGCAAATCTCTTTGCCGTGTCGGTCTGAATGTATGATACTTATCTGTGTTTTATTATGTTTCGGAACAGAAGGCTTTGTTTTGGTTTCGATATTACGGCTAACTGTAGGCACTTTTGGGTCAGTTGAAGAATCGGACGCAACCTGTCGCCTTTGACCAATGACGTCATAGTTTACTCGTAGATATTAATGTCTTCATTTTCGAGCCATAGATAATAAATCGGTTATCCTCTGTGGACTTCTGATTGCATTCAGTGGATGCTGCACCTACAGGGCGGCGATTGGAGAACAGGTGTACACAAATAAGTTCCGTGTCATTTCAAAGTATTAACAACACGGGATCTGTGTAGCTGTCAGACTCACTCAATAACAAAATATTTACATTTTACGTTACATGATCGAATTTGGAACTGCTTGTCCCATTTTCACATGCGTCTCAAGTACACATCGAATGGATGTTGGGTATTATTTCCCCGAAAACTATTTTTCTGAAGCACATCTTGCTTTCATCCCAATGAGAAGTGTGCTACACCTGTGTTCACGCTACCACACAAAATGCCCCAACAGTGAGGTGTTATTGCGTGTGGTGCTGTGGACATGGAGCTTCCAGCTGTGATTTGAAATAACAGTACCTAACGTCGATTAGATATTTATTTAAGGTGTGCCCGAAGGTGGGTCTAGTAGTTCCGAAATCGATCACGTCAATGAGGATAACTGTTACAGAACCATACTTGCGGCCAGAGGGTATTTTAATTATAATGGCTTCGATTCCATTTCAGAATGTGTAGTTTTACTTAATAGTAAGGCGTGATAATGAACTACATAGAGAGTCTATTCGTCAGCTATCATTTTACAGTAACACCCTTAAAAAACAAGGCAACAGTTGAAGAAAAACGAAAGATTTATTTTTTGTTTGTATCTGAACCAATAAAGATGGTTAATGAAAACTCAAAACAGAACACAAAACTCGAACACAAATGAAACGAATAAAACTGAACAAATATCTTGAACAAAAGAAAATAAGAACGAACAAACATACGAACGAACAATAACTAGCAGAACAAGGAAGTTTTTTTTTCAGCAGTTGGGAGCAGCACATGAAGCATGGCTGCTAAGACCTTAGGCTGCCCCCTCTTCCACCTTCTCATGAGGTTTGTTCTTGTCAGCAGCAGCCACCTAGGAAACCATGATTGTTATAGTTGTGACAAATGCATTCTTCACCTAGAACTTACGTAATAAAATCATATAGTGCACTATATCAAGATACTCTGATAAAAAGAAAGATAATAAGGACTTCCATCCTGAGCATTATATGCGTGCAGCAAACACGAGAAAAAGGAAAATGAAACCTGAGGCAAATTCATAATAGCTGAAAGCTAATAAGTGAAACATGTGTAAATGGCCTCTAACAACTATTACTTATCATTAACTTGGACTCAGAGTTATCCAACCGTGGAAGTGATTTATATGGCACAGAGACACCTTACGACTGCGAGGGACAGATTATCTGAGACTCGTGGTATAAAGACTTGGTGGATATAATGCGGAACATTACGTGTAGAACGGACGTACTTCTGATTGTGAATTGCGGAGAGTAGGACAGCAGTAGGACTGTAAATATCGGCACTGTTATAAGCTGCCATCTTGAATACCGAATGTAGTTTGATGAATTATGATAACATCTAGTCCCATCTAGGATGATGTGTACTGAAATGTAGCTAGGAAAATCGTTTATGGAACATTATAATTTCGTAAATGAAGAAGATAATTAAACTCTCTGCTTATTTTAACTTCTCCCTTGATTATGGCTCGGAACATTATCCGGTGTGTCACAACTCGTAGGGAATTTTATATCCTGGGGAATCAGTGGTGCCTGCTCTACGGTCGTTCATGCTCTATTTAAGAGATTAAATTTAGGACTTTATTGAAACTGCTACAAAACTTGGACATTGATTCCCGTCTCTGCAGAGTGATTACGTCATAGCACCTAGGATGGCGTACGACAGAGCCTCTGTTTAGTTTATGTATTTTCAGAGTCGACGATAGCCATAATTCTACAGAGCCATAGAGATTTTGTTCCCGGTGGACTAATTAATTTTGTACATGGTAGAGTGGGAGTTAATTGTGTAAAAATATTGCAGAAGCGACTTGCTCTATCCACAAACTTCCATTCAAGTAACTACATACTATTCATTCATAGTAATTTATCTTCAGCTTTCAGAGTGGGAGGGAAGTTAAAGTGTTCATCCCAAGACCAGGCCGAGGGTTTAATTGTGAATCAATAACACACCAATAAAGTGGACCAACGAAGACAGGCACTAGTTGTATAATTAGACAATAAATGTATATTCAGGTCACATACACAAGCGAGGAAAGAGATGATCAGACTCATTCATGGCCTACATCCATTACTAGGAAGCGAAAACGTGGGCGTCAATACAAAAATAAGGCATCGTAAGGCACTCATGTATAAGACCATGACATACGGAAGTTCGTATAGGGACACAGTATCTCAGCGAAACATGCTTCACTCATTTTCAAAGAATCCATATCTCCTAGATCTCGGGACCTGCATAAAGAAAACTACATAGTCATGAGTTGATTGAACAAGGTAGCAGAAAACTGCTCGAAGAAGTTGAAAATCTTAGACCAACCCCACGACATTCTCCAAAGAAGACGAAATAAATATTCTTGAATTGCAATCAAGAAGAACTGCCTGGATGACAAACATAGAAGTAGATATCCCCGGTGTAGCAAAGCAGCTTAAATCACTTAATAAAGGTAAGGTCTGCGGTCCAGAAGGTATACGAGTCAGGTTCGTTTCAGAGTATGCCGATACAATAGCTCCATATTAAGCAGCTATATACAACCGCTCGATCACAGGCAGTTTCGTACCTGAAGACTGGAAAATTGCTCAAGTCACACCAATACCCAATGAGGGAAATAGGAGGAATTCAGTGAATTACAGGCCCAAACTACTAAAGTCGATTTTCAGAAGGGTTTTTGATTATATACTGAGTTCGAACATTATGAATTACCACGAAGAAAACTAATTATTGACACATAATCAGCACGGATTGAGAAACCACCGTTCTTGTGAAACACAACCAGCTCTTTATACGCGTGAAGTACAGAGTGCTATCGACACGGGAAGCCAAACTGATTCCATATTTTTAGATTTCCAGGATGCTTTCGACAGCGTTTTTCACAAGCGTATTCTCACCAAACTGCGTATCTATGGAATACCGTCTCAGTTGTGCGACTGAATTAGAGATTTCCTGTCAGAAAGTTCACAGTTCGTAGTAATAGACAGAGAGTCATCGAGTAAAACAGAAATAATATCAGGCTTACCCTAAGGAAGTGTTTTAGGCCCTCTATTGTTCCTGATCCGTAAGTATATTAATGACTTAGAGCTATTAGATTGTTTGCAAATGATGGTGTCATTTGCCGTCTTTTAGGTCATCAGATGACCAAAAAGAATTACAAAATGATTTAGATAAGATATTTGATTGGTGCGAATGTGGCAATTAACCCTGAATAAAGAAAATAAGTCTGAAGGATAATAAGGCAACTGGAGAAGGTGGTATAGCAGCCGAGATGATAAAGTGGGGAGGCTACAAAGCAATAGAGAGCATGACCAACATAATTCACCAGATCTGGAGAACAAAGAAATTGCCAGAAAGATGGAAGAATGCAACTGTAGTACCAATACACAAGGAGGGGGCAAGAGAGATGAAGACAACTACAGAGGATTATCGCTACTAGAGGCCGGATACAAGGTGCTTGTCAAAACTATTGCTCAAGAGAGTAGAAGAACAGGTAGAAAGTACAGTTGGCGACTACCAAGCGGGATTCAGGAAGGGAAGAGGTTGTGTAGAACAGATATTTATCCTGAAGAAACTGATAGAGCATAGGGCCTTAAAAAACAAAAAGACAGCAATAACCTTCGTGGACTTCACAAATGCATATGACTCAAACGACAGACATACTCTTTTTAGGATCCTGAAGAACAGAGGACTTGATGGAACTACACAAGAACTCATAAAAGAAATTCTGACATACACAAAACCAAGGGAGACATTCAGAGGAGCACTGTCAGAAGAATTTGGGATCAAGACTGGTGTTAAATAGGGAGATGGATTGTCACCATAGTTGTTCAATATAGCTTTGGACGAAGTGATCAGGCAGTGGAGAGCAATAAACGAGGAATGGGAATACCAAAGACCCATGTGGGGGACAAAAAAGACAACAGGGCTCAAGTAGACTGCCTAGCCTTTGCAGATGACATAGCAATAGAAAGTGAGACGGAAGAAGACGCAAAGACAGAACTCGACAACTTAAGTAAGGTAGCCAGAAAGATGGGACTGAGGACCCCCTAAAACAAGACAAATACATTAAACACCACTGCAGACTGGGAAACACCGGAAGGCACTTGCAAATGGTGGACACATTTAAATACCTGGGAGAATTTATAACAGGAAGGAACAGGAGCAAAGAGGGAATAACAGAGAGGATAAAGAGGATGAGGTCAGCCTTCTGCATGAGGAGAGAGATATACAATAAAAAGAATATATCCACAGAGGCAAAGATAAGGCACTACAAGGCAACATTGAGGAATGCAGCATTATATGCTGCTGAGATGATGACACTAGGAAGAAATTGGCAGAACAACTAGAGAAACAAGAGAGAAAAATACTGAGAAAAATATTAGGTCCCAAAAGAGGTAGAGAGAGGTGGATGCGAAAACCTGGAGAAGAATTGTACCGGGACATGAGAACAATATCCGGGGAAATCAGACTGAAAAGGGCAAGGTTTGCTGGGCATGTAGTTGGGATGAGTATGGACAGAATGACGAAGTGAGTGTGGGAAACAACTGGGAGGACAAGGGGAAAGACAGGAACCAAGTGGATTGTTGAACTTCGGAGGAACTGGTTGGAATTGGGGATCAAGGTCGAAGGAAAGTAAAATTGGAGGAACAAATATACACCGATAAATAAGCCGGAGATCAATGACAGAGAAAAATACAGGAAAAGATTACAATGTCACCAGTGGAGCCGCCAGGAGAAACGGAAACTGAAGATTTCGGAAGAAGAGCGGGAGAGAAGAAGAGAAAGAATGACGGGATTCTGGGGGAAGAAGAGGAAAATGTAGTCAACGAAGTGGCTACCAGTGGTCCTGCAGAGGCCGTAACGCAATAAGAAGAAGAAGACGAAGAAGAATAAAGATATGTGTGCAGTTATCCACGGAAGTTCTAAAGTAAATCCGCTAAATTCCGATTACGCGTAAGTCACACAAATCTGAGGGCTTTAAGTTCAACTACATACTGATGGACTACAATTACAAGTAACCTAAATTGGAACCATCACATAGATAAAGTTGTGGGTAAAGCAATCCAAAGACTGCGATTCATCGGCAGAACACTTAGAAGGTGCAACAGGCTACTAAAGAGACTCCTTCCACCACGCTTGCCCACCCTTTTCTGGAGTATTGCCGTGCGGCGTCGGATGTGCATCAGGTGGGACTGACAGATGACATCGAAAAAGTTCAATGAAGGGCAGCTCGTTTTGAATTATCGTGAAATAGGGGAGATAGTGCCGCAGACATGATACGTGAATGGGAGTGGTAATAATTAAAACAAAGGCGTTTTTCGTTGCGATTGAAACTTCACATGAAATTTCAATCACCGGTTTTGTCGTCCGATTGGGAAAACATTCTGTTGGCACCCACCTACATAGGGAGAAATGATCATCACGATAAAATTAGAGAAATCAGGGCTCGAACATAAAAGTTTAAGTGTTTCGATAGTGGAATGGTATAGACACTGACCCCTCTGCCAGGCACTTTATTGTGAACAGCAGAGTAATCACGAAGATGTAGATGATGTAGATGTAAATATGCGGGGACAGTTCAGCCCAAAAGATGGCACTGCACAAGACTTACATGAGCAATGAAAGAAGCTATCAAGTTGTGCAATAAAGTAGAACACAACCAGACCAGGGCATTAAGGTGGGAAGCCATCGTCGAGTTAACCTCCAACACGCGTTAAAATGGTAGAAATAACCTTCAAAGTAGACAGACGTCTCACAACTTTTTTAAAAAAGAAAAGAAAAGTGAATGTTATACAGCATCAATCTTCTGCTATCGCATACTGTACGATGTGATAACGCTGAAAATCCTCCTATTTGTTGTGAAGCTGTAACTAGAGAACCACTGAAACAATTTCTTGTAGGTTATCAAATGAGTTGTCCTTTCTATGTAATTTCTTCTTTGTAGGACTGTCTGATGTGGGTGTGGTTAGTGTTATGGAATTCTCTGATCTCACATTGATGATGATAATCTGGAAGAAATAACTCAACTCCTTTCAGCCTTCTAACTGTGGAATACCCAACTCGTTGGTGTACAGCTACTCAAGAAGATCTATGTGTCGGTTATAAGAATTATGTAATTTCTGCTCCTATGAGTGCTCAAAATTTCCCCATTTCCGCTCATTCCCTCAGTGCACAATTACTCATTCAGTGCACTATCCACTCGGGGAGTTTATTACATTCAGGTCCCGCAACATCATTCAGAACAAATATGGAAATATATAAAATTATGTTGGGTATCATGGTACGAGGGAATCTGGTGCAGTTAAATTATGGATGCGGCAAATAACAAAGCCCACACCCTGCGTGCCATTGCAAAGTATAAAGTGTCACTGACTGCTGAAGTACAGAGTCCCGTGTCACTTTGAGGAGGTCTAGCTGGCTATGGTCGGTGGAGCCTACTACCTGGTTAATGCGTGCCTCATCCCTGCCAGCGGGGTGAGTAAAGTCCTGATTTCTGTCCAGATCGTGCGCTGTTCCATGATACCTGTATTCTTCCTCAAGTGAGTTAATTTGGTCAGTGAGTGGGGGTTGTTGTCGGGGTAATTTCAGCAGCAGAGAGGAAGAGGAAGTTTCTGAGAGGATGATCTAATTATGAAATAGGAAGGAAAAGTAGTAGAACAACATGAACAATGGGAAAGTTATAAAAGAAAAAGTCTTCTGGTATAAATTTGCATAGAAATCAGCTGAATTTCGGAAAAAAAATGTGAAAGAAGGCCGCATATTTTTCAGAGACCTGGAGATACCAGAAGATTTCAGATACGTTTTGCAGTGATAAGACAGATGTTTAGGAAGCAGATTTTAACATACACAACTTTTGCAGCAGCGCCTATGAGCTCTGTCAACAATTTTTCCTGTATTAACTTCTTACTGAAATGGAAGAATTAGCAGAAAGATAAGAAATGAAACATATGGGAACTAAATTGTTAAAAACTCTTCGGTGTGCATTGTTTCAAAGGGAACAGTAGGCAACCGCTGAGTAAGGGGAAAGTATTCCAAAAGCACACGAATAGTTGGTTTTGAGAGATGAAATAGTGAGAGTAGCGTAGGTTCAAATGGAAAAAACCACACAGTGCCCAGTAAAAATCCTTTGACAACTAATCAATACTGAATTTTATTCGCGACAGAAGAAAATGCTAAAACACAGAAAATTAAGCCGACAGATGTGAACACACAAGGCTAAAAATAATGGAGATGAAAGTCTAGCTGGACTGTAGGAGAGATAGAAGCAACACTCAGTAAAATTTGAGAAATCTTTGGAGAAAACTGTTTCTCATGAGTGAATATCTAGAGCTCAGACTGCAAGAAAGCATAACACAAAGAAGGATAGACTGAAACTGAGATACAGTGTATGGATAGATACAACGAAGAATACCAGCTTGAATTGCATATTATCGAAAGAAAAGAGGAATTATATTAGGTTAAAACAAATTACAGAGCTATTATTTGAATTTGTGAATGTAAGAGACGGGAATGAGACGTCTGTAGCCTATTCCACATGTTATTCAGTGTGGACATTCAGGAAGTAACGTGCAAAGGAAACAGAAACTCTGAATGGAGATTTAAATTCTGAGCGGAGGGAATAAAGCTTTTAGTCTAGTCGAAGACAGTGCAGTTCTATCAGAGACGACACCTTACTAGGGCCATCAGTTGAACAAAATAGGTAATGTCTTGAGAAGTTATTATTAGGGGAATATTAAAAACAGTAAAAGTAGGGTACTGAAATGCAATAGAATGAAATCAGGTGTTACGGATGGACATGGATTAGTAAATGACTTTGAAAGTAGCAAATGAGTTTTACTGTTTTGGCGAAACAATAGCAAATGAATCCTAAAGTACAGAAGATGTAAAATTGGGAAAGACAATATCAAAAATTTGCTAACGAAGAATGTATATTTCGATATCAGCTGATCTTTTCTAAAGGTATTTGCCTGTAGTTACTCTTGTGTAGGAGAGAAACGCTGACGATAAACATTTCAAGGCGGAACAGAAGAGACTGTTGTAAAATGCGGTGTTCTAGGAGTGTGCTGAAAATTAAATGGACGGAGCGAGTGGCTTACATGGGCGAACTCAATCGAAATGGGGGGAATAACAACTTTATGACAAAAACTGAATAAAATGTGAAATCTGTTGATAGGATGCATCATAGAGCCTCAGGGGTTATCAGAAAGATAAAATAGAAATGAGTGAGCGCGGACATAGAGGTGGGAGTGTATGTAAAATATTGCTCGTAGATGTAATCTTCAACACTATAAGTGGACTCAAATGTTTGTCATAGTTATGAGGAAACGAATATTTTTTGATAGTGATACGTCTTCGCATTGATATTTCAGTACAGTGCGTAATTGGGGAGACGAGCCTATGCGACTGCTGTCATGTTTACAATACTGTGCAGCAGTTAGCTAACTTCCTCTCTTCTTGCAAGCAAATGGCTAAGGAGGCAATCTCATTGAAGCAAGATGTACTTAAGGTCGTTAGCAACTAGTGTAACAGTTCAGCTGTGACGGAGCTGGATCTCCGGCGAAGTCTTACATCTCTGTAAGAGAGAGGGCAGGCATAGATGGTATTGCACAGGAAACTGCAACGAGTCGAAGGTGTGAGTTGGCTAAGATACAGTACTCGAAATGTGGAAGTGCATTTTAAATTTACACCGGCCATCCGGATTCAGATTTTCCACGTTTCCATAGATTACATAACACGTTTATCGTCATAGTTGATTTGATAATGAGTCAGTCTGTTTGTATACTCGTAATTTCGAAATCAGAAATCGCACTACGTAGATAACGTCTTCGTCGCAAAGTAAAAGTTAACTCGTGGTCTTACACCATTGTCTCGAACCTGCCATGTATATGGACGGATGCGACTCCAGCCAGCAGTATAGTACTGTCAGCTGTGAATCGCAGGGACTATAGTCTATAACTGGCACAACTCTAGCCGTTACAGGGTACTGTGTAACAATACCGCACTGTGACAATTTTACAATGGAAGCTGGCAATATCTAGCAATACCATCGCATTAGGTCTTAGATTTACCTAATCGTCTATTAACTAATGGACTTGAGTACCATCTAAGGCAAAACTACCATGTGATGCCCAAGTACAGAGAAACGGACTATTACAGTTTTAGAAAAATTTACTGATTTACTTACGGGAATCACTTCACAAACCGAGGAAGTCAATAATGTTACGAGACTCCTCTGGTCTCTATACCAGTAATTATTCGACTTGGCAGCTGATTAATGTATTTATTTTATGTCCTCCTGAGGACCATAGTGGTATGTTCTGCCCAATCGGTTTGTTAGATCGTGAAAATTACGAGCTGTATGGAGGGCCTGGCCATAATACTCCAAACAGTCTGAATTGGTGAGAGATCCGGAGAACTTGCTGTCTAAGGTAGGATCTGATAAGCACGAAAGTAGGCAATAGGAACTCTCGCCGCGTGCGGGCAGGTTTTATCTTGCTGAAATATAAGCCCTAAGTAGCGTACCATGATTAACAACAACTCGTTACGTAGACTATAGTCCACCTATTGCTGCGCCGTGTAGGTGCCGCGAATGAACTCCAAAAGATCCAGTTACGAAAAGAAATGGCATCGCAGAACATCACCCATAGTTGTCAGACTGTATGGCCAGAGTCAAGTGCGTCTAGAAACGCGTCTTTGCTGGTCAACGGCGGTCAGTTCAAAGACGAACTGCTTACTGAAGGCAATTCTATTCCCGTCTGTGAGAAATCAGGCTGGAAAGGTATCTGGGTACGCTTGAGACAGCGGTGAGATACCATCTGAAAGTCGCGCAACGTACAACTCGATAACCGGAAATAATGCTGTATGTGCGTTTCCTTTTATAGCACCACTCCTTTGGTTGTCATTGATGGCACCAATAGAGCACTATCGTACTTCGAAGATATTCCAAGCGCCGTTTTATATCCTCCCTGGGAAGACGTCCTCGGATTAAATTTCATCATGATAATGCTCTCCCGTGCATGGTGAGAGTTTCTGATGATAGTCTTCGCACTTGCCAAACCCTACATTGACCGGCAAAGTCACCGTATCTGTAATCGATTGAGAACGTCTGGAGCAATATGGGCAGGGCTCTCAAACCATCTCGGAAATTATTACGATCTAACGAGCCAACTCAACAGAATCTCTCACGATAACTTTCAAGAGGTCATCCAACAACATTTTCAGTCAATTCCCCAAGGCCAATAATCGCTTTCAAAACGTCCAGTACTGTACCAAAGCATTACGGACGTGCTCAATTTGTTACGCTCTTCCCCTTGAATAAATCATCCAATTCTTCTGAAATTGTCATCATCTGTTTGTCCGCAAATGTACATCACGTCTAGCGATATCCTTCCAATTCGGATAGTTCTTTTGTAGTGCGTCGTATTTGTCTTACAGCGTATAACCGGAGGTAATGTAGTGAATCCCTCGTTTAGTCCTTCATGTAAACAAGACAGTCATTTAAAATGTCCGGATTGTGAGAGGTTCGCGAAAATAACAGTCGGGCAGAGTGGCTTGTTCTGCAATACAGACAGTCTGAAATGTAACTGCCTTTTCTTCGCTCCAAACTGAGTGACCCTTCATTCCTGCTAGTTCATCATTACACAATTAATACTAACTTATCTCAGCGGGATCCTCGTGGGGCCGATCAAGGAATTCCATCTCTGGTTTCCTGGGAGTAGTCTCAGCTTCCACAGTCAGTTCACAGGCGTCACCCAGAACCTGTGGAATTCCTTCCAGCACAACCGTCACGTTGAAGCGCTCAATGACACGGACCTGTGGGTGGTTTGACATTATCATTACTGACTCCGCTGTAAAGGCATATATGTTGTTGTTGTGGTCTTCAGTCCTGAGACTGGTTTGATGCAGCTCTCCATGCTACTCTATCCTGTGCAAGCTTCTTCATCTCCCAATACGTACTGCAGCCTACATCCTTCTGAATCTGTTTAGTGCATACATCTCTTGGTCTCCCTCTATGATTTTTACCCTCCACGCTGCCCACCAATACTAAATTCGTGATCCCTTGATGCCTCAGAACATGTCCTACCAACCGATCCCTTCTTCTTGTCAAGTTGTGCCACAAACGCCTCTTCTCCCCAATCCTATTCAATACTTCCTCATTAGTTATGTGATCTACCCATCTAATCTTCAGCACTCTTCTGTAGCGCCACATTTCAAAGGCTTCTATTCTCTTCTTGTCCAAACTATTTATCGTCCATGTTTCACTTCCATACATGGGTACACTCCATACAAATACTTTCAGAAACGACTTCCTGTCATTTCAATCTATACTCGATGTTGACAAATTTCTCTTCTTCAGAAACGCTTTGCTTGCCATTGCCAGTCTACATTTTATATCCTCTCTACTTCGACCATCATCAGTTACTTTGCTCCCCAAATAGCAAAACTCATTTACTACTTTAGTGTCTCGTTTCCTAATCTGATTCCCTCAGCATCGTTCGACTTAATTCGACTACATTCCATTATCCTCGTTTTGCTTTTGTCGATGTACATATTATATCCTCCCTTCAAGACACTGTCCATTCCGTTCAACTGCTCTTCCAAGTTCTTTGCTGTCTCTGACAGAATTACAATGTCATCGGCGAACCTCAAAGTTTTTATTTCTTCTCCACGGGTTTTAATACCTACACCGAACTTTTCTTTTGATTCCTTCACTGCTTGCTCAATATAGAGATTGAATAACATCGGGCAAAGGCATATATCTAACACGTAAAAAACCTTAGACACTGACATATCTTTCTTAAATAGATTATATGGACTGAAGACCACAACAACAACAACATTATTTAATAATCCCTCTGTGTAGGTTGCAATAAAAGCAAAGAACGGTGCTACAGATGTCTGTTAAATAGTGACATATCACATATGGTAGAGAACTAAGAGGTACATTTATGTTAAGGCGTGGGAATATTTTTATGAGGCACTCCAATCAGAGTTATGTGTAGGTTGATGTGACTACTGCTAAGGCACCCAGGAATAGTTAATCGTGCACTTGAAAGTAAAGATTGTTACGATGTGCTCAATTTTAGATATAAGAATTAGGTTATTGCCCATGCAGTGCTTAGTGCACGTGGTGATACAAAATGGTTGTACTATAAAGATGAATAAAACCAGCTAAGAGAATCGTGATAAAAACGTGGGGCATTGTTTGTGATCTGTTTGGCATGTAATGTTTGTGATGATTTTTTGTTTACTACATACAATACAGCACATAGAGACGTAGAGGAAATACATAGTAAAGTCCGCAGTCAACTGTAAACGACTGAGCTTGTTTCTTTACTTAAAAGTGTTCAATCACATATAAAAGGTTCATACGCCTTTCACCCTGTTGTGTCATAGCCAAAAAGTTGTATGACTCTTCTGAAGTTGTTCCTGTTTTCTTTTTTATTTCACTCCAAACCGTTACATACACTTCTCCCTATCTTGTTGTCCTTCTTAAGTGATGTTCTCTTATACGGCTGATCTCGTATGCTTTACCTCCAAGAAATACAATTACATTGTAATACATTACTGGTACTTAGCTTTTGGAATAATTTATTCCTCATAAACGTTCTTTTAGTAAGCTTTTTCTATTTAATCTCATACCACGATTTAGTATTCTTGCGGTGGTAGTACTTATTAATGTAGAAATGTCGCTGTGTTATCTCCTGGAGCTTATTTGGGGACGGTTATATGCGCCACACTCTTCACTCAAATTATCCAAGCTGATAACTATGAGGAGCGTTTCAGCCATACCGCATGTGTCCCAGATCTTCTCATTCAATAAAGTGTTCGACTCCCTTAGGATATCAGATAACCATTGTATCATCATCAGCCACACATTGATTAATCTCAAAAGGTATCAAGTGGCATGGCATCATAATATGTAGAAAGTGCCTGCTATATCAGCCGCCATGAAAGAAGCGCGGCTGACTGTGACATACAAGTACTATCGTGCCGAGGTCATTGTAAAACTCGATCTTGTTATGTGAATGGATGATGCGTGAAGCAGCCTGTGTCCTTTTCTATTGGATGCATCCTGGTTATAGCTTTTAACAGTACCAGCCAAATCCATAATGCTGATCACACAAATTTCCATATCCAGCTAAATCATTCATTTACAGCGTTAAGTTCCTGAAATGGGAACTGGTCACACGCAATGCTCTTCTGCAGCTAAGAAGCGCATCCTTCTGATAAATACTACTATCTGTGCCGTATTTCACAGACACGTTGCCTCCGGGTTACGTGGTTATAAATTTCGTTACAGAGGTTGCCCATGAGATGTTGCTCAACCTGTGACAGAAGATAACTCACAACATTGTTACATCCACACTTTAAACAGTTTAGCCTCGAAGGTAGCCTTCTACACTCATCAGAAATCAAAGTTGATGGCTTATTTCTTTTTATAAATTTCTATCCAATAATTATGTCGTAATACCATAGTAATCAGCTTTAACTTCGTCATTAGCAATGATCAATACCGGTGTTGACTCACAGACTGGATGACGTATGGTTGAGTTCGGCAGGTAAGTCTGTCAGGAGCTGTGCCAAAATGACTGCGCCACCCTTCAATGCCCCTTTCCTTATGACCTGTGATATTAATTTCACGTGGCTTCTGCCAACTGCTCTTATGGTCATACAATTTCATACACAATTTCAATTTACTTCTTTCGGAGGTGCCAATAACATCAACACTGCACTCTGCCGAAATCGGGACACAATAGCTATTGCTCAAATTCGTCGTATGCCTGGACGTTTAGTAGCTCCCGATTGGGTCGATCAGGATAACCTGGAAGGGGTGCTCCACAATATGGGATAACCTGATACTACCGTCTATGTCGTAATGCGACTCCTTCGTCGACCTACGTCTCGTGTACTCTACAATGGCCGCCTCACTCCCCTCCCCTCCCCCCACCATGATCCGTCTGTCAGTGCGTCATTGTTGCCCATTCTCTGTACTGTTGTATGCTTTCAACAAGAAACGTTGGTTGCTCTGTGGCCTCCGTCAACAGGTCTCTGAGATGTCTCTTGGTGACCATGAAATCAGCTGCATCGCTTATTCAGACAATCTCACAATCGATCTTCATAGCTGTGGTAAGTTCCGGGGGTTACTGGTATGAGTCACCACATACGGCGAAGCTTCTGGCTGTTGTTGTTGTGGTCTTCAGTCCAGAGACTGGTTTGATGCTCTCCATGCCACTCTATCCTGTGTGAGCTTCTTCATCTCCCAGTACCTACTGCTGCCAACATCCTTCTGAATCTGCTTAATGTATTTATCTCTTGCCCTCCCTCTACGATTTTTACCCTCCATGCTGTTCTCCAGTACTAAATTGGTGATCCCTTTATGCCTCAGAACATGCCCTACCAACTGATCCATTTTTCGATCAAGGTGTGCCACAAATTTCTCTTCTGCCTAATTCGATTTGATACCTCCTCATTAGTTATGTGATCTACCCATCTAATCTTCAGAATTCTTCTGTACCACCACATTTCGAAAGTCCACGTTTCACATCCATAGATGCCCACACTCCATACAATTACACTTAGAAACGACTTCCTGACACTTAAATCTATACTAGAAATTTCTCTTCTTCAGAAATGCTTTCCTTGCCATTCCCAGTCTACATTTTTTATCCTCTCTACTTCTACCATCATCAGTTATTTTGCTCCCCAAATAGCAAAACTCATTTACTACTTTAAGTGTCTCATTTCCTAATCTAATTCCCCCAGCATCACCCGATTTAGTTCGGCTACGTTCCACTGTCCTCGTTTTGCTTTCATTGATGTTCATCTTATATTCTCCTTTCAAGGCACTGTCCATTCCGTTTAGCTGCTCTTCCATGTCCTTTGATGTCTCTGACGGAATTACGATGTCATCGGCGAACCTTAAAGTTATTATTTCTTCTCCATGGATTTTAATACTCACACAAATTTTTCTTTTGTTTCCTTTATTGCTTGCTCAATATACAGATTGAATAACATCGGGGAAAGGTTACAACCCTGTCTCACTCCCTTCCCAACCACTGCTTCCCTTTCATGGCACTCGACTCTTATAACTGCCATCTGGTTTCTGTACAAATTGTAAATAGCCTTTCGCTCCCTGTATTTGACCAATGCCATTTTCAGAATTTGAAAGACAGTATTCTGGTCAACATTGTCAAAAGCTTTCTCTAAGTCTACAAATGCTAGAAACGTATGTTTGACTTTCCTTAATCTATTTTCTAAGATAACTCGTAGGGTCAGTATTCCCTCACGTGTTCCCATATTTCTACGGAATCCAGGCTGATCTTCCCCAAGGTCGGCTTCTACCAGTTTTTCCGTTCGTCTGTAAAGAATTCGCGTTAGTATTTTGCAGCCGTGACTTATGAAACTGATAGTTCGGTAATTTTCACATCTGTCAACGCCTGCTTTCTTTGGGATTGGAATTATTACATTCTGCTTGAAGTCTGAGGGTATTTCGCCTGGCTCACACATCTTGCTTACCAGACGGTAGCGTTTTTTCAGGGCTGGCTCTCCCAAGGCTAGCAGCAGTTCTAATGGAATGTTGTCTACTCTTGGGTCCTTGATTCGTCTTAGGTCTTTCAGTGGTCTGTCAAACTCTTCACGTAGCATCATATCTCCCATTTCATCTTCATCTACATCCTCTTCCATTTCCGTAATTTTGTCCTCAAGTATATCGCCCTTGTATCACCCTCTATATACTCCTTCCACCTTTCTACTTTCCCTTTTTTGCTTGGAACTCGGTTTCCATCTGAGCTCTTGATATTCATATAAGAGGTTCTCTGTTCTCCAAAAGTCTTTTTAATTTTCCTGTAGGCAGGACCTACAGGGTGTTTCAAAAATGACCGGTATATTTGAAACGGCAATAAAAACTAAACGAGCAGCGATAGAAATACACCGTTTGTTGCAATATGCTTGGGACAACAGTACATTTTCAGGCAGACAATCTTTCGAAATTACAGTATTTCTAATTTTCAACAACAGATGGCGCTGCGGTCTGGGAAACTCTATAGTACGATATTTTCCACATATCCACCATGCGTAGCAATAATATGGCGTAGTCTCTGAATTAAATTACCCGAAACCTTTGACAACGTGTCTGGCTGAATGGCTTCACATGCAGATGAGATGTACTGCTACAGCTGTTCAATTGTTTCTGGATTCTGGCGGTACACCTGGTCTTTCAAGTGTCCCCACATAAAGAAGTCACAGGGGTTCATGTCTGGCGAATAGGGAGGCCAATCCACGCCGCCTCCTGTACGTTTCGGATAGCCCAAAGCAATCACACGATCATCGAAATATTCATTCAGGAAATTAAAGACGTCGGCCGTGCGATGTGGCCGGGCACCATCCTGCATAAACCACGAGGTGTTTGCAGTGTCGTCTAAGGCAGTTTGTACCGCCACAAATTCACGAAGAATGTCCAGATAGCGTGATGCAGTAATCGTTTCGGATCTGAAAAATGGGCCAATGATTCCTTTGGAAGAAATGGCGGCCCAGACCAGTACTTTTTGAGGATGCAGGGACGATGGGACTGCAACATGGGGCTTTTCGGTTCCCCATATGCGCCAGTTCTGTTTATTGACGAAGCCGTCCAGGTAAAAATAAGCTTCGTCAGTAAACCAAATGCTGCCCACATGTATATCGCCGTCATCAATCCTGTGCACTATATCGTTAGCGAATGTCTCTCGTGCAGCAATGGTAGCGGCGCTGAGGGGTTGCCGCATTTGAATTTTGTATGGATAGAGGTGTAAACTCTGGCGCATGAGATGATACGTGGACGTTGGCGTCATTTGGACCGCAGCTGCAACACGGCGAACGGAAACCCGAGGCCGCTGTTGGATCACCTGCTGTACTAGCTGCGCGTTGCCCTCTGTGGTTGCCGTATGCGGTCGCCCTACCTTTCCAGCACGTTCATCCGTCACGTTCCCAGTCCGTTGAAATTTTTCTAACAGATCCTTTATTGTATTGCTTTCCGTCCTTTGGTTACATTAAACCTCCGTTGAAAACTTCGTCTTGTTGCAAAAACACTGTGTTCTAGGCGGTGGAATTCCAACACCAGAAAAATCCTCTGTTCTAAGGAATAAACCATGTTGTCTACAGCACACTTGCACGTTGTGAACAGCACACGCTTACAGCAGAAAGACGACGTACAGAATGGCGCACCCACAGACTGCGTTGTCTGCTATATCTTTCACATCACTTGCAGTGCCATCTGTTGTTGAAAATTGTAACTACTGTAATTTCGAAAGTTTGTCCGCCTGAAAATGTACTGTTGTCCCAAGCATATTGCAACAAACAGTGTATTTCTATCGCTGCTCGTTTAGTTTTTATTGCCGTTTCAAATATACCGGTCATTTTTGAAACACCCTGTATATTACCCATAGTGAGATATGCCTTTACATCCTTAAATTTGTCCTCTAGCCATCTTCGCCATTTTGCACATCCTGTCGATCTCATTTCTGAGACTTTTGTATTCCTTGCCTACTTCATTTATGGCATTTTTATATTTTCTCCTTTCATCATTTAAATTCAATATATCTTCTGTTACCCAAGGCTTTCTACTAACCCTCGTCAATCTACCTACTTGATCCTCTGCAGCTTCTGGTAGCTGCCGTTTTTTCTGAGTCATCAGACTTCTGACTCGTTTGATCCGGCCTGCCATGAATTTCTGTTCTTTGCCAAGCTCTCCATCTCCTAGTAGCACTTGCAACCTGCGTCCTCAATTATCTGCTGGACGTATTCCAACCTCTTTCTTAGTCTGCAGTTTTTGCCCTCTAAAGCTCCCTCTAGTACCATAGAAGTCAGTCACTGAGTCTTAACAGAAGTCCTATTACCCTGTCCCTTCTCTTTGTCAGTGTTTCCCACATAGTCCTCTTCTCTCTGATTCTGCGTAGAACCTCCTCATTCCTTACCTTATCAGTCCTCCTAATTTTCAACATTCGACTGTTGCACCACACCTCAAATTGTTCGATTCTCTTCTATTTCTGTTTTCCTACAGTCCACACTTCACTACCATACAAGGCTACGTTCAGAAATTTCTTCTTCAAATTAAGACCTATATTTGGTACTCGTAGACTTCTCTTGACCAGGAATGCCCTTTCTGCCAGTGCTGGTCTGCTTTTGATCTACTCCTTGCTCCATCCGTCCTTGGTTATTTTCCTGCCTAGGTAGCAGAATTCCTTGATTTCATCTACTTCATGACCATCAATCCTGAAGTTAAGTTTCTCGCTGTTCTCATTTCTGCTACTTCTCAATACTTTCGCCTTTCTTCGATTTACTCTCAATCCACATTCTATACTAATTAAATGTCCATTCCATACAGTAGATGATACAGGGTGATTAAAAAAGAATACCACAACTTTAAAAATGTGTATTTAATGAAAGAAACATAATATAACCTTCTGTTACACATCATTACAAAGAGTATTTAAAAAGGTTTTTTTTCACTCAAAAACAAGTTCAGAGCTGTTCAATATGGCCCCCTCCAGACACTCGAGCAATATCAACCCGATACTCCAACTCGTTCCACACTCTCTGTAGCATATCAGGCGTAACAGTTTGGATAGCTGCTGTTATTTCTCGTTTCAAATCATCAATGGTGGCTGGGAGAGGTGGCCGAAACACCATATCCTTAACATACCCCCATAAGAAAAAATCGCAGGGGGTAAGATCAGGGCTTCTTGGAGGCCAGTGATGAAGTGCTCTGTCACGGGCTGCCTGGCTGCCGATCCATCGCCTCGGTTAGTTGACGTTCAGGTAGTTACGGACAGATAACTGCCAACCTTTTTCGTAGGACTCTCCATACAGTTGATTGTGGAATTTGCAGCTCTCTGCTAGCTCTGCGAGTCTATTTTCCTGGGCTGCGAACAAATGCTTGCTGGATGCGTGCTACATTTTCATCACTCGTTCTCGGCCGTCCAGAACTTTTCCCTTTGCACAATCACTCATTCTTTGTAAACTGTTTATACCAACGTTTAATACACCACCTATCAGGAGGTTTAACACCATACTTCGTTCGAAATGCACGCTGAACAACTGTCGTCGATTCACTTCTGCCGTACTCAATAACACAAAAAGCTTTCTGTTGAGTGGTCGCCATCTTAGCATCAACTGACGCTGACGCCTAGTCAACAGCGCCTCAAGCGAACAAATGTACAACTAAATTAAACTTTATAGCTCCCTTAATTCGCCGACAGATAGTGCTTAGCTCTGCCTTTTGTCGTTGCAGAGTTTTAAATTCCTAAAGTTGTGGTATTCTTTTTGAATCACCCTGTATAATTCTTCTTCACTTTCACTGAGGATAGCATTGTCATCAACGAATCGTATCATTGATTCCGTTTCACCTTGAATTTTAATTCCACTCCTGAATCTTTGTTTTATTTCCAACATTGTTTCTTCCCTGTAGAGATTGAACAGTAGGGGCGAAAGACTACATCCCTGTCTTACTCAATTTTTAATACGAGCATTAATTTTCGGTCGTCCACTCTCATTATTCGCTCTTGGTGCTTGTATATATTGTATATTACCCGTCCCTCCCTACAGCCTACCCTTACTTTTCTCAAAACTTGGAACATCGTGACCATTTTACGACGTCTAACGTTTTTTTTTTTGTCAACAAATCCTATGAACATGTCTTGATTATTCTTAAGTCTTGCTTCCATTATCAAACGCAACGTCAGAATTGCCTTTCTGGTGGTTCTGCCTTTTCTAAAGCCAAACTGATCGTCATCTAACACATTATCAAATTTCTTTACCATTCTTCAGTGTATTATTCTTGTCAGCAACTTGGATGCATGAGCCGTTCAGCTGATTGCTCGATAATTCTCACACTTGCCACCTATTGCAGTCTTCGGAATTGTGTGGATAATATTTTTCCGAAAGTCTGATGGTATATTGCCAGACACATACATTCTACACACCAACGTGAATGGCCGATTTGTTGTCACTTCCCCTAATGATTTTTCGGGCACTGGTGTGTGTGTGTGCGTGTGTTATCTTTAGCACAATTTAGTTTATGTAGTGCTTAAATCTAGGGACAGACGACCTCAGCAGTTTGACACTTACAAATTCATACACATCCTAATGATTTTAGAAATTCTGACGGAATGTTATCGATCCCTTCTGCCTTATTTGATCTTAAGTCCTCGAAAGCTGTCTTAAATTCATTCTCTCGTTCTGGATCCCCTATCTCTTTCCTTCGTAATCGACTCCCGTTCCTTCTTCTGTAACATCAGGCAAATCTTTTCTCTCTTAGAGGCTAGCTATGAATGTTTTCCACCTGACCGATCTTTCCTCTGCATTTAGCACTGAATTTAGATTACACTGTTAATGTCACCAACATTGCTTTTAGTTTCACCGAAGGTTAATTTGACTTTCCTATACGCTGAGTCAGTCCGTCCGACTATCATTTCTTTTTGTCGATTTCTTAACATTTTTCATGCAGCCGTTTCGTCTTAGCTTCCCTGCACTTCCTATTTATTTCTTTCCTCAGTGACTTCTATTTCTGTATTCCTGAATTACCCTGAACATTTTTGTACTTCCTTCTTTCACCTATCAGCTGACGTATTTCTTCTGTTACCCATGGTTTCCTTGCTTGTTTTACTTCTTCGTGCCTATATTTTTGTTTCCAGCTTCTGTGATTGCCCTTTTTAGAGATATCCATTCCTCTTCAACTACGCTGCCAACTCTACTATTCTTTATTGCTGTATCTACTGACCTACAGAACTTCAAGCGTATATCGTCATTCCTTAGTTCTTCCGTACCCACATTCTTTGTATATTGTTTTTTCCTGACTAATCTCTTAGACTTCAGCCTACTCTTCATCACTACTACATTATGATCCGAGTCTGTATTTCTTCTTGGTATGCCTTACAATCCAGAATCTGATTTCGGCATCTCTGTCTGACCATGATGTAATCCAACTGAAAAGATCCCGTATCACCCGGCCTTTTCCAGGTACACCTCCTGATTCTTGAACAGAGGGTTCACTATTACTAGCTGAAATTTATTGCTGAACTGTATTAGTCTTTCTCCTCTCTCATTCCTTGCCAAAAACGCAAGTTCTCCTGTAACCTTTACTTCTACTCCTTCTCCTACAACTGCATTCCAGTCCCCCAAAGCTGTTACATTATCATCTCCCTTTACATACTGTATTACACTGTCAGTACCCTCACATACGTTTTCTGTCTCTGTATATTCAGCTTATTACGTAGTCATCTATACCGTAACCATCGTTGCCGGTTTTGGATTGCTGTCAATTCTGGCAAGAGTAACACTATCACTGAAATGTTCACATTAACACACTCTCTGCTCTGCCTTCCTATTCATAACGAATCCTACTCCTGTTACACCATTTTGTGATACTGTTGATATTACCCTACACTCATCTGACCTGAAATCCTTGTCTTCTTTCCATTTCAGTTCACTGAGCTTAACGTCCACAAATCGAGCTCCATGGCTTTAGATGTGGGGTTCCTGTGGACTGTGCTGTTTCTTTGTATATACTGTCCGATACTTAGCACTAGATGTCTCAAGTGATCAGAGGCAGACAATTGCCCTCAACTGCCGACGGTTACTTTCCCAACTACGAACTGAGCTCTTACTCACCATTTACGAGCACTCGATCTTCTGCAACGGACGCAACACGTAAATGTATATTTGGCGTCACGTATCCCTCACGTGGCAAAAACGCTTCCTATTCCGCCATCTATGGCATAGCGTAAGCTAGCGCCATTAGGTTCATTTGTTTGCCACGGCTTGCTCTTCAAGATAAGGCACGAGACACTCACCCTCACGCGAAGCAGGGGCGGACTGGATCTGTATGATGTGCCTGTCAGAGCGATTGCCCTCTTCTTTGGCTCTCACACGACGTTGTGGCGCCTACGTCCTATGTACCATACCAGCCTGTTGCTGGAGGTCCATTCAAAACACTCTCTCAGCACCTATCCGGCTTTCGGAAATCCCACCGCCCTTCTTTTAATTCCCCCACTTTGTCCTCCAACTTAGCAATTTCCATACTGTAATACTGCCACGTCCCTTTACATCCACAAAGGCGATATATGGTTTCCTTCAGTAGCACAAGTCACCGAATGTGGTCGAGGGGAAGCCGTTTCGCGATCGGTGTGCGCTCCTTTTCTTCATAAGTCCAGTTTGCGTGGTAAATGAAGCAAGTATACCGGTCGCGCCTTCACCGGGTTTACATCGCAGACACTCCTTTGAGTAGCGTGTGTGATGTTGTGATACGAGACGAGCACTGCCTGATGTGCAGATCGGCAAGCGGTGTCTGGTTCTTGGAGCGACAGATGTTGCTCCTAATTACCCGTATGACTCCTCATCACATACCACTCAACTGCTCCTCTTTCTGGACGCGGGATACTTCCCGCAAGGGAAGAGGAGCTCTGTGAAGTGAATTTGTGGACAGCTCATTACTGCTTTGCTGATGACGAGATAAATATCCTTCATTTTTGGCACTTCCTTAATGAACACCGCTGTGCAGTTCTCCGCAATCCAAAACACGTACATTTTTTCTCAAATTTCTTTCACAAAGTCTTCCTTAATCCACGACAGAGTTGGGGTATTCCTATCATGAAAAGTTGATCCCCGCATCTTTCACACTTAAAACCGATATATTCTCTGGTCATCGGAATGTTTCTCTCGGGCAAACTGTAAGTTGATAGTCACAATGGACCTGACGTCTTGCTGCGCCCTCCTCCTAGCAACGCCGGTTTCCTGCTATTCTCGGTGGTATTAATTTTAAAGAATACTTAAAAAAAGAAAGAAAACAAAAATAAATACATAACGACGTTCATTGTGCTTCTACTCCACGTTCCCTGCGCTCTCCTATGTTACTGGGGGGTGGTAACATGACTTGGTGGCCGGGCCTCGGATTGAGACCTCTGGCCACTATGCCGCCAACCGTCCTTTTGGGCGCCGGGAAGGTCCCTTTAAAAATGGTAAAGTAGCCGCTCGCGATAAGCGGAAATCTTGGTTCGCGTCTCGGTGCGGCAAAAAGAAAAAAGAAGATGGTAGAGCACTTACCTACGAAGGGTAAAGGTCTCGCGTTAGTATGTAGAAGGATAGGATAACGCCTCTTAGTACAGACTGCAGCCATACGAAGTTATCGGCCAGCCCAGTGGCAGGGGCACGCTCACTGGGATTAGCTCGGTGGGCAATTCCAACAACAATTAGGTTTATAGATCACTGGCACCCTTGTAACGCTGCAGGTAGCATAGGCTTGTATGATAAAGTTGATGTATCACAATAATAACAGAATTTAGAGAAATATATATAAAGAACCAAAATTCAGACATAGGTAGGAACAAAACGCAAGAAGACTAGAGATCCCTGTAGTGGTTGAGTAATTATAAGTACTTACCTGTAGTGTAGAAATAACAGCTGCAAACACGTAAAGTATGAAATTAGGACTACTTAGGTAGTGGGTTAACATGTATAAATACAATAACTGAATAAAATGAATTTAAAAAAAGAAAAGGTCCGGCGTTCGAGTCTCTGTCCTGCACACAGTTTTAATCTGCCAGGAAGTTTCATATCAGCGCATACTCCACTGCAGAGTGAACATTTCATTATGCAAATATTAAATTACTTCAGGTAGTAAATAAAAAGTCTGTTGCATCGTTTGAGTATCGGTTCTGAGAACCACAACTAGGAATAGTCAGATTCCATTATACACACTGAGATTTACTTACTTCTGTAGGCAGGGCAGCCTTTATGTTGGAATTAATCTCCACCATGTGTTGCACTTTACAGAACAAGAGAAATCCTCACTACACAGAAACCATACATGTCTTAATAGTTTAACTGTACCGCCCCCCCCACCCCGCCACCTCCCCACCCCATTAACCTTGGATCTTGCCGTTGGTCAGGAGGCTTGCGTGGCTCAGCGATACACAGAGCCGTACTGTAGTTGCAACCAGAACAGAGGGGTATCTGTTGATAGGTAAAACAAACGTGTGGTTCCTGAAGAGGGGCAGCAGCCTTTTAAGCAGTTGCAGGGATAATCATCTCGATGATCGACTGACCTTACTTTGTAACATCTACCAAAACGGCCTTGCTGCGATAATACTGCGAATGGCTGAAAGCGAGGGGATACTACAGACGTATTTTTTCCCCGACGGCGTGCAGCTCTATTGTGTAGTTAAATGATGATGCCGCCCTCTTGGGTAAAATACTCTTTAGGTAAAATAGTCACCCGGATCTCTGTGGAGGAACTACTCAGGATTACGTCGTTATCAGGAGAAACAAAACTGGCGTTCTACGGATCGGAGCGTGGAATGTCAGATCCCCTAATCGGACAGGTTTGTCAGATAATTTAAAAAGGTGAATGGATAGGTTAAAGCTAGATATAGCGAGACTTAGTAAAGCTCGGCGGCAGGAGGAGCAGGATTTCTGGACAGGTGAATACAGGTTATAAATACAAAATCAAACAGTGATAATGCAAGAGTAGATTTAATAATGTGTAAAAAAATAAGAACAGGGATAAGCTACTGTGATCAGCAGAGTGAACGCATTATTGAAGCCAAGATATTCACGATGCCCATACTCACCACAGTAGTACAAGTTCATGTGCCAACTAGCTATGCAGATGAGGAGCAGATGGAGGAAAGGTATGATGAGATAAAATAAATTATTCAGATACTTAAGAGAACCGAAAATTTAATAGTCATGGGGGGCTGGAATTCGATAGTATGAAAAGGAAGATGAGGAAAAGTAACAAGTGAATATGGACTGGGGGAAAGGAATGAAAGAGGAAGCTGCCTAGTAGAATCCTGCATAGAGCATAATTTAATCATAGCTAACACTTGGTTGAAGAATCGTAAGAGAAGGTTGTGTACGTGTAAGAGACCTTGAGACACTGGAAGGTTTCAGATTGATTATATAATGGTTAGACAGATATTTAGGGCCCAGATTTTATACTGTAAGACATTTACAGGGGCAGATGTGGACTCCGACCACGATTTATTGTTTCTGAACTGCAGATTAAAACTGAAGAAACTGCAAAATGACAGGAATTTAACGAGAAGGCACCTGGATAAACCGAAATAACCAGAGTTTTTATAGGGAACTGTAAGGGACGATTCGCAAGAATAGGGGGAAGGAACGTAGTACGCAGGCCGGAGTGGCCGAGCGGTTCTAGGCGCTACAGTGTGAAACCGCGCGACCGCTACGGTCGCAGGTTCGAATCCTGCCTCGGGCATGGATGTGTGTGATGTCCTTAGGTTAGTTTGGTTTAAGTAGTTCTAAGTTCTAGGGGGACTGATGACCTCAGCAGTTGAGTCCCATAGTGCTGAGAGCCATTTGAACCATTTGAACGTAGTACAAGAAGAATGGGTAGCTTAGAGAAATGAAATAGGTAAGGCAGCAGAGGATCAACTAAGTAAAATGACTAGGTCTAGTAGAAATCCAAGTGTAACATAAGAGATACTGAATTTAATCGATGGAAGGAGAAAACATAAAAGTGCAATAACTGAAGCAAGCAAAAAGGAATACAAACGTTTAAAAATGTGATCGAAAGGAAGTGCAAATTATCTAACCAAGCATTGTTAGAGGGAAAATGTAAGAAGGTAGAAGCATATATCCCTAGGGATATGGTAGATACTGCCTACAGAAAAATTATAGAGGTCTTTTGGATAAAAGAGAACCACCCGTTCGAATATCAAGAGCTCATATGGAAAACCAGTTCCAAGCACACAGGGGAAAGCAGGAAGGTGGAAGGACTATACAGAGGGTCTGTAGTAGGCAGATGTACATGAGAGATATACTATGGAAATGGAAGAGGACGTAAAGGAAGGTGAGAAGCAAGATACGATACTGTATCAAGAGTTTGATAAAGCACTGAAAGAGTTAAGTCGAAACCAGGCCCTTGCAGTAGACATTTCTTTACAGTTACTGATAGTCTTTTGAGAGCCAACCATGACAAAACATATAGATCTGATGAGGAAGAAGTATGAGACAGACGAAATAACCTGAGACTTCAAGAAGAATATAATGATGCCATTTCCAAAGAAAGCCGGTGCTGACAGATGTAAAAATTACCGAACTATCAACTTAATTATTCACGGATACAGAATACTAACACGAATTGTATACAGACGAACGGAAAAGCAGGTAGAACCTGACCTCGGAGAAGATAAGCTAGGATTCCAGAGAAATATATGAACACGCGAGTCAGTACCAATCCTACAACTTCTCATAGGAGATAGGTTAAGGAAAGGTAAACATATGTTTATAGCATTTGTAGACTTAGAGAAAGCATTTGGGAATGTTGACTGGAACACTCTCTCTCAAATTCTAATGATGGAAGGGGTAAAATACAGGGAGCGAAAGGCTATTTACAAGTTTTACAGAAACCAGATGGTAGTTCTAAGAGTGGAGGGACATGAAAGGGATGCAGTGGTTGAGAAAGGAGTGAAACAGTGTTGTAGCCAGTCCCAGAATTGAGTAAGCAGTTAAGAAAACAAGAGAAAAATTTAGAGTAGGAATTTAAGTCCAGATTAAATAATATCGCTGAGGTTTTCCGACGATATTGTAATTCTAACACAGACAGCAGTGAACTTGGAAGTGCAGTTGCACCGAGTGGAGAGTCTCTTGAAAGGAGGATATAAGATGAACATCAACAAAAGCAAAACGATTATAATGGAATGTTGTCTAATTAAATCAGGAGATGTTGAGGGAATAGGTTAACATATGAGACACTTGAAGCAGTAAATCAGGTTAGCTGTTTGGCCAGCAAAATAACTGGTGATAGTAGAAATAGGGAGGATGGAAAATGAAGACTGGCAATGGCAAGAAAAGCGTTTCTGAAGAAGGGAAATTTGTTAACATCGAGTATAGATTTAAGTGTCAGGAATCTAGTATTTTTATGGGGTGTAGCTACGTATGGAGTGAAGCATGGACGATAAACGGTAGAGATAAGAAGAGAAATTTGTGGTACTATTAGATTAAAAAAGGGGATCGGTAGGCAGGATATATTCTGAGACACCAAGCGATCACCAGTTTAATACTGGAGGAAGCATAGGCGGTAAAAATTCTAGAGAAAGACCAAGAGATGAATACAGTAAGCAGATTCTAGGGTTGTGGATTACAGTAGAGACTTGGAAATGAAGAGGCTTGCTCGGGGCAGAGTAGCATGGACAGCAGCATCAAACCAGTCTTACGAAACAAGACTGCAACAAGAACAATAGCGTGACATCATGATTTAATTGCAAGAGAAATCTGTATTTCATTTCAATTAACAGTCTCTAACCTTAAAAGCCTTTTAAATTTCTCTAACAGCAGTTAATATCCAAACAAAACATCTGCGTAAATATTTAGAGTTTTATCTATACTTTCAATCTTCAAATAATGTGTGCCTTGGTCCACGCTGTAAATAATTTGTTAATTGACGGTCAACTGATAGTCCAATTTCTGTAAATACGAGAGGCCTCTGTACAGTCACTTTCCCTAACGCAGTTCATATTACTGCTGATGTTCACAGCCTCTTCTCAATCAAAGTAGAGCTGATAACAGTTGAGTATACTGAGTCTCAGAAAATTAGAGGTATACTAGTTTTTGCGAAGATGACTGGACCTTTCTCATACTTTCGGTGTCTTCATTCTTCTGTCCCTCCGCATTGAATCAATATCAAATTGTACAGTCTTGAAAATTATTTCTTGTTCACTTCTTTCTTGCTATCATTTTGCTAGCAATCTTCCTCTCTTGCACTTCCACTTCTTCGTTGATATCATTAAGACCTGCATCTGTTCCTACAACATAGTATTTTACTGCAACAGTATGGCAATAGTAGCTTCTTGTAAACTTCTGCGCACCTTTTGTAGCAGCAGAAACAAATTTCTTTCTCCTGCTAATTACTGTAAGTCTCTTGCCTAAACAAAATCGGCTTTCGCTATAAAGATCTGCCTCCTTTCCCCGGAACTGATTGCTCTTCACACTTTTTACTCATTAAACAACTCGTTACTGAGTGGTATCATCGACAGACTGATTTGTTGATTCTTCCTTAAATGAATTTTACATAGATAAAGCTTTTCATACCAGGCCAAAGCATTTTCTATACATGTATATTGCATACTGTGCAAGTTACTTAAAACACAGCATCACGTAAAATACATCATATTTCATTTACACCTCATACACGAGCTAACAAAATAAATAATAGCATACAAATTATATGTAATTAACATTATATATTTCGTTAATCACTGAAAACGTGCTTCGTCTTATGTCAGAGGAGATCTTCATTACAGTATTACCATGGACTGAGGAAACAAAGAATCAATGGGCACTTGTAGTAAACAGAGGAGATTTAAAATACACAGGAAAAAAAATACATTAGCAGTTGACTAGCAGATATTTGTGTAGATACTGACATGCATTTTGAATGTTTGTTACACAGTATGAACCTATTAGAAAATTCTTGTGAGGGAGGTCTGCCACAATAATTGTTGGCTTCTTTACTTTAGTCAGATTGAATCGAAATGTTTGAGATGACTCTTTGAGTATTTTCCTATAGAAATCATACGCACCCCAACTATCACAATGCACCGATTTTTGATGCATTACGTTTATTATAATTTCGTGCTTACCACCACCAGAATATGCTTTTAATGTTTGTAAAGTTCCAGCAGTTTCTTGGCTATGCTTGTGCGAACATACGACGATTATCTCTAGTTTATCACGATCCATAACAGTAGTCATTTCTTACTGCTAACTATTGGTGCGGATAAGTTGTTGGCACATGTATTTTCCCCTTTACTAGTTGGTTACTGAACCACTGTTCACTGAAAGTTATTTTTTGTCTAAAGTAGGTCTTTAACATATGGTGTGGAATAGAGACAGTTTCCGTTTCATATTTGTTCTTTTGTATTGTTATTGCAATTAGTTAGAAATTATGAACTGTCAGAAGAGCTTGTCATTCGTTAGGTTACCCAAGTAAGGCTTTCATCCTGGATATCTGAATGATTCTTCCAACACATTTGATTACTCTACATTATGTTATGCTTTCAACCACTTGCAAATCGTCAGAAAGGGGCGACTGCTTACAAGTTTTTATCTAGCATCATGTATTTTTCTTGTTTGAGGGAGCTGGAAGTGAAAAGAATATTTTATAACACCTAAATGTATCGTCCATGTTCTCGTTTGGGTAGTAATCTGATTTGTCTCGTGAATAAGCATCACATTAGAAACATGTTGGTGAATAAATATATTTTACATGCATTGCATGTATTCAGTGTACTTTCGGTAGCGAAAGGGAGACGTGTCGTTAGTCACACAACAAACCAACACTTGAGAGATTGCATACTGCAGTTTTTTTCCACATTTTGTTTTGTATTTTTAGTTCTGCGAACTTTGCATTCTGGTGTCGTCCATTCGTATGTTCGTCACAGTTTGAACGAAACATGGCTGCCGAGGAGGTGTTAGTCACTGTTTTTCCCTGTAAGCCCCTATTGGTTTGCCAGTTGTTGGACAAGCGACGAAAATTCCGGAAATCCTACTTTGTCGATTTCTAATTACGTTCAGTGGTTGCTGGACCTGTAGGGTGAAGATAATAGAATAGGTGTACGTAAACGACATCAGTGTAATTTTAAATTATTAACAAGATGGGATCAGTGCAGATGGCCTACTCATCCGGGATTAAAAGAGGTAAAATCATTTTGTGGTACAAAATTACCCAGTTCTGTATCACAGAGTCATCCATGGTGTCATAGGAAGGTAAAGTCAGAATTTGGGAATGATCTTGGAAGGAAACGGTACAATCAATCAAATCGACAGCAAAAAAACAAAATTTTCATTGTCAATATGGAAGAAGAATGGCACTTTTACATTAACGCATATGTGTTACGCATATAGTACACTGAATCAGACAGCTATCCATACTCGAAAATAATGCGAGAGAAACGACGTACGTGGCAAGCTGTCTGTTATTGACAGTTTAACTTGTTCTAACTGCCTTTCCTCAACCTGGGTATCCCGTGTATCAACGGAGGTTGGGGGTGAGAAATTCGTACAGATAGTGAATGACAACATTCCTAAACAAACTAGAAACATACTCAAGGGAGGCGTATGAAGCATCACAAGAAGTATGTTATCAGTCTCTCAATCATCAGGCTGAAGACGTACTTTTATATCGGTATAGAATGCACAGACAACAGAAATGTATGCATCTGCCAGCTGGAAATAAGTTTCGTCGGAGAAGGCAGATTACAGCAGTTCTTCACAAAGTTTCATTAATGTTTTCTTCAAGCTTATGGCCAGTTTATACCCTCAAACAAGTTGTCCAGAAGTGTGGACAAGTCTCCCGGCCATGATATTGTCCGTAATTATTAGAAATATTCGGCTACAACGTGTCGTTATATTATGTGTGCAATTCTGAAGTTAATGTGCTGTTGCAAACTAAGCTCAACTATGTGCCACACGTGGAGGTACATGGCTGCCCTATCTAAGGCACTATTTGAGGTTTTCAAGTAGGTTAGATTAACTTGGGATGCGTTCTACTGTCCGATTCCACTCGTTGGCTTTGAGCAATCACGTTATACGGAAGGCAAAGACGCTGTGTATAATCAATCTATTAAAGCAAGCAAATGTAGCATACGATAAAATCACAAAATACATTCATGCAGTTATTTACTTACTCATTTATTACATCGAAAGGAACTGAAGATAACTAAAACAACTAAGAATAAGAATTAAAAACAAATTTTCATTTCCGTTAACAAGTATTTAGGTAATTAATGCGACTACAAAAGCATAGAGAACCCTTAAATTGCATTACAGTAAAGCACATGGTGAAGTAATACTGTTATAAAAAAGAGTTAATTTTATATAAATTATTGAATCTAACAGGAGAAGCGCAGGGAAGTTAGGGTTTTTAGTGGAGACAAAGTGGAATGTATCAGAGAAAAGTGTAAATTAAATGAATCGCAACAAATAGGAAACAGTAGCATAAAATATGGAGAAACCGACACACTAAATTCTAAAAGAAAGCCAGTACAT
The DNA here is from genome assembly GCF_021461395.2 of Schistocerca americana. Lineage (NCBI taxonomy): Eukaryota > Metazoa > Arthropoda > Insecta > Orthoptera > Acrididae > Schistocerca > Schistocerca americana. The sequence goes on along the minus strand of NC_060124.1, from coordinate 191,635,646 downwards.
GTAAAACGAATATCTACAAAAAATGAAGGATATTGGAATTGATAATTAGAATTAATCTCTATAGGTAAAGTCCAATTACAGATATCCACCCCCTCCATGTCTCACATGTAAATTACTTTTGCAGTTATATGCAATGAAACGTAATAGCATTTCATTTGTAATTGTGCTCTAAAACTAATGTGGTGTATAACAAAAACAACATTAGGTAACTAGAACTGACCTGCTGTATAGGTCAATTCCAGTTGCCGATTCCAATATTAGTAACATTTTTGCAGAAGCTCGGTCAAATACAAATGCAGAAATCATATTAGCTTACATTTACTACTCATACGTGTTGAAAAGACGATGTAATTAATGAATCATCGACCCACTGGAATCGATAATTAGAACTGGCCTACATAGGAGGTCAGTTCTCCTTGCCGATTCCAGTTTTGCAATGGTTCGTAATTTTGGACATTTTTCAGGAAATCTGTGGACTACGTTTTTGTAGGATTTCTTACTGATCGCAGAACTACTACGAGAAGTAATAAGTAGTGCAGGTACAGCTTTCAAATTTTTCTCTTTTTTATAGTAATGAAGATAGGAATACCATATGCAGAAATCCTGTAACACTTCAGAACACTTCAGAATACATACTTGTCAAAACGATCTAAATAACGGACCGTGGAATGGTTAGAATCAGTAGCTAGAATTAACCTATGTAGGTCAGTTCCAAGTACCGATTTCAGTATTTCTTGGAACCTACTTTTTTGTCAAATTTCATTACTTGTGTAGATTTAACAATTAGTGTTCTAAGTTAACATTGATTCACCATGCACTATACTGCACTGGAATTAAAGGCTCTCTGTGCTTTTCTTACTCCCGTAAATTACGATAATTATTTTTTTCAGTCATGTATATTCCTCTTCTGTTAATCTTATTTATTTTCGTTACCTTTAATTCTTGTCGTTACCATTTTATGGCGAAGTAATTATTAATGTGAAACGTCTAATATTATCGTACGTTACATTCGTTTGTTTATGAATATGATCAGTCGCTTTCAGAGATTGTGTCTATGTAGCTTCTATGCCTTATGTATGACGTCATTGCACAAAGCCGACGTGTGGAATCGCACACTATAATTGACCCTTATCTTGAATACACATCGTAGTGAATGGTGGGAATGAAGCTGCCTATGATAAGCAGTTATAAATAATGTTTCCTGTGGCTGCGAGGATAGTGTTATACATATTTTGTTCCATTTCGTGATCTATTTTGGAACTTCTAGTCCCATCTTCACAGGCACCTCATCTATCCATCGAAATGATGCTGAATATTGTTTCTCTAAATACTATTTTTCTGGATTTCAGCTATCTGTCAATCGAATGAGAAGTGCCCTAGACCTGCGCACACACCACCACGAAAAATGGCCCAGCAGTGAGGTGTCATTGTGTGTGGTCCTGTGGACATGGGGCTTGCATGTTTACCTTTCGGTTGACAGTCTGCTGTGATTGCGAAAGAATAATGCCCAACAATGATTAGTCGTGTATTTAAGATGTGTCTGAAAATAAAACCATCAGTTCCGAAAGGGATAAGAGTTGTAGAGCCATCCCTGAGGCCAGAGGCTCTTTTATTTATTATTCTTAACTTAGGCAACTTTTCGAAACGTGTAGCATCTGTAGTTGCATTTTAGTAAGGACTGGAAAACAGAACTTTGTAGAAAGTGTATTTAACAACTATCAGTTTACAGTAACACAAAAATTGAGGCAACAGCTGACGAAAAACAAAAGATTTACTTTTTTTATAATGCATCCAAAGATTGTTAATGAAACATCAAAACTGAACAAACAATAACTTGATCACAACACAAACTAAGAAAATGGGACAAATAATAGTTTGAAGAAAACAAAAACGAAGAAACTGAACAAAAAGTAATAATTGGAACGAAACGGAAAAAAAAACAAACAAAAACTGATAGAACAAATGAAATGATTCTTCAGTGGTTGGGAGCAGCACCTGAAGGCAGGCTGCTAGGATCCTTGGCTGCCCCCTCCTCCGAAACTGCACGGGGATCGTGCTTGTCAGCAGGATCCACCTAGGCAAAAAACATGATTCTCATAGTGGCGACAAAACATTGATCACCTATAACTTATTTAACAAAGTAATAGTAGAAAAGTATATGCAGAACCGTAATGAACAATTACATAATAGGGGCTACCACACTCTTCATTTCGTGTGTGGTGCACCAAAGAAATGTTAGATTGAGCAACATGCACAATAGGTAATAGCCAATAAATAAAACACTTATGCATGATCTCTCAAGATTGTTACGACCTATAAACTTCAAATCTGAGATGTTTAGTAAATGATTCTGAGTTAGAGTGAATGCAGTGACAGGCGGCCCTCCAATTGGGAATCGGTAATACACGGATACAGTGGACCAACCAGGTCAGGTACTTAGGTGTCTTACTAGACACTGAATTAATATTCAGGTCACACATACAAGAAAAGAAAGAGAACATGATAAGACTAATTGCTGCCCTACGTACATCACTAGGAAGCGGAAACGTGAACGTCAATAAAAAACAAAGATATTATAATGCACTCATGATTAAGGCTATGAAACAAGGACGTATTTACGGCACAGTATGCCAGAATAATACAAAAAACTTTTGAAGATGCTGGAGACTCATTTAGAAAGAACCCTGTTCGGCTAGAACCAGGGACCTGCATAGTGAGCTTAATACAGTCATGAGTCAACTGAAAAAAGTAGCAGAAAACTGCTCGAAGAAGTTGAAAATCTTAAATCAGCCTCACAACAGGTAAATACACAGGAACAGTACAGCCCAAGAAATGGCACTAGGCAAGTGTTCCACAAGCAATGATAGAAGCTTTCAAATTATAGCAATAAAGTATAGCCAAACCAGAGCAGCGCAATAAAGACTGGAGACTAATGTCCTGATAATGTCCGACAAGTGCTAAAATGATACAGAGACATAACAACAAGACGTCCAGCCATCAAAGAAGGCGGCACGCCTGATATCTTCAAGAAAATGGAAGAAAAGTAAGTGGTTAATAATAGTAGTCTTCTGCTATCGCATACAGTACAATTTGATCCCGCTGAAAATCATCCTGTTGCCTATGAAGCTGTAATTAGCGAAAGACTGAAATAATTTCTGCTTCGTTATCGATTTAGTTGTCCTTTCAATGTAATTCCTTCTTAGTAGGTCGGTCTGGTATTAGTATCGTTAGTATTATGGAATTCTCTTTTCTGAAGTTGATGATGTTAATCTAGAAGGTATAGCTCAACTCATTCCCAGCAGTCTTCTAACTGGGAAATGCGCAGCTCGTTGTTGTACTGGTACTCGATGAAGAACTACGTGTCAGTTATAAGCATTATGTGATTTCAGCTCTTATCAGTGCTCTAAAATTGCTCATTCCCCATTCCCTCCGTGCACAGCTACTCATTCAGTGCATTCTGCACAAAGTGAGTTCATTCAATTCATGACACGCAGCATAATTTAAAACAAATATGGAAATATTTGATTTTGTGCTGAGTATCAGGACAAGAGGGAATCTTCTATAATTAAATTAGGGACGTAGCAACCAAGAAAGACCACTCACTACCTGAGTCTACACATTGCAGAATGCCACGGTATGCCGCTGCCTCACCGTTGAGCCATAGAGTCCCATGTCACTGGGAGGAGGACTAGCTGGGTATGGATGATGAAGCCCACTGTCTGGCTGAGACGAGTCTCATTCCCGCCAGAGAGGCAAGATAAAGTCATCACTTGCGTTCTCATTAGTCACTGGCACCTGGTACATGTATTCCTGCTGATGTGAGTTAACTCGGTCAGTGGGTAGGGTTTGTCGTATGAATAATTTCAACAGCTGAAAGCAGGAGGAAATTTCTCAGGAGATGATCTAACTATGGATAAGACAATAAGAATGCGGCCGAACAACTTAGTAAACTTGATATCGTATCCAGATAATCACGTATCTCACACCTACATTATGTTAGTACCATAGGCTCTTATGCCTGTAGATCATTAGGAGATGGAAATAATGAAGGTTGAGCTAGAATAAATTATTCATTGCATCAAAAGAGGCTGAAATGTAATTGTGGTGGAAGGCAGGGATTTGACAGTAGGAAAAGCATGAGAAGGGAAAACAGTAGGGCAACATGAAGTATGGGAAAATTACTAAAGGGAATGTCCCCTGGTAAAAATTTCCACAGAAATCAGTGGAATTTGGGTTAAAAAACGTGAAAGAAGTATGTATATCTTCTAGAAACTTGGAAATTTGAGACTGCTTCAGATAGGTTATGTGTGATAAGGTAGATGTTTAGGAACCAGAATTTAACTGCGTATAGAAATGGAAGAAGTAGAAGAAAAGTAAGGGATGAAGGAAATCTGGTCTAAATAAGTTAAAAATTCTTGAGTTTCTATTGTTTCAAAGGGAACCTTAGGCATCCACTGATCGAGTAAGGAGGAAGTACTGCAAAAGAAGGCGAATTGTTGCTTTTGAGAGATGAAATACTGAGAGAAACGTAGGATCCAATAGAGAAAAAGACAGTGCGCGGAACAAATCCTTTGACAATCCATCAATACTGAATTTTACGCACGGCAGAAGAAAATACCAAAATACATAAAATTAAGCCGTCACATGTGAACACACAAGGCTAAAAATAATTGAGAAGAAATTCAAAGCTTGACTGTGGAAATGATAGATGCCACACATAGGAAGACTTAAAAAGTTTTTGGAGAAAACTGTATCAAGCGAACGAATAAGTAGAGCTTATTTTGCCAGACAGTATGAAGCAAAGAAGGAAAGACACAAACTGGGATACAGTGTACAGATAGGTACAACAATGGAAACAACTTGGAGTGGTTATTGATCGAAAAGAAAGGGGAATTACTTTAGGATAAGGAGGGACACAGTACACAGTTAGCATTTGATTTTCTGAATAAAACGGGGATAAAATACGAGACGGAATGTGAGAAGCTTTAAACCTATTCCACATATACAGTGTCTACATTCAACAAGCAATACAGAAAGGAAAGAGAAACATGGAACGGAGATTTTAGTTCTGGGAGAAAAAAAAAAGAACTGCCCCTGTAAGTGCAGTTTCTATCCGAAACTGCACTTACATGGGCTATCCGTTGAATGGAGTGGGTACTTTCTTGAAAAGATATTGTTAGGTGAATATTAAAAAAACTAAAACAAGGGTACTAAAATGCAGTAAATCAAATCAGGAGCTACGGAGGGAAACGGATTAGAAAATGATACTGAAAGCAGGAAATGAGGTTTGCTGTTTCTGAGACAAAACAGCAGACGGATGTTGAAGTACAGAAGATCTACAATTGAGAACACCAACAGCAAAATTTTGTTAACAGGGAATAAACATTTGATGTCCGGTAGTTTTTTCTGAAGGTATTTGTCGGTAGTCTAGCATTATAGATGAATGAAACGATGACGATAAACAGGGCGGGAAATCATAGATTGTTTGGAAATGAGGTATACCAGAAGGGTGCTGAAGATTGAATGGACGGAGCGCCGTGGCTTACATGGGGGAAATCAATGGGAAGGGGGGGGAAAAAACTTAATGAGAAAAAGTGAATAAAAGGTGGTATCTGTTGATAGGATGCTTCATGAAGCCTCAGGGATCTTCAGACAGGTAAAAAACGAATGTGTGAATGTGGACATGGAGGGGGAGGGAATGTAAAATTGTGCAGATAGATTTAGTCTTCAGCAAAATAAGAAGACTCAAACGAATGTCGCTTGTCGTAGTCATGAAGAAACGAAGTGGCTTTCATAGGAGAGACTAGTGTGGCAAGCTGCATGACGACATCCTTCAAGCAGGAGACCATAAGAGCAACAGCTGTTGCACAGATTGATTTTCTTATAGTTCCCTGATATTATTCACAAAACAATGGATGAGGGTAAATAGAGACACTCTTACACGAAAGAAATTCTGTACCCTACATTCAGGTAGCAGTGGCGACTGAACGTAAGTAATATAATAGCTAATCTTACAACTTTACGAACAGTACGTTCATTAACACCTAAACATTCAACACACTATCGTTATCTCAGTCTTCTTAAAATTCGTTATTGTCACTTCGTACTGTCATGTCACATGTAATACGTTTACCGCCATTTGCCGTGTTACGTTACCCACTTCCTTTTCTGTTACCTACAGCGAATTATCACTGTGTCACAGAGGCCGTATCTGAGAGAAGATAGGCTAAAGGTGCATGGGAGATTATATCCGAATGTCTTAGCATCATGATTGGTCATAAAATTATCAATGAATCTTCCGTCTGCCATCCGACTCACCCTCACATATAACTCTGCATGGAACAAAAGTCCTCGATTTCAAGATAACCACATTGATGTAGGAAGTCTGTTGGTTTCTACCATCTGTGTTAAACTGCACGTTACAATCTCGTGGGTATCAATTGTTGGAGTGTTGTACTACTGTTTGACTGCATTACCCGTGGCATTCTGATTCATAACATGTTCATTCGTGGTATCCATGGTGACATGTAATTCTAGCTCCTGGTTCCATTCCCCACTACATCAGCATACGCTACTCTGGGATCCAATTCTTCTGAAATGTTTCATTATGTCGCTTATACATCGTAGTATGCTTATGCATCGTAGTATTTTCGTTTGACAGTAATACGTCTTTGGAGTAATACATCTGTTAAGTGCGTAATTGAGCAGACGAACGTATGCTGCTTCGGTCTCTGTTTACTTTACTGTCGAGCAGGCAGCTGATTTCCTCTCTTCTTGCAAGCAAATAGCTGAGGACGCTACGTTATTTTAGCAAGAGGTTCTTAAGATCCCTAGCCACTAGTAGAGTAGTTAAGATGTGTTAGAGTCAGATTCTTCGGTGAAGTCTTACATCTATCTAAGAGAGAGAAGCCAGATTCAAATGGTATTCCACAGAAGATTGCAACGAGGCAGAGGTATGAGTTGGCCAAGACACGGTACTCTAAATCAGTATGTGCCCTTCTAAACTTACACCGGCCATCCGGATTTAGATTTTCCACGTCTCCATAAATTGCATAACTCATTTATCATCAGAGTTGCGTTGGAAATGAGTCAGTTGGTATGAATACTCTTCATTTCGCAATTAGTAATCGCACTGTGTAGATAACATATTCGTTGCTAACTAGAAGTTAACTCCTTATCTTACACCACTGGCTTGAACCGGCCATATAGATATAGATATAGATGATCGGATATGACTCCGGCCAGCAGTAGCATACTGTCGATTGTGACTCGCAAGGAATATAATCTATAACTGACAAAACTCAAGTTGTTACAGGGTGCTGTGCAACAACATCGAACCCGTGACAATTTTACAATGAAACCGCACAATCTTTAGTGACACCATCGCACTAGACCTTGGACTAACGTTAGCGTCTAGTAATGAATGTACGTGAGTATACGCTGAGACAAAAAAAAACATTTGGTGTACGTTTACAGACAAACAACTATTACAATTTAAGAAAAATTTGATGATTTATTTAAGAGAAAGACCTCCAAAAGCGAGCAAATCAATAATGTTCGAGTCCTCCTCTGGTCTATATTCCAGTAGTTTTTCGACGGGGCACTGATTAACGTAGTTATTGAATCAGGATCATCTAGTATATTCTGCTGAATCGGCGTATTAGATCGTCAAAATCCTGAGATGAGTGAAGGGCCCTGCCAATAATGTTTCAAATTTCTTAACTGGAGAGGCATCAGGCGAAATTTCTGGCCAAGGTACGATCTTTCAAACGCAAGGGAGGCAATAGGAATTCTCTCCATGAACGAGTGGGTATTATCTTGCTGAAGTACAATGAAGAGCTGAAGAAAGTGGTACACCTGCCTAATATCGTGTAGGGGTCCTCGAGCATTCAAAAGTGCCGCAACAGGACGTGGCATGTACTCGACTAATGTTTGAAGTAGTGCTGGAGGGCACTGATCTTTGAATCTTGTAGCGCTGTCCATAAATCCGTAAGAGTACGAGGAGCTGGAGATCTCTTCTGAACAGAACATTGCTAGGCATCCCAGACATATTCAAGAATCTTCATGTCTTGGGAGTCTAGTGGCAAGCGGAAGTGTTTACACTCAGAAGTGTGTTCCCGCAGCCATTCTGCAGCAATTCTAGAAGTGTGGGGTGTCGCATTGTCCAGCTGGCATTCCCCAAGTCCGTCGGAATGGGAAATGGACATGAATGGACGAAAGTGATGAGACGGGATGCTTATTTATGCTCACCTGTCAGGGTAGTATACAGACGTACGAGGTTGTCTCGTATATGTGGTCCCATATCACTCCAGCTACACACCTCACACACCACTACAGATCCTCCAACAGCTTCGACAGTCCCCAGCTGACATCCAGGATCCAAGGATTCATGAGGTTGTCTCCATACCCGTACACGACCATCCAACAAGACTCGTACGACCAGGCAACATGTTTCCAGTCATCAACAGTCCAATGTCGGTGTTGACGGGCCCAGACGAGACGTAAACCTTTTGCGTCGTGCAGTTAACAAGGGTACACAAGTGACCTTTGTCTCCGAAATCACATATCGATGATGTTTCGTTGAATGGTACCCACGGCAACACTTGTTGTTGGTCCATCATTGAAACCTGCAGCTATCTGCGGAAGAGTAGCACTTCTGTCACTTAGAAATCATGAAGATTGGCTAAAATTTACAGACGCGCGAAATTTGGCTCGGACTTCAATGCGAGGTGCCTTTAATAGGTTCCACAACGAAACATTGTCTCGAATTTTGGTAGAAAATCCGAAGAAATTTTGGTCGTATGTAAAGTACACAAGCGGCAAGACGCAGTAAATACCTTCGCTGCGCGGTGCCGATGGTACTGTCACAGACGACTGTGCCGCTAAAGCGGAGTTATTCAACGCAGTTTTCCGAAATTCCTCCAGCAGGGAAGACGAATGGAATATTCCAGAATTTGAAACACGAACAGCTGCTATCATGAGTTTCTTAGAAGTAGATACCTTAGGGGTTGCGAAGCAACTGAAATCGCTTGATACGGGAAAGTCTTCTGGTGCAGATTGTATACCGATTAGGTTCCTAACAGATTACGCTAATACAATAGCTCCTTACTTAGCAATCATATTCAACCGCTCGCTCACCGATAGATCTGTACCTGCAGATTGGAAAATTGCGCAGGTCGCACCAGTGTTTAAGAAGGGTGGTAGAAGTAATCCATCGAACTACAGACCTATATCATTGACGTCGGATTGCAGTAGGGTTTTGGAGCATATACTGCATTCAAACATTATGAATCACCTCGAAAGGGAACGATATATTGATACGTAATCAGCATGGTTTCAGAAAACACCGTTCTTGTGCAACGCAGCTAGCTCTTTATTCGCACGAAGTAATGGCCGCTAGCGACAGGGGATCTCAAGATGATTCCGTATTTCTAGATTTCCGGAAAGCTCTTGACACCGTTCCTCACAAGCTACTTCTAATCAAGCTGCGAGCCTATGGGGTAACGTCTCAGATGTGCGAATGGATTCGTGATTTCCTTTCAGGAAGGTAGCAGTTCGTAGTAATAGACGGCAAATCATCGAGTAAAACTGAAGTGATATAAGGTGTTCCCCAGAGAAGCGTCCTGGGACCTCTGCTGTTCCTAATCTACACTCCTGGAAATGGAAAAAAGAACACATTGACACCGGTGTGTCAGACCCACCATACTTGCTCCGGACACTGCGAGAGGGCTGTACAAGCAATGATCACACGCACGGCACAGCGGACACACCAGGAACCGCGGTGTTGGCCGTCGGATGGCGCTAGCTGCGCAGCATTTGTGCACCGCCGCCGTCAGTGTCAGCCAGTTTGCCGTGGCATACGGAGCTCCATCGCAGTCTTTAACACTGGTAGCATGCCGCGACAGCGTGGACGTGAACCGTATGTGCAGTTGACGGACTTTGAGCGAGGGCGTATAGTGGGCATGCGGGAGGCCGGGTGGACGTACCGCCGAATTGCTCAACACGTGGGGCGTGAGGTCTCCACAGTACATCGATGTTGTCGCCAGTGGTCGGCGGAAGGTCGACCTGGGACCGGACCGCAGCGACGCACGGATGCACGCCAAGACCGTAGGATCCTACGCAGTGCCGTAGGGGACCGCACCGCCACTTCCCAGCAAATTAGGGACACTGTTGCTCCTGGGGTATCGGCGAGGACCATTCGCAACCGTCTCCATGAAGCTGGGCTACGGTCCCGCACACCGTTAGGCCGTCTTCCGCTCACGCCCCAACATCGTGCAGCCCGCCTCCAGTGGTGTCGCGACAGGCGTGAATAGAGGGACGAATGGAGGCGTGTCGTCTTCAGCGATGAGAGTCGCTTCTGCCTTGGTGCCAATGATGGTTGTATGCGTGTTTGGCGCCGTGCAGGTGAGCGCCACAATCAGGACTGCATACGACCGAGGCACACAGGGCCAACACCCGGCATCATGGTGTGGGGAGCGATCTCCTACACTGGCCGTACACCACTGGTGATCGTCGAGGGGACACTGAATAGTGCACGGTACATCCAAACCGTCATCGAACCCATCGTTCTACTATTCCTAGACCGGCAAGGGAACTTGCTGTTCCAACAGGACAATGCACGTCCGCATGTATCCCGTGCCACCCAACGTGCTCTAGAAGGTGTAAGTCAACTACCCTGGCCAGCAAGATCTCCGGGTCTGTCCCCCATTGAGCATGTTTGGGACTGGATGAAGCGTCGTCTCACGCGGTCTGCACGTCCAGCATGAACGATGGTCCAACTGAGGCGCCAGGTGGAAATGGCATGGCAAGCCGTTCCACAGGACTACATCCAGAATCTCTACGATCGTCTCCATGGGAGAATAGCAGCCTGCATTGCTGCGAAAGGTGGATATACACTGTACTAGTGCCGACATTGTGCATGCTCTGTTGCCTGTGTCTATGTGCCTGTGGTTCTGTCAGTGTGATCATGTGATGTATCTGACCCCAGGAATGTGTCAATAAAGTTTCCCCTTCCTGGGACAATGAATTTCCAGGAGTGTATATAAATGACCTGGGTGACAAACTGAGCAGATCCCTTAGGTTGTTCGCAGATGATGCTGTAATTTACCGTTTAGTAAGGTCATCCGAAGACCAGTATCAGTTGCAAAGCGATTTAGAAAAGATTGCTGTATGGTGTGGCAGGTGGCAGTGAGACGTTAAATAACGAAAAGTGTGAGGTGATCCACATGAGTTCCAAAAGAAATCCGTTGGAATTCGATTACTCGATAAATAGTACAATTCTCAAGGCTGTCAATTCAACTAAGTACCTGGGTGTAAAACTTACGAACAACTTCAGTTGGAAAGACCACATAGATAATATTGTGGGGAAGGCGAGCCAAAGGTTGCGTTTTATTGGCAGGACACTTAGAAGAAGCAACAAGTCCACTAAAGAGACAGCTTACACTACACTCGTTCGTCCTCTGTTAGAATATTGCTGTGCGGTGTGGGATCCTTACCAGGTGGGATTGGCGGAGGACATCGAAAGGGTGCAAAAAAGGGCAGCTCGTTTTGTATTATCACGTAATAGGAGAGAGAGTGTGACAGATATGATACGCGAGTTGGGATGGAAGCCATTAAAGCAAAGAAGTTTTTCGTCGCGGCGAGATCTATTTACGAAATTTCAGTCACCAACTTTCTCTTCCGAATGCGAAAATATTTTGTTGAGCCCAACCTACATAAGTAGGAATGATCATCAAAATAAAATAAGAGAAATCAAAGCTCGAACAGAAAGGTTTAGGTGTTCGTTTTTCCCGAGCGCTGTTCGGGAGTGGAAAGGTAGGGAGATAGTATGATTGTGGTTCGATGAACCCTCTGCCAAGCACTTAAATGTGAATTGCAGAGTAATCATGTAAATGTAGATGTAGATGACGTCTCTTTTCAGTCGACGTTGCTCCTATTCTTACAGGATCTTTTTCCGTCCGCAGATATGTCGAAGATCTGATGTTTTACCGAATTCCTGATATTCGCGGTACACTCGTGAAATGGTCGTACGGGAAAATCCCCACTTCATTGCTACCTCTTAGAGGCTATGTCCCATCGCTCCTGCGCCGACTATAAAACCACGTTCAAACTCAATTAAATCTTGATAACCTGCCATTGAAGCAGGAGTAACCGATCTAACAACTACACCAGACACTTGTTGTCTTATTTAGACGTTGCCAAGCGCCGTATGCTGCCTGTTTACATATCTCGGTATTTGCATATGCGTATCCATCCCAGTTTGTTTGGCGCTCCAGGAAATAAGCCCCGGGTAGGGTACCATGAGTAACAACAAAGCGTTGCGTAGACTCTCGTCCATGTACTGCTATGCTGTATGCGTGTCGCGAATGAAATCGAAAGATTCCATTTATGAAAAGAAATATCCCCGAACATCAGTCATGGTTGTCAGACTGTATGGCGACAGTCAGAGGCGTGTTGAGCCCATTCTTTACTGGTCATCGGCGTTCAGTTCAATGTCGAACTGTTCACTGAAGACAATTCTACTCCAGTCTGTGAGATACCAAGCAGTAAAGGTATACGGTACGCCCCAGACAGCGGTGAACTACCAACCTGAATCTCGTCCCATGTACGGCCTGATAATAATGCTGAGTGTGACATTCCCTTTTGTAGCAGGACTTATTTGGTCGTCGTCTGTTTCACCCTTACAGTACTGTAATATGTCGAAGATACACCCCGTTTTATTGTTCTTCGTAGGAAGACACCCTCGGCTTAAATTTCACCGAGATAGTGCTCTACCGCACAGGGCGAGAGTTTCTGCTGATTGCCTTCGTACATGTCAAAACCTAATTTGACCAGGAAAGTCGCCGGATCTGTATCCAGTTGAGTACGTCTTTATCATTATGGCCAGGGACCTCAAACCTTCTCGGAAATTATGACGCTCTAACGCGCCAACTTTACAGAATCTCTCACGATATCCGTCAGGAGGACATCCAACAAATATGTCAAACAATCCCAACGCATTTTTAACTTGTCCAATTTTTAAGCCCCTCCTCTTGAATAAATCATCGAATTGTTTGGAAATTTTCATTTGTTTGGCTGCTCATGTACACTACGTCTACCGATTTCCGTCCCATTCGGATAATTCCTTTGTGGTGCGTCGTTTTTGTCTTAGAGCGTATAACTGGTTTATAATTTAGTGAATACCTCGTTTAGTCATTCATGCAAACGAAACAGTCATCTACATTTTACAGTCATTTAAGATTTCCAGATTGTGAGAGGTTCGTGAAAATAAAAGTCCGGCACAGTGGCTGGTTCAGCAGTACAGACACTCTGAGATATAACTGCCTTTTCTTTGCTCCAAACTGTGTGTCCGTTTATTCCTGCTAGTTCTTCATTACACTAATAATACTAACTTACCTCAACGGGATCCTCGCGTGGTGGATCAACGAATTCCATCTCTGGTTTCTTGGCTGTAAGCTCAGGTTCCACAGTCAGTTTATTGTCGTCGTCCTGAATCGGTGGAGTTGCTTCCGGCACAACCGTCACGTTGAAGCGCCCAGTGACACGGACCTGTGCGTGTTTTGACTTTATCATCACTGACTCAGCTACAAAGGCACATATCTAACACCTAAAAAACCTTACAAATCAACACAACTTTCTTTAATAGATTATATATTAAGTAAGTATCCCTAAGTGTAGGCTGTAACAAAAGTGAATAACTGTGCTACATGTTGTTGTCATCCTCAGTCCTGAGACTGGTTTGATGCAGCTCTCCATGCTACCCTATCCCGTGCAAGCCTCTTCATCTCCCAGTACCCACCGCAACCCACATCCCTCTGAATCTGCTTAGTGTATTGATCTCTTGGTCTCCCTCTACGATTTTTACCCTCCACGCTGCCCTCCAATGCTAAATTTGTGATCCCTTGATGCCTCAAAACATGTCCCACCAACCGATTCCTTCTTCAAGTCAAGTTGTGCCACAAACTTCTCTTCTCCCCAGTCCTATTCAGTACCTCCTCATTTGTTATGTGATCTACTCATCTAATCTTCAGCATTTATCTGTAGCACCACATTTCTAATGCTTCTATTCTCTACTTGTCCAAACTGGTTATTGTCCATGTTTCACTTCCATACATGGCTACACTCCATACAAATACTTCCAGAAACGACTTCCTGACACTTAAATCTATACTCGATGTTAACAAATTTCTCTTCTTCAGAAACGATTTCCTTGCCATTGCCAGTCTACATTTTATATCCTCTCTACTTTGACCATTATCAGTTATTTTACTCCCTAAATAGCAAAACTCCTTTACTACTTTAAGTGTCTCATTTCCTAATCTAATCCCCTCAGCATCACCCGATTTAATTTGACTACATTCCATTATCCTCGTTTTGCTTTTGTTGATGTTCATCTTATATCCACCTTTCAAGACACTGTCCATTCCGTTCAACTGCTCTTCCAAGTCCTTTGCTGTCTCTGACAGAATTACAATGTCATCCGCAAACCTCAAAGTTTTTACTTCTTCTCCATGAATTTTAATACCTACTCCGAATTTTTCTTTTGTTTCCTTTATTGATTGCTCAATATACAGATTGAATAACATCGGGGAGAGGCTGTCCCACTCCTTTCCCAACCACTGCTTCCCTTTCATGTCCCTCAACTCTTATAACTGCCATCTGGTTTCTGTACAAATTGTAAATAGCCTTTCGTTCCCAGTATTTTACTCCTGCCACCTTCAGAATTTGAAAGAGAGTATTCCAGTTAACGTTGTCAAAAGCTTTCTCTAAGTCTCAAATGCTAGAAACGTGAGTTTGCCTTTTCTTAATCTTTCTTCTAAGATAAGTCGTAAGGTTAGTATTGCCTCAAGTGTTCCAACATTTCTACGGAATCCAAACTGATCCTCCCCGAGGTCCGCTTCTACCAGTTTTTCCATTCGTCTGTAAAGAATTCGCGTTAGTATTTTGCAGCTGTGACTTATTAAACATCTGTCAACACCTGCTTTCTTTGGGATTGGAATTATTATATTCTTCTTGAAATCTGTGGGTATTTCGCCTGTCTCATACATCTTGCTCACCAGATGGTAGAGTTTTGTCATGACTGGCTCTCCCAAGGCCATCAGTAGTTCTAATGGAATGTTGTCTACTCCCGGGGCCTTGTTTCGACTCAGGTCTTTCAGTGCTCTGTCAAACTCTTCACGCAGTATCTTATCTCCCATTTCATCTTCATCTACATCCTCTTCCATTTCCATAATATTGTCAAGTACATCGCCCTTGTATAAACCCTCTATATACTCCTTCCACCTTTCTGCCTTCCTTTCTTTGCTTAGAACTGGGTTGCCATCTGAGCTCTTGATATTCATACAAGTGGTTCTCTTCTCTCCAAAGGCCTCTTTAATTTTCCTGTAGGCAGTATCTATCTTACCCCTAGTATGCTACATATGTCTGTCAAAAGGTGAGGTATCACATATGGTAGAGAACTTAAGAGGTCCATAAATGTAAAGGCATGCGAACGTTTTCATGAGGCACACTCATTAGAATTATGCCTAAGCTGACGTGACTACTGATAATGCAACGAGGAATAGTTAATCGGGCACTTGAAAGTAACATGTTTTAAGATATGCTGATGTTGGGATATAAGAAGTAGTTTATTTCCCATTCAGTGCTTGATGCACACGGTGATACAAAATGATTGTACTATGCAGAAGAATGAAACCAGATAAGAGAATGATGATCCAAAGAAATTAGGCATTGTCTGTGATCTATTTGATACGCAATGTTTGTTATGGTTTTGCGTTTACTGTTTACAATAAAGCACATACACACGTACACAAAATACGTAGCAAAAAAGTGGTTCAAATGGCTCTGAGCACTATGCGACTTAACTTCTGAGGTCATCAGTCGCCTAGAACTTAGAACTACTTAAACCTAACTAACCTAAGGACATCATACCCATCCATGCCCGAGGCAGGATTCGAACCTGCGACCGTAGCGGTCGCTCGGTTCCAGACTGTAGCGCCTAGAACCGCACGGCCACTCCAGCCGGAATACATAGCAAAGAACGCAGTCAACTGTACACAATGGAACTTGCTCAAGAAAATGTTGATTTCCTTATTTATTACTGGTCTGAATCATGTGATGAACCTACATAATATATACAATAATGGTTATGTCGTTGCGAGTTAGTAATAATATATTTGGAACTTGTCCATATAATTAATTACTCTTTTAAATAAAAGCGTTTAATCACATATAAGAGGGTCATACGCCTTTCACGCCGTTGTGTCATGGAGCCCGAACTTGTAATGCCTTTCACGCCGTTGTGTCATGGAGCCCGAACTTGTAATATTGCTCTGAAGTTGTTAATGCTGTATTTTTTATTCACTCCAAAAAAGTTACATCCGCTTGTCCCTACATTTATTGTTCCTCTTATTAATTGATATTCTGTCACACAGCTGATCCCTTTTGCTTTAATTCCATGAAATAGAATTACTCCGAAATGCATTATGGGTATTCACCTTATGGAATAATTTATTTCTCATCAACTGTTCTCTTTTAATAAATCTTTTCTGTTTACATTTATATCATGATTTAGTACTCATCCAGTGGTCATACGTGTTCATCTAGCAACAAAGGTGTGTTATCACCTGGAACTATTTTGTGTACATTTATACGTGCCACTCTCTTCGGTCAAATCGTTGTCTGGTAAGTGCGAAGAGCGGTTTTAGCCATACCGCATCTGTTCCAGGTCGCCTCATTCAGTAAAGTGTTGACTTCCCTAGGATATAAGATGACCAATGTATCATCAACAGCCACACAATTATTAGTCTCAAAAGGTATTATCCGACACATAATATTCTCCTGCGGCTAAGAAGCGCAATCTTCTAGGAAATACTACTATGTATCCCCTATTTCGCAGATAGTTTTCTTCCGATTACCTGGTTACAAAATTCGTTGCAGATATTGCATCTGAGACGTTGCTCAGCCCGTGACAGAAGGTAATCCACAAAACTGTTACATCCACACTTCAACCAATTTAGCCACGAAGGCAGACTATTACTCTCAAAAGTCAACAATATTTATGCCTCATTTCTTTTTGTAAACTGCTATCTATGAAAGATGTCGTAACACCATACTAATCGTGTTTAACTTCGGTATTAACAATGATCAATATCGGTGTGGACGTACATACTGGATGGCATATGGCTCAGTTCCGCTACTAAGTCTGTTAGAAGCTGTACCGAGATGACTACGCCAGCCTTCATTCACTCTTCCCCTATGGCTTGTGTCATTGATTCCACTTGGCCTTTGCCAACTGCTCATATGCTCTTACATTTTCTTATACGCTTGCAGTCTACTCACCCAGATAGTCTGCATCAATAATTTAATTACAAGATCACGTTAATCTCAGCATTAGAACAATCGTTCACAGTATCACAACAGGGCAAAACAGACCGCACGAATGTGTAGATGAAGCTGTTTGTGTGTGAGGTCTGTTGGAATGTAGTTGAAACGTTCCCGCGGAGTGTCTTTGTGTATGTCATAGAACATTTCATACGTTCTTTTCGAAACTTTATCCTGTTGAATTTGTACGAGGAATCGAATCGTGTCTGCAGAGTGGGTGATTCTGCAGTATATGCGATAGAGATGAAATTGGCTTTTCCCCGCCGTCACCCTGTTAGGCCGTTTCTCCTTGCTAGCTACTCATGATAGTAACGATTATGACTTACCTCAGTACGGCATTCCTGCGGTGCATCGAGCAATTCTATCTCTGGTTTCTTCGCGAAAGTTTCAGGTTCAGAACTCAGTTCGCAAGTGTGGTCTTCTAAACGAGGAATCTCTCCAGTCACCTCTTCCTCGCCGAAGTCCCAATCAAAATCGACCTGTGGTAGATTTAAAATTGTCATCACTGACTCGGCTAGAATGGCTAATCTCTAAAGGACAATTATCTTTAGACAAATGACTCAGCATTCTTAAATGGATGATATATTACGTAAGCAAGCCTGGACTATAGGTCGTAATGAACGTGAAATACATTGCTTTTAACTTATGTTAAAATTGTGAAGATGTGTGCAAGTTAAAATAAAAGCAGAAAATCTTTGGCCATACAGTGTTTAGGGCGCATGATAATATAAAATAATCAGGTCATGCTGAAGAGTGAAGCCCAGCAAGACTATGATGATCTAACAATATGATGTATGGTTTGTGGTCCGTATGATATGAAACGTTTTCGATGGTTTTTGGTTGCTACTTGCGACAGTAGAGCACACACGTATGTACAGCAAATAGATAGTAAACTATGCAGGGTGATTTAAAAGAGGGAGATTGCTGACGAAAATGTAAATATTTTGATTTCCCTACGATGTATCTTTTGGCAAGATTAAAAATTACGTTCAATCAACAAGATACCAAGTAGAGCCTTTATTGTATGTAGGTCAGGGCCCTGATATATTACTTTGTGCAATAAAAATAATTAGTAACGTATTTTAAGTTTATAGTTGTTTCATGCTGGCGGACAATATTCTAACAAATTGTATAATTCCTCTAAACTTATTGATATCGTATTTTTTGACCAATTAAAACGAATTATGTTACAGCCAGGTCTCACTATGTGTATTGTTCATCATCTTCTTTGTTGTTCAGTTTTATGGCAAATATTTCCTTTCCACAGTTATATCCTCGTGTGCGATCTTAGATTTACCTTTGGGTTTTGTAAAAAGTTGTGGATAGTATTATTGGCCTGTAATAGAGTGAATGTCTTAGATTGTTCTTCTTCATGTGCAGTTGACTGTCAATTGCAGTATCTCATGTCTTCAAAGCACCTATGGGGCTTGAGCATTCCTCAATAATATTATCTATTAGAGTGTCTGAATCCGCAGTGCATCTGAGATACATACTGATTATTTTTCAAGGCAGTAATGATATCGACTTACATTAACTGGCTCCACGTGTTTCCTCTGTCGTCTCTTCCGGCGGTTGCGACGTTGTGGAGGCAGCTGGCGGTCGTTCGCAACAAACTGTGGAATTTCTTCGGCCACATTTTTTACCTTGAAGCGCCCAAAAACACGAACCTGTGGTAGTTTTGTTTTTGCCATAATTAATTCTCCCTAGACGTCATGGAGCAGGCGTATATGAAAGTTTATCTATCTGACGTGTAACTACTAAACACATTATATATTAAATAAAGAGTAAATAAGTATAGCATTTAAAGAATTTGAGCGCTGTGCCATTGATGTGTGCTAAAAGTTAAGTTATTGAATGAAGTAGAGACGTGAGAGGTAGAAATTTGAAACGCCAAGGAAAGATTTTTTGGAGAACACTTAGTAGAATTAGGTATACTTTAGTGCGAATCCTGCTAAGGCATCCAGGAACAGTTAATAAGGCACTTGAAAGGTGAAACTGTGAAAGTATGCAAAGCTTAGAATAGAAGAATCAGATTACTGCCGATGTAATGAGGAGTATGACATAATTAAACCATGAAAAATAATTAAAACAGTCAAGAAATTTAGGACCTGAAGACGAGATGAACGTGCGGTATGTTTCGTTGTATCGTTTGAGATGCTTTTTTCTTGGTTACTAGTTACGACACTACACCAAATAAATTTTAAGTGCAAGTACATACTAACATACGCAGGGAATTGCTAGAGAGAGAGTTTGCTAACGAAAATGTATATTTATTTTTATAATTCTCTTCGCTCACACAGTAATTTCTCTTAGCTTAATCTTTCGATGGCGCCCAATCATCCTTGAATTCTGATTCCGAGAGACTACAGGAGGACTCTACGACAGCATTTTCATGTTTTGTTTAAGAGTCTCTGCACTCCAAGACCCTCTCTAACACCTCTCCGTGTGGTCCATTGCCATTATTTATTTTCTTATTAACTGTTTCCTAAATTTCTAACCCTTCTCTTGCATGGCGTCACAGACTTTGGAACTGTAATCTACGTTACACCACTCTGGCATCGTGTACACTTTTACACAATGGATTCGTACTACTTGCTCAGACTACTGCACAAAAATTTCGTCTTCTTTTTAAACTGATGGCATAAGCTAATACCAGTGAATGGAAGTGCTTAGTTTTATACATAGACACTCAAACTAACACTCCTTACGCAGGTATCTTGTGTACTGGAGATGAGGTATGCATCAAAGGCCCTTGCGAGACCTCACAAGACTGAATCAACTGTTAACCTTCGTTTTTCACTTGGTGAAGGTCGAGCGACAAGGAACGGTACTGCGTGTCAAACGAGTGATATATTCCGATCCTCCGGCAGTTTTACAGAGGAAGGTTAGTGCCCAATTACTGTCATTGCTTTTCACCATACGTTTACCTTAGTTTCTTGTAACCAGTGCATGATAGAATTACCGGATTGTAATAAAAAGCTTTTCTGATGTATTTATTCATGTACAAACTGAAGTATTGACCGACAGAGTAATTTATTCAGCAAGGGATAGGGTTTGAACTTTATTTGGTCATTCTTGGTTCTCGTCCTCTCTTACACTTTCTCCGCGTGTACTTTGCATGGCTGTACTGATATCGACTTACCTCTGCACTGCCGTCCTTCAGCGTACAGTCCACACTGTTCTCTCCGTCCTTGATGCCACTGGCGGATTCTGGAGTCCATTGGTAGGGAAATATCTCAAAGACAGACGGATCTTCTACCACCCCCTTCTTTCTCAAGCGAGAATACACCTGAAAGTGTGGGTAGTTTATTTTTACTATTACGACTCACCTGGGGTGGCATATTCCTAATAAATGTGAATATTATAGACACGTGTCTTACCATGATGGAACAGATATTTAGAAAGTAATTAGTCCTTAACTGTAAAGTTACAGTGCGAAGTATGGTGCTAAGTATGGCGGTTATAAATGAAGACATCAAAAAAGTGAGAGAACTGTCAGGTACAAGTATGAAAAGGTGACGTAAGATTTTTATGAAGGATGCTAGGCAGAATTCTAGACACTTTAATGTGATTACTGCTAAGGAATCATGTAACAGTTAACCAGGCACTTGAAAGAAAAAAAATGTATGTATACAAAAAGTTCAGAACATGTGAAACAAATATGCGTAGATACATACACGAAACACCTAGTGAAGTATGAGGGCCAAAATAAGCCAGGTCGAGACTCGAATACCAGACCTTTTCCGTTCTGTGAAGTTTGGAAGACAGGAGATGAGGTATTGGCGGACATACAGCTTTGAGGACAGGTCGTGGGTTGTGATATGTTAGTTTAGTCGATAGAGCACTTGCCCGTGAAATACGAATATCCCGAGTTTGCGATAGTGCGGCTCATCTAGCTTACGGGTACTTAGGGAGACGATATAATACATAAATTTTTCCTAAATAACTGAGCTATCCGTCAATTGATACTTCTAAATACAGTCAACAGGAACGGTGTTTAATCCTACCAGACTGATGTTTTTTTCGGATTGACTCATATACCTATAACAATATCGACTGAGTATAATTTCTGTTTGCCTTCTGACGTACCTAATTTTACTGTTTCTCAAATACAGCATGCTGCTTTCTGGAGCGCTGGAACTAATCGTAACATCGTGTATAGAAACTGCCTCCTAGTACAGCGAATTTAAGTACGTGCTCTTCTTCCCTCACACCGTTAACGCCCGCATGTACGTCTGAAGAAAACTGTAATGTAATCTATAGACACCTATAAGCGCAGATTGTGTAAATGATAATTATATTTCTCTCGATGGGCTAAAATATCGACTGCAGAAATTTCTCTCTCCCTGTGTATAGTCTCGATGTGCGAACATGGAAAATATGGAGAATATGTGACATATGGAAATTTTAGTCGGTCCTGGATGCGTACATGTATAACCGAAATGATAATCGCGACCACTCGCGATAAGCGACAAGTCTGGCAACGAGCCTCGTTCGAGTACAGATTTACATGTTTCACCAATAAAGTAAACAACTGACGGCAAACCGTACTCGAACTTTGTGAATTTTG
Organism: Schistocerca americana; assembly: GCF_021461395.2. NCBI lineage: Eukaryota > Metazoa > Arthropoda > Insecta > Orthoptera > Acrididae > Schistocerca > Schistocerca americana. The sequence continues at coordinate 191,613,694 of NC_060124.1, read as the reverse complement.
TTCGTAAGTATAAATTTCTGTTTCATCAGCTCATTTTACCAGCGTACTTTCAAACATTACTGTCGTTACCGTTTCTTATCAATGTTTATCAGCTCTTAATGTATGCTGGTATAGCTACGAGAGTGACCCGAAGGTCACAGGAAAGTAAGCGACCAGTCCTATGGGCATGATGGATACGAAGGCGTGCGAGTGCAATGAGACAACGTGCCTCGATGCACATTTATTTCATTTTCGTTATGAATACATTAATAAAGCTGTGCAGTCAGTGTACTTTAAACGAGGAACTGCCGTTTGACGATGGCTTGTTAATGACAACGAGGGATTATGACACTTTTTACGAGTGCAAGAATTGATTCTCCGAGATTCAGTATTGTATTGTGAGAGTGACCATATTAAGGTGAATGTAACTGGTCGTTGTCCTCAGTGAGGCGTTTTTCTTACACCTTGGAGTTGCTCAATGCTCACCTTCTCCATGTCCACTTTTCTGTCATCATAGTCTCCTGTCGAACGTGCTTTCTTTGATTTGTCCCCCAAATCACGTGTCTTCTTCCTGCAGGGAAGACACAGGCAGCATAAAATGCTGTAAAGCACCTGCGAACACAAAAGAACATTACAACACCTGCGATTCAGAGTTTATACATTAAGACAGCAAAATGACGGCGCCTCAAAGTTTTAACGCAGAGCAGTCAAAAGTATCGGATTTTTTTCTGAACTGGTTCTCACAGGGACTTGACCCTATCCTCAGTACGTTGGAAAAATATCCTAAAGTTGTAAAATATATCATGAAGAGTGATGGAAGCTCACAGACTATCGCCCTCCTACGTTTTCCCAGGCGAATAGAGTGTCCTTCTTGTCATCTCGTAAGGAACGCACGCAAGTTGTGTTGAGGATGTACACGACGCATGACAGCTGCTATCAACACACATGTAACATTTGCAGTATCATATTAACAACCGATATACTGTTCCCCACCAAAGCAGAGCCAACATGTGAGAGGTTTAAGAAATCGAATTGTAACCATTATTTTGTATCGTGGTTTTCAGGCCGTTCATTGGAGCGTTCGGTCTTAGAGGGTTCTTTGTTATCAGTTCAAGCAGACCAGAGCGGAAAGGCGGTGTCCTATCCTGCTGTGTTCAAATGGCTCTGAGCACTATGGGACTTGACGTCTATGGTCATCAGTCCCCTAGAACTTAGAACTACTTAAATCTAACTAACCTAAGGACATCACACAACACCCAGTCATCACGAGGCAGAGTATCCTGCTGTGGAGAGAAGTTACTATTTCGGAAGCACAGATCAGTTACCCTACTGTAAGACTGAGGATATGCGTAGCAAAAATAAAAGTAAATTCTGTATCATTCACACTGTTAACGAATATACTGCTCCCTGTAAAGCAATATAAGTGAAGCGGTTTGGAATACACTGTTGGCCCAACTTGAACGAAACAATTTTTCCCACAATGTTTTGGTGTGGAAACATATTCGCAGTCTTGTTAACATGCAAATCATCTCTCATACCCAGACGCTCCCCTAACATTAACTCGCTCACATCCACTATTCCATTGCTGTAAGCGCCCATACGTCTCCAACCGCACTTACCCATTCTCATGCACTTAATTGGCCCTACGCATGGTAGTTATCTGTTTGTTTCTCCCTGTCACTGTCTCCTGTCTCACAGCCACAGTCTCCTTCGTTCTGCTCCTCGACTACTGCTTCCCCTCACTGCATTGTCTCCCCCCTCCCTCTTACTGCTGCTATCTCATTGATCCCTTGTTATACTGCTGCTGTCTTCACACTGAAACTATCTTTCTCGTCCTCGTTGCCATTATCATAGACTCTCTCTCGATTTATCACTTCCTCTCACCCACTTCTACTCACACCTTCTCTTTACTCCTGTCTAACTGGCACTGTCACCTTCACTGTTTCCCTAGTGCTGTCAACTCCGTTCCACTGCCACTGTTTCTGTATCCCCCATTAGAATTATCTCCTTCCCGCTTTCTATACCACAACCACGTTTCACTACCTTCCTGAATTTTTTGCTTGTCTGTATCTCTCCCATTGTTACTGTATCATTACGTCCCTGCATTAAAAGCGTGCAAATATGTTCGCATTCCCAAATTTTTCGGATATTGCTAAAGCTACTGAGGATGGCAGAATGACGCAGCTGGTACCTCACTTTTCGGTCAGAACATCTTTAACAAGAGAATATTTCCCCTGGTAGCCATCTTATGCCGGTCACAGAAGGGCACGTCACTCATATGAAGAGAACTTGATAGTTCAGTAAAATTTTGATATAATAATTATATGAAATTGGAATATCGTACATCTAACTTTACACCTCACACAGGATTTAACGCCGCACAAAATTTTCCTTTCCTTCAGTACTACAATGTGGGCTTCCAAGAACTCTTCTGATGATAGTGAAGACGTTTATCCGTGTTGTGCCATTTTATAAACTATGTTGTCGGCTCACACAATATTATGTTTCTTGGTTACAGACAAACAGCTCTGTGATATTGCGGAATACGGAATCCTCACAAATGACTGGGCGGGGTTGACTAGCGCTTGAGCAATGTAAGATCTCCTTATCTTGAAAAGACAGCCTGCACTGCTGGAAGACAGATGCTAAATGTAACAGGTTGTAGAAAAGAATACAACTGGATAAATTATTGTGAAACGATGAGTAGAATTATTAAGTGTGTGGAGCACAACAAGAAAAATGGCAAGTTGTTACTGGACGCTAGACCTTATGTTTGATGTTGCTCTTGACAACAAGATTTTTCCACCTCTTCCCCCACTGTTCATCGTATCTAAGCATATCTTTCAGTTGAAAGAGCTAAAGAAAGTGCTGAAGTCATCCACGAACTCTTTCTTGGCGTGGATCATGATCACTATCCTACGTTGTGAAACCCGCAAAATCGTGCGATGACGATATTTCTACTAAATTACAATGGTACATGGATGAGACTCTTCCTCCTCACTCAACAATTGAAATATTGGTTCCAGCTTCGTGCCCTAAAGCAGTTCCAGGAACTACTACGTCTTGAGGCAGAAGCACCTTTGAAAGGTTTATTATGACCCATTTCATCGTGGTACCGACTGATCGTTAAGTCATTCCAATAATCAACGCCATGATCACAGCTTATAAGCAACATTGCTGGTTCGAGCGGGTGGAGAAATAGGCCATGACAGAGCACGGGCTGTGTTAGACCGACCACGTAGTAAAATTCGTCGACACTGATATTTTGGCTGTAGAAAATATCTGTCACACCCCCTTATTCAGAGAAGCTGTGGTAATACACAAACACGAGACTAGATTCAACAAGAAAGAACAAATCCTCAAGGTAAAGGCTTCCTCTATTCCCGTGTTGCAGCGTACGATCGTTCCAGGTAGCAAGAGGAGAACCACACCGGAAATGACCGCGGGAAGGCACTTGGACGTTGACTCGCCAGGTCGTATTGTCTGCAGCCGCGAGCTTCGTTCCAGTCCACCACCAGCAATGAAGGGTGAAGCTTTGACAATGCCATCCACTCGTGCTTGTGAAACGTCAGATAAATCACCAGACAAACGCTGGCCGAAGAACCCGAGAAAGAATCTAACAGGCGGTTTGTCAACAAGTGGCCACGGAAGCCTTAACAATTTTGAAGTGGGCAATATTCATACTCCGACCCTGTACTGTAACACAGTGACATTAAGACGATGATCCTGTTGGATAGACAGTACAGAAAAACGCACGATTTAACGAACGAATCTGTTCGTTAACTGTTATGCTCTTCTATTCTGACAACGTATTGAATTTATAATATGCTCTCATATCATTTGAGTCTTCAAGACTGTAATATTTGCACTGGAGATGTACACAGTCAGTAAAAACGATGTGCTGTAATATATGATATCAACCCACATACGACGGATGCTGCCGATTTTGTTCTTTACGTATTCATAATCCTCGACGATGGCTTTTCTATCCAAATATCTCTTTCCCACAAAGGCGGCTCTCTTGTAGCCCTCATGTTATGATTGTCACCAGATACTTAATGTTGCTTGACTCATTAAGGTCATATCATGTACCTAATTTTCGGACAACAAGTTGACAGAAGATGACGTAAAATCTTTATTAACAGTCCTTCACACATCTACAAAGGAGGGTGGCACCCTGTCAAGAAATAACTGACTATACAGTAAGCGTGGTGCCAGAAACGGATCCAGGGCATGTATACTACTACACATTCTTCAGTGTGAGCAACCAATCCATTCCAAAACACATATTTGTTACATGGTGGAATACGGCATCCTCACAATTGATTGCGCAACGTCAACTAATGCTTAAGGAATATAAGATCTCCTTATCTCGAGAAGAAAATCTGCAGTGCTGGGAGGCTGATACTAAAACTAACGGATTGTAAAAGAAAGTAAAAACTTCTTAACTGCACAAATTATAGTTAAACGACGAATAGAGATATTAAGATGTCTGATGTGTGGAGTACAACAAGGAAACTCAGAAATCGTTACTGGAACCCAGACCACGGAGAACTTGTTAGATTTTGAGCTTGAGAACTAGGTACTTGGCGAGGAAATTTATTGACCCTGAGAGACAGCACTCCGACTATAGATTAATCACCCTCGTACGGAAAAAAAATTCTTCCGCATAGCCGGCCGGGGTGGCCGAGCGGTTCTAGGCGCTACAGTCTGGAACCGCGCGACCGCTACGGTCGCAGGTTCGAATCCTGCCTCGGGCATGGATGTGTGTGGTGTTCTTAGGTTAGTTAGGTTTAAGTAGTTCTAAGTTCTAGGGGACTGATGACCTCAGCAGTTAAGTCCCATAGTGCTCAGAGCCATTTGAACCATTTTTTCTTCCGCATATAAGATCTACGTCGGAGTTGTGTCGTCTTTGACTTTTAATAGTGTGCATCATCTACCTTTGGATTCAAACAGAAACCTATATACACCCATTTGGAATTCCATTCCTGTATCAGTTTGTACAACCGGAATTCTCTATTGCTGTTTCATAAAAAATTACTTTAGCACAATTAGTTCAAGTTTCTGTGCGTACGTTAACCCTTACTGGACACACAATGTTCATGTTTATGCTGGTCATTCGTGATTTCAAGGTATTTCAGAAATACGAATTGTCTTTATTGTCCCAAAGCTGAAATACTCAAAGCAGTTTCGTCTACCCCCATATTTCCCATTTTTTACAGCAGAGGTGACAGTTATTCGAGAGACTCTAAAATCTGGTCTACCTGCGGGGATCCAGAACTTTCTGTAGCGTCACATCCCAAAAGCGTTCAGGAATATATTCAACAATGAATACACATAGGTGAAATGAATATTCAGGTGCTGGAAATTATGTTACAAATTAAGCGAGGAGGTACAAGAATGACATTTCTGTCAACACCAGGTCATTTGGGATTAGTTTACAATGACAAGGTCGCACAGATGGCGAATATCAGTGTAATGAATGTCATTTTACCATCCTCAGATTTCGGGTTACGGATATGGAAACCGGCCAAGGAAGAATGGGCCAAGTGTTTGGCACCTTTCAGTGTACCATAGAAGTCAATACTACACTGCTATATAAGCCTCAATTAGAAGCTACAGCTGGTTACAAATATTTCATGAGTCCAGCAAGATGATAAATGTACCAATCATAGTTCAACTCCTTCCAATGTACGTCGGATAGGTATCAAGTGTAGACCTTCAAGTGAATGTCAGAAGATAGAAGCGAGTGTTCTAAGCAGCTTGCTGTTTTTCTACAATTACCTCGCAAGACAGCGAAACCATTTGCTGCAAAATCTGCAAGGTGTCCTTGCCATTAAGTATTCCTGTTTCATTGGGTCATGAGATCCTCAAAATATCCTGCCCACTCCTCTCGAAGCATATACTCTGGATCCACATTTTATTTATTTTTTTCTATGTCGGGTAATTAACTGAACTTGTTGCACCTGTTTGTAGGTTATACTATAAACCACGCGTCTCTGTTCATCACTTGTTTCCGTTTTTGCAATCTCCCGGGTAAATTTGAGTATCTGACTGAAGAAAGCTATTTATCGCAGTGTTAGCATGGTTTTTGGAGAAACGAAGGTAAATCGAGGTTGTATGTGTGTGAAGCAAGGCAATTTTTTTTTGCTCGGAACAACAAACGTTTTCTCGATGTACAAGAAAGTGACTCATATTAAGCCTCCGAATTTTTATTCTGTTTCCAATATCGGTTGAGGTATTACACGTCATGAGTATTACTCGGTTGACTTTTCCGCTTCGCTGTCGCAAGTTGCAACACTCTGGAGCTACAGTGCTCTGAATTTTAGTGCGTAACGCGGCTGTGTATAATGTAACTACGTCGTTGCGTGAAAAACAGAATCTCAGAAAAAATGAAGCACGAATTTAAGGATTTCGGCCACACATGGTACGCAAACGAGCACTGCAACATATGCAACAAGCCATCGCTTTGTGTTCACTGTCGTCGATCACCCTCCATATAGTCCCGATTAGGCCCCACCAGTTTTCCATCTGTTTCCAAAACTTGATTACATTCGAGGATTTCACACTGATAGTAACGGACCGGTGCAAGCAGAGGTGAGAGTGTGGCTCCGTTGACAGAGTAAAATATTCTACAGTCACAGTGTCAACAAACAGGTGTATCGTTAGGGTTCAAATGGCTCTGAGCACAATGGGACTTAACATCTGATGTCATCAGTCCCCTATAACGTAGAACTACTTAAACCTAACTAACCTAAGGACAACACACACATCCATGCCCGAGGCAGGATTCGAACCGGCGACCGTAGCGGTCGCACGGTTCCAGACTGAAACGCCTAGAACCGCCTGGCCACACCGGCTGGCTGTCTCTTTAGGAGTAATACGTTCGTCACTTGAGAGACTGAAATAAGAAAGAGATATGTAGGCATGAAAAACACACATATCGAACGTTAATAACCTAAGTTTTATTTTAAAAATCTATGAGATTCAGATAACTGTACATTCACCAAGCAACGTATACGTTCACATTCAAATTAGAGAATGCAAGACGTAGAATACGGTGAGGAAGAAGAGGTGCAGTGTGATGACACAGGTGATGCATTTCGAACGATGAAATGCTCCGAGCCCTGAGCTATCAGTAAAGATGTTCAATAACATGAGTCGTATCCACCTGAGACATTGAATAGATTCCTGAAAAGTCGATTCGGGATGTGTATTGCCTGGATATAAGGGTCTTACGTTATGTAGGGCTCTAAATATATTTGTCTCACTGAAAAAAGTAACTGCTGTTTGAATTTCCGTAAAAAAAGCAGAATGCGCTATATACGCTGTGACTTCAGATAATAAGCTACAAATACTGTCCTACACTAAGCTCACTACGCAACAAGATCGATGCATTGTCAGAAGACAGTACGTGTCCTGAATCTCCTGCAGGCACGTCTCCGCCGCGGAACAGATTGTAACTGCTTCACAGTGGAAGAGTGAAATGACGCGGCGACTGGAAAGCTGCTCCAAAATTGAACTGCGCGTGAGCAAATCATCTAAATTGCGCACAGACTGACCGTGAATTCTGGCGGTATGTGGACGAAATGCAGTGTCCCTTCTACCCGTATTGAAATTCTGTCAGTTCAACCAACGCTGCACAGCGGTGGGTGACGCTGGTCGGAAAGGAAGGCATTCGATATCACATCGACCACAGACACCAATGTCCACGCCATGGGAAAACTGATTCAGTGCAATAACATGTTTCCGTCGATGAAGACATTCACATGACGGTTCTGCAATGGCTCCACGACCATAAGCAGATTTCCATCGTCGACTAATTGAACGACCTATAGGAGGCCCAGAGGGACGTTTACACAGTCTTGATGCCTAAGTTGAAAAATTGTCTGTTTCAATTTCAAGTGTAGGACTGCATTCAATAAAAGTTACTTGGCCTATCATGAATTTGTCTAACTTACTCTTTGAGGGTTGCCGGCACGAATAATTTAATCGTTCTATTTTCACATTTAATAATAAACTTACATTTTGCCGTACTGACACAAATGCATATACGTATTTCAGTAGTCAGTTTACAAATAAACTGCAGCAAAGTAATCCTCGGAAATATGTCATTACTAGCATGAAAGACGTATGTGGGTCCTGATATAGTGTATACTCATCGTATACTAATATTTTGGTGTATCACAAGAAATTTGTAATTTAGTGTTTCAGTCTTATTTTGCCCCAGAAGAAAACATTGACCACCACCAAAAAATTTTCACTCACAAAATCTAAGCTCAGGACTGAGGAGGATACAGAACTTCTTTTATGTAAACGTGGTAATAACCTGTTTATATGAAACTTGGTGTATTATCTGCGGTTACATAAAATGATAATATCCGTGTGTATCCTTCCCATTTTCTCCTGAATTGTGTTTGTTAAATTCTGTCCGTAGCTGATATGTTAAGAGTTCTTAGTTAAAAACATTGCTCCTGAATGAAAATATTGAAATGATTTGAAATCACTGTATCTACTACTAATATACTGCTTTCTCAGGCTATATTACTTTGTATTTGTACCTGTCTTTTTGCAGCATGACTCAATAATCCCAAGCCAAATAGTATTAGTAACAAAACTCTTACAAACTAAAGCCGTAGTGGGTGTTGCCTGTTCTGCACTTTCCAAAAATTCTATACGCTGGTCTGCATTCGTTGTCTGCACCGAAATGTTGTCTTCATGTAGAGTGGCTCACGTGAGCAGAGCTAAAACTCGTAGGGAGTCATTTAGGGTCGGAAGGTGGCTGATCAGAAACTTTCCACCGAAAACGCAGCAGGAGCATCTTCATTGCCCCCAAAGTGTATGGCAAGAAATGGCATGAAGAAGGAAATATATGACAGTTACATTACGTGACCTGCACGTAACAGGGCGAAATCTCCCGGCAGGCACTTCTATTTGGCGTGGGACACTATTCTGCAGGCGGTTTTACTTGCACTCTCTGCTCTCAGAACTGGAAAGAGTGACATGATGTGTTCGCCTTACATAGCCCGGACACTGCCCGAGACATCTGTGCAAAGGTTTCAACGGATTTTCACTGTGGTACAGACTTAGCGACATAGCAACTCTATACAAAGATTAGCGTTCGTATCAGAGGACTACCAGGAACCTGCTGAGATCAAAGACGCCAAAAGAGGAAGGCATAAGGTTTCGCAAATGTGTCTATTCTCTAACGGCCCACCAAACTTCTTAATCAGCTATAACGTATTTTTTTGATTTTGGACGAATAGGAAGAAAAAGATATCTTGGTGGAAAGGTTAACGTGCTAGAGTTTCCTACGATTCTAACTGTCCTCAGATGGAATTTATTTCATTTCCTTAATTGTACTGACAGATTTTCGGGAGGGGATTAGACAGCAAGGTCATCGGTCCCAGAGGGATAGGGAAGGATGGGGAAGGATGTCTTCCGTGCCTTTTCAATCGAACTATCCCGCCATTTGACTGAAGGGATTTAGGGAAATCACGGGAAACCAAGATCAGGATGGCCAGACGGGTGTTTGAACCGTCGTCCTCCCGAGTGCGAGTCCAGTGTGCTAACCACTGCTCCACCTCGTTCGATATTACTTTATGTCACTTCAGGCGGATGCCAGAATGGTACACCTGAGAAAGATATGATCCATTTTGTAACACATCTTTGTCCGATCCGAACGCCACCGATATGTCAAAGTAATGGTTTCGTTTCTACTACCTTGTGATTCACTGCATAGGCTGGAGTTCCAGCAAGCTCTGGATATCCTTTTAATTTGGTGGCAAATTTTAAGATGCTTAATGGCGTCGTGGTAATCAGGTCTGCATCGTCGTAAATCGTATCAGGAGCTCACCAAAAATCACTCACTATTTCAATAGGAAGTGTAGACTGTAGAATGTTACTGACACCCCATACAATAAATAGTTCACACTGAACATCTATTTCCACAAGTCTTTTTAGAGTCTATAATGTCTCCCTTGCTAGCGAACGTATTCCAATATAAACACCACTAAACACTCACCTTCACTACATTATCCACAAATTTCCGTAAATATTTCAACAATTGGAAAAATTGCTGGTAGTTGCGTTTCCTGTGGGTCGTTGCGTTGTCAAAGTAGTGCTGAGCATAAAATGCAGCGGTAGCAGAAGGTTGAAATACGGTAATGTTGCCGCGCGTTTCTTATGACAATAGATGTTTTAATAAATAGGCGCAACAGACTTCGGCACCTTTAAGTAATTATATTCCATGTATACCTCTTTGGTGATTGACATTGTGTTGCGTCCTAATAAAAGACTAAAGATCGATTTAATTTCATCCACATTTCGCAGCTTCAAACATTTCTGTATTCAGTACACTGAAAGTATGAATCAAAAAACGCCTTCAGTCACAACTTCTTGTGTTTTATAACTTAAACTCTTGTGGTTTATAAAATAACAAAAGTTGTGACTGAAGGCGCTTTTCAAATCACACATGCAGTGTTTCAGGAACATGCAAATAAAATTTTGAAAATGTAAATTATCTTCTTATTCATAGTACTTAGCTAGAAAATGCTATCAAGGGAAGGAAGACTATGATGTACTGCAGACGCAACATAGTACCGACGTGCGTCGTACTGGAACTTGATTTTCCATAGGCTAGTAAACATATTTAACTTATTTTACTAAGCAAGGAAACCTGTATAAAATATTTCTAAACACTTCATTTAAATGAGATGTTATTGCTAAGCTGATCATGACATTCAGTATGAACGTAGTTACTGCAAAACGTTGCAGTTCCGTCTTCCACAACACATGGTTGTAAATAGTGAAAAAACAAAATTTTTATATTGTGTCGGAAGAGTGATAATGATTTAAAGCTGGAATATCCTTTACTGTCCACTCACTCCCATCTTCTTGTGGACACAGTTTTGTGCTTAATGAAAAAAGCTTAATTTGGATGCTCGTTTTACTACAGTAGAGCTACATTCACCTTCATGTTATTCCAGAAATTTTGGATCGCATCCAGTCAATCGTGGTTCTCAAAAAGTTTCATTTGGTTGAGCCCAGGCATAAGGAAATCTATTTGCATAGCGCACACAACCAAAAAATTTAACTATGATGGCGGAGAATTGCGGATGATCCATCTAAAAGACTTATTTCCGTTTGACAAAAATTCACTACTGTTGAGAGCAACATGAGCACACCAGAGACGGAGACACAAGAGTTAAAATTTGGCAGTTTGTATTCCTAATTACTTCACATACGCTGTGGACTGACGAAACTAGCTTTTCCTGAATTAGCTCCAATAGCATACGTTGTTCACGTCGGCAGTTCGGAGGAACCCAAAAGGCCCATGCTTAGCCTGGCTTAAGTGTTAATTCTCTGGAGACGTGTGAATTCATGGCAGACTCCCTTAAATAATTGAAATCTTGTATTCGGTCTTTCGGTTGACCATACTGGTACAGAACTGGTAGAGCGTAAATAGAAAACCAGTGTAATGAGTTCGATTTTCAGAAAATCTTTCACCACGAATGATCGTTATACGGTTCTTCCTTTCAGTTATTCTACAGACGCCGAAGTGGTAGTTTCGAGACAATTTACAACGAAAAAGAAAAATCAACTAAAATCGCTCACCGCAGGAAGCACATCGGCACCAGATGTATAATGGGACATTCTATAGAGATTATTCGAGGAACTTGCGACCCTACAAGTACTACTTTATCGTAGCTCGCCGGAGCAGCTGAGGTTGCCAATGGACTGGAAACGAAGCGCAGGATAGTCCCGTTTTCGAGAAGGGTTGTTGGATAGATGCACATAAATATATCCCCTTATTGCCACAACAATCTGTTGTAGAATATGGAACATGTTTTATATCCACGAATTATGAATCTTTTCGAAAGAAAATTCAAAAAGCGCCTTCTGAAAACACAGATCTTGATCAATTTTGTGGTTAAGGTCGAAAGTTCCTCGAGGCTATACGGAGGCGAATCTGTTGTCTACAAGACAGTTGCAGTGCATAAAGACGGTAAGCGAAATGAAGAAGTTTTTACGGAGAATCGATTAGTAGCACAAGAATAGGTAGGACACTAACACTCCAAATAATTGTAACATATTGTGTGTAAACAGTTAAAGAAGTCCATTATTTTTTTTATTAAGATGTTGGCGATAAATCAACGGAATCTCAAACAACCAGAAAATACCTGCGATTAACAATCCGTAGCGACCTGAAGTCGAATGATGACTTAAATCAATTTAGGAAAAGCGGATGCCAAGCTGAGATTCACTAGAATAGTCCTGAGGTAATGTAATTCATCCACAAAAACAGGTACAAAAATCTCGTTCGACCGATTAGTCTGATGTAATAGAGGAGTAGGAAGTGATACAACGGAGATAGATATGTGTCATCATGGGATTGTTTTGTTGGATCGAGAGTGTTATAGAACTGCTCAACTCCATTGGCAGACGCTACAGAATTTGTTACGCACCACGAAGAAGCTACTATTGAAATTCCGAGAGATTATTTTGCGATAAGAATCAGGCAGCGTATTATCTCCTCCCTTATTGCTCTCGCGAAATGGCAATGACGAGAAACTGAGAGAAACTGCAGCCCTTATTACGCGACCTCCTCAAGCATCTCTCCTGAATACAACAGGAAAGGCGAGAAGACAAAGGCACCCTTCGTAACACGTCGTAAGGTGGATTGCGGAGTATAGATTTATACATGCAGTGATACACAATTGACACTGGAGACTGCGATTCCACACACCAGGGACTCTGGAAATATCTGTTAACAATCTAATAAATTACTCTGATTCAAGCTTTATATTATTTTGATTATGACCACAGCGTTCAGCAGTAGCGGTTTTATAGTTGAAGTACACAGTAGGGGGTTTCTGCATGGACGTTGATGATGGCTGAGATAAATGATTATTGGTCACTTACCTCCACTGGCTTCATGGCTGTCTAACTCTGATATCTGCCTGTCTTCAACAATTAAACTTGTCTCGGTGGTGACCTAAACTCCTTCTACGAAAGATATGTAGCACACCTAAGTTTTCACCAAATTCGCTTCCTGCAAACTTCGATACACACTCGAATAGATTCGACTTACCAGGCAGACAATTGCTTGGCAACGCACGCACCACGTCCAGCGATGTTTCATTGTTATGAGCCTCGCGTGGGAACAGTGCTAAAGAGTTACCATAGCTTGTGACTCTAAAACCTGTTATTCAGGCTGTACGTAATTTGTTTATCCCTGTCGTGGTTATCAATTACAACTTCATCATACGAAAAGAAAATAACATGAACAGTTTATTTCTTCATGACCGAAAATCCTGAACGTAATTTAAAGTTCGTCCGAATGAGCAAAATAAATGGATAACAGAGGCAATTCCCATACTTTTCACGTTTACTTCGACTAGAACGACCCCTCTCTGTATTTTACTGTGATCAGGTCGGAACGTATGCTTATTGTGATATTTTGGCAACAATGAGCACGAAATGTTACTGCTTGAGGCATTGCCCGCTAAATTTGTAAGTCTATGCACCGAAGCAAAGAGACATTCTACCGTTCGTTGCAGTGTATGGAAATTTATATCTGGTTTTGGAAAAACTACCCTCAATGAATGGAGCGAGTTTCAATAACGACAGATTGTGATACGTAAATGTCATGTAACGAAGAGTGAACGAACTAACTAAGGAGTACTGTATGCAGTTGTTTCTAGACAAGAGTGTCTGCCATGTTTTGGGCTTGTGAAGTAGTTAACAGCAGAGCTCCGTCTGAAATACCATTCTCAGAAAATACAGTGTAAACATACGACTGAAGGTTTCAAATGCGAAACGTGTGCCAATACGAAAATGCTACAGATGCGTGGTTTACGTGCCCCTATCTTGTACAGTGCAGTGCGTAAAAGGTACGGAAAACGTGCGGACGAAAGAAGGAAAGAAGACTGAAAGAGGGTGAGATCGGAGTATCTGAACCAACAAGGACTTTTCATATTAAGGGAAAATGAATGTACCAGGGCGAAATGTGCAGAATATGTTTGATATCAGAAGTTATGCCTGTACCAAAAAGTTAACAGTAAACAAGAAGAGACAGGACGCTTTTAACTCTATGACTGAAGAGCTATAGAATAATCGAACTTAATCGCATGAAGTTTATCTTAGTAATATATCCAAAACATATAATGAACCACGTTCATAATTCGCAAATACCGATTCAAAAGACAGAAATATGTGTAGGAAATTTCTCCGATTATCAATGTCGTAATTGTTATGGTATGTGGTTATTCCCCGCCGCTTTCTAGTCGCGTATCACGTTGTTGGTCAATATTTTCCATATTCAGTGACGTAGTTGTCATTTCAGGTCATGAATATTTTCAATCGCGTAAATTTTATCAGTCATCGGAGTTCGGTGTGAACAGATATTATCACAAATCAGAAGCAACTGTGCAGCATTTATGGTCAACCATACAAAAGGAAACATTGTGCTTGTGGGTGCGTTATCTGAAATCTGCAGGCACCTCCAGTCATCAGCTTCCCTCTTGTGACTGAACACTCTCTTGCGGCTAACCGAGAACGATGTACAGCCACGGAGGATAAAGCCTTCCCCTACCAGGTCCTAATCAAGACCGGCCCTGTAGTTTCACATCAACATCGACGAATAGCAAATCTCTCATGGTCATATATCAATCGTCTGTAAGGGAGGCAATAAAATCCTGAACGAATTAGCAATAATTGGCCAAAGAAGTTTTCAGCTTTCACTAAGACCAGTAAGAACATACCGCAGTGTAATCTTAATCGCTATTGTGGGCTAAATGTCGAGCGTTTGGTCTCATAGAGCCAAAAAGGTTAGGACAGCAAAGGCTCTACGTCGAGACCGTACAAGTGTACTACTGCACCTGACAAGCGTGTGTAGATCAGCACCGTCTGAGGCGCAGCTCGTGATGTTAGACTTGCTGCTCCTAGACGTAGCAGTAAGACAGGTCCTCAACATTGGCTCAAAAAGGCGAACATGGTAAGCGAAAGAAGATACTGGGTGTAAAAGCCACATCGAATAAGCATATAAAGGATGCATTGATAGAGAATGACAAGCAATGTAGGACAGGACAGAAACAGGGAGAACTTACCAGTACCTGCCTAACATGAAACGAAGGACCGGGGTGTCACTCTTCCTTTCGACTAAAGAGGCTGTACACTACCAGCAATGTCGTCTTGCACACGTAACCACTCACTCAAAGATCGAAAGAACGACAACGCTCCACAAACTCAATAAGATTTTAATGTGGAGCAATCAGCACCTGGGTAGCATCGTCTAAGAATGTACCACACACTACATGCTACAGATAACTAAAGCATCGTTTTTGGTAATACAACAGCCTGTAAGATAATATAGAACGTGTGGCATCAGTTGAGCTCAACTGAAGCTAAAATATCAATTTATGAACTTCAAGCCTACGTGGCAGAGAGTCAACGAAGAAAAGGCCACACATCATGAAAACCAGGCGTACCACTCCTGGAGATTCACCAACGACATCTTTCCGGTAATAGTGAGGAGATGAGCCTCGAGGAGTACTGTGGAAGACTTCCTGAGACCCTACCTGCTACATTCCAACTTCCACGCATTTGGAGGCACAGTATCGCAGCCCCTGTGAATCCTGAGTTGTAACCTAATGTACCATGGGCAAATAAGGAATCTAACATGGTTCTGACACCAAGTATGCAGTAGCGTAGTCTGCAAACATATATTACCAACTTCGTGGCCCAACAATGCAGTCCAGTGTAACAGACAATTAGAATATGCCTTCTCAATTCCGAATGGACATATATGTGTGTAGGAGGTGGCCATATGGTAGTGCATAAACTTTTTTACTCTTTTTTTTAATTTTTCTGTTTATGAAGATATTTTAAGTCAATTTTCCCCTTTAACACCATAATGCTTATTTACATTATCACATTTGCAACTTCACTCCTGGAAATTGAAATAAGAACACAGTGAATTCATTGTCCCAGGAAGGGGAAACTTTATTGACACATTCCTGGGGTCAGATACATCACATGATCACACTGACAGAACCACAGGCACATAGACACAGGCAACAGAGCATGCACAATGTCGGCACTAGTACAGTGTATATCCACCTTTCGCAGCAATGCAGGCTGCTATTCTCCCATGGAGACGATCGTAGAGATGCTGGATGTAGTCCGGTGGAACGGCTTGCCATGCCATTTCCACCTGGCGCCTCAGTTGGACCAGCGTTCGTGCTGGACGTGCAAACATGCTCAATGGGGGACAGATCCGGAGATCTTGCTGGCCAGGATAGTTGACTTACACCTTCTAGAGCACGTTGGGTGGCACGGGATACATGCGGACGTGCATTGTCCTGTTGGAACAGCAAGTTCCCTTGCCGGTCTAGGAATGGTAGAACGATGGGTTCGATGACGGTTTGGATGTACCGTGCACTATTCAGTGTCCCCTCGACGATCACCAGTGGTGTACGGCCAGTGTAGGAGATCGCTCCCCACACCATGATGCCGGGTGTTGGCCCTGTGTGCCTCGGTCGTATGCAGTCCTAATTGTGGCGCTCACCTGCACGGCGCCAAACACGCATACGATCATCATTGGCACCAAGGCAGAAGCGACTCTCATCGCTGAAGACGACACGTCTCCATTCGTCCCTCCATTCACGCCTGTCGCGACACCACTGGAGGCGGGCTGCACGATGTTGGGGCGTGAGCGGAAGACGGCCTAACGGTGTGCGGGACCGTAGCCCAGCTTCATGGAGACGGTTGCGAATGGTCCTCGCCGATACCCCAGGAGCAACAGTGTCCCTAAAATGCTGGGAAGTGGCGGTGCGGTCCCCTACGGCACTGCGTAGGATCCTACGGTCTTGGCGTGCATCCGTGCGTCGCTGCGGTCCGGTCCCAGGTCGACGGGCACGTGCACCTTCCGCCGACCACTGGCGACAACATCGATGTACTGTGGAGACCTCACGCCCCACGTGTTGAGCAATTCGGCGGTACGTCCACCCGGTCTCCCGCATGCCCACTATACGCCCTCGCTCAAAGTCCGTCAACTGCACATACGGTTCACGTCCACGCTGTCGCGGCATGCTACCAGTGTTAAAGACTGCGATGGAGCTCCGTATGCCACGGCAAACTGGCTGACACTGACGGCGGCGGTGCACAAATGCTGCGCAGCTAGCGCCACTCGACGGCCAACACCGCGGTTCCTGGTGTGTCCGCTGTGCCATGCGTGTGATCATTGCTTGTACAGCCCTCTCGCAGTGTCCGGAGCAAGTATGGTGGGTCTGACACACCGGTGTCAATGTGTTCTTTTTTCCATATCCAGGAGTGTATATTAGTATATTAGGCGCTAAAGTCAAGCCAAATCATGTGCTACGTATAGTCCGATCATATCTCTAGATAACAGACCTATGGAGTATATTAAATAAATAAACACACCTCTGACCAATATGTGCCTATTAAAGGCAGCATGGGTCACTTCCCCACGAGACCCACATGAAACGACAACATATTTGAAAAATGAATAGAGATTCATCTGTGAAGAAGACAGTTCTTCGTCGTAAGAGCCTGCGTCCAACATTCCATGAATACGTCACGCACTGAGGGCCGTCTGGTCAGTGATACACGGCGGTACAGGACAGCCACTCAGTCATGGTTAAGCTCCACGGCCAGCTGTCTTGCGGACATACTTGTCATCCGTTGTGGCGTTAAGCCTAGATATTGCCCCTGTTTTGGGGTCGTTGCTACAGATCTGTTTTGTCATATTCCTTGGGTCTCATAACGGTCGCCGAAGTTCTCAAATGACACTCGGTGGTACCTTCGACTTTGCTGAAGTTTATGCCACTGGCTCATTCGTAGTGAACCTTGCGAGAATTATGAGACAGAGAGGAGAGTTGAGCTGCAATTTTCAGGACACTTAATGTTCGTAGTGAATTTTCTCGTTACATTCGAGGGACATGCACACGCGAAGTCTGGAATTCTCCTTTGCAGCCCTGATGCCACAGTTGCGATTTAGGTCAAAATCTTTATTGCCGTTATAGAGACTGCTCAGATTTCCTTGTTACTTTTCTTTTACATCGCGTCGATCCTCTCGACATTAGTGTCTTAGATAGGCGGATTGTTAACACAGGCTGCCTCAGCTTTGGATAGCGAAAACCAACAACGCAAACTGTTGTTCTTGCAAACATAGACATTAAATGAGCTTTTTTAGGTTACAGAACTCCTCCATTGGGATCAAAGACGATTTGCCGGTTAAATCGGCCACAGTGACCTCAGGGAAACTTGGTCCTCGCCGATCGGAGAAAGAAAGAGGTTAATAAATTTTAGTTAACTGCAGGAGCATCCAAGGAAAGGTCCCACAATTAATATCGCTTACTGAAGACTATATTGCTTAGATAGAGTTGGGAACAGAAAGGCGGTTGGAATCAGACGTCAATGACAACGAAACCCTAAGTTCAGATTGGAATGTTTATCGTAAGGATAGGTTAGTCGCCAATGGTGACGTTTATTGCAGTAAAAAATTCGATAAAATGTAACGAGGTTATCACGGATTCCGAATGTGAATTAATATGGGTGAAAATGAGTAAGAAAAAACGGTCAATAATGGTGATCAGATGCTTCTATAGACCACCTGTGTCAGGATATGTAGTTGCAGAGCACTTCAGACAGTACTTGCAGAATATCATTAGTAATTTTCCTGATTATGCCGTTTTAATAGGGGGCGACTTCAACTTACAAGGTATAGATTGGGAATATTATGCCATCAAAACTGGTGCCAGAGAGAGGGATTCGTGTGGCATTGTTCTGGATGTCTTGTCGGAAAATTGCCTTGAATAGATAGAGAACCACCTTGTGAGAGTAATGTCTTAGACCGACTGGCTACAAACAGACCTCGACTCATCTAACTTAGAAGAATGTGTCAGTAGTCATAAAGCTGTGACAGCGTTTATGAGGAGGGTTCCTACAAGGAATGTTAAGAATGGTAGAAAGATGTATTTTCTCAGCAAGGGTGACAGGATAGAAATTTCAGGATATCTCAGCACTCACAACGAAATATTCGGTGATGAGGATGAAGATGTGGAGAAGAAATGGAAAAAATGCAAAGACTTCGTTAATATGCCCTTAAGAAGTGTGTTCCAATTAAATTTTAAGGCATGGGAAAGATCCACCATGGTTTAATAGGCGTGTTAGAATAGAGCTGCGGAATCAAAGATCACTTCATCTCAGTTTCAAAAGAAGTAAAAAACTAGCTGACAAACAAAAGGTGAACGAAGCGAAAATGAGCATAAGGAGAGCAGTGATAGAAATGTTCTGTGATTTTGAAACCAAGACGTTGTCAACCGACCCGAGTAAAAACCTCATGAGATTTTGATCGTATCTAAAATCAGTAAGTGGGCCAAATCATCTTTCATTCTCTCAGCGACCACACCGGCACCGAAACGGAAGGTACAGAGAGAAGGCCGAAATACTGAATTCTGTTTTCTGAAGTTGTTTCACCGAGTAACACTAGACCTCCTTTCAATCATCGTATGAACGTTGAAATGGCAGATATTGAGATAACCAATCGCGGAACTGAAAATCAGGTACAATCGCTTAGAAGTGGAAAGGCGTCAGGACCAGATGAGATACCTATAAGATCATATAAAGATTATTGGAAAGAACTTGCTCCCCACCTAGCAGTAAATTATCGTAGATCGCTTGAGCAACGAAAGGTATCCAACGACTGGAAAAAGTGCACTTCGTTATCGTTTTTAGGAAATGCCGCAGGACAGATCCGCACATTTATACTTACATCATTGACGCCAGTTTGCTGTATAATTATGGATCATGTTTTATGCTCAAGTATTATGACATTTTTGAAAAGTGAAAATCTCCTTTATAAAAATCGACATGGGTTCTGCAAACAGAGATCTTGCGAAACTAAGCTCGCTCTATTCCTCCATGAGATCCACAGCGTAATGGACAAATGCATTCACGTTGATGCCATGTTCCTTGATTTCCGTAAGGCATTTGACATCGTCACTCATTGCCGTTTAGTAAAAAAATACGAGCTTACGGAGAATCGGACCAGACTTGCGATTATATTCTAGACTTTAATGCAGAAAGAACTCAAGACGTCGCTCTTAACTGAACAAAATCGACAGATGAAAAGGTAATATCCGGACTATCATAGAGGAATGTGATAATACCGTTGCTGTTTGTAATATGTATATAAGTGATCTAATAGAAATGGTCGGATGCTCTTTAAGGATATTCGCAGATGATGCAGTTGTCTATACCAAAGCAGCAACGCCAGAAGTAAGTAAGAATTTTCAGGACGACCAGCAAAGAACTGATGATTGGTGCAGGCTCTGGCAGTTGATCCTGAACGTAAATAAATGTAACATATCGTGCATACATAGGAAAAGAATACCACTGTTGTATAGCTACACTATTGATGACAAACAGCTAGAGACAGCGTCTGGCGTAAAACATCCATGCGTAACTATCGAGAGCGACCTTAAGTGGAATGACCACATGAAACAGATAGTGAGAAAAGCAGACACCAGACTCAGTTTCATCGGGGGAATCTTAAGGAAATGTTACTTATCCACGAAAGAAGTGGCTCATAAGGCGCTTGTTCGCCCGATTCTTGATTACTGTCCATCTATCTGGGATCCCTATCAGGAAAGACTGGTATAGGAGATAGAGAAGATCCAACGAAGAGCGGCGCGCTTCGCCACGGGATCGTTTAGTTGGTGAGATAGCGTTACGGAGATGATGAACAAACTCCACTGGCAGAAGTTACAAGAGAGGTTTGTGCATCAGGGAGAGATTTACTATTGAAATTTCGGGACAGCCCTTTTCAGGAGGAGTCGGACAACGTATTACTTCCCTCCAAATACAACTCGCATGTTGACGACGAACTGATAATTCAAGAAATTAGAGCGAATACGGAGCCTTACCGACAATCATTCCTGCCACGCACTATTCGCGAGTGGAACAGGGTTGGAGGGATCAGATAATGGTACCGAAAGTACCCTCCGCTATTAGGTGGCTTGTGGAGTATGATGTAGATGAGGCCGAGCAAATAAGTGAAACAACTGGTAGTCATAAGCCGCCCAAAAATGTGGGATCTTTTTCACGCGAAGTAAAAGTAAAACTACCAATATTAAAAAATGGTTCAAATGGCTCTAAGCACTACGGGACTTAAGATCTGAGCCGGCCGCTGTGGCCGAGCGGTTCTAGGCGCTTCAGTCCGGAACCGCGCTGCTGCTACGGTCGGAGGTTCGAATCTTGCCTCGGACATGGATGTGAGTGATGTCCTTAGGTTATTTAGGTTTACGTAGTTCTAGGTCCTAGGGGACTGATGACCTCAGATGTTAAGTCCGATAGTATTCAGAGCCATTTGAACCATTTGAACTCAACATCTGAGGTCATCAGTCCCTAGAACTACTTAAACCTAACTAACCTAAGGACATCACACACATCCATGCCCGAGGCAGGATTCGAACTTGCGAGGGTAGCAACAGTGTGGTTCCAAACTAAAGCGCCCAGAACTTCTCGGCCACAACGACCTACCAGCAATAATAGTTCTAATCTTAACAGAAGTCGTCGCACTGCAGTCCGCTAATGACTACACCACTAAAAATGATTTGCAAACTATAGAAGCGAAAGTCATTTTACTCGAGCTTAATTCTGGTCAGGAAGTTTGTAACTTGCGCATGGGGCACACAATACTCCTTAAAGCCTGTACTATGGTAAGTGAACGGGCTTCACCTTATGAGAAAGGATTTTCGTATAGATATCGACCGCGTGTACCTGAATGGTGGCAAATCAGACTTACACCCACTCGGTAATACCAACAATCCGTCAAGCAAGTTCGAAATGCAATTACACGTCAGTATGGACAAAAAGCAACGCTGCAGATGCTACCAATTTAATAATAATACGGTCGCCAGCCTAATTAGGCATTAACTGGGTTTCTTCCCTGTGAAAGTTGGTGTATATTCATGCAAAACAACACGTAGTAACACTGCATAATATAGTAAAATCTTAGAACCAGAAAATCTATTGAACTGATAGTTTCACGTTATGTACTAATATGCAAAAAACCATGAATGCATAACACTACACTGTAATGTATACTACAAAACTTCGTACTGTCTATTGATCTGATTAAAATCGGGCATAGGTTACGCTAGAAATAGCACTTTCGAGCCACACTCAAAATGTCAATTTTAATAAAGATAAAACACTGATAAATTTTGGCTTTTATATTGACTTTAACTTTTGCTGGTCAGACCAATGTAGAACACTTCAGAATTCAAATGAATAAAAGGGGGGGTGGGGACTCTGAAACTGTATAAAAAAAGAATTGATTACTGAAATTATAATGCGTTCAAGATTTCCAGCATATGAGTTACTACTCTTTTTTTTTCTTATTTACTGTTCATTTAAATACCTTTATATCCGTCTCGAAATAATTAAACTTCATTACTATATCAACATTAAAGTTATCTTTCAACTTCGTTAGACCTTCGTTATACATTTACTGGTTCATTAACAAAACAGTTCTTTAAACACCATTCTAACATAACTAGGTCTGCAAGTAATTATTATTAACACAAAATTTAACATTTCATTGCGGGACACACGGATTGCACAACATTTGGAAAGGACCCTGTCTAGGTTAGTTGTGAGGATAATTAAATGAGGGGAAAGTTCTCGTAAAATTTAGGTTGTGGACTCTATGGTCCATACGAATACAGTACTAAAAGTTTCAACCTGATTGTATCGATGCGGCGGTTGGCGAGCGGCGAGATGGCGAGGCACAGAGCACACGTACAACCATAGCTATGGCTCTTGACGTATCGGCACTTTAATTCTTCTTAGCGTCGCAATACTTTTCCATTTAGTGCCTATGGAATTTAGCCATGCTGTGAGGGCGTTGGAACAGCATACCCGAGTCTCAGTGAAACTACGTCTTCCAGGAGAGCCTCCTCGCTCCAGAAGGTGTTTCTCAAACCAATGCCAAACTTCAACTACTACTGCTGAGCCCGTTGTGCAGTGCAGTGCCCGCGTGCATTTCCCCGCGCTCGCCTGCCATCCACCTTTTACCGCTCCCTTACAGACAGGGTATTCATCCGAGGTTTTGCATTCTACATATCCTAACATATTGCCTACGTATGGACCAGACGCACTATTACAATTTTAAATATCTTACAACAGTTTCAACATTTGTTACATTTCAATTCTATTACAATATTGCTTGACATTTGACATAAACATTAATATTCACATTGAAACTTGTTTACTGTTTTCTTAACACAATGACATGAAACAAAAAACAAATGAAATCAGAACATCAATTACACTAGTTTATCGAAAAATCAGATGGAAAAAAAATTTACTTATATGTACAATAGTACAACGTCGTTGTTGTTACAAGTTTCATACCGATATCAAGACAGTCGGAAGAAAGTCATGTGCAAACAGCACAGGCAAGTTGCTAGGAGATGATGAAAAAGAACTGAATTATCAAATGAGGACACGTCACCGAAGACATTACGACAACATTTGTCGTTATTCATGGCGAGGCATCGTCAGAAGTAGCGTAAAATTTGCTTTAGAGGATGTTAGGGAGAGTGCTGAGGCATCATGGAGGACGGATCACGTCGAGTTAGCAATATGGAGCACCTACAACGACGGCGTACCACGCATCTAACGAAGCAAGTGGCGACTTCTATTATTTTGTTTGCCCCTTTTCCTGGTTCATTATTTATATTCCTGGGATATATTGTGCTCTTGACTAAATTGTAGTCATTGCGAAGAAACATTCGGCCGCTGAGGTTATCGATAAACTTAGGGATCAGGTAGATAAGTTACAGATAGAGGTAAATAAGCCCAAAGCCGTGGAGAGGGAGAGGTCACATCCCAACTTACTCATCCTGGATGTCACTGCTGCGGGATTGGTTATCTTATTTTCAGGGAAACAGGAGGAAGATGTATTTGTCTTTTTTGGCAATTTGGCCGACAGCCACCAAATTATGGGGATGGAATAAGGAGCATTTATTGTGTGTTGCTAGAGGACATGTTGTGACCGGCCGGTGTGGCCGTGTGGTTCTAGGCGCTTCAGTCTGGAACCGCGTGACCGCTACGGTCGCAGGTTCGAATCCTGCTTCGGGCATGGATGTGTGTGATGTCCTTAGGTTAGTTAGGTTTAAGTAGTTCTAAGTTCTAGGGGACTGATGACCACAGATGTTAAGTCCCATAGTGCTCAGAGCTATTTGAACCATTTTTGACATGTTGTGTGTAACGAGAATCTGAGGGAGGCTGAAACATTTTAGGAGCTTCAGGAAGAGTTAATAGAGAGTTATAGAAAGCATAAAACGGCAAGATATTGTCGGGGTTTCCGTGCTAGGGTTTCCGTAAGCAGAACGGATCGATTTTGTTTTGCCGGCCCTTTTCGTAACATCAATACAAGGCACCTATGAGCTCTCGGATGATGATAGAGCTAAATCGCTAATTTTGCTGGAACCATAGCAGAGGGCTCTTGACGCATTTGTTAGAGGACAACAACCCGAAATGTCAAACTATTTTATATTCCGGGCAACAGTAACTGTTGAAAGGCATGAAGTTAGGAAGAACTCCGCTCACATCTGGTAAAATTATTGTTTATTAAAACACGACTGGCTTTGCGGTTTTAAGCAGCATTACCAGGTGAAACTACATGGCAAAAAGCAAAGTACGGTGCCACCACATCCTACTAATTTCGCTATAAAAAATAGGAAACAGCTTATGAACAATTTGCAGGATGAAATCTTAGCGCCAACCACACGTGTGATGACATGTGACGTCCATAACATATATGCTAATATACCTCTTGTTAAGGTGCAAAGTGTTATCACGAAGAATATGAGTAAATTTTCTGAGAGACCATCTGAAAATATGAAAGAAATACTGCCTTTATTAATAATTGTCCTATCTTTTAATTATTTTAAATAGGGGATGATTTTTATTCCCAGCAAGAAGACATAGCCTTGGGTTCTTCTCTTGCCTAATGCATAGCCAATATTTTTATGATCAACTTGGAGCAAGAATTTATGGCAATATTACCTCATAATGCTAGAAGATTTTTCTTGTGGAATAGATAGGTTGACGATGTCTTCGTATTATATGATGGTAATAATGTTGAAAATGACCAGTTTCTTAGGGATCTAAATAGTTTGAACCAAAAGGTACAGTTCACTGGGCAGTGAGCTGCGAATAACACTTTACCGGTTTTGGATCTCCAGGGTACCGTAAAAAATGGAAATGTAGGCTTCGATATCTGCCGAAAACTAATCACGACAGATCTTGTCATACACAGGCAGTCATGTCTCCCAATGAAATGTAAATCCGCAGCATTCGGCAGTCATGTCACCCAATGAAATCTAAATCCGCAGCATTCCGAGCCACGTTAAACCGTATGTGTGAATTGCCCCTTACCACACAAGCTCAAGTGGCTGAGTATGATATACAGTACATAGAATATCAAAACGCTTATAAACCAGAATTTATTAGCACAATTAATAGAAATGTACTCAGAAATATATATCTTCCTTCCAGTAGCAGGTAACAGGCAAAATTTATAACCCGTAGACCAGTCGAGCAAACAAATGAAGGCTCTATTTTTTTTAGTATACCATATCTGCGTGCAATATCCAAAAATATATTGGCAGCCGTATGAGATCCAAAAACTTTATTCCAGTGTAATTTACATTTTCACATGTAGGCAGAATATTCACGCACAAGGAAAAAGCTGGGGTGAATAAATGCACTGAAGCCGATGTATACGGCATTACATGCAACGATTGCCCTACGAAATATTATTTCGAATTAGATTTCAGGAAGACCTTGACTAAAATAATCCCCGCTCTGCGTTAACAGGGCACTTACGCGAAGAGGGGAACCGCATCACAAGCCCTTTAGAAAATTTAAAACTGCTTCACAAAAAACAAAAAACCCATATTTTTAATATATTGAAGGAAGTCGAAACTTTTAGACTTAAAAAAGAAAACACACAGTGCACGTTGAATAACCAGTTAGAATTAAAGCACCCTAGCATTCTTACTAATTTTGATTGTTTGTATGATTACGTACTAGCATGTAAAAAAATTCTGTACTGTTCTCGCTTGTAAAGATAGCGACTCAGTCATAAGTATACTAGTCATAGATATATGGCCTCACACTGTCCGCCATCCAGCCATTCTCTGTCGCTCTTGCGGGCGCTTTTGCCTTGCTCTGCAATGAGCTGCCCGGCTGTCTTACTGGTAAGACGGATCTGATTCTTTCCCCATTGTAATTTGCTTGTGCCGCGACTTATCATGTTAGCAGTGGCAATTCTTTATCGCCAATCCAAAGTCTTTTTCTAAAAAAAATATCGTCCGCTCACTATAAAATATTTTCTTTTGTTCTGTTTAGATGCAGGCAGATTCTAAAGAATGATGCAGCGCCGGGTAGCCGCGCGATCTAGGGCGTCTTGTCACAGGCCGCGCGGCTTCTCCCGTCGGAGGTTCGAGTCCTACCTCGGGCATGGGTGTGTGCGTCGTCCTTAGCGTACGTTATTTTAAGTTTATGGACCGATGACCTGAGCAGATTGGTCCCATAAGACCTTACTACAAATTTACAAATTTCTAAGGAATGGGTCTGTTTTTCTTTACCTTTCGCCCGCCATAGTATTTACGATAATCTCTGAATGGTAAATTTTGACTAGGAGCGATTGATGTGAACACTATCCTTCAACATTGTGAGTGTATTTTAGACATTCCTTTACTAATTTCTATATCCGCAAAAAGTGGTGACACCGTACTCCTCTTTTTACCAAGTACGTTCACCTGACAATGTGGCTTGAAGCCGCGAAACGGGTCGGGAAATGTCAAGAAAAGCTCGTCTGGAATATCCTAATTATTTGAATGAAGCGTTGGATATTGTATTTTTCACTAAATGAAATCTAGTCATTGACTAGGACACGTGAATATCGGACAGTTTTTAGAATAGATACAAATAGTTTTCAGTATGGACGAAAGAGTCATGTACAAAGAGTTTGCAGGTACTGTAACACATTTTGGCACTCGGATCGGCAATGCCATAACAGAAAGTAGCAACAACGGAAGTTTCAGTCGCAGTGTAGAATTTACAGGCAACAGTTAAATGGCTCAGGTGGCGGAGTGTCCACTGTGCCAATCTTCCTGTAAAAGTTAGCTCATCTAAGATAGCAGAGGCAGACTTTTTCAAATGATTCAAATTGCTCTAAGCACTATGGGCCTTAACATCTGAGATCATCAGTCATCAGACTTTTTCCTAACCGGCTATTTGAGGGATAAATTACGTAAAATATTATTGGTTACCGATTCTCAGACATCGATTGCAAGTAAGGGAGTATGTGGGACAAATATGTTAAGTGGACCACGCTGGATGTTAAGTGACTCAGGTGGAGGGCGTGTAAATTCACTCGGTGCTAGAGTGCTCAGGTTCCTAGTAGGGAAGGTTAACTCCCAAGTGGACGCAGAAGAACCTCCCGTAGTTAGCGGTATATACGATGTGATTCTCGGACATGATTCTCTGGCTGCACATTGCGCCATAATTGACCTGGAACAGCTTACGGTAGAACTGGATGGAACTTTGTTTCAGCTAGGTTCTGGAACCAGAATACGTTTACTGTCGCAAGGTCCACACCACGGAAACCAATTCAGCTGCTTACAAGGTCCCTTAAGGTCAATTTGCGCGATCACATACCGAAAGACACTGGAAAGGTAGTTTGCATTGATGTTGATACTGACCTGCCAGTGAACTCGTTGTGTATCGTTGAACCTCTTGCAGATAATGAAGTACTAGATGCAGTTAACTGTTGTATACGACATAACGTGTCCTACGTTCGGGAGGTAGACGTCACTAGGGTAGTGCCTGTCAATAATGATACTTTTGGCCCCGAGTGAGTAGAGTTATACCGGAGCACACTGGTAGAGAATTTAGAATTGTTGGATGAGGATGAAGTAAACCATGATTTTACAGCAATTTACACAACGCGTGTGTTCGATCACCTGTGTGCAGTAGGGTTAATGTTGAGTTTGGAGAAATGTCATATTGTATTGCAAGAAGGACGGCATCTGGGACACATTATATGGGAGGATGGAATTCGTACCGATTAAAACCTAGTTGATGGCTCTGAGCACTATGGGACTTAACTTCTGAGGTCCTCAGTTCCCGAGAACATAGAACTAGTTAAACCTAACTAACCTAAGGGCATCACACACATCCATGCCCGCGGCAAGATTCGAACCTGCGACCGTAGCGGTCGCACGGTTCCAGACTGTAGCGCCTAGAACCGCTCGGCCACTCAAGCCGGCTCAAATCTAGTTGAGCCCGTTCAAAGGTTTCCAACATCTGTCAATACAGAGTAATTGCAATCTTATTCGGGATTCGCGAAATTTTACCTTATGGTATGGTCCGAAGTTTGCAGAAATTGCAAGATCTCTCACGCAATTGCTACAGAAAGCAGTGAAATTTCATTGGACAGCTGCGTGTCAAGCGGCGTTGCAGAAGTTACATCTGTTGACGTCTAGTCCCATCTTTTTCTATCCGGATTTTGAAAAGCTGTTTATTCTTTCTAGTCATTCCAGCGATTTTGCTCTAGAGTCATTTTGAGTCAGGAAGAAGATAGACAGTAGCGCCCTTTGCGTATACTTCATGGCAACCCAGTAATGCTAAACGAATTTATTCCACTACGGAGAAGGAAATGCTCTTAGTGATTTTTCTGAATTGGATGCAATCGTTTTTACCTATATGGTAGACGATTTAAAGTGGTGACTCATCATGCAGCGCTAAGGTGGCCTTTAGATATTAAAGATCCCAGTAGTAGACTGTCAAGATGGGTCTTGCAGTTAAGGAAGATCCATTGTGAGGTAGTACATCAGCGGGAAGGTCGCACACTAACGCTAACGGACTCAACGATAAGGTGTATGCTAGGGAATGCACAGGAATTGATGTACGTGAATGGAGGGCACCACAAAGTGCTGGTCTTGAGTGTCAGCGATTTGCTAAACAACAGCAGTTCTGCACAGAGGACAGAGTGTTGTATCAAACGAGGCAAAATGCGGTATGTTTACTAGTACCGCAGACATCGTGTGACGAAGTGTTGAGGTAAGTGCATGATTCGATTTTAGTGCACCAGACAGCCGAGGCCAGGGATAGTCGCTTACACCGATCACTGACATATCCCGCTGCCACGCCTCCAGCCATGATCACAACAAGGCTATAGGCTCGTGGTTCCACCTGTCGCAGTATGCGCAGTATGATCCAGCAAGGCCAGAGCGCCGAAACCGAGGCGACGGATTCCAGTTAACAAACAATGTATAGCTGTTGATCAATAAAGGTTATTATTCTGCCATCAGGATCCATCCATGGATACATCCCAACCATGCTCTCCCTCACACCTAGCAGGGAACCCATGTCTAATCCGACGACCGGCAGTGGAGTTCAGTGCCTGTTAACACGGCCTATTTAAAATGCCTCTTTTTAGAAAGAGAGTGCCGCCATTCTTCATAGTATACAGCCATATCGGTACACTCGTGTGTAATGTGGAATAGATCATTAGTTGTCACGAGAGGCGGATCCGACAATAGAAAACTAAGTATGGAGTAGTGGATTGTTAGTAGAAAAGTAGTAACAGTAGATTGAGTAGATGAGGAGATCTCAGCGACTGTCACACGGAATTGCCATTGAATGTTACCTGAGTATAAAGGGAATTCTCTTATGGTACGAGGGTGTCTTTACAGTTAGTTTTTATTCCCATTAGAAAGGTAATAGAATGCTTAATGCAGAAGGAAATGAGCTGATATCACAGAATTGTGTAGTGGATACAGCAGAGGGCTATTTTCGAACGATGGCTGCTCGTTTTAGCATGACACTGAACCCTACCATAAAACAACAGCTTTGAGTCAATGGTTTGTGGACAATAACATCCCTAAAACGGGCTACGCCAGCCAGAGTCTTGAAATGAACCCGATGTAACACATCTGGGCTCAGATAGATCGTCGAGTTCGCTTCAGATTCCACCATCCAAAGTTACCGTCGGTGCTGGAGGGTAATGGTCAATCTCAGATAGTTGTTATTGTTAGTCAGGCAACAGCGACCGGCTGAGACAGACGCGGCAATAAGGACGTAACCGATATTGTGACTTTTACGGTTTCCTAACCAGGAGTGAATTGTACAATTTCATCAGTGTGCTTTGAAAGTTTAGTTTATTGAGTTTCAGCATGTTAATTTAATACCTAATAGCCACAATTCTCTCGTTTTCGTTTTCGTCGGAAAGTAAAAGGATTTTGTGACGTATTACAAGTTCGTAATCAGGGGCACATTATTTAGTTTCACCTGAGTGCTTCGATAGTTAGGTTTTTGAATCTCTGCGTATTAATCTAATTTATTAGACACAATTCCTGTGTTTTCCTAAGCGTCTACAGTAGAGCTCTGCAGTTCGAATCGATAGTCCGTTTACATAGGAAGTTCAGTTTTCCACCCTCTTTAGTACGAACAGCGACTGTGATTGTTGTGTGCAGATGCGAGCCGAGTTGGTTACACAGCTTGAGGCTGCAGTAGATAGACACCAAGGTTGTGGGCCGGCCGTAGGGATCCAACGGACGTGCAACACGTCAGATTGCTCCAATCAGTCCTCACACGTGGCCAGACCAATTACTGCTCGCACTGAGGTTAACCGATCACCCGTGATCGAGTGGGAAGGCGCCCAAGGGCTTAAAAGGCAGCAGAAGACTTCCCAGGGGGCAGCACATAAGGCCTCTCCAGTTAGTCTGACAAACACATTCCTGGTGCTGTCTGTGGCTGACACCGTTGCTCAGCCAGATACCATCGCCTGTCCTGTTTCAGAGGAAACCTCTCAGCTTGCAAGATCCGAGCAATCACAGACGGTGGGATTATTGATAGTTCGTAGCTACACCGTTACGGTGCGTTATGGGGCCCTTTGGGAACATGGTTGTCAAGAAGGGGACGAAATCCAATGTGCACTCTGTGTGCATACTGGGTGGAGTCATTCCAGACGTGGAATGTGTCCTTCTGGATGTCATGAAGAGCACATGGTGTAACCAACTGCAGGTGGTGGTTCACGCCTGTACCAAAGGTGTGCGTCACTTCGAATTGGAAGAGATTCTCTCTGGTTTCGAGAGACTAAAAAAAGAAGTGGTAAATACTCCAGTGTTGCTTTCGAAATGAAATTAGAGGTGACCATTTGCCGCACAGTTGATGGGAGCGTTTGCTGATCTCCGGTACAGAGCCGAGTGGAGAGTCTGAATCCGAAGCTCGGGCTGTTCTGCGACCGTGTGGGCTGCAGAATCCTCGACTTGTGGCTACACTGGTAGCAGGGGCTGTATGGCGTGGACTGGGCTGTTTATTAGGTTATAGGGTCTCGGGAAGACACAAAAAAGGCTTCAGTCACAAAAGGTGCAGGCCGAACACAGGAAGAACGTAGATACAGGAACTATCGGTATAAAAGTTGTAAATCGTCATAGCTGTATTGCGAAAGTACCAGAGCTCCAAGCACTAATAGAAAGCACTGATGCTCAAATCGTTATAGGCACTGAATGCTGGCTAAAGCAGTAGATAAGCTCAGCCGAAATTTTTGCAAAGCACCTATCGGTGTTCTCCAAAGGATAGGCTAAACACGGTTCGCAGTGGCGTGTTTGTTGCTGTTAGAAGTAGTTTATCTTGTCGTGAAACTGAAGTAGATACTTCCTGTGAGTTACTATGGGCAGAGGTCATTGTTTCCAACCGAAGTAACATAATATTTGGATCTTTTTACCGACCTCCCGATTCATATCATACAATTGCTGCAAGGTTCGAAGAAAACTTGAGTTTGAATTTATAAACGGACCCGACGCGAACAATTATATTTAGTGGTGACTTTAATTTACCCTCGAAATGTTGACGAAAATACAAACGCCGTTCAAAAAGTTTTGCACAATCGTCTCTAATTTTTTTATTCTTTCTGGAGGGGGATGAAATAGTTTGTGAACGTACTTGGAACATTTAGCTATACATTGAGTCTACTCAATGTAGCCACCATCAGCTGTGATGCATCTGGCCCAACCTTCTTTCCATGATGTGAATGCACTTTGCAGAACTTCTGGGAATTGACTTTTACACCATCGATTGACACGGGAAATACGGTATTTCTCCCTATCAAATGTTTTACCGCCCAGGTGGCCCTTTAGAGGACCAAAGAGGTAAAAATCAGACGGAGTCAAGTGCGGACTGTAGGAAGGATGAGGGACAATTTTCCAACTCATTTTTATGATTTTCTCTTGAGCCATAAGTGCTGTATGGGGTCTGGCATTGTCATGGTGTAGTCTGATGAGCTGACCATGAAGCTGTGGTCTGTGGGTGTTGATGGCACGCCGCAGATTGTCCAATGACAAACACTAACGTTCCCGATTAATTGTAGAGCCAAGTTCCAAAAACTCGATGAAAATTACACCACACTGATCATAGAAGAGGGAGGCCATCACCTTTCGGCTTGCTGTTCGTGAAAGTCTTGGTTTCTTCTTCCGAGAGGAACCTGGATGACGCCACTCCATGGATTGATTTTTCTCTCAGACTCGGACAAAAACAACTATGTTTCATTCTCTGAAACAACGCCGTCAAAACACTGCTTCACTCTTCAGTAGAGGTCTTCTTGAGACCCTCGCACACACTCTTCCTCATTGTTTTCATTCCTCTTGTCAATAATCTAGGCACCCAAAGTGCACAGATTTTTCTGTACTCTAGTGATTGTACCAGTGATACCACACTACCCAATACCCGACCGAGTCATTTCAGCAAGCTGGCGAGTAGCCATACATCTGTTATTTTGGATGATTTGACCAATGGTCTCCTTATTCACATCACTCACTGCCATCGGTCTACCGCATCGTAGATTGTCCAGTAGAGAGAAATCACCTTCTTTAAACCTATGCAACCACCGCTGGATACTGCTGCGATCCACTGTGTCCTCCCCATAAACAGGGAGCAACTTCCAGTGAATCGATGTGGCAGAATCATCGGCGGACTTGAAGAGGAATTCCATCATCATCCGTTGTCGCAACCTGACATCTACTTCACGGTCCATTATGTTTCACCTGTAAATAAAAGAAAACACTTTTACACACCAACTTAAAGCTAAATGTTTCTAGTATGTTCACACAAAATTTCCTTCTCCTACTGCACACCCCTGTCGGAAGTTCGAGTCCTCCCTTAGGCAAGGGTGTGTGTGTTGTCCTTAGCGTAAGTTAGTTGAAGTTAGATTAAGCAGTGTGTAAGCCCCTAGTGACCGATTACCTCGGTTGTTTGGTCCCATAGAACTTACCACAAATTTCTAAAAATATCCTCCTGCACAAAATTAAAGACTACTGTGCAAGACTTTTTGAATGCCCTTTGTACATGTTTAATCCCGGGGGTAGGTATAAAACATCATCCGACATTGTGCTAAACGCATTCACCAAATATTGTTCCGAGCAGTTAGTTCATGAGCCCACGCGAATAGTAAACGGTTGTGAAGACCCATTTGAGCTCTTAGGAACAAATAATCCTGAATAAATAACGAGCATCAAAACGGATACAGGGATTAGTTGAACTCTGTGTGAAATCTTATGGGACTTAACTTCCAAGGTCATTAGTCCCTAAGCTTACACACTACTTAACCTAAATTATCTGAAGGACAAACACACACACACACATCCGAGGGAGGACTCGAACATACGCCGGGACCAGCCGCACAGTCCGTGACTGCAGCGCCCGAGACCGCTCGGCTAATTCCGCGCGGCACGATCAGGGATTAGTGAACACATGATTTTCATACCGCGATTGAATATTGCAACCCCATAATCCTACAAAAATTAACGAAAATATTAATATTTATACCAAATAAATTAACAAACGACGGACCAGATCCTCCTTGGTACACAAAACAGGTCAGAATACAGTTGGAGAAACAACGAAACAAACATGCCAAATTTAAACACAAGCAAAATCTCCAAGATAGGCGATCATTTACGGAATCTCGAAATTTAGCGCAGACTTCAATGCGAGATGCTTATAATAGTTACTTTGTCTCGAAACCTGCCAGAAAATCCAAAGCGATTCTTGTCGTGTGTGAAGTATGTTAGCGGCCAGACACAAACAATGCTTTCTCTGTTTATTTATTTGTTTATTTATTTACGTCCAGAATCTTTGAGGTACATGTACCATACCTTAGATGTTGGACAAAATGACATTACATTAACATACTGTTACATTGATTGTATACACTACATTTATAAATCGTTAATTTGTCATATTGCTGTATTGTTACGTTACATTTTTGTGTTGTTACAACCGAAATTATCTTATTTTTCAAGATACTGTGTTACTGAGTAAAAACAGTTTTCCAAGAGATATGAAGTTACAGATTTTTTAAAGCTATGGATTTTGTTTATGGCCTTTAAGTTACTTGGCAGCTTGTTAAACAAATGCGAACCTGAGTGATATACACCTTTCTAGGACAGCGTCGCATAACAATGATGTCTGTGTATGGCACTATTTGCCCTTGTATGGTGTTCATGTACAGATTTATTTTGAATAAATACATTTCGATTTTTAGCATGCTTTTTTTTAGGTACATGACAACTTCTAGTATATAGATACATGGTAGGGGTAGAATCCCCAGTTCTTTAAAGAATGGTTTTCATTATACTCACAATCATTTTTGGTTTCCGGAATGTTGTTATGCTATGAGGAGAATTTCCCCAGAATATGATGCCATATCTCAATAGGGAGTGTATGCAAGCGTAATACAGCGCTGTAACTGTTTCAGGACTTGTATTGTTCCATATAATCCTCATCGCATAAGTAATTTTCGATAGCTTAGAATTTAATGATGTGATGTGGGAATTCCATTTAAGATTGTCTAGTAATTAGATTCCAAGAAACTTTGTTTCAGTGACACTGTTAATTCTTTGGTTTTCCATGGACATGTTTGGTTTTAATGGGTTTTTATTTTGTTGTGTTTGGAAGTCTAAGACGACTGCTTTTTGAGGGTTTATCAGTAATTTATTCATCATAAACCACTCTGTGACATTTTCATTTGTGACTTTAGCATTTAAACTTAGAGCAATTTAGTTTTAACCTTTAATTAATATGGTTGTGCAATAGCACTGGTTCGGAGTGTTGAACGTGTAGGGGTAAGTCGTTTATGAAAATTAAGAAGAGCAAGGGACCTAAAATTGAGCCTTGTAGCACACCGTGGGTTAATGTGGAAGGTTTCGATTGATAAGCTTGGAGTTCGTTCTTTTCCCATGCGTTTTACCTCTGTTATCTGAGAGCGATTTTCTAGGTAGGATTTGAGTCACTCTTGTGGCAGGCCTCTTACACCATACCACTGTAACTTTCTTAGGAGAATTTCATGGTCTGTTAAATCAAATGCTTTTGTTAAATCCAGGAGAATCCCCGAAACGTTTTTGTGACTATCCACTGAATTTAAAATACGATTTATGAGGCTAAAAGTGGCTGTTTCAGTACTGCACTGAGGCCTGAAGCCATGCTGACATCTTAAGATAATTTTTTTTGCTAAACAAATCAGTTAATTGTAGCAGAACTAGTCTTTCAATGATTTTTGAAACACCTGAGAGGAGTCACACAGGCCTATAGTTGACCATCTGCTGCCGATCGCCCTTTTTGTAAAGGGGTACAACTTTTGCAGTTTTTAACTGTTGTGGGAAAATACCACATGATAGTGAAGAATTGCACATATCTAGCAGTGGTGCGAGTATCTGTTAAGCTGATACTTTTATAATATAGTCTGACACATCGTCAACTCCGGCTGAATATTTATTTTTTAATGACTTCATGCTGTTTAAAAGTTCTTCCCTTCTTATTGGTCGAAGGGACATGGAAATATTTGTTACACTATATCCAGAAATTTCCTGTAATACTTTGTTTGATGTTTTTCCCATTTGTTCCTTCAGTAGCGTACCAGCAATATTGGTGTAGTAAGTATTGAAGTGGTTAGCAATTAATTTTGGATCAGTGATCTTGCTGCCTGTCTGTGACAATACAATATTTTTATGTGTTTCCACCTTTACAGTAAGTCTCTGTACCATGTTCCACATTGTCTTCTCTTTGTTTGATGACTCCATAGTAAGTTTGTCATTTTCCCTTAATTTAGCTTCCCTTATTACACGACTCAGAGTTAACTTGTATTTTTTGAAGTAGTGAGAGAATTCAGGGCTGCTATCTGTTTTTGATGGTGCAAAAAGTTCTCTTTTTCTTCTACATGATACTTTGATCCCTGATGTAATCCAAGTTTTGGATTTTCTGGGGCCTTTACAAATTATTTTCTTTTTTGGAAATGCAATTTCGAAAAAAATGCCTGTAAATTTCCATAAAATTATCCAGCTTTTCATCTGTGTTGTAACTGTTGTAGATTTTATTCCACGAGTAGATACTTAGCATATGTTTGAAGTGCTCAGTATTTTGCATGCTGAATTTTCTCTTGTAGATAAGACTTCCATTCCTAGACGAATCAATACTTCCACATACGGCAAGTAGCTGTGCATTGTGGTCACTGTAGCTGGTATTAAGGTTTTCTGAGGTGTGCATGTCAGTGTTTACAGAGATTTGATCATTAAATGTAGCACTAGTTTTTCTTATGTGTGAAGGGGAGTATATTTTAGTGCACAGGTAATATTCTTGAATAATTTTAAGGAATTTTTCTCTTTGGTAGCTGTGTGTTAAGAGGTAAATATTAAAATCGTCACACAGCACAATAGCTTTGCAGGTATTTTTAAGTTTCCCTAGTGCAAGGTCAAGTTTTTTAAAGAAAATGTTTACATTGTTGTCGGGTGATCTGTAAACACACATTATTATAGCTTTTCCTGATGTTATTTCAATAGCTGAGGCTTCAAAGTGTTTTTCGCTTCCGAAGTGATTTACACAGTCTATTATCTTATAGTCTATGTTTTCTTTTACATAAATGCTGCTTCCTCCTAGCTTTGATATTGATCTGCAAAGTAGTTTGCCAGAGTCAAACCGATTATGTTTGAATGCCGTAAATGGTCCTTCTTTAGTCAGTGCTCACAAAAACATAAAACTGACACCTCCTCCCACTCATTGCTAAGAAGCACATTTATTTCATTAAGTTTGTTTGGTAGGGACAGTACGTTTTAGTGATGTATAAGTTCGTTCCGTAACACATTCCCCTGTGGCACCCTCAGCTACTCTAAAGAACATCTACCTGTCCCTTGGTGTGTGTTTCTTCCCAGCCATTTATCCAATGAGTTTTGGACCATTTCTGTGTTCTTCGTTCTTTCCCTGGGTTTCACTCTTCCTTGTGAGTCAATTTGGACCCCTTTAACATGGTTCAAATGGCTCTGAGCACTATGGGACTCAACTGCTGAGGTCATTAGTCCCCTAGAACTTAGAACTAGTTAAACCTAACTAACCTAAGGACATCACAAACATCCATGCCCGAGGCAGGATTCGAACCTGCGACCGTAGCGGTCTTGCGGTTCCAGACTGCAGCGCCTTTAACCGCACGGCCACTTCGGCCGGCCCTTTAACATGTTCTGCTTTGTTTTTTGGGCTTTCATTGCCTGTTATGAGCCAATTATTCAACGTACTGGTACGTTTTCTAGTGTAATGATTTACTAAATTATATATTTTCTCTGTTAGGTATTGTTTACCAGCATAGTTTACGTGAAGTCCGTGTCTGGTGTGCATGCAGTTTTCAAGAGTGCTTCCATCTAATACATTTGCATGCTCAAATTTTCCACAAACATTATTTATGTCAGAGCTTATCTTAATCACTAATTGATTCACACATGACCAGGAAGGTAGGTCATGCTTCTGTGGTTGGTTAATAACTAACACATTCGTGTGGATTCTCTGCTGCAGTACACATTTAAGAGCTATTTTTATTTAGTTGGCTTGATCCCTCGCAACATCGTTGGCACCTCCAAAAATTACCACGTAGTCTGATGGTCCAAAGTTTTTACAAGAGTTTTCAACTGGTTTTGTTACTTCCGAAAAACGAGCTCCTGGTTTCACGAAACCCACGACATTGCAGCTTGGCAAAGGGCTTGACACTCTCTCTGCGCGATAGCAATAGAGATACCATCGACGACAGTGCTACCAAAGCACTGTTACTAAACACAGCCTTCCGAAATGCCTTTACAAAAGAAGACGAAGTAAATATTGCCGAACTCGAATCAAGAACAGCTGCCAGCATGAGTAACGTAGAAGCAGATGTTTTCGAAGTAGTGGTGGAACTTAAATCGCTTAATAAAACTGAGTCTTCTGGTACAGAGTGTATACCATTTAGGTTCCTTTCGGAGTATGCTGATGCAATAGCTCCATACTTAACAAACATATACAACCATTCGATCGACGAAAGATCCGTACCCAAAAACTGGGAAACTGTACTAGTCACACCAATAGTCAAGAAGTTAGTAGGAGTGATCTACTAAGTTACAGGCCCATATCATTAACGTCGATATGTACCAGGATTTTGGATCATGGATTGTATTTGAACATTATGAATTACCTCGGAAAGAACGGTCTATTGACACGCAGTCATCATGGATTTATAAAATATCGTTCACATGAAACACAACTAGGTCTTTACACACACCAAGTGTTCAGTGCTATTGACAAGGGATTTCATATTTATTCCGTATTTCTAGATTTCCAGAAGGCTTTTGACACTATACCAAACAAGCGGCTTGCAGTGAAATTGCGTGGGTATGCAATATAATCTCAGTTATGTGACAGGAGTCGTGATTTCCTGTCAGAAAGGTCACAGTTCATAGTAATTGACAGAAAGTCATCGAGTAAAACAGAAGTGGTTTCTGGCGTTCCCCAAGGAAGTGTTATAGGCCCTTTTCTGTTCCTTATCTATATAAGCAAGTTGGAAGACTATATGAGCAGCCGTCTTAGGTTGTTTGCAGATGACGCTGTCGTTTATCTACTCATTAAGTCGTCAGAATATACAAAAAACTGCAAAACGATTTAGGAATGATATTCGTAATCTGCGAAAATTGCCAATTCAAACTAAATAACGAAAAATATGAGGTCTTCCACATGAGTGCTAAAATATATCAGTTGAACTTCCGTTGTACGATAAATCAGTCAAATCTAAAGGTCGTAAATTCAGCTAAATACCTAGGAATTATAGTTACGAAGAACTGAAATTGAAAGTAACACATAGAAAATGTTGTGGGGAAGACTTACCAAAGTCTGCGTTTTATAGTCAGGAAACTTAGAATATATTACAGACCTATTAAGAAGGCTGCCTACACTATGCTCGTCCGTCCTCTTTTACAATAATGCTGCGCGGTGTGCGTTCCTTACCAGATAGGTTTGACGGAGTATATCGAAAAAGTTCAAAGATGGGCAGCACGTTTTGTATTATCGTGATATAGGGGGGAGATTATGACTGAATTGACCACCATGATAAAATAAGGGAAATCAGAGCTCACACGGGAAGATATACGTGTACGTTCTTCCCGCCCGCTGTAAGAGATTGCAATGGCAGAGAACTGTGAAGGTGGTACAATGAACCCTATCCCAGGCACTTAAATGTGATTTTCAGAGTATTCATGTCGACGTAGATGTAGCGAAAACCTAAACACCTACAAAACGATTTTTAATATTTGAGGGAGGAATATGAAAGGAGTAAAACAGGTTTGTCATTAAATCTTGAGAGGATATCAAGTCAGAAAGTGGTTACCCAAATTGCGGAGCAAATTTCGAGTCATGCTGCACTACTAGAGATCTTAGAAAAGAATTAGGAGCACCTGAGGGCCACTACGGTGAAGGAAGAAGGGGAATAAACAGCCAAGAAGGTTGATGGATGTGGTTGTTACAGTTGTGAGGAAATGTCTGGATTTGGTTAGAATGGTTTCTCATTAACCAAAGAGATTTCTGCATTCGGAAATTCAGTAAATGGCATTCATCCTCGTGCTTGGCTAGAGCAATCATATTTTTCACACCCACTGCCTCGTAAGATTGAATCTGCGCTGTTGAAAGTGGTTGCATTTACACACACCGAGGAATATATATATTGCTGCTTACACACGTACGCACACACACACATACACACACACACACACACACACACACACACACACACACACATTCACTCACAAGCTGGCAGTGGGTGATACATATTGGCTTGTTCAAATCTGTCTCAAATACTGAATGTTGTGGCAGAACACGATTCAGTGGAGTAATTTTGTTTCTGTTTACGAAATGCATTTATTTTGCGGTCGGCTTTAGCACGAAGGTATTTCATTCACCAAGTAAGCTGTGACTTACATGATCTTCTTGAGAAACTGATTACTATATGAATTTGCCAAGAAGAGTACGTTTTACGTATCACTTTAAATGTTGTGGACTGAGGAGATTTTGTTGTGGACTGCGGAGATTTTATATACGAGATGCACAACAACAATCCAAGTTAAGAATCCATACCGTTTATTTCAAATACGTACTAATGTCATATTTATTTAAATGAAGTACAATTATTTCGAGACAATACGTATTAATAACTATAGTGTTTCTCTAATGCTTGAGAGAAAGTAACACACTAAATATTCACGTCGTCTATTCAATTTACATTTCATACAGAACCATTGTTGGTCATAATGAACATTCAGAAACAGAACATTCTTTGTATTGTTAAGCTACTTATTTTGAGAGGCAGTTGCATCACTTTCTGATTGTAGGTTTTGGGGTCTTAAAAGCTTGTCATTGGTAGATAATCACGTTGTGTATGAATGAACCGACTTCGGTACATATCTTACTGATATTGGAGGAAAGCTAGATGTTTTGAAGAGGCAATCAGGTATCAATAAAAGGAAGGTTAACCAAGTTTGAAATATAAAGTCCATCGCAATTTTAAAGTATCAGGAACCGAGAATCATCACTGATAGTAGTGAGACTCCGTTATGTTAATTGAGGTTTATTCATTTTTGTAGGGAGGACAAACTTTTCACTTTAAAATGCAAGAAAAATCTTGGCTACACCGAATTCATACAGCCTTTAATAGTGTGACAACAACATTCAATTGCAAGATAAATCTATATTTCAGTTAAATTAACTAACTACTCTTCTTTTGGTTAATAGTCTCTAAGCTTCAAATTGTTTCAGATTTCTGTAACAATTATTTTTCTCTGCACAAAACATGTTTTACAAGATCAATGCGCCCAATTTTATTTCAACTTTCACTCTTCAGATGGTGTGTGCATCGGTTCTCATTATAGGTAATTCTTTAAATACAGTCACAGGCAGTCAGTTCAGAGTCCGATTTCAATAAATAAAGTAGGCCGTCAAACAGTCACTTTCACTCCGACGTAAACGTTACTGTCGACATTCTAGTTCTTTCTTCAGTCAAAATAAAGTTGATAATAGTTCGGCGTACTGAGCCTCAGCAAATTCACTGTATACTAGCGTTTTCTGAACACGTAAGATTCGACTAATACTTCCATTTTTCTGCATAAAATTACTGTCAAATCTTATGAATTGTCTTTCTTGCTATCTTATTTTTTAATATCTTGTTTCCAGCAATCTTCTTTCATGGAATCTTCTTCTATTGCATCTCCTGTTCTTCGGTGATAACATTAAGATATGGGTCACTTCTTAAAACTTAGTACTTTCTGCAACAGTATGACGATCATAGCTTTCTGTAAGCTTGTTGCGTTTTGCTTGTCTCTGGATGGTCAAACTGCTTTTTCTTGGTCGTTACGGTAATTCCTTACTCTGCATGAAATGTTCTGACTTCTGCCACAAAGCAACTGCCTCCATTTCTTCAAAAGTATCTCCTTTTTTCAGTAACTAAATGACACGTCCCAACTCTTTGTCATTGGACTAATGAGCCCGAACATCGACTGATTCCTGTCAATTGTTACATCCTCCTTAACAAAATTGTGCACAGATAAAACTTTTCCTACTTGACCAAACTGTTTTTTATACTTACAAATACCATAAGTCGAAAGTACTTAGGACATTACAATATTTAAATTACACCATAGTTCATTTAAACCTAAATACAAACTAACAAAGCATTAACGGTGTACAAATTACGTACCATTATCGTTATATATTTAATTAACCACTGAAAATGCGTTTCGTAATGTAGCAGAGAAAATTTCTTTTACAGTATCAACACGGAATGAAGAAAGAAAAAGTCAGTGGGCATTATAGGAAACAAAGGACACATGAAAAAATACATCTAAAGTTGAGTAGCAGATATTTCTTTTTACAGTACCACGCTTTTTGAATGTCTTTAAGGCAGAGAGAATCTATTAGATGATTTCTGTAAGGGATGTCAGTCACGATAATTGTTTGCTACACTACTTTACTTAGACTCACTCTCACACTCAGGTGACTGTTTTACTTTCTTTCTGGGAACATAAAACGCATCACCAAGTATTGCAACGTATTGACTTTTTGACGCATTACATTCCTGTAAAATTTCATACATACAACAAATTGGATTTTCTTGAAATGTTTCTAAAATTCCGGCAACCTTTTTGCCGTGGTTGTCTGAAGACATCATGTTTATCTGTGTAATATGAATCAGCACACAAATCTTTGTTTCGGTTTTGATACAACGGCTAAACGTTCTCTTACAGACCAATGTAAGAACAGGTACAGCTAAAGTAAGACTATAACATTTACTCTGGATTAGAGACATCTTCTTGAGATATTTGTTCTTTTATTTCTTCGTTCTGTTAGTTGTACATTATGAGCTCGCAGAAGATCTTGCTATTTGTTAAGCTACCCTACAATGGTGTTCAACTTGAATCTAGTAATGAGTCTGAATACCGTACTTTTTTCTGTGCCATCAAACACTCAAGCAGTCGACTGCTTACGATTTTATCTTATCTAGCGTATGTGTTCCTCTTTTCCACTCGACGTGAAAAACAATTGTTACAGCACATAATTAAGTAGTCTGTGTTCATGTTAGTGTTGTACCTTGTTTCCTGAATAAATTTCACATCAGAAATATGTTGGTGCCTAATTACTTTTTACATTCACTGTATGCATTCCGTGTATTTTGAGTAGAACGAGGGAGAGGTGTTATTTGTCTAGCAACGAACAAATTGTTCAAAGATCATTTACTGCAGTCATTCTCTACACTTCATCTTGTCTTTTTGCTTCAGAGACAGAGGTATTTCTGGGAACTTTGTACTATGCTATGGTCTATTCATGCGTTCCACCACAGTTCGGACGAAACATATCTGTCCAAGTGGCGTTGACCATTACTTCTCATGATTACGCTCTCTCGGTTTGACAGTTATCGGATGAGATCTATGCCAAGCAACATTATCTCTACTCTGGTCCCAAGGTTCTGATTGCATTCAATGGGTGTTGTATCTGTAGGGTAAATATTGTCGTACAGGTGTATGCAAATGACCTCACTCTAATTTAAGTTATGAGTAAGATGGGATCAGTGCAGTTGGCGTACTCATCCAATAACAAAGATTTAGAAGAGCCAGTATTAACAGAGGTAAAATCATTTTGTTCCGGCTTGTGAGCCAGTTCTCTGTCTCGGCCATATCCATGGCTGCATACAGAGAATAAAATTACAGTGTCGGAGTGATGTTGGAAGGAGGCGGTACAATCCATCAAATCGACATTAAAGAACCAAAATTTTCCGAGTCTATATTGAATAAAAATTACACCTTTATGTTAACACAAATGTATTATGCACACTGAATTATACAGCTATCCATTCCTGAAAATGATCCGACAAAAATACCTTCTGTAGCAGCACGGCTTTTATTGGCAGTTAACTTGTTCTAACTGCCTGTCCGTAATATAGGTACCCCGTGTATCAACGTATGTTGGGGAAGGGGGGGGGGGGTGTTGAGAAACTCGTGCAAATATTCTATTACAGTATTCCTACAGAAACAAAATACGGAAGGGAAGCGTAGTCTGCATCACAAAAAAATGTTATAAGTCTGTCAGTCATCAGACTTAAGGCGCAAATTTATGTCAGTACAGAATGTTCAATCTACAGATACGTACGCATCTACAACATAGAGCCGTAAACAAATAATGATGAACATTCGAGAACAACATACACGGGTCT
Source organism: Schistocerca americana (assembly GCF_021461395.2). NCBI lineage: Eukaryota > Metazoa > Arthropoda > Insecta > Orthoptera > Acrididae > Schistocerca > Schistocerca americana. Next base: position 191,569,572 of record NC_060124.1, on the reverse strand, counting down.
ATTACTTAAGAAGTCTTCGAGCCACTCACATATCTGTGAACCGATAGGATATGATAGTACCTTCTGTTGCGGTGTATCGACAAGCGACAGTACGGAGATGAAGAACGCAGTAGCAGAGAAGGCTGTGAGACGACGTCGGTCAATGGTTAGCCGACTAGGACCGCACCACGACTGGAGATGCCCGACAGTAAAGGTAGAGTAGAAGACGGACACTAAAAGAGCATGGCATGAGCAGGGATATTAAGGAACCAATGCGAATGCTTACATCGACATTGTATATAGGGAAGGACACTGACTGCATTTCGCCAATCGCTTACGACAACTCGTTATATATCGAAAGTTAAGCACTATCAATCATCTTTATTGTAATAAAACCTATTAAAGTGATTTGCTTGAATTGTTGTATATCTATCCAAGAAAGCAGCATCCTTTAGGCACCCTATAAGCGACGGGTGGGCAGGTCCCCACAACTTCAATAAAAGTTCGCTCTGGGGCACATTGTCAAATGCTTTGTGGAAATGTAGAAGTATGAAATCTGCCTGTTGCCCTTCATCCATAGATCGCAGTATGTCATGTGAGAAAGCTGAGGTTCGCATGAGAGAGTCTTTCTAAAAATGTTCAAATGTGTGTGAAATCTTATGGGACTTAACTGCTAAGGTCATCAGTCCCTAAGCTTTCACACTACGTAACCTAAATTATCCTAAGGACGAACACACACACCCATACCCGAGAGAGGAGTCGAATCTCCGCCGGAACCAGCCGCACAATCCTTGGCTGCAGCGCCCAGACCGCTCGGCTAATCCCGTGCGGCTCTTTCTAAAACAGTCTTCATTCGTGGACATGAGCTTTTCGGTCTCTAAGAAATTTATTATGTTCGAATTGAGAGTATGGTCAGGAATTCTGCAGCAGACCGATGTTAATGATAATGGTCTCCAATTTTCAGGTCCGTTCTGTTATCCTTCCTATATAAAGGACTCACTTGCACTTTTTTCGACTCGCTTGTGGACAATAACTTGGGGAGAGATTCGCGAAAAATGCAAGCTAAATAAGCGGCCACTGCCGTAGAGTACTCTTTGTAAAACCGAATTCGGATTCCATTCGGACTTGGCAGCTTACTTCTTCCCAACTGTTTCAATTGCTTCTATATGCTAGGGATGCTTACTACCACGAGTATGTCCTCTGTACGGGAGTGTGTGCGATGGTCAAAAGCGTTTATGTTTGTACGATTGTCCTGCGTGAAAGATTTCTTAAACGCGAATTTTAAAACTTCGCCCTCCGATTTGTTACCGCAGCGCGGGATTAGCCGAACGGTCTAGGGCGCTACAGTCATGGAGTGTGCAGCTGGTCCCGGCGGAGGTTCGAGTCCTCCCTCGGGCATGGGTGTGTGTGTTTGTCCTTAGGATAATTTAGGTTAAGTAGTGTGTAAGCTTAGGGACTGATTACCTTAGCAGTTAAGTCCCATAAGATTTCACACACATTTGAACACACAGATTTGTTACCATCTAGTGCCCCACCGTACTGATCAATGAGTAACCGGATGGAAGCCTTAGAGCCCAGAATGTTCTCGGATTATTGGCCAGACCTCTTGAAAAGTAATAACGGTAGTTGTCGTTGAATGCTTCGCCCATAGATATTTTTTGTAGACGCACGAATCTCTACTGACCATTGCCTTTTGTCGTTTGCGTTCAATTTTGAACCGAGGGTGCAACAGGCACACACTTGTCCAGAGCAGCATTGACAATCTGTTTAAACTTTGCTAATAATTCCTTTGTGTCCAGCATACTGGAACTAAATGATGTAAATCTGTTGTCTAAGTAAGATGCCAACAAAGGATATCCTGCTCTTTTCGGCAGAAACAATCTTCTAGACACTTGTGTGGTGTGTTTCCATCTTTCCCACCCCGGCCAATTATTCACCGAATTACGAAAGATTCCCCTGCACTCAGTCGTCACTGGGGCTACAAACGCTTTAACTGTAATCTCCAATACGTTACAATCGGAACGTATACACTTTTTTCACAATGGATGCAAGTACTTTTTCAGACTAAAAACTGAAGTCAGCTTTCGGCAGCGTTACTACTGATCGTATATGTTCCTTCCAGTTCAGAGCACCGCTTAGTATCATGGTGGGGTACTCAGTTCAAACTCGCCGGCCAAATGACTGTATCTAGCAGAGTGGATAACACTGTCGTACGATGCCGACGTTCTTGGGAATACGAAGAAAATTGAATGGAGTGTTCTGTTTCATCTATCATTAGCTGAATGTTGTTCAGGACAATCGCTTCGTACGCCTCAAAGAAGTGGCAAGACTTACATCGGAAACTTTCCTTCCTACAGTAATATCCTAGTGTGTGAACTTGTATTTAGCTTAGGGTTTTGAAACCAGAAGAGAGTAGTAATATTGTTCTGTAATGGAGTGAATCTGTTACAATGTCCTTGATGTAAGAACGAGTGTCCATTGCAGTCTCTCGTGTCTTGAAAGTATCTGTGGAGCATGAGAGTTTCTCGATGAAATGAGTGTTGGCATCGTTGGCGGGTGGCCCCATCCGGGGAAGTTAGGCCATCATGTACAAGTCTTATTTCAGTCGACGCCACATTGGGCGACTAGCGCGCCGGTATGAGGATGAGGACAGCACAACGCCCAGTCCCAGAGTGGAGCAGATAATTACAAATGTAATACGTAGTATAAAATGAATCGCCCATCAAGAAGAATAAAACTAGTCCAGAGATCTAAAATATAAAACGCCATACCTGTCTGTTAGCAAGTAATGTATATGGAGCTTTTCCGTTTACTATCTCCTCATGCGTGGGGCCTGTTAAGTGTCACAGTCACTGGAACTGTTTGTGATCTATATTGCAACTTGCCGGCATCGTGTAAGATTTCCCATAATGGATACGTACCACTTCCTCGAACTATTGCACAGAAATCACAGTCATCTGTCTTTTTCTGTGCTACTGACAGCAAACGCATACACCACTTTATGGAAGTGCTTAGTTTTAGGCACAGGAATTCAAACTAACGCTTTGTGTGGTCGTACCTCGTGTACTAGACACTGGGGTAGCACGTCGAGAACACTTGGGAGATCATGAAAGACTGAATTTACTGTTAATCTTCGTCTTTAATTTGGTGAATTCGAGCGCGAGAGAACCGTAATGGATGTCAGACGAATGATATATACCAAAAGCTTGGTAATTATACAGTGGTAGATTACTTTCAGAGTAATATAATTGCTTTCCACCACACATATACCTTCGGATATTGTAAACAGTGCACGATAGCATTACTGGATTGTAATGAAATGCGATTCTATGAATCATACTGTTTGAGATTTATTTGTTCATTCTTTGCTCTTGCGATTCCTTTGTGCTTTTAGATGGTAATATTAAATATTTATTAAAGCACGTGGACAGTTGTAATCATAAGAAGTAGTCAAAAAAATATGAATTAATGCTGACGGTAAAATCCTAAACCTTCTGCCGAATTAAATTCAGTTGACATTACATCCGTTGTAGTTGTTAATAACATACACGTCAGATGCACTGATAAATTATTTCTTGAAATAAAAGTATTCAGTCACATATAATAATGCGTACTCATGACACACTGCTTTCTATTAGTATCTGAAATTGTGTAGTTGCTCCTAATTTATTAATTCTACCTTTCGTTTAACAGATCACACTAGTAATAATACAGGCATTTATCTCTACGTCTATTGTCATTACTTTTAGTGGTTGTCCTGTGGCATGGCGATTCCTTCGCCTAGGTGCATTCTTAAGTTTCCATACTTTTCTGTCACATCTAAATATTCCTTCTAACGCCTATCTGGTTATCAGTTTGTTAATAACACGTATGTTCCTTTGGTAACAGTTCTTGCTTCTTTATACATCCAGCACCTTTGCTGCAGTGGAAGAAAGGTTGTTCAATGGCAAAAATTGGTACACTAAAACGAGTTTTTCCCAATACTGGAGGAGGAGAAGAAGAAGTAGTAAGAACTAACGGTAGCACACACAGACTCTATGGTGTAAAGCGCGAATCTGCAACTGAATAACATCGGGCGAACCAGAGGTTTCCCATGCTTCTGGGTCATGTTCTGGTCGAGTTAATATGTATTCCAAACAAGATGCTGTCCCTGCTATGTCATCGGGAATACTGACGTTAATGAATATAAGAAAAGGGACCTCGATATGAAGACATCAGTATCGGATACGATACAGTAGGAAGCTCCCTTCGTGACTGAATTGTTTAACGTACGACTGTAGCACTGGGTGAACTACCTTGCCTGATAGAGACCTCTGAGAAGACCCGGAAGTCTGATGACGTTGCTTACTGTAGCATTTCTTCTGAGGTTGCTCGAGACTAGCTATGGAATGAGGACTCAAGGATGGAAAGAAACAGGAAACTTGCTGGACCACATGCCCTTTCCTGGCCTCACTTATCAAACAGCGAGGTGCAAAACTTAAACCATCAATCGTGAAGATAGTGAAAAAGAGCTGTGTAACGTTTGAAGGCGTATTTCCCTGGACAATGCCTTCATTATGTCCCAGACAACCATTACGTGTAACCAATTTGATATCACAATAGCAGACAGTGCAAATGTGTCATTCAACAATTATGATGGTGCTAACAGTTTTGTTATGACATACAGGCTGGAGTATTTCTTCACAGATTTCACACTCAGTGTTTAAGTCAACATATACCCCCACACCGCCTTTGTGATTTTCCTATGATGACATAATCAGTTCACTCTTAAAGAAACGTAGGATGAGTGAAACTTTGGATTATAGACTTAGGATATACTGTTGGAGGGTGGTAAAATGAAGCTTATTTAAAATCTTATGGAAACGGTAAGTATTACGAAACGATGCCATCTGGTATGAGTCTAATTTCTAATCATTTCTAATCAGAGCGCTCCATTACGTTTATAAATAGAGATGATATGATTGAATGAACTGGCTCTTACCAATATCTGCTTCATGTTCCAACTGATACCGCGGTAAAGGTGTTCGATGGACAATTACCTTTCTGAGCGGTTCTAGGCGCTACGGTCTGGAACCGCGCGACCGCTACGGTCGCAGGTTTGAATCCTGCCTCGGGCATGGATGTGTGTGATGTCATTAGGTTAGTTAGGTTTAAGTAGTTCTAAGTTCTAGGGGACTGATGACCTCAGATGTAAAGTCGCATAGTGCTCAGAGCCATTTCTGCATGTCTTCTTCCTTAACACTAACAACTTTTAACGTTTAAAGGGAGCCTTTCATGCTCCAATCTTTCTAGGTATTTGTTCCATTACCCCTATAATTTAAATTTTTAGCATTCAGACCAAAACTTTGGTTCCTTAGTCTGCCTTCCACTGTGCAACACTTAACTCTTCTCAGAATCTTCACTTCTTCAGCGTGAATATGGCTTTCAAGCGTTTTGATAATCGCCCAAATCATGCTTCCACAGAGCAGTGTCGGGACTGCTGGACTCTTCTAGAATTCATTTTGAGTACCTTTTCTAGATTTGTTTTTAATGTTTCTGTCGACTTTTCAATACAACCAGCTGCGTTTACTAATTTCAATTTCTACATTATTATTATAGCTATATATCACCTCACATTCTAGGTAACTGAGGTGGATTACTTCTTCTAAAATCTTCCGATCGATCATTATTTTGATTTTGATGCATTCTTTCTCCATAATGGTCATTGCCTTAATTTTTCTATTGAGATCAGCATGACAAATGTCGCACTTATCTGTTTCATTAAGTAAATTCCTTGCGGAAGGTTCAAATGGCTCTGAGCACTATGGGACTTAACTTCTGAGGTCATCAGTCCCCTAGAACTTAGAACTAGTGATACCTAACTAACCTAAGGACGTCACACATAACCATGCCCGAGACAGGATTCGAACCTGCGACCGTAGCAGTCGCGCGGTTCCAGACTGTAGCGCCTAGAACAGCTCGGTCACCCCGGCCGGCCCTTGCGGAAGGTCCTCTTTTTTATTTGCTAGGATGACTCCATCGTCAACAGACAGCAAGTTATTGAGAGGAGTTCTCTCATGTATGTATATACTTTTTTGAAATTACGTTCTCCGTATCTGCGTAAATTCTTGTATGCTAATGTTGAATAATTCTGGGGTGATACAGCAGACTTTTCGGACTCCGTTTATCGTTTGATATCTCTTTTCTCATTCTTCCACTGAGATCTAAAAAAAGAACGACGGTCCTGTTCTGATATAAGCTTTTTATCACATTTATTAAATGGAACAAATTTCCATGAGTCGTCATTACCTTTCCAAGTTTCTCCCCGTTGGCAATGTACAAAGCTCTTTATTTTAATCAATAAAAGCAATTTACGTTTAATTTGTCGATTTGCATCTTACTGCAAGCACTGATGAAAGCTAGCAGTCGTGTGCCAGTACCAAAGATCCCACAGTAAATTCATATTGGTGGAGCCTGAAGATAGCGGTAGTCTGCTGTGTGACAGAATAAAGACATTCTAAAGTTGCAGCTGTGTTGGTACATTTTCCACATAAAATATAATTGCGAACTGACGTACAGATTCACCAGTCCTTCATTTCTGTAGCCTCACCAAATCATGTCGGAATTTTTCGCCCGTACACTATCTCATATGCAGCCAAACCAGTATTTGTATGGACTTTAGCACTGTATGCACATACAATATGCTTCAAATACTCGTCCCACTGATGGTGATGAGAATATACATAATAACTCAGCATCTTCCCCGATTATTCTGTGTACCTGTTCTGTCCTTCCGTTTCCCTGATGATCGAATGCGCTCGTCCTTAACTCCTTTACGTTCAACATTGTACACAGCTCCTTCATTAAATCCGACATGCCGGCTGGTGTGACCGAGCGGTTCTAGGCGCTTCAGTCTGGAACCGCGCGACCGCTACGGTCGCAGGTTCGAATCCTGCCTCGGGCGTGGATGTGTGTGATGTCCCTAGGTTAGTTAAGTTTATTTAGTTCTAGGTCTAGGGGATGGATGACCTCAGATGTTAAGTCCCAGAGCCATTTGAACCATTTGAAATCCGACATGAAGTTGGTCCCATGGTCAGTAATTATTGTCTCTGGTACACCAAACTTCAAAATTCAGTTCTTTACTAATGCTTGCGCGACCATTACTGCCTGTTGATTTGGCATAACCACTATCTCCACATACCTCGAAAAATGATCTATTATCGTTAGAACGAATCTGTTCCCAAATTATGTTCGCCTAAAAGATCCTAAGACATTGATCCCCAGCGTAGAGAATGGACATGTCGCTTCCGGCAATCGTTGTGGCTGTATCTGTTTCCAACCCAAATCTGCTCTCTGTGCACATGATATTCAATTCTTGACACAATGATCCACATCCACTTTCCTACCTCTCCACCTATAAGTCTCCATCACTCTCCTATTCGTCACTCTACACACACCATAACCAGATAACACGTGATCATGGGCTTCCTTTGAACCTCATGCCTCAACTTCGCTGGCACTACTACTCTTGGCCCTAACTCCGTTTCCCTGCACGGAAGACCGTCATACATATTAAATTGTGGCTGTGTCCAATACAATTTACAATCGTTGCCCGCGTCCTGTAATTCTTGCCATACTGCTAGGTCATAACCTATGAGTTCTACTTTCGCCACCTTCCTGTTTAGTGCATCCGCATTACCGTGCTTCTTCCCAGACTTGTGCACCACCTCGTAGTCGAATTCACTAAGCCTCACAGCCCATCTAGCGAGTCTAGTGGACGGATACTTAAGCCCCAACAACCACTTCAATGCAAAATGATATGTCACTACCCTAAATCTTCTCCCATATAAATAACATTTAAAACATGTGATTCCATAGATTACGCTAAGCTTCTCCCTCTCAGTTGTTGAGTAATTCCTCTCTGCTGCTTCAACAACCTAGACGCATGGGCTACAGGATCTTTCCTATCAATTTCCTGACTATGGCATTCTAATGTACTGGTAATAGCTTTTAGGAGTAGAGAAAGCAGTTTTTGGACGATCCTCTGGAGCCACCTCTAACTGATGATAACCACTTGTCGAATCCATCATAGAAAATAACTTGCACTGTCTTCAGTGATCCAAAGGCTCAGATATATTTTGAATGGGGTATTCGTCCGTTACTGTCTTATTATTGAGGTATCGGTAGTCACAACAGAACCTGTATTTCTTTAATCCATCCATAGGTTTCTTAGGCATAACGACATTGCCCGCTCAACAGCAACTATTACTATGCTCTATAATACCGTCCGCAAGCTGCTGATCAATGAAACCCTCCACAATCGGCTGAAAATACCTCGGAATTCTGTATTGTTTACGGTAAACAGGTCCTTCAGTCCCTGTTGGTATCCTATGTTGAACTAAAGGACTTGCTCGTAACGGCCCTTGTGAGAAAAACAAATCCTTAAATTCCCACAATAATTCCTCCATATGCTCTCTATATTCTCATTTGTCACGCAATGCAGTTCTATCGCCAGTTAGTGGTTGATCGCTTTGCCTACCTCCCGAATACCAGTCGTCGTCATCTGGCACATCCACATTTGCTACTAAAACGCCTTTCCTTAAATTCGCGTCTAGAGCGCTAAAATTATCCACGTTCACGGCAATTACTCGCCCGTCGGTTCCCCTCCTGTACACGTACAACACTACGTCTCACAAAACAACCCAAAGCGACCAAAATTATATTATCTTCCAATGGTTCAATAACACATACTGTACCCACAGGTACACTTGACTTCACACTTACCCAAAGCGACTTCCCGGTGCCCCTAGACACAACTCACGCGAATTAAGCCTCAATGCTAATGTAAGTGGTTAAATTGGTTTGTTCATTACAATGAACGCCCCTCACGACAGCTCTGCATTGACAAGTTTCCCCTAACTGAAATAACATTCCACTCAGTTCCACAGTTCGTTGTACAAGGTTAATTTTGACATAATGGTGATGCAAGAAATCTACTCCTAGGATCATGTCGTAGCCCGCGTTTACCCATGCTACTATCTCCATGCATGCATCAAATCGGACTTTCTCTATTCGAAAGTCAACTGTCGCTGACCCCAAATGCGTGACCTCCTTATCCCCCACTCCACGCAACCTATAACGTGGTGGGTCTAATTCCTTCGTCCCATTATATTCCTGGTAGCCATTGACACTTGCGCCCCTGTGTCCAACAAAATCTTAAACATTTTAGTCCCTATGGATCCTACCACTGAACACTCCACCTCTACATACTTATTCGTAGCATTGAAATTATACGGAGCTCCTTAGGAGGGTCTTGGGCCCCCTCTACCGTTTAATATTTGTCCACCTCTCCTATCTCGACTTCTCCATCCTCCCCACTACCAATTTCCCCAATTTCCCCCCTTCCTTTACTCCTCGGTGACGTGGTACATTGCCTCTGCAAATGTCTCGTACGACTACACTTATAACATTTCGCACCCTCTGTAAACACTACTTGCCTCCCACGTACCGCTGTTGCCACGTCTATTCCCTCACACTGAATTGCCAGATGAGTGGCCGAATACAAATCTTTCGGAGACCCTTCACGCACTTTCTGTGATATATGCGCCGATAACTCTCTCAAAAATACGTCAAGTGACCTTTGCTCGGCCTCCTGCAACGGAACACTATTCGCTTCATCTCTCTGACCCAACTCGTAAGTATTCTCGTTAATTTCCCCTATCCAGTCGGCCAATTTTTCCATCGTCTCCCCCTGTCTCTTTAACATTATACTTAACCTATCTCTAAAGTACCGGGCGATATTCTGTTTTTTGTACCATTGTAAAAAAGCCCTTCCTTAACTGCTTTTCACCGCTGAAGTCTCCAAGTCCTCCACAAACGAACGAACATCTTCAGATGTCTTGCCAGAACGGAATAATCAAACTCGTGGCAGCTGGATCAATCTCCTGCACTCTAGGCAACAACGACTGATCAGATGCGGTTTCCCACTCACTTCTAGATGTTAATTCATTTCTCAAATGTGTATTGCCTGCTGTCAATTGTGCTAGTTTTTCCAACAAAATCCTTAGCGCTTCTGGTTCCAACACATCTCATGTCCCAGACTCTGCCATTGTGCTGCTTTCGTTCCCAGTTAATCCCGAAACAAAATATTTAAGTACAAAAATAACCTGACTTCCTACACCTCAGTATTATAATACTAGGTAACATCATAATGAAACAAATACAAAAGTAATTAAATGTTACGAAAAAAAATAATAAATCTTACAGCCCCAAATACACTAACACTTATCTTGACAAAAAATAATAATATGCCTTTGCAATACATCTAAAATGGCCTGCCATGAGCCATACTCAAAATCACAAAAAGGCAAGAAAACGTCCAAACCTGAAAAGAAAACTGGTCAAAACTCACCACTTCTTGTGAATGTAATGTAGGTGGTGGGCTCTAATGTTGTACTAGACAGACGGCATCCGCTATTCTGACACCAAATGTAGTGGCAACTTCTGCCACCGAATGCAACAGCAACACAAACAAAATGTAGCAGGAAGAGGTAGAAGGCATCATGTTAAGACTCGCCTGAGCTTCCCAAGTGATGTATTGTTTACAACTACAGTGCCCCATTCCCCTTGATCTGCGTCACTGTGTCCCGCAATGCCGAGGACACAACTTCGCTTTCTGCGGAACGGATTGGCGCGGAATAGCTGCCTCAGCGACACGTGCACACACTGCTGTGGGTCGGCCTTTTGCAGCAGCAGAGTTGCGGCGTCGTCAGGATGCTGGCGGTTGACTCAGCGCTCGGCGTCCCTGCCAACTCAGCGCCACTCACTGTGAGCTGCAGGCAGCCAACTGTATGCTTGTCGCCGGCGCCGCTAAGATCACGGTGACAACAAGCAACTGTGATCCGGAGTCCCAAGCTGCGGCCTCCGCCTTGTAATGCCCCCGGCATTTGTTGGCAGTGAGGACGACTGCCCGCAGTAGCGAGCTGTGGAGTGGACCGCCGGTAGCTACCTATGGACCCCACATGGGCCTCAAAGGGTCGAACCAGTGATCCGCTGTGGACTGAAACGCTGGCGCCCCATCTGCTGCTGCGTGTAGCTGTTGGTGTGACATGCCCCGCCGTCCAGGAGAGCCGCCACACTAGAATGAATCTCATTAGAAACCCGCACTTACTTATACCGGGCTGTGCGCCTCTGTTTTGCCATACACACTGCTTCGCGTCACGTACTCATCACACACTCGGTTGGCCAGTGGGCCCCTTCTGTCTGTGATTTGCCACGTGCAAAGCCACTACATATACTCTTTCAGCAATTTGACAGCCCTGTGGCCTCTATTCTACTTCGCAACTTTTGGTATGCGTAACTCACTGCAATGCAGCCTGCACGTGGCTATAACTTGTGCTCAGAGTATTGCACATAACTAACTTTCCCCATCCTAAACGGTGGTGCCGCTACAGCACAGTGTTCTCCTTCAGACCTTTAATGCATGCATGCCTGACAGACGTCATAATGTAATATACTAACATTCATGAATGTCTGAAGTAAATTATAAGTAATGTACAGACCAATTATAAACAGAGACATTGTGTAAACTATTAGTGTAGTTGCCTTGATGGGCTAAAATGACAATAGTAAAAATTTGTCTCTCTCTGTGTGGGAATCACAAAATGTGAGAATAGAAAATATGGACAATATGTGACTAATGGAAGTTTTCTCGGTCCAAGACGCATACATGGATAACCAAAGTGGGTTAGACTACCCCTCACGATAATTGATAAATCCGGGTTCGAGCCCCAGTCCACTACAGGTTTTCATGTGTCACTAGTACAATGAACACGTGACATCTAACCATATTCGAAATTTTCAAATACATTATACATTTCGTAACATTAAAGTTCTCTTCTCATTAATTTACTTTATTAGCTTACTTCCAAATATTAGAACAGTTGCTGTTTGTTATTGCTATTATGAATTCTTATGTAAATAGGCATAGTTATATCGCTGACCTGAAGACCACAAGAAAGCGAGCGGCCTATGGTGCTGTAAATACAAAGGTGTGTGTGCAATCAGGTACAATGTCTCGATCAACATTTACTTCACTTTCGCTATAAATGCATGTATGGATGCGTGCAGTCAGTGTGCACTAAACACAGAGCTGTCATTTGATGATCGCTTGTTTATAACGAGTGATTAAGACAGTTTTACCAAGTCAAGAAGCTCACACTCTGGGAAGCAGTATGATGTTATTGCAGTGACCACATTAAGTTGAATCGCAGCTCGTTAGCCTTACTGTGGCGTTTTCCATACATCTTGCAGCTGCTTAATGCTCACCTTCACCATTTTTCCGTGATCATAGACTTCCTCCTGACGCCCTTTCTCAACTTGTCCCCCACATCATGTCTCTTCCTCTTGCAGGGAAGACACAGACAGCATAAGATGCTGCATAGCACCTGCAAAGACAATAGTAAATCACAACATGTGTTATTCAGACATACAAGACAGCAATATGAAGACGCATCAGACTGCAGAACAGTTAGGAAGTTGGGAATTTTTCCTCAATTTGTTCGAAAAATGCCTTGAAATTATATAAAATCCGATAGTAAAGGATGTCTTTGGCCAAACGTAAAGCAAATAATAAATTATTAACTGAGAGTAATACTGCGCGTTCAGTGAGACTGTGGGTAAGTACAGCAGTGCGAATACCCATAAGTTATCAGAGATAATATTCTGTGTAATCACATGAAGGGTGATGGAGGCACACAGGCTGCCCCCCACTTCCCCTATCCCAGGAGAACAGGGCGTCCTCTTCGTCGTGTCATAAGGCAGGCACTCCATTAGAGTTCAGGACGTTCACGACGAAATACGGCTGCTCTGACACACACGTAACACCTGCGGTATCATATTAATAGTAGAGGTTCAGTTCCCTACCAAGCAGAGTTACACAGGAGAGATTCTAGAAATAAAATCGTTAACATTATTACCTATCACGGTTTTCAGGGTCGTTCAGTAAAAAGTTCGGTCAGCCATAGATAGGGATAATAAAGAAAGCCTGCTAGGAGAAATCATCTCCAAATATGTCTGAAGCTTGCATTTGCGAAACGTATCAACTGTAAAGGGTTGTTGGTTATCAGTTCGGGTTGACCAGAGTGGAAAGGCGATGTCACTGTCCTCCTATGGAAGGAATTTACTGTTTTGGAAGCGCAGATTACTTCCCCTACTGCAAGACTGTTATCGGTACATTGTTCGCCATAAAACAGAATAAGCGAATCGGAGGGGAATGGACTGTTGGCCCAATCTGAATAACCTCTGGTGTTCTATGGGGATCTCAAGTTGGCGAAATAGGCACCACATGATAAAACTCCTATCTGAGCCCAAAAAAGCGAATATGCTCCTGTTTTAAATGACGCTGACTGAAATGTGATATACCAGCCGCCTCATTCTACCTTTCTCAGCACCTTTAAAACTTTTTCAAATATTTTTGCATGTGAACATATTGTGGGGAGGGGCCTCTTTCCTAAAATGTAGTTCATCTCACATTCCCAAAAACTCCACAAACTGCACCCCGCTCACATCCACTGGTCCATCACTGTGAGTCGCTCATACACATCCACTCCCACTTACCCCTTCTCACTTACTGGTACAGCCCAGCTCATCGTCATTATCTCTTTGTGTCTCCAAAACTGTCACTGTCTCCAGTCTCACAGCCACAGCCTCCTTCGTACTGCCCTACTACTACTGTTTCCTCTCACTATAATTATCTCCTTCTTTCCTCATACTGCTGCTATCTCTTTCATCCCTTCCCACTGCTGCTGTCTATTCTCACTGTCATTATACCGTTCATCCTCGTTGTCATTGTCATAAGGTCTGTCCGTCATTATCACTGGCTGTCACCCACTTCCACTTTCACCTTCTCTTTACTCGTCTCTCATTGGCAATGTCTCCTTCACACTTTCCTAGCACTGTCAGTTACATTCCACTGTCACAGTGTGACTTTCTTTCTTTCACACTACCATTTTCTCCTCTTTCTATGCCACAAGCACCTTGTATTATCTTCCACTTCTATTACTTACCTGTTTCTTTCCCAGTGCCAGTGTGTCGATGTCCCTCTGCACAGAAAAGCGCGCGAATATGTCCGCACGCCAAAATTTTTGGGAAAGTTTTTAAAGGTGCTGAGAAAGGTAAGAATTATGCAGCTGGTACACCACTTTTCAGTCAATGTCTTTTAAACAGGAGCATGCCCGCCTTCATTTTTTTTTAATCCGATAGAAGTAGTTTGTTCCGCTAGTTACCTTCTTTCGATTGCCACAGCAGGGCACGTCGCACATATGAAGAGAACTTTGTTTTCATAGATTACTCATACGTTACTGAAATGATTCACCTTTAATTTTACACTTCAGACACTACTAGGTGCACGTGCACAAAAATTTCAGTATGCTTTAGTACTACACCATGGGTTTCCCAGAACCCTTCTGGTGATAAATAAGACGCTTCACACCATGTTTATCCGTTATATGCCTTTTTATAAAATTCATTTTCGCCCCACAGCATGTTGTAAATGCGTAATGCGTGTTTTACTTCTGCAAGTAGGATAAATTTGGATCTCTGTATCTCGATAACGGATAGATAAGAAAACAGTTTTCAAGGTTGTTTGAGATTGAAATCGTAGGAGTACATCGTTAAAAAAGAAAAACAAAGAGTCATTTCCTGCCCATAGCCATCTTGAAATCAGCGATTTCGTTTTGGTACAAAAAAAAAATAGTGAGAGAACACTTTTGACGGTTTTTCTGAGGAACCGCCCATGACCTAATGGTGCTTCCATAAACCCCTTAAGGCCCATCGTGCACCACATACAATGCAACGATTTGCTCCATTTTCTTCTGCGGGTGTGACATTAAGACGATACTGCTGTTGCGTGTACGTTATAGAACAGCATAGCACTTTACGAACAAATCTGTTCGTTAACTGCTGCGTTGTTCTATGTTGAGGTGACGCTGAAATTGTAAATGCACTCTTATTACAAGAGTCTTCAACACTTTAATATTTGCACCGAAGATGGTCACATACTGACAAAAATAGATTTGCTGTAATAAATGATTTCAAACTTCATACGACCGATGCTGCTAATTTAATTGTTTTCATATTCTTAATTCTCAACGGTGGCTGACCTATCCTGATATCTGTTCCCTACAAAAGGGGCTCTCTTGATGACCACACTTTATGCTCGTCACCAGATGCCAAGGTTACTACTCAATATTGCCTGACGCATTACGATCAGATCATTTCCCGATTGTTAGGACGATAAACCGTCTCAAATGGCTCGAAGCACTATGGGACTTAACATCTGAGGTCATCAGTCACCTAGACCTAGAACTAATTAAACCTAACTAACCTAAGGAGATTACACACATCCATGACCGAGGCAGGATACGAACCTGCGACCGCAGCAGCAACGCGGTGCCGGACTGAAGCACCTAGAACCTCCAGGTCACAGGGGCAGATTATACACCGTCTTCTCGTCAAATGTGTGAACAGTGAGCCGGTACTAGTTTAGGCAAATCCGTCCACTCCCTTGAACCTGAATATTTCCAGATATTTATAGCTAGAGTGAAACTGGTTATTCCTAAATTTTTGTTCCTTGATTGCAAAATGCAAGAAAACAGGCCGAGCATTTTAGTCACATGGTGCATTTTTGTATCTTTAACAGAAAAATACTGTCAGTACTGATATAAAGAAAGACCATGTAGTATTGTTTTACTTACTTGCGTTAAAGATATTTGATGAAAGACTAGGGAATTTTTTCTATAAAATAAAGTAAATCTTTTACTTCTGAAAACTAATTTTTGACAGTGTACTATCGTTTTAGACACGAAATTATCCTTGCGGTCCACTTTAGGTTCTACCTGACGTTATTATTAACATCGCGACACACAAAACACTACGCGAATACCTATAAAATGGTGGTTTCGCACTGTGAGTGAAAAATGACCAACGTGGTACTTCAGGGGGTACGACGACTGCCGGTACTTTTAGTGTTAAATGTAAAGCCAATATCGGTATATCATATAAAACACTCCACTTATCCCGCTGAAGAATAAGGAGGGAGATATACTACTGGCTACAGAAACCCCTTTGTTAAGTCCTACCCAGTAGCAAGATGGAGTCTAAACCAAAAATTGACCACAGGCCACGAGGCCTTAAAATCAAAATCACAGGAAAACAAGTGGCTGAATTTTTACATAAAATTGGGTGCCCAAAGGAAAACAAAAATACTCTAAACAGAGCCGTCCACACGCGAGGGATTGAAGCTCATGCCAGCCAGTCCTCCAAATAATCGGCTATTAAATGTAAAATGCGGGAATGGGCACACTGAAGTTGAAAGCCGAGATAAACGTCTTGCGAACATTAGCAATGACGCTCACCACTAAACAGGAGGAGACAGAATGTGGGTCTATCTTCGTCCGGAAAACCAGAAAAGGCGTTGTCCCGGGACCGACAAAATCCCACGATGAAGGCGTTCAGAGCGACAAGGGTGGCCTGAGGCACCATCCGTAGTAGACCTCACCGAATTGCGCTGACTTCTCCATCAGGAACCTCGGAATCACGCAAGCTACCACAGCCAAGACAGGAGCAGCCTCGCCAAACACATCACGGCAACAACCGGACCGTGCTGTAAGGTATACACCGGCTCACGTCCCTCGCACCAGGATATCTGTGTGCCGGCAATTCTTGCCAATTGCTCCGCAAGAGGCACGTACCCTCCGTCTGACACCATTACTAAACGTCAACTTCGACCATCTCCTTCTTTCATACCATAGAGAAGAGAGTCCAAGGATCTTCGAACCGGCACAGAAGGTGTTCATCTCGCAGGGTTCGAACTATCGACCTGGGAGCACGGCTCAACCGAAAGTGCAGAATATGCTTCGTATCAGTAATTATACCTGCATTCAAAAGTTGACAGTAACAAAGAAATGACAGAACGCTTTTGTTAAAATGTCTCACGAGCTAAAGAATAACATTAACTTGTATTGTATTGTATTGTATTGTATATTAACCGGCGGCCTAGAAACGACGGAGAGGCTCCATCCCCGCCGCAGCGGTCCACAACCCAACGACGGCTACCGTGGTCCACTTCACCCCTCTGCTGCCCCACACCGAACCACTCTTTCAGGGTTATTGTGCGGTTCGGCCGCCGGTGGACCCCCCTCCCCTCCCCCGCCCCAGGGAACGTCTCACACCAGACGAGTGTAACCCCTATGTTTGCGGTAGAGTAATGGTGGTGTACCCGTACGTGGAGAACTTGTTTACGCAGCAATCGCCGACATAGTCTAGCTGAGGCGGCATAAGGGGAACCAGCCCGCATTCGCTGGGGCAGATGGAAAACCGCCTAAAAACCATCCACAGACTGGCTGGCTCACCGGACCTCGACACAAGTCCACCGGGCGGATTCGTGCCGGGGACCAAGCGCTCCTTCCAGCCCGCAAGGCCGTGCATTTGACTACACGGCTAACCGGGCGGGCAACATGAACTTAATCGCATGACTTTATCTTTCAAATAAATTCGAAACATGTAACGACCCACTTCCATAATTCAAAAATACGCATTTTAAAGAGAAAAGCTGCTACCGCAAATCTATCCCTTAACAACGAAACTAATATTGTATTTGGTTACTGCCAGCGGCACTGTAGTTGCGTGTCATATTTGTGGTAAGCCGGCCGCGGTGGTCTAGCGGTTCCAGGCGCGCAGTCCGGAACCGCGCGGCTACTACGGTCGCAGGTTTGAATCCTACCTCGGGCATGGATGTGTATGATGTCCTTAGGTTAGTTAGGTTTAAGTAGTTCTAAGTTCTAGGGGATTGATGACCACAGATGTTAAGTCCCATAGTACTCAGAGCCATTTGAACCATTTGTGGTAAGTACTTTTCGGATACACATAGTTGTCGCTTCGGGTGATGAATACTTTGCAGCATCTAACAGTTGTCTCCCATTATTGTTTATTGTAAACGGGAACGACCGCCAGCAATTATGTCCAACCGTACGAAGGAAAAATTGTGTTTTTGATTGCAGCATCCCATTTGTCTAGGCATCTCTAGACGTCGGCTTATTCCGTCTCGTTAACCAACAAAGGTGTACAGCCACGTATCATGGTGCCTTTACTTATCAAGTCCGAATCACGACGAGCGCCATCTGTCTCTATAAAGATCGCTAGCTATAAACGCCGATGAAAAGCAGAATTTCTACGCAAGTGCAGAAATCTTCTGCCACAGAAGTATTAAAATCCTGAACAAAATAGCAACAAATGGGCAAAAGGTTTTCAGTTGCTACTAACTGCAATAAACAAGTACCACAGTGGAATCTGATCTGCTACTTTTGGCTACGGGTCTATCGTTTGGACTCGTACACGCAGAAAGGTAAGGACAGATCTGGCTCTACGATAAGCACAGAGAAGTGTACAACTGCGCCTGACAGGCGCGCGTAGAACAGCACTGTGTGAGGAGCTGCTGCTGAGGTTGGCTACCTCGACGCCTAGCCGTAAGAAAGAGGGGTAAACGCTATTGACTCTAAAAGAGCAAATATGGAAAGATAAAGGAGGTACAGGGCAAATGAGCCACATCGAATAAAGAAATAATGACAAGCATTGGTAAAGGACGGTAAGAAATGTGGTAAACAGTAGAAACAGGGGGGATAGTTGCGGTTCTTTGTATTCTTCTTGTGTTGACTGGAGCCACTTGGTTTCGCAAGCACTGCCTGTCCGCTAGTGGCAGCAGCGGCCTTATCGATATGTAGTAACTGTGGCCCCATCTCTGGAGTGACGTCGTTGTTCTTCCGGGTGGTGTGAGTGGCATCTCGGTTGGGGACTCCGGAGGAGCCAATAGGGCAGTGCAAGAACACGCCAGGACCGCTGGCGGCACACATGCATGCCGGATGGAAGGGATGTGGTCATGAGGGTACACGACCTAGTCGTCAACCGGATCCAACAGGCTTTAAGTTGAGAGGATTTTAATCCTAGCAGTTAAACCTCCACCATTGTGAGATCTCCCGATTCTCTACTGTCTTGGGTTTGTGTTACTGCTCGCAGTGTCACCGAGAGGAAGAGCAGCGAATGGAATGCTTGGGGAAGGCGGATATAATTAGCTTTCCTCGACCTCTTGTTACTAATTGGTGTATTCTATGTGTTACTATTTGTTACGTTCAACCAGCGGTATTTTTCCTGCCTGGTGACCGCTAACGCCCCAGTTACCTGCCCTGGAGGTTAGTGTATGTAACGGCAGTGTACGGTTCTTTGTCTTGCCGCTGCTACCCGGTAAGGCGTGTGGTTTTGACAATTTCCTTGATTTGTAGGTCGGTTGGTGTTTCTTCTACTCTGTTAGTAGTGGTTCCTCCTCCTTTCGGACTGTCTAAACACAGCATTCTGAGGACGTAGTGCTGACCGCCGGTTCCGGCTTTGGCGTGGTGTTCCACCGCTGCATTGGTTATCGGACGTTAGGTATTTTCAGCAGATTATCATTAGTTATTCGTTATACTGCCACTAGTCTGAGTTACCATCTTGTGAAGTTACAGCAACTCTTGGCTGCCTTTCTCATCACTCGCGAAAGTGTTTTTGGCCTAACCTACTGAGGTCCATTCCTGGAGCACCGAATGTGACTAGCCCTTGTGTTTTATTATTGTGTTATTATTTTATTATTGTATTACCAAGTTACCATCATTTGCCTCACCTGTTTGGTAATCAGTTGCTTGTCCTTTTGAGTTAACCTTGTTATTATATTTTCTGTTTTATTGTATGTTTCTAAATTATTTTTAATATAATTGCCGTTCTTGGCGATACAGCAAGTTTAAACGGTTGTGCTACCAAGTTTACTAACATTGTGTCTCACCTGCTTAATGATCAGTTGCCTGTCTTTTAAATTAATTTTTGCTATTGCCTTTCTGTTTGACAGTATGTTTGTTAATTTTCTTTAGTAAGTGCCATTCTTGGCGCTAAAGACCTTCAGCCGTGACTGTCGCTATTTGTCTTAAAAATCTAATGTGACAATTGTATTTTTTCAGTTGCCATTTAAGACCTTGGTGATTTGTTTTCAGTATTTTAATAATTGTAGTTTGTAAGTTGCAGCAAGTTTAATCAGTTCCTATTACACTGTCATTAAGGCCTTCAGCCGTGAAACCATTCTTAAATTATTGCCATTATTTTAATTTGTTGTAGATCTTATATAAATTGTGTGTCATTAAAAGAGAAGGCAACCAATAGTAAATGAATACGGCTCGTCCATAATCGCAACCGGATCCTACCTTTCTTAACCACCAGGTCTCAGTACAGTTCTATTAACGCACTTGAAATTATGTTAATATACGATGTACTACATTTATGCTAATTAATGTGCAACATTTGGTCTGGCCTAGTATCTAGACAACAGACTACAAGAAAATAGGAAATAAATCACTTGCCATTATGTACCAATTAAAGACTGCATGTTCTACTTCATCATGAGACCTACGAGTATATGCAGTCGTAAACTGAAACGATATTCATCTGTGAAGAACACATTTTTTCGTCGTCAATTTGATGTTTTTTCATAAAAATACGTTCTGATATGCCACGAAAAAGAAACACATCGAGGACCGTCTATTCGGCTATAGAGGACGTGCATCCCGGTAGAACTCAGTTCTCCAACCAGCTGCCTTGCGGACATCATTGCATTTCTTTGTAGCCTTGAGCCTACATGTTGCTCCTGTTGTGGAGGCGTTCTATAAGTCATATAAGTCATATTCCGTGTGTGTCGGAACGGTCACCGAAGCTGTAATACTTTTTAGTGATTCTTCTGCTTTTCTGAAACTGATGTCACTGTCTCGTAGTGACGTTTCCGAGGACTCTGCGATAGTAACGAGGGTTCCAGGGAATTACCTGGCATGTACAGTGCACAGATTCTAGTTACATTCATGTGACACTGTTATTAGAAGTCTGGAGTTCTCCTCTGCAGCGTTGTTGTTACAGTCGTCGTCTATGCCAAAATCTTAACACCCGCTCATAGCGACTGCTCACCTTTCACCTTTCCTTGTTACATTCCTGTTACACGTCGTGGCTAACTTTCCAGCACTAGTGTTCTAGACAAACGGATTGCTGACACAGATTACTGCAGCTTTGGCTAACAAAATCTAGCAGCAAAACCTGTCTTTATCGCAAAAGAGGAAAGTAAAGAGGGCGGCCTAATAACTGAAAATACTCATTGCCTTAAGTAAGCCACAAAGCTGGGACTGTTTTCACCCGAGATAAATGTAAAACCGCAGACACTAACCGTTCTGCTCTTAACAGAAGTCGTGACACTGCAGAAGAAATCTCATGGCACTCTTATTGCCATTATTTTAATTTGTTGTAGATTTTATAAAAATTGTGTGTGATTAAAAGAAAAGGCAAGCGATAGTAAATGAATACGGCTCGTCCATAATCGCAACCGGATCCTACCTTTCTTAACCACCAGGTCTCAGTACAGTTCTATTAACGCATTTGAAATTATGTTAATATACGATGTACTACATTCATGCTAATTAATGTGCAACATTTGGTCTGGCCTAGTATCTAGACAACAGACTACAAGAAAATAGGAAATAAATCACTTGCCATTATGTACCAATTAAAGACTGCATGTTCTACTTCATCATGAGACCTACGAGTATATGCAGTCGTAAACTGAAACGATATTCATCTGTGAAGAACACATTTTTTCGTAGTCAGTTTGATGTTTTTTCATAACAATACGTCTCTGATATGCCATGAAAAAGAAACACATCGAGGAGTGTCTATTCGGCTGTAGAGGATGTGCACCCCGGTAGAACTCACCGCCCTTGGTTTCAACTTCATCAAAGGCTATTTTTAACTTTCTGTATGCTAAGTGCTTGCGTGAATATTTTTTTTTTCGATTTCTTCGCACATTCTGTCCCGTATTTCGTGATAAAACGAAACAAGCTACGTTTATCTGCTTTCGATGTTTTTTTTTTTTTTTTTTTTTTTTCGATGTCCTCCATCAGTTACATCCGATAAGGTTAATAAACCGTCGAGCAGTACTTCAGTGGAGGCCGGATTAGCGGTTGTCTCTCTCACAGATGTGTTGTATCTCCAGCTGTTTTGCCAATATCGTGTCAGCCCAATAACATCGTGAAACCGAAATTTAATGCAATTTTTAATACTCATGTGGAAGACTACACACTTTTTGCACGGCACAGACATCTTGACTAAATCGTTTTGTAATTCGATTTGATCTTCTGATGACTTCGCTAGACAATAAACGACACTATCATTTGCAAAACGATGTATGATATCGGCTTATATTGTGTCCTAAATCGTTTATGTAGATTAAGAAAACAGATGGCATATAAAATTTGCATGGGGAACCCGATATATTACTTCTGTTTAACTCGATGGTTCTCCGTCAGCCAGTACCAGCTGTTATCTGTCTGATTACGGATACAGTAGCACAACTGGGATAATACTCCGTAGACACGAAATTTGATTAGAATACAATTGTGAGAACGGTTTTGTGGAAATCTAAAAAGGTGGACTGTATTGTAAATCCTTCTGTCGATAGTATTCATTTCTTCACGTGAATAAATGTCCGGCTGTATTTCACAGTAACGATATTATTCATGTATCAACAGATCCTATTCATCGAGGTATGTTAAATTGTTGGAACACAATATATCTTCCAAAACGCTGCTGCAAATCGATGTAAGTGAAATGGAGCTATAATTCAGTGGCCTATTTCTATTTTCTTTCCTGCTTGGATGTAATCGTTGCTACTTTTAAATCTTTGACCATGGATCTTTCGTCGAACAAGCGGTTGTGTGTAATTACTAAATTGGAGCTATTCTACCAGCGTACTCCGAAACTAATCTAATAGGTATACAGTCTAGACCGGAAGACTTGCCTTAAATAGGATGGGACTCAAGTTACTCCGTTACAATGACAGTAACTACATCTAAATCACACATGCTGGAAGCAGCGCCAGGTTCAAATTCTGAAATGTTTACTGCGTCTTCTTTGGCGATAGAATTTCGGAAAACAATGTTTCGGAACTCTCCTGTGCTGGCACTGCGCTCGATAACACTACCACGCCTTCCTCACTGAAAGTAACGACTGTGGCTGGTCCCTGGTATACTTTACATACGACCACAAACCGTTTGCGCCTTCTGACAAATCTTGGGGTGGAATAGGTGAAATTCTTGTAGACTTACGACGTAAGGTTAACTTTAATGCTGCTCTTCCCTGAATACATAAATGGCACTAACTCATACTGACTTTATATCTAATTTTGAAACAAAATTGCTCCTATGATTTCCATACCTTCACCTTAATCCGTGCCCATCAGGGAAGAGAGTTCTCTGTGGTACGAATCACCATCTAGTAGTTCACTGGTGGGCAACAATGGAAATCCTACTGATTCTAACTTCCACTACACCTTTCAAATAAAAACCTAAGATCTTCAACATAAAGTAAGATGAGGATGCATCAGCATCTGGCATTTTGATGTTTACATTAATGGGCCAAAATGGACATCCTGTTAACTCAAACTTTCACAAAGGTTTAGAATGATAATATAAGATACATATTACAAAGTCGCATGAGAATGAATGAGCATCTAGCAGTTCGTTGTTTACGTTGGTGGGCAAATATGGATATCTTACCGTCTGTAGTTTCCACAAAATTTTTCGAATAGAAATATAAGATCCTTAATACAAATGCTAATGATAATGAATCAGCATCTGGCAGTTCGATGTTTGTATTAAGGGGCACATATGAACGTACTGCTGACTCTTACTTTCACAAAATGTTTCAAATAAGACTCTAAGACCCTTAATACAAAGTCTAATGGTGATGGATCAGCATATGGATTTTTGATATTTTCAGTAATAGGCTACAATGGACATCCAGCTTGCTTTAACTTTCATAAAATGTTTCGAACAATAATCATTTATGTCTAATACAAAGTCTGATGAGAAATAATCAACATCCGGCAGTCCGTTGTTTACAAGAGTGGGTAAATATGGACATCGTACTGACTAACTTTCAGAACATTTTTCAAATAGAAATCTAAGATCTTTGATACAAAGTATAATGAGCATGAAACAGCATCTGAAAGTTTGTTGCTTACATTGTTGGGCAATTAGGAACATCGTGCAGATTAACATACAAAATACTTTTACTTAAAAATCTGAGATTCTTAATATAAAATCTGCTAAGAATGAAACAGAATCTTTTAGTTCGTTGTTTATATTGTTTGCCAACTATACTCGTTCTACTGACTCTAACAAAATTTTTCTAACAAAAATCTAAGACTCTGAATACAAATTCTGATGAGGTGACACTCATAACTTTTCAGATTTAATTCTATTACATTGTGTTTTATGCCAAGCAGAAACAGAAAAACTTAACGAATAAAAAATACAATACAAATTAGAAAGTGAATGCTATACCACTGTACTTATCCTCTGTGATACAAATAACGATATGACAATCTCTGTAAATAAAACTAATTCGAGATAATTTAATAGTATTCTATGTTACTATTACTGATATACAGCGTACAACATACATTGAACAAAATAAAATTACACTACGAATGTAACTGATACAAAAATTTGTATTGAAAATGTAGTGAAGTGTATGAAGAAGCAAACTACAATATGTTTATTTACCTGCTCAATAAATACTTACAGCAAAACAAGGTAGTGAAAGAATTAAAACGTACCCTAGTCCTTGGCAAATAGCTGAGTAGGTGCTCACTGCTTTGCTCTACAACAATTACCAGTTACCTGTATACGATGCTAAGGGTAGACGAAGTCTACATGTGACAAATACAAATCTAGGACTGCTGCTATAAAATCATGTGAGGCAGCGACGACGCCTTCCCGTGAAGCGCAGGGTCGCATTTGTTGGTCCGAGAGGGGGATGTAATCGGCGAATGGTGAAGCAGAGGAGTGGGGGTGAGTTCGTTCAAAAGAGAGAAACTTTCGAAGTAAAGTTCTTACGAAATTTTAACAGCTTCTCTGAAAAGTAATTAAGGGATTAATCTCTCTGCAATTTACGGCCCATTCTTCTCGAAGATAAAGAATGCTATCAATAACAGGTCTATAAGACGAGTATTGCTTTATGCATCCAGTAACCACAGATGTTAATTTCTTAAGTGTAATCTCTATTGACTTTGAAGAAACGAAAGGTTTTAGACTGCTTAAAAAACTATTTCCTTCAGAAATCTTAGAGAGGTCGTTTTGTAGGAATTTACAGCTTATGAAAAATTTTATTTTCATTTGTCAAGAAGAATGCAGGGAATATGAGTCCCTTTTTATACCCACCTCGTCTTTTCTCTCCGTTAGGTGACTGTGATGAGTGCTAATATGGTATAGAGTCGTGATGGTGTAGCTACGGATGATTATGCAGGGGCAGGCTACGGAAAATGTGTAAACTGTGCTGATAAAAAGCTTACGCTTCTCTAATAGCACCAAGGAGGGAGAAAGTAATCCCGTGTTAAGCGATACGTGAACGAATTAACGATCAATTAGACAGCAGCAGAATTGTGTGCTTGCCGTGTACACTGGCAGTTGCGCTCACGGGTCTAGGAACGGTGTGATTGTCTCTTAGCCGCTTTTAATTCGAGGAGCAATACCAGGCTGCGAACGTTCATCTACTTATTCGTCATGTAGCACTGACATAACGCCGACGGATCATATGCGGATCCCCATATACTGTATAGTATCAGCTAACGGGACAGAGTGAACTGGTATGTATTGTAAGAAAGTACACACCAGTGACATATTTCTGGATTTGACACTTGCACGTTGTTCTTACGGCGTCGTTCTGCTTAGGTAATTTGCTTTATCAGACACCAAACAGATTGTCTCGAGGTCGACAGGTTCCGCACAGTTGTGAGAATACACTAAGACCATAAAATGTACAACAAATGGTATGTGTTGAAGAATCACAGGTTTATTTACTCTTAAAAAATATTTTACCGTTAGCAACAAGCTGTTTCTCCAATAATGTAAAATAAATGAAACTGGCAGGGAAGAGAGCAAATGACAAAGGGGACTTGGCAAGTTGTTAATACAATGAAAATGTACACTGATGAGCTAAAACATTACGATCACTGCCTACACAAGGTTGAAGCCGCCTGATGGTGTTACGGGCACGAGATACAGCAAGGAAAGAACTAGGCAGAAGGGGAGGGGGGGAGGGTGACTGGACAGACGTTATAGCGAAGATACTAGCCGCAAACGCGGAAATCCCCTAATATACGCGGTTTTGACAAAGGGAACATAGTCTCGGCGCTGCTGCTGGAAACGAGAATCTCTGAAAAGCCGACGTTGGTCGCTTGTTGGCGCACTACCGTCGTGAATATCTATGCAAAGGGGTTGAAGGACCGTGAAATAGCGATTTGGCCGTATGATATTGGACACCTCGTCTCATCACAAAACCCAGAGGTCAGGGATGCCCTATTGTGTGCTCGAGGACAGGCAGTGATCTGTGGCATATCTGACGGAAGAGTACAATGCTGGAGCAGGCACAAGTGTTCCGGAGCGCATCGCTCAGAGGCCATTGTTGAACGAGGAGCTCCACATCACACGACCCCTACGTCTTCCTGTGTGCCGTATGACATCGTCAGTTACGAATACAGTGGCCACATCACTGAGTTTTCACCGTGGGTAAATAGAAACGTGTCACCTGTCGAATGAATGGTATTTCTTTTTACACCAGGCTGATGGTTGGGTCATTATACGCCGTCATCCAGGCGAATCGCAGCACCAAACATGCACTGCGCCACAGATGCAGGCCGGTGAGGGCAGAATTATGCTGTAGGTACGTTGAGTTGGGCACCCACGGAATCTGTGGTGATAGTCGAAGGAATCGTGACACAGTGAACTACGTGGACATTATTGAGGAACTGTGTACCACCTGCTTCGCTTCATGCTTGAAGTCTCCCCTAACGGCGATGTCGATTCCAACAGGATAACTGTCCTCGTTCCAAGGTTACACTCGTGATACTGTGGTTTGAGGGGCATTATAGTGAACTCGCATTGATTTCTTGACCAGCAAATGTGCCAGATCTACACCCACTGGAACAGATATCGGGCGCCAGCTACGTGCACGTAAACCAGCACCCCGTAATGTGCGTTCACATCTGGTGCCACATTCTTCCGGAATCCTGTCAAGGACCATTGGAATTTATACAAAGCAGAACGACTACTGTATTGTGTCCCGACAGTCGACCAACATGAATTCATACCTAGCAGAATTGTTGCTGTATTGTGTTTGCAAAGCGTACCAACACGACAAAAAACAAGTGCTTATAACGTTCTGGCTCGTCGACGCGTGGTTGCATTGCACTAGCCTTCTGGTACGTGGAACATATATATCCCGAACAAAGAAGACGCAATGAAGGCTACAACACTGCAATACCGTAATTCCTTTTGTGAAATTAGATCGCACTAGCCTTCTGGTACGTGGAACATATATATCCTGAACGAAGAAGACGCAATGAAGGCTACAACACTGCAATACCGTAATTCCTTTTGCGAAATTAGATTGCACTAGCCTTCTGGTACATGGAACATATATATCCTGAACGAAGAAGACGTAATGAAGGCTACAAAACTGCAATACCGTAATTCCTTTTGTGAAATTAGAAGAAGCCGGCTCGCTGACCACAAGCAATAGAGTGTGTTTTGTTAGCTCGCAGCGCCTACCCGGCTGCGCGAGGATTGCATGTAGGCTGGTAGCTGAAGACTGAATGTGGGATGGAAGATATGGAAGACGCGTACTATATTTTCAACAAAAATTCTTTACAACCCTAAAAACGTGATACGAAAAAACCTGCACCAAAAATTTCAAGGTGGTAAGGTGAGCTCGCTGCAACTTCGGGCATTATTCTGGACTAAATATTACGAAAAGTTACAGCTATTTCAACAGTGATAAGTTATAAGATTAATACCAATTGAGCCACATCAGTGATCTGATCATTTGCGGCGTAAATGACAGCTGCGGATGTCACTAAATACCTTAACAAGCTAATTTTCAAGTCATGCAGCTAGACGTGGAATAGTAGACGAGTTAATTAAAAGTTTATATGCAAAACATGGCAAAACCGTAATTACTGCACAACCACCATATTGTGTGAGTACCCAAAATTAATTATTTAGTACGTTTTTAGTGTCTAATTATGTAATTGGCCATTAATAAAAGCTGCATAAATCCGCTAGAAAGAAAAGTGTTGTGACGAACGTAATATGAAAAATAAAAGACTGTCCAACAAAAGAGAGTCTTTTGGTAAAACCAGCTGTAGGTGTGCTTTGTGACTTTTGCTGACAACTTGTTTAACATTGTTTTGTTAAGGAAAGGTCGCAAATAGAACTTCATAGTTTTAACAGTACTTTAGTATTTTATACGTACGTGTAAATAGATTTAGACATGAACGATGGTCATTATTTAAGCATCTAACACGAAGTCAGTAGTGTGTGACGTCATAAAATATATTTAATGTTATGCTGCAGGCTGCACAGGGACTTTTGGCGTTCAGGGGCTATTTTGCTATGGTCGGTCGTTGTTGGTGAATCAGCACAGAGGGCTGTGTTCGAATAACTGCGTGTATTACACGTTTACACTTCTCATTGCACTTGTATTAGTTGACCCCGACCTCGATGATTCACTTTGCGTGTCATAACAAACGAGATTTCAGTCAGCTGTGAACTGTAATTATTTGCTGCAAGTGATATTTTACATTTGTCTGTGATGAGCCTGTTGTATACTTCCCTAGTGTTTGTCAGGATAATGAACATTCATCAGTCCCCTAGAACTTAGTACTACTTAAACCTAACTAACCTAAGTACATCACACACATCCATGCCCGAGGCAGGATTCGAACCTGCGACCGTATCAGTTGCGCGGTGCCGGACTGAAGCGCGTAGATCCGCTCGGCCACCGCGGCCGGCTGTATGATGGTCAAGATAGATGTCTGCCTATTACACATTACGAATCCCTTCAACTGTTGGCGGTCTCTGTCAGTCAACAGACGAAGCCAGCCTGTACGCTTTTGTGCTGAACGTGTCCCTTCACGTTTCCACGTCACTGTCACATAGGAAACAGTGGACCTAGGGATGTTTATGAGTGTGTAAATATCGTATGGCCATGTTCGAAGTCCGTGAGTTTCGCGGAGCGCCCCGTTCTGCTCTCTCGCGATGTCTAATGACTACTGAGGTTGCTGTTATTGAGTATGCATCTAATATGAAAACGTATGTTTTTAGGGTGTTCGGATACTTTTGATCACAGAGTGTAGGTCCGCTGACCTATCTATTTACGTGCAAGGAAAAAGGATGGATTGTACAGCAGATGTATGGCCATTAAAGAGACGGTATATTGTATCCGGTCCTTACCGTCGGCCTCGATAGCTGAGTGGTAGGCGTGGCGGATTGCCGTCCTACGGGCCCTGGTCCGATTCCCGGCTCGGTCGGGGATTTTCTCCGCTCAGAGACTGGGTGTTGTGTTGCCTTCATCATCATTTCATCCCCATTTGGGGCGCAGGTCGCCCAATGTGGCGTCGAATGTATTAAGACCTGCAGCAAGGCGGCCGGACCTGCCCCGCGAGGGGCCTCCCGGCTAATGACGCCCAATGCTCATTTCCATTCCCATCTGGTCCTTACCAAATGCAGACAGTGAAAATTCTAATGTCTAAATAGCTAAAAGAATCGAAACTAAACTCAAGCCAGAATGTCAAAGGAGACGTAATGTGTCAAGAAAGTAGACTGATACAGGAACACCCTAAGTGTGGCATAATATCAGCAGGCTGGGCCTATAAACTAGCGAAAACACAAGTGACATGTGTCGGCGGCAGCCGTAACTCCTCGCCTCCGAAAGCAGAGGACTGTGCGGCTGGTCCTGACGGAGGTTCGAGTCCTCCCTCGGGCATGGGTGTGTGCGTTTGCCCTTTGGACAATTTAGGTTAAGTAGTGTGTAAGCTTAGGGACTGATGACTGATGATCTAATCACGGAGGATCAGATGACCCTGTGGATTCCGCTGTGATTGGAGAATTTCAGTTGTGTTGTTGTTGTTGTGGTCTTCAGTCCTGAGACTGGTTTGATGCAGCTCTCCATGCTACTCTATCCTGCGCAAGCTTTTTCATCTCCCAGTACCTACTGCAACCTACATCCTTCTGAATCTGCTTAGTGTATTCATCTCTTGGTCTCCCCCTACGATTTTTACCCTCCACGCTGCCCTCCAATACTAAATTGGTGATCCCTTGGTGCCTCAGAACATGTCCTACCAACCGATCCCTTCTTCTGGTCAAGTTGTGCCACAAACTTCTCTTCTCCCCAATCCTATTCAATACTTCCTCATTAGTTATGTGATCTACCCATCTAATCTTCAGCATTCTTCTGTAGCACCACGTTTCGAAAGCTTCTATTCTCTTCTTGTCCAAACTATTTATCGTCCATGTTTCACTTCCATACATGGCTACACTCCATACGAATACTTTCAGAAATGACTTTCTGACACTTAAATCAATACTGGATGTTAACAAATTTCTCTTCTTCAGAAACGCTTTCCTTGCCATTGCCAGCCTACATTTTATATCCTCTCTACTTCGACCATCATCAGTTATTTTGCTCCCCAAATAGCAAAACTCCTTTACTACTTTAAGTGCCTCATTTCGTAATCCAATTCCCTCAGCATCACCCGACTTAATTAGACTACATTCCATTATCCTTGTTTTGCTTTTGTTGATGTTCATCTTATATCCTCCTTTCAAGACACTGTCCATTCCATTCAACTGCTCTTCCAAGTCCTTTGCTGTCTCTGACAGAATTACAATGTCATCAGCGAACCTCAAAGTTTTTATTTCTTCTCCATGAATTATAATACCTACTCCGAATTTTTCTTTTGTTTCCTTTACTGCTTGCTCAATATACAGATTGAACAACATCGGGGAGAGGCTACAACCCTGTCTTACTCCCTTCCCAACCACTGCTTCCCTTTCATGTCCCTCAACTCTTACAACTGCCATCTGGTTTCTGTACAAATTGTAAATAGCCTTTCGCTCCCTGTATCTTACCCCTGCCACCTTTAGAATTTGAAAGAGAGTATTCCAGTCAACATTGTCAAAAGCTTTCTCTAAGTCTACAAATGCTAGAAACGTAGGTTTTCCTTTCCTTAATCTTTCTCCTAAGATAAGTCGTAAGGTCAGTATTGCCTCACGTGTTCCAGTGTTTCTACGGAATCCAAACTGATCTTCCCCGAGGTTGGCTTCTACTAGTTTTTCCATTCGTCTGTAAAGAATTCGTGTTAGTATTTTGCAGCTGTGACTTATTAAACTGATAGTTCGGTAATTTTCACATCTGTCAACACCTGCTTTCTTTGGGATTGGGATTATTATATTCTTCTTGAAGTCTGAGGGTATTTCGCCTGTTTCATACATCTTGCTCACCAGATGGTAGAGTTTTGTCAGGACTGGCTCTCCCACGGCCGTCAGTAGTTCCAATGGAATATTGTCTACTCCGGGGGCCTTGTTTCGACTCAGGTCTTTCAGTGCTCTGTCAAACTCTTCACGCAGTATCGTATCTCCCATTTCATCTTCATCTACATCCTCTTCCCTTTCCATAATATTGTCCTCAAGTACATCGCCCTTGTATAGACCCTCTATATACTCCTTCCACCTTTCTGCTTTCCCTTCTTTGCTTAGAACTGGGTTTCCATCTGAGCTCTTGATATTCATACAAGTCGTTCTCTTATCTCCAAAGGTCTCTTTAATTTTCCTGTAGGCGGTATCTATCTTACCCCTAGTGAGATAGGCCTCTACATCCTTACATTTGTCCTCTAGCCATCCCTGCTTAGCCATTTTGCACTTCCTGTCGATCTCATTTTTGAGACGTTGGTATTCCTTTTTGCCTGTTTCAGTTACTGCATTTTTATATTTTCTCCTTTCATCAATTAAATTCAATATTTCTTCTGTTACCCAAGGATTTCTACTAGCCCTCGTCTTTTTACCTACTTGATCCTCTGCTGCCTTCACTACTTCATCCCTCAAAGCTACCCATTCTTCTTCTACTGTATTTATTTCCCCCATTCCTGTCAATTGCTCCCTTATGCTCTCCCTGAATCTCTGTACAACCTCTGGTTCTTTTAGTTTATCCAGGTCCCATCTCCTTAAATTCCTACCTTTTTGCAGTTTCTTCAGTTTTAATCTACAGGTCATAACCAATAGATTGTGGTCAGAGTCCACATCTGCCCCTGGAAATGTCTTACAATTTAAAACCTGGTTCCTAAATCTCTGTCTTACCATTATATAATCTATCTGATACCTTTTAGTATCTCCAGGGTTCTTCCATGTATACAACCTTCTAATTTCAGTTGTAGGTTTCCAATATTTATCCAGTTAAAAGTCTTTGTCACGATTTATGAGATTAACAACAAGAAGCATTTCTACCGCTTCTTTGATTAGTGAATCCCAGAAACTGGGAACTGGAGTTAAAATTTTTGTTCTATTGTATTCCATTGAAGGTCCCATTGAAATAGTGCCCTGCTACTGCCGATTTTAACGGTTGAATGAGAACATCAAGTTTACGATGAAGACTGAGAATGATGGGACTTTACCTTCTCTAGACGTGCTAGTACGCTGTAAGAATGATGGGTCATTGGGACTTTCTGCGTACTGAAAACCCACGCACACAGATCTATATCTCTGGGTGTCTAGCTCCCATCATCCGGCACAAACAGCCGGAGTTCTCGCTGCCTTAATACATCGGGCGCACGTAATATCGGACGATGAAAACCTCCTCACATAATTAGAACACTTGGAAAAGGTTTTTAAGGAGAATGGCTACATTTCACGTCAAATAAGGAAGGCCATGCAAAGCTATAACAACAAGAACAAACTCACTGAGGATGACGACCATAAATCTTTCCATACGG
Source organism: Schistocerca americana (assembly GCF_021461395.2). Lineage (NCBI taxonomy): Eukaryota > Metazoa > Arthropoda > Insecta > Orthoptera > Acrididae > Schistocerca > Schistocerca americana. The sequence goes on along the minus strand of NC_060124.1, from coordinate 191,536,676 downwards.
CGGGAACATGTCTTCCACAATAGACAGGATGCTTAGGAAAAATAAAATCAAGGTTATCTTCCGTTCACCAGCGAAGAACATGACCCTGGTTGGATCCGTTAAAGGCGACATATAGCTGGAGAAAACGGGTGTTTACAAGATTCCCTCTGAGTGTCGTGCTGCGTGTATAGGCCAGACGACACGAACTCTCCAGAGGCGTTGTACATAACACGAAAGACACACCCGTCATCCCAACCCTTAAAATCAGCAATAGCAGAACACTGTATTTCCATGGAACACTCAATGGAATACAACAGAACACAAATTTTAACTCCACTTCTCCGTTTTTGGGATTCAATAATCAAAGAATCGGTGGAGATACGTCCTGCCGATGACATATATCCTGACAATGGCTTTCAACTGGATAAAAATTGTAATCCTATAATTAAAATTATCCACTCAAAGCGGAATCGACGGGGTCCTTCGATACTCAATGATTAGAGCGTCTCTCACTACAACCCCCGAGGGCAGCACACACAACTCGGCTGTGTCGCGCACGTCACCACCTGATGCATGCACCGGAAGACGCCAGCACATTTCCCATGCTCGAGATTTAGCATAAATACCCTGAACATACCTGGGATCTTCAATAGTTGTCTACTTACCTGAAGACGGTAGGTCGTTTCCGGACCCAAAACATCGTGGCAAAATGTCGACGGGATCCTGCTTGCACACCTGAAAATTATTAGAAGAAAAAATATGCAGGGAAAATTCCAGAAATAATTAATTATTCTCTCTTGTACATTGTTGTCTTAACCAAATACCGCTCACTAGCGAACACAAGCGTAGTTAAAGAATCACAGGGAATCTACGTAATGTTCAAAGCCCTGCTGTCGTCAGTCTGTAATTCGCTTCAGTTTTTTTTTTTTTTTTAAATAAAAGAACAAACTATCTTATTCATATAGACGAAGCATACTGTCTAGGAGCAACACAGCGACTGTCTTATAAACGGAAGGTTGTTTCACATCGAATTTCAGCTTTAGGCTGCATAAATACTATTTATTACCGGTTTCGTCTTATTATGAAATCCTGATGACGTGATCGCTTTAAAACAGAAAGTAGGATAACAAAATAGAATGACACTAAATCACACAATTAAACTAATTTATGTACACAACCATTGGTCGAGATATATACTGCTTTGCATTAAACTCATTTACCACCTTCTTTGAATAAATGACTTTTCTTTGTTATCAAGTAATATATTTAATTGTTACTATGGTGTCTTATCAAACCCACGTCTTGTTATACTCAACAGGTGAGTTCATTTACCCTTACCATTTTTACCCCTTTGTTCAGTCTGTTAATTGGCCCAGCCAATACAACCTGATAATAAATAAAAGTAAAACACTGACGCTAAATTTTCAGAATGTTAAACGAGAGAAGAGCATACAAAAATTCAGATACCAAACACAGATATTGTAAGTATAGCTAAAATAAAATTTCTGGTGCTCTGGCTTCAAGATAGCCTTAGATGGGATATTCACTTTGACAGCATATAAATGAAACTAAATAGTATTTGCTGTTTAATGAGTACCTGGGAACTGTTGTCATAATGACTGCCTGATGACTGTTTATTATGCTATATACATTATGTCATGATTATGGGATCACTTTCTCAGGTAACTCGTATTCATGCCTAATCATGATGCAACAAAGAATAACGAGAAAATTTGATGGAATACGAAGGAATAAGCTCTGCAGTCCATTATTTTAAAGATTGGGGGTTCTTACTCTTCTATCTATTTGCATCTTTGAAAGAGCAACGTTTATTAGGGAATACGCATTAACACCTCTTAGTGTCCACCTCGAAAATTAAAATCTGCATCATGACAACACACGATAAATTACTAACTTCCACATGCTCCAAATAAAAGCCATTTTGTCCCATAAAGGAACATTACACAATGATAAAATTATTCACAATATCTTTATCAAAATAAATGAACTTAATTAATGATCTAAACAATTAAAACGTTGATAAAAGTATGTCTATTCATGTGTTGCTTCTGTAGCCTAGTAGAGTTCCTCCAGAATCATTGAGAGCCTAAGAAAGTTAATGTTAAGCAAATAAGCTACATTATTTATAATGTCCAAAAATACTGTGTAAATATGACTATCTGCTAGTAGCAATTAAAGAATGCAATCGTTATCAGTTTGTTCATATTTTCGGCTGTAATTTTCTAGCTAAAGTGCTTTAATTGTAAGTAGGAATTTAAAAAAATGTGTTCCTTACTGTATAGAAAACATAATGTAAACAAGGAGATATATATGTACTGGCTTATCCAATGTCTGATGTGCTGTAATGTACATGCAATATTTATTAGACCAAATAAATACAAATTCAAATATAAAAGACATAGTGGTCGCCTGACGTCTGCCCATTGTGTCCATATAGGCACTAGAGTTTATTTCACTACACAACACTTCCCCTGTGTTGTGTGATCCTTTTGCAAACGACCGTAGCACCTACGTTTTTGTTGTTTTGTAATATAACTGCATTTGCTTTGGTAAATTAATTCAGTAATTTGACTAGATATTATTTTATGTTTTGTTAAATACTGGGATTCTGACTCAGTACAGCTGAAGACCGATTGGTACTAACATCTAAAGACGGGCTGTGCCTAGTTAGAGCTGGCGCCCATACAGCTCATGATACTAACAGCTACATCCATACTGCTTTCAAATTATAACGTTTTGTTATCTGTGTGTATTTTATTATTATACACTATTTTATTACTATATACAGCATTAGTTAATCAGAAGATGAATGTCCTTTATTCCTGTTACCTTCTAGCAACCCTCAGTGTTCATAGAATTCCCCTTATCTACAACATGATGCTTAACTATTTTGTGGATACAGTCTTTCCAAGGAAATTGTGGTCTGCCCCAGTTTTGTCTGCCATGTGGTTGGTGTTCAAATATTTTCTTTGCTACCAGTGATCCGCCATCTACAATAAATGTCCATAACAGCTTAATGATTTTAGTTTAATCCTACCTCTGTATGATTTATCTTCGTACTAGCTCTCACTTCATCACCTGTGTCTCTCTTACTTCTTGGTGATCTTGTCGTCCTACTAAAGTAATCCAAATCCACTGTTGTCAGTCTTTCTTTTGAGGTCAGCATATAAAATCCGTAGTTCTAATTAGTAACAAACGACCATTTCTAAAATTATTCACCGCAATTTTTTCTTACTATTATTGTAAATGCCCTTGTTCCACCAAAACGGATTCGTACACCCAATTATTTTCTGCTTTTTTGTATGCCTTATTTTTCTTGTGTATTTCACAATCCACTTTTAACAACAAATACCTCTTGGTATTTAAGTTCTGACACCTGTCTTATGAGTAATATTCTGTTGATATGTACTTCAAATCTAACGACACTGGTGAATATCAAACATTGTACATAACACTTTTTTCCATGGAAAATTATTTTTGTTTCATTACTATTTTAAAGACAGGATTAAAATTTGCGCATCCTCATTATTACAGCCACATTTTTCAATAAGCTTATAATCATGTTGGAGCACTATACTTAAAATATACAAAACTAGTAACATCGAGGGCAATTTATTACCATCAATCAGACTGAAGTGTTTTGCAGTATGTAGAAAACCCTACTGATGAGAAGATTGATAAGTGGTGGAGGGGTCTTCGTGGTGAGTGATAGTGTCACAACCCATCTGGAGACAGTCAATTCCACTGTCATCATTGGATAAGCTGCGTATGCGGTGTAGCTTAAAGCAGCTTAGAGCTTGCAGATCACTTACGTTAATTAATTGTATTAAAAGTGTCAACTGCAAAACGTGAGTGCATTATTGGAGTTGGGTTGTGATGGTAAAAGTGAAAAGTCACGTATGTGAGGGTGAGGGAAAATTGTGGTAAAGAGAGTAAAACATTGTAATGTCATGAGCTGTAGTTTGTATAAATTTGTTCACAGCTCCGAATATTTTTTGATAAAGTGTTGTTAAGTATTACTAGATTTGTGTGACAGTGGTTTACGAGAGTGAGCTTTGTGTAAACATTTAATGTGTACCCACATGTAGCAACACTGCTGTGATAAGACTTACAGCACAGGACAAGACTAGCCGTTCCTAAAATCAAACTGAAGTGCTCTTTACGGAAAAGCTGATCCTCGAAACTTCCTGGCAGATTGAAACTGTGTCCCAAAGCGACACTTAAACTCGTGAGCTTTGCCTCTCACGGGCAAGTGCTCTAGCTATTGCGATACCAAAGCGCGACTCGCGGCCCGTCCTAATGGCCTTGCTTCCGTTAGTGCCTCGTTACCTCGTCTTCTACGTTCCATACTTCACAGAAACTCCCTTGCGAGACTTGGAGAACTAACACTTCTGGAAGAAGAGATATTTCGGAGACACAGCATGGAGGATGTTTCCAGAAAGAAATTGTCATTATCAGTATGCACTTAGAGGCCCTAATTTATATTGAAAATAATATATCAAAAAGAGTATTGGCTAATAATAAAGACGTAATTGAATCAAATGAGCTTTAAGTTACTGAATGTTGAAGTTAGTGATGTTCAATGAATTGAAATTAGTTATGGTGCGGTAATTAAAAGGCATAAGCAAACTAAAAATTGTCACCTTTCACATGCCCCACGGTGCCTTACAGTACAAAAGGATCACAAAACTTCATTTGGTGTAGAAGTTAGCAGAGATCTGTTAAAGAAAATGTAATGAGAATGCAAGTAAACTTCATTTTAATTCGAGAGTTTCGTGGTAAAAGTAAACGCAGGTTTGTTGAAGATGTAGGATTGCTGACCGCCATTGCCAGTTGCGTTAAAGTAACAGTACAGACCGTAATGACACGTGAGACGTTATGCAAACATGGAATAATGCTGTGCTGCCGAACCTTCATGAGATGTAAGCGTGAAATGACGCCTTTTAGTTTAAATGGAGAGAAAGATCATAGCAGTAGCCATGTAGGTGATGTATTGTGGAGACTGAGACCTCAGGGTGTTGTACTTTCTAGACTATATATTTGATGAATGTAAAATACTTCTTATATTGTATTTTATGTACCACTAGATAATCTTCTACCATTGCATCAATCTTTTGAAAAATAAAGCTAATTTTTGTCGACACTACTTCAAAAGAACTAGGTGTATTACAACACTCTATGTAGCAGTGTCAATACCAAACAATTTTTGTAATACCAAATAAAATTAGTCATAATACGAAAAGGACCTTACAAGAAAGAGTAACGTGATTAGTAATAAGGTAAGTAGAAAAGGTGCAGAGAGTAATAGATAAAGTGAACAATATCTACTTCACACTAAAAATGTACAGTATGTGACCTTACTTACAGAATAGGAGATAGTTACGTCAGACATCTTCTTCACGTTTCTCAAGCTGCCAAAAGAGTTGCAAAAGAGAGTACAAGCTCAGTTGACACTTTGAATCCGACTGAAGATGAAATGCCATGATGTGTGAGAAAAGGACAACTGGTATTTACAATATTTGTGAAATTATTCTATCACCTTATGAAGAGAAGACTAAGAAAACGCGTTTATTTTTAGTGTAACAGTAAATGAATCTGTAGAGATTAAAAATCCAGAAACTCTCAATTTCTATAATAACAACAAATTCGTCATACATGTTGTAGATCAAATGTCAAGCAGATACCGCGTAACAGTCATGACAGAGCGCTGTACCGTACCTGGCTGTGATCGATGCCCCACGTTGCACAAATTGACAACTGGCTCTATCATCTCTCGACACTCTTCAGTTAATGTATCTGTAGAAGAACCAGTCGCACCAGCCAGGAATTCTCATTCTCAGCAATTTCAGACTCCACCCATTTTGACTGCTAACAGAGAAGAACAAATATATAAGGGTGCTTAACGAAAAACATACTAAGTTGAACTGTATGAGAAAAGTACAACTGAAGATAATTGTTTTGGACGTAAAAAATTTGTATGCAGTTGATTCATGCCTATGTTAAATGATAAGAAAAATTGTGTCTGAGATTCTCCAAGTAATCAGAGTTCTACATACAGATGTTTGGAGAAAAACTCAAATCATTTGTTACTGTAAAAAGTATAATTAGTAAACAACTAAGTTTCCAGAGGTGAATGTGTTGTAAGCTTCTTAAATACTTAAAAATTCAATTTAATGGTAAAAATTATACTACAGTATTTTATAAATTTCTGATAGTTAAGTAACCAGTATTTTCAGAAGAAATTTTTATTTACGTAGCTAAACTAAAACTTAGTTTCATAACAAAGCTGACTGCTCCTTAACAATGACAATTCTTAATCATGTTGATAATGTTTTCCAGTCATCTAGGGTCCAACCGCTAAGGTCATGCGTCAAGGAGAGGCGCTGCAGTTGACGCCGTGCTATTAGCAAAGGCCTAGCGTAGGTCCTCTACTACCGTCGCCCACTAACAGTAGGTTTCGTTGCTCTATGCAAACAGGTACGTTCATCGTACGTCTCACATTGATTTCTGCTGTTTTTCAGGCTGTAGTACTTGTCCTTCAGCACTGATACCTCTACGCAAACGCAGCTGCTCTCGGTCGTTAAGTGAAGCCACTGTCCAAAATTTGGTATGTTCAGCACACCCTGACATAGTGGATCTCGGAATATTGGATTCCCTAACGATTTCCGAAATGAAATGTTCCATGGGTCTAGCTCCAACTACCTTTCCGCGTTCAAAGTTTTTCAATTCCCGTCGTGTGGCTATAAATCACATAGGAATCCTTTTCACATGATTCACCTGAGTACAAATGACAGCTCCGCCGATGCACTGCTCTTTTATACCTTGTGTATACAATACTATCGTCAACTGTATTTGTGCATATCTCTATCCTATGACTTCTGTCTGCTCGGTGTAGAGTCACTGTTTTGAAGTTTCTCTTTGTTGAAATAGATTGCAGCTTTGTAGCTCGTCTTCAGTAACTAAACTCCACGATATTTTGACTGAGCTTCTGCCAGTAAATCACAAATGACACATTGAAGACTAACAAAGACGTCCCGCCTTCCGTAATTTATTAGCGTGCTGTAAGTATTCTCACTGTGGCAGAATGACAATATATTCGATGAGCTGCGCTGCCCCACCCCTCTCCCACCGAAACAGGTTGCGGAATTGGTGGAACTCAGGTGCCCTTAGGGTTGCTGCTCGCCGCCCAAGTTGGCCTACCTGGGTCACCGACTAGAGCAAATCGCGGAAATGATAAGGTTCCATGTATTAACCCGTTGGTAAACGGTATCACGGTTCATCAGATTTTCCGCAGTGCGTGTTCCAAGGATTCTGTAATAAAGCAGCCCCTAAATTACACGCTCTTTCGAAAATTATTCTTTTACCGTTTTTTATAGTACTCCATTAAATGTGTGGTGGAAATGCAATGTTCGGAAATAGAAAACTTGTTTGGTGCAGAAGGCGAGAGCAGCGTCAACGTTTCGTGCAGCGTTCTTCCACGGCACATGCGTTCCAGCCTATATCAGTCATACCACATTGGCAAGGTATTTTCAAAATTTCATCCATCCGCAACAAAAAAAAGGTCATTTTCTGATCCTAGGTCTTTAAACTGGCGCAAAACCACTTTCTCTTGAGATATACAGCGTATTCCTGGCGTCCTGACAAAATATTATCAGCTGAGGGAGACCGTTTCCTTTTACCCACTTCCTGGTTTTGTCGGACATTATCCTGTTAGTGTGCTAGGTATAATATTAATTTCTCTCCTGAATACCGTCCTTAGATGGGCGAGCCCCTATGATAACCGTATGAGTGGGCTTGTGAAAATCTTAATGCTTCAGAGACCTATAATTCTTCCATCTAAAAACATTCAGGAAATGGATATTTAATTCCAAAATCCAGCTTACTGTAATAGGCATAGATGTACTACCCAAAGCAACGTATGAAAATCGGTGCCGGACCAGGTTTCACACCCGGATTTCCCGTGCCTTACCACTTAAGCTACCTGAGCACGCTCCACGCTCCCCAGAAAAATTCAAAATTCCGTGTCACACACCTGTCTGTTTCCTCTCATAGATTATTAATTAATGAACCCACACTCTCACATCTCGTGATTGCTGTGCAGGCTTTAAAAACAATACAATGGACAGTCATGGAGTATCGTTGTCATTTTCGTCACAGGCCCATCTCCGCCTTACATGCAGGGTGTAATGGGCATAAGTGCTGATATTTTTATACGCAGTACCTTAATATGCACACATATCAGTGTTTTGGCTGTTTTTCCCTGTCTGTAAAAGTCTTCCTGCAAGCACGTCACGTAAGTTACTACCTGAAGTTTTTTGCATAGTCATAACTGCACCTCTTAGTGGACTACGCCTGTCTTGAAGGTTTACCTTTTGCATCCATGGATCCACACTTGAACATTTCACCTCCTACCCAGGGGAAAATAAGCTATCGCTACGTGCACTTGGAGGTACTAACCAACATATAACCATGCTACTCCTAATAGTTGCAATTATTAATCTGCAAAAGAAATAAATACTGATACAATTTTGTTTGGTATATTGTCCTGAGTCACGAACAGAAACGTCTGCACTTACACCCATTACACCCCGCATTTTCATATTTGACGATGAACTACAGTTTGAAATATTGAAATTTATTGCTAAAATTCAACGTAACTGTAGTAAGTATAAATGTACTACCTAAATCAAAATACGAAAACTTATGCTGAACCAGTACCCAGAGTTCCCACTTATCACCAACGGCTGCCTTACCACCTAGCCTATCTGAGTATGTTCCCGGACTGACCCAAACTTCTAAATGTCACGTACCTGTATATCAGTTCTCACAGTTTATTAATTCATTTAGCCACGTTTTCACATCTCATGATGTCCATTCAGTGTTTAGAATCAAATCAATAACAAGTTATAGACTTTCACTGTCTCTATAATCACAGGCTCATCTCTCTCTTCTCTCTCTCTTTCTCTCTCTCTCTCTCTCTCTCTCTCTCTCTCTCTCTCTCTCCCTCTCTCTCCCTCTCCCCCTCTCTCTCTCTCTGTCTCTGTCTCTCTCTCTCTCTCTCTACATATATATATATATATATATATATATATATATATATATATGAACAACAGTTTAACAGTTTCAATAGTTGAAATTTATTCCTGGGATTAATCAAGCCTAATTTTATATAAGGCGAAGACGGACCTCTGACGAAAATGAAAACGAAAGTCTGCGACTGCTCATTGTCTTGATTCCAACATCTGCATTGCAATCACGAGCTGTGCAGTTGTGGTTAGGTGAATTAATATCTGTAACATAAAATAGACAAATGTGTGACATATGGAAATTTGGTTGCGTCCAAGGAGGATGCTCGGATAGGCTAAATGGTAAGATGACTGGTCACGATAAGCGGCAGATCTGGCTGTAAATATCGGTGTGACGCAAATTTCCTTATGTCGCTTTAGGTAGTACATTTATACAAATTACAGTTAAGACGAATTTCAAAATCAAATTTAAATATTTGAGACTGTAGTTCCCTGTGAAATATAAATATACCAAGGAAAGGTAGACAACTGTCTGTCTCCATTTGCATAGTGAAGTAGAAGTTATTCTGTACGGAGTTGAGGTGATGTAAGGAAAAATGCACCTCTTTCAAAGAAGCTATTCTTGTAAGTGTGCCTTTTGTATGCTTGTGGTCATCGTCCATTATTTTGGTGCACATTTAGGAAAAGTCTTGTATTAAATTTTGTGTCACTTCTTACTGCAATCCCTCAACGTAACCTGCTTTCAGCTGACAACCTTAAATTATCCTTTTTCTAAAATCATATCGCATTCCATCGCTCTTACCGTGAGATTTAATGGTCGTGTACCCAGTGTCGTCCAGAGTGTTGTGTACGTCTGCAGGGTGGACAGCAGGGTGGTGCGGCAATTGTCGTCGTAAAAAGTCTGGACTGGAGTACAAATGATTACTGAGCGAACTAACAGAACAAACAGAAGATTTACAGAAATTGTATTTCTGCAAGTGTACGAAGACTCGTTGACCAGTAGCGCGATCAATAGCTCGAGCCACGTCTCCTGCCACACGATCTTTGGCGCTGAAGGGGGCGTGCACGTTTCCGGCAAGTGGTAATGAGACTGTTTTCCAGAAGAGGCAATGAGTGTAGCAGCACGGATAGCACCGGTCTGCAGGGAACAGGCTAGATGTTTGTTCTACCACTCGTGTGGCTTCCAAGCTCGTCTGACTGAGTACCTTCTGAACACGAGGCATGTTCACCGTTAATGCTCTGGCCGACCAGATTTGGAGCGGGCGGTCGGTCGTCGTCATCCACGCATCTCCTGGCGGCTGTGAGCTTTCCCACTGTTTGTCACTGGACAGCGGTTTCGGATGCCTTGGTGAGCAATATCGTTGTTCTGGTGCCGAGACCACGCGCCATTCGTAAACAATTTTCTTTCTCCCGCTGTCAGCGTGATATTTGTAACTCGGTTCGGTTCCTGTGCCTTTTTATGTACTGCTGCTTTTATATCGGACTCGGTTCAGCCTTCTGTTGTTGTAATTCTCTGTTCCTGTGTTTGGCAGCGCGATTTGAGAAGCATGTCAGTAGTATGGCTTCAAATGGCTCTGAGCACTATGGGACTTAACATCTGTGGTCATCAGTCCCCTAGAACTTAGAACTACTTAAACGTAACTAACCTAAGGACATCACACACATCCATGCCCGAGGCAGGATTCGAACCTGCGACCGTAGCAGTCGCGCGGTTCCGAACTGAGCGCCTGAACCGCTAGACCACCGCGGCCGGCTGTCACTAGTATGAAAACATAACTGCGGCAGCTTGGTAATTGTTATAGAGTTGTGATTTAACTTCGTGTTTTAAATAGTTGGGGTTTTCGGGTGGTCGGTGAACCGTGCGCAGCTCGTGTTCATGCCATTTATTGCTTGTCATCTTCTATTACGGTACTGCCTCCTCGTTTTCTTATTCCATTCACTGGCGTGAGGGGCAGCAGCAGCGCGTTTCGATAAGTGCACTGTCGCACCATCTCTGGTGCGACCGATAGTATTTCCGGGTAGTCGTGTGTGTGGCACTCAGAGACGGACTAGTAGTGCAGTCTGGGACGGAGCCCCAGTGAAGTCGGCCCAGTCAGTACCAGAGGGGACGACCGTTGTTGGTCGTTCGGTCGGTCGTCTCATCGGCGACGTGTATTTGGGTCGGTTCCCTCCTGTGCAGAGATGTCGATTTTGCTACATCTGCAGGGTTGGGTCGGAGTCAGTGTCTCTGGGACGTCGTCTGTCCGAAGGAAGAAATTCAGTAGGAGACGTACCAGCAGTGCAGTCGCGACGGAGCAGCAGTCACGGACCGACCAGCAGTCCAGTGAGTTGATCGGAGTGGAGCAGCAAGCATGCCCCCGTCGCGTGGAGTCGGGCTGGAGCCCCTGGCGGCGTGCACGCGTGGTTTGAGTGTGAGGTGCTGCTTGCGAGTGCTACGAAGTTCGTCGCCCACCGATCTTGAACATGAGAGTCCTCGCTTAACTTACTATCGAGCCTCAACTGCTTACATCTCATCGTGTGATCCTGGTTGTCGCTTTTGGGACATACTCGCGAGCAAGAACGTGTGTGTATTTAAGTCGGCTAACATTGCAGCCATCTTTCTGTGGAATTTAACTTAATTTATTCCCTGTTATTGAAGTTCACGAGCGGTATCTTCTGCCTTGTGGCCGTTGACGTTCCGGTTACCCACCCTGGTCGTTGACGTTATTTTCGGCAATGTATTTTCCTCGTCGTGTTGTTGCTGTCCAGCATGACGTGTAGTTCGACAGCTGAGGTGTTGTTGGTCTTTGTGGGCGCCAGTATTCTGTGTGTCGTTGTATTGAAATCTTGTGGTCGTTTTGCTGGTTGCGTGAAGTGGAACTGGTTTTGTTTATTGGTCGGTCGGCTGTCTGTGTGTTGGGTTGCCTTCAGATTAAGAAGTCGTTGGACAGTCTGCCTGTCTCGCCTAAAGGGGTGTTAGTGTTACAATTCCAGGCCGACCCTTGGAAATTCTGAGAGCCATTCCGGGTCTGTTACACAGTAACTTCCCTGTCTGAATTTTAATTATTTGGTTGATGTGTGGCTTTCAGCTGAGCCGAATTTGCTTCAATTGTTTTAAGATTAAGCCTTCTGCCGTTGGATTGAAACACTTGTTATTGCTTAATATGCGGCCTCCAGCCGAGGTCCATTAAAATTAAATTGTTAAGGCCTTCAGCAGATCAGATCGAAGATTTAGGAAATATTCTTTGGTGAAACCTCCAAAAGAACCTTGTATTTCTATTTTGCTTAAGCCTTGTGTCTTGTATTTTGAATGTGGCCTTCATCCGATCTAAAGGTAATAAAAGGAGGTCGATTAAAGTTTTCAGTGTTATGCATTCTTCTTGTAATATTGTGTGTTGATAAATAAAGTTTGTATGTTGAGTGTAACTGACAGGAACTCATTTGGGCCCCTTTCTACCACCTAATCCGCTCTGGCCTGCTAGCCTGGGCATTTCAATTGGGATTATATATATATATATACGTTGAGTGTGTCGTAATTTGTGACGTTCAGTTCTTTTCTTTTCACGGTACGTTTTACACTAAATCACCAAGTTGGCTTCTGTAGTTGTTTGCAGTCCGCAATCTTATGTTTCTTAAGGACGAACATTTTGTAGTATATATTTTGGTATGTTATATTTCCACGCCTAGCTTGTGCTTAATGTAGTTGAAGTTCACCAGCTAACCGTTCTTGTCTCCCTTCCAACTATGTTTTCTGTCCTATACGACGAATAATACAATTTCCACCTCGTGGCCTGATGTGAAGCTGAATCTCGGCTGGCCAGTGAAATGGTTCAAATGGCTCTAAGCACTATGGGACTCAACTGCTGAGGTCATTAGTCCCCTAGAACTTAGAACTAGTTAAACCTAACTAACCTAAAGACATCACACACATCCATGCCCGAGGCAGGATTCGAACCTGCGACCGTAGCGGTCTCGCGGTTCCAGACTGCAGCGCCAGAACCGCGCGGCCACTTCGGCCGGCGGCTGGCCAGTGAACTTCGTTACAACCAGCTGTAAGTGAGGGCCGCTGAATTGGCCAGTTCCTTATCTATTAGCGAATTATCTGAATAGTTTCGCCTACACAGACATGATGTAATATGAAGACTCGCGGCGCGTTGCCGATTCCCGTAAGAGTTCGGGCACTGTTTGTGCATTCGCACAGAAGATGAAGATGGTCAAGTGGCCGGTGAGCCTTAACTATATTTCTACTAAAATTGTATCTGTTCTTTCGGACATGCACAAACAGTGCCCGAACTCTTACGGGAATCGGCAACGCGCCGCGAGTAATGAGTATAATGGGCGGGGGCACTACGAATGTAGTGCGGGATAATACGTTGAGAATGTGGGTTTCGCGGGAGGCGTGCCAGAGATAAATCCCTGCAGTCGCGCTGTCCTCTGTGTCCCAGGTGGCTCAGATGGATAGAGCGTCTGCCATGTAAGCAGGAGATCCCATGTTCGAGTCCCGGTCGGGGCACACATTTTCATCTGTCCCCGTTGACGTATGGCAACGCCTGTAAGCAGCTAGGGTGTTCATTTCATTGTAAACTCATTCTAACGAGCTGCATGGTCACCGATGGTATCTGTTCTTTCGGACATGTCCGAAAGAACAGCTACCATCTTAGTATATATATAGCTATAACTACTTTTCTTTCCTTTACTAAACTACTTTTAGATAAAAGATAATTATTTATTGTACTTTAATCGAACGCATTCTAAAGATGCATGATGCCTGTCTGTTTCGAAAATTGTTTTCCTGTTTTCCTATCACGTTACTTGTTACAAGACGCTGCTATTGGGGACGTTCTCGAATTTTGTACATAATCGTTTACCCTGTTAACAAAGAAAATGAACATTTGTAGATACTGTTCTATCGATTATCAGTGAGTAGTCTTAAGTTGTTTCATCTTAGTGCATGGTTTTGTCTTAATATGTCAAGTCCTGTTGGCCTAACTAGTAAAGTGCTTTTACCTGGAAAGTGTTAACAAAAAGCTATGAATGATGTTCAGCCCTCATTTGGCCCTGCTCTCCCACTCCCACGGTGCCTTACTGATTGGCTAGAGTGTGGTTGTTTCTCGAAGTTGAAGGACTGAACTACACTGAACCTCGTCTGCATATATATATATATATATATATATATATATATATATATATATATATATATATATATGGTCTATTGATCGTGACCGGGCCAAATATCTCACGAAATAAGCGTCAAACGAGAAAAACTACAAAGAATGAAACTTGTGTAGCTTCTAGCTTGAAGGGGGATACCAGATGGCGCTATGGTTGACCCACTAGGTGGCGCTGCCATAGGTCAAACGGAATCAACACCGTTTTTTTTTTTTTAGATAGGAACCCCCATTTTTATTACATATTCGTGTAGTACATAAAGAAATATTAATGGTTTACTTGGACCACTTTCTTCGCTTTGTGATAGATGGCACTGTAATAGTCACAAACAGATGGCTCACAATTTTAGACGAACAGTTGGTAACAGGTAGGTTTTTTAAATTAAAATACAGAACGTAGGTACGTTTTAACATTTTATTTCGGTTGTTCCAACGTGATACATGTACCTTTGTGGTCTTATCATTTCTGAGAACGCATACTGTTACAGCGTGATTACCTGAAAACACCACATTAATTGAATAAATGCTCAAAATGATGTCAGTCAACCTCAATGCATTTGGCAATACGTGTAACGACATTCCTCTCAACAGCGAGTAGTTCGCCTTCCGTAATGTTCGCATATGCATTGACAATGCGCTGACGCATGTTGTCAGGCGTTGTCGGTGGATCACGATGGCAAACCTGCTTCAACTTTCCCCGCAGAAAGAAATCCGGGGAAGTCAGATGCGGTGAACGTGTGGGCCATGGAATGGTGCTTCGACGACCAATCCACCTGATGTGACATATGCTATTCAATACCGCTTCAACCGCACGCGATCTATGTGCCGGACATCCATCATGTTGGAAGTGCATCGCCATTCTGTCATGCAGTGAAACATCTTGTAGTAACATCGGTAGAACATTACTTATGAAATCAGCATACATTGCACCAGTTAGATTGCCATTGATAAAATGTGAGGTCGTGATTGACGTTTCACAAGTAGCTGAACACTTCCTGTTTACTTAAATAACGTAACTATACGGCGAACGGTCCGGACACTTGGATGATGTCGTCCAGGATACCGAACAGCACACATAGTATACACTCGTTTGGCATTTTGGTCACAATAGCCATACATCAACACGATACTGACCTTTTCCGGAATTGGTAAACGGTCCATTTTAGCACGGGTAATGTATCACGAAGCAAATACCGTCCACACTGCCGGACTTGTTACGTGAAGCCTCGTACCTAAACGTTTGTGACTATTACAGCGCCATCTATCACAAAGCGAAAAAAGTGGTCCACCAGAAACATTCATATTTCTTTACGTACTACACGAATGTAACAAAAATGGGGGTTCCTTTAGAAAAACGCAGTTGATATCCGTTTGACCTATGGCAGCGCCATTTAGCGGGCCAACAAAAGTGCCGTCTGGTTTCCCCTTTCAAGCTAGACGAGTTTCGTTCTTTGTAGTTTTTTCGTTTGATGCTTATTTCCTGAAATATTTGGCCCGGTCGCTATCAATGGACCACCCTGTATACAATCGATTGTTTTCTTAGCTTTGTGTTTCAGGTTCATTCGTCTGACACGCAGCCTCGAGTCGTGGGAATGGGCTGCCTTCGCAAGGACCAATTGAGATACAAGAATATAATACAAGGATTGGCAGAGAATATCGAGTAAAGTAACTCATCCCTGCTTGAATGTGCTGCGCGCGTTAGAACGCCTTGCTATCGATACTCGACAGGAACTGGTAAAGTTTTTGCTGTTTACTCTAGAACAACAAGTTAACGTTTTCAAATTTCCTGGGAAACCATTTTTCAGTTCATTTAATCCTTTGTGTCAAGGGTCCTTGACCAAAATGATCGGTGACGTCTTAGCGAGGAAGAGCTGGTTAAGGGAATAATTCTCCTGCTTGCTATGGGAACGCCTGTCTGTCAAAGTTAAGAGTAACCTCATTAATCAATATTCTCTTCGCGTGCAACCAATTCGAATATATTTTTGAAAATACTCACAGCAGCCGCAGCCTTTGACCTGGAGTTGGCTGAGTGTGAGATTGTTGCCAATATTTACCAGGGCATTAAACGGGAGGATCGTTCCAGGGCCTTGTTTGTGGAGAGACCAACTACCTGTCACGACATAAATAACTCACTCACTCCGGCGATGAGAGGCTGTGAGAAGGCATCATCTCTCTCTTTCACCTAACCCACGACAGGCACAGGTACCCCTAGTAAGAAAATGTTCCCCTAAGGTATTATCGCTATGCTTGGCAGGAGTCTTTTGCTCGCCGGTGCAAAATCAACAGAAAATGCGGTTCGGCACCTCATTAGTGAGATCTCAGGGACGGCGTGGCATGTTTCCCAGGGCATGTAATAAAGTAAAAGGGGCAACACTTAATCCTCTTCCGTTTGTGTGTGTGCGTCAGTCATTAAGTAAACTGTGAATTCTAGCAGCAGTCTTTCCCTAATGAGTCGTAGGCGATAATCCATATATCGAATCATTTGTGTGTTTCCCAATTTTAGCCCATGGATAGAACATGCAATACTGTTAATGGTCAAGCTAATCATTTGGTAGGACCTATGGGCATTTATCATGTCGGTGAATTTTCTTGGCCTACGGAAGTGTTGGTGGCGGAGGGGTTTATGCACTGACCTCCACTTGCGGTGTGATTTTGTAAGTTAAACGGGCATAATTTTGAATTATGCCTTTGGGGAAACTTTATTGTGGATTTAGGCCTGAGGTGAAGTTTGTCTCATACCATCATTCTAGGAGGGCACATCTCTGTGGCACTAACATTAGTGGGATGGAGTTCGACGTTCCACACTCAACTATTGATGTGGCTGTGGCTCTCCTTCACATGATGCATGGTTTCACGGGATTGCTGACAAGTAAATTAGGTGTAATTAATCGCACTGAATATCATATTTTACATTATGACCATTTTCCAGTCAAGTAATCACCCTACCGGACATTTCCACCTAAATTCGAGGTATTGTGTTAGTTCACAGACAAAATTCCCGTTGAGGAGGGTTATAAGACTGTCCACGTCGCTGTACGAATAACCGATACTTTTGGTGCCTAACAATAACGAAAATGAGGGTTTCAGACCCATTGTGCTCTATCTTGCCCTTATCGTACAGCCATCTTGGAATTTGTTCTTCTTCCTGATATACACAGGTGTTTTTTCATGGTTTTCCGGAGCCCACTATTTTTCTGCTTTCGATCATAGCAATTAATCATTGCCGACGAATGCTAGGCAGCCATTGCATGTTGCACCGACTTGAACTTACATGAATTCTACTGGATGCCTTTCGGCTTTTCTACTGGGGTGGAATTTCTACGTTACTCGATTCCTTGCTTGGAGATCTGACGTTCAAATGTGTAACTACTTGAATGATGTTGTCATTTACAGTTCCTCCCTCTCCAAGCATATGCTGCACTTGCGACCGGTTTTGTAGCGTCTGAGGCAAGGGATGCTAATTTTCAAACCGTCTGAAGTTACCTTAGCACGTAGTCAGATATATTTTGTTGGGCATCTAGCCTCGGCCGAGTGGGTCGGAACTGGTCAATCTAAGACCTATATTATTTAGTTTCCAGTAGCTTCTTTCGTTGGAATGACTAATTTCTTCCGAAAATTCGTTCCGAACGTTACTGACGTAACTGGTCTGCTAAACCTACTGCAAAAGAAGGGCAAGCCACTTGTCTGGACTGACTGAACAGTTTGCGTTTGATGCGCTTATAATCTCTTTGAGTAATGCCCCCGCTCTGGCCATTCCTGAGTTCAACCCTTTATGGTTCGAATCGACACTTCTAACTCAGGGTTTGCCGCCATGTTGCTTCAGAAGCAAGATGCCTAGTTGAGGCTGTGGTGTCACCGCCAGACACCACACTTGCTAGGAGGTAGCCTTTAAATCGGCCGCGGTCCGTTAGTATACGTCGGACCCGCGTGTCGCCACTATCAGTGATTGCAGACCGAGCGCCGCCACACGGCAGGTCTAGAGACGCTTCCTAGCACTCGACCCAGTTGTACAGCCGACTTTGCTAGCGATGGTTCACTGACAAATTACGCTCTCATTTGCCGAGACGATAGTTAGCATAGCCTTCAGCTACGTCATTTGCTACGACCTAGCAAGGCGCCATTACCAGTTGCTATTGATGCTGTAAAACATGTACCGTCACGAGCGATGTTCACCAATTATGGATTAAAGTTAAGTATTCCAGAAGCTCCGCACTTTTTTTACTAGACTCAACTCCTTTAACTGTTCCAGACCTCACTCCAGCCTGCGTCAGCTTAAACGCGTGCCTTTCGGCTTCCTCCTAGTGGATTGGCTGTCTTGCCAGTCCACAACAGAGGTCCTTACCCTACGCCTCTAGGTGCCTGTCTCCTTCTGAGAAGAAATACTCGACTTGTAAGGTGGAAGCACTGGCTGTTCTCTAAACTCTAGAGAAATTTAAATACTCTCAAAGACAGGGAATTCACAGTAGTATCAGACAGCCAGTCCCCTAGTTGGGTTCTAGCCTTCCTTCCACCTTCAGTGTTGCTATGATAGCGGGTGCTTTAACGTTGTAGCACATACCTTGAGCAGAATGCTCGAAGTGGAGGAAGAGGGCTTTTCTCCTCACAATGCCCAGGTGGTATAAGGTCATGTTAATTCAGCGCTAACTGAAGTTTTGGTATTGTTTGCTGACCTTGCGCAGCAACAAAAGTACGACCCCAAGTTTGCCTCCATTCGGAAGCAATTGAGAACCGGTCAGAAAGTTCCCTGGTACTGATTATGGAAGGACAATCTCTGCCACCAAAGGCACCAGAATGAAGGGCTTAAAATGTATCTGCATGCCTTGTTTGCCCCAGCTGTTTTGAAATACTATCATAATTCTATTGTGTGTGTGTGGGGGGGGGGGGGGGGGGAAGGGTGGGGGGGGGGGGGGGTTATGAGGGTATATAAAAGCATTCACAAAATTCATGAACTTGACTCATCCTGTATCACGTTAGAAAAACGATAAGTCAGTGTCGAAAGCGCGAAATGACTAAGCCGAATTCCAAAAGGTGTAGGGGCTGCGTCAATACACTCGTATGACAGTCAATATGGCGTGTCATTTTATTGACTATGGCAAACCCCTTCTGCAGACTCAAAGTGGGCCGCACTATATATTTGCGGTGGTTGATGTTTTACTCGATTCAGCTGGTTGCATTACTGCCAGACAATATACTTGGCATCTGAATATGATTTTACCTTGCTTTGGTCCTACAAATGTCATTGTTAGCAACAGTGCTCTCCGTTTCTCTAAGAGAGAATTTCGAAACTTCAGCTTCTGATGAGGGGCACTACGACACCGTATTGGCATCTACCTGCATTCCGGAAGTGAATTAATCGTAAACTAAAGTCCACTCTGATTGTTTTCCACTGCGAGGCTGAAACTAAAAGGGGTGTTTCTTAACAAAGACTGAAACTAGCCTTTAATACTGCCAGACATGAGGCCCTCAAAGCTACCCCTGCTTGTCTCTTGTCTGTCTACCCCTTTAATTCCACTTTATCAAATACCTGGCCCATACATGATTTTTGCCCAATGATATTAACTCTGAGCTACTCAAGCATAATTGGCATAGAGCCAGGGCAAATATTCAGGGCGACCATAAAAGGGAAGTGGAACAGTGTAACCAGCGCGGCAATCTGGAGCATATTCAGGTCGGGACACAGTCTTCATGAGAAATTTTTGGGGAGAGATGTGCATAACGTGTCTGGAAAATTATCACTTCGCTTTGTGGTCTCTCGTAATGTGTTGGAGGTACCCGCTCTGATCATGCTTAGGTTCCATAATGAAACGAGTGGAAACTAGTTACACGAGCGCCTTAGCCAAGTTAGGAGAGGTAGTATTATCACTTGTGCGCTCTGCCCCGCCGGCCGGTGTTCCTCTTTTGGAGGGTGGAAACTGAACCATTGCCCGATTGATAGCCGTGCCATGTCTGTTGGAACACGATTTTAGTTGCGAATCGCACGTGGCACATTTGCTGCAAGTGGCGGTTAAAACGTTTCCCGAGAGAGGCAGTGAGTGAAACTGTATGGACAGATCAGGTCTGAGGGGCAACACCCTGGCTGTTCGTTCTGCCACACGTGTGAATTCCAAGTTTTCCTGGCTGAGCATCTTATGGACATGAGGGATGTACGCCAAAAATGGGAATGGACACAATACTCCTTTGGCCGAATGTCCTGGTGGTTCCAAACTTTTCCACTGTTTGACGCCACTCAGCGTCTGTGGATGCTCAGTGAGCTACTTTTAGTCCATTGCTTCAATGCCTCGAGACAACACAGCATTCGAAAAGACTGATAACATGGCATTCGTAATCACTGATATTGCTCCCCACTATGAATGTGATAACTTTGACTGGTTAGCTTCCTGCACGTGTTTGTGTCCTGTAGCTTCTATATCGGACTCTGTTCAGCATCCTGTTTTTGTTGTTCCCTGTTCCTGCGTCTGGCCAGGCGATTTGAGAAGCAGGTCGCTAGTATTAAAACATAATAGCTTCAATTTGGTGATTGTCAGAGAGTTGTGATTTGTGTGTTTTAAATCACTCGGACTTTGAACAGCTTATGGTTATGTACTTTTTACATTCTATGTCTCATAAATCATGACGTTCAAAACCTTGTGCACTAAATCGCCAAGTCGCTTTTAGTTATTTGAGACTCGCAAACTAATGCTTCTTACGAGGGCGAATTTTGTTACAAGTATTTTGGTAGGTTATACTTCCAACTGAAGCTTGTATTTGATGTATCGGAGTTTCAGCAGCCAACCGTTCGTCTCCTTTCCACCAATGCTTTCTGTTCCACGTGACAATTAAGTATTTGCCGTTTCTGCCTCCTGGCGTGATTTTAGTCAGATTCTCGGCTGGCCAGTGAATTTCTTTACAAGATCGTCTTTTAGCGACTTATCAGAAGTGTCTTGTCTACAGTGCCAGCCAGCGTGTACTCTTATGGCGAACGTTTTTACTCGTTTTACTTGAGTTACGTCTCTGTTCATCAGGTTATCATTGTATGTTTGTGCCCTGGGGCGTATACCCACTGGTTGTTGCGAAAAGTATTAGTGTGGTGAGCAGTGTATGGGGCTTGCCGCAAGTAGTTTCGGGATTGTTTGTCTAGAGCACATTGCCCGTTGTATTGTGGTTTAGTTGTTTCTCTTTCCTTCAAGGAACTCCTTTTACGTAAACGGGAATTATTTGTTGTATATTAATCACATGTGGCCGTGCGTTAACAGGCGCTTCAGTCTGGAACCGCGTGACCGCTACGGTCGCAGGTTCGAATCCTGCCTCGGGCATGGATGTGTGTGATGTACTTAGGTTAGTTAGGTTTAATTAGTTCTAAGTTCTAGGCGACTGATGACCTCAGAAGTTAAGTCGCATAGTGCTCAGAGCCATTTGAGCCATTAGTCACATATTATAAAAATGTTCATTGCCTGCCTGTTTTGAAGACTGTTTTCCTATCAAGTTACACTTGTTATAAAACACTGTTATTTAGGGCCTTCTTAAGTTTTGTATCCAAACGCTTGCCCTTTTAACAAAGGAAAAGAAACTTTGAATAAATTGTTTGATCGATTATTAGTAACCCTTCTTAAATTGTTTTATGTAACTGGATGGTTTTGTCTCTATGTATCAATACCCTGTTTACCTAATTAGTAAAGTTCGTTTTCCTGAGGAGTGTTCAGAAAAATCTTATGACGTATGATGTTCAGTTCATAGTTTTTTCCCGGCCTTTCCATTCCAAGGCAACCTTTCCGCCAGTAGTGCATACCGCTCATTACAAGGAATGTAGCATCAATTAAAACTTACAACAAAAACTAGGATGAAGCTCGCTGATTTGTGCGTGAACGACGGTGACGTACCGTAGAGGCTCCAAGTGCAAGTTGGGTGAATGGCTGCAGCCAGCCATCTGTATTCTGGCAGCAGAGGGCGCTCATAATCCAGATTAGCGGGAGGTATGGCTGAGTGCGTGCGCACCATTTGGTCCGTCAGATCCCGCATAACTGCTGTTGGCGTCTAACGGAAACTTGAAATTCTCCTGTTACCAACTGTAGAATGCCGGTGTTGTGCTACCGATACATGAAACCACACAAAGCATCTCACCCGTTAGCCACCTCGACTACGTAGGCGGACGAAACTTCATTCCTTGTATTTCTTCTCCACAGCAGCCACCTCGACATCTGAAACCGGATGGAGCCCATGGGAAGTCAAGGAGTGAGAGCGGTGTTCGTCCACACGTCAAGAGGCGGGTCTCTCAGCCGATGCGGACGTATGTTCTAGAGGCAGGGCGCCACGGGCCTACTCCCACTCCATCAAGTATTAACACGGGTCATGGGGCGCCGAGATCTCATGCAAGATGCAGCGCCCCGCAGTGCCGCTACTGCTGCCAGCCACGCAAGCATCCGGCGATTGGGGAGCCCTCCGTCTCAGCGGCAGTAGACCAGACGCGAAAGCGAATGTCACTGCCGACGCAGCAACCCGAGTCCGGGAGGTCATCGAGATTCTACCCTCCAGATATGTTGTACTTGCGGCCCCTCCAAAAAAAGAAGAAATGGATGGGCTGTAGTAGAAATAACTTTCAGCATAAACATCAGTTTTAAGAATTTCAGTCTGCATTGCGGTTAAAAATAATTGTCACCGAGCTCGACTGCTTAGTCCAGTCTTATAATTTGAGAATGACTAGGTTAACGCAAAATCACCGTCTATATTACTCACAGCGCTGAAACTATAGCTGTCATATTTTTTACTACCCACTGAGGTGACAAAAGACATGCTATAGTGACAAGCATAGATAATGATTGTGGAAGTATCGCACACACAAGGTATAAAATGGCACTGCATTGATGGAGATGTCATTTGTACTCAGGTCATTCATGTAGAAAGGCTTAAAAAGTGATAACAGCTGCACAAAGGCAGTTGACAGTCCTGGAACGCGGAATTGGAGCTACACTATGGGAATTTTCATTTTGGAGATAGTTAAGGAATTCAATATTCTGAAATCCTCAGTGTCAAGAGTGTGCCGAGATTACCAAACTTCAGGCATTAACTCTCACCACGGACAACTCAGTGGACGAGTTTGCGTAGAGTTGTCCTTATTAACAGACAAATAACACTGCGTAAAAATAACTGCAGAAATAAATGTGGGACGTAGATGAACGTATCCGTTAGGTCAGTGCGATGAAATTTGGTGTTAACAGGGAAAGGCAGTAGACTACCATCGCGATTTCCTTTGCTAACAGCACGATTCCGTCTGTAGCGCCTTTGCTGGACTCGGGACCATATCGGTTGGACCCTAGACGCCTGTAAAACCGTGGTATGTGCAGATGAGTCCCTATTTCAATTTGTATCAGCTGACGGTAGGGTTAGAGTGTGGCGCAGATCCCACGAAGCCTTGGACCCATGTTGTCAACAAGCCACTGTGCAATCTGAGATGGCTCCATAATGGTGTGAGCTGTGCTTACATAGAATGGACTGCGTTTTCAGGTCAAACTGAATCCGTCATTGACTGGAAATGATCATTTTCAGCCATTCAAGGACTTCATGTCCCCAAGCAGTGGTGTAATATTTATGGATGATAATGTGCCATGTCGCCGGAACACAACTGCTCGCGATTGTGTCAGAGAACTTTCTGGACAGCTCGAGATAATGATATGGCCACCCAGATCACCCCACATGAATCGCATCGATCATCTGTGAGACATAACCGAGGGGTCTGTTCTTGCACAAAACCATGCACCGGCATCACTTTCGCAATTATGAACACCTGTACGGGCAGCATGGCTCAGTATTTCGGACTTCCAGTGACTTGTTGACACCATGCCACGTCGAAATGCAGCACTGTGACCGGCGAAAGGAGGTCCGACGCCATATTAGGAGATATCCCATGACTTTTGTCACCTCATTGTTAGTAAAACTAGGACAATGGAATGTAGTCGAATTTGATGAAGCGATATATATCGAAAAACACTTGGAAATAAAGCCCTAGAAGTAGTTGCTATTTAGGCACAAAGTAACTGACGATGGCCGACGTAAGGACATTACAAAATGCATAATAGCAACAGAAAGAAAACTGCTTCAGGGAAAGACAAATTGGCCGATTTTAAATTTAAGTGTTAATAACTGTTTTCTGAATTTACTTCTCTAAAGTGTAGACTAGTACAATAGAGTAATATGGGTAAAAAACATAAGATGAGAATATGTGATACAGAAGGATGCTGAAGGTTAAGTGGGTATAGCGTTTAACTGATCATGTGGCACTGACTCTAAATGGCGAAAAATGAAATTAATGGCACAACTTCACTAAAAGAAGAGTCCGATTGACAAGGCACATGAACTCGGTGATGGAGGGAATAAAAATTGGAAATGGAGATCAAGCCTTGACTGTGGTAAGCAGGTTTAAGTGGCTGTAGATTTCAGTGATTTAGCAGAAAAGATGCTTGTACGGGGTAGTCGTGAAATAATAAGGTAGTCAGGAGCTAGATGGTTATAACAGAACATGTCAGACATCACAAAACACCAAAAATAGACAATGTAGAATCAGAAGCATCAACGAACGATGCTTATCTATTCTCTTAAGCATAAGAAAACTACATTACTCTTACAGATGAGAGAAACACTCGTTCATACGAAGACGTATCCTCATTTTCTTTGCTTACCGTTACTCAATTAATACGTCGTCTGGTTGCGTCTTTAATGTTGTGTCAACTAATTCTGGTATATCAGCAGCTGTGAAAATACGTAGGTGATAGATATACACATTATTGTGTGCTTCATAGATTATGTCGTGATATTTTACTTTGAATGAGAATACGTCTTCATATTAACTAAGGTTTTTTCATCTATAACAGTTAAGTAGATTTCTTGTTTTCTTTACAAGAAAGAGAAAGAACAAAACAAGCATTTTTCTCCCGTGATTCTAATTGTATATTGTTTATTGTTGGTTTTCTGGTGGTGTTTAGCTTGTTTCGTTATAGCTCTGTAATTGCAAAATGGTTTCCATGCTAACGAGTATGTGTACATATTCTGCTATGTTGTGCTGAATGTGTACAGGTACTTTCCTTAACGCTGATAATTGTATTTTGTAGGTTTCAAAATCTTTTATTACTACACTTCACTTCCTCCAAAGTTAGCCGTAGTGGTGTACGCTACACGTATACCCCTTCTAATATGCGAGCGTGTGCAGGTAGCATACTGGAATGCCGAAACCGGTAGTCAAAATAAAGTAAAATAGGTTCTTAAATAAGTACGGCTGTTTTCCGATCGCCCTTGATAAATACGTAACATTCGTCAGCCATCAGTACAATCTCTAGGCCTTACAAGCACAATTATTTAGCTACTTAGAACACATGGAAGAAACATAGGCACAAACTCAGAACGAGTGAATATTCCCTGCTTTAATGTAAACACGTTGAGAATTCCACAGATGAACAAATGTCAGTATTTAAACTTACGCAACTACCGTGCTGATTAAAGAACCGACTGAAAATATCCATTTAAACGTACCAACGACTCCAACTAGTGTCTCACACAATTAGGTAATTACTTAACCCCTGCGACAATCTGTCACCAAACTTAAACACATTCAGCACATTTTAATTGCTACACAAATATCAGAACAAATTTTATCACAGCCCGGATACCTACACTCAACTCGTTTCTGGAATCTCTTCCCATTTTTATTTTTTTTATTTTTTAAAGGAGCGTCACTGTGGGAGACATCCTGAGTGCGATAAGGCTGGCAGGTTTCCTAATAATAATAACAGTTTCACAAGGAAATTTATCAGAGCTCATCATTAAGCAAAGGAAGTCTCCGCCACAGGATGTTCACTATCGAGATGAGAAGTAGCCATCGCACTGCCGCTCCTCAAAAGTCATATCTCCTGTCAAGGCGTGCAGTAGAAGTATCCGTCCGCTATGCCGTAGGCCAGCGAAACCCCTTGCTGTGACGCGTTCAAACACCACCACAATACAGGTGTGTTCCATCCGTTCGCCAGTCAAGTCCGTAGCAATTGCACAACGAGCAGTAGCAGCGCATCAGAGCTCAAGCCATCTCAACGAACGTCATCACGTCTTGTTTACCTCTGCTGGTCTTCATGTTGGCATGGAGAGTTTCTTCAAACTAGACTTTTGAGTAAAGAACAGAACAACAACAACGACCACTGGTATCATGTGAGGCATAGTACTACTTTAAGTGACTTGTGGAAGAAGCGTGAAATGCTTACTACCATCCTGATGGGCAACGGCCAGATGAGCTCGCGAGTGGTGGTGACCCGCAGATTGGTATCATACGAGACTGAAATTGTCTCGTGTGTTCCGGGGACAGGAATAGATAGATACATCAGCAACGTACCACTGCTCAGAGCTAAGGAACTGCTTTAAAGTTTTTTTATTGGAGACATACTACTTCTTTGTAGAC
Source organism: Schistocerca americana (assembly GCF_021461395.2). Taxonomy (NCBI): domain Eukaryota; kingdom Metazoa; phylum Arthropoda; class Insecta; order Orthoptera; family Acrididae; genus Schistocerca; species Schistocerca americana. The sequence goes on along the minus strand of NC_060124.1, from coordinate 191,510,094 downwards.
ATCAACCCAACAATTTTTCGAATTGGACTACATTGGCGGAGTCTGTAGGAGTAACTTCCGATAAAGTCATTCGTTTGCACGTCCATCTGACTCACTGTTTATATTATTTTAAGAGTACCGTTTTTCTTCTGTAATTGTCTAACAGCAAACATTATCGAGCCCACAAGTTATTAGCCACTTTAGAGGGCTGTTATCTTATCTCCTATTTGTACGATCGGGGATTGTTTAAATCAAAGAAAACGTTTAACGATTTCAGTTTTTAAAAGCTGTTGTTGTACGGAACACAAAACTTTTAAGTTAAGCTGAAGGTAATTTGAGTTTACTTCAGTTTTCAAACCTGGCAGGCATTGTCTCCTGTGACATTATACAAAATGCCTTGAAGATGATATCACTTCTAAAGTTCTGTCAATCTTTTATGAACAGCAGTGTAGAGGGTAATTCACAAATACGTCTGTTCTTTCAGATGATGGCAACACAAAAGCTACAGGACACACAGAAAAAGTCAGAATCAGTAGTATAACATCTCTGCAAGCTTCTATACCTAATACGCGACGTGGTGTAGGTGCACTAGAGGGCTGATGTAGCAGAACATGTAGACAATCATTGTACATTGTGCCATCGTATTAGTCTCTGCCTCCACATAGGCAACCAAATATAGTGATTTCCAAAGCAGACACTGTCACGCCTCCGCGGGTAATTTGTTTCAGAGAGTTTGACAGTTCCACATTATAATTAACGTTTACAACGCCACAAACGGTGACCAAATTAGGTACCTATAATGTCAGTTCAGCATTTGTGGAGCTGCTCTCTCCACTGATGGACGTCTATTTTACGTACGTCTTGTCACTTTCGCACGGTTGTTATCGGAATAACGGAAGGTATTTATGAATGATACTGTATTCCACGCAAAAAATTGAACGGAATACTGCCTTTTCCAAGACAGCCGTTTTACTTTTGTTATAACTCTGACATTTTCCAGTATTTTACATGCTACCTTCAGTGGGCATCTTATTTATTTTCTTTCTGAAAAATTGTTATATATTAACTTCTCAAGTATGTTCAAAATGGTTCAAATGGCTCTGAGCACTATGGGGCTCAACTGCTGTGGTCATAAGTCCCCTAGAACTTAGAACTACTTAAACCTAACTAACTTAAGGACATCACACACACCCATGCCCGAGGCAGGATTCGAACCTGCGACCGTAGCAGCAGCGCGGCTCCGGACTGGAGCGCCTAGAACCGGACGGCCACCGCGGCCGGCCCTCAAGTATGTATAACGAATTTTCGATCAGCATTATTTACATTTTGAAAAGGAGAGTCTGTTACAGAACGAAACGTTTTCATTAATTCAGATACTGTGTGTTGGTAACACATACGATATCTCACTGAGTTGAGTTTCATATTATATTGTTCATTTATCGTGTTCTTAGGTTTTAGTTTAAGATACTAAATTATTAAATAACACATATATATTTTTGCTCATACAGCTCACATGTCTGTTAGCTGGGGATGCTGGTAGCTTCATGTTTAGAATATATTCTACATCTTGCATCTGCAAACAACGAAACGTTTTCCATTATTCTTGTAATATTTTATTTAAGACTGAGATTTGCTATATGCCATATTACTTAGTGTGTTATGCAATTTTTTTTCATGCAGTGGCCATAAAAAAAATTCATAAAACAGTAGTTGATATCCCTTTACTGGAACACTGAGTCAATATCCCTGCACTAAACAACGAGATTTTAAGATTAGGAAAACATAAGGAAAATCCGCTACAAGTTCTGTGTACATGATTTTGCTGTACATGCATTCTATTGTGACTGTACGCTGCAGAATAACACAGATACTTATTATTAAAGTATGTTATTACTTATTTCATCAATTTCAACCTTGCTGCCTTACACAAGTATTTATACTATGATACTTATTACTTAAAATATATACTTTAGCAGCCTTTTTAAATATCTGAATATTATTAAATAATATTTGGAAAATTTAATCTAAAACTTTTTCCCTGTTATGAAGTGGGATTTTGTGTTTTTTCTCAGTCTTTTATTGATAAAACAAATTTAAGTATGAGACTTGTTCTAAGATTGTGGAAGCTGCCGATTTTCTGCTTAATGTACATTACAAATTTGTATATGTGGCCACACGTTGCAGATAGAATTACCATTTCTTCAAATAAATCTTCACATTAAGCTTTCTTACAGCTTGTAATTCTTATAATCTTTATTTAGAAATTGGAAATATTGTCCATTGTTTGGGAATAAGTCGTCTGAAAGGATGTTTTAGCTAAAGATCATATTCATCTGGGTCTATATCATATTATTTAACTCCTTAACTATGTAATCAAGTAATTACAGACACAACGATTTCTTGTGGAGTGCGCCACAGGTATCCATCCGACAGTCCTCGATCAGTTTTTTTATGATTTTCCTATATTACATCCACAAATCTTCAAAGAGGTGTTTCCACTTTGGGATCCTTACTTTACGTTAATAAACTCGAAAATGGCGAGAGTTAACTCAGGTCATCCTTTCTGCACTTTGAGTATGATTTTGAAACACCACTTTAAACTCTTTTCGGTTATAAATTTACTACCGATGTTAGCAAATTAAGCTTTGATTTAAGGATATCCAGACCAATATAAGCCATCATCATCACTAATGTGTGTCCAGTATGCTAACCAACGCACCTACTCAGGCACCAATACCATCATCCGAGGGATCCGAAATTGAGAAATATTTGAGTAGGAGAAGGATGAATAAGCCTAATATTCAGTAACTCATAAGTTATCATAATCATGGAAAAAACGTCCTGTGTATCTCTATGGTGAACTTACTTTTTTTCTCTTTCAAGATCATTTTAGCAGTTTTATAAATACAAGACGGTAAAAATAAAGTATGAAAATACAATCACACAGATACGGAATGCTACTAAATAGTGTCTGTCTGAACAAATGCTAAAATCGAAGACAGTATTCTGTTCACAAACTTTCTTAAGCCATCAGGTTTTGGAATGTAATATAGTCATCAGTAAAGCGGAGGAGAAACATCTGAGGGCTGGGACTTAACATCTGAGGTCATCAGTCCCCTAGAACTTAGAACTCCTTAAACCTAACTAACCATTGGACGGCACACACATCCATGCTCGAGGCAGGATTAGAACCTGCGACCGTTGCAGTAGCTCGGTTCCGGACTGAAGCGCCTAGAACCACTCGGCCACAATGGCCGGCCGATCTTCATGTTCACACACGATCTGACCGCATGTTATTTTTGCTTTTGGGGGTTCACAACGAATACGTGTATTTGTCTCTGCTATCCGATTTCAGAAACAGCAATGTTGCAACAATTAATTACACGTAGTGATCAAGGTTTTGGAAAAACTTGCCTATCGACTCTATGTGTGACGATGGTGCTCACATTGAATACTTTTAAGAAAACTATTATAGTTGATCTTTCATTTGATGTATTATTTATAACTGTAAGTTAAATGTAATAGTAAATGCAATTTTAATGGGGAGGGATCACGTCGTATGAAGAATGTGAAAGAGCTTCACAGCAAAACTTCTGCAGTGCGCTCGAAACAACCTTGGCAACATGTGAGAGTGCATCATCATGTCATCATGCAACAGAATAATGCCTTCCATCAACATTCCTGGGTGTCTGGACTTGACGGCGCACTTTAATTTTGTTCAAACTGTCCACGCATTACGATGCGGTATTTATGGCGTCCTGTTCCAGAAAGACAATGAGCAGCCGCCCCTTTCAGTCAAAGAAAACGTCATTATTTCTTCCCCGCAGCTGGCGTGCTCAGCTCTGGAATTCTTTCGGTGCGATGAATCCATGTGCGTCCATTGTTGCCTCTGATGCTTTTTATGGCTCAGAATGAGGACACCACGCTTCATATCCCGCTACAGTACAAGACAGAAACGGTGTTCTGCATCGTGATACCGTTCCAGAGACTGCAGTTACGTCGACATTTTGTTCAAGTTCTGCTCCTCCGTTACTCCGTCAGAACGTAAAGAAACCACTGCGCAGACAATTTACGGAACTTGATATGCTGTGTCATGACGCGAGCGGCACGGCGGTGACTGATACTCAGCATGAGACAAATGTCTCCAATCGTCCGTCGTCCGTTATTTCTGACGTCAGGTATCCACTGCAGCAATGACAGAAGGGGTAATGACACGCTCTGCCTGTCCCAGCCAACACCTGACCTTCTCCAAATCGTTTATTCCACGCAAACACATGCGCACGTGCACGTGACGTTTGTTTTCGCGCCGTAAACAGAAGACATTCAGGCAAGGATTTCACTTACTGACACTCCTTCGTCAGTCGAATGTCTCACTACACCTCGCTGCCACTCTTTCCCAGCATACAGACATACCACTGTGCTCTCCTCGAATCAGTACTCAGCTTCAAATGGTTCAAATGGCTCTCAGCACTCTGGGACTTAACATCCGAGGTCATCAGTCCCGTAGAACTTAGAACTACTTAAACCTAACTAACCCAAGGACATCACACACATCCATGCCCGAGGCAGGATTCGAACCTGCGACCGTAGCGGTCGCATGGTTCCAGACTGTAGCGCCTAGAACCGCTCGGCCACACCGGCCGGGTACTCAGTTTCCCAGTAAGCACATGGGCACACAGACTAAACCTGGTAACCAACAAATCATCATTCAACGTGGTCAGAGAAGTGTCCTATTTAGGCTATCCGGAGCTTTCGGCACCACCTCAATGTGTGATGCTTTTGATTCTGTTCAACAGATATCACGGTCAAATATATCATGATCAAATACAGAGCTGATAGGTAGTGTTTAGAGATGCGGGGACTAAATAATCTACACTCAATAACTGGCGTTCCGATACAGACGACACTTCAGCTTAAAAGCTGGCATTTCGATACATGGCAAGATGAGTGTGAGGCGTAACAAGCGCTATATGATTGTAAGAGGTACAGAGGCGAGCGAATGCGCCGGGGCTTACCACAGTTCACTGCTACCAGAGCCACGTCATTATAGTGTGCCTGAGCTTAACATACGAAGTACTCCACCAAACTTAAAGGTTGAAACAAACGTTATAATTCCTCTGAACTTCGTCATTGTATGCTTAAGCATATTAATGTTAACATCGCAAAGTCTCAGAATGATCAAATGAATATGTTAGGCAAAATACAAAATTGTTAAGGCTTTCGTGGCCACTTGTTGACGAACTGCGTCTTGGCTTCCGTCTCGGGTTCTTCGGCCGACGTTCTTCTGATGATTTTACTGATGATTCGCCAGCACGAGTGGCTGGCATTGTCAAAGCTTCACCACCGGCAATCGCACCAGAGACAGAAGCCGAAAGGCAGTTTGTTAGGCAAAATACATTACATTAAGAAAAAATAAGTGGAACTAAATAATTAAACTAGAAAGTTAAAAACTGGTCAGAATACGCAAAAGTACGTCACATTTAAAAGTTGGAAGTTCAACTATCAGACCAATATTTTCGTTAAAATCGGCGTTTTTGCGAAAAATTTATACAATAAGCTACTTTACCAGTTTTCAAGTTATTTACTAAAAACCAAATTTGGAAAGAAAGCGTCCTTATTCATGGTAGATTAAACGTCATTGGTATTTGTAAATTCTAATTGCAGCCCTATACTTTCATGCATTAAGACAGCCGTATCAAGTTTCAGGACTGTACTGTAAATAAGGATGATTACAAGGAATCTTAAGGAGGCAATTCAGAAGTCCGGTTCTACTGTAGGTTCCGTTCAAAAAATTATAGCCGGGAAAGTTTAAATGCCTTCAAGCCAAGACTTTCTCAGTAACTAAAGCATTCTTAATTTTGTATATATAAATATTCAGAAGACTGTAAATTATAAAGGACAGAGCTATTATTTAAATACACGTCCAAGAAAGGGGCGATTTAGATACTTCCACGTGTGTGTAGGACAATTGATAGCAGATATTCGGTTACGCTCCTATATAATTACAGCCAAAGTGGCAGCAGAGGAGACACTTCCCACCTAGATATCAAACTGTCCGTGTCACTGAAACACACGCTTGCACTATGCCTCCGATGATATCAGAGGTGTGCTGACTTGAATGTGGTTTCGATAAAGTAGAAGGCGAAGTCGCGAATAGTGTACACCGTACGGGATCGCTTAGATTTGGTGGAAGTATCTGTTTGTGTGCTTCCCGCAATGTTGGCAAAACCATGTGGCAGGTGGCGAGATTGTTTTCCACTTTTAAGGCGATCAGTTAACGTTTGGTGATTACAAGTCAGAGGGTTAGACCATTTTACTTCGAACTTGCCGTAGACGTCGCCTCTGAACTGTTTATAGTGCTGTTTCCGATAGAGATATTTTTTGCGTGTGAGCTTTTGCGGAATATATCAATAGCAAGTAGGAACACTATCTTTCAGAGAGCACAGAGAGTGATGTAGACTTGCAGACTGTAAATTGTAGTCAGTATGAAACTTCCTGGCAGATTAAAACTGTGTGCCGGACCGAGACTCGAACTCGGGACCCGTTCCTTTCGCGGACAAGTGCTCTACCAGTTTTCAGGCTGCGGAAGCCGGCGAAGGTAGGTGGGAAGCACCCACAGGCAAATGACGACTCTTTCCTTAATGACATAACGAAGTAACGACCATTTGATTATTAACAGCCGCCCCACAAGTAGGATATAAGTGATAAGGGATTTGGCGATGCGACTTCCTCCCTGACATAAGGAACCGCTTGAGAACTAGACTCATCAATCTCGGCCGCGGTATGGTACATTTCTTAACTGGATACCGACCTTACCCCATGCACTTAAACCACGTGAGTCTGAAAGAGACACCAACACGCACATGCAGGAGAAAAGGTTCCCCAAAACACACTCTCTTCTTCTGCGCTCAATACGCGAACAATAGACATACACTGCACCAAAATATCCATAAATACACGGCAGTAAGAGACCAAGAGAAACGGGTACAATTAAATGCATTAACAAACAACATTTCAAAAACAACACGTGAAGTGTACCTGCCGACACGACATGCATTATCCAACGTAATAGTAAGTGGACAGCAACATTCACAGTGGCAGCGAAAACAGTGACACTTAAGAGGATGAGGAGGAGGGGGAGGAGGAGGAGGAGGAGGAGGAGGATGATGATGAGATATGAGTTAAATAGAATTATGAGTCAGCTGCAATGAGAAATTGTACATTTCGGTCTAACAGTAGTTTAGAATAGCAGATACTAGAATAAAAGTACTGAGCTGATGGTCTAGCCAAGAAAGCCCCCAATGCTGTACGTGGAGAATACCTAATATTAATGCACAGAATTAGCAATAACATTTCTATATTAGTAACCACAAACTATATTTTGTGACTAGCGGTTAACAGCTCGAAGAAATGCTTCTGAGGCATTCATCACCAGACAATCGGTGTTGGCACTAACAAATATCTCCTCCATTCCTCCGTCCCATCATCAATTTACGTTCTTCATAAAACAACTTAATTTTATATATATTTCAACCTTAAAGTCAGTAGCGAAACCGGAAGCATATACCAGTGGCTGACCTTCAATCGCCAGCACGTGTGACCGAGCGGTTCTAGGCGCTTCTGTCTGGAACCGCGCGACCGCTACGGTCGCAGGTACGAATCCTGCGTCGGGCATGTATGGGTGTGACGTCCTCAGGTTAGTTAGGTTTAAGTAGTTCTAAGTTCTAGGTGACCGATGACCTCAGATGTTAAGTTCCATAGCGCTCAGAGCCATTTTGACCTTCAATCGAGCACGTCTAAAGTGCGCGTCATTTACGACGGCGCGGCGGCCGAGTTTAGGTTCGTTCTGCGCATCTGACGTCACGAAACACAGTCAGCCAATGAACAGAGAACGACGTTGCCAGAGCTCTACTGCAGTGTAGAGCACGGACGAGTGTCTTCAGTTTTAGAAACGTTCAGTCATAAATAAAGTAATTGAACAAAAGCAATGTCTTCATAGCAGGCTTTCTATAAAAGAAAGTTTGGAAAAAGCATTCTTTATACCAACTGTTTCATATTCTATTGATTAATTAAACCAAACAAGCAATAATCCTCCTAATTCAGGCGATAGCAAGGAAATTCATTTACACTAACTGCTTTTTCGCAATAAAGAACAGCAGTAGTTGTTTATTTCCTATTGTACTTCGACGAAACGTAATTCATACTGATACCAACAGCGTTTGTCGGTATTTTGCTTGCTGCTTTAAATTACTGCAAGAATTTTCTTGCACGACATGTTGTGTTAGCGTAACGATTAAGATGTTTGGCTGCTAACCTAAAGATTCCGATTTCAAATCTCGTTCGGTGCCTAATAATTTCATTACTTAAAAACAATATCGAAGTGTCTTACTTCATGAATTTTATTCGTTTGACTGTAATTTTCTGAAATTTCTAGTGGCTACTAAAATCGACCATACAGAAAGCATACGCTGTGGACTTTTACCTCTGCAAACTCTTCAAAATTTCGTGCACTGGTTTACTACATTTAATGCTACACAATAACTACGTTGAACATCGAAACAAAATTAAGTCATTTATGGGGGGTGAAGGTATCAGTCAAGAAGATGTGTGAAAAATCAAATATTTGGGCCAAATAGTTTTTGTAAAATCGAATGATAAGTGTATCAAAGCAGTCGGAACACTATGTGTCTGCACAGGCGAGCAGTGGAGTGATGACAAAATCGCGCACAGCGCGGAATGCGGGAAACACGCCTCTGAAGCAGCGAAATGGTTAATGCGGCCGTGGTGGCTTTACTTCATAAACTGCGCGCTGCACCCTAAACGTAGTTTGCGAACTATACTATACTATGGCGCTGCTTCTCTTGGAGCGTGCATCTGGCAACGCAGCAATCAGCCGCGTCTGGGCGGGCATGCGCGAGCCGCCAAGATAGAAGAAGTGAACTATAACAGAGAAATAGTACAACGAGTAATGTATGCGTTGTTCCTTCCTGAATCCAAATAGAGAGCACTTGTATACACACACACCTACCAGCGTTATCAACTTCGGGGCCAAGCTCGTTACGTAGTCCATCTCGTTTTCCGTTGATGTAAAATCTTTTCTTCTGTAAATTAATGTTCTCACAGTTCCGTTAATGAATGAGTTATGTATTTAATTGCACCACAACAAATCTCTGTTATTGTTTCTTCTCTTCTTTTGGAAGCACACCTCCATGAGTATGCTATTTTGTTCTAGCAGGATTAATGTTCTCCTCTCATACCTTCTTCACCCTAATCTTCAACTTAAGAGAATAATACCAGCAGACCAAACTAGGAGCCTGTATATCGTCTGCCGACTCGATCCTCCCACCTCCTGGTGTCCTCTATCCTCCCTACCACCAGTCCATTGCCTCGCCTTTACCGTTGTGTCCCACCCATTCTCCATCCCACACCTCGCACCTCCTATCCCAATGCAACTTCCAGCACCAACCCCCTCCCAGATGATGAACTTCGCCATGATCTCTACCCCTCCTACCAACTTTAGCCCCACCTTCTACCTCCCAATCCTCAGGGCTCCCTCTCCCCTCCTGTTGCCTTTCCCAGGATGGTTTTCCTTCCTCCTACACTCCAATCCCTTTCCCCTGCCACCTTTCTGTGTCTCTGCACTCCCTCCTTACTTACCTTCCCTCTTCATCTCCCACCCAGCCCATCTCCTGCCTCTTGGTGTGCCCCCTGATCCCTTTTTTTGCTTTTCCCCCCACTCCTTCCAACCCCCATCCCCCACTGCATCTTCCTCTCCCCCTCTTTTTCCTCCTCTCAGGCCCCCTCTCTCTCTGCAGGTCACTCCCGACAAGTTTTATTCTTCGTGAGTGCTCCTTTGCTTCCAGTGCTTTATGAGTGTCTCTTGTTCTGCGTGTTTCTATACTGCGGCCAACTATTAAACTGTGCAAGTGACTCAAATCTATTTTAAGTGCTCCACGACTCGCCAACTGTGTTCTTTTTCAACTTTGAGTCGATTTTTTTTTTAACTGTCCCACACTGAACGTCCCCATGTTACTGTATATTTTTATATTACTGTATATTATTATGTTTTCATGCCCCCTTTTTCCACCTTTATGTGTAGTTTCCTCCTTTTGTTTTAATGTAAAGTCACTTGGCTGAAGAGCGGCGGATTGTGCTGCTGCCAGCCCTCCTCTGCCCATATGCGGCAGGAGAATGAAATAACAATCAAGAAATAAACCCAGGAATGTTAGAGTTCAAAACGGGACTACTGCTTCATTTTGAATCTGCTTTTAACCATACCTTTAACCCCTCACTCCACTCCATCTTCTCCATGCCCCCCTAACTGTCCTTCAGTTTCTCCATTTTTTTTCTGCAGACATGCATAAGACGTGATTACGTATCACCATTTATAGGTGTAAAACTGCAGGATGAGTGAGCTCACTATTGAATTTCTTTGGCCATTGTCTTAACACACATATCACTCCCCATCATAAAGTGGGACATATTCATATCAGTATTAATAACTTTTCTAATTACAATTCATACAATTTCCAGGGCCGGCCGGAGTGGCCGAGCGGTTCTAGGCGCTACAGTCTGGAACCGCGCGACCGCTACGGTCGCAGGTTCGAATCCTGCCTCGGGCATGGATGTATGTGATGTCCTTAGGTTAGTTAGGTTTAAGTAGTTCTAAGTTCTAGGGGACTGATGACCCCAGAAGTTAAGTCGCATGGTGCTCAGAGCCATTTGCACCATACAATTTCCAGGAAATTAATCAGACATGTAACAGATCATTTTTAAGGAAATTTGATAGGCAAAAAAAAAAATTATTACACAGAGTGTACAAATCACAAGTAAAGCAGTTATTGTAATTCACTGTATCATTTCACAATATAATCCGATCTATCTGGATATTATCTCAGCAGTGGTATCTGTCTCGATAAGGAATATGGTAAATCGATTAGACAGGGAAAGGAGGGTATGTGCGGAAGCTTGACCGTTGCGGAAAGGAAACTACGACTGTGCTTGCAAAGAAGTAGGCGCAATAAGCATGCAGACTACGTCGATCGCAGAAATCGCTACACGGCGGTTAAAACAACAAAGTGGCCTGCCATCCGCGTTTCTACGTAACTTTAGAGAAAAAGATTTTCCTCACGATTCTCGATTATTTGTTCTTTCACATACAAAGACATTTAGCATTAAATTCCACTATAACAACGGATTAGCCATTACCAAGTGAGCTCAAGATCGTGCACAAAGCAACAAGATTCTATCTTCAGAAAAGTTACTGGCTCGGAGGTAATCATTTAGCATACGAATTAAATAACTGAGTAACGCGGGGGGGGGGGGGGGGGGGGGGGTCCATTAGAGACGAAACTGCAAAACTGATCAAAATGAGTTCGAAAGCTGTCACTTAGCGTGGGTACCCAGTGCCCAGTGGGTCCCCATGTATGAAATATGAACAACGGACAAAGCACGATCACAAAGTCCAAAGCCGCTCAAAAAATTTGAATTTCACTCGGAGTAAGTAGAAGTATACGCAAAGAATTTACACAGGAACAAGAAAGTGCTGAAGCCTTCAAGTTTATTCATTTCCTAACTCAAACACATCGCGATTTAACCTAATGTCGAGTGCACTGGGAACGCATGTGCTCACGACCAACGGCTGGAACACTTACTCATCATGATGTCAGCTTCTGTCCCTTCTTCAGACCGGAAGCCGCATATTTTAGGAGAGGGTGGACTGGGCAGAAAAGCCGCAAGAGCTAGTTTCTGTTTTAGCGAGAGACTCGGACGAGGCGGAATGATCTGAGATTCTCACAAGAGGCATTAGGGAAGCCTCTTTGCGACTCCAAAAATACGCGAAAAGCGAAATTCTGAAGGTTGGTACTGCTGAGCCGTGGCAGGACTGGCGGCAGTAGTATCTCTCGCGTAAGTACGATCGATTTCCTAGTGCTGAGGTTTGTCTTTGGGCTTGGGCCGACTCGAGATATAAGGGAGTGCCGACCGCGAGTAGGGAGTGAGGACACAACGCTGAGAGAACGGAAGGTGGCGGTGCGCGTGTCGGCGATTGGCTGGCGGGCAGAAGCGAAAACGGCGTGCCTGCAGCCGGGCGGCGGTTGTCACGTGGCTGTACTGGAGGCGGCGGGAACTGGCCGGCGCTGTGCGTTCTCCGGCAGCCTCGTGAGCCGCGGATGTGCTCGATTCCTTGGAGGGACACGCTGTTATGGTCTGGCGAAATGATGGTCTGACATCTTCGCAAAATCGCCCCAGCATCAAGACACCCGGTTATGTACGCTAATTACTATGAGCGCTTAGTTAACTGTGATTGTGATCGCTCTTGGTACAGTAAGACGTTGCACGACGCGTGATGTTATGCTTGTTCCGTTTCATTTGAGGCCTGCTACTAAGCGTCTGCTCTGCTTCTGCATAATATTGATGTATTTTCAGATATGTATCATTAAGTTCTAGTGAGTGCCAGTTCTCGTAAGCCAGTTCATTTCCCACTCTTAGAGTTTGTTTATCAAGTACTGTTTCGGTTAAAGGAAGCACTTCCTAGTCAAATTAGTTGTTGTTTAGCCTTGATTTTATAGAATTCATTTACTGGTCAATCTTAAATGTTAAGGTTAAGGTTAAGAAAGGTTTTTCTGCCTTCTGTTGTCGGGTGTGGCCTGTGATTCAGTGAGCTGAGGCAGCGGGCAATTGAAGCGCAGGGCTCCCCTTTACATTACAAGTTTGGCTTACGGGCGGTGGACTTCGCCTGAGCTCGTGTGTTCCTCTTCGGTAGCGTTTGCTTGGTTCACAGTTAGGTGGCCTACTCGACGTGGGGTTACAAACGGAGCCACGTTTCTGTTCGAAGTTAAGTATTACTTCTCTCAAGTCGGTACCACCGTTCGTGGTTAAACTTCTGCCTTACAAGCTTGGATCTTGTTTCTGTTGTAACACATTTATCATTGTACAAAGGTGTAACTTTCTATGCCCTAAAAGTCCATCTTACAAGTCAATGGGCATTTGAATAATTTTGGGGCCGCTCTGTAAGATTGACCAAGTTATAAATATGTTTTAAGTATTCGTGTTAAAGTGGAGGCTGTGTGTCAAATGTTATTTTACATGTAATGTAAGGTTTTAATTGAAAGAGTCTTTGTGCGGTTGGTACCAGCGGAGTTTCGAGCCCTCCCTCGGGCATGGGAGTATGTGTTTTTCCTTAGGATAATTTAGATTAAGTAGTGTGTAAGCTTAGGGACTGATGACCTTAGCAGTTAAGTCCCACAAGATTTCACACACATTTGAACATTTATGAAAGGGTCTTAAATAATTTGCCTCAACTAGAATTGTTTGTTAAATTTATTGTTAAATTCAGCGTCAGTGGCTTCTGTAAATTTTGGGTCGAAAACCGAGGGTTACGTGTAATGTTAATTGAAAAAGTCTTAAATAAGTCTTAACTAGAGTAGTTTTTTTTAAGTTATTTATTAACTTTCTCGTGATTTATGTAATGAATGACTCTTAAATAATCTTGCCCGAGTGGCGCTTATCAAATTTTAAGTGAGTTTTTTTGGTTAATTAATAAACCCATTGGAATTGAAATATTCACTTTATTGGGTCAGTTCTTCCACGCTCATTAAATTTCAAGGTTAATCACATCAGCTGTAAAGTACAACCGTTCCACTGCTGCTTGGGAGAATAAGTGTAGGGACTTCTTTGGCCTCTGCAGAGCATTCAAACCCCTCACCCAGATTCAACAGTCAAGGCGAAAAAATGAAAACATTGTGGTTCAAATGGCTCTGAGCACTATGGGACTTAACATCTGAGGTCATCAGTCCCCTAGAACTTAGAACTACTTAAATCTAGCTAACCTAAGGACATTACACACACCCATACCCGAGGCAGGATTCGAACCTGCGACCGTATCGGTCGCGCTGTTCCAGACTATAGCGCCTAGAACCACTCGGCCACACCGGCAGGCGAAAACATTATGACTACGTGAGAGAGACTGCTTCATTCTCAGAAAAAAATAAAACGATATGCCTTGATCCCATCCTACGTCAAGCATCAGTGTGGTTTTTACATAGCAAATTAAGAGCAACACGATAATTCCATCGCAAGATTCAAAATAAGTTGCGAAAGCAGTGCTAGATAAGCAGACGTGTTTCAATCATTAGATCATTCCTTCGGGAAACATAAAATGGCCGCAGATTTAATACCTCTCCGCTTTCATCATTGGGAAATTTTGAATAATAGGCCTGCAACGGAAATCAGATGTCTCCTGAAGACACAAAATTGCGCATGAAGCTGGCCGTTTTTGTGACATCTCGAGATCAAATTTAGTGTGTAGTAATATCTGCCTGAAATAGTGTTACACTGCACATAAGAGTTAAAAAGTGACCTTTCCTAAAAGGCGTAAGCATCCGCCACTGCGACAAAAAAGTTTGAAATTTGGCTCAAAGGTGCCTAAAAACACTATTCTGTAATGGTGCGAAGGGGCCATCCATAGGCCTGACGTCGCTTCAGACAGCAAGGTGGGCCATAGCTCAAGTGAGGTGAAGGTTGGGCGAATAATGCCACATTGGCACCAAATTTCACCATAGCTGTGCCCAACACCACTGTCAATGCGACGCACATTGGGAAAGCTGTCTACCACATAGATCACAGACCCCCTCCCCCACCCCCCCACGCCCCCCTCCCCTTGCCCATATCTTATCCCTTCTCTTGACGTCTCTACAGTGGAAGTCAGAACCGCGTCCTCTAGTGTTGAAATTGAGATTTTCCCATGAGTGGCCGAGGAAAATATATCAAATACACAGCCACATCCCTCGGACACTCCTAAAATGACGGCTGCCGCAAGCGGGTGTTTCTGAAGCAGTGTAGCGATATTCAGCTATTAGAAGGGGTAGCCCGCCCTGAAGCACCTAGCAATAAGTGTAGGGTTGTCTCTGAACAGGTACATATTTTAAGCACTCAACGAGGGAGCAAGGCTGATTCCGATTATGATGCGTAACTGCATGGCCCTAGGAAAAACGTTTAAAGAAGTAGAGGAAAAGTTGACTTCTGCAGTAGATACGCTTGGCTCCTACTACAAAGCCGATCACCTAAAGCCAAATCCCAACAAAACTCAGGTATGCGCATTTCACTTGAAGAATAGAGAAGCCCAGCGGGACCTGGACGTTACATGGCAAGGCAAACGACTGGAGCATTGTCCAACACCCATGTATCTAGGTGTTACCCTTGATCGACCTCTGTCCTTCAAGAAACATTGCCATAACACCAGGCTGGAAGTTAGTTCACGGAATAACATCTTGAGGAAGCTCACATCCACCGCCTGAGGAGCAAGTCCTCCCGGCCTGAGAATTTCGGCTCTTGTGTGTGTCCGCTGCAGAGTATGCTTCACCTGTGTGGAGTACATCCACTCACACTGAACAAGTTGATATTGCAGTCAATGAGACAGTCCGAATCTTGTCAGGATGTATGAAGGCAACTCCAGTCGATAAAATCCTAGCGATTGTTGTAATAGCTTCCCCCCCCCCCCCCTATTAGAAACGCTGTTTCTGCTGATGTAGAGAGGGCTAAGCAGTCGACAGTCGATCCCCGACATACACTGCATGATCATCAGGCTGTAGTCTGTCGACTGAAGTCGAGAGAGAGCTTCATCGCCAGGGCTCATCTACTAGAGGGAACACCAGAGTCTAACCGCATGATCGCTACCACCTGATATCTCTGTAAAGGAAGAGACAGCTCCAGGAAATAGCTTTCTCTACCCTATTTTGAGATCGCTCAATCGTCTTACGGTGGGCGTTCCTCTTTTCAAGACCAATAAACGAAAATTGGGCATTCTTCCAGCTGATGGAGATCCATCCTGCGAGTTCGGAACAACACATGACCCAGCCCACCTGCTAATTTGTCCTCAACTTGAACAACCCTGCACAACAGTGGACCTGATCGAGGGAAACAACAAGGCCATCGGAGTTCCTTCTGGAAACGCTGACTGGACACGGAAATGAATGATGCCTCTAGAGCGGCCCTTTGTTATTTTAGTGACGCATGTGTCTGTGTCGCACTCCCTTAGGAACACACCACAGGAGGATGTGAAACTACGGGGGTGGGGTGGGGGGGGGCGGAAGGGGGATAGGCTGAAAAGGCATAATCACCCTTTGCTGCTTCGGATCACGCTCAGATTTAGCCGAATCATTGTAAACGGTCCATAGTGGTTTAATCTTGTATTCCAGACCAAAAGTTACTGTCGCAATAAAGTCCACAGCGAAAAGATTATATTCAATTGTTTTGTAGCGCCGCAATGTCCTTAGAGAAGGTTAGAATCGTCCAGGGGCCGTCGGCAGTTTCATCATCCTGTTGCACGTAGCGCTGCAACTTGCTGTTTCCGACCGCGAAATGTGTGTAAATGAACGCCCTAAGGGAAGGGCCCATGACCTCTTATACTTCTTTCTGAGGCCTCTTCGTATCGACTCTGAGCGGCCGTTTGCCTGATACGTTTTCCCCGGTTATCCATAAGGAAACGGCGTGATTTCAACACTGGGTGTCGCGGTTGTAACCTCCGTCACACAGGCGTCAAGACAAGGGGTGATACGTCCCTAAGTGTGAATGCGACAACCATCCCGAAGAGTGACGCGTTCACTGTGGCGCTGGGCAGACTGGTGGTGAAATCCGGTGCCAATGCGACCACATTTACCCATTTACATTTCACTTTAACTTTTGGTCTCTAGCCATATTTTTCCATGGTTCGACAATTTGCTACGTGACGCGTCGGCGAACACGAGGGTGACATTGTACAGCCATCAACCTTTTGAACCGTGACAGGGGAAAGTTGTATGCACCATTGAGCCGAACTTCAAATTTCTGGACAGTACTGGGGGAAATAACGGAACTTCCTGTGGTGTCACCGCCAGACACCACACTTGCTAGGTGGTAGCTTTTAAATCGGCCGCTGTCCGGTAGTATACGTCGGACCCGCGTGTCGCCACTGTTAGTGATAGCAGACCGAGCGCCACCACACGGCAGGTCTAGAGAGACATACTAGCACTCGCCCCAGTTGTACAGCCGACTTTGCTAGCGACGCCACACTGACAAATACGCTCTCATTTGCCGAGACAATAGTTAGCATAGCCTTCAGCTAAGTCAATTGCTACGACCTAGCAAGGCGCCATCACCAAGTTATATTGAGATGATAATACTGTATCAACAAGACCAATGTTCTACAATTATGGATTAAAGTTAAGTATTCCAGAAGCTACGTACCTTTCTTTATAGCATTCATTATGTATCCTGTTTCAGACCTCACGCCAGCCTGCGTGAGTTTAAGCGCGTGCCTTTCGGCTTCCTCTCATTGTGTCTAGGCTGTCTGGTCTAGACACAACACTTCCTATGTTGAATCCCTTCAGTGCTAGCTCTTTCACACAGTGTATATCTTGTATAAACGAAGTTCAAAATATGGAGCGTTTCACATGACAATCGTAACAGTGAACGGAGAAAAGAATTATTGTCTCTATGCATCTCTAAGCACCCTGAAGTCTCTTACCTCATTAACATGATCCATCTGCGAGATAAGATATGGTGGCAGCTCAATGGTCTTCCCGTTACAGGCTAGAGGTTCTCTGTGTTTCGGTTCAGAAAGAACTACATTGTCTTTTTTGCAAATACTTCCTTTTAATTAACTTTTCATAACTGGGATTCACAGTCATGTAATTTTTTTATTTTTATTTATTTTATTTTTTAATTTATTTTTTGAGGGGCATCATGTTTACGCCAGTGACTGTTAAACTTGTTATTTCCAGTATTGCAATTTCGGCCTTAGGCCACTATCAATTGCAGTGGCTTTAAGCGATTGTAACTTTATACACGCTGACACATTTATATGTCGTTTTCATTTCCTGTTATATAGATTCGTAATACTGCGTGTATGTGTCAGCGTGTATAAAGTTGACATGGCTTAGCCAAATCATCTGCACTTGTTAATGGCCTAAGGCCGAAATTGCGATAGTGAAAATAAAAAATGTAAGTCACTGGCGTAAACATGACGTCTTTCAAAAAACTTCCTTTTCAATTCGCCAAACAAGTTTTCTTCAAACTCATTTGGGCTATACTGACTGACAATGGGCATTGAACCGCGTTTCTAAATTCGATTGATTTATGTGTCTATGCCCACTTGATCAGGAGTCCACCGCTTGAACATTACTCGAGGTTTGGTCTCCCTACCGTCACGTATATTATTATCAGCACAGACACACTAGTCAAGAACCTTCCAACGCATCTAAATCTTGCATTCGCATCCCTAACAGTGATAATATCCCTTCGGACAGTTACACGCTGCTTCTAAATATGACTCCTGAATATTCCAGCGATGTGATGGGCTCCAGGTATTCACCATTACTCTTGTAGTTGAAGAAATTTGAGTTACCACCAGAAATTGCTTTTAAAGAGTAATGTATTATTGGTGACTGGCTGCGGTAGCAAGTACCATATTCAAGTTAACGGGTAAAACATTATGTCCAGATCAACAGTTGTCTTGGTCAAGAAAATGTACATTAAAACATTCCTTGGCTAAGAAAACTGTTAACCAGGTTACGGCGTTTACTTTTAACCTACCATACCAAGATGTTTCTGTTGTAGTGTAAAAAGAGGAAATACCAAAAACACAACATATAGCCATGCTCAGTACGGCGTAGGATAATCGTTGCCATTCGAAACAACTCCTAATCGTCTTTCAGTGGGTAAATACAGGTCATGTATGGTATCCAAGGGAATTTAATACCTTTTTTTCCTACAAAAAGTGGCTATCACAGATGCCTCTCTCCAAAGTAGATCACAAAGGTGCAGTAGTATTGACATCTGGTGCGTGTGGTGGCCAGAGGGGATGAGAAAATTCATCCTGGTGCTCACAAAACCAGTCCTGGGAAGGCGTCCTGTGGTCTTGGAACACAGCATCAGCATGAACATCGGGAAACAATCGAAGTACCATGAGAATAATGTGATCAGCCGAATATGACCACATAATTCTTGGCAGAAAATGAGACCTTGCGGGGTAATCAAGGCATCCATGGCATATTACGATATGGCAGCGCAAATCGTCACCGAATCCCCGCCACGTTTCACCCATGGGAAGTAAACTGGGCCACAAGATGGAAACAGTGTGAAACAAGACTTATCCGACCAGATAATTTCTCCATTGCTCCATAGTCCATATTTTATGGTTTATGGCTTCGGCCTCATGTTTTCCTGTTAGAGGCGTTCTGTCAGTGATTAGAGGTTTCAGAAATCCATCTCGTCCTACAGTTCCCCGCTCCTGGAGCTACCTTTGTTATTTTGTTACTGAGAGGGTTCATGAGAGGGACATACCGTTTTGCAACTGTTGTCCTCTAATTTTTCGTCGCAATATTCTTCAACGACCGATTCTCATGATCATTCGAAACTCACTTTTGTTCGCTTTATGACTTAGCGAATTGTGTTTTCCGCTTTCTTTGTATGCGGTGTAATTCTTGGACATGGTGCCCCTGGAACTATCAAACACTTTGGCTACCGTGGTTATGGAAGCATCTACCATACGGGCATCAAGAACATGCCAACATTTGAATTCACTGAGCCCCTACATAATATAGGCAAACTAGTCTGACATTTGCAACGCATTGACGACATTGTACAGGAGCCGTTAGTTGTCATATACAACAGCGCAACATACAGGCATGGCTAGCACATTTATGCTGAATCATGCAATTCTCTCGGTGTTTCTGCAACCCCTGTAATTTTACATGATTTTAAAATGGTACCTACTGCCGAAGCTGAGCGTCAATAAAGTATTGTTTCCTAAATAGAGCTTCTGGTGGTACAGGGACATTTTTGCATTTATAATTAAACCTTAGCTACTTGAGTGGAAAACATTTATATGGACATGCCGGAGAGACATAACAAATAAACTCATTGAAAGAAAAACATTCCTGTTTCCACATTACACTTAAGACCGTAACATTTGTTAATTGGATACCGTATTTAGGTCTCAGTTTACGAACGTTCCTCAATGAGAAGACCATTTGCATCCACTATAGCCTGCAATTTTGTACTGATACCATTTCAGAATTGTTCGCAGCACTTTCCGAACGGTGGTCCTTGGAATGTTGAACTGTTGTGACGCAGTTCGTGCACTGCTTCAAGATCGTGTATAACGTTCACAATTTCCAGCCGTGGCAATTGTAACTTCTTAAATAATTTATGGCGAAATTGGCCTTCGGCCTCTCTCAGGAGAATTTTCAAATCGCCACATAATTCGAAGTTCGAAATTATGTTCTTAAACCCTGGTACGGGAAAAGCAGCTCTCCGAATACCATAAATGTGTCCGATACTCACAAAGAGCTGAAGCACTCTTGCTGTTGTTTTGATAAAACAGCTTTTAGAATAATGTCCTGCTTACCTTGTCCAGAACCATGTTGACTGTCTGCAACTGTAAACAACACTGATTACTGTGATTCGACCTACATCGCGTAGCAGTAATGGCACCTAATGGCAAATCATGACACTGCCAGTAACGCATATCCTACAGTACACACTCTGAACATAATTCCCATTAAGTTGGGTACCCATGCGGTAAACTGTTTCCAGACGGCACTGACTAGAGTAACGAAAGTTTAATTGTAACCACAATGTATATTGGAGCTATGGAGCATCTTTTGCAAATGATGTTCTTCGTCAGTCTCGTAGCTCTTTCTCTTTTGTTAGGGTAAAACTCCGCATGGGGTTAAAACTTACATTAGGTATTTGAACTGACTGGCGTACAGGCAGGTCTATGGTATTGTAACTTATAGTCCTATGAAAGTTCGTACCGGCAGGTCGTTAGAGAGGTGAGAAAATAAGGTTAGTCTATTTTTACCTATTGAATGTAACTTTTCTGATGTTTTACTTTAACAATGTATAATTTAGGGTTTGAAAACTAATTACTTATTACTTGTACTATATTTAAGCTCCACTTTCGTGTGGAAATATTTGATCCAACTGGGCTCCAAATTCAACAACGTCGCATTTGTTAGAAAATGGTGAAATAGGACAAGTCCTCGCAGCCACTTTGGGGTAAATACCGGCAATGTCAACAATGTGACGACATTTCTTTAATGAAAATCTCCACAAATGATGTTGTTCAGCACACGATGTATGAGATTATCTCACCTGAAGCTATAATTTGGCGGTCTACCTCTCAGGCAATTTATTGAAATCCGTGCTGAAGGAAATACGTGTCAAAAAAGAAAACAGCGTGCTAAAGAAACAAAACGACTAAGCTAGATATCATTATATCTGTACCAAAAAGGAAGAAAATAAAATCAAACAGCCAGTTGACTATTATTCAGAATCACATTGAGACTTCTCGCATCATGACAGTAGCTCAGATATATAGCATATTATGAAATTCTCGTTACAGTCTTCTAGGACTTGTAGGAGGCGAGTGGGTACATAATATTTTGAATAGCAACCTACGTCTGGAAACGTACCGTTTGAAAACATGTTTGCTAGATGGTTATCAAAAAATGGTTCAAATGGCTCTAAGCACTATGGAACGTAACATCTGAGGTCATCAGTCCCTTAGACTTGGAACTACTTAAACTTAACTAATTTAAGGACATCACACACATCCATGCCCTAGGGCGAATTCCAACCTGCAACCGTAGCAGCAGCGCGGTTACGGACTGAAGCGCCTAGAACCGCTCGGTTACATCGGCCGGTTAGATGGTTATCAAATAGGGTAGTTACGGGGTGGGGGTCGGTGGTTACCTTGGTTTGGCTGACGTTGTTTGCTGTCTATCCTACCTCTCGGGCCTGGTTCGAGCGTCATTCACTTGTCGGAAGTGTTTCAGCAACGTGGTCGACTACATGTTTGCAGAATACATCGACATGATCTTTCTGAATGGCGAAGCTCATGGCAAGGGAAGAGCTCCTCAACGCTCATCATTCTCTACAATGTCTCACTCCATTGCATACGTTATCCGTCATAATTACGCAACAGCTTCGAGAAAGGCTACCTTCATCGTAAGTAAGCATGGCTGTCGCTGCTCCAAGGAGACGCTGCACACCAAAATTGGAAGAGGTCGTACTGCATCGCGTGGAAGAGAACACGTCAACTGGTACTCGAGCAATTTCTTTTCCTATTAACGAGTGGAACTGTAAAACAAGTGGTGTACTGGGTCACCCCTGATCAGGTACTCGTAAAGTGATCGCGTCTCCAAAATGTTTCCAAATGGCTGTAGCGCAGAAACGGTACGTTTCTTGGCATGGGTTCCAGTTCAAAATATTATCTACTCACCCCCCTCTACAATTACTAGAAGTTTCTAAGGGGATTTTTCGGACACCCTGCAGATATTTGGTTAATTTTTGGCTGAGAAGTATCGGAAGAAGTAGAACAACAACAACAGCCTGGGCCATCAAGGAAGAATCTAAGGACCTAACAAAGTCCACTATTAACAAAGTACCTAGACAGCACAGCATTAGTAATTGAACTCTTCATGTTACCCTACCAGTCTCCCTGACTATAGTTTTTCTACATGTTTTTTAGGTATTATGTTCAAATTTACGAGACATATCAGTTACATATTATGATGGGTAACACTGCCACAATACAAATATCGAACAAACGAGAACAGCTGCCAACATGAGTAACACAGAAGTAAATATCCTCGGAGTAATGAAGAAACTTAAATCACTTAATAGAAGCAAGTCTTCTGGTCCAGACTCTATACCAATTACGTTCCTTTCAGAGTATGCTGATGCATTACCTCCATACTTAACAATCATATACAACCGTTCGCTCGACGAAAGATCCGTACCCAAAGACTGGAAAGTGGCACAGGTTACACCAGTATTCAAGAAAGGTGGTATGAGCAATCCTCTAAATTAGAGGCCCATATCGTTCACGTCGATAAGTAGAAGTATTCTGGAACATATATTGTGTTCGAACATTATGAATTACCTCGAAGAAAATGGTCTATTGACACACAGTAAACATGGGTTTCAAAAACATCGTTCCTGTGGAGCACAACTAGCTCTATATTCACTTGAAGTGTTTAGTGCTATTGACAAGGGATTTCAGATCGATTCCCTATTTCTGGATTTCCGGAAGGCTTTTGACAATGTACCACACAAGCGGCTTGTAGTGAAATTGCGTGCTTGTGGAATATAGTCTCAGTTATGTGACTGGATTTGTGATTTCCTGTCAGAGAGGTCACAGTTCGTAGTAGTTGACGGAAAGTCATCGTGTAAAACAGAAGTGATTTCTGGCGTTCCCCAAGGTTGTTTTATAGGCCCTTTGCTGTTCCTTATCCATTTAAACGATTTGGGAGACAATCTGAGCAAGCAGCCGTCTTCGGTTGTTTGCAGATGACGCTGCTAAAGCCATCTGAAGATTAAAGCAAACTGCAAAACGATTTAGAAAAAATATCTGAATGGTGCGAAAAGTGGCAGTTGACCCTGAATAACGAAAAGTGTGAGGTCATCCACATGAGTACTAAAAGGAACACATTAAACTTCGGTTACACGGTAAATCAGTGTAATCTAAAAGCCGTAAATTCATCTAAATACCTACAACTACGAACAACTTAAATTGGAAGGAACGCGTAGAAGATGTTGTAGGGAAGGCTAACCAAAGACTGTGTTTTATTGGCAGGACTCTGAGAAAATGTAACAGACCTACTAAGGAGACTGCCTACACTACGCTTGTCCGTCCTCTTTTAGAATACTGCTGCGCGTTGTGGGATCCTTACCAGATAGAACTGACGGAGTATATCGAGAAAGTTCAAAGAAAGGCACCACCTTTTGTATTATCGCTCTATATGGAAGTGTCACAGAAATGATACAGGATTTGGGCTGGAAATCGTTAAAAGAACGGCGTGTTTCGTTGCGACGGAATCTTCTCACGAAATTCCAATCACCAACTTTCTCCTCCGAATGCGAAAATATTTTGTTGACACCGACCTACATAGAGAGCAACGATCACCACGATAAGGTAAGGGAAATAAGAGATCGTACGGAAAGATATAGGTGTTCATTCTTTCCGCGAGCTATACGAGATTGAAATAATAGAGAATTGTGAAGGTGGTTCGATGAACCCACTGCCAGGCACTTAAATGTGATTTGCAGAGTATCCATGTAGACGTAGATGTCTATGTATAAATACACTATAAACGTTGCACTGCGGGGCTTAACCCTGTTTTGTGCGATAAATCCCCGCAATATTTTTGCGTCTGCTAAATTGTAAATTTGGCCGTGATTAATAATCAGACAGCGTTGGAACTGCCTTCAGTTTGGAACCGCGGTAAAATACACCCCTCATTGACAATAATAAAAGAAAAACTGAAAATTTGGGGCATTACCTTTCCTGCCTTGTAGGCATCATGTCTGTTACAGGGATTTTTCTAACTTTAATCCATCCGTTCAAATGGTTCAAATGGCTCTGAGCCCTATGGGACTCAACTGCTGAGGTCATTAGTCCCCTAGAACTTAGAACTAGTTAAACCCAACTAACCTAAGGACATCACAAACATCCATGCCCGAGGCAGGATTCGAACCTGCGACCGTAGCGGGCATGCAGTTCCAGACTGCAGCGCCTTTAACCGCACGGCCACTTCGGCCGGCAATCCATTCGTCAATCATTCTACCAGGTAGAAGTATTATCGAAGTCAGTCCGTATTTCATAATCACCGCCAAATGGCAAGCTCCTCTGTACCCGCTGCAGATGGTAACTGCAGTGCCATGAGATGGGAACAGTAGCTGCGCTAGCTGTGGGTGCCGCTGCAACCCAACTCCGCGGATATTCCGAGCGGCTGGCAGTGAACACGATGACGTCCGCGGGGACTGGCCGTCAGCATAATGAGCAGAGGAACCGCCCCACCCACCGCAGTCCCGCTGGTCAATACGACCTGCCTCACAACACGGATGCTTCCCGTTGGTATTGCTCGTGTGCGCCACGGTTAAGCTCGCTATGAGGAGAAAGACACGGCAAAGCACGAAAAAGAGACGTCGCGGAACCAATTTACTAATTTATTTCTTTTCAACACTTACACGTACAATTACACTCTGAAAGCCACCGTAGAGCGCGTGGCGCAGTGTTTACTACCGTCCTCCTACCAACTGCTTACTCCACTCGCGAATGGTCTACGGGAAAAGTGATTTTGTTTTGGAACCAGGTGTTTCACATCTGTACTCGTTTCGTTCTACAGTTGTAAGTAGGCTGTTCAGGTTTTTATATTGGTAACGCCACGTAGCGCTCTGCATGAAAAACACTGGCGGTGCTGTGGGCAGTCTGTGGCTAGTTGGCATTGTTGTAATATTCGCTATTGTAGTGTTGGGCAGTTGGATGTGAACAGCGCGTAGCGTTGCGCAGTTGGAGGTGATCCGCCAGTAGTGGTGGATGTGGCGAGAGAAATGGCAGAATTTTGAGAGCGGACGATCTGGACGTGTGTCCATCAGAAAGAGTAAATTTGTAATATTGGATATCATGAACTTATATATATATATATATATATATATATATATATATATATATATATATAGATATATATATATGATCACTTTCTAACATTAAGGTAAATACATTGTTTGTTCTCTACCAAAATCTTTCATTTGCTAATATGCCTATCAGTAGTTAGTGCCTTCAGTAGTTTGAATCTTTTATTTAGCTGGCAGTAGTGGCGCTCGCTGTATTGCAGTAGTTCGAGTAACGAAGATTTTTGTGAGGTAAGTAATTCATGAAAGGTATAGGTTATCGTTGTCAGGGCCATTCTTTTGTAGGGATTTTTGAAAGTCAGATTGCGTTGCGCTAAAAATATTGTGTGTCAGTTTAGTGTTGATCAGAATGGATAAAGAGCGAAATGTCTGAGTACGTTCAGCTCTGCTCAGCTGTTTGAAAATCAAATCAGCACAGTCATTCATAAATTTTTGTAAGGGGACGTTTCACATTGAGTGGACAAAAGTCATCGGAGTGGGATGGGGATATGCATATGTACAGGGGGCGGCAGCATCGGATACACAAGGTATAAAAAGGCAGTGGATTGGAGTAACTATCATTTGTACTCGAGAAATTTAACGTGAAATTTTTACGATGTGATTATGGCCGCACGACAGGAATTAGCAGACTTTGAGTGAGGAATGGTAGTTGGTGCTATACTCAAGGGACATTCCATTTCGGATATGGGGAATTTAATATTCCGAGATTGGCACTGTCAAATGTAGGACACACGACGAACGTATCTGTTAGTACAGTGAGGCGATAAGGTATAAAAGGCAGGGCACTTGCGGAGCTGTCAGTTGTACTTTGTGTTTCGTATGAAAAGGTGTCCGACGTGATTATGGCCGCACGAGCGCATTTAACAGACTTTGAAAACGGAATGGTAGTTGGAGGGAGAGGCATGGGGCATTCCGTTTCGGAAATCTTTAGGGAGGTCCATATTGTCAAGACTACATCTACATCTACATCCACATCTACATCTATATCCATACTCCGCAAGCCACCTGACGGTGTGTGGCGGAGGGTACCTTGAGTAACTCTATCGGTTCTCCCTTCTATTCCAGTCTCGTATTGTTCGTGGAAAGAAGGATTGTCGGTATGCTTCTGTGTGGGCTCTAATCTCTCTGATTTTATCCTCATGGTCTCTTCGCGAGATATACGTAGGAGGGAGCGATATACAGCTTGACTCTTCGGTGAAGGTATGTTTGCGAAACTTTAACAAAAACCCGTGCCTCTTCCACTGGAGTTTATCTATCATCTCCGTAACGCTTTCGCGATTACTAAATGATCCTGTAACGAAGCGCGCTGCTCTCCGTTGGATCTTCTCTATCTCTTCTATCAACCCTATCTGGTACGGATCCCACACTGCTGAGCAGTATTCAAGCAGTGGGCGAACAAGCGTACTGTAACCTGCTTCCTTTGTTTTCGGATTGCATTTCCTTAGGTTTCTTCCAATGAATCTCAGTCTGGCACCTGCTTTACAGATGATCAACTTTATATGATCATTCCATTTTAAATCACTCCTAATGCCTACTCCCAGATAATTTATGGAATAAACTGCTTCCAGTTGCTGACCTGCTATTTTGTAGCTAAATGATAAGGGATCTATCTATCTATGTATTCGCAGCACATTACACTTGTCTACATTGAGATTCAATTGCCATTCCCTGCACCATGCGTCAATTCGCTGCAGATCCTCCTGCATTTCAGTACAATTTTCCATTGTTACAACCTCTCTATACACCACTGCATCATCTGCAAAAAGCCTCAGTGAACTTCCGATGTCATCCACAAGGTCATTTATGTGTATTGTGAATAGCAACGGTCCTATGACACTCCCCTGCGGCACACCTGAAATCACTCTTACTTCGGAAGACTTCTCTGCATTGAGAATGACATGCTGCGTTCTGTTATCTAGGAACTCTTCAATCCAACCACACAATTGGTCTGATAGTCCATATGCTCTTACTTTCTTCATTAAACGACTGTGGGGAACTGTATCGAACGCCTTGCGGAAGTCAAGAAACACGGCATCTACCTGTGAACCCGTGTCTATGGCCCTCTGAGTCTCGTGGACGAATAGCGCGAGCTGGGTTTCACACGACCGTCTTTTTCGAAAACCCATGCTGATTCCTACAGAGTAGATTTCTAGCCTCCAGAAAAGTCATTATACTCGAACGTAATACGTGTTCCAAAATTCTACAACTGATCGACGTTAGAGATATAGGTCTATAGTTCTGCACATCTGTTCGACGTCCCTTCTTGAAAACGGGGATGACCTGTGCCCTT
Organism: Schistocerca americana; assembly: GCF_021461395.2. Classification (NCBI taxonomy): domain Eukaryota; kingdom Metazoa; phylum Arthropoda; class Insecta; order Orthoptera; family Acrididae; genus Schistocerca; species Schistocerca americana. Next base: position 191,482,367 of record NC_060124.1, on the reverse strand, counting down.
TTCCAATCCTTTGGAACGCTACGCTCTTCTAGAGACCTACGGTACACCGCTGCAAGAAGGGGGGCAAGTTCCTTCGCATACTCTGTGTAAAATCGAACTGGTATCTTATCAGGTCCAGCGGCCCTCCCTCTTTTGAGCGATTTTAATTGTTTCTCTATCCCTCTGTCGTCTATTTCGGTACCTACCATTTTGTCATCTGTGCTACAATCTAGAGAAGGAACTACAGTGCAGTCTTCCTCTGTGAAACAGCTTTGGAAAAAGACATTTAGTATTTCGGCCATTAGTCTGTCATCCTCTGTTTCAGTACCATTTTGGCCACAGAGTGTCTGGACATTTTGTTTTGATCCACCTACCGCTTTGACATCAGACCAAAATATCTTAGGATTTTCTGCGAAGTCAGTACATAGAACTTTACTTTCGTTTTCATTGAACGCCTCTCGCATAGACCTCCTCACACTACATTTCGCTTCGCGTAATTTTTGTTTGTCTGCAAGGCTTTGGTTATGTTTATGCTTGCTGTGAAGTTCCCTTTGCATCCGCAGCAGTTTTCTAACTCGGTGTCTCTTTTCCATCTCTTACGATCTCGCTTGGCACATACTCATCTAACGCTTATTGTACGCTGGTTTTGAACTTTGTCCACTGATCCTCCACACTATCTGTACAGGAGACAAAACTTTTGTGTTGAGCCGTCAGGTACTCTGTAATCCGCCTTTTGTCACTTTTGCTAAACAGAAAAATCTTCATACCTTTTTTGATATTTCTATTTACGGCTGAAATCGTCGATGCAGTAACCGCTTTATGATCGCTGATTCCCTGTTCTGCGTTAACTGTTTCAAATACACTCCTGGAAATGGAAAAAAGAACACATTGACACCGGTGTGTCAGACCCACCATACTTGCTCCGGACACTGCGAGAGGGCTGTACAAGCAATGATCACACGCACGGCAAAGCGGACACACCAGGAACCGCGGTGTTGGCCGTTGAATGGCGCTAGCTGCGCAGCATTTGTGCACCGCCACCGTCAGTGTCAGCTAGTTTGCCGTTTCATACGGAGCTCCATCGCAGTCTTTAACACTGGTAGCATCCCGCGACAGCGTGGACGTGAACCGTATGTGCAGTTGACGGACTTTGAGCGAGGGCGTATAGTGGGCATGCGGGAGGCCGGGTGGACGTACCTCCGAATTGCTCAACACGTGGGGCGTGAGGTCTCCACAGTACATCGATGTTGTCGCCAGGGGTCGGCGGAAGGTGCACGTGCCCGTCGACCTGGGACCGGACCGCAGCGACGCACGGATGCACGCCAAGACCGTAGGATCCTACGCAGTACCGTAGGGGACCGCACCGCCACTTCCCAGCAAATTAGGGACACTGTTGCTCCTGGGGTATCGGCGAGGACCATTCGCAACCGTCTCCATGAAGCTGGGCTACGGTCCCGCACACCGTTAGGCCGTCTTCCGCTCACGCCCCAACATCGTGCAGCCCGCCTCCAGTGGTGTCGCGACGGGCGTGAATGGAGGGACGAATGGAGACGTGTCGTCTTCAGCGATGAGAGTCGCTTCTGCCTTGGTGCCAATGATGGTCGTATGCGTGTTTGGCGCCGTGCAGGTGAGCGCCACAATCGGGACTGCATACGACCGAGGCACACAGGGCCAACACCCGGCATCATGGTGGGGGGAGCGATCTCCTACACTGGCCGTACACCACTGGTGATCGTCGAGGGGACACTGAATAGTGCACGGTACATCCAAACCGTCATCGAACCCATCGTTCTACCATTCCTAGACCGGCAAGGGAACTTGCTGTTCCAACAGGACAATGCACGTCCGCATGTATCCCGTGCCACCCAACGTGCTCTAGAAGGTGTAAGTCAACTACCCTGGCCAGCAAGATCTCCGGATCTGTCCCCCATTGAGCATGTTTGGGACTGGATGAAGCGTCGTCTCACGCGGTCTGCACGTCCAGCACGAACGCTGGTCCAACTGAGGCGCCAGGTGGAAATGGCATGGCAAGCCGTTCCACAGGACTACATCCAGCATCTCTACGATCGTCTCCATGGGAGAATAGCAGCCTGCATTGCTGCGAAAGGTGGATATACACTGTACTAGTGCCGACATTGTGCATGCTCTGTTGCCTGTGTGTATGTGCCTGTGGTTCTGTCAGTGTGATCATGTGATGTATCTGACCCCAGGAATGTGTCAATAATGTTTCCCCTTCCTTGGACAATGAATTCACGGTGTTCTTTTTTCAATTTCCAGGAGTGTAGTTCGGGTCTGTTTGTCACCAGAAGGTCTAATATACTATCGCCACGAGCCGGTTCTCTGTTTAACTGCTCGAGGTAGTTTTCAGATAAAGCACTTAAAATAATTTCACTGGATTCTTTGTCCCTGCTACCCGATATGAACGTTTGAGTCTCCCAATCTATATCCTGAAAATTAAAATCTCCACCCAGAACTATAACATGGTGGGGAAATCTACTCGAAATATTTTCCAAATTATCCTTCACGTGCTCAGCCATAACAGCTGCTGAGCCAGGGGGCCTATAGAGACATCCAATTACCATGTCTGAGCCTGCTTTAACCGTGACCTTCACCCAAATTATTTCACATTTCGGGTCTCCGTCAATTTCCTTCGATACTATTGCACTTCTTATCGCTATAAACACGCCTCCCCCTTCACTGTCCAACCTGTCTATGCGGTATACCGAGGACAACAAATTTCAGGCATTGCCTCTCACCAAGGACAACGCGGTGACTGATAGCCTTCATTTAACGACCCAATGCATGCAGCGTTTGCCGCGTGGAGTGGCCACGGTCTTGGGCGCCATGCCACGGATTGTGCGGCCACTTCCGCCTGAGGGTCAAGTCCTCCCTCGGGCAAGGGAGTGTACGTCGTTCTTAGCATAAGTTAGTTTAAGGTATTTTAAGTAGTGTGAAAGTCTAGGGACCGATGACCTCAGCAGTTTGGTCCCTTAGGCATTCACACACATTTGAACATGCAGCGTTTGGTAGAGTTGTCAGTGCTAACAGACTAGTAACGTTGCATGAAATTACCCAAAAATCAATGTAGGACATGCGACGGACGTATCCGTTAGGATAGTGCTGCGAAATTTGCCGTCAGTGGTCTATGACAGCAGACGACCGACTCTAGTGCCTTTGCTAGCAGCATGACATTGCTTGCAGCGCATCTCCTGGTCTCGTGACCATATCGTTTCGACCGAAGACTATTGGAAAACCGTGGCCTGGTAAGAAGAGTCCCGATTGTGGTTAGTAAAGGCTGATGGTGGGGTTAGAGTGTGGCCAAGAGGCCCATGAGGCCATGAACCCATGTTGTCAACAAGGCATTGTGCTAGCAGGTGGTGGCTCCATCATGGTGTGGGCTATGTTTATGTGGAATGACTGGTAATGTTTATGTTCATCTAATTGAAGACCATTCCCAGCCATTCAATGATGGAGTTTTTATGGATGAGAATGCACAATATCAGCTAACATTCGTTAGTAGCTGGTTTGAAGATATTTGTGAACTATTCGAGCGAATGATTTGGCAACCCGAACAGCCCGACATGAACCCCATCGAACATCTATGGGGACAAATTGAGAGGTCTGATCGTGCACAACGTTCTGCACTGGCAACATTTTTGTTGATGTTAATGGCTGCAGAGGCAGCAATCCTCAATATTTCCTCAGTGGACTTGCAACGAATTGTTGAGTCCACGTCAAATAGCTCCAATATGCCAGGCGAAAGGAGGTCCGTACGATATTAGGAGGTATCCAACGACTTATCACCTCACTATATTTACTTCTCTTTCACTCCTGCTACTAACTTCGGTGTGATAGCCATTCCAGGCTCAATCAAGACATTACGATGCTACCCTGTATCATAGCCAAGCTATACAGAACCCACTGGAGGAAAAAACTGTTGGTATGTGCGTGTGAAGTTTCATAATTTAGCCATCGTGTGCATTATCATGGACGCATATTGAGTGGAATAGTTCATTTATTATCTGATTAAGGAACAATGACTCTATGAATATTGTGAGTAAAATTCACTTTGATGCACAGCGCCTTACTTGTAGTGTCCCACACTATTGTTTGTTGAACATACTTGTGATCTTGTCAGCACAGTGACCAAACAAAGCTGTGGTAAAAATTACCTTTATCTACTTTGAAATTTTTCTTCCTCTTCCGTTAAGCTTACTTGTCGAGGACCCCATGTGTTCAAGCAGTAACCAATAGCTGGTTCAACAAAGGTCTTGCGAGTGACATCCTTTTCGCGTAACTGATTTGCGTCGTGCATCCGCATTCACTATGACTCTCTTTATGCTATTGTCCCATTTTAAATTTCCTCAGCTTGTGATTGAATCTAGTGATTGGTTTCTAATCAAACAGCCAATCGGCATCGAATCGTTTCGTCGGTTCCCACGGATTATATTACATTTCTTTAGGTTCAGCATCAGCTGCGAATCTTTGCACCTGGTGCTAATTCTTTTCACATCTGACTGCATTTCGTAGCAAATTGTTAATAAAGGTATCTTGTAACGTTTTTGGAACGTCAAAGGACATAACCCAAACCAATAAGTCTCCAATATTACACCAGAGAACAAATGCACATGGGAGCTGTTAAATTATTTTGTTTCTTCCTTGTTGTTTCTGTCTCATCTTTAAAGATAGGAAACGTAGGTAACAGATTTTTCAGTGCTCAAGTATATATTAATGAATACGATATATCTGTCAATGACTGCGTATGATTCGATCTTTTATTATAGTTTACCTTTAAAATTATTCATACTCGCTGAGCAAACACACTGCTGGAAATTGGGAACGGAGATTGCTAATTCATTCCATGAACAGAGCGCCCTTGTGAACCACCAACTCTTACTGCCATTCAGTGAACATAAACACAGGATAATAAGTTCCACATGAAAGAGATAAGAGCTGCCTTTTTCGTTTTTTTTTAAATCAACAGTCTTCTGACTGGTTTGATGTGGCCCGCCACGAATTCCTCTCCTGTGCCAACCTCTTCATCTCAGAACAACACTTGCAGCCTACGTCTTCAGTTCTTTGCTGAATGTATTCAAAAATCTGTCTTCCCCTAACTTTTGCCCTCTAGAGATCTCTCTACTACCACGGAAGTCGACTTTTCTACATATCTGTTTCCTCTCCGATTCAGCGCAGACCCTCCTCATTCCTTACTTTATCAATCCACCTAATTTCCAACATTCGTCTGTAGCACCATATCTCAATTGCTTTGATTCTCTTCTGTTCCGGTTTACCCACAGCTGATGTTTCGCTACCATACACTGCTGTACATATTGCTTTTTTTTTTTTTTTGGTCATCAGTCTACTGACTGGTTTGATGCGGCCCGCCACAAATTCCTTTCCTGTGCTAACCTCTTCATCTCAGAGTAGCACTTGCAACCTACGTCCTCAATTATTTGCTTGACGTATTCCAATCTCCGTCTTCCTATACAGTTTTTGCCCTCTACAGCTCCCTCTAGTACCATGGAAGTCATTCCCTCATGTCTTAGCAGATGTCCTATCATCCTGTCCCTTCTCCTTATCAGTGTTTTCCACATATTCCTTTCCTCTCCGATTCTGCATAATACCTCCTCATTCCTTACCGTATCAGTCCACCAAATTTTCAACATTCGTCTATAGCACCAAATCTCAAACGCTTCGATTCTCTTCTGTTCCGGTTTTCCCACAGTCCATGTTTCACTACCATACAATGCTGTACTCCAGACGTACAACCTCAGAAATTTCTTCCTCAAATTAAGGCCGGTATTTGATATTGGTAGACTTCTCTTGGCCAGAAATGCCTTTTTTGCCATAGCGAGTCTGCCATTGATGTCCTCCTTGCTCCGTCCGTCATTGGTTATTTTACTGCCTAGGTAGCAGAATTCCTTAACTTCATGACTTCGTGACCATCAATCCTGATGTTAAGTTTCTCGCTGTTCTCATTTCTACTACTTCTCATTACCTTCGTCTTTCTCCGATTTACTCTCAAACCATACTGTGCACTCATTAGACTGTTCATTCCAGTCAGCAGATCATTTAATTCTTCTTCACTTACAGTCAGGATAGCAATGTCATCAGCGAATCGTATCATTGATATCCTTTCACCTTGTATTTTTATTCCACACCTGAACCTTTCTTTTATTTCCATCATTGCTTCCTCGATGTACAGATTGAAGAGTAGGGGCGAAAGGCTATAGCCTCGTCTTACACCCTTCTTAATACGAGCACTTCGTTCTTGATCGTCCACTCTTATTATACCCTCTTCGTTATTGTACATATTGTATGTAACCCGTCTCTCCCTATAGCTTACCCCTACTTTTTTCAGAATCTCGAACAGCTTGCACTATTTTATATTGTCGAACGCTTTTTCCAGGTCGACAAATCCTATGAAAGTGTCTTGATTTTTCTTTAGCCTTGCTTCCTTTATTAGCCGTAACGTCAGAATTGCCTCTCTCGTCCCTTTACTTTTCCTAAAGCCAAACTGATCGTCACCTAGCGCATTCTCATTTTTCTTTTCCATTCTTCTGTATATTATTCTTGTAAGCAGCTTCGATGCCTGAGCTGTTAAGCTGATTGTGCGATAATTCTCGCTCTTGTCAGCACTTGCCGTCTTTGGAATTGTGTGGATGATGCTTTTCCGAAAGTCAGATGGTATATCGCCAGACTCATATATTATACACACCAACGTGAATAGTCGTTTTGTTGCCACTTCCTCCAATGATTTTATAAATTCTGATGTAATGTTATCTATCCCTTCTGCCTTATTTGACCGTAAGTCCTCCAAAGCTCTTTTAAATTCCGATTCTAATACTGGATCCCCTATCTCTTCTAAATCGACTCCTGTTTCTTCTTCTATCACATCGCATGTACATATTGTACATATTTTATATTACCCGTCTGTCCCTGTGACTTACCCCTATTTTTCTCAGAATTTTGAGCATGTTGCAGCATTTCACATTGTCGAATGCTTTTTCCAGGTCGACAAACACTATGAACGAATCTTGATTTTTCTTTTATCTTAATTCCAATATGAACTGCAACATCAAAATTTCCTCTCTGATGCCTTTACCTTTCCAAAATCCAAACTAATCGACCTCTAACACATCCTCAGTTCTTTTTTTCATTTTTCTGTATATAATTTTTGTCAGCAACTTGGATCCATGAGCTAATAAGCTGGCTGTTTTATAATTCTCGCACTTGTCAGCTCTTGCTGTCTTTGGAATAGTGCGGATACTATTTTTCCGAAAGTCAGATGGTATGACGTCAGAATCAAACGTTTTACACACGAACGTGAACAATCGTTTTGTTGCCACTTCCTCTATTGATTTTAGAAATTGTGATGGAGTTTTATTGATCCCTTCTGCCTTATTAGGTCTTAAGTCCTACAAAGCTCTCTTAAATTCTGATTCTAATAGTGAATCCCCTATCTTTCGTAATCGACTCCTATTTGTTCTTCTACCCCATCAGACAGATCTTTCCCCTCATGAAGTTCTTCAATGCACTCTTTCCACGTATCCACTGTGTCCTCTGCATTTAACAATGGAACCCCCGTTGCACTCTTAATGTTACCACCCTTGCTTTTAATTTAACCGATGGTTGTTTTGACTTTTCCATAAGCTGAATCAGTTCTTCCGATTATCATTTGGTTTTCGATTTCTTCACATTTTTCATTCACCCATTTCGTCTTAGCTTCCTATTTATTTCATTTCTCAGGGTCTTGTATTTCTGCATTCCTGAATTTTCCTGAACTTTTTGGTATGTCCTCCTTTTGTCGATCAACTGAAGCAGTTCTTCTGTTAGCCATGGTTTCTTCGAAGATACCTTCTATGTGTCGATGTTTTGCTCTCCGACTTCTGTGACTGCCCTTTTTAGAGATGTTCTTTCCTCTTCAACCGTACTGCCTACTAAACTATTCATTATTGCGGTATCTATGACCTTTAAGTTCTTGTAGCGTATCTCGTCATTCCTTAGTATTTCCGTGTCCCACATCTTTGCGTATTGATTCTTCCTGACAAATCTCTTAAACAATGGCCTACACTTCATCAATACTACATTGTATCTGACTCTATATCTGCTCCTGGGTACGTCTTACAACCCAGTATTTGATTTCGGAATCTCTGTCTGACCATGATGTAATATAACTGAAACCCTCTCCTGTCACCCGGCCTTTTCCATGTATACATCCCCCTCTTATTTTCTTGAACAAAGTATTAGTAGCTGAAATTTGTTGCAGAACATATTTAGTCTTCTCCCATCTCATTCCTTATCACAAGCGCATATTCTCCTGTAACCTTTTCTTCTACTCCTTCCCCTACTCTTTCCCATTCCAGTCCCCCATGACAATCAGTATTTCATCTTCAGTTACGTACTATATTACCTTTTCAGCAACCTCATATACACTCCTGGAAATTGAAATAAGAACACCGTGAATTCATTGTCCCAGGAAGGGGAAACTTTATTGACACATTCCTGGGGTCAGATACATCACATGATCACACTGACAGAACCACAGGCACATAGACACAGGCAACAGAGCATGCACAATGTCGGCACTAGTACAGTGTATATCCACCTTTCGCAGCAATGCAGGCTGCTATTCTCCCATGGAGACGATCGTAGAGATGCTGGATGTAGTCCTGTGGAACGGCTTGCCATGCCATTTCCACCTGGCGCCTCAGTTGGACCAGCGTTCGTGCTGGACGTGCAGACTGCGTGAGACGACGCTTCATCCAGTCCCAAACATGCTCAATGGGGGACAGATCCGGAGATCTTGCTGGCCAGGGTAGTTGACGTACACCTTCTAGAGCACGTTGGATGGCACGGGATACATGCGGACGTGCATTGTCCTGTTGGAACAGCAAGTTCCCTTGCCGGTCTAGGAATGGTAGACCGATGGGTTCGATGACGGTTTGGATGTACCGTGCACTATTCAGTGTCCCCTCGACGATCACCAGTGGTGTACAGCCAGTGTAGGAGATCGCTCCCCACACCATGATGCCGGGTGTTGGCCCTGTGTGCCTCGGTCGTATGCAGTCCTGATTGTGGCGCTCACCTGCACGGCGCCAAACACGCATACGACCATCATTGGCACCAAGGCAGAAGCGACTCTCATCGCTGAAGACGACACGTCTCCATTCGTCCCTCCATTCACGCCTGTCGCGACACCACTGGAGGCGGGCTGCACGATGTTGGGGCGTGAGCGGAAGACGGCCTAACGGTGTGCGGGACCGTAGCCCAGCTTCATGGAGACGGTTGCGAATGGTCCTCGCCGATACCCCAGGAGCAACAGTGTCCCTAATTTGCTGGGAAGTGGCGGTGCGGTCCCCTACAGCACTGCGTAGGATCCTACGGTCTAGGCGTGCATCCGTGCGTCGCTGCGGTCCGGTCCCAGGTCGACGGGCACGTGCACCTTCCGCCGACCACTGGCGACAACATCGATGTACTGTGGAGACCTCACGCCCCACGTGTTGAGCAATTCGGCGGTACGCCCAACCGGCCTCCCGCATGCCCACTATACGCCCTCGCTCAAAGTCCGTCAACTGCACATACGGTTCACGTCCACGCTGTCGCGGCATGCTACCAGTGTTAAAGACTGCGATGGAGCTCCGTATGCCACGGCAAACTGGCTGACACTGACGGCGGCGGTGCACAAATGCTGCGCAGCTAGCGCCATTCGACGGCCAACACCGCGGTTCCTGGTATGTCCGCTGTGCAGTGCGTGTGATCATTGCTTGTACAGCCCTCTCGCAGTGTCCGGAGCAAGTATGGTGGGTCTGACACACCAGTGTCAATGTGTTCTTTTTTCCATTTCCAGGTGTGTACTTTCTCTGTCTCATCATCTTCAGCTTGCGACGTCGACTAGCGTTGTCGGTGTCGGTTTGCTGTAGATTCCGATAAGAAGAACCCTATCACTGAACTGTTCACAGTTACACACTCTACGCCATACCTTACTACTCGTAAGGAATCCTACTTCCGTTGTACCATTTTATGTTGCTGTCGATATAATGCTTCACTCATCTGCACAGAAATCCTTCTCCTCTTTCCACTTCACTTCAGTGACCCCTACAATATCTAGATAGAGCCTTCGCATTTCCCTTTTCAGAGTTTCTAGCTTCCCTACCACGTTCAAGCTTCTGTCATTCCACATCCTGACTCGTAGGTTGGTTAATAAGTCTTTTTCTCATTGACACATCCCCCTTATCTGTCCCCTCCTGGAGATCCGAACGGGGGACTATTCGGGAATCTTTTTGCCAATGGCCAGATCATCATGACACTTTTTCAATTACAAGCCACAAGCCCTATGGTTACACATTATGTGTCTTTAATGGAGTGGTTGACATTGCCCTGTGCATTTCATGTCGTTGATTGTTGCTGATTCTTCCTCCTTTAGGGGCAGGGCCACACCCCAAGGACTAGAGAGCGTCTTGAACCTCTGTCCACTCCACAGCCCCCTTTGAAAAGGTGATTTCTTGTGCTAGATGTCCTCGGCCGCCATCTGATTATTAATCAAAATTTAAGCGGTTGCGGTTTTCGATCCCGGGACCGAGGACGTTTTGCTTACAATTTAAAACACGAAATTCAAGCATTTCTTTCGTAACTACACGATTTAGGGCAATGCAGAATCAGAAGCTCTGATGCACGGGGGGGACGCATGGGACTAACACACAAGACTGTTAGGAGCCCACGCAACATTTGAAAGTGTCTGGAGGTGAGTAAATTTCGTTTATTGTTTCTGACGTTAGAATGGAAAGAGAATCTAGCTTTTAAGATTAGTACAGTGAAGCTGGGAGCAATGTGCGGGAAGACACATGTTACCCAAGATGAACGAAAGACTTGATAATTTAATAACCACAAGATAAGCCAAAGAATGACGATAAGGATCTAAATGCATTTCTTGTTCTTCATTCCTCAATCGGCGGTCATTCAAGACTTCTAGTCGGGTCTGGAAACAGTAGCATAGGGCCGAGTCACCAAACACTAAACTTAGCCCTACACAGCCTACCAAACTTCGGGACGAGATTTTTTTGTTCATACTATGAAGTCCTAAACTGCAGTTCTGGTGCTTCTTAATAAAAATAAATAGCAGGCTGGCTGCATCAGGCTATGAAATATTCTCGCAATGATCCCCCATGTGCGACAAAGTAAGTGAATGCTACTGGGAATCCAGGTTTGTCTGATTTGCTGGATTATCCATGGAACGATCGTAAGTGACACGTTTCAGAATTTTTAGTTCTATGGTGCAGCCTACAATGACAATTTCTGGTGAGCGTAATCCCGATTACGATGCTCATTTATTAAAACAAAACTCAAGAACTGTGAAGTATACATGACAATTTATATCTAAAGTAAGATTCGCACACAATTATTATTAGTACATGAAAAATGTGTTTCGAGTGTGTTTAATGATTGAGTTATTTCGTTGAAACTCAGCCTAACTGCACTGAACAAGTATGAGCGCGTTCGGTAAATAACTTAACACATCTTTCTTCTGAAAGCAGCCTTCTGCCACCTTACAGGAACGGCCCCAAGGGCCACAAGGTACCACTCTACAATGGAGCCAACGTCTTGCTGCATGAACAATCTCCCCATCGTCCACATACTGATTCACTCGGAGTGCATTCTTCATTGGCCCAAGCAGACAGAAATCGGAAGGTGTGATATTCGGCTTTATGGTGGATGTGGAAGACCAATTCGACGAAGTTTTATGAGCTCCTCTCGGATGCGCAGACTTGTGCGAGGCCTTAGCTTGTTTTGGAGAAGGAGGAATTCGCTTGCGTTTTGTGGCGACGAACACGCTGAAGAAGTTTCTTCCATTTCCTGAGAGTAGCACAATACGCTTCAGAGGTGACTGTTGCACCATCAAGGAGGACATCAAACAGAACCCTTTAAGAGTCCCAGGAAACCGTCACCATGGCTTTACTGGCTGAGGGTGTGGCATTGAAATTTTTTTTCAGAGAAAGTGTGACGCTACTCCATGCGTTGAATTTGCGATGTAAACTCGCAAATGAGGTATACTAATAGGAATACTTGAATAGCTGTTGCGGACGTTAAGATAACATTAAAATGCTGCAGGTATTTTTGTGACCGCACTTTTTAATGACGCACTTGGAAAATATCATTACTTAAGTTGACTGAGTACATTATGTGGTGTCTGTTCCCTTAACAGAAATTGATGATGATATTTTAGAAACGTGTCATTAAAAATAGTGGTCACGAAAATAACTGTGGCTGTTGTATTATTATCATAGCGTCCATAATAGCTACTTGTATACTCCTATCTACTCCAAGCGTTGCCGTTTTCCTTTCAGTTCGAAGTGAAAAACCAATGTCTCATCGCCTATGACTATGTTTTGCAAAACGTTGTTACGATCAACCTCGTAACACAAAAGCAATTCCTTATGGTCAACGGCGGCGAGGAACCCAGCGGGAACTCACCTTTCCGTAACCCAACTCCCGTGTCAGCACTACCACCAGAGACGTCCAGTTGGACGCGAGATGTTTGGTTGTGATCCGTTGATCACTCGAATGAGAGTGTCTGCACGATCCCACACTGAAGTAATCACAGTTGGCCAGCAGTCGAGAAGTCGGACAGGATTGTGCAAACTTATTGGGATGATGACAAACGCCTCGCTCAACGACTCACCTTGCTTTTGTTCGCTGTGTAAGTAGGCTGTTTAGATTTTTATGTTAGTTACGCCACGTAGCGCTCTGTATGAAAATCACTGACTGTGCTGTGTGCAGTCTGTGGCTGGTTGGACTCATTGTTGGAATATTCGCTTAACGTAGTGTTGGGCAGTTGAATGTGAAAAGCACGTAGTTGGAGGTGATCCGCCAGCAGTGGTGGACGTGGAGAGAGAGAGATGCCGGAGTTTTGAGAGGTTACTATAAGCGGACGAGCTGGACGTGTGTCCGCCAGAAAAAGTAAATTTGTAAACATGGTTGTCATGATATAGATGATGAGTTTTGAACATTATCAAGGTAAATACATTGTTTGTTCTCTATCAAAATCTTTCATTTGCTAACTATGCCTATCAGTAGTTAGTGCCTTCAGTAGGAGAATCTTCTTTAGCTGGCAGTATTGGCGCTCGCTGTATTGCAGTAGTTCGAGTAACGAAGATTTTTGTGAGGTAAGTGATTCATGAGAAGTATAGGTTATTGTTAGTCAGGGCCATTATTTTGTAGGGATTTTTGGAAATCAGATTGTGTTGCTCTAAAAATATTCTGCGTCTGTTTAGTGATGACCGGAATAAGTAAAGAGAAAACTGAGTACGTAGAGTTTTGCTCAGGTGTTTGAAAATCAAATAACGTAAGAGTTTCTCCAGCGCTGTCATTCATAATTTTTCTAAGGGGACGTTTCAACTGCAGTCGCCTGCGAATATCTGTGTACTCTGGTTTTTCGCCAAAAGAAACTCAAAGGCATCTCTCCTCCAGTGTAGACGCTTTGAAAGCTACATATAGCGTCGCTACCTATCGAAACTTCAGGCAACCATAGGGACTGAGCGGGAGTACTCCACAATGTCTCACAAAGAATTCTGCATTTCTTCAATTGAAATTTGCCCAGAAAGAATATGTGTATAATGACTTATTGGACGCCCCTCGTAGTTTATTACAGCGAGCTGAACATCGCAGTAAGGGTAGGGTGGGGCTGATGACGTATTTAAATTGTTGTACTGCTGGGTTTAGTGTATTACTTGCAGCTTCATTGTTTTTTGACCTTACGTAATAACATAATGTAGAGAAAATTTATTTAAAAAATGTAAAATTTAACGAGGTTTCTCTATTAACGACAAGAGTATTTAGAAAAATCTGCTGGAACAAAATAGAGGAGGAGATGGTCTGTAGAAGTTTTAACCTTGGATAATACATTTAAAATGTGTATCTCTCCGGATTCTGATTCTAGTTGCAAGCAAATGGTAGTCCAGAAGAACGATGTGTTGACTGAGGAAACATCGTTCGGCTGAGAGTGAATGTGGAAAACTACGTCCTGTTAGTCCCTCACTGTAGGCAAACAAGAGTGGGCTGTAAAAGCAAACACAGAAGTAGCAAGACCGTTGATAGAGTTCATGTGAAGCAGCTAGAAAGGCCTAGACTCATCGAATACGACAGCGTCTAATTGGCAACACCATAGCTACATCTCACTGTGTTAGTAGTTCCTAGAGTGATAGGTGAGCTGAAGTTATTGTTATGTCCTTCGGTTCGAAGACTGGTTTAATGCTGCTCTCCATGTCCATCTAACCTGCCCAAGCCACTTCATCACTATTTTGCTGCCAAATGACGTAACTCGTAGTCTCATTCCCTCAGCATCGCATGAATTAATTCGACTTCTCTTGCTTTATTTTTCTTGCCGTTCGTTTATTTTTGTTAATTTTTAACTCGTTAGCTCTTTTGAGAATACTATCAAACTATTCTTTCTAGTCCGCTCCTGGCGGTATTACCATCCCACGGGCAAACGTCAAAGTTTTATTATCTTGTCCCTGAACTATAATTCCCTTCACAGATTTCTCCTTGGTTTCTCTTACTGCTTATTCAGTGCATACTGCATAACATCATTGAAACTGCCCAACTAATTTCTGGACCATTGCTTCCCTTTGAAGGCTTTCATATCCTGTAACTGCAGTTTCGTTTCTATACAAGCAGTAAATAACCATTGGTTCCCATTTACCTTTAGAGTTTCAAAGAATTTATTCTAATCAACATAGTCACTCAATCACAAACTTATAAACCTATAAACCAAACCTATAAACGTCGGTTGCCTTTCTTTAACATCTAATGCAGGGCTGGCCAGAAATTCTGCACGAGTGCGGTGCTCCTGCACATGTGCAACTTCCGGATCACAGCGTGCACGCCGCAGCCGTCAGCGTTCACGTAGTGAATGTTTCTACGCACAGATGTCGCTTTATCCACTTGCTGGGATACTCTGTACCGGCGCGTTCTAGTGCTCTTTCCACAGCTTGCAAGCCAACCATGGGAAGATATTTCGCGTATTAAACATTTAAAATACTGTCACAGTCTACTCATTGAGATGTCTACTTTTATGTTAACAGTTTAACCCAGTAAGACTAGTAATACAGTTAACAACCGTGGGTTTTTATTAAAGCAGCTGACTGACGCCGCGTAAATACGCATAATATTTTCGATTTAGTATTTAAGAAAGAGAGCACTTAGCGACTTCCAACGAACTTTGTTCATGATTTCAAATAACATTAAACTAATGCAAGGTTTCCTATAGCTAATTCTCGGTGCCCTCAGTTACACCCACAGAATTTCTGTCTCACTGACCTCTGAACAGAATGATAACCGCAGACGTCTCGATGATCACCTGTTATTTCAATACTATTATTGCTACATCTTTCATCAGTTCCGTCTGAAATCTGCGTAATAACTGACAATTAGATGAATGTTACGTTTTATCGATTACAGCTGAGCGTAGCCCTTCACACATTAAAAAATACCTAAATGTAAGTATACATTGGAACAATCGGTTTAATGACCAACTTTCCTGATAATAATGTAACATGGAGCAGAATGAAGCAATAATGCACAGTTAGTAAACAATAATTTTTAATTATGAAAGGAATAAATCCAAACACGTTTATCTTTGGTAATGAGAAATGATAATCGAGTTGATGTGCCTCATCCATTTTCTTAAGGACATTTAATTTTGCTTGCCGTTCTTCACTGTTGAGTACACTACACTCGTCTTTGTGATATGTATTGTAGTGTCTTTCAATTGAAAACTTACGCTGGCCGCCTATTATTCGGCGGCATAGCAAACACTGTGAGTTTTCACCAACGGCTACAAAAAAGAATTGCAGTTCCCAGTCATTTTTAAACGACTGAGAACACAGGTCTCCCGTCCTTTGCTTTTTCACAGTACCTGCCATTTCTCAGCACTTCTCTCTTAAGGTTACGGTTACCAGGGGTAAACGAGACTGGGTATGTTGCGCTCTTGCTTGTACCACATAAACAGGGAAATGGAGCCGCCACCGTTCATTTAGGACACATGACTAATAACAGATGTCGCTGCCACTCGCTGTCGCACATGTGCGCACATGTGCAGCACTTCCGCACGTCTGCACACTGTGCAGCATTTGGCCGGCCCTGATCTAAGGTAAATCACAGCGTCATTATTACCTCGAGCTTCGTGATTTTGACTCGAGACAGATTTGCTTCTTGAGCTGTGGTGATAGGCCCGAATTAGTCATTATGTGCCTCGAACGCTTACGTAGGAAACAGTGAACTTCGCAGCGGTTGTGGTGTTGTAATTATCGCGATGAGTGTGATCACAGACTATGATACTGCCACGAGAGACAGTAAAGAGTGGCCCTTTTTAATCTCGTGGCAATGAACATGACATTCAATTAAGCTAATTTGTCTCCCAGGCTTCTAATCATTTCGTGCGTTTACTGAGTGCTGTCCGTGTAATCTCACGTGGCAGGCGGGGCTTTACAACCTTAATTAAGACTGAATGACTGCATTTTTCCACTTTGGACGGAATATACTCAATGGTCTTTTTTTTTTTTTTTTTTTTTTTTTTTTTTTTTTTTTTTTTTTTTTTAACGTATGATGCACATTGAGTGAATTATGAAGTTTCGTTACTTTTATCTTCTGAGATACTAGTAGCAGCTTTTGGTCTTATGTTTTATTTTTGTATATATGTCTCTATGTTCGTAAATTCATTTAAATTTTTGATTCCAAAGATCTGAAATTGAGTCTCCTTGGGAGTTGGAAAAGTACTCAATCTCTTCGTTATAACCTAGCTCTTTTTCTGCTGTAAGTTCTTTCAGTATGTTTTAGGGGTTAAATCGGTGAGGTCACCGAAATGACGGTTCCTTGGGCTGAGTTCCCACCATTATTGGTCATTTCGACGAACTCATCTAGTGGGTAATCGGAAAATTTCATTTTGAAAACAAAATTGTTTAGTAATCAGTAAATGAATACCATGTAGCCATCTGGTTGCAATTAAACGAGATTTTTTTTCAGTTTTTGATCATGGTTTCGACGGATGCAAACCCATCTTCTTCAGATATATATGTAACCCATTTCAAGTTTCCTGTACATTTATTTAGAAGCAACCTTAGATACGTTAGAGAGCCAAAACATCAATATTTTGAACACGGCTACTTTTCGGTGACGGTTACAGTTGAGTAAACGAATGTAAAGAAGCCAAACAGTTGCTTTGAAAATCGGTCTTCTTCAAAAACAGATACAACCTGTATTTTAATTTGCTGTCTATATATTTAGAAGCAGCGTTAGATCCGTCGTCAGAAAAAAAATATATTTTGATCACGACTGCGCTTCGGCAGAGCTAGTCTCTAGCCATGGCTCTATAATACACAGTGGACAGTCCTTACACATTCTAACAGTGTGCTACACTGTATTTAGGCTCTATCCTTTCACTAGAAGTGATATTACCCAACTACTTAGGTTTGTCTTAAGACTGGACACAAAGCATCCAAGTTATTGTCCCGCATGCGCCACTAAAATTTCGCTACTACAGTGAAAAAACATTATTTGAAACGGGGAATGTTCCCGAGCCAATATTTCTCCAGTGGTTCGTACCGAAGTAGCTCCTCTCCAGTGGTCTGGCTCCGGAAGTTCGGGAACCAGTGCACCAGCCCAGTGGTAGTGGTAGCGGTAGACCAGACCGAAGGAACGGCAGCAGAGCCCGCATCGCGAAACAATGGCGGGCCTCGTTAGGCTGTGCCGCAGCCGCATTCAAATTATAATTAAACAGCGGCCGCAGCGAGGCGGGGGTGGGAGGGTCTGGTGGGGGCGGAAGCGGTGGGTGGTGTCCGCTAGCACGCGCTGCCCGCCTTTGAAGTTCCAGCTGCTCTCCTTATCGCCATCTTCCGTTAACTCGTCTGCCCGGCTTCGAGCAATGCCGGGCCATCTTGTTCTGTTCTGCTTAGTTGGTGGCTATTATTTCACCCAGTTCCGCATCCCAGCCCCCAAACTCACGAAGTGTAAGCACTGAGGTACGGGATACTGTAGCAGTGGAGTGAGGACAGGGACGAAGTATTAGTCACAGTAGGCAGTTGAAGTGTGAAAAAATTTTAAGACGTGTATATTTCTATTGTCTATGGTCAAACCACAATTTATGAAAGATGTTTATATTTTATTAATAGGATTAAGTAGGAATAATTTATATTTGTCATGTTGGAAATAATTGTGGTAGCAGGGAATGTCTGCACCAAAGTATTGTTGGCAAGAGAGACCGCATATTGATAAAATTTTAAAAAGGGCGGGAGAGACCCCGTATGGATACATTTTAAGAAAAGAGCGGGAAAGACCGCGCATTGATACATTTTGTAATGGTAGCAGGGATTTTCTGCACCAGAAAGCATTGTTGGCAGGAGAGACCGCACTTTAGCGTTCGCAGGAAGTCAGTAGTAAGCGAGATGTGAAGCGAGTCGGTATCAGGTCTGAAGCGAGAGGTTGAGAGGAGCAGTGTGCCTGCCAGCCACCAGCTATGGTTTACAAGAGATTATTAACGGATGTACAGAGACATCAGCTAACTATTATCATAAGAGGAACTAATAATATTGAATTATCTTCTTTGCGAAACTCAAGAGTACTGAAGGTATGTTTGCGCAATGCTAGTTGTAAGATTATTGTACAAAGTAAGTCCCATTTGATCGTTTGTAAAATAATTTCATTACCAGCAGTAAATATTTGAGGAAACGTCTTCAGAATATAATTTTTGCCAGCAGTGTTGCATTACTGATTATAATCCATCCCAAAAACAATCAACGTAAAACTTTGCAAAAATTTAATTGTTGTCAAGAAAAAGTGTAACTATGAATTACGTAACTTCAGTCATAGTAATTAAAGAATAACGTCAGCTTTGCTATTAAAGAATAACGACAGCCTTGTTAATAAATACAGCCACTTATTATGACAGCCCACCAGCAGTTCAAAAATGGCTCTGAGCACTATGGGACTTAACTGCTGTGGTCATCAGTCCCCTAGAACTTAGAACTACTTAAACCTAACTAACCTAAGGACATCACACACATCCATGCCCGAGGCAGGATTCGAACCTGCGACCGTAGTGGTCACGCGGTTCCAGACTGTAGCGACTAGAACCGCACGGCCACTCAGGCCGGCCCACCTGCAGTTAATAGTAAACCAGAGTAATTATATTCGGTCGCAGTTCGATGTAGCAGTCAGATGGCGATCCACTAACAGTAAAACAGGTAAGGAACAGTTTTGGGTTATTGCAGGTAACGACTGAGGGCCACGACGACGACACATTTTATGTTGCGTCGAAATAATCAGAAAATCACTTTTAATAAGCAGCATTTAAATTTGTATTCGAAGATTGAGAAAGAGAATAAATTTCTAAGGGAAGATTTCATTTGTTATTATTAAGCAAGAGATAGGAATCCTAAGGAAAGGTTTCGTAGGTTACTGTAGAAGGGAACAAAAGAGATAAAGAGGAGACGGTTATTGCTTAACAACAAAAGAGATATATGGAGGACACGGGAAGGTTTCAAAATGCGTAATGAAAATTTGAGTTATGAAGATTCTCTTTAGGGAAGGTGACAAGCTCAAATTCCTGGCATAGAGAAACAACTGAAAGAGTTTAAAATAAATAAGTCGCAAGGTCCTGTTGGAATCCTAGTTTAATTTTACAAAGATTACTATATAGAATTCGCCCCTTACTGAGCTTGCATTTATCGTGAATCTCTCGTTCAGGAAGTATCTAGCGACTGGGAAAAGAGCAGCTGGCCTCTGTGTATAACAAGGGCAAAAGAACGGACCCGCAACATTACAGAGCAATATCCCTAACACCGATTTGCTGCATAATCCTTGAATATATTCTCAGTTAGAATACAGTAAATTTTCCTGACACCGAGTAGTTTATGTCCACGAATCCCCATAGTCGTAGAAAGCGTGGCTCGCGGGGAACTCAAAAAATAGTTCAAATGGCTCTGAGCACTGTGGGACTTAACTTCTAAGGCCATCAGTCCCCTAGAACTTAGAACTACTTAAACCTAACTAACCTAAGGACATCACACACATCCATGCCCGAAGCAGGATTCGAACCAGCGACCGTAGCTGTTCCGCTGTTCCAGACTGTAGCGCCTAGAACCGCTCGGCCACCACGGCCGGCTGGGGAACTCAGATTGTCCTTTTTCCACATCATGTACTGCTAACTATGGAAAACGGGTCATGGGCATTTCCCACATTCTTAGATTTCCGGAAAGCATTTGACATGGCGTCCCACTGCAGTGTTAACGAAGGTACGAGCATGTCCCCAGAAGAAGGCTCGGAGAGGTTTCCTCGATGGCAAGTGCGCATTGGAGACATCATTATCACCAGTACGACCCCAAGGAAGTGTGATAGAACCGCTGTTATTTTCTACGTACATAAACGATCTGGCGGGCAAGGTTGATAGTAATCTGCAGTTATTTGATGCAACGCTATTTTGTACGGGAAAGCGTCGCAGATGAGTAACTGTAAGATAATTTAAGAGGACTTTCACAAAAAATCTAGTAGGTTTTATGAATGGCAGCTGGCTCTAAATCTAGAAAAATATAAGTTAATGCAGATGAAAATAGGGAAAACAAACCCAAAACGTTCGAATGCAGTACTAGTAGCGCGATGCTTCACGCAGTCCTGTCGATTAAATACCTAGGCGTAACGTTGCAAAGCGATAAGAAATGGAATGCCACGTAACGACTGTATAGGGAAGACGGGTGGTCGGCTTGGGAGAATTTTACGGAAGAGTGGTACATCTCTAAGGAAGTAGTGGTTAGCACACTCGCATTCTGGAAGACGACGGTTCAATCTCGCGTACGGCCATACTAATTTAGCTTTGCTGTAATTTCTCTACATCGCTGCAGGCAAATGAAAGAATGGTTCCTTTGAAGGGGCACGGCCTACTTCCATCCCGATCCGTCCCTAACCCGATGAGACCAATGACCTCGCTGTTTGGTCTCTTCCACCAAATCAACCTTGTCAACTTGAAACGTCCCCTCTGGAAAATTATAAATTACTGTGCTGGTAACCCTCTTAGGTTATTTGAGCTTCAAACAGCTGAGAAAAACTGAACGTGCTCAGGCATTTCTCTCTTTACATATTCTGATCATCAATAAACTGACACAATATTTTTAGCGCAACGCAGTCTGACTTTCAATAATGCCTACAAAAGTATTGCCCTGAGTAACAATGACTTATACCTTTCATGAATCACTTACCTCACATAAATCTTCGTTACTCAAACTACTGCAATACAGCGAGCGCCACTACTGCCAGCTAAATGAAAGATTAACTACGGAAGGCACTAGCTACTGAGAGGCATAGTCAGAAAATGAATGATTTTGATAGAGAACAAACAACATATTTACCTTAATAACATCCAGTCTTACAAATTTCCTTTTTTGTGGCGGACACACGTCCAGATCGTCCGCTCTCAAAATTCTGCCATCTCTCTCCCCACTTCCACCACTGCTGGCGGCTCAACTCCAACGGCGCAACGCTACGCGCTGTTCACATCCAACTGCTCAACACTACAATAGCGAATATTCCTACAATGTCAACCAGCCACAGACTGCACACAGGACAATCAGTGATTTTCATACAGAGCGCTACGTGGCGTTACCAACATAAAAACCTAAAACGCCTACTTCCAAACTGTAAGGGAGACCGCATTTAGGACACTAGTGTCATCCATTGTTGAGTACTGTTGGAGTGTTTGGGATGTGCACTACGTCGTATTAAAGGAAGATATCGAAACAACTCAGAGGCGGGCTACTAGATTTTAGGTTCGAGCAACACGCAGATATTACGGAGAGGGCTCTTTTCGTCGAGCACTACTGAGAACATTTACGGAACCGGCATTCGAGACTGACTGCAGGACGATTCTACTACCACCAACGTATAATACGCTAAGGACTACAAAGATAAGATTAAAGAGGTTAGCCTCGTACGGAGGTACACAGACTGATGAATTTCCCCCGCTCTATTTGCGAGTACGTCACAGGGTACTCGGGTTACCCTCCGCCACGCGCTGTACGGTAGTTTTCGAAGTATGTATGTATATTTGTAGACACAGAAGTCATAATTTCCCGTTCAATACCTCTTATGAGTATTTACTATTAAAAACAGTCTTGATCACGATTTATTTATCAAGGTGACCGGTTTCGACCACTACTGTGGTCATCCTCAGACTATTGAGTAGGGACCTCTTTCTGTT
Organism: Schistocerca americana; assembly: GCF_021461395.2. Taxonomy (NCBI): domain Eukaryota; kingdom Metazoa; phylum Arthropoda; class Insecta; order Orthoptera; family Acrididae; genus Schistocerca; species Schistocerca americana. The sequence goes on along the minus strand of NC_060124.1, from coordinate 191,460,148 downwards.
GGAGAATCACTTATCAGTATGTCCCCCTACGCCGTGGGGAGGGTTGTGGTGGAACACTTTTAAGACTTTGGCCTCTAGCGCTCCCTCTAATATAGAGTGGGGAAAGTGAGACCCAGACGAGAGGATACGATTGGACGGCGTATAACCAAACCCCGTGACCCGCACACCACGAGTACGCCCGCAACGTGATCTACACTGCTTCAGAGCGCAGTGCGGCCTTTGTCAGTGTGAGTGGAGCAGCGCTGAGGGGACGGTGGTGCAGTGGAGGAGAGAGTGTTCGTTGTGGAAAGTTACGTGACAAAAAAGTCGTGGAAACGGTGTGGTCAGTTGTTTGCTGAGAAGTTTAGCAAAGAGTATCATGCAACGCTCAGATCGAAAATGGCTTCAGAGTCTGTTTTAAAGAAATCAAAAAATATTCCCAAATGAGTCCACACACCACAAAATGTATCAGCAGTTCACCAGAAAATGCTTCAGACTCCCACCAAATCAACTAGACACCTGCCGCAAGGGACATGCATATCACGTCGACCATGCGGACGAATACTCCACCTGGACCTGCACGTGAATCCCTACCGAGAGTCTGTTGTTCATGCAATAAAGCCAGCAGATGCTCCTAAGCACCTTCAGTTTTGTGAGTGGCTGTTCACTGACATAACAATGAATTAGTTGGACGTGGATCTTTTCCTTACTACTGATGAAGCCTGGTTTCACCGGATTGGTTATGTCAACTCACAGAATCACAGATTCTAGGCAGCGGAGAATCGGCATAATTTCGACGAAACACCGTTGCGTGACCAGAAGGTTTGGAGATTGGTGTACAGTGCCTGCACCCCACATTATTGGTCCCATGTTCTTTCATCAGACACTCGCTGCATTACCAATACTTTGAAGCCATTTGTTGCAGCACTAACGGAGGAGGAAAAGACCTACCGCTATTTGCAACGGGATGAGGTAACTGCCCATCCAGCCAGCCGAAACTTGGAGCACATTTACACAGTCTTCACGCCAGTCAGAGTTGTAAGAAAGGATCAGTCTGGTCGCGGCCCTTGCTGGCCACCCAGGCCACCCGATTTGTCAATGTGCGATTTCTTTAAGTGGGCAACCCTCAAGTCTCAGTTGTATCGCAACTACCCTCATAGTGTTCAAGAACTGCAGCAAAACATTTCAGATGAGACTGCAGTAATTCCAGCAGTCCAGCTTCAATCCGCCTTCAGAAACATGCTGACCAGGGCCCAGAAATGCCGAGAGAAGAATGGTGCTCACTTTCAACATCTGCTATAGTCAGGTTAGTACTGTATTTCCTTTCTCTGCTGTGCTTCTTTCTACCCTGGAACTCTGCACTCTGTGCCACATTTATTTGCTCCATCCTGTACAAGTTTAATATACTTTCCCATTCAATTTTTAAATGATAGCATCCGCTTGTGTGTACTGCGGACCTTTTCTGAGATTACAAAAATTACTCGGCGGAAGAAAGTTTTATCTAAATGCGAAAAGCTTTTGTGTGGGCATACCTAGGATCAAACATTTTGTTTAAGTAAATCTTGTCAGTACTGTACTAAGTAATGTATTTGTTACATTACTGTTCTATTACGAACCAATAATCAGAAAATGAAATCAAATTAGGAAGAAAAAATGGTTCAAATGGCTCTGAGCACTATGGGACTTAACACCTATGGTCATCAGTCCCCTAGAACTTAGAACTACTTAAACCTAACTAACCTAAGGACATCACACACATCCATGTTCGAGGCAGGATTCGAACCTGCGACCGTAGCAGTCGCGCGGTTCCGGACTGAGCGCCTAGAACCGCTAGACCACCGCGGCCGGCTAATTAGGAAGAGGCATTATAAAAAAAAAAAATAAAAAAAAAATAAAAAAGAAACCACTTACGAGTCAGAAAAAATGAAATAGAAACTATTGGTAACGAACACTACTTTCGGTTCTGAAGACAGAAAAAATTGTCAAGGCGTTAAAGAAAGTCAGATTTTCCAGTTTACGTGTTGCATGTCAGAAGACGTTCTTATGGTTAAACGTTTCCAATGGTGCACAATCGACGAAGTATGGCTTAACTGTGCACACGTTATGTAACTTCTTTTAAAAATATACACAATTTTATTTGCCAGTAACTTAATAACTAAAAAATCAGCATTATCGTTCAAATAGTTTTAATATACTATACAACACTTAATTATGTTGAACTCATAAAATTTACAAGCCCTGCACAAATCACAATCTCATACCGTACAACAAAATCAGTAATAATGCTTGAAACTGCTTAAGGATGTTTCTAGCGCGCATTCCTCCATGTGATCCTAAAGTCAATCACTAGACTAAAACGCCAACCACGAAACGTTAAGCGTTGCTAAGTACACTATCCTCCAGGAACGACACCCTAGCCTTCTGAATCCAGAACCAGCAAAACATGTAGCCTCGAAAAGACCGTAAAATACTTCTTGGAAAACATACACTCAGAGACGCAATGGGGCCCTGGCGTCAACAACACATGGAAGTTGTAGCGGAGTAGCCAGAAGGATAGAGTGTGGTGGGTGTCTCTTACACTAAGAGGTTCCTCAGAAATCAGTCCTCAGTCAACACATGAATCTCACAACATGAGCAGCTATTACCATTTGACATCTGTTGCTATGTCTCTAGACTTTATGCTTTCTTTGTACTGAGAGATTAGTTCAGAAAACTTTATTTCGTTTACTAAAGGCCTCCAGGCCACTTATAGTCTAGTGGTTATTTCTTTTGTAGCCCATTAAGTTGTCCTCTTAAACTGTTTTGTATGCAGAAACTTATGTAGAGGTTCCTTGTACGTGTAGCTAATTTCTGCATTTATATTCGGGAAATGTTGCTTGCACATAATTATAATCTTGTTGTTATATTCCGTTTTACTTTCAGATTTGCTATAGTACCTTCTTCAGTTCATTGTTCAATCTCATCTGCATTAGAGGTAAACGCTACAGTTTCGTTATCATTTCAAAACTGGGTCAAATATTAGAAACGAACCTATCTGATGCACATTTTAAACGTCTATGTACCTGAAAACATATTTTAGGACCGTTGAGAATAATTTCAACTATATGAAACATTCTTAGCTGATTTCTCTTTCATTTTCGGATATCTCACCACCCATAAGTATGATGCCAGCTGTACCAATGATTTCTCTTAAGCTGCCAGTATAGATTTTTTTGGAACTAAGTTAAACAGATTTGTCAAAAATTATGAACTCAAGACAAAATAATAATGAGTAAAAAAATCTCCACCTCCAAATAAATAGTCTAATCAGTCAATTTCGCAATAAAGGTTTTGCATGGTAATTAAGTGGAGCTGTTACCCGAATATAAACGCAACCAGCGGAACAATACTCTTGTCAGCGCACAAAAAAGTGAGTGTGTTTCTCTTTAAAGGACTCTGACAGAAATTAAGTGCCGCTGCTAATCGAACAAATATACAGGTGGTGGAAAAATGTTTCTGTCTCAGCAAAAAATGAAAAAGAAATAAAAAAAAGTAAAACTAATGTGACCAGTAAGTTCCTCTGTAAAAGAGTCTGACAGACATCAAGTGGCTCTACTACTCGAACAAATATGCAGCCAGCGATAAAATGCTGCTTTCTGAGTACAAAAAGTCGAATATGTTCCTCTTTAAAAGATTGTGAAAGAAAAGCGGGGAACCAGCAACCTCAATCCGTCCTTGACCAAAAATTTTCGCCTGACGACGTATTTGTACACTTGTAACATGGAACGTTATAAATCCATTTACCAGTCTCTTTTTGTACTGAAGCCTTCGTACTCAACATCTCCCTGTCACTGTCGAAGTCTATATATGTTTCTCTCTCACTATCTCCTCCCCCCTCCCCCCTTTCCCCCACCCCCCAATTGGCATTCTTAGCAATCTGTCTTCACCCTGTTCTCTAGGTCTTCCTGACCGATGTCTCATTGCCATCATCTCTTTGATTCTCGATTACAGTCTATCATCCATCTCTTCAACTACCACTGTCTCCTCCCCAGACATGTCCTTGGAGAATGTTTGCTCAGTGTTTCAGCAATAGACTGGGAAAATTTCACACGTGAGTATAGCGGCTGGCAGAAATAAGGAAAATTCTTACAGCATTTCGATATACGGCGATGGGGGAATGTTGACAATCAATATCTCATCTCTCTTTGGTTCCTACTCCCGTTGTCTTCATTCACCTAGCTTTCTCTTCCACTGCCACTTTATCTCCCCTCCGTCAATGGCTCCTCTCTCTTTCTCTCCCACTGACACTGTCTCCTCTCTCTTCCACCGTCTTTCTGCTGCTCTGTTTCAGCCAAAAGGTACGAATATATCTGCAAAGCCAAACTTTTGATGAGGAATGCAGAATAAGGTTAGAGTTCACTAGTTTCTGATTCTCCTGTTGGAGTCTTTTAAAGAAAGAGATATTCACCATTTTTGTGTACCGACAGGAGCGCTTTTGCGTTGGTTCCCTTCTTTTTCCTCCTATAGGAGAGTTCCCTGCTTATATAAAACAAATTATCTACTTAACTAAAATTTTGACAGGTTACTTATTTGCTTCGATACATTTCTATACTTTGAAACATACAAACAACAAATAAGTATGCATAATACAAGGTTAACACAATATCGTTACCTTTACATTTTTTTCTGAATACTTTGCTTGTAGATTGCAATTCATCAAAAATGGGAATTGCAGTCCATTTCGTCCAAATACAAATTAAATCCTATGTCAAATTAAAACAAAAAATACCACCGTCATATGAGAAATAAAAAAATAGTTTTAAAGCGATGGTAGAAGTTTACTATGTAAAGTAACAACACCACAAAAATAGATGCTTCGTGTAGTTTGAAGTGAGAACTGGACTCCCATTCAATGCAAGTTCACTTTACATTCCTTGTATACAAATTCACAAAATTTTTACGCTGCAGCTACAGTATAATAAAAGAAATTGATGTTTGATTTGCAATTAAAATGTATTTCGTATGACAATATACACGGTCCAGTCATATTAATGTGACCACGACCTACGTTCGACGTCAGTGTGTAATAACCTGTCACAGACGGCAGCACTTGCAATGGAGGATATATAAAGTCTCAGGGGAATGCAGAAAAAGTGCAGTCATTATCGTAATGCCGAGACGGAGCGATATATCTGACGTCCGAAACGGCTTTTCCACAATGGCTAAGCTTTTAAGCTGCTCTGGTGCCGCCGTTGTTAGTGTGTGCCGTGCATCGCAAAATGGCACCACCGAGAACTGGCGCCGAGGGAACTGTGCTCATGTTTGACGGGGGTAACGACGGCTTTGAAGATGTGTATGGGCGATTACATGGATAACTGTTAAGCAGCTGACAGCTCAAATGAACGAAGGGGCTACCAACAGTGTCTCCACAACGACTGGTTAGTGAATGTAGGTGCACACGGGGCTCCATAGCAGGCTCCTCGTCCATACAACCATGCTTACTGTTGTTCATCGGCAACGAAGGCTGGAATTGCGACGCCAGTACCGCAACTAGACGCTTCCAGATGAATCACGGTTTATGATCCATCAGGCAGGTGGCCCTTGGCCCGTATGGCGTGAAATGTCTGGAAGAAAAAACACTGTAACAAATGTCAGCAGGGTCGAGGCCGAAATAGGGAGTGTTAGCGGTACGGGAATGTTTTTGTGGCATTCTGTGGGTGATATCGTCATTCTGGAAGGCACAGTGGTTGAACACGAGTTGCGTCCAGCATTGGGGACCATGTCAACCCCTACATTCAGCCGTTTTCTCTGCACAAACCATCAACCATCAGGACAATGCAATGCGTCAGACAGCTCGCAGTGTACTTGCGTAAATCAAAGAGCATAAGGATGAGTTTCCGGTCACTTCTTGCCACCAGAAGCTCCGATTTAAGCCCAATCGAGAATGTGTGGGACTACCTGTATCGGGCGGTTAGCGCCGTGGATATTCAACCGAGAAACCTAGCGCGACTGACCATGGCAGGGGAGTCTGCTTGGCTCCACATCCATGCCAGAACCTTCCAGAACCTCACTGACTTTCTTTTCCTGCATGTCTCGCAGCAGCCCGTAATGCAAAAAGTAAGTTTTCAACAACTTAAAACATAGCTGTGTGCAGCAACCGTGAAAATATTTTTATAGTAAAGACAGCCCACTGGCTGCAATGGATTTTATAGACGAATTGACCATGGTTTCGACTCCTAAACGAAGGGGGCCTTCATCAGAATTTATATTACATACGTAAGAAATTGAGCATTTTTGGCGTTAAAATTGTATGACGAGAATTGTTATGCTCAACTTCTCACGTATGTAATATATATTCTGATGAAGACTCCCTTACTTTAGGAGTCGAAACCATGGTCAATTCGACTATAAAATCCATTGCAACCAGTGGGCTGTCTTTAGTACAAAAATAAGTTTTCAACGGCCGCTTCAGGACGGATATACCGTGCATATTTTGCGCGCATAAGCTTGTAACTTTGAACCTCTGGATCTTAATAGCAGATAATCGTATCGAATAAGTTTCATGATTCCACGAGAACACCTTAAGAACGTATGGTAAAAATTTCGACATTTTTGCCGGGTAAAGAAATTAGAGAAGTGCACATTCCTACAGTTGGTACTTCCGGTACCCAACATTCAAGGTTTTCCAGATGTATCTTGATGACGGATAAATATTTTTCATAATGGGAAAATGGTGTTTCCAGATAAGGGTCTAAAGAATACACAGCCAAAATTTGAGCCATTCGCTGTTCTTAGTTACTTAGATAACTGAAAAAATGGGTAAAAGTTTTTTTCTCAATTTACCTCAGTTGGAGCATATAAGTAATGTTTACATTTTGACCTTATACAGGAGTATAGTTACAGTATGCCCATTCTCCCGATAGGTACGCAAATCGTCGCTAGGCCAATGCCTTCCAAAAACCCCTTTACCTCTGTGACCAATAGGTTCCGAGATATGACTCCTTGAAAAATCAAAATTTTGTGCGCGGCTTTTTTGGGACATATTGGTAACGTATACTGTTGTGCATGGACCGACCAGGTAGAATGCAGTCTCTAGTAATTACGGCACTTGTTTAGAGTGCACAAGATCTACAAAGGAGCGTGTTTATTCTATGTCATTTTGTGGACTACAGAAGCGTTCTTATGTCACTTTTTGGTCCAAAAATGACAATAGATCATGAATACTCCTGATATTCGTCTGATTTGGTCCATGCAGACGTCAAACTGAAATATCCCACAAAAAGGGTGCATTTTAAAGACGTTTAACAGAATGCGATGGCAGTCTTACGCATCATTCGAGTCGGAGCATTTGGCCAGTTGTTACACAGCCTCTAGGATCGTATCTGTAAGTGTGTGGTAAGGGAAATGATTTGTTCTGTAATCTAGCACCACGGTAGTTTTTTATCTTGTTTTGCATTGCAATTATATGTAGTTAAGAAACTTATTGCAGCTGGTAGGTACAATAAAATATTCCACATTCTGTACTCTACAATCACTTTATTATTTCTATATTGCGTGATTTGCAGTACGACATACGAGACAAATGTTAAACGCATCTAGTACGAAGCGGTAGTGGGCAGACCAACAGAATATGCTTTCACCGAAATTATAACGAAGATGGAGACTGAATGTCGTTAAATGTGTTTGCTTCACAATTTAGTACATTCCGAGGAAACTGACAGGTATAATAAGAAAAAGCGAAATGCAAACTGCAAATGTTTTCCAATGATAATACTGTCTATAATTGATGACCAGAACTCCCCAAGGAAAGATTTTTAATAAAGAGAAGATGTCATATCGATGTTTATGTTTTGAATCTCGTGAAAAAATTGTGAGATACATATTCCACGAAAGAACCAAGAGGCGCATAAACTGCGTTACTCAGTTCGTTTAGGACTGTTCGGATATGTAGTGATCACATCAAAATTTAAAGCTACATGGTTTATTCAAGATGTAAAACGAATAAGGAAAAGCCAAACTACTGTACTGTCGTGAACAAAAAGATCAAAGTAAAACTGAACATAGTGGTCAAGCAAGAGTTCAAGTTTTTTTTAAGATTGTGGCTATCACATGTATACGAGGGAATTATGTTCTCTGAACTCTACTGCAAACACTTATGTACAATAAGAAGCAAAACACAGTGTTGTTACACATGATGTCAACGCGTGGTATATGCGGGGAGACAATGTTAGACATTCTCATTTTGGAGGTACACAATTCTGCTCTCGAAATATAGGCACGTCACTGCGAACATCCCATATTGTGGAAAACAGAAGCAAGTTAGGTGGCGTAACATGGTAAATTATAAGATTCTGAGGTCGTTTCCACTAAGCAGAACTACTGGCAGAAATTTCTGCGCCTATTAAGTCTACTAGGCTACTAAGAGTACCCTCTTTGCATAAATATTTCTGCCGTTGTTTTCAAAATTTAAAATACGCATACTCGCAAGGAGGCGAGAGAAGAACAGGATTTCGTCCAGCAGGAACGCAGAGGGCGTGGTCCGGCCGGCTCCAAGCAGAAAGGTGACGAGAAGTAGGAAGTGGAGGGCGGGAGGGAGGAAGCGATAATGGCCTCCGGGGCGGAAGCCGGCGCCTCCCCAGCCGGTGCCTACCGTTCCCCTACGCGCCCCCATAAATCAGTCCAGTCCATTGGCAGCCGTTTCCTCCACACAAGTCGTAAGTAATGTAAGCCGCCGATCTCCACACTCCTGAAGAAAATTACAAGATCGTCGATACCAAGTACGGGAAAAGCTACCGGTAATTAGTACTTGGATGATTTTGCATTGCAGTACATATAGCACAAAGTTATGTGTCTGTCACATGATCACACATTTTAGTTTGAGTTTTATACACAGAGTGTAGAATAATTGACAGCGAAAACAATATTATAATGGAAGCAAAATCGTTGAAATATACATTAATGTGTAAATGAGTCATTGACAGAAGTGTGGAATGCTTGTTAGTAGAAATAATTAGAAATGTACTTTCCGAAGAAATCAGCATCTAATCAAGTTCATGTTTCACCCATAATGAAATGCAGTACTGCCTCGTCACGTTGTATCTTATCTTATACTCGTACCTGTTAAAGGAGGTCTTCCACATATCATCACATTTTTGTATCTACACTACTGGCCATTAAAATTAATACACCAGGAAGATGACGTGCTGCAGACGCGAAATTTAACCGAAAGGAAGACGATGCTGTGATATGCAAATGATTAGCTTTTCACACCATTCACACAAGGTTGGCGCCGGTGGTGACACCTACAACGTGCTGACATGTGGAAAGTTTCCAACCGATTTCTCATACACAAACAGCAGTTGACCGGCACTTTTGCGCGGGCAGGCAGATGAAAATGGTCGAGAAGCAGCGCAGCTATATCAGAATAAGTACCCTCACAGACACTCCTCACAGACACCAAGCTCATGACACTAGATTTCAAGCCCTTTTGACCGCGGTCTGAAAGGATCCATCGTCACACAAACGCCCAAAAAGGGCTTTAAATGTTGTGTGATGTGGTTGTGTCCGTGAGGTTACTTATTCTGATATAGCTGCGCTGCCTCTCGAGTGATTCCATCTACCTGACCGTACAAAAATATAATCTCGGCTTGTTCCTGACACGAATACTTGACCATTCCGATGCTTACAGTACGCTCCGTCAAACATACAGCCTCAAACCCTCAAGCAAGACAAGGCCCGTAGTCAGAGCAACATTCATTCGTCGGCGCCATCTACTACAGCAACTATCCATGTTCATAGGCCCTTCTTCCTCCATTTCCAGCCATAAATCGGTTTTATTAATGTTCTCCCTGTATATTATAGAGCGCCCTTATGTTTACCCTGTCGCCAGGTAATGGTAATTTTGTATTCCTATCCCGGTTGTATGGGAACTCGCTTAGTAGTCTGCCATCTTACGTTACGGGCACATCTGGCAACGCTTTTGTCCTTGTTCTACCTTTGCACCTGGGTAAGTAGGAAAGCAATATTAGCACTCTTGTTTGGTGCTGGCCGGCCGGTGTGGCCGAGCGGTTCTAGGCGCTTCAGTCTGGAACCGCGCGACCGCTACGGTCGCAGGTTCGAATGCTGCCTTGGGCATGGATGTGTGTGATGTCCTTAGGTTAGTTAGGTTTAATTAGTTTTAAGTTCTAAGTCCTAGGGGGCTGATGACCTCAGATGTTAAGTTCCATAGTGCTCAGAACCATTTGTTTGGTGCTAGTTAGTTATTACTAAGTAAAAACTTGTGTATTTTTGTATACCAATCTGTTTGTTATATATAATTCTGAACTTAATCATCTATAGACTGTTTCTCTACCATTCTACTCTCGAATATGAAGTCATAAATTGTTCCTCTTAAAGGGAATTCTCTTATTCTATTATGACGATCATTTCTCCCTATGAAATTTTGCTTCAGTAAAGTATTTTAGCATTCAGAGAAGAGAGGTGGTGACTGAAAATTCGTGAAAGGATATCGTCGCAAGGAAAAATACCTTTTTTAATCATATCCGTGGAAATTTCACCCCACTCTTGCCATAATGCAAAACGAGCTGCCTTTCTTTGGACTTCTTCGATGTCCTTCGTCTAACCTAACAAGTAATAATCCTATACCGCACACCAACACTCTAGCAGAGGAGGTACATGCGTACCATAGCCGGTCTCTTTAGTAGACCTGGTGCACCCTGTAAGTTTTCTTGCAGTAAAAAGCAGCCCTTGGTTAGCCTTCCTAACCTCATTACCTACGTGAGCCTTCCAATTTAAGTTGTTAGTAATTGTAGCTAGTGAGTATTTCGTTTTTATTTCTGTCAAGAAGTTTTCGCAAAAACAAGCGTAAATGAAGTAACAAATATAATTAATTACAAGTACATTATCTGTAATAACAATCCATCGGAAATCAGTGTTCCCAAAGGTCCAAATAGATTATATCGCTGAACAGGTGGGTAATGGCGGGGTTTTTTTCTGCTTAAGGTCTAAGAGTGTAGAATTGTATTTCTGATATCTAGAGCACTTTGATTATACGGAGCCACTGCATTGACAAGAGTAAATGAATTGTATTGAGATTCGGTATTTCTAGGCTGGGGCTCCCAACTGCGTATGAGCAGCTGACAATGTCATAGGAAACACTGCTGTAATACACTCCTGGAAATGGAAAAAAGAACACATTGACACCGGTGTGTCAGACCCACCATACTTGCTCCGGACACTGCGAGAAGGCTGTACAAGTAATGATCACACGCACGGCACAGCGGACACACCAGGAACCGCGGTGTTGGCCGTCGAATGGCGCTAGCTGCGCAGCATTTGTGCACCGCCGCCGTCAGTGTCAGCCAGTTTGCCGTGGCATACGGAGCTCCATCGCAGTCTTTAACACTGGTAGCATGCCGCGACAGCGTGGACGTGAACCGTATGTGCAGTTGACGGACTTTGAGCGAGGGCGTATAGTGGGCATGCGGGAGGCCGGGTGGACGTACCGCCGAATTGCTCAACACGTGGGGCGTGAGGTCTCCACAGTACATCGATGTTGTCGCCAGTGGTCGGCGGAAGGTGCACGTGCCCGTCGACCTGGGACCGGACCGCAGCGACGCACTGATGCACGCCAAGACCGTAGGATCCTACGCAGTGCCGTAGGGGACCGCACCGCCACTTCCCAGCAAATTAGGGACACTGTAGCCCCTGGGGTATCGGCGAGGACCATTCGCAACCGTCTCCATGAAGCTGGGCTACGGTCCCGCACACCGTTAGGCCGTCTTCCGCTCACGCCCCAACATCGTGCAGCCCGCCTCCAGTGGTGTCGCGACAGGCGTAAATGGAGGGACGAATGGAGACGTGTCGTCTTCAGCGATGAGGGTCGCTTCTGCCTTGGTGCCAATGATGGTCGTATGCGTGCTTGGCGCCGTGCAGGTGAGCGCCACAATCAGGACTGCATACGACCGAGGCACACAGGGCCAACACCCGGCATCATGGTGTGGGGAGCGATCTCCTACACTGGCCGTACACCACTGGTGATCGTCGAGGGAACACTGAATAGTGCACGGTACATCCAAACCATCATCGAACCCATCGTTCTACCATTCCTAGACCGGCAAGGGAACTTGCTGTTCCAACAGGACAATGCACGTCCGCATGTATCCCGTGCCACCCAACGTGCTCTAGAAGGTGTAAGTCAACTACCCTGGCCAGCAAGATCTCCGGATCTGTCCCCCATTGAGCATGTTTGGGACTGGATGAAGCGTCGTCTCACGCGGTCTGCACGTCCAACACGAACGCTGGTCCAACTGAGGCGCCAGGTGGAAATGGCATGGCAAGCCGTTCCACAGGACTACATCCAGCATCTCTACGATCGTCTCCATGGGAGAATAGCAGCCTGCATTGCTGCGAAAGGTGGATATACACTGTACTAGTGCCGACATTGTGCATGCTCTGTTGCCTGTGTCTATGTGCCTGTGGTTCTGTCAGTGTGATCATGTGATGTATCTGACCCCAGGAACGTGTCAATAAAGTTTCCCCTTCCTGGGACAATGAATTCACGGTGTTCTTATTTCAATTTCCAGGAGTGTATATTTACCTGCCTATATAAGTAACTGATAACGAAGAAGACTTTTCTTTATTTGATAGAGATTTCTCATATTTTCAACTCTGAGGACGTTCTTCCGAGCAGAACAGTGTCAGTTAGGTTTCTCTGCCTCTTACATGATTCCACTTATGATTACAGATGGGTTGTGTTTTACTGGCAAGTAGCGTTCCCTGTGTAACTGATAGGCTCAACTTTCTCTGTGTGCTCTGCACAACCAGGGCGAGGAGATAATTAGGCCACCAAAGTGGGTAGTATTGAAATGTCGTGTTGAGTAGACATGTTTACTGGAGTAGGTACTATGGAGAAGTCATGGTGATCAGAATTCACCAAACCAGATAGCAGGGAGTACATGTATTTAATCGGATATTTTACTTTAATCAGCCACCTGAAAGTAATAATATCTCTATGCCATTGCTTGGACAACAAAATACTTAATCGATGATTCATTTATTGTTATATTCTTATCTCTTGCAAAAGCAGATGGCATGCGGGTGTCATAGTAAGCAGACGTGTTTACCAAAGCAGGTGGCGTGGACACATGGTGAATGGACCTCTGTAATACATCAGACAGCATGCAGACGTCGTGATGAGCAAATGTCTTTACCAAAGGAGGTAGCTTGCAGGCGCAAGGAGGGCGAACGCAGTGTTTAGCGACTCCGGAGCTACCTCTGGTGTAGGATGTTTGTAGGAAATGAAAAAGGTGTTATTTGTTATAAAATACGCTACTGGCCATTAAAATTCCTACACCACGAAGATAACGTGCTAAGGAAGCGAAATTTAACCGAAGAAGATGCTGTGATATGCAAATGATTAGCTTTTCAGAGCACAAGGTTGGTGCCGGTGGCGACACCTACAACGTGCCAACATGAGGAAAGTTTCCAACCGATTTCTCATACACAAATAGCAGTTGACCGACGTTACCTGGTCAAACGTTGTTGTGATGCCTCGTGTAAGGAGGTGAAATGCATACCGTGACTTTAATAAAGGTCGGATTGTAGCACATCGCAATAGCGGTTTATCGTATCGCAACATCGCTGCTAGCATTGGTCGAGAGCCAATGACTGTTAGCAGAATATGGAATCGGTGGGTTCAGGAGGGTAATACGGAACGCCGTGCTGGATCCCAACGGCCTCGTATCGCTAGCAGTCGAGATGACAGGCATCTTATCCGCATGGCTGTAACGGATCGTGCAGCCACGTCTCGATCCCTGAGTCAACAGATGGGGACGTTTGCAAGACAACAACCATCTGCACGAACAGTTCGATGACGTTTGCAGCAGCATGGGCTATCAGCTCGGAGACCATGGCTGCGGTTACCCTTGACGCTGCATCACAGACAGGAGCGCCTGCGATGGTGTACTTAACGACGAGCCTGGGTGCACGAATGGCAAAACGCCATTTTTTCGGATAAATCCAGGTTCTGTTTACAGCATCATGATGGTCACATCCGTGTTTGGCGACATCGCGGTGAACGCACATTGGAAGCGTATATTCGTCGTCCCATACTGGCGTATCACTTGGCGTCATGGTATGGGGTGCCATTGGGTACACGTCTCGGTCACCTCTTGTTCGTATTGACGGCACTTTGAACAGTGGACGTTACATTTCAGATGTGTTACGACCCGTGGCTGTACCTATCATTCGATCCCTGTGAAACGCTACATTTCAGTAGGATAATGCACGACCGCATGTTGCACGTCCTGTACGGGCCTTTCTGGCTACAGAAAATGTTCGCCTGCTGCCCTGGCCATCGTATTCTACAGATCTCTCACCAATTTAAAATGTCTGGTCAATGGTGGCCAAGCTACTGGCTCGTCGCAATACGCCAGCCACTACTCTTGATGAACTGTGGTATCGTGTTGGAGCTGCACGGGAAGCTGTACCTGTACACGCCATCCAAGCTCTGTTTGACTCAATACCCAGTCCTATCAAGGCCGTTATTACAGACAGAGGTGGTTTTTCTGGGTACTGATTTAGGATCTATGCACCCAAATTGCATGAAAATGTTACCACATGTCAGTTCTAGTATAATATATTTGTCTATTGAATACCCGTTTATCATCTACATTTCTTCTTGGTGTAGAAATTTTAATGGCCAGTAGTGTATATTTTTCTTGCTTTCAAACTGTGAGTGTAAGTAGTCGGAAATTAGAGAGTTGTCTTAGACCGCACACTCAAAGACTAAATGAACAAATACAGGAGAAGGAATCCTGCAGGTTAACAAAAAATGGTGCAAATGGCTCTGAGCACTATGGGACTCATCCGCTGTGGTCATCAGTCCCCTAGAACTTAGAACTACTTAAACCTAACTAACCTAAGGACATCACACACACCCATGCCCGAGGCAGGATTCGAACCTGCGACCGTAGCAGCAGCGCGGCTCCGGACTGGAGCGCCTAGAACCGCACGGCCACCGCGGCAGGCTGCAGGTTAACAACGTGTACATTTACCACACATATTGAACGTAAAAACAAAATTAGTCGAGACACTAGGCAACCTGCAGTGCAACAGACACATTTCCTTGAGAGTCTGTTGGGCTTGTCTGCGTCACTCTTAAACCGAATTCAGTTAAAGGTAAGTGAACCAAACATTTGCCTACGATTGTCAATAGGCGCAGATCTCGTTATCATCTTCTGCACGCATACAAAATATTGCTTGTCTTGTGACAACTGTTTGATTCTTTTGTAGTATTTTAGACACCTTTTAAGAGTTCACAATAAAATTTACGTTTCTTTGGTCCCTCTTGATGCACTGTGTTGGAGGTGTTCCTGGTGGTTGTATGAAGAAATCGGAAAAATTTCTTGAAAGGCGTCATGTTTACTCCTGTGACTCTTAAACCTTTTATTTCCACTATTGTTATTTCACCCTTAGGCCATTATCAAATGCTGATATTTCGGCTTCATGCCATGTCTACTTTTCTACAAGCTGACACATTTATATGTCGTTGTCATTTGCTGTTATGTACATTCGTAACACTGCTAAGCAGTGCGTTACGAATGTATATAACAGCAGATGACAATGACATACAAATGTGTCCGCTTGTATAAGGTAGACATGGCTTAACGCCAAAACAACGGCACTTTGATAATGGCCTAATGCCGAAATTACGATAGTGGAAACAAAACGTTCAACAGTCACTGGCGTAAACATGATGTCTTCCAAGAAATTTCACATGATTGTGAATCCCAGTTACGAAAAGTTAATTCAGGAAAAGCACTTTTTCAGTTGGTGTCGTGGAATCAGGCAACACCAGGTAAATCTGAAAGGGCACAGAGCCCTGTCACTGCAGCGCACAAGGCCACAATCAATCGCGAGATCTTGTTAGCGAGTTAGCAAAGCCCTGTAGCCCGGCGTCAGCTGTGTAATCGGATTAAAAACCTGAAGTCTTTTTGAACGAGATGGAGCAAAGAGTTTGAAGCCGTGTCGGAAGGTTGCTGGAGTGGCATCGTTCCTCTTCACTGCTCACAGTTTCCGTCTGTGGCAGAATACTAATGGGATTCAAAAACGCAACAGTAATATTTCTTAAAGTTGTCTTGCTGCCTCAGGACAAATAGTTAATTGCATTAGTCTTCACTTAGATGATGCCTTTAGGAATATCAAACACCATAATCATAACGTAGGAAAGAGTATGGTACAGTTTCCCTGGAGAGTTAAAAGTTACAAAATTGTACTAGATCGGTGCAGCGTTTGTCGAATGTTGCTTATAACCAAATACTAAACCGGAATTCTCATAAAATGTGTGACCTTTTCATAAAGAGAAATCCACAAGGTTTTTTTATGCGACCCATGTCACAAAGGAAACACTAATTTAAACAGGTGACAAATATTAGTGCGCTGCACCAGAAAAGGAAAAGTTGTTTTTATTAATCGAAACGACTGTGGCTCGAGTTTCCAATAATGAAAAATGAGACAAATGGTTCAAATGGCTCTGAGTACTATGGGACTTAACTTCTGAGGTCATCAGTCCCCTAGAACTTATAACTACTTAAACCTAACTAACCTAAGGACATCACACACATCCATGCCCGAGGCAGGATTCGAACCTGCGGCCGTAGCGGTCGCGCGGATCCAGACTGCAGCGCCTAGAACCACTCGGCACCGGCCGGCAAAAAATGAGACACTTCTGTTGATTTTATTTGCAACTTTTCTATACCAAGTTGGAAAAGCAGCATTTTCGGATGACTTGATCAAAAAAGGAAGAAACATTCTCATTTCATCGGCACAAATCACTCACCAGCTCTTTTGTCATGGAACTTCGAGCCTCTGTGTATTGTCTGAAAGTAAAAACCATCTTGTTGGCCATAATTTTATTGGAACAAGTGGCACTCAAAAGCACTCCGTCTTCAGGCCACAAGTGGCCCATCGGGACCACCCGACCGCCGTGTCATCCTCAGATGAGAATGCGGATAGGAGGGGCGTGTGGTCAGCACACCGTGATCCCTGTCGTTATGATGGTTTTCTTTGACTGGAGCCGCTAAAATTCGGTCGAACAGCCCCTCAATGGGCATAACAAGACTGAATGCACCCCGAAATATTGCAACAGCTCATGGTAGCCCATCCAACTGCCGACCACGACCGTCAGTGCTCAACTTCCGTGATCTGACGGGAACTGGCGTATACACTGCGGCAAGGCCGTTGCCGTAACATGTGGGACAAGCACATTATTTTGGAACACAAGGTATAATGGACATGTGCTCGTTTTCAAGCTGCACTTGTGCATGGACTACGCGTCTGTGCCATCGCATTTTAAGTGAAATAATATTTCATGAGAAAAGGAATTGTTCTGACATGATAGGTATACGGGGTGAGTCACCTAACATTACCGCTGGATATATTTCGTAAACCACATCAAATACTGACGAATCGATTCCACAGACCGAACGTGAGGAGAGGGGCTAGTGTAGTTGGTTAATACAAACCATAAAAAATGCAGGGAAGTATGTTTTATAACACAAACCTACGTTTTTTAAAACGGAACTCCGTTAGTTTTGTTAGCACATCTGAACATATAAACAAATACGTAATCAGTGCCGTTTGTTGCATTGTAAAATGTTAATTACATTCGGAGATATTGTAACCTGAAGTTGACGCTTGAGTACCACTCCTCCGCTGTTCGATCGTGTGTATCGGAGAGCACCGAATTACGCAGGGATCCAGAGGGAACGGTGATGGACCTTAGGTACAGAAGAGACTGGAACAGCACATTACGTCCACATGCTAACACCTTTTTATTGGTCTTTTTCACTGACGCGCATGTACATTACCATGAGGGGTGAGGTACACGTTCGACGGGCGTTTCATAGGACGTGGAGGACGCATAAGTTGGCCAGCCCGTTCTCCTGATCTTACACCTCTGGACTTCTTTCTGTGGGGTACGCTAAAGGAGAATGTGTACATGATGTGCCTACAACCCCAGAGGTTATGAAACAAAGTATTGGGGTAGCCTGCGGCGACATTACACCAGATGTACTGCGGCGTGTACGACAGTCATTACGCCAGAGATTGCAATTGTGTCCAGCAAATGATGGCCACCACATTGAACATCTATTCGCCTGACATGTCGGGACACACTCTATTCCACTCCGTAATTGAAAACGGAAACCACGTGTGTACGTGTACCTCAGTGAAAAAGACCAATAAAAATGTGTTAGCATGTGGACGTAATGTGCTGTTCCAGTCGCTTCTGTACCTATGGTCCATCACCCGTTCCCTTTGGATCCCTACGTAATTCGGTGCTCTCCGATACATACGATCGAACAGCGGAGGAGTGGTACTGAAGCGTCAACTTTAGGTTACAATATCTCCAGATGTAATTAACATTTTACAATGCAACAAACGGCACTGATTACGTATTTGTTTATATGTTCAGATGTGCTAACAAAACTAACGGAGTTCCATTTTAAAAAAAGTATATTTGTGTTATAAAACATACTTCCGTGCATTTTTTATGGTTTGTATTAACCAATTACACTAGCCCCTCTCCTCACGTTCGGTCTGTGAAATCGATTCGTCAGTATTTGATGTGGTTTACGAAATATATCCAGCGGTAACGTTAGGTGACTCACCCTGTATAATCAGAACAACTACGGTTGTTATTCAGTGGGTATTAACTTTAATAGGTGTTTTGTTGTGTGATAACCAGGTGCCTGCTCTTCTTGTATGAACGGTGACAATCTGCTTTTGCTTATGGTGATTTGCTGCGTGATGTTTGACAACAAAGTACCAAGTCCCTTTGCCATCAATGTCCTCGTTCCGTCATGAAGTTTCGTACCTTTCGGGTTTAGTATCTCTCAACTTCCTTGTTTTGGCTTCCATTTTTAGTAGATTACATACTCGGAAAATTACTTCTTCCTTACTGTTACGCAGTGTGATTCAGTTCCACTCTTCATCTCTGTACGGGTAAAAGGACTGTCCCAACTCACAGACATACTGACTCATCGTCGCCCAGCGCAGACTTTTAAGGAAAGCAACTTTAAATTAAGAAAATGTGATGATCTCATACTGCAGGCTTTCTAGAATTTCCACCCCAAGGGAATGAAATAGCGGATGAAAATATTTTTTAAATAAGTCATATTTTCAAAATATTGAAAATAAGTCCAATAGCGGCTGGGGTGGATGAAATTGTCGGAACTAATCAAATACAGTGGAGTGTCAGGTCTTAAATGGCAACACAGGATTATTGAAATGGCGTGGGAGTCGGGACAGGTTCTATCAGACTGGACGAAAGCAGTAATCACACCAATCTTTAAACATGGAAACAGAAAAGACTGGGACAACTACAGAGGTATCTCTTTAATCAGCGTTGTGGCTAAAAACTTCTTAGGTATTGTTGAGAGGAAAGTGCGAGTATTAGTTGAGGACAAACTGGATGAAAATCAGTGTGAGTTTAGGCCTCTTAGAGGTTTCCAGGACCAGATCTTTAGCTTACGGCAAGTAATGGAGAGGTGTTACGAGTGAAACAGGGAATTGTATCTATGCTTTACAGATCTAGAAAAGGCATATGATCGGGTTCCTAGGAAGAAGTTGCTGCCTGTTCTACGAGATAATGGAATAGTAAGCAAACTTTTGCAAGCAATTAAAGGTCTTTATATAGATAGTCAGGCAGCAGTTAGAGTTGACAGAAAAATGAGTTCATGGTTCAGAGTAGTTTAAGGGGTAAGACAAGTCTGTAACCTGTCTCCACTGTTGTTCATATTATTTATGGATCATATGTTGAAAACAATAGATTTTCTGGGTGAGATTAAGATATGTGAACACAAAACAAGCAGTCTTGCATATACTGCTGACTTAGTTGTGATGGCAGATTCTATTGAAAGTTTGCAAAGTAATATTTCAGAGCTAGATCAGAAATGTAAGGACTATGGTATGAAGATTAGTATCTCCAAAATGAAAGTAATGTCAGTTGGAAAGAGATATAAACGGATTGAGTGCCAAATAGGAGGAACAAAGTTAGAACAGGTGGACGGCTTCAAGTACTTAGGATGCATATTCTTACAGGATGGCAACATAGTGAAAGAACTGGAAGCGAGGTGTAGCAAAGCTAATGCAGTAGGAAGTCAGTACCAAGACTAAGTTATCTGTGCACCGTTCAATCTTTCGACCGACTTTGTTGTATTATAGCGAAAGCTGGGTGGATTCAGGTTACCTTATCAATAAGGTTGAGGTTACGGATATGAAAGTAGCTAGGATGATTGCAGGTACTAGTAGATGGGAACAATGGCAGGAGAGTGCCCACAATGAGGAAATCAAAGAAAAATTGGAAAGAACTCTGTAGATGTAGCTGTAAGAGCGAACACGCTTAGATGGTGGGGTCATGTTACACGCATGGGAGAAACAAGTTTACCCAAGAGACTCATGGGTTCAGCAGTAGAGGGCAGGAGGAGTCGGGGTAGACCAAGGAGAAGCAAATTCGAAGCTAATCGCTGAAAAATTGTATTTACCTTTCGAGCTAGAAATTTTAAAAAAATGTGTTTCACTGTTTTTGGAAATTCAGGCCGTGAGAGGGTAAACTAGGGAATGGAAGGTTTCATGAAAATGTTTCGTTATGAAGGTAGTTTTAAAGACACATATACGAAAATTTGTATCTTTATTCTCGATTAGAAATAACAAAATATGTGTTTCACTGTTTTGAGAAATTCAACCCCTAAGGGGGTGAAATAGGCCTGACTGATTCATTGACTGATCATCATCCAGTCCAAACCACTAAGAATGGACACGCGAAATCTGTAGGCATGGTTTAAGGAGGGATTGTTCGACATTCCATTCCCAAGAAGGTGAAACAGAGGACGTAAGAGTATTTGGAGAAGTGTTGCTGCTAAGTCACTTTTGAAGGCTGAGCTATGGAAATTTGTAGACGCTTTCTCAGTAAGAAAAAAAGGAAGTGTTTCAGCGTTTTTGTAAATGCATACTAAGGAGAAATAATAGCGCGTTAAAGTTATTTCGAAAACACAACGTAATCTAAGAACTACAAAATCATTTTTAAAGCTACATCTATGAAAATAGGTGTTTGGCTTCTCTGCTAGAAATAAAATAAATCGAGTTTCAATAATTCTGGGATTTCGACCCCTGAGGAAGTGAAACAGGGGATGTGAAAAACTGACATTAAACTTATTGGTTAGAAATAAACAAAAGTGTTAGGGGTCAAAGATTCTATGGAAATATCAACACAAGAACTCTATTGGCAGGATTAACAAATACCTCTGACTCCACCTGGAAGATCCGCTTTTTTGGTCAGAAGTACATTTGGAAGAGACCATGCTTATATGACGTTAATTAGATTGACTAATTTAGAACCTAATGCAGTTTTTGAACAATATAAAAATTCCATTAGGGAAAACAATGGAATCTGTACAGACAATACGGTCTACATGAGCAAAGCAGCAGGCACTGAGAGAGTCTAAAAAATTTTTGGGGCTGTTTAAGACATCGTAATTTTAATTTCACTCAGATGAATTGTGCAGAAATCATCATGAATTGACATATAGCCTTGTAAGGTGTCAAACAAATAACACAACTGGCACTGAAATCTTCAAACAATTCCGGTTAAATCGATATGTTACACAACATAGTTATATGAATATGTATGAATCTTATTGATATGCAAATCGAATAAGCCACCAGCACTCACACCAGTAATCCCATACAAGTAATTTCCCAGACCAAAACTATGAAATGCAGTTATGAGGGTAGGAGAATTTTACTACAGCAATGCCTGTTTCAGGGTTAGGCCGAAACATTCACAGTGGGACATCTAGCAGACGCAATGGGACGCCGACGGCATAGGCCACCAACAAAAGCCGCCCTTGCCCCTTCTCTTAACGACGAATCTTCCCAAAGCCTTTTACAGAACATGACTGGAGGTGGCAGATAAACGTCCTGAGAAACCCAACTCAGAACACTGGTGATTCACTGTAGTCACCTGCATAAAAAGCCATGTGGAAAGAAGCTGCTTATCTTAGTATTACACAGCAAAAGTTAAACTGTGCCCTATGATGCCTGTGATAGGCTATAGAAACTCTAATGCGTGGAGTTATAACAAGTACGAATGCTCTGATTGGCCAGTCAGAAAAACCGTGGCTATCAGCTTTGATATAGGCAAATTGTATACAGAGAAATGCGCTCCTTCTCTTGCAGCAGATCGTTAAGTATTTATCAAGGCGGCTCATGCCACACTGAGACGATTGCGAGAATAATCATGTGAACACTTGTTCACAGGCTCGTCTTATCTCGTAAGGAGTTAAACTGTAAAGTCTCCTAGTATGGAGAATTGCACCGAGCACGGACAGTTAAAGCATGCGAGCGATTTGAGGGCAACGATGTATTCGCTATTCCAGCCAAATAGCGTGTATCGTACTAACTAACAAAGCTATGGTAGAACTAGGAGTCTCAGCTTCACCAAAAACGTAGGAAACATATCAGACTGGTGTTTAACAGTTGCGAAAAATTTAGAATCGATTCTCAAGTACACAGCTAGTGCCGACAGCAGCCACTGACGCCGGCGACAAAAGGCAAACACACATGCTCACGCAACATCATCAAGTGATATTCAACTGACACTCGGAACTGTGGTCATCTCCATCCCTCTTATTTGTTTGTACATTCAACCATGACCTGTAATTAAACATATTCACAACTGCTGGGCTTAATTGAAGCAGAAACGCGAGATATCCGATTTAACGAAAAGAACTGATCACGCACTGTAGAGCGCTTTATATCCTGAAGTTATTGAATTGTTTTGACTGCGTACTTGTTCCTAATCGCTCTTTACCGACCCCCATCCGTTATTTGGTTATTTTAATTGTACATGTTTAGCTTCATTAATATCTCTTGCCACAACTGTATTTCGTTAATTATCGAGCCCCAGACATGGTCCCCAACCATCTCACTATTAAATAACCTTATAATAGTTAGGAATTTCGCATCATAGTTGTGAACACCCAATCCCAATATGATTGATATGTCATGAAGTCATACTTAGAGTAAAAATGAAACTTAATCTAACATTCTCATAGTTTACTAACATATATTTACGCCTGAAACTGTGCACTAATCTCTGTTAGCGATAATGTTCCTTTACACGGAGTGTAGTGGAACCGACAATTGAGATCATTGTCTCGATACAGCACTGTCCGTACTGCTGCTTTCTTTTGAAGTTTGCATGGTGAGCTGGTGGCTTCCTACCTTGCAGGCCTTATGTTTAACACAAATTTCCTAAAACACTCACAGTGCATCCTTGTAGAACTGTGGTAGGAAGATAGATCGGATCCAGTCTCACACATGTGAGACGAATTCAACGATGGTTAACTCATTAAATCATATCATTATTTCCGGAGATTATTTATTTTTAACACAGAACAGCCTACCGCCTTATGTGGATATTTGTTATTTCATAGTTAAATAGAGAAATAAGTCATTTTTTGTAATGAGGAAACGGTATTTTGCCCATGGTGATGTTCTAAATGGAGCACAGAAGAAACGAACCTTTCATTTTGGCTGGGTCGTTCATGTGTGTCGAAGTGCTAGTCGATCGAAAATGTTTGTGTTTTCTATGAACCAAGGGAAACTAACACCCAAATCTCCAGATGTCAGACACTCAGATCGGTGCCAGAAGTTGTATGTAGATACAGTACCAACCAAAATTCCGATTTAGTTCGTGCTTTGCGCTGTCGCCCAGTAGGACATACGTAAACGGTAATTAAAAGCAACACCAGAACTGCCTACCACAGGAAAGGCCTATCTGTGAGATACAGTTTTGAATATTTTGCGTGGGTGAGTCGAAAGAGCGGAAGGTCGCTCTGGCAAAGACTCTGCGTTAAAACCCTACAGGTGACAGTTTGTGTTAAATGTTTATGCGTGAAACTGTTATATGGGAGAACACTTTTCTGATATATAATAGGACTTTTTGGAGTTTGTGGCAATGTTCTTTCGGCAATCTGATTTCGCTTCGTTAGTTGAAAGTAACAAACCTATCGATTACATTTGTAAAGGTAGGTATGGTGCACTGTCAGACATGTGCGACAGAACAGGAATCACTCATGAGGATGCAGCTAGTGCGTTTATAGTTTCACAGAATAAACATAAACAATCAAACAGTAGAATAATGAAGCAATTCCATCACACTTGCGGAAATATTAATAGTCACATATAACAATTTCACGCATAATTCATGAAAAATATTTCATCGTTCGAGGATGAACCCAGAATCCTTGGTACTAAGATCTAACGCTCTACTAACCTGCCCACTTAAGCTATACATATGCGCAACTCACAGTTGTACTTTTCCGGCGCTTTGTAGTTCTGGTGTTAATTTTAATTAACGTTTACACTCGTTCAGCTGGACGGCAGCTCACAGTACGAACTAAATCTGTGTTTTGGTTGATACTCTATCGACATACAACATTTGGTATCGATATGAGTGTCTAACAATTGGAGGTTTGGGTGTAAGAGACGTCATGATTCACCGCTAAGGGCTGTTGATAAAAATTTCTTTATTACACAACCAATTTCAGCCGGCAGACCATTTATACACGAGCATCCAAACCGTAACGAAATTAGTGGTGTCAAATAATACAAAACCCATACATTATTTGTGGCCATTAATTTCATAGCTTCTTGAATTCTGTTGTAACTGTTTTATGACACCTGATGATGGTCTATGGACCGAAACTGGTTGTACAAAAAAGACATTCTTGTCAGTAGCTCAAAGCAATTACTAATGTCTTTTCTTTTTAAATATTTACGAGCTGTGGGGTTTCACTTATTCAAAATGCATCAAGAGGAACTGGATATGCTACCTCTTTGCGGAAAATGCATAAGAAACGCAAAGCGTTTAAATTTAGTATTCAGGTATCCTGATAGACAAAAAAGGTTCAAATGGCTCTGAGCACTATGGGACTTGACATCTGAAGCCATCATCCCCTAGAACGTAGAACTATTTAAACCTAACTAACATAAGGACATCACACACATCCATGCTCGAGGCAGGATTCGAACCTGCGGCCGTAGCAGTCGCGCGGTTCTGGACTGAAGCGCCTAGAACCGCTCGACCACCGCCTCCTGATAGACAGTGCGCAACAAGAATAACTATTCAGCGAATCGTGCACTGAATAAATCGTCAGTACTACTGAAGCGAATCTCTTTAAATTAATTATTCACGCCTCTCTGTCGCGGATGTCCTACACACCAAATCTTGTGTATTTAGCGAGTGCGCAAACAATTATTATACCACAGGCACTGAAATACACTGCCAGAACAAAATTAGCACCTCTCTTTAGAGATTACTAGCTCACTCAAGATTTATTGTTGCGGCAGATCGTATGGAGTACATGAAATGGTTATATTTACAGACCAGTAGCGGAAGCAGTTCAGAAATATCAAGTACCGACGTGTGCTGGAAGTACGTGGTGTAGCCACCACAGGTGACAATGCACGTGCTGCCTTTCGTATCCGGATGGCGAACACTCTCCCGGAACCCGTTATGCCATGCCTGCTGGACCTGTTCACGTAGTTCTGCAGGTGCTGTTGCTTGACAAGTCGCACGAGTCACTTCTTGCCTCATCGTATCCCGCACGTGCTCGATTAGACCACAAGTCCGGAGTCGTGCTGGCCAGGAAAGTTGCTCCGCGTCGTTCAAAGCACATTGAGTTTCATGGGCAGTGTGCGGACGGGCGTTACCCTATTGGAACAACACGTCACCTCCCTCTTCCAAGAACGGCAAGAGAACGGGTCTAACAATATTCTCCTCTTACGGAGTGCTGATTAGCGTCCCACCCCCTCCCCGAAACACCAAAATCGAACGAGCGCCGTAGCTTACCGCACCCTACACCTTAATTCGTGGGTTGGGGCCAGTGTGTCCTGGACAAATATACTGTACGAGACAGCACTCTCCAAGCTTACGCTGTTCGTGCAAACAACCATCACTTGCGTGCAGGCAGAATCTGCTTTCATCGCTGAACACCACTGCGCGCCATTCCATTTTCGGAGTGATCCTCTGACGGCATCAGTCGTACAGTAATTGTCGATGCTGTGATGTGAGTGGAAGACTGGTTAAAGGTGTGCTAATAACCGGTTTGCAACAGTTCGTTCTGACACGCCAGGGCTCACAAGGCCTCTCATCTGTGCTGTGATAGTTGTACGATCTGCCACCGCTGCCCCTAAAATGTAACGAACCTGGTGGACGTCTGTGCGGCGTGAATGTCCAGAAACTCGTGTACGGGTGTGAGAATGTTCACGTGACCACTGATACCAGCCTACTTGCACAACAGATGCACGATATAGTGCTACAACGATGAAAAATGGTATTACGACGAAGTCAAACCTTATTTTCATGATATAAAGAAGAATTGACGATATTAAAAATGTAATTATAATTTTATTATTTTATTGTTTGTGCTCAGTGAATCAAAGACTTTCTAGTGCACGGAATAAATTAGCATTGTTTGTACTACGAAACTACATATGATTGTTCAGTGAGAACTGATTCTATGTAAAACATTTTGTCTGAGAGGATTTTGTTCTCGTACTGGTCGGTAGAGAAAGGAAAGTTTCTTAATCGATGTATGTAATGTGAATGCACAAAGGCTATAAAAAGGAGAGAGAGAGATAATCCTCGCGGACAATCACCATATTGTACAAGTAAAGGTAAATACAAGTTATTCAAAACAAATATCTCTAAAGTGCTTCGTCTTGTGATTTTTAAAGACTGAAAATTGCGGTGTTTAATCTAAACCTGTCCTGAATAACAGCGAAGAACATCTATGTCATCATATATTTTCTTCGTTTGACCACGGTTGTGATTCGCATGTTACTTTTTGTTACGCGACGTGTTAGGAATATTTTCATTATACGCGCAAAAGTTCACACAGCTTTAATAGAAGCTGCGTCTTTCGGAAACGATAACTCTTAATAAGTACAATTACTCGAATACCGTCTAATTCGCAACTGTGATCCAAAAAGTGTTTCCTGGACCTGATTTTGAAAGCGAGCAGCATTGCACCATCGCTTGCTCGCAACAATTGAAAGAACTGAACAACTTTATATTTTAACGCCGTCAGCGTTACAAAATCTGAACGACGTAAGTTAATTAATGAAATATTAACAGGAAGAGAATTAATAAATTTTAAAGATTAAATCATAGCAAGAATGAAAAGCATTTTAGCATCATTACGTTTCTTTGCATTAGTACTTGAGTATCAGACACCATCATATCTATTTAAAAGACAGTGCGTAAATAAAATTGACACCTTTTATAATTATTATTATAGCAATTCAACGATTTAAAACTTATGTGGCAATTCTCCGAAAGTACTATCTTGTGCCGGCTGCTGTGGTGCAGCGGTTCTAGGCGCTTCAGTCCGGAAGCGTGCTGCTGCTACGGTCACAGGTTCGAATCCTGCCTCGGGCATGGATGTGTGTGATGTCCTTAGGTTAGTTAGGTTTAAGTAGTTCTAAGTCTAGGGGACTCATGATCTGAGATCATAGTGCTTAGAGCCATTTTAACCATGTTTGTACTACCTTGCCTCTCGGAAGGCCACTATTCTATCCCTTTCAAACTCGCTCAGTTGGCTATAGGAAGCACGAATGCAATACCGTGGCATGATGGCCTGGTCGCTTCTCGCCGTTGCGCCACAATGAGCTTTCTAGGTGTGAGAATTGCCTATTAAATGGTAGATTCGGATGGCGCTCTGGTAACTATACCACTACACTACCTGTTGGGGGACGACGTTGAAACCAATATCAGCACATTTACTGTCCCCCAAGTGTCATATGCCGTCATCGGATCAAATCGACGTCGTCTTTCCAGGGGTACTAATTTTTGTTTTTTCCAGCAGTGTGCTTCACAAAGGGTAAGGAGCAAGATTGTAACGAACAGAGGGAACGAAAGAGATGATTCGACACCTTAGCTACCAGGAAGAAAATGACTGAAAATGAAAGACGACACCCCGTAAATAAAACGGACTCAGCTCTTAAATTCATAACACGTTTTCATAGTTGTTTTAAATCAATAACATTTCCAGTTGTATGAGAGTTCTTTAGCGCCAATGAATTCAGAACGAGATATATGGGAAAACGGAAGTAAAGTGTTTATTATTTCAAATGTAATCACCTTAACAATTCCCGGCCACGGTGGTCTAGCGGTTCTAGGCGCTCAGTCCGGAACCGCGCGACTGCTACGGTCGCAGGTTCGAATCCTGCTTCGGGCATGGATGTGTGTGATGTCCTTAAGTTAGTTAGGTTTAAGTAGTTCTAAGTTCTAGGGGACTGATGACCACAGATGTTAAGTCCCATAGTGCTCAGAACCATTTGAACCATTTTTTAACCTTAACAATAGATTTACCCCACTGAGAAAAAAGATGGTCGCTGACTTCGTAGAAATACGAGTATGTTATCCGTTGTCTATGGGAACATGATTGTACCCGGGTGCGCATGTCTTCGTTCAAGACAAATCTACGGCCTTGAATGTCTTTATTCACGGCTCCAAAAATATGCAAATCGCATGTGAGTGATCAGGGCTGTATGGAGAAAATGTAAGGGTTTCCCAGCGAAACAAACTTACCAACATCAAAGTGTGCAAAATTGCGCTAAACAAAGTATTGTTGCCGAATTACAAAAGTCAGGGTTTACTAGTCCGGCTATGCTCACTGAGCACATGATCCAGGAGAACAGATTTACGTGCAACCCTTGCAGACCTGCCAAGGTAATTAGAATCAGCATTATCAGCATAACTGAGAAACATGGGCATATTATTTTGACTGGTAGATTTCGACGATTTCAAAACTTTGTTGCCAGCGTCAGCAAAACCATTAGGATAGACCGACATGAAACAAAATAGAAGGTAGCCAAATTATGGATGGGTTGAATTGCTATCATAACAAGTGTTACAATTGCGAAGAAGTTGTCATCGGGAGAGCCCGGATACACAATCTGGAACAATCACAATCACAGGAACGCCATTCAGAACAACTCCGAAGCAAAATCGTTAGCACATAAGCGTTCCCACAAGATGATGAGATACACCCTAGAGGCGTGCGTGGCTACGCTCTGAAAACCATAGTACAAGGCAGCACCCAAACAGTGGCAGGTATCAGTAACAGGAGAAGTAGAGATGGAGGAGGTGGAAGCAAGATGGGAGTCTGGTATTAATTTTGTCTCTTACGACGACGTAAGGAAGACACTTTCAGACGAAGCCATGCAAATAATAGCTCCATCAGTAAATTAAATCGCATCGTTATCTGTTGGTCCAATTAGTATAAGATGTGAATTTTATACTGACAGTTCCTTTTCTATTACCAATGAGAGAGTTTCAAAGGTGTGAGGAAGCAGAGACGTCCAAGTCTGTTAACAAGAGGGGTCAGAGTCAGGAGATCTACGTTCAGCAGGAGTATAGACGTAGATAGGCAGACGCTCTTTTTGTCCCCCACTTTTCGAGTCATTATTTTCTGACTGGTTTGATGCGGCGCACCACGAATTCCTCTCATATGCGGACCTCTTCATCTCGGAGTAGCACTTGCAACTTATGTCCTCAACTGTTTGTTGAATACATTCTTATCCCTTTATTCCTACGTGGTTTTTACCATCTGTAGCTCCCTCTAGTACCATGGAAATTTTTTCCTGATGTCTTAATACCTCTTCTATCATCGTGTCCCTTCTACTTCTTGTCTTGTCAGTTCTACGTCTGTTTTTCTGAGAGCCTCCTCACTCCTTACATCACCAGTCCATCTAATATTCAACATTCGTCTGCAGCACCACATCTGAAATGCTTCAATTCCCTTCCGTTTGACTTTTTCTGTATTCGCAGATTCAATACCATACAATGCTGTGCCCCAGACGTACATTCTCAGATATTTCTTCTTCAAATTGAGACCTATGTTTTACAATAGTACTCTCATTTTGGCCAGCAGTATCCACTTTGCCTGTGCTAGGCCTTTTTCTTATTTCCTTGCTTTGTCTGTGATGGGTTATTTTTGCTTCTTGGTCTTTACTTTTAATGTTAAGCTTCTCGCTTTTCTCATTTCTGCTACTGCTCTCCTCTTTCTTCGGTTTACCCTCAATCCATAGTCTCTACTCATTAGATTCTTCATTCCATTCTACAAATCTCATAATTCTTCACCTTCAATGAGGGTAGCAATGTCTTCGGCAAATCTTATCATTGATATACTTTCATCCTGAATTTTAGTCCAATTGCTGGAGCTTTGTTTATTTCCGTCATTGGTTCTTCGATGTCGGTCGAAAGCCTGCATCCCTGTTCTTCCCCCTATCTGACCAGAAAGCTTCGCTCTTAATCTTCCAGTCTTATAGCTCCCTCTTGATTCCTGTCCATATTATATATTACTCGTATTTCTGTACAGCTTACACCTAGTTTTCTCTCATTTCGGAACATCTTTCACCCAATTTAGATTATCTAAACCTTTTTCTGGGTAGACAAATCTACGAACATGTCTTCATTTTTCTTAAGTCTTGCTTTCATGATGAAGCCCAAAGCTAGGATTTCCCTCCTGTTGCCTTTGCTGAAGCCAAACTGGTCCCATTTAACAGTTCTTAATTTTTTGTACATTCTTCTGTATAATATTCTTGTCAGTAACTTTGGTGAATGAGGTGTTAAGTCGCACTTAGGTGCTCTTGCTGTCTTAGGAAATGAGTGGATGATATTTTTCCCAATGTCTCATGGTATTTCGGCAGCCTCATAGATTCTACACACCAAACTGAATAGTCTTTTTTGCCACTTTCCTCAATGATTATAGAAATTCCGAAGGATGGTTATCCATCCCATCTCTCTTATTTAATCTCAAGTCATCCAAAACTTTTTTCAGTTCTGACTGGATCCCCTATCTATTACATACAGCCTACAATTTCTTTTTCTGTGCAGTCATTAGAAAATTCCTCCAAGTCTTACAGGCCTCCAATTGCTCACTCACCCATCATCTCTGAATTTTAGGTCTAGCAGTGGAATTACCACTGAGCACATAATGTTGATGCGCTTGATTTTAATTTCACCTAAGATTGTTTCGATTTTTCTGTGCGCTGAATCAGTGTTTCGGACGATCTTTACCTTTTCTATTTCTATACGTTTTTCCTATTGCTACTTCGTCTTTGCTTCACTGCTCATCCTCCATATTTCATTTCTGAGTGGTTTGTATTGCTGTATTGGTGTCATTCCCTGAATATTATTGCACTTCTTTCTTTCATCGATTAATTTAAGTATTTCATCAGTTACCGAAGGTATCTTAGCAGTTACTTTCCTGATATAAGTGTTTGACTTCCCTTCAGTTATTGGATTTGTTAGAGATCTTCAATTATTTTTTTATGGTACTTCTTACCACAGTATCCACATCTTTATTGAACTTCAAACACGTATTATCATTCCTCGGTACTAAGTAATCTCGCTTCGTGATTTTATTGTACGATTTTCTTAACATTCGCTCAACTCTTCACCAACAAAAGACTGTGATAAGAGTCTACCTGCACCTGGGTGCACGTTAAACCTAGTATCTGATTTCAGAATATTTGTCTGACCACGATAACCCATCTGGAATCTTCTTATACCTTTTATCCTTTTCCAGGTATATATCCTAGTCTAGTGTTTTTTGAACACTATATTAGGTATTACAGTATGATGTTTATTGCAGGGCTCAGTCGCGATTCCTCTCTTCGCATTTCTGCTGTCAAGCCCGATGTCTCCCATAATTCTTTGTACCATTCAGTCACCTACTACCACGTTTCAGTCCCTCAGGATTATTAAAATTTCGCACTAAATTATCCATTCAATAACCTTATGTACTTTACTTTCTGTATATCTTCAGCTTTTGCTTGTGACACAAGCCTGTATACCTAAACTACTAGTGTTGGTGTGCTGTCGAATCTAATTAGAGCATCTCTATCACCGAACTCCTCTCTGGCCTACCTTCTCATTCATAACGAACCCTAATCCCTCCGTTAAGCTTATATTCATCTCAACAAAAATCCTTATCTTCTTTCCATTTCACATCTCTGACTCTTACTGTATCTAACCTGAGCGTCTGCATCCCTCCTTTCAGATTTTCTAGCTTCTCTCCCATGTTCACGCTTCTGACATTCCATGCTGTGACTGACAGAATTTTGTCCTTTCATTGGTTCTTTCATATTCTTCTCAATATCACCTCGCTTATGGTAGTCCCCTCCAGAGATCTGAATGCAGCACTAATCTGTAGTCTTTTGCCAATGGAAAGACCATCATGTCAGAGTTTTTTAATTGCAGACCACAAGTCCTGTGGTTACACCTCATGTGTCGTAAATACTGTGGTTTCTATTGCCTTCTGCAATTTCATGCCATTGATCTGTGCAGATTCTTCCATCTTTAGGGGCAGTTTCCTACCTCAAGGACAAGAGAGTGGGCTGAACATCTGTCCGCTCCTCTGCTCATTTCGCCTGTTGGCAGAATGAGAGTGACTTCTTATGCCGGAAGTTTTTGGCAAACATTGTGGATGAATCTGATTCAGAATTGAAGTCGTGGCTATGTTTGAAGCCAGAACCAGGACTTTTTGATTACTAGTCAAAGAGGCTAACGCTAGACAGACTTACTTATTGCATATTTGTCAGGGCGTCGACTTTGAAGCAAGTTTGATGATTCGGCCATTGTTGGATGAAGATGTGATTGTTTGAGCTCCCACTAAGCAATATTTGGTTGAATATTGTGTTGTTAGAGGGGACTCTAAAATTAGTTCTCCCAAATTTCTTGCTGAAACTGAGTTGCAACCTTAGTTTCAACGAACTGCTAGTGGTAAGAGTGGGCAAGGTCTGAGATGAGTATCAAGGAAGAGAATGTTAAATTAGTCGAAGATGCTTCAGAGGCTGATTGAGAAGCGTTGTATAGTGCCTTACTGAAGCATAGGAGTGTTTTCTATAACGCACTTGCTCCAATAAGAAAGTCTGTTCTTGACTTTAGGCTACATAAGCATACAAAGGGAAGCTGTAAAAGGAGTTTTAATATATGTTACAGCAAGGTATTATAGAAATAAGGTATTATAAAAGAATGACACTGTTAGATACACCTAGATTCAAGGCCGATTAATGCAATCATATAACCTGAGACCAATCGCTGAAGAATTTGGAAGAGTTGCTGCAAAAATGTTACACAGTACATATCCCATGAATTATGTGCAAGCTACTCGTAGATTCTACTGCACTCCAAATGTTGGCATTGTCTTGCATTTTTGTGCTTCGCTACATGCTATCAGTTCAGATGACTTCACTTTAGACGGAGCTTTTCTTTTGCTGCATTTATTACAATACTTAACATGACCAAACCTTACGATTTGAGTAACAGCGCTACCTCACATTTAGATGTCATCTTGATTGCTGAAAATACGTAGGCAGACCAAAGGGATAATGCATTGATTAATTCTTCTCTCTCGTGGCATTAAAGTGAGGAGCAGCTTTGGCCAACTAAGGACTCTGACGTAAATTATCTGATACAAATTTTGAAACAAATTTAATATGAGTATGTTGATTATATATATGCAGTTTGATGTGCTTCTTTAGCAGTGATATGTCTGATGTATACATTTTGCTAGAGATTTAAAATACTTTATGAATTAGATGTGCTGATCCGTATTTAAGTAGCAACTATGTGTTCTTGGACAATTTATTGAACTTCTGATATTTCGATTAGATTCTTTGTGCGTAAGGATGAGAGAAACAGAGGTGGAAGACACGGTCAAGGCGAATCTCGTACTAACAATGAATAAAGATAATGCAATTACTGTTGGCTTGTGATAAGGGCAGCATGATTTAAGAGTGCCAAATGTAAAATCTAAACTTTTAAACAATTTTAAACATGACTGACAGCAGCAACCCCAAATAAATTTTCAATAAATAAAGTATACAGCCAACCACTTGCATAAGTTTAGTGTAAAAACCTTGCCCAGAATTCAGTATCATGAAATACCCACATTCCGTCTTCCACCTGTCTTTCCCAGTGAAGGATGCACTCCTTGGTAAGCAATACTTGGATGATGGGGAGGTTACAGATGCAGAAAGACGTTGGCTCGAAAGTAAACCTGTAGAATCTCACCATGTGGGCATACGAGCTCCCACAGTAAGGTAGCGTAAGGCCATCGCTTTGAAAGGAAAACACGTATCTACATCTTGAATATGATTCAGCAGATCTAACTCATAAACTGTTATAAATCTCTAGCAAAAACATGTATAACATATCTTTCCTAAAGGATCACATCGTTCTACATATATACACTGACCACACTCATATAAACAAATTAATAGCAGAAACAAAACAATGTTCATACTCACTATAATTTTGGTACTCACAGCTATTACCAGTACACATTTCTGGGTCAGTCTCCCCGTGCCGCTCGACCCATTGCTTTATGCGAGGAACATGACCCACGTCTCGACTTACCGATTCGTATTGTCTCCATTTCGACTGCTTTAGGGTGCAGAATTCTCTGGATATTGTGCAGAACAATAAACTTCATTTAGAACATTTCAGATAACGCATTACATTTGTTATGAACTTGGTGAGCACGTACCAGATCTTTATGGCCGACAGGAATCTCAATCTGTCCTACCCATTTACTCCTGCACCATAGTGGCGGAATTATTTATTGCGTCACCTTCTATATATCAATACTTCTGCTATAATCATCGAATATCTTAGGTAAACTTGTTTAATTTCCCTCTGTTTCTATAGGAAGCAAGTACACCCAACAATTTCAATTTTAATTTATTCTCTTGACTTATTTCTATAAAATGAGCGGTTATTATTCAAATATTAACATTTACTTAAGGAACCAGTTGGATGTCCATATGCTACTTCATGTGTTTTTTCTTCTGACGTGTGTGTGTTAATCCCGTAAGAAACACTGAATATTAACTTAAGACATAACAATGATAGTCTTCAGTGTTTGTACGTACATCATATGCGTTGGGAGGATTAATTTTTAGCGTATTCCTCACTCAGTTCATGAAACCACAAATCAAAATTTCTATAAAAAAATGGGTCCAGTCTGCACAGTGGCTTCATTTTTGTGACTGTATTTCCCATAACCTTGCAACAGTTACCAATAGGGTCGTGATCATGTCTATTTCTCTAATGTTTGAACTCCATTTGCCTAAGAAAAAAATAATGCCTGAGGTGTACACAAGCACAGCACAATAATTGGAATGTCATCGGCTTCATAACTGACACAAACGTTTATCACAAGACTTACCGCCAGAGTTTTGTGACAAGGAGCAGAATCTTCCCGTGAAGTACAACTGGAGAAATGTGCACGTTGGTTTCTTATTTCAAAGACTCTGATACATGCATTTGCATCGACTGTGCAATTTTTGCAGTCCAAACAACCTACTCTGTGGCGTGGGTAGAAATGCATATCCAGACGATCTGTGATGCTGGATATTTCACGTGTTACACACGAAGGCAAAAATTCACCATCTTCTCTACGACGCATGAACACTTCGCCATTGGGACCACGTAGATTAAATTTGCACTCATTTGAAAAGACTGCTGTGTTCCACTTTTCCAGTGTCCAGGTCACATGTGCTTTCGCTCATTTTAACCGCTGTTGTGGCATTGTTTTTGTCAATAAAGTCTTGTTTCTAGGTGAACGGGCAGCGTGTCCGCCTTCTACTGGTTAGTGAGATGTCGTAAATATCCCCCCAAGCTTCACTGCAATTCAGTTGATGACAGGCGATGGTCCATGAGAGTATGTCTTTTCAATATCCTGTGTGGCAGTAGACACCCTTTTTCTACCTCGAAGTTCTGTGCTGTGGTGATTGTTTCAATTTCTATAACAAAATACTTATAATTTATTGCTGACGGAGTTGGCGCTGCTTTGGCCTCTGTACTGTCTCCTTCATGTGTTTGGGAGGCTCTCATTCTTCAGAACGAGAACTATGGAAAGTAACATAGTTTCATTTTTGTGAGATGTAGGCTGTGTTAACATGTTAGGAAGTGTAAATTTGTATGTATTCTATTTTCCTTTTCCTTTATGGGTTCTAGAATATTTTTCGAGTGGATGTATACATTTGAAGTGAAATGGGGTCACGCAATGTATCGAAACGCTGAGGAGTATTGCTCCGTAGATGAATCCAGAGTGCAGGATTATAATTTATAAGCATTAGTGGACATTTAGTTGGTAGTTGAAAGTGAACATGGAGGACTGGCAACCGCCTCTATGTCTGAAGTGTAGTGATCAGAGATGGTGAGGCTGAGTTACTGAATACGTGTGAAACAGCTGGACCTAGTACCATGTACGTAGCTTCGCCGAGAAGTGATAGCAATGGTTTAGACGATATTCCAAAATCTGCTAGCATGAGTTTGGGATCGATGGATATGCAACTGAGAGAATATGAATCACACACGCCTTTTTTTTTTCTTTTTTTTTTGGGGGGGGGCCTCCTTCCTCCCCTATAGCCCTACCTTTTCCTCTCCAAAAATGCCGCCATCCTTAAGTGTCGACGCAGCACGTAAAGCATGGTGCTGTTAGTAGCAAGACTCATTGCCATAAACCGAAAAGAAAAGCGGAGGCATACTCTGCTATGCCTTAGGGGGCGACGACACACTAATCAGAAATACACCTCTCTCTGCAGGTGTGAAGCAAGTGATGAGTTTAGAAACTAAAAAGGGAGAAATAAATAAAGATAGAAATGAAGGCAAATTAAAAACGGGGACGGCAGCACACACAAATGAAAACAAAACTGGCGAGATAATCCCATCGACCATAGAATTAACGAAGTAATAATCCTCGAAGATAGATTACGTGTTTTCTAATTTTCCAATAATTTTTCATACAAGGTTCACACAATTCCCATGTTACCAATTGCCATATTATCAGTAGCATAGAAACGTCTACTCTAGTGATGCCCAGAAGGCCAATGTCAAATCTTGGGTATAGGCAAATCAAGGGTAGTTTGAAAGTCCGAGTGACAAGGATCCAGGGGTAAACTCAGGCAATTCCTGGACGGGGTGCCTGCCTTAGTCAACGCGGAACACCTTTTGATAACTATGAACCATTGCAACTTTCAGAAATCTAGCAAAAGTAATGATATATTTCCGGTCAGATTCCGCCAGGCGATGCTGGCTCCACAGGTAGTCCATGAAAGAGACAGCATCGGTGAGGGAAAGGTCATAGATCGTGAAAATGGTGTGGCCCAAGAGCCACACCATTGCGTTACGTCGTGTTCGGGGGTTGATCTGAATATCAGGTGTAAGGAACCAGTCGATTGACACATCGTCTGGTGTCGTCCCACCGATCAGAGATAAAAGCACACGTGCAAGGTCCCACACTTCTGTGACGTTAGGGCATAAGAGACGATGCTCTCTGGTGTCTACGTCACCACATCGGCCGCAAGCAGCCGAGGGCCGTAGGCGGATGGCCGCCAGGCGATGATTAGTTTGTATTAAATTGTTTACGACACGATACCATAGTGCTGAAACTTCCGTGGGAAGGGCTGGGTTGTTGATGTTAACCCAAGCTTGGTGCCAGATGACCGACGGTCGTCTGTCCTCTAATTTATGTGGTGTGGGCTGGCCTCGAAGTGCCTGGTAATGGCGCTTCGACGTGCGTGCCTTGTCAGTGGCCACTGTTAGTACGTAACTTTGATTGAGGTAATAGTCCTTGACTGTCGTCATCCGGAACGGAACATGTGTCAAACATACTGGTGCACGCGCCGATTGTGGGCGATAACGGTCGAAAAGAACCGCTGTCGTCCCACCTGGGTCAGTTTCACGCAAAGTGGCGATACCGTGAATCAGGAGGGCCACACATTTGCGGGGAAAGTCAATGAGTCCAAAGGCCACCATCGACCTTTGGCAGTGTACAAGTCTGTGCATCAACTTTGAACAGTGCGTGCCGCCACAAGAGCCAATATACTGTTTGTGAGATGGCTCTGCCGGTTTGTTTCGGTAGCGTAAGGAGTTGTGCTACATACCATGCCCGTGATAGGATGTGAGTATTAATCAGTTGGATTCGTTGATGGAGGTCGAGTCGTCGATCAGCGTGACTCACGCAAAGTCCTCTGATGCGAGTGAGAAGCCGCCTCCACGTGAGTGTTAACATGCGCTGCGGACAGGCAGTCACCTCAAGGCCAAAGATACGTTGTTCCCCCACAACTCGGTACCATGGGCGTTCGATGGTCAATGATCGTGGTCCTAGCGGGATCAGCACCGTTTTGTTGGAATTTAACATGGCACCGGATGCTCGTTCATAAACGTTGAGAACTCGGCGAACTGAATCGATGTCCCTAGCGTTTGCGACGAACACACCGACATCATCCGCGTACGCTGCACTGCGGGAGGTGACACCTGGGAGAGCGACACCATCGACCATCCGTCCGATGTCACGCAGCATGGGGTCCAGCGCTAAAGCGAACAAATACACTGACAAGGGACACCCTTGTCGAACTGATCGTCTGATGGGAATTGGTCGTGATCGGCAGCCGTTCACAACGATTGTGGAATTTGCTCCATCCAAGAAGTGCCGGATGATTCTTATGAAGCGCTCCCCAAAACCCATCCGCGACCTAACGGCCAGCAGGTAAGGGTGGAAGACCCTGTCAAAGGCACCGGCGAAATCTAGGGAAAGAATTGCAGCCGGGGTTCGAGTGTCGGCGGTGAGTAAGACAGCATCACGGTATATAGAAGCGGCGGTGAAGATGGTTCGATTCGAAACGCCACATGATTGAGTGGGGCAAAGTACCTTATTCATGACCTGTTTAAGATGAGAATCCACGCTTCGTGCCACCAACTTATAATCAGTGTTAAGAACGGTGATAGGACGCAGGTCTTTAGCCCGACAGTGACCTGTGACCTTTGGAATAAGGGCAATACGTCCAGCTAGAAATTCGGCGGGTAGTTCGCAACCATCAAAAATCTCCTCGCACATTTTGCAGAAGCGGTCTCCTAACAGGTCCCAAAATTGTTGGTAGAATTCATAAGGGAAACCGTCGGGGCCAGGTGATTCTTGTCCTGGACAGGCACGGAGGACAGATGTGAGGTCAGCGAGTGAGAGTGGCTCGGTTAAACAGTCGCGGTCTCGACTATCCAATGAAGTTGGAACCCCACCGATAAGTGCTCGTTGGGAAGCGACGTCTACCGCAACGTCCCGGAAGAGGTGCGTATAATGGTCCGTTACGTGTTTGAGGACTTCACGATGGTCTGTGAGGCACGTACCATCGTCTGTTTTAAGGCGTGGGATGGTGTTCTTCTTTGCATGATTCCTTTCAGAGGCAAGGTGATAGATGGATGGCCTCTCGCCCTCAATCTGGGATGCGGAGCGGCACCGCACCACCATCCCCTCGGCCTTCTCCCGAGAGAAGCAAAGGATTGTCACCTTAATTTTGTTGAGGCGCATGCGTAGCTGATCATAACTGTCAGCAGGAAGGGTCAGTGCATCATTTAGACATTGTTGATAGAAGTCTAATGTGCTACGCTTCCAGTGTGCGACTTCGCGACTATGTTGCTCGACAACACGTCGCAGCCGTGGCTTCGCACAGCGGAGTCACCAAACCACAGTGGTAGGGTACTTCGAAGCAGTAGCGATGCAATCCCGCCATGTTTTCGTGACAAGAGTGCGAAGTTCAGGCGTTGGTAGAAGAAGTGTATTCATCTTCCAATAGGTGCCCCGAGGAACCGGGGTTGGACCCGTGATATCCAATGAGCAAGAGTATGCACAATGGTCACTAAAGGCCACGGGAATAACTTGGACGGCACAGAGGGCAGGAATTAAATCAGCAGAGACATAAACACGATCAATACGGCTTGCACCAGTGGGATATATGTGAGTAAATTGTGTGTAGGCGGGATGAAAGGGGCGCCACGTATCTTTAAGGTCAGCCGCCCGAAGGAGTGAAGTGAGCGCTTCACACCGCATAGGCTTTGGGACCTGATCAGCATCGGCTACCACACAGTTGAAATCTCCGCCAAATACGATGGGACGACGAGCTGTCAAGAAAGGGGTGATATCTGACGTAAAAAGTGTTGTTCTGTCATGCCTGTGATTAGCTCCTGAAGGAGCATAGACATTAATAAAAAGTACATCTCTAATGATACAAGCAAGAACGCGACCATTGGGTAGTTTTGTAACATCGGATGGAGTTAACTCTGATCTGTATAGCAAAGCAGTGCCCCGCCTGGCGTCAGGGTCGATGTTATACAGTGCCTCATAACCAACCAGGTCAGAGAGAAAGAGGGCACAAACCTCCTGGAGAAAAACCACATCAAATGCGCCAAGGCGCAGAAAGTCCTTCAGAAAGCATAGTTTTACTGGGTTGGAGATGGAGTTGATATTTACTGTTAAAAGGGAGAGGGCTTCCGGCTGCCGGTCAATTGCAGGCATGAGAAGGCAACACAGAGAAAGTAACGTCAGATAAGGTCATGGTCGTATGTAAGCAGGTGTGTAGATATCGAAACTGAAACCCTGCTACATCACCCCGGATGTTAAAGACAAATACCAGGCAGCTCATGTGGGAACGAGCCCACTCAATCACGCATTTCGTCGTCTTCGTCGTCAGCCCAGTTCAGTCCTCCTCCATCGGCGGGATAGTCCGAACCCGGCGGCGCAGACTGCTCAGTCGCAGCGGTATGTGAGAGGGTGCGAGTGCGCTGCAGCGGCTGTTCGCTACCCTGTTCATTTTTACGTTTTGCGGGGATTGCTCCCCGATCTCGTGATGAACTAATAAGCGCCTCTAATTGCTGAGCAGTTTTCCGTATACCGTCCGAGGGGTCAGCGGAAACAGCGTGTAACTGCTGAGGCCTGAGATTCAGCCTCACTGCTACTCTCAGGAGGGGGACGTATGACGCCCTCCTCCTCCGCCTGCTGTTCTTGGCTCGCCTTCTTGCGCCTATGACGACGCCAGGGGGACTTAGCGTCATCTGTCGGTGGGGGTGGGGTAGGAAGAGCTACCTCCATCTGTTCTACAGTGACAACATCACTGGCCACAGCAGGCGAGCTAGGCGCCGCCGGCGGTACTGCCACTACGGGCGTCTGGTCCGGGACAATCTCAATAGGGCTGTCAACAGATGCACTAGGTACCGGTTTCACCTCTCCTGAAGGACCCGGGGTCGATTCATCAGTTCTCTCAGCGGTTCGGTGGGCAGCACTCGCCACTATCTCGCTGAGAAGAGGCACAAGGTTGTCACCTTCAGTGCGTTCCCGCGGCAGTTGCACAGGGCGCCTGCGCGGGCATTCCACGCGTAGATGCTCCGTAGATTGACAGAGGGAGCATGTCTGTGGTTGCCCTATATAGGTAACCTGTGCCCTTGTACTGGCAATATTTAAGTATGACGGTATGTGCTGACAGAGGTCCATACGAACACTTCGGACTCCGCTGTTGCCCTGGAAACGGTAGGCACTGCCCCATTTTTCATTCGTGATGCTAAGCACCTTGCCATACCGCGACAGGACACGGCCGATTACTTCATTGGGACACTCAGGGGGTACATTAAATACCCGCACAGTCCGTATCCCAAAGCCAGATGGCACTATATGCACTGTTCCGATGTTCCATCGAAGTAGCGGAACGGATGTTCGCCCGCGAGTGCCAGGCCATACTTTTCGTATTTCTCTTGATCGATAAATTTCACGAATAACGAGAATAAGACAAAATCCAGTTGAAAGGTGTCGACGTCATTTTGCGATACTTTCAGATCACCAAATATACATTCCTGTATTTCAAAGGCCGTTGGCCGTCTCGCTGCTCCGTCGAATACGCATTGAATACTGTTCGACCGGTTCGACATATTCACCGCAAAAATGTCAACGCTGGAAAAACCCAGAATAAACGATAACGACCACGACCACGACCACGAAACGCGACTCGCGACCCGCTGCAGAGCACAACGGACCGCTCCGACTGCGGGGTGCTTCTTAGCCGAGCGCCTTTGTCGGTGCGACAAGGATTACTCATGGCATGTCTGCAGACGTTTATGAGCGTAATAACGAAGAAAATCGAAAATTTAACTGGGAGAATGAGGAAACAAAACGAAACTAAACGGTAGGTTAATGAAGTAATGCGTTGATGTCAGAAAATAAACCAAGGAATTACATAATAATATCAATCGCAAGACTTGAGAAAGGAAAGGTGCTATGTGCGAGATAGTATGGAAGAGCAGCTCACAGCACTCAGTATGCAGATAGGGGATGAATTACGGCCAGAGCAAGACGAGGGTTTCTCGAAAAATGGGCGGGAGAGGGGGAGGGGGAGGGGGAGGAGGGGAGCGTTGAAACAATTGCAGACGGCTTGGTAAAAGAAGAGAGAATGCGACGAAACCGTATGAAGGAAATTTAAAAATGAAGTAAGTTAATGCTAACATACAGTTTTCAGAACAGGAAATTCAATGCAGAACAAAAAATTGAAGTGTTGAAGTATTAAAATTATCATCATTTCAAGAAAGGCCAAAATTACAATACGAAGTAGCAAAATTATCGGAGAACATGAGGGAAGTTTCAGAGAAATAAGAAAGCAGTGATGGTACAGAACTTATTACAGTGGCTGATAGAGGTTTAAAGAAGGGAAATGCGAAATTAATTGGAGGCATCACAAGTTCATGCGTAAGCTTCACATGCACATGGCAGAAGTAAAAAAAAGATTAGGCTGCAATCATGAAAGAGAGGAATACGTGGCTGGTGACAAGTGCTTTGTGGTAGATCCATATGATCTTGGATGCGAGGAGAAGTGGGGTTGCAGAACGTGACATACACAATCATACCCAGCGTGAATGGTAGTAGCAATGACGAAGATTTTTCGCCACGAGAAGAAATGAAGAGCTTTCACTATACATTTATTGTTGGTGCGGATACTCGAAATGTTAAATAATTCTTTCACTGAAATCCATTCCAGTCCATGTTTGGAGCAGTTCTACTATTCACTGCCTCTCACATGGCCTACTGGGTACAAGGTTGAGTTTCTGTTCAGATCTTTCGAGGGAGAACCAGCACACTAAATAGGACATATTAAGTGAAAGTGTGATATGTATTGAGACTTTTGCCAGGAATTCTTATCAGCTTAGTACAATGAAGCTGTTCAACATCGCTCGAAACACAGCATGGTTATGTTGACAAGTTATAACCAGTCGTGGTGTACAAGTCTGGCGAGGTGGTTTGCACACATGGTCCAGAAGAATAAATTTCTGTTGTTTCGTTATCCTAATTCTTTTACGAACTGTTTTTTGTTTGTCTGATTTCAGTGTGTGAGATGGGTAAGAGAGTCTTTTAGTCTGCAAGTGATGTTTTGTAAGTATGGGGTAGTTGGTCAGGGGAACTGAGAGGTTTACCAATAGGTAGAGACTGGTGATAGTTTATGCTACGGTT
The DNA here is from genome assembly GCF_021461395.2 of Schistocerca americana. Taxonomy (NCBI): domain Eukaryota; kingdom Metazoa; phylum Arthropoda; class Insecta; order Orthoptera; family Acrididae; genus Schistocerca; species Schistocerca americana. The sequence continues at coordinate 191,416,781 of NC_060124.1, read as the reverse complement.
GGTTGCAGGTAACAATGGTCTTTGGGTTACCACACCGCCCTCACTTGCTTTTGGAATGAATGAGTGTTAATTAGTCAAATCGCTCTTGGTATGTCAGGATGTGTCTGTCGTAGGCACTCTGAGACACTGGTACAGGTGCTGTAATGGTTTCGGTTAGTTAGTTAGTTGGTTACATGTTCCATAATCATTTGAATGATTCTTTCATCGAAATGATGTGGATCGATTCATTTTTCAGGATTTGTACACATGATTAGTATTAACATTAATGAACACATTATTTTCGTAATCCTCCATATGCAACAGTACTTCTAAACAACGCTTTTTTTAACAACTTCAGGTTTTCAATAGAAATTCCTCCGTGGAATAGAAGATGTCGTGCAGGAGAAACGATTGTAAGTTAGATTTAAAATTTGCCTTGTTACCGGTCAGACATTTTACATTATTTGGGAAATGTTAAAGGATTTCTTTTGCTGCGTACTGCACTCCTTTCAGAGCCACTGCATCTTCAATAATCTGTAATGAACGTTATTTTTTCCTCTAGTGCTTCACATATAGATATAAACGTTCTTCACAAATTCTGATGAATTATTAATGACGAATCTCATTAGTAACCATATGTATCGAGACGGCACAGCAATACTTTCTTCCAAAATGGTGAGTTACCCCAGTAAATTATTCTTTAAGACATTACTGCCTCGAAATATGCAAAATAAGTCAGGAGGTTATTTAGTTTGTTTCCAAGACAGTTATGAGAGGAGTAAAAGTGGATGAACTTAATCATTTGAGATGCTCAGTAATTTGCTCCTTCCAGTTCGGTTTTTCATTAATATGTACCCATAAAAATTTGAAGCATTCTACCCTACTTAGTGACTCCTGTTCATGTGCTACATCAGTTGTTGGTATGAATGTATTTTCCATGGTAAGACAAAGGAACTATGCTTCGTTAGAGGCTGTATCAAGTTGTTTCAAGCTCAGAGCTTTACACAAATTAAATAAATCTGTTTGCATTTAATGTGGTTCTGGAACTTTAAATTTCACAATTTTTCGTGGACTTTTTAACTGAGTCTTCGTTTCAGCGTCAATATGATGCGTTACCACGTTAGGACCGATGTTTTCTTTTTTAGTATTTCCGAAGAGTTCACGTCTTCAATGTTTGCCAGAATGTTCATCACTTCTTCATTAAGGTGTGGTGTTTGATGCTAAATAGTTGGGTTTAGTCACTGTTCTGCCACATGTTCACCTGGTTATGTTAAGGTTCCTATTTGTGTTCATCATTGAGTTGTGTCAAATGTTCTTCATAAGGTGAAACTCAGGTTTGTCTGTGTTTCTGATGTCTGATTTAATGTCTTTTCGTCAATGTCCCATGTGATTGTTTCTGTCCGTTCACACGCTCACCATTCAGGGATATAAGTAAGGATAAATCCTTACGCTTGTTCTCTGATGCAGAACAAGTACCTATATGTGTACTGCGATTTTATTAATTTTTATTTATTCAGTTTAACGAATTTTTTGTTTTGTTTTTGTATCTGTCCTGTCTGCAATAGTTTCAATAAATAACTGTAGTGTGTTATCTTTTCGCTTCCAAATCAATTTTTTTATAAGTGATCAAGCGCAGACTTTCGTATTTAATCTTCTCCTTCAGAATCCATGAGTTTCCTTCCCCGTCCCTATGGAAACAAGCTGCGCTTTTGCCATCGTGGGACGCTTAACAGATATTCAAGTTAGGGGCAGAGTCACGATGTTATGCAAATCAGCGTGCTTCTCTTCTACGAGAAGGTTAGCAAATATAAGAGGTGAAATGTATGATATTGATAAACAAGTTGGTAATCGGATGCAGTCCACGGCATCAGCTATGGAGGCAAAGTGGTTCTAAATATTCCTCCGCTGAGGAACCTCTATTTCAATTCTGGGCAGTTGAAAAATCAACTGAAACCTTGCAGGCTGGAGCTGTGTATATTACTGACACTTGAGCGCAAGGCGGTGTGGCGTGCTGGTGAGGCCGGTGTGCGTCAGCGGTCGCTGCATGGAGAGGTGATCTGCCTTGGAGACCGATCGAGGCGTGAGCACGTAAAAAACTAAGTGTATGAGGAGATCATAAGGCCTGCCACCTTTCACCCACTTTATGATGCTGCTGACATAAAAGGGAGTAGATCCCTCGTAATTTAATCTTCTTGGTTAATCTTATTATGAACGCAGATTATCGTTATGTAGAGTGTTATTGGCTTATGTGACTTTTGTTTCTGTTGGAACCGAAAAAGAATGATCTATAGAGTCTTATGCAAACTCTGGGTCTTCAATTTTGGGAGCCATGTCCCATGCAGAGCCATTCAGATGCTGTTAACGAATAACGTAGTTTGCCGAAATTTAAACAGAAAATGTTACATTTTAGTTGCATAAATTAAATTTAAACCTTGATAAAGCATTATTTATGGTCGTAGATAGTGAATTTAGTGCCCCAATAGTAACAAGATGTCTTAGGACACAGATATAAGGTTGAATTTAATGAGAATAGGCAAACGGCATATTTCACTAGCTCATACATCTCAGGATAAATGAAATTTTGTAACCAGCATCAAGCAGGTATTGTTTTCAGTACGGCTCAGAGAATGTCCAAGGTGAACAGCTTAGCTGAACTACCCTGTATATTTTAGCGAGAATTATTTCTCTGAATATTTAAACAATCAAAATAAGAGAACGAATACAACGATTGAGAGTTGAAGAGAAACGCATTTGGAATTTACACTCGATGTTTAATCTCTTGTTTACCGCCCCAGCGCATTTAATTGCGCTGCCGATGCCTATCTCCCTGCTTTGCAGTGTTTTCATTCCGCGCTCTGTTTATCTGCCAGAGCGATGTATGATTTCCCACAGGTGCCTATAGTTAGAAATGCAACACGTGTGAATAAACGATGTGTTTTTCATAAGATAAACATACAGATAAAACAGATGTTATCGAAATTATTGTCCTGTATTATTGCTGACTTTGAAAGAAGATAATATTTTCATATTTGTTTCATACACAGAGGACAACCCAAGTAAAAATAGACGCTACCCAAGTAACACACCTCAATAAATGAAAGCATAAATGACATATAACTGATTTTAAAAAATCTTCACTTGAGACCTAATTCATCCATCAAACGTATCCTCAGGGAGAAATGTTTAATCCTGCACACATATCTGACACATTCGACTGTAACAGCTTGCTTCTATCTGTAACATCGTTGGAGATAATTGAAGCTAAGTTTACAGCTTTCGCAGGAGCAACGAATCATTTCTTCCTCTTTTACTGAAATGTAACTCCACAGAACTAAATTGCTGTCCTGTGTCGCACTATGTCGCTCTGCTAGTACCACTTTCCTTACAGTAGCTATTAGTGTTAACAGTTACTGCTCTTGCAGACACTAGGAGGTAATGAACTCTTATTTAAGATTATTTTCTGATTTTCGGTGAGCCTTCGTTCGTTCCGAGCTGAATCTAGATATTAAACAGCTTGCTGTCACAAAAGACCTTAACAAAATTAATACAAACCGTCTCGATCGCACTGTCAAATTGTTTAAATGGCTCTGTGCACTAAGGGACTTAACATCTGAGGTCATCAGTCCCCTAGACCTTAAAACTGCTTAAACATAACTAACCTAAGGACATCACACACATCCATGCCCGAGGCAGGATTCTAACCTGCGACCGTAGCGGTCACGCGGTTCCAAACTGAAGCGCCTAGAACCGCACGGCCACTCCGGCCAGCGATCGCACTGTCACTCATTAAAAATATGGCCGGTGTCGGCCTCTAGTAGGCCATCTTTAGATAATGCAACACCCGGCTAACGATGATGACGCTTGGAACAGCTGTGCTGACCCCAGTCTCAGTTTTACTAGCATTTTACATTTTTAATAATTGATTGTGTTCGAAACGGTTTTCAATAATTTTATTTATTTGACAGATCGCTGTTTTCCAACAATGTTATCTAAAATCATAAAAAGAGTTAGCCGTCTGTCGAGAGTCAGTCAGTTTTTACATAAGCCTTTCTCGACTTAAATCAGCAGCTTTTAGACCATTTGATCTCTGGAGGTACAGCGACGACACTTTCATAGTGTGGCCACCAGGAAAAGAGAAGTTAGTAGAGCTGTAACATCTAAACGTTTATAAAAATACTTTGACGATGGAGGCACAGAAAGACGGCTTTTGCTGTCCGTAGACGGTGTGATCATACGAAATAATGATGGTCGTCCTGAGCGTTCTGTTTATCCAATGCCCTCTCATTTTTTCGTGTTGCAGTCCTCAGTAGAAATAAATCGAAGAATACTGATGGAATTAGATGCGCATAGAAGACACGTAAAGTGGTAGAAGGGTTTGGTTATTTGACAACAAACTAGTGACTAGTGAAGTAGAGAGAAGTTAAAACATAGACTATCAATGGCAAGAAAAGTAGTTATCAAAAAGAGAAATTTGTTAATGTTAAGAATCTTTTCTGAAGGTATCTGTCGGAAGTGTGGCGTTCTATTGAAGTGCGACGTGGACGTAATGAGTCTGACAAGAAAAAAATAAACTTTGGTATCTAGTGCTATAGGAGCATAACGATTAGATTGGTAGATAAGACAACTAATACGAAGGAACTGAATGGAATTGTGGAGAAAAGAGACATTTACGGCAAAACTAGACTAAAATAAGCAATCGGTAGACAGGATAAATACTGAAATATCAAGGAAACCGCAATTCCGTAGTAGAGAGAAGTGCGAGTGGTAAAAATATTAGGCGCAAACCAAACTTTCACAACAGTCAAAAAGTTAACTGTATTTATATTTCAGTAATAGTACAGAGATGACGAGGATACATTAAATCCGTCTTCAAACTGACGATCGTAGCAACAACATACAAAAATTTCATCACTGTTCACAAGCCGTGGGATTGTTTAACGTTTGTGCACTGATCACATACTCTGTACGATTCGGATATCCTGCCAACTCATCTTGTCCATATCAATGCAGAAAGCCAGCCTTTGGATACAAAGGATAGTACTCCAGCAAAATCCATGATCTTTCTTCCGTATGTTGGCAGTTTTTCCAATAGTGCAGCCATTCTGGGGTAGGTTATATGTGATTTATACTGCGGAAGTTTGAAGATTATAAAACAACATGACAGTGCAGTTTGTTTGCAAGGGCAGAACACATGCACCATGCAAGAGCGTTCAAGTTACCATAGTGGCTGCATTTGCTTTTTGCATCCCAAGTTGGATACTGCCGGACTCTGTATCTTCGTCGAAATTCCATTAGAATTTGGGACAAACAGTAAATTTGGCTACAGTAGCGTCGCTTCAGGAGACAGACATTTCAGATTACCTTACTGGCTAACAGATAACATACTGTACACGGGGGCCAAACAGCACAATAACCCTAGGTTCGTTGTGGGGCGGCGGTGGGGTGAGTGGACTGCTGTGACATGTTGTGGGGTTGTGAACCACTGAGGGCTATGGGGACGAAGCCTCTCCGTCATTTCTAGGTCCCCACTTCAATACACAATACGTATACCATTCAACACGGTTAACTTGTGGGCGGAAGACAACTTTTCTGCAAAATTACTGCTTATTCTTCCATAAAGAGCTATCACTGAATGGATCTGTTCAGCAGTGATTTCAAAAGGTAGCTCAAACAAACGAACTTATCCTAAATCCAGCATGTGTAACAAAAACCTCACTAATATTGTCGTCATGAGGTTTGCACTTAAATGTTCCGCCACTAGATTCTACAATTCTGTCACATAGTTCTGTGTTTTTAAGCTCTACAAACACTATTCTGCTCACAATTGAAAGATGAATACCTACAATATCTTCACACTAAATTTTCACAACTTCCACTAGCCATGTCTCAATTTCCAACGATTTCGCTCTCTGAACTTTCTGGTCAAGCATAAATTTCGACGCGTCTCTTATATTAGGCCGATCCACCTCTGCTTCTAATATGAATCCTTCAAGAGTGTCAAATAGCGCACCTAACTACTGGAACAGGTGCTTTGACTTAACCGGAGGTACGCTCACAACGGTCGCTAAAAGCAGAATAACTAACTCAGCCACCCAAGCAGGGCCCATCGTCCGTTCTCACAGCTTTAGTTCCCCCATTAACTCATCTTGTGCCTTACAAAATTCACCGAAGTTTTCGTGTGAAACTTGCCGGACTACCGCTCCTGGGAGAAAGAATACTGCGGGCACATGGCTTAATCACAGCCCGGGGGATTGTTGTAATTATGATTATAATTAAAGGAAAATTTAAACAACACTGCCACTGTAACACGATGTTTCTGTAAGCTAGTGTTACCCACCTTTTTAATGCTAAATATGAAGCCGACTCATAAAATATTGGTTAACGAAAGGTTGCATAAAAGTGACCTATGTACTTATAGTTTCCATTTTAAGAAATAAACATCATTCTTCTTTCTAAATAACTCGATACACTTCTTACTGAATCATCAGTTCTCAACAAGGAAGTCGAATAGCCGGCGACATTCTCTTTCAAAATTACAAAAACACTGCTTGACAAAAAAGTGAAGCACGCATAAGACATGTTCGGTTGTCAGTGTACCTTCAGAGACGTAGTACGTTCAGTCAACAATTTAACAATTGCAAATTTCAGGGAAAGCCTACAGCAGTTAGACTGGGATGAGGTGTACCGTGAACCTGATGCCAATTTAAAATATAATTTATTTCATGACATTTTTGTAAATGCATTTGAAAACTGCTTCCCCAAGAAAATAGTTAAATATACTCGTAAGAAACCTTGTAACAAACCATGGCTTACTAAGGGTATAAAAATATCTTGTAACCGGAAAAGGGAAATGTATCTGACAGCAAGAAAGAGTAGTGACCCAGAAACTATCAAAAATTATAAAAACTACTGTGTTATATTAAGAAAAGTTATTAAGAAATCCAGGAGTATGTGTATCATGTCTGAAATCAGCAACTCTGATAATAAAATTAAAACAATTTGGAATATTATTAAAAGAGAAACAGGTCAACCAAGAGCAGAGGAAGACAGTATTACCATCAAATTGAATGAAAACTTTACGAACAAAAAGTCAGAAGTTGAAAATATTTTTAATAATCATTTTCTAAATGTTGTGGATATAGTAGGATCCAGGTGTTCATTAGAAGATGCTAGGCTGTTAATGGAAGAGGCCATACCTATGCAATTTGATACAATTGAAATCTCACCCACTTCTCCCTCTGAAATTAGGAAAATAATAAACTTGCTTAAAAGCAAGAACTCACATGGAATTGATGGCATTTCCATCAAAATACTAAAAGCTTGTTCTCAACAGATAAGTAAGATTCTCAGCCACCTGTGTAATAGCTCTCTGGAACAGGGCATTTTCCCTGATAGACTGAAATATGCTATTGTTATACCTTTGCATAAAAAGGGGGATAGATCTGATGTCAACAATTACCGTCCAATCTCCCTTCTAACAGCTTTATCCAAAATTTTTGAGAAAGTAATGTATTCAAGAGTAGCTACACATATCTGTAAAAATGAAGTACTAACAAAATGTCAGTTTGGTTTCCAGAAAGGTTTTTCAACAGAAGATGCCATATATGCTTTCACCAGTCAAATTTTGAATTATCTGAATAACCGAACACCACCCATTGGGATTTTTTGTGATCTCTCAAAGGCTTTTGATTGTGTAAATCATGAAATTCTGCTAGACAAGCTCAAGTATTGTGGCATGAGTGGGACAGTGCACAAATGGTTTAATTCGTACCTAACTGGAAGAGTGCAGAAAGTTGAAATAAGTAGTTCTCGTAACATGCAAAGATCAGCACATTCCTCAAACTGGGGAACTATCAAAAATGGGGTTCCACAAGGGTCAGTCTTGGGTCCTTTGTTGTTCTTATTATATATTAATGACTTGCCATTCTATATTCATGAAGAGGCAAAGTTAGTTCTCTTCGCTGATGATACAAGTATAGTAATCACACCTGACAAACAAGAATTAACTGATGAAATTGTCAATACTGTCTTTCAGAAAATTACTAAGTGGTTCCTTGTAAACGGACTCTCACTGAATTTTGATAAGACACAGTACATACAGTTCCGTACAGTGAATGGTATGACGCCATTAATAAATATAGACCTTAATCAGAAGCATATAGCTAAGGTAGAATATTCAAAATTTTTAGGTATGTCCATTGATGAGAGATTAAATTGGAAGAAACGCATTGATGATCTGCTGAAACGTTTGAGTTCAGCTACTTATGCAATAAGGGTCATTGCAAATTTTGGTGACAAACATCTTAGTAAATTAGCTTACTACGCCTATTTTCACTCATTGCTTTCATATGGCATCATATTTTGGGGTAATTCATCACTGAGGAATAAAGTATTTATTGCACAAAAGCGTGTAATCAGAATAATAGCTGGAGTCCACCCAAGATCATCCTGCAGACATTAATTTAAGGATCTAGGGATATTCACAGTAGCTTCTCAGTATATTTACTCTCTTATGAAATTTGTTATTAACAACCAAACCCAATTCAAAAGTAATAGCAGTGTGCATAACTACACTACTAGGAGAAAGTACGATCTTCACTATTCAAGATTAAATCTAACTTTGGCACAGAAAGGGGTGAATTATACTGGCACTAAAGTCTTTGGTCACTTACCAAATAGTATCAAAAGTCTGACAGATAACCAACAAGTATTTAAGAAGAAATTAAAAGAATTTCTGAATGACAGCTCCTTCTACTCCATAGAGGAATTTTTAGATATAAATTAAGAAAAAAAAGAAAAAAACAAAAATAAAAAAAATAAAAAAAAAAATAAAAATAAAAAATTAAGAAAAACAAAAAAACACAAAAAAAATAAAGTTGTTATATTAACTTAAGTATTAACCTAATTATGTCATGTATTGGAAAATTCGACTCGTTCCACATCATTACGAAATATCGTATTCATGATCCATGGAACTAGTATTAATCTAATCTAATCTAATCTAATCTAGACGTACACCATCTGCTGGTATGTAATCCTCTATGACAGGAATAATGGCTACCATAGTGCATTAACGTTGACAGTGTTTACTGTGTTTACCTGTCTAGTAGGTTGTGCAAAGGGCGTAAACAGATGTTGACACGGAGATATCGCGTATTTAAAACAGGTTTATCAGCACCTGATAAAATTTGAAAACGCCCAAATTGTGTGTCCCCATTAGCTTGTATGGTCTAATTTTACACCAACTACATATGTGGGGCATTCGAAAATGACAGTGTCCCGATGCTGGACTGTGTAAGAGGGAGGGGGCAGACACGCGTTTCAGAGTTCCGGTCGACGTGCCCTGACCACCAGGATGGTGGACCCCGTATTGTGGATCAAGCACAGCTTAACCCCCTGGCATCTGGATTTGCCATCCGAGAACAATAAGTGGGCTTCGTGCAACATTCTATGTCATCCCGCACCATTCGTCGCATTCTAGCAGCCGCTGGTCTTGGTAAATACCATCCCATGCATAGGTCGCCATTAACACCTCAGAGCCTGTTTATGGAGTGGTGCCTTGCCCGCGAAACCCGTGCTGGTGAATGGCGTTGAACTGTTTTCAGTAATGAATCGTCGTTTTGCACTATTCTGAATACCCATCGTCAGCAAGTATTGAGGCGACCTGGCAGGAGGTCCCACTCTTTCAATGTTTTGGAGGGACACAGTGGCGTAGGATGACGGTGTGGGAAGCAGCGAGTACAACGTCACGGAACTATCGGTTACTACTAAGGGAACTCTGACGTCACAGCAGTACGTCACAGACAGTTTACGCCATCTGCTACATGTTATCTGACAGCATTGTGGTGTCAGTTTTCAACAGGACAATGCTCGTCCACATATCACACGTGTCTGTGTGATGTCGATGTACTTCCGTGGCCAGCAAGATACCCAGATCTGCCCCCGATAGAACATGTATAGCACCAGCTCCGTCCCATGCAAGTATCCAGGATATGAAGGACCTGTTACAACAGTTATGGACTACCTTGCCTCAGAAGAGGCCACAAAGACTTTACTACACCATTCCCAACCAAATGGGTGCACGTCACTTAGCAGATGGGTTGTGTCGTTGACCTGCCAAGGTTTTAGTAAGTTTGACTAGATTTCGTCATCACTGAAATGACATTAGATAGCTTCTCAGTAGATGAAGTATCACTTCGTTTCCTCCTCCCGATCTGGGTTCTTGAGGCATTTTACTTATACATAACATGCGTGCCCACTTTGAACCAATTACTTAACCAGATTTATAACACAGACTATTTCTCCTATACGTTTTACTTACAGATGTTGCTTTCATATCTTAAGACGTTAAATAAAATACTTGCGTGTAAAGTTTTCAGCTCAACTACGTGAAACAAAATGTCACTCGAATTGAAATTCTATGTGGAGTGCATCACATCAGAACAATTCGAGGACCTTACTTCTGAAATAAATGCTTATTTACAATTACTCAATAATCTACATATCAAGATAGCATAAGTCAACGAAGGGCCCGATTTACCTATTCTAAATACTACATATAACAAAGATAGTCAATTACCTCACAACTTGATTATAGTTAAGCAATGAAAGGAATCTCCAATTGAACATCAATCTCTTAACGGCCAAGAAATGCCTGACTCAACGACGAAGATCTCAAAAAATGGTTCAAATGGCTCTGAGTACTATGGGACTTAACTTCTGAGATCATCAGTCCCCTAGAACTTAGAAATAATTACACCTAACTAACCTAAGAACATCACACACATCCATGCCCGAGCAGGATTTGAACCTGCGATTTAGCGGTCGCGCGGTTCCAGGCTGTAGCACCTAGAACCGCTCGGCCACAGTGGCCGGCGAAGATATCACTCCGTCGGCGTAAGTGGTCGTACTTTTACGAAATTTCTCAGTGTTTTTGTTGCTGCACGTATCACAGCTTTCAGAGTTACGAAGACACGCCTAGTTCCCTTAGACCTCCACGCGCTGTATGCGGTATGACTATCGTCAAAAGATTATTGGGCTATGGTAGAGAGGTGCAATATGACACAGTCTCTATTATGCTTCAGTTGATTTAACAGAATTATTTATTTTCTACAGATTCTATAGTTCGAAACTGCTGCAATTAGGAATTGGAATGTTAATCAACAATGTAATCAGAACACTATTTCAACACCATCTCTGGATTATGTTCGATCTAACTCCAACGAATCTGCCACGGGCTGTTTCGCGGAGAGTCATATTCACAGTATACCAGTCTGTCAGCAGAAATCGTTTCAACTGAGTGCAATTTTTCTCCCACTGTTTCAATCCTGATCTCATATTTTGTTACGACCGTATTTACACAGCTGATCGTTATGGCTGTATCTTCTCTGTAATATTGCAGCCGTAGCGGCGACAGATATTTGGAGCAGAATTGTCTTTAATGGCGTAACGCACAAAGTTACTTGTTGCAGTAACGTGGTCTTGTATACCCAGTTCGAAACTTGTAGTTTACAGAAATAAATTCTAGGACATCAATCACGAGTACAATGCACCTGTGCTAACATTTTCTAAGTTGACTTCGTTTCAGCCTAGTCTAAGTAATAGATTTTCCATACGCTTGAACGTATTCCTATCGTATTTACATATTTGGAGTTTCTATTGTTACTGCTTCTATAATTCATTGTATCTCGCATTAATAGATGGTATTCATATAATCACAATGGGTTTAATAAGAACATATCGTTAAGTTAGCTATGTTCTCCGAGAATCGGACGACCTATTCTGCAGGTGGTGAATGCAAGTACTTTTGCAGCGAAAGATAACAGTTTTCTGTCTTGAACGCTCTTCTGCCTCTTTCAGGATGACGCTTGTGTCCGATATTACGAAGGGAACGATGTATACATTGAGCCGTGGCGGGACTAGCGCCAGTAGTATCTCTGACATGAGATGTATGGCAGTGCCGACCGCGAGTAGGGGGAGAGGACACAACGCTCTGAGAACGGAACGCGGCGGTGCGCGAGTCGGCGATTGGCTGGCGAACAAAAGCGAAGACGTCGTGCCTGCGGCCGGGCGGTGGTTGTCACGTGGTTGTACTGGAGTCGGCCGGAGTTGGCCGGCGCTGTGCATTCCCCAACAACCTCGTGAGCTGTGGATGTGCCCGCTTCCTTGAAGGGACACGCTGTTACGGTCTCTCGAAGTGATGGTCTGACATCTTCGCAAAATCGCCCCAAGATCAAGACATCCAGTTATGTACTCTAATTACTAAGAGCGCTTAGTTAACTGTGATTGTGATCGCTCTTGGCACAGTAAGACGTTGAAAGACGTGTGATGTTATGTTTGTTCGATTTCATTTGAGGCCTCTTACAAAGTGTGTGCTCTGCTTTCGCGTAATATTGATGTATTTGCAGATGTGTGTCATTAAGTTCTAGTGTGTGTCGGTTCTCGGGAGCCAGCTCATTTCCCACTCTTAGTGTTTGTTTATCAAGTACAGTTTTACTTAAAAGAAGCACTTGTGAGTGAAATTAATTGGTGCTTAGCCTTGATTTTATAGTTGATTTGCTGGCCAATCCTAAATGTTAAAGTTAAGAAAAGCTATTCTGCCTCCTGTTGTCGGATGAGGTCTGTGTTTCAGTGAGCTGAGACAGTGGGCAACCGAAGCACTGGGCTTCCCTTTAGATTACAAGTTTGGCTTATGGGCAATGGACTTCGCCTGAGCTCGTGTGTTCCTCTTCGGTAGCGTTTGCTTGGTTCACATTTTGGCGGCCAACTCGACGTGGAGTTGCAAACGGAGCCACGTTAAGGTTAGAAGTTAAGTATTGCTCCTCTCAGTCGGTTCCACCGTTCGTGGTTAAACTTAGGCCTTACAAGCATGGACCTTGCTTCTGTTGTTACACATTGAACATTGTACAAAGATGTAAATTTCAATGCCCTAAACGTCCATCTTACAAGTCAATGGGTATATGAATAATTCGGGTTCGCCCTGAAAGATTGCCCAGCTTACGTTTAATAGATATGTTTTAAGTATTCGTGTTAAAGTTGAGACTGTGTGTCCACTGTTATTTTACATGTAATGTTAAAGTTGAAATTGAAAGAGTCTTAAATAATGTGTCTTAACTAGAGTTGTTTGTTAAATTTATGATTAAATTCAGCCTTAGTGGGTTCTGTCAATTTTGGTGGGAGATCGTGGGAGACGATTTATTAACTTGTTTATGACATTATTTAATGAGAGTTTATTAAATATTTTGCCTGACTGGCGGTTCTCAATGTTTATTATAGTTTTATGCTTATAGTTTTATGTAATGTAAGTCTCTTAAATAATCTTTCCCGAGTGGCGCCTGTCAAATTTTGTGTGATTGTTTTGGGTAGTTAATAAACCCATTGGAAATGAAATGTTCACTTTATTTGCTCAGCCCTTCCAGCCCCTTTAGATGTAAAGGTTATACAAACAGGTCTTAAGAAAAAACGTCCCATACTTACTTCAGTTACGACATGGTGTTTATCTAATCTGCCAGACTTTTGTATTTGCCCATCTCAATGTTTCTTTGACAATTATATGTGTTAGTTATTACGACATGAATGAGGAAGGTCACTTCCTCACTCTTACTGGTTACTGCGCAATTCCAACATGAAGTCAAGGCAGGACCAGCAACTAGGATAACAATTAATTTATTGTAATTCTGTCACAGTTGCGTTTTATTAAACTGGCGAATAATTTCGAACTACCAACTTCAGTTTCAAGCCAGGCCTGTTAAGGATGCAGAAGTAGTGCTTGGTTGAGCCACAGAGAAGTAATACACACACGAGACACAGTCACATGGAAGCCAGGCCAGTCTCGCAATGTTGATGTATTGATGAAGTGTAGTTGAACTAGACTCCAGCTCCCGCCAGGATCTAGTCTATAGTCTGGTTCAATTGCACTTCGTGAATATGTCTAAACTGCAGTTTGGTCTGGCTTCAATATGACCGTGTGTTATTTGTGTGTTACCTACGTGTGGCTGCGAGGAGTGGCCGCGCGGTTAGAGGCGCCTTGTCACGGATGGCCCCTCCCACCGGTGGTGTGAGTCCTCCGTCGGGCATATGAGTGTATGTTGCTCTTACCATAAGTTAGTTTAAGTAGTGTGTAAGTCTAGGGACCGATGACCTCACCAGTTTGGTCTCTTAGGAATTCACACACATTTGAATATTTCAACCTATGCGTGACTTGACTGTCGCTTAAGCGAGCTCTATTAGAGCAGCTTTAATAGAACTGGCTCGAAAATGAACTTGTTAGTTCGAAGTTAGTAGTCACTTTAATAAAATGCAACTGTGACAGAGTTACAGTAAACAGTTTACTGCTTATTGTTACATTGTATGATCACCAGTATCGGTACACGCTTGTGTAATGCGGAACTGAGCGCTACATGCCACAAGAGATGGAGTCACCTACATAAAAGGAGGCAGGGAATACAGTATTCTCGGCAGAGAAGCAGTAACAGCAGAGCGGCCAGTCAGTAAATCCAGTGGTTACTGACGTGGACTAGAACGTCACACTTCAGACCTCCTCAGACCGCCCAAACATACTCCTGGTGATGTGACTGTGAAGTGTATACATGAAAGAGCAACCACAGATAAGTGAAGACCAGCAAGACGTGATCTACAGGCGAACAGCGACCGTAGAGCATTGCAGAGTGTGGTTGTAAAATATAGCATGATATCAGCGAAAGATTTCATTCGTGAGTCCCAAAGTTCCACGAGCAGTTGTGAGGAGGCGGAATATAAGTGCGGTTGAAGCTTTCACACGAATGTGCATATACAAATGTCCGTTAAATAATATTATTGCAAATTTTGGCTCTCACGTAAGTCTCAGGGGGTGATATCCACACTTGGTGCATTAGTACACTGTTCCACACCAGTGCATTAGTTACAGTTTTTGAATTAGTATTCACTCAGACATGAATACAGTATATGCTAGGGAACAAAAATTACGCAATTATTATAGCAAAAACATTTTTCACGATACAATTCAATCAATAATTATTGGCGTCGTCCTTTTCTTTCACACAACGAAATTAGCACTGGTGAGACGGTTTACAGTTACTTTAATAATAACTTGACTCCGAGTCCCCAATAGCATTAATGTAGGCTGCTATAATCGAGTTGCCGGCCGTAGTGGCCGAGCGGTTCTAGGCGCTGCAGTCTGGAACCGCGTGACCGCTACGGTCGCAGGTTCGAATCCTGCCTCGGATATGGATGTGTGTGATGTCCGTATGTTAGTTAGGTTTAAGTAGTTCTCAGTTCTAGGGGACTGATGACCTCAAATGTTAAGTCCCATAGTGCTCAGAGCCATTTGAACCATTTTGAACTCGAGCAGAACCACAAATCCCACTGTTCTCTTCGTTCTAACAGTTTTGGCGCGAAATCAGAGATCGCCACATGTTCACTTACTTCGATGTATACCTCGTAATTCATACTAACGCAAATAATCGTAGCAATTCCAGTTCACCAAATATGTGCTTGCACACTTGCACTATTAAACAATACTCTTTGTCGAAATAAATGGGCATGAAAAATTCTTACTCAAACGACCACATGGGCAACCAATAAGTGGGGCTCGTTAGCCACCCACCCGCCAACTCCCAAACGACTGCACAACGACTGACCTCTGGCCAAGATGGCCACTCGCTTATATAGGCTCAGATGTCTACAGCCCCTGGTTATGCAAGTACCAGTCTCACCAATTACGGTTACAAATTTAGACACATACATCCCTCAACAGAAATATGTACAACTTCGGAACCGCGCTAAAAAGTACATCTTATTCACCAAGTTTCGTTAATTTCTGTGATTATTCCATCGCCCGTAAATCAAATTTTAATATTTTGCCAAGTTTCGCCACTTAGTGCTAATTTGTTTGCTTACATCTGTGCTGCAAAGTTTTAACGTAGAACTGCATATAGCACTGTGCTTAGACGTAATCTATAGTGATCTACACATTGCGCTGCTCAAAACCTTCATATCTATGATAATTAATTATGGACCATAAATGTTAATAATAGTTTGTAAACAATGAAAACTATTGCAAGTTAAGTGTATAGTATAGCTTAACTAGTTTAAAATACGAATGACGCTACCCAAAATATTATATAGTGCCTATCTTTATGTCACGTATTTTCTATTTAATTTTATAAACAATTTCTCATCAAGCTTTGTTTATTGCTCTTTACGAGCTTAATTATTTATGAATCTTAACTACGGCACTCGATCCGCTATGACGAGACGTTTGTTAATGAGCGCTCGCTCATCCCTGCAAATTGTTATTTACTATTTTTATTAATCTTTCAGTATTAATGTTATTAAACAATTTACAAGTTACTGTAAGTTTGGCATCTCGTGACTTAAAATAAAGATCGATCTATCAGAAGGTGCATATTGCTGATCAAAATCCAATGCCGCATCTCTCTTCACCGTAAGCTACATAGTTTTCGTGTAATGCGCGAAAAACCAAACTATGCCCCAAGCGGGCCACGTTCCCGCCCGGCGATGGGGGCGTCCCACCGACTTTCGAAAATCTTGCACGGGCGCGCAACGCGCTTCCTTGCGCTCGCACTCCACAAAGCAGTCCTTGCATACTAGACCTATTAATTTAGTAATGGGGGTTTGTACCGTCACACAGTACAGTAAGAACAGTGACCGGGTGCTAGGAGTTAAAAGCAATGCTATACAATGGGCGAGCAGCTTCTCATGAGACACACATTTCTTCAGTGCGTGCTTGGTGACACTTCAGGTGGTGTAAAGAGGGACGCCACTGGGCAGTCAATGCCGGAAATTAGTGATTTTGAGTGATAAATCAAGGTACACCTTGTGAAAATGTATGGAGCGGCTTGGGTTTGTCGAATACACAGAGGCGGAGGAGGTGATGTTATGGTATGGCGGTGTTTTTAGTGATTAGTGCGTAACCCCTTCTTGCTCTTAATAAAACGTTAAGTGCGGGAGGAAACGAATACACTTTACAGCATCGTGAACTGCGTTCAGTAGAGGCACCGTTCCTAGACAGTTTATATTATCCTGACAGTGTGCCCTTTCATAGAGTAGCATACGTGAGGCAGAGGTTTGTGAACAATGAGATTCTCAGAGTCCCGACCGTAACTCAGTGGAACACCATCGAGAATCGAGACGAGTTACAATGTCGAAATCACTCCATACCTCAGCGCCAAACGTATTACCTTCTCTGCTTTCGGCAAATGACAAAGAATGGGATACCATTCTGCCACAGACATTCAGACACCTCACTGAAAGTCTCCCTAGCTTGATTCAAGCTGTCATAAAGGTGAAGGACGGTCAAATCGCATACACTACTGGCCATTAAAATTGCTACACCAAGAAGAAACGCAGATGATAAACGGGTATTCGTTCTAGATATATATTATACTAGAACTGACATGTGATTACATTTTCACGCAATTTGAGTGCATAGATCCTGAGCTATCAGTACCCAGAACAACCACCTCTGGCCGTAATAACGGCCTTGATACGCCTGGGCATTGAGTGAAACAGAGCTTAGATGGCGTGTACAGGTACAGCTGCCCACGCAGCTTCTACACGATACCACAGTTCATCAAGAGTAGTGACTGGCGTAATGTGACGAATCAGTTGCTCGGCCACCATTGACCAGGCGTATTCAGTTGATGAGAGATATGAAGAATGTGCTGGCCAGGGCAGCAGTCGAACATTTTCTGTATCCAGAAAGGCACGTACAGGACATGCAACATGCGGTCGTGCATTATCCTGCTGAAATATAGGGTTTCGCAGGGGTCGAATGAAGGGTACAGCCACAGGTCGTAACGCATCTGAAAAATAACGTCCACTGTTCAAAGTGCCCTAATTGCGAACAAGAGGTGAACGAGACGTGTAACGTATGGCACACCATACCATCACGCCGGGTGATACGCCAGTATGGCGATGACGAATACACGCTTTCAATGTGCGTTCACCACGATGTCACCAAACATGGATGCGACCATCGTGATGCTGATAACAGAACCTGGATTCATCCGAAAAAATGACGTTTTGCCATTCGTGCACGTAGGTTCGTCTTTGAGTACACCATCGCAGGCGCTCCTGTCTGTGCTGCAGCGTCAAGGGTAACCGCAGCCATAGTCTCCGAGCTTATAGTCCATGCTGCTGCAAACGTCGTCGAACTGTTCGTGCAGATGGTTGTTGTCTTGCAAACGTCCCCATCTGTTGACTCAGTGATCGAGACGTGGTTGCACGATCCGTTACAGCCATGCTGATAAGATGCCTGTCATCTCGACTGCTAGTGATACGAGGCCGTTGGGATCCAGCGTTCCGTATTACCCTCCTAAATCAACCGATTCCATATTCTGCTAACAGTCATTGGATGTCTACCAACGCGAGCAGTAATGCCGCGATACGATAAACCACACTCCCAATAGGTACGCATTTCTCCTCCTTACGCGAGGCATCACAACGACGTTTCACCAGACAACGCCGGTCAATTGCTGTTTGTGTATGAGAAATCGGTTGGAAACTTTGCTCATGTCAACACGTTGTAGGTGTCGCCACCGGCGCCAACCTTGTTGAATGCTCTGAAAAGCAAATCTTTTGCATATCACAGCATCCTCTTCCTGTCGGTTAAATTTCGTGTCTGTAGCACATCATCTTCGTGGTGTAGCCATTCTAATGGCCATTAGTGTATTAATATCCAATAATACGTGTTCGGATATTTTCAGTCGGGAAGTAAAGAATCGTGTCGATTACAGGGAATTGGTATATCAGTTATTATACTAGGTTTCCGATTTATTTTGAAGTTTTCCTTTCATATGCTAGTGAAGGGATCATTTATGTAGTATAGATAAAATTATGCTTCTAATCCAAAAACCTTTTGATAATATAGCCGACGCCTTCATTGGCTTTCGTTCCTTTTTAATATTTTTTAGATGCAAGACATTTATATCCAAGGGTAGTCTGTCTGAAGTTCTCCTCCTGGTCCGCACACCTCCTACAGGTATAATCTGTATCTTGCTCCTCCATCATATACATTCGTCAGATTTCATCGCAATGATCTGATCTTGTATTGCTGCAGACCTTGCACCTCTCAGTTTCTGAATACAGATTTAGGTGGGAGAGCCAGTTGCTCGATCCTGCCAATCGTCCTAATAATGCCTGCTGTCATTGGCTTGTTTCCTGTGCAGTTCTTTAATTATCCAACCTATTATTACTATTATTCTTATTCTTATTATTATTATTATTATTATTACTCTTATTATCAAATACATAAATATTTAATGTAAGATACTCCTAGCAGCTATATCTTCTAGCCTCCCTATTTTCGTAGTACTGTTGCAGATATGATTAGTTGGTTCCTGACAGATGAAACACTTCTGCAAATTTGCAAATGTTTCTTGAGTGCAGAACGTACGGTTTGAGACCTGGTCCATTGTAGAGCTTGGATTTTGCAGCTAAATGCCAGCGAGCTGTGAGCGTTCCATGCAGAGAATGGGAGCGATCGTGTAACCGAAGCGGGAACTTGTTTCTGACCCTCTGACCGTCGTCGTGCGCAGTTGCACGCTGCGAGGGGAGCACGCTGGGAATTTTGCGGACTTATACAAAATGCAAATTACGCTCGTGTTTACTACCGCTTGCGGTGAATTTGCATACAGATAGGTGTTCAGTGCTGTAAATCTACTTCCTAAATGTGCAAAAGCAGAAGCTGCAGTTGCGTCGAACACACAAACTGTTCCACCAACCATAAATTTAACGCAAGTACAATGGAAAAAATATCTGCGACAAGTAGCATGCTATCCCTGTAATCCCTCCTCAAATACATTCAGGCACCGTAACAACCTTCTTCCACTGTAGTGTACCGGTCGTCTCGCCAGTCTACTTGGTATTTCAGACTTTTAATTTTATTTCTAATTTTTCACTATTTTGTTATCAAGCAATGTTAAACTCCAAGTGCTGAGTAGGACCGTCACTTCAGCAAAGGTTGTTTGTTCCTGCGAAACGTGATCTACTTACAACATTCTCACTACTCACCAGTTTTCGGCAAGCACTAAAAACCGTGGGAGAGAAATCACCTGTTGACAACTGCCGCCGCGTCGGCTCCAGCCGCCGGTACCGGCTTTCACCTAGAATGATGCCATTCTTCTCCTGCTCCCCTTATGTCTCTGACTTTTTCCCAGCACTAAAACCAGCACTAAAAGAAGTAACATCTTTTCGGGACAATCATGACTGGCTAGAGGGTCTCAGAAGCCCATCTGTTCAAAGCTTGTACATACGAGTAATAAATATATATATATATATATATATATATATATATATATATATATTTGTGTGTGTGTGTGTGTGTGTGTGTGTGTGTGTGTGTGTGTGTGTGTGTGTTTAAGTGGAAATTAATCAATGGTGAAGTAGTTCCCCAGAAGAAATTATTTTAAGTGAGATTTAAAACTTGCTTTGCTCCCTATTTCAGGTTCTTTTGGTATTGGGCAAATGACAAAAAATTGTTGTTGCTTCATATTGAGCTCCTTCTTGAGCCTCTGACTGCTTTGTAATAGGTACTGGAGGCAACGTTTCCCTCTGGTGTTGTAGTTATGGACATCACTATTCTTCCCAAACTGTGATGGATTATTTACGACACATTTCATTAGCGAATATACGTATAGTGACAGCGCCGGCCTCTGTAACCGAGCGGTTCTAGGTGCTTCAGTCCGGAACCGCACTTCTGCTATGATCGCAGGTTCGAAACCTGCCTCGGGCATGGATGTGTGTGTTGTCCTTAGGTTAGTGAGGTTTAAGTAGTTCTACGTCTAGGGGACTGATGACCTCAGATTTTAAGTCCCATAGTGCTTAGACCCATATGAACCATTTTTGAACAGCGTGGTTAAACTATACAGCTCCTTGAAGAGATACCTACATGATGTCCATGGGGCAACACATTATTATTGCTCGCAATTTTCCTGTCAAAAATAATGACAGTACATAGTCAAAAAATTCTTTAAGAAAGAAGGACAGTGGCAAATAGGGCATTCATTGGGAAAACTAAGTCTACTACAATCAACCATCGTCCTTATTGAAAAAGAAATTAATGAAGATCTTCATTTGGAGCACAGAATTGGTGATTGACGGATTGTATGGAAACAGGGAAAGAAAATGATCAAAGCGTTCCAAATTCGGAGCTACAGAAGGATGTTGAAAATTGGGTGGCCTGAAAAGAAATAGTGAGCTTCTTTACAAAATCGGCGAGGAGAGAAGCACGTGGAAAACGTTGATGAAAAGAAAGAGCAGAGCTAGAATACAAGTGTTAAGGCATTACCTGCGTAATAGACACAGCTGTAAAGGGTAGAGACAGAAGGGGCAGACAGACTGGAATATATCCACAAATTCCACAAATTATGAAGTAGGGCACCAGTACTATTCTGAGATGAGGAGCAAGGGGGTTGGAAAAAGAGAGGGACTCACATCGGCCAGCATCAAAATGAGTCAGAACTCTGATAACACAAAATGAAAAACTAAAAAAAAGTTAAGTCTTCCTTGTGAAGTGGAATTTGATGTGCTTCCTACCTCACTGATCTGCCGCCTGCTAACTTGTGGACAGTTGGATCACATAAAGTCCCACATATTATGATGTTGCTGTGGAGCATTCTGTGCATTGTAATTCTATGACTGCTGTTTCCTCATGGAGTACCCAACGTAGTAAAACTGCAGAGCTCTCACAGTGAATTTACAAGTGAATTGAATCTTCTGGTGTTTGATGTATTGTATATGGTGTCCCTCTTATGGGGTATAGGGCACATTTTCTCTTATGTTTGTTTGAGCAGATCCCAGCAACGAGTTTCAAAAAACGACACTGTAAATATCGGCCGAAACACCAGAGATATCGAGCTTGAAGACTGTTAGGAGAAACACACTGCTTCTTATCTGTCTTTTTATCAACATCTCTGTTAGTTCCAGTCAACAATAGCACCATCCCACCAACATACCTTTCGTAATACAAAATAGTCTTGATAAAAACAATTACACTCATGAACAACCTTTTACTGAAGTCGATTGATGAATCTGTCTGTGTTGCCATAGCAAACCGAAAGACTAAAGCAGTGCGTATTTTAATAGTCAGGCAGCCGTAGCCAAAATTTCACATGGTGCTAAAATATTCCGCACTGACTCTTAAAATCCTTTTATAAAAAATTCACTACCCATCTCGTGTCAACAAAGATGCATCTTCAAGTGAAATGTTTTATAAGAATGTCTATTGATGCGAAACCAGTAACTACTTTTTTAGTAAAATTATTTAAGTGCCGAAGATTTTAGTCACAAGTCTTGATTTTTTAAAAAGTCCTGTTTCCATACAGTTATGGTCTTTTCACCTACACTGTTTGATTTGTGCTTTGTTATATCTACCGCTAACATGTGCCACTCATTGGGCATCTGCTTGTTCTGGATGACGTTTACAAGAATATAGCTATTGGCCGTGTAACAATGACCTTCAGGTGTGTAACAGTTTATAACGCTTTAACGTTTTCGTTATTTTCGGGTGAGGACCGCTGTTCAGATTGGATTGTCTTATTTTTGAATTCTGTGCTCTCATTTTGGTAGTGGGAAGGGAAAGTTGTGGAAACGGTGGAAGGGGGGGAGGGTAGCGCCTCTATATCGTTCCTATAAGATCTGACATTACAGCAGCTATAAATCCTTTCATCATGAGAATAGACGTGATGTAAACTAACAAAAACGCGATGATTGGTCAAAATCCGTAGCTCACGTACACCGGTGTTGTTACGCTCTTGGAAGTAGGTCCCACTTATGTATTAGATATATTACTACTAAATTACGTTACATCAGACTTTAAAATATTCAAATGTATTAACAGCGTTCATAGTTCATCGTTTCTCTTAGTCACTTCTTATCACAGGCTCTGCAGCATTGTGCTCTGATTGCCACGCTGTTAATGGGCAGTATCAAAGTGGCTGAGGCTGCTTTCTGTTCCGTAGTGGAACAGGCGTGTGGAATAAAGTTAAAAAGTGCCAATAAACAGGCTGTTCGTAGCGTTTTTCATAAAATTGCGGAGATAATCTGCTTTGAAGCTCCCAGCCACTTTATGTAATACAGTTGTTTCATTAGTCCGCAGGAGGGCCGCGCAGGATTAGCCGAGCGGTCTCAAGCGCTGCAGTCATGGACTGTGCGGCTGGTCCTGGCGGAGGTTCGAGTCCTAACTCGGGCGTGGGTGTGTGTGTTCGTCATTAGGTTAATTTAGGTTAATTAGTGTGTAAGCTTAGGGACTGATAACCTTAGCAGTTAAGTCCCATTAAATTTCATACACATTTGAACATTAGTCCACGTCCTACATGTAGAGCAGTTGATAGCGTAATAGAATGTTATCGTAATACAGTTAATCGTTCAAGTCTCCCCAGCATCCTTTTTTTTCTCGTTCAATTTGAAAGACCTACGTCTCGTAATTATAAAACTCGTCATCATTTTTCTGAATGATGCATGTATTATTGTTCAAAATGGTTTAAATGGCTCTAAGCACTATGGGACTAAACATCTGAGGTCATCAGTGCCCTTGACTTAGAACTACTTAAACCTAAATAACCTAAGGACATCACACACATCCATGCCCGAGGCAAGATTCGAACCTGCGGCCGTAGCAGCAGCACCGTTCCAGACTGAAGTGCCTAGAACCGCTCGGCAACAATCTTCTTGTTTCTAATTACATATTGGACGCGAATTCCCCTTTTCACTTCAAATACAAATTCTTAATTAAACATGCTTCATGAAAGACTGTTCACAAAAGTTGCTTAAATCAAGAAAACATAATTTAATTTTAAATGCAAAATTTAAAAACCAAATCCTCTTTATTAGGAATATATCCATCGTTTTATACCACAGAGGTAGGTAAGTATAGTAAAAACATGAAAAACAATCATTTTCAGAGCATCGAGCACTTTATACATATGCTGTATTTTTACATTTGCTACTGCATCTTTACAATATGAACCCAACAGAACTGATCGGGAGCCAAGTTGTGTGATTTGGCCCAAGAAATAACAAGACTTTTATGCTGCCATACGTACTGGAACTAACGCACACAACTTTTTCACATGTCACTGGATGGCGGGATATAGAAGGGCTCGTCATAAAAGAAGAAGAGAAAATGCGGTGTCTGGTTGACTTCATGGATTCTGTTGTTGATAGTCTCGTTATCAACTCAGCAGTTGACATTTCCGGTACTGAAGTGTATTTCACGGGTCGGATAAGGAAGGAACTAAGAGATTACCAGATGACTGACTGTAATTAATACCTTCAGCGGTTTCAGTTTTAAAAGGTACGATGAAACCACTGCAGTGTGCTTTTGCATTACACATAGCTCACTCAGAAAAATTACCCTATGTTTAAGTTACAAATATTCGTCACCCTTGTTTGTAATTATAATACTAAGCCAGGTGAGATAGAGTGCATTTTACGCTTTACGTCTGGTCACCAAAGAAGCGCGCGGTAGTGCTGGACTTTCTCCGAATATTATTTCATTATCTTTAAAAATTAAATGACATTCCGAGCTCTATTGTTTCTTTGCTCATCTCTGATTACGTCTGAACTGCAACTGCTAACATCATTGCAGGTTAGTTGGACTGCTGGCTGGCTAGTGCTGTCCAAGTTTTACGCTCCAGTGAAGCTGTTGTCCAGAATTGTCGCTTAGTCTATGTGCGTGTAACACTGCATAAAACGTTTCCTTATGATCGTACTTGACTGTGCTGGTCCAGCTTTGCTTCCCCTCCATGTGAAACGAAATCCAATGAGATTCAACCAAACGCGGAAGAATATATAGTGTAATGTTTACATCAGGTTTATTCCTCAGACGTGCAATATGGGTCACGTGTTGGACAGGTGGCATCAGGTTGTATGTAGTGTGCATGCGATCTGATAGAGGTCACTGTCTTAAGGACATTGTTTGAGCTGCAGTCAAAATAATGTCAATGTTATTTTCAGTTCTGTTTGTTTAATTTTCTAGTTGTTTATTAATTACTACTATAATTGTGATTGGTTAAAAGAGTTAATGAAAGTGTGAATGTGAAATATTGTTTTATGTCAAGTTTTTATGCGACACAGTGAAGTAATTGGACCCGTGAGGAATGTTCGAGAATGACGTGTGTGTTAGTCATTTGTATCAGGGAATTTCTTATAAACTATTTCTTCAGTTTATGGTCCTGGGGAAATGAGATTATGACTTCGATAAAGCAGTTTTGTTAAGAGAGAGTTAATTTTATGTCTGTGGATTTTCAGAATTTATTTATGTTAATTTACTGTTCTGATTCAGTGTCAAATGTTGATTGGTTCTGTATGTATGTGCGGAATTGAGCGGGCTTGATGCGCTTTCCGATTAGCTGTGATGTTTCTTTGCCAATCAGAAATTAGCTTATTTGCGAGTTTTTTAGGGAACTAGATTTTCTTTCGTGTAGAGACAAGAGTAGAGTCGGGGCTTTGATCTGATAGTGATCAGACTTACTGATAGGTGCTCCGATGTAAATTGTTAATATCGTGATATTACGGTACCAAAATTTTTGATAAGTGCCGTAAAGTGTGAAAGAGAGTTCGAATTAAACCATAGTGTGAAATTCGGAACATTTGATGACATTTAAACAGCTAAATTCCGCCTTTCGTGTTGCTTACTCACGGAGTTGAACATTTTGTTCCGTGACGTTGATTAAAGCAACATTTCAAGAGCTATTCGAAAATAAACAGTCCGTTTGTTAACCTTCGGTGAAGCATAATTCATAATGACCGCAAACAGGCTACGGTTATGAATGATGTGTGGACTTTTTAGAGTAAGATTTGGTAGTAACTTGTGCACGCAAGCTTACCGTAACAGAGGGAAATTTCGCGGACATAAATATTATCGTTTAACTATTCCTCCAACCGACAAAACAATTTTAATGCGACTTGTGTTTATGATGTGTACTCTGCTGTTTTTTCTATAATCGTGCCTGTAAGAAGAGATTCACCACAAGGTGAGTGGAACTTTGCAAAGCACTGCGAAGCCGCAGGGGGCGGAGGGAAAAGACTTAAACTGGCTTGAAATTTTGTTGTGATGGGAATTCTAGCGACCTTAACAATGTCTTAGTGTCCCAAAATTCCTAAGTTTTGTTCATATAAGGTTCTTCTTTACTAAATAAAATTAACAGCATTAACAGCAATAGCAGCTCTCGGTCGCAAAGAAGGACTCTTTTGACCTAGGTTTCGGCACTGCTACGAGTGCCTTCGTCGGAAATGAAGCTATCAATTTGGCTTATAACATCATTAAAAAATTGTAAGAAAAATGTTTAAGTGTAAGTATTGGCTAGTAGTACAAGAAAAGACACAGTACCTGCATATCACTTATTAAACTAAAAATCAAAGGATAAAGCTTTAGTCATAAAATTTGTATAACAGAATACATTAAAAGTAAGCCACTATGGGCTGCCCACATGCGTCGAGCTATGGTAGCGTCAGACTGAGGTACCCGCCTTAACAATTGCTGGCATCAAGCAGCCGTAAATACAAACAGGATACTTAACGTTCAAAATGTAGACAGACAAATAGTGCGATGAACTATATTTTGTACATGAAGTAAAAGGCAATAATTTTACCTGACGGCAGCAGACACGGTAGTAAATTGTCTACATAAGAGCTTATAAATACAGTTTAAAGACTGAAAACTCCATTTTAGAAATACAAAGGAAGCTGAATAACTCAGCGAGTAGAAAAGAATGGTATAATATGAAATGCAGTTAATAGAAACTTTTAAAAACAAAAAATTATGAATCGACTTAGATAGAAAAAATATTACGGTAACTACACGAGGGAACAGGAAATCAAATATCAAGTAAGGGCTTTATGCCACTGTAGAAGCTTTTATCACGTAATTGTAGCTGCTCATTACGGATGATGCCATAATTACGAGAAATATTTTTAAAAATTTTTAATTCTTCGAGAACATCTAATCTACGGCCTTTCTTCTCAGTGTGCAAAATGTTGATATCGTGAACAGCGTTGGGTTCGTGACCAGTAACCAGAAGGTGGTCGACAAAAGACAAATTCTGGGTGCTAGTGCCATTTTTCCTTAAAGATGTTCTTTGTATCTGAGGGCAAAGGCACATCCTGTTCGTCCTGTGTAGTAAGAAAAGCAAGTCTTATAGACACCAGAGTTTTTCAAAGGGGAACGGGTCGATTTCAAATTGTGAATAATTTTTTTTTAAACTGTTATTGGTTGAAAAGGGGCATTGCAGTTGTATTTATTACGAAGAAGGAGTTGAATAGAAAAGAACTTTTTCTTTTGGTTGGACTCAATGATAGAGTTGCTAAGTGTAGTAACTCCTTTAACAAAAAAGAAAAAAAATAAATGGCTCTGAGCACTATGGGACTTAACTGCTGAGGTCATCAGTCCCCTAGAACTTAGAACTACTTAAACCTAACTAACTTAAGGACATCACACACACACATGCCCGAGGCAGGATTCGAACCTGCGACCGTAGCGGTAGCGCGGTTCCAGACTGTAGCACCTACAACCGTTCGACCACCCCGACGGCACTCTTTTAACAGCTTTCCTTTGAAGTATGTCGTCAACTATGGCAGGTTCGCATTCATTCTTTTGCATTCTTTTCGTTTCCATTCTTCTGTGTAATGTTCCTGTCAGCAATGGATCCATGATCTGTTATCATGATTGTGAATTCTCGTACTTGTTGGTTCTTTCTCTGTTCAGCATTGCGTGATGATGTTTTCCCTGAAATCAGCTGGCATATCTCCACACTCATACATTCTAGACACTAACTGAACGGTCGTTTTGTTGTCATTCCTCACCCCCCGCAAATGATTTTAGAAATTCTGCCTTAAATTAGATTGAATATCAGATCTTGAAGTAGGTCCTGGTGTAGGCTCATTGCCTTGTTTAGGACGTTTCGCTTCAAATGCAGTCTCACCGAATAATTCAGTTAAATGAAGATCTTCTAAAGCACCAGGAAATCTCTATCTTCAGAAATTAACTCATAGATTCACCTAAATATATCTCTTACGTTTTGCGGCACGTTTACGATTAATCTCTCGTATTGCTGACCAAGGTAATTGTTTCTGTTCAGCACGAGCGGTATACTTTTTAAACTTCCCACGGCTTGTGTCCATAACATTACGTCTTCCAAAGCTCTTTTACATTCTAACACTGGATCCCCTGTCCCTTCTGTATCGACTTCTTTTTTCCATCTATCCCGTTGTGAATTAAGTCTTCCCCTCACGAGGCTTTCAGTATACTCTTTCCACCTACCCGCTCCCTCCTATGCATTTAACATTAGAATCCCCATTGCACTCTTAATGTAATCAGCCTTGCTTTTAATTACTCCGAAATTTGTTTTGGTTTTGTATATGCTGAGTCACTTCTTCCGACAATGATATCTTTTTCGATTTCTTCACGTTTTTCATGTAGTAAAGCCACTTCCTATTTATTTCATTTCTAATTGACTGGTATGTTTTATCGCTTTTGTTCTTTCTCCCAACACCAATTTAAGATTAAGATATGTTTTCTCCCAGCGATGTACACGCATAAATCTTATACTTTGTTGTGCAGAAAATTAATAGCAGGTTAATTATAAACCTAGAGATCCGTTTCTCGTAATAATCCCATACGGGTGACCGATTAGTTCCTGATTCGCGAGGGGAGAATTGTTTGTCTTATTTAAATTTTTTATGACAGAGTTCCGAATTGGAGTAGACGAAAATTTGATGTATCCTTGAAATTTCATTCGCTTAAGGTGTTCACCTAAATTCAGTAACATTAAATTTTCCAGCATGTCGAAAATTCCGTAACGTCATGAGAAAATAATTTTTCGTAAATTGTTCGTATATCGTCTTCACAGTACGTTGCCGCAATAAAATGGAAGCATACTACAGTTCTTCCAGAACACGAAGTTCCGTGTTTTTAAAATGAGTAGTTGGCACATGTGAGAGAGTTGAATGGAATGTAAGATTACTCGTGAGTAGCCTGCTTGGCGTGGAAACTCTGCTCCAAGCCTACGCATGCTTCTGCTGAACTGTCAGTCCTAAACTAATTTTGACAGAAAAAAAAATGGTTCAAATAGCTCTGAGCACTATGGGACTTAACATCCGTGGTCATCAGTCCCCTAGAACTTAGAATTACTTAAACCTAACTAACCTAAGGACATCACACACATCCATGCCTGAGGCAGGATTCGAATCTGCGACCGTAGCAGTCGCGCGGTTCCGGACTGAGCGCCTAGAACCGCTAGACCACCGCGGCGGCCTAATTTTGACAGACTTTATGGTTTAAGAGAACCGTGAGGAAGAGTCAACGTGCAAATAAATTTGACTCTGAGCTATGTCTGTAGTTCTCTGAGGCTGAAGGTACCGCGATACTGAGTACCACAATTGGCAGTTCAACTGAGAACAGTCGACTTCTTTAAGAAGTGCACTGTCCCGTCTCACTAATGTAACTACCCATTAAAAGACAGATTAACGACAATCTGCGGCGTGGACCGTGGCGAGACGTGCTGGAAGAGTCAATGAAGTTCTGAAAGTTACCGACGGAATGTGAAGCCATGCCAGCTCAGTACCTTGGCCATTTTCACAGGGTTTATCGGTTGAAGATCCATCGCGCAACCAGCCCCATCGACGTGGTCCAACAGACTCTCGATTGGGTTTAATTTCGAGGAGTTTGGTGGCCAGGGGAGTACGGTAAACTTGGGCGCTCTTCGTAACACACGCGTAAATTGTGTGCAGTATAAGACGTTTCATTCTCCTGTCATCGTGCTGAGGAAAAAACAAACTCCTCGTGGAGGTGGACAATGTCCCCAACGATAGATGCTTACATGCGGTGATACACTGTGCGTTTGAGAATGACGGGAAAATCTAGATAACGCCTCCTCCTTCGGCCTGGAGCCTTCCAACGTCTGTTGCAGGAGCCTGTTTGCTTTCAGACCCTCCGCGTCCGATGGAGCATAAGATGTGACTTATCTGAAAAGGCCACCTGTTCCCACACAGTGGACGTGCAATTCGGGAACTGGCTTCCGAATTCCTGACGTGGTAGCCGATAAACAGTTGTCAGTTTGGGTGCATGCATAAGCGGCCTGCTACTGACAGCCATACACAGCAACGTTCGCTGTTCGATCGTTGAGAAGACACTGTTAGCAGTCCCTTGGTTCATGTGGGCGGTCAGTTGCTCAACAGTTGCAGGTCTGTTCGCCCACACACATCTCCGCAGCCGTAATTCATTCGTGTCCTGCATGGCCCGTCATGCACGGCCGTTACCTCGGCGCCGGCTTTGTACAGTGCCATTTTGCAATGCACGGTACGCATTAACCACGGCTGCACGCTAACAGTTTAAAGACTTAGCTGTTTCGGAAATACTTCCACTATTGGCCACAAAGCCCAGAATCATGTACCTTTCGGTGTCAGATCGATCGCTCCGTTTCCGCCTTACAACGACTGCACTGTTTTCCGCGTCCCCCTGCCGTCCGACACTCTTTATATACACGCTCCTGCTAGTGTTTCCATCTGCCGTTTGTAAGTGGTTATCGGACACAGCAGGTGATCACACTAATATGGCTGGACCGTGTATAATTACAAAAGTCAGAGAGAAATATGAGAATGAGAAACATAAACGTGAGGAAATTTTGACTAACATTAGATATACCTTGATTTATAAGCCAAAGAAAGAAATATTAAGACTTTCAAGAAAAGAAAGTCTAATACTCGTATCAAGACACTTCCCTTAGGCATGAAATCTATAGTAAGATTATGTACAAATAAGCTAAACGCAAATGGTTGCAGGAAAACTGTCGTATGTTCGTAGAGTGACGATCTTGGGATAGACAGATTCAGTATATAAGTTTGGTGAAATTAAACGTAAAGTCACTGACATTAAGAGTGCTAAACGAGTTTTAGACTACAGAGCGAACAGACAAAAGTGGATATACGACTACAGAGCGAACAGACAAAAGTGGATATACAAGGGGAATGAATGGTTGCTGATATGAGACAAGAAGAAATCACTATGGATTCTGAAAACAGAACTAGATTTGATACTGCTTCAGAAGACTTGGACTCTAGCTTTAGTAAAAAATAAGGTTCCTTCGTAATTTCTAAAATCATTGTGCTAAGAGCCAATCAACAGTTCAAGTTGATGTTCAGAATCTGAGATTGGAGGCACACCCGGCAGCGTAGAAGTTTCGGAAATAACATCCACACAATCCCTAAAGTATTAAGTGCAGATAAATTTGAGAACTGTGGCACAATCGCCAACAAAATTACTGATAAAAACAATAGGCAGAAGCATGAAAATATAAATTTTGAATTTGTTACAACACGACCTGTCTGCCTTTACAAACGGTAAATACAATTCTGACGTCTTGCTTGAAAACAAAAGAAAAACTTCAGCAAAATCAGCAACCTTTTAAACAATTTGTCGATCTCAAAAATACGTTTGTAAGATATTTCAAATCCTAAAATGTTGTTTTGCAGCATAGGGAATTACACGATAGTATGTAATATGTATAAGACCCAAGAACGAAAATATGGCTATGTGAGCTCAAGGGAGGTGTTCTAACATTATAACACAAGGAAAATGTCAGAGAAATAAAGGAAAGTCTCACGAATGGAAGTAGAGATCAGGGTGAAAGGAT
This sequence comes from Schistocerca americana, assembly GCF_021461395.2. Classification (NCBI taxonomy): domain Eukaryota; kingdom Metazoa; phylum Arthropoda; class Insecta; order Orthoptera; family Acrididae; genus Schistocerca; species Schistocerca americana. Next base: position 191,385,150 of record NC_060124.1, on the reverse strand, counting down.
ATAAGATTCTCTTTATAGTCTCTGTGAAAGTGAGTAACAATTACAGGGCGTATTACATGGAATGCATAAACCACTGGGCACGGCATGCTGACAGAGATAAGCAATGTGTATTCACTAGCAGCAGCAGAAGTACTATCATTACTATCATAGATGGTACTAACTAGCAGGAGAGCGCTATTCATCAAAAGAGGTCTGCTAATATCAAGCAGTGGTCTTCACTACACAACGATGATCCTGGTGCCGTACAATGTCTAGATGTGAATCATAGGCAATGAGAAACCTAAATGCTTTTGGCATGTGACGAAATAGAAAACTGCTTAGAATTTAGTGGACTGGTAGTATAAGAAATGAGGATGCTTATCTCAAAGCCACAGAATACAGTAATAGGTAGATCACTAAGTAGAAGAACACCGAGCTAGGTGGCTCAGTGGTTAGCACACTGGACTTGCATTCGGGAGGACGACGGTTCAATCCCGTCTCCGGCCATCCTGATTTAGGTTTTCCGTGATTTCCCTAAATCGTTTCAGGCAAATGCCGGGATGGTTCCTTTGAAAGGGCACGGCCGATATCCTCCCCAATCCTTCCCTAACCCGAGCTTGCGCTCCGTCTCTAATGACCTCGTTGTCGACGGGACGTTAAACACTTACCGCCACCACCACCACGAAGTAGAAGAAGGCACAACGTGACAGAATTTGTACTAAGGTTTCAGAGAATAGCTGCTATAGTGTCTAATGGAGACGTTGAAGCCATAACACCGTAGAGGATGACAGAGCCTACAGCTAATCCAGCCAAAAATAGAGGACGCTGGTTGTAAGCCCTGTTCTCACATGACAAGATTAGTTCATGTTTGGAAGTTGTTGCTGGCTGCAGCAAATCAGTCACAAAACTGATGAACGAATTTAAAATAACACTCGGTCATTTGTTTGGTGAAATTATTTGTCTGAAGTGGGAAGTAAATCAGATTAAAGAAGTTTTTGTGCACCTCATTTGGTGTACATGTTTCCGAGCATCATATTTCTCTAATTTACTTCGTTTCTTACTTTCGGGCAAATTATTTCAGAAAGAAGTTGACTGTTTTCTAAAAATTTATTAGTTTTCAAGTTTTGTTCGGAGAGTATGATCTCATTTGCTGTCCTAGGTTTTCTGTTCTCGAAGTGTTATGAATTTAGTATTTGTCTCGAAGGGAACCATTTTGAGAGTTAAATATAACATCTCTATAATTTTTGTGCTGAAAAAATAAACTTTTTTACTTCTCATTTTTCTTCCCAGTGTCTGGTGTTCTTTAAATGGACTAAATTTAGCACTTCATTGGAAGGAAACCACTTTAAAAATCAAATATTAAACCATGCAAATAGCTACACCTTTAAGAGCTGAACATTTTCACACCTCGTTTACTTTCCTATCGTCTCCTGTTCTCAAAATGTACTAAATTTAGTACTTGATTCGAATGAAGTCTTTTTATCTGTTAAATATACACTACCGTAACTTTTTCTGCGCTAAGTACTTAGAAAGTGAAGAGATGACTCTTTTGAGAGTTTACTTACATAACTAGCCATAGTTTTTCGTGATACATTCGTTTTCCCTCAAATAAATGATTAGTTTTTCTGAAATACCAGGATTTCATTCAAGCAATGAAGTATTTTTGTACAAAATTAGAATTCACGTTCGTCAGTTTAATGCCACATTTGTCCATTTCTCACTCTCCTTTCGGCTATGAAAATTCGGAAGCGACCGACTGCATAATCTTCAGGGAGTCTTGCTTTAGCTATACTCATACGTCACACGAAAAATACAGAATGTAAGAATGGTATGACGCCAAAATAGCTTTGAGTTTTCCAGCCAATCTCGCTGTTGTGCTAACTCGACATCCCAGCGATGTTAAGTGAGATCACGATCCTAGTAATGGTTTGCAGCATTTGGTTGACCCTACGCTGCTATCAAATCTATCTTCAGTCTTGGAATTTATTCGACATCTGTAACATCACACTACAGGAACATTTAACTGAAAGTTAACATCTCACTTGTTGTGGCGAACGGGTAAGTCATCAATGAGTTGGCTACATGTAATGCCATCCAAATACATTTGCGCTGGTATCGTTGTTCCCACGACTTCAGTACCTTTGTACAGAATGCACTCAGCAGATGCACCTAATCGTACCGATGTTATCCATACCCATAGACAAGAACTTTAAGCATCTCGTTCTAAAGTGCCACTCACCTCTCATATTCATGTGTTGCCAGTTACATTCACACAATGAAGCAATGTTTCACCCAGAAACAGTTTTTTGGCTTTCTTTCACCTGTCTGCGGGTAAAACACGCCCTGAACTGGAGGAGTGGATGAATGTGCAGTAGTTCTGTATTTATAAATGCAGAAAAATCGAAATAACAACTTTAGATTTCGATGTAGGAAAATTTACCATGTCATAAAATAACTAAGTAAGAATTCTTTAGCAGTATGTATGTTTCAGATAACGTCTGTACTTGCAGGTACACTTTTTAAGCACATTCTGAACGTGATACAATTGCGGTGTGTCACGTTGTCGTTTCACTTATAGTACTTATTTCTTTACAAGAAACAAATGGGATTGCCTATTGAAAAGACTGACATTCAGAATGGAACTCTGTGCCATGCAATTAGAATATTGGATTTAGTTGTCATGGACAAAGTACTTCGCCTTTCTTTCTTCTTTCAACAGAATATTCATTGTCCGTCCGCATCACAAGAACAGGAGTTTCTTAGCAAACCAGGAGCAGCAGAGTCACAGTGTTCATCAAAGGCCATTAGTATTAACCTTCAGATTAATGATCAGCCACGCCCTTAAAATAACACCTTATTAAAGAGAGAGGCGAGATGTTATATCCAAAAAACAGAAGGACTCGTCAAAGTCCCTGACTTTCTCTGAATTGAACCAATTGAGAAGATGATCGGAAGGCGAGAATTTCTCAACAGCAAAACAACACTGCTCGAGCACTTAATCCAGTCGAATGCTTTTCAAAGAATCTGTAGCTTTCTATTAGCTTCATTAATTTTAAATGTCGAAGAGTTCTGAGAGTTTATAACAACTCTACCATTTCTTCGTTCTGTCGGAGTGTCAGGGTTTCGAAGCAATTTAGTCTCCTGCGAGCGAATATTCTACAGTTTTTCTGCTCTTAAGATGACGAGAAGCTTTCTTCATGCTATCTGAATTTGTGTCTCCTATGGCTTCACATCAGGATAACATTTGTCAGTTCTCAGTATTGGATATTCGTCCTAATAAAGAGGCACAAAATACATAACTTAAGAACAAATAAATAAAGCCAGCGAATGAAGAGTATAAATTACAGTTTATACATACCTCGGGAAATCGTCTAGTCAGGGACACATTGGGCGCTTAGGTCATAGATTCTAGTAAGAAAAGGACTGCTAGTCTACTTCCGGCAAGTGAAAGGCTGGAATTATTCCTAAACAATGACTCAAGCAGTGGACTGAAGTTCGAATGTGAAGTAGAAACTAATTTTGCGCTGTACTCACTGATAAGTTATTCAGTGTCATAGTAATGACATGGTAGTAATAGTTCTACGTTATTCTAGAAGCATTTTCTACGGTAGTTATTTAGGAAGCACTATTATACCTCACATTAAGTGATGCGTGCAATCTGATACAACGTGCCACAGTCTGAGAAACTAGATGTTGTGTCAAAACAAATAGTAATGATAAAATACAAATGCATGCAGGTATAACTTCCAGATGCCATACTAAATAAGGGTATAAACTAGACTTCATCACACCATGTCAGTAATCGACAATTCCACTTTGATGTACTGGCGTTGCTTGGAAGTGATGTGAACGGAAACCTTGTAATATATTCCAGATTAGCACAATTCGCTGACTGCTAAGTACTTATAACAAATCTGTCTGAAATTTCATAGAAGAGATGAAAAGCCATTGGGCGCTTAATAACTGTTCGCTTTCCAACAAAATGAAGGGAAGTGGCGAATTTGTAAAGAATGAACCATCACACTGGTGCCTAAAACCTGACAAACTCAGGTAAACCTCGGACATAGTCTAGAGCTGAAAGAGGAGCGTTTGGCACCCATCACTGATCACAGCGCCAGCATCTGACCTGACAAAGAGACGAGGGCATTCCTTAATGTAGAGATCAAGTAATTCTAGAAGCCAACAGAACGGCAAAACAACAATTTTGAACTGGAGTTACTATTAAATCAAAATGATCCAGATTGTTATAGTGGGGTTGAAGTGGAACACATGGATACTTGATGGAGTCCAGTTGATGTACTGAAAAGTAAAAATTTATATGAAGTAGAGAAACCATTTTATTTTTTGTACGAAAGGGAAACATATATGTAAGTAGCCGAGTGGTGACTGTATGAATGAACAGTTTTGAGTCTCTGTAGTTGCTTGCTTGTTAAACTAGAAATATCTCTAGTGAAATCTTAACGTCTTCACATGTCTTTAACATCAACGTGGAATTGTCACATGACCTCGGTTCACACCCGTTTGTTAACGCTTTAACCAAAGACAAACACTTCACTATTAAAAGCGTCTGCCCCGCATGTTCCCAAAGCATTGTTTCTTAGTAAGTAATCGCGATCTGAAGCTGTACTTCATAGTTAGCGGATGATTATACGTAGGCTTCATTATACCTTCATTTGCCAAGGATGAATGAATACTAAGTACGAAAATAACTCCAGAAAATAAAAGCAGAAAATGTCGCTCCAGATATATTTGTAAGATTGCTCTGACACAGAAACTTTGAGTGACACTACGTTCAGTCTCCTTTATTGCTCTCACGCTGGACTTTCATGTAACAGATGATTCTGCATATGTGAAATAAATTTTGTGACACACTTGTTTATTGCACTAAGGTTGTGGAAACTTCAATTCGGTGCAAGTGTATGTACAGGAGAATTAAATATATTATTTCATGCTACCTGCCTTTATCGTAAAGTCATTTCGCTCCTTATATATTTCCTGTCGTATTTATTCAGTGACGCAAAGGATACTTGTCGGTAAATTAATGATTTTTATTTACCATGATGGAGTATTTTTGAGAATGACTAGCCACAGCCAACTTCTAATCTAGGGAGCCAGAGGCTAAGCCATCACAATACATATTTGTAATACGTCTAGCTTCTAAACCTACAGTTTGTTGTAAAAAATGATTCCTATCCTCGTGAAAGAAACATCTTAGCACACACAGTGCCAGGAATGGCTCCAGGGATTTCGCCAACCTGTGCGAAAATTGCAGTCGCTGAGGCAACATTTTTACAATGCCATGCGATTCATGCATAACCTCGTATTTTCACATAAAAACTTACTCGTACATTTTGACTGGAATTCGTCATTAAGAACAAAGCCATTCATGGGGCACCAGTCAGTGAAACAGAAACGAAACGTTTAAAAAGTATTACATTTTGAGCATCATATGACAGCCGCGTCGATTAGAGGGGAACAGAGTTCTTGCAGCACCCCCAAAGCTCATTGTCTGCCCTTCGTACCGAGTGCCTGCTCCGCTGCAAACGACGCGCGGGAGAGACAGTTTTCGTGAAAACACGTATTTACATCAAAGGTTTTTCCTCTCATGCAGTACTTATTCGTAGTACACCACAAAAACAAAGAAACAAATGCACCTGTTCATTGCGCACTCAACGACCGTTCGCTGCAGCGTTAAACAGTGGTAGATACCTACGTGGCAGAAGCTGCAAAGAGCACGAAACGTTTGAACATACCTGCTTCCTTTTGCATAAACCTCTACAGTTTTCCTTGGTAGCTGAGCTGGCTCCAAAACTGGTTGAAAGATGTTAGTTCTATTAATAGTCTATTGTAATAGTATTGTCGACACCAACGGTAGATTCAAAACACTTTAACTACACTCTTGGGAAAATATTTATCGATATGACCAGCTTTCGGTCTTACATACAGTTCGAATTAAGTGAAGCAGATTGTTACCCATCACACGCGTTCGTAGATTGTTAAATTCTCCTTGAGGAATAATCACACAACACAGTCTAGTGGATAAAAGGGACTGACATGTGACAAAAATTTACCATATCAGTTCACCATATCACTGTCCTCATACACATTTAAGGAGCTTGAAAGAAGATAGAGCACAAAGATAATCAGTAAGTCTTTCAATACCGCCCTGCTAACCAGTCATTGATTATAAGAATTAATGGTCGCTGTGTTCCTGTGATACGTTCTCACTCTCATTAATTGGTGATTATTGCCACAGAAGTCACTCTTTAGGCCCACAAGTCAAGAAAACGAACTGTACGCAATATGTGCGACTATTTCAGATTGTTAGTTATCGGACTATGGCACAAGATATACAGGTGTTGCTCATTTCACTGTCAGCACAGAGACTGTGCGACCTCAGATGTGCCAGGTATACATACAGTTTCGCCTACGAACAATATGTCTTACACTACGCAGAATTGACGGCAGCAATCTTAAGTAAAACAAATACTAAACTTTCCAAATAGTGAGTTAATTAACAAATGGTACATATCAACTGGCACATAAAAAATACACCAACAAAATTATAAGGAAAAGTTCAGAATGTAACTGATCTAACTGATATCAGCAAGGGTCTACAGCTTTAATGTTAATTAATTCTGAAGACAATTAGTTTCAGAGAACTTCAGATACCCTACAGAAAAGTTATAGACACATGTTTTCAAATGATAGGCGTTAATATTCCGAAATATTGTTGCCTACTGCTCACTAAACATTTATGGATGTACCATATTAACCTTTTCAAATGCTAATATTTCTTTAGTAACTAAATTTCTGAGTTAACTAATTAGACCACTGCAAGCAGTATGTAATGAGCAACGAAATTTAATGAGAATAAGCTTATTTATGAAACTGAAGTTACTATGCGCTCACTGGGTGCTAGGTGCACTATTGTATTGTCATTACTATAGTTTAGAAAAAATGTATAAAATCTTGGGAGGCCGAAAAAAGTAGCAGATGAGGCTCGGTACTTAAGTTGCTCTGTCTCATCACCCCTATCCCCATTGTACTGACCTGAGAGTTACAGAAAATAGTTAATCTGCAACTCCAATGGTCCATTAACCAACAGTTAAAGATAATCAAATAACATTCAAAATGTGTTACTAAAAACTTTTTTTATAAATTACACCCAAACAGAAAATCCCTAAAAACCCTGGCTGGCCACACAGTAATAATATAAAGAAATACATAAAGCATAAATGTTTTAGAGAGCCTTTACACACACCTTACAGTACAAGATGTAGTGTTGAATTCACTGACGCATATACAAATTAATGAATCATCTTCAAAACTGACATTCAAGTTCTTTCCATTGTCTTACTAAAATTGTAGAAATAAAACATTACATCCACAATGAACAAATCACAGTTCTTCTTATCACTGGTGTCTCTCTCACTTAAACTTCTTATAGCTACCATTTCCACTGCAACAATAATACGTTCAGCTGGCTGTACCAGAGGCAACCACAGCTTAAAAGATACAACTGGTAGTACCAGCGTCTATCCTACTCTCATCAGGTAGGTCGTCCATGTCAACATACACGAAAAACAGAACAAACAAAAGCCTGCATTAGTACACCAACATTGATTACACTTACAACTGTAAGAAAAAACTCAAGCAATTTCTTTACATTGTACAAGATAATGAATGTCCATTCAGCACATAACCACAGATTACTGTAACACAAAGTACATCTGTGTCAGTTAGTTCCAAAATTTTCACTTTTGTTATAAAAATAAGGAACTGTTCTACTTAAAAAAAATTTTCTTGTTCACGTTTTCAGAAATTTAATTTTTACTGCTCAAAATTGTCGCATATTTACATGGAATCACTCAGAAAATGGAAATTGTTTCCTGCTTCTCTGTACTATTTGTTAATCATTCATCTCAGTCAATTAAATGTAAAAGTCATATTTCCTGAGTGAAGTTTGTGTATATCTAGTAAGCAATTCTCAAAATTACTGTGAAATACGTTTAGTGTATTCATATACTTAGTCATTTTTTTACTTTTACTGTCCCTTCCTTAGCAAAAATCTATCATTTTCTTAGGAAAAATTATTGTTGTCTCTACTCATATTCATTAACAACAAAGAGAAAAACTACTTTCAGTAAGAAATTTATATTGATAATAAAGTACTATTACTACATCCCTACAAACTTCAGGAAATTACTACAATGTTAGTGTTACACATGCTACCCAGTTTACATGTTCCTTGGTACACCTAGATGTTATAATGTAGAAAACTCTGCTTCTGTTTACGGTTCATTTTTAAATTTTATACATTCATGTCAGATCAGATCTTATACTTCAATTTCGTTAACTAGCTGTACACCATCATATTGCTCATCATTGTGGCCTAAAATACATAGCAAACACTCTCCCTCGTTACTTTATAAACAGTATCATAGGCCACTGTACTTTAAAAAATTTTCTTTTTCTATTCGCTAAATCTTAAGGCATCTACATTATGATAATTTGACACAGATTAAGATTCATAGATGTTTACTCTGAGGATAAACATTTCACTTTATAATATAAATACACTGTAGATATTATTCCCTCGTTTCACTACTGTTGCTGTACCAGTTCCTTACATAATACTCTAGTATATGCTTACCGATTACTCCAGATCCTACTCCACTACCAATGTCCCATACAGCAAAATGTTGTCACTCATCTTTCCACAAACTTTCGTAATTGTATCAAAGTGTAATGAATCTTCTATCCACTGTTTATTAAAATTTGTCACAAAAAACTCTATCTCCATTCTTGAGCAAATGGGGTTCTTCAAGGCGCCGAACAGCAAAACAAGAAAAAAGAAACCCCATGACAATCATCCCAAGGAGGCAAACTTCCAAAAAGAGCATGGCAGAGAATTCATGAAATGAGAGATTTTTCAACTTTAGTACAAAACAGCCTACTGTTGAGGAGAAAAGCCACCAACATTTTAGGAACAGAACCCCGACGTTTGGGGACCAGAACCCCAGATTTCTTGGGAGCAGAACCCCTTCTATTGAAGCTGTGTAACACCAAAATACATGCAAAAAAACAGAAGCCCACGAACAGAATAGTGGTAGAGTTGACTGCCCCAGAAGCGATGAATGGAAACAGTTAGGGTGAGGCACCAATCGCCAGCTGGTGTGCCTGCCAAAGATCAGGAGACGCCACACCTAAGATCTCAATTCACGTTTCAGCATGTTTTCTGGTCTAATTGCCTAATTCAAATTTCCTAATTCCAAAAACTGTTCTCTCTTTTCCGAATGTACTCACACAGACCATACTGTCAGGAAATATGGTCTCAAATTAATTATATTCTCTGAGCCAAAGACTGTCTGATTTCCTGTAAGATGTATCATATGAATTATCATGGGCAACTCTTTCTACTTTAAATGGTTCATGATACACATGCCAAAACTACTTGAAATCGTCATTTACCCTGATAGATATCTCTTTCGTCTTAATCGGAACCATGTCTTGAATCTAGTCTGTGTAATATTATTTTCATACTTTCTCTTTCTCCCGAATGGTTTTTTGTTCATCATCTCTTTTGCCAACCCAACCTTTGCATCCTGGGCAAGTTCAGTAATTGTGGGAAATTCCAGTTCCTCTTTGGTAATGTTTGTGGGTCTTTCACTTGGCCAAAAATCACTTAGCATAGTTTGTTGTTTATCCTTAGACCAATATTCTTTAAAAATAACTGCCTAAATTCTTCCCCTGCTCTATAAGGTTCAGCCACTTATGCTGCCCAGCTAAATGGGTCTCCTTTTAGAAATCCCCCTATAAAAGTAATTTTTTCTTGATAATTCCATACATCTAGCAAGCTTTTAAATTCTGTAATGAAACAGAGAGGATGCACTGTGCCATATGACTCAAAATCATTCAATTTGTTACAACTCACAAACGAATTTACACCAGCCACCCAACACCCACTATATGAAATGCTCCTTAGCTCATTGATTTTCTCGCTCATCTTCAAAAAATTAGAATCCACTTCCTCATTATCCTTCTGCAATTTGTTATCAATTATGGCCACAAACTTATCCTCTACTTCTGAACCTGCTATTTCTATCTTATCCCGTGAAGTAGAAATATTTGGTTAAGTTGGCTTTCAAGATCTTCTCTGTCTTCAGGGCAAAATTTCTTGTAATTCATTAAGTTACTACTCCTATCACACTTCTGGTCAACAACTTACACCCTCTTTTAACGTAGCTTGATTCTCTTTGCGTTAATAGTACAATCTTTATTTACGAATTTACTACTTTCATCTGTATCTTAAAATACCTTTCCAAGTTTTCCAAGCATTAACTTTTTTGTTTAAACAATAAGGTTATTATTAATTGCAGCAGTTTCTTTCTTTACAACCCCAACGTCTTCTTTGCGACACATATCCCCTTTGATTTCATCTTTTAGTCCATTACTGCTTTTGTCTGTTTTAATACCCATGTCTGATTTTACACCATCGATGTCCTTTCTAATGTCATCAACTGTTTACGTAGTTTTAACTTCCAACCGTCACTTATTATTCATTACACTCCTAGCATTTGCTCTACATATTTTTCTAACTGTAAGTTTATTTCCAACACCCCCATACCTGTACGTCCTTCTTCCTGTCTAACTGTTTTGTCATCATCATATTCGGCAGGTGAACGCTTCAACATCTCATCTAATGCAAAACGTAATTCATTTCACAGCGCAAAGTTAAATCTAGTCCAGATCGAAACCCAAGATCATCTATGGGTTCACTTTTCACAAATTTTTTTATCATACACAAAATTAATTCATCTTCGGTGTCTTGATCAAAACTATCGTCACAAAGTTCTTTTTTTCATTTCCAGCAACTGTCCCACGTCATCAAATGTTTCATCTTTCCTCCTTTTCCATCTTTCTGAAAATGATAAACTAAGACAAATGCTCTTTATTCTGTTTCTGCTAACGCCTCTTCCTCTGCTGCTAACTGGTGCTGCTGCAAGTCACATGAAGTGCTCCACACGCGATGAAGCTGCACTTAGTGCCAGCTGGTGCTTTGCATAACTGTCACTTCGTCTGTTGACATCTCGTGTTGATCTGCTAAACGCCGTCGAGACGATATTATTCAGTCGGTCGCTGCATTACAGAATATGCCTCTCGCTACGACCGGTTGGCGTTTTGCGATGTATGACGTTGACCAATAACCCGCACTCTGAGTGGCTATTACATCTGGGCACTTTAATGGCGTCTACTGTTTGCAGTTTGTGTTGTACCCCGACATAACAGTTACAAAATCAGTGTTTATGTAAATTTTACACTGTCAATAATTAACTACACGTTATTTGAAACACTGTAGAGTTTCTGTCCTTTACTTTGTCATGTGGTATAATAAGGCATTGTTAATAGGTTATCACTGTAAGTCTCGTAATCCTCAGGTTATTAGTGTTCGTTAACACAGTGCTTACTTCGCAAAGTGCGCCGAAACAACGGGGCATCATTTCGAGTATACCTGCCTCCTTCTCCATAAACCCCTTCTGTTCTTCAAGGTAGCTGCACTGGCTCCAAAACGGATTGAAAGATATTAGTTCTACTAACAGTTTAAAGTAATAGTGTGGTCGACACAAGCGGTAGATTCAAAACACTTTAATTACACTCTTTGTGTAAATTATTTATTTATATGGCCACCTTCGGATCTCACATACAGTCCGGATTAAGAGAAGGAGATTGTTACCTACCACACTAGTTCATAGATTGTTAAATCGTCCTTGTAGAATAACCACACAACAAAGTCTAATGACTCAAAATTACTCACATGTGACAAAAATTTACCGTATCAGTTTACCGTATCACTGTCTTCATACACCTCTAAGGAGATGGAAACAAGACAGAGCACAAAAATTATCAGTAAGTCCGTCAATTCTGCCCTGCTAACCAGTCATTGGTCATAATAACCAACAGACAATGTGTTCCTGTGATACGTTCTCACTCACAATTAGTTATTACTGTCACAAAAGCAATTTTTTAAGCCCAAAAGAGAAGAAAACGAACTGTACGCTATATGTGCGAATATTTCATATTGTTTGTTATCGGACTATGGCACATTGCTCTAGAAAAGAGATACAGATGTTTCTCACTTCAGTCTCAGCACAGACTGTGTGATCACAGATGTGCTAGGTGTACTTACAGATTCGCCTACGAAGAATATGTTGTTACACTGCTCAGAATTGACGGCAGCCACCTTAAATAAAATATTTTATGGCCCTCATATTGAACTTTCCGATTAGTGAGTTAATTAACAAGTGCTACACATCAAGTGGAACATAAGAAATGTAACAAAACTATAATCACAAAGTTCAGAATCAAACAGTAATTTGGAAATAATTCGTAATTGATACAAGCAATGGTGAAAACTTTAGTGTTACTTAATTCTGAAGATAATTGTTTAGACAATTTCAGATATCTTACGGAAAAGTTATAGACACGTGCTTTCAAAAGAGAAGCGTTAATATGCCTAAATATTGTTTCCTACAACTCACTAAATATGTAATGTCGTACTATATTAACCTTTTCACTTAAAAATTGTCACAATTAAGAAAGGACTACTGCATGTGGTGCAAAATATTCAGATTGTTTTAGCAATTTTGAACACAGCCAAAATGGCTGGTGCTTTATTTTAATGTTCGGTAAAATGCTAGGTAGTGATTGGCTTTTTCCTTTCAGTGATGGGTAAGGTGCTACACTCTGACTGAAGGGAAGGGGAGTGGAGCGATGGGGGAAGGGCAAGGAGTGGCATAATGATGTTATAGAAAGGGGATGTAGCATATCGTGTGATATGACGATATCATTGATAAGGAGGGTGGAGCTTCTGACGTTATGGGTAACAGAACTATGGAATTTTTACCCAACTTTTACTTTTAAACGTCATTAAAGTGAAAACTGAGACGGAGAGGCCGTAGACATCCAAACATAGCTGGAAATTCACCCACTTCCTTGGTAACTTTAACCGCCGATAAGAAATTCATTATACACTAAGTTAGTGGTTCCCAACTTTAGATAAGTACCCCAAGAGAGATAAACTGGAATTTTCTGAGGAGAGAAACTAAACCATTCGATTCAGTCTCAGTCACGAAACTAAATTGTTTTCAAAAGATCATTACTATTACCACAATTTTGTAAGATTCTAATACTGTTTGTATGAGTTATCAATAATTTATTTTTCTAAATTAGCAGCGTTAATGCAGTGGAGCTTACAGGTTCCTCACACCCACTACACTCATATGTTGTCCTTTGTCCCATACACCACTGATGATAAAAGTGAGACATTTATGTAACAAATGCCAAATATCTCAAGAAAATGACTTCTCGAAGTTGTAGACAGTAACTGCAGTAGTCTATAAATTACTTCATTACTCACATCGAAACAAATGGTGTATTAATTGACACCACGACACAGCGTTATTTGAATAAGGGCTACTATAGCGCTGTAAACAGGACTATTAATGGCTGTGGTCAGACACGAAGCTTTATCAGCCTGTAGTATTCTGATTACTGCCAGTTGAGAAACAAGGAGTGCATCAAATTAAGTGAGTTTTGAATAATAAGTATAGTGTACACATTAAAACTTGGCTGAATGTAAAAGGGATTCCAGTGCCTGCAGGTCAAGCAAGTCCCACAATGTAAAGGAGTAATGTAGGGGAAATCTGCTTTGTAATAACTGCCTTCCCTCACTGTGGAAAATCAGCTTTCTTATCTGAAAAGGAGTTCTGAGTATTACTTACGATGAACCGCGAATTTCTTTGTTATTCGTTCGAACACCACACATACACACACATACACACACTACCAAATATCATTCATTTTTCAGCATTTAAGAAATAAGTATTCCAAGAAAATTCTTCCATTCTGCAGTTTAGTTAGGTGCCAAATTTGGTGATAATGTGGGCAAGAGGAGAGGGCAACAGAGAGCAGGGGTGAAGGGGAAGAGGGGATAGTAGCCAATGTCTAATTATACTCGGTGATAATGGTCTAAGAAAGGTTGGGAGCCACTGCACTAAGCTGCATGCAGATTTTCTTTTGAGGGCAGCTGGAGAAAGATTTTCTTGTACTAAAATACTCCAGATTCAGCAGTATGTATGACGCGCCCTTTTCTTTGCCATTTGCTTAGTGAAGTGTTACAGAAACATTATCGTAGATAATAGTAGTAATATAATCACCTGATTCGTAATATTAACTACTGGTACATGGTGACTTCTGATTTATGGTATATGTGTGTATGATGTAGCAATTGTATTGTGATTAGTGGAGGAGACAACCAAATTATTAAATGTAAAAAGTGGAAACATTCTATCACTCTACTGCCAGTTGAACTATTAGCTCTGATTTGACTTAGTTTTGGTAGTTTTCGTGAAAAGTAGGCATCTGAAGAGCGTTTGATTAAATAGGACAAGAAACAATACAAGTGAGTGGAGAATTTTTATAAAGAGTAATATCAGCATTCTCTTCCTTAGAAATGACACCCTGGATCTTCTCATTCCCTAGTCGGTTTCTACAACAGTGCTGTTGATAATATACCGATACAATGAAATTTTTCCTAAAAGTAATCAGAATATATTGGCCATATTATTTTCAAAGATATATCGGTATCTAAATTGCAAAGCTGATCTTTCTATTTTACATTATATTTTTTGCGCAATTTTCGGGAAGTATTTGAAACTGTTCTTTTGAAATTGCAGTGGAACATAACTTTACTTTCACTGTGTGAAGGACTCTTAATACTGTTCGAGCTTTCTTCACATCCAGTCTTTCTCTTTCACCCTCTGACGCAAATATAGGTGGCACAAAGAAAAATTCCGATTGCACCGGGGTGTGGCGATGTGAATGCAATAACAATATTCCCGATGTGAAGATGTAGCACACCAGATGAGTTAAATCTTTTTTAACGCAACGGGTGTACCATTTCTTCATATCATCATTCCTGAAAAACAATTGCTGAAGATAATGAAGAAAAATGTAAAGGAAAAGATAGCACTTTGCGGTGGCCACAGATGTCTGAGGGGAAATACTGATGACATCAGCTCTCCGTGCTACCAACAGAAACTGAAATTTTTAACTTCACCTAGTAATTTTGACACTAAAACTGCGTGAACTGTTCGGACAGATCCGAGATGTGACTAAATTTAGTGACGAACCTATCGGACACGTTTTATTGTGCCACTTATGCACAGTTACCATAGTTAGGAAAGTGGGTTTTGCCAAGCGTGAACTTGCATCGTTTTTCCTTCAATTCTTGCTCTAAGGGAGATAGACAGGCTACTAGATTGTTGGTGTACACATCATCTTATAACAAATCAATACTAAAATATAAAGCTCTAAAACCGGCAGTATATTTGAATTGTTCAGCCGATATTTTTATATGCCGGTACGTCGATATTTCTAAAGTCGATATATTGGTATATTCAATCACATATCGAAGAGCGATTGAGACTTGTCTTTAAATATCGATATATCGGACTCCCCGAGTGTTTAAAAATATGAACAGTCCTATTCTACACATTTTCATAAAAACGTGTGATCCTTGCTATTTTAGTGGAGGTGAGGAATGTTCTCTGTAAAACTAGAGCGCCATAATATTATTGCTGTGTTATATCCATCTACATCTACACCTACATACATACTCCGCAATCCTCCATACGGTGCATGGCGGAGGGTACCTCGTACCACAACTAGCATCTTCCCTCCCTGTTCCACTCCCAAACAGAACGAGGGAAAAATGACTGCCTATATGCCTCTGTACGAGCCCTAATCTCTCTTATCTTATCTTTGTGGTCTTTCCGCGAAATGTATGTTGGCGGCAGTAAAATTGTGCTGCAGTTAGCCTCTAATGCTGGCTCTCTAAATTTCCTCAGTAGTGATTCACGAAAAGAACGCCTCCTTTCCTCTAGAGACACCCACCCGAGACTCCCTGAAGCATTTCCGTAACACTCGCCTGATGATCAAACCTACCAGTAACAAATCTAGCAGCCCACCTCTGAACTGCTTCAATGTCCTCCCTCAATCTGACCTGATAGGGATCCCAAACGCTCGATCAGTACTCAAGAATAGGTCGTATTAGTGTTTTATAAGCGGACTCCTTTACAGATGAACCACATCTTCCCAAAATTCTACCAATGAACCGAAAACGACTATCCGCCTTCCCACAACTGCCATTACATGCTTGTCCCACTTCATATTGCTCTGCAATGTTACGCCCAAATATTTAATCGACGTGACTGTGTCAAGCGCTATACTACTAATGGAGTATTCAAACATTACGGGATTCTTTTACCTATTCTTCAGCATTAATTTACATTTATCTATATTTAGAGTTAGCTGCCATTCTGTACACCAATCACGAATCCTGTCCAAGTCATCTTGTATCCTCCTACAATCAATCAACGACGACACCTTCCCGTACACCACAGCATCATCAGCAAACAGACGCACATTGCTATCCACCCTATCCAAAAGATCGTTTATGTAGATAGAAAACAACAGCGGACCTACCACACTTCCCTGGGGCACTCCAGATGATACCCTCACCTCCGATGAACTCTCACCATCCATAATGTACGTTTAGTTACTGAGCACTGTTCTTTTTACACAGGTGTTCAGTTTATCTGAAGACACTGAAGTATCTCGAAAACAACACACTGGATCCAACAAATGTGTGACTAAATTAGTCCATCTCGGAGGGGGGCATCCAATGATTTCAAACTCAGTCCCACCCCTCCCCTTATTTGGGGACGGTGGAAAAATTTGAAATCTTGGGACTGTATTGCCTGTTACGTTAAGTCGTAGTTCCCTAAATGGCCACAGTGGTGCATCGGGCAGTCTCTTTCTCTTTTTGTCAGAGGAACACAACATTGAAGATGAGGTTTCCCATTAAAAGTTGTGAAATAGTAGCGTGACCTATCCTCACAGGGTGGAGGTGGGGAGTTAATTCAAGTGTCAGTGGATAGCAATTTGAAACATACCAATTTATACCCATTTTGACTTTTTCCTTTTACAACGCCATGTGTCGCGAGACGAAAATCTGTTTCAGACAAAACTGTCGTATTTTTCCCGTCTAATCAGAATCCACAATAAAAATGGGGGTTCCCATTTAAGATTATAAAGTTGATACTGTAAATCTCAATCACATTGCTATAATAGTAAAGAAGCAAAATGGTTCAAATGGCTCTAAGCACTATGGGACTTAACATCTGAGGTCATCAGTCCCCTATACTTAGAACTACTTAAACCTAACTAACCTAATGACATCACACACATCCATGCCCGAGGAGGATTCGAACCTGCGACCGTAGCAGCAGCGCGGTTCCGGCCTGAAGAGCCTAGAACAGCTCAGCCACAACGGCCGGCAGTAAAGAAGCAGTCTGAAAATTCAGAAAAAATTATAGATATCCACGAAGGATAAATAAATGGGCAAAGTTAGGAAGATCAAAACAATTTGTGGTATTGGAAGAGGTGAATAACAAAGAAAAGGTGCTGAATCACGGGGAAATTTACTAGTGGTGACAGAACAGAAATGGACCGTTGTTTTGCGTGTCTGGACGAGCAGACATGTATTACAACTGTCGGCTGCCCGTAAATAGTTCGAAATAAAGTCACTGAATGTATCTTGGCATCAGCTGTGTTAGTTAGAGATGTACTACCTATTACTGACATAAAAATTTGTGCTGAACTAGGGGGCTATGCTACACGGATCGAGACAGTATGATAATTGGATATTTGGGTCGAAATTTGGGAGGTGCGCATAGATAGCCGGAGCGGTGAGGCGATCGCTAGCGATAAGCAGGGTATCCGTATTCGAGACTCGATCTGATACAAATTCTTATAAATGTCTAACAGGTAATACATGTATAGCTACCACAGCTCATGCCAATATATTCGCATTCAGAAAATTTATTTCTAAATAAGGAATGGATCACTTTAGGTAAAGCGAGTTAGTGAAGGACGAAATATTATGAATGCTACAGACTTGGTTTAAGCTCATAATTGGCAATTTTTATATCCACCTGCCCCATCCCCCCCTGCCTCAGAAGCAGTTGGGGCTGAACACTTAAGGATGAACTTGGAGAATATTTTCCATAAATTTTCTTGTAATGTTGTTGTATTAATTGAAGCTTAAAACTTACCAGCTATAGACTGGAAAATTCAAGTGATTAGAGCGGGTAGCAGGGACAGGAAACTACGTGAAATTTTTCTAAATCCTTTATCCGAAACTTCCCTTGATTAGTTAATCGTAGAAATAAGTCGTGAATGTAACGTCTTAGATCTTCTGGTGACAAATAGACATGAACTTCTCGACTCATGGTAGAACGTGGAATCAGTGACCACATGGTCATTGCAGCATCACTGAATACAGCTCTAAATAAGTATACAAAGAAACGTTGGAAAATTTTTCAGCTTTCTAAGAGCGACAAAAAGCGTTTAGCGTGAAAATTTCACCTCTAGCACTAACAACGCTGAACGTCAGTAGAAAAAGTTGAAGAGCATTGTACAATACGCTTCGACATGCCTTTACCGAGTAACGTTCTGAGGGATAGAAAGGGTTGACAGTTTTTCGACAGCCGTTCTAGAAAGCTACAAGGAAATCAAAGAGAGCTTCACTGTAAATTTAAACACAGCAAAAGCCCCACAGATAAATAAATATCAAATGAAGCTAAAATTAGCGCAAAAATACCCAATAATGAAACTTTCAATTAATTCGAAAGTAAAACTGTTTCTACCGACTTGACAGAAGACCCAAAGAAGTTCCATTCTTATGTTAATCAGTATACTGACGCAGCCATCTGTCTAGACTCTCTGTGACCACAATGACATTGAAACGGAGGGTGACAGAAAAGGCAGAAATACTAACCGTCTTTTTCCAAAACCGTTTCAGAGAGGCACATCACACTATAGAACCTCGTTTAAATCGTCGCACCAACTACAGAATGGCTGATACACAAATAAGGAATCACGGTGTAGAAAAGCAAATTAAATCGCTGTACAGAGGAAAGGCCACTGAACGGGACTGGATACCAGTATAATTCTACATAGAGTATCCGAAAGAACTTGTCCCTCTTCCAGCCGAAGTCTACAGCATGTCTATGGAGGAGCGAAGTATTTTTGATGAATGGAAAAAGCACGGGTCACTCCCGTTTTTGAGAAGAGTCGCCGAACAGATGCACGAGACAGCAGAAACCTCTGATGATGTCGGTTTGCTGTCGAATCCTGGAACATATGTTATGTTCGCGTGTTACGACGTTTGTAGAGACCGAAAATCTTCTCTTCAGGTATCAACATGGGTTCTGAGAACAATAAGAGAGTGGAAGTCTGCTAGCTCTGTTCGTCAGAGAGACCAAGAAAGCAGTAGATACAGGCGTCCAGGTACATGGCGTGTTCCTTGACTTCCGTAAAGTGCTCGATACAGTTCCGCACTGTCGCCTACTGAACAAAATACAAGCGTATGGAATATCAAACCAACTGTGTGATTGGACTGAAAGGGATTCTAGGAAACAACACACTACGCGATTCTCAACAGGGGGAAGTCATCTGACGTAGGAGTAACCTCGGGCATACCAAAAGAGATGATATAGGTCCATTACTTTTCACTGTATACACGTTGTATATGACAAAGCAGGTAACGTAGGAAGTTCCACACTAGAAAATTATAGCATAATGCTGGAAGATCTGCAGAGGATCGACTCCTAATGGAGGGAGGGCCAATTGACGCTCAACATAAACACATGTATCGTACTGTATATACATAGATATATGGATACATTATTGTTTGTTCACACGACTGTACAATAATCACTGGGAGTAGTCACTTCCATAAAATGTCTATGAGTATGCGTATAAGGCGATTGAAAGTGGAACAACCACATGAAACTAATCGCATGAAAAGAGGCACTAGATTGAGGTTAATAGGAAGAATCGCCAGGAAATGTTGTCCATTAACAAAGAATACCGCATACAGAACGCTCGTTCGACTAGTACTTGAAAATTTCTCGTCAGAATGGAATCCAACCCTAATAGGATTCACAGAGGAAGTAGGGAGAGGATACGACGAAGAGCAGTGCGTCTCCTCATAGGTTCATTTAGTAAACACGTAAGCGTCACGGAAGGTGGCAGACATGGCGAGAGAACAGTTCTGCATCACTGTGTGGTCTGCAGTTAAAGTCTGGACAGAGTACATTCCTAGAGCAGCCAACAACTATATTGCTTCCTTCCATGAATATCTCGCGAGATGACCATGAAGGCAAAATAAGAGAGAGATCCGAGTCCACACAAAGTTCACTGGCAATCGTACTTTCCGCGAACCATTTGCGAGTGGAACAGGAAAGGAGGGCAGTGACAGTGCTACAAAAATTGCCCTCCGCTACTCACCACAAAGTGGCTTGTGGAGAATAGATATAGATGTAGCTGTAGATTCAGAACTACATCAGAGTAGTTTCTGTACTATGTAGCCTCACCATGAGTTTTATATCTTTCTCATTGTAGTAGCACACAGGTGGATTAGGGATGCCAGCACATTACCTTAGCGGGTTCGGTCAGAGGGTTACCTGCCCTTAGCTGACTGAATGGATCAACGATGAATTTGAATGGGGATTTCCGCACCGAACAAATGCAACGAACAATAACGAACAAAATGAGATAAAGAAAAGAGGTAGTGTCCTCGATTAGTAATCAAAACGTACTCGATCCCGGGTTCGAAACCTCCACCTCTTATATTCTGAATAAAAATCATTAACAGTGGCGCTCGAAGACTTCCTGCGTAATAAATCACCCTCATTGAGCCAACGGACACTTACCCTGGGGGAGGGGTGGGGGGGGTGGGGGGGAGCTGTCCTTAATGACGTAAAAATCAGCAATGACCAAAGACATGGCGATGAAGAAGGCAATAGAAACCACTGAATGAAAGACATATAATGTATATCCACAGGACATGTGCCGGCATCAACTCAACCTGTGCGAGAAGAAAAGAAGTTCGCCGCCAGCAGCGGTCAGGACAGCAGCCGGCAGGTATGTGGATGACAGATCTCAGTACTGGCAGAGAATGGAGAATCTGCCTGCTCTAGTAATCACCTTAATTGAAGTTCACTAGTTTTCATGATATCGTCTCTAGGAGAGTACTAATGGTTACACATTGTCTACATATGTAGTACATCGTATGAGTGATAAAGGATAGCCGGCCGGGGTGGCCGAGCGGTTCTCGGCGTTACAGTCTGGAGCCGAGCGACCGCTACGGTCGCAGGTTCGAATCCTGCCTCGGACATGGATGTGTGTGATGTCCTTAGGTTAGTTAGGTTTAATTAGTTCTAAGTTCTAGGCGACTGATGACCTCAGAAGTTAAGTCGCATAGTGCTCAGAGCCATTTGAGCCACAGCGCATGTGACCTGGAATTGAAAAAATATCATGGTGATCTAAACTTTCCGGCACAGCCAGCCTTCAGATCTCAGGGAGGAGAATACCAAGGGAGAGGTGACCATGAGGAAAAGACTGAATAGCCAACGAAAGAATAACGTTCTACGAGTCGGGGCGCGGAATGTCAGAGGCCTGAAAGTGGTGGGGAAGCTAGAAAATTACGAAATGGAAATGTAAAGCTTCAATGTAGATATGGTGGAGGTCAGTGAAGTCAAATGGAAAGAAGACAAAGGTTTCTGGTCAGATGAGTATAGGGTAGTATCAATAACAACAAAAAATTGTTTAACAAGAGTAGCATTCGTTACTAATGGGAAGGTAGGGCAGAGAGTGTGTTACTGTGAATAGTTCATCGATAGGGAGGTTCTCATCAGAATCGACAGCAAACCAACACCGACAATGACAGTTCAGGCACACATGCCGACGTCACAAGCTGAAGATGAAGAGATAAAATATACGAGGATACTGAACCGGTAACTCATTACGTAAAAGTTTATGAAAATTAAATAGTCGTGGGGAACTGGAATGCGGTTGTAGGAAAAGGGGTAGAAGAAATGGTTGCGGCAGAATATGGACTTGGTACAAGAAATGAGAGAGACGAAAGGATACTTGAGTTCTGTAATAAATTTCAGCTAGAAATTGCGGATGCTCTGTTCAAGACACACAAGAGGGTAGATATACTAGGAAAAGCCCGGGTGATACGGGAATATTTCAGTTACCTTGTTACCTAGCATAGTCAGACAGAGATTCCGAAACCCGATCCAGAATTGTAAGCGTATCCTGAAGCATGTGTAGATTCAGATCACAATGTAGCAGTGATGAAGAGTAGGCTGCATTTGAAGACATGAGTCAGGAAGATCAGTACGCAAAGAAGGGAGATACGGAAGTACTAAAGAATGACGAGATACGCCTTCTCTCGGGCCATAGATACCGCAATAAGGAAGATGAATCGACAACTCTAAACGGGGAAGTCACAGAGGTTGAAAAGAAAAACATACGTACGAAAAAAGTAATTGCGAAGAAACCATAACTAACAGAAGAAATACTTCATTTGAACGATGACAGAAGTAAGTACAAAAAAGTTCAGGCATATACAGGAATAGAGAAATACAGCTGGCTGAGGAATGAAGTAAATAAGAAGTGCAGGGAAGCTAAGACGAAATGGCTACATGATAAATGTGAAGGAATCGATAAAGAAATGGTTGTCAGAAGTACTGACTTAGCATATACAAAAGTCAAAAGAACTTTCTGTGAAACTCACAAACAATCCCGGTAACATTAAAAGTGCAATGGGAATTCAACTGTTAAATGCAGATGAGAGAGCGCGTAGGTAGAAAGAGTACATTGACGGTCTCTACGAGGGAGAAGATCCGTCTGATACTGTAGAAGAGGAAACAGGACCCAATTTTTAAGAGACAGGTGACCCAGTATTAGAATCAGAATTTAAAAGAGCTTTGGAACACTTAAGATCATATAAGGCAGTAAGGATAGCTAACATACCACCAGAATTTCCAAAATCGTTGAGGGGAAGAAGCAACTAAACGACTATTCACGCTGGTGTGTAGAATGTGCGGTTCTGGTGACATAACATCTGACTTCCGGAACAAATGGTTCAAATGGCTCTGAGCACTATGGGACTAAACATCTGAGGTCATCAGTCCCCTAGACTTAGAACTACTTAAACCTAACTAACCTAAGGACATCACGCACATCAATGCCCGAGGCAGGATTCGAACCTGCGACAGTAGCGGTCACGCGGTTCGAGACTGAAGCGCCTAGGACCGCACGGCCACAACGGTCGGCTTTCCGGAACATCTTCCACTTAATTCCGAAGACTGCAAGAGCCGACAAGTGCGAGAATTATCGCACATTCAACTTAACATATAACACTGAAACTGTATTTACGTAGCTTATATAATCAAATACCAAGTTTGGCTTGTTACGTACTATGCCCCAACAGAACAAATAGTCCTGTCACGGAAAAGCCACTTATAACACTTCCGTCTGCTACTGCTATACTATAACCTCAAAGCCTAAGGCAGTTCGTATGAAGAAATTATTCTTATTCTAGTTATTATGGTACGAAGAAGCAGAGCAGTGTTACCCTCTGAGAGGAATTTTGTTATATTGACCGTGTTGTACCTAACGGAGGTGGCTTATCGGAAGTGAAAGTAAGAATTACGTAATTATTCAAACAGTAACAAATAAAGTTTTACCTAGCTACACTGTTTAAAGAATAAGGAAAACGGTCACCAGCCTAATTAGGCAAGAGAAAGACTAACGTTCTTGTTTAAGAAAATACGTATGAGTAACTTTAACGGATAAACACAACCTATACTTTACCGCACGCGAGTGCAATGAACTCTGACACCTGCATGTGTTAACGTTAAGGTTGGAACTAACAGCTAGAGCAGAACAAACTATTTGCAAAAATATAACAGATAACGAAACACGCTATTACTTTCAGGGCTTATTCAAACTGAATGGTCTTTATAACGTTACTATTAATATTCACTGCAGAATCATTAGTTGTACATAGGTTCAGTATCATTGTTCAAACATTTTCCTAGCTGACATACAATTATAAATGCCGTTCACTGCAAAATTATGAACTGATCACAGAGTAAGTCTCTCTAAACTAAATACTTTTCTATTAAGAATGAAGGTTATATGGAATTCATTAACAGGATACTTCTCACTGTCTTTAGAATAAAGAAATTAATGTTTTCATAGATAGTGGTCTTCCCATTACTTGTTACCTAGCATTAACACAACAGACAAACTGTGGATCCTGTTACACTATCAATATGCACCTCCAATACACAAGAGTGAAAAACACTTAGCAAATGAGTATATAACTTTCCATAAACGCAATTCACGACTTTTACTACAGTGAGACACAACATTGACAAATTTGCAAGATACTGACTCACCTTCTGCGATTTACAACAGGCAGTAATGTGATCATTTACTAAGCAAAACTTTATAAGCCTAAGTCTTCGGAACTTTTAATTTTGAAGTTAGCAACGACACTTTAATAAGCAGTTTTAATAGGAAAATTATTTTCAGTAAGTTACATTTACTTTAACTCACTCTCTTGCCGCATTAACTTTAACTTTCTTTTTACTATGTTCAAGAGGCATTAATTAGCGAAACACTGGTCTTTAATGTTCTTTCAGTAGTGACACTCGGTAACCACTTTAGTTCAAACGGAGAGGAACCTGAGAGGTGTTATGATAAGGAAAAAATCAAGGTAGGTACATAAATTCAGTGCCCGCATCTCATGGTCGTGCGGTAGCGTACTCGCTTCCCACGCCCGGGTTCCCGGGTTCGATTCCCGGCGGGGTCAGGGATTTTCTCTGCCTCGTGATGGCTGGGTGTTGTGTGCTGTCCTTAGGGTAGTTAGGTTTAAGTAGTTCTAAGTTCTAGGGGACTGATGACCATAGATGTTAAGTCCCATAGTGCTCAGAGCCATTTGAACCATTTGAACATAAATTCAGTTATACGTTACCTTATATTTGCGCACACTAAAACATCCAATGAGCTGATCTTTCACTGAACATTATTATAGTGCTCCATTATCGTGATTGCGCAATGTGGTGGCGATTGAATGTTGGTAGGTGGAATTGCAGGTAGAATTGCTGGACTCTGTCATTTGTTGGTGGCGAGGATGGATACCAATTCCAGAATGGTTCAGCCGGCCGAAGTGGCCGTGCGGTTAAAGGCGCTGCAGTCTGGAACCGCAAGACCGCTACGGTCGCAGGTTCGAATCCTGCCTCGGGCATGGATGTTTGTGATGTGCTTAGGTTAGTTAGGTTTAACTAGTTCTAAATTCTAGGGGACTAATGACCTCAGCAGTTGAGTCCCATAGTGCTCAGAGCCATTTGAACCAGAATCGTTCCAGCTGTTTACCCATCCATCCGAGGCACTGGAAAGTGGCAGAAAAATACTTTCTCGGAACCAGCACAATATACAACTTTTACATGGCAGTGCACAGTTTGGTAGCTCGTCCCCGACTGACTCTTGTTCCACCTTTTCTGCCTATGCCAACCCCAATTTGCGCGCGCTACTAAGTTCCGCTCTCGAAGGGAACCACACTGCCTCTTACACACAAAATTACTAAGAATCCTAAGTGAAGGTCAGCAGTTTACATAACAGCAAACAAACATTTTAAATAAAACAGGACATTTGCACATATTAGTATTTCTACAAAACATTATTCACCCAAATTCCAAATGTATACAGCAAGTTTTGTCTCCCTCCAATTGAGACAAAGAATTTAAATGACAGATATACTACATTGCAAAGAATCAAACCATGACATCAAAGTTTTTACAAAGATAGGAGTATACAATTTTATGTTATCGAATCAATCCAACAACCTTTACAGATACTCAATGTTATAACATTAAATAAAACAAAAGCAAAATAAATCAGTAGAGTATTAGAGATATGGAGTTACAAACACTTCTTACATCCACGTTTCTGACAAGAATAACATACAGAAGAATGGAAAAGAAAATTGAGGATGTGTTGGATGACGATCGTTTTCCCTTTAGGAAAGGCAAAGGAACCACAGAGACAATTCTGATGTTGGGGTTTATAATGGAAGCAAGACAAATGAAATATCAAGTGACGTTTTTAGAATTTGTCTACATGGGAAAGACACTCGACAGCGTCAAATGGTGTAAGGTGATCGAAATTCTGAGGAAAATAGGGGTAAGCTATAGGGAGAGATAGACAATAAGAAACAACTCCAAGAGGCAAGAGACCAAAAAAAGAACGAGAACGAAGTGCTTGGATTAAAAAGGATGTAAGGCAGAGGCGTAGTCTCACACCACTACTGCTCAATCTATACATCGAAGAAGCAATGATGGAAATGAAGGAGGGGTCAGGAGTGTAATTAAAAATTTCAAGGAGCAACTATGCCAAGGATATGATTCACTTATGACATTGCTATCCTGAGTGAAAATGAAGACCAATTAAATCATCTGCTGAACAAAATGAACAATCTAATGAGCATAGAATAGGAATTTAGAGTAAATCGAAGAAAAAAGGAAGTAATTAGAAGTCGCTGAAATGAGAACGCGAGGAACTTAAAATCGGGATTATTGGTCGTGAAGTAGATCAAAGTAAAGAATTCCTCTACCTAGGCTGCAAAATAGCCTATGACAGACAGAGGAAAGAGGACATCAGAACCAGGTGAGCACTGGCAAAAAGGGAATTCAAGGCCAAGAGAAGTCCGCTAGTACAAACACAAGCCTTAACTGGAAAAAAAATTCTGAGAATGTGCGTTTGGGGCACAGTATTGTATGGTAGTGAAACATGGACTGTGGGAAAACTGCAACAGAAGAGAATAGAAGCATTTGAGATGTGGTGCTACAGCCGAACGCTGAAAATTTTGTAGAGTGATAAGGTATGCAGAGGCTCTGCGCAGAATCGGAGAGGAAAGGAATATGTGGAAAACACTGACAAGAAGAAGGGGTAGGGTGATAGGACACCTGCTAAGACATCAGGGAATAACTCCCATGGTACTAGAGGGAAGTGTAGAGGATAAAAACTGTAGAGGAAGACAAAAACTGAAATACATCCATCAGATAATCGAGGAGGTAGGTTGCAAGTGTTACTCTGAGGTGAAGAGGTTAGCACAGGAGAGGAATTCGTGACAGGCTGCATCAAACCAGTCAGAAGACTGATGAATCAGAAAAATGACAGTAGAGGTAAAGGAGAAAAAATTTCGATGTTTTATCTTGTTGGATGCTGCAAGAGCTGTAAATTTCTCAAAACGAATTG
This sequence comes from Schistocerca americana, assembly GCF_021461395.2. Lineage (NCBI taxonomy): Eukaryota > Metazoa > Arthropoda > Insecta > Orthoptera > Acrididae > Schistocerca > Schistocerca americana. Next base: position 191,357,925 of record NC_060124.1, on the reverse strand, counting down.
CAGTTGCCTGTTAGAGCAGACAGGGATGTGATGAGCATAACGAAAGAGAATCCGCAGTCTACAAAAAATGCTGGTAAGAAATGAAATATGGCATGCATTCCAGAAAAACGGAAGATGGAGCAAAATGCGATGGCACTCTTTTTCAAACTTGAGCAAACCAAAATATAGTAGAAAAAGGAGAATAAAAAATAAAAGACACAAAGGATAGCGAGAACAATACAACGCTGTCCTCACAGTTGTGGGTTGGACGGTGGCGCCGGAGCGAGTCTGCCCGAAAATCGCCGCCACTGTGCGTCAGTGTTTTGTTTAATTGTGCGTGGCAGCAGGCCATTTGTTGTGGGGCCAGGTGCGGCACAGTTATAAAGCGCAGGTGGACGCTGATGAGGCGCTGCTGCCAGGTCTGCAGTCGCAACGAAGAGCAGGCCACACGTAAAACTTTGCACTGTACTACAGAGAGCGTCGGGTGCTTGCAAACTCCAGTTGTTAAAAGCACAAAAAAAAACTGGCCTACCTTTCTAGGTCAGTCTCTTCCTATTTAACTAAACTAATTTAAAATTTTTAAATCTTTCTTAACTTAAATAACTTTTCGAGAATCAGTATGAGGGACTTTGTGGGGGGATGCACCGCTTAGGAAATATCTTCAGTGCAAATATAAGCTCTATCTGTTGGAAAACGCTTTGTAAGGTTTCTTTGGTTTTTACTAAAAGGATAGAATTTAAAATATTTTATTCTTACTGAGAAGAACTTGAACCATTCCACCCATTACGATTTAGATTTTTATCGTTAACCATACATCTCACCTTCTCAAGTATTTTACTTTTGTTAATCCAAAACTATCATATTATATAAACAAATGATAATTATAAATATAATTTCAATTACATTTTCTAGGATCTGCATACTATTTAAAAATTAAAGATTCCACAAACCTACCTGAATAGTCGTTTTGTTGCCGTTACTTTCAATGATTGCGAGTGTTACCAAGTCTTCAAAAACCTAACTCTAATACAGCATAAGAGATTGCCATTAAAGGCCCAGCGGCTGTCATTTGGTCTCTCTCTCAGAATTAACCGCTAATGGCATTATAACGATTTCAGAATGGTGGTGATACATCTGATTTTAACAGTGACTTCAATCTGAATAGTGAACAACTTAACAGTTAAATTTATTTGGCATATTGTTATAAACAATACACATATAAAGAGTATGGAGGGTTCAGGAAAACTAGAACATTTTGTTTCGGAATTGAATGACTCTAGATCACAACTTGACTGGAACTGTTCTGTGCATTAGAGAGTCACAGTACAAAGTATCAGTTACTCGAGGCGGCAGTCATGCACACCCGATGTAGAAGTCTTCTACATATCTTTCTGGCCCTGTTCTACAACCGAAAGAATAAATGACTATAAATTTATGATACACAGTTTTTGTGTTATTACGTATTCGGATAACAGTTGGAGTTAATCGAAATTGTAATTGCTGACTTCGCGTTTCTGGCATTTCAGATTGTTCAACGTTTTGTTTCAGTCTTCGAGTCCTCCCTCGAGCATGAGCGCGCGCGCGCGTGTGTGTGTGTGTGTTGTCCATAGAGTAAGTTAGTTAAAGTTAGATTAAGTAGTGTGTAGGCTTAGGGGCTGAAGACCTCAGCAGTTTGGTCCCATAAGACCTTACCACAAATTTCCAAATTTTCCATGGCAGGTGGCGGTTCGGTGGCAATTCGGGCACAGGAGCCCACCAGGTGGGCACCCTGATATCGGATGAAGTAAACCGAAAGACGGTATCTGGCTGTCACAAGTTCAGTTCCGAGCAGCATTAGGATTGGTACAGGCCTATAGCCCCACAGCTAGTGAGGACGTGTACCGTCGGTCAGATGACCAATTGCAGGCAAGCGACTGTTGTGGCGTACTTCCCGGAGATGGCTGCAACGATGACAAAGCATAGCTGGAGTGGCAGTATTTGTTGTCGCTCCGTCCCACCCTGCAGTAACAGGACATCTTTGATCACGTAGACACCTGAAGAGACGCAGAGATAAGTTTGGACCTGGTGTAGCCTCAAACACAACTGCGACAGGTTAACCTTTGTACTATGCTATGTCAACAGTGTTCCAGCTCCACCTGCAGGAAAAGGGGGGGTGGGGGGAGGGAGGAGGCTGGAGGTGTACTCACTAAAAAGTTGCTATAATATTAAAATGTAGCTGGTCACGGAGGTCCAGTTCAGGCTGTAATTATCGTGTGACAGCGAAACTTAGTACGTTTGCTAATGCGTTAATGTAGTATCAGTCACGCTGGAAAACAAATCAGTTCCAATCGTGGCCATCAGGTGCAAATCTTGCGCTGAACTATTTATGTGACATCCACACTGTCTATTGAGGAGAGAGAATGTGTGCTGTTAGTGAAACTGTTTTATGTCAACGGCAGCAATTACACTGCTGCGTTGGCAGAGTATCGACAACTGAAAGGTCCGAGGAGAGTCCCGATGTCATTAAATGGTTTAAAGAAACTGATAATGAAATTAAAAAACACGGTTGAGCTGGCTGTGGCACGTGGAAGAGGAAGGCGTCGTATCCAGGCCAAAGTTGCTGATGAGACTGCTGTTGCTGTAACTGACTATGTAACACGTGTCCCGAGTAGAGCCAGTGCTCGTTCAGTCTCAACAGAAATGTCCATACCAAGTTTCTCGATTTCGCATGGGCACCAGTACAATATACAGATGGTGCAGCAACTGAAACCCCTGATGATCCGGAGCATCGTTCTGTGTTTGCTCTTCACTTTCTGACATGTCGTTGGGCTGTATTCTCTGGAGTGACGAGGCACATTTTTCAATACAGGGTCTACTGATGACACAGAACTTCCGAATTCGAGGTACTCTTAAACCGTGCGTTGTGCACAGAGAGCCACTGCATTCGCCGTTTGTCACTGTGTGGTGTGGGTATAGACGTCTAGACCCATTTTTAAGGTGGCATCTTAACTAAAAAGGCCAAAATTATAAAAACATAAAATATAAAAGAGAATTCACCCAGAGGTGTCAGGTGTTCTGTGACATCTGCCCTTTATCGAGACACTTTGTGTTTGGACTCTGCTACTCACTGCAACTGCCATCTAGTGGCAGCTTCAATCGGGGCAGGTCAGACTGTCCAGTACTGTCTGCTCCCTGTCGGAAGAATTTGCAACCAACGTGCAGAAGTGGATCTCCCAGGTCCTCTGTGCGCGCAGGTAGGATTAGCATTTGTAACGGCCGTACAGGTAGCTGCGAGACCCCTTAGCGGACGGACGTGTATGTCTTCCAGCTAAGCCAGGAGCCGCAGTTGGCGCACTGCCTGTGCAAGTTGTAAAGTTTAATGTAATAAACACTTATACCAGACAACTTGTTCCGTCCAGTTATTGTGAGTGGAAACAAGGGGAGAACAGTGAGTAAAAAAAAATGGCTCTGAGCACTATGGGACTCAACTGCTGAGGTCATTAGTCCCCTAGAACTTAGAACTAGTTAAACCTAACTAACCTAAGGACATCACACACATCCATGCCCGAGGCAGGATTCGAACCTGCGAACGTAGCGGTCTCGCGGTTCCAGACTGCAGCGCCTAGAACCGCACGGCCACTTCGGCCGGCAACAGTGAGTCCTCTCGCACTATACGCTCACACTCCAATGTGCCATCACGGGAGGAAGAGCCCGTGCGCACACTTTGTACAGCACGTGATTCGTGCTTTGGAAGATGTTCCTGTCGTTCGCCCAGTGAAAGATCTGCTTAATGCAACCTTTCAGAAATGTTTCTTTCCAGAACTTTGGCAGATGCATTGCCTGCAAGATCTCCTGTCTGCCTTTGGTGCCTTCGGTGACGAGTGTTCCTTTTTTAAGAATGATTTTGTGTTGCAAGGAGAGGGTAGAGATATTAACTGTTTTTTTTTTTATGAGGAGTTTCGATTCGAGTAATATGCTAAATAATCCTATGCTCTGATAATGTTGGAAAAAAAGATTTTCAAATACATCTGTTACCCAGAAACCAACGATTCTACGATTTTGTGATGTAGAACTTCTGCTGTATGGGCATCGAAAAGAAGGAATCGATAACTTTTTCCTCGTATTATTTTGTGGGAAGGTGTCATTACGAACTGTGCAAGGGTTTGAATTATGTGTAATGTTTGTTGGAGTTCGCTAAGTGCTCCTGTTTTCAATTACTTGGCGAAGTCGGCAAGTAGCGCGCCGCCTCAAATGCAGTTTCTAGCCCGTGTGCAGGGGACTTACCAGATAAAGTTCTGATAAAGAAGTCACTTCGGGAAACGTGTCCTTCGAATGTAAAATAAGTTTGAAGATAGGATTACTTTCAAATCTCTTGCTTCGCGGTGCGCACACAAACTGAGAAGAGGAGGAATGCAAACAGAGGGTGCCCGGGTTCGATTCCCTGCAATATCGTTGATTTTCTGTGTTCGGACCATAGGTCTTCTGTAGCCTTTACGTTCGTATCGTGAGATATGAAATTCCACTGTTGAGATGGCTGCATGGGCACGTCTCGAAAACCAATAAATTAAAAAGAAGAATAAAGGATAAGAGGCAGCCTTCGTCAGTTCCTGTTGTCATTATGTTATCGCATACCATTTGCGCCCGACTACAGTAACGCCTCTCAACTACGAGGGTTGACTACGGTGTTCCGCGGACAAGCGCACTCTCGGCTTTGGAGACGACGTCCTTCGTCATGTAGAAGAGCACCCATTGATGCTACTCGAAACCTTGTCCACTCCATTAACACATGTAGAGTATGCAAGTGATTGTCTCCGTTGTGAGTCTGCGTGTCTGTTTACAACAAAGCGAGAGATTTGGATGTATTCCGATATTCAAACCTACTTTACACGGAAAGAATATATTCCCGGTTATGGAGTAATTGTCAAAACCTTACCTAGTAAATCTCTTTACAACCCGTAAAAGCGTACAATAGGAACTGTAAAACGCTTCGAATAAACAGTTCCTCTCTTAAATACTTCACATACTGTGTTAAACCTTTGATGTAAGATTACACAGTGCGTTCGGAAGGTTGGCAGAGCACCAGTTGGCAGACCTGTGTTTTCACACACAAGCGTTTGTTTTTTAGTTTGTTCAGCTGTTGCGTGAGGTTTAATTGCTTACTTCATTTGGTGGAAACCACTTAAATTGATGTGTAGTGCTGAGATGTTAAATCTATTATTAAATGATGGTGTTTTCAACAGACGAAAATATTTTTCTTTTTCAAATGTGTTTAGACAAAGCGATAAGTACACTGATTTAGTGCAAGAGGCCTCTGCTGAAAAATTTCGGAAACAGCTGTTGCACATCGTAGTGTGGTTCATCTACTTATTAATAAATTTTGAGACACAGGTTCAGTGTTAAATGCCGAATGAACTAAAGGACCACCTTACTAATCCAGCATATGTTTTTCGATAATTCTGACTCTACGCTGCTGAGCCCAGCAATATCACCGTGCACGTTGGTAGAGTAAAAATTTATAGGATTTTTAACTGCGCCTAAAGCAGTTGCGCGACCATTGAAATTGTTCCCGTACAACGTAAAAATAGTGCAACATCTGAAAGCAAATCCGTTACTGCAAATAGCTTACAGGTTTTATTGAAATTATAAGTAGCATTGGTAAAATCGTAATAGGGGAAATGCTAAGGCTCGAGGTGGGTGCATTGGCGTTACTGAAGTGAAATGTAAGCCGTACAAGGATTTGTGGACAGCGTAATGAGAACAGCGTAATATCGACAGCAGGATAAAATGGTATAATGGAAGTAGGATTTGTTATGAATGGGAAGGTAGGATAGAGGGTAAGTTACTGTGAACAGTTCAGTTGTAGGGCTGTACTGATTAATCGACAGCAAATCAACGCTGACACAATAGTTCAGCTATACATGTCGTCGTTGCAGCGGAAGGTAAAGAAACAGACAAAGTACAAGAAGATATTGAACGGGTAATTCGGTATGTAAACGGAGACCAAAATCTAATAGTCATGGGGGTTTGGAATTCTGTTTCATCGGAAGAAGTGGCAGGAAAGGTCATGGGAAAATATAGGATTAGTATTAGGAATGAGACAGGAGAGAGAGTAATTGAGTTATGCAATAAATTTCAGATAGTGATAGTAGATATTCCGTTCAACTATCCCAAGAGGAGGAGCTACAATTGGAAAAGGCTGAGATCCATGGAGATTTCAGTTAGATTACCTCATGGTCAGCAGAGGTTTGTAAATCAGATATTGGATTGTAAGGCATACCCAGGAACATATCAGATCAATTTGATAGTGATGAAGAACAAGCAGAAGTCTAAGGGACTCGTCATGACGAATCAGTGCGGGAAGAAGTTGTATCAGGAAGTACTAAGGAATGAAGAGAAACCCCTGAAGTTGTCTGAGGCTGTAGATACTACAGTATTGAATTCCTCAGTAAGCAGATCAGATGAAAAGGAATGGACATGTCTAAACAGAGCAATCACAAAAGTTGGAGATAAAGACGTAAGTATTCTCTTAACCAAAAGTATCTGAACGACCAGAATGGCGTTTTGCATGATACACATGAAGTGAACATGACGTTTACTGTCTTGTAGATCCTCCAATCTCTTTGCAGTGCAGTCTTTTGCCTATACAATATGGATACCACAAGGGATCACTAGTGAACGCTTTTCTTTAAGGTAATTAGTCCTGATGTAAATTAACACCACGATGTTGCAAATACTAGAAAATGCGTAATTATAGATGAGACAGACCTTAACGCTTGTAAGCACATTTTTATTACAATAAGTGGCATTTCAAATCTCTACCGCTTTCACTATACTTCGAATTAACTAGCTCCATCACATAAGTCGTTCCGGCAATCACGCAAAATTAAATAATTTTGTGAATAAGATGTTCGTTATAATATGTGGTCTCCTAAAGTTCTCTGACAATTTCAAGTATTTATGTTCTTTGAAAGGTTTTCCCAGACTTATGAAATGTCGTTTTTCATACGAGTCTTTTGTCATAAACTGGATTTTGAGGTAACCAGTTACATCCTATCCGATTAAAAGTGTGAAATGCTCTAAGGAAAGCTTGAAATTAACTTCATACCACCAGTAATTTCTCTTTACGAATGATTGCGCACTTACATGTCCGCATGACTGAACTTCAAACTACATAAATGTAAATATCGTGTGGCTAGGGCCACCCGTCGGGTAGATCGTTAGCCGGGTGCAAGTCTTTCGATTTGACGCCACTTCGGCAACCTGCGCGTCGATGGGGATGAAACAATGGTGATTCAGACAGCACAACACCCACTCCCTGAGTGAAGAAAATCTCCGACCCAGCCGGGAATCGAACCCGGGCCATTACGATTGACATTTTGTCGCGCTGACGACTCAGCTACCGGGGGCGGACCTTCAAACTACATGACGAGCTATTTCGTTCTGGATCTGGGCTGAAACCAAGCATCTCTAACCATTGTAAGTAATGAAAGGTTTCGTGGCTGACGAGACTCGATCACAGCACAACGTTCGTCATCGGTGACCAGGGATGTAGAGCCGTAAAATATAAAAGTTCTCACCTGTATCAGTTAGCAAATCCATGTTTAGTTTTAGGGGTGGCCGGATGCCCTTTCTGCCGCCACCCCGTACCCCCAAGGATGGAATCAGTGTACCCCAGCTGTCTGCATCTATCGTAAATCGTGAAACAGTGCGAACGTGTTTCAGATGTCTGCGACGCGTGTAATTGAGGCTGAACGTGGGAACCAGCCCGATATTCACCTACCGGGATGTGGGAAACCGCCTAAAAACCACATCCAGGCTGGCCGGCACACCGGCCGTCGTCGTTAATCCGCCAGGCGGATTCGATCCGAGGCCGGTGCGCCTACTGGAGTCCAGGATGCAGCGCGTTAGTGCTCTCGGCGACCCTGGCGGGCTAATCACGATATATATTCGCTACCAACTGGGCCAGAGCAGGTTAAGGTTGTGCCATAGCAGCCATAGCAGAGGCGGAAGTCGCAGCAAACAAAGTCATCTTAAATATTCCAACTTCAGAGGTTGAAAACTTTGGTGCTGGACTGGGATTTTAATTCGGATCACCTCTTTCCTAGTATCTGAGTCACACGGAACAACGTAGTTCGATCATTTTGTAGTTTCCCCCAGTAATGCAAATCCCTCTAGGTCTCCTCGAAAGGCACGTACGTGGGTCCGAATCCTACTCCAGCTCAAAACCGTTATGGTTCCATTTCAAGCCATAGCTTATGTATACCGAACTACTAGTGATAAATAATTATCATTTTTAATGCCTCCTGATGTGTCGTGATGGGGACCCAAACCCAGCACATAATCAGATTGGTAACTAAATAAAATCAGACGTAAGGACAGAATTCGTCTTCCAGCATAAATATCGAATTTTTTCACCACCAGCGGGATATTTGAATTTGAAATGAGGATACTTTCTTTTTGTCTATCCGAGAATCGAATGCATGTAGCGCCGTTGTTTTCTATCCACTAACTCTTTTCTCACCTATAGGGAGATGTGAGCATGTTTGACGAGAAATAATAGCACCTGTCGTTAGTTCGGTATGCATAGCTATGGTTTAAAATGAAACCATAACGGTTTTGAGTTGGAGTAGGATTCGAACCAACGTAACTTGGAGGAATTTGCATTAATGGGGGAAACAACGAAACAATCGGACTATATCGTTCCGTGTGACTCAGATACTATGAAAGAGGTGATCCGAATTCAAATCCCAGTCCAGCACCTCTCAAGTCGGAATATTTAAGATCCCCCTGTTTGCCGCGACTTCCGCTCTGCTATGGCACAACCTTAACCAGCTGTGTCCCAGATGGTAGTGAAGGGAGATGATATTTATGATGCGGATTCTAAACTACGATGTAACCTGACGATCTTCACTCGGCGTTATTATAACCGAAGGAGATTTGTTCGTATGTGTTTAAAATAAGTGACGGAAGCGGGAATCGAACACACACATCTCTTCTAAGACACTAGGATCAATCCACAAGGCCAACTAAGCCCACATTTTGATACAGTCGCGACTGTGTCGTAACGGATGATGTGCTTAGCTTACAAATTAGATACAGTCAAATAAATTCAGTTTCCTATTAACTGATTAGTTATCAGCACGTTTCTGACACGTAAATATTACTACTCTCGAGTCAATGGGATGTAAATACTCATTCTGCAATTGTATCCTCGATTAAAAACTGTTATAAGTTATTCACAATTTAAAGAAATTTCTTAGATTGAGAAATACCAATTGAGATTACAAAGATATCAAATGCTTCAATTAATACTGCCATTATCACTTTTAACTTCTTCATTCTGTTGCTGGTACACGCGTGCTTGAAGGAAGCGTTTAATGTTTCTTGGCCATTTTTAGCAGCAGTGATCCGAAAGTAGATAAAAATGAAGTTCGCAGCAAATGGTTGCTCCGTTTTCCATATTTAAGAAATCTTTTTCAGGTTATTATGGGACATCTCCAGTTATTAGTGATTACTAAATTAACTAACGAAGACGTTACATCATAACAAAAATTTCGTTGCACTACTTTATTTACTTTCATTTAGCAATGGTGCTTGAAAAATGCTAAAACAGGAGGTAAACATCACTTTCAAAGCCAGAAAATATACATGTCTTCTAATAAATGTCACGATTATTCTCTCCAGATGGCTTCGTCGACGTCACCTATTTCAAGTAATAAAAGCAGAAGATATATTGCAGAAGACCAAATGTTTTCGTTACAATAAACAAATTTTGCGTGATCCAAGTTTCAGATTTTCGCGGAATTGCTCTAACTATAGTGTCCACTTCATCAATGAAGAAAAATATTTCAACGTTGCAAAACTGATATCCGATTCAGACGCCTTACATTTAGCGCCAACCAGAAGTCCTGACTCGGTGGAACATCAGTTTCATTCAGTAAACTGCAAGCAGTGCATACGAACTGCGGAATCTAAAGCGCTGGTGCTTTCAGTACCGTATATTTCTGACCTAAAGTTGCTCTGCATCATTTCAGGCTCCTGGTATTGCAACTGACACCAATAGTGTGCTCGTACTGCCAACTTCACTGTTCGTTTCACTTGGTTTCGTAATTACTAAAATAGCAGTTACAAGACCTCCCATCATGAGAGATTCATTTCGTTCCTCCTTTCCAGCTAGGAGATTAGCTTTAGCCTTCAGGTCAGTAATCGTATTTCCTACTAACCAGCGAAATAATGGAATTTGCGGCCAGTTATCGCTTCACGAACTACTACTTAGTGCTGTTAAGAAGATTTCTTTCAATGTACTCATAGTCGAAGAATTTAGTGTACTCTCGAAAGCATCTTAAGCAGTAGTGTTCAGAAATTTACCAAATCAGAAAAGCTTAGTATCCAGCTAGGAAGAGACTTAGAAACAAAATCTGAAAAGTCTGGGCAGCGTCCCTCGTTTTGTCCGATAGCACTTCATTATAATTAATCTAAACGGTATGCAAAAATTACTAAATGATTCACGACCGGAGGCTGTATTCGTCCTCAACCTGAGGTGTATTTGTAATAGCGAAATCAGGAGTGACCCCTATCCTCGTCGTCTTTCAATGAGCATTTGAAGCCATATACACAGATGTTTACAACACTACGATTACTAAGTACATTTACACGATACTCTAAAAATACTCATAAGAACTTAATTTAATAAATCTTTTTTGAAAGCATTTTCAATGAATTTGAATTCTGAGGAAAAGGAAGTGCTCTCCGTCTTTATTGCACTTCGTTTAATCCTGCTTGTCGGTAGGTCCTTCATTGAGAAATTCACCTTTGACAGAGGTCGCATTCTTGAGCTTTATGAGGATGGATACTGTATCAGCGCCATTTTCCCTGCCCTAGTATACAAAAGATATACATCCCTCTAGGTGAAGAGGATGGCGAAGAAGGGCCACGTCAACAGTCGTCGTTGCCCTGGACGTCCACGGACTACCGCGGAGGATCAAGACAACAGTATACTTCACTGCAGTGGTGAAGACCTTTTCAGCACTAGCTCAGAAATTAGAAACATCCTCCAGATAAGTTTGAGCAGGTCGACTATTCGTCGTCGTCTCAACGAGGAAGGAAGGTATGGTCGAAAATCAGCGTTTAGGGAAATGTTGGAGGAGAAAATTAAGGGTGCCAGACTGAACTTCGCACTGGCATATTGAAGGAGATCGCTTTCTTACTCGGAGCAAGTTACATTTATGATCGAGAAGGTGGAGCTACATTCGACGGCAAATATATCCATCGAAGGCTACGTTGTGGCCGAACTGCTGTCACAGGATGGGGATGAATATCAGCAAACGGTTGCGACGTTCTGTGGCAAATGGACCGTCAATTTTCTGGTCATTACTACTGCGAAATATTGGGGAACGTAATGCTTCCTTCTGTTCGTCTGAGATTTTTGGGATGCAGAATTATCTACCAATGTGACCAGACCTGTCCACATAGCGAACTGTGTAAAACACTGGCTTCAAATGAACAGAGACTTTCAGCTGTTCGGCTGGCCTCCCAAATGTGCTGACTGTAATCCCATAGAGCATTTATGGGCAGAGATGGAGGAAATTAATAGGTGTAGAAAACAAGCACTAACAACCAAGCCAGCTCTGTCTGAAACGGTTCATGAAGCATGGAAGACTTGTCACAGACAGCTGTCTATTTCACTACTTTCAGTCGTTAAATGCACTCTCTATTTTAAATTATTTGACGACCTTTACTCAAAAACACTGAGACAAACATGAAAATAATCTTTATTTTGTTACATGGAGCATCACGTCCATGCCGATGAAGGCATCAAAGAGAAAGAATTTCTTATTTCAAATCGAGGAAAAATATCATGTTTATCTGTATTCTCTTCATTTACATGCAGTCAGACGCCAATACCGACAAAATTGCAATGGAGATACCACTTTCTTTTAATGTCAAGTAGAAATCACAATACATAAAGAGAAATGTGGTGAAATAGTGGCAGTGGTGACGTACTCGAGCGTTTTTCTCCATTATATCCTCAAGTACAAGCTTACAGGTTCCTTAAAATTATGAATACTTGATAATTATCGTTGTTCGCCTAAACTTATAACTCTTACTACGAATTTAAGTTCATAAGTCACAGGATTCGAACCCCTACCTGCAGATTATAAAGTGACCACTTTAGCCGATACTCCATTTTACCAGTTGTGTATGCTATACTTACGAAATGGTGTGATGTGTTCTGTGATGTCACATCTTTCGTATGAACTAACTCATCATTTCCAAAATAGAGTCTTCTGCTCATTCCTCCCATGTAATGAATGTGCGTTTGTAATGGGTTATGATAGAGCGATAGTCATATTATTTACTCACTGAATTTCGTTCTGGCTGTTTGCAGATCGTATGAAGACAATGGAAAAGACTACCAAACCACAGTATTTCTCTAGGAAGATCCGAATCGACTTTCGTATCAACCATGGCATTTGAAATCGAGTATGTTTCTGGTAAGACAACATGACACTGCTGTGGTACATCTTTTACGCTCCTGTTTCCTAAGGTATATTACTTAGAACGCGTCCTCATAGTCATACCTTAGGCGCCACACATCACATCTTGGCTGAAACAAAGAATTTTACTTACTCAATGTCACGTCTTAAGTGGAGGCCATTCAAAATATTCCTCCGAGATGGCAGAAAAAGTACAGTATTAGACATAGAACCTGGCCACCAGCTGACCGCCACAAAGTCCGAGTCGTTCACTTAAGTTAGCCAGTATTCAAATGGTTCAAATGGCTCTGAGCACTATGGGACTTAACATCTGAGGTCATCAGTCCCCTAGAACTTAGAACTACTTAAACCTAACCAACCTAAGGACATCACACACATCCATGCCCGAGGCAGGATTCGAACCTGCGACCGTAGCGGTCGCGGGGATCCGGACTGACGCGCCTAGAACCGCACGGCCACCGCGGCCGGCTTTAGCCAGTATTCCCGACCGTCCCTCAGAATTCTATGCCTGGCCATATGCTCGATCTAACAACGCTGTAAGATGCGTAAGTGTTTGTAGGAAGATCTCTCAGTTTTCTCGAACTGTTACGAAATAGTATCTGCTTGTGGTTGAGTGGTAAACGTTTTGTTCTGTAAACATAAAGTCTCGTTTTCGAGTCTGCACCATTCCCTAGTTTCTTATATCCCATATCAGATACCTGCTCAAGTTATTACTCTGATGGAATCCTAAACATGATTCATTTTGTTTTATAATCCACATGTAATAGGAAGAAGTTGGAAAAACATTTCCGTCAAACAGCTCTTGGCTGCGTCAAGGTGGCAACACTCTGAGCTCGAGGGTTTCTTCGTCCCACAATAGCTCCTGGCTACCGGCCATGACCCTCCCGCCGTCAACGTTAGAAGCCTCCCAAGGGGTAAACGTCACGCAGGGCTATGAGAGTATTTATCAACGGTCATTTCCTTATTTGAAATTATCGCATTTATCTCCCAGTTATGCTTGGGATTTTGCGTTCCTGAAACTTATACACATTGTTCAAGTGCCATAAAATATAGTCTGAAGTGGAAAAGGCCTAACATTTTATACGTGTTGTTGAATTTGTGTTTAGTGTAGGGGTGAAGGCACCAGAGGCAGCTCTGAACCTTTGTAGTGTATATGGGGCGAGTGCTTTTGTGCAGAACATGTGACAAAAAGATTTTTTGCTTGAAGAAAGGTAGTCTGGCATGAATGATTTTGTACGTTTAAGTAGCCTCGATAACAGACGTATCTGATGAACTGCAACCATTTAAGCGTCATGTGACATTTGCATCCATGAGACAATGTTCAGAAGCTGGAGTCTGGCACTGCATGATCTAAATGAGAACAACAAAATTCAACGGGGTGACTACAGCTGCATTTTCGCTTGATTGTCATCAGATGGTTTCTTCAGAATTCCGATGCAGTATTCCTACCGATGACTGGTTTTGATGTCTTTATAATAACGTCTTAAGAATATCTAGCTTGTGTATCCGGCTTTACTCAGGGGTTTGATACGAGATTGAGTGCGATTTTTTTCATTCATGAAACACAATCTTGGTGTTTCTCTACTGAATTTTTTCGCATTGCAAAATTGGTAAATGTTATCCATTTTTTCCGGATACTATGTGTTTGTGTTTGTCATATTCTTTCATCGGGTTGTAGTGTTGGGTTGTACTGTTTACTCGTCATCTTACGTACTCCTCGTAGGCTGACATTTTCATGGCTGGCTTGAGTTCGTAGTCTTTTATTATAAGATTGTGTCACAGTTCTTGATTATTCAATCCGTTCATTTCGTTGTTCTTCTCTTTTTCTGCTTCTCACAGTGCTCATTGTGGTTCTTTGGGAACTCTTCGTCTGTTTCCTTTTTTCGCTGTTCTTTGTGTTTTCGTAGTTTCCTTTCGTAACTGGCAAGATTTCCTCCTGTTTTACGTTTTGGCACTGTCTAAAATATAAATCAAATCAACTTTTTATTAAAAAATACACTAAGTATGCTTTACACACTTTTCACACGTGATTAGTGCTCCACTCTATAGTTCTGTATCATGTGATTCCTTTGACTTGGTGTATAGCAAGAACAGTTTGGTTTTCATGTTGCTCTCGCTAGTGACATGTGATGTAGTAAAAGTTAAGTATTGTCAATTTGCTTTCCTGGAAATAAAACTACTGATGTTATTTGTTTGAGATGTTGCATAGCATTCCGAAAACGCTGATCCTGTAGGCACCCTATTAGTGACAAGAGGGCAAGACGCCAACACACTGGACACTGACATTCTTGTCACTAACACCCTTTCACATTCTTGTCACTGATGCCCTTTCCACATGAGCAGGATTTCTATGGGTTTTGTGAAATATCATTTGACAATATTTTACTACGGTAATCACTGAAGAAACCACACATTGTTCTTGACAAGCAAATCATTTTCGTTAAAGGTTATTTTAATTTTTAGCTCTACATTTTGCTTTACACTTACTGTGCAGTGGTCTCTGTTGCTTCTGACTTTCTTTAAATTGTATCTATAAATCACCAATTAGCATACTAACGTAACCTAGGCAAGCACGCTTTATTGAAACTTGTAATCATGGGGTACTCCCCACAGATGTAGCAGAATATGTCAGGCTAATTTTCGCACCGTCTTCTTACTGAAGCCATTTCATTTGCCTGTACAGATAGATTTAATGTAAAACAGTGTATGAGGGAGGGCTGAAAACTATGGTTCCTAATTTTTTATGTGTTAATTCTTGAGGCAATTTAAAAAAATAAACGTTATTAACTTCTACATCTTTATTGCTACATATTTATTTCTCAGCATAGATACTCTGGTGATGAATAAGTTTCTCCCAAAGAGAGATCAGTTGTTGAGATCGTCACGGCGAAATGTTTGACTTTGTTAACAAGGCCACAATATCACCTCTCCTTGCACCACTTCATCAAAAAAAAGTTCAAATGGCTCTGAGCACAATGGGACTTAACTTCTAAGGTCATCAGTCCCCTGGAACTTACAATAACTTAAACCTACCTAATATAAGGACATCACACACGTCCATGCCCGAGGCAGGATTCGAGCCTGCGACCGTAGCGGTCGCACGGTTCCAGACTGTAGCGCCTAGAGCCGCTCGGCCACCCCTGCAGGCACGGCTTCATCACTACCAAAGTGAAGTCCTTGGCGGCCTGATATTAGGTTTGGATACAGACGAATGTATGGAATGTATGGAAGTGTATGGAAGTGTATGGAAGTGAAACATGGACGATAAATAGTTTGGACAAGAAGAGAATAGAAGCTTTCGAAATGTGGTGCTACAGAAGAATGCTGAAGATTAGATGGGTAGATCACATAACTAATGAGGAAGTATTGAATAGGATTGGGGAGAAGAGAAGTTTGTGGCACAACTTGACCAGAAGAAGGGATCGGTTGGTAGGACATGTTCTGAGGCATGAAGGGATCACCAATTTAGTATTGGAGGGCAGCGTGGAGGGTAAAAATCGTAGAGGGAGACCAAGAGATGAATACACTAAGCAGATTCAGAAGGATGTAGGTTGCAGTAGGTACTGGGAGATGAAAAAGCTTGCACACGATAGAGTAGCATGGAGAGCTGCATCAAACCAGTCTCAGGACTGAAGACCACAACAACAACAACAGACGAATATCGGATTGGGGCGAAGTCTAGGCTGCATGGAGGGTGATCGATGACAGTGATCCCAAGTCATCTGATTGTTAAAAATATCACAACATTCGTGAGTGGCCTGTCGTTGCCACGCTGCAGGAAAGGGTGATACATGAGTGGATAAGCGTTTTGATTTCGAATCGGTTACAGCCCACTATAACTATGTCACGCATCGACATAGTTAACTTACACACTGCCATGTTACGCACTACAATTCGGAGTCCTCTAGTGACAGACGATTGAAAATATTTGGATGTGATGAATAAGGTTTGTTATACTTAAAAAGATTTAAGAGTTTTTACATAAAAAAGGCTCATGCATTACTTTTTTCCGGCGTAACGTCAAGCTCATGCACAAAGATCAAGAATGATATAGCGGAGAGGGCTGTGAGACGAAGTCACCAATACTACCCTGACTAGGAGTGCACCACGACAGGAGCGGCCTCTAGCCGAAGTGAATATAAGCGCCACTCCTGCCAGCCATTCCACTGCTGATATATCCAAACCTTCCCCCCCTGTTCATCTCCTCCAGTTTGCTGATGACACCGCCTTCCTAGCCCTTTATCCTACCCTTCAACGGTCCCAACGTACCCTCCAAACCCACCTTTACCCATTCACCGCTTGGTGCAACCAGTGGTTCCTCTGTATCAACCCCTCCAAGACCCAGACGATCATCATAGGCCGCACAAGCCGCTCCTTCCATCTCCATGATATATACCTCATCATTTATGGCCCTCCTATCCACCTACCCTGAAATACCTTGGCCTCACCCTCGACCACAACCTCACCTGGACTCCCAATCCCCTTACCATCCGACACAAAGCTCACAACAGACTCTGCCTTCTGAAACTCCTGTCTGCCTGGACATGGGCTCTGCATCCTTCCACCATCCTTCACACCTACAAATCCTTGATCCGCCCCATTCTCTGTTATGCCAGCGTGGCTTGGATTTCAGCCCTTCCCAGGTGCTATAAATCCCTACAAATCTTTGAACGCCATGCGCTCCACCTCAACTTCCACATCCATCTACTCTTCCCCACGTACATCCTCTACAACCTTATCCCCTTCCCCCACTTTCTCCTTTTCTTTGAACACATCCGCACACTATATATTGCCCACCACATTGATCCCCTTTCCTCTCCACCCCCAGGCCATTGCTGTGCCCTTACTGTTGTCCCACCCTCTCTCCATCTCCACACCCTTCACCTACTTTCCCAATGCAACTTCCACCATGTAACCCTACCAGATGATGAGCTTCACCCTGACATCTACCCTTCCAACCAACTCTAACCCAATCTACCTCCTGCTTCCTTCTCAGGGCTCCTTCTGCTCCCCCTCCCTTCTCATGAGTTGCTTTCCCCTCCTACTCCCCCTCCCTCTCTTGCACTTCCCTTCAGTGTCTCTACACTCCCTTCTGCCTTGTCTTCCCTCTTCATCTCCTGCCCCACCAGTCTCCTGCCTTTTGGTGTACCCACTGATGACCCTCCTTTTTTCATCCTGCCCCCTCCCCTGCTGCATCTTCCTCCCCCCCCCCTCATTTTCTATCCTCTCTGGCGTCTCCATCGGCAGGTCCCACCTGGCAGTTTTATTCATCATCGTGTGTGCTCCAAGTCGGTTTTAAGTGTGTTGTTCTGGAGTGTTTTTAATACTGTGGCCAAATTTTAACCTGTGTGTGTGCCTTCAGTGTCTTCTTTGTGTTTTAAGTATCACCAACTGTGTTTTTTAACTTTGTCATCTTATTTAACTGTCCCCATATTAACGTCTCTATGTAGTGTATTTTTACCTCCATTATCTCCCCTTACCCTGTTTTATGCCCCTCCCCTCCCATTTTATCACCATATATGTAACATTTTATTCTCGTCTTGTTTGTCATGTCACTCGGCTGAAGAGTGGCGGATTGTGTCGCTGACAGCCCTCCCCTGGCCATATGGGGCAGCGGAATGAAATCACAATAAAGAAAAGAGAAAAAAACAGCCATTCCTGACAGTAGAAGATGAGCACTAGCAGAGGCACTAGCAGACTTGGACTACAAACCACTCAGTATAACAGAGGCACTAGAAGGGCAATGATTAGTGATCCATATGACCTTTTGTGAATTACTTGTATGGACATTGTATATAATGAAGGACATTGATTGTTGGCATGCCGCCATTTGCTTGCAACCCAACGTTAAGTTCTGCTAATCTACTTTATTAATAAAAATCAATATTGTGATTTGCTTGAATTGTTGTACAGCTATCCGAGAAAGCAGCAACCTTTAGGCCCCTATAAGAGACGAGTGGGCGCACCACACTTTTCAGCGCACACTCTCGTAAATTGTGAAATAATAAATTAGCATTGACTCAGGTTTTAGCTACTTGTCTCGTAATACACGAAAAAGCAGTAATTCAAAAAGTTTATCTGGCTGACCAGAACCAGTGTCATCTTCGAAATAAGTACACGATGATTACAGAAAATCAGTAAAGAAAAGATGACTTGGACGATTTATTTCATTTTTACCCACCAGCTTGTTCATATAAAATACTCGAAAGCAATTTATTTTTGTGCCCTTGGTAGCTGTTATATAGGTAACCTTTAATTGGGATCAGGTGACTGGGTTTTACCGGTTCAGTAATATGGTTTCTTTACCATGCATTCCTAATGAGGAATGACCCATTCTATTACGTAGCCCAGAAATTTGTCATGAAGGAGTCGCGTATTTCGTGAGATACACGTACTGCTTAAGGTACAGGCACTGATTGAAAAACAAAGGCGGTGCTTAGACAAACGCGGCGCGGAGTGGCGCAGTTTCATCAGCTGTGCCCCGCGGCGGCGCTGCCTGCCTGCGGGTTTAATTAAAAAGACGGGGCGGCGCCGGCGGCCCCACTAGCGTGCAGCCTGCAGCCTGCAGCCTGGGGCCGCGCTGCGCCGCGCTGTTAGGAACAGCGGCAGGCGGGGCTGATGGAGCACTGCCATCAGGCACTCAGCGGCCGCCGCCCGCGGCGCGCCTCCCGCCGGCCGAGCCCGACACGGCCGGCCGATTTCCCCAGGCTGCTGGCCCCCTCACCTCACCTCTCCACGCTGCTCCTCTATCACCCCTCTTTCCCAACTCACCACACTCCGTCTTCACTTCACCACTAATTACGACTGGTCGATTCTCGTTTCCTACAGTCGGGAAGACTAAGGTGGTGCAATCCAATTGAAAACTATCATTCAATGTGTTTCTATTAATCATCATTTGGTACTGAAGTGAGAATACTACAATCCCACACACATAGCCTACATGACTGTAAGAAAGCTTTTGATGAAGATAACGCAGTTAAATTATGATAAATTTTAGAAGTGAGTGGTATAACTCAGAATCTAATAAGCGTTATTCAGAGTATGTGTATACTCTATTTTTGAAAAACAACTGTCATGGAATGACACTAGGGTATCCTTTATCAAATGGTTTAAATGGCTCTGAGCACTATGGGACTTAATTTCTGAGGTCATCAGTCCCCTACAACTTAGAACTACTTAAACCTAACTAACCTAAGGACATCACACATATCCATGCCCGAGGCAGGATTCGAACCTACGACCGTAGCGGTCGGGTGGTTCCAGACTGTAGCGCCGAGAACCGCTTGGGCACCCCGGCCGGCTATCCTTTATCACTCATACGATTTAGTACATATGTAGACAATGTGTAACCATTAGTGCTCTGCTAGAGACGATAGCATAAAAACTAGTGAACTGGCAAATTCTCCATTCTCTGCAAGTAGTGAGATCTGTCATCCACATACCTGCCGGCTGCTATCCTGACCGTGGCTGGCGGCAAACTTCTTTTCTTCTCGCACGAGTTCAGTTGATGTATAATTGAAATAATGCACGAGACAGCAGGAGAAGCTACGGACCAGAGAAAATTCATCTTCTGGTGAAATGATAGTATATTCTACTTCCAGTAGTAATCAAAAGGAGAGTGAGGTAGCCTCCGTTGCAAGTATAGCGGTTATAAAAAGGCAGTTCCAGTCTCCTCTTGCAGCAGGTCAAGAATGCTACGAAGAAAATATTCAGTTGATAGTGAAGCCTTCAAATAGCTTGGTCGGGCTCCTGAACTATGTGAGAGTGCAAGGAGAGAAACGATGGAGAACTTTATCGCCAAGAAAGGTAATGGGAGCCCGGGAAGGACACTTCATACAGATATTCGGTAATCACCTTCAGTAGCGCCCAGTCTATGATGTGCCAAACGAAAGCCAGTGTAACCGTGAGCGCCAATGAGAATAGGCACTGACAGACCTTATTAACTATCATCTTGCGAGTGGAGCGACCACGGCGGGATCTGGTGTACTACACTTGATCATTGACGCGAGGATGACCGCCGGCTCCGAACTGAAGACTATCGTAACCATTCAAATGCATTCCGCTCAGTCCACCAGTGGCCTGTGCCGAGCACTCACTGCAGTATGCGTCTTCTGACGAGAAGATGTATGTATAGCCAACTGAACCAGCTTGGTTGTTATGCTTAGTACCGTTCTGTAGTAGTCACAGTCCCCGGTTCAGACGTTGGTGCTCTTACTGTGGCGTGAACTCGACGGAAACTAGCAATGGCATGAATTTGAAGCTAATGATTGGCTACCCTCTCCCAATATTCGTCATCTTACGGTATTGTAGAATTAACTGAATTTGAACCTGAAAATTCGTCTGCACCCATGAGCCCCTAGTTCGCTGATTAGGCGATCCAACTGTGATCTCAAATCTTTGGGGGATATTAATTTGAGATTGTATACTTAAAGATTAATTATAATAATTTTTGAAATAATTATTCTATCAGCTTGAGTAGCTTATTAAATGCAAGGGAATTTAATGAAAAATCCGAATCTGAATTCAAATTTATTGATTTAGTTTAGCCTGTGCAGTCTGTCTTTGTGACTGAACTGGACCATGCGGCAGTATAGGCTCGTGGCAAACCTTCTGTCCAGTCCGCACAAAGTCTGCACTCTACAAATGTCATAAGGACGTTGCAGAATTAAGCAGTGCACCATTATGAGTTTAATAATAAAGTTATAAAATCACTCCTCTAAGCAGATGATGAAATAATCTTAAGCGACTCAGAAAATAAATTACAGAGACCAAGGTAGCAAATGATTATAATATGACAATGTCTAAAGGTAAAACTAGGATGAAGCAGTTCCATGGTAAGGAACATTTAAGAGCAGAAATAATATTTGTCGACAAACCAATGGAACGAAAAAGTACTTTTAAGCTCCTGGGATGTGAGGTCTCACATATCACACACAATTATCAAGAATAAAAGCTTCAAAAATTACAGCATTTAGTAGGCAATATAAATCGTACACTCCTCAGAAACGTTAGAAAAAAGATCCGACGACCTTGCTGGCCAAGGCTGGACTCGGCAAGCACGAAGACAGTAGAAAACCTCACCTTGTGCGGGTAAGTCTAGGATAGCTTCCCATGGTTACGAGACGGTGCGTAGAACATCGTGGATGTGCCGCTGTGTTGTAGAGGGGGCGCGGATGACAACCAAAGACGTCCTGCTGTGGAAAGAAAAGGAACACTAGACCATCACTCCTGGTTGTCGGACTGTATGACGCACAACGGTCGGGTTAGTATACTATCACTCTCCAGAGTGGCTCCAGACACGTCTTCGCTGATCTTCAGTGTACAATTTGAAGCGGTATTCTTCACTGAAGACAGTTTTACCCCGGTTATTGAGATTCCACGTCGAGCTCGTCTGGGGAATCCCTGGATAGCGGTGGGATACCAACCAGACTGTCACCCGCCATATCGCCCGACAACCAGAAAGTCATGGTCTCGGGAGCAATTTCTTTACATAGCAGAAGCGGCTGTCACCCACGGCACCCTTATAGCACAGTGAAGCGTCGACCACATCCTACGCCCCGTTTATTGCCCTCCGTCACAAGACATTTCAGCAAGATAAGGCACTCTCGCAAGTGGCGAGAGTTTCTACTACTTGTCTTCGTGCTTGGCGAACGCTATCTTGGGCAGGGGCTTCCAATCAGATCGGGATTTTGATGATCTAACGGGCCAATTGGATAGTATTTGGCAGGATATCACTTGGGCGGACACTCTCCAACTCTGTTAATCAATGCTAAGTCCAATACTTTCTTGCATAAGGGCCAGGAGTGGACTAACGCTTTACTTTCTAGCCCATTTTGTGAAGACCTTTCCCTTGAATAAATCATCCAATTTTTATGAAACCGTAATCATTTGTTTCTCTGCAATTCCTGCGTGGTGTGCTGCTATTTTTTTTCTTTAAAGTGAATTATCATAAGTATTACAGCGACTCTGGGCGAAACAATGACAAGAAGTATTCAAACTGAAAACCCTTCACAACTACTGAGCACGATCCTGCACATTTTTGTGAACATACTTGGAAGATTTAGCTATATATTGAGCCTACTCAATGTAGCCTCCATCAGCTGTGACGCGTCTGGCTCTACGTTCTTTCCATAATGTAAATGCACTTTGGTAAAATTCTGAGGAGTGACTTTTACACCATCACTTGACACAGGAAATAAGGTCTTTCTCACTATTAAATGCTGTACCGCACAGTTGGACCTTCAGGTAACCAAAGTGGTAAAAATCAGATGGAGCCAAGTCCGGACAGTAGGGAGGATGAGGAACGATTTTCCAACCCAATTTCCTGATTTTCTCTTGCGTCATAAGGGCATTGTCATGGTGTATTGTGATTGGCTTTCTAAACCCTAGTGACTGTACCATTGATACCATACTACCCAATGACAAAGGAGTCATTTCAACAAGCTGTCGTATTGTCACACATCCGTCATTTTGGATGATTTGATCAATGGTCTCCTTATTCACATCACTCACTGCCGTCGATGGTCTTCCGCATTGTTGATTTCCAGTAGATTGAAATCACCTTCTTTAAACCTCTGCAACCACCGCTGGATACTGCTGCGATCCACTGTGTCCTCCCCATAAACAGGGAGCAACTTCCTGTGAATCGATGTGGCAGAGTCATCGCCGGTCTTGAAGAGGAACTCCATCACAGACTGCAGTCACAACCTCACATCTACTTCACGGTCCATTATGGCTCACCTGTAAATGAAAGAAAATACTTGTATACGCCAACTTATAGCTAAATGTTCCAGGTATGCACACAGAAAATTTGGAGACGACTGTGCAAAACTTTTTGAATCCCTTTTGCACTACCATCTGTTGTTAACCATTGCACTACAAGCTGCACCCATACCTAAAGCGATTTTCAAAGCGTCCGTTTGCAGGTGAGCAAAAATTTTTGATCTATCCTGTATATTCGTTAAAACATCTCCTCAAAGTTTTTGATGTAATCGTGAACTGTTACTCGCATTGCTGGAGCAGGAATGCATAATCGATTATAGGAGCACGACATATTGGCTGGAAGGTTTGTATCACATTTCCTGTGTCTTACAAGTAGACCACACTTGAAATGGATTTTTGTCTTTTATATAGAATTGGAAGTTCAGAACTCAAATATCGATTACCAAAGGCACTCGATGCAGCTGCTGTTAATAACCTAACGTAAGGTCGACATTTCGCTGGGCAGCATGCCTCAGTGGTAGAATGATCACCCACTCTACTGAGGCATGGGTTTAATTCCAAGTTTTGGAGATTACTAAACAAAGATTCATGCTCTACGCGTATTCCCGGGAAGTGTGAGATACATAAGGATAAAAAATTAAATTTGAAATACGTTTTTTAATTTCAACAATCTGTCACAAAGTACCGATAATTGATAATTTAGTTTTGCAATGGTGTGTAATAAGCAAATAGAAGCAAGGAAACTCGGTTTTCTTTTAAAAATTACAGACACATGTAGATTATCCTGTATTTGCTGAATTTTATATTTAAATGGCGTAGGTATTCGAACTGAATGATAAAAACTAAAAAATTAATGACCAAACGGAGACTTGCACAAGCAATCCAGCGAATACCAGTATCGAGCGCTACTGATGTTTATTCCATCTTTATGTATCTTACGCTTCACAGAATTTCTACTAAAACACGCACCTATGTTTCAAAACGTTCTACACACAGGAACATACTCTGTTGTAAAATTTGCCTTACGTTAGGGAATCAGGGCTCTCGGAAAACTTGAAAGTCGATGTTTTTGAAACTTTTGGACAGTTGCATCGAATTGCTTTGGAGAATTGATATTCGAGTTCTCAGCCTCAAGTATTTTAAAAACAAAAGAAATATAAAAATCCGGTTGGTCTCATTGTTAGAATCTAAGATATTATTTCGAACGGAAATTTTGGAGGCTCTATGTTCACAACGGTTCTAGTAAACGAGGCAAGCGCCTAATTTAGCGACCTTAATAGCTGGCGTTCCTGGCTTTTAAGACTCAGGTCTTTAGCTTAGAAAGAAGGTATAGACATCCGTTTTTGAGGGTTTTAGTCTCAGTCTTTATCTCTGTGATGTAACGACATAACAGCGAGGAATGTTATCAGTCCTATGTGTATCTGTGCACAAGTTCGCTGATGAACAATGAAATCAAATTAATGAGCATTAGGAAATGTGATATCCTCCAGAATTGGCTAGCTTTTTAATCATGTTGGACAATGTTGGTACTACTTTGTGGACAACTGTTCTTCTGGTATCATATAATTACAACAGAACTTGTGGAATCCTTTACAATCGCAGGTTCCTGGAAGCAAATGAAAAACTCCTGAAGACTTGAGTAAATGCAGGTAGAGCTGAAGGGACGAACATCGGCGACGTTCCACGAAAATTCTTTCATCCCGTGTCATCTACCGTATTCGGAGGGACAGCAATCGTCGGTCTGAGACTCCAAAGAGACGCCGCAGTGGTTTACCGGAGAAGAGCATTCCGGCGTTCTTTGGGGATGTGATCTGCCGCTGCCCGGGGCGAGCACATGTGTTCTTAGAGAGGGAGGCTGGGGGGTGGGTGAGCGAGAAGCCCTTCATTTGGAGCGGCGCCTCGCAATCTGTGTGGCGGCCGGACGCCGCCTCTGGCGCCGGACGTCGCGCGGTGCGGCCGCTTCATCAGCCAGCAGGCGCCGCCGCCGCCTGCGGACAAAGAAGCAGCTGCAACCCGCAGCATAGCGTACCGCGGCCCGCACCGCGCTCCTTTTCATTTGGATTCCTCCATTCCCGCGCCACATTCCTTCCACAGCAAAAGACTGCTCCCCTCTGGCGGCCATGTGGTGCCCTGCTCCAGCGTCACACTGTCCTAGCAGTAGTGGGAGAAGGCGAGTCACTGTGTCATAAGGACTTCAATTCTGTTATCAAGAATTGGATGATTACTATAAATAATATTGGTATTTGATTTCTCCAGAAAGTGACAAATCCATATTATAACTGCGCCGTAAAAACTTTGGATACTCATAAATAATCATTCATTAGTGAGAATGGCTACAGTTACTTACAATCTTCGATAACTACGCGGGGGGACGATTCAATAACCAATGCAACACTTTTTTTTCTGAAAGCAGGTAGGTTTTATTAAGGAGTCCAATACACTATAGTATTTCCCACACTTCTGCCTAGAAAACATTATTTTTCTACAAAAACTCCATTCAGTGCAACGACCTTACGCCACATTACTGGGAAGGCCTGTACGACCGCACGATGCCACTCTACTGGTCGATGTCGGAGCCAACGTCTCTACTGCATCAGTAACCTCAACATCATCCACATAATCTTCCTGCAGAGTGCGTCTCTCATTGGGTCAAACGGACGAGATTCAGAAGGTGCGAGTCGTAGGGTTTTTGGTGGATGAAGAAGAACAGTCTAATGAAGTTTTGTGATCTCTCTCGGGATTGCAGACTTGTACAAGACCTTGTCTTGTCATGGAGGAGAAGAAGTTCGTTCTCATTTTCGCGATGACTACCACGATGAAATCGTTTCATCCATTTCATTGCAGGAGTCGCAGCTTTGAGCAGCCGGGTGACACGCAGGAGATCAGACAGGTTGAAGGCTAATGTGCGTATATTCCGTGGTGTTCCGCAACAAATTTCGCATTTTCTTCAACCGAAATTGGCCGAGAAAAGAGGTATATTGCATTGCTTATTGAACACCCGCCGTACTTCCGGCTAAGACAACTAACCATCTCAAAACCTGAAATCGTATAGAAAATTTCCGCGAGGGATAGCAGTGCGTCAGAAACTCTCATTATGCTAAATATTATACAAAGTCAAAAACATACCAAATACGACAGATACTGTTTGGCGGTAGCAGTGCCTCACAAACTGTCATTACGATAAAAGTTACACAAATTCAGAAACATATCAAATACGACAAACATTGGTGTGTCTATTCACCAAACTGGTAGGGACACATTATCATCAATAAATTCTTGTACCTAGCAGAGCTGGGGCCTGATCTGTTTGTACATGTACGTGAAAATAAACTAATTTATTGATTTTAGTGTCTCTTCTACCGGCCTGGTAATGTGATACAAAAATTTTATCGTATTTGGTATGTTTTGACATTGCGCAGTCTTTGTCAAAATGTCACACTATTCTCCCTCATGTGCAGTTTTCTTTTAGCATTTCAGATCTAAAGATGGCTAGTTGTTTTATCTTAAGCTAATTATCAATGTTTACAAATATTGTTGTGATTTTGATTAATAAAGTAGTTACAGTGAAATGAAAACCCTTAGCTGGTTACAGGCGCTGACATACGTCAACGGGGACAGATGAAAATGTGTGCCCCAACCGGGATTCGAACCCGGGATCCGGCAGTGCATACATGGTATCCGGCAGTGTATACATGGCACACTGCGTGACATGATCTTTGGTGTCGAAACGCGATTACACATTCATTGCCTCACTGCAGTGCTCGTTCTCGGAACCTGGTTAGCGTACTGAACAGCATACGAACATGAAACATATTGCGCTTAATACTTTTAAAATATTTGAAGAGAATTGCATATAGGAAACCTTACCACATCCATAGGAATGACACATCATCGAGACTGACACGATGAGTGTAGTGACGTCAATATCTTTAGATTCGATAATATTATGGGTCATTACCGAATATTTTTTCACGTAATATCATCGTAGCACCAGCTCCTCTCCTGGCGGTAGAAGGGGTATTACCCCCACAGTATTTTCATGCAGGTAATAATACAAATGAGGAGTCATTTACGTACAAAATTTGGTTGAAATTGCTCCAGATGTTTTAGTTGTCCTTCTATGGCACTCTTTTTCACTCATACCCCCACCCCTATGGGAAAGTATCTGGACTAAGTTAAAACCATCGCGTGCATGCGCAAAACTCACCGCAGTTTCCTTACGATCGTCTGAATAATACTGAAAAACACAGAAAACGAACAAAGAAATATTAATTTGTATAAACCCGATTAACAATGAACTCACAGAATGAAATGAGTTTCCATATTTAAGGTAGTTTAAAACAACGACGAGAAAAACAGGAATAGAAATAAACAGAAGATTACAAATGTCCTGAATTGCTTTAAACTAAATACAATTTTTGAAAGTATGCTTCCTATGAATCTGAAAACGTATTTTTGCGTTGTGTGTATAGGCAGTTTCGATTAGTGAGATATGTACTCATATTTATCTTAACCATTCAAGAACCAAGAGTTCATAAGTGAAAATTATATAAACCGATGAGACAAAACATTGTGGACACATTTTAAAAGGTAGTTTGGGCGTCGATGGAACGAATTACATTATTGATTCTGCGTATCAGGGATCCTAAAGCTTCTTGGCAGATTTGTAGAGACATGTATCATTAGATGTCTACCCGTAAGTCATGTAATTCTTTTAAACAGTGTGTCGCTGATTTGCGTACGCGATGATGGCTCCCAATAGGGATCCATATGGGTTCCAAAGGACTTACATCAGGCGAATTTGGTCGCCTAGATATCAACGTGAGTTCACTAGAATGCTCCTCAATCCAATGTAGCACTGTTCTGGCTCCGAGACAAATACAGTTATACTGGTGATAGATGACATCGCCGTCGGGAAAGACATCAGGCATGAAGGCATACAGGTGGTTCGCAGCCGTCAGCGTGTCTTCGATTACAAGTGTAGGCCCCATGCAAGCGCAGGATGATGATGACGATGTTTTGTTTGTGGGGCGCTCAACTGCGTGGTTATCAGTGCCTGTACAAATGTTCAGTCTTTGCTCTATCCAATCTCGCCACTTTCATGAATGATAATGAAACGAGGAGGACAACACAAACACCCAGTCCAAGAGCGGAGAAAATCACCAACATGGCCGGGCATCGAACCCTGTACCCCGTGATCCAGAGGCCGCAACGCTAGCCACTAGACAACGACCTACGACCTACGGCCGCAAGCGTATGAGAATATCTCCCTTAGCCCCATACTGATCCCACCAGCCTGCGTGTTTGGCACGCTGCACATTTCCAGCCAACGTTTACCTCGATGACACGGTTTGTGGAGACGGCCATCAAACTCTGGAGCAAAAATGTGATTCATTCGAAATTTGACGCGCTTCCATTGATCGACGCTCAAATCCCGATGGTCTCGTGCTACTGCAGTTGTAACCGAATGTGTCGTTGGGTCAGCATGCGAACACATAGGGGTGGTCTGCTGTGGAGCTCCATGTTCAACAATATACGACTAACGGTGTGCTCCGGATCACTTGTGCGTGTACCAGCGTTTGTGATCTTACGGCAGAGATGCCACAGAGCACCATCGATCCCACTTTACAGAGCAGACAAGCCTCCGATCCTCAAGTTCTGTGAAGAATGGTGGACGACCAATCATTTATCACCTAGTCATAGTCTCATGTCCGTCTACCCCTTTCTGTAGATGCTCACGATAGTAGCACGTGAACATTCGACCATCTTTGCCATTTTCGAAGTACTGTTTCACAGGCTCTGCCTAATAATAATCTTCCCTTTATCGAAGACGCTTGCTCAGAGGATTTCCCCTTTTGCAGCTCATATCTCCGTTTGGGCGATCCCCCGTCCACTGTCACATAGGTAACCTCAGAACACTAACCGAAAGCTATCCTCTGTAAATAGTTTTTAGTGGGTGTAGAGACAAAGAAGCAATGACGGAAATAGAATAATGGTTCAAGAGTGGTATTAAAATTCAAGGTGACAGGATATCAGTGAAATGACTCGCTGATGATATTGCTGTATTCAGTAAAACTGGAGAACTGCAGGATCTGTGGAATGGTATCAGCAGTCTAAAGAGTACAGAATATGATTTAAGAGTAAACTGATGAAAGACGAAAGCAACGGGAAGTAGCAAAAACGAGAACAGTGAAAAACTTCACATCAGAAATATGCTTAAAAAAATGACGGAGAATTGTAAATACTTCTGACAAGCAAGCACGTCCACAGCTAACAAAAAAGCAACCGGTGCACTCACATTAGACCTATAGTAACAGACTCTCCACCCTCATATCCGTCATATATTTTTGTTTTCCTGTATTTATAACTATCATCAAAGACATTATCCGTGTTTCTTTTAACTCACAGATCGGATTTGACACAGTTCGTACAACGTCAAAAATTAGAAAACTAACGTTAAAATAAGAAATGCATATAATTTTGTAGAATATGGTACATATAATATTTTAGAAAATGGCATGCTTTTAAGCGTTATGGCTGTTACAACAGTTAGGGCACTGAAACTTCCCTGGCACATTAAAACTGTGTGACTCTTGCCAACTCAGTTTTCCAGGCGTCACTAATGTCGGACCCTCACACATTTACTTGCGCCGGGAGTGGCTAGAACTCCTGGAAGAGAGGAAGACACCATTAACCTGTCAGATTCTTTCATTAACAGAGTACACCCACGTTGCATAAAAGAAGGATTCCTTTAGTTAACACACTGATCTCCATGTGATTTATAAACGAACGGATATTTTATTTCGACTATGTATGATGGATAAAGGAGGATCCTGTTTTTCTAGTCTCATTTTTCGCCTGTACTAACCACTAGTTTGGTTTCATTACAAGAGAACTACTTGAGTCTAATCTGGACTCAACAGGAATAGGGAAAATGGAATTTTCGTAAAGGATCATGAGGGGATTCGGATTACATTGCGTTCAGCCTACCTACTTCGGAGATACTAGTTTCTAATCTTCGTTTACTAGATAGGTCGCTTTATTGTTGCAAGAAATACTACGTTGGACTGCGCATTTTTGAATGCCTCGAATTGTACCTTAAAGATCAGGTTCACGAAACTGTTTGCGATACATTTCATGGTAAAATTCTGTTTATCTCAATAAGTGGATACGCTAAGCAACGTTAAGGATTTAACAGAGCGTGAGGGTTGGTGGCTCACAGTAGAAATTTCCCTGTGCGCCACTCGTTGGAAAATAAAACGAAAAACTAGGTATATTTTTCTCCTTTCGTATCCGCAGAAGTACCTTTTCAACCAATGTCTTATCACTCTCAACTAAATTAATAATTCTCTTGATTTAACTTGTACATTCAATGTAAGTTATATTTACAACATTATTGTGGAAACTATTCACAAACATTCACAAAATCATACTTCCCTACCATAAAATCGTCTTTTCTGTCCTGTAAACGTACCAAAATTCCCAGATTTAACCTCAACGGTTTTTTGGGTCGTCAGTCTTCTGACTAACTTAATGTGACCCGCCACTAATTCCTTTTTATGCCAACTTCTGCTATTCAGCGTTGCACTCGCACTTGCACCCTTAGTTCTCAGTTATTTATCGTATGTATTCCAATCTCATTCAGTTGCTAGCACCTAAGAAATCTCTATTTTCTTGCCAAGGGCAAGATTCTGTTTTAAGGAAGTTGTCACTCAAACGAAATCCCGTAAGCGCCGAGTGCCACTTATAAATTTCAGGATTTTAAACGTTCTACCTGAGTCATTTTATTACTTTTGTGTGGTTGTCATGCCTAACGATTCAGTTATTTTTAATTTCGAAGACTGCTTAGGACTGATGATGGTCACGGCGACAGAACCGGAAACAAGTACCACAAAGATTTTTCAGTGTTTGTAAAATCACGTGTCTGATAACACGGTCGTCATCTTGATATTTTTACAGTTTTCGAAGAACAGCGGCATCTAAACAAAATGCTCTGACGTCGGGAGGGGCACAGAATCGTGCTTTAACATACAGAGATACGGAAAATACATATATCGTAAATTGTGTTCTCTTCCTATAGCCGTAATTCAAATTAATCACGGAACATAAATATTTTCGAGCAATAAAATCTTTCGCCGTCCACATTACATGATGGATATTTCCCAGAACACGCAACGATACTCCACGAGATGCTGATTCGACAAGATGGATTGCATTCATTCTAAACCTTTAATCAAGGCAAATGTTCATTCAATGAATATTGAATGAAATCGAGGATTCGAGACATAGTGAATTGCTTTAAGAGTTCCTTCACACAGCAAGCGTCTTGCTAGGTTTGGAAATGGGCTACCTATTAAAATAAAATCTGGTATGTCTTGCTTTAGGAAAAATGCCGTCTCATATAGAAGATAGTTATTTGACGTGGCCGCGAAGAGTTTATAGAACACTGCCTACACAGTGAACATTTGCTTTTAGTAGTAGGACTGACAAAGGGCATAGCAAAAGGAAAACTGATCTCAGCTGAACATGAGCATTTCAAATATCTCACCAAGCATAAGAGTGTTTAAGCATCGTGGCTTATAGCCGCGTTCGTTGCAAATGGGCATGCGGATCAAGACTGTTATAACGATATACAAATATGGGGCACCTAATAAACGCACATTCTCCAAACAAAGCACAGCGTCTCTGGTACCTGTGTAAGCACCAAAAACGACTTGTTCTGCTGAAAAACGTGTAAGGAAACGTGAAGTATAACGTTACCAGTGAATACTACTATTGTTGATGTAAATTGCAATAAGAAAATCATGAGATTGTACCAGTTGCGGAACGAAAGTAGTACATTTCTCATCCAGTTATATTATTCCAACTGCTGAGTGCAAGCTGCCTTATTTGTTTAATATTTTTCTGCAGCCGTCATATACTTAAAAAACTGCATTTTTATCCATCAGCTGTACAAACAAAGATTTATTCGTGACCACTTTCGGTCTCTCAGTCTATCATCACAGGAAGACAATCAACAAAAAGAATGCAGTGTTCATACCATGACCAGCAAATAATCTAAACAAAAATGTTGAAGATTGTTTTATTCTGTAAACTCCTGTTATAATTTTCTGTAGACAAGAGGCTTTACCAGTGGGCGAACACATTTGTGCATTTATTCTAACGTATGCTAAGAGTAATGAGGCTGCTATCTTAAGTCATGGTGTGAGTTGTTTCTGGTTTTTATATCAATTTTATATATGACAAGAGCCACACGTCTCCAGCTAATCTAATTTACCACCATGTGACATAACAAGTAAGTTTTCTTACCCCACAAATTGTTTTCTATTATTAATATTCCGTTATGCACGTTAAATTAGTTTGTAACCGTATATACACGGTTTTTGGGCCCCCTCATTCTGAAGAAGATATTTTTATAAATATCTAAACGTTGGTCTAGCGCTAAATAAACCCTTGGCTTTTAACTGGTTGGAAGATTTTTTTCAAAGTCTTCAAATTTTTTCAGTTGCTGAATCTCAGACATGTTTAAGATTCTGATATCGTTTTATCTTACACTCTGCCTGCTGTCAGATATGAATATACGTACACATACATCACTTGATTCGTAAGTAACCGTATTACTGACAAGCAGCATATATTTAAAAACTGTATCATTAAACAACCTAAATCACAAGTGCTAGTCAGTAATCATCTAATATAGGCCTTGGACTGTAACGTCCAGAACCAAACGCATCAATTAAGCAAGGCCTGGGTCAACAAATGACCTTGGTCTCAGATAGTATATGTCATAACGAAGGTAATATACAGGACTTGTTATACTATATGTATTGCAAATGTAAACTGATCGTGTAATATATTGCAGGAACTTGGGCACTAGAGTAACGTCATAAGTCTCTTAATTGAGACTCTGGCACATGGATAATGTACACAGTAGTACCATACAATATCAACACTGTGCAAATATGTTGGAATATCAATGTGAGCCTCATGCAACCACCACATCTGCATTGTTGTAGATGTGATATTTCAAAAATTTCAATAGCTACCTTAAACATGGACTGCCAGCACTAACTCATTAAAATGCAAATTGTTTTCATTTGTTATTATAAATTTACTTTACCATTGCTGAATGAGTTAATTTTTTCTTATGTTTCTCCTGCACATAATAGGTGAAGTAAATTTCGTAAATATATTCATTTCTTCACAGACTCTACTCAGATTTTGCAACAAAACAGAACATAAATCATTATCGGTACTTTACAAGCCACTAATAGTAATGGTAAAATAAATTTGAAATTATCACCTTCATGTAAATAATGTAATGCAGAGGAAATGTAACACCTGAGAAGGCATACAAAGTACTGTTTCTAACATTAGCATATGAAAACATTCCAATATTTGTTTTGTCGGATTTCGGATTGCGATATAAACTCAAAAATACGACTACAGCGCAAGAGAGGCAGGAAAACACATTCAAACTTCACGATAAATACTTACCTAATCAAATGCACTTGATACTGAGAACAAATTCCTGCAATGTTTCTTGTTAAGCATGAAAAAATACGAAACTCGTGCAATATTTCGTTACTTACATCGTGAATGACACGGTTACACGTTTTGCAGAAACATCGATTATGATAAATGATATTATGACATTACAGCGTGCTATGTCCCATTCCCTTTCACTTATGGACCTCTGAATACTTTCGAACAAAAGTTTGTAGTTCCGTCCACTCTCGATAAAAATATCATGTACACGATGAGATCAAAAGTATCTCGACACCTGGCTGAAAATAACTTACAGGTTTGTGGTGTCCACCATCGGTAATGCCGGAATTAAATATGGTGTTTACCCCAGCTTCCACTTTCGCACGCACACATTCAGTCAGGTACCGAAAGGTTTCTTGGGGAATGGCAGCCCTTTCCTCACGGAGTACTGCACTGAGGAGAGGGATCGATGTCGGTCAGTGAGGCCTGGCTCGAAGTCAGCGTTCCGAAACATCCCACAGGTGTTCTGTAGGATTCAGGTCAGGACTCTCTGCAGGTCAGTCCATTAACTGTTGGCACTACACACGCTGGCATATAACTTTCACTGGGCATTCGCCATTCCCACACCCTGCCATCGGATTGTCACATTGTGTACCGCGATCCGACACTCCACACAACGTTTTTCCACAGTTCAATCGTCCAATGTTTACGCTCCTCACACCAAGCGAGGCATCGTTTGGCATTAACTGGCGTGATATGTGGCTTATGAGCAGCCGCTCGACCGTGAAATCCAAGTTTCCTCACCTCATTCCTAACTGTCATAGTACTTGCAGTGGATCCTGATGCAGTTTGGAATTATTGTGTGATGTTCTGGATAGATGTCTGCCTATTATACATTATACCACTCTTCAACTGTCGGTGGTCTATGTCAGTCGACACACGAGATCAGCCTGTACGTTTTTGTGCTGTACGTGTCCCTTCACGCTTCTACTTCACTATCACATCGGAAACAGTGCATCGAGGAATGTTTAGGAGTGTGTAAATCTCGCGTACAGACGTATGACACAAGTCACATCCAATCACCTGACCTCGTTAGAAGTCCGTGAGTTCCGGGAAGCATCCCATTCTGCTCTCTCACGATTTCTAATGAATACTGAGGTCGCTGATATGGAGTACCTGGCAATAACTGGCAGCACAATGCATCTGATATGAAAATCGTACGTTTTGGGTGTGTCCGGATACTTTTGATCACATAGTGTATCTGTGTACAGTTCCTTAGCTACTGTGGTAAGATGCATGGCTTCATAAAGCAAACCATATTCTCCTGCACAGCTGGAGTAGCACATTGGTGCACAGTTTATTTACACGTCTACAAACCGAGGAGAAGAACCAGTAACGTTTGTCTGATAAATTGCAGTTTACGTTCAATTATATAATTCCGCGTGACAGCCGAAGAAACATGTTACCACCTCCTAGCGAACTGAAAACGGGAACATTCTCCATGCTATCCTTTCTACCTCCTCTGGAGAGGGGAAACTCTATTGGGTTGGACGGTGTTAAGTAGCAAACAGTAACTGCACATCTCGCTCTGTTGCCTCTCTAATTATTTTAGGGTCACCGAGACGTAACGTTCTCCTGACTAGTATGACTTGTACAACGAGATCTCATTTAAGTACGGTACATAAAATAAATTACCGGCCTAAAATACGTACTGTATAAATTTATGATGCATAAGTAATGACTGACGAAGTCTATGTTTTTTTGTTTCCATCGTTCCGTGTCTTACAGTTTTGAAAGCAGAGCAGTCACCCTTCAGCCCTACCTTAATGAGCAAAAATGCCACAAAGCTCACTTTTACGCGGAATCTAATCAGACGGTGATAGCGTATCCCAAAAACATATCATGGACATTTTTTAAATAACTGAATGTAGGAGCCTGATAAGGGCGCATGCCGACATGAATGTTTATAAGGTATTTTTTTGTTTCAAATTTAAGATTCTTAGTATCACACCACTGCTCTTGCGTGTAATGTTTGTGGAAAACGCAAAATTTGTAGTCTGACAACAATTTCCCAGTTCTTCGTATTAGCTATTATTTTATCACTACTGTTTAATGTAAAGAAAGCTTCAGATATGAAGTTTTTCATTGCTTTCATCGCGTGTAGATGCATTAGATTTCTAGTTTCCACAGAACTAAGTTGCCATCTTGAAATACATATCGCACAGTATATAAATTCACGCGCTGCGATAAATCACACGTTTGTCTTCGTACCATTGGAACGGATACATAAATTTTTTTTAAGTTCTGCTCACTTTTTATAATGTTTCTGTTACGATGGTACGAGAACAGACACTGAGTTTATCGCAGGGTATGATTTGATAACATGTACACTGTGGATCCGAAGATGGTAGTTCTATCCCATCAAAATTAGTAATTTAGTGTACTTAAACGCGATCTAGGGAATCAAAAATTTAATATCTGAAGCTTTGTTTAGATTTAATTCACTGATCATTCTCTAGCCGACTATGTGAGGTATTTATGTTATTATTTAGTTTACAGGAATAATTTATTACTGAAACAAGAAATTAAACTTGACTCTGTTTCTTTCAATTAATTATCATTTATTCTAGAGAAGCTGCACGGTCATCAATGGTATCTGTTCATTCGAGAACAGTTACTATCTTCATATACTGTTTTTTTGTGTCCAGAATAGTCCTATAACTGATTTTCTCTTATTCAGTTGTCCAGGATTCAGATGTAAGGATTTTAATTGACAGTATTTTTCTATGTTGCCTAATTCCAGATCAGTTCAAGACAGTCCAAAATCCAGCATGCAAAATCAGATGACACAGGTTTGTACTCGAAGTTGCAATCCCAAGTTGCCATCCGTCTTTCCGGATAATTGGGCTACACGTGTTCCCCCGGAGGTCTCACCGTCCTCCATTCCGGACCCACGTGCTTCGCTTCCTCTCCGGGTCTCCCCGAAGTAGATGGGAACTCAAAGTTGGGACCCAAGAGATACGGCACGGCCAACAGTGTCCCAAGAAAGTGCCAGAGGCAGCCACAGGCAGACAATGGCCACCCGCAGCGTGCCTCTTACTCCTGTATCAGTCGACCGCCGCGCTGTGGATCACTCACGAACGAAAGCGGAGCTCGCCATGTCACAGCACTGCTGTAGTAAATCAAGGTGGAGGAATAACTGATGTCGTTATCTGTCATTAACTTGCAAGAATAACACAGACCTGCATTTATTTTTTGGTTATATCATGTTTTTCAGTTTTTGATCATGGATTCCTTTTTGTTTTTGAGCTGAATTCAAAAATAGCCTTAGTTTGTTTTTCATCACGTAAGAATTTTTTTCAGATCTCAGTTTGTCAAACTGTGTTACACATCCAAAAAATCACACATAAATGACTTACTGACAGACTTAAATATTTACAAAATGCTTCCATCTGTCAGTTTATGGTGGAAACGAATCGTTTACGTCATAATTCGGCAGGCGGCAGCCAGTATCTCATTAAATGTGTTATAAACCTCAACTGTTAATGTTAGCATAAAAGTTCGTACGTGTCGTCCTCGATCAAAAGCGTTTGTGTACGCGGGTATTCGCTAAAAAGCAAACATACTGTGTTCGAAATGCGTCAGTATCTGTAGATTCCTTCCGTTACATTTGTGGTGCGTTAATGGTGTCCAGGCAAGTGTATCTCGTGCATCTCGTGTATTTCGATGTAAAAGTAGGAAATCAAGATGACACTTGGTCACCAAAATATGTCTGCTATACGTGTGAAGAAAGACTGAGACAGTGGTCAAAGGGAGAATGACATGCTTTCAGATTCAACGTACCCACAATCTAGCGAGAGCTACTAAATCATAGTGATTAAGGACAGACGTCGGTCAAAATGCATTCTTGTTCTTAAACTTGTATATCTCCGTCACCAACATACCTCACATACCTAATACCATATGTTCAACTGATCCTTAGAATATCACTTTCATCCCAGCCGCTTCCATCTCAACACTTGACCCCCGGTAATTCTAGCTGCACACTTTCTTCTGCTCCTGCTGCCAACTTTCTTTTTCACTGCCATCATTTCTCTTTCTCGTATCACACTGAGAGCAACATTTTCTCATTAGCTGGAAGTCTGAGATTTTCCCTGTAACTACAATAATGACAGATGACACACCATGAAGTGACATATGGCCCCTCTTCACCCACATTTCATCACAACTCTTCACTACACAGTGTGCTTCTTCTCCTTCACTGTTAATGTGCTTCCTGTAGTCCCGAACGGAACATCGTACTTACAAACTTTAAACAAAATACGTATATAACTTGCAATGGTAATTTTGTGACTGTCATCAAACAATCTAAGACCCTTTGACCCACAGTTACCACATACACATGAAACATCTATCATACAGGCAAGTATTTCTAAGTCGGTTAACCTAAATCCACAGGAACACTCATATTGGTACTGTACACTGCATTGTCAATTCCTTCAGTAATTTTCTTTTCTGTTGAACTCAGTGACTTTGTCGCAAATGCTCCTTCACACTTAGGAGCAGCATCTTTATCACTGTTATTTAAATTTCCTGTACCTTTCACACGTGAAATTCGACGTTCCCTCACTTTTTTTAATATGAGTCCGCTGTTATGACCCATTTCGAGCAAAACAGTTTGATGTATGCAAAACTAAAACCTGGAATAAGTTTGTAGCATGTACTGTTAAAAAATAGCGCTGTAAACAGAGACACAATCAAAGATAACCTTTCTCACAGCCTTCTAGACCATCTGCAGTTTGTTTCGATTGTGTAAACGAAAAGTTAACACACAAAAAGTTTCTAGTGAAGGGAAGGTCCGAATCATGGCACAAAAAGAGGGAGCGTGACAGTCACAGATGCCCAAAATTTTTAAAACATGTTTATAGCGAGGATTCGATTTCGTAACTTAGCGTTCTTATTCTTAAGGAATCAATTTAATAAATTACGCAATTAAAAAAATTCGAATTTTTTCGCGATTTTTCCCTACATCTGCCTTTAAAAAGAACATCATCATTCCAAATCTGCCATCCGCTTTACGTCCTGTCACTCATTGTGTAGAAATACCAGTGCCTGTGAAAATACAACATGTAGCTGAAGTAAATTGTTCAAAACTTGAATCAAGCGATGCAACCGAAGATAACGAAGAGGAGTACGAACCTCGTAGATCTGCATCACATCCTTTTACACAATGAACTGAATTATTTGATTCGCGGCTTATGTCTGACCAAAGAGTCTTCAGAAATTCTTGGTTTAAGGCTTAAAGATAAGAATTTGCTCTTGGCTGGCGCCTCGTTTTTCGGGTACACGTACAGAGAAAAAGATTTATTTCTTTATGGAAGATGGAGACTTAGTACTCTGCAATAATGTGTGTGGATAGTTTAACATATTCAACATTCCGTACGAAAGCACTGATTTGAGACTATTCATAGACTCGTCGAAACGAAGCTTGAAATTTCTTCTGTTTCAGAGTGGAAAGAAGTATGCGTCATTACCCATATCTCTATATTTAAAATAACGGTAGAACATACAATTTTTTCTCAAAGAAATTGAGAACCACGAGCAAAAGTGGATCACCTGTGCGGAAAGTAATATACAAAATCCTTAGACTTACAAAATCCTTAGACTGTAAGGCGGTACACAAATTTTCCTTGCTTTTTATGTGAGTTGTATGGCAAAAATAGGAAAAGTAATTGGAAAGAAAAAAATTGGCGAACGAGCTTCATTGGCACCTGGAGAAGAAAATGTGCTCCAAAAGCCTCTCATCGAATCGACGAGAGGTCTCCCTCCAACGCTAAATATTACTTTAGGCTTCAACAAGCAATTTGTGAAAGCCTTACCAAAATATGGTAAATGTTTCCAATACATTTATAACAATTTTCCAACCTAATTAAACGG
This sequence comes from Schistocerca americana, assembly GCF_021461395.2. Lineage (NCBI taxonomy): Eukaryota > Metazoa > Arthropoda > Insecta > Orthoptera > Acrididae > Schistocerca > Schistocerca americana. The sequence goes on along the minus strand of NC_060124.1, from coordinate 191,318,323 downwards.
CTTCTTTAGGGGCTCAGACATTATAAAACTATGCAAAGATGGAGATTTTGAAAAATAAGTGAGAGTTCAAGTCTACGGTTGAAACCATTCCACAGAAGTACAGTACTTAAACATAGGTTGTTCTACGAGTATGAAGGTTCATTTATTACAGTGACGTTTGAGCCACCACTGTTAATGAAGAGATGGGTGAGAGATTCCACGAGGACATAAAAAAATAGGAAAAGCTTTACCATGGAAGATGGAATACTACAATGATGGAGTATTGCTGGATATTGCACCGAGATGTTCCCAGAAGAGCACATGCACTGAAGAGCCTGAAACGGAGGATAATTGGTCCAAAGAGACGCAAACAACTACTAACATCGTGAGTTTTCTATAATTTTCGTGTTCTATTATTGTCTATTATAAGCCGTAAAATAATACGTTAATACGAAACAAATCTTTTTCGCTCTGCCATTACGTCTCACATTTGTGATATTTTTCGACATATACTACATTTGGAAAACTGCGATTTACAAAATATTCTAAGGTTATGGAACAGAATCAAGGACATTTTCGGGTTCAGCGCACCAGGATACAAAGGAATCAATCATCAAAACTTACAAAACAGAACCATTGCTAACTAGTGTAATATCATGTCTTAATCACACACAGGTTCACATCTGAGAGCAGAGTCGTCAGTGAAATACTTGGCATTTACACCACGTTTGTTACGAACACCAGTGAGTAACCAGAACATAACTGACCTTCTGGATCGTGAGTACAGCTATTTAAGCAAACGCCGAATACTGAAGGATACAGTTATCTACACAAACAACGAATATCCCATAATGTATGAACTTTACATATTCCAAGAACCTTCCAGAAATTATAACTACCAACTAATGAATAACTGCTGGTGGATAGATTTAAACTGGATTCCTGTAGCACGTAAGCCTACGGTGGGAACCACTAATCCCACACTGCGTGCATTACAGCTAGTGGCATTGTGAACCTCTGAACTACGCTGAACTGCAAGAGGTTTAGCGCATTAATGTGTAAATGCAGAATAATAAAGTGAATCTCAGCATGTAATTCGTGTTCGTATAACTCAATACATTCTTGTAATCAATGACGGAAAACGTTGAAAAAGTAAAATAGATTTTCTTTTCTTCTTACTTTCTACTTATGATGATGGCCACTAGGTGCCAATATCAGATACCGATATAAGACTTATTTTTGTCGTTGCATCAAGAAAAATGTTTAGTACACAATGAAAGAGTCAGTCGCTATCTTCACGGTGAAATATATTTATGTTTATCATCATTTGTTCCAAGATTACGAGCCAGTGTAAAAAACTCTTTTCTTTTAACACTCTAGTCTGCTAAACGAAGTGAATGAGGTGATTAGTCGGTAGGACATACTCTGAGGCATCAAGGAATCGTCAGTTTGGCAATGGAGGAAAGCGTGTTGTGTGTGTTTCTACCACCAAATTAAGTCAGGAATCCGTCCCTGCTGTTTGTCGCTTTTATGAACAGTCGCCCTGCATTATCATCTTCGAGGAAAGTGCGTAGTTAAAAGCGTACAGATTAGTGATGTAGGATTAAGCAAATAACTGCCCCACGATGAGACTATTTTTCGTATTTCACATATGAGAAACGCCTCTTTCAGCACCAAGAAAGTATTTTTATGTCTCAAGATGATGTTTATGAATCACTGAAATAATTGGTAGCGGTATTCATTAGAAAATATTTATGTTGAAAAAGTAAGCAAGCTAGTCCAAAAACATCACAATTGGGATCCAAACTTACTATGTACTCTCGACACTTATGGTATGCCGGTTTCGATTAGTTTCAGTTGAAAGTGGCAATTTCGTGTCACATACCATTGTTTAAATTGGTAATATGCTTCTTACGCAATAAAGGTTAGTGTTATTTGATTCATAATCTGGACGTCTGACTATTCTCATCAGGGTGCTGTTTCTTTGAATCAATCGCTTTGTGTTTTTAAAATTACGTCCTCGATTTTTTCACTAGCCACCTAGGTACACTGACGAAAGTGAAAAGTGTTAAACCATGAACTTACTGGACCTACCTGACTGTAGAAGATGTGATTGGAGGACATGGTGGCTACTGGGTGTGTCTGCCGTTACTGGAACTTTTCAGGTGGAGATCGGTACACAGTATGCACAGAGGATGTGCAGTTGTGTCTCCTCGTTATTTTTCGGACTTTGACAAACGCCAAATCATTAGGCTAAGGAACATGGAAACATCGCACAGACAGGCAGCACGGACAGCAGGCTGTATATCAAACGCTGCTGATGAAGTGACGACAAGACTGACTCGAGACCACAGTATGGCAAGCAATATGGGTAAAGTTCCATCTAGAAGACTGCACCACGAAAAGATGTAGAATTACTTATTTATTTACTTATATATTCACTTATTTATTGCTTATTTAGCCTGACCAGCGTGATTGAGGCACAATATATACAATGCAACGGATGATTATGTACAGATGTTAAAACTATGTAAATATAAAACAGGATGAAAAATCCAAAATTCCGCAGTAGCTATATTTATTTAAGTCGATTAGAGACGCACCAACCGATTTTTCAAGCTTTAGGTTACATCTTCTTCTGTATGTAAGTGCTTTGTGATATGGTATACTGAGTAGTTACAGAATACCGTAGAGTAACAGTTCTCAGCCCTCCCCGATTGATAAAAGCCATGGTAAATAATAAGAGTCATGTCTGTAATTGTTTTACGGATTAAGATATGTGCCTGTCGGCCTATGTTAAGCAGCAGACAATGCCTCTCATAAACGTTATCCAGGGAAGTATTGAGTAGGAAAGCCGACACGCTTATATGTGCTTGTCACCAACATAGCAGCTGGCAACACAAGCTACGAGCGACCAGTGTGTTGTCGAGGCGTGTGCGGTGGTAGCCGTTCGGGTACTTAGAAGGTTAGGAAATATACATTTCTGGATAACATTTATCTGTCTATCTGTTGCTTGACACATGCGGACGCGCACGTATGTGTAACTATTCTAGCTGTGGTTGGCCACTTTTTTAAGAATTATCTGTATCCTGACCTGATAAGGGCCTTAAAGTTCTCCCTTACGACTGACCAGCAACAACACTTACAAAAAATTATTATTTAATAATCACAATAATAATAAGCAGCATATTAATAAAAATCATAACTGGCAATAATAATTATAATAATAATAGTAGCAGTAATTATGATGATAAAATAATGGAGGGATTAATAGTGGCATTAATTAGTTACTACATAACAAGCTCGATAACAGAAATTTGCATTACTAACAAAAGTAATAATTAGCACTAATAATGGCAACAAACACAATTATAATAATAACAAAATAATGGAGGCATTCAGAATGATATCGATTAGTTTAGCCTTGTTTTGTTTTAGGAGAAGTGGAGGGGATAATGGAAGAGGACAGGGTTGAGAGGATTGAAATGAATGGTTGCTAGGAAAGAAGAGAATTTCGAAAGGGGAGGGAAAGGTGATGAGGGATGAAAGGCTGACGAGAGTGAAATGCATCATGAGATATCTACTGTGATAGACAGTAGACTCTGATGAATAACTGATGATAATACGGTAACATAGGTGCAAAGAAGGGAACTGCGAAGAAACCATGGGTTACAGAAGAAATAATTCAGTTTGACGATGAACGGAGAAAGTACAAAGATGTTATGGGAAACTCAGGAATACAGAAATATAAGTCACTGAGGAGTGAAATAAATAGGATGAGGAATTGCAGGGAAGCTAAGATGAATTGCTCCATGAAAAATGGGTAGAAATCGAAAAAGAAATGACTGTCGGATGAACAGACACGGCATACAGGAAAGTCAAAACAATCTTCGGTGACTTTAAAAGCAAGGGCGGTAACATTAAGAGTGCAACGGGAATTCCATTGTTAAATGCAGAGGAGACAGTGGATAGGTGGAAAAAATATACTGAAGGCCTCTATGAGGGGGGGAAGATTTGTCTGATGTGATGTTACCATTTAAGAAACTGGAGTCGATTTAGAAGAGATAGGGGATCCAGTATTTGAATCAGAATTTAAAAGAGCTTTGAAGAACTTGAAATCAAATAAGGCAGAGGGGTTTGATAACATTCCATCAGAATTTCTAAAATCATTTGGGGAAGCGGCAGCAAAATGACTATTCACGTTGGTGTGTAGAATGTATGAATCTGGCGACAAACCATCTGACTTTCGGAAGAATATCATCCACACAATTCCGAAGGCTGCAAGGGCTGACAAGGGTGAGAATTATCACACAATCAGCTTCACAGCTCATGCATCCAAGTTGCTGTCAAGAATAGTTTACAAAAGAATGCAACAGAAAATTGAGGATATGCTAGATGACGATCTGTTTGGCTTTAGAAGAGGTAAAGCCACAAGAGAAGCAATTCGGACATTCTACATTTACATCTACATTTATACTCCGCAAGCCACCCAACGGTGTGTGGCGGAGGGCACTTATCATGCCCCTGTCATTACCTCCATTTTCTGTTCCAGTCGCGTATGGTTCGCGGGAAGAACGACTGTCTGAAAGCCTCCGTGCGCGCTCGAATCTCTCTAATTTTACATTCGTGATCGCCTCGGGAGGTATAAGTAGGGGGAAGCAATAAATTCGATACCTCATCCAGAAACGCACCCTCTCGAAACCTGGGCAGCAAGCTACACCGCGATGCAGAGCGCCTCTCTTGCAGAGTCTGCCACTTGAGTTTGCTAAACATCTCCGTAACGCTATCACGGTTACCAAATAACCCTGTGACGAAACGCACCGCTCTTCTTTGGATCTTCTCTATCTCCTCCGTCAAACCGATCTGGTATGGATCCCACACTGTTGAGCAATACTCAAGTATAGGTCTAACGAGTGTTTTGTAAGCCACCTCCTTTGTTGATGGACTACATTTTCTAAGGACTCTCCCAATGATTCTCAACCTGGTACCCGCCTTACCAACAATTAATTTTATATGATCATTCCACTTCAAATCGTTCCGCACGCATACTCCCAGATATTTTACAGAAGTAACTGCTACCAGTGTTTGTTCCGCTATCATATAATCATACAATAAAGGATCCTTCTTTCTATGTATTCGCAATACATTACATTTGTCTATGTTAAGGGTCAGTTGCCACTCCCTGCACCAAGTGCCTATCCGCTGCAGATCTTCCTGCATTTCGCTACAGTTTTCTAATGCTGCAACTTCTCTGTATACTATAGCATCATCCGCGAAAAGCCGCATGGAACTTCCGACACTATCTACTAGGTCATTCATATATGTTGTGAAAAGCAATGGTCCCATAACACTCCCCTGTGGCAGGCCAGAGGTTACTTTAAAGTCTGTAGACGTCTCTCCATTGATAACAACATGCTGTGTTTTGTTTGCTAAAAACTCTTCAATCCAGCCACACAGCTGGTCTGATATTCCGTAGGCTCTTACTTTGTTTATCAGGCGACAGTGCGGAACTGTATCGAACGCCTTCCGGAAGTCAAGGAAAATAGCATCTACCTGGGAGCCTGGATCTAATATTTTCTGGGTCTCATGAACAAATAAAGCGAGTTGGGTCTCACACGAACGCTGTTTCCGGAATCCATGTTGATTCCTACAGAGTAGATTCTGGGTTTCCAAAATCGACATGATACTCGAGCATAAAACATGTTCTAAAATTCTACAATAGATCGACGTCAGAGATATAGGTCTATACTTTTGCGCATCTACTCGACGACCCTTCTTGAGGACTGGGACTACCTGTGCTCTTTTCCAATCATTTGGAACCTTCCGTTCCTCTAGAGACTTGCAGTAGACGGCTGTCAGCCATTTTTTCGTTTGTGCGAGGATTTAGAGAAGGAACTGCAGTGCGGTCTTCCTCTGTGAAACAGCTTTGGAAAAACGTGTTTAGTATTTCAGCTTTACGCGTGTCATCCTCTGTTTCAATGCCATCATCATCCCGGAGTGTGTGGACATGCTGTTTCGAGCCACTTACTGATTTAACGTAAGACCAGAACTTCCTAGGATTTTCTGTTAAGTCGGTACATAGAATTATACTTTCGAATTCACTGAACGCTTCACGCATATCCCTCCTTACGCTAACTTTGACATCGTTTAGGTTCTGTTTGTCTGAGAGGTTTTGGCTGCGTTTGAACTTGGAGTGAAGCTCTCTTTGCTTTCGCAGTAGCTTCCTAACTTTTTTGTTGAACCGCGGTGGGTTTTTCCCGTCCCTCACAGTTTTACTCGGCACGTACCTGTCTACAACGCATTTTACAATTGCCTTAAACTTTTTCCATAAACACTCAACATTGTCAGTGTCGGAACAGAAATTTTCGTTTTTATATATTAGGTAGTCTGAAATATGCCTTCTATTACTCTTGCTAAACAGATAAACCTTCCTCCCTTTTTTTAATATTCCTATTAACTTCCATATTCAGGGATGCTATAACGGCCTTATGATCACTGATTCCCTGTTCTGCACTTACAGAGTCGAAAATTTCGGGTCTGTTTGATATCAGCAGGTCCAAGATGTTATCTCCACGAGTCGGCTCTCTGTTTAATTGCTCGAGGTAATTTTCGGATAGTGCACTCAGTATAATGTCACTCGATGCTGTGTCCCTACCACCCGTCCTAAACATCTGAGTGTCCCAGTCTATTTCTGGTAAATTGAAATCTCCACCTAAGACTATAACATGCTGAGAAAATTTATGCGCAATGTATTCCACGCCCACTACGTGATCCACATCGGTTCAGGGTGTAGTACGCGCTGTCTCAGCGTGCGTGGAGCAGTGCGAAGGGGACGATATGTTACTCACAGTGGAGCAGCGGGTGATAGGTGTGGAAAGTTACGTGACTACACCGCCGTTATAACTGTGTGGTCAGTTGCTTGCTGAGATGTTTAGTGGTGTCAAAGGGCCAGCAAAGAGTGCCGTACAACGCTTAGTCCGCGAAGGGTGTCACACAAGATCTGTTTTGAACTAGTAAAAATAAATTCCAAAAAGTGCCCGCATGCCAGACAACGTTGCCGCAGTTCACCATAAATGGTTCAGAGTCCTGCCAAGTCAACCCGACGCCTGTCGCAAGACACAGGTATATCACGTCGCTTACGCGGACGGATACTCCACTTGGACCTGCACATGCATCCCTACCGAGTCTCTGTTGTTCATGCATTAAAACCAGCAGAGACTTCTTAGTGCTTCCAGTCTTGTGAATGGTTTTTTACTGAGATAACGATGAATGGCCTCGACATAGATCTGTCGTTTATGTTTGATGAAGTCTGGTTCCACCTGAATGGTTACGTCAGCTCACAAAACCTCAGTTTCTGGGCAGCGGAGAGTCCGCATAACTTCGACGGAACATCATTGAATGATCAGAAGGTTGGGTTTGATGTGCAGTGTCTGCACGCCGCATTATTGGTCCCATCTTTTTTTAATCAGGCGTTACCTTCGGCGTGTTACATTGCCAACATTTTGAAATCATTTGTGGCAGCACTATCGGAGGAGAAGAAGACCTACAGTTGCTTCCAGCAGGATGGAAAAACGGACCGAACAGCCGTCCAATCCTTGGTGCACATTTACAAAATCTTCCTCCCTCACAGAGTTGTTGGCAGAAGTAAATCTGGTTGCGGCCCTAGCTGGCCTCCCAGGACACCTGATGTGTCAGTGTGCGATTCCTTTGTATGCGAAGCCCTGGTGTCTAAGGTGTGTTGCAAGAGCCCTCATAGTCTTCAAGAACCGCTACAGAATATTTCGGATGAGACTGCAGTAATTCCAGCAGTCCAGCTTCAATCCACCTTCAGCAACTTACTGACCAGGGCCCAGAAGCGACAAGAGATAAATGGTGGTCACTTTCATCATCTGCTATTTTGAAGTTAGTACATTATTTCATTTCGTCTCCCGTATTTCTTCGTATCCTGGAATTCTCTTCTCCTGGACATCCTGTTATATGTCTGCTAAAAATGCATCGGCGATGCAAGAAATCGCAGTATTCAGAGCAACAATGTTTATATCAAGTACAAAGATGTTAATTTACATACATATTCGTAAAATTGGTGTCCAAAACGTGACTGTGATCTCTAAACTATGAGTACGCTATTTCCATACCTAAACACAGTGTGGTGTAATATTAATAACAAACAAAGTTAGGCCTATTTCGAAATTTACCTCACCAGGGCAAAAACTACGCAGACACAGAAAAAAATAGGGATTCTGAAGATAATTATTTAGGCGTACTCTTGCTGGAATACCAAGTTTTTCACTGCCAATTAAGGAGGGGCGAAGATATAACTAGATAAATGTACACATTGCTATTGGTCGGCTCGTATTGTTTGCACCTGGTCAAGGGTAGGCATAGAACAAACAAAAAACTGCTGCAATGAAAACTACGCCTTTGTAGAACTTTTAACGATTGCAACTAATGGTCTCTAATACATTTACTGACGGAATTTCCATTACTTAACACAAACACGAAAGAAAAATACCACCACACTCATATACAATGTAGCTAAATCTGAATTTACAAAAGAAGAAATAAATTATTTTTATCACTTAAACTTCCACACGATATTAGGAAGGCAGGCACAATTTATTGCGATATAGCATTTTAACTGGAGAGCGACTGCTTTGTTTATACACACGCAGCATCACAAAAGACGTAATCCAAGGATCACGACAGCTTTGATCTTTGTGAACAATATTGCGGACAACCTGAACTCCATCACACTCGGTGGTTTCCGCAGTGGCGATAGCATCTTCCAGCTGGATTATTGTCAAGTCACAAATTCAAAATCATGCTACAGGTACCTTAGGAACATGGTAGTGACTTCGTGTTGATATGTAAACCACCATATTTGCCTAATCTGGACGTGATAGAACATCATTTTGATGCTACCAGGTCGTAATGTAAGGAACTGCACGACGTGTGTGCTGATATCTGGTGCCACATATATCCAGAAACTTACCGAAGGTTGTCGGATTTATGTCGTGCACAATAAATGCTGCATTGTTTTCTGAGGGTGGGCCAACAGCTGTTAAACAGGTGCTCAGCAACAGGCACCTGCACATATTGTAATCGTTTTGCGTACAGAAAGGCAATGTTTTTGAAGTTGGCAAAGCACGAGAGTAAAACAGGAAGCCAGTTCTACATAGATGAACTGGGTGCATGGACAAGCAAGAGGACGACGGAATCGAATCCTACAAAGAGCCAGCTGATACCATTCCATAATTACATAGCACAAAAACCTAATAATTTATCAGAGGTCAAGAAACAAGCTCCTAAAACTTTACACCCCCCCCCCCCCTTTGGTAAGTGCTTCGTTACAAATATCTCAGCTAGAAGCACAATAAAGGTAATGAAACTAGCGAAATACAGATCGCAAGGAGTAAACACACCTACAGCCCTCTTTACGCACTCGAGCAGCGATTCTAAACAACGAGTGCAGAAATGGCTTATGTCAGCTAACCAGGCAAAGAACTACGTCTATCCATTATACACTGCGGCGAATTTCTGGAGACTTGCCATATCCGTCGGTGCCACTAAGAAAATGGAAATAAGGATAAAAGAACAATGTGATAGGCAGACAGGCATGGACCCAGGAGTCACATGGTTACTTCATTTATCTTTCGATACCGTGTGTTTCAAATATCAATGTGAGGCAAGCGTTATTATTGAAGCTGACAGAAATACGTTGCTCCAAACACAGCCGAAACTACAAGAAATATTCGCCAGAAATATTACCAGAACAGTGTGGAATGATGTAGAATAAGGCAATCTAGCAAAAATTGTGCTCCTTCAAATTATAATTACTATATCTACGATTCTGTAGATATAGTAGGATCAATTAGTGGAGTGCTAAAGACACTACACAATATTATTTTGATTAACTGAATGATTATAGGACATAGGAATTTATGTAGTGCAGTGTAGTGTTCATGTGGCGATAAATAAACACAAGCAATGCATCGTAGCAATTTAGGATTCAATGTTGTGCACTGAAGAACTTGAAACAAATTAATTAATGACACCTAAAATTAAATAATTAGTTACAAGTACATAGTGCTTCGAAAACAGTGTACAAAAAATCAGTAATAGACCACTGAACAGTTGTTCAGAACACAGCGTTAGCCACAGTATAGACAGTAAAGAAAATCTGTAATTTAGCGTTAACGGTTGGTAACAAGATTAGACAAACAAAAACATAAGAAACCAGAACACACAACAGCCATACAACCCTATAAGAGCATTTCCAACAGAAATTTTTATTATTGTCTATAAGGCGAATTCCGGGTTAAGAAAGGAAATGAAAAATAAAAAGAGCATCCTCTAGATGAAAAACTTAATAGGCAAAAAGTCACAAAATAAAACCAGATGTGGAACATAATTGAGAAATAGTATGTCCCACAAACGAATGAATCACAAATGGATGTAAAATCACAGTCCACTGGCAGCCTGGCAACATTATCACGAGAGAAATTAAAAAAAAAAGGCCTTCAGTGGACGCTTTTTCCGGGCACGTATATTATTCCTCCTATTTCGCAATCATTAACACAGAATTTTCGAGTTTATGCGTACTCTGTATATGTTTGGCAAGTAATTATTTCGGCTATCGATATCAGATCTTTCTCGATTATAAAGTAGCAAACATGTAGACATCATGTTACATTGTTATATTACAAAATAATTTCTGTAAGACAGCAAAAATGCCAGCTTTATTATTTTAATGCAAACAACTGCTTTGTGATACGAAATTCACACAGCACGTACAGTCACACCAAAAACATGTCAGAGCAAAGCCAACTGTTTTACTGCTATGGGATGGTCGACACGGAAATACATGTTTAACGTCGTACCTATAGTTCAGGAATCAATGTGTTCCGTACCTGTCACATGTCGATACATATATTCAAAGCACTCCTGCACAGTAACACCTGTGTGACACACAACATTATATACTGCATTACAACACAGTTTAAAGCAAGTAGTATGTAGTTAGAATTTTTAATATGTCTCAAAATAAAATTATTATTCAGTTAGTCTTTAACAAGTTCCTAAATCTTAATGATTTGAAATTTGTAAATACAACCATAGTATTTGAATTTAAAGGCTAAATTGTCAATTCAACAGTAGTGTGCGGTAAACAACTAACAATTATCTATACTACTGTATAAGGACAAGGTATTGTTTAATTTTTTATTCCGATTTTGGACGTCTAGGGACCGCGTTAAACAACTATTTTTCAATGTACATTTCTCCTATTGCGCTCCTCCTCTTTTCTCTTCTGCCAATATGTCTTCATCCTCTCTCTGTGCTGCTCCCTTCGGTCTTCTGTCCACACAATTCCTCCAGTTCTTCTCTTCTTCACTTCAAATCCTTCAAAATGTTGAATTTTGTCTCTCATTAAGTCTCTGTTGGTTATATCATCTTCTCCTATACCCATCTCCTCTAAGTCTGCTTTGACTTCTTTGAACCAGGTAATTTGGGTTCTGGGGTTCTTGTCAAAAAACATGAATATTTTCTTTGTCAGCCTTTCATCATTCATTCTTTTCAAATGGGCGTAAAAGCTTACTCTTCTCTTCCTCATAGTATCTCCCACTTTCTCAATTTTGTCATACACTTCTCTATTACTTCTAAGCTTCCAAGTCCCATTCTCAAACCTCGGCCCAAGTACTCTTCTAATGATTTTTCGCTCCTTTTTTGCTATAGCTTCCATTTCCTTGTTAGTGTTCATTGCTAAACATTCAGATGCATACAGACACTCTGGCTTAATCACAGTGTTGTAGTGCCTTATTTTTGCATTAATTGATACTGACTTCTTGTTGTACACATTCTTTGTTAGCTGGAATGCCATTTCCATTTTTCTTGTTCTTGTTTTATTTCCTTCTTTATCTGAAGCATTGGGCTGGATGATTTCCCCTAAATATTTGAAATTAGAAACCTTCTTTATCTGGCCATACTTTGTAATCATATTGTTGGGTGCCTCTTTTACATTGGTTAGGTACTCTGTCTTTTCAAAGGAGATTTTCAGTCCTGCTTTTTCTGCTGTTTCATTCAGAATATTGATCTGTTTGACTGCTTCTTCCAAACTTCCTGCCAGAATCGCTAAGTCATCAGCAAAAGCGAGGCAGTCTACTTCTAATCCATCCTTTATTCTTCCTAATCTGATTTTTTGTATTCCTTCTTCAGTTGTTTTCTTCCTCCACTCTCTAATAACTTTTTCTAACACACAGTTGAATAGGGTAGGTGACAACCCATCTCCTTGTCTTAATCCTGTTCTGATTTTGAATGGTCTGGATACCTCACCACGGAACTTTACTTTTGCATAGGTATCCGTAAGTGTTTCTTTGACGATTGCGACTGTTTTCTTGTCTGCTCCAAACTCACTAAGGATGTTAACCAAGGTTGTTCTGTCAACGGAGTCGTACGCCTTCTTGAAGTCAACAAACGTGATAAAGATGTCTTTTCCTCTTAATCGTCTATATTTAATAATTAACTTCAAGTTTAAAATTTGCTCCACACAAGATCTTCCCTTCCTAAAGCCTGCTTGGTATTCACCAATTTCTTGATCAAGTTGTTTCTCCAATCTGTTTTGTAGGGCCTTAGATAGAATTTTATACGTTACCGGAAGTAAAGATATCCCTCTGTAGTTATTTGCATTGGTTTTATCCCCTTTCTTGAAGATGGGGTGGATTAATGCAGTTTTCCATTCTTCCGGTATACGTTCCGTTCTCCAAATCTCATTGATTATTCCCAGTAGTTTTTCTTGAGTTGTATTATCCACACTTTTCCACATTTCTGCAATAATCATGTCTTCCCCTGGTGCTTTATTGTTCTTAAGGTTTTTAATGATTTCTCTGATTTCTATGAGGCATGGGCGTTCAGAATTATTGTTTACTGTGTTTGGGGTGTTGGCTGGTAATTTTTCAATAGGTTCCTGAGGAGTTCTTCAAAATATTTTCCTAATATTTCACAATTTTCTTCATTATTCCTTGCCAGTTTTCCACTGGTATCTTTAAAACACAGATTTGGTGATACATATTTTTGTAGTTTCTGTCTGAATGTGCTGTAAAAGGACCTGTTATTGTTTCTCTTAAAATCTTTATCCATTTGTGTAAGTTGGTTCTTTTCAAATATTCTTTTTACTGATCTAAAGAGTTTTGCTGTAGAAGATCTTTGCTGTTTGAACTCCAGGTAGTCCTTATCACTTTTGGTTGAGTGCCATTTCTTCCATGCCTTCATCCTTTGTTCTATTGCTTCCTCACATATCTCATCCCACCATTCGTGTTTCTTTCTCTTTTTCATTTTTGCTACTTCTTGAGCAGATCTTATCATTCCTTCTTTTATATCTTCCCATTTATCCGAACATATAACTATGTTTTGACAGAATTCTTCTCTTTTCTCTTTCAAGATGTTTGCGTCTATCTTTTGAGTTTTCCTGTTTTGTATTTGTTTCCTTCTTTGTGGTATGAAATTTAATTTGATTGTCGATAAGTAGTGGTCAGTTACAATGTTTGCCCCTTTCCGAACTCTCACATTCATTATTTCTTTTTGATTATAGTGTGTGATGGCTATGTGACCTATCTAGAACTCTCCAATACTTGTGTTTGGTGATTTCCATGTTTTCTGTTTCTTAGGAGGTTTTTTGAAATTTGTAGACATTAATTTTAAGTTATGACCCTTGCATGGTTCTATTAATCTTTCTCCATTTCTGTTTGTCCTTTTGTGAGCCGGGTAGTTTCCTACTGTTTTTTTGTATTTTTTTTCTTGGCCTATCTGTGCATTGAAGTCGCCAAACAGTATTTTCACATTTGATGTTGGGATTTTAGAAAGTTCGTGGTCTAGAGATTCCCAATATGTTTAATATTGTTATCAAAAATCTCCAACTGGTCCTGACTGATTTACTTCAATTTTTAGATGATACTGTAATAAACATTCAGGCGGACTTAGGCTATACATTTTTAAAATAGAAAATGAGTTGTTAGCAGATATCTCATTAAGTTATTGACTGGTTTAAGAGAATATTTAGCATGATGCTCTAACAGACATTCAGACGAACTATATACATCAACCTGAGTGACCACGGAAGCACTTTCTTGTGGACGGAACGTCTCACAAACCACTCTTACACAATCTGGGGGTGACCATGGGGTGGCGGCAATATAGGTCATCAATGTAGCGTAGTTTACAGATTAATAAATGTACATTATCAGGCAGTGAATTTCTGTATCATAGATTCATAGATGTATCAGCCACCTCATTTCGTGCTACGTAAACGTTCCCCAACCGAGTACACTTCACCACGTGTCTGAACGGCATACTCTTGGAAAATGTGATGTGTCACCTTATGTAGTTCTTCAAGTACCGATACCATTACTTCACCATTTATGAACGTGATACTGTGACTTATCTTGGCCACCATAATCCATACTCCATATGTTAAAACAGGTGTTCATGTAGTTGTGAAGATCTCTGCATTCAACGTCATAGAGTCAGCACCGTTCCACCATTGTACACCACATCTAGCAAGTGGTTCAGGTGTATATGACTGCTCTCCACTTCCTGTTGTCCAGCATACCTACAACTAGCGACTTGCAAGGCTGCAGCTTGTCTATCAACCTTTAAAATCCGCATTAGTTCACGTCAAACCTAGCCATCGACAATTTCTTGAATAGTATTTCTAGGGACCTGACAGTTGCTGAGAATGTAATGTCAGTCAATGTCGCTTAAACTCAACTGCAGTATTGCCTATTGAGACAGTATCACGCACCAAGTCTACGGGTGACCATGTGAATGACCATTCCTCGTCTCTCATTGCCTGCCCACAGCAAGCCTTTAAATGGAAATGTTGCCCTTCCTGGTCTCTGGCTGGCTAAAAGTCGAGAACAGCGACGCCATAATAGATTGATACCACGTTCGTGGCGTCATTTCAGGCAATGTGGTCTCTCAGAGCAAGAGTGTGCACTGAGAAAGACGTATACAAAGTGTGACATTAAGTTTTTATTCCGATTGGATTGTGTATAAACATTGTATTGTGATTGTGACGAAGTATGGTGGCACAATAGCATCATGAAAATAGAAATATTGTAGTATCTCTGAAAAACACGTAATCATTCAGCATTTTTAAATAATATTCGATGCCCGTTAAGTCATAACGCCTGTGATCAACGGATCTATAACTGTTCTCGATCTTCCGCTAGATGGACTCAACTATACAAGACGCAAGTTTAGTGGACAGAACCTATGTGACACTGCTTGAAGTGTACACGTTTAATAACAACGCTCACAAGAACCGTGAAGCTGTTAGAACCAGTCCACACCAACAGGTTTTCAGTAGGTGTTCGCGAGTAGAACTGTTGGTGTTGCCATAGGTAGTAGATACAGCGACATACAAGGTATCACACCCTTCGTCCAACAGCGCGTGGAAATCCCTGATCTATCACCATCTGACCGTGATGGGACGAGCTGATACACCATGTACACCATGTGTAGCCCATCTTGAAGTCGGTTAACGCCACGATAGCTAGTACGAGAACATGAAAACTTTCAGATATTGTGACACGTGCTAACTATCCAGTCTGTGGTGGTGACAACAGCCATCTCTCTCCAAAGATATTAGCTGTCTCCCATCAACTGCTTATAACTGTACAGAGAGATACTGACAATCGTTCCTAAGCTCCAAGTATTGAAAATAGTTATGTTAGAGTGAGAACGCTGTACCACGTCCAAAATGATGGTTTCCTGGATATGGTTGTTAATTTACATGTAAGTTCCACGGAAAAAAAACAGCACACTATTCGGTTTTGAGCGCTGTATATCTACATCTACATCTGCGTGCTTACTCTGCAATTCACTTTTATGTGCTTGGCAGAGGGTTCATCGAACCACAATCATACTATCTCTCTACCATTCCACTCCGGAAACAGCGCGCGGGAAAAACGAACACCTAAACCTTTCTGTTCGAGCTTTGATTTCTCTTATTTTATTTTGATGATCATTCCTACCTATGTAGGTTGGGCTCAACAAAATATTTTCGCTTTCGGAAGAGAAAGTTGGTGACTGAAATTTCGTAAATAGATCTCGCCGCGACGAAGAAAGTCTTTGCTTTAATGAGTTCCATCCCAACTCGCGTATCATATCTGCCACACTCTCTCCCCTATTACGTGATAATACAAAACGAGCTGCCCTTTTTTGCACCCTTTCGATGTCCTCCGTCAATCCCACCTGGTAAGGAACCCACACCGCGCAGCAATATTCTAACAGAGGACGAACGAGTGTAGTGTAAGATGTCTCTTTAGTGGACTTGTTGCATCTTCTACGTGTCCTGCCAATGAAATGCAACCTTTGGCTCGCCTTCCCCACAATATTATCTATGTGGTCTTTCCAACTGAAGTTGTTCGTAATTTTAACACCCAGGTACTTAGTTGAATTGACAGCCTTGAGAATTATACTATTTACCGAGTAAGCGAATTCCACCGGATTTCTTTTGGAACTCATGTGGATCACCTCACACTTTTCGTTATTTAGCGTCAACTGCCACCTGCCACACCACACAGCAATCTTTTCTAAATCACTTTGAAACTGATACTGGTCTTCGGATGACCTTACTAGACGGTAAATTACAGCATCATCTCCGAACAACCTATGAGAGCTGCTCAGATTGTCACCCAGGTCATTTATATAGATCAGGAACAGCAGAGGTTCCAAAATGGTTCAAATGGCTCTGAGCACTATGAGACTTAACATCTATGGTCATCAGTCCCCTAGAACTTAAAACTACTTAAACCTAACTAACCTAAGGACAGCACACAACACCCAGTCATCACGAGGCAGAGAAAATCCCTGACCCCGCCGGGAATCGAACCCGGGAACCAAGGCGCGGGAAGCGAGAACGCTACCGCACGACCACGAGCTGCGGACAACAGCAGAGATCCCATGACGCTTCCCTGGGGAACACCTGATATCACTTCAATTTTACTCGATGATTTGCCGTCTATTACTACGAACTGCCACCTTCCTGACAGGAAATCACGAATCCAGTCGCACAACTGAGACGATACCCCATAGGCCCAGAGCTTGATTAGAAGTCGCTTGTGAGGAACGGGGTCAAAAGCTTTCCGGAAATCTAGAAATACGGAATCAACTTGAGATCCCCTGTTGATAGCGGCCATTACTTCGTGCGAATAAAGAGCTAGCTGCGTTGCGCAAGAACGATGTTTTCTGAAACCATGCTGATTACGTATCAATAGATTGTTCCCTTCGAGGTGATTCATAATGTTTGAATACAATATATGCTCCAAAACCCTACTGCAAACCGACGTCAATGATATAGGTCTGTAGTTCGATGGATTACTCCTACTACCATTCTTAAACACTGGTGCGACCTGCGCAATTTTCCAATCTGTAGGTACAGATCTATCGGTGAGCGAGCGGTTGTATATGATTGCTAAGTTGGGAGCTATTGTATCAGCGTAATCAGAAAGGAACCTAATCGGTATACAATCTGGACCCGAAGACTTGCCCGTATCAAGCGATTTGAGTTGCTTCGTAACCCCTAAGGTATCTACTTATAAGAAACTCATGCTAGCAGCTGTTCGTGTTTCAAACTCTGGAATATTCCATTCGTTTTCTCTGTTGAAGGAATTTCGGAAAACTGCGTTCAATAACTCCGCTTTAGCGGTGCAGTCGTCGGTAACAGTACCATCGGCACTGCGCAGCGAAGGTATTGACTGCGTCTCGCCGTTGTGTACTTTACATACGACCAGAATTTCTTCGGATTTTCTACCAAATTTCGAGACAATGTTTCGTTGTGGCACCTATTAAAGGCATCTTGCATTGAAGTCCGTGCCAAATTTCGCGCGTCTGTAAATTTTAGCCAATCATCGGGATATCACGTTCTTCTGAACTTTTCCGTTACCTCTGCAACAGCTTTCGGACCTGTTTTGTGTACCATGGGGGATCAGTTCCATCTCTTACCAATTTATGAGGTATGAATCTCTCAATTGCTGTTGCTACTATATCCTTGAATTTGAGCCACATCTCGTCTGAATTTGCATAGTCAGTTCGGAAGGAATGGAGATTGTCTCTTAGGATGGGATCTAGTGACACTTTATCCGCTTTTTTAAAAAAAATTATTTTGCGTTTGTTTCTGGTGGATTTGGAAGAAACGGTATTCAGCCTAGCTACATCGAGCTTGTGATCACTAATCCCTGTATCAGTCATGATGCTCTCTATTAGCTCTGGATTGTTTGTGGCTAAGAGGTCAAGTGTGTTTTCGCAACCATTTACAATTCGCGTGGGTTCGTGGTCTAACTGCTCGAAATAATTTTCGGAGAAAGCATTTAGGACAACCTCGGAAGATGTTTTCTGCCTACCACCGGTTTTGAACAAGTATTTTTGCCAACATATCGAGGGAAGGTTGAAGTCCCCACCAACTATAACCGTATGAGTGGGGTATTTATTTGTCACCAGACTCAAATTTTCTCTGAACTGTTCAGAAACTATATCATCGGAGTCTGGGGGTCGGTAGAAGGAGCCAGTTATTAACTTAGTTTGGCTGATAAGTATAACCTCCACCCATACCAATTCGCACGGAGTATGTACTTCGACTTCACTACAAGATAAACCACTACTGACAGACACAAACACTCCACCACCAATTCTGCCTAATCTGTCTTTCCTGAACACCGTCTGAGACTTCGTAAAAATTTCTGCAGAACTTATTTCCGGCTTTAGCCAGCTTTCTGTACCTATAACGATTTCAGCTTCTGTGCTTTCTATTAGCGCTTGAAGCTCAGGGACTTTCCCAGCACAACTACAACAATTTACAACTACAATTCCGACTGTTCCTTGATCCAAGCACGTCCTGTATTTGCCATGCACCCTTTGAGATTGCAGCCCATCCCGTACTTTCCCGAGGCCTTCTAACCTAAAAAACTTCCCAGTCCACGCCACACAGCCTCCGCTACCCGTGTAGCCGCCAGCTGAGTGTAGTTAACTCCTGACCTATTCAGCGGAACCGGAAACCCCACCACCCTATGGCGCAAGTCAAAGAATCTGCAGCCAACACGGTCGCAAAACCGTCTGAGCCTCTGATTCAGACCCCCCACCCGGCTCTGCACCAAAGGTCCGCAGTCGGTTCTGTCAACGATGATGCAGATGGTGAGCTCTGCCTTCATCTCGTAAGCAAGACCGGCAGCCTTCACCAAATCAGATAGCCGCTGGAATCCAGAAATAATTTCCTCAGATTCAAAGCGACACACGTCATTAGTGCCGACATGTACCACCACCTGCACCACCACAGAATTGGTACCATGCGGTCATGTGACACTCCACCGCTGACGTAATTCATTGAAGTAAAACAGTGTGAATGTACCAGTATCGGCGCAATGAGATGGATTTTCGTGGAGACGCGAAAGAATGGTGGAAAAGAACTATAGTGACCACACCGAGACTTAAGTTGCCAGATGTACTGGGATGGCAATGAAGACTTTACAATGTGCCTATTAAGAGTGATGTAAATAGTCGGAAGGAAAAAAGTGCGAAAATGATCCCAATTGACAACAACCAGAGACTTCTGTCACACTTTGTCAATGACGACAGGCTTCAAACCCAATAGTTTCAGTTAATACAAATCCATATCAATCAATTTCCGAATTACTTTAGCAACGGGAATCGCAAGTAGTGGACATTTGGAGCCGGGTATTCGCCGTTATGACAGAGGTATATAATACTGCACGTCTTCAATTGTCTAAATAAAAATGGTTCAAATGGCTCTGAGCACTATGGGACTCAACTGCTGTGGTCATCAGTCCCCTAGAACTTAGAACTACTTAAACCTAACTAACCTAAGGACATCACACACATCCATGCCCGAGGCCGGATTCGAACCTGCGACCGTAGCAGTCGCACGGTTCCGGACTGCGCGCCTAGAACCGCGAGACCACCGAGGCCGGCTTGTCTAAATAAAACAGACACTGGACCGTGAGTGACTGGAGGTGTATGGTGTGTTCCAACGACTTGCCAGTTCCCCAGTTTCCGAATACTGTAGAGTGTCGAGTGCACGGACGTCCCAGTGAGTCGGTTAACCTGCTGTGTGTGGAGATTGTAGTTCAGGGCAGTAGTGATTCTGGCATGTTTGCAAGGCATTATTCATACAATGATATGGTCCCACCCACTGAGGTTGCCTGAGCATGGACCAGGACGTTCGTTTCAACACTATTGATGGAAATGTGTTGCTCTCTCTTGCACATCATGATACGTATGCTGTGCGCACTCTCGCAGGCCGAATTGACCACCTCTCCAAATTCTAAGTCATTATATACGTCAGCGTAATGTCTCCAGAGAGTGGGGAGGAACCTCGTCATTGTATTTCCCGTATCTATAACAATTTCTGTATTTTTATATAGACAGCATTTTTGACGTGAGATAAATAATTTCGTTCAGCCGTTATATTTAATAGCAGTTCGCTGCTCACATTATCAAATGCGTTTTTCAAAATCTATAAAATTAAGATGGGTTTCACTATTGAAGTCTTGCCTGTTTTCTATAACTTCATATAATTATTCATCGATAATATTTTTTACTCTTGTATTTAGGATTTTGGCATCTAATTTATGGGCCAAATCTAAGCTTACACCTTTATAGTAGCTATACTTATCTTTATCAACCTTTCTAAAGATAGATATCGCCATTGGACCGTCTTATTTCTACAACATTGATAGTCAAAACTGTTTATCCCTTGCAAGAACGTTGCTTCGTAGACTGTTGCCACTAATTTTATGGTATTGGTAAGTGCAGTTCAAGTACAGTACACAGGAAACATGTCTGCGCCAGGGTATAAAGTCCTTGCGAATTCCATTCCCTGCACTCAGTCAGACAATAACAAAATCTCTCAGACTGGACCATGTACAGTATACGTAGATGTCAGCATTGGAGAGGTCGTTTAGTAGGGCTCTAAGATGCCAGCTGGAGTAATCGGCGAATCCCTCGACACTTGACATTATTGCATCAAGTTGCCCGGAATGGTTAAACACGGCCAAGCACAGCGCCAAGAAGGAAGCGGTCGACCCAGAGAGACGACAAAATGTGAACATAACTCCATCGTCTGGTTGAGTATGGGACTACGGCTGTTGAATGTTCAATAAAAACAATACCAATCGCCGTTATATAGGTCTATTTCTAGGCAACCAGCTTCGACGTTACACTACATCTTCCGGTCAAAACTGCTCCAATCCATTAACCTTCGTGTTACAATTATAGCAGTGCCTTTAACTGGTCTCGTAATAGCTATTACGGCACACGTGCTCGTTGGAGCAGTTTTGGCCTGAAGATGACGTAGTGTAACGTCGAAACCGGTTGCTTAGAAATAAACCTATGTGACGGCGATTGCTGTTGTTTTTATTGGACAAAACGTGAGGACCAATCAATTGTCAGAGTGGCAGAGCCCGGATTTACTTACATTATTATTATGGATCGCACATGCAACTGGTGCCTCAGAGACCACTTGGACCATTAATAGGATGCTCGCAGAGAAGGGGCTGAGTTCCCAGCGCCCGTTGCGCCAGCTACCATTGACCTTTGTACAACAACAATTCTGTTTGCAGTGATGATGGGCACACTCGGCTTGGAATATTTTTAACCATTGGAGCAGAACTGGCTTCAGCAATGAGTTTCGCTTCGAACTGAACAACACCAATAGCCAGTTACAACGTGTCTGGAGGCGCCCAAGCCAGCGGTGGCATACCAGATTGGCTGTCGCCCGCCACAAGGCCAGAAAACCAGGAGTGGTGGTCTGGGATGCCATTTCATTTCACAGCAGCCACCCTTTGGTTTTTATCCACGGTATGGTAACAGCGCATGTGTCCATCCACGGTATTCTACTGCCCTCTGCAGGAATTCATCCTGAGCTTACATTTCAGCAAGATAATGCAATTCCCCACACAGCAGGAGCGTCTACTGCTTATCTTCCTTCTTACCAAACTCTACCTTGGCCAGCAAGGTCGCCGGCTCTTTCCCCAAATGAGAAGGTTTGGAGCATTATAGGCACAACCCTGCAACCTTCTCGGGATTCTGCCAATGTAACTCGCAACGTGGACAGAATTTGGAACGATATCCCTCAGGAGGACTTCCAACAACTCTAGAAGCTAATTCCAAGCTGAATAACTCGTTGCGTAAAGGCCAGAGGTAGACGAACGCCCTACTTGCTTACTCAAATTGTAAACCTCTTCCTCTTGCGTTCAATTTTCCTGAAGTAGTAATTATTTGTTTGTCTGTACACTTACATCAAATCTATCGATTTCCGTCCCATTCTGATAATTAGTTCGTACTGCTGTTTTTATTTTTTTATTTTTTTTTAGAATGTATATTGTCACCGTATTCATTCTGTCTGTCTGGGGGAGGTCATTGTGAGGATTACAGGGTTACACGAAGAACAAAATAGAATTAAAGTAGCAGAGACAAATATAAAAATCCTTAGTTATGCAGATGGTAAAGTCCAGTTGCAGAGAGTGAAGATATACTAAACCTCCTCTTACTGAAGGTGAAAAAAGAAAATGCAGAAGCTGTACTAGTGTTAAATGTGAAGACCACACAAACAATGCCAACTACACTTATCATTTCATGGCTTATATAGAGGAACAACAAAGGAGATAGTTGATATTTTCAACTAACTTGGCTACCAGACTTCTCTGAGGATGACTTTAGCCACAAAGTCAAGAAATTGTGTTAATTGGTAGAAAAGCAATGTCCAACTTCCATAATTTTTTGCGAGTTGAAACATAACTTTAACAAGAAAGATCTGTATAGAGACGGCTGTGGTCTTTCCTGTTCAGAAATACTGATACGAAATCTGGACCACAAAAAGGACTGAACGTTGTAGGTGAAACTCCATAATTTCCATTGACCGCAAGGACCACAAATAGGTCGGTACTTACGCAGTAAAAGGCGACATTCCGGGAAATATCGAACGTATAGGGAGAAGAGGTCAGGAAAAGAAGAGATGGGTGCGCGGTAACACAGAAGCAATGGATTCTAACCTGGAAAGTCTTCGGGAGTTAGTGCAGGACAGATGAAATTTTCGTTCTTTAGTAATGGGTAAGGCGAACTCTAGATTGTGGTTTATTGGTAGCCTTTCGCCCCTACTCTTCAATCTGTACATCGAGGAAGCAATGATGGAAATAAAAGAAAGTTTCAGGAGTAGGATTAAAATACAAGGTGAAACGATATCAATGATACGATTCGCTGATGACATTGCTATCCTGAGTGAAAGTGAAGAAGAATTAAATGATCTGCTGAACGGAATGAACAGTCTAATGAGTACACAGCATGGTTTGAGAGGAAATTGGAGAAAGGCGAAGGTAATGCGAAGTAGTAGAAATGACAACAGCGAGAAATTTAACATCAGGATTGATGGTCACGAAGTCAATGAAGTTAAGGAATTCTGCTACCTAGGCAGTAAAATAACCAATGACGGACGGAGCAAGGAGGACATCAAAAGTAGACTCCCTATGGCAAAAAAGGCATTTCTGGCCAAGAGAAGTCTACTAATATCAAATACCGGCCTTAATTTGAGGAAGAAATTTCTGAGGATGTACGTCTGGAGTACAGCATTGAATGGTAGTGAAACATGGACTGTGGGAAAACCGGAACAGAAGAGAATCGAAGCATTTTAGATGTGGTGCTATAGACGAATTTTGAAAATTAAGTGGACTGATAAGGTAAGGAATGAGGAGGTTCTGCGCAGAATCGGAGAGGAAAGGAATATGTGGAAAACACTGATAAGGAGAAGGGACAGGATGATTGGACATCTGCTAAGACATGAGGGAATGACTTCCATGGTACTAGGGGAAGGTACTAGGAATGGTACTAGGAATGAAAGAGGAGAAACACTAATTTTTTGCAATAAATTTAAGCTAGTAATAGCAATTACTCTGTTTAAGAATCACAGTAAGAGGAGGTACGCTTGGAAAAGGCTACGAGATACGGGAAGATTTCAGTTAGATTACATCATGATCAGGTGAAGATTCCAAAATCAGATACTGGATTGTAAGTCGTACCCAGGAGATCTGAATTTAGTATTGATAAAAAGAAGGCTGAAGTTCAAGAGAATTGTCAAGAAGAATTAGTGCGCAAAAGAGTGAGATACGGAAGTACTAAGGAATCTAGAGATAAGCCTGAAGTTCTCTGAGGCAACACTTCCTGCGATAAGGAATAAGTCAGTAGGCAGTTCCGTTGTAGAGGAGTGGGCATACCTAGAAAGGGCAATCAAAGAAGTTGGATAGAAAAACATAGGTGCGAGGAAGGTAACAGGGAAGAAACTGTAGGTAACACAAGAAATACTTCAGCTGATCGACAAAAGAAGGAAGAGTAAAAATGTTCAGAGGAAATTCGGGAGTACAGGAACACGAGTCATTTGTGAATGGAATAAATATGAAGTGCAAGGAAGCAAAGACGAAACGGTTACAAGAAAAGTATGAAAAAACTGAGGAAGAAATGGCTATCGGAAAGACTGACACAGCATACAGAAAAGTCAAATCAGTCTTCGGCGTAATTAAAAGCAAGGGTGAAAACATTAATGGTGCAATGGAACTCCACTGTTAAATGCAGAGGAGAGAACTGATAGGTGAAAAGAGTACATTGAAGATACTTTTCAGGGGGAATACTTGGCTGATGAAGTGATTGAAGAAGAAACAGAAATCGATACAGGAAATATGGGAGATTCAGTATTAGAATCGGAGTTTAAAAGAGTGTTGGATGATTCAAGATCGAATATGGCAAAAGGGAAAGATAAAATTCCATCAAAATTTAAAATATCAATAGGAGAAGTGCCAACAAAATGAGCATTCACGTTAGTATGTAGAACATATGAACCTGGCGCTACGCAATCTGATTTTCGTAAGAACGTCATCCACAAAATGCAGAAGCAGACAAGTGCGAGAAAAAAAACATATATATTTGGTGTCACATTCCACATTTCCTTAAATCACCTCTGACGTAATTACCTATCAGTTAAGTAATTGTAATTTGCTGCTTGCTTAAGAAGGAAGCTGTAATTTTTCGATATTGTCTTAATGATGGCCACATGTTGGTTCTATGTTAGCTATTTGATCAATATGGTCTAAAATAAATTGTTAATTTATTTCTTGAATTGCTAGTTGTGTTTAAGGACTGAGATAATAGAGGCAATGACCTTCCATTCTAAGGGTACCCCTCATCCCGACTTCCTAAGCTACAACCAGTCTAATAAGTACAGAATGAGGATTGAGAGTAAGCCGAAGAAAGGTAAAAGCAATGAGAAGTAGCAGAAATGCGAATAGTAGCAAATTAACATTAGGATAGGTGATCACGAAGTAGATGAAGTTAAGGAATTCTACTACGTAGGTAACAAAATAACCCATGATGGACGGAGCAAGGAGGAAGAAAAAGGAGACTAGAACTGGCAAAATGGGCGTTCCCAGCGAAGAGAAATCTACTAGTATGACACATATGCTTTAATTGGCGGAAGAAATTTCTGAGAATGTACTTTTGGAGCACAACGTTATATGGTAATGAAACATCAATTGTGGAAAGATCGGAAAAGAGGAGAATCGAAGCATATGAGATATGCTCCTACAGAAAACATTGAAAATTAGAAGGACTGATGAGGTAAGGAATGACGAGGTTCTCCGGAGCAGCGTCGAGGAAAGATATGAGTGGAAAACACTGACAAAAAAACAGCATGGTAGGATATCTGTTGAGGCATCACGGAATATCTTCCGTGATATTGGAGGAAACTAGTGGATATAAACTGCTGGGGAAAACAGGAATTGGAATAAATAATTGAGGACGTAGGCTGCAAGTGTTATTCTGAGATGAAGAAGTTGGCACAGGTGAGGACGTCGTAGAGGGCCGCATCAAACCACTCAAAAGACTGATGACTCAAAAAAGAAAGTTTACGGGGTCACGGGGAGTTGGAATCGACTAAACGGCTAGAGAGAGAGAGAGAGAGAGAAAGAGAGAGAGAAACGTTCGAATTAGAATAGAGACCCCACGAACACAAATTCGCTGTGGCAGGTATGAAATATAAACTCCGTTACTCGCTCGTTACACTTGAAGGACAGATGTTGAATGGGCCGAAACGAGCCGCCGCATAACAGCGTAGTTGCCTGCTAACTTTGAAAGAAGGTAGATGCGGCCCCTAGCGCAACTTATAACATCGTCGAAAATCAGTGCGGACGGGAGAGCTTTGGTACACCCTGTTAAAAAAACGGAAAAATGGAGGCGGTACAATTGGAGAGCGATCCGCCTTCACCAACATGCATAAGCAATTCATTAATAGTATATATATATATATATATATATATATATATATATATATATATATATTAGAAAAAACTAATAATAAAAAATTTGCATGGCGCGAGATTCGATCCAGCGACCTTCGGATTACAAACCCGAGGGCTTACCGCTGCGCCACGACGTTGTAGTAAAACTTAAATCATAGAAAGTATTTCACCGCAACGGTTTCTTTTAACTCGATTTTCTCGACAATGGCTGAGAAGTGCATCTTGGTGCTTTGCCACATTACACCTCTGGCCATGAGCTTTTATTATGAGCAGTATGAATCTAATATGAATTTCACAATTGGCGGCCTCCCCTTGTAAGTGCAACAGCGTTGGACCCGTGTCCTATAAATTGACATCCGGCACCTGTAAAACACAATGCGTGCAAGTTTGCATTCTTCGAGATACCATTCTGGAAACCGGTTATTAATGTACCAGCACTTCATGTTTGCAGTGGCTTATCTCGCGCTTACCTGTGGTCTTGCAATTTCAGTCACTTAAACGTGTTACCTAGACAAAGTATAACACCTCCTTGTCTGCTACTGCTATACCATAACCTTAAAGTAGGAGTCAGTTTGCAAAACAGAATTATTTTGTTATAGCAATTATGGTATAAAGCAACAGAGCAGTGTCACCCTCTGAGAGGAATTTTGTTGTATTGACCGTGTTGTACCTAACGGAGGTGGTTATCGGAAGTGAAAGTCAATATTACGTAAATATTCGAACGGTAACAAACAAGATTTTTGCCTATCTGCACTGTTTAACTTATAAAGGAAACGGTCGCCAGCCTAACTAGGCAAGAGAATGATTAACATTCTCGTTTAAGAAAGTAGGTATAACTAACTATAACGGACAAACACAACCTAGACTTGGCCACACGCGAGTGCAATGAACTCTGACACACACATATGTTTTAAGATTGAAGCTAACAACAGGAGCAGCACAAACTATTTGCAAAATTGTAAGAGATACCGAAACACCCTATTACTTTCAGGCTTACATAAAGTGAATGGTCTTTATAACATTACTATTAATATGCACTTCTAATACACAAGATAGACAAACACTTAGCAAACATGAGTATATTACGTTTCACAACTGCAGCTCTCTCACTTTTACTACAGCGAAACACAATACTGACCAAACTGCAAGAAACTGACTCACTTTTTAGAATTTACTACAGACAACAATGTGATCATTTGCTTTATAAGCCTCAGTCTTAAGAACTTTTAATTTGAAAGTTAGCAACAGCACTTTAAACAGCAGTTTTAATAGGAAAATTATTTTCAGCAAAGAACATTTACTTTAACTCACTCCTCACTCTCTTGGCACATTAACTTTAACTTTCTTTTTACTATGTTCAAGAGGCATCAATTAGCAAAACTCTAGGCTTTAATTTGTTTCTATAAGGACACTCGGAAATCACTTTAGTTCAAATGGAGAGGAACCTGAGAGGTCTTATGATGAGGAAAAAATCAAGGTAGGTACATAAATTCAGATAAAAATTACCTTATATTTGAGCACACTAACACATCCATTAAGCTGATCCTTTACTGTACATCATTATAGCATTCCGATGCAATGATTGCGCAATGTGGTGGCAACTGCATGTTGGTAGGTGGAATTGCAGGCAGAATTGCTGGACTGTCATTTCTTGGTGGCGATGATAGATACAAATTCCAGAATAGTTCCAGCTATTTATCCATCCATCCGAGGACTTGGAAAGAAGCAGGAAAATCCTCTCTCGGAACCAGCACAATATGCATCTTTTACATGGCAGTGCACAGACTCGTTGCTCGTCCCCGACCGGTGGCTCGTCCACGACTGACTATCAGTTACACCTTTCCCACCTAAGCCAACCACAATTTGCGCGCGCTACACAGTTCCGTTCCTGACGGGAACCACACTACCTTTTACATACAAACTAACTAGTGAGGATCAGCAATTTACATAACAGTAACCAAATGCATTAAATAAAACAAAACATTTACACATATTGATATCTCTACATAAAATTATTCACACAAAATTACAATTATATACAGTACGATTCGTTCCCTCCAAATGGGACAAATAGTTTAAATGAAAGATATGCTACACAGCATAGAACCAAACCATGACATCAAAGTTTGTATAGAGAAAGCAGTATACAATTTTATGTTATTGATTCAATCACACACATTTACAGAAGCACAGCAATGTAACATTAAATGAAACAAAAACAAAATAAATCAGTACAGTATTAAAGCTATGGTGTTACACATGCCCCATGTTTTGTTGAAGTTCCCGTAAGGGATACATCAAGGAAACATCTATAACACCTAAGTGGTGTTGGCTGCAAAAAAAATATTATTCCATCCAACTTCAGTTGGAAAAAAAAATTACATATTACAGTCATACAGCATATAATCTAACAACTTCATACATTCCTTACCAAAACATTTTCAAAATTAAGACATTTACAGTAATTTTCTTTTCAGACTGGTTTAAGGAAACTGATTTTCATCATTACACAAGTTACCTTTAAGCATGTTCATTCCATACACATACAGTTCAAAAAAACAGACAAACAGTACACAAATAATCTGCAAATTAGTAGAAAAGGTATAGCCTTCAAATAAAATAAAAAAGTAAACACATATACAATAGCACAGAACATTTTAACATAGCAAAGCAGAAATTTGTTTTTCAAAATTTTTAAAGGAATGTAAATATTCAGACACACAAGCATGTTAATGATCATAGCACTTTTCACAAGGTTCAGTAGTTAATGTAATGTTCAAAATTTCAGTTTGCATCCACATATGCACAAATATTTACACAAACAGCTATGAGAACCTTTTCCAAATGATTCTTTAAATACAAAAGTAACTATTCAAGATATTTTTCAAAATTTTGAACTTTAAAGCTGCTCTTCATTAATAGCAGTCCTAAATATCTGTTGCACATAAACACACTAACCTATTCAGAACCTATCTTTAATCATCACTGCTGTGTTTTAAAGCAAGGCAGTCCTAAACTTGGAGCTATTTCAAAAAACCTCGTCTCGAAACATCTACAACTAATTGAATAAGATATCTTATACATTTTATAATAACTTTTCACTGACTCCAATAATAAAAGTCAGTCTATAACAAATTGATCAAAAAACTTAACTTACTTCACTGCTTGCCTCAGCACTAGCAGTCCATGTTATCCATACTGCCCATTATTGGTTTGGCAGTCTTTGTATGTAAACACTTAGACACAAAAACACAATTTAGATAAAGAACACTAAAAAAAAACACACTTTTAAATTAATGCACTGCCCCATCCTCTAGGTCAGGCAGTTCATGATCACACATCCACTCCTTGCCCCCACAATGGCAAGTCCTTTGGCCACTGCTCACATAGCATATTTGGGTAATCCTCAACTTCAGGACCACAGCATTTTTATTGTTTTGTCTTGTTTTGCTGCCCAACAACTTATTCTTGAGCAGCTTATTGTCATCATCTTCAAGTTTCTCATCATTATGTCATTTTTTTGTACAATTTGCATTAATGGTATAAAACATAAAACCCGCAACTTTGAAACAGCAATTAGACGCTGGTAATATTATATTTTTCTTTACACCAAGACAAAATCAGGCAATATACACATCATTAATCAAGTAAATTTTAAATGACATTTTTGGTATAATGACAATGTTCAGGAGTTATTTGAGAGTCCCAGCTTTGTGATTTTTCTTCCCATTTTCTTACTCAGTAATATTGCTTTTAAAGTCAATATTCAGTTTAATTGCACATTTAGGTTATCAAATATGTCACAATCAGGACAATAATTTTATATCCTATTGCAAGTGATTTCTACCACCTTTTCGTGGCACAAGACATATACATCTCATATCTATCTTACACACATTAGTCAGGTTCATTTCCACAGTTTTGAACACACAAAGTTTTTCAACATCATAATTATCCCTATTTTTAAAAAAACATTTACATTCAGTCATATTATAGTATTCATTTGCCTTGTTTTCAGTATTCTTACCTTTTCTCATCCATATTTCTCTTTCCAATTACTTTTTCATTACATTTTTCCTTTACAATACCCACTATATTTTCATTATTCTTGGTCATTTTCTAGTGTACCCAATTCAATTATTAATTTACTTGTCCTCAAACAATACACATTATCTTACATCTACATCTACACTTTTTTGTTTACTCTGATAGAGAAGAAGGAAAGAAGATAGTAAAAGTTCTGAATGATGGAGAGGAAGGTTGGCAACACGAAAAGAAATGGAAGTAGTGCTGACAATGACTCGGGACCCTGGTGCTCGTCAGGCACCTGACAATGCAAAGAGTGCATGTCCTCTGAGGGTTCAACAACCCTCATCAGAGGACATGTACCTTTAAACATACAACATGGTCCAAACATAAGCCCATTCTGATCTTTAAGTATATTAGAAATTAATTATTGTCATATGGAGTTATTTGCACTTTCATAAAGTTACCTCTAAGCATCATAATTCATAAAGTTTACAGTTTTCTCACACTACATGGCAGTCTCTTCATAATTAGACTGGCAACAATAAGTATCCAATTAAAATTGAAACAGTTCCTAAGCAGAGTCATACAGTACAGTACAATAAATAAGCAACCTCCCCCCAGGTCTCAGGATCAACAAAACAATAATTCACCTTCAGGTAACACTCAGATACAATAATAATAAAGACATGCATTATTTTAACAATATATATACATACATCCTGCCCCCAGTCTCTTAATTAACAAGGCAGTCTTTTATGGTTCATCAAACAGTCTCTTGAATCTGGTGGCTTTTCAGGCCTCCTATTTTCTACATCTTTCACTAACCTATTCAGAACTTGCCAACATTTTGTTTGATCAGGTGGCGTTTTAGGTTTTGAAATTTCAAAGTCTTTAGCAAGGTACAACATTTTCTGTTCTGCTATCATTTTATCAGGTAGTTCTTTTTGTTCCTGTAATTCACACTCCTTCAAAACATTTGTTAAGGCTTGCCCCAGTATAGTATCGTCTGGAGGTTCCTGCAAATTATGCCCCTATGTTACATTACTGAATAATTCATTCGGTTTTGACCCAGTTCTATTTTCTGTATCTTGCTGTGGAAAAATTTCACTAATTTCTCATACCCCCTTTCAGTAAATGTATATTCACTTTCGTTTACACCTGAAAATTCATCATCTCTGGAGTCATCACTACTCTCTTCCTCACCACCAGATTCAACTAAATACGCAAGCTTTAAACAATAGGGAAACTTAGTATATTCATTCTTATCTGTATTCATATACCCTTCATCATCTGAACTATCACTGATTTCATTTTCGTCATCAGATTCGAGCAGGAATGCAACTTTTAAACAGTGAGGCAGATTATCACTAGATGTTTCAGCCACTTCGTTTTTCGACTCATTTTCTACACAATACCTATCGTTTGGAGACTCAGGCACTTCTGTTGTATCACTTTGAACGATTTCAGCCTTAACTCCATACTTAGTATAATCGTCATACACTTCGATAACCTTCATTTCATTTTCTTCCTTACTATCATTTCCAGATAACCGTGTGAAAATCCTACTAGACCCTCCTGCATTAGAATCATAAAACACCTTTCCATCAACAAGTATTTTGTCTGCACTGTTTATAATGCAATGTTCACTAACGTCCACCTTTACATCATTTTCACCTATTTTTAACTGTGCACACGTCTTTTGCGTGGCATATTCTACCTCCCTTTCCTCTTTATTCATCATAAACTCCCCCATATCTACGTCTTTTACCTCATATACATCATTAACAGTGCCAATATTCCCCTTTTCACTCGCCTTTTCTGTCTCCCTTTCATTCTTTAATAAAGTCTTTTCGCACGATTTCGACATTGAGTTATCCTTATCACGTGACATATTAACTTTATTTTCAGTTTTACATTCGTCTACTACTGAAACCAGCCAACGGAAGTGTCCGATCCCGCCTCTTCTGTTTCTCTCTACGGCAGCCATCTTGTTCTGACGTCAGACATTTGTGTGTGCTGCCAAGTGCAATGTACGCTGCTCCGGCAACCGCTGGCCCGAGCACGAACGGTCACGTGACTTCGCACTGGGAACGCCACTATGTATCACTCTGCGCCCGTCTGCTATAGGCGCATCCTTAACCTTCCTGCCCCGTAGTTTACATCTTTCGTTCTCGAATCTAATATTTGACATCTTTTCTTTGGGCCGAAAACCAGTTTCCGCGTGAATCCGGCCCATAACACACGCGGTTTTCAGTTTTCCCTTTCGTCTCTAATTTGGATATTCCGCGCCATGTATCCTCTGCCGCGCGTCATATAATTTCCTCTACCTCTCGCACGACCTCTTTGAATCGCGTTTACACGATATCTTTCGTTTTCAGGTCGTTCATTTTGGTCATTACTTTCTCGCAAATAATGGTTGTTATTGTGGGGACGAGATTCGCGATTTCTTCGCCAGTGGTCTTCATCCTCGACCCTTTCCAAAAAGGCAGAAAAACTTCTATGGGTACTCCCAACATATCGTTTAGAATCCTCAGGTAATTTCTGCCAAAGAACCCAAACGATCTCGTCTTCAGTTCTTCTTGCTTTTAGGTGTATTGGTTTTCTGTACCATGATTCGCAAAACTCTTTCATGGTTTGCCTACCTCTGACATCATACAGTCTTGCCATTAAAAATTCACGCCACAACTGGTCTTGTTTTTGTTCTGACCAGTATTCGTCAGTAAATTTTTGTTTAAAGGTTTCAAAAGACATCTGGTTAGTATCAAGATTCAGCTCCCACCATTTTGCTTCTCCCGTTAATGCACTGATTACAACATTAATTTTTTCCAGGTCAGACAAATATTCAGGAAAATTTCTTTCGCAATTCTTTACAAAGTCTAAGGGGTGCCATCCGTTATGTCTCTTTGCAGGGTCGAATTTTTCTTCGCCCTCTAATATTTTACTGAAAGGCATTTTTTCAGTAAAATGTGTAGGTCCTGATTGTATTTTTCTTTCCAAGTCATACATTTTGCCTTGGATTTGCGAAGTGTTACGTTCACACTTCTTTTCGCAAGTAACAATCTGTTTGGTTAATTCTCTACTTGTTTCAGTCACAGATTGTTTAATCTGTGCAAATTCCACGTTACATTCATTTTGTATTTCGGATTTAATACCGAATACCTTTTCATCCACTTTAGTACAGACTAAGGGTTCTATTTGACCTTGAATTTTAATTATTTCAGCGTCAAATCTTTCGTTAATGTCATCAATTTGTCCTTGTATGTTGGCAATAATGCCATCTGATGACAGTAATTTCGCTTTTAAGGTTTTTAATTTCATTACTCACAATATCTACTTTTACATCAACCTTCTCAATCTGTTTACTAATATCACTACCCTGTGTTGTAATTAGCTGCCTTTGTGCTGCATTTTGTTGCCCCAGAGCTGCAATTTGTGCCTTAATATTGTCATTTTGTGCAGCGTTTTGTTGTCCCTGTGCTGCAATTAGCTGTCTTTGTTCTACATTTTGTTGCCCCAGTACTGTAATTTGTGCAGACAACATTTTTAACAAATCAGTCACATCTGGTGTCTTTTCACTTTTGGTTTCAACTGAATTTTCGTGTTCAAATCCTACAGCCCTTTCTGTTTTTGGAGATTCAAACATATCCCGCGATTCATTAACATAGCCACTGTCTTCCACAACATCACTCATACTGTCTTGCTTAGTACGCGCGGTACACATAGCTTCGATCTGTTTATTGACGTCTGCGTGATAACGTACGTAATTTAACTCGCGCGTAATGCCATCTGTTGGTGTGCTGCCTGAACTGCTCTCGATCGCATTCTGTTCTCGCATGTCTTGATTTATTTCTAGTTTCCTCTGCATTTTAGCTATTATTAAGTACTGACACCTTTAATTTTCAATTTAAACTGAAGTTTCACTATCCGTTCTGTCAACTAATGTACACTATCAAGAAAACAGTCGCCAGGATAACTAGGCAAGAGAATGATTAACATTCTCGTTTAAGAAAGTAGGTATAACTAACTATAACGGACAAACACAACCTAGACTTGGCCACACGCGAGTGCAATGAACTCTGACACACACATATGTTTTAAGATTGAAGCTAACAACTGGAGCAGCACAAACTATTTGCAAAATTATAAGAGATACCGAAACACCCTATTACTTTCAGACTTACATAAAGTGAATGGTCTTTATAACATTACTATTATTATGCACTTCTAATACACAAGATAGACAAACACTTAGGAAACATGAGTATATAACGTTCTCACTTTTACTATAGCGAAACACAATACTGACCAAATTGCAAGAAACTGACTCACTTTTTAGAATTTACTACAGACAACAATGTGATCATTTGCTTTATAAGCCTCAGTCTTAAGAACCTTTAATTTGAAAGTTAGCAACAGCACTTTAAACAGCAGTTTTAATAGGAAAATTATTTTCAGCAAAGAACATTTACTTTAACTCACTCCTCACTCTCTTGCCACATTAACATTACCTTTCTTTTTACTATGTTCAAGAGGCATCAATTAGCAAAACTCTAGGCTTTAATTTCTTTCAGTAAGGACACTCGGAAATCACTTTAGTTCAAACGGAGAGGAACCTGAGAGGTCTTGTGATGAGGAAAAAATCAAGGTAGGTACATAAATTCAGATAAAATTTACCTTATATTTGAGCACACTAACACATCCATTAAGCTGATCCTTCACTGTACATCATTATAGCATTCCGATGCAATGATTGCGCAATGTGGTGGCAACTGCATGTTGGTAGGTGGAATTGCAGGCAGAATTGCTGGACTGTCATTTCTTGGTGGCGATGATAGATACAAATTCCAGAATAGTTCCAGCTATTTATCCATCCATCCGAGGACTTGGAAAGAAGCAGGAAAATCCTCTCTCGGAACCAGCACAATATGCATCTTTTACATGGCAGTGCACAGACTCGTTGCTCGTCCCCGACCGGTGGCTCGTCCCCGACTGACTATCAGTTCCACCTTTTCCACCTAAGCCAACCACAATTTGCGCGCGCTACACAGTTCCGTTCCTGAGGGGAACCACACTACCTTTTACATACAAACTAACTAAGATCCCTTAGTGAGGATCAGCAATTTACATAACAGTAACCAAATGCATTAAACAAAACAAAACATTTACACATATTGATATCTCTACAAAAAATTATTCACACAAAATTACAATTATATACAGTACGTTTTGTTCCCTCCAAATGGGACAAATAGTTTAAAAGAAAGATATGCTACACAGCATAGAACCAAACCATGACATCAAAGTTTGTATAGAGAAAGCAGTATACAATTTTATGTTATTGATTAAATCACACACATTTACAGAAGCACAGCAATGTAACGTTAAATGAAACAAAAGCAATATAAATCAGTTCAGTATTTGAGCTATGGTGTTACAAAAGGTGTTTTAGAAATTTCCTGCCCGCCGATGTGGCCGAGCGGTTCTAGGCGCTTCAGTCTGGAACCGCGCGACTGCTACGGTGGCAGGTTTGAATCCTGCCTCAGGCATGGATGTGTGTGATGTCCTTAGGTTAGTTAGGTTTAAGTATTTCTAAGTTCTAGGGGATTGATGACCTCATATGTTAAGTCCCATAGTGCTCAGAGCCATTTGAACCATTTTTTGAAAAATTTCCTTACTCTAAATTACGTTTCGGTGCTGCAATGTTTTAACCGTCAGTGTATATTAGGATTATGATTAAAGTAGAATGCCATAAATCTGCCGCTTTTCCCTTACACGTTTACGGAAAAAAGAGCTGTTTGTTATCCGCCGTGATCAGATACGTCGACACTATATCGTGAAATTTTTATGCAGTATTAGCAATGTTCACGGTACATGAGATAGTTGGCTGGAGCACGCGGTTCACATGCTTGTAGCAAGCTGCAGATCCATTACAAGTTATTTGTTTCACAGGACAAGACTAAATTAGTATTTACATGATAATACATTCATGAAATACAGAGAAAAGCGAGTTATCGGCATGAGCTCCTATGTGACATTCCCCGTGATAGGGACGGAAAACCCTCGTATTACTGGCTCGTCCCCCCCCCCCCCTCTTTCCCCCCTCCACCACATCCCCACCCCGCCTTGGCAATCCCAGCAGTTGTTGCGTTTGCTCTCGACAGGGGAACTACGAGAGCTTCTCATTTGAATAAAGCGCTGAATCAACATAAATCACAGCAGTATTATCGCAGGACGCGCGCCCGTTTTATTTATTAAATTATTCCCTCCGGAACGCGTTGTCAATAAGGAACGGGTATTTTACTTCAAAGTTCCGCACGACTTCTTTCACTCAAAGCGACTGTTTAGAATTTTAAATTAATTTAGTCCTCTCTGAGAGGCTTGTATTGGGTAGACGACAAAAGCAGCCTCGCGCTGGGGGCAGGGTCGCGAAGCCAGCGAGGTGGATGCCATGAGGTGAGGCGGGCAGACGTGAGCCGAACTGGGGGAGCAGTTATTCTGCTGCAGCCGCTCGCAGACAGCAGGTTGACGCCGAGCGTCTCGCGTCAAGCACTGAAGCTCACCGACTCTCACAACGAGATACGAGACGTCTTAGTCAGTTTTATTTAATGGTAGTTTTCTGATCACTTTTGTCTCATAATAAAGAGACGCCAGAACGTGATGCTCATCTTCGAATCAGCTTTGGTTTTTTATCTTTACAACGAAGTTGATCCAAATGAAAACTTTAAAAGTTCGATAAAATTTAGAAAAATTGTGAAAATTATGCCATGAAGTTGGTAGGTGGCAATATCGTTCCTTGAGGTTCAGAAAGTGACCGACTGGTGGCTGAATGATGTTACAGTGCAGCAGAAAAATGGTTCAAACGGCTCTGAGCACTATGGGACTCAACTGCTGAGGGCATTAGTCCCCTAGAACTTAGAACTAGTTAAACCTAACTAACCTAAGGACATCACACACATCCATGCCCGAGGCAGGATTCGAACCTGCGACAGTAGTGGTCTCGCGGTTCGAGACTGCAGCGCCAGAACCGCGTGGCCACTTCGGCCGTCCGACCGTAGCAGTCGCGCGGTTCCGGACTGCGCGCCTAGAACCGCTAGACCACCGCGGCCGGCAGTGCAGCAGAAGAAAGCGTGCACTACAAGTTGGCCATCACGTTTTCAACGCGCTCCATGATTATATAGCGATCTGTGATGAGTTTTTTATTTAGTGAAGGTGTCAAACCAATCGAAATTCATCGAAAAATGACAGACCAATATGGTGATTGGTATACGTCGGCGCAGCAACTGTACGAGTGGTATAGGAAGTTTAAAAGTGATGTAAGAAGCGGAGGAAGCTCCCAAGACCAGAGCAGGTTCAAATGGTAGTCACGGACGAGAACATTGCGTTAGTGGGGGAGATTGTAAAGGAGAACAGCCGCTTAACACTGAACGAAATAGCGACAAGTTTGAATATTTGTACTGCTTCGGCACAGAATGTTCTTCACAAAGTATTGCACTTCAATACGGTGTCTGCAAGATGGGCGCCTTGTCAGTTGACCGCCGAACTGAAAGACCGTCACGTCGATGCCTGCGAAGAATGTTTGCATCGTTTCCGCGTCAAACGTGGTGCATTTCTGGGAGAAACTGTTATAGGCGATAAGGCTTCAGTCCTCTGTCACAAAGCAGATACGAAAAGATCAAGCAGTGAATGGAGCCACATCTCATCGTCGATACCAAAAAAATTCCGCACTCAACTGTCTGCTGGAAAAGTCATGCTCATTCTCTTCTGGGGTGGAAATGAAGTACTTTTGGACCATTACATGGATAGGCGAGTGACAGTAGCCAGTTCATCTCATTCAGACATGCCGAAAAACCAACTTCATCCTGCAGTC
Organism: Schistocerca americana; assembly: GCF_021461395.2. NCBI lineage: Eukaryota > Metazoa > Arthropoda > Insecta > Orthoptera > Acrididae > Schistocerca > Schistocerca americana. The sequence continues at coordinate 191,280,100 of NC_060124.1, read as the reverse complement.
AGGAGTAAACGAAGAAGATATCTGACGTGAGGGCCATTGCTACAGCATGTTCACGTTCGATCGCATACAGCCAATAAGGGAGTTGAGACCATTCAGGAAATGAAATCTGAATGCTTGGTACATCCTCATAATTCACCAGATCTCGCTTCGTAACTTTCATTGCACTCAAAGAAACAATGAGGGGCATGCATTTCACAAGGGTCAAAGAGGTGGAAACTGCAGTGCACGACTGGCTAAACACACGACCAAGAAACCTTTCGTCTTGGTATATTTGCACTTCCAAAGCGACGGAATACGAGGGGTGGTTGAAACGTCCGTGCAAAGTCCGAGAGATGGCACTACCGGCGCGTATTGAGGTCATATGTAGTTAGTAGCATCTTTGGACATAACGCACACCAAGTTTCAGCCGTATTGATCTCTTTCTTTGTGTTTGGCACTCGTGTGAATCAAGGAAGTCGAGTGATTGTCAAAAAAATGGACGAAAAAGAATTTCGTGTGGTGACTAAACATTACTTTATGAAAAGTAAAACGCCTCAGGAGGCTAAAGAGAAGCTTGATAAACACTACGGTGACTCTGCACCTTGGATTAGAACAGTTTATAAATGGTTTCAAAATTTTCGGAGTTGCCATATGGGCAGAAGTGATGTTGAACTTTATTGACGCCCTGTGGCGGTTACGACTCCAAAAATCATTGATAAAATCCATGATATGGTGATGGATGACAGAAGAGTTAAGGTGCGTGTGATTGCTAGTGCTGTGGGCATATTGAATGAACGGGTACATAATATTTTGCGTAAATATTTGGACATGAGAAAGTTGTCCGCAAGATGAGTCCCGCGATTGCTCACCCTTAACCAAAAACAGAATCGTGTGAAGTATTGCAGGAATGGCTTGCAGCTGTTCAGGAAGAATCCGCAGGACTTTAAGCGTCGTTTCGTCACTGTGGATGAAACATGGATACATTAGTAACTCCTGAGACCAAACAACAATCTAAACAATGGGTTACCAAGAGAGAATCTGCACTAAAAAAGGCGAAGACCATTCCTTCGGCTGGAAAGGTTATGGCGAGTGTCTTTTGGGATTCGCAAGGGATAATCGTCATCGACTATCTGGAAAACGGTAAAACTATTACAGATGCATATTATTCATCGTTACTGGACTGTTTTAAAACCGAGTTGCAAGAAAGACGCCGGCGATTGGACCGCAGAAAAGTCTTTTTCCATCACGACAATGCACAAGCACACACCTCAGCAGCTGTGGTCGCAAAATTAATGGAAATAGGATTCCAACTCGTTTCACACCCCACTGTTCTCCAGACTTGGCTCCCTCGGACTACTGTTTGTTCGGCAATTTGAAGAAGTGGTTGGCGGGACAAAGATTTTATTTAAACGAGGAGGTGATTGCAGCAACTAATAGCTATTTTGCAGACTTTGACAATTCTTATTATTCGGAAGGGATTTGCAAATTAGAACAGCGTTGGACGAAGTGTATCAGTCTAAAACGAGACTACGTCGAAAGATAAAAAAGGTTTACCCCAAACGTGTAACTAGTTTTTATTTTTGCACGGACTTTTCTAACGTCGTAAACGTGTAAGTGCCCTTGTACGTTTGAAGTTCTGTGTACGTGCAAGAATGTCTATACAACTTGCCCTCATGAATATGCCCTCCTGTGACCTGTGAATTGTTCAGTTTGGTTTAACGCTCATATGTTCAAATGTGTGTGAAATCTTATGGGACTTAACAGCTAAGGTCATCAGCCCATAAGCTTACACACTACTTAACTTAGATTATTCTAAGGACAAAAACACACACCCATGCCCGAGGGAGAACTCGAACCTCCGCTGGGACCTGCCGCACAGTCCATGACTGCAGCACCTAAGACCGCTCGGTTAATCCCGTGCGGCGGTTTAACGCTATCTGACTATTTTCTGTACAACTTAACACAGGGAGCTTTTACGTTGTTCGAACTAAATCTATGGCCTGAAATGAGTATTTAAATAGACAACGAGGATCCAGTATCCTACCAACAATTTCATGAACTGACTTACGAAGTCTGTAAATGCCGCATCTTGTAGACGAAGCATGTGCAATGGGCATACGTGGTTCACAACAGTGGACTTAATACTTCTCCTCGCACATATTAAAAAACATCGAAGATAGATTAAACGGAGCCTGGAACCGAGACATCGCCACTTGGCATACAACGAATTGTAGAAGGCCTTGATTGCAAATTAATTTATGGACCGATACAAGAATACTTACAATGAAGTACAGAAACAAACAACTCTAAAGTAGGCATAAAAGGTAACTGATAACATAGCTCTCGTATTTGTGGAGAAGGCGCCAAACTGACCGTAATAGAAAAACGTGGCAGCAAGGTAAACAACTGTCGTCATAAGATGGCGTTAACAATCATACCGACAATAGTTTATTTTCAAAGAACGTAACTAACAGGAAAAACGCAGTGAATGCGCTGAGGTGACAAAAGTCATGGGATGCCTCCTAATAACATGGCGGACCTCCTTTTCCTACGCTCTGTTTGCGAGTGGAATTACTGAACTGGCAACAATTTCACGCGGTATGGACTCAAAAATTCGTTGGAAGTTCCCTGCTGAAGTATTGAGCCATGCTGCTTCTATGGCCGTCCATAATTGCATAAGTGTCGCTGATGCAGGATTTTGTGCACGAGCTGATCTCTCCATTATGTCCCATAATTATTAGATGGAATTCATTTCGGGCGATTTGGGTGGCCGAATCATTCACTTCGAATTGTCCAGAATATTCTTCAAACTAACTACGAACAGTTATGACCCATGGCATGGCGCATTATCTACCATAAAAATGAAGTCATTGAATGGCTGCCAATGGTCTCCAAGTAGCCGATCATAACCATTTCCAGTCAATAATTTGTTCACATGGACCAGATGACCAGTCCACTCGACGTAAACGTAGCCCGCACCACTAAGCAGCCACCAAAAGCTAGCACTATGTCTTATTGACAGCTTGGGTGCATGGCTTCGTTGGGTCCGTGCCACACTTGAGCCCAAACATCAGCTCTTAACAATTGAAATCGGGACTCATCTGACCAGGCCAATCACATGTGTGGAAATGACAGATCCGCTAGTGGTCTGCCCTTTTCTACCATGCCTATGCGAAGCTACCGCCACCTCTGTACGTGCATATTGCTATTCTATGACTTTTGCCACCTCACAGTATATCGACTACATACCATACGAGACTGAGAGTACATTTCAGTATCATTTTTTGTTGGATACTGTCTTCTACTACTGCATATATTTTTCCTGGGATATCTTTTATATTCTTGTATCGAAACGCGTCAATAAATTTGCGATCAAGACCTTCTCATAATTCATTGTATGCCTACGTCTATATCTGCATCTACATAGATATTCTGCAACCCACCGTACGGCGCGTGGTGGAAGGTACCCCTTCCACTACTAGTCATTTCGTTTCCTGTTCCACTTACAATCAGAGCCAAGGAAAAACAACTGTCTATCTGAATCCGTATGAGTCCTAATGTCACGTATCTTAACTTCGTGACCCTTACCGGCAATGTATATTGGAGGCAGTACAACGATTTTGCAATCTGCTTCAAATGATGGCAGTTCTGTAAATTTTCTCAATAATGTTCCTCCAGGGATTCCGATGTGGGTTCCTGATGTATACCCGTAACACTTGTGTGTTGTTCGAACATACCAACAACAGATCTAGCTGTCCACTAGTGAACTACTTCGATGTCTTACGTTAATCCGACCTGGTACGGATCCCAAACATACGAGCAGTACTCAAGAACAGGTCGCACCAGCGTCCTCTATGCGGTCTTCCTTACATATGAACCGCACTTTCTTAGACATTTCCCAATAAACGGAAGTCAACCATTTGCATTCGCTACCACAATCCTCAAGTAATCGTTCCATTTCACATCTCTTTGCAGCGTTGTGTTCACATATTCAAACGAGCGGGACACTACTAATGCTGTATTCGAACATTAAATTTCATTTTTCTGCATTCAGAGCTAGCTGCCATACATCACACCAACTAGAAATTATATCTAAGTAGTCTTGTACTCTCCTGCAGTCACTCAACTTCGACACCTTACCGTACACCACAGCATTATCAACAAACAACCGTAGTTTGCTGTCCACCGTGTCCGCCAAACCATTTATGTACATATAGAACAACAGCGGTCCTGTCACAGTTCTATTGCGGCACTCCTAACGATACCCTCGTCTCTGATGAACACTCGCCGTCGAGAACAACGTACTGGGTTTAAGTGAAGAACATCGCTAGCTGCTAGCAAGATGGCGATGCGAACTTAACATGAGAAACGCGAAAAAAAGTTCATACGAAAACGTGACTAGTAGTCTTCTTGGCGAATGAAAGTGTGCCGACTGTGCAACCAACTCTCAGTGAACAAATACTTCTGCTGCTTGCAAATGTACATGGTGGAATCCATAATATAATCCAATTTGTGAAATCCATGACCACATTCTTTATTAAATAGAATCAAGAAATTTCATCTGACAATTTAAAAGTGGCAGGGTATGTAAATACATTCAGAGCAACCAATTTCACACTGGTAAGCCGGCCGAAGTGGCCGAGTCTGGAGCCGCGCGACCGCTGCGGTCGTAGGTTCGAATCCTGCCTCGGGCATGGGAGTGTGTGATGTCCTTACGTTAGTTAGGTTTAAGTAGTTCTAGGTTCTAGGGGACTGATGACCTCAGAAGTTAAGTCCCATAGTGCTCAGAGCCATTTGAACCCTTTTTTTATTTTATTTTTTTTACACTGGTAAATATTTCAACTTGGAAGAGCACAGTTATTTCTGCGTGAAAGATGTGGCATTCTGTACCACTGCTTAACATGGAATTTACCTACATGATGATCAAAAGAACTGTGAAAATGCGAGGGTTGGAACTTTAATAGTGGCAACTATTTATTTACAGCTCGTACAATATAGATACGCTTTTCAAAGTTTTACTGACCTTCAAAGTAGTCACCACCATTGCGTACAACCCGTTGCTAGCGATGTGGAAGTCGTAGGATACCTTTAGCAGTGCCAGTTGTGTTAATAGTTCGAGCGGTGCGATCTATTGCCCGATGAATTTGTAGCAGTTCTGAAGCGAATGCCGTGAAGTGTTTCCTTCAGTTTAGAAATCGAGTTGAACTCACGAGGGCTTAAATCAATGGAGTGCAGTAAGTGGTACAGCACTTCCTCAAGCAGCCCCATCACCGTACGTGCTTGAGCATAGTCCTGCAAAATGATGGTCAGCTCCTGCAGAAAGTGTCATCACTTCTGTCTCTAAGCTGGTCATAGGTTGTGTTCCAAAAATGAACAGCATAGAGACAGAAGTGATGACTCTTTCTGCAGGACCTGGCCATCATTTTGCAGGACAATGCTCAAGGACGTACAGTGCAAGCTGTTACTGATTTGTTTGACTCATGGGCCTGCTAAGTGCAATACCACCTACTGCACTCCCTTGACTTAAGCCCTCGTGAGTTCAACTCGACTTCCAAATTGACGGAAACACTTCGCGGCATTCGCTTCAGAACTGTTACAAATTCGTCGGGCAACTCTGTCAACACAACTGGCTCTGCTAAGAGTATCCTATGACTTCCACATCGCTGGCAACGGGTTATACACAATGCTGGTGACTACTTTGAAGGTCAGTAAAACTTTGAAACACGTATCTATTTTCTACGAGGGGTAAATAAATAGTTGCCACTAATCACGTTCCGACCCTCGTAACAAGGACTGTTAAACGGAAGAAGAAGTTATTTACAGAGTTCGCCAGCGATTGAGATGTGAGATACAGAGAAATTGAATTCTGGACTACAAGACTTGCGAAATTGTCAAACATCGTTAAATGATTGAAGGAGATATTTATACAGTTAGCTTACGATTCGGGTGTGAGAGCAGAGAAATTGAATAGCCACAGACTAGGAACGATAGCTATTTTAATGCCGACCACGCTGCACTGCCCCAGACAGCGCTGAACTCTTATTGAACGAGACACTGCTCGCCAAAGAATGTCACTCAACCTACCCATCTTGACAGAGGAAAGACTACCAATACTTAGACATAGACTTGTGGCCAGAGAATACGTTGGCAAAAGTACTAACGAATATCTAGACGCGAGAAATCGTAACAGCCGAGAGTTGACATTTGTTACAAGTAGCTTTGAACCGATTAGCATTAATAAAAGAAATTACTTGAGAGAAGGGGAACTTCTTAGCCAGTACCGCTTGTAAACAGCCTTTATAGCCGATTATCAATTTCGGTAAACATGGTTACCATGTCGGGATTCACCAGGCATGGCGTGCACCTGTATAGGTATGGGAAAGGGAGGCTGGCAAAGCTTATAGGTTACAGTGTAGTAGGTGGTGGAGTTATTACTCATAGACAAATTCCTGCAGTAGTTGGTGTTAGAGTTGCACATTTTTTAGGTTGAAGGCAGCTGACAGGTATACCTGCTTAAAGGAAGTCCCTCTATCTAAGAGCTCACCTTCACAGGACGTCATGATTCCAAGTAAAGAAGAAATTTGCATATTTCATCAAAATATAAGAGGTGTTAGAGGTACAGTTAGTGAACTACTTATAGATGTGGACTCTGAAATTATTGGTATATCTGATGACCACTTAAATAATTTGACATTTCAGATGCTTCCTTTACCAGGCTACACATTATCTGGTTGTTGGTCAAGGAGTTCCTTGCGGGGTGGGGGAGTGGCTATGTACGTAAGAAACAGTATTCCATTAGAGACCACAGACGTATCATGACATTGGACTGAACAGATATTTGAATGTTGTGCAGGGGCAATTGAAATCGTAACACGGTCCCTGACTTCAGCCGTCGCACGGACGCCAAAATGGAAAATATTGAAATAAACGATATCGGAATTGAAAAACAACTGCTATCACTTAGTAGCGGAAAAGCATCCGGACCAGACGAGATACCCTTAAGATTCTACAGTGATTATGCTAAAGAACTTGCCCCCTTTCTATCACCAATTTATCGTAGATCGCTGGAAGAACGTAAAGTACCTAGCGACTGGAAGAAAGCGCAGGTCGTTCCCATTTTCAAGAAGGGTCATAAATCAGATGCGAATAATTATAGGCCTATTTCGCTTACGTCAATCTGTTGTAGAATAATGGAACATGTTTTGTGTTCTCGTATTATGACGTTCTCAGATAATACAAATCTCCTTCATCATAACCAACATGGATTCCGCAAACAGAGATCATGTGAAACTCAGCTCGCCCTATTTGCCCAAGAAATTCACAGTGCCGTAGACACTGGCGAGCAGATTGATGCCGTATTCCTGGACTTCAGGAAGGCATTTGATACGGTTCCGCACTTACGTTTAGTGAAAAAATACGAGCTTACGGAATATCGGACCAGGTTTGTGATTGGATTCAGGATTTCCTAGAAGAAAGAACACAACATGTCATTCTTAACGGTTCAAAATCTGCAGATGTAGAGGTAATTTCGGGAGTACCGCAGGAAAGCGTGATAGGACCTTTATTGTTTACAATATACATAAATGACTTAGTTGACAACATCGGTAGCTCCGTGAGGCTATTTGCAGGTGACACGGTTGTCTACAAGAAAGTAGCAACATCAGAAGACTCGTACGTACTCCAGGAGGACCTGCAGAGGATTAATGCATGGTGCGACAGCTGGCAGCTTTCCCTAAACGTAGATAAATGTAATATAATGCGCATACATAGGGGCAGAAATCCATTCCAGTACGATTATGCCATAGGTGGTAAATCATTGGAAGCGGTAACGACCGTAAAATACTTAGGAGTTACTATCCGGAGCGATCTGAAGTGGAATGAACAAGCTCCAGTGGCGGACACTTCAAGAAAGGCGTTACGCAATGTGGAGAGGTTTATTATCGAAATTACGAGAGAGCGCACTCCGGGAAGAGATGGGCAACATATTACTACCGCCCACATATATCTCGCGTAATGATCACAACGAAAAGATCCGAGAAATTAGAGCAAATACGGAGACTTACAAGCAGTCGTTCTTCCCACGCACAATTCGTGAATGGAACAGGGAAGGGGGGATCAGATAGTGGTACAATAAGTACCCTCCGCCACACACCGTAAGGTGGCTCGCGGAATATAGATGTAGATGTAGATGTAGATGTAGTGAAACTAAACTTCCAATTGTTGTTCTTTATAGGTCCCCTAACTCTGACTTCAGAGAATTTTTGTTCAAGCTAGAGGGGGTTCTTGATTCACTTTGAAGGAAGTACCAGAAATTAGTTGTATGTGGTGACTTCCATATAAATTTTGTATATGATGATGCAAGAAAAAGGATGTTGGTAAATCTCTTGAATTCATATGATCTGATGCAGACTGTGTTTTCTCCAAGTAGGGTGCAGGGGAAGAGTAGCACAGCCATAGACAATATTTTCATTCATTCTTCATTGCAAGTTGGGCATTCCATTAGCAAAAGGGTAAATGGCCTTTCAGACCATGATGCACAAATTTTAACACTAAAAGTCTTTTGTACTCAAACAAATATCACATATAATTAGAAACTATGTAAAAAAGTTAATCCAACAGCAATACAGAATCTTTTAAACCTTCTCAAGGAACAAGAGATCATTAATATAATCCTTTCCTTAACACATTTCTCATGCTCTTTGAGAGTTGCTTTTCATTAGAACATTCTGAATGGGGTGCTAGCGGTAATAGGCACCCTGGGTGGCTGACTACTGGGATAAGGATATCATGTAGAGCAAAGAGGGAATTATAACAAAACGTTAGAATTACTCACAATCAAGCAACAGTAGCCCATTACAAACAGCATTGCAAGGTATTCAAAATGTTATTAGAAAGGCAAAGAGTATTTGGTATGCATATAGAATAGCTAATTCACAGAATAAATTGAAAACCATATGGTAAATTGCTAAGGAAGTGTCTGGTCAGCAGCACAACGTCGACGATATAAAGTCAGTTCATAGTAAAAATATTTCTGTTACTGATAAATCAGATACATGTACAGTACGTAACAATCATTTTCACAGCATGGCCAGTGAATTAAAAAAAAATATTTTCTACAGGGAATCATATAACGTTCTTGGCAAATGCCTTTCCAAAACTGATGTCTGAAATGCTCCTCTGTGATACAGAAAAGGGAGAGATAGGGGCAACAATTAAATCACTGAAAACTAACGACTCTCATTGATATGATGGAGTGTCTAGCAGAATATTGAAGTACTGTGCTGCACATGTTAGCCCTGTATTTAGTCATATTTGTAGTTTTACCTTTAGAAATGGTCAGTTCTCTGAACGATTAAAGCATTCTGCTGTAAAGCCGCTATATAAAATGGGAGAAGGGGATAATGTAGACAATTTTACACCTATTTCTATGCCATCAGTGTTAGCGGAAGGTGTTGAAAAGCGTGTGTATGTAAGGATAATTGACAATTTTATATCACACGATTTGCTATCAAATATACAGTTCGGTTTTAGAAGTCGTTTAAAAACTGAGAATGCTATATTCTCTTTTCTCTATGAGGTACTGGATGGGTTCAACAAAAGGTTTCGAACGATAGACATTTTTTTTATTTCACTAAGACATTTGATTGCGTTGATCACAAAATATTGCTCCAGAAGTTGGACCATTATGGAATATAGGCAGTAGCTCACAAGTGGTTCAGATCTTACTTTAGCAACAGGCAGCAAAAGGTCATTATTCACAATGTTGAGAATGGCTGTGATGTGGGGTCTGAGTGGGGTACAGTCAAGTGGGTGGTGCCTCATGCAGCAGTGTTGGGTCCACTCCTGTTCCTTATTTATATAAATGATATGCCCTCTAGTATTACGGGTAACTCTAAAATATGTCTCTTTACTGATGACACTAGCTTGATAGTAAGGGATGGTGTGTGCAACAGTGGTTCTGTTTCAAATAGTGCAGTTCATGACCTAAGTTCATGGCTTGTAGAAAATAAACTAACGCTAAATCACAGTAAGACTTAGTGCTTACAGTTTCTAACACACAAGTCAAAAAAACCTGACAATTTAATTTCACAGAATGGGCATATCATTAGTGAAACTGAACAGTTTAAATTTCTAGGTTTTCAGATAGATACTAAACTGTCGTGGAAATCCCATGTCCAAGATCTTGTTAAAAGACTTAATGTTGCCATTTTTACTATTCGAACGGTAGCTGAAGTGAGTGATCGTTCAACACGAAGATTAGTCTACTTTGCTTATTTTCATTCGCTTATGTCGTATAGTAATATGTTTTGGGGTAACTCTTCCAATTCTAAAAGATATTTTTGGCTCAGTAACGGGCGGTTCGGACAATAAGTGGTGTAAGTTCACAATCCTCTTGTCGACTCCTGTTCACGAGTCTGGGTATTTTGACATTGGCCTCTCAATATATATATATATTCATTGCTGCTATTGCTTGTTAACAATATTAGCTTGTTCCCAAGAATAAGCAGCTTTCAATCAGTTAATACTTTGCAGAAATCAAACCTGCATTTGGATCGGACTTCCTTAACTCTTGCGCAGAAAGGTGTGTAGTACACTGCTGCATCCATTTTCAGTAGGCTACCACTCGAATTCAAAAATCTTAGCGGTAATCCACACGTTTTCAAATCGAAACTAAGGAATTTCCTCATGGGGCATTCCTTCGAGTAGTTCCTTGAAAAATTAAGCTGATTCTTGTTTTATTGTTGATTGCGTTTACTTAAACATATGGACTGACGTTTTTCGGTTTCACAAACATTTTATTTTTATCTGTTATTACTTTTATGTTGCATTTTCATGTACTGACATGTTCCATGACCTTCCAGATTTGCTCCTCAATTTGCTTCTACCGAACTTGACGTGTAAATATGTAAGAAAATATCAAGACACATAGTCAATAGCCAGTGCTTGAGAGGAACTGACTAAAAGCACAACAGCTGTCGCTGCAGTACATAGATTCCTTCACCAAAAGTCAAATACGTAATTTAGAAGGAACCCTGATCTCAGATTTATACATACAATAAATTCTGGAATGTTTACAAAATACTTTTGCTGATTTCTTTATGACAGAATACTGCTAAGAAACACTATAGCCATATTTATGAAACATGCGTTATGACATTACAAAACTGTTAGTAACTTTTTTTGAAAACATCGCTAAGTAAGCGACAAACATAGTTACGAAAGCAAAAAAATTAAAAGTTGTACTGTGTTTTAAAAAATTTTTAGTCGTTGTTCTAGTGGTCACCAGTCCAGATAGTCTGATACAGCTCTCCATGCTACACTATCCTGTTCAAGTCTCTTCATCTCCGAGTAACTACTGCAACCTACTTTCCTTGAATCTGCTTACTCTATTCATCTCTTGGTCTCCCTTAACGACTTTTAACCTCCACCTATTCCTCCAGTACTAAATTGGTGATCCCTTGATGTCTCAGATAACTATCCCTTCTTTTAGTCAGGTTGTACTCCAAATTTCTTCTCTCGCCAATTCCGTTCAGTATCTCCTCATTAGTTACGTAATCTATCCATTCTGTCTCTCGTATTCTTCTGTAGCACAGCTTGTTCCCGGGAAAGTTTTGCATTATGACGAATTTTTATCTACGTGAGGGGTCGATATAAACTGGATACCATTTTTCCTTATAAGTCTTTTGGTCTTATCTAAGATTCGCTTGGCATAACGAAGATAACAAGTTGGTATCCTCAGTTGAAGTGCCGAAAAACATACAATTAATCAATCACGTCGAAAAATCCTGAGACATTACACTGTCTTTCTTATACTTTACACAAAATTCATTCAATTTACCAAATGCACTAAAGCCAAGTTTTACACTTCTGTTCATTTATTTTTGTGTACATAGAGTCATTTCTTTAAAACACACTAAATACAAAACCCTGTCATCAAGTTTTGTGATTACAATGTTAACCACTATTTTATTTACAATAGTTTAGTTTGCGACACTACAACTGAATCTAGCCTCGCCACACGCCAAGATAGGTATGTGAGTGCTCGTGCGAGATCAATAGTAATGAATGAGGCCGAAATGAAACACATTCAGATAAATATTGGCACGTATTATTGATACCCTCGTTATAATCAACACTCTGTTGAATTTCGTTCTTTAATGTTATTGTTATTCCGATATATTTATAACTTTACACGGAGAGTTCCCGCTCAAAAGAGTAACTGGAGGGTAAAGAGATTATAGCAATCAAGCTGACATACTGCGGAACAGTGTCCATGTGAGAACGGTTTAAGGTCCGGTGAAAATCTGACTGCTCCTTCTTCTTAACAGAGGCGCATTGATACGGTAAACATATTTTTTTCTTAGAACTGAAATCATTACCTGTGTCCTAGCAGCAGTTGGCAGGTCATAAAGTTATAGCGCGCGGCAGTCTTAGCCCTCAGTAGTTGCACGAGCAGAAGGCACCGACGATCTTCGCATTTGGTTCCACGATCTTGCCACCTAGAGCCTCGTTACAGTTTTGCTGTTCATTACTTTTCACAAAGGCGAGTAATGACGCCTGCAATAAAGCGCCAACATCTTAAAGCTGCACGAGCAACTTCCCGAGCTAGGGCATTGTACGAGTAGCAGCCGGCCGGATGCTGCAAGCCACATTCGACATCACCACGCTGTGAAAAGACATCACAACCACACACCTTTCCGCCTCGACTGAAATGCCGTGAGTGCTGTGATCTCCGTCACCTCAGTCTGATCTTTTTGATCTATGTAAAAAGGTTTCTCCCTAATGATATCCGAAGATTAAAGATTAATTTCAGACTTTAGATTAACGGTACATTGTTCGCCACTTTGTAAGCACTATTTGATTATTAATTTATTAACAGGTATTGACTGAAATCTGGATTCACAGGACAGAGCGGATCATGTTGTGGAAAGGGGTCAAGGTCAATTACCGTTAGTTATCCTAGAACACACACAACTTTATTCCTCAAACCAATGCACAGTTTTCTCTTTAAAACAACAAAGATCAATTCACGGCTGAGGGCCAAAGTAACTTCCCCAGAATAAATTTAAATGGTTGCTTTTGAAACACCAGGATTTAGAGTAACGCCTGAAGGCTTTACTTAAGTAAAACTACAATATCCTCTTGGCTAAAGGCCGAAATAATATTTCAGATCAGCTAAGGAAATTCTTTAAAAGCCAAGCATTTACAATTTACGGCTAAAGGCCATATTAAAGAAAATTCAAGTTAATTCTTCGGGTGAAAGCCCAATTAAAAAAATTTTCTTTACATAATAAAAGAGAGACTTTAAAGATAAGCCTTTACGCAGTACCACAGAAAAACATCTTAACACTCTCTGTACCAGGCCTATTTTATGCACCCGTCCCTAGAAACCGGGCAATTTTACCAATATTAAAAAAATTACTGCATCAAATCTACTGTTTGGATTGTGGCAAATTTGGTACCATCTTGAAGCTGCACATTTCTACTTTAATTCTGAGTGAAAGAAACTACTTTACAATGCACAGCTTTAAGGTACAGTTATAGAAATCACTTAGATGTTTTAAGAATTTAGAAAAAGTCATACGAATAAGGGAATACAATTGTGATTTATTTTTAACCAAAATTGTGGCACTACATTACATGTTTCTGATAGTATACAGTATTACATATAAATTTCACACAGAATCATATTGTTTTTTAGTGTGGAAAATTTTAAAGCAAGGTTCCAGGCAGAGTGCAACGCCACACTGTTCACATTCGTATCGTGTCTCTTTGCGAGAAGCCTTGCCACTCTGTTTCTTGCTCCTGGAACTGCACACGTGACACACACGAGCAGCATACTTCTTAGTAGTTGCAGGTATGTGCTGCAAAAAATGTCTCTTTGTTAGCCGACCTACAGTTCCTTCATTTCTTGGAATGAATTCAAGTGTGTCGTCTTCAACAAGCTGAACTGCAAGCACTGTTATAAAGTCTGTTATTGTAATTTTCTTCCTGTGCACTGCATTGTACAGCCAAAATGCATTTGATACTCCCATAAGCAGCAAATGGAAATATAATTTTCGCCACCATTTCACAGTTCTGTGCTGGAACGGATTGTACTGCAGGCGTTGGTCTCCAATATCCACTCCAATTTTATTGAGGTTGTAATCAAGTACCTGAAGTGGTTTCAATACTACAGACCCATTTCTCTTAGTATGCGTACCAAATGTTGCTTGATGCCTTGTAGACAATGTATACACATCTCTCTTATCTTTCCACTTCATTGCCAATACATTATCTTTACGCCGAAAAGACATTTCGCCCTTTTTCAGCTTAGCAGATACTAAATCTTTAGGCAATCCTTTCCTGGATTTGTTCACAGTACCAACAGCTCCAGTGCCTTTCTCTGCCAGTTGCTGAAATAGCTCTGGACTGGAATAAAATCGATCTAAATACACAGTGTGGCCTTTGTTCAGCAAGCTGCTGTCAGACAACAATCGCAAAATAACCGCAGACGAAGAATTGTCAACAATATGCTTACCAGCATAAACTTCAAAATTTACAACATAGCCACTACTGGCTTCAGCAACAGCATATACTTTCAGTCCATACTTATGAGGCTTATTTTGCATGTAAACACGGAAACTCACACGACCTCGAAATGGGCAAATTCCTTCATCAATTGTCACTTTTTCTGAGGGACGATATGCCTGGATACATCGCTCCTTCAAATTATTATAATATGGCAAAACTTTGTAAAGTGGATGAAATCCATCTTCGCCTGGTTTTTTCTGATTTGAATTGTCAACAAGATGCAAGCATGACAGTATCTGAGTGAAACGCAAACGGCTCATGACATGGGGACAAAAGTTACAACTAAGAACAGGATTAGTGCTCCAATGGTCCGCAATTTTGGGCTTTTTCGAAACACACATGTGGAAAATAATACCCAAGAAACGCCTCATCTCACTTATAGTCACTGGCTTCCACGAACTCAAAACTGAATGGGGCTTCAGATTATTTCCTCTTCTTTTCTTCTGTATTGTCTGTGATGCATACAAATTTGTCTGTCTCTTGAGTTCATTTACGTCACTGTCAGTAAGGAACACTTTACTGCAATCCAGTACAGAACTCGACTCATCAATATCCACTAGTATCTGCCTGGGTGTCGTGTTGACAGGCAGAGGTCGGTAGGTGTCAACTGCAGTCCACTCACTGTCTTTCGGATACGGCACAGCTGCTGGATTTGAAGCAACACCTTCAACATCATTCTCGTCTTCATCTGAAGACAAACTGTCATCAATCTCGTCTTCTAAAAAGAATATCACATTATGTGTAACTACATACATCGTTTACACATGTTCAACAGATATGTGCGTACTGCACAATTACGTGGAAAATTCGGAAATACGTACCTTCAAACACACCATTGCATTCAGAATCGTCTGAATCACTCTCTACATTATCCAGAGTGTCGCTATGATTGATCAAATCCGCAATTTCTGCGTCTGATAAACCGCGCCGAAACATGATGACAAACAACTGAATGATATACAGACTGAGAACGCAAAGATAAGTTTTAACATGAATTACAGCGCTGCCGTGACATCTATGGACGCATTTTGTTAATAAACATCTGAAAAACGTATAGCGCTGGCCAAACCCGTAGAAATAACGTTGCAGTGTTTTGAATGAAATTAAATGTAGCGGCCCGTAAATTTTACGGGCTTGGTGATTTTCGCGCGATCCCAGGCCCGTAAATTTTACGGGCTTGGCGCTTAGAGTGTTAAGAAAACTTGACGTATCTTGTCGGCTGAATTCCCAAGCAATTACTCAAGAATAATTAAAGACAACCTTAAGATAAACATTTACAGAGCACGGCTGAAAGTCGTTTCAAGAATTCAAGACAATTAAAGAGAAACCTTACAGACAAGGATTTACACGTTAAAGCCACAGATTCTGAAACAAACGCGGCGGAAGACCTAAATGCAGAGCAACAAGAGTTTTAAATGAAACACGGTTGAAGGCCTAATCTTAAAGTTGTTATGAAAATCGGCTGAAGGCTATATACTAAACATAAAGCAGACAATATTAATACACTGCTGATAGAAACAAAATCACTACTATCTTATGCACCAAATAAAATGACAATTACAAACAATAAACAGTGCTCAGAAGTGTTCCAAGGGTCGGCCTGTGGAGTAAACCCTAACCACAGCTTGGGTGAGACAAACAGCCAAGCGTAACACTAGACAATAGACAATCGGGTTGCAGCATGACCTACGGACGGCTGATGAACCAACCAACCCCTAATCAATTCCCTTCCACCCGACCAACAGCACGGCAACCAAAAGTACTAGTGAAGACGAGGATTGCAGCAGGATTATGTCTTAATAATTGGCGTATAAACACAGTCAAGACACAGTAAACACTCAAAGAGAAGAGGACAACAACACCAATCTGTCAAACTACACGTCGTGCCAGTCAGCACCAACATTGCGAGGAAAAGACAGTGCCACAAAAGTACGCTCACGACCAGGGCAGGTAACTGCAACTTTAACGGCCACAGCGCAGAAGATACCGCTGGTGCACTTCACTAATAAATTATAATAATTTCAAAGGTTAAACACCATACAGGGAGACGGCTGCAAATTTTGCCGACCCCAAAACACCATCACTTTGCAGCTTGCGGGGACAGCCCAGGATACAACAACCAACAGTCAAAGAAGAGATGTCACAACGGTTCAGCTTTCACTACAGGTTCACTGATTACTCAACACCAGTATGCACGTGTTGTAGGTGATGAAATTAGCAGTTCTCGCAGCTATTGCCACACAACTCCGACCGCAAGTGCACGCCGCCATCGGCCCCAGCCTGATCACACGCCACAGAGACTTCCTCGCTGCTCCGCCGCAACCGACCAACTGTCACGCGCACACCATGACACGGAAATATAACTGCCACACCAAAGAAGTTACAGCAGTACCAGTATCGATAAACGCTGCTGTTGCCCTTGATGGAGGCAAGTGAGCAACTCGTTCGGATGGTAACTGAGGGAGCAATGAGACGCCACGCGATGGTGACAAAATGCCCAAAAGGTAAAACGGCATTAAGGCGAGTCGACCGCGGCTCAGTGACCTTCCCCGATTTTAATGGGTAGCGATATGTACCTAGAGCAGAACGATTTCTTCGGCTTAGAGGTAATAAATTGTATACACAAACCTCCCTTATGAATAGGTCTATTTGTATTAGGTTGGTGCGTAAGATACTAGTGATTTTGTTCCTATATTGGTATTCCAGTTTCTATGGATTTATTTATTGATTGTAATTTTTATTTATAGTTCACAGTTGCTATTTGAGTTTACATAGTGTAATTTTCTGATTTGGAGATACTGACTGGAGCTATGGATGCTAGAAAATGGAGTGGCAATTGGAGAAATCGGAACAATTTCGAAATATTTCTCTGTTTCAGTTCAATAAGGGTGACTGCAGCGGAGGCGGCCAGAAACATTTGCGCCGTATATGGGATAAAACCACTGGACAGAGCATGGCGAGAAAAGGTTTCTTTCTCTTTCTCGTTTTAAGAGAGATTGTTTGGACATTAGTGACTCTCCAAGTTCAGGAAGACCGTTGGGGTTTGACGGAAATCGTTTGAACGTATTAATAAACAATGATACACGTCAGTGCACTCGATAACAGGAAAACATGATGAACTGTGATCATTCCACCGTCGTGCGACATCTTTATACCGTGGGGAAGGTTCAAAAATTGGTGTACGGGTACCGCATGCTCAAAGCCAAAATCACAAAAATCTGCTGGTGGCCATCATTATTGGTGACGACATATGGTGTCTTTATGCTGCCGTAAGAAAAAAAGGAAAGGCTGAGCCCAAACAAAGCAGCAAATCCGGTGTACAAAGGGCGTTGTGCATCTACAAAAGATAATGTTCTGCTTCTAGTGGAACAACTGCGGCAATGTGCATTACGAATTGCTTCACAGAGGTGTAACCATCACTCAGACGTTTATTGCCAACAACTGAGAAGTCTCGCAGCCGCATTCCCAGAACAGCGACCAGGAAGACTGCGTGAAGTGACGCAACTCTACGATAGCACCCGTCCACAATCTGCTAGACTGGCAAAATATAACACAGTAGCTGGGTTGGGAATTCATTCCATATCCATCGTATTCATCTGATCTTGCGATCTCAGATTTTCATCTTTCCCACTTTCTATCGAACAAACTTCAAGGAACTTCCTTTCCGGATGAAAGTGCGCTACGAACTCGGCTCGACGAGTTCTTCGCCTCACAAAATTGTGATTTATGCGGTCGCGGAATGGGAAATTTACCCCAACGCTGGCGGGCTATTGATGACGGAAGTCTCCCTTTTGTGCATCTGTTATGTTTATTAAACTTATGAAAAAATGCTACATCCTTATGCACCAACTCAATCAAAAGCATATCCCAATCCCGGCAATACTCCCTGAGATTAGTCATCACATACGTCCAGAAAAACGCGGGGGAGGGGGGGGGGGGCTTGAATTAATCACAATTCATCCCGTTTTTAAGAAATGTTTATAAATTATATACATAAACCATGCTCGTGAAAGAGTCCATCTGACAGTGAAAACCGTACCAAAATCCATACAGTAGTTAGCCTTCGCACAGCGGACAGAAACCCACGGCTGGGGACTTTACTCTAGAATGCGTATAGACGCCTAATTTCCTTCAAGAATTAGTATTTTGATTACCTTTACCTGCAGTTAATTCTTGGCTGCATCCGCACTTTTGTGAAGGCTATTCTCGGCAATGTGAAAATTCTCTGTTTAATATATGAATATTTTCGTAATGACCTGTTTTATTGTGTGTCGTAATCACAGTCCACCACTTCAGTTCCTTCATTCATCAGTTTAGGATATTCTGCAACTACAAACGAGTTTGAAGGGCTTATGCGGTCAAGAATGGAATCGGAAATCATGACCTCCCCATGGTTAAGGTATAAGGTGAAGACACTTCCTTCCCATCATTTAAATGGAATGTCTCTCCGTCATGCCCAGTTCCAAGCTGTACACTATTTTAGTGATATCGTACGGTAAGATCCGGAAGTCCTTTCACCCCACCAGTTTTTGGTCATGATCTATGTTTATAATCCACGTGTCTTTTCTTTCTGTTTAGAGGCAAGATACAAATACTTACAGCTTAGAAGGACGTGTTCTGGCAAGTCAATGGGCTATTGGAGGTGCACACACCGGGAAAACTGTAAGAGAAGTGCAACGGCATTACGCAGTACTGCTCCATGAAGAAAAAAATGGTTCAAATGGCTCTGAGCACTATGGGACTCAACTGCTGAGGTCATTAGTCCCCTAGAACTTAGAACTAGTTAAACCTAACTAACCTAAGGACATCACAAACATCCATGCCCGAGGCAGGATTCGAACCAGCGACCGTAGCGGTCTTGCGGTTTCTAGACTGCAGCGCCTTTAACCGCACGGCCACTTCGGCCGGCGCTCCATGAAGAGGCTACTCCAAAGCGAACGATACTGTAATGGAAACACAAACTCTTCGAAACCGTTTTCATTTTGGATGGGAACAGAACGGAACTTATCACGACAGCAAACACGTGCAGCAGTGTCGGATTTCGTGACCAGGTCCCCCATGAAACTATTGCGGAAAATACCTGGTGAACTTCGAATTCCAAAAGCGATATGCAGACTCAAATGAAAAAATATCTGAAATTAAAATTCTTTAGACCAACATACCTAAATGAGTTGAGTGATAAGAATATGCGGCGAAGACATGAAGCTTTCTCAACATTACTCGATGTATTTGCGACGTTCCCACAACGGGGCAAATTTTCCTTCTGAGACGAATGCGCAGTTTATCGCTCTTGTCGGTATACGAGTATTTTTTCTGGAGCAAAGAAAATCCATATTATTATGTACAATCAGAGAATAATCCCTCACATGGGCTGCACTGTCCAGTAGGCATCTCACAGGAACGTATTTCTTGGACGTTGCAGTGAATCCACATTCTTACTTGCAAAGGTTGCGTGAATGTTTTATTCCAGAGTTCCAGAGACTGCACATTCTTGGTGACTATTGGGTTCAACAAGACAGACCTCCTACCCAATACGCTCTCCAAGTTAGCCGTAGAATAGGTTAGGGAGAGGATCAGTGTTTCTGCCAGAGCCTCCGAGGAGTCCAGATCTGACATCATATGACTGATTCCCGTGAGGTACAATTAAGGCGCATACCTCGAAAGTACGGTACCAGACAACCGATGAATTAGAGCAAGGTGTTAGGGAGGCATTCTAAGAAATCACACTGCCTACTCTTCGGAAAATTTCACACATGACCTGGCGCAGCATCATTTTGTGCCACAACAATGATGATGGCCATCTAAATCAACGTCTGCATGGACAATCTGCAGATCACACTTAAGTGCCCGGCAGAGGGTTCGTCGAACCATCTTCACAACAATTTTCTATTATTCCACTCTCGAACAGCGAGCGAATAAAACGAAAACTTGATATTTCCCTGCGAGCTCTGATTTCCCTTCTTTTGTTACGATGATCGTTTCTCCCTAAGTAGGTCGGTGTCAACTAAATATTTTCGCATTCGGAGAAGAAAGTTGGTCACTGAAATTTCGGGAGAAGATACCGCCGCGACGAAAAATGCCTTTGTGATATTGATGTGACACTCTCTCCCCTATTCCTGTTTTATACAAACTGTAAGTAGGCTGTTTAGGTTTTTATGTTGGTAACACCACGTAAAGGTCTGTATGAAAATCACTGACTGTGCTGTGTGCAGTCAGTGGCTGGTTTGATTTGTTGGAATATTTGCTATACTAGTGTTGGGCAGCTGGATGTGAACAGCGCGTAGCGTTGTGCAGTTGGAAGTGAGCCGCCAGCAGTTGTGGATGTCGGGAGAGAGATGGCAGAGTTTTGAGAGCGGACGATTTGGACGTGTGTCCGCTAGAAAATGGAAATTTGTAAGACTGGATGTCATGAAATGATATACATATGAGACATCCCCTTAGAAAAATTATGAATGACTGATCTGGTAAACTTCTACGTCATTTGATTTTCAAACATATGAGCAAAACTGAACGTACTCAGACATTTCTCTCTTTACGTATTCTGATCATCACTAAACTGACACACAATATTTTTAGTGCGATGCAATCTTAATTTCAGTAATCCCCACAAAAGAACGGCCCTGGCTAACTTTAACCTACACCTTTCATGAATCACTTACCTCACAAAAATCTTCGTTACTCGAACTACTGCAATACAGCAAGCGCCAATGCTGCCAGCTAAATAAGATTCTAACTGCTGAAGGCACTAACTACTGACAGGCATAGTTAGCAAATGAAAGAGTTTGATAGAGAACATGTAAGGTGTCAGACAAATCCAATAACTTCCATGTAAACGCTGACATGATAGCAAGTCTGAATAAATCGTGACATTAAATTACCCAAAGTAATACGATCAACAAGTGAACAAATGGAATACCACGGACTAACACAAGAACGCCTAAATGCATGTCATACCTTCCCCTCGTGAAACAGACGCAGTTCTGAGGGGTGAAACGAAAACAGAAGCCGAGGGCAGAACCGTGTTAAGCTAGAACGCCCTACGATAAGGGACGGACACCCATACACCCATAACGACGGCTGACCGCGAGGACCACCCCCTAGCCCATGTTAAAAGATAGAGCCCTCCAGAAGAACAGTATAGATCTTACGATAACACTAAAAGGGCCACACCACCTGCAAGTTTTAGTGTGAGACTTTTTCGTGTCTCTGTTACGTTGCAAATGTTGAAAACATTGCCCCACCACGAAAAGTATAACGTTTCTCATAGGATAGACAGAATTTTTGTAGGCGGAGCTTAAGGTTAACATTGAGACCCTGATTGGTCAGTAAATTGTAGTAAGGAGAAGTTAGGAGGGAGTTGCTTCCGAGATGGCGAGGTGTGTGGAGCTGCGCCACCCGCCGCCCCCTGACACTGCCTAAACACCGTCAAGGTAATGAACGCACGCGATGCTGTATAACAGCACATAATGCTTCACTCAGAACTGCAGAAGTCTCATCCGTTACATCCCCTTTTTCCGAAATAATATTGCCGATCGTCAATAAACTCTCATGGTGTTCACATTAGCTACTTGAAGTAAAAGTCTGAAACGCGATGATTTTTCTGTTATATAATTATTGAGAAGTCACATCAGCCACTGTAATTGACAACAAGTTAAATAAGTAATTAAAGATAATTGAGGGTCACTGCAGATCATTTTGATAGTTTTCTCCTTTGTGAAACTTAATTTAAACCTAGATTATAGATGAGATATGGCATAGGTCATCCTTTGATCCATTATAGAACTTGGAAACCCATTCAAGGAATATTCATTCACATTTTTGTTGATCGCAGTTGGTTTTTATCATCCTGTATTAAAATATTTCCTTTTATCAATAGTACAATTTTTAAAGAATGTTTTGTGAGTTGAATAAAATTTCCAATGGTAAACTTAACTGCTTGTTATTTTACCAGCTAATTAAAAATTGGAGCCGGACGCGGTGGTCGTGCGGCTCTAGGCACTGCAGTCCGGAACCGCGGGACTGCTACGGTCGTAGGTTCGAATCCTGCCTTGGGCATGGATGTGTGTGATGTCCTTAGGTTAGGTAGGTTTAAGTAGTACTAAGTTCTAGGGGACTGATGACCTAACATATTAAGTCCCATAGTGCTCAGAGCCATTTGAACCATAAAAATAGGAATGCCTTGAACCCCTTCCACTAAACTTAGTTAGTATTAAGATTCTTTTACAGGGCAGTGCAGTGGAGCTGACGCTGAAATTATTAGGTATTTGATTATATCATCGCTAGTCTCACTGAACTCTTCTGAAATCTTCATGTCATGTGTGGTCTGGCGTCTCCTTACCAGCAACAGGTCCCAGCTTCAAACTAGTCAATTCCCTAAAAAAACACGATCAGAGCGTCGTTGCGCGAAAGTGGTAGGGAGACACGACTTAGAACAAACAGTCGCAGAAACCACGCAGAATGCTAGAGAATGGCGACCCTGTCAGGATGGTAAAATACCATGATTGAAGGTTGACCACATGCCCAACTAGGTCAGAAAAACATCCTGTTAAAACATTTTTGTAATATAATTTTTTTGAAAGGCATAAATAGTTGAAAACAGTAGCTGCAGCGATAGGTAGTATGAAAGTATTCAATAGAAAGTGACACACAGACAATAGCATAACTAAGTTATGCATTTTAATATTGTTAGAATTAAGTTTTCTCTCCAATTCAAGCCCACAGGTGGCGGATACATCATTGACAAGTTGGTTCTGACCCAACAAGTAAGTGAATGGATTGTCAGTCTTCGGTATAATTAGTGTCAAGTCATGTGAACAAAAAGTTTATGAAACGCGTGAGATCGTATGAGCGCATGTTGAAGCAAAGTAGGGCGCGTGAATTGCTTTCAAAACATAAAATAATTGATTCGGAAAAATTAGCAATGGCAGATCGAGAACTTGACCGAATTGAGGGAGAGACCTAGCATGAAGATGGACAGAGGATAGAGGACAGTACAACAGACGATGCAGTATCGCGAGAAATAGGACAGATAACGCACCATAACGAGGTTAATGAAATTCAAGGCGTAGAAAACGAAAGTCAGCATACAACAGAGGAGCAGGAAAGTAGAGATACAGTCGATGAGGATTATAATTTGCGTCTTGAATACGTAGAACCCATAGTACAAGTAATCAGAGCTCCCTCACCACAGAGTACAAGGAATGCGAGCAGAATCGTGTCACCGCACAGTTCAATGCAATCGGTTGCGAACGAACACTTTGGCGAAAACACAGAGCGTAGGACGTCGGAAGAAAATGCAATAGGACCCACCAATCTGGCAGAACTATTACAACAAATTACGGAAACCATGACAAGGCAAAATAAAGACATAGCCAACCAAATTCAAATTCAGAATGCAAAAACCACGAGACAAATGCGTGAGATTAAAGAACAAACCAAAAAAATCAGTTACACCTATGTTATATTGAAGACTAGGCAAAAGAATCTCGAGAAGTGATAGGAAACTTACCAACAGGTCACAATCAATTGAGAACAGACATTGACAAGGTACAAGCGGATGTACAAACATTGCGTAATGACACTCAGGACGAGATCAAAACATTACGTAACAACACCCAGGGAGAAGTCAAGAAACTAGAGAAACAGATAAACGTAATTACTAGACAACCAGCAGGTACAGCGCGTGAAATTGTTGAAAACAGTGTGTTACGCAAACGCCTCACAAAAGCAGCACTGAAAAGATATGATAATCGCATAGTCAAAATAGAAGCGCAAACGAAGTAACAATTTCAGAAATTGCGAACAGAGTTGTTGCAAACTATTGAAGAGCGTAGTGAACAATTTCAATCACAGGCGGAAAGTAACATACGTGAAATCAGACAGCCTACACCGCAACAAACACGTTTCGAAATTCTTGATGAACAAACGGCACCACAAACACATGCGGAACCACAAATGTATGTTACAAGACAGTTTGCATCGTGCAATGAAGCGGCAAGGTTAGCCAGACAAGATACCGAACCAATACGTGACAATGGAAAGCCAGGTCGAGAAGAGTACAGTGCAATGCATTCAGTTACACGTTCACAACCGATGGAAGAAAATTATTGCGTACCACTCCAACAATACTACGCAAGGGTAGGCGAAAGTTACAGTGCACAATATCCAATGGATCTACCACAACCGGAAAGAACGACGGGAGAAATGATCAGAAAAAAAGTGGCGAAGAATCGCGAATTTCATATGGAACTATGACGAAGTACGACAACGATCATATCCTCACATTCAGAAAATTTCAACACTTTTGAGAACGAAACTCATTACATCCACGAACTTGCATTGATCAATTCCGAGTAGGATTACCAGAAAACTGGACGCTAGCACACAAATTAGGCTTTATATGTGCACACATGTCAGGAACAGTCGCAGAAACCATGAATAATGTTGCAGCGACATGCCGATCGTACGAAGATTTCAGAGAGAAGTTTCTCTCACGATATTGGTCCAGCGAAGCACAGAACAGAGTGAAGTACGAATTAATATAGAACCCATATTTTGAAAATTCAGGAGAGAAGAGTCCCGTGAAATTTTTCGAAGTAATGGCAAAGAAAAATCAATGCTTAGATGTACCATACAGTGACGGAGAGTTGATTAAATTATGCGCGATGAAGTTACCATTGAAATACCAGCAATCATCAGTAGGTCGCGGAGGCAATGATGTCGAAGCATTTAAAGGTATTCTAAAGGAACTAGAGTTTATATTTTCGGAAGATGACGCAAGAAAAAGACGGAGCGCACGTGAAGACGAAAGCAAAAAGCAGTGGAATCCACAAGATACAGTACGAAGAAACAATAATTACGAACCACGTGATAACTTCGCACCAAGAAACGACAACAGATTTCTACAAAGAATCGGTTATGGATTTAGAAGAGAATATGGCAATAACTATAATTCACCCAGGAACGGCTACAACTATTACAGAGGGAATAACGACAACCGGAACGGGTATTTGAGAACCAATAGACCGACAAATTATGAACAAAGAAACCACTATTAACAAGCGTAGCAAGAAAAGAGAATACAGGTAGAAGAGGTGGAGGTAAGACCACCAAACCCCGAAAAACGTTCTAATTGACAGCTAAGCGCCCATGCCAAAGAGAATGACGCAGCGCCCCAGGATAATTGCAGCACCTTGAACAGAGAAGTAAATACCTTATCACGAGAAGAGAAGAAGGAAGAAACAAAACCGCAGGGACCAGATGAAAACGAAGACAGGAAAATAACAATATCGTGTTGGGACGAAATTAATTGGGAGAATACTGACGAGGAAGATTAATTACCAGAGGCATGCTCAACGAATGTAGGAGGAAAGGACGAAGTAATGAGTATCGCAGATCTATTTGAGATGGAAACCAGGGAAAGTGAATTCAATGAGGATAATGCGCAGTCGACAGAAGTTGAAAATAAGTTACTAGTGGGCAACCCAACGTATATAATGAAGGGAGTTCTGAAGCGATCGGGCCGGCCGCGGTGGTCTCGCGGTTCTAGGCGCGCAGTCCGGAACCGCGCGACTGCTACGGTCGCAGGTTCGAATCCTGCCTCGGGCATGGATGTGTGTGATGTCCTTAGGTTAGTTAGGTTTAAGTAGTTCTAAGTTCTAGGGGACTGATGACCACAGATGTTAAGTCCCATAGTGCTCAGAGCCATTTGAACCATTTTTTGAAGCGATAATTAGAGCATTTAAATTCAATAATGTGGAAGTAGCGACGAAGAAGGAGAAGATAGACGAGGATGAGGAAAAAGTAGTGGATGTTGAAGAAAGCGTAAATGAAGGAAGAAATAGAGAAGAGGAAATAAAAGAGAGAGAAGTAGCAGTCGAAGCTTATCCTACAGAAAGTTAGAATTCACAAGGGATATTCCTGAAAAGTTTCGTGTATGATTCAGTGGAGAATTCGTTGATGCAAGAAGAAGAACAGAACCAACCCTTTCAAATTCAACCAATTGTGAAGGCCATGGTAAAGCATATCCCAGTCAATATTGTAATTGATAGCGGAAGTGAACTAACCACGATCTCAGAAAATTTATTCATGCAGTGTTATGCCAATGAGGAATTGCCAGTTCTGAAAACAAGTAAGATTAAAGTAAGAGGTCCTATTAGAAACAATGCTGCGGAAGGTACGAGACAAACAAGGTTAACTCTTTCGTGCCAAGGTGAAAAGATCGAAGTGAACTTCGTGATTATACCTAAACTAACTGTAGATTTGATTATAGGTGCAGATTTTTTAAATGAGAGACGAGTGATAATAGATATGGAGAAAGGTAGCGTAACGTTCGGGAATGTCACACGTCTTTTCGAGCAACAGCTAAAATTAGAAGAAATACCAGTTATAAACAAACAATTAAGAATGATGCGAGATAAAGAGGATGAAGAATTAGAATGGTATGCACAAAAGGGGGAATCGCCACAACTCATGTTAGAAGACCATAAAGAAATCGACGAAAAATCGCAAGAAGTTCAAGGTATTTCGGAACACAGTAAAAGAGAATTAGAGGATATTTTACGAGATAAAGCAGAGGTATTTTTACCTAAGACTGGCAGTATTAAACACTTTCAGTACAAGTTTGAAGTAAAACAGCACAAACCATTTAGAGGGCCACCCTATACAATCCCATTAATCTACAGGAATAAAGTATTCCAGCAGATATCTAAAATGTTAGATGATGATATTATTGAACCAGCTACCTCCACATATAACAGCCCGCTCCATATTGTACAAAAACGAGATGGGAACATCAGGTTAGTGCTTCATTCCAGACAGATCAACACAATCATAATCACTGAGACAGATCGCCCAGAAAAATTAGAGGAATTGATACAAAACTTCCACGGTGCTAAGATATTTTCTTCAATTGATTTACGTAGTAGTTTCTGGCAAATGGAATTGGCCCCAGAATGTAGAAAATTTACAGCATTTATCGTATTCGGTAGATGTTACCAATTTAAACGATTGCCATTTGGTTTAAACATATCATCAGCAGCGTTTATTAGAGGATTTAATACTATACTCAGTCCTGAAATTTTACAAAACATTACTTGTTATGTTGATGATGTGATTATAGAAAAACCCTCTTGGGAACATCACAACGACACATTAAATCAGTTTTTACAAATCATGAAAGAGCACGGGGTCACAGTAAATATAACAAAATCCAAATTTGGAAGGCGAGAGGTCAAATTTCTAGGACACACAATTTCAGAGAAAGGGGTAATGCCCAACCCAGAAAAACTAACGGCAATCAAAGAATTCATACTAAAATGTAGCCTTTCACGGCCGGAAATATCATGTCCATTATAATTATCCGGGCTTTTATGCCGTGGTCGGTTGATGAATTCTGTGTCGATTCCCAACGTTGCGTCTCCGACTGCGGGAGACATCTTCAAGGGGGTTCGTAGCTCAACGGAAGGTCCAACACACCCACTGGCTCGCTACTGACTGCCGCTAAATTCCGTGTCCGCGCGCTCCGACGCCGCGGCGTGACGTCACGTGTTTTGAAAACGTCAGTGCAACTGGCCGCTGTCCGTCGCCGTCGATCGCCGTTGCCATCACCCAGTAGTGGGCGGGTGGTACACATCTTCTTTAACAACGGCATCCATATGCCGTTTAATTTCACACCCTCCTCCTTACGGTTGAAATTATGAGGGTGTTTAGCGATTTCGATTGCCTCCCTGTAGAGCCTTTCGTAATATCCGCTTGTGGCCGCTAGTACTTGCATCTCCTCGAAACGAATATTGTGGTTCCCTGGCTGGAAAATATGCTCCGCGACAGCTGATCGTTCCGTTTCTCCTCTTCTGCAATTTCCCTTATGCTCTTCCAAACGTTTAGAAACAGTTCTTTTAGTGGTACCCACATAAACATCACCACAGCTGCATGGGATCCTATACACTCCAGCTTTTTCCTGTGGTTTGCGAGCGTCCTTGGCAGGCTTAAGGTATTCCTGTATCTTCCTGGTGGGCTTGTAAATTACGGTAATAGTCCGCTTCGTCAAGATCCCCCCTATTCTTTCCGTTCAATTTTTAACAAACGGCAGGACAACCTTGGATTTTGCGGTAGCCTCTACGTATGTATGATTTCTGCGTAGGTGCCTCAACGCACGCTTTATTTCGGCGGACGAATATCCGTTCTTCATTAGTGCATTGTGGAGATGTTCCATCTCAGCGTCGAGCAACTCAGGTTCACAAATATTTCTAGCTCTGTCCGCTAACGTCTTGATAACACCCCGCTTCTGTTGTGGGTGGTGGTTCGAATCCCGGTGCAAATAACGGTCCGTGTGCGTGGGTTTGCGGTATACTGAGTGGGCCAAACTACCCTTTTCGTTTCTAAAAACAAGCACATCGAGGAAATGTAACTTGCCGTCTAGCTCCTCCTCCAATGTGAACTGAATTCTCGAGTTTATACTGTTCAGATGTTCGTGGAACCGGCTTAGTTCCTCCCTACCATGTCTCCACAGCACAAACGTGTCATCCACGTGTCGGAACCATACATTTGGTTTTTTGCTGGCAGTACCTAAGGCCTGTTCTTCGAATTTCTCCATAAAGAAGTTTGCAATTACGGGACTTAGGGGGCTTCCCATAGCCACGCCATCCGTTTGCTCCCAGGAGTAGTGCAACCGAATTTCTCTTGCACTACTACCGACGTTGTGACTGGTAATTCCTGGTTAACTACTGCTATAGTGCGTGGGAGTGATAAGCCATTACCAGGATTGACACGTGACGTCACGCCGCGGCGTGGGAGCGCGCGGACACGGAATTTAGCGTGAGTCAGTAGCGAGCCAGTGGGTGTGTTGGACCTTCCATTGAGCTACGGACGCCCTTGAAGATGTCTCCCGCAGTCGGAGACGAAACGTTGGGAATCGACACAGAATTCATCAACCGACCACGGCATAACAGCCCGGATAATTATAATGGACAATCAAAGAATTCTGTACTCCATATAATAGGAAAACTCTCAGAGGATTTCTAGGTCTCACCGGATTCTATAAATAAGTTATTTGGATCGACTCTCTCGCAACACGACGCCTATGTGCATTGACTGGAAAAAACACATCATGGGTGTGGGATCAACAAGCCAATGAAGAATTTTTAGAAGTGAAAAACGCACTAACAACAGCACCGATTTTAGCACATCCTGATCTAACACAAAATTTTTGTATGGCCACTGATAGCGCGAAAACTGGTTTAGGAGTTGTTTTATTCCAAGAATACGAACAGGCAGTGCTAAGATCACATAGAACAATTGCATTTGCCAGTCATTTACTCACAAAAAGCGAGAAAAACTATTCAGTCACGGAGCAGGAAGCATTGGCCATTGTATGGGGCTTCCAACGTTTTCGATTCTTCATATTCGGAAGAAAAACAAATGTATACACTGACCACAAAGCTTTAGAATTTCTGTTACCCGCCAAACTAACTCATGGGAGGTTAGCCAGATGGATGTTAATACTACAAGAAATTGACTTCACTATTACACACACACCAGGACCAGTGAATGTATTATCAGATGCTTTATCACGATGTCCACAGGGTGCATCCAATAACATAGGTTTGGAAGCAGCAGAGGACCAGTTTACAATGTACTATATGAAACAAGTACCTATCGAAAACTACATTACGACAGCATTGAAAAACATAGGCAAAGAACAGGACAAGGATCCCGAAATACTAAGACTCAAACACAAGTGGAGAAGTAAGGATTTTCCAGACATTCAGCAGCACTATCTCGTAAAAAACAATGTCTTATTTTTTAGACGAAATGTTGCAACGAATGAATGGTTAATTTATATCCCAGATGAACTAATTAATAAGTACATATCGTATACAGATTTAAGTAATGGCCACTTTGGACCAAAGAAGTGCTTTTTAAAAATAAAACAAACAAGCCATTTTCCTAATATGGAAAGACAAATAAGAACAGTATTAGTCAAATGCAAAAAATGTATGAGGGCTAAACACATCACTTTCCAAACAAAACCGCCTATGTTTCCAATAATCCCTAAAAAATTAAAACAAATAGCTGCAACAGATTTAATGGGGCCCCTCCCACGAACAAAAAATGGATATATTTTCATATTTGTCGTTTTGTAACTTACTTCTAAATATGTTACCTTGACACCATTAAAACGGGCAAAAGGTCTTACTATAAGTAAATCATTTAGACAAGATTTTCTCAGACAAGTAGGTCGAGAGGAAAGAATAATGTCGGATAATGGCCCACAAAACAAATCAGTGCAATGGCAGAACACGTTAAAACAACACCAAATAAAACCCATCTACATATCTAAGTACAAACCTAGCATAAATCCAGCAGCACGATCTATGAAGGACATAGGCACTTTATGCTGATTATATGCAGGCAAAAGACGCAACACTTGAGATATATACCTTAAAAATTTTCAAGAAGTAATAAATGAAATGCCACATAGCACTACACTACTACCTCCAGTTACTGTACTTAAAAATATTGAACCCCCAAACATAACCAGAGAAAATGTTAGATTTCCTATTGTACCATGTAGACAGCACAAACAAGTCATAGCAACAGCACTCTCCAACCACAGAAAGGCAGCCATTAAAGGAAAAGAAAGAGGAGATAGAACAGCAATTAAAAGAACATTCTCAGTAGGCCAGAAAGTATTTGTAAAAACACACCATCTCTCCAGCAAACAGAAACACAAAATACATAAGTTTTACGCTGCATACAAAGGACCGGTCATAATTAGCCGAATTGCTCATGCTAATGCTGTGGAACTAATGAATCCAAAAACAGGCAAAACCTTAGGACTTCACCATGTGAGACATATTAAAAAGTTCAAAGATTAATTTTGTTACTGGCAAATAATCAGCACAATGTTTCAAGTTTATGTTGTAGGTAAGATCGTCAGGAGAACGAAGAATGAAGAGAGAGGAAGGTGGGGAAAAGAAAGTAGTTTCAATAAAAACAAAAACAAAAATAACGCCAATAGTACCATAGATTAAGGTGAAGGGATAAAGTGTAGATAGTCTAACAGCATGAAATACAATAATGCTATACACCACGACACTACACAAAAATAAAAAACGAATTTGAGGATTCTTGTAGAAGTTAAGACACAAAATATCTTGGAATTGTAACATGGAAAGGGCGCCGTATTTGCAAAGCTTTTTAAAAAGGCATAAAACAATGTAGGTACTAGACATATGTTAGATGAATATAAGTAAATCTTTTGTAAGAACCATTGTAAAAAAACTCCAGCAAAAAACCAGATGCAACGACCCACAAGTTGCAACCAGAGAAGTATCATCAAAGGAAAGGACGTAATTAGCAAGACACGATTCCTACAAGGCAGAAGCGTCGAGAGAAGGGAAAGGACAGTGAGACCAACAAAGGGCACTTGTAAATCTACTACTGAAGAGACCGGTGCAGGGACAGACAAGCAAACACCGGACTTTCACCGCTCGTAAACCCCGGGACGCCCCAACTCAGTGAAGCGAGCAAAAAAAAATGGCCCGACGGGAAGACCGCTTGGGCAAGCCACCACTGTCAGATAAATATGTGTAAAAGTCACACTACTGCTATTAAACAGCATGCTGATGCAAGAAACTGAAGAAAACTTCCACAAAGTAAATATGACACATCCAAACAATTTATCAAACTGTTACTAAGAGGAGAACTTCAAAGCGACTAGTTATCAATAAATATTCCCATATCCTGCCTAGAGAAGAACCAAGAATCAAGTAAGAATCAGAGAAAAAGCAGGAAGAACAGAAGTTGAAGATTTGCAAGATTGAGAACAAAAAAGAAGATGGGTGAAGAATAGACGACATACCTTCCCAAATCCCTATCCTATGGTAATCTGGTCATCTGCGAAGTATCACAACGGAAAACGACTGCTTTCAGCGACACATAACGATGACTTTCACGCATACAAAGCCAGTAAACCACGAAATCCTGCACTCACAGCTCCATTCCATTATGGGACCTCCACAACAGCAACACACAGTTGCAAAGCCAACAAGAAACTACGAACGATGCTGTACATCAAATATTTGCCCACATCCATCGCACTGAAGTCCATCACCTTCATGCAAAAACATTCGCCAACCTCATGCTTAAACATTCATAGGATTGTGTGAATGTGTGAAATCAAAATATGTGATGTAGGAATTGTGCAAAAGAAACGTGTGAAAAACTAAATAAATTAAGCAGACCAGACAGCTAATAAACTACAAATTAACAGTCATTGACTATGGACTTAAGTAAAAAATAGACTATTGATAAAAGTAAGTCATTAGTTCAGAAATGGACAGAATATAAAGAACAAAAGTGAGGCATAATAAACACTAAAACTATATGCCACTTATTTTCTCCTCATAAAAATAAAAGAATAACTAAATTTTACTTATTTTCTCCTTATCAAAACAAAGAATAAAAAATTATATTGTAGGATGTTTTCCCTTTTTTTAACATTTGTACCATTTGTTAGGATAATATCTCAATACTTGTGTATGTATATTTCTTTGTCAAAGCAATTCTTGGAAATAATTCTTATTTGTTAGTGTAACAATGTTGAAATGAGTTTCTAGAAACAAAAACATTTTACTTATACATGATATTTTGAAAATTTATTAGGAATAGATATTACTTAATTACTACATTTATAAAAAAAATATTTCTAAGAATATCGATGTGAAAGACTCCTCACTTTCGATAACAAACTTCCTAAAAAACAAACTTCACACTTAAATAAAGAAAGAAAATAATTAAAAATTAATAGTAATAATAGCACAAAAATATTCTTCCCTTGTCAATATAAACATATTTTTGAGAATAACGTGGAAGAATATAAAAATATAAATTAGTAATACAAACTAGCATAGAACCAGAATAACGTGGCTGAACAGTAGGCAAATAAATTTAGATAAAGGAATAATTTTTGACTGACTTAGACAACGATTCAATCATTGCCTAACTTCAGTGCAAAAATTAAGTTCATAGGGTGGTGATATGTGAGGTGTCAGGCAAATCCAACACCTTCCATGAAAACCCTGACATGATAAGCAAATCCAGCAGTATGTCACATAGCTCCAAATAAATCGTGACATTGAATTAACCAAAGTAATACGATTAACGAGTGAGCAAATGGAACACCACAGACTAACACAAGAATACCTAAATGCATGTCATGGCTTCCCACCATGAAATAGACGCAGTTCCGAGGGGAGAAACGAGAACAGAAGCCGAGAGCAGAACTGTGTTAAGCTAGAAGGCCCTACGATAAGGGACGGACACCCACATCGCCAGCTGACCACCAGGACCACCCCCCAGCCTATGTCAAAAGATAGAGCCCTCCAGAAGAACAGTAAAGATCTTACGATAACTCTAAAAGGGCCACCCTAGCTGCAAGTTTTAGCGTGAGACTTTTTCGTGTCTCTGTTACGTTGCAAACGTTAAAACCATTGCCCCACCACGAAAAGTATAACGTTTCTCATTGGATAGACAGAATTTTTGTAGGTGAAGCCTAAGGTTAACACTTAGACCCTAATTGGCCACTTGAAAACACAGCCAGATAGCTTTTTTTAAACCAACTTCGGTAAATTGTAGTAAGGAGAAGTTAGGAGAGAGTGGCTTCCGAGACGGCGAGCTGTATGGAGCTGCGCGCCAGCCGCCCCCTGACGCTGCCTAACCAACGACAAGGTAATGAACGCACGCGATGCCGCATGAGAGCGCATAAACCTTCACTCAGAACTGCAGAAGTCTCATCTGTTACACCCCTTTTTACGTAATACTAGTGTCGATCGTCAATAAAGTCTCATGGTGTTCACATTTGCTACTTGAGGTAAAAATCTGATGATTTTTCTTTTATATAATTATTGAGAAGCCACATTAGCCACTGTAATTGACAACAAGATAAATAAGTAGTTAAAGATAATTGAGGGTCACTGTAGATCATTTTGATAGTTTTCTCCTTTGTGAAACTTAATTTAAACCTAGATTATAGATGTGATATGGCATAGGTCATCCTTTGATCCATTATAGAACTTGAAAACCCATTCACGGAATATTCGTTCTCATTTTTGTTGAACGCAGTTGGTTTTTATCATCCTGTATTAAAATATTTCCTTTTATCAATAGTGCAATTTATAAAGAATGTTTTGTGAGTAGAATAAAATTTCCAATGGTAAACTTAACTGCTTTTTCGACGTTATTTTAGCAGCTAACTAAAAATAGGAAGGCCTTGAACCCCTTCCACTAAATTTAGTTAGTATTAAAATTCTTTTACAGGGAGTGCAGTGGAGCTAACGCTGAAATCATTAAGTATTTGATTATATCATCGCTAGTCTCGCTGAACTCTTCTGAACTCTTCATGTCATGTGTGGTCTGACGCCTTCTTCCCAGAAACAGGTCACAGGTTCAAACTAGTCAATTCCCTAAAAAAACACTTTCAGAGCGTCGTTGCACGAAAGTGGTAGGGAGACACGGCTTAGAACAAACAGTCGTAGAAACCACGCTGAATGTTGGAACATGTCAGTTCTAGTATAATATATTTGTCCAAAGAATACCCGTTTATCAACTGCATTTCTTCTTGGTGTAGCAAGTTCAGTGGGCAGTAGTGTAGCTTCCTCTAACTGATTTCGAGGATTTCTCAAAAAGAAAAAGAAAACGAAAAGAAAAAAAAAACTTTCCATCAGCACACCAGATGCTAGAAGCGTAAGTAGAGCTACAAGTTTCAACAGGCACAACGTAGGTAGAATTTTTACCAATCTCATTAAAGTTTATGGTCGATAAAAATATCGGTGCCAAGACATGTGTAATGTGTACGAGACTCCCCTTAACACGATACAAACGCCTGCCGAAATTGTAGCAAGGAAGGGCGGCAAACAATTTGGCGGTGTAACCTCAGCGGATAGAGGAATTCTAGTTTGTGATTCCGTTACTCTAGTTACTCTCGTCCTGAGTGAATTCCTGTGGAAACTCAACCCTGGTTTTCTTTGTGTTTCCAAGAAAGAACGTCAGAGATTATTTCCTCTGAAACGGGCCAGAAGGAAGCCACCGGTTTTCATTCTCTCTGGACAGTCATCAGTCGGTCCTCGATATTCCAGTGTCTGACATAGCCAAAGAAACGGCTTTTCCTGCTTTTTCTCTCATAGATTGAAACCGTTAGATGTAGCGGTGTTTGGCCCATTAAAAAAAACAAATTAATTCTGCTTCAAACGCATGGATGAAAAACAACACTGGAAACACTGTAACAATATTTGGCAGCACATTTACAATAAAGTGATCTTTACTTACCGCTGCTACGCCATAGAACATAAAGGCTGGATTGTAAGTGACTGTAATACGGCCATTTAAGGGAGCCAGTTTTACGTACGATGACTTTTTGTCCTCTACTTTGACAGACTGACCATAAAAAGAAGAAGAAACTCCGCTTTCTGGGTCTCTTATGAACTCAGATGGGGAAAGTTTCCCAGCACAGCAACACGTGTCGAATCGAGCTCCATGCAATACAGTTGGTAGTGCAAAATCCATACACATATATGTGCAGCCTGAAGCACTGAGATCATTCCCAATGGCTGTTACCCACATTAGAAGGAATAAACGAGTGAATGCTGTCCTGACTGATTCGACAGTGAAAGCAGCATTGACAGCTTAGGCAAAAAAAAAAAAAAAAAAAAAAAAAAAAAAAAAAAAAAAAAAAAAAAAAAAAATATCTGCAAGACGACGAGATGTTGTAGGAGAAAAATCAGAGCAAGAAAGCTAAGACAGGAAGGCGGAAATGTCAGATCGAGGAATCATCCGATGAGGAAGACAACTGCTTATGGATTGAATGTATGGAGCCATACTCTAGATCAAAACCACATGGTTAGAGAGCATAAAGTGTTAAAGATGGGCGCATGACAGGTGTGCCATGCCTGACATTTCCTTCATCTGTGAAAACTGCAAGTCCGATAATGGAACTGATTCTTCTTCATTAGAGTAAGAATGACTTTATAAATATTATGTATGTCAATACCAGTACTGCATTCAAATTTTATGCATTGTTACAACGTAATTTTTTTCTCTTGGATGAAATGAAGTGAAATGTTGTGTACCGAAGGCCCCCCGTCGGGTAGACCGGTCGCCTGGTACAAGTATTTTTCGTTGAGGGTACTTCGGTAACTTGCGTGCCGATGAGGATGAAATGATTATGAGGACAACACAAAACACAGTCCCAGAGCGGAGAAAATCTCCGACCCAGCCGGGAATAGAACCCGGGCACCGCGCACGGCATTCTGCCGCGCTGACCGCTCAGCTATGGAGGCGGACTTGGATTAAAATTACTGATTAAATAAATCTGTCTACTGGAAGCAAGAAGATTCTCTTTTTTTATTATTGTGTAACTAGTAACTCGTATAGTGTAAC
Organism: Schistocerca americana; assembly: GCF_021461395.2. NCBI lineage: Eukaryota > Metazoa > Arthropoda > Insecta > Orthoptera > Acrididae > Schistocerca > Schistocerca americana. Next base: position 191,243,110 of record NC_060124.1, on the reverse strand, counting down.
AATGTTCCCCATACTGGGATAAGTCGTTACAACAAGCAACTTAGTAAAAATATTTTATACACAGCTTAATAATCTGAACTCACATCTGGGACGAAAAAAATTTCAGCAGATTAAATGTTGAGCTAACGTTAGGCGTTTGTCCTATAGGCATATGTATTTTGTGTCGTGGTATATGAGCTTTCAAAAAAAGAGTAATACCTAACACCAATCTCGCCTGCTTAAACGAGGGAATTTGAGAAAATGTAAGATTAGAAAATTCCGGATCCTTTGCATTCTTGCCATCAAAAGTTATTGTTCTAGCTTCTGTGTCGAACAGAGGAGTCTTTGTTCCAAAAGCTCTGTCAGCTATAATCACAGTGTCCCAAACAATTAGTGTTTGTCTGTTCCTGATCACTTCCTCAGCTAAAATCCATACTTAAAGAAGAAGAGTGTAAAATGATCTTGGAGGATGAAGGAAGATTGGAGCAAGACTGCTTCTTAGTGGTTCGCAAAAACGCAGCACTTCTAAGTAAGTAAATTATATCTGTGCTTGGTGAAAACTCGAAGATCATTCTAGGTAAATTATATCCCCGGTTTGGGAGACTCCGCGGTCATTTTTGAATAAATGATTTATCGTTCTTTATCCAAAATTTGAGAAAAATTGGAATACTAGAGTCCTTTTAACCCCGTGGCACATAGAGTCCGCTACAGTGGACAGCTGTTAATGATCGCTTCTTTGGCATTTTCAATCATTTCTCAGGCTAAAAATGCACACAGTTCACTGCAGTGGACACTCCCTACTGGTGTTGTGTCTTGCATGCATTTGCAGCCTCGTGACTGATCGAAAACACCAGAGAATTGACCATTAAAAGTTCATGCACCACAGGGTTAAGTAACTCTTTGAAAAATCTGACTCCTCCTTTGGCGAAATCCGGGCTACGTCATCCTCTGTAGCATCTTCTAAGTTTTCTGCCGATAAAACAGTCTTTGGTTCGCTTTTCCCACAACATTTTCTATTTGTTCCTTTCAATTTTACTTGTTTGTATTTATAATTCCTGGGTATTTAGTTGTATTTATGGCCTTCAGATTTTATTTATTTATCGGAAAACAGAAGTTTAACGGGCTCTTTTTAGCACTCGTGTGGATTACCTTACACGTTTCATTATTTAGGGACACCTGCCAATTTTTCACCATACAGATAGCCTTTCTAAGTTGCAGTTGGTGTTGATCTTCTGATGACTTTACTAGACGATAAACGAAGGCATCATTTCCAAACAACCTAACACAGCTCCTCAGATGGTCTCGTAAATTGTTTATATAGATACGCTAGAGCAAATGGCCTGTAACATTTCCTTCAGGAAAGGCCAGATACTAATTTCGTTTTACTCGATGACATTCCATCAATTACTACGAACTGGTGTTCTGGACCACAAAAGAAGCTGGGTGGTAAAGTATCACCGTTTTTCACACATCCGGTATGACACCTACGAAATAAGTAAAGAAATACACGTCATTACGAAAAAAGAGAGGGTTTATAGGACTTTCGGACCATGTAACCTCCCCCTCACTTATCGACCTTAATGACAGTAAAAATTAAACCGCGTGTACCTAATGGAAATTTGTGAAAAGCAATCGTCACCGAAGTTAATTTGTCGGTAAAGCGGGAGGAAAGGGTTACATCTAAATGAAAGGAAAAATGCAAATGAAATTGGTGGAAATTAATTTTGAGAAAAGGGTAAAAATGTGCGGTCGTTACGTTAACAATTAATGGGCGTTAATTAGATATTTCAGATTTCGGGAAAATTACGGTCGCCAGTCCTATGGACAACTACTATAATAACTGAAAATGAAAGATTAATGCACATATAATAAGCACTAAAAGCATGGCAACTGAAGGTTGACACGTGTTGTGTGAAAACTGAATGTTTGTTAGAAGTAATAATTTTCGCTACACTCTGACTTAATTTAGCAAAAGAATTAATGAAACCGGAAAATTGAAAGTTAATTTAGTGACTGAAATTAATTGTGAACGTTGTTTCTGAAGCACTACGAAATTCAATAAAATATGGTTAGTCTTGGGCTACCTCAACAATCATTTCAAAAGCTACTAGAATCTACGCATTTTAGAAATAAGAGATTGTACTTTGAACTTGAATTAAATGATTCTGAACAATTAACAATAGTAAAATTTAGCACGTACCAAGCTGAGCTGCAGTCACAGGTAAGCTAAAATATGGTAACAAAACTCGCACTCTTAATTTGTGCTTGTGTAATCTAAATATTGTAGCCAGCTATGAATACTTCAACTGAACTTTGAAATTAAAGCAGTGAAATAGAATGATATTACTTTAATGCTGGCGTTAGAATTTCAACGACACTCGGGTTCATTCCAGAAAAGGAAGGGACCCTGCTTGGTAATGCAATTGGGACAATGAGCAACAAAGGTTCATGCTAAGTTCCTGTAATTTTGTGAGGCAAATTGAACAGTTTGAAAAGCTGAGGTCTGCCATACAATTCTAAAACTTTACGTGCTTCCAGTCTTCCTTGTTGGTTGATTGAGGGTTTGAAGTCGTCGATCGAGGAGGTGGCGACAGTCACTCATTGTCGGCCGTCGCTGTTGCAGAAGCTGGATGTTGGCGCGCCTTCTTCTCGACACGGTTACCAGGCGAAACGGGCTCTTGATGTGCGCCACCTAATGTTTCCCGTCCGCGGCACCGTGTCAGAAACTATCATAGCAAGTCGAGTGCAATTACGTGCTGCCAAATCCCGAAAGCGCAGCAACTAGCGGGAGCTTCACACAACACACCTGCTCCACCGCCCTACTCCAGCCAGACTCTGCTCTGCCCTCGCTCCATGCGGCAGAGTTAACACTACCATAGATCCTAAGCACTTTGGTTCTCCACACGACCTATCGTTGTAGTAGTTCGATAGCATAGTTTTCCCTAGGCAAGACCCAGCGTAATATTTACAAAACAAACCAATTATACATCGACATAAATATAGCAAAACAATTACAATATGTAAAGACACAGAAATGTCATATCTTCAGGTAACAAAATAAGGAAAAATGTTTATAGTACAGCAGATGGAGTAGGAGGATATGCATTTCCAGCGTTAAACCAGACTGTAGCTGCTAAAGAAATTTGTTATTGAAGTCTATCTGTACTTGAGACAAACAGTGAAACGTCATCAGATGCTTTCTACCAAGGCACGGAGCGCACTGTTCGTTTACAACGAAGAAACAAACAGCAGTCGAAGGCAGAAGAGGAAGGCGGCGAGCAGAAAGGCATGGACGAAAAAGCGAGTTGCTCAAAGTCATGGCGCCTCGGCGCCTGTGGCTTTGAGAGCCAGATAGCCACTGGGATTTTCCGCTGTGCGCTGACAGCTGTTCCACCCCCTGCCACCCCCAACCCACCCCCAACCCACCCCGTCCGCACGCCTCTACGCCGGCTGGCAACTCTTCATTAGCGGCGCCGCTCCAGGCCCTTCCCCCTCGCCGGCCGGCCGCCGCGTCGATTAGCACCGGACGTGGCCTCGCACGCAGCTAAGCGCAAAGAGCACGTTTGTCCACGACACGCGCCGGCCGGACGACAGATTACAAAAAAGCGCCGCACAAAAGCAAACTTTTCCGGAGCGGCAAAAGTGCGCCCACCGCGCGATGGTCGCGGAAACTGCTGACTCGCCGCGTCCAGTGTGCGGGCTTTGACATCTGGGCCACATATGCATCCGCCCGCCCGTCCTTTCGCATTTCCTGGACGGCGGGTGGCTCAGTTACATTAGAGTGCGACTGACTAGCTGCCCGGCAAAGGTCCTGTCACAGTCGCCAGATCCCATGAGGCTGCGGTTGGACGCACCTTTTGGCATTCACGGTAACACATGACGGTTGTCCAGAAAGTAAGTTCCGATCAGTTGCTAAATCGAAACCACAGTGAAAGTGAGAAATATTTTATTTGCAAAAGTTAGCTACACTTTCCAGATATTTCTCTACATAGTCGCCGCTCCGATTTAGACATCTGTCGGAGTGTTATCCAAATAGGAGGGAGCCGCCTGTGCTTTCCGATTATTCTCTACGCTGGTCTATAGCGCGTAGCCTGCGCACAAGTGTTGTCTTCGTATCTAGCGTTTCATGTGAGCAAAGATAATACTCAGGACAAGCCAATTAGGGCTATGTTGTGGGTGATCGAACACTTCCCGTCGAGAAGGTTGCAGAAGCGTCTTCACTGCCCCTGCAGAGTGTGACTGAGATTTGCCATGAAGAAGGAAGTGCGTGGCAGTTGTGTTATGTGGGCTGTATTCATTAAGGCGAAGTCTCTCAGCGGGCCCTCCTACTTGGCAGGAGACATCGTTGTTCTAGGCACCTTTACGCGCTCACAGTGCGCTCACAACTGCAAAGAACTTCTTGATGCGATCGTCTGTGAAAAGCTTCAACGGGTTTTCATTGTGGTGTCCATTTCGCGACCGATCGGAACTTACTTTCTGGGCAACCCTCATAAACTGCACACAGAAAGAAACTTTACTATTATTACTCAATTAGCGGCACATAAGGAGCCTACGCCCGCACATGTCATACATATTTGCTACTTTTGGTATTAAAAAAAGTGTTACATTTAGGTACCAAGATGTGGCTGACATACTCCAGTGTACTCATCTCCAATGATACTGTTATTGGAGTATATGAAATTTACTGCGTTTGCGAATATAGACTCCCATTGAGTGTGTAACGGTATGACGACAATGAAAATCTGTGCCGGATCGGGGCTCGAAATCGGATTTTCCGCATACCACCTCACCGTTAGACTATACGAGTACGAATCATGACCAGACGAAAATTTCCTATGTCGTCAACCATGGGTCTACAGCCTGCCCTAGTACGTTCATTGTGTATATTTTTGAACAGAAGATTCATTTGAATTGAAATTCGCTTGCCTGGTGACGGCGGATAAAAACGTATAGCAATGCCTGTTTTCAGAATTACGATATAATGTTCTTTTTGACATGCATTTCTCACTGTGGAGCATGCTCGGGTAGTCTAATGGTAAACGGGAAATCCGGATTCGAGTCTCAATCCGGCATAAATTTTCTTTGTCGTCCTTCCATTATGCAGCTGACGGTTGTCCACATCTGCAGCTGCGAATATATTTCTTGTATTTCATAGCGCTTGTACTCGCAGTAGTACCTGTTCGGAAATCTGTGCACGACCGAATAAATATTGCAGCGTAATTCTGAACAACACAGAAAATGTAATATCGTATTATGTGGAAAGCTTATGAATTAAGGTATATTTACAGCAAAAAAACTTCACTGTTGCACTTCAACTAAATTAAATGCAGAGGAGTTCATTCAACAAATAATTTTAGCAACTTATCTTGGCAACGTTGTCTATGGGAGATTTCTTCTGCTGACATCGTCTTAATAATGGTCCGGATTTAGATTTCAAAACGGAGCATCGTCTTCTTGGTTCGAAAATTACGCGTACACGTTCAACATCTACTCTGTGTTCCTTTTCAATATTTTTGTAACAATCACAATCCAAGAAACGTACATCGTGCTTTACAAGTACGTGTTGGTAACACATATACATATCATTGTATACATCGTTATGACTTCACAGAACAGTCTTGTAAAACGTTTGTCTCATAAACGTAACTGTTCACTTCACATGACGCCATCTCAAGACCAAAAACATATTTACGTCACACATAAATTTCAAACTATATGGTTTTGCTGCTTAGTAATGCTCCGAATTGTTTATGTCAAAACTCTTCACGCGATTTAAATAAAACAAACGATGTCAACGTCCTACATCTTTATTCTCCACGTCTACACATTTACTTCCCAACGCAGTCACCCAGACGACCAACACATTTCATTCGTCAGTACAGTTCGCTGATTGTGTCACCGTGGAATGTTTTACTTCGTTGACGGAGCCACAACCTCACCTCTGTTTGCACCGCTTCATGATTATCAAAGTGAAGTGACATTTAAGTATTGGAAACAAATGAAAATCGTATCCAACCAAGTCGGTGGTGAGTGGAAGTTGATCGTCACAGCCAAAATATTTCGAAAATCATTTTAAACTTTTTGAGACCTAGTTGACAAAAATTGATACCGTCGAACGAGTATATGTAAACGTAATTAATCAGACGTATTAAAAATTCTTGTGCAGTAATAACTAATGGTTTGCATGATTTACTGCTGTGTCAGTAAATCAAATCCAGTTACATTATTCACTAAAAAGACAATATTCCAAGTGTTTGTATTATAATAGTGTCTGTATTACTACGAGTGTTGAAGAACCGATGGTAGGTAAGCTTGAATCTGCTGGGTTTTGCCGTAAATTTGAAGGAATGGAGGTCAGAAGACAGACGGCTAACAATGTAACGCCAGGCGACAACCACTTCCAGTCCGGTGTTGGCATAATAATGAAACTGCAGTTAGTGCAAGAGTCAAGAGGAATTACGCAATGTGAATTTTTGGAAAGGAATTGTTGTAAAGTGACAGGATTCCAGCGCTCTCCATGTTTTAAAGGTATAGGACTGTATTTTAAACTACTAAATACATTGATTTTCTGGCGGATTATGTTCACTATCTTAATCTGTTTTTAATAATCAAACTGATACAGTATTTAAAAATGTAGAGGTCTGCATCTGTTAATTTTACACTCGGTAATCGCTAAATATGTTTTAATCCGGATTTAAATTTCCAAGATTTAGGATTTTTAAGTGCCATCGAAATATATGGTCTGAGGCATTCAATTGCTTCATAAAGTGGTTTTAAGTCATGGGTTCTTCAACATGTTTCAAGGGAACCTCCATTTTAGACCACCTTGTGATCTGTTCCCTATCTACTGAGTCATTCCCACCAAAAATTTGATGCTGTTGACGCCTGTGGCCTGGAGGGTAACCGATGACACTGAACCCAAGACGTCAGATTGCTGCAGATGTCGCATTGTTGGTGTGTAGTCTGCATTCTTCTAGTGAAGGGGAGGACGTTCCTTGTGTAGGCGAACTCTTTGAATTCGAATCTCGATTACAGCACGTTGTTTTTCACGCACCGACATAAGGTCACACATCGCCACGTTATAGGCTAGCTCTCTAGCGGCAGAGGTCTGCAAATGAAGAATAAATTGTGCTTATCCATTATGGATATTTTAGAGCCGTGACTGTATGTTGAATGTAAATAAGTTATACAAGACTGCAACCAGTCTCTTTTTTGAATAATTATGTCTTATTCCACCATCTGAAGATGAACCTGGAAAGGTTCGAAAACCGGTTCATGTAATAAAACATAATTATTCAAAATAGTGACTGGTTGCAGTTTTGTACAACTTATTTACATGAAGAATCAATCTATAGAATGTTAATAGCATCTGTTTTACTTAAAAAGCTTTAGGAGATTTCACATAAATAATTCCGAGGTAATACTTTTCAATGCGCCCTTGTAGTTATAATGATTTAAAAATATAAATTGTGGCGCGATTCTGTACAATAAAAAACATAAATTTATGTTATAACGTGGAATTAAAATTTGTTGACTGTCATCTATTCATTTTTATACGTTTCTGTATTAGATATCGGTACTGATCGATTCGGTTCAGGCAAGAGAGGTACAACTTAAGACTGTTGCAGCACTTAGGTACACTCCTCAGTAAGTACGATCAGAGTTACACTTAGCAATGAAGGGGCTACGGCCGATATTGTACTTAGGTACTGATATTTTAGTAACTGCAATCTGAGCTGGACTTAGTAACAGTGGTACTGTAGCCAAGACTGTATATATGTACTCATTCATTAGTAAGCATGAGATGAAGATGGTTGTTAACCAGCTGAGGTCGGTGATCAGGAAATCGTAATTTTTATCACGGTCAAGAATGTTATAAAAATTTATAATTTTTTTTTCTTTTTCGTGTGATGTTAAGCTGTACCCAGAGGTAAAAAGTGGTCTATGCCTGCTGACAATATTTCGTGGACTGTCTTTATTGTTCGCACCAGTGCTCATGCTAGGCGTGAGATTGTGAAACGGTGGAACTGTGGTCCCAGTTGAGCAGCTTGGAAACACCAGCTAACTTCCTCCCTGTCCTGACAGAACCTGAGGCATCGAATTGACTTATAATTACAAGCGAGGTTCGACGTTATCTACGCGCCCACTGGGAATGGGTGTAATGATACGGAAGGAGATGGAAGAACTTTACTGAACTAGTAGGTGACTACAGATTATTTTAAACACGTTTCATTTGAAAATAAGGTGACAATAACGTCAATAACGGAAGTCACGTGAAGTAAAAAGGCATTGAAACCGGTGGCAAACACGCCTGAATACAAGGTAGAGATTAAAGGTCTTGCCAAGAACGCTCGGCCGGTCAAGGAAATCTGCACACCTGAGTTATTAGAAAATACAAAGGGACGAAATAAAACCTTATAACTGAAGGTAAGCGGGAGAGAGACGCAATCATGATGGTAAAAGACGGTAGCGTGGAGGTGACAGTTGTCTGGTTGCGATTGTTAATGTTAGTGGCCGTCGCAATTTCGGATGGTCATATTGACGCAACTGATGGACAACAAGACCATGTATTGATTCTCCAAATAACTGCTAGCACACAATCAACCTCGTGCTGTAATTTACACTCAAACTCCACATCGCATGTGGCGGCAGGGACCATGTGGTCTGAAAACTATAGAGGAAGTCGTTTACGAATGAGGCAGAGCCCTTGTTGCGAGGTCGTTTAACAGCTCGAGTTCCCGTCGAAACGGCCGATGCGTGGAAGGCTCCACTTTTCATAGCCAGCCTAACTGCGTTCATTTGCACGGTCTCTGGGGGCGCTATAAGGTTAGGTTGGCTGGTACTGCCATCCTCTAACCGTCATGTCTGTTTCTCTGGCGCCTTTCTGTTGTATCTATGCGCGAATAACCGTTAATTCGTAGGCATAAGGAGCTCCCCTACAAAGGAAAACTCCAGCTTGACAAAAATTGCCGACTCCTGAATTACTAACAGTCACAATCTATACAAAAACTCCTATAACGTGGCATCATTACTGTCTATTTGGTACGCCCTCGCAGTCCACATAAAATCGCTAGTAAATGTGCAAAACGTAAGTGCAGAAGTGACCTTTGCAAGATCTGTCGCTGCCAAGTAACTCAGCTCGACGCAACTTGGACCATACGTAGAAACTGCTACAGCATACTACAGAACCTTTTTGTTGTTGTTGTGGTCTTCAGTCCTGAGACTGGTTTGATGCACCTCTCCATGCTACTCTGTCCTGTGCAAGCTTCTTCGTCTCCCAGTACCTACTGCAACCTACATCCATCTGAATCTGTTTAGTGTATTCATCTCTTGGTCTCCCTCTACGATTTTTACCCTCCACGCTGCCCTCCAATACTAAATTGGTGATCCCTTGATGCCTCAAAACATGTCCTACCAACCGATCCCGTCTTCTAGTCAAGTTGGACCACGAGCTCCTCTTCTCCCCAGTCCTATTCAATACCTCTTCATTAGTTATGTGATCTACCCATCTAATCTTCAGCATTCTTCTGTAGCACCACATTTCGAAAGCTTCTATTCTCTTTTTGTTGAAACTATTTATCGTCCACGTTTCACTTCCATACATGGCTACACTCCATACAGATACTTTCAGAAACGACTTCCTAACACTTAAATCTACACTCGATGATAACGAATTTCTCTTCTTCAGAAACGCTTTCCTTGCCTTTGCCAGCCTACATTTGATATCCTCTCTACTTCGACCATAATCAGTTATTTTGCTCCCCGTATAGCTAAATTCCTTTACACTTTTAAGTGTCTCATTTCCTAATCTAATTCCCTGAGCATCACCCGAGTTAAATCGACTACATTCCGTTATCCTCGTTTTGCTTTTGTTGATTTTCATCTTATATCCTCCTTTCAAGACGCTGCCCATTCCGTTCAAATGCTCTTCCAAGTCCTTTGCTGTATCTGACAGAATTAGAATGTCATCGACGATCCTCGAAGTTTTTATTTCGTTTCCATGGATTTTAATTCCTTTACTGCTTGCTCAATATATAGATTGAACAACATCGGGGAGAGGCTAGAACCCTGTCTCACTCTCTTCCCAACCACTGCTTCCCTTTCATGTCCTTCGACTCTTATAACTGCCATTTGGTTTCTGTACAAATTGTAAATTGCCTTTCACTCCCTGTATTTTACCTCTGCCACCTTCAGAATCTGAAAGAGAGTATTCCAGTCAGTATAGTCAAAGGGTTTCTCTGAGTCTACAAATGCTAGGAACGTTGGTTTGCCTTTCATTAATCTATCTTCTAAGATAAGTCTAGGGTCAGTATTGCCTCACGTGTTCAAATATTTCTACGGAATCCAAACCGGTCTTCCCCGAGGTCAGCTTTTACCAGTTTTTCCATTCGTCTGTAAAGATTTCGCGTTAATTTTCTGCAGCCGTGACGTATTAAACTGATACTTCGGTCATTTTGACATCTGCCATCACCTGCTTTCCTTGCGATTGGAATTATTATATTATTCAGAACGTAACAGCAACAAATAAGCAATGAGACGAAAGAAATTACAATCTTTATTCATCTTATAGTTTCACAGTGACGTCATCCAAATGTTGTCTTCGGGCCAACTTACAATAAAGAACACCAACGCAGTACGGTGTAGTGTGGTGTACCTGGCCGCTGACACGCACCTTCTTTTCCCGTTCTTTCAACTGCCTCGTGCTGTGGAACTATTCCAGTTCGGCCATATAGACACTGACCTCATGCCATGTAACGTTCAACTTCTTGTATAGACGTGCAGACCTCTGGAAATATGTTCCCGCGCTCTCATTCATTTCGAGTCAGTAGTTAATATGTTACGTATATCTAGCTGTTCCTTACGGTTTGCAGCGTACAATACTAAGTATATACATACATATAAATTAGGACAGTTGATATAAATCATCTTATTACAGCTATCGTTATTCGGTTTATTTACTAATTTCGAGAGATCACCTGTCACTCTCAGGGTTCGACTGCTTGGCTGCTGCACGATCCTCGCTGCTCATGAGTTGGCATACCGGTGTTTAAATGCACCACCAAATTGGTGCACCATACGCTCAAGTGATATAACAGCGCAGATTTACGCAAAATTAACATTTAGATTCGTAGTTTTTATCTTTCACAGAACAGTAAAATGTCGATACTAATTTACAAGAGAATAATCATGAAACCAGTTACGGAAATGATGGAAATCCTTAAGATGCCTTTCCTCCTTCTTACAAGTCAAAAGTGGGAAGTGGAAAAATGGTGTGTCAAACTGACTAGCGTGAGGCCTGGTTTTGCAAAGGAAATTTTAATTGTTTGAAAGTAATTAGGAGAATAAAAAAGCTTCAATAGTGACTCAGTGAATTAATTTTGTCCACAATGCCGTAGCCAAACGAAAAGTGGGAAACAGACAAATGGGGTATCAAATTTAGTAGCGTGATGTCCTGTTATGCAAATAAAAATAATTAATTACTTCAAAGTAATCGAGATAATGAAGAAAACTTCATTAGTGGTTTGAGGAGATATTGAAAGTTTCACGAACAGATGCATCTAGCTATGTAAATGACGTGTCAAAAAATATCAAATCGTAGTGTGAATTGAAACTTCTCTCCTTTCTCTCCATTTGTATACTCTTTATAGTAGCAGAATACTGGTCGATATTTGTATTCATTATAATTCATGCTTCCCGAACTAAACTTGAAAAACAAACGTTTAAAGGTTTTGTGAAATGATTTGTCTAGTAGTGAGAAATAAAATACATTAGAGAAATATTTGAAACTCCATGACGAATAGTGTGCAGCTAATGAGGTTGTGGTTGAGAATAAAGTTCAACGTTTAACTAAGAATTTTTGAATTTTAAACAGTACTATAGGATATTTGTCTAGTAGAATTTCGCTCAATGGTTTCCTTAGGTCCCTAATGTGTGAGCATCTCAGTTGCCCTATATTATTTCGGATGTCATTGAAAAGCACATCAAATGTTTTTCTAGCTTACTTCGTTTCTTACTTTTAGACAACCATTTCACAAGAAATTTCACCATATTTCCAAAATTTTTTATTCCTTTACCTTTGGTCTATAAAATCAGTCTGATGTCCTTGATACTTGATTTTTATTTGTGTGACGATGACTTGAATTAATTATTGAGTTGATCAATGCAGAGAAAATCCTACAGCTGTTTAGTGACAAACTCTTAATGATCTTTATGAGTGACAGTGCTGTTATGAACTTTAATTACTAAAGTTTACAATTTATATGCTGATACAAGTCCCTGGATGAGATTCGAAAACACTACTACAAGTATCCCAAGACAATCTTCGAACCAAGTTTGGTCCCACGTTTGGTCCCTGTTGTGGATGTACATGCAGTAGAGTCAAGCGTACACACTACCAGGTCATTACCAAGTATTGCATCACGTGCAAAATGATAAGGCGAATGAAAGTCTTAGATTTATGTGAAGAGTTGTGGGATAAGACAGTACGTCCTTAAAGAAAAGCTGTGTAGAAGGCGATGGTGGGACAAGCGTCTGGTGTACCGCTACAGCGTCTGGTGTACTTAGCAAGTAGACGTGACTGCAGATATCGATGTTTGAGGCCCACTGTAACAAGAATGTACAGCCTTAACGAAAGGCTCAAAAACTTACATAGTTATCTCTGGAAAAAAATTCGTGTTCTCACAAAAGTTTTTGAATATATTTAGACAGCCAGTATCGGAGAAAGATTGTTCTGCTGCCTACTGGCAAAGTCTTTCTCTAAGTCTACAAAGGCTATAAAAGTAGGTTCACCTTTCTTCAGCCTATCTTCTACAGTAAGTCGTCGCGACATTCGCATGTGCTTACGGTTCAACGGATTCCAAACTGATCTCCCTTGATGTTGGCTTTACGTGTCTCTCCAGTCATCTGCAAACCGCTCGAGCCAGTATTTTGCAAGCATGATTTATTAAACTGAAAAATCGGCAAAATTCAGTCAGCAACCGCTCTGTTCGCTTCTTCTTGAAATATGCATCTTGCACACCAGGGCAGTAGTTTTGTCGCAAAATGGCTCTCTCAAGGATTTCGGAATCTCTGAGGGAATGAATAGTCTGGCCCTTGATCGTAAGAAACATTTCGAATAATAGTACGTAGAAGGCATATAGGTCAACACATCTTCCTAAGCGTGGATCATCGAGCGTAGCCCGCAATATCTGAGTCACACTACCGATTCGCTGCAATGAGTTTCCAGCCCGTTACACCCGTGTTATTAACACCGACTAGTAGGGACTGGTCCAAATTTTGCACAGCTCGACTGCCCACTTGCACACCAAACGTTGCTTTGCCAATCTCATGCCGTAATCATCGTACTCTGCAAAAGGTTTTCTTTTTTCCCTTTTATTTCCGTTGTCTATTTCTCTGCTTATGAGCGAGATCTTTGTAGCGCGAAATATTCCGTCACCGACCTCGCTGCAGCTCACCTTCCCATTCCCTTTCGTGTGCGCCGCCTGTCTCTGTAATAAAGTTCGCTCCCTAGCGTCCCTTCCACATTCTCTTTCCCTTGCTCATTATAACAGAGAACTGTGTCCGTGTCATAACCGACTGCTGCGAAGTAACGACCTGGTGAGTGCGGCCGAAAGATAACCTCCTGCAGCATTCTGTTTTCTGTATGACATTTCTCGACAGTTGAACGTGTAACTGGTAAAACTTCTGAATACTTTACAGTTATACATGTTATTCCTCTTACCTTTACTTCGATATTAACACAGGAAAGATTTCGTAACCTTTATCGAAGCGTGCTGCTGGTACTTTTAGAACAGTTTTTTGATAATTATTACGGTCTTTAACAATTTTCCTCCTTTAATTTTCTTTCCTTAACGCTGACAGAAGCGTTGCAGTCACGTTCATACAATTACAATCCATCTTCAGTTTAAAGCTTTATTTCTGTGTATCGTTCTCATCTTTATATTTGACGCGAGCAACGATTACTCAAAGGTTTCGATTCTAATCTAGTAATAATTCGTGCGTCAAAAATTTTCTACGTTTATTTCATGATTTTTTTTAAATTAACGTATAAAATACACTGCTTACAAATTCGCTACACCTTATTTGCTTTGGAATAGATAGACTTGACGTGAATATGAGAAATATCTCCATCTCAGGTATTGCTAAGGAACAGAGACATCGTTGGGCAGGAATAACCACAGGCAATGATGGACGACATGAAACACAATACGTTCGTAACATAGGTGGAATGGCAGAGTAACAGACATATATAACCTTCATGTTTCACGCGGAGTACACTCCCAACATAAAGGACGATATCGGACTGTCAGTAAGGAATATGACATCCTCTGTCACTAATGCACATTTTGCACCTGTTATTCATGCTGGGTATCAAATTGGCCAGGGATCCTTGGGGGTCTAGGGGAGGATGTTGTCGCATTCCTCTCTCAAGGTGATGGTTCGGGGAGGGGATGTTCATTAGAAACACGTCTTCCAAGGCCATCCCAGTGTTTAGTTCCGGGGAGTACACAAGCCAATTCATACGATCAACATCTTCACATTCCATTGGGTCCAACGCCTCGTTGGTCCTGTGTGGATGGGCACTACCGACCACGAACAGGTAGCCGAGACCTTGTAACCTCCCCCTCACTTATCGACCTTAATGACAGTGAAAAATTAAACCGCGTGTACCTAATGGAAATTTGGGAAAAAGCAATCGTCACCGAAGTTAATCTGTCGGTATAGAGGGAGGAAAGGGTTACATCTAAATGAAAGGAAAAATGCAAATGAAATTGGTGGAAATTAATTTTGAAAAGGGGTAAAGTTAATGAAGAAAGTAAATGTGCGGCCGTTACGTTAACAATTAACTAGCGGTAATTAGATATTTGAGATTTGGGGGAAATTACGGTCGCCAGTCCTAAGGACAATTACTATAGTAACTGAAAAAGAAAGGTAATTACACATATAATTAGCACTAGAAGCGTGGCAACTGAAGGTTGACACGTGTAGTGTGAAAACTGAAAGTTTGTCAGAAGTAATAACTTTCGCTGCACTCTGACTTAATTTAGCAAAAGAATTAATAAAACCGGAAAACTGAAAATTAATTTAGTGACTGAAATTAATAAGAAGCTTTCTTTCTTAAGCACATCGAAATTCAGTAAAATACGGTTAGTCTTGGACTACCTCAACAATCATTTCAAAAGCTACTTGAATCTACACAATTTAGAAATAAGAGATTTAGCTTTGAACTTGAATTGAATGATTCTGAACAATTAACAATAGTAAGATTTAGTACGTACCAAGCTGAGCTGCAGTCACAGGTAAGCTAAAATACGGTAACTAAACTCGCACTCTTCATTTGTGCTTGCGTAATCTAAATATTGTAGCCAGCTATGAATACTTAAACTGAACTTTGAAATTAAAGCAGTGAGATGGAATGATTGTACTTTAATGCTGGCATCTGAATTTCAACGACACTCGGGTTGATTTCGGAAAAGGAAGGGACTCTGCTTGGTAATGCAATTGGGACAATGAACAACAAAGGTTCATGCTAAGTTGCTGTAATTTTGCGAGGCAAATGGAACAATTTGAAAAGCTGAGGTCTGCCATACAGATCTGAAACTTTACGTGCTTTTAGTCTTCCTTGTTGGTTGACTGAATGTTTGAAGCCGTCGATCGAAGAGGTGGCAACAGTCACTCATTGTCGGCTGTCGCTGTTGCAGAAGCTGGATGTTGGCGCGCCTTCTCCTCAACACGGTCACCAGACGAAACGGGCTCTTGATGTGCGCCAGCTAATGCTTCCCGTCCGCGACACCATGTCTGAAACTATTATCGCAAGTCGAGCGCAATTACATGCTGCCAAACCCCGAAAGCGCGGCAACTCGCGGGAGCTACACACAACACACCTGCTCCACTCGCTACTCCAGCCAGACTCCCTCATGCTCT
This sequence comes from Schistocerca americana, assembly GCF_021461395.2. Taxonomy (NCBI): domain Eukaryota; kingdom Metazoa; phylum Arthropoda; class Insecta; order Orthoptera; family Acrididae; genus Schistocerca; species Schistocerca americana. Next base: position 191,227,207 of record NC_060124.1, on the reverse strand, counting down.
GCCCTCGCTCCACGCGGCAGAGTTAACACTACCAAAGATCCTACACACTTTGATTCTTCACACGACCCTTCGATGTAATCGTTCGATAGCAGTTCTCCCTAGGCAAGACCCAGCGTAAAAATACAAATAATATTTACGAAACAAACCAATTATACATCGACATAAGTGCATAAATATACATATACAAACAGTAAAACAATTACAATATATAAAGAGGCAGAAATCTCATATCTTGAGGTAACAAAACAAGGAAAAAAATAATAGTACAATAGATGGAAATAGGAGGATATGCATTACAACCTTCCGCAACCCCAATCGAATAAAGTCCAGAATAATCTTCCTGCACTAACGCTCTAACGGTACTTCGCGCAAAGATATGCAGCGGTGTTGAACTATTGCACGAGCACATGACGCCTGTCCATGCCATAACGCCTAATCCATTCCGATGACGGTCATGAACATGTTGCAGTGTTCCCCGCGTCTCTTCGCACTAACTGGTAGCCCGAATCATTTGCCACAGTGAAGTGGGTTTCGTCGGAGAACATCACTGTGGACCACTGTTGCTGACCCTGACAAACATGCTTCCTATGGTAATGAACTCTTTCTCGCTGATGGTTTGGTTAAAATGGCATGCATTTAACAGGCTTCCGAGCATTCAGATCAGCCAGATTTAATCACTTCGAAATATTTCCAGCAGAGACTAGGGGTGCTGATAAAATATCAATAAATCAGTATATCGATATCTTTACCATTACGTTTCGATGTATTTGGGCTATTATTGTACCCCGTATACATCGATACATCGACATCAAGACGGCAGTATCGACTGCCAATATTTTCATTTTATACTTTTTGCACAATTTTCGTTAAATATTTGTAGTTGTTCTTTTGAAATTGTAGTAGAACATAATTTTGCTTTCACTGCTTGAAGGTGTCTTTCTACTTTTGGAGTTCTTATCACATTCAGTCTTTCGCTTAGACTGTGTGAACCAAGTAAAGGTGGAAAAAAAGAAGAAGTGGAGGGGGGGGGGGGGTGAATGGAATAACAAGATTTACGATGTGCGGAACCGGCATACCAATTGCGTTAAGAAACAATTTTTGACGCAACTAGTTTCTATTTCCGCACATCGGCATTCTTCAACTACACTTGCTCAAAATGATGAACAAAAATCTAATGGACAAGACTGTTCTTGCGGTGGACGGAGACGTGTGAGGAATAATGCTGACGCAATCAGCTCTCGGAGATACCAACAGACACTGCAATGTTTAGCGTTACCACGCAATTTTGACACTACAACTGCTAGGTCGCTGGCGTTGGAAAAAAAAAAAAAGCATGGAAGTCGAAATGAAGTGTTCTGGACAAATCTGACATGTGACGAAATCGAATGACGGACTCATGGACACCTTCTATTGTTTCACTTTCATGCAGTTAACATTATTAGCAAAGTGGTTATCGTGAAGCGTGAACGTCGTTTTCCTTTCAGTCCTTTCTCTAAGGGAGACAGGCAGGCTGATAGCTTGTTGATGTACAGAATATCTAATAATAAATCAAAACTTAAATATGCAGCTATAAAACCGGCAGTATATTTACAGTGCGCAGCCAACATTTTTCTAGGCCGGCCCGTCAATACTTTTTCTGTCGGTGTGTCGATATATCGGTAAGTTATTCGTTACGTGAAGAGCGGATAATGACATTATTTGCAATATCGGTGTTCTTATTCCCCGTATTTTTAAAAATTTCAATAATTCTAGGAGAGACACGTATACCACTAGCGGTTGCAAGGTCTGCAGTAGTCTGCCCAGAGTTGGGATTGTTCCTTTTCAGCACTAGGGCTACGTATCGGTGCTTTGGCAGAGCATTTCCATCTTCAGCAACGTTCCTAATCGCGAGATAGCACTTTTAGTCGCACCCATTGCTGTGAACACTGTACGTAGTGGCAGTTTGACCGGCTTCGAACCGTCCATCGTTGAGTAAGCACTCAAACGATGTCTTGCAGACATGTTAGCGCACCACACAGAATGAAGCACTAATCGGTTCTACAACATCCCTGGTGAAACACGAATCTGCATTAACTGCTGAACGCTCACATATCGTTGGTGCAAAGGCGTTGCAGGGAAACGTCAGGGTGACAGACGGAAATATTGCTCAAATGCCGGATATTTTTCTCCGTACTGGAATATACACTCCTGGAAATGGAAAAAAGAACACATTGACACCGGTGTGTCAGACCCACCATACTTGCTCCGGACACTGCGAGAGGGCTGTACAAGCAATGATCACACGCACGGCACAGCGGACACACCAGGAACCGCGGTGTTGGCCGTCGAATGGCGCTAGCTGCGCAGCAGCATTTGTGCACCGCCGCCGTCAGTGTCAGCCAGTTTGCCGTGGCATACGGAGCTCCATCGCAGTCTTTAACACTGGTAGCATGCCGCGACAGCGTGGACGTGAACCGTATGTGCAGTTGACGGACTTTGAGCGAGGGCGTATAGTGGGCATGCGGGAGGCCGGGTGGACGTACCGCCGAATTGCTCAACACGTGGGGCGTGAGGTCTCCACAGTACATCGATGTTGTCGCCAGTGGTCGGCGGAAGGTGCACGTGCCCGTCGACCTGAGACCGGACCGCAGCGACGCACGGATGCACGCCAAGACCGTAGGATCCTACGCAGTGCCGTAGGGGACCGCACCGCCACTTCTCAGCAAATTAGGGACACTGTTGCTCCTGGGGTATCGGCGAGGACCATTCGCAACCGTCTCCATGAAGCTGGGCTACGGTCCCGCACACCGTTAGGCCGTCTTCCGCTCACGCCCCAACATCGTGCAGCCCGCCTCCAGTGGTGTCGCGACAGGCGTGAATGGAGGGACGAATGGAGACGTGTCGTCTTCAGCGATGAGAGTCGCTTCTGCCTTGGTGCCAATGATGGTCGTATGCGTGTTTGGCGCCGTGCAGGTAAGCGCCTCAATCAGGACTGCATACGACCGAGGCGCACAGGGCCAACACCCGGCATCATGGTGTGGGGAGCCATCTCCTACACTGGCCGTACACCACTGGTGATCGTCGAGGGGACACTGAATAGTGCACGGTACATCCAAACCGTCATCGAACCCATAGTTCTACCATTCCTAGACCGGCAAGGGAACTTGCTGTTCCAACAGGACAATGCACGTCCGCATGTATCCCGTGCCACCCAACGTGCTCTAGAAGGTGTAAGTCAAATACCCTGGGCAGCAAGATCTCCGGTTTTTTTTCCCCATTGAGCATGTTTGGGACTGGATGAAGCGTCGTCTCACGCGGTCTGCACGTCCAGCACGAACGCTGGTCCAACTGAGGCGCCAGGTGGAAATGGCATGGCAAGCCGTTCCACAGGACTACATCCAGCATCTCTACGATCGTCTCCATGGGAGAATAGCAGCCTGCATTGCTGCGAAAGGTGGATATACACTGTACTAGTGCCGACATTGTGCATGCTCTGTTGCCTGTGTCTATGTGCCTGTGGTTCTGTCAGTGTGATCATGTGATGTATCTGACCCCAGGAATGTGTCAATAAAGTTTCCCCTTCCTGGGACAATGAATTCACGGTGTTCTTATTTCAATTTCCAGGAGTGTCGTCGACGAAATGGGTTTGCAACAATGAATAAAGCAAACATTAAAATTTTTATTGATATTTTCTTATTGAAAAATTTAATATCTTCACCGTGTAATTGGGATTTTCCCGAGGCAGCGACGCACCACTGCTAGGACCGGGCCGGCCCAGCGCCCTCGACACGCGAGGCCTCGCATCCCACCAGTTACAGTGCGTCCGCATTGGCTGCGTCGCTCCCGCCACTCTTATCACTGCCGCTGCTGTTGCTGTTGCTACTCACTGGTCAAACGTTTGCGTTAAGCGAAAACAAGACGCCCTACAAATTACGCAACAGATTTTTTTTCCGAATTTCCATAACTGTACAAAGAGTGAAAAGTGATCGAATGGAATACCAAACTGACCAGCTTGAAGCGTAGTTTTGCAAAAGAGGATCTATTTGCTTGAAAATAATCACAGTAATTAAGGCAAAGTTAATTACTGATGTGGGGGATAAGTTTTGTCTGAAATTTCACAGCCTAACCTTGTGACACTTTGTTTTCGGGGTCACAGCACGAAGTATAAGTGTCCTAGTGTTTATTGCATATTTTTTTACAAAGGCAGTCGTCCGTATTATTGTATGGCGTCATTTTACCATTGACTTAGGTTTTAGAGTACTTAGTCCGACCGCTGATTTGTAAAATGTTATATGGAATTTCTTGTTGGCTTTTTTATGTGTACTACGGCGGGTAAAAGCTATTGTTATTTCCGGTCTCTCCTTTATTTTCGGTATAACACCTGATGATGAGCATACAAGAGCCCGAAACCGGTCACATTTTAAATTAAAAAAACCTTATAACTGAAGCGGTATTTTGAGGTTGTGCTGGGGGGATCGTTCGGACATCTGAAGTGTTGGTAGAGGGCGAGGAAGGCAGTATTATCGACATTCTAGAGGAGATGAGCAGGCGGAGGGGGCTTGGGTACATCGGAAATATGGAGGACATACAGCAGAGGTGAGAGAACAGAACCTTGGCGCTCACCTGCAGTGGGATGGAGAATAAGGGAGTTGATGGTGACATAAGACGGGCGGTTAGAGAGATAGAAGACGGTGAGGCAGGCTTCATTTATGGGAAGGGCGTAGTTCAGGAGGTTAAAGAAAATCCCGGATTGCCATATGTGGTCATAACCTTCCTCAAGATCTAGGGAAACAAAAATTGTCGATTTGGTGAGAGAGGAGACGAGTAAGGCACAGGAGTTGGTCATCGAAGGAAAAGTAAGGACGGAAGAAACATCGATGGACATTAATTGGTAGGTGTTGTTGTAGATGTTTATGGATAAGTCGGGAGAGAATGGAGTCAAGGACCGTGCTAAATATGGAGGTGCGGCTGATGGGGTAGTAAGAGGACGTGAAAGTGGTGGGAAGGTTTGAGGAAGAGGAGGATTTGAAACGTTTTCCACGGCTCAGGAGAGATACCCTTGTGAAGGATTATATTATAAAAGAGGCTAGGATCCGTAGGGAGGAGAGGAGGCATTCTTTCAGGTGTCTATAGGTGATAAAATCGTGAACGGGAGCCGTGTTGCGTTTGTGATTAAGTATCTGTTGAATGTATTAAGTCCTCACTGTGGGATGTTTTCGAGGTGCTGGAAGCTAGGAGCGAGGGGTGGTAGGGAGACGAAGATGTTCTCCGCTCTGCCTTATATAGCTGAGAGTGTTGCCCGCATGCGCCAGAGCTACGGTGGCAGAAGGACCACCGCCAGGTGGCAGCGCCCTTGCTGATGAAACTGCAAAGATCATCTGTCGTCAGCGTAGCCACTGTGGCTCACCTGAAGATGACAGGCAGGTGTCCAGTCGAAATATCGTGGAGTGAAGTTTACGAAGACCGGCTGCAGTCTCAAAATCTCTTCGAACTTTTAATTTTCCGGGAAAATCTTTAATTTTAGTATCGTCATTATAGCCAATAGTAATCGAATAAAAAAAGGGACTAGTACTGGCAATAAGGGCGTTCCTGGCAAAGATAAATGATCTGGTATCAAATACAGATCTTAATTTGAGGGAAAATATTTCTGAGAATCTACGTCTTGAACACAGTACGGTTGTGAAAGTAGGAGTGTGGGAAACAGGAAAAGATGAGAATCGAACCATTTGACATGTGGTGCTACAGAAGAATGTCGAAAATTGGGTGGACTGACAAGGTAAGTGAAGAGGTTCTCCACAGAATCTGTGAGGAAGGAATGTATAGAGGATACTGACAAGAAGGACACTATGGTAGACATCTGTTTAGACATCACGCTGTAACTTTTTTCATACTAGAGGGAGCTGTAGAGGGTAAAACCGTAGAGGAGAACAGAGACTCGAATGCTTCCGCAAATAAATCAGACCGTAGGCTGTAAATGCTACTTGGAGATGAAGTTGGCACAGGAGAGGAATTCGAGGCGAACCGCATCAAAACAGTCAGAAGACTGAAAAGAAAGAGAGGGAAAGACAGAATGTCCAATAAAGGTATCATCCAACCATTATATGAAGTAAGACCTCTAAAACTCTTCCATGTTACTGTTACATGATTCCCATTCATCTTTCATTAGACAGTCACCTTGGGCTTATATTACCTCTAGGAATCCGTCAAAAAACGTCCCCGGTCATCTAGATCTACATAGATACTCCGAAAGCCACCTTGCAATGCCTAACGGAGGATACCCTGTATCACTAGAATTCATTTCCTTTCCTGTTCCACTCGCAGTTAGATGTAGTGAAAAATGGCTCTCTATATGTCTCCGTATGAGCCCTAATGTCTCGTATCTTATCTTCGTGGTCCTTAGGTGCAGTGTATGACGGTGATAGTAGAATCGTTCGAGAGTTAGCCTCAAATACCGGTTCTCTAAACATTCTCAATACTCTTTCTCGAAAAGAACGTCACCTTCACTCTAAGGATTCCCATTTGAGACCCGAAGCATCTCCATAACACTTAGGTGTGGTTCGATCCTACCGGTAACAAATCTAGCAGCCCGCCTCTGAACTGCTTCGATATCTTCCATGAATCCTTCTTTCTACGGATCCCAAACGCTTCAGCAGTACTCTAGAACAGGTCGCACCAGCATCGTAGATGCAGTCTCCTTTACAGGTGAAATTCTCCCAATAAACCCAAATCGACATTCGCCTTCCCTACCACAGTTCTCACATTCTCGTTCCATTTCATATCGCTTTGGAAGGTTACGCCCAGATATTCAAACGACTTGACTGTGTCGAGTAGGACACTACTAACTCTGTATCCAAACATTACAGGCTAGTTATTCCAATTCATCAACATTTTTCCACATTTAGAGCCAGCTATTATTCATCACACCAACTAGAATTTTGTCTAAGTCGTCTTTTATCTTCCTACAAACACTCAACTTCAACATCTTACTGTGCACCATGGCTTCATCAGCAAACAAGCGCAGATTGCTGCCAGCCCTGTCCTACCCAATCATTTATGTATATTGAAGACAACAGTGGTCCTATCACACTTCCTTGGAGCACTCATGACGATACCCTTGCCTCCGATGAACACTCGCCGTCAAGGACAACATACTGCTTTAATCTTTTTTATTATTTTTTTTAGTCAAGAAGTTTCCGAGAGACTCACATATCTGTGAGCTTATTCTACATGTTTGTTCCTTCGTTAACAGCCTACAATGTAGCGCCGTGTCAAATGCTTTCCGCAAATCTATAAATATGGAATCTGCTTGTTTCCCTTCGTCCATAGTTCGCAGTATACCATGTGAGAAAAGGACAAGCTAAGTTTCGCTCGAGCGATGCTTTCTAAAACCATGCTGATCCGTAGACATAAGCCCCTCAGTCTCAAGTATGGATACAACATCCAGTCGCATGGTCACACGTCCTACCCACTTCCATTTTACTTTCACTACAGTAATTATTACGTCTTCTACTCCCATGTCCTAAACATATTCATTTGTTTTCTTGTCGCTGTTCTGCAGTCTCAACAAGCATCTCTATTCCACACTGAACAACCAGTTGTTCATAAATAATTTGTGAATAGCCCACATCCACCGTTTTTGTTCTCCCTATCAGAGCATATCCAAGTTTACAACATATATGCTTTTCATTTCAAACAGACAGTTCAAACACATAAAAACTTTTTATTAAATCAGTAATCACTAGTGACGTCAAGAAAATGGCTGAATAGTTGAACATCAGAGAACGTACATAGAACACAAAGTATTACACTACAGACAAATACTAAAACAAGAACACCAAATAATTATAATAGTTTTACAGTGATGTGTTCAGACAGACTATTGAGGCCACGGCGGGAATTCTGCTGCCTGCTCGCTGGTGTGGGGCCCTCGTTCGCACAATGGCCACGCCTTTTCTACCACAGGTCTCCCTCCGTTGAAGGCGTGGGCTTTTCCCCTGTACTGCCTTTCTCACGGCCACCTCTGTTCGCCGACCGCGGATTTCACTCTTAGGAGTTCCCATTTCGTTTACCCCTCCACAATACATGCCGCTTTAGGAAACTGCGGTAAAGAACCAGTAGCACACAGCGCGCTTTGCGCCTGGGTGTAGCTTTACGGCTTTCGTTCACATTAGATGGCGAAGTCCTTGGTAATGCATGAGTCTATCTGCATTTAACAGTACCCGATTCAAACTAAACCCGCATTCAAATAACCGTTTAAGGAACACTGTGAACTCTGTTCGATTTATTGTTCCAAAGAGCTTGGGAGACTCAAGGTAACTGTGAAATTTGTGGCGCAGTAATCCTGTGAGTTAAAAGTCGCTCGGGGTTGTGGGGCGCACGTACTAGTCATCTCCAGTTTTATTTACTAATAATACAACCACGTAATCTCAGCGCCTCAGTTCGAGCATACAAAGCATGATCTGTATATCTTACAGTAAAAGTGAACTCGATATAGCGTTGATACTTTAAATAAATGTTGCTTTAACACTAAAATGAAAGTAATTTGTAAATCAACTAATTAATTACACAAGCTGGCAAATAATAGTGATAAAAGAAGTTCAGGACACTATCTCTTAAATAAAATATAAATAGGAGATGTAAACATCCAAAATATATGGCTAACTGTGAAAATCAAAACTAAAAGCAGCAAGAAATAGCCAGTTTAAACAGCACAGAAGGAAAGGCCTAGATGACACTGGAATGTGGGGGAAAAGTACGCTCATTCATCAAATGCAAAGCACTAGGCCACTGCATTAAATATAACTAAAGTTAAACAGTTAAACCTATCTACATTTACATGTACGTATATACTCCGCTAGTCATGTTGCGGTGGGGAGCGGAGAGTACTTCGTATGCCACCGTGACTCTCCTCCTTTCCCATTGTAGTCGTGAGTATTTCACGCGAAGAACGACTGCCTGTAAGCCTACGCGAGGGCTCGAAACTCTCTGATTATATCTTCATGGTCTTTTCACGAGATTTACGTAGGAGGAAGCATTATATTAGTTGACGCTTCTAGCAACGAACGCTCTTGGAACTTCAACGACAAATCACATCTCGATACCCTTCCGCTACCAATGTAGTCGGATGAGAATCTCCGTGACACTTTCGAGCTTATTAAATGAAAATGTAACAAAACGTGCTGCATTTTTTTAACTTCTCTATTTTGTCTGTCAGTCTTATCTCGTACAAATCCCATACTGACGAGCAGTATTCGAGTACCAGTGGAAGGAGAGTCTCGTTGATCTGCCTTTTAATATAGCATTTAAATGGAAATTAAAAGAATTTCCTAATGGCAACTCCTTCTACTCATTAGATGAATTTTTGGATATAGTAAGTAGGTAATTTCCCCAACCCCCCCCCCCAAAAAAAAAGTTAAATGTCATGCAATATTTTGTGTAATGTAATAGCTTGTATAGACACATTTTACTATCCTGACACGTTCCACGTCATTACCAAGTGTCGTATTCATCATCTATGGAACTAGAACTAATGTAATTCGAATCTAATCCAATCTGAGTGCATTTCTGAGGATTCGTACAATGACTCTCAGTTTGACTTCTGCCTTTCCTGCGATATAGCTTTACATAGTCGTTCCACTTTCAATCGGCTGGTTCAAATGGCTCTGGCCACTATGGGACATAACATCTAAGGTCATCAGTCCCCTAGAACTCAGAACTACTTAAACGTAACTAACTAACCTAAGGACATAACGCACATCCGCCCGAGGCAGGATTCGAACCTGCGACCGTAGGTGTCACGCAGTTCCAGACCGTAGCGCCTAGAACCGCTCGGCCACTCCCACTTTAAATCGCTCCGTACTCACGCTCCTCGATATTTTATGGAGGTAACTGTTTGCAGTGATTGTTTCGCAATCGAATTATCATGCAATAATGGGGCTTTCTGTCTATGTATTTGTAATACATTACATTTGTTCATGTTAAGGGTCAATTTCCACTCCATGCATCTAAAGTCGATGGTCTGCAGCTCATTCTTCATTTCGCTACAACTTTCTAGCGTTGCGACTTCTCTGTATACAACTGAATCACCCACGGAAAGCCTTAGGGAACTTCCGACATTGTCTATATACGAGGGTTGGTACTTAAACAGTGGCAACTATTTATTTATAGCTCGTACAAAATAGATACGTGTTTCAAAGTTTTACTGACCTCCAAAGTAGTTACTTGCACTGTGTATAACCCGTTGCCAGGAAGGCGTAGGATACTCTTAGTAGTACCAGTTGTGTTGACAATTCGAGGGGCGCGGTTTATTGTCCGACGAATCTGTAGCAGTTCTGAAGCGAATGAAGTGAAGTGTTTCCTTCAGTTTAGAAATCGAGTTGAACATAAAAGGACTTAAGTCAGGGGAATGCAATAGGTGGTGTAGCACTTAGCAGTCCAATCAGTCAAACAAATCAGTAACAGCTTGCACTGTAGGTGCTTGAGCGATGTCCTGAAAAATGATGGTCAGGTCTTGCAGAAAGTGGCATCACTTCTGTCTCTATGCTGTTCATTTTTGGAACAAAACTTACGACCAGCTGACTTCTCCAATAGCAGTTTGGTTACAAGACGCTTGTGGGGAATGGTGTCGAAAGCCTTCTGGAAATCTATAAATGTGGAATCAAATTGACATCCCTTTCGATAGCACTTATTACTTCATGAGTATAAAGAGCTAGTTGTGTTTCACAAGAACGATATTTTCTGAAACCGTGCTGACTATGTGTCAATAAATCGTTTTCTTCGAGGTACTTCATAATGTTCGAATACAGTATATGTTCCAAAAGCCTACTGCAAATCGACGTTAGTGATATAGGCCTGCTTCCCTTTTCGGGTATTGGTGTGACTTGAGCAATTTTCCAGTCTTTAGGTACGGATCTTTCTGTGAGCGAGTGGTTTTATATAATTGCTAAGTATGGAGCTATTTTATCAGCATACCCTGAGAGGAACCTGGCTGGTATACAATCTGAACCGGAGGCCTTGCCTTTATTAAGTGATTTAAGCTGCTTCGTTACTCCGAGGATATCTACTTCTATGTTTCTCATCTTGGCAGTTGTTCTTGATTGGAATAAAGGAATATTTACTTCGTCTTCTTTGGTGATGGAGTTTCGGAAAATCGTGTTTATGGTTCAAATGGCTCTGAGCACTATGGGACTCAACTGCTGAGGTCATTAGTCCCCTAGAACTTAGAGCTAGTTAAACCTAACTAACCTAAGGACATCACAAACATCCATGCCCGAGGCAGGATTCGAACCTGCGACCGTAGCGGTCTTGCGGTTCCAGACTGCAGCGTCTTTAACCGCACGGCCACTTCGGCCGGCAAATCGTGTTTAATAACTCTGCTTAAGTGGCATTGTCATCAGTGATTTCATCGTTGTTATCGCGCAGTGAAGGTATTGATTGCGTCTAGCCACTGGTGTGCTTTATGTATGACGAGAATCTCAGATTTCGAGACAGAATTTCGTTGTGGAAATTATCAAAAGCATCTCGCATTGAAGTATGCTCCATATTTCGAACTTGTGCAAAACTTTGCCAATCTTGAGGATTTTGCTTTCTTTTAAATTTGGCATCCTTTTTTCGTTGCTTCTGCAACAGCGATCTGACCCGTTTTGTGTACCATGGGGGATCAGTACCATCACTTCTTAATTTATGTGGTATATATCTCTCAATTGCTGTCGATACTATCTCTTTGAAAACATTCCACAAATTTTCTACACTTAAATGGTCAAATCGAAAGGAATGAAGACTACCTTTTAAAAAGGCGTTAAGAGAATTTTCATCAGCTTTTTTAAACACATATACTTTGCGTTTCTTTTTGATTGTTGTAGGTGTTGCGGTATTCAGTCTAGCAGCAAGTGACTTGTGGTCGCTAATCCCTGTATTCGTCACAATACTCACTATTTGTCCGGAATTATTTGTTGCTAAAAGGTCAAGTATGCTTTCGCAACCATTTACGCTTCGAGAGGGCTCATGAACTAAGTGTTCAAAATAATGTTCTGAGAAAGCATTCAGTACAATTTCGGATGACGTTTTATGCCTGCCGCCGGGTTTAAACGTATAATTTTTCCACCATATCGAGGGTAGATTAAAGTCACCACCGACTATAATTGTATGAGCGGGGTACTTATTTGAAATGAGACTCAAGTTTTCTTTGAACTGTTCAGCAACTATGTCTTCTGAGTATGGGGTCGGTAAAACGATCCAATTAATAGTTTAGTCCCATTGTCAGGTATAACCTCCACCCATACTATTTCACACGAACTATCTACTTCAATTTCGCCAAAAGGCAAACTACCTCTGACTGCAAAAAATACTCCACCACCAACTGTATTTAGTCTACCCCTTCTGAACTCTATTATATCGTTTGAAAAAATTTCGGCTGAACTTATTTGCGGTTTTACCCAGCTCTCTGTACCTACTACTATTTGAGCTTCAGTGCTTTCTATTAGGGCTTGGTGCTCTGGCTCTTTCCCAACACCGCTTCGACAATTTACAACTACAATAGCAATCGTTTCTACAACTACCTTAGTGTGTTTTACCTGTTCACTTTTAGGCGGACGTCCCTCCTGTGGTTCCCTGAGACCCTCTAACCGAAGAAGCCGCCCAGTCCCTTCCACACAGCCCCCGCTACCCGTGTAGCCGCCTCCTGTGTGTACGCTACACAATTGGCTTGGGCTTGGGCCCCACGTTTATCTGTCCCGGGCACATAAAGGGAAATGAAAACTAAGTAGTAATGGGAGATTGAATGCTGGGGTAGGAGAAGAGTTGCTTGAGAATATGGGCTTGGACCTACCATGAGAGAGGAGAATGACTAATTGAACTCTGCAAAAAATTTCAGTGAGCAGTAGCGAATATTTTGTTCAGGATTCATAAGAGGAGAAGATATAATTGGAAAAGGTTGGGAGTTACGAGAAGATATCAGAAAACATCATGCTCAGGCAGCGATTCCAGAATCAAATATTGGATTTTAAGGTGTACTCAGAAGCAAATGCAGACTCTAATCACAATTTAGTAGTGATAAAGAATAGTAAGGAGCTTAAGGGACTTCTGCCATTTATCCTGCAGAACTGTGTCAAGTACAGGTAACGACGATGGAGGTGGGTAGCGGTCACGCGCCCTCCTCTCCAAAGCAGTACACAAAGCCTCAATAACAATGAGATATGAAGACTGTGGTGGTCAGGTTCAAATATGGTTCATATGGCTCTGAGCACTATGTGACTTAACATCTGAGGTCATCAGTCCCCTAGAACTTAGAACTATTTAAACCCACCTAACCTAAGGACATCACACACACCCATGCCCGAGGCAGGATTCGAACCTGCGACCGTAGCGTTCTCGCGGTTCCAGACTGAAGCGCCTAGAATCGCTACGCCACAACGGCCGGCGGTGGTTCAAAATGGTTCAAATGGCTCTGAGCACAATGGGACTTAACATCTTAGGTCATCAGTCCACTAGAACTTAGAACTACTTAAACCTAACTAACATAAGTACAAATGGTTCAAATGGCTCTGAGCACCATGGGACTCAACTGCTGAGGTCATTAGTCCCCTAGAACTTAGAACTAGTTAAACCTAACTAACCTAAGGACATCACAAACATCCATGCCCGAGGCAGGATTCGAACCTGCGACCGTAGCGGTCTTGCGGTTCCAGACTGCAGCGCCTTTAACCGCACGGCCACTTCGGCCGGCTAACGTAAGGACATCACACACATCCATGCCCTAGGCAGGATACGAACCTGTGACCGTAGTGGTGGCGCGGTTCCAGACTGAAGCGTCTAGAACCGCACAGCCACACCGGCCGGCCCGGCGGTGGTCAGGGTTGGGGTGACTATTCGTCCCCGTGCTCACAAAACCAGTCCAGGACGATGCGAACTGTGCGAACAGGGGGCCCGTCGTCTTGGAACACAGAAAGACATTGAGGACCAACCATTGTACTATGTGGTGGACATGATCAGTCAAAACGGTGACACAGTCGTTGGCAATAATGCGATTTTGTAGAGTGCCAGTGGGGCCCCGTGGAATATCACAATATGGCTGCCCAAATAATCACCGAATCTCTGCATGCCCACCCCTGTAACTTAAACTTGGCAAGAAGTCGGAAACAGTACGAAACAAGCCTCATTCAAATCAGATGACTTCGTTCCATTGCTCCGTAGCCCAGGTCTCATGGCTTGGGTCCCATGTTTTTTCTGTTCCTGGCATTTCCATCATTGATAAGTGGTTTTGGAATTCAACCTCGCCCTGCAATTCCCAGCCTACCGACTCCCATCGTGCTATTTTGGTGCTGACAGGTATGGGAGTTCGACATTCAGTTTTGAAGAGACGTTTGCAGTTCTCGTGCTCTTATTTTCCATCACACGCTCCATCTGCAGGCCACAAGTGGCCCATCGGGACCATCCGACCGCCGTGTCATCCTCAGATGAGGATGCGGATAGGAGGGGCGTGTGGTCAGCACGCCGCTCTCTCCGTCGTTACGATGGTATTCTTGAACAAAGCCGATACTAATCGATCGAGTAGCTCCCCAATTGGCATCACGAGGCTGAGTGCACCCCGAAAAATGGCAACGGTGCATGGTGGCCTGGATGGTCACCCATCCAAGTGCCGGCCAAGCCCGACAGCGCTTAATTTCGGTGATCTTACGGGAACCGGTGTATCCACTGCGGCAAGGCCGTTGCCTTATTTTTCGTCACAATCTCTCCAATCATCGTCTGACACCATCACCCAACACATACTCTTCTCAGCGTTTTGACATTGCATATGATGTTAACCCGGTTTCCCTGCATGCAGCATAAATCTTCTATATGTTCCCCCTTGAAAGACCAAATACTTCGGCAACAATTGTAACGGAAACACAAACCTCACGAGCACCAACAATTTGTCCACGTTCGAATTCATTTAGCTCCGACACAGTGCAATTGTACCTATACAGAACCTTGTACTCAACGTGACTGACACTTGCAACGTACTGAGAACACTGCGCAGGTGCCGTTCCTAGTCAAGTACAACAGCGCAACCTGTAGGATAGGCTTTTACCTTCAAGCATGCAGTTTTCGCAGTGTTTCCTTAATTTTGTTCAGCTGCTGTTGCTATACTGCCACTTAGAGAGAGAGAGAGGGATAAAGAGGAAAAGCCGTCCGAAGTGGCCGTGCGGTTAAAGGCGCTGCAGTCTGGAACCGCAAGACCGCTACGGTGGCAGGTTCGAATCCTGCCTCGGGCATGGATGTTTGTGATGTCCTTAGGTTAGTTAGGTTTAACTAGTTCTAAGTTCTAAGGGACTAATGACCTCAGCAGTTGAGTCCCATAGTGCTCAGAGCCATTTGAACCATTTTTTTTGAAAGAAGAAAAGGAAAAAAAGGCAAATTTCTGTGCTGTGGGTAGACTGTTCACTTAGATTACGGGAGTTAGAGCGTTCGGTTCTGGGTCTTTTAATTCTTCCTTTTCTAAACTCTAGAGTACGTGATTTGACATCTCGCTTCTTAATCGTTATATAGCAGTTACAGTAAGTTTTATATGAAACATCTACAATTAATTTTTACTGAAACATCGATGGGAGTACAATAGCTTTATTATGCTTCTTTTCAAGTCACAATTTGCCTATTAAAAGGATACTACGTCCTCTTACACGCTTGTGTGCAGGGAGCTATCTAGTCTAACAGAAGCAGGGGTCGGCCAAGAAGAAGAGTGATGGAGTTGTTATTCGTTCGTTTTGAGGGAAGAAGTATAACGGAAGGAAAGAGAAGCAATGATGACAATAGAAAGCGAAGGATGGATGTGTGTAGAATGTGGATGAGAACAGACTACACGTTTAAAGCGGAAATGCGTGTTTAAAGTTAGAGTAACACCTACGATTGTACTGGCATTTCTGTGTCAGTATTAAATGATTTCACGTCTTTTGCAGGAGATATACCGTAATTGTTGGTTAACGATTAAAAAGCCAGATACAATATAAGGCAAAATAATTTTTTTTAAAAAAAGGAGGGAGCAGCTAGACCTGGAATCGAACACTCGGACTCGTCTATTGTTGTGCAAAAATCTACCTATAGCAGTAAAAGGCAGCACTGCTACATAGTACTGACTGAAAGTACTTGTCTGAAATGTGAACACAGTATTTTCAAGTTGTCTTCCTTTGAGGTACATCTTCGATACAAAATTTACACAGTATTAAATGCTGCTGTTGAGCTGTTTGAACCCTTAGTATGCAGGAATCGTGCTGTGCCGCATGAGTGACGTATTTTGGTTCATCCCGTTTAATTCGCTTCATATGAAACACACATAGCTCTTCTCTGGGGACAACAGAAGTGGCTAAGGGCATTATTACGCCTATCTCCGACTATTATGATATTCCGCAAAAACATTACTTACTTGACCTCGCCAAAAAATTTCGTGTAAAAATGTACCGCGTGTATTCCCGAAAGGTTGTCAGACCCATTGTATCTCTTGTTTCATTATATATCTACACTTTTGTTTTAGCAATGTGTACATGGAGTCAGTACAAACGTACACTGCTTGTCTCGTGCTTAATGCAACGCCCATTTGCAAATGAAAAAGTCTGTGTGTTCCTCGGAAACAAAGCACTTCTCAAAAAAATTTGAATGTCATGAGCACATTCAACAGAATGGTCGCATATTATTCTAGCGTAATATTCAGTTGTTGCACGTGTTAACAGCGATAATAGCCTATTAGTCCGTAACACTAAATTTGTTTACGTTTGTAGTGTTGATTCCGCAAATTCAGTTAATGTTACCCCTTTTCTACAGTTTCGTTGTCAGTGATCATGTTCCTAATAAGTTTAGTAATAGGTCTGAATATTTTTTGCAGAAGCAGCTTCGCATTAAAAGGGCGAACTGAAACAATAACGAGGTTCCAACAAATGTTCCTCAAACAGTATTAACTATGGCAGAGACGGTACCAACCAAAGACGAACAAATAAATGAGTTTTTCTTTGCCTTCAGAGCATAAAATGAAATGGAACAGGCGAGAATACACTAACAGTACCAATATTTCACTGTCACAATAACATTGCATTGTCTATAGTTCAGTATGAAGAAAGAAATAAAGTTTTCACACTAATGTGTTCTGGCCGACAAATTAAGTGATCTCCATGTTCTTTAATGAACATTAAATGGATTTTTACCAATGCAAGATTTGGCATACGGGGGACCCAGAATCTCTTATAGTGTACAAATGTGCTTTTAACCAACTTTTATTATGCACAATCATACACACATCAAAAAAGTTTTGCATCACCTCGGTTCCGAGAGTTCCGGGACCTGTAGACCGAGCGAGGTGGCGCAGTGGTTAGACACTGGACTCGCATTCGGGAGGACGACGGTTCAATCCCGCGTCCGGCCATCCTGATTTAGGCTTTCCGTGATTTCCCTAAATCGCTCCAGGCAAATGCCGGGATGGTTCCTTTCAAAGGGCACGGCCGACTTCCTTCCCCGTCCTTCCCTAATCCGATGAGACCGATGACCTCGCTGTCTGGTCTCCTTCCCCAAAACAACCAACCAGCCAACCGGGACCTGTACAGAAAATTTAAATAGAGAGCAACATAAAGATCATATCCGTTGCTCATAAAAACCACACATTGCATGTTGTACCACCATGCAGCGAGATCTTCTGAGGTGGTGGTCCAGATTGCTGTACACACCCGTACTTCTAATACCCAGTAGCACTTCCTCTTGCATTGATGCATGCCTGTATTCGTCGTGTCATACTATCAGCAAGTTCATCAGGGCACTGTTTGTCCACATTGTCCCACTCCTCAACGGCGATTCGGCGTATATCCCTCAGAGTGGTTGGTATCTCAGTCTATCCAAGGCATCTTCAATAGCTTTCATGTCTGGAGAACATGCTGGCCACTCTAGTCGAGCGATGCCGTTGTCCTGAAGGAAGTCATTCACAAGATGTGCGCTATGGGGGCTCTAATTGTTGTCCATGAAGACGAATACCCCGCCAATATACTGCCAATATGGTCGGTCGGAGGATGGCATACACGTACCGTACAGCTGTCACGGAGCCTTCCAAGAACACCCGCGGCGTACGTCGGCCACACCTAATGCCCCCCCCCCCCCCAAAAAAAAAACAGCAGGGAACATAAACCTTGCTGTACTCGCTGGACAGTGTGTCTAAGGTATTCAGCCTGCCCGGGTTGCCTCCAAACAGGTCTCCGAAGATTGTCTGGTTGAAGGTATATGCGACCCTAATCGTTGAAGAAAACGTGATGTCAATCCTGAGCGGTCCATCGGCACGTTGTTGGGACCATCTGTACCGCGCTACATGGTGTCGTGGTTCCAAAGATGCATCTCGCCAGGGACGTCGGGAGCGAATTTGCTCATCGTACAGCCCATTGCGTACAGTTTGAGTCGTAACACGACGTCCTGTAGCTGCACGAAACGCATTATTCGACATGGTGGCGTTGCTGTCAGGGTTCCTCCGAGCCATAGGAGCCATAGACAGCGGTCATCCATGCAGTAGTAGCCCTTGGGCGACCTGAGCGAGGCATGTCATCGACAGTTCCTGTCTCTCTGTATCTCCTCCATGTCCGAGTAACATTGTTTTGGTTCATTCTGAGACACCTGGACAATTCGCTTATTGAGAGCTCTTCCTGGCACAAAGTAAAGATGCGGACGCGATCGAACCGCGGTATTGACAGTCTAGGCATGGTTGAACTAGAGACAACACGAGCCGTATGCCTCCTTCCTGGTGCAATGATTTGAACTGATTGGCTGTCGGACCCTCCCTACGTCTAATAGGAGCTGCCCGTGCATGGTGTTTACATCTTTGGGCGAGTTTAGTGACATCTCTGGACAGTCGAAGGGACTGTGTCTGTGAAACAATATCCGCAGTTAACGTCTATCTTCAGGATTTCTGGGAACTGGGGTGACGCAAAACTTTTTTTGATGTGTGTAGTACACGTAAGCAAGAAGCACTTCAATCAAAGTAAATCTATTACAGAACAACACATTTACTGACGTATGCGGGTAAACGATCTGTTAGGATTCGACATTTCGCTTCCAATTGAGCTTTCGCCAAGTGCAAATGCATACGGAATAACAAAAAATGTTCTTTAATGAAAAGAAATTAGCACCTTGCTAAGGTATGGGGACCCTAAAAGTGTTATGTCCTACGGCACATCTTTTTGCAGCCACTTTTACAGTGAACCAACTTACAAAATATAAACACACTAGTGTTTTATAAGTGTTCACTGATTACATACATGTATAGTACCTAAAACATTAATATGGCCCTGAATTTGGTACGGCAAAGAACCTACCCTGCGTAACACTTTTCAGGCCCAAATTTGAAGAGCAAATAAAATGTTCTCAGTAGTACCTTCTGAAACATAATTAAGTACATGTCATGCAATATTTTTATCAAGTTATTTCCTTTTATGTGCAGATGGAACAGGTTAAAATTGCATTATTTCTCAGATTAGAAAACTAGCAGCTATTAATATAATGTACACCTCAGCAAATAAAATAATTAACTGCTTTGATAAAAATTTCTCTTTTATGATTACTCGCAACTATTCATGAAGTATAAATAGCAAGCTGGCACAGGTAATGTGATGACATACGGAGTTGGACTTAACACGTTGAACAAACACCGTGAAACACTGATTCAAGCAGAACGTAACAAATCTAACTCATTATATTCTGCCTAAACGCTGGCAAATGTTACCATGACGGCTCTGGCCTTAAATAGAATCATTTTATAGGAAGGGCCGTGCACAAGAAAAAGCAGCATAAAATTTTCATTGTAATAATTCCTATTCCATAAATGGTATGTACTTACAGACGTGAATGTTACCGAATTATCAGTAAAGTAAGTGATGATTGCAATACACTGAAACGAATAGTTCACAGAGGTATGAAAAACTGACAGAAAACCATTTGCGTCAAGCTTGGGCTCATGATAAATGAAGGCTCAGGCAAGAATATATTGATGCTGTAACATTTTAGATTGCATTTCCAGTATTTGTAGGTTCAAGAAAACTTAACAGTGCTGACTGGGAGACATTGTGAAAATAGTAGGGATAAATAACAGAGATCAACTTGTACAGAAAACTGTCCATAATGACAAGAGTCGAAAAACGTGAAATGGAAGCAGTAATTGACAAGGGAGTGAGGCACTTTTTTTGTCTCTTCCTGTTAGAACAAATTGTAAAGGAAACTAAATGAAATTTCGAAACGGAATTATGTTCAAGGAGCAGACATACAGCCTTTAAGTTTTGTCGATACACTGTAATTCTATCAGACGGAGGAGGACTCGATAGAATAGTTGAATGGAATGAATGAGGCCTTGAAAAGGCGTTATAACATTAAACGTCAATGCAAGTACAACAAGAGAAATGGAATGTAGTCGAATTAAATCGGGTGACACTATTAAAATTACATTAGAAAACGCGACAGTAAAAATATATAGGCAGCAAAATAATTGACGTTGTGAGAACAGAGAGGATATAAAATCCAGACTTGTTGTAACAAGAAAACTGTTTTTGAGAACAAGAAAACGGTGAATATCTAATACAAATTTACCTTTTATGGACATGTTTGTACGGTGCATAACGTTGCCCGGAAGTGAAACGTGGGTGATAGATAGCAAAGAAAAGCAGAGAATTGAAGCATTGGTAATGTGATGTTTCAGAATAATGCTGAAGATTAGTTGGGTAAATCGAATAACTGATTATAATACACTGTACTGAATTCGGAAAAAAAGAGAGCCATAGCTTGACTAAATGAAGGGGTCGGTTAATACGAAGCATCAGGGAATTGTCAATTTGGTAATGGGTAAAAAGTGGTAACGGAGAACACGATTTCAATACAGTAAGGAAGAACACGACTTTAAGGGCACAGTAAGGTGATTAAAACTGACGAAGGCCTCAATAGCTATGCAGAGATGAAGAAACACGCAACTCGTCGAACCGAAGACCTCAACAAGAACAACAACCACCACACCTGTAACAGCAGAAAGGAAATTCGAATATCTGCTATACGAAGATCTGTTTCATTTCAGAAAAGGAGAGTCACCGGAGAGGCAAAGCTGCCTTCTCACTTTGTACCCAATGGGATAATAAAATCATTTCATTACACACACTGACAGAAAATAAGTGAACCTCCATGAAGGGGAAGAAGAACTGGAATGATACTCCACGGTTAAAGCGAGTATGTAGTGTTATTTCAGTGATTATATTATTACGTTTACAAAGAACTTGATAGTATGAGCTCACGCATCAGTATGACATTGCATACCTCCTGATCTTGACGCACACACTGGTGCATTGGTAAGGATGTCATAAGACACGCGTATCGTCTCCTGAGGCATGCTGATGAACTATTTCTGATATTCTGATGTTCTGGACGCTGGCACTGTGGTTTGACGGCGTCAAAGCTGGTAACATTCATATTCTATAGGGCACCCGTCTGTGGATGCTGCTGATCACAGGAATACGTCAACATCACGCAGACAGTTCAGAGGGAAACGCGTCCATTGTCGACCAGCATCCTGCTGCTAAAAAAATGTCATCACGATACTGTCACACCAGAGGTGACAGATGAGAGTCCAGGATGTTCGTGACGCCGGACGCAGTGGCCGAGCGGTTCTAGGCGCTTTAGTCAGGAACTGTGCTGCTGCTACGGTTCCAGGTTCGAATTCTGCCTCGGGCATGGAGGTGTGTGATGTCCTCAGGTTAGTTAGGTTTAAGTAGTTCTAAGTGTAGGTGACTGATGACCTCAGATGTTAAGTCCCATAGTGCTTAGAGCCATTCGAACCATTTGATGTTCGTGACTTCTCGCTGTGTCGTCATGACTCGCTCAGTCACCACCAGCGTTGACCTGAAGTCATCCATGATGGTCCTCACGTCATGACGCCAGAAACAGCAACGCTGTGACTCTCGTAAGCGTTGGAAGCATGAGATTTCTTGGTGGCAACCATAATCCCACCCACAATTATCTGGGGTAGGGTTGAACAATGATCCACCGCTGAATACAACTCGCCGCTATTCATCGCCTTACTGGTCAAAGCACCTCTCCAAGCACAACCATATGTGTCATGGTGTTATGGGCATCCTACGCATGAGACGGTAATACACTAGTCCGGCAGCTGCTAGTTTCCGACCAAATGTGCGGAATGACAAAATGTTGCAGAGAGTCCATTACCTGTTCTGTGATGGCTGGCGCACATGTAAACGGGTTACGATGTGCTCGGTGGACGGCACTTCGCTCCTCTCTAGTGGTGGTCTGACCTTGGCAAAGAGTATGCCTGTCCTGGTGTTTGCTTGCAGTCCAGCATCGAGCCACTGTCGCATCAAGTGCTCCATAGCTCTGGATATTGAACGATTCGATTCGACCAACCGGTCAATTGGAGGCCCACAGTGAAGCCCCTTTCAAACTTCACATATGCTGATAACACCATCTTACTCGAGTACGTGGCATCTCCTTTTCCTTTACAGAGATCAATTAATATCTGACACCGTTCACGCCTTATATACCCTACCAGGTCTGTAACAACACTAATGCCCTCTGGTGCCCTTTCTTCCTGGTACAGAGAATTGCTATACTAATCATTTGCCTTCCCGCCGATGGTGTGTACGTATACGACTGGGTGCTTTACACTCCTTGGCTGGCAACGTATGTTGGTTGAAGCTCAAATTATTAAACAGGATATAAGTACAGAAACAGACGTGTCATCTACAGTATCTACAACAACGAAGGTTGTGTAACAATTGTGAGACCGCAAGCAACAAAGCTATCAAGCAGCATACTCTTTGAACTCAAATATCGAAACAGTGATCTAAGTTGAAAACAGGTCACAAGAAGGAGAAACATGTAAAGTGAACAAATGCAGTACTAAGGTTCATTCACGAGATATTGCTTCTTATCGAACGTAAAGAGAAATGTTAAATTTAATAGGACGCACACCTGACAAAATAATGGCTTAAACAAAAGCCTAGTGTAGTTACAAGCAGGTCAGTAACTTCATGAAGAACAGTTCGAAAATAACACTGTGGTATAAGAGGGAAAGCGTTTTCCTGTCAAGGAAATAATATACCGCTTGATGCTCCCAAAGAAAGAGAAAAGTGCTTCAATGTGTATTACACAATATGGACATGTAGTTGAGGAAAAAGATTGTGAATGTGTTCATCTACAGCATAAAAGTGAAACATAAGCGAAAGAAGAAACTGGTCATTTAAAATGTGGTGCTAGAATGACCATTAAAATGTAGTGTCCGAGTATAATGATAAATAAATGTCTCAGAAGTTATGATTAAGCGACCTAGTGGATAGCCAGCGGTACACGGATCATGGTAGCCCATGGATAGCCAACGTGATGTGGAGCAGTAAGATGGAAACTTGTTTGGAGAAAGAAAGGTTAGAATAACACACACAATTTATCGAATATGTAAGTGTAGTAAGTACACTAAAAAGAGAAGGTTAGTTGACGAATCAATAGGAAAATTATTTATCAATGTTAGTCTTACAAATGGAAAATTACAGAAATCAGGTATCTATCAAGAACTGTAGATAATCTCGTTATTCTGTATATCACGTGGTGGCAAATTTTCTGCTTTTTCGTGTGTCGCACAAATACTGGAATTTTTGCACATGAATAATAAACTAATTAAAAGTTTCTTTTCTAATTTTCTCACTTAACTGTAATTTTATGTTCTTCCATACTTTGTTCTTAAGCGTTTGCGTGATGAGCAAAACGTGACTCGAGGCAGCATGAGATGTCTGATAAGATAAAGTCTGCACAGTTTGTGCAGTTCTGCAAGTCCTAAAGCACAGGGATGAAAGATTATAGCATTCTTTCGTCTATGTTAACTGATTATTGTGATAAGATAAAAGTGTAATTCTGATTATACTCCGAAAAGTTGTTTCAGTTAATATTATATCACCAAAGTGAGTCGCAAAAAGTTTAGTTCCGTTCTTACCAATTTTCAGGGGACATAAATATTTCTATCATGTCTGTATTTGTTACTCAGATGAGTTATTCAAAAGGAATCCTTTGTAAAGAAACAATTATTGATTGTAGCTAATAATACGAGCGTAGTTTTAACTTATTTCCAGGCTCACTACGAGTATTAAACTCTCCCCAGTTAGATCTTGATTACTCAAACTTACGAAGACCTGACCGTGCGGAAATAAGTGCAGTTGATTATGTTATTGTATTAAAGAAATTATTTGTTTTGTAATGCGAATCTTTAAATCTGTATAGAAAACTTCTTGGAAAGAAAGTGTTTTCATTTTAGTGAATATTTAGATTTAACAATGTTTGTTTGCTTAGAGATAAATATTCTCTGCTGAATATACAGTACGTTCCATATGAACATCTCTTTCTACAAAAATCAAATTAATGTTTCCTAAGCGCAATAATTTTATCAGGATCAACAACGGAGGAGGAACGGAGATTTAGTCACAATGACTGGAAGACAATTTTCCGCGCAAATAGACAAAATGATCAGAAAGGAAAGGTTTTCATTACGTAACATTATTACAACAGCTTCAAAAGCGAAAACGGTGAGCTAACCTCTTTTCATTGAGTTACTGTAGAGTACAGTACAAAATAGTTGCTGTCGTACGCCGAGACCGCAAAGCAATAAATACATCTGTAAACCTACACGTAGAAAATCCAATTTCATCTTTTCAGGCAGTAATTACTTTGCCTTTGAAATTTTTCGGGCTTTCTATATTCATTAGTGGCATACTGTACGTGTACAGGGTGAGAGAGCGTTATTGTATTTCCTTAACTTACATTTTATTTTTACTTTAGGATAGTATCCATTCTGGCATATTCTAAATGTCAACGTTTAAATCAAGCTTATTTCAAAAATTACATTCCAATGTATTAATAGCGTATTTTTCATTAATACCAATCAAGGACACCGGTACAAACATTTCTGTTACTCGTCCCCCAGTCAACATCGGATGTATACAAACACTTTAATAGTGATTTAGAACAGACAACCATACACGAAACATACCTTCAATCCACGATCCTCATTTCCAGAGACATCGACGCTACATTAAGGCCACGAGGTCCGATGTTGGCACACCTGTGCATAAAAATTTCAAACTAAAGGTCACGGAGGCATATGAAAGTTCTTTTAGAAAGAAAGAATAGCTGCCTCACCTCAACAAATATTACATCTGTAGACTGATCCCCATATCTGCTATTAAATAGTGTTTTTCTTTCCCATTGAACCACCTGTATGCGAGATATTCACTGTGTCTTCAACGGATGGCAGTGACTCAGACGGTGAACGGTGAACGTATTATGATTTTTGCAGTGTTTCCCTCTGCCAGTATCAGACTGCATAGATGAACAAAATGTGACGGATAGATACGAACTATATTCACCTTTCTGTTTTGATGTCTTCTGATAAGCATAGTTCAATGGAATTCGAATCTCAAACACATTAAATGTCGGACGAACTTCAGAATATTCATCACAATTGTTTACTCCGCTGTTGGGTGTCCAGCAGGATACAATCGTTTTCTCAACATGGTAGAGTGCAATAGAGTGCACCCCCATGGCCAAATCATCTGCTTGTTCATATTAGTCGCCATTGAAGAGACGGGATGAAGAAATTAGGATAATTCTAAGAGGTTAGTCGCCCTATGGCTGAGCTGCTACCTGATTAACTTGAGGGTAAGAGAAAGCAGCACTCTAGTAAGAGGATGTTCACATCAGCACTCACCATAAAGTCCTGGTTTCGAAGGCATACTTCTTGCAGCCGTTGAAGAAGGAAGGTTACAGTTCATTGTTCTGTCGAAAATGCCGTAGAAGAGACAGAGCAAAGGCTCCGTTTACGAAACCTTAATAAAGATTGAAATTCGTGCTATCCGCCTCTGTAATAAGCGCTGTACCATCACCACTTTCTGCTGATACGAAAAAGCAATGCTGGAAATAAAAGAAAGGTTCGGGAGTGGAATTAAAGTTCAAAGTGAAAGGATTTCAATGATACGATTCACTGGTAAAATTGGTATTCTGAGTGCAAAAAGAATTATTTGATCTGCTGAAATCAAGTGAGTACGGAATATGGACTGAGAGTAAATCGAAGAAGGACGAAAGCAATTAGAAGTAATTGAAATGAGAACAGCGAGAAAATTAACAGGAGAATTGATGGTCAAGAAACAGATGAAGTTAGGGAATTCTACTATCTCGGCAGCAAAATAACCAATGATGGAGGGAGCAAGCAAAGAGGACTTTCCTGGCCAAGAGAATTTTACTAGTATGAAAGATAGGTCTTAATTTAAGGAAAAAATTTATGGGAATGTACTTTGGAGCACAGCATTGCATGGTTGTCTACTGAAACATGGACTGTGGGGAAACCGGAACAGAAGAGAATCAAAGCATATGAGACGAATTTTGAATAGTAGGTGGGCTGATAAGATACCGAAATGAGGTTCAACACTGCCGTTAGGTCAGTACAACGAAAAACCAACAAAAGGTAAAATTTCAATTTTTTATTTACTGAATGAATAGCTTCGGTCCGGGACCCATTTTCAGATCATTGTAACAGATGTTCAAAACGGTATTTCTGAAAAAAAAACCATGTCAAAAACATATACGTACTGTGAAGTGAAAATGAACATTTATCTGTATGCGCTGTAACTGTTCATTTGCACTTCACAGTACCTACATATTTTTGACGTGGTTTTTGTAATTTCGAAAATACCGGTTACGACGTTTTGAAAATTGGTCCTGACCCGAAACTAGTCGTCGAGTAAATAAAAATAAAGTGAAATTAGCAACTTTGGCTTGTTTTTCGTTGTACTGATTAACATAAGTTGTTGACCTGCAATTATTCCAGCATGTTGGAACTTCGGAAATTGTCGTTAGGTGTTTGGCCAGCTGGTACGTTTGTGTGCCTATATTCTCATACTACAGGTCTTAGAGGAATGTCTTCTCGCTCTGGCGGCGTCTACGCGCGGTCGGAGTGTGTGGAGCTGTTCCCATAGCTACGAGGTCCGTGGCTCACCGATCCTGGACACGAAAGTTGAGTTTTGATTTAATCTACCAGCAAGTCACAACTGTTCACATTGTGTCGTTTGGATTTCGTAGTCGGCTGTTGGGACATTCCCGCGAGCAACAACATGTATTTTCAAGTTCGTAAATTTTAGACACCCTCCAGTGGGGTTCAATTGTACTTGGTTATTTTGAATTGAAGTGCACCAGCAGAATCCTCTGCCTTGTGGCCGTTAACGTTCCGGTTATCTGCCCTGGCCATTGACGTAAATTCAGGCAGTGTATTTTCCTCATCGTATTGTCGTCACTGTCTTGCACGGTGTGTAGTTTGACAGCTCAATGTATAATTGGTTGTGGGCGCCAATACTTCCTATGTTGTTCCATTGAACTCCCCGCTGTATGCTGGTCAGGTGGAGCGGATGTTATCTTGTCGGTGGGTCAGCTGACTGTCTGTCGCTTGCTCTGTCGTCGGGTCGAGAATGGCTGGGCCGACTGCCTGTCTCACCTAAGCGAGCGTTAGTGTTTGAATTCCAGGCCGCCCTTGGAAACTTCTGAGCGCCGTTGGTTGTACTGCGTTTTCTTATTTTTCTTTGTATTTGTATGGCTTCTAACCGATTTTAAAATTGAGATTGTTTTGCCCTTAAAGCGCAAGATTGTTTGGGCCTTCAGCCTACTGTAAAGTACTGTTTTAAGTAAAAATTTGATTTTGTTGAGTCTTAAGTGATGGTCCTGCAGCCGATTTTGAATTAAAGTTCTTTTTCTCTTAAAGAGTCGGATTGTTTGGGCCTTCAGCCTAATTGAAAGAACTGATTTAAGATAAGGCCTTCTGCCTTTTAAATTTATGATTTTGATTTGAGTTTTAAGTTATTGGCTTTCAGCCGATTTTAAATTAAAGTGGTCTTGCCCTTAAGGCATGAGATGTATAGTATATTCAGCCGGTTATTAGGTTCCAAAAATTAGTGCGGTGTTTTTTATTTAATTTTCTTGGCTCTTGTAATGTTTGCTCAAATAAATATCGTCGTATGTTAGAGTGTAACTGACCGCCACTTTTTTGGCCCGTTCCCACAATTTAAAATACCTGTCTTGTGCTGTATGCTTAGCATCTCATTAAGGTCGCCATTTCATCGATGTCTTTCCCCGTGAGATTGGTTTCAGCTGATCGTTGCTCTTGGCTTCAGATGGAGTGATCTGGTCGCAGCGATACACACACATATTCCTAGCAGCAAGAAAACAGCCGCAGAAATCTGGTGTCATGTGAAGTTGATTCAACTGAAAAGCTTGAAATCTCACATTCAGCATTATTTATAGAAAAGGATTTATGCACAGCAGTGCAATGTTTTGGTTCACTACAGCTAACAGTTTCAAGGAACTCATTCCCTTGTATAAGCCCACCATTCAACTTGTGACTGTGGCATTTGAGATGTGAGGATAGGATAACATCCACTTCCACAGCAGGAGGTGTTTCTGATCTGCTCAATAACGTGAGGTAGCGGCACATCAGCGTAATGGTCACAGCTGGAATCAGCAATCCGGACACGGCTCACAATTCTTGTATGGAGTGCAGCTAATGCTATCCAGGAGCAGTGTTATTTTAATAATAACGACAACATTTAGAAACTAGCAACAAACGCATGACATACGTTTTGATACAGCGTTGCTGAGACAATAACGTACCTAGTACCACGTGGCGTGGCCTATTAGACGCTACGTGCGTACGTGCAGCGTGCAAGAGTCGCACTCACCTGGGCTATACGGTAGTTTCTCGCTGTTGTCCTCGGACATGGGTTGTATTTCCAGAATGGAACCATCCCTAGTTTACAAGTATTTTGCAGTAGCAATGGAGTACAATGCTCCATTTGCCTGAAAAGATTAAGAACTGGAAGAGGCACAATAAACTTGCTACATCATTTAAGGAGAAAACATCCTTGGAATAGAAGGTAAATTTGATTGACGTACCTATAATTTTTGACTTACTATAAAATTGGAATAATAATTGAATCCTTAATTTTGCGATTACTTCAGAGCGAAAAATTGACACCATCCAAAACTGACGATGCAGAAAAGTGATCAACAAGTTTCGTTCTCGCCGTCGTCTCGTTCGTGTCCATCTTTGTTGGGGAGACCGAAACCGATTCCAGCCATAGCCTCAAACCCATGTCGGTCGATATCTTCTATTCCTTCAACTTCACTAAAATTTTTCAACCTCTGTTCGAAGCCCACGTTTATTTCTGGAAATAATAGTCGTAAAAAAATCCAAACACAGGTTATTTCAAAAACCTGCTATACTGAGCGGTTGTAACAGTAAGGTTAAACGGATACGAAAACACTGGTACAACCGAAAAACGGTTGTTCGTTTGAAAACCGCCTTCCGTACCTTTGTGACCGAGGGCAGAACTGTGCAACAGTGTGACACTCTTTAGTAGGCAGTGAAGTAGAGCAGTCTGTTTTGGAGAGTATAGTTAAAAAATGAGGGAAAACTTTATTAAGATGGTAAAGGAAGTGGTGTGACAATAATTTGCAGAGTTATAAGTAGTCTCCGTAAATTAAGCGTCGCTGATTCAAGAATTTAAGGAAATAAATTGTGGCTAAGCAATTGCGCCACTGCTCCGTCGAGAACAATGGCTGTGTATGGCGTCACTGCGAGCTATTTTCATCTGTGTTAACACAGACGCAAAGGAACCGTTTCGCCTTCTCCGTCGCCACAAATTACGACTGCTCACCTGTTACCTGCTCCATGTACTGTAACATTTAGGACTGCATGGTGAGTAGCAGTCTTATCCGAAATCGATGGAGCCTTTTTTGGAGCAACATAGTTTAATGATTACAACTAGTTTCTTTTTGTTATTAAAAAACCACTTGAATTAATGATGGGCTTTTATTTCAGCGAATATTATTACTTGAAACGACAATTTTAATACGTCGTTTAGTTAGAAAACAAAGTAAGTATTTATGTGAACTAGCAAGGATGAAAATGTGTATTTGGAGCAGTCACTTTTCACACTGTCATGTTTAATTTCGTTTTAAATTAGTTTTTTATTTATATTTGTGGTGTCACCGCCAGACACCACACTTGCTAGGTGGTAGCTTTTTAAATCGGCCGCGGTCCGCTAGTATACGACGGACCCGCGTGTCGCCACTGTCAGTAATTGCAGACCGAGCGCCGCCACACGGCAGGTCTAGAGAGACGTCCTGGCACTCGCCCCAGTTGTACGGACGACTTAGCTAGCGATGCAACACTGACGAAGCCTTGTTTATTTGCAGAGAAGATAGTTAGAATAGCCTTCAGCTAAGTCAATGGCTACGACCTAGCAAGGCGCCATAGCAATTGATAGTTATCGTATGAAACATGTCTCATCAAGAACGATGTATACAAATGATGGATTAAAGTTAAGTATTCCAGAAGCTACGTACTTTTCTTTATAGCATTCATTACGTATCCTGTTTCAGACCTCACGCCATCCTGCGTGAGCTTATAGCGTGCATTTTGGCCTTCTCTAGCAATATAACAATATTAATAGTAAATGTCCTTAATTAAATGTTTTACAATACTTTTCAGTCAGACATGCTCAAACACGATAGCTAGAAAGCTACATAATGATAATATTGTTTGCGTCCATTTTGGCAACAGCCCGTCTACAGGTCAGTCAATGTCAGAAACACTTTACTCAGTCTTACGCAGCCGGGCCACCGCACTTTACAGACCCAGTGGGAAAAGGCAGCTACTGCAAGGATTCGTATACGATTTCGCTGGTTAGAGGCATGCTAGTGCAGCTAGCTCCAGATCGGGAGGTCTTCAATATAGCTACACTTCAATTAAAGTTCTAACATTTTTAGCAGCGGTTTCCTTGGTAGCCACTTAGATTTTCATCCTTGACTGCTTGAGCAGTTATGTGTTCACGAGCCTAGACGATATTGACTTGGTGCCTGATACGGTTCCACAAGGGGAGCTGAAGAAATTGTACCGCGACTGTAGTGAGTTGCTTGAAGCAGTCTGTACAGCTGACATTCGTACGCACACGTAGCTTAACCTATCCACAGAGTTCAGTCGGTCCCATTTGTCACGAAAGAAGCTGGCCCGTTTACGGGGTAGGAGTAAGCACTCCAATCATGTCAAGTGAATGGACCATGCCATATATCACTGCTCATTAACCGTCTGTGACCATGAGGATTAAGACCCCATGGAGATCAATATCCTATACCGTGCGCAGACAAACTGGTGGAAAATTTATCAGGTGGTCACTCCGTCTCTACAATGACCTTGGAGGGTGGCAGGTACGCTGTCTTCGTGGTAGACGTGTCTTTTGGAGTATACTGTTACAGTCGATTACCATTCGGTATCGCAACTTTGTCCTCGATATCCCAACGCTATTTAGAAGAGATACCGCACGGCAATCCGCAATGCGTTTAACTATGTAGATGACATAATCGTCACGAGACCCACAAAGAAGAAACACTTTTCTAATTTACGTGGTTTGTTTCATAGTCTCCAGAGTGGTAAGGTCTTAAATGCAGATTAGACAAGTGCTCTTTGAATATAGTGTTAAATACAAGGGTAATCCCAACAGTAAGGTTTCCAATTTTTTTATAAGTAC
This sequence comes from Schistocerca americana, assembly GCF_021461395.2. Classification (NCBI taxonomy): domain Eukaryota; kingdom Metazoa; phylum Arthropoda; class Insecta; order Orthoptera; family Acrididae; genus Schistocerca; species Schistocerca americana. The sequence goes on along the minus strand of NC_060124.1, from coordinate 191,195,630 downwards.
ATAGACCTCTTTATTTCTACAATGGTTTACATCAGTTGACAGCTTGAACATATAGCTAATTTTCGATATAATCACCATTTCTGTCGATGCATTTTTGTAGAAGCTGAGGCAGTTTTTGTATAACCATGTCATATCAGTTCGCCGTCATGCTGTTCAGAAGGTTATGAACCTCTTTTTTAACCTCGTCGTAGGAGCTGAATCCCTTTCCGGCCAAATCTTCTTTTAACCTAGGCGATAGTCACTGGTCGCCAAGTCAGGACTATAGAGTGGGTGCGTGATTAAGTTCCATTAAAACTGTTGAAGGACAGCAACAGTTTGTTTAGCGATGTGTGGGCGAGCGTTGTCATGTAGAATGTGTGCGACCTTGCTCAACATTCCTCTTCTCCGGTTCTGAACTGCCCGTTTGAGTTTTTTCAGAGTCTCACAGTACCTGTCAGCGTTAATTGTGGTCCCAGTGGGCATAAAGTCGACCAACAATACCCCTTTCCGATCCCAGAAAACGGTTGTCACGACTTTACCGGTAGACTGTGTTTGATTGAATTTCCGCAGCTTTGGCGAAAAAGGATGTCGCCACTGGCGTGATTGTTGCTTGGTCTCAGGTGTAAAGTGATATGTTCAGGTTTCGTCACCAGTGGCAATTGAGTCCAGAAAGCTGTCCTGTTCGGCTGCAAGGCGGTGAAGAAATGCGCGGAAGCGTCAACTCGTTAAAATTCTGTGAGCGGGTCTTCGGGAAACCTCAGCAACCAACGTGCAGAGATCATCCAGGGTGATCTGCCGATCTTCACGCAAGCTTTGATCAACCTTCAACACTGTCTCCTCAGAAATTGACGGTCTCCCGCTCCTTTGTTCGTCGTGAATTTCAGTCCGACCAGCTGCAAACTCTCTACACCTCTTACGAACACTTTCGACTTCCAGGCAAGACTCACCATAAACGTCCGTCAATCGGCGATGGATTTCAATCGGCGCAGTGCCCTTTGCGTTCAGAAACCAAATAACTGCGTGTAATTCGCACTTGGCGGTAACATCCAACGGGAGCTCTATTCACAACGGCTGCCAAGCCAAGACCGAGCGTCTCAGCGCGGCGAGCGCATGTTTACACACAGGGCGTGAAGCACTCTTCATAACAGTGTGACCAAATGCCACAGAAACTGAGTTCTGTACTTATACAAAAATTTGAGACCTTACTTTTGGGATTACGCTCGTACTTGGTACACATACTAGGTCCAGTTATATTAACGTGATCACTGCCTATGTTCGACGTCAACGTGCAATAACGACTCACAGATAGCAGGTGGCATTAATAGCAGTGGAGGGTGTGTGAAATGCGTCGGGGGGACACGCAAAATAATGCCGTTGATGTACTGCGAAAATGGAGCAATTTGTTTGACGTCCACAAGGGCATATTCATTGGATTTCGGGACAAGAGAGGAAGCGTTTCGAAACGACTAAGTTTGTAAACCGTTCACATTCTGCCGTGATTAAAGTACAGCATGCGCGGGAAATGCAGCGCTATCCAAATTCTAAAACCTGCGTCTAGGTAACTGTGGTGCACTATACACCTTAGATGACAAAGATGAACGACGGCTCCGGCGATGTGTACGGCCTGGAATCTGCATGCCGATACCGCAACTAGACGGTCACTGGACGGTAACAAATGGCCTATTTAGGTGACAGACGGCCGTTGGTGTGTGCAGCGTGAAACGTATGGGAGCTAACACCCTGCAACACTCGCCGGAAGGGTCCAGGCCGTGGGATAGAGGGTCGTGGTCTGGGGAATGTTTTCGTGGCATTCCCTGTATGACCTCGTCATTCCGCAAACACAGTCCATCCATATATGAAGTTCATTCCTCCTCGGCGTGATGGCATCTACCAGCAGGAAAAAGCAGCGTGTCACACAGCACGCAGTGTACAAGCGTGGTTCGAGGAACACCAGAATGGGTTTACTGTATTGCCATGGCTACCCTATCGGCCCTGCTGCCAGCATGGCTCCACATTCCCGTCGGTACCTTCCAGTTCCTTGTGGACTCTCTTTCTGCACGTCTTGCAGTGGTCCATCCTGCAAAAGATGGCTTTGGCACATGGTCAGTGTGACTGAACAGTGTACTTGGAGGCAACAGATAAAGCGCGAACTCTCCTAAATCTAAAGGATGAACCAGTTGTTGCTGGGAAAATTAATTTTTAAGAAAAATTCATACTCATAGTGGCCCATATTTCTCGTCCAGCAAGTCTTTTCCGAAAAACATGCGCAAAATTCGTACAGTCTGACCTGCCAGAGAGCCTTACTGCCTCAAAAGAGTGTCATACACCCACCCCATGTTTATCGACGTTTACACGACTAAAACGAATTGCAATAGCTGAAGATGCGTCTCAGGTCCACATGAGCACCATAGAAACGCCGGTGGGACAGCTCATCCTATAGCATTCACATTCAAAACTTTGTCCTCTGTGCAAATAAAATATTTGAAAATCTAAGCATAAGAGTAATGTTTGTGATCGAATTCCGCACCATTCTGAAGCTTACTCCCAGCACCGCGTAGCGGCACTCCACAATCTTACGCCTAAAGAACAACATGTGTTCGTATCCAGAGGGATGCACACGATCCACACAGTTGACAACTATGACTTTCTCCTGAATTACATCTGCATCTGCCCCTTAGGCTCATTCCTCGGATATGGTACTGACTAAGACGTCTTACTTAGAAAGGTACAAGGGGCGTTCAATAAGTAATGCGGAACTTTTTTTATCAGTCAGTTCCATTTGAAAAAGAAAAACGTAATTTATAGTGGAACGTTTTAGAATATTTTTGCGTCAGCCCTTATAGTTCCATGAAGTGCCGACAGGCGGTTGCGCTTTACGTTGCCTTAAAAATGGCGTCATAGAGGAGATGCGTCTCAATGCATTTCTTTTGGCACAAAATCCTAGCAGCGCTTGTAAAATGTCTACGAAGATCTGGCAGTGAACAAAAGCACGATGAGTCGTTGGGCGAGGCGCCTGTCTTCATTGCAACAAGGTCGCGTAATCCTTATCGATCTCCCGCAGGCCGGCTTCACACGGCTGTGACTCCTGCAATGTTCGAAAGAGTGGAAGCTCTCATTTGATGTGCTCGACGAATCAATCACACTCCCCTGCACATCTGGACGTCTCTGTTGGTAGTCCAGATACACTCGTCCGCCAGTTGGGGTACTCAATGGTGTGTATCCGCTGGGTCCTTCGCTGCCTAACAGAAGACAGCAAAGAGCAAGGAAGGACCTCGTATGCGGAATTGCTTGGGCGTTACGAGGCAGTTTTTGGCGAACATCGTCACAGGCGATGAAAAATAGGTTCATCACTGGAAATCAGGAACAAGCAGGCAGTTGAAGAAGTGGCACCACACCACCTCTCCTCCGAAGAAAAAGTTAAAAGCCGCACCTAAGCCGCTAAAGTCACGGAAACGGTCTTCTGGGACTCTGTAGGTGATATTCTGTTTGATGGCCTCCTTTATGATGCAACAATCAATTCAGAAGTATAGTTTGTCGCCACAAAAATGCAGACGAATTTCTCTTTCTCCATGACAGCGCAAGGCCTCAGACAACCCTGCGCACCCTCAAGCAGATTCTAAACCTTCATCGGACTGTTCTTCGTCATCCTCCCCTATAGCCATGACTTCACACGTTTGGGCTTCCATCTGTTTAGACCAATAAGGGTGCAATCCGCAGGAGGCAGTACATGGATGACGGGAAGGTTATTAATGCAGACAGTCTTGGTCTCCAAAGTCGACCGGCAGAGTGGTACCATACGGGCATACGGGCTCTCTTGGGAAGGTGGCGTAAGCCCGTCGCATTAAGCGGACATTATATTGAAAAATAGGATTTTGTAGTAATAGAGTGCGGAACTGTATGGTGAATTGGAATCATGAACAAAAGCAGACTGGTTTCAGAAGAAGTGTAGCATTAAGTACTGAACGCCCCTCGAAATTTGAAGAGGGTCGACTAGCGGATCGGATAAATTGTATTATGCTTTGGGGAACAATTTAGGTTAGACTGCAACGAAAATGGCTGTTAAAACTTACCAGGTTGGTGAAGATAAAATGGCAAAGATTCATAGAACTTGTAATCTATTACGAATGTTGTGTTTATGTAAGGTGACATCTGTGAGTGTCCGATATTCTTACTCACCCTGCGGGGCTTTATACAGCCGTCTGCCACAGAAGATACCAGAGACGTATGTCGCAGCTTGTGCCGGAGACAGGAGCACCGCGATTAGCCGTCGTTGCACAGTGCGCGCGGTATTTTATCCTTTTCAGAAGCCGGCTGGGAAGATGGATGGCGAGCCGTCAGGGCAGCGGGGCGGGGAACGCCCTTTTGATGGGCGCAACACCGCGCCACGCGAGCCCTCGCGAAGCGAGACGCGATGGCGGCAGCGACCTGCTCCTTCCAGGGCGACGCGCATAAATTACCCGCCGGCCTTCTGCAGGCGGACGACCCAGGTGCTGCCGGAAGAACACGGCTGGGAAGTGTCTCCCCGGCTTACACCAGCGGCGAGCAGTGCGATTTATTTACGCGTTACGTAAATGTTGTTCGCTCGTCTTGCTGAAGTTCTACCACTGTTGACTATCTTAGACACTCATTTCAGGGACGAGTTCTTTTTCTTATTACACAGTGACCTATAAGTACTGTGCACGTTGTGGTTACTTAGAATACCCACAAAGGGCAAAGCATCCCATTACTTTAAAAAATTTCTATTTCTACATCTACATGGATACTCTGCAAATCAAATTTAAGTGCCTGGCAGAGGGTTCATCGAACCACCTTCACAATTCTCTATTATTCCAATCTCGTACAGCGCGCGGAAAGAACGTACACCTGTATCTTTCCGTACGAACTCTGATTTCCCTTATTTTATCGTACTGATCGTTTCTCCCTATCTAGGTTACTATCAACACAATATTTTCGCATTCGGAGGAGAAAGTTGCTGATTGAAATTTCATGAGAAAATTCACTCTCAACGAAAAACGCCTTTGTTTTAATGATGTCCAGCCCAAATCCTATATCACTTCAGTGACACTCTCTCCCTTATTTTCCGATAATACAAAACGTGCTGCCCTTCTCTGAACTTTTTCGATGTACTCCGTCCATCCTACCTGGTAAGGAGCCCACACTGTGCAGCAGTATTCTTAAAGAGAACGGACATGAGTAGTGCAGGCAGTCTGCTTAGTAGAATTTCTTAAGCTAAACACCTAATTTCTCCATATTATCGCTTCTGATCCATCTATAAGACGAAATCGCAACGTAAAACGACAGAGAGAGCTACAAATAGAGAAGATTGTGAGAGAAGAGGTATAGAAAGAGAATGTATACAATTGCGTTGAAAAAAAGTGTAAAAGAGAGATACTATATGTATGTATATGTGTCTGAGTGTGCTTGTGTGCCTGAGAGAGAGAGCGAGACGCAGAGCGAGTACCATACACACACACACACACACACACACACACACACACACACAATCACTCACACACACACACACACACACACACACACACACACATAGAGAGATAGAAATATAGGGGTGATGTTGGGAGGAAGGGTAGGGGTAGAGAGGAAGGGAGTGTGATGGAGGGAGAGAGGGGAGACAGAGGAGGGTGAGAGTGTGAGGGATTGGGGGGGAGGGACTGAGAGAGAGACAAAAAGAGAAAGAGGAGGGAGAGAGAGAAAAAAAGAGAGAGAGAGGAAGAAAGAGTGGGGGAGGCGTGGGTTGGAAGCATGAGACTAGAAGAAGAGAAAGACCAAAAGACATAGAGCCCCCCCTTGACTGCAACTTCACTTCGGGATAACATTGTCACAAAATCAAATCAATAAATAGTTCCAAATCCCGTGACATGGAGATTTCTTTTATCATCAGAGGAATCACAAAACCAGACATCCCGTATTATATATTCAATTCCACAACCCGTTTGCAGTAATTTATTCAGTAAGAAAAATATTCTGGCGCATCCCTTCCTGCCCTTTTGGGTATGGGGTTAAACATGAGGAAAAAAAACTAAAAAAGAGGGCCTTAATATTGAGGTCATCAGTCCCCTGGACTTAGAACTACTTAAACCTGACTAACCTAAGGACATCACACACATCCATGCCCGAGACAGGATTCGATCCTGCGACCGTAGCAGCAGGGCGGTTCCGGACTGAAACGCCTAGAACCGCTCGGCCACAGCGGCTGGCAAAACGAACAAATATAAAGGAATGTGTTGCAATGTTAGGAATGTCACGAAGTAAGTAACTAATATTTAATATTCGCAGTGCCTGATTATCACATCTGACTTTTTTTAATGGAAATCACATATCTTTTGGTCTGACACTGTAAAGAATCATCAAAGAGAACTTCAGCGACATAACATATATGGAACTTGGTCAAATAGCAACAAAGTTGAAATGGTATGGAGCTCAAATCTGGTCGTTCTGAGGAGCTCAGAAAAAAGAAAATAATCCTTTTAACATATTTATTTACCGCTAAGGCCAAATTTAACGTCAGTGAAACGTGCTATACTTCTTACCCGCAGAGATCAAATTTCACATAAACAATAACGAACCATTAAGCGCACATGAACACTCCAGTTAAAGAAAATTAGTTACAATGTCTGCGATACTACAAAGAACTGAAGTTTTGTAACGAAAACGAAACGCATTCTTTGAACTCTATAAACGTTAGACTTGCTGGGTCTAACAGTAATTCGGCTTATTTGGAAATCGATATCACAAAGACCACAATGGGCATACACTTTTTTTTTTTTAAGTGAAGGCAGCAGAATATCCCACTTTAATAAGTGTTTAAGTCAAGAATGTGAGCATTACCAAATCGACAAACATAAGCAGTTATTCTAAAGAGCAAACAAGGATAAATCAAAAGCAAACGATGGGGCTGAAACATACGGATTAACCCACCCAAATTCACCAGCTTGAGCCCACTCCAGGCCGCAAATGGTTGCTCATTTCAATACAGATTCTAGAACATACACACGCAAATTACATTAACTTTACATAAAATATAAAGAGCCAAGAGTACTTGGGCCTCGAACCATGACAGGGAAAATGGAGGCAGATAACAGAGTTTCTCTGATGCGCAAGTACTTGAGTTCAATAGAGTATAATTTACGTAACAAAATAATTTACCGCATACGCATGATCCTTTTAGGCATAATTAACAGTTAAAAATATTAAAGGTATATAAACCTGGAGGGGATACACACAAATTAGTGCAAGTAAAAGCAAATCATTCTAAATCATACTGACAATGAAATTTTTTTGAATATACACTCCTGGAAATTGAAATAAGAACACCGTGAATTCATTGTCCCAGGAAGGGGAAACTTTATTGACACATTCCTGGGGTCAGATACATCACATGATCACACTGACAGAACCACAGGCACATAGACACAGGCAACAGAGCATGCACAATGTCGGCACTAGTACAGTGTATATCCACCTTTCGCAGCAATGCAGGCTGCTATTCTCCCATGGAGACGATCGTAGAGATGCTGGATGTAGTCCTGTGGAACGGCTTGCCATGCCATTTCCACCTGGCGCCTCAGTTGGACCAGCGTTCGTGCTGGACGTGCAGACCGCGTGAGACGACGCTTCATCCAGTTCCAAACATGCTCAATGGGGGACAGATCCGGAGATCTTCCTGGCCAGGGTAGTTGACTTACACCTTCTAGAGCACGTTGGGTGGCACGGGATACATGCGGACGTGCATTGTCCTGTTGGAACAGCAAGTTCCCTTGCCGGTATAGGAATGGTAGAACGATGGGTTCGATGACGGTTTGGATGTACCGTGCACTATTCAGTGTCCCCTCGACGATCACCAGTGGTGTACGGCCAGTGTAGGAGATCGCTCCCCACACCATGATGCCGGGTGTTGGCCCTGTGTGCCTCGGTCGTATGCAGTCCTGATTGTGGCGCTCACCTGCACGGCGCCAAACACGCATACGACCATCATTGGCACCAAGGCAGAAGCGACTCTCATCGCTGAAGACGACACGTCTCCATTCGTCCCTCCATTCACGCCTGTCGCGACACCACTGGAGGCGGGCTGCACGATGTTGGGGCGTGAGCGGAAGACGGCCTAACGGTGTGCGGGACCGTAGCCCAGCTTCATGGAGACGGTTGCGAATGGTCCTCGCCGATACCCCAGGAGCAACAGTGTCCCTAATTTGCTGGGAAGTGGCGGTGCGGTCCCCTACGGCACTGCGTAGGATCCTAAGGTCTTGGCGTGGATCCGTGCTTCCCTGCGGTCCGGTCCCAGGTCGACGCGCACGTGCACCTTCCGCCGACCACTGGCGACAACATCGATGTACTGTGGAGACCTCACGCCCCACGTGTTGAGCAATTCGGCGGTACGTCCACCCGGCCTCCCGCATGCCCACTATACGCCCTCGCTCAAAGTCCGTCAACAGCACATATGGTTCACGTCCACGCTGTCGCGGCATGCTACCAGTGTTAAAGACTGCGATGGAGCTCCGTATGCCACGGCAAACTGGCTGACACTGACGGCGGCGGTGCACAAATGCTGCGCAGCTAGCGCCATTCGACGGCCAACACCGCGGTTCCTGGTGTGTCCGCTGTGCCGTGCGTGTGTTCATTGCTTGTACAGCCCTCTCGCAGTGTCCGGAGCAAGTATGCTGGGTCTGACACACCGGTGTCAATGTGTTCTTTTTTCCTTTTCCAGGAGTGTATAAGCCTATAAAACAAACGCATGTAATAGTAGTGCAGGTGATAGCAAGTCTCTCTGGACGAGGTGCTCACAAACAGAACAAGGTAAAATGGAAGCCCTCTTACAATCGAATCAATGTTTAACTAAAGCATGTCCCAATTGCCAGGATGCTGATCGAAATGGGGGCTTCGTCCAAAACAACAGCCTGCAGTAAAGACCAAATCAGTTTACTGCGAGAACATCACATGATATTCAGTAGCTAAAGCACGGATATTTTCACGAACTCAGGCAGTCACTTTACTGCATACAAGAAATTGGGCTCACTGTTATTCCTGCGTTGGGTATAGGAGAATTAAGGGCGCTATATGTGGTCACGTCCACCAACCGATGCAGCAATAAACAGTCCTAGCTGAACTCCAGAATAAAGCCCATTACCACACAGGCAGAGGGATGTAGTGACTCTGCATCAGAGGTAAGAACGTTCCTCAAAGTAAATATCCACCAGCCAAGTGAAGCAAGCAGACTTCCAAGGATATAAGCTCAGGCAGTGATCCAGAGTGACTCCTTCTGAGATAGTCATCCCACTCCAGATAGACCTCCAGTGCGAGCTGTGCGTGCAGTTAAATCCTGCTCGATGCGGCACGAGGGCACCACGACAGAGACGCCAAACAAGCCGCAGCTGCCTAAGGAAGCCCAAAGATATTCCGCAAGCAAAGGTATCAATATGAGGACGTGTACAGGTAAGAAGTAACGGTATTTCAAGTCATTCTCCCGCTGTCAGGAGAAGAGGTTATGCAACGTCTGCCATACAATATCAAATAGAAGCGAACATGAAACTAATGGTCAGCTTGTGTGTTCATTATTATGATATTTATGTTAAACACTCACAGTGGTCACCTCGTTATCCTTTTTACAGCAATTTCTAACAACAATGCACATTCAGTTTCATCAGTTCTTATCGCAGCACAGGCCATTTCATATCTTTGGGAGTCGTAAAGACTCCTTTGTAGATCTCTTGTTTTAATTTTTGTACTGCAGTGAAACTTATCTTAGATGCTGTAGTTTGAGACATGGTTCAGGGTACTGTGCTGCAAAAACATTACAAACTGAAATCGTATTAATGGTAGAGTGCTGAATCTTGCACTCTGGTCAGCTCTGAGGGATGAAGTAGTGAATGCGGGAGAGGATCAAGTAGGTAAAAAGACGAGGGTTAGCAGAAATCCTTGGGTAACAAAAGAAATATTGAATTTAATTGATGAGAGGAGAAAATATAAAAACGCAGTAAATGAAGCCGGCAAAAAGGAATACAAACGTCTCAAAAGTGAGATCGATAGGGAGCGCAAAATGGCTAAGCAGGGATGGCTAGAGGACAAATGTAAGGATGTAGAGGCTTATCTCGCTAGGGGTAAGATAGATACTGCCTACAGGAAAGTTAAAGAAACCTTTGGAGAAAAGAGAGCCACTTGTGTGAATATCAAGAGCTCAGATGCAAACCCAGTTCTAAGCAAAGAAGGGAAAGCAGAAAGGTGGAAGGAGTATATAGAAGGTCTATACGAGGGAGATGTACTTGAGGACAATATTATGGAAATGGAAGAGGATGTAGATGAAGATGAAATGGGAGATATGATACTGCGTGAAGAGTTTAACAGAGCACTGAAAGACCTGCGTCGAAACAAGGCCCCGGGAGTAGACAACATTCCATTGGAACTACTGACGGCCTTGGGAGAGCCAGTCCAGACAAAACTCTACCATCTGGTGAGCAAGATGTATGAGACAGGTGAAATACCCTCAGACTTCAAGAAGAATATAATAATTCCAATCCCAAAGAAACCAGGTGTTGACAGATGTGAAAATTACCGAACTATGAGTTCAATAAGTCACAGCTGCAAAATACTAACGCGAATTCCTTACAGACGAATGGAAAAACTGGTAGAAGCCGACCTCGGCGAAGATCAGTTTGGATTGCGCAGAAATGTTGGAACACGTGAGGCAATACTGACCCTACGACTTATCTTAGAAGAAAGATTAAGGAAAGGCAAACCTACATTTCTAGCATTTGTAGACTTAGAGAAAGCGTTTGACAATGTTGAATGGAATACTCTTTCAAATTCTAAAGGTGGCAGGGGTAAAATACAGGGAGCGAAAGGCTATTTACAATTTGTACAGAAACCAGATGGCAGTTATAAGAGTTGAGGGACATGAAAGGTAAGCAGTGGTTGGGAAGGGAGTGAGACAGGGTTGTAGCCTATCCCCGATGTTATTCAATCTGTATATTGAGCAAGCAATAAAGGAAACAAAAGAAAAATTCGGAGTAGGTATTAAAATCCATGTAAAAGAAATAAAAACTTTAAGGTTCGCCGATGACATTGTAATTCTGTCAGAGATAGCAAAGGACCTGCAAGAGCAGTTGAACGGAATGGACAGTGTCTTGAAAGGAGGGTACAAGATGAACATCAACAAAAGCAAAACGAGGATAAAGGAATGTAGTCGAATTAAGTCGGGTGATGCTGAGGGAATTAGATTAGGATATGAGACACTTGAAGTAGTAAAGGAGTTTTGCTATTGGGGGAGCAAAATAACTGATGATGGTCGAAGTGGAGAGGATATAAAATGTAGACTGGCACTGGCAAGGTAATCGTTTCTGAAGAATAGAAATTTGTTAACATCGAGTATAGATTTAAGTGTCAGGAAGTCGTTTCTGAAAGTATTTGTATGGAGTGTAGCCATGTATGGAAGTGAAACATGGACGATAAATAGTTTGGACAAGAAGAGAATAGAAGCTTTCGAAATGTGGTGCTACAAAGGAATGCTGAAGATTAGGTGGGTAGATCACATAACTAATGAGGAGGTATTAAATAGAGTTGGGGAGAAGAGGAGTTTGTGGTACAACTTGAGAAGAAGGGACCGGTTGGTAGGACATGTTCTGAGGCATCAAGGTATCACAAATTTAGCGTTGGAGGGCAGCGTGGAGGGTAAAAATCGTAGAGGGAGACCAAGAGATGAATACACTAAGCAGATTCAGAAGGATGTAGGTTGCAGTAGGTACTGGGAGATGAAGGAGCTTGCACAAGATAGAGTAGCATGGAGAGCTGCATCAAACCAGTCTCAGGACTGAAGACAACAACATCAACAACAACATTAAATCAACATTGTCACGCGTACCATGCATTATGAACAAGATAAAAGAGTGTGTGCTAATGTTCTTAGGAAACATGTTTTACCCTTCCGAATTACAGTTCTACAGAAAGGTATCGATGCATTGAAACAAGCAGACCTAAAGCACGACGTCTGTCTTCGGGAGCTCACCCAATGACCTACCATGCAAAGCGTAAGTCAGCAAGCGTCAGATCGGTAATTAACGACAGCTGGTACTAGAAGTAGACTAGGATTTATTGTGAGTTTTGTTTCAGCGTTATTCTTCAAATCATGTGATTTTCTTGCGTTTAGATCAGAGTAAAATCTCAACTGTGGGCAGTACAAAACTGTACAAAATTCATTTTTGCAGTACTTCCTAGTGACATAATACTTCTCACTGCGAACGTCTTCGTTATGCTAGAAACATATGAACCTGCGGATTAGCAGAATCATACACAATCTTTTGTGGAAGTGTATGAGAATTCTTTAATGCATTAAACGTCTCTGTTGCAAAAATTCACGAATGAGAGCTTTAGGGGGGAATGGGGAGGTTTCTGCCTCTTGGAGACGTCCATTGATGTGTATCTGTACGTAGGTTCCAGAATAGCTCTGAATCACCAGGAGTAATTTAAAGTTCACTTGCTACATCCGCTGATACCTAAAACATTAAAAACTATTCCATTCCATCTTCGCGTGATGGTACAGCAACTTTATTATTGCTGCTATTAAAAAAATAATAGTAGGTTGCAGAATGTTCTCTATTAATTGGGATGCTTGTTGGTACCTCCACGAGGTTGCCCTTTTCGTACGCTTTATTAGGCATCATACATTCTTTAACATACACATTTCGGGAAAAAACTTTTAGATTTTTTAATATAATATGATAAGGCACTATACGGACAGAACGCCTCGTTCTTTAGTTCATAAAGAACATTGCGCACCTATGACTGTTTTTTAGAAGGACCGAAACATTAAGAACACCTGCTTAACACTTCAAAGCCCATGCACTTAAGGAATATTGGGTCTAGGAAACCGACCATTTCTGCCGTTACTTAAAGCGTTTCAGTCACACATGTAATTGATGGATCTTAAACAGTAATATATACAGAAAAGAGTACAACTTCAAGATTCATTTTTCATATTTACTTTCGTTCTTCGATAGATCATAATGACAGAAAGTATAATTATTTTCCCCAAGACGAAAATACGACGCGAGTTACTGAGCAGATCTCTTTCTCTTGAGCTTCCGAAATTACTTGCTCACCCACCAAACGTGACGTATTTGTAGCAGAATTAGGGAGAACTGTGGAACTTATCGAGTACACGTAAAATATTACGTTAGTTATCATATTGGCTCAGACATTAGCGACAGTAGCTATTACGTTCACTGTTCCTTTCGAAATAATTCTAGAAACGGACAAAGCAAGGCAGCAACAGTCAAGAGGCGGGTTGCGAGACTTCCGTACATTGTTGTTACATGAAATGAGTCCAGTTTTAAAGCGACAGTTGGCTCGTACTTCGAGAAAATCGCAGCCCGATCTCTACTCGAGCGCGGTCTTCGTAACACAGTCGCGGCCCGAGCTGTGTTCGCGCTTGATCTCCAAAGTGTTAACAGTGTGTTGGTCCCCTTTTGAACACAAGTCCTTGGTAGACTTCCAGAGGGACATGGCATCAGTGACGAAATTCCCGTAAATTATGGACACGTACGGATCTGGCGCCTTCCAACGTCCCAGATCTGTTCTGTCGGGTTCAGATAAGATGTATTTGGTGGTCAGGGCATCAACATGAATATACTATCATGTTATTCAAACCGCTCTAGCGTAGTAGTATCCATTCCTATCTTGCGTCCTTGGCCCTTTGCGTGTTTCCAGCAGACTGGATAACGGCGTATGCCCACGTCAAACAACGTGGCGTGACAAGAAACATGGTTAATCCGACCAGGCGAAACGTTTCCTTTTGTCCATGATCCTATTTCGATGATCCTGTTCCCAGGGCAATCACAAGCAACGATGTCATTGAAGCAATATGGGAACAAGGTGAGTTCGTCTGTTACAGAGCCTCATGTTTAGCAGTGTTCGGAAACGGTGTACTTCGAAACAATTTTGCGTACACCAGCATTGTAGTTGCCAGATCTACTACAGATCGCAGCCTCTTCTGCTTTGCAGAACGGGCTACCCTCGTACTTCAGCGTTGTACGGGATTGTAAGGCATACCCAGGAACTGATGTAAACTCAGATCACAATGTAGTAGTGACGAAGAGGAGGCTAGATTAGTCAGGAACAATGAATTGGAAAGATATGGGATAAAGCATTATTAAGAAATGTCGAGATACGCTTGAAGTTCTTTAAGGCCATAGATACAGCAACAAGTAATCTCTATAAGCAGCAACAGCTGAAGACGAATGGACATCTCTGACAGGGGAAATCACAGAAGTTGGAAAGAAAAACATAGATGCAAAGAAGGTAATAGAGAAGAAAGCGTGGGTAACAGAGTAAATAGTGCAATTGATCGACGAAAGAAGGAACTACAAAAATTTTCGTGGAAATTCAGAAGTGAAATAAATTTGAAGTGCAGGGAAGCGAAGGCGAAAAGGCTGCAGGAAAAATGGGAAGAAATCGAAAAATATATGTTTATTGGAAGGACTGACTCAGCATATAGAAATATCGGTGAAATTAAAAGCAAAGGTGGTAACATTAAGAACGTAATGCGAATTACATTGCTAAATGCAGACGAGAGAGCGAATAGATGGAAAGAGTAAATTGAAGGCCTCTATGAGGAGGAGATTTGTCTAATTGTGTTGGAAGAAGAGACAGGAGTCGATTTAGAACAGATAGGGTACAGTATTAGAATCAGAATGTAAGAGAGCTTTGGAGGACGTATGATCAAATAAGGCAGAAGAGATAGATTACATTCCATAAGAATTTCCAAACTCCTTGGAGGGAGTAGCAACAAAACGACTACCCACGTTGGGGTGTAGAATGTTTGAGTCTGGCAATATACCATCTGACTTTCGGGAAAATATCATCCACACAAATCCGAAGACTGCAAGAGCTGATAAGTCCAAGAACTATCACAATAGTTCATGGATCCAAGTTGCTCACAAGAATAATATAAAGAAAACGGGAAAAGAAAATTGAGGATGTGTTAGATGACGGTCAGTTTGGCTTTAGGAAAGGTAAAGACACCAAAGAGGCAATTCTGACGTTGCTGATGACACTAGAAGCAAGACTAAAAAGAATCGAGAAAAGTTCATAGGATTTGTCGACATAGAAAAAGTGTTCGACAATGTAAAATGGTGCAAGATGTTCCTAATTAAGAGAAAAATAGGGATACGCGATAGGGTGAGGCGGATAATATACAATGTGTACAAGAGCCAAGAGGGAATAAGAAGAGTGAACGACCAAGAACGAAATGCTCGGATCACAAAGACTGTAAGAGGGGGATGGTGTCTTTCGCCCCTAATGTTCGATCTGTACATCGAAGAAGCAATGATGAAAATGAAGATAAGGTTCGGGAGTGGAATTAAGGTGAAAGGACATCAATGGTACGATATACTGTGACATTGCTATCCTGACTGAAAGTGAAGAAGAACTACATCATCCTCTTAATGGAATGGACAGTCTAACGAGTACAAAATATGGATTGGAAGTAAACCGAAGAAAGACGAAAGTAACGGAGTGCAAAAATGAGGATAGTGAGAAACTCAACATCAAGATTGATAGTCACGAAGTAGATGAAGTTAAGGAATTCTGCTACCTAAGCAGCAAAATAATCAATAACGGATGGAGTAAAGAAGATATCAAAAGCAGACTAGCACTGGCAAAAAGGGCATTCCTGGCCAAGAGAAGCCTACTAGTTTCCAACATAGGTCTTAATTTGAGGAAGAAATATCTGAGAATGTGCATGCATTGTATGGTAGGGAAACATGGACTGTGGGAAAACCGGGACAGAAGAGAATCTAAACATTTGATATTTGATGCTACAGACGAATGTTGAAAATTAGGTGAGGAATGCGGAGATTCTGAGCAGAATCGGAGAGGAACGGAATACATGGAAAATACTGACAAGGAGAAGGGACAGGATGATGCCGGCCGCTGTGGCCGAGCTGCTCTAGCCGTTTCAGTCCGGAACCGCGCTGCTGCTGCGGGCGCAGGTTCCAATCCTGCCTCGGGCAAGGATGTGTGTGATGTCCTTAGGTTAGTTAGGTTTAAGTAGTTCTAAGTCTAGGGGACTGATGGCCTCAGATGTTAAGTCCCATAGAGCTTGGAGCCATTTGAACCATTTTTTGACAGGATGATAGGATATCTGTTAAGACATCACGGAATGACTTCCATATTACTAGAGGGAGCTGTAGAAGTTAAAAATCGGTAGAGGACGACAGAGATTGGAATACATCGAGTAAATAATTCGGGACGCAGGAGCAAGTCCTACTGTGAGAGGTTGGCACAGGAGAGAAATTCGTGGCGCACCGCGGCAGTCAGAATACGATGGAAAAACAAAAAATCCAAGAACGCGTCTACTGCTGTTCGCTGCATGACACTGTTAGATGAGTTACATGTTGTTTCGACCGAACCAAGGACAAATCCAATCCGTGTTACCCGTCACATCGTTAAACATTTCCCGCACAGCCACCGCAGACCAATCTTTCTTGAGGTGAGCATACAGGTCCCCGTGATCCTTACGTCTCCACTGCCCCGGCGGAATTTCCAAAGCTGGGCTGGCTTCTGTAGAGACCTGGACTCTAATATACGATTCTTACCCCTTCATCCTCAGCATTACCAAAAATTTGCTGACACTGTAACAAAGACCATTAAGCGCATTCCTAGTGGTATTGGAAAGCAGATATACCAGGATGGAGTGAAGGTAGTCAACGGCTGTATGAGGACTACGAGAAGAGTGGAAGATCTGAAGTCGCAGATGACCTCCTGCATAGCCTAGACAAAGCTAGGAGGGTCATGTTGAGGAACACCATTGAAATACAGGATTTTAGACACCCTATCAGAAAAGAATGGTGTCTTCTGAAGAAATTACGAGCTATTTCACATGTACCACAAACTAAACCAAATACTACACAAGAC
The DNA here is from genome assembly GCF_021461395.2 of Schistocerca americana. Lineage (NCBI taxonomy): Eukaryota > Metazoa > Arthropoda > Insecta > Orthoptera > Acrididae > Schistocerca > Schistocerca americana. The sequence continues at coordinate 191,178,731 of NC_060124.1, read as the reverse complement.
AATTTTGTCAACAATATAGCCAAAACGTCTAGAGCACCTGTCGATAAAGAACTCTCACGTAAAATAAAGGAAGAACTAAACACATTAAAGAAAAACAGTTGCGAACAACAAGACTTGTCAAAATCGTTCACAGCCACAGAAACGCTACAGGCCCTACAAGGCATAAGAAACGGCAAGGACCCTGGTGTCGACAACATACACCCAGAGTTCCTAGCACACTGTGGACCAAAAAAAAGAATGGCTGACGACATTTTACTTCCACATACTCCACTCAAGAGTTTTGCCAAAAGAATTCAAAATTCAAGAGGGCAAAGATAATTGCCATCCTCAAACCAGGAAAGCCAGACGATAAACCAGAAAGATATAGACCCATCGCCTATAAATTGCTAGAGCGTCGCCTTTATAACAGATTAAATCCAATCATACTGGAATCTCTGCCCATCGACGAAGCCGGCTTCAGACCCAATCGAAACTGCGAGGATCAGGTCCTCGCATTACCAACGTTCACTGAGCGGGGCTATGAACAACGCCTTAAACTGGTGCGGTTTTTGTCTATTTGACGATAGCGTATGATACTGTCTGGAGAGAGGGTCTAACATATAAGTTCCTAAGAGCAACTAGATGTAAAACGATGACGTCTCTTTTAGAGAACAAATTGTGAAATAGTCTTGCAAATCTCAATGAGGGGCTGTTTCAGCAAATCAAAATTCCGGGAGTAATGGTCTCCCCCAAGGAGCAGTGCTTGCGCCTCTGCCGTTCACTCCCTATGTAGTCGACCTACCAACTACCGCATCCAGAAAATTTATTTACGCAGATGACATCACTCTTGGATGCCAACATACTAATATGACCGCACCTGAGCAGAAACTCACCCAAGATCTGGAATTTATAGCTGAATATTTCAGGATATGGCGACTAATCTCAAGCGCACTTTAAACGGAGACCTGATGCTTCTACCTAAATAACAGACTGGCTGGAAAACCTCTACAGATATCTCTGAATGGCACCGTGTTTCCTTACAATTCCCATCCAAAATATTTATTTACACATCAAGTTCCGTGGGACTAAATTAAGAAGCAAATCTCCAATGCCATGGAACGTGTTAGTACATGAAATTACAACATAAAAGCAATAACAAATAAAAATAAATGTTTATGAACCAGAAAAAAGTCAGTCCATAAGTTTAAGTAAACGCTATCTAGAATACAATAAGAATCAGCTTAATTTTTTCAAAGAACTAGTCGACAGAATAGGAGGAGTGACCCATGAGGAAACTCTTCAGTTTCGATTTGAAAGCACGTGGATTAATGCTAAGATTCTTTAATGCGAGTGGTAGTTTATTGAAAACGGATGCAGCAGTGTACTACACACCTTTCTGCACAAGAGGTAAGGAAGTCAGATCCAAATGCAGGTTTGACTTCTGCCGAGTATCAACCGAATGAAAGCTGCTTATTCTTGGGAATTAGCTAATATTGTTACCAAGAAATGACAGTGAGGAATATATATATCGAGAGGCCAATGTCAAAACACCCAGACTCGTGAACAGGGATCCACAAGAGATTCGTGAACTTACACCACTTCTGAACCAAAAAACATTCTTTTAGAATGGAAATATAATACCATACGACTTAAGCGAATGAAAATAAGCAAAGGAGACTAATTTTCGTGTCGGACGATCTTTCACTTCAGACACCTTTCGAATAGTAAAAATGGCAGTATTAAGTCTTTGAACAAGATCCTGAACGTGGGCTTTCCACGACAGCTTACTATCTATCGGAAGATTTAGAAATCTGAACTGTTCAGTTTCACTAAACATATGCCCGTTCTGTGAAATTAAAACGTCAGGTTCGGTTGTATTGTGTGTTAGAAACTGTAAAAATTGAGTCTTACTGTGATTCAGCGTTAGTTTATTTTCTAGAAGCTACGAACTTAGGTGATGTACTGCATGCACTATTTGAAACCGAGCCAATGTTGCACACAATATCCTTTACTACCAAGCTAGTGTCATCAGCAAACAGAAATATTTTAAAGTTACCTGTAATACTAGAGGGCATATCATTTATATAAATAAGGAACAGGAGTGGCGCCAACACTGACCCCTGGGTCACCCCCCCCCCCCCCCCCCCCCACACTTGACATTAGCCCACTCAGACTCCAGATGACAGCCATTATCAACATTGCGAATAATGACCTTTTGCTGCCTGTTGCTAAAGTAAGTGGCGAACCAATTGTGAGTTACTCCCCGAATTCCGTAGTGGTCCAATTTCTGCAGCAATATATTGTGATCAACACAATCAGATGCCATACTTAAATTAAAAAATATGCCAAGTGTTCTAAACCTTTTGTTTAACTCATCCAGTACCTCGCAGGGAAAAGAAAATATAGCATTTTCAGTTGTTAAACGACTTCCAAAGTCGAACTGTACATTTGACAGCAAATCATTTGATATAAAATGATCAATTATCCTTTCATACACAGCCTTTTCAATAACTTTTGCTGTGATGGCATAGAAACAGTTCTAAAATTATCTACATTATCCCTTTCTCCCTTTTTATAAAGCGGCTTTACTACTGAGTACTTTAATCGCTCAGGAAACTGACCATTACTCAAATCACAAATATGGATAAATACAGGGCTTACATGTGCAGCACGGTACTTCAATATTCTGCTAGACATTCCGTCATAGCAATGAGAGTCCTTAGTCTTCAGTGATTTAATTATTGACTCAATCTCCCTCTTGTCTGTATCACAAAGGAGTATTTCAGATATCAATCTCAGAAAAGCATTTTCCAAGAAATTTATATGATTCCATATAGAAAGTAAATTTTTATTTAATTCAACAGCAATGCTCTGAAAATGATTGTTAAATACTGTACATATACACTCATGGAAATTGAAATAAGAACACCGTGAATTCATTGTCCCAGGAAGGGAAAACTTTATTGACACATTCCTGGGGTCAGATACATCACATGATCACACTGACAGAACCACAGGCACATAGACACAGGCAACAGAGCATGCACAATGTCGGCGCTAGTACAGTGTATATCCACCTTTCGCAGCAATGCAGGCTGCTATTCTCCCATGGAGACGATCGTAGAGGTGCTGGATGTAGTCCTGTGGAACGGCTTGCCATGCCATTTCCACCTGGCGCCTCAGTTGGACCAGCGTTCGTGCTGGACGTGCAGACCGCGTGAGACGACGCTTCATCCAGTCCCAAACATGCTCAATGGGGGACAGATCCGGAGATCTTGCTGGCCAGGGTAGTTGACTTACACCTTCTAGAGCACGTTGGGTGGCACGGGATACATGCGGACGTGCATTGTCCTGTTGGAACAGCAAGTTCCCTTGCCGGTCTAGGAATGGTAGAACGATGGGTTCGATGACAGTTTGGATGTACCGTGCACTATTCAGTGTCCCCTCGACGATCACCAGTGGTGTACGGCCAGTGTAGGAGATTGCTCCCCACACCATGATGCCGGGTGTTGGCCCTGTGTGCCTCGGTCGTATGCAGTCCTGATTGTGGCGCTCACCTGCACGGCGCCAAACACGCATACGACCATCATTGGCACCAAGGCAGAAGCGACTCTCATCGCTGAAGACGACACGTCTCCATTCGTCCCTCCATTCACGCCTGTCGCGACACCACTGGAGGCGGGCTGCACGATGTTGAGGCGTGAGCGGAAGACGGCCTAACGGTGTGCGGGACCGTAGCCCAGCTTCATGGAGACGGTTGCGAATGGTCCTCGCCGATACCCCAGGAGCAACAGTGTCCCTAATTTGCTGGGAAGTGGCGGTGCGGTCCCCTACGGCACTGCGTAGGATCGTACGGTCTTGGCGTGGATCCGTGCGTCGCTGCGGTCCGGTCCCAGGTCGACGGGCACGTGCACCTTCCGCCGACCACTGGCGACAACATCGATGTACTGTGGAGACCTCACGCCCCACAGGTTGAGCAATTCGGCGGTACGTCCACCCGGCCTCCCGCATGCCCACTATACGCCCTCGCTCAAAGTCCGTCAACTGCACATACGGTTCACGTCCACGCTGTCGCGGCATGCTACCAGTGTTAAAGACTGCGATGGGGCTCCGTATGCCACGGCAAACTGGCTGACACTGGCGGCGGCGGTGCACAAATGCTGCGCAGCTAGCGCCATTCGACGGCCAACACCGCGGTTCCTGGTGTGTCCGCTGTGCCGTGCGTGTGATCATTGCTTGTACAGCCCTCTCGCAGTGTCCGGAGCAAGTATGGTGGGTCTGACACACCGGTGTCAATGTGTTCTTTTTTCCATTTCCAGGAGTGTATCTGATTTATCAGTAACAGAAATATTTTTACATCGAACTGACTTTATATCGTTGACCTTGTGCTGCTAACCTGACACTTCCACCACAACTGACCATATGGTCTGGGCGTAACATTGGATCGCAGTCTCTGTTATAAAAAAACACCTATCAAACCTGGCCGCAAAATTGAAATCCTGAAACAACATCCTCCACAAATTAGCGGGAAAGACCTGGGGAGCTGGTGCAGAGAACTCCGTACGACGCCCTAAGCTTGGTCTACTCAACAGCTGTATGCCGCGCATCGGCGTGGCTAAACAGACCACACGTGGGAAAAGTAGATGTGGCGCTAAATCATGAGATGCGAATAGTTTCTGGAGCTATTAAAACCACCCCACTGTACTGGCTACCAGTCCTCATTAACATCGAACGGCCATATATATGATGATGCAACATACTCTTAAGAGAGTTTGAAAATATCTCCAGTAATACAGCCCTGCCAATCCACCAGGACCTTGCTGTATTTCGAAGACTCAAATCCACAAATCCCCCTGTGAAGACTGCACATCAACGTCTGAGTCACAACTACAATGGTGTAGAAATCTGGCGAACGGACTATAGAAACAGAGCCAGTCCAAGATAGCATACTTTATTTGAGACTCCCAACCATCCAGCGGGCTCTCACTTCTCAAGGAGTACGTGGGTAACACTGAACAGAATGACAGGCCATGGCCGATGCGGATACTCGATGTACAGATGGAACTGGAGACCTGACCTCGGGTGTGACTGTGGTGCCAAAGAACAAACCATCCACCACATTGTCAGCGATTGTCCACTGAGGGCCTTCACCGGCACTGATGATGACTTCCTGACGGCAACACCACAAGCTGTGGACTGTCTGCAGAATCCAAGTGTGGATTTGTGATTGCTGGGTATACTGGAACCTGAACTATATGCGATCTTATTGTTTTGTAATGTAATTATACATTTCTTGTTACGTGCCAATGTTCAATTTACATTATTTCATTATGTTTGTATCCTATATTTTAACAATGTACATTCTCTTTTATGCTGTTTCCAATGTAGTGTGTCATGCCTTAAGTTAAATAAACAAATGGGAAAGTGATTGTTAGTGTTTCTGTGCATCTGTTGTATTCTTCTGGAAAACTCCAGTCTCCCCACCACAAGTGTCGATACTGTGTAATTTATAAACCTTAAATGCGATCGAAAACTATCGATATTCCTTTCGGTCCATAGCCGTTTGTGTTGACAAACGTGACAAGTCCCATAGCCTTTTACCGCTAGGACTGGGGGTGGTCTGATACAAAATATACTGAAAAGAAAAGATTTTAGTATTTAATCCATAGCATTCTGGACTATGTAATATTTCTGGCTTATTCAGCCATCATATTAGGCTCCAGGAAGCTACTCCCAGGGCAGTGGAGATGCAAGAAGCATAGAGATGACGCAATGTGGGATGAGATACCGGTGACAGATGTTAGATTCGGTACCATTTCCGTGAGAAAGACCGCCTGCATGATGCTGCTGCTCTGTGATTGGCTGCTGTGTTCGGCGGTAGGGCGCCAAAACGTTAAACTTCAGTTGTTATTATTAATTAAACCTGTCATCCAAATTACTTCATTTATTAAATAAACATCTCTCAACAGCCAGCTATCAATCAGTAATTTCAAAATTATTAAAATCAAAGTATTACTAAAACAAAGGACTGACGATATTACTGTGGATGCACTTCGGTGGTGTTCGGGTCACGCCTTGCTGGCTTGACGCGCGAAGTGTCTCGGGCAGTCCGGCTCTCCAGTTCTGACCGTTCCAGTAGACAGACATGTTGGCTGTTATAACAGTATTTGTTTCATGCAATTTTATTTACTGCAGTTCCGACCTTCGCTATGTACAGACATGTTGTCTGTAATAGTAGTATTTGATTCATGTAATTTTATTCTCCAGTTCTGACGGTTCCAGTAGACAGACATCTTGCCTGTGGCAGGATGTATTTCATGTAATTTTAGCCAGATATAATGACTGTGGAAAGATATGTTCAATACGTTGTGATCAAGAATAGTTTCTCGTGTCTATATCAATAAAAAAGCGATTGGCATCCCAAATGAGTTATTGTTTATTCGTAGCAGCAATTCCTTGCGAAGTTAATTTCAGCGTCAAGAAAAAGAATCCACGACCTGCGTGCTGTTCTCTGCGCTGGGGACATCATCATCATGAAGGCAGCAGGTTAGTGAAGTGTACAAGAACTTATGTATTCCACACAGGGCAGTGGAAACAACTAGGCACCTCACGTGTATTGCATGCACATTACAAATGTGCTCAGTGACACGTCAACTGCAGTAATGCAGAGGAGGGAAAGAAGGATGAAGGTATTAACACTATCTCACTTTTATTCCTTTTTTCTTGCAGTAACTACCGGACTAAAGGATATTAAGTTCTAATGGTAGTAGGCACTTACGGGTTCGGCGTGTTAATATTTGAAAAGTGAAGCAAAAGAGTGGAATACATGTAGCAATTTCAGCCTGATATAGTACACAGCTGAGAAATATTGAAGCAAGATTTACTTAGGTCTTCTTCGTGGAGATCAGGGTGAATAGGAATGTAGTGACATGGGGGATAATCAATAATGACTGTTATTAGTCGCAAAATACTTTGATATGGCTGACGGATTGACATCTAGATTACATTTCACTCTTATTTGCATGGTAGTGGTGGAAATTAAATGGCACAAAGGAATACCCCAAAACTAATACCACTGACCTCGCCGTTTTAGGATGGCTTGCGAACCTTAACGTAATAGATATCTCTACCGAAAGAGAATCTACATCATAGCGGTCTCTGCGGCGAGGGAAGAGTAACTTATCATAATTAGAGAGAGACAGCAGCCTCTTCGGGAGGTACGGGGTTATAATTTTACAGAACATGGCCTTGTGTGTTGTTACAGTAAGGGGAAACTACACCCATTGTATTTCCCGAGCATCTTTAATGAGTGGCTTTATAATAACGGTTCACTCACGGAAAAAAGTATTTCGCTATTAAAATAGTCCCCCATCGAATTTGCCGGGTGGAGTGTATTCAGGAGTATGTCATCATGTAAAGTTAGGGGAGAAAAGATATTTGTTGTAGAACTCGACACAGTATAGGTACTGATTATATAGGGCTTCTTGTGAGGCACCAAGGAGTAGTCACTTTTATGTTGAATGGAAGACTTGACAAATATTTTGGACGAAGACCAAAGCTTGATTCTAGTTATCTGTTAAGAACGCATATGAGCAGCAGCAGCTATGTAAAGATGATAGGGCTCGTGCAGTATAGATTTGGGCCGAGAGTTGCAACAAACAAGTCTTCAGAGTGACGATCACAACAACAATACAAACTAGTCAGTAAATGACGGGTGATAAGGTGTAAAATTATATATTGGGTTATTGCATAAGTTCGTCGAGTTTTCCCCATAAGTTTAATAAACACAACAGATACATATAAAGGAGACTTTAGTCATTGATGCATTCTCGTTCAGCCAACGGTGGGATAACTTTTCGACTCTGCGACCGTCGAAATCACGTGTTTTTGAGGCGAAGAACTCGTCGAACCATGTTCTGAGCTCATTTTCATCCGGAAAGTTTCTTGAGATTGGGAAAGGCGAAAATCTGAGGGCGCATCATTAGGAATATAAGGTGGGTGTGGAATGACTTCCTAATCAATCTCTTGTACAGTGTTTGTTGCCAGTCTAGTAGAATGCGGGTGGGCGTTATCGCGAAGTAGCAACACTTCACGCAGTCTTCCTGGTCGTTGTTCTTGGATTGCGTCTGCAACACATCTCAACTGTTGACAATAAGTGTCAAAAGCATAGTTACACCTCGGGGAAGCTACTCTTAGTACACCACAATGTCGCTGTACCAACAGATGCATAAAATTATCTTTTGTAGACTCGCGCAGGTCTTTGTACGGGCAGCTGCTGCTTTGTTTTCAACCATTCCAATGGTTCAAATGGCTCTGAGAACTATGGGACTTAACATCTATGGTCATCAGCCCCCTAGAACTTAGAACTACTTAAACCTAACTAACCTAAGGACATCACACAACACTCAGTCATCACGAGGCAGAGAAAATCCCTGATCCCGCCGGGAATCGATCCCGGGAACCCGGGCGTGGGAAGCGAGAACGCTACCGCACGACCACGAGCTGCGGACCCTTTCAACCATTCCTTTCTGTTCCTTGTGTTAGCATAAAGACACTATTCCTCAACACAAGTAACAGTACAGCATAGGAATGGTCTGTGCTGTCCAGAAGCCAACTGATGACGAGCAAATTGAGATGCACCCGCTGATTATTGTGCCCTTGACTTAAAGCATACTTATCCGTACACCCGACTTTTAAGCCTCCCCCACTGCTTGAAAATGTCGCAGGATAGTGGAATGATAAAAATTCAACACATTGGCTAGATATCGAGTGCACTCACGTGGATCACTGTGGATTAACACGTTTACACGATCTTCATCAAACCCTGAAGGTCTTCTTGCACGTGTAGAGTCCCTAACGTCAAGACGATCGCCCGTATAAAGAGAACTATTTTCGTGCCGTGCTCTGTGGAATGGCATTATCCCCATACATGGCTCAAATGGTTTTAGCTGCTGTCACTTCTCTATTGAACTCAAACAGAAGAATATGTCGCAAATGTTCTCATTCCCCCACTTGGCACTTCATTTTCTAGCGTGCCCCGTTCCACTCACTATCTCCAAATGACAAAAAAATGGCTCTGAGCACTATGGGACTTAACTGCTGAGGTCATCAGTCCCCTAGAACGTAGAACCACTTAAACCTAACTAACCTAAGGACATCACACACATCGATGTCCAAGGCAGGATTCGAACCTGCGACCGTAACAGTCGCGTGGTTCCAGACTGAAGGGCCTAGAACCGCTCAGCCACTGCGGCCGGCCTCTCCAAATGACAGAATGACGATATGTACACTTAAATAGCAACACTGAACTACACATACAAAGTGAAAAACGACAGATAACCCCATAGCTCCTGGAATACCAAAATGCAAAACAAAACATCTACGAACTTAATGCACCAATCTAATAAAATCTGTTGTCATTTAGCTGGATTTTGTAACCGCCCGGATAGCCGAGTGCATTAAAGTGCCATTTCTGGGATATGTGGAGGTGAGCCTGTCCCGGAACTAATCCGTTTCAGGGCTGAATAACGGATGCTGATGCATGTGATTTTGAGATGGTTTCCCCACTACCTATCATGCAGATATGCCAGCACCTTAGAAGGATTGGGAAAAGTCAAACGAAGAGAAAATAGACTGGAATTCTGTATTACATGGCATAAAATTTACTCTTTTTTCTGTAGGCATTTCTGTGGCAGATACGACCGCGTATCTCATCTGAAAATATGCCAGGAAGCAAGGACACACGTTTTATACGGACAAGCTCTTTGTGTGTTGGATATGTCTGCAGCTTCGGCTCAAATAACAGAGAGAGACAGGTGAAGAGAGAGAAGGGAGTAGCAAGTGAAGGCACGCGCAAACGAGGTCTTTTGTCATTGAGGTACTGACGAGGTGACAGCTCTGCTATAGCGAGTATCGCTTGTTAGCAGCCGCAGAGAAAAACTGAACAGAAGGAAAGAAAAAAGTCATCCTGAAAGCTGGGAGCTGTCAAGTGTAGGTGCCCTCAGATGTGGCCTGCCTGCAGAGGAACCTGCGCGTGGTCACGCTCACGCACAGTGCGTGGGAGGCGAGGGAAGAGGCTGGGTCGGGTGGCGCCGATTACGGCGGACAAGCGCGGTTCATTAGTGGCGCTTCGATTCCTTACTGGGGCCTCCGTCATTGCGGCGTGTCGCCCTCCTCTTACACCGTGTATTTCCAGGGCAGCCAGCGGAAACCTCTCTGCCAGCTGGCTGTCGCTGAGAAAACGTACGCTTGATAATGGCGGCAGGTCCAGAGAAAAATCAAGACACTTCCACGTGATCTTTTGCCTTTTGGGTCATGAGTCCACTGACTGGTTTAAAGCGACACGTCACGAATTCCTCTAGTAACATTTCCGTCTTATAGTAGTACTTACGTATTACGTCCTAACGGGACTGGACGCTAACCTCAATAGCGTGCTAAATTGGAGCAAAATAGAATGTACAAGAAAAGTTTGAGCGATTTATTTCGAGCACTGAACAAACATACATTTAAAACGTAAAAAACATTTCAAATCGAAACTCGAGAGGGAAACATTCTTTTAGTTTGAAGAAATATCACTAACTAAACGACTGTTTGTTAGCTGATGCGTTCCCGTTGCGAACTCTGCAGACAGCAGACCTCTAGATTTTTTTCTCTTTTTACAATTACAACAATCCGTAACACACACAGCAACACAGTATTTGCACTTTTCAAAACTGAAATGTCTAAATAAGCTGTTCTTCCAGCTTTATAAGAAAGGAAATAATAATCTTCTGAATTACTCGGTAACTAACGTCAGCCATAAGCTGCCACATGAAATTAATTTTAAGATCATTATTTAAAATCAACAGATTTTGGCGTACCGGTTAAACAATTAATATTTCGTTACTGATCCAAAATGTGTGATTCACTGACCCATTTACTGACACACAAACTTAGAACTGTTCTTAAAGAACTCGTGCACTTCCATTTCCTGTTGTCTGATAGCTAAGCAACTGTCCCATTGCTAATGCATATACCTCAATTCTGCAGTTCACTTTGGTTATTCATGCATTTAAACGGGGCTCGCGTCCGCTCCCAGGATTCTTGACAAGCTTCTCTGGTAAGAACGGCCCCGTTTCCAAACAGAGCGGGGTAGACTTTGACGTGGCTTGCCCGTTTGCGGCAATTGTCACATCTCATGAGCAGTCGTCACGAAGTCGAGCTGTCCAATCTCGTCTTTTCTGGCCAAGCTTTTGCTACGGCGTCCAGTCCACAACATTGGAAGGAAGCACCTGCTCTGAGTCAGTGCCCGCAAGCCACTGCCATTTTCGCCGCCGAGGACACACATCCGTCAAGAGGCAACAGACGCTGCCTGTCCATGACTTTGCTCTGCAAAAATCATCGCTAACATCGTAATTCCATCTTCCGAAAACAGCACCACAATCAACGCAACGTCCTCGTTTTTTGTTCGATGTATTCCACTCTCTATGTTCCTGTACAGTGATAACGCTCCACGTCTCCCTCAAGTTCGTTGCAAACTACTCGTTGAAGTCTTATGTCCTATCATGTAGCCACATATTATTTCATGTGTTCCTCTTCTCGACGATTATGTGGAGAAACTCCTCACTTCATTCCAGAATGAGATTTTCGTTCTGCAGCGGATTGTGCGCCGATACGAAACGTCCTGGCAGATTAAAACTGTGTGCCAGACCGGGACTCGATCTCGGGACCTTTGCCTTTCGAGGGTAGGTGCTCTACCATCTGAGCTACCCAAGCACAACTCACGCCCCGTCCTCACAGCTTTACTTCTGCCAGTACCTAGTCTCCTAACTTCCAAACCTTACAGAAGCTCTCCTGCGAACCTTGCAGAACTAGCGCTCCTGAAAGAAAGGATATTGCGGAGACATGGCTTAGCCACAGCCTCCACAGTTCTGAAAGGATCGCAGGAGAGCTTCTGTAAGGTTTGGAAGTTAGGAGACTAGGTACTGGCAGAAGTAAAGCTGAGAGGACGGGGCGTGAGTCGTGCTTGGGTAGCTCAGGTAGTAGAGCACCTGCCCGCGGAAAGGCAAAGCTCCCGAGTTCGAGTCTCAGTCCAGCACACAGTTTTAATCTGCCAGGAAGTTTCATATCAGCGCACACTCCGCTGCAGAGTGAAAATCTTATTCTGGAAACATCCCCAAGGCTGTGGCTAAGCCACGTCTCCGCAATATCCTTTCTTTCAGGAGTGATAGTTCTGAAAGGTTCGCAGGAGAGCTTCTGTCAGGTTTGTAACGTAGGAGACAAGGTACTGGCAGAAGTAAATCTGTGAGGACCGGGCGTGAGTCGTGATTCGGTAGCTCAGATGGTAAAGCATCTGCCCGCGAATGGCAAAGGTCCCGAGTTCGAGTCTCAGTCCGGCATACAGTTTTAATCTGCCAGGAAGTTTCCTCACTTCCTTTCTTTTCAGTCTATCTAATTTTCGTCTTTATTTCCAGTTTTCCCCACAGACGATGATTCTCTTCTGTTGCTCAATGCGCACATTTCAAGAAATTTCTTCCTCCAATTAAGGCTTATACTTCATACTGACACACTTACTTCAGCGAGGAATTCCATCTTTTCCTGTGCTACTCTACTTTTTGCTTTCCCAGTGTTTCGTTAGTCATGTGTTACGTTGCTACTAAGGTAGCATGACCTCTAAACTGCGTCTGTGTAGTAGTCACCAATTCTGATATTAATATCAACACTAAACTCGTTTCTTCTCAATAATTTCGTCTTTCTTCAGTTTATCTCAGTCCGCAGTATATGCTCATCAGACGATTCACTTAATTAGTTACGTTCTGCAACACATCTTCATTTGCACTGAGGATAGCAGTGCCATTAGGGCATCTTATCAGTGATATCTTTCACGTTGAATATTAATGGCTCTCGCGAACCTCTATTTTATTTTCGACATGGCTTCTTCGATGTACAGGTCGAACGATAGTGCCTTATCACTATATTCGTTTCTTATACGCCCTCTACTTTCTAATCCGAACACTTCGTCCATGTCTTCCATTCTTATTTTCCGTATTGGTGAATGAACATTGGCTGGCTTTCCCTGTAGTCTACACTTATAATCCTGAGAATTTGGAAAATCTTGGATCATTTTACGCTCTCGAATGCTTTTCTAGGACGACAGATCCTATGAATGTGTCTTGAATTTTTGAGTCTAGCTTCCATTGTCAAGAGCAGCGACCGATCTGTCTCTATGGTACCCTTACCATCACTAAAGCCAAACTGATCTAACAGATCCTCAAATTTCTTATGGTTTATCGTGCTACAAAGAGCATGCCACAATTAAAAGTTTGAAAACTTTATAGATAAATCTACACTCTTCATAGAAAGACGGATACTACACGACATAAACAAGAATCTAGTGAAAATAATGACGCGATCCACTTACTAGAGGACGCGTGGCAGGAATGCAGTATTTATTCTTCACTCTTCAACCTGCGGTGAGGGAAATAAGAAACAGTTTTAGGCCATTTTTAAAATTCGTGGTTAAATGATATCAGTGAAAGATCGCAGATGTTATCTTCTGTGAAAGTGAAGAAGGCTTACAAGAACTTTTCAGAAGGATCAACAGATTTCACGGCACTGAACGTGTACTGAGAGCAAATTAAAGAAAACCGCCAAGCATGGATGAAAGAAAGAATTGAGATTAGTGACAGACTTACCCAGTCTAGGATCGACGTAGTAGAAGAAGTTAAAAGCTTCACCTACATCTGAAGGAATATAAAGGTTGTCCAATGAGTTAATTTTGACTTAAGACGCAGACTAGATCAAGCATCTTCTCCAAAGATGTGTATTAGTTTTAAACTTAGGGGCTGTACGAGAACGAAATTTCCGTGAATGTATATCTTGCGCAAAGTACTGCACGAAACCTTGGACTCAGAGAAAACCTTAAATGAGAAGAATTTAAGACACGTTGCCATTAAAGGGCCTTGAAAATGAAGTGGAATGACAAGAGAAAGTTCTCGGCAGAATCGACGTGGGTAACACGACATCGGGTAGAATGATACGATATGTTTTAGTGTATAATTGGCACAGTACTTGAGGATATTGCAGGGGGCAAGAACTCGATGGGAAGACAGATACCGGAATACATAAACTGATAATTCAGGACGTTAGGTGGTATAATAGTGATAAAGATGGTGAGAGTTATTTGGTTTGAGTCAGTGACATTGTGGGGGAAACGAGTGCCGGGAGGAGTAAATACAATCACCAACTTTCGTCCGTTTTACAGCGGTGAGGCAGTGACGACCAGTTACCAGCAGACACCACACAAGTATCCAGCATTAAATAACATATTTCTCTGTAGGCCCTCACAGAGATGACAGCGATCTTCCTGGTAGTGTTTCATAGATTAGCCTACGCGTGGGCAGCAACTTGAACCTATTTCCAGAATCAACAAGACTACAGAAGCAAAATTCCATCCTACACAAGTCATTCACAAGTGTCGCAGCTACGTACTTGACACAAAACGCTAGACAAGGAAGATAAAATGACGATCGTCATTTAACGTAAAAATTTCTTCGTTTTTAGATCGTTCCATGCTTCTTCTACAAGATCGAGGTTTAGATACCTCTCCTGGGATCTTCTTCGGGAACTTCTTGCGGTGACGGTTAGCTAAACACTGTCGAGGACCAGTGTCGCTTTCATTGATTACAGGGAGTTTTCCTGCGATTATACTGAAGAATGACAAACCTCAAATGAAAAGACGGCTCGACGGTTCCATGTGTTAGTGGAGGTCTCCGAAGCGTCTATTCAGCGTGTTAGTGGCTTTTAATCAGTAATATTCTGGGGCAACAACTTGGTTGTTTGAGGATTTCGGGAATGACCCTTCATTTCCTACACTCTATAGCTTAGAACTTCAAGTCACAAAATGGAAAAATCCTGAGGAGATGATGAATTCACCATTACATCTTGTAATGCACCAGTACCCAGGATTCTGGGGCGTCTCAATATTTGCGCCGAGAAAGAGATGGAATATAGTGAAAAACCCTCTAAGTTTCAGTTCAAGAAGAAGTACTACTATGAAACAAAAAATTTAAATTCTCTTCTGACCTTAGGGAAACATGGAAATAGGAATTATTTCTAGAGAAAAATGACATACAAAGTTTAACAGTGCAGGAAACGATATTCATGGACGAAAATGTATTTGATGCATAGCACAACAGAATTTATGAAGTGAAACCAGTAGTAAGCAAATTAGGCAACATGCCAATATTTGAAACAGCATTTTACGTAAGCAACGAAAAGTCGAAATGAGAAAGAATCTCCGTGTTAACAACAAAGCACATGAATCAGAGTTACAGGGGACAGACAAAATAATGCGAACACCTGTACTTATTTGGGAATAGTTAGTTAACAAGGGGTTGGATCCCCATTTGCCCGTAATACAGCTGCGATTCTTCTTGGAATACTGGTATATAATTATTGTATAGTCTCCAGTGGAATGTTATGCCACTGTCAGAACCTCTTCTAACTCGTGTAGTGACAAGGGAGGCGATAATATTCTCCGGAGTCTGCAGTCCAATACCACCCACAAGGGTTCAATAATGTTCAAGTCCGGGGACTGCGCTATCCCGAAGACGCTGCAGTTCAGTTACATGCTCCTCATACCACGATTGTGCTGTCCTGGCTGCGTGAATGGGTGCATTATCATCCTGAAACATGGCATAATTATTGGATACAAAAATCTGAATAACGGAGTGCACCTGATCACCTATAGTGTTCACATAATAATTGACTCTAACACGGCCTATGAGACTAATAATGGGACCAGCATAATACCACATTACGGCTACCCATACTATCACACATGTATTTCCATACTTACCGTTGGAATCAAGCAATCGGGACTGTACGCTTCTTTTGGCGTTCTCCAGACGTACACCTGGCCAAATGTTGAAAATAACGGAAACGTTGGCTCGTCGGACCAGATGAGGTGTTCCGCTGATCGGCCGTCCAGGATTTATGCTTCTGACACCAAGTTTTAGGCTTTTTTGGGTTGGTTGTCGTCACTAATGCTTTCGGTATAGCAACTCGTCCATGAATATTCGCTTTATGGAGTTCCCGGTGGACGGTGACGATAGATATGGGGTCTCGAAGATGGTTATTGAGCTCTGCAGCCCTTCAGCTCCCGTAGTTTTGTTTTAGCGTGCGACGATCTCTGTCATTTAGTTTTGATTTGCTCCCTCTATTACGCTTACACGATGATGACTTTCCATGTTTCGTGTAGGCTGTCACGATTGTTGGAGCAGTTGCTGTTGAAACATTCAATAAGTTGGCTGCCTTGGTTACTGATGCTCCAGCCCATCGGGCCCCCACAATTTGCCGTCTTTGGAACTCTGTTAGGTCTTTCACTGCACGTCGACCTCAGCCTCTGAATGCTGATACGAGGCGTGCACTACTCGTAAAGAACATGTACTGATGCCTAGTCCGTATTGAACATGCACAATCCAGTGCGGCACGTGCCTTACCTGCGTTGTTGACCGCCAAACACAACCATTCCATTAGTACCACTGTTCACATTATTTTGCGTGTCCCCTGCATATCCTTATGATTTGCCAAGCACCTCTATATGATGACAACAAAAGAAATCTGAAAATAATTTTCAGACCTTTTGGAATCCGTAATGTCCTATGTATCCAGAATCAGAAGAAACAGAAACTGTGAAAGACTGATCAGTATGTGCAAAATGCTCCAGTTAAAACTGATCTCAATACATTTTCGCAAACTACCAAGAAAATACAGACCTTTGATGTCTCCAAGTCCAAACCTAGGAGAACTTCAGTTTGATCATATAACCATACTTAAAAGGCATATCCCGAAAATTATGAATGTTGAAGAAAAAATAAATGGAGAATTTGATTCAGAATGTTATCACTCTAAGATTAAAATACGATTTCTCCTATCTAAAACCAAAAAGACAACCATGAAAGTAATCTGATAGAACTCCAATACAGCTATATTACACCTGACATTACACCTGATATTACTTAGAGAAGAAAATTAGACAACAGAAGAAGGTGATCGGCATGAACTCCGGGGTACAAATTATTAAAGCAGCGGAGAAAACTGCAGGAGTAGCCAAGAGCAGAAAGAGAACATAGTGGAATGAGGAATGTGAACAAATGATAGAACAAAGAGCTTAAAAGTGAAGAAAATGACTACCTTCAAATATGGAAGAACACTTACTTTAGAACTTCTCAGGCAACAAATAACAGAAACATAAAAAAATTCTGAAAATCAACGTTCCAGAATCCACATCTCATTTATATAAAAGAAAATTTCACAAAATATAGTACCAGAAATTTTTGCCAAACTTTTGAACATGTACCTAAAGGATATCAAGCATCAAGTATTTGTTTCAAAAATTAAAAGGACAAAATAATGTGAGGTAACTAAGAAAATTATAAAATATTAGCAAACTTTTTCATAGACTCTTAATCTGTTCAATTCCGACTGTTAAACTGGAATTTCCAGCCAAGCCACAAAATCACTAGGAAGATTTCCCACATACAAAAGCTACAAATTCTTGAAGCTGTCAAACTAATCGAAAACAAAGCAAGCGTTGCGGACTCCATTACAGCAAAATTATAGAAATAGTCAGAATCAATTATTATAAATGATCTGCAACTGCGTTTTGAGAACATTTGGAAATTTTTAAAGTTCAACATAAAAAGGAAGGCAAAAAAAACGGCATACAAGAAATTATCATTTTTTCTCCTGGAAAGGGTTGTAGAAACTTTAGACAACCAACTGGGAGAATATCATGGCGGTTTTCGAAAGGGAACATATTGTGTTCAACAGATATTTTACTAAAAATCGATAATTCGCCATAGAATATTAACCAGCAAGCCTGTAATTGTATTATATATTGATTTCAAGAAAGCCTTTGAAGTGATCGAAACAATAGATGAAACCTTCAGAAAATTTTGCGTTAAAGCAAAGTTAGCAAACATAATTCATGAAACTCTAAAAAATACGATATCTTCACCTAAATTTATAGGAGAAGTACGTCAGCCACCTGGAAAAAAAAAACTGGTGTTATACCTGAGGACAGTTTATCAGCTTTGCCGTTTAACTATGTTCTAAGAAACGTTTAAGGATATGGTTATGTGAGCTAACAAATCAGAAAACTAAACCAATAATTCTGAGAAAGAAACCTAATGGAATTAAGGTAAACTGCTTGGCTTCTGCTAACGATTTGACAATACCTTCAGAAAATCTGACAGAAAAAGTTATTCAAATATATCTTCTGAAAAACATAGCAAAGAGAACTGGTTTAAAAATTGTAACTTAAAAACTAAATTCATGATAAATATAAAAAACGCACCATGTTTACGAGACCTGTTCGGAAACTAAGGTCCGATCGGTCGTAAAATGAAAACCACAGTGAAAATCAAAAATTTCTTATTCTCAACAGTTAGACATAGATTTCAGCTACCTATCTAAATAGTCGCCGCTCCGACTTAGACATTTGTCGTGGAATTGTAAAAACTTTCCACCACCATTGTCACAGAAAACAGCCGTCTGTGCTTTCCGCCAATTCTCTACGTTGGTCTGCCTTTCGTTGTGTCAAAAAGTAGTCTTCATAGCCAGTGATTCATGTGAGCAGAGATGAATATCGGAGGTAGCCAATTAAGGACTGTATTGTGGGAAATCAAACACTTCCAGTCGAAAACGCTGCAGGAGCGTCTTCATTGCCCCTGCAGAATGTGGTTGAAAATTGTCTTGAAGAAACACATGACATTTATGTTATGTGAGCTACATAGCTTCAGGCGAAATTTCTCACCAGATCCATATACTTGGAAGGAGAGACTGTTGTTTTAGGCATTTCTGCCTGATCACTTTCCGTTCTGAACTGAAAAGAGCAACGTGAAGCGATCTACAGGTCCACTAAAGACACTGTCCAACATATCTGTGCAAAATTCCATAGGATTTTCGCGGTGGTTCCCATTTCGCGCCTAATCGGACCTTACTTTCCGAATACGCCACGTATTAGAAACACAATAGTGTTTTGAGAATTCTGTAGTCTGTGGCTATCCAAATTTTACCACTATATTGTGAGAAAATTTTAAGTAAATCAATAGATAACTCTTCAAGATTTTTTCTAACACGTTATCCTCTTTGTGAGTCATATCTATATTAATATACAATATAGCTATAAAAAATTGTTGCCTATGTCCAACTGATCATTTAGGAAGCAGGTAGAAATTTGAAGATAATTAGTTAATAACATTGCAACATATTGCCAGACTCACACAGAGGAGCAATAACAGGACATCTGTAATGAACTGCTTCGTTTATTACTACTTAATAAAAATCCATAGTCTTCATGTTACAACTGCAGTAGTTAACCTCAATTACAGAATTAGGGTAAATGTACCAGAGAGTGTGCAGCCCCAGAGAGAGTGCAGCTTGTATTCCTGGCAGTTGGCTGAACTGATCAGCTCACCACCGACGTAGTTGTATTCAGAGTGGTATCAGAAACACCTCATAGAAGTTGTATGAAGCAATCGTTTTCGAAGTAAAACAGATAAGAATCACTTTTCTGATTTCTTAATGTAGTTCGGGTACTCTGTTGCGTAAGTTGCACACAGAATACACGAGCATTAGCCTCTATCTCTTGACTGTATTTTGATAGGCTGGCTTGCCGCCTACCAAACTGCATCACATGTTTTGTGAATGTGACGTGTGCTACCATCTGTTGACTTCGCTTGCAATCATTGTTTCTGTATGAAAGAGCGCGCATATGAAGTCCCCATAGAGTGCGTGCGTTATCTTTAGAGTTCGTTGGTTGCTTGATTTGTGGACCAAACACTGAGGCCATCGGTCCCATTGGATTAGGAAAGGATGGGGAAGGAAGTCAGCCATGCCCTTTTAAGGGGGGATATAATGGATTTTGGTCCAAAAAATTGATTTTTCCTAAATATGATTTTCTTCATCTACACAGTTAATCTATGTCGGCTGTGAATTTTATCGTGGTAGCAGATTTAGAAACTCAGTTAAATTGTTAAACCGATCAACTCTGCACTGGCGGCCACTCCCATCTTTTCCGACTTTTGGGAAACTGCTTGCTTCAGCGGAATTTTTTGTCAGTGTAAATGCTATTTCCTTTCGATATCTTTGAATGGCATCTATATCTCTGCCTGACATCTATATGCTTGTCTGGAAACTTTCTTGCATGTGGTTTATTTACGTTCTGACAATACTAAATCATAATAGTATGTGGAAGGTGCAATTCACAGACCTTTACGTGGAAGTCAATGTCTATGCATAATGGGAAGTGGAAAAAACTCTGTTTAGGAAACAGAGGTTTCATGGAAGTCGGTGTACCAAGCGAAAAGAGGAGGAAGCTCAAAATGAACATAAGCTCTCAGCTTCAGCATCGAAACTTGGGACAGAAGAATTGTATAGGTGCGTGAATGATGTCGATGTGGATTCCACTGGATTCAGAGTTATTGATTTAGAGCTTCTCTGCCAGGCTATAAAGCTTTCATATTTATGTGCTAGCTGTAAAAATATGGAATGTATGAACGTCGCTGAAGAAAGAAGAGTGAGAATAGCTTGTGATTTTAAATTAATTTGTAATTGGTGTGGCTATGAATTTTCATTTTTCTCCTCCAAAAACACTGAGATTGGTACCTATGAAAGCAATTTTAGGTTAGCATATGCTCTGAGATGCCTTGGAAATGGCAGGGAAGGAGGTAATTTATTGTGTGGTTTTCCAAACATGCCTCCACTTTCTGCAAGGTTTGAAAAAGTCAATAAAGAAATTTCTGATGCTGTATGTAATGATGCCAAAGTGTCTACGAATAAAGCAATGGCGGAATTAGTGGAAATAAACTCAAAATAAATAGATCCTGCGGTAGATATTCATGACAGTGAATCTTCTAAAAATGTTACTGACCTGTGTGTGTCTGTAGATGAGACCTGGATGAAAAGGGGTCACACATCTCTGTATCGAGTTGCATTCATTATTGGTACTGACTCAGGTAAAGTTCCAGTTGTACTAAATTGTCTCTGAATAACGCCACCAGTGTGAAACAAGGAAAATGTTCAACAATGAAGACAGTGAGAAAGTGTGGCAAGAAGAGAATGCAGTAGCATGCTCTAAAAATTATAGTGGCTCAAGTGAGGGCATAGAGGCTGCTGCAGTTGTGAGGATGTTCTCCAGATCTGATGACCAGTATGGTGTTAGATACAGTAAACACCTTGATTATGATGACTCGTCATCGTTCAAAGCTATACCAAATAAAAATCCTCACAATACTACAACATAAAAGTTGGAATATGTTGGCGACATACAAAGGAGGTCTGGTAGTAGACTTCGTCGTTTCATAAAAGTGAAGGAAGGTGAAGTACTTGAGAACGGAAAACCACTAGGAGGGAAAGGCAGGCTTACGGTGAAAGAAACAGACTCACTTCAGTTATTTTATGGGAGAGCTATCAGGAAAAACAAACATGATTTACAGGCAATGACACGTGCTGTGTGGGCAATTTTTTCCCACAAACCACCCACTGAGCAAACACCAGTGTTCAATCTGTGTCTGAAGGACGATTGGTGTAAGTTCAACAACAGAAATGAGACGTATTCACGTAAATACTCATTACCAGAGCCTGTTATGAATGCAATGAAGCTCATTTTCAGATTTCTTGCAGAACTCCGGTTGATTGAGGAAGTGTCCTCACTGAAAGGCACAGAATGCCAAAGAAAGAATCAATAATTTAATTTGGATTGTTGTTGTCATTGTGGTCTTCAGTCTAGAGACTGGTTTGATGCAGCTCCCTGTGCTACTCTATTCTGTGCAAGCTTCTTCATCTCCAAGTACCTATTGCAGCCTACATTCTTCTGAATCTGCTTAGTGTATTCATCTCTCGGTCTCCCTCTAAGATCTTTACCAACCATGCTGCCCTCCAATACTAAATTGGTAATTTTTAATGCCTCATAATTTGTCTTACCAACCGATTTCTTCTTCTAGTCAAGTTGCGCCAGAAATTACTCTTCTCCTCAGTTCTGTTCAGTACCTCCTCCTTGGTTACGTGATCTACCCACCTAATCTTCAGCATTCTTCTGTAGCACCACATTTAGAATGCTTCTATTCTCTTCTTGTCCATACTACTTATCGTCCATGTTTCACTTCCATGCATGGCTACACTCCACACAAATACTTTCAGAAGTGACTTCCTGACACTTAAATCTATACTCGATGTTAACAAATTTCTCTTCGTCAGAAACACTTTCCCGGCCATTGTGAGTCTACATTTTACATCCTCTCTACTTCGAACATTATCAGTTATTTTGGTCTCCAAATAGCAAAACCCGTCTACTAATTTACGTGTCTCATTTCCTAATTCAATTCCCTCAGCATCACCGGATTTAATTCGACTACATTCCATTATCCTCGTTTTGCTTTTGTTGGTGTTCATCTTGAAGCCTCCTATCAAGACACTTTCCATTACATTCAACTACTCTTCCAGGTCCTTTGCTGTCTATGACAGAATTACAATGTCATTGGCAAACCTCAAAGCTTTTATTTCTTCTCCATTCATCTTGATTCATACTCTGACTTTTGTTTCCTTTACTGGATGCTCAATATACAGATTGAATAACATCGGCGATAGGCTAAAACCCTGTCTCACTCCCTTCCCAACCACAGCTTCCCTTTCATGCCCCTCGACTCTTATAACTGCCATCTGGTTTCTGTACAAATTGTAAGTAGGCTCTCGCTCCCCATATTTCACCCTACGACATTCAGAAGTAGAAAGCTTTCTCTAAGTATATAAATGCTAGAAACGTAGGTTTTCCTTTCCTAAATCTATCTTCTAAGATAAGCCTCACGTGTTTGAATTAGATACCTAAAAAGCGCATTCTATGGATTTGAAGTACTAAAAATAGTTTTCTATAATGCAGTTTTATATTACAGTAACGGAAATAATGGCAGAATTGAAGTGCAGAAGATAGATGGTATAGATCTTGGTGTCTTTACAACAAAATCATTTCACACCATCGACGAGAGCAGGGTCAAGAAGCTAACAGATCAGTGTCTTATATGCAAGTACAGGCCAGGCAGATTCGAAGAGGAGGGAAGAGAAACCTGGGGGATGAGGAGTATCAGTATATTCGATTTTGAAAATGAGTTAAACTTATTACATGTAGAAGTATGAGAAGAAAATCTTTGAACCTCATTTCCTCTGTTTTACATTTTTTACGTTATTAGAAGCCTTTTCTCCAAAAATATAAGCTCTAACGCTACTAAATTTTCAGGAACTGTTCGCAACGTCTTTCTGTCTTCCCGGAACCAAAAACTACGAGAACCTGCATTTACATTCTCTTTTTTAGATGACTGTATGTAGAAAAAAGTTTATTTTTGATGTGCAAAATTAAAAACTCTGTTAATGATAGAATTTGTACCATAAATTAATAACTATACCTCAGTGGTCTTATTACCTTCTCAGGACACTACAATAAAGTTCTCAGATTAGAATTTGAGTTATGGCCTTTTATAAAAAAGAAATACAATAATAATTAAAAATTCAAATTTCTGGCCAAATATTAATCCTGCATATTTTATTATATTTTTCTCTTTTGCTTTACACATGCAAAATTTTATTTTTGTACAGTAATAAATACGGCTGTAATTGTTTTTTAAATAAATGTTTACATTTTCCGTTACATCCTCCGTTAAAGGAACCATCTCGGCATTTACCTGAAGCCATTTAGGGAAATCACGGAAAATCTAAATGAGGTTGGCCGCAATCGGGTTAGGAGCATCGTCCTCCCGAATGTGAGTCCTGTGTGCTGAACACTGCGCCACGTCCCTCGATCTATCTAGAGGGTGACAACGGCAAATTAGTACTTCTCTAGTACGTTGTGCAGTCCGAAGGATAGGTTTTGTTTCTGGATGACTTCAAAGTAAGTACGAAAATCGAACAGGAAGCTCATCTAAACTGAAGAGTTGCTTAACGACGCCAGACAACGAATTAAAAATATACAAAGCAAACACAGGTTCCCGCTATTCTTGGTACGGAGCCTGCTTTAAGGAAAAGACTGGAAGTTGTGATTAGAGGACACAGATCTTGTCGTTTCCAGAGGGCTGGATCCAGTGCTTTAAGTGTGGTAGACGGTGGCACGAACAGTGCTCTTCATTTGAGGGTGATATTGCGTTCATTTGTGACATTTGCTAAATGCATACTCTTTGGCCAAGTTGTGCGTACTCGTAAGGGCAGGTGAACGTAAGAGTGCGCGTTTCACGTTTCTCATATTTTTCAAACGTTCGGTAAAAGTATTACCCCTCTGCTGCTGTAGTTTTCTGAACATGTAGATTTTGTGTCAATAAATAGAAATGTAAGATGATTTTCTATTCTTATTGATAATTACCCAGATATTTATGGTTATTCCTTAACTGCGCACTCTTATGTATGGTTCCCCTAGCTATACTACTGTGTAAAGACAAGGCATAGTCTAAAATTTTTACCAAAAATCTTAAGAAGTTCTTGTCTAATTCACTTCAAATTTTAAACATACCCTAATAAATGTTGACTCAGTACGTATTGTGTGGGCTGTGACAGTTCGAACATTTATTAGAATACTATAAAAATTTGAAGTAAATCAGTCAAGGACTTTCTAAGATTTTTGGTAGCAATGTTAAATTACAACTTGTCTTTATGTAGTAATGTAGATAATTCTATAACTGACAGTAGCTAAGGAAACTGTACCATGAAGGTCATTGACTTCTTCTGAATACTAATAAGCGAATCAATACACTACTGCTCCTCTGTGTGGATGTGACAATTATTCATGTTCATACAACGCAAGGTACCAAGTCTGGAGGTACTAGACTCAGGGCTTACAAAAAAAAAAATAGTTCAGATAAAAGCACAAAAATAAATTATATGCAAAAATATTGGGCCCTTATTAGAGATGGAGGAAATAAATAACCTTCACACAGATTATGTAGAGAACTTACAAAGTTTTATTTCAGTAAATTCAGAACGATGTTTAATCATTATGTGCAAAATTGTGACTCCATGTGAAATGACACTCTCCTTTGGACCAGCATATGTCCACTGACCTTTTTAAGGGACTGTGACGTACTTCCGCTATATCCTCTCATGAGGTACGCAGCTCAGCAGTTGTTGTGATTGGCACTCAATACGCGGGATATTGCCACCTAAATGAAATTCGTCTCTGATTTCCGTTATTAATTTTCTTATTCGTGTGCCTCAAGAACACAAAACCGTAATCAATAACGTCTTTATACACAGTTCTCAGACTGAAAGAATACAGTGTTTAAAGAATAAGTTAACACATTTTGTGTGGGATTAGGTATATAAGAATGGGATGCTAATGTGAAATTCAATACATTCCATAGTAAATATGTATCGATATTTGTACTTTGCTAAAATGTATTCTAGAAATTCCGTTAAATGCAAGTATGTCATGTAGAACTAAAGGGATTAAAGTATTGTGTAAGAGGAAAAGAGAAGTATATAAAAGCTAGAAGAAGCCAGAAGCCAATGTTACTTGCATTCTACCAAAGACACTGCAATAACTTAAGGAATGTCATTAAAATTTCTGAAAATTTGTATATCTGGGTTGATAATTCACGTGTTCGGCGTACTTTTAATAGTTACTTCCTAACTTTAACAGCAAAGAAAGACTAATGAAGCAACAAAATATACAGGGTTAAAGATATGATTCCACAAAATATCAGCCAACGACAACTACACCAACATCCTTCACTAAAGTAAACAAAATTATAAAAGCTAGAAAAAGCAGAAGTTCACATAGTACTCATGGAGTTTCAAAGAGAATTCTAAAGATTTGTTGTAATTTAATTAGTAACGGCTACAGTGTACATATAACACAATACAGAAGCAGGATTCTTTTCCTCAGACAGATTAAAATATGTCAGTGTCAAACTTATTTTTAAGAAAGGTGGAGTGAAAGCCTTACATACTTATTGTCCAGTTTTCTGACTGACGTCTTTTTCTAAAATATTCGAAAAACTAATTTTCTCAAGAGTAGTCACACACCCAAGAAGAAAAAATTTAGTTAGTACGTCAATGCCTTGTTACCAGAAGGGCTGCCTGAGTGAGAATGCTGTTTATACATTCCCTAAGGCTTTAAATAGTAAGATATTGCCAGTACTTTTAGTTATCTCCCCAACGCGTTTGGTCATGTAAGTCACACAACTATTTACGAAAAAATTCCGTTTTGTGGAACTGATAGCTTTACAAACGACTGCTCTGAATGAACAAACAGAATTCTAAACATTGTACTGAATATAGTTTTCACGCGTTTGCTGCCGAATGATGCGCAAATTCTCCCATATCTCCTTGGTGCAAATGTCTGACATCTTCAGGTGGTTGAACCTTGCTGGTGGCTAGCTACGACGTCAGCATTCACGAAGACAGTGCGAAGCCTGAGGTTTTGCGTCTCTTCCTATTTATATTTCCTAAATATGTGCGAATGATATTCCACATAACAGTCATTAAGCAAAACTGGTTCTTTTACAGACGGTACTAGGGCTTTACTAAGTCGCTTTACACAGAGAGCAACTCAAGAAATTTTTAGTAATATTTTATAATAATTTACTAAGTGTTTCACTGAAACATTATCCTTCCTACATTTTGAGGAAAAAAACGCAACATTCAGGTCTGTACAATAAATAATCAGATCTACAATTTACGTACCAGAGGAACAGCAGTTAGTAAATAGGGGAAACTGCTCCACATTTCTGAGTGAAACATACTGATGAAAACTTTAACTGGAAGAAGCATATACTGAGGTGCTCAAACTATCTTTGCTCTTCATATAAATGCTAGTCTTAGAATCAAACGATTTTATCACCCAACAAATTCGCGTATTTCTCCTCGAGAATGTCTTACAGAACAATTTTCTGCATACTTAGTATTAATTGCACAAAAGCGAGTAGTGAGAATATTATGTAGTGCTCATTCATAGCCATCTAGTAGTTACTCCATTAAAGGGAATTTTAACTGTAAAAGGCCTAAAACTCGTAGGGAGAGATTCCTTATACTACAACAAGAAAAAAATACCTAGTAAACATGGGCTTTGCATGCGTACCCTAAGCCTTGTCGGTTGTTTTTGGGACATCCTGTGCCATAAGACAAAAAAAAAACTATGCATCATGAAGGAGATACGCAGATTGCTCACAAATTTATTCCCATACAGGTGTCGAGCCCGATGAATGAATGTGTGACGCTGCAGAGCAGTTTCACGGCGCAGCTGGCATGTGCAGTTGGTACCTATTGATACCATTACTTAAAGTCTTGGCAGATATCACTACGTATGCTCAGTTGGACAGTAACTATGCCTCTTAGTAAGGCACATGAACAATATACGCAAATGTCAGCGTTTGAGTGAGTACTTGATGGGCTCGAAGAATCTGGTTGGAATAATCGACGAAACGGTCGACACTTGAGTCAGAGCGTTTCCTCTACGCAACGATGTTGGCAAGAATTTGTGAACTATGGACGAACACAGCACCAAGAAGGAAGCGGTCGACCTAGAGAGGTATCAATAGTCAGAGAGGTACTCAAAACTCCAGATTCACCATTATCATCGATTAGACGTGCAATTGCTGTTTCCATGAGCACAACGACAATTAACAATTGGCCACAGAAAGGGGGTTAGCTCAGGGCGCCCTTTGCACCGACTACCATTGCCCTCTACACCAGCAAGCCCGCTTGCTCTGTCCACATTCGGCTTGGAGTGACGGTACCTGGAGTAGACTGTCCTCAGTGATGAGTCTCGCCAAGGACCGAGCCCCGACGGCCAGCGAAAACTTGTTTGGAGATGCCTCAGACAGCGGTGGGATATCAACCTGACTGTCGCCCGCTATACGCCTTGACAACCAGGGCTGGTGGTTGTGGGGCGCCACTTAATGTCACAGCAGAAGCCCTTTGTTTCATACGAGCAACCTTTGCATCACAGTGGTATGTTGACGATATTCTACGGCCCGTTTTGTTGCCCTTCGTCGTAAACCATCCCGGAATTACATTTCAACAACATAATGTATGCCTGCACACAGCGGGTTCCTGCGGCTTGCCGTCGTGCTTGCCAAACCCTGCCTTGGCCGGCGAGTTTGTCGAATCTCTGAGCACGTTTGGAGTGCTGTGGACAGGGCCAACAATCCTGCTCGGGATTGTGACGCTTTAACGCGCCAGTTGGACAGAATCTGGCAGCATATCGCTGAGGATGACATTCAACACATCTATCAACCAACGAAAAGGCGAATAACTGCTTGCATAAGGGCCAGAGGTGGACCAACGCATTACTAACTCGCTCAGTTTGTGAAGCTCTTTCTCTATAACAAATAATCCAATTGTTCAGAAATTGTAAGCCTTTGTCTGTCTGTACATTCACATTACATCTACCGATTTCCTTTTCATTCGGGTAATCACCTCCTCGTGCGTCGTTTTTTTTCCTTTTTTCTGTCTTAGAGTGTATCCTCGGTAGTAAAATATGGCACAATTAATCCATAGTTCTTTGAGAAGAGTAGTGATGCATTTACCGACAACACTAGAGGAAAAGAGGTTTTTATTATCCTATATTAAAACTATCAGTGGTTCAGAAAGGAGTTTAATATGTAGCAACAAAAATTTTGATCGTTTGAGCAATCCACAAAAGTTTTGAGGGGAAGCAAAGCAAACTTAAAATGTTGTCTAAAATTATCTCATCTGGATCAGCCATTTTATTTAGTGGACGAATTATAGCTGAGAAACTGTTAGCCTGGGAAACTGTTTTTAAATGCACCTGCAATAGCAAGACTGAAAAACAATAACTTTATTTACATCAAAACTAATACTGTACTGATAATGTTCTGTGGGACTTGTAGCTAACCGACTAACCAACCTCCTGAAGCATCATGAAATACTCTGTTTGCTGATTGAGGAATGTGTGAGAGGTAAAGATCTTAGGGTTGACTAGAGTAAGAGGGTTAAGAGTTAAAGTGGGTGGAGGTTGCTGTAGTTAACAAAAGTTGATGGGACTTGCTCAGGATGCTTTACCATGAGGAGTTGTACTGAACCACTCTTCGGACCTGGAGATTATAACACATATCTACGATGGTGCTGCTGCGGAAGCAAAGGGAACTTCACAGCAAACATAAACATAGCCAAAGCCTTTCAGACAAACAAAAATTACGCGAGGCGAAATGTAGTGTGAGGAGGGCTATCCGAAAGGCTTTCAGTCAATTCGAATGTAATGTTCTATGTACTGACTTGGCAGAAAATCCTAAGAAATTTTGGTCTTATGTCAAAGCGGTAGGTGGATCAAAACAAAATGTCCAGACACTCTGTGACCAAAATGGTACTGAAACAGAGAATGACAGACTAAAGGCCGATATACTAAATGTCTTTTTCCAAAGCTGTTTCACAGAGGAAGACGGCACTTTAGTTCCTTCTCTAGATTGTCGCACAGATGACAAAATGGTAGATATCGAAATAGACGACAGAGGGATAGAGAAAGAACTAAAAACGCTCAAAAGAGGAAAGGCCACAGGACCTGGTGGGATACCAGTTCGATTTTACACAGAGTACGCGAAGGAACTTGCCCCCCCCCCCCCCTTCTTGCAGCAGTGTACCGTAGGTCTCTAGAAGAGCGTAGCGTTCCAAAGGATTGGAAAAGGGCACAGGTCATCCCCGTTTTCAAGAAGGGACGTCGAACAGATGTGCAGAACTATAGACCTATATCTCTAACGTCGATCAGTTATAGAATTTTGGAGCACGTATTATGTTCGAGTATAATGACTTTTCTGGAGAATAGAAATCTACTCTGTAAGAATCAGCATGGGTTTCGCAAAAGACGATCGTGTGAAACCCTGCTCGCGCTATTCGTCCACGAGACTCAGAGGGCCATAGACACGGGTTCCCAGGTAGATGCCGTGTTTCTTGACTTCCGCAAAGCATTAGATACAGTTCCCCACAGTCGTTTAATGAACAAAGTAAGAGCATATGGACTATCAGACCAATTGTGTGATTGGATTGAAGAGTTCCTAGATAACAGAACGCAGCATGTCACTCTCAATGGAGAGAAGTCTTCCGAAGTAAGAGTGATTTCAGGTGTGCCGCAGGGGAGTGTCGTAGGACCGTTGCTATTCACAATATACATAAATGACCTTGTGGATGATATTGGAAGTTCACTGAGGCTTTTAGCGGGTGATGCTGTGGTATATCGACAGGTTGTAACAATGGAAAATTGTACTGAAATGCAGGAGGATCTGCAACAAATTGACGCATGGTGCAGGGAATGGCAATTGAATCCGAATGTAGACAAGTGTAATGTGCTGCGAATAGATAGAAAGAAAGATCTCTTATCATTTAGCTACAACATAGCAGGTCAGCAACTGGAAGCAGTAATTTCCATAAATTATCTGGGAGTATGCATTAGGAGTGATTTAAAATGGAATGATCATGTAAAGTTGATCGTCGGTAAAGCAGATACCAGACTGAGATTCATTGGAAGAATCCTAAGGAAATGCAATCCGAAAACAAAGGAAGCAGGTTACAGTACACTTGTTCGCCCACTGCTTGAATACTGCTCAGCAGTGTGGGTTCCGTACCAGATAGGGTTGATAGAAGAGATAGAGAAGATCCAACGGAGAGCAGCGCGCTTCGTTAGAGGATCATTTAGTAATCGCGAAAGCGTTACGGATATGATACATAAACTCCTGTGGAAGACTCTGCAGGACAGACGCTCAGTAGCTCGGTACGGGCTTTTGTTGAAGTTTCGAGAACACACCTTCACCGAGGAGTCAAGCGCGATACTGCTTCCTCCTGAGTATATCTCGCGAAGAGACCATGAGGATAAAATCGGATAGGTTAGAGCCCACACAGAGGCATACCGACAATCCTTCATTACACGAGCAATACGAGACTGGAATAGAAGGGAGAACCGATAGAGGTACTCAAGGTACCCTCCGCCACACACCGTCAGGTGGCTTGCGGAGTATGGATGTAGATGTAGATGGTATGTTTCTTTTTTGAAGGTGACGGGGGAGGTGGGACATCATGCACGTATTTGCTGGTGTGGTGTGACCCACGACGACTTCTTCTACTTGTAATATTATTGGTATTTCCGTACTACGAAAGCTTTGAGTATTCTTTGAAAGACATTTGTTTTGTATAATTTACGTAACTGTAAAGATGCGCATCTAGCGCGGACGCTAATACATCGATTGCGCAGTCAAAGAAACATTTTAACAGAAGCTGAACTGTCGTTCCGCTTCGATCTAAATAAAAGATGACGGTAGAAAACGTTTGTAGATCTTCAGATTTTAATGTACTTCTGATTGTGGTGTGAAAGCGTGAAGAAGGTCGACTTTAAGCTAAAAAAGTGAGCGGTCTTGCCAGCGCGCAGACAACATTATTAATTAATAACATTCAAGTAATTTATGTTCGAGACTGTAATTCAGCAAGTTATTGTTATCGGAGGTGTTGAACAGTGCAAGAATTATCTTCAACGAAAGGAGAAAAGTAGTGACTATAATTTGTGACAAAAACGTGAACCAAGGAGACAGCACAGGACAGGCTGAAATCTGATCGCACCATACTGTTAGAAAAGTAATTATGTAAGTTGTATTGTTTATAAATAAGCCCTAATTTGGTAGTGAGAATTGTTTGAATATATTTAGTGTTTACCAGACTTCTTATTCTGTTCTTTTTCCTTTATATTTTTTTATCCTCCATGCCATATTATTTTTGTAAATGTCAAACAGCCTTTACTACAGCAGAGAATACTGCGGCATCCTGGTCGTAGACAGAAGGCCGCCCCTTGTCATCTATACAACTCATAGCTGCCCCATTTATGAATGATTTCATTTGCAAATGCATTTTTTCTTACTGTTCATTGTTAAAGGTCCCTTAGGTAATTATAAAAGTCATACTGATTACGTAAAGAAATCCGGGTTGTTCTTTTCCAAATAATAGAAGTCTTTGCGTAATCAGAAACTAGCCTCCTTCTGACAACGATCAGGAGCCGACCAGAAGACGGACGTCTTCGACCGCTTTCGTGTGTCCTGTGGCAAAGCTGTGCCAAACTGGGAACACGACATTCTAGTATGAAACACAGATTTAAATTGAAAGAATAGAGATATATTTAATAGTAATAATAATTTTTTTTTATCATACTAGATGTGGCGCCCGAACAGGGACCTGATAAAAAATTTTAATCTGTTCTGTTATTGTTTCATGACATCATCCGGTGGACATCGGGAAGCCGTAAAGGAAGTACTGAACGAAATCGAGGAAGTATAAAAAACAAAGAGAAAAACTCGAAAAATAACAGCAGTGCGCAAAACGACTGATGTAAGTACGGTTTTCATTACGCATAAAATCTCGCGTCTTGTATAATATAACTGATTTCCGGAATTTCTTTCCTTACTGCTTCATTTTATCCTATCGCTGTTATTTCCTTGCAGAGTTGCTTATTTACGTAGTTAGAATTCATTTCTGATCATCTCTTCATGCAAAGTTTATTTGTTAGTATTATGAGCATCTTCATTGTTGCTACGGTTAAGAACACAAGATGGATGCCATAATAGCTGGATTCAGTGTCTTTAGGTGTTTGTCATTTATTTTCAAAGTTAGCTGCCATCTTGTCTTCTACCCGGTGTAGCTCTGCAATTGTCACCTACCGCGGTGTGACGTTTGACTATCAGCGCGCGCATCTGAGAGTTGACGATCGGCGTACCGCGAAATATTTCTTTGAGCAGTTACGTCACAAACTTGAAAATAAACATGGCAGATGACAAAGGAAAGCCGACAAACAGTCTGGATGACGGTGATGACACAGTTGTCAAGTCATACCCACTACGTTCGCGAACGGGAACAGGCAGACCCGAATCGCGAATGGAGACAATGGTAGACGATGATGGTGTGCGTGACGTATCGTCACAGCAATCATCGTCACAGCAAGCAGGAGAAAATTTGATGGTTGAAATGATGAGAATTTTTTTTCAAGAAAGAGAACAGGAGAAACGGGAAAGGGAAGCTTATAAATTACAAAAACAACGAGATAGACAAGAAAGGGAACAAAAAGAAAGGGAAAAGGAACGGCAGACAGAGCGAAAATGGTTTGACCTGAATACCATGATTGGTACAATGAAAAATAGGTTAGATAATATTGATGCCAACTTAGAGGTAAGAATTAGGACAGTCACGGTGGAATATATCTCGGAATTAAGTACTAAAGTTAATGAAAGGATAGAAGGTATTCTGCAGAAGGTAGATGCATGTGAGAGTACAGTAGGTAATGTGCACAAAGACATTAAGGTACAAATCGAAAGTTGCCAGGCAGTTACAACAGAAGTTTCAAAAAAGTCCGCTGAGGTCGGAGCTAAAGTAAACAAGCTTGCAGACAATGTCGTCACTCTGCAAGGCCAGGTCAATGACCTGACACAGGCGCTATCCGAAATAAACATTGAAAAGAGGGTGAATGATGCTGCAGCCGACGTACGTTCCACGATAGGAAAAGAATTTGTAGAATGGGTCGAGACTAAGGAACAGTACATAGCAAACAAGGTTCAACACGACTTAAAAGAAGCCGTTAAGTCAGCCACAGTTGAAGTTTTAGCTGCTCCAGGTACATCAGGAGATACGATTCTCACTGAATTAGGAGAGATTCGTAGAGTTTTTCACCGAGATCTTCCCGAGTGGAAACGACACCTCACTGAGGAAATCGAGCAGTTGAAACGACAAGTCAATGATTTTCCTAATGACAATAGAAGTGAGCATTCACACTTGCTTTCTTCAGAACATGAATACAATAATAATCCCGTGTCTCGTGTAGAATTCTCTCCACTTGTACATGGACACAGTAGTAAGAATCCTTTAGTACGCAACCAGAATGATCAAGTAACTCTTGTCGAGCTCATGAAAGAAGAAAGCGTTCTCAAGCACCGCGTATTCCAGCCTTTTCTGCCAGAGAAACGCAACATCCACCCAATGGTTTTTCTGAAGTCATTTAATGGTGTTTTTCCTGAGAGCTGGGATGACAAGCAACGTATGCGCTTTATAGTAGGTTACATTCAAGGAGAGGGTTCTGTCTGGGGAACAGAAGTAATTGACAGATGTAATAATTACGCTGACTTCGAAAAGCAATTTCTGAACAAATTCTGGAGTTCAGGCATACAACAACGCCTTAGAAAGGAGGTATATAATGCTGAACCATTTAATACGAGAAGTGCTGGTCTCCGTAGGTACTTCGAGAAATACCTGCGAAAAATACAATATTGGGACACGCCTATTTCCCCCAAGGACGTAATTATGATCCTTAAGTCAAAGCTACCGGTATCAATCAGGGAGAAGTTAGTAAATGTCAGTGACGACGACACGGAGGCTTTTCTGTCAGTACTTGACAACCTTGACATGATTCAAGAAGACGTGCGTGCTAGTGCGCGGAGTAATTGTAATCTTGGTCCGCACACTACACAGCCGCACGGTGTAGGCGCAGACTCAGGTATGTCATACCAACCCAACAACAGTAAAGGACACGACGTTCCGTGCGATAATAACAACTACTATCGCCGTAACGGGAAGCAGAAACATAAATTCCAGGATCAAAACAGGTACCACCCCATATACCAGACAACACAACAGCAATACGGTAATTCACCAGTTAATTACAATGATCGCTATCACTACAATAACGATCGCCAAAATAATAATAATTTCAATGGAAAAGGACGTTGGATTAACACCAACAGTCAACAGCAGTATGGTAACAAGCCTAGATTCCAGCACTGTTCTCAAGGGAGAAATGCTCCAGATCTTTCCAAGCAATACAAACAACAGTATG
Organism: Schistocerca americana; assembly: GCF_021461395.2. Lineage (NCBI taxonomy): Eukaryota > Metazoa > Arthropoda > Insecta > Orthoptera > Acrididae > Schistocerca > Schistocerca americana. The sequence goes on along the minus strand of NC_060124.1, from coordinate 191,143,918 downwards.
CTCCAAACTTTAGGAATAGTCCTCCACCTTTTACTAACTATCAAAGTCAAAATCATGAACCTCAAAATTCTCGCATCTATTATGCCCGAGCAAACCCGCCAACAAACACCATCTCGACTGAAATTCCGGCAAATAGCTCGCAACTTAGGTGGAATACGGAAGCAAACTTCGTACCGAGCGTACCACCCTGTACTTCAAAGGTAATTTTGAGCGAAATTCAATCTAACGATCATGCGGAAAACTAAAAGCACACTTCTACCGGTTTCCCACCTTCAGAACCAATCTCCAGGCAAAGGGAAAGCAATGAATGGACTGATCCTATCCCCAAAATAGAAGATCCCGAAGTCAACCTAGATAATAAGTTAAGACAAGCCCTGATCTCTCTCACAACTCATGCCAATTTAAGAAAAAAGGCATTTGACAGGCATGTCAATAAAGTTCTGTCGTATCGTTTGAACGAGCGTATTCTTCTGAGGACACACTTCAAACCATCTCTCATCTTACGTAAAAATCGTAAGTGGCAACACTTATACGAAGGACCGTTTGTTATAGTCAGGAAGCCACATATTGGTTGTTACGTGTTGGCAGATCCAGTTAGTGGACGAATAAAAGGACTTTACCACCGTGTAGACCTGAAGAAGTACCATGAAAAACATTAAAAAAAAAATCATTTATTATGTTAAGCTGCAACTTGAAACAAGAGTGTGATCTGTTTAGAAAGTAAGTGAATCAACAGCATGTACATGTATTCTGCAGGTGACGTAATCATTTGAGTGAAGTGGTCATGAAGTAATGATGGAGCTTGAAAGATATGAAGTGATTGAAGAAGGTACACTACGTATTTGGAAAATAAGATTTGCTTTAGTTTTAAGGTAGTTTTAAGTTTCTTGAGCACGAGAAGACTGCAGTCGTTGGATTGAGTAAGGGATGTGCCAAAGTGCCACCTGCTGCTTTAGTTTTAAGTTATGATAAATCTCCTTTTTACCAAGTAGTAAAGGTTTTCTTTAAATCCCTCATTCAGACCAGAATGTCCGTATATGTGAAGTATTAACCTAAGTTAAGCCTTCAAAGGATTGATATTTTAAGTCGCTAGAACCATGTACGATGCAAAACTGATACATTGTAATCTGTAGATTACACCGAGTATAAGCAGCAACATATAGTTAATGTACAAAGAAATGAATAATGGTACTCGCAACTGGAGAGCAACCTTAATTTATTTGTTACTATGAGTCAACCAGTTAAGAAATTTGCATTTATAATAAGAATTAGGTCCTGTATTGGAGAAACTTAGAGAGACTATTCCTATGTCACGAGTATTATACAGAAACCTTCGATATTAAGACACCTAGTTGAGGACTGAGATAATCTGCTTATATTCTTCTGCTATGTCCGCATGCCGTGATGTTGAGATATATTTGAAGATGCTTTGGAAACGGATTTGTGCGAAATTTTAATACTGAAGTCAAGTTATGCCACGTGGATGACATTAAAAACGGTGGAGCCGAAGAATGAATTTGCTCAACTGATTATTTCACCTATTATCTATCTTCGTATCTTTCATTTCCTTGCACTATCCTATTGTAGTTTTCTTCTTTAGCGTTCTTACCTTTCTACCCTACCCGGTAGGGGAAGAAATTTGGAAATCGGTTCAAAAGACTTGACGTGTGTATATTGTGTGTATTGACGATCGTGGCTCGTTGGTTAATGCGTATCTGTGGTTACTTATCGGAACGTGATGTAAATCTGATTTGCTGTGAGCAAAAGCGTCCCAGGAAATAGGAATAATTTTCCCGATTTCTGCTAGATGAAGTTTTGAACGTGAACTGTTCGGCACGCCAAAGTGGGTATATTTACTGATTATTGATGTAACCGAATAAATGAAAAAAAAGGGGCTCTTATAGAACAATAAGAAAAGGAAAAGAATCAGATTTAAAATATATATAAAATCTAACGTGCTTCAGAAGCACCATTCAGAATAGCAAACACGTTTTTCGTTAGGTCTTGGACAGTAATTAAGAAAAAAACTATGTATATTTTGTAAATGATCCTTTCATAATAAGTAATTTTAGCATTACCTGTGCTACTCTGTGGTATAGAGAGACCTATAAGGACACGTATGGATTGCTGCGTGTGACTCTGTGACAAAATGATGGACACGTGTGTAAAATAGTAATTTGACACATGTATGGGCACGAGAAACTAGTTATCTCTTGTGTGAATCAGAACTGTAATAAACTTATGGACACGAGTGATGTGCCGCGTGTGAAGTAGCATTACAAGTATTCTCACGTTGCAACGACGATACAGTGACTATCAGTCAAAGGATAGACAAGCTATTGTACTTACTGCAATAGGAGACAGTAGTCATTTTCATCGATGACTGTTCTTCGTCGCTGGTGCAGTCAATTTACCGTCCAGGTTGACCATGTCGCCTTGACGAGCTGCTCCAGTACCCACGATTCAACTAAATGCACAAGTTAAAAGAAAGGTTGGCAGCCACAGAACTATCTGCCTCGTGCAGGACGCGGACTGCCAACGCTGTTAAACCGCCAGTTCGTTACCACGTGACTGTGAAGCACTGTGGCAACATTCAATGACTGCTCGCCGGCCCGTACTCAACAATAAGCATTCCTCTCCATAACGGGCGCAAGCGTGCTCCAGCTTTGAGATGAAAATGGACATAAAAATAATAAAACGTTGATAAACTACGCACGATTTTACTATATTTATATTTAAAGGACACTAATGATGACTTTTCCTTAACTATAAAAATTGCTACGGCAATATTGCTAAATACATTGCTTAAGAAAGACCTGTACCAGATGAAACGTGTTTTGCTAATATTTGCTAACGAAAGAACATAAAACCTAGACACAAAATATGAATAATATATAATGTATATGTACATAGTCTATGTAGTAATTTTTATTGTCTTAAATTCTTACTCTATATTCCCTTAGATTAAGATGCTAGTTAATGAGCAAGTCCTAATACAGATTTTTTTTTCTGTATTTTCATGTGCTGAAACATGAATTGGAATGAGATTAAGACAGCCACCAAACTGACTCATTCGTCATTGAACCAGTCATCAACTTTCCTGATTCCCGACATGACCCGGTGGATCGTCGAGTCAAGAAATATCACTTCCCCCTTCACATAGTGAAATTCCCAGTGTTTTTCCACCAGAATGTGAAAAGGTGATCCCCAGTTTAGTGCAGTGAAAAGTGACAGGTGATGAAAGAATTCCCCTGTGAAAATCACCCGAGTTCATGGGAAATACTCCCAACTACAAAGTGAAGAGTGACGTCGCTACGAGAAAGACTGATAAAAGTTTTATGTTCTGTTCACAATTGGCGGAAATGCACCAATACTGTAATAGAATTTTTTTTTCTTATTGTCAATATTTATGTATTTTGTATCTGTATGTGTATTTAATTTGTACTTAGATCTATGTTAGTATTTCAATGTTTCAATTGACTGAATGAGAGTAATTCTTGAGAACCTATGTTAAATCCTTGAACACTTATGATGACATCATGCCACAACCAAGTTTGTTAATGATCAAGCAACTGTGATTAGTTTTGACGACTTAGTGTGAAACGTATATAATTCTATGTGCCTTATGTCATGTTTGTTTTGCTCCCTACAAGGGGAGATCCTTAAATACTTCATTCACTAAGTACGTGAATCCAATAATATTACGATTGTGCATGAGTCGTAACGATCTGTCAGACTCATTACTCCTCACGCGGGAAGCGATGTAATATTATTGGTATTTCCGTACTACGAAAGCTTTGAGTATTCTTTGAAAGACATTTGTTTTGTATAATTTACGTAACTGTAAAGATGCGCATCTAGCGCGGACGCTAATACATCGATTGCGCAGTCAAAGAAACATTTTAACAGAAGCTGAACTGTCGTTCCGCTTCGATCTAAATAAAAGATGACGGTAGAAAACGTTTGTAGATCTTCAGATTTTAATGTACTTCTGATTGTGGTGTGAAAGCGTGAAGAAGGTCGACTTTAAGCTAAAAAAGTGAGCTGTCTTGCCAGCGCGCAGACAACATTATTAATTAATAACATTCAAGTAATTTATGTTCGAGACTGTAATTCAGCAAGTTATTGTTATCGGAGGTGTTGAACAGTGCAAGAATTATCTTCAACGAAAGGAGAAAAGTAGTGACTATAATTTGTGACAAAAACGTGAACCAAGGAGACAGCACAGGACAGGCTGAAATCTGATCGCACCATACTGTTAGAAAAGTAATTATGTAAGTTGTATTGTTTATAAATAAGCCCTAATTTGGTAGTGAGAATTGTTTGAATATATTTAGTGTTTACCAGACTTCTTATTCTGTTCTTTTTCCTTTATATTTTTTTATCCTCCATGCCATATTATTTTTGTAAATGTCAAACAGCCTTTACTACAGCAGAGAATACTGCGGCATCCTGGTCGTAGACAGAAGGCCGCCCCTTGTCATCTATACAACTCATAGCTGCCCCATTTATGAATGATTTCATTTGCAAATGCATTTTTTCTTACTGTTCATTGTTAAAGGTCCCTTAGGTAATTATAAAATTCATACTGATTACGTAAAGAAATCCGGGTTGTTCTTTTCCAAATAATAGAAGTCTTTGCGTAATCAGAAACTAGCCTCCTTCTGACAACGATCAGGAGCCGACCAGAAGACGGACGTCTTCGACCGCTTTCGTGTGTCCTTTGGCAAAGCTGTGCCAAACTGGGAACACGACATTCTAGTATGAAACACAGATTTAAATTGAAAGAATAGAGATATATTTAATAGTAATAATTTTTTTTATCATACTAGATACTGCATCAATCTTTTCGTCTTGAAGCACCACTTACATCCAACATACTCAGTTATTTGCTGCGTATTTTACAATCCCTATCTTCCTTACACTACTGGCCAGCTGCAGCTTACTTTAGATCTACCAATGATATCACCTCACATCTTGTCTCTTTTTCTCGCAAGTGTAGTCTTTATATTCCTTCCGTCAACGATTTAGCGAACCTCCTCGTTTCTTGTCAGTCCACTTCATTTTAGAAGTCGTACTGTAACACCACAGCTCAAGCGCTTTAATTTTCTCCTGTTTCGGTTATCCTACAGTCCATAATTCACTCCCATACAGTGCTGTGCTAAAAATGTACATTCCTGTAAGTTTCTTCCTCAGTTTAAGGCCCATCTTTGATACTCCGTAACTGCTTTTAGCGAGGAATGCGAATCTCACTACTGACGACCTTTCACCCACTTCTGAGCCTTTGTTTTAAGTTATTCATTGTTCTTCAATTTGCAGGTTCTGCAGTAGAGGAGGAAAACTACAGCCATTCCTTATATTCGTTTCAATTCGAGAACATATCTCTTGGTCCTCCAGCGTTATAGTTTGCTCTTGGTTCTTATAAATCCTGTACATTATCCGCTTTCTCCTATAGCACATACCTGTCTCCTAGGAAATTTCAAATTTATTGCTCCTTTTTACGTTTCTGAAAGCTGTGTTTATGTCAACAAATCCGACGCAGGTGTTCCGATTTTCCATAGGTCTTGCTTCCATTATCAGTCACATTTTCAGAACTGCGTCTCTAGTAACTTCATCTTCCACAAACACAAATTAATCGTCATTTGACTCTTCACTTTACATTTCCATCTTCTTATGTAGCATTCTTTTCAGCAGCCTGAGGTGCAATAGCCGTCAAACTTACTATACTGTAATTCTTGCACTTATCTGCCCTATCTATCAGGAACCGTATGGATGAGAGTCCTCTGAAAGTCTATTGTATGTCTCTGGTACCAAAAATTCTACACACTACCCTGAATAATTGGTTTATTAACACTTCTTCCGATGATTTTGGGGATTCCAAATGCTATCAATAGTCTATTTAAATTTTTTGACCGTAAGTCTTTCAAAGCTCTGTCAAAACCCGACTGAGATACAGGTTCCCCTATTTGGTCCAAATCGAAACTTATTTCTTCTTCCATCACATCAGACACATTTCCTCCACTTCGTACAACCCATAATTGTCTTAATAACAATTACTAAAATAGCTTCGAGTTGCAAAGATTGTTTTGCATCTCTTTTATTCCAAGATTTATTTCTAGACCTCTAGTCCCATGTTCAGAGCACCTGTACGCATAGTAAAATTTCTTTCTCAAAGTTACATAGGCCATACACATACAACATAACAGTATTTCTCACAAATTTAACACTATAGCTATACTGCCGTAAGGTATGGTCGGAGTTCTTGCGCTTAAGTCGTATTATGGAGGACTTACAATTAGTCACATCAAATACCAACTATTAGGTCAATAGTATTTTCTACCTTTAAATATTAATGTCGATACACAACGTTGTTTATCAACTTCCAATTGAATTGAACCTTGTTACAGTGTGGGTATATACCCACTCTTCATAAGCAGCAACATGTAAGCGAATGGGGGAGGGTGGGGTTAATGTTTCGTCTGTGTTTGGTATTCCTAACCATTCACCTCGTAAATCCAATCGTCATTCGCTTATTCCCTTGCAGCCTAGGAGCAGCAGCTTAAATATTGCTGTAATAAATGATAAATAACAAGGGGAATAAAGGAGTGTCAATTACCAAAATTTAAGTTTCACCCCAGTATAAGCCATTGATGTATTTTCTAACACTTCCACTACATAGGGGTGCACTGTTACACGCTTCACAAAGTAACAATTATGTTGATACCCTGATACATACAGTAACACTACACCACAATACATCATCCCACACTGCAATCCAGATGCGGCGTTCGGGGCAATATAGGTAATCCAGGTTTTATTTACCGGCGCGGATGAGATGCTCGAGGCATGTAATCATATTCTCGCGATTGTTCTCGTTGTTTTTGACTTCGCGAACCGCGGATCACGTCTCGTGAGGTACACGGATGATTACACAGCATCAAACACCTTTCTAGTCACAAAATTTACTTGTTCTCTTAGACTGATTGCTTAACGTCTTCACACCAAGCACATGGTTAAACACGTCCAAGTGACTCCCTCGTTCGTTCTGACGCGAAAAAAAAAAAAAAAAAAAAGAAGAAAGAAGTGACCATAGCGCTGTCATCATAATCGATATCAACGCTACGCTACGCTATGCCCGCCATGTAGTCTACACTGGTTCAGAGTGTAGTATGCGCGGTGTCATTGTGAGTGAAGCAATGCAGAGGGGACGTGGCACTCACAGGGGAACAGACGGTGTGCGCTTTGGGAAGTTACGTGACAACAAAACGTAAAAAGGGCGTGGTCACTTGTTTGCTGACAAGTTTAATGGTGTCAAAGTGCCAGCAAAGAGTCCCATGCAACGCTTAGTCCGAAAATAGCGTCAGACAAATCTGTTTCGAATAAGTCAAGAACCATTGGATAACGCGCCTGCTACCAGAAAATGTGACTGTGGTTCACCAGAAAATGCTTCAGAGTCGTACCAAATAAACCAGACGCCTGTCACAAGAGACCGGCATATCATGTCGATCATGTGGACGAACACTCCACCTGGACCTGCAGATGCATCCGTATGAGTGTGTGTTGTTGTTGCATTGAAGCCAGCAGAGACTCCACAGCGCCTCCAGTTTTGTGAGTGGCTATTCGCTGAGATAACAATGAATGGCTTGGACACGGATCTTTTCTTTACGGCTGATGAAGCGTCGTTTCACCTCAGTGGTTATGTCAACTCACAGAATCACAGGTTCTGGGCAGCGGAGAATCCCCATAACATCCACGAAACACCACTGCATGGTCAGAAGGTTGGGGTATATCTTCCTTCATGAGACCCTGGCTTCGGCGCGTTACAATACCAGCATTTTGAAGCAATTTGTGGCAGCAATAGCACAGGAGGAAAGGACCTACAGTTACTTCCAACAGGATGGATCAACTGCCCATACAGTTGGACAAACTTTGGAGCACATTTACACAATCTTCACGTCTAACAAGTTGTTAGCAGAGGTCAGTCTGGTCGCGGCCGTAGCTGTCTACCGCGGTCACCTGATCACTGTGCTATTACTTTGTGTGGGGGGGCCCTCAAGTCTAATATGTATCGCATCAACCCTGATAGTCTTCAAAAATTGCAACAGAGCATTTCGGATAAGACTGCAGCAATTCCAGGAGTTCAGCTTCGATCTGTCTTCAATAACTTCCTGACCAGTGGCCAGAAGTGGCAAGAGATAAATGGTGGTCACTTTCAGCATCTGCTGTAACCAGATTAGTTCCGTATTTCCATTTCTCTGCTGTGTTTCTTTGTACTCTGGAATTCTGTTCTCTTGGGCACTTTTATTTGCCGCTTCCTGTGCGTTTATGAGCACCTACAAATTAAAATTACAATTACAAAATAATAAACCTTTAAACACAACTAATTGACGTTATCTGTTATTTTCTCAGGCTGCAGAAGTCGATCGCTATAGTTGAAGATCAGCCCACGGTGCAGCACTAATTACCTCTTCGGTGGCGCTTAAACGAATAAAATTATAGTAACCGCATCTTATCAGACTCTTATGGAATTTACATAATTATGTCTTAGACCACACATTCTCAGAGGCTTGTGCACCACATAACGCATCCATATCCAAAAAGAAGTCTACTCACATTTAGTGCATACATTCCATCTTATAGAATCCAACTGTGACATATTTGCAACCTGTGATTTAAATTGTTGTAATGAAATAAAAGTTCTAATGACAAAGTTTTAAGCTCCAGGCATGTAGAAACCACCAGACGTCCATGTGATTACCGGACATAAATATGTACCACATTATACCCAGTAAATCAGAACCTTGCTATATTCGTTTCATGTTTATATATTTGCTCTACACATATAGGTTACACATCTAAACAAATGATGTGTCTCATGCGCGTATACAAAAGCCACCAAACAGCTATATCCACTTAATGTTGCATTCAGTCTAGGTCTTCTGAAATATTAGTACATAAATGTGTTGGTAAAAGGATGTGTTCACCTGTGTGTGTATTCTCACAAACTTTATTTGGGGATACTTCTTTATTTATCTTTCTGTAACGGTTGAATGTAATTTACACAAGCGTCTAGTTTCAAACGTGGCCGTTCATTTTAAAATCATGCGTACAGATCAATGCAGTATTAACGAACGTGTAACGAAAATAACGTTAACATGATATAATGTTCAGAATTCTTAATAATTCAATTAGTACTTAATGCATTTTAAGATACACTTATAGTGATAACAGCGTAAAACCTAAGGGGTTCCACTATAGCGAGCGACCGACTGAGAGGCAAGATTTTGTCGACGCGACTGCGGCCGTTTTTGTGCTTGAGAGTGAATGTCTGCGAAAAGATTCCCGAAAGTGACATTCTGATGAAGTGGTTGCTGTAACTGATTTGATCAATGCTCAGTTGACACAGCAGATTATCTTACTACACGATTTGCAAAACTATGTCTACTGAAGAAAGGTAATGGTACATTATTTCGCTGTACCCGTGGACACGATTTAAATGCCTCAAACATCTTTTGTTAACAGCACGCTGTTCGAAATTTTATTTCACATGTGTATGTTTTGCTTTACCTGAGACGAGTGAACTTGAAACCTTGCCCAACGGCTGTTGTACTTTTTCCTAACAAATTATCAAGATCCCAGTTTTAAATAAGAGTAAATGGTCTTGCTAATCGATGAAAACAGTAGTGTAAATGCCCTTTGAAATGTAATGTGATAAAGAACCTGAATCCCAAGTTAACAAAGTGTGTTGTCAGGTAAGTGTTCAGAACAGAGATTGTATGTGCCTGTATTTGGAGGGTCCTAATTCGTATGTAACTATTCATTCACTTACGTAATTACTGCTCCACACTTCAATAATTTTATCTTTCATTCACATCATGTTTAACAAACAGTATTACAAGGCAACAGTTATTTTAATTGTTGGTTGTTAATGAATATTGAATCATTAAAGCTTCTCTTACCACTGAATGCTTGCTTTGTGATGCAATTTCTTTTCGAATAAAAAGGCTAACATTAATGCAAGTCTGAAAGCCACCGCAAAAGTTGTTTGTGCTATCAAACATTGTGGTTTTATGTCGTATCTTGTGCATTCTGTCATATGTGTAAACGTTGTAGCAATATTCTCAATGCAGTGTCATTAGGTTTTTGTATTCCACAAATATTGTTAGTGTAACTCATGTGTAATAAATCTTTTGAAGTGTCATATTTATTTTAACAACGTTTTCATTATGAAAGTTAATAGTTTAGTGGTTATGCAGTTTATTTTTGTTTGTTCAGTGGCATTGTTTTGCATATGCGGCTCGCGGCTGTTTATTACTAGCAACACGTCATCGAATAGTCGTACCGCCATATTACGATTCTTAATCAGGGAAACCGTCGGTGGGTTGCTATTTTGTGATTAGCTAAGTGTGACGAAATTTTCTTCAGTAAAGAGCTTGTTAGTGAATGGCACGGCAGATATTTGAATGTTGATGACAGAGAGATTACATAGGTCACATGACTCATTTCTTAAATTACTTCCTTGCAAGTGAGTGACACAGTCGTATCGTGTGTTTACTTTTCTGGCACTAACGATAATTGCGTGTAAAATCGATGTATCGACATTATTTGTGCTGAGTCATGTTTGGTATCCGCTTGTTCGACGCCAAGACAGTCACGCATATACTTTCAGTGCACATAGCTACGAGATATTGCCTAAAACGTCCTTTATAATAGGCCGTGGATGATGCATAAAACTCTCTCATAACGTTTCCTCCCCAACTGCGAGAGACCTCTTCAGAAGTAAAGCTGCGAACTGCAACGAGATAGGAAATGTGTGCCTTACTCAAGGTATTTTTACTTCTGTGTAAGGCTGTAGGTGTTGCTCCAGTTTCATTCAATAACAGAGGTGGGAAATTAATGGTTTCGGTTATAGGGAGACTCTATAGCGTTGCCCTGGCCTTGCTGTTACTGAGTGTCAGCGGCATTAGAGCGACTTTGAACTTTCAAGATGATGGTATGAAAGACCACATTGGAAAATATTCTTATGCTTGGTGCTCAGTGCTTTATTTACTAGCTGGCTTTACGCCACTGCTTTTCAGTTCCACGATGAAGCAGCAGCATATAGATTCATTGTTTGCCAAAACACTGGCAGTGGATGCTTTCCTCTATGGAGGGCATTCGACATGGCATTTACAGTCTGTGTTCCTTCTCTGGTTCAGCTATACTGGAACTTTTATTTTGGTCTGTGTACCTTACGGTCATGTATTATGGTGTAATCCAAATGTCAAACAGATTCCTCAATTGATGCCAATGTTCATTTTAGACATTATCAAGAGCTGCTCTGTTCTACAGTTTTTCACGCTGAACCTTATGCTGCGAGAGAGGTTTGAGAAACTTAACCGGAAGCTGTTACAAGTATTCAGCTTATTTTCAGAAGCAGAGCTAGATTTAAAAGTCACAATATCGCTTCAGTCTTCTTTTGATACACATAGCCCACGGAGGACCATAAAATTGAATACAGGAGAAAATTTTCCATTTAGCAACACAAACATCTTACCGCCTGTTACATTGACAAGTCGATTTGGTCATATTAACGTACCACTTCACACACCAGTGTCAATGGTGAAGAGTCGTAGTCGTCTAAGACAATTACAGATGGCCCATTTCCTCCTTCGCGAAGTTGGCCGAATTATCAGTATCGTCTACAGCGTTCAGAAGCTCCTTCAGCTGGTTAGCTCCTTCGTCTGTGGCGTAGTGTACACATACCTATTTATAGTGAACATAACGGACCTGAAGATGTTGATATCAGCAGAAGCTAAAATAAACGTTATACGGTCATCTTTTTTTGCGGTTATGGTTAATGTTTGGTGGTTTGCTAACATTATATACAGCAGTGAACGCGTCAAAAGAGAATCTATCTATACCGCACAGCTGTTGAATAAACTTCTTCTGATAGCAGCACCAACGGGCGGCAGCTGCAGAGAGGAACTTCAGCAGTTCATCCAGCAGTTGGCTAGCTGGCCCATGGGCTACTGTGCACTTGGACTCTTACCGCTGGATCTCTCGATGGTGAAGACAGCAGTGACAACCGCCGCCACTTATCTGGTCATACTCATCCAGTTTGGCCTATCGGATAACAGCACGAAACCGAACAGAGTGGGTGGTGAAGCTACTACTTAAAAAATACGTAGAACAGACTAAGCTGTAAAAAAGTGTCACTTTCTGTGAATTTTCAGGCTACCAATTATCAGTAAAATTGTATGATTCTGTAACCATACAGTGTTTTGCACAGTATATTTCATAATATTTATTCATCCTCAGCAAACTAAATTACCGACAAAATCTTTAAGACTGTAAGATAGTGTATATTTACAAGTTTGTGTTAAATTTTTTTTTTCCTACATGAATTAATATCGTTGAACGTTAACATTTGTTCACAGTTCTTAAGTAAAAGTACATGAGAGATTATGCAGTAGTTTAACGTTCTTTCTCACTTTATCTGCCTTGACCTTTGATGAATCATTTAACAATTTTTATTTAAGTACCAGTAGTAAAAATGAACAAGATAACAAAAAAGAAATATGTGAGCGAAACTATTTAAGTTTCATATGAGGAAACAAGCTGAATATCTTAAACGTGTTGTTATATGCGATAACATTACCAGGTTTGTGTCAATGAGGCTGTGGTTAACTGTTGGTATGGTGTAATTTCAAACTACGTGTTATGTAACCAGTAAATTTTATAAATTCTCACACATAGACGAATAAATTCACAGTAATTAATGTACTTCATTCAGAATTCTAAATATTGCAAGGTATATGCCAAATCAAGTTATCATTGGCTACACGTAAGAGACTATAGTAATGCTGAAAGCTGTTTCTACACTACGCTCGTACGTCTTCTTCTGGAGTATTCCTGTGCGGTGTGGGATCCATATCTGACAGGATCCACACAAGACATTCAAAAAGCTTAAAGAAGGGCAGATAGTCTTATACTACAACGAAACAGGGGGAGAATCCCACGGATATAATACTTGAGCTGGGATGACAGTCATTAACCCAAAGGCGGTTTTCGTAGCGCCAGAACTTCCCATGAAGATTCAGCTACCAACTTTCTCCTCAGAGAGTGAAAAATATTCTGTAGGTGCAAATCTACGTAGGAGGAACGATCATCATCATAACATAAGAGAAACCAGAGCTCACAATGAAAGATAAGGTGTTCGTTTCTCCCGTCCTGTTCGGTAGTGGAATGCTAGAGAAATAACTTGAAGGTTGTCCAACAAACCCTCTGCCAGGCCTTATTTTTGTATTACAAAGTAATCTTGTAGAAAACGATGTAGGTGTACATCCACATTGTAGGTTCGGTTGTTTTTTTTTTAAACACCTAATTGAAATCACAGAACACCCTCACCACATGCAATTTCATTGCTTTTTAATAAACGTAAAGATGGTCCGTAGCAGGCTATAATGAGGAGTTTATTTCATCGTTCGATTAGCTAATTTCGATTAAGCGTCATTGTCAAGAACCTGTTGAGCCAACATGGAAAAGCACTACAGTGTCTGTATACACAGCAATGAATAAATAACACTTAACACATCTCACATTAAGACAAACCGTTACTGTACGAATGTCTTACTTACATTTGTAACATCTGTATTTCACGTCGTTTTCAAATCACTCTTGATTACAAGTAAAAAAAACATATTCAGTCATTTTTACGAAAGGATCCACACAACACTGAAACTTTTTAAGACAGTATCCTGAACTCTGCTCTGCGTACAACAACATGGTAACTGACAGCAGCTGGTAATGGTTGTCACAGTACATATTCATCCGAAGATACTCGGTAGCACATATAATAGGCACGTTAAATATATTGCTGGTGGCCAGACTTAATTGATGTCATGTATAACTGACAGTCAGCGACCAAAGAATATATTAAGGGCTTACAATTGGACATAAAATATTGTACACAATACAAGGCATATCATCGGACAAACTACATCAATCTAAACACCATGTTAACAGAAATATACATGAGATACATACAAAATTCCACAAACAATTGAAACAGAATACTCCATCAGTTGCTGGCGTGCTAGGTAGAACGACTGCCTTCTATCGTGAGTCATCAGTGTCTGAAAGCTATTTCTAGACACACACAAGCCAGAACTGACTGTTTGTATAGAAAGGTAACCAACAGAATTTTTTATTTTAAGTAACAACCAATATACAATGCAATATACAGGGTGTGCAACCAAATTTTACCTGTGTTATAAAACGTATCAGTATTGGGAACATCAATGCAATATACAGGGTGTGCAACCAAATTTCACCTGTGTTATAAAACGTATCAAACAGTATTGGGAACATCAAGCACTTCATAACTGACAGTGTATGGTACTATCATAATATAAAATACATTGGAAACCATAGAATCGATTAAGTATAAAGAGAAATAACGTGGGAAACAGCTCCAAAAAGAGGAGAGAGGAAGCCTCAAAACAGGAAGGATTATGTGGCCACGTAAAGTACATGTAACGCCGAAATAAGAAATGTGTGTAAATCATTACATACTCCTAAAGGAAGAACAGTTTGTTACAATATGAATTCAACATTCACTACATCATAAATTATGGAACATCTAGAGATTTTAAAATAATGTTCCCCACCGCTGCCTACAATGTAACAGGTAAACTGTTGTCATATTACCAATTCCGTTATAAAATTGTACAACACCCATAAAACCATTTTGGTCTGTTTAGTAAAAATACATCGTATTGTAAAATGACGTGGGAAAATAACCGCAAAAAGCCATTGACAGTACTAGAAAGGTTATGAGGCCGCGTAAAAATGAGCATAACGCTGAGATATAAACCATAGTCCTAAAGTGGAGCACCTTGTGACGATACATATCCAGCATTACTGCATCATACGTCACTGGATACGTTCAGATGCCAAAACATTGTTCTCACTATCATACACCTGCCTCTAATATTGAGCAAATACATGGAAACAAATCACATACTTTGAGGAGAGATACGCGGTAACTGTGTCGATTGGAATTGAGAGATGTACATCACATAGATTCATAAACGTCGGTGCTGATCTCCCCCTGGCACACTAAACAGGTCAGAACATTCTTGCAGAAGCAACGAAAAAAGCATGCCAAATTTAAAAGAATGCAAAATCCACTAGGTTGCCGAGATTTTACAGAAACTAGAAATTTATCGCGCATTTCAATACGAGACGCTTTTATTAGTTTCTACAGCGAAACTCTGTCTCGAAATCTGGCGGAAAAGCCAAACAGATCCGGGTCATATGTAAAATACACCAGCGGCAAGGCGCAATCAGTACCTTCACTGCGGGATGACAATGGTTATGTCACTTATGACAGTGCGAATAAGGCAGAGTTACTAAACACGGTTTTCCGAAACTAGTTCCATAAAGAGGACGAAGTAAATATTTCAGAAGTATAAACAAGAACAACTGCCTACATGAGTGACTTAGAATTAGATATCCTCGCTGTAGTGAAGCAGCTTTAATCATTTACTAAAGGCAAGGCTTGCAGTCCAGATTGCATACCAGTCAGGTTCCTTTCAGAGTATGCTGATGCAATAGCTCCATATCTAAAAATGATTCGCAACTGTTCGCTTATCGAAAGATAAAACTGGAAAGTTGCACAAGCCACACCAAAACCCAAGAGGGAAACAGGACCAATTCACTGAATTACACATTCATATCACTAACGTCCATTTGCAGTAGGGTTTTGGAACATATTCTCTATTTGAACATAATTAATTATCTCGAAGAAAACAATTTATTGACTAATAGTTAGCACGGATTCAGTAAAAGTCGTTCTTGTGAAACACAACTAACTCTTTATTCTCACTCTTGTCCCTCCTCTTCTGGAGTGTTGCTGTGCAGTATAGGATTCGCATCAGATAGGACTGACGGAGGACATCGAAAAAGTTCAGTGAAGGGCATCGCGTCTGGTATTATCGTGAAATAGGGGAGAGGGTGCAACGACGGACACGATGTGTGAATTAAGGTGTCGGTCATTAAAACAAGGCTTTTTAAGTTTTTCTTTTTTTGGGGTGTGGCAGATTCTTCTCGTGTAATTTCAGTTACCAACTTCCTCCTCCGATTCCAGAGAGAACATCATCATCATGATAAAATAAGAGAAATCAAAGCTCTCACAGAGAGATTTAAGTGCTCGTTATCTTGAGCGCTGTTTCCGAGTGGAACCGTAGAGAAATAGCTTGAAGGTGGTTCGACGAACCCTCTGTCAAGCACTTAATTCCCAATTGCAGAGTTACCACGTAGATGTAGATGATTACAAGTTATTATTAGCAAAGAATTCCTCTACTTTCGTATTATAGTCCTCTTGGGTCAAAAGAACCGAAGTATCTGACTTAACTGAAATGGCCCTATTATCTTTTAATTTATTGTTTCTTCGTTGTAAAATTCAAGCCTCGAATACTTTAATACACTTGTCAGTTTTGTCTCGAGTAATCCGGCTTTAAATAACTTTCGATACTTTACAAGTGATGCTGTTGTACTCGTGTGCTGACATCTGAGACATATCTAGTGCACTTCTATATTTAAGAACCTTCAACATCGCAGCGCGTCAGCAATCGCTGGTTAATATATTAAATTGCAATCGTTGGTTAATATATTAAATTGCAGTTTATGGTGGGTCATGGCCCATCGAACATAGGCCGGTGTGAGGTGGAGCGTGCACCATTAAGTTAAGTAGTGGTTTTGACTTTGTACAAATGTACTGTTTGTGTTTTCCTTTTTTTCGTTTATAAATGTATAGCTGTGGTGTTCTTTTAATCACTGACAAAGGTCTTCTTAGGCACTTGTGGGTTTTATTGTTCTGAAGAAGGTGTAGTTATCTACGCCGAAACCTAGGTTAACACAAGGTGCTTTTTTCGCCATCGAGGCGGGCTTCTAGTTTTTTAATACACTTCTATATTAGCAGCTATTAGCCAAGAGGATTATAGCACGAAAGTAGAGGAGTTCTTTACCAGTAATAACATCGTGAAGCTCACTTGTAATCAAAATAATAAATTCAATGCTCTGATTAAAAGGGCAATTAAACGATGCAACTTCATACTGTCTGTTAAGGACAGCAGAGAATGCATCGTTATAAACCCCAAGGCTCCAAGACTTACAGCTCAACCAAAGATACACGAGAATAACATTCCTCTTCGTACCATCGTAAATTCTATTGGCACCCCAGCTTGTAAGTTAAGCAAGAAATTAGATTCCATTATTAGAGAGTACTACACGTTTGAGATGAAACATAATGTGAAACATTCTGATGAAGTTGTTAACATATTAAAGACATGCAGATACCGGCAGAGGGAGAGTTCTTTTCTTTGGATATAGCTAACTTGTATATCGATGGACCAATATCAGAAACCATTGAAATAACCAGTAACAATCTACGGAAGTATGAAAAAATCAATTTTAGAGAGGCACATGAGGTTTCACCCCAATATGAATTTCACAATTTAATTAGAAAAAATAAAACTATCTGTTTTTTGTATTTGAAAATGACGAGCGTTAGAGGCACACATAGGTTTGGCATCCACCGTAAGTCAACGACAACCGAAACTATAAACCATAACGGCTCATATCATCCCGATTCACATAAACGTACCTTTTTTCAAGCAATCATGAGAAATACTTCTCTTGATATTAAGGAAGTTACTAAAGGTTAAGAAACGTTGAAGGAAATAACTTGTAAAACGGTCATGATGGTAGAATGGTCTCAGCTACGCGCATTTAAAAACTGAATGCCTCTGTAGAAAAGAATGTACATAGTATTACACTAACAAATGAGCCGCCTAAAGAAAACGTGACGTATGCTGCTTTTCTATATTATGGGAGCGTTTCTAATGAGATAGCCAAGACTTTCGGTAATAAGAAGATACAGGTACGTTTTCGCACACAAAAGCAAATTGGCAGATCCCTGCTTTGTAATACCCACAAGGCTGAAGTAATGAATCAGTCTGGCATCTACAAAGTCAGGTGTGATCACTGCAAAATATTACGTTGGACAAACGGAGAAAAATTTTGGAACTAGACTAAGGAAACATAGGAATATTAGTACCGGTAACAAATCGTCGTTCAGCAATCACTATACATGCTAACAAACGTACTGCTAAGGGCCCTAATGCAACAGAAGTTTTACATGTTACTAGTAAAGGTAAATTGATAAATACCCATGAAGAAATGGAAATTTATACCGCTTTTAATATGCATACAGTACGTGTTCTAAATGAACAGCCAGAATTTTAAAAGGATGTTAGGTTAGGATCTGTGCATTGTATTTCGACGTTGTTTTTTTTCATTTTAATGCAACCTGCGACTCTTTACTGCGTATCTTTGTTGTGCGTAATCGGTTTCATTTGCAACGGTTCTCGTCTTTGACAATTTCGATTTACATTGAAAGACTCCCAAGGAGATTTTATAGTTGTATAAGTTACAACATATGTTATATCGAGGCCACCGTATCCTTATACTGTCTCTATTACATTACGTACACAGCAATGGCTTCTTCACTTCGCACGACAAGTGTTGTTAGTTTGCTGCCGCTCCCTAAATTGGTATCTATTGACACCGTGTTTATCCTGAATAAGTAGTTTGTCTTAGCTGATTCGTTACTTGATGTATATACAATAATTTATACCTACCGTGGTTCTGCTATTGTTTACCATATATCTCTCCTCGAAGTATGTGATTCGTTTCCACGTATTTGCTCTATATTAGAGATAATGTGCATGATAGTGAGATATTCTGCACCTTTACTTATCGAATAATGTATGAGGTAGTAATGCTGAATATGTGCCCTGACAAGTTGCTCTGCTTTAGGACTATTGTTTATTTCTCAGCGCTATGCTCATTTTTACGTGGCCTCATAACCGTTTTAGTTCTGGCGAATTCTTATTTTTGCCGTTATTTTCCCAGATCATTTTGCAATACGACAAATTTTTATTGAACTGACCAAAATGTTTTTGTAGGTATTGTAACATTTTATAACGAAATTTATGTTGTCACAACAGTATGCATCTTTCAAGTGTTATATGTTTTCTGTTATATGTTTGCTGCCCCTCTCTACAATTTACAACTGTAGAAAACTTTTTTATTCTTAATGAGTGGCGTATTTTAGCTCATCTGTTTACTTGATGTGATGCCTTGTCATGTAACTGCCCAGTATTAGAAGTATTTATGTGGTTGTGCGAACATTGTTTTGGAAACCCTGGATATCCAATACGTATTATAACAAACTGCTCTTCCTTTAGGAGAATGATATTGATTTGTAGACATTTTATATTTCGCTGTTTTGTCTACTTTACTTGGCCTCAAAACCCTTCCTGTTTTCAGGCTTCCTTTCTCCTCTTTTTACAGTTATTTCCCACGGTATATCTCTTTATATTGAACCGACCCCTTGGTTTTTTAATATTGTTTAAATTCTGATACTATCATGCACTGTATGTTATGAAGTACTTGATGTTCCCAGTATTGGCTGATATGCAGACTGTATTCGGTTGCCACCCTCTTGCGGACTGTATATTGGCTGTTACTTAAAATAAAATGTTCTGTGGGCTATCTTTTTGTACTAATAGACAGTTCTGGCATCTGTGTGTCTAGAAATAGCTTTTAGATACTGATGACTTAAGATATAACGTTGTCGTTACACCCAGCAATTGAACAACTGATAAAGTATTCAGTTTCAATTAATTGTGGAATTCTGTATGTACCCCATGTACACTTTTGTTATGATGATGTTTAAAATAGTGTAGTTGTCCTATGATATACCATTTATTGTGTACGATGTTTTATATCCGTTTGTATGCCCTTAATGTATTTTTTGGTCGCTGACTGTCAGTTATGCATGACATCAACAAAGTCTGGCACACCAGCGGTATGTGCAACGGGCCTGTGATATGTGCGATCGACAGTCATAAAGTCTTTGGATGAATATGTATCTGTGACAACAAATTACCAGCTGCTTTCAGTTACCGTGTTGTTCTACACAGAGCAAAATTCAGAATACGATCTTAAAAGGTCACTGTAGTGTGAATCCGTTCGTAAAATGACGGAATATGTCTACTTTTTACTTGTAATTAAGAGTGATTTGAAAATGATGTTAAATATAGATGTTACAAATGTAAGTAAGATTCGTGGAGTAATGTATTATCTTAATGAGACATGTGTAAAATGTTATTTATTCATCGCGGTGTAGACACTGTACTGCTTTTCCATGCTGGCTTAAGAGGTGCTTGCTAACGACGCTTAGTCGAAATTAACTAATCACACGATTAAATAATAATAATGGCGTGTGACGAGGGCCTCCCGTCGTGTAGACCGCTCGCATGGTGCAAGTCTTTCGATTTGACGCCACTTCAGCGACTTGCGCATCGATGGGGATGAAATGATGATGATTAGGACAACACAACACCCAGTCCCTGAGCGGAGAAAATCTCCGACCCAGCCGGGAATCGAGCCCGGGCCCTTAGGATTGACAATGTGTCGCGCTGACCACTCAGCTACTTGGGGCGGACACACGATTAAATAAACATCACGTTAGGGCCACTATGTGCCATGTGGAACGTTTTTACTTAACACCTGCTTTGTTTAACCTTTAAATCTAAAGGGAGTGGAAGGGCTGACCCAATAAAGTGAACATTTCAATTCCAATGTGTTTATTAACTACAAAAAACGATTTCATATAAAAACTGACAAAAGCCAATAACGTTGAATCTGACCGTAAATTTAACACAACAACTCTAGTAAAGACACGTTATTTACGACCCTTTCAATTCCAATACTTGAACATTTCATGTAAAATAACAGTGGATACACAGCCTCAGTTATAATACGAATACTTAGAAGCTATTTATTAAAACGTAATTTCGGCAATCTTGCAAATTACTAGACTAGGAAGTCTTGCAGAGCGAACCATGAAATTATTCAAATGTCCATTGGCTTGTAAGATGGGCTTTTAGGGCATAGAAAGTTACAACTTTGTATAATCATACATGTGTAACAACAGAAGTAAGGCCCAACATTGTACGGCCGAAGTTTAGCCACGAACGGTGCAACCGACTGAGAGAAGTAATACTCAATTTCAAACCAAGACGTAGCTCCGTTTGCAACCCCACATCGAGTAGGCCACCGAAATGTGAACCCAGCAAACGCTACCGAAGAGGAACACACGAGCTCAGGTGAAATCCTCCAGCCGTAAGCCAAACTATTAATCTAAAGGGAAGCTCTGCGCTTCGGTTGTCTGCTGCTGAGACACAGAACACACCCGACAACAGGAGGCCAAAAAACTGTTCGTAACTTTAACATTCAGGATTGACCAGTAATTAACACTATAAAATCAAGGCTAAACAACAACCAATTTCACTCGAAATTCGCTTCTTTAAGTGAAACAGTACCTGAAAAACAAACGCTAAGAGTGGGAAATGAACTAGCTCACGGGTATCCACACTCTGTAGATCTAGAACTTAATCACACACGTATTGGCCATCTTATGTGGGCCTGCAAAGCTCCACACGGTAACATCTAGAAATAAAAATTTCAGATCGCCCGCAGATGACATATTGACAAGGATTAACAGATATCGTAAGGAAATTAAACAAGTGCTAATAATAGCTAATGAACTAACACTCTGCAAATACATCAATATTACGCGGAAGCGGAGCACACGCTTAGTAACAGGCATCAAATGAAATCGAACACACATAAAATCACGCGTCCGGAAACGTCTTACTGTACCATGAGCGATCACAATCACAGTTAACTTTTTAGCAATTAGAGTACTTAACTGGGTGTCTTGATGCTGGGGCGATTTTGCGAAGATGTCAAACCATCAATTTGCAAGAACTTCATAGCGTGTGCCTCCAAGGAAGCGGCCACATCCACAGCTCACGAGGCTGCCGGAGAATGCACAGCGCCGGCCAACTCCCGCCGCCTCCAGTATAACCACGTGATAACCGCCGATCTGCGTCAGGCACGCCGTTTTCGCTTCTGCCCGCCAGCCAATCGCCGACTCGCGCACCGTCGCCTTCACTTCTCAAAGCATTGTTCCCGTTACTCGCGGTCGGCGCTCGCTTATATCCCGAGCCGGCCCAAGCCCCAACACCAACCTCTGTACTAGGAAATCGGTCGTAGTCACGTCAGAGATACTACTGGGTCTGGTCCCGTTACGGTTCACAACGTTTACGTTTATTAAACATCAGGAGTCTGCGAAACCCCAGAAATACAAAATTTCATCGCTTTTCTTCCTCATTAGAATAAACTATTCTGTTGCATTTTATTTTGTCTGTTAATGTTATAACTGCATATCACGCTATCACTGTTTGTCAATTCCACAGTGTAAAACTATGTGTATGTAGGCCACCGATTTGTCCACCTGGAAGTAGTGTGATGAAATTGTTGTAAAAGTGAACATTAATGGACCCACAGCTCAGGGTGCTCCACAGCACGTTCGGTTCGGCGACCGGTACAGGCGAGTCCAGGTACAAAGACGAGCAGCGTCGCAGACAATGGATAAATCTCGAAGCTGGGAATTTGGACGGCTGTAGCTCGCATGCCCTATGTGCAGAATATGCACCAAAAATGGTGAAGCGTCAGACAAGCTGAAAGATGGCTTCTTACAGTTCTTCGAGGATCTATAATAATTCACAGCCAAGTATTAAAGCAAATCCGATTACGGCTACATTCTCAGAAAAATGAGGCACATCCGAGTGACACAACAATTTAGTATCTTTAAAACTACAGAAGTTGATAAACATTTTCATAATGAACCACTGAATTAACAACTGTTAGATGCTTCATTCGATTTCAACATACGATGTCTCAGATGAAAGCACTGCACAATGGCTATCACCTCTGAAAGCTACATATCTGTATATATATTTCTTGGTTTTCGTATCTTTTCACTATGCAAATGCTGATCAAAATATCATATAATTCACAAATACACAAGAAGTCAATACAACATGAATACCAGGCATGTTGTCATACTATTTCACTTATATAATGAAAAGTTTTGCTAATCTGCCATTAACCTTATTTAAATATTAATTACAATTGATAATACAAGCCGGACGGAGTGACCGAGCGGTTCTAGGCGCTACAGCATGGAACCGCGCGACAGCTACGGTCGCAGGTTCGAATCCTGCCTCATGCATGGATGTGCGTGATGTCCTTAGGTTAGTTAGGTTTAAGCAGTTCTTAGTTCTAGGGGACTGATGACATCAGAAGTTAAGTCCCATAGTGCTCAGAGCCATTTGAACGATTTTTTGATTATACAAAACCACAGTAAATTAAGAAATGGTCATTTGCATGTGCAAAAGAGTGCCAAAGGACCCTTTTGACAAGCAGGCCTAAAAAATTCTTTAAACAATATTTAATGACAATTGGTTGTCATTTATCATCAGTACACTTGCTCAAGAACAATGGCTTATGTATTTATGGACAAACATATATTTATATCTTCTGTGAATGGTCTCAGTGTGACCAAATATATATATAATTTTTTTTTATTTTGTTGTAACGTAGTAGTTTAGTCCGGAAAACAGTCAGGTTCAGTCAAATGATGTCTGTAGAATGTAAGAACGATGTATTTCTGGTCGGGATGGTCTTCAGCCAATTGAAAAGCAGATAGTAGCGGAACACTATGGGAGTCAGGTGGAGACAGGGTCTTGGCAAGTGAAGAGCTGAAGGGAGCGGTTGTGGGCACTTCGACAGGATTTCTGGAAGGAGACAGACCTGGCTATGGTAACAAGTGGTATTCGATCTGGGAGATGTTTGATTCTGAATGGTGAATGGCCACTAGCATACTTCAACTTCTAAAGGAACTTTAAATTTCGAGAGGTCTGAATGTGCTCCACAGGTGGACTCTAGTTTTTCCAAGTTATATCATGGAACTGAGAAGAGATAGAGCATAGTTACTATTCCCTGTATCTATCTATCACTTGTGCCTTTGTCCCGCATTTTGCGCGGGGTTGGCGTGGTTAAAACGGATTCCGCATGTTAATTTGAAGGGATGACCGGATGCACTTCCTGCCGCCACCCCGTACCCCCCACGACGGAATCAGAGTACCCCATCTGTCTGCGTCTAGTGTTAATCATGGACAAGTCCGGATGTGTTTCAAATGTCTGTGAGTCGTGGAACTGGGGTGGGACGTGGGGACCAGCCCGGTATTCACCTAGAGGGATGTGGAAAACCGCCTAAAACTACATTCAGGCTTACCGACCCTCGTCGTTAATCCGGCGGGGGACTACCCGAGCCCAGGTAGCAGCGCAAAAATAAAAAAAAAAAAAATGGTTCAAATGGCTCTGAGCACTACGAAACTTAACTTCTGATGTCATCAGTCCCCTATAACTTAGAACTACTTAAACCTAACTAACCTAACGACCGCACACACATTCATGCCCGAGGCAGAATTCGAACCTGCGACGTAGCGGTCGCGCGGTTCAAGACTGTAGCGCCTAGAGCCGCTCGGCAACCACAGCCGGCGAAGTAGCGCATTAGCGCTCTCGGCTAATCTGGCGGGTAGTTACTACTCCCTGTATCGCATGTGTTAGTTTGTAAATCATCATGTTGAACTCTGAACTGTTTCGAGCTGGTGAATACTTCGTGTGTTGTGATCACGGAAAGTACTCATTTTCGCCTATCTTTGATAACAGTTTAGTTTGGGCATTTTGTTACCATTCTCATAACGCTCTCAACGTAACATAACTGCGCTTTAAAAGAATATTGCTGTCTGTATTACATCTCATTACCGTAGGACCACTTCACGTTTATTTGAGTTGTTATTTCTTGAATAAACGTTACTCACCGAAATTCTCAGTCGTCTAAATCAGTTA
The DNA here is from genome assembly GCF_021461395.2 of Schistocerca americana. Taxonomy (NCBI): domain Eukaryota; kingdom Metazoa; phylum Arthropoda; class Insecta; order Orthoptera; family Acrididae; genus Schistocerca; species Schistocerca americana. The sequence goes on along the minus strand of NC_060124.1, from coordinate 191,119,042 downwards.
CAGACGTTGGAATAGACTAAATCTTACTAAATTATCCATTTATGAACTGGATAATTGGGAGTTAAGAAAAATGAGAAAGACCGGGTCCACAAATCAACTGGTTATTATTTCATGCAAATCACAATTTATTGATACGTTAAAATTTAACTTAAAATCAGAGAAATAAATACTGCAATTTAAATCTTAAGGTCACAATCTGGGGAAATATAACATGGTTTTAATAATAATAATAATAATAATAATAATAATAACAAGAAAAGGCACTGCTACGTAGAAGTTCAGGTGAAATTTGCGGTTTAAATTTTAAGGTCACGGTTTGGAGAAATATGACCACAAGGCTATTTTTTCAGACTACTGTAGTCAAATGAAGCCACACTTAATATTCATCTTGCGTAGGGTGTCGGGCTGCATGGATTCAAGAGGTGCCTTTTCTTGAGATGGTAATTTTTAAACAAACAGTCGGATGGCGTAACCGGCAGATCGGTCCAGGGTGAAGCAGACGAACCAGGCTGCGAATAACGTGAAACATCAGTCCATACAACCCGATGAATTTCGGTGTGACTATCCAACGATAGGGCGAGAACAAAGTTGCCCCTTTACACAACCGGAGGCCCGCACTAGCTGGCGGACGCAACGAAGGCAGATCCCACCAACCGACCGAAAAGTCCCACACACCATTCGTTCAACCGGTAATTCCCTGTGTTCGACGGAAGTAGCTTTCGCAGATCAACATGGCAGAAACAACGCAACTCAGCTCTCACATAGGAAACCGATGTCACAAACAACGCGGCTTTAATGCGCAACTCCGCTGCCTCAGACCAACCGTCTTCCCACCCAGGGGTACACCACACAGCCAGCACTACCTCTTACGCCGACTTCGACCAAACATGCTTACTGAACAAATAGTAAACCGCTAGCAAACTCGAGCCAGTGGCGCCAGACAAGACTGAAGCGAAGTAAAATATGGCGCCACGGCTCAATGTTTTACTTTGTAATTCCCCGTCTTTTATTAAGTCGGAGCTCTAGTAAATGCATAGACTATTTGACTGCAGGATCACAGCTACAGGCTATTATTTGCACGAATTAGCTGCAGGGCATGAAAGCAGACGTGTGTGGCTCGAATCCACGATTAAATAGAGCTGTTATTTTTAAGCAGATCTGTGCCTAGCCTAATTACCTAAGGTACGAGCAATATCAGACGAAGTAGATCTGGTTTGTTCAAATGGACCGCTCTTTAACAACAGCAACTCCTCAGCACAAAGCGTCAGCTACAGTCGAAAGGCTGTTGTCAGTTTAATTAACTTACAGTTTTTTGTGTAATATTGCCCTTTTTCACTGAATAATACTTCAAACATCCCCCAAGAAAAATTACTGAATTACTGTGCTGATAACCTCTTACGTTATTTGATTTTCAAGCAGCTGAGCGAAACTGATGTACTCAGACATTTCACTCTTTACTTATTCTGATCATCACTAAACTGACACAAAGTATTTTTCTTAGCGCAACGCAATCTGACTTTCAATAATCCCTACAAAAGAATGGTCCTGACTAACAATATCCTATACCTTTCACGAATCACTTACTTCACAAAAATCTTCGTTACACAAACTACTGCAATACAGCGTTCGCCAGTACTGCCAGCTGAATAAAAGATTCTAACTACTGAAGGCACTAACTACTGATAGGCATAGTTAGCAAATGAAAGATTTTGATAGAGAACAAACAATGTATTTACCTTAATAATGTTCAAAAGTCATCATATATATTACAAATTTACTCTTTCTGATGGACACACGTCCAGATCGTCCGCTCTCAAAATTCTGCCATCTGTCTCCCCACATCCACCACTGCTGGAGGCTCACCTCCAACTGCGCAACGCTATGCGCTGTTCACATCCAACTGCCCAACACTACAATAGCGAATATTCCAACAATGCCAACCAGCCACAGACTGCACACAGCACAAAATGGTTCAAATGGCTCTGAGCACTATGGGACTTAACTGCTGAGGTCATCAGTCCCCTAGAACTTAGAACTACTTAAGCCTAACTAACCTAAGGACATCACACACATCCACGCCCGAGGCAGGATTTGAACCTGCGACCGTTGCGGTCGCACGGTTCCAGACTGTAGCGCCTAGAACCGCTCGGCCACTCCGGCCGGCGCACACAGCACAACCAGTGGTTTTATACAGAGCGCTACGTGACGTTACCAACATAAAAACCTAAAGAGCCTACTTACATACTTTTTGTATCCATGTAGAATATGTTAACTTTCCATTCCTGAACGATAAAGAGGGTGACAATTATCGAACTACGTGAAAAAAAAGGTAAATAATTTTCAAACTACCGCCTGCACACAATTTATTCAACACCTAAACGTCACCACAGATATTCTGATTTAGGTTGTGACATGTTCGATATTCCTCCCTTCATTGGCGATGATGTGGCGTAGACAAGTAGCGAAATTGTATATGACCCGCTGAAGAGTTGGAACATCGACGCTGTTGATGATCTCTTGAATGGCTCTTTTCAGCTCAGCAATGGTTTTGAGATTATTGCTGTACACCTTGTCTTTAATACAGATCCACAAAAAGAAGTCGCCCATGTTCATATCCGCAGAATATAGCGACCAATCGAGGCCCATGCCAGCGGTCTCTGGGTACCTGACAGCCAGAATGCACCTCCAGCACAACAAGCAATCTCCTGCTACGATGGGGTCGACCTCCGTCTTGTATGAACCACATCACGTCAAAATCAGGGCTACTGTGGATAATGGGGATGAATCCAAATCCTCACGTACCGTTCGGTACTTACCATGCGATCAAGGAATATTGCACCGATTATTCCGTGACTGGACATTGCACACCAAACAGCAGCCCGTTGAGGGTAAAGAGACTTCTCGATCGTGAAATGTGTATTCTCAGCCCCCAAATGCGATAATTTTACTTATTGACAAACCCATCCAAAAAAATGTGGGCTTCGTCGATAAACCGTACTATACAGCACATACTAATTCTCATTGTGCCCCGAGACTAACCGTGCAATATGAACGTTCTAACGCAAACCGTCCAGAAGTTATGACGATTTCATTTGAAATAGTTCAATAATGGTCACCCTGTATCTTCCTTGAAATTCAATTGTTGCAAGCCGTCTTTTCTCTTCACGTTGTTTCATTATTCACCACGGTGCCTCTTCGAGAGTCAGTTGAGCTTATTGCACAGAAATTTGACGAGAAGACGACCGACATTTTCAAGCACGTTCTGACCTCGAAGTATTTTCTCTTTAATGGAGAATACTATGAACAAACAGAAGGAGTCGCAATGGGGAGCCCACTCTCGCCTGTGGTCGCGTATTTCTATATGGAGTAGTTCGAGGAAGAAGCTTTGGCATCATCCAAATGGAACCTTATTTGTTTTCTACGATATGTGGATAACACGTTCGTGATCTGACCCCACGGAAAATAGAAGCTCCTACACTTCCTTACACACCTAAACTCCTACATCCGAACTTCACTATGGAGACCGAAGCAGAAGGAAGATTACCATTCCTGGACGTCATGGTCAAAAGAAGAGTGGATGGCACCCTGGGCCACGGGGTATACAGGAAGAAACCGCACACCGACCTGTATTTGCGAGCGGATAGCTGCCACCACCGTGCGCAGAGGAATGTGGTGCTAAAAACACTGGTGCACAGGGCGCGCACCACCTCTGACGCAGAGAGTCTGCCCCAAGAGTTGGAACACCTCAAAACAGTATTCCGGAAAAACAGGTACTCGGAATGCAGATCAGATGCGCTCTCCACCCCACCACTACAGTGCAGCGTGTGGAGACGGAAGAAGTCACGGAGAAAGAGGTAGCCACTGCCTGTATATCGTATACTGGCGCACTATCAGTGAAAATAGGACGAATATTGAGGAAAAACTGAGTAGGAACAGTGTTTTGTCCACCAAATAAAATGCAAGCATTATTGGGAAGCGTCAAAGACGATCTAGGTTTGCGGAAGGCCGGCATATACCAGATTCCGAGTCAATGTGGGAAGACTTACATTGGACAGACAGTGCGCACCAACGAAGATCGTTGCCGAGAACATCAGAGGCACGCTCGACTTGGGTACCCCAAAACGTCGGCGGTCGCAGAGCACTGTATGTCTGAAAGTCACGAAATGGGCTACCAACATACCAGTGTCTTGGTACAGACATCTAAATACTGGGACAGCGTCGTTAGAGAGGCCATCGAAACTCGTACCACGGACGGACTCATCAACCGAGATTGCGGCTACAACATCAGCAGGGCATGGGAACCAGCATTGAGTCTAATTAAAAGACGCTCAGCAAAGGAAACGAACGGGCAACTAGGGGGGACGAGGCAATTACACCGACGTCACCACAGACGCCGACGCCAGCGTCCCACCGACGGCTGACGCGCGGGCGCGGACCGCGAAGAGAACGCCTTGAGAGGCGAGGGGATTAAGACGGCAACCCACCCTCAGGAGCTCAGTTCGTCAGCGCACCTGACGATGGCGACATGTCTGCTCGCCGAAATATTGTGTCGGTTGGACACTATGGACCATCAGTACACCCGTGGACTGTTCGAGAGTGTTTTCTATCTTTTCTCCACGTGTGAGAAAATTTCCTCTTATTCTGTTCTGATGGAGATGCTATTACGTTCCTTTACTGAGTTTACAAAACCGGCTTGTAGTCATCCTACACTTTCTCTCTTTCATCTTTCTTTCGTACAGAAAACTAGCGTATTTCCGATTCATTACGTATGCTTATGACAGAAAGAACATTATTTACAAGTTTGGACTTATCACACAGACTGATAGGTTCAATAACTTATTTTCTCGAAACGTAGGACAACATAAATTATGATACAAAAATTTTATGTCAGAACCTGATCGACGAAAGTTCTGTTACCGCCTCTACCATAGTCAGGCTATGTTATTCAATACAAGAACGACTTACACAGTGCGAGGTGAGGCACTGTAAGCAGTAACAGAACTCATATACACAATTTGTGGCATTGCCAGCCCGTAGTCTACGTGTGCACAATTTCAGGCACTCCTGATCTTGGTACTGAGCTGTTGATTTAACCGACTGTACAAAGCTTTACAGAGAAATTGGGCATAAATTTAACTGACACTGGAATTAAGTGTGACAATGAGTGTGAATAAAATTCCACACTCAGAGTCGCCTTTAAGTTAATTGTGACACATCAAATCAGATTCCCTACTCAGATATTACTGACCATTGAAGAACTTGAAAAAAATCAGTCAACCAGTTGCAAACCAAAGGTTTCGATATTTGTAAAAATATCGTCTCTGGAAGGAGTGATGGCATTTTTATAAATGTGGAAACCTAAATCAAGGGCTAAATAAACGTTTTTTTTGGCAACATGTTGGCTGACTTTTTTCAACTTTTTCAAATTTATATGGTTGCTGAATCGCAGCCATGTTTAAGATTTTACTGACTATTAATACATTTTTACTGTACAATATAATCCTCACAAGCAGTCATTGACTATAGGCTGCACACACACACACACACACACACACACACACACACACACACACACACAGAGAGAGAGAGAGAGAGAGAGAGAGAGAGAGAGAGAGAGAGAGAGAGAGAAACAGAGACAGAGAGAAAGAGAGGGAGAGAGAGAGAAGGAGGGAGAGGATCGGTGAGAGAAATTAATTAAAGGAGGTTATACTATAGTTTGGTACTGTATTGCCCATTCACTGATCTTTTATAAATTCCTAGGATATTGTAGTTCGTTGTTATATGATATTGTAGATAATCTTCTGCATGATAGAAATCTGATGAGTAGCAGGCGAAAACTTGGAATGGTAGCGTTTCTCACTGATAGCATTGCTGGTACACCACGTATAGTATTTATGCAACCGTTTCTTTCTACCTTCTAGTTTTATGAAGTTTTTTATGTTGACATAAAACTGTGCTAGAATTCCAATGCTAGTAATAATAATAATAATAATAATAATAATAATAATAATAACGGGCCTAATAATTAAAAATGATGAAAGAAACATATTCATTATTTTGCCAGACAGATTTTCTGAAAGAACTACGTAAAAATTATAGGAAGACGACATTTCAGGATACGTTACTGTGATGATGAAAGTGATGCAGAAGGAGGAGACACGTATCGGTGCAATGAAACAGATGAAAATCTGAGCAGTGATTATTACCATATTATTTTGGGAGAAGAACTTAAAATGAAACCCATACAAACCACCCGGAAAGAAAACTTTGCTAGAGCAGAACGCTTTTGCGTCTCTCGCACGAAGAACGACTGAGGGACGTGGGTCAAGTGTTGAAAATACACTGACAGAAAAAAAATCACAAAACTAAAACATAATTAATGTAGAAGAATGAAGTTTCGAAGATAAAAGGGTGCAAACGTGCATGAATTTTGTTGCACAGGTGCCGGATATCAGTTTGTGGGATAGAGTCACATTCTTGTTGTACTTGATCGGTCAATACAGAGACGGTTAATGCAGTTTGTGGTTTACGCTGGTGTTGTCTGATGATCGAACAGGCTAAGGCAACATGTTGACTCGCTGTAGAGCATGTTGGGCTAAAAAATGGTTCAGATAGCTCTAAGCACGATGGGACTTAACATCTGAGGTCATCAGTCCCCTAGACTTGGAACTACTTAAATCCAACTAGCATAAGGATATCACACACATCCATGCCCGAGGCAGGATTTGAACCTGCGACCATAGCAGCAGCGCGGTTCCGGGCTGATTCGCCTAGAACAGCTCGGTCACAGCGGCCAACCATTTTGAGTTACAACAGTGGTATGTGGGCGAGCGTTATCTTGTTGGAGAACACGCCCTGGAATGCTGCTCATAAATGACAGCACAACAGGTCAAATCACCAGAATGATGTACAGATTTGCAGTCAGGGTGCGTGGGATAACCTCGAGAGTGCTCCTACTGCCATACGACCAGACTATAGCTCCATGGACCAGGTCCACTGTGAAACTTCCTGGCAGATTAAAATTGTGTGCCCGACCGAGACTCGAACTCGGGACCTTTGCCTTTCGCGGGCAAGTGCTCTACCATCTGAGCTACCAAAGCACGACTCACGCCCGGTACTCACAGCTTTACTTCTGCCAGTATCTCGTCTCCTACATTCCAAACTTTACAGAAGCTCTCCTGCGAACCATGCTGAACTAGCACTCCTGAAAGAAAGGATGTTGCGGAGACATGGCTTAGCCACAGTCGGGGGGGGGGGGGGGGGGGGGATGTTTTCAGAATGAGATTCTCACTCTGCAGCGGAGTGTGCGCTGATATGAAACTTCCTAGCAGATTAAAACTGTGTGCCCGACCGAGACTCGAACTCGGGACCTTTGCCTTTCGCGGGCAAGTGCTCTACCATCTCAGCTACCGAAGCACGACTCACGGCCGGTACTCACAGCTCTACTTCTGCCAGTATCTCGTCTCCTACATTCCAAACTTTACAGAAGCTCTCCTGCGAACCATGCAGAACTAGCACTCCTGAAAGAAAGGATATTGCGGAGACATGGCTTAGCCACAGCCTGGGGGATGTTTCCAGAATGAGATTTTCACTCTGCAGCGGAGTGTGCGCTGATATGAAACTTCCTGGCAGATTAAAACTGTGTGCCCGACCGAGTTTGTAAAGTTTGGAATGTAGGAGACGAGATACTGGCAGAAGTAAAGCTGTGAGTACCGGCGTGAGTCGTGCTTCGGTAGCTCAGATGGTAGAGCACTTGCCCGCGAAAGGCAAAGGTCCCGATTTCGAGTCTCGGTCGGGTACACAGTTTTAATCTGCCAGGGAGTTTGATATCAGCGCGCACTCCGCTGCAGAATGAAAATCTCATTCCAGGTCCACTGTGTCTAGCACACAGACAGATTAATTGCAGGTCCCAACTGGCCGGCCACCTTCTAACGGAAACGCGATCATCATCTGCCCTGACGCAGAACCAGCTTTCGTCAGAAAACACAACAGACCTCCACCCTGCAGTCCAATGAGGTCTCGCTTGGTACCACTGAAGTTGCAAAAGGCCGTGATTTGGGGCCAGAAGAATGTACGCTACAGGGCATCTGGCTCACAGAGCTGTCCTTAAAGGAAGCCCAGCCTTCTTGCGACCGTAGATTCCCGTGACAACGTCTGCCAGCTATCATGTACAGTGGCTACATTCCCGCCAAGTCTTTCTGCAGTACCGTAGAACGAACATCCAGCTTCTAGTAGCCCTATTGCACGACCTCGTTCAAACCCAGTGAGGTGTTGATAGTGGCATCTTTGTCGCCTTAAAGGCATTCTTCGGTAACAAGAACTCACCACGTCCATTCACAAAGTTAACTAACTCTCACGACCGCTACAGCGTGTATTTAAAGCAAAACTGGTTTGTATTTTCGTAATGGCGCTACTTGCGCCACTCTTATGCGACTGTCGCGAAATTTTAATCGTTATCATTTATTAACGCGCCTACCAACTTTCGTTTATGTGGCAAAACTAATCCTTGATGTTGCAATTTTTTTCGAAAGCATATAACAGATGTATTTGCAGCACAGATAAGGTGCCTTTATGCCTGATTGTACATACGTTATCACGTGAAACCTGATTTCAATATTCACTGGATTGTTAACAACAATTTCTTCTCAATTAAACATGATTATAAGTAGTAGATTATATTATTTTGATAACTGGGCTATCGATTTCCCCATATTAGTGTTCAGAGGTAGTGTTACAGAGTTAAGTAATCAATCACAAAGGTAACCAGCAATTTATAGTCCACATTGTCTTTACTTAAACCATTGGCACATAAACCTTTCATATAAGTAGAGCCGTAATAATGCACTAGTGGCCATAAAAATTGCTACACCACGAAGATAACGTGCTACAGACGCGAAATTTAACCGACAGGTAGAACATGCTGTGATATGCAAATGATTAGCTTTTCAGAGCATTCACACAGGGTTGGCGCCGGTGGTGACACCTACTACGTGCTGACATGAGGAAAGTTTCCAACCGACTCCTCATACACAAACAGCAGTTGACCGGCGATGCCTGGTGAAACGTTGTTTTGATGCCTCGTGTAACGAGGAGAAATGCGTTCATCACGTTTCCGACTTTGATGAAGGTCGAATTGTAGCCTATCGCGATTGCAGTTTATCATATCGCGACATTGCTGCTCGCGTTGGTCCAGATCCAATGACGGTTAGCAGAATATGGAATCGCTGTTTTCAGGAGGGTAATACGGAACGCCGTGCTGGTTCCCAACGGCCTCGTATCACTAGCAGTCGAGATGACAGGCATCTTATCCACTTGGCTGTAACGGAGCATGCAGCCACGTCTCGATCTCTGAGTCAACAGATGGGGACGTTTTCAAGATAACAACCATCTACACAAACAGTTCGACGACGTTTGCCGCATCATGGACTATCAGCTCGGAGACCATGGCTGCGGTTACCCTTGACGCTGCATCACAGACCGTAACGCCTGCAATGGTGTTCTCAACGATGAACCTGGGTGCACGAATGGCAAAACGTCACTTTTTCGGATGAATGCAGGTTCTGTTTACAGCATCGTGATGGTCGCATCTGTGTTTGGCGACATCGCGGTGAACGCACATTGGAAGCGTGTATTCGTCATCGCCATACTGGCGTATCACCCGGCGTGATGGTATGGGGTGGCATTGGTTACACGTATCGGTCACCTCTAGTTCGCACTGATGGAACTTTGAACAGTGGACGTTCCATTTCAGATATGTTACGACCCGTGGCTCTACCCTTCATTCGATCCGTGCGAAAACCTACATTTCAGCAGGATAATGCACGACCGCATGTTGCAGGTCCTGTACAGGCCTTTCTGGATACAGAAAATGTTCGACTGCTTCCCTGGCCAGCACATTCTCCAGATCTTTCACCAATTGAAAAGTCTGGTCAATGGTGGCCGAGCAACTGGTTCGTCACAATACGCCAGTCACTACTCTTTGTGAACTGTGGTATCGTGTTGAAGCTGCATGTGCAGCTGTACCTGTACATGCCATCCAAGCTCTGTTTGACTCAATGCCCAGGCGTATCAAGGCCGTTATTACGGTAAGAGGTGGTTGTTGTGGGTACTGATTTCTCAGGATCTATGCACCCAAATTGCGAGACAATGTAATCACATGTCAGTTCTAGTATAATATATTTGTCCAATGAATACCCGTTTATCATCTGCATTTCTTCTTGGTGTAACAATTTTAATGGCCATTAGTGTATGTGAGATCGTAAAGATTTCACTTCAGTTGGTTTCAAAGTATTTTATCAGATTTACTCAAATATAATTACACTGGCTGTCTCAAACATTTTGGGTCAAATCAAAACCGCTGATAGTGAGTCGACAACCATCACATTAAGCCGGCCTCGGTGGCAGTGCGGTTCTAGGCGGTTCAGTCCGGAACCGCAAGACTGCTGCGGCTCTAGGGGACTGATGACCTCAGATGATAAGTCCCGTTGTGCTCAGAACCATTTGAACCATTTTATTATATTAAGATAGGTAACCAATGGTCGCAAATGCATATTCATTGCGTTATGAACATATACAGTGTACAGTCGTGGACAAAACGAGTGAGACCTCCCGCCTCTTCGTTATGCTGATCCGCACATCTTTAAAGTCTGGTACACAGCATAATAGGAAAGGCGACGAAGTGCTATCAACATACTATGCATAGGTGTGAAATTGAAAGACTATCCGAACTTTGTCAGACTGTTTTCAGTCATGTGTAACACTACATTAATGGCTGATTAGTGTGTTAAACACAACACGTAAATATAAGACATAACTGAAAGAAGAAATGGTAATTAGTATGAACTGTAGTAATAAAAATCAATTTCAGCTTATCGAGATAACATAACTGTTTTAGCAAAATATTTTGCGCATTCGGCCGCGAAACGGTCTGTATCAACGTTCAGACTAGTCATTACCGTTGCTGACCTACCATGAAAGTGTGCAAATTTAGCAATGCGTGAAGATTCATAACAAAATTCAGTGAAAAATCATTCAGTGCCACACTTAAGTCAATTCAGTTATTGACAGAAGGGGAAAAAGTAGGCAGTAACCAGCATGAAATTCTACAAGAGTTTCATATTGACATCCACAGGGCGCCAGTACAGAATAAAGGTAGCAATAAAACGTATTGGGGACGCGAGAATTTCTTAAAATTGCTTTACTGATAGTCTATATGCCTCCATCGAGACTACAACCGAAAACAAACCAAGACCTCCCTTGCAGTAGCAAAACACCTTTCATTACGCTAGCAGACAACCCAGGCAAACAGCCCTCTATTATTACCCCAGACATGAATAAACCGGCAATTTCACAATGTAAATGGCAAAATGATCTCCAGTTCCCGTTTCATAGAGCTTTCTGGAGTCAAAAACATGAATTTTCTACCCTTATGTCACCGCATATGTGACAATCACTCGGCATCTTTAGCGAAATAACAAAATACTGTTGTTAACGAGTAAATTTAGTAGAATAATTGTTTACCACCCATTATTTGACCTTTCGCGTAAATTTTATTTATATATATGAACGTATCTTCAGATTACGTTGAAATAAAAGCTCACTTTTTACACCACCAAGAGACCGTATACTGCAGGAAATGCGATACATTTCCGCTTATTGTTTCTACCCGTACTCGAGGTAAATGGGTTTTAAGGGTTGGGTAGACAGATAGATGGTCAAGATAGTGCGACTAGTAGGGTTCCATTTTTAGGTGACGAAATCCTAACAACGAAAATAGCTACGACAGTTGATGAAGATGAGGGCTGCATAAATAATTCCCCCTACTCGTTGTTCCAAGTGTTCTAGTTGCAGTCGATACATCAGCATTTTAATCGTAGCTACGCTTTCGATCCAAATCATTTTTACAGGAATGCAAATAAAATCCATTTGCCTATACAAATGGTAATTGAGATCCCAGTATTAATGCGACCGCGTTTTAGGAGTACGAGCATTCCCATTGCTAGCTAGCGTGAGAAACACTTCAGCTATTTTTGAACGTTTTATGGCTGTGGCGAGTCTAATGGAGAATTCGAAACATTGGAGAATACGTTTCGCAGCTATTGTCGCCGTTTATTTCCTGTGGTGGTGCAGAATTATCCTTCTAAATTTACTCGCTAATAAGAGTATTTTGTTATTTCGATAAACATGCCGAATGATTGTCACATGAGCGGTGACATAATGGTAGAAAATTCATGTCTTTGAGTCCAGAAAGCTCTATGCGACAGAAACTGCAGATCATTTTGCAGTTGTCATTGCCGGCTTATTCATGTCTGGGGTAATTACGGAGGGCTGTCTCTCTGGGTTGTCTGCTAGCGTAGTGAAAGGTGTTGCTCCTGCAAGGGAGGTCTGGTTTGTTTTCGGTTCTAATTTTGATGGAGGTAGATAGACTATCAGTAAAGCAATTTTAAGAAATTCTAGCGTCCCCAATACGTTTTATTGCTACCTTTATTCTGTACTGGCGCCCTGTGGATGTCAATATGAAACTCTTGTAGAATTTCATACTTGTTACTGCCAACTTTTTCCGCTTCTGTCAATAATTGAATTGACTTAAGTGTGGCACTGAATGATTTTTCACTGAATTTTGTTATGAATCTTCATGCATTGCTTTCATGGTAGGTCAGCAACGGTAATGACTCGTCTGAACGTTGAACAGACGCATCGCTTAACTATAACGGAACATCAAGTAACTGTTGGGAGTGACGACCGTGAGTTTCAATGCATTCACAGCAGTATCAAGTTCTGCCGCACTCACTCAAAAAGCCCAGGTGTCTGTTGAACCATGAGAAAGGCAGCGTCTACCCTTGTAGCATGGGCCCCAGGTGTTTTCATATATCAACGTCTTGATTTAACCAGAGGGGAGAAAGTCTATAGATGCAAGATCCGGCGATTTCGCTGGCCATGGGACACGGCTCCCCATCCGACCCAACGATGAGGGTAGGTGTTGTTCAGGTGCTTGCGGACAGTAACATCGAAAAAGGCTGGTGCACCGTCATGTTAAAACCACATCCTTTCGCAGACAATAAGGGGTACAGTTTCCAAGAACAGTGGCAACACATCTCGCAAGAAAACTAGTTTCTGTAGGTCAGTCAAACGACGAGGCGGCAAAGAAAATCCTATTAGGTGTTATTGGACAATGCCCGTCCGTATGCTGACAGACAATCGTTGATGGTGACAACCGATGTAGGTGGCGTAGGGATTGTCCTCACTCACTGTTGAAAACACCATCGGACACCAAAGGAGTTTTGCAGCAAATAATAAAAACATTAGGTCTGGCTAGGTCCAAACTGAATTAGACTGTGAAATTCTACTGGTAACGGTTGACAGCTATGGTAAAAGTTAGTCTCAATTCAATAAAAATGAAATACATCGACTTCATGTTTGGAATAGGGGGCAGCGACAGGGAAAACTGTGTATGAATTACCAGAAAAAAAAACATTTAAAAGTGGTACTGGACACATCAGTATACAGCTTACATTATATGGAATAACTAGTAACAAAACTCATAAGCAAAATTATTTTAATACTCCTGACTGCAAAAGAATATTTATACGAATATTCTCTAATGTTGGGATGTGATGCCGTTGCCGGAATGATCTACACCATCGAACAATCTCAATGTCGTGGAAAATTCTTGTCCTATGTAAAATGAACCAAACATTTCATACTGTCTCTCGTGGCCTAGATGGGCGCATAAACTGGAGGCAACAGGGAGAAAGCTACGATGACAAATTCGGCATTTAAAAATATATTTGTGTGTGATAATTTTGCTATCACAGCAATGATCCCCCACCTCCAACCAACCAAAACGCACACACACACACACACACACACACATACATACACACAAATCACGCACACGGCCGACTCGGTCACTCGCACTCTCACAGTAGAAAGATATTGCTAAAAGTACGCCCATTATTGAAACACGATTGAGACTATGTAGATTGCAAAAGATTTCTTGGTTCAACTGATATTCTGCTATGTTGTTGTTGTGGTCTTCAGTCCAGAGACTGGTTTGATGCAGCTCTCTATGCTACTCTATCCTGTGCAAGCTTCTTCATCTTCCAGTACCTGCTGCAACCTACATCCTTCTGAATCTGGTTAGCGTATTCATCTCATGGTCTCCCTCTATGATTTTTACCCTCCACGCTGCCCTCCAATACTAAATTGGTGATCCCTTGATGCCCCAGAACATGTCCTACCAAACGATCTCTTCTTCTAGTCAAGTTGTGCCACAAACTCCTCCCCAATTCTATTCAATACCTCTTCATTAGTTATGTGATCTATCCATCTAATCTTCAGCATTCATCTGTAGCACCACATTTCGAAAGCTTCTATTCTCTTCTTGTCCATACTATTTATTATCCATGCTTCACTTCCATACACGGCTACACTCCATACAAATACTTTCAGAAACGACTTCCTAACACTTAAATCTATACTCGATGTTAACAAATTTCTCTTCTTCAGAAACGCTTTCCTTGCCAGTGACAGTCTACATTTTATATCCTCTCTACTTCACCATCATCAGTTATTTTGATCCCCAAATAGCAAAACTAATTTACTACTTTAAGCGCCTCGTTTCCTAATATAATTCCCACTGCATTCCATTATCCTTGTTTTGCTTTTGTTGATGTTCATCTTATATCCTCCTTTCAAGACACTATCCATTCGGTTCTACTGCTCTTCCAGGTCCTTTGCTGTCTCTGACAGAATTACAGTGTCATCGTCATATCTCAAAGTTTTTATTTTTTCTCCATAGATTTTAATTCCTACTCCGAATTTTTCTTTTGTTTCCTTTACTGCTTGCTCAATATACAGATTGAATAACATCGGGGATAGGCTAAAACCCTGTCTCACTCCCTTCCCTACCACTGCTTCCCTTTCAAGCCTCTCGACTCTTATAACTGCCAGCTGGTTTCTGTACAAATTGTTAATAGCCTTTCGATCCCCTGCCACCTTCAGAATTTGAAAGAGGGTATTCCAGTCAACATTGTCAAAAGCTTTCTCTAAGTCTACAAATGCTAGAAACGTAGGTTTGCCTTTCCTTAATCTATTTTCTAAGATACGTCGTAGGGTCATTATTGCCTCACGTGTTCCAACATTTCTACGGAATCCAAACTGATCTTTCCCGAGGTCACCTCCTACCAGTTTTTCCATTCGTCTGGACATGTTGCTAAACTTGACCTGTTTCTAGCCCTTACTTGTTGAAAATGTATTGTGCAGTGGATAACCCTATGTGGTCAACAGATAGTTCTCTTCAGCTCTGTTCATAAAATCTGTGAAGGAATGGATTCACTGATTTACAAGCGCTAATATTCGTGCACTGCAGAACTGCAGAGCTTATTCTAAGCAAACCAAATATGACATGCCTAGAGGAAATGATGTTATTCTCAAATCTGGAACGTCTCAGAAAAACTGTTCGTCTTGTGGCACTGATACGTGACCATAGGTACAATCGTAGCGAAGGAATACCTACGGTGAGGCCAAACATATGTGTGGTTCGTGCAGAAGCCTATTCAGTACTTCCAGAGGCATAAACTTAGTTGAGCAACAGATCTGGCCTTGTAACATCAGCAATCAAGGCCTTGCTACAGAGCGGTAAGGAAGACCAAAAATTTAATTGAGATAGTGGAGTGGAACTCAATAGTAAGTTTAAGAGAAGAAGGGACAATAGTAGAAGAATACGAACTAGGAGAGTGGATGAGAGGAAGTGGTTTGTATAGAGCTTACTTCAATCGTTGGTTTAAGAGTCATGAACGAAGGTTGTAACGTGAAAGAGGCGTGAAGACACTGCACGGCACAAATAGATAATGAAGACAAAGGCTTTGAGGTTATAGCATATAAACTACAAAACATTTACGTGGACAAACGTGGAATCTGGCAGTACGGTACTGGTTACAAACTGGAAGCTCTGAACGAAGAAATTTCAGATATGTAAATAATTAAAATAATTGGGCTAGATAAAATGGAAGAAACACTCTTGGTGACGTTCGTTGTAAGGGCATTATGCGCATTCAGCGTGTTCCTGTGCGTAGAATTGGAGACCTCATTGGAGGCTATAAAGGCTCACACAGCTTAACATGAAAGAAGAGAATTGAAATTAGAAAAGTTGTGGACGTTAGTGCTATACAGGATGTCCGAATTAGCTCACTCAAAATAACTTTTTATGATGCATTAAATGGAAAACTGTTTCAGCCAAGGTTTTTTTCTAACACCATTAGGTAGCTCGTGCTGAAGGTATAAGTTTTATGTAGACCACGGATATGAGAGATACGGCTCAGAGGTTGAATCTTTTAAATCGAACGATGCTCAAGAGTAGACTTACCCTCTCGAAGAGCTAGACAAAATTGTATCACATTGTAGCATTTTTGTCAATAGAACATCGATTTGCAAACGATAAAGAGTACACAGATCGTGAAGAAACCTTGATTGTACACGTTATGTACACAACATAGTGTTGCAGCAGAGGTGTGACTTTCGTCTATGATTTCCGACTCATGTAAACACAGGTACTCCTCTCCCTCCCCCTCTCCCCGAATCTTATTTAATTTGTTGCTCTGCATACCAGAACAGTCATGCATCAGAGTAAATTAGTAACTGCATGGTGGTAGTACATAGTGTGAATACATTCTTTTGTTATATAGAAGTGTATGATGTACACGCATGACGATAAGGTATAAATGCTGCTGCTCTGCTGAGAAAGTACATTGACAGGAAATAATTTAGTAACTTGAATTTTATCTGCAGTACTGCAGCAGAAAATTATGATTATTATGTAACTATGTCCGTCTTGTACTCTACTGTACATACCTGTACTGTAATTTTCTGTAGGCAGCTAAAACTCTGTTCAGTCTTAACTGCTGTACAGCAGACGACTTCCTGACAGACATCCCCTTATCGCTGGATGTTGGGTCGTTTCATTTCTCGTCTATGTGAGACGGGAATATTAAACGCAAGACCTCTAAATCGTCATAAAACACGAACAGACGAAGCTGCTGAGGTTGCTGTGCATTCGACGAATTCCACATGAAGTTGGCGTCTCGAAAACAAGTGCACATCGCTTTCTACAACGTCATAAATTCCATCCCCAACAAGTTCGTTTACACCAAGAACTTCATGGAAATGACTTCAACAATAGGGTCCAATTTTATCAGTGGGCTCAGCAACAACTTCTCACTCGAAATTTCCTGGCAAATTAGAACTGTGTGCAGGACCGAGACTCGAAATCGGGACATTTGCCTTTCACGGTAAAGTGCTCCACCATCTTTTTGTGATTTTTTGTTTTTGTTTTTATTTTTACCACCTTTTCTATTTTTTATGTATGTCTTCCTTGTAGAGAACAAAAGGAATAAAACACCTACTATATGAGCAAAAAGTTGCAGGTAATAAGAAATCAAATAAAAACCTGTAGTGGTGTCTTCCTTGTAGGGAACAAAAGGAATAAAACACCTACTATATGAGCAAAAAGTTGCAGGTAATAAGAAATCAAATAAAAACCTGTAGTGTATGAAAATAAAAGACGATGTTCTTCATAAAATAACACAATACTCCTTGAAAACCTAAAACATAAATAAGTATATTTTCTCAACATCCTTTCTTTTTTGTGTTTTCTTTTTTACAAACGTAAATAAGTATACAGCAGAAACCCTATTTTTTAATTTTATATTTATGGGGGAGCACAGGAGAAAGAAAACAAATCGAGAGCTATGCGTGAAAACGGTAAACATGTGTAATACTTTCTGCGCCATACTCCACTTTGGCGCGCTTTGAGAACAACGTCCATTCTATCATTGACCACTAGAAGGGGAAAGTGGGTTCGTTCAGTCTTGGCTGGCAAGTTTCATTGAGATTCCAGCTCCTAGGCGGGTTGGCAAAAATACTCTGAAATAGTTCGCGTAAGTGGCCCGATAGTGTCAGTGTCGGTGTAGGGTGTGGTGATTTACTTGGAAGCGTGTCCAAAAGTCCGCTGGACCGACTACGTCGTCCCGGAAGAGGTAGTTGATACCCATTCCACTGACACATATGATGGCGTGCCCTTAGACGATGGAAAGCAGGTTGTCTCAGGATATATCATCGTGGTAAGAGAAACGAGATGTGGGGGTACTCGGAGGTAGAGAGCCACAATCTTCTGTGCGAGGATCCAGACAGCTGCCGCTGGCCCACAATCAAAACGATGTAAATCAGTATCTTCGACATTGCACTTGCGGCACAGGGGTGAGTCCACCAGCGCGATGAGATGCAGTTTCTGTCTTGTAGTAAATTTGTCGTTGACGAGACGGCACAACGACGCGGTTCGTCAGTAGTGTGCTATGGTTGGTGGATCTTTTTCCAAACTGTAGGCCATGACGGGGTTTCGGGGTGGGTACTTTCACAGAAAGCGGTAGATGTCGCAGGTGGTCGTCTTCCTGATCCTGAGGAGCTCGGTGCATATGTAGCTGTATTCCAAAAAGAAACGGCCGATGTGCGACATTGGAGGTAGGATGTGTGCCAAAGACGTCGGTGGGTGTCTGGAACCAGGTGCGAGCACGGTCGTCAACATTCCAGTAAAACTAGCATTTTGGCTTTCCCATAACTGGAGCATAGTATTGGTGTAAAGTGCCGTAGTCCTGGCTCTCACGTTAACCAGATCGAGGCCACCATCTCACTTCGGTGAGGTGAGAGCTTCATACTGGACTTTGAAGATTTGTCCAGAACACATAAAATACCCGAAAGCCGCCTGTAGTCTGGCTGCCATTGTAGTGATGGGCAGAATCTGCGCGATGTGTGGTATCCGGAGGGGTACTGACGAAGATGACTCTCTGGCACATATTCAGGCGGCGTAGTAGATGATTTTGTATGTTGGCCCGGATGCGTTGCAATAGCGCCCGAAAAGTGATCGCCGAGGTGCGGCGAACGTCTCGCGTGTGCACCAATGGTGTCCACTAGTTGAAAGGGGAGGCCGCGGCCGTTCTTCATGGCGCATGATTTTGCGACGTTCATAGTGCCGCCTGCCCCTGCAATGCAACAGGTAACCCACTTCTTGGCAGCTTGTACATCGGCCACTGAACGTACAACGAGGGCAAGACGTCCGCGTAGGCTCGGCAGCGGAACATATGATCCCGCAGTGGAATACCCGTCAAGCGTCGCCGTAATCCGCAAATGAGTGGTTCCATCGCAATTGCATAAAGCACCGTTGACAGTGGGCAACCCTGCCGTACCGAGCGTTCAGTCCGTATAGACTCTGTGAGTCTGCCGTTGACGATAACCCTGGACGTTGCCCCGCGAAGGAGCCGCCTAACCACTTGCGTGGTCGTCGGGGGAATCGCCATCCGGTCCATCAGTGCGTTGAGGAATGCATGATTGACGCGGTCAGATGCTTGTTTGAAGTCAATGGATATTAAGGCGCGTGGCAGTTGTGAGTGTGTTGCCACAGCGATCACATCTCGATGTCCACTGAGTGTTGTCTGTATCTTACGATTGCCTCCTAAGGATGTTTGTTCGTGGGAAACAATGTCTCGTAATACACGTTTGAGTCACACAGCTAATAGGCGTGTGAAAATCTTGAAATCGGAACTGACTAACGTGATCGGCCCATAACTGTCGAGCCGTGTTCCTACTTCAGGTTTCGGGACTGGTACGAGGAAGCCTTCCATGATCGGTGGTGGTGCGAGTGCCGCGTCGGACAAAGGTTCCCAGTACACGTCTCTCCATCGTGGGAGCATCAAATCTTGGAAGGTTCCGTATAATTCGAGAGGTAAACTATCCGGGCCGGGAGACCGATTCAGTGATCCTTTGGCCACAGCGCCATGGACGTCGTCGGTGGTCACTTTCGCAGTCAGGAGGGATGCAGTCGCGGCATTTAGTGTACAATGTATTTCCTAGGCCACCTCAGCAATGGTCTCTGCATCGGCAGGTACTTCTTGATAGAAAAGTCTGTCTGCAGTCATGGACTGTGCGGCTGGTCCCGGCGGAGGTTCGAATCATCCTTCGGGCATGTGTGTGTGTGTTTGTCCTAAGGACAATTTAGGTTAAGTAGTGTGTAAGCATATGGACTGATGACCTTAACAGTTAAGTCCCATAAGACTTCACACACATCTGAACATCTGAAAAGTCTGTCGTGTGTTGTGAAGGCATCCACAGTGGTAGCTTGCGAAGTCAGCCTTCGTCCATCAAGTAGGTCTAACATTTTGAACAATATGATGCGCAGATGGTTCTTCACCGTTAATTCTATCTCGGCTGCGTGCTCGTACAAAGGCTTCCTCCAGACGGCACCTGGTCAAGGTTAAAATCTTTGCCTAGCGTTGAGCATCTTTTAGACGATCCGGGGATGGAGGATGATCCATGAGTTCGCGTAGAGTGCTGTAGTAGAAATCTGTTGTGCGGTGATTGCAACTGGCTTTCGCTCTGCCAGAGTGCGTCAAGGTGCGTCGGATGGCCGGTTGGCCCACAGTAACCACCATTGCAGAGTGGTCTCGTAACGAATGATGCGTTGAACACAAGTGTGCCACGTGTCGGTGATCTGTTGTCGGCATTCAGGGTCCCGCAGTAGTGTGACGTTGAGTTTCCAAGGTCCTGCTTGTGCCATATGGATTGCTTACATAGGTTCATGGTACAGATGTAGATGTCAAGGTCTGAAAAGGCAGACGGACAATGTTCCGCGTCGAGGAGAACGAAGTTTACAGTGTCAGAGATATATATTCTATCGAGTCGGCTGGTGCAGTGGCTCGTGATGTGTATATGCCCCGGGAGGTCGCCTTGTACGACTCTCCAAGTGTCAAGGAGACGAAGGCGACGGACGAGGAAGCGAAGTTCCGGACATGTCGTGAAATGAGGGTACTGGTCAGTACGCTCGAGAACACAGCTCAAATCTCCACCTACGATCAGATGATCGTATCTGCCGAGGAATAAAGGCCTGGTATCTTCTGCGTAAAATTGGGAGTGATCCCTCCGATTATCAGCGCCTGATGGGGCGTAGATATTTATGATTTTGATTCCTTCAACTGTTATGGCCACCCCTCGCACCGTTGGGAGACATGCTACATCGGAAACTGCAATCCCTTCTTGGAGGAGGACTGCGCCTGTGTCTTCCACAGGTGCCGGAGCGGCGTACGTCACGTATTCATAACACCCGGACCAAGTTGCTGTCCTCAGTTCCTGTAACACAGCGACGTCGCTGTCCGCTGCTCTTAGCTTGTCACGGAGCAGTTAAAGTTTAACGTGGGAGCCGATATTATTAGTGTTGGTGGTAGCTATTTGGTTTGCCTGATCGGGGATCCGTGCTGTCGATAGGTTCGTAACTGATTAAGATTGTCGTGATGGAATCTGGTAGTCCATAGAAGTCGCAGGAGTCGTCGTAGAGACATCCACCATGTTAGTGTTGGTCCAACGGAGGAGCAGATGTCATTTCCACATCGAGTGGAAGTGGGAATTTCGTGTATCCGCCCATGAAATATGTCCGTCAGAGGTGGCAGCGCTAGTCGAGTTGGCTCAATTGCTTCAGTAAAGACGGCCGAGCAATTTTCCAATGCTTCTGGGCGAAGGGCTTGCTCACGATGTCTGTTGGACGGCTCACCGTCTTGTGGATGACACGCCTCCGTGGCAGAGGAGAAAGAGTTATCGTGTACTCTGTCAGAGTTATGTTTCATCTCATTGTCCTGAGGAGGGGGCTCAGTGGTCGCTTCTGATGTCTTGCGGCCTTTTTTTCGTCGTTTGGGAGACTTTTGCTTCGGGCAATATGTTTCGGCGTCTGAGGAATCAAGAGATTCGCGTTGTTTCGGTATAGAAGCCACGGGTGCTATAATGCTGTCTTCAGTCTCCATAAAACCCTCGCAGGTGTCCTTGTGATCTTCGGTGTTCGTGTCATCGTGTCGTAGTTGTGTGATGCGCCGTTGCAGGCATTCATTACGGACGTGGCCTTCCTTGCCGCAACCGGAACATGTTGGAGGTTGTCCGTCGTAGATGACCACCGCATGTCGGCCGCCGATAGAAATGTACGACGGGACGTGCCGTTTGAGATCTATTCGGACTTGCCTCACACCATTGAGCACCGGATACGTCGTAAACTGTGCCTATGTCTCGGCTACGTGACTCTGGACTTTCCGTGAGGGCTTAGCGCTGCTATTACTTCATTCACCTCGAAAGGCAGTTCGAATACATGGATCGTCCGAAGGCCAAGTCCTGTATGGTCGACATCTAAAGGCCCGACGTTGCCGTCGGAGTATCGACATTTTAGTCAATGTCGCGTCCGTTGAATAATCTCGTTGCAGGCAGAGTCGGAAGTCATCTTAACATAAACATCGCTACTAATGATTGATATGTGTATGCCGATGAGATCGCCTCGGGGGATCTTCATATCTTCGAGTAGGAAGCGTTCCATGGCCAATGCTTTGGGTCGTGCGTATTCATTTGAGAAGGTAAAGAGTGTTCTTCCTATAAGAGTGGGCCATTATAGCTTATTCGACTGAGAAGCGCAGTGATGGGGAAGTAAACAAACACACAGCGCGCGCAGCTGTGTGGACGGTTGAGCGCGGTCCGCACTGCAAACTACCATCTGAGCTACCCAAGCACGACTCACGAGCCGTCCTCGCAGCTTCAATTCTGCCAGTAACTCGTCTCCTACCTTCCAAACTTCACAAGAAGAATGAAAATCTCAGTCTGGAATCATCCCCCAGACTGTGGCTAAGCCATGTCTCCGCACTATTCTTTCTTCCAGGAGTGCTAGTTCTGCCGGGTTCGCAGAAGAGCTTCTGTGTTTGGAATGTAGAAGACGATGTACTGGCAGAATTTAAGCTGTGAGGACGGGTCGTGAGCCGTACTCGGGTAGCTCAGATGGTAGAGCACTTGCATCCGAAAGGCAAAGGTTCCGAGTTCGAGTCTCGTTCCTGCACACAGTTTTAATCTACCAGAAAGTTTAGTGTCAGCGCACCCTCCACTGCAGAGTGAAAATCCCATTCTGAAAACTTCTGACTCCTCCTCGTTTCACCTACGAAACGTCATTCCCCAACAAGGGAGTTATCAGTATAATAAACATGCATTATTGGTCCTGCAACAAGCCACATTGGCTCCGACAGACAGAGCATCAACGTCGACGGAACGTTAATGTTTGGTGCGAAATACTTGGAGACGCGGTTATCGGACCTTTCGTTGTAAATAGCAACTAGAATGGCAGACAATATGACAATGAAGACACATTCTTCCTGTTCTCTTGGACGCCGTACCTCTGAATCAAAGGGTGGTCACGTGGTATCAAATGGTTCAAATGGCTCTGAGCACTATGGGACTTAACATCTATGGTCATCAGTCCCCTAGAACTTAGAACTACTTAAACCTAACTAACCTAAGGACAGCACACAACACCCAGTCATCACGAGGCAGTGAAAATCCCTGACCCCGCCGGGAATCGAACCCGGGAACCCGGGCGCGGGAAGCGAGAACGCTACCGCACGACCACGAGCTGCGGACATCACGTGGTATCAGCATGATGTATGTCCTTCACGTAACGGCTTACGAGGACGATGAATTGTCGAGCGTAAATATCCTGGTAGGTGGGATGGACGTTGTTGGCCAGTTAGTGGGCCTGCCCGATCCTCGAACATTACATCCATGGATTTTTTTTTTTTTTTTTTTTTGTGCGGAGGAGTCAAAGTTGCTGTCTTCCAAAATGTTCCAACAGCTCCAGAGGCCATGCAGCATCGCATTATTGATGCTCTTACAGTCACCTCAGAGCAATTTGAAGCACGATGTAGGGCGTCCTACATCCACAGAGAGACACAGTGTATGAACGCCAATGATCACCTTTTGAGCGGGTGATATAACGCTCTGTTTTCTATATAGTGGCAGTATCACAGTGAAGGTTATTACAAAGGCCGATGTTGCTTCTGCAGTGTCATAAGTATTTTAATACGGTATTGTACAATAACAAGCTCCTATTAATGTACCAATGTTTACTGGTGATTTGTAAAATGAGCATAAATGATGTGCTTAATGAAATGCACTGGTCCCGGCGGAGGTCCGAGTCCTCCCTCGGGAATGGGTGTGTGCGTTTGTACTTAAGATAATTTAGGTTAAGTAGTGTGTAAGCTTAGGGACTGATGACCTTAGCAGTTAAGTCCCATGAGATTTCACACGCATTTGAACATTTTTTTGAAATGCACTGAAGTGATATTTAAAGTAGAGAAGTTATATATTATTTATCATTTTCACAACTACCAGCTTCGTGAATAAAACAGTACAGTGTGACACATTATTGAATATCTCTTGGAGAGGGTAAATGTAATCTTGTGTAAAATGTACATGGTTCTGTTTAAAATGTTTAACCTCTAGCCCGTATTTCCTAAATCTGTGGGGATACATAAATCGTATACCCTAAGCAAGAACTACTCAATTACGTAAGAAGAAACACTGATTGCAACAATTTTTCCTTTCGCGCATCAGAAAAAAGTTATTTATGGTGAGCAAGATACATGGGTCACCCTGTATAATGCAGAACTGCCTAAGCTGCTCCCCACAACTTACCCGCTGGCCGGGGTGGTCGAGCGGTTCTAGGCGCTATTGTCTGGAACCGCGTGACCGCTACGGTCGCAGGTTCGAATCCTGCCTCGTAGCACGGATGTGTGTGATGTCCTTAGGTTAGTTAGGTTTAAGTTGTTTTCAAGTTCTAGGGGACTGATGACCTCAGAAGTTAAGTCCCACAGTGCTCAGAGCCAATTGAACCAGCAGCTTACCCCATAACACATGTCGACGCCACTCTGTGACTTTAGGCATGTTTCTGTTTGAGTCTCTACAGCCCCTTATGATATCTCCAGTGTTACGAGGCAACACGTAGGCACAGGGACTTGCCTTGGACGCGACCTAATAGCCGCAAAACAAAATTCACATTGGACCCAAAAGCAAAGAAGTAGAAGTATTTGAGACTTCAGGTAGAGGATTAACTAATTTTATACAAAGACGCACTACTGCACCCACAAGAATTTCGATCATCACACATTATTGTTGTTGGTGTTTAGTGTTATTACTAGGCGTAACAGGATGTATAAGGGACCTATACAGTGTCAGATGTTGAACGATCACTATGAAGGCTACGGAGACGACATGTAATCGTGTGTGACAACGTTACCATCGTTTCACAGAGTTTGAAAGAGGACTCATAGTTAGTCTCCATTTGGTAGGCTGGTCGAAGCATGAAATACCCAGATTTGTTGAGATGTTCTGATGTGAGAGTGGTGCAATGTTATACTGCGTGGGAACCTGAGGGCAGATATACTCGTCATTAAGATTCCGCCACAAGGTAGGATCAGCGTATTGTCCTCCAAGCACATTGTAACCCCTTCTCATCTGCGTCTGCGATCCGATAACGCGTTAGGGTTAATGTTGGTTCACTTGCTTCTCAGCATAAGACCCACCGCCTGATATCCCATGGTTGGGTCGTGTGTGGCCTTTCAGCCTCTGCGTCCGCCTGCCGAGCCTGAAAAGTCAATGGTGGCCACCACCATCCTTGCGGCCACAAGCACGATTACACATTTCTGCCACGTGGAGACAGTCCATATCTTTTACATTTTCTCTCTTATTTAAAATAAAATGAGCGTCTCGTCAATTGGAAATAACAGTAAATCGTTTAAAAGAAAACAGATGATGGGATGAATGATAGTTGTAGGTCTGCAGGCTTCCGTGGCCGTTGTCACTGAAGTTAAAATCTTCTCGGTTATTAGGCCGCGTCATGTTTCTTCTAAAATGTTCGACGTTTCAACCCCTCTGCTGGGATCTACCTCAGTATCTTTTGGTTTTCACTACTGCTAGAACACAGTGAACACAGTGTTCTAGCAGTAGTGAACACCAGAAGATCCTGAGGAAGATCTCAGCAGAGGGGTCGAAACGTCGAACATTTTAGAAGAAACATGACGCGGCCTAATAACCCAGAAGATTCTGACTTCAGAGGATGATAGATGTTATTGCCCAACCTTGACGTCTCAGGGTGAATACCGCGATATTTGTCAGCAAGCCGTTAACTCCCGAGGCCATATTTGATTATGTGTTAGTGCGGGGATAAAGGACGCCAGGCAACGTACTGTGTCATCCCACACCATTGGTCGGAGAGTATCAACAGCCAGCTTAGGGACCTATTGTCCCATGTGTAGGCTGCGACCAACATCACAACACAAACAGCTGAGTTAGGAGTGATGCTGTTATCAGGAAGCACGGACTTCTGATCAATGGCACCGCATTCTGTTCAGCGCTGAATCACGTTTCTACACTATCCCAGATGACCATCTTCAAAGAGCATAAGGGAGACCTGGGTAGAGGTCCCATTATTCCAATGTTTTGTAGAGGCACAGAAATGTTACTCCTTGAGTTATAATGCGGGGAGCCAACTGGTACGGCTTCAGCTCATGCCTGGAGGGAACTCTGACGCCACAAAAATAAGTCACGTACATACTGCATTCTCATGTGTTACCTCTCATGCGACAGACTTGTGGTGCCGTTTTTCTGCAGGGCAATGCTCGCCTACATATGGCACATACCTCTCATGCCTCTCTGGACTATCTGAGTAATGCAGAGGTACTCTTGGGGTCAGCAAAGCCCGCAGGTCCGTTCCTGATAGAATTTGGAGCAACTCATCGTCTCAGTGGTAGAACCCATGATATCAAAGAACAGTTTCTACAGCTGTGGGCCTGCATGCTCCAGAAGAGGATACAATGGTTTTATGATATCCTTTCATACAGATTCAGTGGATGCATCCACGCCGTAGATAGTGCAACGTCTTAGTGATAAGTAGGCTCTTACTTCTAAGTTCTTCGTAAATATGACACGATATTGGAATCACTGAAATAACATCAAGTACCCTCTCAACAGGTGAAGTTTCGTATCGCTTCCTCCCTCCGTTCTTGGTGATTCACATTTTTGCCAAGCAGTGTTTAATGCGGGTGGGCCACGTCGAGCGGCAAGTTCGTCTCGGCTGCTGCCAGGGTGCCATTTCCGCCACATGAGCAGGTGATTGCCACTAGCACCACTGAGACTGCGGTGGAGCAGGATGGACGCAAGGAACAACAGCGTCTTCTACTGGACAGCTCTGTCACTACACTGGAAGCGTTGGGCAAGCCTTTGGTGCACCGCTATGGGCCGTACTGGCGTGGTGACTAAGTTGCTCACAACCGCGGGGATTGGTCTGAAGGTATTGAGGTGGAAGAGTGTTGCTGCTTGACTAGGAACAACGTGCTGGTACGAGAAGGAGCTGTCTACAGAGCATCGCAAAATGGTCAGCGCGGGGCATGGCTGCAGTGTCGTCACAGACAACCTTGTGGAGCAGTTACTATACGAGGGCTATCCAGAAAGTAAAGTCCGATCAGTCGCGAAATGGAAACCATAGTGAAAATCCGATGATGCTTTGTATGTAGGGCAGTGTATCTAGTTTGCCTATCGATCCCGTCACGTCGCTTTTTTCAGCTTTGTCTCCAGCCAATTATGACTGCCCGTAAGACATTTCGTCTGATTTCATGTATCTCACTCAACATAACTGCCATGCATTTCCCTTCTTCATGACAATCTCAGCTGCACTCTGCGAGAGCAGCGAAGATGCTCACGCAGAGTTTACATTGGGGAATGTCTGATCACTCACAATACAGCCCGTAATTGGCTCTCATAAGTTTCATCTCTGCTCGTATGAAACGCAGGCTGTGAAGACAACATTTCAGCACAGGCAACGAGCTGTAGACCAACTTAGAGAATTAGCAGAAAGCAGAGGCGGCAGCCTTCTATGACGAGGGTATTAGAAAACTGATACAACGCTAAGTCAAACATGTGAGTGGTGACTATGTAGCTGTAAGATGAAGCTAACTGTTGTAAATAAAACTTTTTTTTTATTTTCACTGTGGTTTCCATTTCGCTACTTGTCGGATCTTACTTCCCGAATGTCCCTCGTACTTTCCCGGAGCAGAAGTTGCTGATTCCTGTAGAAGCAGAGAAAGTGGCTTCTGCTTCGAAAAAGTAACGTTACCTACTGGTTTTTGGTAGCGGTCGGTTGCATCTTCGTGCTTAAGTTATCGAAAAGAGTGCATGTTGCAGAATATAAACTTTGCTTTGAGTTTATTGATTAACAAGTAATATGATGCACGGAAATTCATGGGTTACCGTCAAATATGGTGAAGTTGACCGTCGTGATCAAAACACTTGTAATTGATATAAATTCACTTTTGTTGTGGTAATTAGTTTATATTATATTATTTTTACTCTAATTCGTGACAGTAGTTGATTTTATAGTATTGTGAACCTCTATCTGAATACCAATCGTTTTCAAATGGACTGATTTTACTAACTTTTTAAATGAGATAAGACTTTTATTCCTGTCACTGATGTAGAACGAATCATGTATTTTGGTCTCACACATGTCTTCCGTTGACCATTCATAACGACACCTAGAGCAATAGCAAATGTTAATTACCCTTACCTATTTAACACTTTGCAAATTCTTGGTGGAACTAGGATGAAGTCGATCACCTCAGAGAACTGGGGTTGAGTTCATTATGTTTTGTCGAGTGGTTCTTTTATGAACAAACACACGTGCCTGCGGCAAAAACGCAACCTAGTGAATGCAACAACAATATGTCACGATGGATGGAGCAACAATTGCCTATAGCAGGCTATTGCTGAGGTGAGGAGGTTATAGTTGCCAATTTCCATATGTTACCTTACGGATTTGTCATATAGGATGCAGTTCTGTTTGTTTCATCATACAGGCGAGGTGTGAAGCGTAGTGAGGGCGAAATCTCCGCCTGTGGACAAACGTGAACATTTTTAAGAACTATAGTGTGGATGTTTTAGAGCTTGGTAATATATTCCCTGTCGGATGGAACCCTGATAAACAGAATATTGGCTCTGTATGGTAAAACACAAGGTGGTCAGTCGGCTTTTAGCGCTATAAAATAGAGGCTCTAGTGATGGTAATTCTTGATTGGGCAGACTGGGGATTTCCGCTTTCCGTCACGGATCTTCGATACACAGCCAAGGCATTCCTCTGCTTTCCACCTCCCAGAATACAGTAAAACACTATGCGGGGAAAGTTTTTGTCAAATGCCAAGGACACCTAGATGTTACATTCCCCTGTAGAAATAAGTACCATTTTATGTGGCTTATAGTTGATGATATAAACACAATCGGTATTTCAGACGTTGTAAAAAGTTTTCCAAACAAAGAAATTGGAAGATGGTACATTTTTCTTCTCAAGTTGACGTCTCAGGGCCTAAAGTACAGTGTACATGTTTTTCGGGTGTGTTATTTCAGAATTCCATAAATCAAATTTGCGATCATACCTTCTGTCTTTAAACTTTCTTTGAACAGTGATGCTCAAAAGTATCCGAACGACCTGAATTCCATTTCGCCTGATTCGCATGCAACCGGCATAACGCAGCTGTCTAGCAGTTCCTCTAATCGCTCCTTGGTACAGTCGTTTGACTATTGAAAATAGTTCCAACAAGTCACCACTAGAAAAC
Organism: Schistocerca americana; assembly: GCF_021461395.2. NCBI lineage: Eukaryota > Metazoa > Arthropoda > Insecta > Orthoptera > Acrididae > Schistocerca > Schistocerca americana. The sequence goes on along the minus strand of NC_060124.1, from coordinate 191,089,541 downwards.
ACTGCTCTGCGTCGCAGTAACTCAAGATGTAAAGTAATACCACAATGCTACAGATATCAGGGAACATCTTATCACATACAAGACTGTCCTTAAGGATTGTAAGTTCACCTGTATTACAATAAATGACATACCTGAAATGTTACCACTCTCATTATTACGTCAGATAGGTAATGAACATAGTAAGTTCATCGTATTCAAGATTTCCTTTTCAAAGTAACATACTGTACTTATTATTTAACACAAAATGACATTAAGAATTTAAGTTATTCACGAGCAGCTTGTTGAGAATATGTATGAACTTCAAATAACACCACGAACTGTTTTGTTCTGCATATGCATTAAAACCCAGGTCATGCAGACTAAGCAAAGATTTCGTGACTGACGGAAACTAACAGTCATTCCTGATTAGGTATACAGAGAGTGATATCCCTCGATTTTAGACAGTATCAGTTAGCAAAATATCAACTTTAAATTACATAACACCAACATTTTTTACAGACGCGAATTCCTACCCAGCATCTATTGTCGCTGTTAACGAACTACGAAATATGTTAAATATTGCTTCTACACAAGTAACTTACTTGAAATGCCGTGAGGTAAAGCCTTGTGTTGGACACGGATTCGAACCCAGAACCTGATCGGATTGATATCGAAGCACAGTCAACTGTGACACATCGGATTTTCGCGGCAGTAGCTAGATGTTTTAACTGAAATGACGAGACGAAACATTATTTTTTTGCTTTCGTGGACTCCAACCTGGCACCTACCGCTGTCATATTCTAGAGAAAACGAACGTTAAATATGGGTTTGTTGCACCAGCAGCGACATGTGAGCATGTTAGAACTAGAAATAATATGACAAATAGTTCAGTACTCACTGGGAACAGAGCCGCACACATATCGTTGTTGACAACACACAAAGAGACGTCAGCTACCGAATTTTCCTCCACCAGCTGCTCGGAATAACGTTTCGAACTTAAAGTCATCTCGCAAATAGCTGTGTGTCTCACTGGGAGTTAAAAACGTCAGATATCGTTAGTGTTGACAACGAATGAAAATACATTGAAAATTAAAATTATTATCCACCAAAAGATAAGTGTTCTCATGCTAGAGCATGATAATACATAATGAAATCTTTAGTGCCGGGCAAGGATTCGATCACATTCACGCGTAATATGTGGAGATGTTGAGGAATTGGCAGTTTTGCCGGCCGGAGTGGCCGTGTGGCTCTAGGCGCTACAGCCTGGAACCGCGTGACCGCTACGGCTGCAGGTTCGAATCCTGCCTCGGGCATGGATGTGTGTGATGTCCTTAGGTTAGTTAGGTTTAAGTAGTTCTAAGTTCTAGCGGACTGATGACCACAGCAGTTAGGTCCCATAGTGCTCACAGACATTATTTGAATCTGCAATTTTTGAACAAACAACAAATTGTAGCCGAGCTGTATTGTCACCAAGGGATCAAATTCCGCGTTCAGGGCGGTCTGAGTTGCATTCCCAGTTCAGAACCAATTTTATCGACGTACAGAAGCTCATATAAAAGATGGAATATGGGTCCTGTGACCATACATCGCGTTTGTTTCGCCACTAGAAACAAATAACTAGTATAAGAAAGGTTACTGGTGATAGAGATTCTACATGTCGCCACTCCAGACTTTATTGTGGTTCAACCTAACGTCCACTTGTTAGAGAAGGAATATCATCTTTAATGTGAATTTTCAGACCACAATGCCATTATATCTTCTTCACTTGGTGTAGCCAGAAGAGAATGGAATCCCTACCTAAAATCATTAACAGAAGTGGGAATCGAACCCAGGCCATAGGTACAAGAACCCACCATCAGTCCAACAGACCACCAAACCCTCTTCCCTGTGACTCATTTTTCTATCGTAACGCCGTTGCGCCACACTGGCTGAGAATTCTGACACACAGGCTACCTATAGTAATTTGCAGCATTTTCAGTAAATTCATTTACTCGGTTGACCGAATCACGATGAACTAGCTGCCTCGATTACCCAGTGCATACATTCGACTCAATTTTGTAATCACCGAAATAAAAACACGTAACTGCCACCTACACACAACTGCCAACAGTGTAGTATGCAGAAGTTTAAATAGGCAGTGTTCCTTCCCACATGAGCTGTTCTATTGCGCTATCTGTTTGTAGAAAACGTCGTTCAGTGCAGAAGAAAAATTGTAACTGTTTGTCTCTCAGAAGGCAAGACCTGGCCATGTGCATCATCTCACAGTGCTGTGGAATCCAAAAGTTCTGGAGGAATTGTTGTTGAGCTCTGGAGCTATTGTAGCTACGTGTCAGTTAGTAGCGTAGATAAGATGTCGCGAGTTCGAATACATTAGCTGCTACATTTTTTAAAACGCAATTCTGCTGTCTGCTGAAGTTATCAATCTAATGGAACTTTGAACATAATTCCCTTCACTTCTCAACCCAAAGTAGTCGCATGTGGAAAAATGGATAACTACTGAGACATTTTGTTCGTTTCATGTTTAATAGACACCCAGGTAGCGGATACATCTCGAAGATGTGTAGGGAGAGCGCATCGTGCCATAATATGTCAGAAAAGTATTTTGTACATTAGCTGTCGTGTAGTAGTGGCATTTCATTCTTCTTCAAAGCTCGTTTGACAGCTTTAACTCAGAACAAGTTTTCTACATGCATGAAATCAATAAACTGCATGTGCATTGTCAGTCTGTTATAGATAACATCAGAGAATTCGCATATATCGTTCATGATTAATTTCTCTCTCATGTTCACTATTGTTTTAACAACACTAAAGGAAACCTTACGAAAATTGTGCACTGTGTTATAAGAAATGAAATACAACTACCCACGATAACCTTACGACGAAAGTCTGTTTTAATAAAACTGAGTATCTGTACACAAGCGTGCCTCTATCTACACGAATTAGTAAAACACTACTCACTTAGATTTTGATTGGGTCTGTAATTAATTGGTATGCTGTGTCATACTCAAGACGTATGCAAATGTGCCATTTCATAAATATAGTTATGTATTCCTAGAAACCCAAAATTTGTTTGTCAGCAGCGGAAAGAGGCGTTATCTGTTGTGCAGCATTGTAAGTTTTTCATCATTGCACTATGAGCCGAAAGTAATTTCTTGCGATTTTCTTATTGATGTTTGATCCGACTGCATGAGAGAGAAATTAATCATGAACGATATACGCGAATTCTCTGATGTTATCTGTAACAGACTGACAATGCACATGCAGTTTGTGGATTTCATGCATGTAGAAAACTTGTTCTGAGTTAAAGCTGTCAAACGAGCTTTGAAGAAGAATAAAATGCCACTACCACACGACAGCTAATGTACAAAATACTTTTCTGACATATTATGGCACGATGCGCTCTCCCTACACATCTTCGAGATGTATCCGCTGCCTGGGTGTCTATTAAACATGAAACGAACAAAATGTCTCAGTAATTATCCATTTTTCCACATGCGACTACTTTGGGTTGAGAAGTGAAGGGAATTATGTTCAAAGTTCCATTAGATTGATAACTTCAGCAGACAGCAGAATTGCGTTTTAAAAAATGTAGCAGCTAATGTATTCGAACTCGCGACATCTTATCTACGCTACTAGCTGACACGTAGCTACAATTGCTCCAGAGCTCAACAACAATTCCTCCAGAACTTTTGGATTCCACAGCACTGTGAGATGATGCATATGGCCAGGTCTTGACTTCTGAGGGACAAACAGTTACAATTTTTCTTCTGCACTGAACGACGTTTTCTACAAACAGATAACGCAATAGAACAGCTCATGTGGGAAGGAACACTGCCTATTTAAACTTCTGCATACTACACTGTTGGCAGTTGTGTGTAGGTGGCAGTTACGTGTTTTTATTTCGGTGATTACAAAATTGAGTCGAATGTATGCACTGGGTAATCGAGGCAGCTAGTTCATCGTGATTCGGTCAACCGAGTAAATGAATTTACTGAAAATGCTGCAAATTACTATAGGGAGCCTGTGTGTCAGAATTCTCATCCAGTGTGGCGCAACGGCGTTACGATAGAAAAATGAGTCACAGGGAAGAGGGTTTGGTGGTCTGTTGGACTGATGGTGGGTTCTTGTACCTATGGCCTGGGTTCGATTCCCACTTCTGTTAATGATTTTAGGTAGGGATTCCATTCTCTTCTGGCTACACCAAGTGAAGAAGATATAATGGCATTGTGGTCTGAAAATTCACATTAAAGATGATATTCCTTCTCTAGCAAGTGGACGTTAGGTTGAACCACAATAAAGTCTGGAGTGGTGACATGTAGAATCTCTATCACCAGTAACCATTCTTATACTAGTTATTTATTTCTAGTGGCGAAACAAACGCGATGTATGGTCACAGGACACATATTCCATCTTTTATATGAGCTTCTGTACGTCGATAAAACTGGTTCTGAACTGGGAATGCAACTCAGACCGCCCTGAACGCGGAATTTGATCCCGTCGTGAAAATACAGCTCGGCTACAATTTGTTGTTTGTTCAAAACTGCAGATTCAAATAATGTCTGTGAGCACTATGGGACCTAACTGCTGTGGTCATCAGTCCGCTAGAACTTAGAACTACTTAAACCTAACTAACCTAAGGACATCACACACATCCATGCCCGAGGCAGGATTCGAACCTGCAGCCGTAGCGGTCACGCGGTTCCAGGCTGTAGCGCCTAGAGCCACACGGCCACTCCGGCCGGCAAAACTGCCAATTCCTCAACATCTCCACATATTACGCGTGAATGTGATCGAATCCTTGCCCGGCACTAAAGATTTCATTATGTATTATCATGCTCTAGCATGAGAACACCTATCTTTTGGTGGATAATAATTTTGATTTTCAATGTATTTTCATTCGTTGTCAACACTAACGATATCTGACGTTTTTAACTCCCAGTGAGACACACAACTATTTGCGAGATGACTATAAGTTCAAGACGTTATTCCGTGCAGCTGGTGCAGGCCAATTCGGTAGCTGACGTCTCTTTGTGTGTAGTCAACAACGATATGTGTGGGGCTCTGTTCCCAGTGAGTACTGAACTATTCGTCATATTATTTCTAGTTCTAACATGCTCACATGTCGCTGCTCGTGGAACAAACCCATATTTAACCTTCGTTTTCTCTAGAATATAACAGCGATAGGTGCCGGGTTAGAGTCCACGGAAGGTAAAAGTTAATGTTTCGTCTCGTCATTTCAGTTGAAACATCTAGCTACTGCCGCGAAAATCCGATATGCCACAGTTGACTGTGCTTCGATATCAATCCGATTATGTTCTGGGTTCGATCCGTGTCCAACACAAAGCCTTACCTCACGGCATTTCAAGTAAGTTACTTCTGAAGAAGCAACATTTAACATCTTTCGTAGTTCGTTAACTGCGACAATAGATGCTGGGTAGGAATTCGCGCCGTTAAAAATGTTGGTGTTATGTAATTTAAAGTTGATATTTGCTAACTGATACTGTCTAAAATCGAGGGATATCACTCTCTGTATGCCTAATCAGGAATGACTGTTAGTTTCCGTCAGTCACGAAATCTTTGCTTAGTCTGCATGACCTGGGTTTGAATCCATATGCAGAACAAGAAGTTCGTACATATTCTCTATTAGCTGCTCGTGAATAACTTAAATTTTTAATGTCATTTTGTGTTAAACAATAAGTACGGTATGTTACTTTGAAAAGAAAATCATGAATACGACGAACTTACTACGTGCATTACCCATCTGACGTAATAATGATAGTGGTAACATTTCAGGTATGTCATTTATTGTGATAAATGTGAAATTACAAGCCTTCAGGACAGTCTTATATGTGATAAGGTGTTCCCTGATATTTGTAGCATCGTGGTATTACTTTACATCTTGAGTTCCTGCGATACACAGCAGTGTTTTCTAGTGGTGACTTGTTGGAACCATTTTCAATAGTCAAACGACTGTACCAAGGAGCGATTGGAGGTCCTGCTAGACAGCTGCGTTATGCCGGTTGCATGCGAATCAGGCGAAATGCAATTCAGGTAGTTCGGATACTTTTGAACATGACTGTACATTACTGTGACATCCGTATTAATTAAAATTTAATTATTCTACAATACTTGTTTTTCAATGGTTTCTAAAGTTTCAGAAAATTTAAATTCCTCCTTAAGTCATAAACAATCGACAGTTATCACTTACTAAGTAATCGCTCAAATTCAGCCCCAGGTGGTGTAAAGCTGACCAGCACATTATTTTTTCCGATCCTGTCAGAAAAGAAAGTATATAGATCAAAATTTTAATACTACATCTCACTAGTCATGCTGTGAAAGAAAAACAAGTACATTAATTTTATTGGTTTCAGGAATATTTAAGTTTAAAGTCGAAAACAAGGCAATTTCACCGCATCAGACGGTACTGTGTGTTGAGTTTTGGTTGTTGCGTGATGGTACCCTGGGCATATAAACGTGTTTCACTAAATGCGAGAGCGGTTTACATTTTGCTAGTCACATGCAGTGAGCATGATTGAATTGTGTGTTCTATTGTAAAGAAGGTGACCTGTTTTTATCATCTTCCTACCGCCAATTCTACGCATAAGGGTAATTGGTTATTGGTTTGGCGAGAGTGATTCATTCATATACACTGAAGCGCCAAAGAAACTTGTGTACGCATACATATTAAAATACAGAGAGATGTAGAAAGACAAAAAATACGTCGCTACGGTATAACCATTTCAGGAGTGTGCCGTGAATGTTAGGAATCCGGTAAAACATGGGTCAGAGAGAGATCTTGCAATAACGGGGCTAACGACGACTGAAGAGAATCGTTCAACGTGACAGAAGTGCAACCCTTCCGCACATCGCTGCAGATTTCAGCGCTGGGTCATCAAAAAGTGTCAGCGTGAGAACCATTCAACGAAATGTCATCGATATGGGCTTCCGGAGCCTAAGGCCCATTTGTGTACCCTTGATGACTGCACGATATAAAGCTTTACGCCTCACCTGGGCCTGTGAACACCGACGTTGGACTATTGATGATTGCAAACATGTTACCTGGTCGCAAAATGTATCGAGCGGATGGACGTGTATAGGTATAGAGAAACCATCATGAATCCATGGACCCTGCATTTCAAGCTGGTGGAGGCTCTGTAATGGTGTGAGGCGTGCGCATTTGAGTGGAACACTTGATACGTCTAGATACGACTCTGACGGGTGAAACGTACGTAAGGATTCATGTCTGATCACCTGCATCCATTCATGCCTATTGTGCATTTCAACGGACTTGGCGATTCCGGCAAGACAGTGGTACAGCGCACATGTCCAGAATTGGTATAGAGTGGCTCGAGGAACACTCTTCTGAGCATAAACACTTCCGCCCGTCACCAAACTCCCCAAACATGAACACACTTGAGCATATCTGGGATGCTTTGCAACGTGATGTTCATAAGAGATTTCTGCCCCTCGTACTATTACGGATTCATGAACTGCAATGCAGAATTTATAGTGTCAGTTCCCTCTAGCACTACTTCCGACATTAGTCTAGTCCATGACATTCGAATTGCGGAACTTTCTGCGTGCTCGTGGGGGCCCTCTACGATATTAGGCAGGTGTAGCAGTTTCTTTGGCTCTTCAGTGTAAGTTCTTGTACAAAAGTTCAAAAAGTAAATTACGCATTATTATAGTCGGCCCTCTAGCATGTACTGAATGCTGTGCTACACTTCAAAATGACACAGATACAAGAGATTGTTTTTCAGCATACTGTAGTCACCAGTTTCCTGGGGTCAAACGTCGGAACGTTGTAATTGTCGTTGAAGTCATCGAAGACAGAAATCTACTACTTCTGTGTGAACTCCTCAACACTGGAAATTTTCTTCCGGCCTCCCAGCCAGATGTTCTTTCAGATGGCCGAAAAGATGGAAATCGTTTGATGCGAGATATAGACTTCTCAGCATCACATACATGTGTGTGGTCATGGTCAACCTGTTGACAACAATCCACTACGGCTGATTTCTGTGCAATTTGGACGCTTTGCGCTAGATAATCGTACTGTCCCACGTACCGTTTGGGGTACGCTTCCATTGCCACATCATTTCACTCCCACATTGTGTTGCACCTGTTATCTGTAACCCAGCATAACTGTGTCTACAGGGAATCCAGATCATGTGCTCTCTTCTGGTAATGAGGTATTCTTGTTGTATTATGGCATCACTGTGGGGTGACGTGCATAACGTACTCTCTGAAGTCCCAACATGGTTGTCCATAAGCTATATCATTCCACAGGCTATATCATCAAACTGTGATGAAGCCTGAAGTGGCACACTTCTGCCACGCTGTAAATAGCAGTGTTACGAATCAAGCTTAGCGTTATCTCAAATTTAAGCTATTCATGTGTAAGTCTTCATTTCCAGCCGACTCCAATTCTAGTGAATACTGTTTTCTGTAATATGAGAAACAGCTTTGCACCGATAAAATACAGAAACGCAAGAATCGAGGAGACGACTCAAAGCTTACATTACAAACGTTTTGGAAATTTGAGACAAAAACTCGAAACACTTTAGACTGATTTACAGATACTGAAGAACATAGTCTCTTTTCACGAATGCACAACCGTTGCACCGACTCCAAATAGTTGAGAAACTTGTTATACCTTTGGTTCACTAGTCTAGTAGTCATTCGATAATGATATCACAAATTATAGTTGCCAAAAGTTGCCTATTAGATAGTAAGTTAACTCGAATACCACATACAAACGACTTGCTAGGACACTGTCTTTTCTTTGTCTTTACTTCAGTAGAAGAAGAATAAGATTTCGTGATATACGCATTCTGTAAGTCTAGTACTCAAATTAGGGTAACTGAACATCATTTCTACTAGCGTTTTGTTCTAGGAAATGGATACGCTTGGTGAACAATTTTCGATTGTGTTCTCATTAGGCTCAGGACTTCCATATAACATAGAGGTCTGTATTTACATTCCCCCTTCACCTGTGCATCAGATTTCTCCAAGTTTGTTTAATATTCCTATGTGCTGCGCGAAAAAGTGAAACAAGAACTGAATTCGCTTCTAAATGAGGAAGTGATCGATCCCTTAGCTCCCAACACGTGGGCATCACCGGGCATCACCTCTGGCTATGATGCATAAACCGAAATGTTCTCTACTATTTTGACAGATCTTTAAAGCGTTTATAACCGAGAACTGTTTTCTGTTCTAACAAATGGAGCATGTTATAGTATGTTTCACTTCTTAGATGCTCTTCTGTAAATTACACTGCATCATAACTTTATAGTTGTAAACACACAGATATCAAATGTTACCTTAGGCATTTCAACTGCCTCTAACGATGCCTTCAACGGCTAATTCAGTTATTTCCTGAATGTTGTAATTATTCCAGTGGCTTTACTACTTTACTTTATCCATTTTGATTGGAAAACACTGCAGCTGTTTTCGTAAATTACACTGTAAGAAATATTGCAACCAACCACAAGTTTTCTTGAAACTGTTTGGTTATACTATTACTAGTTTTGGGAATGAGCCTATCGTTGGACAGGGACCTTGACTTCTTTGCAAGTTTTCCATTCCTGTCCTTTCTGAAGTCATGCACAGTTGTCTTTTACCTGGCGGGAAAGTGCAACCTTCAAGTAATGAAAATAATACTTGCTATAGCACTTAACAAAAAATGTCTAGCTGAAAAAATGGTTCCAAAGTATATCAAAGTGATCATCAAGAACAACAGTAAAAATGCACAACAAGCAAAGGACAAAATGTAAGACTTGCAAAGAATTCAATGCTAACATGTGAAGATAGAATCAAGCCCGAAACTAATAACAGTATGATAAAATCATTTCAAGAATTGTGGCTGGTTGTCTTTACTACTAGTGTAGCCAATAGGTCCTAGCATCCTCACAATCTTTGGTACTGCGAAACTACCACCATGTGATGAAATTTTCAAAAACGTCAATGTTTCCAAATATCAGTTGAATGTTTGGGCTTCATTATCAGTAAATACAGCATCCTTCCAACAAATACATGTAGTTGTTAAAAAGTCCTCCAGTGGTGAAACGAGCTGCGATAGTTGGAGAAAGATGTGAATAACTACTCTCGGCCTATTCCATCGCGTCAGTACATTCAGTAAAAGGGAGAAAAATGTACCTGGTCTCTTTAATTAGAGCGATTCTCTCGTCAATTAAAACAATCACACCTGGCAGGCAAATATTTAGTTTTGTACTCTCCGGGTAAACTATTATTACTGCCTATGCGGAGAAGCAGTAAGTTGGGGCAGTGCTTCCACAAATCCCACACATCAAGAAAGACAGGGTATCGAACAAGTTGAGCAAGCTACACGAGAATGCAGACCTGCTCTCCAGGCCGCCAGGAGACTGTAATTTCGTTAAACGGGATTAGGTTTCTTTCAATCTCTGAAACTTATTACGTTCTCGAATAATTAGCCACCGCATTCTCTATAGTTGCAGCTGAATCACAAAAGGAAGCCGTGTTCCCTGCTGTTTAAGAATGGACGAAAATAGGTTGGCCACACTACCCACCATCATGGGCGGACTCAGCACTAAATGCGAGGCTGAGTCAAATGAAAACCCTAAATTTGTAATAACAAATCGAAATTTCGCTCCGTTGTGCTTTAAGTTAGTAAGCGTGCTACAAACAGAATGGCCTGTAGGTGGCAGCATAGTCCAGATGCACAAATACCGTCTCAGTATCTGTATAAAAATGGCCTCCTCACTTGCGACTTGCAGCAGGGAAGAACTGCGTTTTGTTATTCGGGTTTTGCGTAGTGCAGGTGTGAAACCTATTGAAATTCATCGACGAACGAATGTTCAGTACGGTGATGCATGTTTGTCACAGCAGCATGTAGTACGGATGGAGTAGGAAGTTGGCAAATGGTGTGACTTCAGTGGAAGATGCTCCTCGTCCAGATCAGACACAACAAGTTGTGGCTCCACAGAACATTGGAGCAGTTGAAGCCATAGTGAAGGAAACCGCTGAGTGACACTAAATGACATTGCAGCATGTTTACAGATTAGTCATGGGTCAGCACACCACATTGTGCATGATGTGCTCCAGTTTCACGAAGTGTCTGCTAGACGGTTGCCAAGGCAGTTGACTCCTGAAATGAGAGAAAGACGTGTTGATGCTTGTGAAGAACTTCTTAGGCGCTTTGAACGAGAAGGTGATGGCTTCCTTGCAAGAATCGTTACAGGGGACGAAACATGGGTTCACATCCACCAATCGGTAACGAAGAGAGCGAGCAAGGAATGGTACCATTCCTCATTACCAAAACCAAAGAAGTTTCGAACAGAAGAAGTGATTTCCATGTGTTTGGACCATTCAAAGACCCAATGGGAGGAAAGAAGTTTCGTTCTGATGAAGAGATACGCCACGCGGTGCATGAGTGGTTGCGCGGTCTACCAAAAGAATTTTTTCTAAAGGAATTTATGTACGTTTGTAAGCGCTGGAGGACTTGCGTTGAGCGTGGGGGAGATGGTGTTGAAAAGTGATACAGCTTTCTACCACTTCCGCACAATAAATAATATTAAAAAAATATTTAAGGTTTTCATTTCACTCACCTTCGTAGATATTACACCGTGAAGCACCTCTTGCCACTGGATCTCTGTTATTAGTGGCACGGTAAGATTCACCCACGAATTGTGTTAGTAATTCCTAGCACTCCTGTGTGTTATATATTGGGGTACATCTAGAATAATGAGCCTCATCCAACATTATTTCGTTTGGCCAGCGACAGATAGAGTCACTAGGTACTGAGCCTGGGAGGTATTCTGACTATACCCACAATCAATATGGACCCCTAAAAGTTTTTTCATCAGGGGTACTTCTAGCAATCACGGGGAACCGCGCCCACATTGATTTTGTTGGTCCATTCTTCACTTCGATCAGCTCATCGTCGTAGAAATCCGCTCGAAATCTCCGACGCCCTCGTCACCGTAGGACCATGTTTGGAATAACCATTTGGATTTTAGGCATATGTACATATAGCGTAGAGTTTACCCACACACACTGGCCTACAGTAACAGTCTTCTGTTTACCTCAACAGTCTTCTCTGACTCATCCCCAGAAGTATTATGTATACATTGATAGCCACATTATACAACCAATCCATGAGGGTAGAACTTGAGGGAACTTACGAAAAGTTTTGACTTCTTTTAATAACTTGTTTTATCCTTTATCTTTTGTAATAAATGTAATTAAATTCAAATCCTTACATACTAAAAATGTATTTGTGTGTGCGTGTGTGCGTGTGTATAGGTATGTTTCAAATCTGCTCCTAAACCATTGGTCAGATTTAAACCAAACTTGGTACACATATCCCTTGCCGTCTAGCAAAAATCGCTGTGGGCTAAGAACAATGTACGTGTCATACCTCATGAGTTCAGACAATGAAATGCATGGAAAAAATCCAGCTCATGTATGTCATTTAAATTTATTACTTCTGTGCTACTAACTCTACTCACAACAAATTTCAAAGACAGTATCCACATATGCCGCTGCATGTACCTACAGAATTATATCATTTATGACATGTAGATCAGGAGAATTATATTATTTATGTCATGATGATCAGGAGATGTGACGTAATAAACACTGAAGTGAGAAACAAATGCCCATTATGTGGGAAGTTTCAACATATTTATTCTTCATTGTTAATACACTACTACAGTCAAGTCAGCTTAAGGAAATCCCTGACATCTGGCAGCACAATTGATAGCTTTCGACCGTGAAGCGCAAACGGCTGTAGGCGAAAACAAAAGACATCTACAGACCTATGAAGAGGCGTTGCTATACAGATGTTTACAAAATCGCGTCGTAGACTGCGAAGTAGATGCAACCAGCATGCAGAAACTGTCCAGGATCATCTCAAACCGAGTCTGCTGCAGGAGTACAAATAAGATTTCATTTCTAATAGCAAAATGAGAAAATGAAAACCCATGAATGACGGGTTTGTCAACTAGTACTACAAATAAATTTGTCTGAAAAAAAAAGTTTCAATCTATCTTTATGTACCTTTTCTAGATGAGAGTTTGTTTCCACTTTCGAAACTGAACAATCAAACGGAAGAGGCCGATTAAGAGGAGAGAACAATTGTTGACTTCACAAGGTGACTGGTGAATTGGGTTTTGTGTGTTTGGACATGGGCGAAACATTTAAATTAATATGTACACTGTATCAATGTGAGCTGCGGAGAAAGGATGGAAGAAGGAAGAGGCAATGGATAGAGAACTATGGAGGAGAAGGATCCAGAAGAGCAACGCCGACCCTACGTGGCGTGGGTCAAGGCGACGATAGAGGAGAAGAAAAAGAAGATCAATGTGAGCTGCGGAAAACAGTGATCATTATTAAGTCAACTGTAAACTGTGTGGCGTGCCTTCATTCCTGGATGATCGAAGACAGTTTTCGCATGTGTCAGACTTACACGTATTCGTGGGTCGCTGATCAAACAGTGCCTGTGTGTGTGTGTATGTGTGTGTGTGTGTGTGTGTGTGTGTTCGTGCACGATGTTAGACTGATACATTACGAGGATTGTCCTTTAATGTGACTTAGCTCTGTAACTGTGGTATGTCACTCTGTGAACTGCAGCAGTTGTGCGTACTTAGGAATCACAGGCCCATTGCATCAAGTTCAAGTCGACACCTACGACAGAGGAGAAGTATCATCATTTTGTGGAACAGTTATGGATCGGCCTTACGTAACGTCGCAGCTATTTACACGGCTGCAGAGTTTTGCAGTAAGTTTAGTTCCGTTAGGTCAAGCTGTATTGGAGGCTGGCAATGAAGCCTCCAACCCCGGCCTTTGCGTGGTCGGCTGCTTGTGTCATAATGCCATCTGTCGCGGTATGCGGACCGTGAGAATTGCGCTGTGTGGAGCGTACTGAGATCGGTTATTCATCTCACATAAGAAACTAAATAACTACAATAAATATGATTTGTTTGTTTTCAAATTAGGTATAGGAACTTTTATAATTTAGAAGAACAGTGTGTAAAATTTTCATGTGGGTGACGTTAATAGTATTGGAAATATAAAAAAGTACATAACCGACACTTAGTAAAGTAAATTCAGTTAGAAATCTTGACAGTTTAAGTTCCTTCGTTATTTGAAAACAATAATAGCACTCTCAGTGCCCACAAGTTATTTTTAAGGAATTTTGAGTCTAAACTTGTAATAATTTTGCTTTCGTAATGGAAATAATAGTTTAAAAGTTGATATTTATATTTTGCATTAGGGTGGGAGTAGTTGAGAGTGAATATGAGTGTGTATGTAGGGACATACGTCAAATTTCAATTTTTTAATGTATTACACCATCCGTAACTTGCAAGTGTTACGTAACCAGGCTGTCCTCAAAACGGTGGATCCCTGTAACGGGGGGATGAAGTATGTCTAGGAGCGTTTGCTTTTGTAATAATACAGCCAGAAAGATAGTAAGAACATACTTAATTCTAAAGTATATTTCAAGCATATTTTTCTTTTGATTTTCGTTCTGTTTGGTTTTGTGGAACATTTTGTGAAATTTTGCAGTATCAAATGACGTAGATTAATCTGCGAATGCTGATTGGAGTAAAGTGGTTTGCGCGCGAAGTTGACCATGAAAGGTTAATCTTATTGGATGATCGTTTTGATCAACCGATGAGAGAAGAGTTTTTCCCGCTTAGTTGATTGAGTTATATGCTCTGTGAGCAGTGGCATTTAGGCAGTCGTGGAGTCACTGTCGGACGATAAGGTCATGTTAAATGCGTCCGAAAAAATTATCTGTAAAATGAAGAAATGACTGTTAAATCGCGCTCGGTTTATATCGCCGCGCTAGCAGATGTAATTACGGACATTTCGGTGAAGTTCAAAAATGGCTCTGAGCACTGTGGGACTTAACATCTGAGGTCATCAGACACCTAGAACTTAGAATTACTTATACCTAACTAACCTACGGACATCACACACATCCATGCCCGAGGCAGAATTCGAACCTGCGACCGTAGCTCTCGCGCGGTTCCAGACTGAAGCACCTAGAACTATTCGACCGCCTTTTCGGTGAAGTTTTGAGAGGTTTTGGAATGTTGGTTGCAGAATAAACCGCGTGTGAAACTATCGGCCTTTGTGAATATTCTAGGTGGCGTGTTCCGTATGCATGTACTGAACATTTTGGTGAGCATCTTCTTTCGAAGAATCCACCCAAAAGGACCGAATGTGAACTCGTTTTGTAACAGTGTATTGCCTGTGTGAATCTCGTAATATTTTGGGTTGGACTTAGCATATATCTGGCTGTCTTACATGTGACATAAGTTGCACTAACTAGTAGTAGATGCACCACCAACGTAAATGTGGGCTTGGTGGCACCATAAATGAAAAGGACCGTAATAAAACATCAGTATCTACAAACAAACATTTTCCATGAAGGGAGGAAGCACCCACGTAGCACGTTATTAATAGAGATTTACAGGTTTATCTTGTTGCTTGAGTTACGCGGACTTTGTAATCGTAAGTATGGACGGTGATTTTCTTCTTTTCTCATCGTCTACATAGTACCTACGAATGCAGAGCCACGGGTGGTGAATGGACGCTATACTGAGGTAGGTGGACATTAAATAAATCGCGAAACGAGTCCCGCCAATTCCGCCAAGCGGCGCTTGGGAATAATATTTTCAACTCAGGGTCGTCAAACACCAGCATCATGATCATAGTTGCCACCTTATCTCGAAATCTTGGAACATAGTGAGTTGCATCCAATGGAAGTCTTTAAAGAGACTGCTAAATAGCCTTTGTCATGGACTGTAATCTTTAAGAATACGACGAACGCCAATTTTTCCTTTCTAGAAATATGAAAGAAGGTGCTTCGGATGTGAAGTTTCGGTACATTTACAACTTCTTCGACAATCTTATAATTTTCAATGAAACTTTCGACGAATGTCTTGAGAATATTTGAGAAGTCCACTGTCCTTGCAATGTCAGATTCATGAGAGGTGAGCTTTGCGTAAACCAAGATTTCCTTTTTGTGTCACCTAGTCTTGGATAACGTTCTCCGAGTCGGGGAGTGGAATGTCAGAAGCTTGAACATGCAAGGAAAGCTAGAAAACTTGAAAAGAGGAATGCATAGGCTCAGTCTAGATAACGTAGCTGTCAGTGAAATGAAATGAAAAGAAAAGAAGACAAGGATATCTGATCAGAGAAGTATAGGGTAATATCAACAGCAACAGAAAATGTTAAAACGGGAGTAGGATTCGTTATGAATAGGGAGGTAGGGCAGAGAGAGTGTTACTGTGAGCAGTTCAGTGATAGGGTTATTCTTATCAGAACCGGCAACAAATCAACAACAACGCTAGTTCAGGTATACATGCCGATGTCGCAAGCTGAAGATGAAGACATAAAGTATATGATGTTACTGAAAGAGTGATACAGTAAGTAAAAGGAGATGAAAATCTAATAGTCATGGCGGACTTGATTGCGGTTGTAGGGGAAAGAGTAAAAGAAAACATCACTGGATAATATGGGCTTGGTACAAGGAATGAGAGAGGAGAAATAATAATTGAGTTCTGTAATTAATTTCAGCTAGTGATAGCGAACACTCGAGGAGGAGGTATACTTGGAAAAGGTCGTGTGATACGGGAAGATTTCAGTTTCATTACATCATGGTCAGACTGAAATTCCGAAATCAGGCGTACACAGGAACAGATATACACTCAGATCTCGCTGTATTACTGATGAAGAGTAGGCTGAAGTTTAAGAGATTAGGTAAGAACAGTCAATACGCAAAGAAGTAGGATACGCAAGGAGTGACGAGATACGCTTGAAGTTTTCCAAGGCTGTAGGTACAGCAATAAGGAATAGCTCAGTAGGCAGTACAGTCGAAGAGTAATGGATCTCACTAAACTGCCAATCACACAAGTTGGAAACAAAAAAGTAGATACAAAGAAGGTAACTGCGAAGACACCATGTATAACAGAAGACACACTTCAGATGATTGATGAAAGAAGGAAGTACAAAAATTTTCAGGGAAATTCAGGAATGGAGATATACGAGTCCTTGAGTAATGAAATTAATACGAAGTGCAGGAAAATTAAGACAAAACGACTGCCTTAAAAATGTGAAGAAATTGAAAAGAATGACTGTTGGAAGGACAGACACACATCGAGGAAAGGCAAAACAACCTTCGGTAACATTAAAAGAAAGGGTAGTAACATTAAAAATTCAAAGGGAATTGCACTGTCATATGCAGAGGAGAGAGCGGATAGGTGGAAAGAGTACACTGCAGGCCTCTATGTGAGGCAAGATTTGTCTAATGTGATAGAAGAAAGATCAAACAAATAGGAGATCTAGTAGGAGATCCAGTATTAGAATCAGAATTTAACAGAGCTTTGAAGGAGTTAAGATAAAATAAGGCAGAAGGGGCAGATAACATTCCATCACAGTTTCTAAAATCATTGGGGGAAATGGATACAAAACGACTACTCACGTTGGTATGTAGAATGTATGAGTCTGACAATATACCATCTAACTTTCGGAAAATTATCATCCGCACAATTCCGAACACTGAAAGAACCGACAGGTATGATAATTATTGCACAATCAGCTTAACAGTTTACGTATCCAAGTTTCTGGCAAGAATAATACACAGAAGAATGGAAAAGAAAATAGAGGATGTGAAAGATGACGATCATTTGGCTTCAGGAAAGGTAAAAGCACTATAGAGGCAATACTGACGTTGCGGTTGATAATGTTATGTTCGCCCTTAGATTGAACTCCCCATCGTCCACACAAAGTTGAAGCTGAGAAATCTGTGCTACTTGGAAGAGCGTACAAAATGACCTGAACCTCGCCCATGTGCAATTGCTCTCCGCCCTAATTCTGGGAGGAGGCCGATCCCGTTAAAGCTGGGTGATAGGGTCTGCGTTAAGAATTCTGGGACAGCAAGCGGGGTACATTAAATAATGGAGAAACTTTTACCTGTACACATCCTCCGCTTTTTGACACCAGGCATCTGACTTGTCACATACTCTCAGACACAGAGGATTTTTAGGTCTGAGTGCTTTCAGCAACAAAGGCTGTGACGAGTCTAACAACTGTGAGCAGGTGGCTAACGTACGCATGAGTATATGTTATGTGATTGCTTTAAACGAAGTGCAGATGGCATTATAGACCTGAGATCAAAGGACATTTCTTTTAGTTTTGGCACTGACAGTCGGGCACTGTGAGAGTTCAGTTTCCTAAATTTCTGTGCAAGTCATGCTGTCATACGCATTATTTTTTTATTGGTTGTACAATATAAGTTATGTTATTCAACTGTAAATGTGTACTGGGGTTAATCTGTAGATTTATATCTGTCCGTTGAGGTGTTTCCCAAATGTTGTTGCACGCCTCACAACCCATCTCCACTAATCCTAGCGGCCACCAGAGTTATAAGATGTCTGAATAGAGAGAAAAAACGGAAGAGACCGTAAACGATGTTTCACAAGGAATTATGTTGTGGTTTTCTGAAACATAATTTTACTAATTTTAGGAGAGGAGACTATATTCAATTTTGCACAACAAATAGCGTCATACCAATAAATAATGTAGCACGTGAGCAACAGTCAGAAAATTCTCTAAATTTTTGGATGTACATATCACCAACACTTGAACTGGGAGAAGCATATTATTGAGCTACTCGAAGAAACTCAGTTAGTTTTGCATTGTCGCTAGTGTAGGAAACAAACGAATCGATCTCCTATTTTGCACATTTCCATTCAATAATGTCTTCCAGAATAATTTTCTGGAATAACTTATCACATACGAGTAGAAAGGAAGTACTGATTACATGCTTCTTTCCATCTCTATTTATTGTTATATCCAAGATGTGTGTTTGTTGTTGTATTTCTTCTTCTGTGGTGAATTGGATATTGTTATGTATACTGAAGATTTATTTTTCCTATTTGTTGATCTAGCATACAGACTGCTTTATTCACAAATCTGCACCACAAAACAATATTTCATTATTTCTTTGTGATTATTCTGCGAAAGATTGCAGTTTCTATGTGGTTGATGAACATCTTTGTCAATGTTCCTGATATTTGGAATGCCATCGAAAATCCATCGTTTTGTGCTTAGTATTCCTTTTCAAGCTGGAATAACTCTGAGACTACACAGGCACTACAGTACACAAAACACACACACGATATGAACACCCTTCACACAACTAACAAAAAAAATTATTCACTTAAACATATAAGCACAACTCAACAATGATAATAGCAAACTACTGAGGAAACAAGTATTACATTGACCGTGTAGAACAAGAAACACACTGCCAACAGAAAAACCAGTCAGATACCAAGTAGCTGATGTATACTAGCTGGAGCGTGAAGACTGCAAATCAGTGTAGATAGGAGTAACAGGCGAAATTTCAAAACTGAATATAAAGAACACATAAGAAGCTGGAATCACTAATAAAGTAGTTCTCCCTTTTCTGCACACCTGATAAGATACTGACATGAGCCATCAAACAGGGAACAAGACATGAAAATTGTTGGACGAGCAATCACAACACACACTGGTTACCAAAACGGTTGAAGTACACCTTCAGGGCTGCACATATGCAGTAATAAAACCAGAAATCGGAAGTAGAAACAAATATTATTTCCGAACTTGCAGCATGGTGCAGTAAAAAACAGGTCCGCGACCTGTCTTATAACTGAAATAAATTATTGTACCTTCGTCATAAGTTGCATTGAGAGGTATCTATTTTCTATTTATTCCTGGGTGAATAATTTCGGACACCTGTGTCCATTTTAAAATCATGTGTGCTGTAAGTGTGACAAATACAGACGACAACCCATGTACAGAAACTTCCCTTGCAGTAATCAAAGCGGTATATAGTTTAATGACTTAATAACAGCCAATGACACCACACACTGTGGACGTTAAAGACTCTCTAAGACAACTTACAGGACGGATGGTTTGAGAATGGACACAGGCATCCGGAACTAGTCACGAACAAGAAATACAAAGCAGATAATTCCCAATGAAACTTATGATAAAGCTACAACCATTCATTTCAAATGTTATTTTAATGTCACGAAACGTTTGCTGTAAAAGGTTGTTCTCGTCTAACTTAAAAAAGAGCAACATAAAACTGTAATGTAACAGTAAATCTGAAATTATCATACAACACAGATATCGTATACAAAAATAAACTGTATTTCAGGCAGTGTAGATGATTCACAAACAAAAAGAAGCAAAACACTTATGAAATATAAAAACAGCCTTTCAATTAGTTACATTAGACAAACCACGTACCAATAATTTTCCATCTGGTTTATATGTTTCGTAAAACAGTACGAAATTTACAAACACATCTAGTGGCATCGAGTCTTCCCTCTTTTAAAACCATTTTTAGATTTTGTCTTCATTTAATAAACAGAAATAAAAAGGAAAAAAGGGGAGAAGGTATATGGTTATAGAGAACAACAATAGCTTTTAGCAAACAGTATTACTCACACTAATTAAAGCGATACATGATAGTAAAGTGACGAAATAAAGTGGCTGCTGAAAATTTACGAAAGAATCTGCAGTAAACTCTGTGCTGTAACTTTTTATTTCTTGTTTATACGTTTTGTAAAACAATGAGAAATTAACTAACAATCTAATTATATAATTGCATCGAATCCTCGCTATATTAAAACAAAAAGAGCTTTCTTCGTTTAATACATAAAAATAAAATAAAATCTAAATTACTGATGACTCCTACTCATCACTGTCATCAATGTTCTGACCTAGGACAGACTTTCACCTTTAGCTCTCTATGCAGTCCTGTCATTTGCCACCCTCTTGGTTTATGCATGACTTATACTGTCCACCATGTGGTATGTTCTACGTCCTGTTTTTCTTCCTCCATTCATTGTTCCTTCCGTAGCATTCATCAGGAAACAATCTCTTCTTATTTACAGTAAAAGTCAATTATGTTTCCTCTTCCTGATTGTCTTTAAATTTTTTGTCGCTTCCCCAGACTTCTCGACATCTCCTTGTTTCTCGCTTTGTCTATCCACTTCTTCCCTTCCGTCGTCCTCCAAAACCACAACTCAAATGCTTCTATTCTTCTTTCTTCCTCTTTTCTCAGTGTTCATGTCTCATGTTCGCATAATACCGTGATACACCTATTAAGTTGGTGCATAAGTTCGCAGCGTTTTTTTATCTTGGTTTTTCGGTAGCTATGAGTTTATTTATAGATTGTCATTCTTTATTTTAAGTTCACTGTTGTCATTTCAGTTTATATATGTTGTCATTTTGTCACTTCGAGATAGTGAATAGGACGGTGGACGCTAGAAAGTGGAGTGCCATGTAGAGAAATTGGAACATTGCCGATATATTCTACTGTTTGAATTCATTAGAGGGTTGACAGCAGCAAATGCAACCAGAAACATTTTCAACATATATAGGGTTAATACTAATGGACAGAGAACGGCGAGAAAATGGTTTTCTTGCGTTAAAGAGGACCGTTTGGGCATCAGTGACTCTCCACGTTCAGGAAGATTTTCACGGTTTGATGAAGATCGTGTAAACTCATTAATCCACGATGACCCACGTCATTGTACTCGAAAAGTGGCAAATGGGATGAACTGTGATCATTGCATCACAGCGTGACATTTTCATGCAGTTGTAAAGGTTCATATATCAAGTGTATAGATACCGCCTGCTCTAAGCCCAAATCATAAAAATCCGCGTGTCTTTGTGATAACATAAGGAACAGAAATGAGTGGTCGAGCCAAAACAAACCAGTAACTCACAGTACAAAAACCTACGCGCATCCACAACAGAAAACGTTGTGCATCTGGAGGAACAGTGACGATGTGGTGTACTAAGAACTGCTTCTAAATACATACTGTTCCTTTTCAAAGCTTTTTTGCAGTTTTCTATTAAGTTTTCGTTTCAGGCGTGAGAAATCAAACTCATATTTCTAAAACCCTCATCTTTCTAGCCATTGCTTTCCTGTCAATTCCTATCAATAATGCCGAGGGAACGTCATCTGACCATTGGCCTTTTTCATATAACTGATTACATAGATATGTTAACCCTTTCATATTTCCTATAGGATAAAAATTGGAAAAGAAGTTTTGTTACAAAATCAACAATAGTTTTTAACAAACAGTACTAGTTATATTAATAAAACGTTGATTGGTAGTAGTGATGGCGGCTGGACTGCAGATTGAGTGAGTAGCTACGCACTGGTACAGTACGTGCAGAGCAGATCGAAACCTGTAGTCGTCATTGACAAGACATTGAGATCCAGGAGGTGTGTTTTCATTACCTGAACGTAAGTCTAACAAAACTTTGTTAAGATCTGACTCAAATACGGGATATATAGGGTGCAATTAATTTCCTTTTACAGACTTTGAAGTCAAGTATCTCACACCGAAACAAAAAAAAGTCTAGTAAACAAGAGCTCTGAGATGCATTCCTTATGAGCTTTGAGCATTTGCTCAACGTCACTGCTGTGGAAGGCATCTCTTCTATCGAACAAGTGCTCATAGCCCTAAAGATGCATGTTAGATATCATGTTTGCTAGTCAAACTACATAACGAGGATTTAGTAACACTCTCTGTTGCTTTACATTTGTGTTTTGTTTTACTTGAGATGTCTGTGTCTGAAATATTATTCAAATTCGTTATCCATTTGCTAACAGTTGATGATGATAACAGTTTTAAATAAGAGTCAATGATCTTAATTACCGAAGAAAACAGTAGTTAAAATGCTCACTGTAATGTAATGTGCTATAGAAGTAAAGCAAACACTGCTGTTAAACCAGTGTTCCTGCTGATGAAGTTAAATATTTAATGTTTAAGAATATCATTTACGTAGTACTGAGAACAGCAATTGCATGTGCTGTATACGGAGACAACATAAGGGCGTTCAACGGCATTTGATAGTATCTATACAGAACATAATATGTAGTGAAAGTATTTTAATGTTTTTTTTTAATTCATTAATGAGATTTTATTATACAAGCACTTTAATTATTTGATACAGAAACGCATCTGAGAATGCAACTTGAAGGTGCGAAACCGATGGTAGGTTTTTGAATAGACTGCAACACCATCTAATGCGGCCATATGAACATTAATTCTAGTTTTCTAATAACACCTTGTGTAATATTATTGTATGAAAGTGCCAATTCCATAAATCACATATTATTTTAGCTGTCGTTGCTCCACCTGTAGAGTAGTTTGTGATTCAATTATACTAGCGCATGGAATTATGCAATTACTGTTTCATATTTCAATAGAACTATATTGTGGTCATATTATGTTTCACGATTGGTTCTACCAGACACTATCTACTGTATTTGTTGCTTGTGAATCGTTATTAAATTAAAAAGCAAAAATATGCAAATTGGTAATTATTATTGAATTCCCCCCTCCCCCATGAACCACAGACCTTGCTGTCGGTGGGCAGGCTCGCGTGCATCAGCAATGCAGATAGCCGTACCGTAGGTGCAACCATAACGGAAGGTTATCCGTTGAGAGGTCAGACAAACGTGTGGTTCCTGGAGAGGGGCAGCAGCCTTTTCAGTAGTTCCAGGGGCAACAGTCTGGATGATTGACTGTTATCGCCTTGTAACACTAACCAAAACGGCCTTGCTGTACTGGTACTGCGAACGGCTAAAGCAAGGGGAAACTACCGACGTACTTTTTCCCGAGGGCATGCAGCTTTACTATATGGTTAAATGATGATGCCGTTCTCTTGGGTAAAATATCCCGGAGATTAAACAGACCCCCATTCCGATTTTCGGGCGGGGACTACTCAGGAGGACGAAGTTATCAGGAGAAAGAAAACTGGCGTTCTACAGATCGAAGTGTGGAATGTCAGACCCCTTAATCGGGCAGGTAGGTTAGAAAATCTAAAAAGGGAAATGGATAGGTTAAAGTTAGATATAGTGGGAATTAGTGAAGTTCGGTAGCAGGAGGAACAAGACTTCTGGTCAGGTGAATACAGGGTTATAAACACAAAATCGAGTAGGGGTAATGCAGGAGCAGGTTTAATAGAGAAAAGGAAAACAGGAATGCCAGTAAGCTACAACAAACAGCATAGTGAACGCATTATTGTGGCCAAGATAGATACGAAGCCCACGCCTACCACGGTAGTACAAATTCATATGCCAACTAGCTCCGCAGATGACGAGGAGGTTGATGAAATGTATGATGAGATAAAAGAAATTATTCAGATAGTGAAGGGAGACGAAAATTTAATAGTCATGCGTGACTGTAATTCGATAGTAGGAAAGGGGAGGAGACGGAATGGATCGGGGCGAAGATATGAAACACGAAGCCGCCTCGTGGAATTCTGCACAGAGCACAACTTAATTACAGCTAGCACTTGGTTCAAGAATCATGAACGAAGGTTGTATACATGGACGAAGCCTGGAGATACTAGAAGGTATCAGATAGATTATATTATGGTAAGACAGAGATTCGGGAATCAGGTTTTAAATTGTAAGACATTTCCAGGCGCAGATGTGGACTCTGACCACAATCTATTGGTTATTACCTGTAGATTAAAACTGAAGAAACTGCAAAAAGGTGGTAATTTAAGGAGATGGGACATGGATAAACTGAAAGAACCAGAGGTTGTAGGGAGCTTCAGGGAGAGCATTAAGGAACGATTCACAAGAATGGGGGAAAGAAATACAATACAAGAAGAATAGGTAGCTTTGAGAGTAGAAATAGTGAAGGTAGCAGAGGATCACTTAGATAAAAAGACGAGGGCTAATAGAAATCCTTGGATAACAGAAGAGGTATTGAATTTAATTGATGAAAAGAGAAAATATAGAAATGCAGCAAATAAAGCAGGCAAAAAGGAATAGAAACGTCTCAAAAATGAGATCGGCAGGAAGTGCAAAATGGCTAAGCAGGGATGGCTAGAAGACAAATGCAAGGATGTAGAAACACATATCACTAGGAGTAAGGAAGATACTGCCTACAGGAAAATTAAAGAGACCTTTGGAGAAAAGAGAACCACTTGCATGAATATCAAGAGCTCAGATGGAAACCCAGTTCTAAGCAAAGAAGGCAAAGCAGAAAGGTGGAAGGAGTGTATAGAGGGTCTATACAAGGGACAGAATGTAGATGAAGATGAAATAGGAGATATGATACTGCGTGAATAGTATGACAGAGCACTGAAAGTTTTAAGTCAAAACAAGGTCCCAAGAGTAGACAACATTCCATTAGAACTACTGACAGCCTTGTTAGAGCCAAGCTTAACAAAACTCTACCATCTGGTGAGCAATATTATGAGACAGGTGAAATACTCTCAGACTACAAGAAGAATATAATAATCCCAATCCCAAAGAAAGCAGGTGTTGACTGATGTGAAAATTGCCTAACCATCAGTTTAACAAGCCACGATTGCAAAATACTAACACGAATTCTTTACAGACGAATGGAGAAACCGGTAGAAGCCGACCTCGGGGAAGATCAGTTTGGATTCCGTAGAAATGTTGGAACACGTGAGGCAATACTGACCCTACGACTTATCTTAGAAAATAGATTAAGGAAAGGCAAACCTACGTTTCTAGCATTTGTAGACTTAGAGAAAGCTCTTGACAATGTTGACTGGAATAACCTATTTCAAATTCTGAAGATGGCATGGGTAAAATACAGGGAGCGAAAGGCTATTCACAAATTGTACTGAAACCAGATGGCAATTATAAGAGTGCAGGGGCATGTAAGGGAAACAGTGGTTGGGAAGGGAGTGAGACAGGGTTGTAGCCTATCCCTGCTGTTATACATTCTGTATATTGAGCAAGCAGTAAGGGAAACAAAAGTAAATTTCGGAGTTGGAAATAAAATCCATGGAGAAGATATAAAAACTTTGAGGTTTGCCGCTGACAATGTAATTCTGTCAGACACAGCAAAGGACCTGGAAGAGCAGCTGAACGGAATGGACATTATCTTGAAAGGAAGATATAAGATGAACAGCAACAAAAGCAAAACGAAGATAATGGAATGTAGTCGAATTAAATCGTGTGATGCTGCGGAAGTTAGATTAGGAAATGAAACACTTAAAGTAGTAAAATAGTTTTGCTATTTGGGGAGCAAAATAACTGATGATGGTCGAAGTAGAGAGGATATAAAATGTAGACTGGCAATGCCAAGGAAAGCGTTTCTGAAGAAGACGAATTTGTTAACATCGAGTATAGATTTGAGTGTCAGGAAGTCGTTTCTCAAAGTATTTGTATGGAGTGTAGCCATGCATGGAAGTGAAATGTGCAGATAAATAGTTTAGGCAAAAAGAGAATAGAAGCTTTCGAAATGTGGTGCTACAGAAGAATGCTGAAGATTGGAATGGTAGATCACATAACCAGTGAGGAGGTATTGAACCGAATTGGAGAGAAGAGAAATTTGTGACACAACTTAACTAGAAGAAGGGATCGGTTGTTAGGGCATATTCTGAGGCATGAAGGGATCACCAATTTAGTATTGGAGGGCAGCGTGGAGGATAAAAATCGTAGAGGGAGACCAAGAGATGAATACACTAAACAGATTCAGAATGATGTAGGTCGCAGTAGGTACTGGGAGAAGAAGAACCTTGCACAGGATAGAGTAGCATCGAGAGCTGCATCAAACACGTCTCAAGACTGAAGACCACAACAACAACATCCATTAGTAAATTATGAAAGTTGCTGTTGCTTCTGAATGCATGTATCGAAACACGATTTCTTTTCGACGAAATGACTACCTTTGGAGCATGTCACAAAGACTGTGCAATATTTAGGTGAAGCAGATGTTTACACAGCTGTTGAAATTTGTGCGTTTTTTTTTTTTACCTATCTAGTGCATTTCATCATGTGTGTGAATTTTGTAGCATATGTGCCTGGTGCAGTGGACACGCCAGTCAAACAAATTAAATATCTCAGGTATTCCATTTAATATAACAATATTACCATAGTAATTACTTTAGTGATTATTCGGTTTGTGTTTGTTGTCTGATCAATGGAATAGTTTTCCGTTTCTGGCATGCAACCATTAATTACTAATAACACGTTATCAGATAATCGTTTCACAATACAACGATTCATCAGGGAAACCGTGGCTGATATACAAATTTACAAAAGGCTCAGTATGACGTAATTTTTTAATAAAGAGCTAGTTAACAAATGCCGAAGTACACATTTAAAGGTTGAGGTCAGGGAGAATCCTCTGGGTACTAGCCACATTTCTTAATTTACTTCATTGCAGGTTAAGTTACGCAGTCATGTAATTAGCTTAATGACATAGAACTCTGCGGTAACGATATTTACTCACAAAATCTATATATCGACATTACGTGTACTACGTCATGTACGGTATCCACTTGTTTGAAGCCAGGACAGTCACGCAAAAACTTTCAGTGCCTACAGATGCGTCGACAAAATGTGTAATATACTAAAGATCCTTTACCTCTTATGTAAGGCCGTAGGTGTTGCTCCAGTTTCATTTGACTTCAGTAAGGGAAAATTAGTGATTTCCTTTGCAGGGAGACTGTATAGTGCTGTCGTGGCCTTGCTATTACTGGGTGTCATTTACACAGTACGAAGTGGAGCATCAGACATCAGTGGTATTAAAGATCATATTGCAAGGTATTCTTATGCTTGGTGCTATGTTCTTTCTTTACTTGCTGGTATTGCCCCATTAATTCGCAGTTCAACAATGAAGCAGCAGCATGTCGATTCAATGTACGCAAAAGTACTGGCAGTGGATGCTTTACTATACAAAGGGCGTCTGACGAGATATATACAGTCTCCTTCACTCCTCTGGTTCAGCCTTACTGGAACATTTATTTTAATATGCTTATCTTACGTCCATGCTTCAACGATTTCTCCAGATGTCATAAATATTCATCTGTTGATGCCATTGTTCATCCTAGACATTATCAAGACCTGCAATAGTCAACAGTTTCTCACACTGAACCTTATGCTGCGAGAGAGATTTAGGAAACTTAACGACAAGCTGTTACAAATATTCGGCATATTTACAGAAACAGAACTAGACTTAGCGGTTGCAGCATCACTTCGTAATTTTCCTGATTCCCTTACTCCATCAAGAATCAGAAAATCTGTTACAGGAGAGATCTTTCTACATAGCAAGGCAAACATTTTTTCACCTATTACATCTACAAGTGAATTTTGTCATAACAGCTTCATCCATCATGCACCAGTGCCAACAATGAAGAGCCGTAATCGTCTAACACAATTACAGGGCGCCCATTTACTTCTCTGTGAAGTTAGCCGTACTATCAACATCGTATACAGCGTACAAAATCTCCTTCTGATCGTTTCCTCATTCGTATCTAGCGTAGTGTTTGCGTACTCACTTGTGATGACCATTTTAGACTTGAATTTGTTAATGTCTGCGGAAGCTAAAGTCAGCGTTATCGTATCTTCGTTTCTGACGGTCACTGCTAATGTCTGGTGGCTCGGGAACGTGATATGTAGCAGTGAAATCGTCAAACGTGAATCTAGCTATACGGAACGGCTGGTGAAGAAACTGCTTCTGGTACCACCACCAACCGATGGCAGCTGCAGAGAGGAACTTCAGCTGTTCGCCCAACTGTTGGCTGGTGGGTCAGTGGACTACTGTGCGGCTGGACTGTTCTCGTTGGACCTGTCGATGATCAAGACAGCTGTAGCAGCCATCGCCACCTACCTGGTCATACTCGTCCAGTTTGGCCTGTCAGATAAAAGCAATCAACTGAACAGTGTGGATGATAAAGGTACTACTTAAAAAGGTAGACAGGACAGAAGAAGTAATAAATGTATCGTCTGTGAATTTTAGGCATTTCTAGTTTTTAATTCATAATAAAGTTATAAACTTCTAAAGCCATGTAGTGTCTGCACAGTTCGTTTCATAATGTATCTTCACACTCAGTGAAAAACTTTCTGGCCAAATCTAAAATACACTCCTGGAAATTGAAATAAGAACACCGTGAATTCATTGTCCCAGGAAGGGGAAACTTTATTGACCCATTCCTGGGGTCAGATACATCACATGATCACACTGACAGAACCACAGGCACATAGACACAGGCAACAGAGCATGCACAATGTCGGCACTAGTACAGTGTATATCCACCTTTCGCAGCAATGCAGGCTGCTATTCTCCCATGGAGACGATCGTAGAGATGCTGGATGTAGTCCTGTGGAACGGCTTGCCATGCCATTTCCACCTGGCGCCTCAGTTGGACCAGCGTTCGTGCTGGACGTGCAGACCGCGTGAGACGACGCTTCATCCAGTCCCAAACATGCTCAATGGGGGACAGATCCGGAGATCTTGCTGGCCAGGGTAGTTGACTTACACCTTCTAGAGCACGTTGGGTGGCACGGGATACATGCGGACGTGCATTGTCCTGTTGGTACAGCAAGTTCCCTTGCCGGTCTAGGAATGGTAGAACGATGGGTTCGATGACGGTTTGGATGTACCGTGCACTATTCAGTGTCCCCTCGACGATCACCAGTGGTGTACGGTCAGTGTAGGAGATTGCTCCCCACACCATGATGCCGGGTGTTGGCCCTGTGTGCCTCGGTCGTATGCAGTCCTGATTGTGGCGCTCACCTGCACGGCGCCAAACACGCCTACGACCATCATTGGCACCAAGGCAGAAGCGACTCTCATCGCTGAAGACGACACGTCTCCATTCGTCCCTCCATTCACGCCTGTCGCGACACCACTGGAGGCGGGCTGCACGATGTTGGGGCGTGAGCGGAAGACGGCCTAACGGTGTGCGGGACTGTAGCCCAGCTTCATGGAGACGGTAGCGAATGGTCCTCGCCGATACCCCAGGAGCAACAGTGTCCCTAATTTGCTGGGAAGTGGCGGTGCGGTCCCCTACGGCACTGCGTAGGATCCTAAGGTCTTGGCGTGCGTCCGTGCGTCGCTGCGGTCCGGTCCGAGGTCGACGGGCACGTGCACCTTCCGCCGACCACTGGCGACAACATCGATGTACTGTGGAGACCTCACGCCCCACGTGTTGAGCAATTCGGCGGTACGTCCACCCGGCCTCCCGCATGCCCACTATATGCCCTCGCTCAAAGTCCGTCAACTGCACATACGGTTCACGTCCACGCTGTCGCGGCATGCTACCAGTGTTAAAGACTGCGATGGAGCTCCGTATGCCACGGCAAACTGGCTGACACTGACGGCGGCGGTGCACAAATGCTGCGCAGCTAGCGCCATTCGACGGCCAACACCGCGGTTCCTGGTGTGTCCGCTGTGCCGTGCGTGTGATCATTGCTTGTACAGCCCTCTCGCAGTGTCCGGAGCAAGTATGGTGGGTCTGACACACCAGTGTCAATGTGTTCTTTTTTCCATTTCCAGGAGTGTACTATAAAGTAACAGAAAATCTGAAATGTGCTTTTCTTTGTCCTCCTATGTGAATTGATGATGCTGAGTGTTCACAATTCTCACAAACTGTTAGATAGTTTAACGTCTTATTTCTCCTCTACTGGTACGTTTAACTTTATTATTTCTGTGAAATATTTGTGTGAAATTTTTAACAAACATAAGATGTATCTTGAGAGCAGAACACGGCTTTCATTAATAAAAGCTACAAGAATGAAAACAAGAAGTCTTTTACAAATCACAAGGGGATTGAGTAATTTCTTCAGTAGCAACACTCTTCTCTAGTCTTCTTGAGGAAAAAGATTCAGTAGAAGATGACTAGTTCTTCAGAGAAACAAAGAGGCTTCAGGTCTGGTAAATCATCTTTGAATAATATTCACTATCTTAGGTTAGCAACAGAAAAGAACAGGGAATTGCACTTGACGCTCATGGATTAGGATAAGCATACGACAGTATCCCAAGATCTGAGACTGCATCAGCCATGCCGGCTGCAGTGGCCGATCGGTTCTAGGCGCTACAGTATGACACCGCGCGACCACTATGGTCGCAGGTTCGAATCCTGCCTCGGGCATGGATGTGTGTGATGTCCTTAGGTTAGTTAGGTTTAAGAAGTTCTAAGTTATAGGCGACTGATGACTTTGGATGTTAAGTCCCGTAGTGCTCTGAGCCCTTTGAAAACTTGATTTTTTTTTGCACCAGCCATGAAGAGTCTAAAAGCACAAGATAAAAGAATAACTATAGTTATGAGAATGTATAAGGAGACAGAAGCAATGACAGGAAATAGAATAACTGAAACCCACCAAAGACCTTAAGCAAGGTTATATTCTATCACCTTAACTTTTTAACAATTACAAAGACTTAGTGCTGAATGCATGGTACAAAAAAATGTACTCAGGAATGAGAATATTAGTTGGACAGAACATAAAAGGGGTTCATCACTTTCTTGCAGAAGCCAAATAATTTTGGCAAACAGCAGACAAGTTATGAATGAAACAATTGATAAATTGCACAAGTAGGACATGAGATGCACTCTACAAATTAATTTAGAAAAGATAGAGTGCATGTGTATTGGTACACAAGGAATGGATTTAGCACTCAAAGATGAAATACTTAAATTATTTGACAATTTTAAATATTTATGTTTTATCATATCCAGTGACAGTAGCTGTGACAAAGATAATGAGATCAAATAAGCGATGGGTATGCGAGCGATGAAGTCCTTATATGGACTAATTATGAACAATAGTGTTAAACAGCAAGGAGACCAGAGAAATTATATTGCATAGTATCAGTGAGAAAGCAGGTGAGGAAATGTGGCCACTTACAAATAAAAGAAGGCACAAAATGAGGACAGCAGAATTAGATTCCTTTGAGAAGATGCGTGCAGCTTATCTTTGAGGATAAGATCAGAACATCAAAAATATGCAAAAATATGGAAGTGACACTGCCCATAACGAACAGAACAGAGAATAAAATCCTTTGGTGGTCTGGTCATTATAATGAAAGTGAGCATTGACAGATGGTACAAGAAGGTGTTAATGAATGTCCTGAGAACGTGGTCATCTTTGTTATAGAATTAATTATATATCGATCGAGCAATGGTTGAGATTGGCTCCAAGTTTTGAAATAGAGAACGATTAACGTTAATTGGGAAAAGTTCAAGAAGAAGCACAAGAACGAATCTTCAATTCCAGTGATAACTAAAACAATTATTTGTAAGAAAAGTTCAAGAAGAAGCAGAAGAAAGGATCTTCAATAGCATTGATAAGTGAAAATAAGTATATGTATGAATCTATGAGAATTTCGTATGTGAAAACAAACTTAAAAACCTCCTACTTACTATCTAAATATAAATTGAGTACTTAACTGATATCATGCTTCAAACAAAATCACTTCCTTGAACACTAACACGATCTCACTTACTGATGAAAATACTCGTGATTAGGTAGTTCATGACTGAATAGAACATATAAGGGGATCTCGCACTGGCATATAAGTATTAAGACGTTCGGTCCTTGTAACGCAGTTCAAAAGTGTGCATGAGTTCTTGCCTATAGTGAGACGGCATACGAAGCAACTGTATACTGTATTTTGTGTTCTGTAAAACCTATCCATAAAAAGCATGAGTTACAAAAGCCATAATCAACACATCCAAGATGGCAGCATGTTTCTGTACTTTCTCAACAGCTCAGACCTATCTTATACCTGCTGTGAAACAGTAATATCAGAAATTGAGTCTGCCTTGATGCAAAACACTTTGTTATTCGTTTATTTCCTTATTATCCCAAACCAGTTTCGGCGACAAATATCACCATCATCAGTGGGGTTTTTTAATCTAAAACATGCAGAAAATGGCATGGTTGCACAAACATAGCAAAATATTATTACATTTTTACTATTCGTCTTTTGAAATATAGTTTTCTGTTGATACTTTCATACTACTTTATCCATTGCGTGTTACAGCATGTATTAAGCAATTATTGGCGCTGTTTGCAACATATTTTCTGTGCCCTTTTTTTCTGTTGCCGTCTTTTTACTTAGCGAACATCACGTTATCTGCAACCATGTGAGCGGCTGTTAGTAAACAAATACTGTGAAACGCATACAAAGAAACAACTATTTCATTTACGATGATAATTTGTCACTGTGGCAGTTCTTCTGAAGTGAACTGTCCTTGTATCATCTACAAAACTCAGGAAGAAGATAAGAGAGCACATGGGCACCGAACATTAAAAAGTAATCAGTTATAAGTAAGTGCTAAATGGAAAAAACTTGAAATATTAACGGTTATTATTTAATAAACAAGCACAAAAATTCTGTAACTAGGTTACATGCAACCTCCAAGGGAAGCACATGGTAATACAATGCCACACAACATCAAAAGCAGAACAAATGGAAGAGCATATAATCTCCCCATGATAATATTTAATAAGTGGGAAAGTAACATGAACCATGAACTACACCCATGGATGACTTAATGAAACACCGATGTTAAAGCTTGTACATGCAACAAAGCCTCGATTGCAAGAATCAGATTTAACTTTGCTCACAAGGAAAACATCTGTAGAAACAGATTTAACTTTGCTCACAAGGAAAACATCTGTAGTGCACCTAACAGAATATTATGCGAAGACGCCTAGCAAGTAACGCTCATACCATGAATGCCCAATGTTGCTTCTTAGATATTAGCACTTCGGCAACACACACAACAAAATTGTAACAAGTGGAATCATGCTGGCTGCACACAGCGTCCACACGAAGAGAAGCACATGAATAGGACTAACGGTTTGGTCCCTAGGTTCCTCTGCTAAACTAGATCAAATCGTAATTGCACTCTCACCTGACTGGTGTTCAAGGTTCCTCATTAAAGTACAGGATACAAATATGGTCGTACTATGCATTCAAAGATGAGATTTGGTAGCAAATAAGAACAATGTACATACAGTCTTTGCACCTTGATAGCGACTAGCAGATCCTATAGTGATATGTAATATGAAAGACGTTTTGTAACTTTCGCCTTTGAAACTGGAAAATATAAACACGCTGCTCTATGCAGTAACTACAACAGGAGTATATCTGGGAGCCAATGGTTAACTAGTGTTATGATATAGCTTCAAACTATATGATGAATAACTCATAAATTCTATGTAGTACGACATATAAATTAATAAAGTCAAAACAGCTAATATATTTTACACTTTAATGAGAATTCAAAGTATTGCACCATGTACACATAGACTGCTATCGCTAGCTAAATGCTAGTGATTACTGTTGCAGCTATGCTGGAAAATTTTCTATATTCACTATGTGGGATCTACGGTTTTTAATACACCTTATTCAAAGTACAGGGAAGTATCAGCATCTGTGATTATATCAGTTTTCTTCCTCATTGGAAACGCTGTACTTTGTGCCTCAATTTCCTTTGTAGGGAACTATGTCTGAATTGTGTTCCTATCATTTCTTATCTCCACATTTTTTCGAATATACATTGTTTAGTTTCCCTTTCTTCACTGTATAATACTTTTAGTTTCTGCCTGGAATGTGTTAAATTCTCGTTACTGATAGATGTCAGATAAGAGATGACAGTTGACATCTTCCCAGTATCCGACACGTACTCATGAAGTTGAAGCTGACGAGGCAGAACCTGGCAGAACAAGTCTCTACTTGCAAATGCATAACCTTCTAACTCTGCAAATACTGTACGGCCTCATCAGTAAGTTTCATATCTTGAGAGTGCGCACAGTATCAACGAAATTACGTACAATACTTCAACATCTACTGTACTGACTCATCACTAAACTTCATCTCACATGTGTTCACAAAATATCAAAAAAATTACGTACATTGTTTCAACATCTGCCTCATCGTCATCGTAATCACTAAATTCTCTTTGTAATGCTTATGTTAATGAGCATCGTTTTGATCCATGGCAGGGGGGCTGAAAGGAATACAGTTTTTCCCAGTAGCTGATATCACCAGCAGCCAACACCCCCTCCAGTAGCTGACACCCCCAGTAGCTGACATTAATCCAGTAGCTGGCGCCTAGGCAGCAGCTTGGAACTAACAAATAGCAACTTGGCGCAATAACTTTCAACTTGCTACTGCGTAACATTCCACCTCTGTTAATAATGTAGTGACTCGCCATTATGTTTCATCTCACATGTGAGTGCACAATACCAAAACATTACACACAATATTTCCACATAAACCAGATCATCACTAGATCAGAAGATGCTGATGATTACGATGATCAAGATAACACTCATGAATGAAAGAAAGTCTGCAATGAAATTCCAGTGGATATCACCTGTGCCCAATAGAATAAAACGAATGGATTTGTACAATCATTAGTATTGTGGTAAGCAATGATTCACATAAAATGGAGTAATATGTACCAAAGAGAAGTATTGATAATTGCTTGATATTTACAGTGCTGTGAAAAATAAAGTGAATGACTGAATTGCAGAATGGGAAATTAGTCTATTACAATATTCAGTGAGGAGGAGATTAGTGCTTAACGTCTTGTCGACAGCAACATTCAGTGATTTGGAAGACAACCACAGCTGTACATTAAGTTAGTAGTAGATAGTATAGAAACCCACGTTTCTTGCCTATATGACGAACTTACTTCGTAGAGTTGGACACTTGATAAGCTCCCAGATACCTACAGGGCAAGATCATGATATGATGGAAAACCATTCAATATTCCACCTTCCCAGAAGTTTATGCTGGACAACGCCATTTGTAGTATCAACAAAAAGTATTCTCTTGTGAAAAGAGAGCATTTGCTTGTGATATGTTATCTAATTATATTGCTACATCCATGCATTAAAAATATTTTAAGATTTTTTTGCGAACAAATTACCAATGTCCTGGGAATAACATTGTTTATACTCTTAATTCTCGGCGAGAAGTGTACTTTAAGCTGTAAAATAGATTACTCGTAGATCGAATGAGTCTTTTTCAATGTTATAGAAACTATTAATGTGTATTTAGTTGAATTTAAAACATTCTAGAAAGACCGAACTATGGTTGTCAACTTTTAAAAAAAGTACTTCATATAACTGATGCTAAAACAAGAACGGTTTTGTGCTATGTGTGTAAATACAGATTCATTATGATTATTGACTATTCTAATACATATTTATTTTTTTCGTTAAATGTTTTACGAGATATGTAATTGAAATGTTAAAGGAGATTCTGCATTTCAGTGATTCTGTCATAGGGAGTCGATGGAATTTCAATGAACAAAAAAGGTGTAAGGAAATTCCTCTTTGTCCAGGAGGTGTTAAGCCATCAAAGGAAAGAGCCCTAAGTTGGCACGCCAACAGTACAACCGTCAGACTGTAGCCAGTCACCGAAGCACCTACACCCTTTAGTTGAAAGTGAGGCCAATCTATTTGCTATTTATATTAAATAAGCTTTAATTAGAGTTTGTATCCATATAATGCTACATGTCATATAGTAGAACGCTCCATTATTTTATGACACCAACAAGAAATGTAATCGAGAAAACTGCAGGAGGAGGTACGATTGTGTAACGCTGTCCAGTGGCACTGCCAAAGCAGATCATCATCCCAGCAGTTCCAGCTACTCTACATACTGATTAAAACTGTATCATCGTACATAGCAATGATTTTATTACATTAACGTAACGTGTCTAGACCCAATAGGGAGCTAACATCCCCAAGATGTTCGGGCTCACATGCAGTTCCTCTTCGTCGAAATGTCTTGGCTCACACTCGTCTAGGATTTGAACCACATGTGTCCCATTAAGGGCCCTAAATTAAACACTTGTGACCCTTTGGTTAAATTGTGTGGCTGATGGCAAGTTTTCGTAACTGTATTAAACATACAGAGTTAACATAACATATAATAATAGTAATAATAATATCGGGAACTATATTAACGACCCATAAATGATGTAGGTCACACAGCTGCGATTTGATTAGAATAATGTTTATTCAGAAAGCAAACTAATAGCGAAAGTGGTAGTATTTAGGGTTATTGTTTCACTCTAGCGCATATCCATTTGACACAGTTGGATCATTCACAGTCTCATCGTTAAATACAACTCCAATTCTCCAGCTGGTTATCTACGCGAAAAGTTAAGAGTTCACACCAGACGAGCAGCTGCTCACCGCTCAAAGTCGCGCGATAACCACATAACGCGTAATTCTCTAAGTCGTTTCACTTCCTAGCTGCCTAAATACCGACTGTCCTCTTTCACGTCTCAATCCGAACTGCCCCTCTGCCCATCTCTGGCCGCGTCACCCGCGTGCCGAACATCGTCGTTCAAATGACTTGTGCAGTTCCCTTCGCTGAAACTGTCCATCTCATTGGCTACAGCTTATTCTAAATTATTTTACATAGCATTAACAGATTTAAATAATCAAGGCTTGACCACTTTCAGGTCCTAAATACA
The DNA here is from genome assembly GCF_021461395.2 of Schistocerca americana. Taxonomy (NCBI): domain Eukaryota; kingdom Metazoa; phylum Arthropoda; class Insecta; order Orthoptera; family Acrididae; genus Schistocerca; species Schistocerca americana. The sequence continues at coordinate 191,052,272 of NC_060124.1, read as the reverse complement.
GTGAGAACAATACCCATTACATAATAAATGTTAAATTCTTTTACACAAAACCAGTACAATTTCCTTCTCAACTTTGAATGTCGCTGCCAGTAGCCTTGCACCAATGTGCTTTCTGATAAATAAATAAAGGACATAAGTAACTATTACGAACTAAGTTTTACAACAAATATTCTGTTATCTGATGATTCACTAGGATGTCCTGCTGTCATCGTTCAATGTATTTTGTGTCGAGGAAATGATGATATGATGCTTAACTGAAAATACCGATAATTTAAATTTACTATATCCTTTAAACAAATAAAGTTACTGAGTTCATATTTACAACATTTGAAGTGTTGATCGTTAAGATCGACCAAAGGTTTCAGATTTTAGCATTCAAGTCTTTGTTACAAAACTTGTTAATTTCACTTTAACAGTAAATTCTAAACTATTATAGATATGACATCATTTTAGTTTTATTGCAAACACCATGAAAGTACAAGGAAGGTGTTAGAATAAAATTACTGTGGATTCATTTCCTGAATTACTATAGACTGAAATTATTTTCATAAATGTTTCCCTTTAAGGTCGATCTTAGGTCCGCCATATTTAATACTGCTATGCTTTCCTGGTCACAAACAGCTCCTACGGGGTTTCCCTATGACGTGGTTTCTCGTCTGTCACAGTCACACACTACAGCGCTTAGGCGTGATCAGCCTGGTCTCATTCAGCGGAATAGATGCCTGCGGACTTCCCTGTTCTCGTGAAAAATGTGCGCTCTTTGTGGCACACGCTGGTGGACGACAGGATTCGTTTCACAGTTCCTGGAAGGCTGTCTCTTTTGGCCATATACTTAAATGAAAGCGAAATGCTCGTTAACTCACAATGTGTAAAATTTAAGGCATTTGTGTTAATAGAAAGTAATTTACCTAACCCCATCACCTAAGTTAAAGTCTTGTTCTTAATCCTGAACACGCAAAAGTGTCCAAAAAATTGAAAATTGTTACTTGAAAATGTATTTCTTTTTAAATTTTTGTAACATTAAGCCAACTAGTTCAAAAACTTGAGTTGCATATTTCACATTATAAATAAATTGTGCAGTGTTTTACTTGCTATATGTGATCTGAAAGGCAAGCTACTGCAGATAATATCTAGTTTAAATTTAGGTACTTTTGCTTCAATAAGTGTTACAAAATTTAGTTTATTTGATGTATGTTTTGGTTTGTTTTTGAAAGTGTGGCTGAATGCCAACATAATTTTCGGTCCCCCTATTCTGGGCGTTTTTTAGTCAGTGGTTAAGGAACTTTCATTTAAGGATGTTGTGATTATTAAACAGAACAGCTGCTAAATGTTACAGTGTAGCAAAGTCTCTTACTTTATTCATAGTTAGTAGTACGAACTTTGCGTAGGGTGTCCCAGGAGGAATCGTCTAAAGGCAGGGATCTGATACGAATAATCATTCGAATAAAAAATTTCGAGTAAACATTGGCTCTAAAACGCATACGTTAAGAGCTATGAGCACTTCTTTGCTACTATGAAACTTATCTTTCTACTGAGCAAGTTCTCATAGCGCTTTAGATAGGCTCTTTAGGGCCCATGTTTATCGGACTTTTTATCTTGATTTGGTCTGTACTACCACCTGTCAAAATATGGAAAGCAATAAGCCAGCAGGAGAAGAGATTTGTATAACAGCATCGAAAACGATTAAGAGCTCATAGTTCTTGAGATACGAGTTTTAGAGTCCATGTTTACTAGACTTTTTCGCTTCAAATGATCGTTCCCATCATACCCCTTAATATTGACCTTTTCTCCTCGGAAACACTGAAGAGCTTCTAAGTGATAAACGCTATAAATATATTCCATTTTAATTTTTAATTCTGAAAGTAAACGAATAAAATGCTATTTACAATTACTCTGAAACTAGTTTTTCAATGTAGACTGATGACTGTTTCCCTCTATCTGGTCACGTATTGTAATTGTTGACTAAGGACCTAGGTTTGAGTTACTGGTTGGTGCAAAGTTTAAATTTTCACTCAAGATCATAGCTCTGAATTAATAACTGTATATTGCAATAAGCGAACTCCATGTGTTTTCCACTCGGAATCGATTCTCATTATAATAAAACATTTCCTTTTGATGGTTAAGATTTTGCTTTCAAGATATCGTCTTTTCATCTCTGACTTGTTGTACTATCGTCTTTGGCTATGTTTCCAGCATTATCTTTGGTTGTGTTGTAATGTAAGTAACACCGAAAGTCTCTTTGTGTATACATTACAAAACAATGCAATTTAAGTGCTACACCGCAATAAAGATCTACTTGAAACACTTTCTTCCTTCTTTATAAAATCGTTTTAACGCTGTTAGTTTATCTTTTGGTTATTTTGTGTGTGTGTGTATGTGTGTGTGTGTGTGTGTGTGTGTGTGCAACTACCAAAAAACACAACCCAAACAACAAAAACTACCATAGAAATTACATAAAAAGAAGGCTTTATAATTGTGGCTCAGCTCGTCTAGCACAAGTTTCACTTGTTCCTAATCTGAAATACGAATCAACAACTCTCAGTGTAACCAACGAATTACATCAGGTTGGTGAAAGCTTAACTCGTAACCAGTATGAATTATGACTTCCTATGTTTGACACTGATGCAAGAGCATTTGAAAAGAATTTTAGTAAGACAACCTTTACATTAATTATCTGACTAGGACAAGCCTCGAGCCAACATAATTCACAGTCTAGTTTCCAATAACAAAGGTGCTTTTAAGAAACTGCTCTTGATTACACAGGTAAAGAGTCTTTTGAAAAGTCACACAGTATAAGACTTCAGAGACAAGACAATGCTCAAAGAATATGTATAGGCACCTAGACTAATACCTAGCAATAAGACGACCCAAAAAAACACCCTTTAGAACGCAAACCTAGTACTAACCATCAATTCACTTACACAGAAAATTTCTATGCTCGCTAAATGCGGTCTAATCCAAAACACGAACAAACAAGCGTCCACGAGCTTATCATGGTTTCGTTAAAGCACCTAAAAATAGTTAACAGGTTAAGGTAAGCACTCCAGTGGCAAACCAATATCTAGCCAGAGTGACATACTAATCCTCTTACAGCAAATCCTGTTTCGAAACAGAGCAAGCCCAAGTGTGACACAAAGTTAACTCAGTCGACAGCTTGAATAGAGAACACAATATAGTTTTTTCGCCGCAGGCGTTTCCATTCTGGTGTGAACGCCAGCTGTTTACAAACTCATTCAGTTCCCAGTGCCATAACTTGCTTACTAACAAGCCACAGCAAGGCTCCAAACTTAGCAACATGGTTACACATACAACTGAAGAAACTCAAACACAAACAAAATCAAGTTACACAATGGTAAATCGCAACATACAACACAAATTTGCTGAAACAAGTAGTAAGTTGCCCTTAGACTCTAGTGGCCATCTAATACACAACAGGATCAGCAATATAATTTCGAACAGGAGATTCCTAGTCCACAGTGGACATCCGTACTCGCCACAGTTGCTCAGAATTCTGTATCCAGTAAAGTGCGTTGGTCGCGCCATTTAAACAGAAGACGCCAACCTCACACCCACAAGAGCTTTCTGTCAGTCATAGAGTAAAACCACAGCAACACTTATGAAATCCGGTTTCGCAGGACAGAGCGGATCAGGTTGTGGAAACGGGCCAAGGTCAATTACTGTTAGTTATACAAGAGTACACACAACTTTATTGCTCAAACCAGTGCACAGTTTTCTCTTTAAAACAACAAAGATCATTTCACGGCTGAGGGCCGAAGTAATTTCCCCAGAATAAGTGTAAATGATTGCTTTTAAAACACGATGATTTTGAGTAATTCCTGAAGGCCTTACATAAGTAAAATTACAGTATCAGATTACTAAGCAAATTCTTTAAAAGTCAAGCATTTACAAATTTCGGCTAAAGGCTACATCAAGGGAAACTCAAGTTAATTCTTCGGCTGAAAGCCCAATTAAAATAAATTTATTTACATAATAATAGAGAGACCTTAAAAATAAGCCTTTACACAGTACAACAGAAAAAGAAAACTTGAAGTATCTTGTCGGCTGAAGGCCCAAGCAATTTCTCAAGAATAATTAAAGAGAAACTTAAGATAAGCGTTTACAGAACACCACTGATGGCCGTTTCAAGAATTCAAAAATTTAAAGAGAAACTTTACAGAATAGGATTTGCATGTGATTCTTCAGTTTCTCCCGGCGTATTTCTTACTCGAACAGTCCACTGGTGTAGTACCAGTCCATAGTGTCCAACGGGCACAATATTTCAGTGATCAGACATGTCGCCATCGTTAGGCGCGCTGACTAACTGAGCTGCTGAGGGTGGGCGGCCCTCTTAAATCCCCTCCCCTCGCGAGGCGTTCTCACCGCGGTCCGCGCCCGCGCGTCAGCGGTCGGTGAGACGCAGGCGTCGGCATCTGTGGTGGCGTCGATGTAATTGCCTCGTCCGCCCTAGTCGCCCATGCGTCTCCTTTGCTGGGCGTATTTTTTATTAGCTGGTTCCCACGCCCTGCTGGGGGTTGTAGCCGCAGTCTCGGTTGATGAGTCCGTCCCTGGTACGAATTTCGATAGCCTCTGTAACGACGCTGTCCCAGTATTTAGATGTCTGTGCCATGACCCTGGTACGTTGGTAGTCCACTTCGTAATTTTCGGACAAACAGCGCTCTGCGACCGCCGACTTGTGGTAGCCAAGTGTACCTCTGATGTCCTCGGCAACGATCTTCGATGGTGCGCACTATCTGTCCAATATAAGTCTTCCAACATTGACACGGAATCTGGTATATGCCGGCCTTCCGCAAACCGAGGTCGTCTTTGACACTTCCCAATAATGCTCGCATTTTATGTGGTGGGCAAAAGACGGTTCCTACTCAGTGTTTTCTCAATATTTGTCCTATTTTCACTGATAGTGCGCCAGTATACGGTATACAGGCAGTGGCTATCTCATTCTCCGTGACTTCTTCCGTCTCCACACGCTGTACTATAGAGGTGGGGCGAAGAGCGCGTCTGATCCGCCATTTCGAGTACCCGTTTTTCCGGAATACAGTTCCGAGGTGTTCCAGCTCTTGGGGCAGATTCTTTGCGTCAGAGAGGGTGCGCGCCTTGTGCACCAGTGTGTTTAGAACCTCATTTCCCTGCACAGCCTGGCGGCTGCTATCCGCTTGCAAATACAGGTTGGTGTTCGTTTTCTTCTTGTATACCCCGTGGCCCAGGGTGTCACCCGCTCTTCTTTTGACCACGACGTCCAGGAATGGTAATCTCCCTTCTGCTTCGGTCTTCATAGAGAAGTTCGGATGTATGGAGATCAGGTGTGTAAGGAAGTCTAGGAGCTTGTCCCTTTCACGGGGCCGGATCACTAACGTGTCATCCACATAACGTTGAAAACAAGTCGGTTCCCATTTGGATGGTGCCGAAGCTTTCTCCTCGAAGTACTCCATATAGAAATTCGCGACCACAGAGCGAGAGTAGGTTCCCCATTGCGACTCTTTCTGTTTCTTTATAGTATTCTCCATTAAAGAGAAAATACGTGGAGGTCAGAACGTCCTTGAAAAGGTCGGTATTCTTCTCGCCAAATTTCTGTGCAATAAACTCAACTGAATCTCGACGAGGCACCCTGGTGAATAATGAAACAACGTCAAAACTCACCAGGATATCTGAGTTTTTCAGCCTGAAGTTGTCGAGACGTTTTACGAAATCCACATAATTATGAACGTGATGAGGGCATTTACCCACATAAGCGCTTAGTAATTCTGCGATGTAATTGGCCAGCAAATATGTAGGTGCCTAAATGCTGTTAACGATTGGGCGTAACGGCACCCCTTCTTTGCGGACTTTAGGGAGTCCAAAAGTCTTGGCGGTACAGGTCCTCGAGGTGTCAATTTCTTGGCGACACCCTCTGCTAAATCTGCGTCCTTGAGAAGAGCTCTGATCTTGTTCTTCCTTCCGCCGGACAGTACGTGTGTGTCGGCAGCGGTCGGCGAGTACTGGCTGTCCGCACCTCGCTGCGCTCCATCCCCCACTGAACTCCGTGCCCGACTTACTTCCAGACACAGAACGATCCAGAAATATTGTTGGTGACTCCAGAGATAGTACTACAGAGCACTTATCGATAAGCGCTGCTGCTGCCACTCACGGGCAGGTAAGGCAGGAAGTTAGTGACACCAGTAAATGGTACAAGAAAACGGGGCGGCAGTACGGTAAGAGAAGATGACAGAGAATAAACGGAATGAACATGAGCCGCGCAGGGCTCAACGTATACAAAACCCAGTTAATAAACAAGAAAAACCCATTACGCAGACACTTGCTGATCTGTTCCGAACACTCAGCAAAATAAAGGAATTACAACTGCCGCCTGACTTGGCAAACTATTTATCCAGTCACATGACAACAGTAAACTTTAAATAACATGCTGACACGAGGTACAGTAGAATCACGTGCAGAATCAGAAAAGTACAAGAAAATAATTACATAGCCAGTAGGCGTTTAACTCAGAACGCTCATAAGAACACGGGAGGTTCCCCAGATGGCCGCATAACTAGCCAAACAAATTTCTCAAAGCACATGACCATGAAAAAATACGAATAAGGTACAGGAAAAATACCAATTAAACAGAAATATGGTACTGACAATCTAGTTCTAAAAGCACGTTTAGCACACACAGAGTCAGCACAGATTCAAGAAATGACAAGGTTAGCACTTCGTAACCAGAGGCCAAAATACAAAAGTTCTCACCGAAAACTAAGTGGTTAGGCTACTGGTAATGTAATAAATCTAGCTCTTCCTGATAACTCTGGTGCATGTAGCCACAGCTCCTGCTTCCAGTGGTAACTTCACATGACAGTGTTCAAGCTTATGTACCAGAGTGTGAACGTTGCCCACTGATAACAGGCACATACAGGTGCCCTCGTGGCGTTAACACTTGGCTCACTTGGGAACAAGTCCCCCACCCCAGCGCACTCACCTCTTAGATATACTTTCTCATTGGCTTTATCTACATCTACATCCATACTCCGCAAGCCACCTGACGGTGTGTAGCGGAGGGTACCTTGAGTACCTCTATCGGTTCTCCCTTCTATTCCAGTCTCGTATTGTTCGTGGAAAGAAGGATTGTCGGTATGCCTCTGTGTGGGCTCTAATCTCTCTGATTTTATCCTCATGGTCTCTTCGCGAGATATACGTAGGAGGGAGCAATATACTGCTTGACTCTTCGGTGAAAGTATGTTCTCGAAACTTTGACAAAAGCCCGTACCGAGCTACTGAGCGTCTCTCCTGCAGAGTCTTCCACTGGAGTTTATCTATCATCTCCGTAACGCTTTCGTGATTACTAAATGATCCTGTAACGAAGCGCGCTGCTCTCCGTTGGATCTTCTCTATATCTTCTATCAACCCTATCTGGTACGGATCCCACACTGCTGAGCAGTACTCAAGCAGTGGGCGAACGAGCGTACTGTAACCTACCTCCTTTGTTTTCGGATTGCACTTCCTTAGGATCCTCCCACTGAATCTCAGTCTGGCATCTGCTTTACCGACGATCAACATTATATGATCATTCCATTTTAAATCACTCCTAATGCGTACTCCCAGATAATTTATGGTATTAACTGCTTTCAATTGCTGACCTGCTATTTTGTAGCTAAATGATAAAGGATCTATCTTTCTGTGTATTCGCAGCACATTACACTTGTCTACATTGAGATTCAATTGCCATTCCCTGCACCACGCGTCAATTCGCTGCAGATCCTCCTGCATTTCAGTACAATTTTCCATTGTTACAACCTCTCGACACACCACAGCATCATCCGCAAAAAGCCTCAGTGAACTTCCGATGTCATCCACAAGGTCATTTATGTATATTGTGAATAGCAACGGTCCTATGACACTCCCCTGCGGCACACCTGAAATCACTCTTACTTCGGAAGACTTCTCTCCATTGAGAATGACATGCTGCGTCCTGTTATTTAGGAACTCCTCAATCCAATCACACAATTGGTCTGATAGTCCATATGCTCTTACTTTGTTCATTAAACGACTGTGGGGAATTGTATCGAACACCTTGCGGAAGTCAAGAAACACGGCATCTACCTGTGAACCCGTGTCTATGGCCCTCTGAGTCTCGTGCATTCAGCAGGTGTCACGGCTCGCCAGAGATAAGCTCATGATCAAACAGGAGTCAACAATATGTCACACACTAGTTGCACTGGCATCATCTTTTAGAAACCAGTTTTGACAGTCACAAATGTGTGAATTCTAGATGTCTGATGTGAATGCTGCACCTGCTGTAAATTTTGCACAATCAGATATTAATCATAGATTCGTGTGCATGCCATATGATGGAGGATTGCAGATCAGTGCATTTCGGGATTTAAATTATTTATTAGGTAAGATATCAGAAACTGGAGAACATGGTAAATGCGCTGAATAGATTGGGGGTACATGACTCCTAGTAGTAGCAACTCTGACTAGCTTTGCACTTAGATTAAAAGTGCAAGTGGACTAGAATCACCATAGCTGCACTACCAATTATGTCACAGGTCCTTCTGAAGGTGATAGGCCTACTTCTGGCAGTGTTCCTTCTACTTGGGGCAAGTACATCAGGCGTTATCAGCAGAATTTGTTCCAGTAGAGGCTTTTCCAGTTGATACTCAACGGGTGGGGGTATTACATCTGATGCTGGCACTGGTTGTGGGAGATTGTTAAAGAACGTATTTCAAACAGTAATTGTCCAAAGTCCTACACGGAATAAGGAAATCCAAAGAAGTTTTTCTGACAGTCCACCTCCCTATGGCTGCCACTATAGCGGCATTTATTATTTCTGTACAAGTCACTGTCGGTCTTCTTTTTATAATTGTGAACCATTTTGAATCTGTAGCAAAACATTTTAGAATTAACTGCTCCAGATACAAGGATTTCCAAAACTGTTCGTTCATATTAACATAGGAGGTACAGAATATCAAAGCAAATATATTTATTGTGGTAGGCCTTACGGCAGTTACTGATGTTAGGGACAATTTACACAGAAGGTAGCTCACATGCTAACTGCAACAGTGGCATTCACAGGAACTGCTCGAAAAGCGACAACTGGCCAGTATGCGCGCAGCAGATCGTCTGAACATATACTGTCATGTACATTTGAAGATTCACGGCACGTTCACATCGGTACCAGCAGCGATGAGGTTTTCTTCTGTTCCTACAATGGTTTCATTCACCAGTTGATTCACATGCCTCCGACGGAAGAAATTCAGACACGTGGGGTGAGGTGACGTGCTTGGCCAGGACACAGGGCCACCTTGTACGATGATGGAATCCCGAAGGTGGCTCAGACGATTCCTCACAGCAATGCTGAAATGGGGTAGGGTCCCATCACGCTCGAAGTACATCATTGTGTAACCATGAGAGGTACATCCTATAGCAGTTCTGGCAACACATATTCCACGATGACGTGACATCTTCATCTGTTTAGGCAGAAGGGAAGAATGTAAGGTCCAGTCAATCTTCACTGAGAATGCTGGCCAGTCATTAACATCGATTCGCTGTTGGTAAGTATGAGGTCGATGCCTTATGTATTCACAGGTGCTGAAACATGGAAATTTTGGATAATGAAGTAGCCTTCACGAGTAAACAAAGCCTCTTCTGTGTACATGACCTCCGCCGAAAATAAAGGGCGCAGGGCAGTCTGTTGTAAAAACAATTGTGCAAACTGCACACATTGGAGAAAATCTTCAGATCCTAGTGCTGACTGACGCTGAAGAGGGAAAGGATGAAGCTACTGTTCATATGACACATTCCAGGCTACATCTGACACTAAAGATGTGTAAAATACAGTAGTTTACCTGGAGTGTCTTCAGTATATAGTAAAATTGTATCTTCCATTTCGGGAGTTTGCGCTGTTGGCCTCCGATATGTATCATGCATACTTGCACGGAAAGTGCCTGTTTCACGTAACAGGCGATGCAGATGTTAGAATGTCGATACTTTCTGACAGCAGTGTGGTGTCACCGCCAGACACCACACTTGCTAGGTGGTAGCTTTTAAATCGGCCGCGGTCCGCTAGTATACGACGGACCCGCGTGTCGCCACTATCAGTGATTGCAGACCGAGCGCCGCCACACGGCAGGTCTAGAGAGACTTACTAGCACTCGCCCCAGTTGTACAGCCGACGTTGCTAGGAAAGGTTCACTGAAAATTATGCTCTCATTTGCCGAGACGATAGTTAGCATAGCCTTCAGCTAAGTCAATTGCTACGATCTAGCAAGGCGCCATTTATTCTTTGCTATGTATCTCATGAAGCATGTACAGTGACAAGACCAATGTTCACCAATTGTGGATTAAAGTTAAGTATTCCAGCAGCTACGTACTTTTCTTTATAGCATTCATTACGTATCCTGTTTCAGATCTCACGCCAGCCTGCGTGAGTTTAAGCACGTGCCTTTCGGGTACCCGTCACTGTGGATTGGCTGTCTTGCCAGTCCACAACAAGCAGCTCGTCCATTTCTATCCACATACCCTTATATCAGATTCATATCAACCAACTCAGGATACATAAACTGCTACATGTGCACTGTTGTCGTCGCACGGCGGTAATGACTGTGACTGGATTGGTGTGTTTACAAGTCAGCATGTGAGCTAGCTTACTGATCTGCATTTGCCTGTTAGAGCGCGTTCGTGATTGGTTTGTTCAGTCCACCAATGATATACGAAGTTTAATGAAATCTTCAACTAAGGTTTCAATGTAAATTTACAGTTACTGAAATCATAACTGGAAAAATATCTCCGTGGATAAAATCACCAATATATCTGGAACTCTGCATCAACATTTAAACAGTTAATATAAATAATGGAAGTAGAGCCCTTGGCGCAATTGGTAATACACTCCTGGAAATTGAAATAAGAACACCGTGAATTCATTGTCCCAGGAAGGGGAAACTTTATTGACACATTCCTGGGGTCAGATACATCACATGATCACACTGACAGAACCACAGGCACATAGACACAGGCAACAGAGCATGCACAATGTCGGCACTAGTACAGTGTATATCCACCTTTCGCAGCAATGCAGGCTGCTATTCTCCCGTGGAGACGATCGTAGAGATGCTGGATGTAGTCCTGTGGAACGGCTTGCCATGCCATTTCCACCTGGCGCCTCAGTTGGACCAGCGTTCGTGCTGGACGTGCAGACCGCGTGAGACGACGCTTCATCCAGTTCCAAACATGCTCAATGGGGGACAGATCCGGAGATCTTGCTGGCCAGGGTAGTTGACTTACACCTTCTAGAGCACGTTGGATGGCACGGGATACATGCGGACGTGCATTGTCCTGTTGGAACAGCAAGTTCCCTTGCCGGTCTAGGAATGGTAGAACGATGGGTTCGATGACGGTTTGGATGTACCGTGCACTATTCAGTGTCCCCTCAACGATCACCAGTGGTGTACGGCCAGTGTAGGAGATCGCTCCCCACACCATGATGCCGGGTGTTGGCCCTGTGTGCCTCGGTCGTATGCAGTCCTGATTGTGGCACTCACCTGCACGGCGCCAAACACGCATACGACCATCATTGGCACCAAGGCAGAAGCGACTCTCATCGCTGTAGACGACACGTCTCCATTCGTCCCTCCATTCATGCCTGTCGCGACACCACTGGAGGCGGGCTGCACGATGTTGGGGCGTGAGCGGAAGACGGCCTAACGGTGTGCGGGACCGTAGCCCAGCTTCATGGAGACGGTTGCGAATGGTCCTCGCCGATACCCCAGGAGCAACAGTGTCCCTAATTTGCTGGGAAGTGGCGGTGCGGTCCCCTACGGCACTGCGTAGGATCCTACGGTCTTGGCGTGCTTCCGTGCGTCGCTGCGGTCCGGTCCCAGGTCGACGGGCACGTGCATCTCCCGCCGACCACTGGCGACAACATCGATGTACTGTGGAGACCTCACGCCCCACGTGTTGAGCAATTCGGCGGTACGTCCACCCGGCCTCCCGCATGCCCACTATACGCCCTCGCTCAAAGTCCGTCAACTGCACATACGGATCACGTCCACGCTGTCGCGGCATGCTACCAGTGTTAAAGACTGCGATGGAGCTCCGTATGCCACGGCAAACTGGCTGACACTGACGGCGGCGGTGCACAAATGCTGCGCAGCTAGCGCCATTCGACGGCCAACACCGCGGTGCCTGGTGTGTCCGCTGTGCCGTGCGTGTGATCATTGCTTGTACAGCCCTCTCGCAGTGTCCGGAGCAAGTATGGTGGGTCTGACACACCGGTGTCAATGTGTTCTTTTTTCCATTTCCTGGAGTGTAGATGAATAACATACCCGCATGCATGCTTCCGACCATCTGTAACGATCTTGCCTGCTCCCTAACTTACAGCAACATGATAATGATAGAACGTGTGCTGGAATGGGTACAAATTCCAAATCGTGAAGCACAACAATGAATTACTGAATAACAGCTTAGATTTAAAAACAAAACTTGGAGGTAAACAGTGCTTAAGAAATAGTCAACCAACAAGCAGTCAACACTAGTAGGTCAGATCCGTAATGCTAAAAAATATTGATACAGAACAGATCATTTGTCAGAGGCTATATACAGGGTGTCCCAAGAGGAATGTTCGATATTCGGGGATATGACAGGCATGATTCTCCGAAGCAAAACAGTCTACAAAAAAGTGGGCTCAAAAGTGCTTACCTTAAGAGCTATGAGCACTTTCACGGCTCCAATACTGGGAAACAAATCTCTTTCCCTAGCCGCTCTTTGCTTTCCATATTTTGGGAGTAGGTAGTGTGGACTAAAACAAGAAAATATTATCGTGTAAACATGGGTTCTAAAATGCGTACCTTAAGGGCTACGAGCACGTTTTGGCCAAGAGAGATGTGTGTCACAGTAGCAAAGAAGAAGAAGTGCTCACAGCCTTAAAGTGTGTATTTAGAGCCCATTTTTCGTGGATAGTTTTGCTTCTAATGGTCATTCCTGTCATATCTCTGAATACTGACCATGCCTTGTGGGACATTCTTTATGGGCTAACACTGAACATTAACATAATCAATTCAAAAGATAAGCAGACTGTGCAAAAAAGAACTAACTAAACCTTTTTTCGTCAGGAAGGTTGACCTGAATCTGTGAGGTTTAAATTGGGGTAATAAAGAAATAGATCAGGAAAACATCCTAAAACCCAAAAAATAATACGCAGATATAATTAAAATCAAATACAGAACTTAATGTACCAAAGAGGACGAATAGTAGGCCTTAAATTGTCCAAATCTACTGCAACCTGCCACCCCTCTAAGAGGTGTAATGAGGTTTAAAAGAACTGTAAGTGGTTACTAACCGATCACCAGCGAGAAGAAAAAAGGCTGTTGTGCAGCGAATAAATCAGTTCCTTCATAAATGGGAGTACCTTGTTTGGGAAATTCCAGGCAGAATAACAGTGTGATACACCCGATCTCGAAGTCGGAACGTCCCTCTTAGCAAGCAAGGTTGTAAGCGACGACTATGCACGCACGACTCAGGACTTCTGCTCGCAGCTTCAAAAGTGGCACTGCCTCTCACCAACCATCGACCTACCTTCGACCTACACAGAAAGTCTCCTGCGTACCTCGCACAGCGATCACTTTTGAAAGGATACCAAGGAGAAATACACTGTGTGATCAACAGTATCCGGAACCCCCAAAAACATACGATTCTCACATTAACAGCATTCTGATGCCACCTACTGCCAGGTACTCCATAACAGCGGCCTCGGTAGTCATTAGACCTTATGAGGGACCAGAATGGGCCGCTCCGCGAACTGACGAACTTCGAACATCGCCAGGTGATTAGGTGACACTTGTGTCATACGTCTGTACGAGATATTTCCGCACTCCTAAACATCCCTAGGTCACTGTTTACGATGTGTTAGTGAAGTGGAAACGTGAAGGGACATGTAAAACACAAAAGCGTGCAGGCCAACCTCGTCTCTTGACTGACAGGGACCGTCGACATTTGAAGAGGGTCGTAATGTGTAATTGGCCGACATCTATCAAGACCACCACACAGGAATTCCAAACTGTCTTAGGATCCACTGCAAATACTATGACAGTTAGGTGGGAGGTGAAAAAATTTGGATTTCATGGTCGAGCGGCTGCTCATAAACCATGCACCACGTCGGTAAATGCCAAACGACGCCTCGCTTGGTGTAAGTAGCGTAAACATTAGAAGATTTCACGGTGGAAAAATGTTGTGTGGAGTGACGAATCACGGTACACTATATGGCGATGCGATGGCAGGGTGTGAGTACGGCGAATGCCCGGTGGATGTCTTTTGTGCCAACTGTAATATTCGGAGGCGGTGGTGTTATGGTGTGTTCATGTTTTCCATGGACGGGGCTTGCACCCTTTGTTGTTTGGCGTGGCACTATCACAGCACACGCCCACATTTGATGTTTTAAGCACCTTCTTCCTTCCCACTGTTGAAGAGCAATTCCGCGATGGCGATTGCATCTTTCAAAACGATCGAGCACTTGTTCATAGTGCACGGTCTGTGGCGGAGTGGTTACACGACAACAACAATCCTGTAATAGACTACTCTGCACAGAGTCCTGACCTGAATCCTATAAAACACCATTGGGATGTTTTGGAACGCCGACTTCGTGCCAGGATTCATCGACCGATATCATACCTCTCCTCAGTGCAGCACTCCTTGAAAACTGGGCTGCCATTCTCCAAGAAACCTCCAGCACCTGTTTGAACATATGCCTGCGAGTGTGGAAGCTGTCATCGAGGCTAAGGGTGGGCCAACACCATACTGAATTCTAGAATTACTGATGGTGGGAGCCATGAACTTTTAAGTCATTTTCAGGCAGGTGTCCGGACACCTTTGATCACATTGTGTAGCAAAGCGACAGTCCACAACGAATCACCCAACCGGCAGTGGAGTGTGTGCTAGGATGAAGTCTTCCTTGGGGATAAAAACAGTGCGCAAAGCTGGTATTCGAAGCCAGAACCTCGCCTTTTGTAAACAAAGTTCTTACCAAGTGAGCTACCGTACATGGCTCTGTACCTGTCCCCATAGCTAAGTTCTGGTAATTCCTTTACTCTACTTTCATTACTTCATAGAATTTTTTCTGTATAGTCTACTTTCCTGGACTATGTTTCTAGAAGGAGAAATGCAAGAGAGGAAAGCAGAACAGAGGCATTGGAAGTGGGAAAGGATTATGATAATAAGAGCAAAGGTCATGGTTTGAGCCTCGGTAGGCAATCGCATTTTCAATTATCCTATGTGCAGAAAGTAGTAATTTTTACGTGGTTGATGGCCATCTGCATTCTCTGCCGTAACTTACCACTTACATCAAAACCGAGAAGCACACTTGCACTATACCAATCGTTCATCTTCATGTATCACTCGTCTCCAAATATGTCAGCTAAGAAAACGAGCAATAGTGGGAATACCAATAAAACTCCCCGACTGAAGTTCTAAGGTCGCTCAGTGATATTTTCTGAGCATTTTCGTGTACACCGAGGTGACAAAAACAATGGGATAGCGGTATGCACATGTACAGATGGTGGTGTTTTGGCGTACTGATGCTGTACATTGGCAGCGCACTGGCGAAGCTATCGTTTGTTCTTATATGATTATGGCCACACGACGAGAATTAACACGGTTTCAGCATGGAATGGTAGTTGGGGCTAAACACATGGGCCATTCCAGTTTCAAAATCGTTAGGGAACTGAGTACAGATCGATAGTGTCAAGAGTGTGCCGAGAATACCAAACTTCTAGCGGTACCTCTCACCACGGACAACGTAGTGGCAGACAGCCTTCACTTAACGACCGAGAGCAGCGGCATTTGCTTAGTCAGTGTTAAGAGACAAGCAACACAGCGTGAAATAGCTGCAGAAATCAATGTGGGGCATACGATGAACTTATCCGTTATGACAGTGCGCCGAATTTCGACGTTGATGAGCTATGGCAGTAGACGGCCGAAGCGAGTGCCTTCGCTAACAGCACCACATCGCCTACACAACTACTCCTGGGTTCGTGACCGTATCGGTTGGGCCCGAGCAGACTGGAAATCCATGGCCTGGTCAGATGGTTCGCGACTTCCGTTGGTAAGAGCCGATGGTATGTTTCGAATACCGCGCAGACCTCACAAATCCATGGAACCAAGTTGTCAACAAGACATTATGACAGGAGGTGGTGGCTCCATAGTGATGTGGGCAGTGCTCACATGAATGGACTGGGTCCTCTGGTCCAACTGAATCGATCATTTAATGGAAATGGTTACGTGCCTCTACTTGGAGGCAGCAATTAATGGACTTCATGTTCCAAAACAATGATGGAACTTTGTAGGCGACAATGAGGTATGTCACCGGTCCTCAGCTGTTCACGATTGGTCTGAAGAACGCTCTGGACATTTTGACCAAATAATTTGGGCACGCAAACCACCCGACATGAATCCTAACGAACATGTGTGGAACATAAGCCAGAGGTCACTTCCTGCGCAAAATCCTGCACTGACAACACTATTGCAACTATGCACGGCTATTGAGGGAACATGGCTGACGATATCTGCAGAGGCTTCCAACGACTTCTTGAGTCCACGTCACGTCGAGTAGCTGCACTACGTCGAGCAAAGGAAGGTCCAACATGATACCAGAAGGTATCCGATGACTTTTGTCCCCTTAGTGTAAGTGAGCCATGGCCCTCAGTGGCTCGTTACAGAGCAATAATGTAATTACGTTTCATTCAGTTTGTTATCCAAAATACCAGTTTACTGTGAAAACAGTGAAAACAGATTCTTATTGGTGAAACAGACGCAAAAGTACTGTGACATGACTGCCGTTGTTGCGGGAACAACTCAGCATACCGTTGTTGTTTCCTTCTTTCATTGTATCTCTGAACCCATTCTCCATGTGGATATCAGCCAATGCTTCATCAATAAACCTATACATATTGTTGTGCATCGCTTCTAGTTAACAGCCGAAGAAACTAATTTAAAACATGACTGCAAAGTACTGACTAGAAGCTGTGGAGCGGAGAGTAATGCGGGCATTACCGTCGTTAAGGGAGGGTACCGTGACCACTGAATGGAAAAAGGTACTCTGTAAACAAGACACATAGCGGATACCATCAACATTTGCCCTGTTCTGCCGATACTTTCAGTGCCATAAAGATACAGAGGTTAACACGAGTGAGGAATTGCAATTACTCTGCAATGAGCCGCCAGAGAGCAACGATTCCTTCTACCTAAATAGTCAGAAAATATGTCTCAACAACCTGTTCAAATTCAAATGGATCTGAGCACTATGGGACATAACTTCTGAGGTCATCAGTCCCCTAGAACTTAGAACTACTTCAACCTAACTAACCTAAGGACATCACACACACCCATGCGCAAGGCAGGATTCGAACCTGCGACCGTAGCGGTCGCGTGGTTCCAGACTGTAGTGCCTAGAACAGCTCGGCCACCCAGCCGGCTCAACAACCTGTGATACATATCCTGTGTAGCAAGCGGAAGTCGAAACACGTTATACACGCTATTAAAGAAAGGCTATAAACAGACTGTTTCCAGTTAAGGAAACATACATGTTCCCTTAGAACCTTGGATTACATTTTCAACTAGTGCTAAGTATCTGAGAGCGGTGCACGTTTACGCACGGAGCACGTTTACGCAGGCACTTTTCTCAGGAACCATTCTTGTTAGAAAGCTACCGACAATGTGAGATTAGTACCGCCATCTACCGCAGACAATAGTCCCTTGATTGGTCACTGAAGACAGGGAACTTCTCCACATGTGAATTTTCGAGGAATACAGTGGGAATCCGAACACTGACGCACATTCTAACGTTTGGACACAGAAACGTAGTGTAAATTGTTAACACCTGTACCCAAGAAACTTGAAAAGAAGACAGTGCCAGGACACCGGCGATCAGCTCCCACGAAAGTCTCACCGCAGCGTTAAGGTTTTTAACAACTTAAAAGAGATGAAAGGACTCTGAATTGCCTAATTTTATATGAAGGACGCATTTTAATAATATGAATGTCGTATCTGATCTTTCGCACATGTGAGAAGGAATAGATACCATTGGCGACCATGCAGCAATCTTAAAATGGAATGATAGTGAAATAAAGACGCTAAGCTGTCGACAGACATTGATATACATCAACGGGGGCAGTTGAAATTATGTGCCAAGACCGGAACTCGAACCCAGAATCTGCTGCTTACATGGCAGACGCTATATCTATCTTTTTTCCTTCATTTTGTTGTATATAGTTTGTTTCGTTTGGTCTGGCCGGACGTCACAAGACATCCCTTCAAGTTGGTCGTTGATTCCTTAACTCATTTTTTTTATTACAGAGAGCACGCGGGCCTCCGACCGAACACGCTGAGCCACCGTGCCGGCAATCGAGCTGAACCACTGAGTGCACGGAGGATAGTGCGACTGCTGGGATTTATGCGTGTGCAACCAGCACAGAAGAAGATGGTCAATGGCCGGCTAGCCTTAACTATATGAGGATGGTATCTGTTCTTTCCGACATGGCCATTGAGCATCTTCTTCTGTGCTGGATGCACAAGTATTGCCCCAACTCTTACGGGACTCGGTAGGATTGTCTGCAGTGAGTAATCAGTGTAATGGGCAGGGGCACTACGAATGTAGTTCGTGGACATTAAGTTGGGAATGTGGGTCTCACGGGGAGCTTTCAAGGGATAAATCCCTCATCCCACCTCAATTTTTATCTCTTCCTTCTTCCTATCTCCCGATCTCTTCTCACAGACTAGTAAGGAGAAACCGTGGCCAGTCACCTGGGTGTGAGGACAGCGTTATTTAGAAGGAGCGACCGGTGGAGCGAGGAAGGACCAGGACGACAGCATGGTCGAGAGAGACTTCACAGGGTTGGCGAGGGGGGATGGCGGAGGAGGGTGTGACGAGATGCGAGCCCAAATGGGCGACAACAAGATGTATGATGCAACACGCACCAATTAGTTGTGATTCACGGGACCTGTGAAGAATCGCGCTGGAAGGAATTGTAGTGAATGACTTTCTATTATTCGGCGCAATTGCCCCTAAGACAAAAGCATGTGTTCTATCATTATTAATTAGGAGTTCACGATAGCTGACAGTTCGGTTCTTGTAGCTACACAACGTGATCAGAATTATCCGGACACTTGGATGAAAATGACTTACAAGTGCGTGGCGACCCCCATTGGTAATGCTGGAATTTATGGTGTTGGCCCAGCCCTAGCTTTGACGACAGTTTACACTCTCGCAGGCAAACGTTTAATCAGGTGCTGGAATACTTCTTGGGGAATGGCGGCCCATTCTTCAGGGAGTGCAGCACTGAGGAAAAGTAACGACGTCGCTCGGTGAGACCTGACGCGAAATCGCTGTTCCAAAACGTATCAAAAGCGTTCTGTAGAATTCAGGTCAGGACTCTGCGCATACCAGTTCATTACAGGGATGTTCTTATCGTGTAACCACTCAGCCGCAGGCAACGCATTATGAACAGGTGCTCCATCGTGCTGAAAGATGCAATGGCCATCGGTGAACTGCTCTTCAAAAGTGGGAAGCAAGAAGGTGCTTAAAACATTAACGTAGGCCTATGCTGTGATAGTGCCACGCAAAACAACAAGAGGTGCAAGCCCCCTCGATGGATAACACGACCACACCATAACACCACTGAATCCGAATTTTACTATTGGCACTACACACGCTGGCAGATGACGCTCACCGAGCATTCGCCATACCCACACCCTGCCTAAGGATCGCCAGATTATGTACCATGATTCCTCACTCGACCCAACGTTTTTACGCTGTTGAGTCGTCCAATGTTTACGCTTCTTACACCAAGTCAGGCGTCGTTTGGCATTTACAGGCATAATATTTGGCATATGAGCAGCCGCTCGACCATGGAATCTAAGTTTTCTCACCTGGCGCCTAACTGTCAAAGTACTTTCAGTGGATCCTGATGCAGTGTGGAATTCCTGCGTGATGGTCTGGATAGATGTCTACCTGTTACACATTACTGTAGTAACCACAACCAACAGCGGGAACGCCTTGGGCTGCGGATCGGAGCCGCCAGGCGGGGAAGCCGCCAGCGGTGGAGCACGCAACACCTGGTAAACACAGGACGAGTCGGACGACACACCAACGACAACCGACAACGACCGACAACGACCGACTATGAGCGACACAACAAGGAAGAGATAAACAACGGAGGCTTGTGGAAACCACAACACGAAACACCAAAACCAAACGTAAATCCACTCGGAACCAGAGCCAGGCAAATGTCAACAACGAGCAACTACCAGAACGCAGATAGAAACGAAATGCAGGGCGAGTACCAGACTGGCTGGACTAGGGCAGAGCGGGTCCCTATATATGAAACCGAAGGGAGCGGCTATTAGCCGCTTCAGCACGTGGCTTACCGGTGGCGCCCTCACTGCGCGAGAGCCGCTGCTCGGAATAGCCACTGCGGAGGCGGAGACCTCTATGGGCTGCCACGTCCGTTTTTTCTTTCGTGTGTTCGACTTCAGCGGAGGAAGGTACTAGATCCCTCCCCCCCGAAATTGGTGCATAGGGGCGGAAATGCCCTGGACGATGCTGAGACGGGTGGAACGAGGGCACGGGTCGGGGAGACGTCCGGAGGGCCCACTGGGGGAGGGGAGGGCTGACTGTCTGTGGCATCCATCAAGGTGTCACCAGAGGGCAGGGGGTCAGTGGGCGTCTCTATACCCCAGCGAGGCGGAAGAGGTGTCTGCAGAGCCAGTGAGGAGATGGAGGTTGAAGCGAGGGACATGTATGCACCAGGAAGCAGGGAAGACGGTGGGGGAGGAAGCAAGGCAGGGGCCCGAGGGTGGAGTTGGTTACGGTGGCGACGCTCGAGCCCTCTGTGTGTCTGTACGGTCGCCACTCGCCGCCCATGAGCCGTTGTCACCGTAGTGGGCGTCCATGCAGGTGTGCTGCCATAGGAGCGGGCCCACACGGCCATGCCCGGGGCGTAGCGCCGGGAGGAGCGAGAGCGGGGCCCAGAAGGGGATGGAGTCAGCAGGTGAAGAAGGGTCCGAGGTTGTCGCCCGTGAAGGAGTTCGGCAGGACTATGACCGGCCACCAGTGTAGTGCGGTAGGTGCTTAGAAACAAGGTGAGGGCCGAGGAGGTGGCCGACGGCTCCACTGATTTCATCAGC
This sequence comes from Schistocerca americana, assembly GCF_021461395.2. Lineage (NCBI taxonomy): Eukaryota > Metazoa > Arthropoda > Insecta > Orthoptera > Acrididae > Schistocerca > Schistocerca americana. Next base: position 191,031,110 of record NC_060124.1, on the reverse strand, counting down.
TGCTGTTTGAAAGTGCGGACCAGGCGTTCTACCGCGCCATTGGATGAAGGATGGAAGGGGGGAGAGCGAATGTGTTTGATATCGTTAGTGGAGCAGAAGGTCTGGAACGAGGACGCCGTGAATTGGGGCCTGTTATCTGTGACCAACGTCTGAGGAAGGCCTTCAATGGCCAACACCTGGGCCAAGGCAGTGAGGATGGTGTCAGTGGTGGTGGACGCCATGTGAACCACATGGGTATTAGGAATAGGCATCAATGATGAGGAGCCACATGGAGCCTAAGAAGTGGCCTGCTAAATCGAGATGGATCCTGTCGCAGGGTTGGCTGGGTGTTGGCCAGGGCCTGAAAGATCGTGGAGGACTAGCCTGATGACGCGCACACACTGTGCAACCACGGACCAGGTGCTCAATGTCTCCATTGATCCCTGGCCAATAGACATGGCGTTGAGCCAACGCATTCATGCGAGACATCCCCCAGTTTCCGCGGTGTAATAAGTGCAGGACACGGTGGCGTAAGTCCGGACGGATGATCACCCGATGGGCGTCCGAGTCCGTGGACAACAGTAGGACGTCCTCCACCACCGAAAGTCTGTGTGAGACGTGACGCCACGGGCTGAAGTCAGCTTTCAAGCGTTGGGTAAGGTAGAGAGGCCATCCATGGGTCACATAGGGGAGGACTTGCCGCAGAATGGGGTCCCTGGGCGTGGAAGCGGCGATTTGCGTGGCTGTCAGAGGAAAACCATCGAGAGCCTCCCGGCGGACAGAGTTGATGTGGAAGCACAGGACTTCCTGCTGGTCGAACGCCGGATCGGGTCCTGCCAGGAGACGTGACAAGGCACCTGCATTAGTGTGTTGACTGGTGGGCTCATAGCGGATGGTGTAAGTGTAATTACGCAAGAACAACGCCCAGCGCTGAAGACGCTGAGCCGTCCGTTCTGGGAGGTGCGAATGGGGCCCGAAAAGCGACACTAAGGGCTTTTGATCCATGAGGAGGGTGAACTGCGCCCCAAACAGGTAAATGTGAAATTTCTGAACTGCAAAAATAATGGCAAGAGCTTCCTTTTCGATCTGGGGGTAATTCCTTTGCGCAGGGGATAACGTCTTGGATGCATATGCCACAGGTTGTTCCGACGCATCTTCATTCCTGTGTGCCAGGACTGCCCCAATCCCGTACGCTGAGGCATCAGCCGCCGCCGCCACCACCACCAAGGGACGATCCGAAGAGACAGGCGTCAGGCAAGGGGCAAATTTCAGCATCGTCTTCAGGTGGGTGAAAGCCTGATCGCAGGCAGAAGTCCACGTGTAAGGTACCCCTTTGCGACGCAGGCGATTTAGGGGATGCGCGACGTGGGCGGCTTGGGGTAAGAACTCTAAGTAATAATTGACTTTCCCCAAAAATACCTGGAGTTCGGATAAATTTTGTGGACGGGGAAGGGCATCGATGGCTGCGACATTGCGGTCCGAAGGGCGAATGCCATCTTTACTGTGCCAATGTCCTAAGTACTCCACTTCCGGTTGAAAAAAACTGCAATTCTCCAGTCGACAACGTAAACCCACAGCCTGCAGGGTGTGAAATAAGGTACTGAGGTTTCCCAGATGTTCCTGGCGCGTGCACCCCGTGACTAAGATATCATCGAGGTAATTGACACAAGCCGGTATTGGTTGCATTAACTGCTCGAGATACCGCTGGAAAATCGCAGGGGCAGAGGAAATGCCAAACGGAAGACGCTTGTATTTATAGAGACCGAAAGGCGTGTTGATGACGACTATGGCCTGCGATTCCTCATCCAACGGAAATTGGTGATAGGCTTCTGCTAGATCAATCTTAGAAAAGTACTCGTCATCTGCAAGTTTTGCGAGAAGGTCTTCCTGTCGAGGAACAGGATAAGTTTCGACCAAATACTGAGCGTTGACCATAGCCCCAAAATCCCCACAAAGACGAAGCGATCCATTGGGTTTCTTGATGATCACTAAGGGCGTTGGCCAGGCACTCGATTGTAGTGGCTCGATAACCCCCACAGCCTGGAGCCGATCGAGTTCCTGCTTGACGGCCGCACGCAAAGCTACCAGGATAGGCCGAGCCCGACAAAAGCGAGGCCGTGCGATCGGAAGTAAAGTGATGTGTGCCTGGAAATCGGAAGCGCAGCCCAGGTCTGCCGAAAACAGGGAGCAAAAGGACGCGCACAGATCGTCTAGGTCCTGAAATGGAACCGTTGTTGAAACGAACTGCACTTCGTCTTGAATGGAAAAGCCAAACCGTGTAAACGCATCTAGTCCAAAAATGTCCGAAGCCGACGGGTGGTCCACCACAAATAGGGCAAGGGGCCGGGGAATGTTTTTGTAGGTGGCCATGACAGAAAAATGCCCATGGAGAGGGATGGAACCGTCGCCGTAGGCGACCAACCTCCGAGAGGGTGGGGACAATTGCGGAGACCCGAGACGTGCATACGTCGTCAGATTGACCAAAGAAACTGTGGCCCCCGTATCGACCTGGAAACGGACGTCCTCGTTAAAGATGCGTAGGGTGAGGAATACGTTTTGAGCCAATGTGTTGGTCCGAGGGGCGACTGCGTGTAAAGCATGGACGGCCTCCTGCTGGCCCGCAGGGGCGGGACGGGGGCGGGTCGAGGGGCTACGACAGACAGATCGAAGGTGGCCCTCTTTCTCACAGAGCGAACAGGTCTTCCAGCGATGGGGACAGTCAGCTCGAGTGTGGGCCGAGAAGCACTGGGGGCACGACGGGAGGGGGCCACGCGGCCGTCGTCGAGCGGCGACCGGCGGTTCGGACACCATAGAGACGTCAGACAGCGAGGAATCTCGACGGCGGTGCCCTCTGGAGACTGCGCCCCGTCGACGGCGATAAGGAGTGGAGCGGGAAGTGGAGTCGACCGCTGCCACCTGGGGCCACGCCATGAGACGTTCGTTCGCTGCTTGAGCAATTTCGAAGGAACCTCTGGGTCGGGCACCAGTTGAACGACTACATCCCGAATTAACGAATCTGCATATGACACCTCGCACTGCTGATTGGTGCACGTGAAGTTGCATTTGCGGCTGAGGCCTTGCAAATCCGTCACCCAGGAACGGTAGGACTGACCCGGCTGCTTGTGGTATTGATAGAATTCCAAGCGAGACGCAACCACGTGGTATCGCTGGGAATAATACTTAGTTAGCAACACACAGATCTCGTGAAAGGAGAGAGCTACGGGGTCAGCCAATGGTGCCAACTTGCGGAGCCAGAAAAACGTGTCTGATGAGGCCCACGACAAGAACAACGACCCCTGCAGAGAGTCATCCGACACCTGAAAGGCCGTGAAATGTTGCTTCAGACGATGCAGGTACGCTTCCCAATCATCTTTTGCGTCGTTGAACGGTGGGAACGACGGCGGACGTGGGAACGTGTCTGAAAGCGGGGCACCTGGGGAAAGAGGTGGGAGAGAATCCCGCTTATTGACCCTGTCCGAGAGCAACTGCAGTGAGGTCTGTAAGTCCTCCAACTGCTGCTGCTGCTGTCGCATGAACTGCTGCTGTTGCTCTAAAAGAGTGAGTAATTTCTCTTCCATACTCGTATGTTCCGTTTACCTCGTCGCCAAATGTAGTAACCATAACCAACAGCGGGAACGCCTTGGGCTGCGGATCGGAGCCGCCAGGCGGGAAAGCCGCCGGCGGTGGAGCGCACACCACCGGGTAAACACAGGACGAGTCGGACGACAGACCAACGACAACCGACAACAACTGACAACGACCGACAAGAGCGACACAACAAGGAGGAGATAAACAACGGAGGCTTGTGGAAACCACAACACCAAACACCAAAACCAAACGTAAATCCACTCGGAACCAGAGCCAGGCAAATGTCAACAACGAGCAACGACCAGAACGCAGTACCCCCGAGATAGAAACGAAATCCAGAGCGAGTACCTGACTGGCTGGACTAGGGCAGAGCAGGTCCCTATATACGAAACCGGAGGGAGCGGCTATTGGCCGCTGTCTCCACGTGGCTTAGCGGTGGCGCCCTAGCTGCGCGAGAGCCGCTGCGTGGAATAGCCGCCGTGGAAGCGGAGCCCTCTATGGGCTGACCACGTCCATTTGTTCTGCCGCGTACGACCCTCTTAAACTGTCGGTGGTCTCTTGTCAGTCACCAGACGAGGTCGGCCTGTACACTTTTGTATTGTACATGTCCCTTTACGTTTCCACTTCACTATCAAGTCTGAAGCAATAGACCAAGGGACGCTTAGGAGTGTGGAAATCTCGCGTACAGCCGTATGACCCAAGTGACACCCAATCACCTGACCATGTTCGAAATCCGTGAGTTCCACGTAGCTCCCCTTTCTGCTCTCTCACGATGTCTAATAACTGCTGACGTTGCTGATGTGGAGTACTTGGGAGTAGGTGCCAGCACAGTGAACCTAATATGAATAACGTGTATTTTTGGGAGTGTCCGTATACTTCTGATCAATAGTGTATATCGGGAAGAGTAAATGCTGTTTGACGGGTATTACTACTCTTGGCGTTCCAGGTGTTCCAACACGCCCCATTGTGGTTGCGCCAGGCCCATGCCTTGTTTAGCGCTTCTGCCAGTGCACAGCAGTACCAAGTGATATACCAGTTTGAATTATTTTATTATTCTTCATTAAGCAAGTTTTTTGCTCCCTCTTGTCTTTGAAATGCGTAATTTCATATAGTTACCCTGGTGTTTCTTCTCTATCTCTTTTTATTTATTTTTAACTCAGGCTGTTTCCTTAAGTTGTAATGTTTGTTGACTGTTAGATACGCTGTGGTACTTTGCTGCTGACAGCAGCGATCGTTACGACATCAGGTGTCAACCCCCCCCCCCCCCCCCCACACTCCTTTGTTTTTGGGCTCGATAATTATGGCACTACACTTGTGGTAGTTACGAACTACGTGAATGTTTTGTTGGCTGAAATCCATCAAGCACTCTCTTTTTAAGGTGAAACTGATTCAAATTTCTGTTGGGCTCCTAGCAGTTTTATAATGAGTAATAGTCTACATACTGGTTCATGGCTTGGAAATCATGTCACGTGGAATAAGGCAACCGCCCACCTTATGTTTTCTGAATTGAAGTTAATTTAACATTTGAAGCAGCTTGCGGGCGGCAAATAATTGCTGACTTTTTAGCGTTAATTGTTTATAATCATTTGTCATTTAAAGTGGCTAGTACTCGGCTTCCATTTGCTGACTTTTATATTAACTATTTTAAATCAATCGTGATTTAAAGAGGCTAGTACCCACTTACTTTTTTATATTGAAATTTATCTGTTATTTGTAGCGGCTAGTGCCCGGATTCTATTTGCTGAATTTTCTGCATTAACTGTTTTTAATCACTAATCGTTCAAAGGGGCTAGTACGCACTTATTTTTAAATTGAAATTTGTTTAACATTTGAAGGGGCTAGTGCCCAACACCTATCTGCTGAATTTGTTCTAATTGTTTTTAGTCACTAATCGTTGAAAGGGGCCAGTTCCGCTTTATCTTTTACGTAGTGAAAATTGTTTAATATCTGGAGGGACTAGGGTCCGACGTCTATATTTAAATTTTCGTAACGTCTTGCAGGGACTGGCGTCCTTTCACTTTTCCACATCCAAATCATTTTGACATTTTGAAGGCCTAATTTCTGACCTTTATTATTAGATTTCCTGTTATGGATTTCAATGTGAGGAAGGGTTAATGGTCGTAACTTGTCTTAGGTAATCTTACTGGAATCACCTGAGTCAATTCAGTAAATAAGCAAGAAGAGACTTTGGGAATTAACTGTCAGTTTTGTAAATAGTTTAAGTGGAATGAGTTGTTTCCCAGCTGCTAAAGCTGTATATTGCTCAAGTACTCATGTACATTGTTGTTGTTGTTTAGTAATTGTGTTTAAATATTAAAAATTAGTTCATCGTCCATCCGCTTGCCCCACCAGGATCCATATATCCTAGCTGTCAAGCTCCAAAAAAAGGCGCATGTAAGCGTATCAATCAAAAAGAAGTCAAAAATGGTTCCGGTGCCTTAGAAGTAAAAGGTGGGCTCATGACGTTTGTGACACAGGAAATACCATGTTTGTGTCATAAATGCAGCACTGTCAACGATGATAATTAGTCCTTTAATTAACATTCAATCTTCTGTGTAGGCCACATTATGTAAACAGGTGAACATTCTCCAAAAAAATTGATTAATGTAAGTAAGACCTTTGCATTTTACCATGTTAATTGTTGCAGGTAAACCTGTAATTGTGTTTACTACAAATGGTTCCATTTCTAAAATTTTTATTAGTGTGTTTTGTTTAATCATTTTTGTGTTCTGTGATGTGCATAAAGTTGCCCCATACCTGGGGCATGTTTACGCACTCGACTGAAGCCCACAAAAAATTTTTTTGATCTCTCAAAAAAATGGTTCAAATGGTTCTGAGCACTATGCGACTCAACTTCTGAGGTCATCAGTCGCCTAGAACTAATTAAACCTAACTAACCTAAGGACATCACACACATCCGTGCCCGAGGCGGGATTCGAACCTGCGACCGTAGCGGTCACGCGGTTCCAGACTGAAGCGCCTAGAACCGCACGGCCACACCGTTTTGATCTCTCAAATGCAATCTTCAATTAGAAGCGTATACACCAAGTTTACTTGTTTCGAACATTTTTATGATAAAAGTTTTATCTCCATTTACAAGTAGTGAGTCATCCTGCGATTTTTTTATTAAACTCGAGGAAAATTCTCAAAGTAGAAATTCAGGCAAAGAAGAAGTAATTTGGCCATCAGCTTAACGTCAATAGCTGTTACGTATCTACAAAGGGTCGTCGACAACTGCGCACATAAAATATCGCTTTCGTATTGTGTTACGGTAGCCTTTTGACGTAACGCTATTGAGTTCACACCGGCCCCTGCGGCTTGTGATAGTGGGTCACGTCATCCTAGCATCAAAGCGATATTACTGCTGCTCTGGGCGTATATTATCCTGCTTGAGCATAACAAGCAGACAGGCTGAAACGGAGAGAGGATTAATCCTGGCAGTAAGCGGCCAGCGTGGCCCACACGCCAGAGACCCACCCGACAGCATACGTAATTAGCACAACCGCTGTGCATTTAGATACTGCTTACCCAGGGCAAGGGAATACCACTGAGTGCAGATACTGTGGACATGAGTAAAGACTACAGGGGGAAAGGGGTGCGTCCGTGGTCGTCCACTTCGAAGCAATGACATACACTTGTGGAAACTAATGAGTCAATTATCACTTTGACAACCTCGTTGTTGTGATCTTCAGTCCGAAGACGGGTTCATGCAGCTCTCCTCGTTGGTCTGTCCCGCCAAAGTCTCTTCATAATTACTACAAACTACGTCCTTTTGAGCCTACTTTATGTATTCGCGTCTTGGTATCCCTATACATGTCTTACCAGCCACACTTTCTCCAATTAACAGACTGATGAGTTCTTCAGGCCTCAGGTTGTATTCTGCCGACCAAATCCTTCTTTTAGTCAGGTTGTTGGATAATTTTTTTTTTTTTTTTTTTTCCAATTCGATTCGGTACCTCCTTATTAGCTACTCGATATACCCATCTTCAACATTCCTCCGTAGCACCATGTTTCCAATTCTTTTATTCTCTTCTCAGTTGACTTTAGTAGGGGAGAGAGCTGTACCTAGAGTACAGTGCACGAACCAACACTTCGGTGTAGTGATTGGTTTTAGAACCATATGAAATAGCGCGCACTAGAGACCGGTATAAGCATTTTACGCCATTTTTATACAGTTTTTGTTGTTATACGTCATAAGGTTGTGTGTTTCTAAATGTTTCTGGTCTTACACATGTAAGTGCCATGTAACAAGTTAAAGTTATTTGCAATATATTGTTCATTCTTCAGGTACAGAGTTATATGCTGAACAAAATGTAACATATTCATAGAACCTTTCGTGTGACATGTTGGCAGTTAAGCCATACTTCTTCGGTTGTGCATCATCATCTACCTTTAAACAGAAGAAGTATTTTTCTCAAGTAACGTGTGAGATTTGTAAATGAAGAGAGTTTCTTTAATATTGTAACAGTTTTACCTTTCTCGGAAATGGAAATTGGTTTTAGTTTCCAAAGCTTCTTTATCATAACGCATTTGAGTTATAACTGGTTTTTTTATAATACTTCCGCTGAATTTGATTTCAATTACTGATTGTTCGTACCTAGAAGAATAACAGTGTATCAGATGCTTACAGATAATATCAACAAGATTATCTCGACTGCAAAAGTTTTAATTTTCTAAAGAATTTCTTCTTAGTTATACAATTATGCAGTACCTTGCAACATGTTTTTACATTGGGAAAAACCTTAATTTTCCTGAGCAATTTTTGTAATTTCTGAAAAAACTGAACCACAAATGTCATCATTTGAAAGCTGGATAAGAAAATATATTAAACTCCTATTAGAGTGCTGGCTAGATGCGAAAGTCTGAATGATGACCAAGATACAACCCCAGCCCCCCAACTGGAACAAATTTTTTGCTTGTTTGGTTTCGCCATCCTCGTACACAATGAAATTCCAGTACCAGAATATCTCTGTACGCTGGTAGAGCCTACGGATGAAATGTAGCACGTGCATAAGTTAGTTTCTCCATTTGAAGTATAATAATGTCGCAAATATTCGCGCTAAAGTGGTGGAAGTATAGGGAACAATGCATTATATAAAACGGTGATTAGGAGTTCTACACGCTTCCTGTGTGTTCGAAAAATCATAATAACAAATACTGAAGCGGCAGAAAGCCTATCATGGTGTTGGGAGTATATGTGCAGATATTTCTATTGATGACTAAAGACTGTGTACTGAACACCATTACATCAGTATTTACTTTATTTGCAGACTACTAATTATAGCTGTTTCGACTAGTGCGTTTTTAGGTTGGATAGTGTTCTGGCGTAACCACAAGCGCTGGAAGGAAGACGAAGAACGCAAGACCTGAGGAGGCAGTGAAACGATGTAGGCCAGTGGTGCGCTGATTAGGAAGGCGCCACGACAGGAGCGACACCTGCAACAAGTGAATATAAGCGCCGCTCCTGCCAGCCCCGACGCTCCGATGGGCTCAGTATACTGACAGTGGAACGTATTCGCGGAGTACCAGCACGGCCTAGCAGAGAGTGCTACGCTATCAGATAGTAGTGATCCATATCCGATGCTTGGTTGAACATTGTGTATAGCAAGAACTTTACTGTTTACATGTCCCCTATCGCTTACCACACCTTTTGTAAATACATGTTAAGTATTGTCAATCTGCTTTATTAAAATAAAACTACTAATGTTATTTGCCTGAATTGAATAGAATTTTGAGAAAGCAGCATCCCCTAGGCACTCTATACGAGAAAAGTGGGCAGGACCTAACATTTAGCACCTCTAAGCATAGCACGAGCAAGCTATTAATGTTTATTAGTTAGAAGTCAGCTTAAGTAGTATGTAAGCTCAGGAACCGATGACCTCAGCAGTTTGGGCCCATAGGACCTGCACACAAATTTCCACTTTTTCCCTATTTAGACAACGAGTTGGTTGTACCAGAGTAAGAACACAATGCTGCTACATAATGTGTGCGCAGTGCACGCCATTCCCAATAAATCTGCTCAGTAACCGAAGAAAACTAGGTTTAATTTATGTTGCAACGGCCAAACGATGGAGGCACAGAAATGGTGCTCGCTGCTTAAACTGGTGCAGCTAAAATCTGTAACATGTACGAGGATACACTTTTAGACAGTACATATCATACATCGACAGCAGCTTACAAAAATGGCTCTGAGCACTATGGGACTCAACTACTGAGGTCATCAGTCCCCTAGAACTTAGAACTAGTTAAACCTAACTAAGGACATCACAAACATCCATGCCCGAGGCGGGATTCGAACCTGCGACCGTAGTGGTCTTGCGGTTCCAGACTGCAGCGCCTTTAACCGCACGGCCACTTAGGCCGGCAGCAGCTTACAGTTTCGCTCTCGCGGCAGTTGCTAATTACAGTGCTTGTTCTCTTTTCGGGTTGTAGAGAACTTTTAAAGAGCTGTATATTGAACCCAGCTAGTCAGGAAAACTAATTCCTTTTCTAATACTGCAGACAAAACACAAGACAGATTCAACACAACGAAAGATTTATAACGTAAATACAACACCTAATACAGCATATGCAATAAGATAATGATCATAATGTTTAATGTAGCTTTGTGTAATGTATGCCAGGTGGAATGCTTACACTTCCCTTTACCCTCTTCCGTCGGAGACAGGGTGCCTTAACAGCCTGGAGCTTGGACCCAAAGCTGAAGATAGAGAGAACGGGGGTCGACATGGAAATCATAGACGAGGACTGACCAGGCGTGGCGCTCAGTGCGTATTGTTGAGCTGCAGTAACAGCATTCATCTGTAGAACAAAAGGAGCTTCATGAAGATATCTGAAAAATGACCGATGAGGTTGAACATGGGATCTATAGATAACGGAAAGAACTTAATATGTTGCAACAAAAGAATGCAATCAATGAGCAACTTATCGGGAGAGCATCTTCGTCCTGTTACCTTTTGTGAGGAGGATGTTACAGACCAGGTATAAAAGTTACTGTTTAGTAGCTCTGTTGGCAACAAGAAAAGCTGGCCACCCAGCTGCATGGACACATGGAATGAAATCTTAGATAATCGCCAGGGATAATTCCCCCTACTGCAGGACTTATTTGAGCTAAGATTTCCGAGAGATATTTTCCTTCAAGTCTCATTTGAGTCTGCGCAACGCATGCTGACAGCTCTGCAAAAGTTTTATACAGTTTTTTTGTAAAAATTCCATAATCAATTGATGTAAAACAACTTTTTACTGCTGTCTACAGTGCATATTGTCTGCTAATGTTATGACCGGTGTTGGTTGCGTGAAACCATATTCAGTCTTTTGTACGTCAGCTAAAAGTGTTATTTATGGAATAAATATTTATGCTGTGTCACATAACAATATTTCTGTGATGTAATATGCACATTGTTTACACTAACTGATAGTTTACTCTGCTAGCCAACACATTGAAATGTGAAGATTGTTTGACGGAACCAAAACTGGTGATTCAAAAATATTTCTGTTTGCTGATGACACCACCTTGGTAGTGAAGGATCTTGTGTGTAATATTGAAACATTATCAAATAATGTAGTTCATGAAGTAAGTTCGTGGCTTGTGGAAAGTAATTTGATGCTAAATCACAGTAAGACTCAGTTTTTACAGTTTCTAACCCACAATTCAACAAGAACTGACATTTTAATCAGACAGAATGGGCATGTTATAAGCGAGACGGAACAGTTCAAGTTCCTAGGCGTACGGATAGATAGTAAGCTGTTGTGGAAAGCCCATGTTCAGGATCTTGTTCAGAAACTAAATGCCGCTTTATTTACCATTAGAACAGTATCTGAAATAAGTGACATTTCAACACGAAAAGTAGTATACTTCGCATATTTTCATACGCTTATGTCATATGGTATTATTTTTTGGGGTAATTCTTCTGATTCAAAAAGGGTATTTTTGGCTCAAAAACGGGCTGTTCGAGCTATGTATGGTGTAAGTTCGAAAACCTCTTGTCGACCCCTATTCAATAGTCTGGGAATTTTGACATTGCCCTCACAGTATGTATTTTCTTTAATGTCGTTTGTTGTTAGTAATATTAGCTTATTCCCAAGAGTTAGCAGCTTTCACTCAGTTAATACTAGGCAGAAATCAAATCTGCATGTGGAATGCACTTCCTTGACTCTTGTGCAGAAAGGAGTGCAGTATTCTGCTGCATCCATTTTCAATAAGCTACCACAAGAACTCAAAAATCTTAGCAGTAGCCCAAACACTTTTAAGTCTAAACTGAAGAGTTTCCTCATGGCTCACTCCTTCTATTCTGTCGAGGAGCTCCTGGAAGAGATAAAAAATTAAGCAAATTCCAGTGTTACATTCTTGATTTTCTTTATTTAAACTAACGACTTGTTTCATTTTATGTGTTTCTACAATCGTGTTATAATTTCATGTATTGACTCGTTCCATGACCATGGAGACTTCTCCTAAATGTGGTCCCACGGAACAATAAATAAATAAATAAAAAAAAAAATAAATAAATCATAAAATTAGGTTGTTTTCCAAGTGGTCACATGAAGCTTTGCTGCATTGTGTAAACGATAGTCAGAACCATTGCCACTAGTTCCACTTGCTTTGTACTGCCCGGGTCGGGAAAATAAAAGAGCCAGTAAACAGTAATGCCACCGAAAGGTGTGCAATCAGTTGGCCACGAACAGACTAACCATTGCGCACTTCAGCATCCTTATTATAATCCTCCTATAAATGTATTGTTTGTCTCAGAGTAACAATAACTGAAAGCATATGAAAATAGTCGTCCGATATTTCATTAACATAAAGGGCATATTACTGTTTTCTAATCTGAATCAAAATGATGGAATAATATTAGTTATTTTGTAACTGTGTTTCGTAAGGCGCAGCCGGCCAGAGTAGCCGTGCGGTTCTAGGCGCTACAGTCTGGAGCCGCGTGACCGCTACGGTCACAGGTTCGAATCCTGCCTCGGGCGTGGATGTGCGTGATGTCCTTAGGTTAGTTAGGTTTAAGTAGTTCTAAGTTCTAGGGGACTGATGACCACAGCAGTTAAGTCCCATAGTGCTCAGAGCCATTTTTTCGTAAGGGGCAACTGAAACCTCTGTCTTCCTAACATAACGTTTGATGGAGATAAAACAATTCTGAATACATAATCCGCCCAGATAGTTAGACAGATTCCTGACGTATAAGCGACGTCAGTGCAGTAACTACAGTGGCTGGTTGAACAAACTACTGTGAACAATAGAGCTCGTCTCGGCCAGTTAGTTTTGAGCAGGCAGTATTAAGCAGCGGACGTACGACGGTAGCATGTCGGCGTCGTTGTATCACATAGCACAATGGAACAACGACCCTCACATCTCTAAATGAAGTGTTCAAGACATTCATCAGAATGTTCTGAAGAAGAGAAATGTGTGCAAATTTAGTCGTGCAGAACGTGGCTTCCGAACAAAAGAACAATGCATGGATCCCCGCCCGCGAAGTGACTGAAATGGGAAAAAGTCCTCACGAATGACAAGGTTTCGTGTTATTAATGCGAACCTACCGCTGAAGGAAGAAAGTAGAATGGATTTCTGGTGGTTCGCCAGTACCGAAGAAGGTGCGAATGTGATGCTCAAGTTGAACGACATCCAGTAGAAGGACTTATCTGACGGTTTCACTTCGTTGTATGAAAGTACTTTGCGTTGTACTGTAGTTGGGGGAACGCTTGAAGCGTTAAAGCAGTCGTTTTAGCATCTTCCCATTTTTTACTAACCCATTCTCGAAACTTCTTTGGCTGAAGTGGTAAGCATAGTGGACAAAGCGTTTGTCGACCGCTTTGAAAGGTTACAGTGGTTGCTTTGAACTGCTGCAGGTGCTGTAGAAGCAACACCGTGCAGTGACTTGCCCTAGCACAGTTGGTGTAAGTCACGACAGCGGGGTGGTGTTTATATTCCAGCCGGTTGTATGGAATCAACACAGTAAGATGCGTCTACAAACAAAATAACAGAATTATAGAAAGAGATTCTCTAAATAATCGCTGAGGAATGTAATATATGGAAAACACCGACAAGGAGAAGGAACTGAATGGTAGGACATCTGTTAAGACGTCACAGAATAGATTCCACAGGAAAGGAATATATGGAAAACACCGACAAGGAGAAGGAACTGAATGGCAGGATATCTGTTAAGACGTCACAGAATAGATTCCACGGTACTAGGAGGGAGCTGTAGAGAGTAAAAACTTGCAGGGGAAGACGGAGATTGGAATGCGCCCAGCAAATAACTGAGGTCACGGGCAGAAAATGCTACTCTGAGATGAAGAGGTTGGCACATGAAAGGAATTCGTGGCAGACCATATCAATCAGAAAAGAAAGTTTAGAGCACACCATGAATGAAGTTGCCCGATCTTTCGGTACATCACTGTGGTCTGAACAACGTGTCTACAAACATCGGTACATCACTCGCATCCATGTAACAAGGCATGAAAACACTGGTCGTAAAGAGATCCCAGTTGAGAAGGGCTGGGAACAAGTACCTTGACATCTCAATAACAATCTATTTCAAACGCTACAGAAATTGCTGCTGCCACTTATTTCAAGTGAATCTCAACCAGTTTCTGGACTAATGTTACGAAATGAACTGCATGTGTGGGGATAGGGGGGGAGGGGGGGGGGGGAAGATGGGGTACTCCACAAAAGGCCATTGTTCACAGCAGCCCATCAAACTGTACGTTTTCAATAGGCCAAACAACAAGGAAATGCAGGTGAGTCGAGGAGTGTAGTGTTGCCCGATAAGCTGATCCATAGTGAATTTTTTATAGAAACCAAAGTAAGTGTATTTTATAGACACATTAGTTGGCTGGTTGCTGTAATCTTCTATGTAAGAGTCCGCCTGTAATTTGTGCACAGCCAGCGGGTCAAAATGTCAGTTTCTGACAAAATAGCACCTTTCTTACAACTTGCTTCCGTTATGCAGGTTGTTTCTTTCAACTTGGTACAACTAAATAACACGAAAATATACATCCAATTAAAAAATGTCGCCGCGCGGAGTGGCTGCGTGGTTAGAGACGCCATGTCACAAATCGTGCGGCCCCTCCAATCGGAGGTTCGAGTCCTCCCACGGGCGTGGTTGTGTGAGTTGTTCTTAGCGTAAGTTACATCAAGTTAGTTTCAGTGTTGTGTAAGTCTAGGGACCGATGCCCTCAGTAGTTTGGTCCCTTGGGAATTCACACACATTTGAAGTTTTTTGAATAAAAGTTACAGATAAAAAGTTAATATTTCCAAAGGGGACATCTGTCTATGCTAAATCTGGCTACATCTAACCGTCCTGCCTCAACTGGAGGTCAACATGAGCGCTTGCGAAGACATCGTTATTTTGCGATAGATATATATATTTATCTTGTTTCTTTTCCCCGTCTGTTCATATATCTTTGATGTTGTAGCACATTGATTTTTCTCTTGTCCTGTAATATAGAGATAAAAGTTGTTTTCTAGATGTAATATGTAACTGGAAATTATTTCTTTTTTGTAAGTAGATAAATATGTTTATGGTTTATTGGTTGTGGAAAGCTTTAATTTTTTGCGTTTATCATTTACTCTAATAAGTTTGGTAGAAAATAGTTGTATGAAGATATATGTAATTTACTTTGATGTTGTATAAACTGTGGGCGAGAGTATTGGGAAAGAAAGAGAGCAATATCGGTAGTCGATCCAACAAAGGGGGTTTGTGTTGTTGGGTAGCTAGAGAGGCGGACACATGTTTTACTGTGGGAGTTGTGACTTTTACGAACTGGTGAAGATTGAGTTTAGTGGCAAGCAATGTACGTTTTGAATGACTGTTTCATACCAGTACGCGATATCATAATAGTGAGTGTAGAAACTGGGCGAAGTAAATACTGAGACTGTGCTGTGAGACGAAGTAACTATGAAAATGCAACCGAGAATGGGCGGTACTGTAGCTTTGTGTCTGTGAATTGAACTGCACTTGTATTTTGACTGTGTTTTTGTACACTCAAGTACTGTGAACTTACATATTTTTCGCGTTTCGATGAACTGTCGGACGCCTATAATCAGTAACAGTCGTTATGAACTTATGCGAACTGTCTATTGTGTGTGAGTACATTCCCGCTCAGGACGGTTTTTCGCGATCGCGGGAGTCATAATACGGATTGACTTTCTATAGAATTCGCCGTCGGCAAGTTTTATAAACTGTGTGTGGCATAAGTAAACTTAAATTGTGAGTGCCAGAAACTTTAATACTGTGCACATACGAACATCTGTAACAACAATTACCTCGACCAACCTGTGGCCTGCAAAACGCCATTGTAATCAGATTTGCAGCTTAATGAATACCACCGCCCGCCCGATTACGAGGAGAATTCATCAGCTGCAATCACACGACCGTGGGAGCAGATCTCAGCGTTTCACCAGGACCAGCCAGCTGCCGTCGATATCGCGACCATCGTCAGTATACACAAGATAAGATTTAAGAGCAGCGCTCCTTTCTGAGAGACTCAAAATTATTGCGAACAATTTTAATTTCCTTTTGGCTGACATACACGTAATATTTGTCTTCCTTAGAATAAAAGTGTTCCCCACGAATTGGTGTGTTCTATGTAGACATTGTTGACTTTCATTAGCAGTAGCCATTTCCCTTTTAATTATTTCCATTTTTTTTTTACATTTTAAATCCGCTGCCGCTGCATGTGTAATTTTTTATAACTTTTGGAGGGTATGTGTCTAAATTCGTGTGCTGTAGAATTTACCAGAAGTATTGTAAAGCTTTGCTACTTGGACAAGGGCGACCGCCATTGAGTTCTTAAACGTCCACCAATGACAGTGAAGCTCGCTTGCTATTGGTGCTAACATTCTATAGTGGGTAATTCAAAGATGGGTAGCTGTCAAACCACACGGGTTGTGATTACTTTGAATGAGAGTCGTGTGAAATTGTGGGTTCATCACTCAACTTTGGTATTCTTTTGTTTATTGATGTTAGAAACAAATTTTTTTGTCAATGTCCTTAAATCTTATTTAATATGGTTATTCTATGCTAAACTGGGATAAATGCACAATCAGATATTGTGTTCGGAAGTAAAATTTTGAGAAACGTCTGTTTAGATATGGCTTGATTTGGACTGCATTAGTTAACACGGTATTTTGGCGATACTTACTGACAGGGTACAATTGCAGTCGTCACATATGGCGACCGTGGAGTGACAGGATAGGGTATTTTGACGCTGTCTTAAGGAATCGCAATCTTCGGATCTCAGTTTCAAAAATTTTTATAATTAGTGGGAGTGGTTTGTTGGTGTTAGGATCAGAAAATAGACAAGATGACTATTAAAGAGGATGAACGTGTAGCCAGTTTTAAAGTGTGGGATGACGAGCAAGGGGAAAATAAAGAACATGAAATTGCTATGGAAAAGGTTGAAAAGGATACAGTAATTAAGACAGAACCAGAGGTTGATAAAGATGTAGATGGAACAGGAGGGGTAAAAAGTATGTTTGCTGTACTGTTAGCGGAAATGAGAGGAATGAAAGAGGGCCATATAGGTTTAAGAGAAGATATAGAGGGTATAAATAAGAAAATGGAAGCTGTTAGCAAATCACAAAAGGTTATTGGAGAAGAACTAAAGAATTTAGATAGGAAATTTGAACAAACGTTTGACGATTTTAAAAGGGAACTAGATGATGGGATAGAAAAGAGGATTTCAAACATAAAGTTGGATATAGGCAAAGATTTTAACAAATTTAAAGATGATGTTAAAGAAACATTTAAAGAAATTGAATTCGAGCTGATGGAAAAGCAAAAGAGTTTTAGGGAGGAGGTAAATGGAATGGTAGATTGCTTGGATAAGAATATTGTAGCACAGGCTGAAGTGTGTGATAAAAGACAGACAGAAGTGAAGGAATATTGTGATAGAATTTTACAGGAACATAGTAAGAAAGCCCAAGTAGAAGTGGGAAGAATCAGGGAGTCCACGTCTGTGATTGAGAAAAGAGTAGGAGCTTTGGAAAGAAAAAAAGAGAAGATAGGAATTGTACAGCTCCATCTGTGGTAGTACATATGAGAGATGGTAGTACTTTTAATAATATAGTATTTGATCCCAAAGGCAACGTCCATCCAGTGGCTTTTGTGAATAGTTTACGAAGTCAGTTTACTGTAGAGTGGATTGAGAAAGATCAATTAAGGAGGGCAAGTGCATGTTTAAAGGGTGAAAGTTTAGACTGGGGAGCAGATGCACCAGATAGATATGAAACTTTTGAGGCTTTTGTGTCAGCTTTTCTGGCAGAGTACTGGTCTAAAGAAAAACAGAGTGATGTAATTGAGACTTTTAAGAAGGCACCATGGTATGATAACGGAAACAGGGAGAGCATGAGAGAATATTGTGAAAGATGGATCAATAGGTTGAAGCATTTGCAAAGTACTTGGAGTGATCGAGATACAATAGAAGTATTGATGGGGAAGTTACCTCCTAATAGGAGATGTGGATTAATAAGGCATCATAATAATCTGAAAGATTTTCTGAATAGGATGAGAGATGTGGATAGATGGCAGACAAATTGTTCTTTTGATGTAAACAGAGATTCTTGGAGGTACCAAGAGAACAGGTAACAGACCAGTAGAGTGAATCAGGTAAATGTGAGAGGTAGGGGAGAAAGAGGTCGAGGGAATTTTAGGGCTAATGGAAAAGGTTATGATAGGAGAGGAAGTTTTAATACGGGAAACGGTACACCGCAACAGTAAGGGCCCATGCTGAGGCGGGTCAAGTATCAGGGCCTACCAATGTTGCCAGTTGCCACAGTGATGTCAGATGTTTTGTGATGTGCAGCAGTAGTAATACTAATCATGGTGATAGGGGGTGTGGAAGTCAGAACTTAGTAATTGAAGAGGTAGGGCCCAAAATTAAGTGTAGGAATAATATAGAATCGGGAGGTTTATGTATGGAGGTATTTTCTCATATGTATGATGGCGTTACAGAATATGAAAAGAAGCGAATAGACAGGGAGAAGGAGAATGAAGTTATACAAATGGAAAGTATTGAAAGTGAGGAGGAAGAGACAAGTAGTGGTAGTAGTGACAGTGAAGTTGGAGAAGAAGAGGTACCAGAGGATACGTTGCTTTTCCAGAGTAATTTGCATAGGAGTAAAGGGGAAGAGAACGGACCAGTTTCTGAAGTTATTGAGGGAGAAATTTCTACCGATTCCTTGAACCATGGTGTAGATGCTGATGAGGAGGAAAAAATTAATGTGTTTATTATTGGCAAGGATAAGGATGTGGCAACTTGTAGCGAGGAGGAAGAGAGTTTATGTGCAATTAGAAGGGAGTCAAGAGAAGAGGAAAGCTCAGAGATAGGTTGTAGAAAATGGGAATATGGTAATATTAAAAGAGATTTGTTACATTAAGGTGAAGATGTGGGGGATATTAAAGCTGGACAACCTTTTGTGAAAATGAAAACCTATGGTAGGGAACAAAAGGCTCTTTTGGATACAGGTAGTGAAATAAGTGCTGTATCAGAGGAATTCTATAACTGTATAAAGGAAGGTAATGAGGTAATGGACGTACCTGTGTTGGGGTTAAAAATAATGGCTGCTACGGGCAAGTTGAGCAAAGCGCTCAAGCGACAGATCATCTTAGAATTTGAACTTGGGGGCATAAGCTTAGTACATAATTTTGTTGTTGTTCCTGGGCTCAGTGTGGAAATTATCCTGGGCATAGACTGGTTGACAGAGTGTAAAGCAGGAGTAAATTGTGGGGACAGTTTTGTCACTTTTTATAATGAAGGATTAGAAAGAAGTGTGAAATTTGATAGAATGATAGTGGGTAGCAATGATTTAGTTGGTCTGTTGAAAATGAGAGTGATGACAGTAGGAGTCAATACGAGAGATTTAGAGTTGAACTTGTATAGGGGTAGCAGAGAGGAGAGAGAGATAATAGAAGAATTGGAGAACCAGATGGACAAGGTAGAAGGGTTAAGTAAACAACAGAAAGAAGAGTTAAGGGAAGTATTATGCATAAATAGAGGGGTATTTTCAGACAGACCTGGTAAAGTTAAGAACTTTGAGTGTAAATTAGATGTGAAACGGCATGAACCCTTTGCAAGAAAGTCGTTTTCTATACCATTTGCGTTGAGGGAAGCTGTATATAAAGAGATTGAGAGAATGGTAGACTGTGGGGTTATAGAAAGAAGCAAGAGTGAATACAATAGTCCCTTAATAGTGGTGGGCAAGAAATATGGTAGTGTCAGAGTGGTTGTTGATGCTAGAGCTTTGAACGACATGGTGAGTAGAGAGACCTATCTCCCCGAAAATATGGACGGGATATTACAGAAGTATTATAATATGAACTACATGACTAGCCTCGATCTCACGGCCGGGTACTGGCAGGTTCCACTCGCGGAGGAGTATAGGAAGTTTACGGCCTTTCTGGTAAATGGGAAATGTTAGCAATATGCTGTAGTACCCTTTGGTTTGAATATTAGTGTGTCCATATTCATTCGAGCATTAGACCAAGTCTTGGGACCAAAGTTGAGTTCGAGAATAACTGTGTACGTAGATGATTTGTTGATTGCCACCGAGTCATGGGAGGAACATTGTAGTTTATTGGATGATGTGTTTCAGGCTTTGAGGAAAGGGGGGCATGACCCTTAGACTTAAGAAATATGAGTTTGTGAGAAAGGAAATAAAGTTTTTAGGTAGAATCTTGTCCACTACAGGTGTCAAAGTTGACCCAGAGAAGATCAAAGCTGTTAAGGAATGCCCATCTCTGAAGAATCGAAAACAATTGAAGTCCTTTCTCTGTTTATGTAACTTTTATAGGAATTTTGTATCAGGACAAGTATTTAACAATCCAAGTTTAAATAAGTTATTGAGTCCTAAAGAGCCATTTGTTTGGACCAGTGAGTGTCAGGGAGCTTTTACGCAGCTTAAGGGATCATCCTGATCTTATTGGAACTTTTTGTTTGGGGACTGATTCTAGTAGATATGGTGTTGGAGTAGAATTATTTCAGGATTTTGGAGAAGATGGGAAGGAAGATCATAGAACAATTGCATTTGCGAGCAGGTCATTAACTAAGTATGGAAAGAATTATAGTGCGACAGAGAAAGAAGCTTTGGCAATAATCTGGGGATTTATAAAATTTAGGGATAATCTGTGGGGAAATAAAACCATCATATATACTGATCATAGGGCTTTGATATTTTTCATGAAATTTAGATTGATGCATACTAGGTTGACAAGATGGGTAGTGTTCATGCAACAGTTTGAGTTTGAAATCAAGTATGTTAAGGATACTCAAAATAAAGTTGCAGATCCTTTATCCAGATTACCTTCAGGGGCAAATGGGGAAAAAGGACCAGATATAGATGAAGAGCATGTGAAATTATTCTATAGATGAAGTGCATATGTAATTATTTTATATTAAGGGAGTTCAAGGGAAAAAGAAAACAGAAAATATATGTAAATACATGAGGAGGTATCAAAACCATGATGAGATCTGGAAAATGATTAAGAGAGAGTTATATATGCCAAATGGTAATGATAAACTGCCGAAATACTATAAAGTGCATGGTGGAATCTTGTTCAGGCGAACTAATGAAAGTTCAGAGGATTGGAAGTGTGTTGGCCTAGTGACTGCATTGATGAAATAATTGACTACATCAATTTGAGTTTTGGCCATATAGGTGCCACGAAATGTATACAGAAATTAAGAGAATGTGTGGCCTTTGACAACAAGGTAAAACGAGTAAATAACAGAATTAGGACATGTGATAAGTGTCACAGAGCCAAGGTTACAAATCACACATGCCGGTTTCCTATGCAGAATGTAATACCTAATGATTTGATGGAGTTATTAGCTGTCGATTTCTATGGCCCTTTGCCAAAGACAAAAGGAGGTTTTGCCTACATTTTTGTGGTATTGGAAGTATTTTCTAGATTTATTAGGTTGTACCCTTTGTGTAAAGCCACTTGTAGGGAGATTCTGACTAAACTTGAAAATGACTATTTTGTAAAATTTGGTAAGCCAAAAGCAATACTTTCTGACAACGGATCCCAGTTTACTAGTAAGCATTGGAAGGAAGGTCTTACTGACCATGGAATAGTGGTAATATATACGTCAACTTACCACCCAGCCGGGAACCCGGCGGAGCACTATATGAGGGAAATAGGAAGGTTATACCACACGTATTGTAGTAATAATCACAGTTCCTGGGGAGATGTTGTGGAAAATATTGAGGATGTAATGAACACAGTGCCTCATGATGTAAGTGGGTCTACCTCATATGAGATTATGAAGAGAGAAAGATCCTTGAGTTTTGTAGAGGAGCTGTTGTCATTTCCACCGAGGGATGAGTTAAGTTGGGATGAGAAGAAGAAAAGACTGCGAGAATTAGTGGAAAAGAGGTTAGAGGAGAGGAGGAGACGGAATGATAAAATATTAAAGAAGATTGAAATTAAGGTGGGAGACTTGGTATTGGTGGAGACTTATGAAAAATCTAAGGAGATTAACAATGAGATATCAAAGTTTTTTGATGAGTTGAAAGGTCTGTTTGAGGTAGTGGGTATACTGCATCCAAATGCTTATTATCTGCTGTATCCAAAGTCAAAAAAAGAAATTTGGTCTGATGAATATAGTAGATTTGAAACCATATAAACCCAGGGCGTGAGGTTTGGGTGAAGAACCACTTCTCTGTTTTCTTTTTCAAATCTGAACCAGAATTTGATGAACTGAGGGACATGTTTAAGGAGTATAGGATTATATTAGTCGCTATAGGCAATCGAATTTGAGTTGTAGAATCAATTATTTGAGTACATTAAAATACACAACATTATGACAGACTCGATAATTTAGAGCCATAAATTTTGTGTGGAAACACGACTTGTTACAAAGACTCAAAAGTATGTGATAAAAAGTGATTAGTCTTGTCTTCAGTGATATTGTATAATTTTGTTGTAATAACTTGTTTATATGACAATTTTTTTATTGTTACTGCTCATATATTACTTAGTGCTGGATTCAGAATATAAAATAATCATTCATTTAATTGGTTTGCTTAATTGAAATCATAATCCTGTAGGAATTTTGTTGAATGTTGTTTTCATGATTGTCAGGTAGATTATATGTTATTAAATAATATAAGAAATTACTGAGGAAATATTTGTAAATAGAAGCTTTGGATAAATCAAGTCAACATATACCAGAATATTATCTAGTTTTATGAGGTAAGTTGTCTCATATGGGTCATGGACATTTTATCTTGAGAGATTTTTGTTAACATCTCATGATAAAATGGGGGCCACATGTGAAGACATCATATTTTGCGATAGATATATATATTTATCTTGTTTTTTCCCCGTCTGTTCATATATCTTTGATGTAGTAGCGCATTTTTTTTCTTTTTCCTGTAATATAGAGATAAAAGTTGTTTTCTAGATGTAATATGTAACTGGAAATTATTTCTTTTTTGTAAGTAGATAAATACGTTTAGGGTTTATTGGTTGTGGAAAGCTTTAATTTTTCTGCGTTTATCATTTACTGTAATTAGTTTGGTAGAAAATGGTTGTGTGAAGATATATGTAATTTACTTTGATTTTGTATAAACTGTGGGCGAGAGTATTGAGAAAGAGAGAGAGCAATATCGATAGTCCATCCAACAAAGGGGGTTTGTGTTGTTGGGTAGCTAGAGAGGCGGACACATGTTTTGCTGTGGGAGTTGCGACTTTTACGAACTGGTGAAGATTGAGTTTAGTGGCAAGCAATGTACGTTTTGAATGACTGTTTTATACCAATACGTGATATGATAATAGTGAGTGTAGAAACTGGGCGAAGTAAATACTGAGACTGTGCCGTGAGACGAAGTAACTATGACAATGCAACCGAGAATGGGCGGTATTGTAGCTTTGTGTCTGTGAATTGAACTGCACTTGTATTTTGACTGTGTTTTTGTACACTCAAGTTCTGTGAACTTTCATATTTTTCGCGTTTCGATGAACTGTCGGACGCCTATAATCAGTAACAGTCGTTATGAACTTGTGCGAACTGTCTATTGTGTGTGAGTACATTCCCGCCCAGGGCGGTTTTTCGCGATCGCGGCAGTCATAATACGGATTGACTTTCTATAGAATTCGCCGTCGGCAAGTTTTATAAACTGTGTGTGGCATAAGTAAACTTAAATTGTGTGTGCCAGAAACTTTAATACTGTGCACATACGAACATCTGTAACAACAATTACCTCGACCAATCTGTGGCCTGCAAAACGCCATTGTAATTAGATTTGCAGCTTAATGAATACCACCGCCAGCCCGATTACGAGGAGAATTCATCAGCTGCAATCACACGACCGTGGGAGCAGATCTCAGCGTTTCACCAGGACCAGCCAGCTGCCGTCGATATCGCGACCATCGTCACTATACACAAGATAAGATTTAAGAGCAGCGCTCCTTTCTGAGAGACTCAAAATTATTGCGAACAATTTTAATTTCCTTTTGGCTGACAAACACGTAACATTTGTCTTCTTTAGAATAAAAATGTTCCCCACGAAGTGGTGTGTTCGATGTAGACATTGTTGACTTTCATTAGCAGTAACCATTTCCCTTTTAATTATTTCCATTTTTTTTTTTTGCTTTTTAAATCCGCTGCCGCTGCATGTGTAATTTTTTATAACTTTTGGAGGGTATGTGTCTAAATTCGTGTGCCGTAGCATTTACCAGAAGTATTGTAATGCTTTGCTACTTGGACAAGAGCGCCCGCCATTGATTTCTTAAACGTCCACCAATGACAGTGAAGCTCGCTTGCTATTGGTGCTAACATTCTATAGTGGGTAATTCAAAGGTGGGTAGCTGTCAAACCACACGGGTTGTGATCACTTTGAATGAGAGTCGTGTGAAATTGTGGGTTCATCACTCAACTTTGGTATTCTTTTGTTTATTGATGTTAGAAACAAATTTTTTTGTCGATGTCCTTAAATCTTATTTAATATGGTTATTCTATGCTAAACTGGGATAAATGCACGGTCAGATACTGTGTTGGGAAGTAAAATTTGGAGAAACGTCTGTTTAGAGACGGCTTGATTTGGACTGCATTAGGTAACACGGTATTTTTCGGGTATTTTGGCGATACTTAGTGACAGGTTGGAATCGCATTCGTCACACACTCCACTTCTTTATTGCCGATTCGGATTCTACGCCAAGACATACCTAACGATTATCCAAAACACTTTTCAATTTGTAGTAAATGACACTCCAATCGACGAAATTCCAATTTTCCGATTTTTTCAATTAAGGTTCGACAAAATTGATAGTATATTTCATTTTCGAAAAACATATAAACTTTGTTTCTCTTAACAGCTGATATTATTTTTAAAAATGTAGTTTAGTTTTTCAAATTTGGTTGCACAGTTAGACCTTTACGTTTAGACGTTTAAAAGCCTGGAAATACGCTTTTGTTCTCAGCAACCTGTAACACCATAGCTCTAATGCTGTACGGATTTATTTTGCTTTTTCGCTTTGGTTTAATGTTATAACACTGAGTAACGGTAAATGTGTTTGAAACGATAACATAAAACTGTATACTCCTTTCTTTGTTAAAACTTTGATGTCGTGGTTTGATTCTATTTAATGTAGTATATCTGTCCTTTAAATTCTTTGTCCCATTTGGAGGGAACAAAACTTACTATATATAATAGTAATTTCTGTGTGAATGATTTTTTGTAGAACTGTCAATATGTGCAAATGTTCTGTTTTATTTAATGTGTTTGGTTGCTGTTATGTAAACTGCTGATCCTCACTTAGGGTTCTTAGTTCTTTAATATATAAAAGGTGTAGTGGATCCCTTCAGGAACGGAATTGAGTAGCGCGCGCGAATTGTGGTTGGCCTAGATAGAAAAGGTGGAATTGAGAGTCAGTCGTGGACGAGTTACCAAACTGTGCACTGCCATGTAAAAGTTGTATATTGTGCTGGTTCCGAGAGAGGCTTTTTCTGCCACTTCCCAATGCCTCGGATGGATGGATTAATAGCTGGAATGATTCTGGAATTGGTATCCATCATCGCCACCAAGAAGGGACAGGGTCCAGCAAATCTGCCTACCAACATGCAGTCGCCACTACATAGAGCAATCACTGTATCGGAATGCTATATAATAATGCACGGTGAAGGATCAGCTTGTTGGATGTTTTAGTGTGCACAAATATAAGGTAACTTACAACTGAATTTATGTACCTACCTTGATTTTTTCCCTATTACAACACTTCTCAGGTTCTCCTCCATTTGAACTATGATTACCGAGTGTCCTAGTTTGTGGAAAAAATGAAAGCCTCAAAACGTTAAATGATGTTGTTTGATCTTTGGTAATAAGAGAGTATTCAGGTTTACTGTGGATTTCATGAAATTGTGGGAGGTAGTAAATGTAGTTTTGTGAAAGCCTCCCAGTGATGGAAATAGTTCAATTTATAGTTTTGTGGAGTTTCAAAGTCACCTATTTAATCATTTACTTGCAAGTAGGAGACAGTGGTAATAAAGACAATTTGCTGTTTCTTTTAAAGATTAAAAGTTCGTAAAACTGAGGCTTATAAAGTTTTGCTTAGTAAATGATTACATTGCCGCCTGTAGTAAATTTTAAAGGGTGAGTCAGTTTCTTGCAATTTTGTCAACATTGTGTTTCACTGTAGTAAAAGTGGAAAACTGCAATAGTAGAAAATTATATGTTCATGTTTGTCTCTCTTGTGTATTGGAAGTGCATTTTAATAGTATAACAGGATCCACAGTTTGTCTATTGTGCTAATGCTAGGTAAGAAATAATGGGAAGACCACTATTTATGAAAACCATAATTACTTTATTCAAAAGACAGTGATAAATAACCTGTTAGTGAATTCCATTTAACTTTCATTCTAAATAGAATAGTATTTAGTTGAGAGATATTTAACCTGTGACCAGTTCATAAAAATGCAGTGAACTGCATTTATAATTTTATGTCAGCTAGGAAAATATTTGAACAATAATACTGAACCTATGTCCAATTAATGATTCTGAAGTGAATAGTAATAATAACGTTATAAAGACCATTCAGTATGAATAAACACTGGAAGTAATAGTGTGTTTCGTTATTTGTTATATTTATGCAAATAGTTTGTGCTGCTCTAGCTGTTAGTTCCAACCTTTACGTTAGCATATGCATGTGTCAGAGTTCATTGCACTCGCGCGTGGTAAAATACAGATTGTATTTGTCCGTTAAGGTTACTCATTCTTAATTTCTTGAACAAGAAAGTCAATAATCCTCTTGCCTAATTAAGCTGGCGATCGTTTCCCTTACTCTTCGAACAGTGTGGATGAGTAAATTATTGTTTGTTACTGTTTGAATATTTACGTAATTCTGACTTTCATGTGCCGTAAGCCATTTCCGTTAGGTACAACACGGTCAACCTAGCAAAATTCCTCTCAGAGGGTAACACTGTTCTGTTGCGTCATACCATAACTGCTTCAATAAGATAATTTTGTTTCACAACCTGCCTCCAGCTTCAAGGTTATGGTATAGCTGTAGGAGACAGGAGTGTTATACATGGCACCACGTGACAGGACGTTGTTCAATTTGCACCTACAGCTGGAAAAAATTATAAGTATTTAGCATTTTACAAACATAGAGTGAACATAAAACGTCCAGTGGCACGAACCTGCAGAATATTTGACAGAAATGATAGTGAAAGTTTAGTTTAAATTGCAAATATAATGTATCAGTACTTAATAGTAACTAAAATGAACAGGAAACTAGAAATAAATCTAGACACGCGAGCACAGAATCCATCGAGAGCAGTTCAGGCAGCACACCAACAGATGGCACTACGCTCGAGATAAATTACGTACATTATCAACCGGACGTCAATAAACAGATCGAAGCTATGAATGTCGCGCGAACTAAGCAAGAAAATATAAGCGATGTTGTGGAAGACAGTGGCTATGTCAATGAATCGCAGGATGTGTTCGATTGAACAAAAACTGAAAGGGAAGTAGGACCCGAACACGAAAATGTGGTAGAAACCAAAAGTGAAAAGACACCAGATGTGACTGATTTGTTCATCTCCGGCGGTACTCTGCAACGATACCACCCTTCGACTGTGCCATTCCAGCACTAATCGAAGTGCTAGGTTTTTCAGGTGCCAGCCAGCAAGCCAGCCAGCCAGCCGAGAAGCAGCAGCAGCAGCGGTCCCGGTTCTGGCCAGCAACAGTGGTCCAGCTGGCAGCAGCCAGCCAGCCCTCCTGCAGCAGCAGCAGCAGCAGCGGCCCCAGCCCCGGCCACGTCCGCAGCAGCGGCAGCAGCAGGAGAAGCTGCGGCATTCCTGCCACCCGTCGTCGCCGTCGCTGTCGCTGTCGCTGTCAGCGATAGCGCCAGCAGCGTGGGACTCTGGTCTTCATCCGTCTTTGTCTTACTCCGTCTCTGTCTTCGTCTTCATCTTTGTCTGTCCCCAGTTTTTGTCCTTTCTTTTTCGTCCTGTGCGTTTTTGTTTCTCCCTGTCATCATGTCAGCCCCCACCACCACTACCACTACAGCCATAGTTTATACTTCTCCTCCGCCGCCACCACCACCATAACATGGTGTGCCCAGTCACACCCCCCCACTTTCCATCCCGCCTCTTCTCACCCTCCCTCCGCCCTCGCTCTTTGTCGCCCCCTCTCCAGCTACTTCCTCCAGCTCCTCTCCCTTGGATCCTTTCCCCCCAGCCCCCAGCCTCTCACTGCAGCTACAGCTAGAGTGCCCAACTCTCCCCATCGCCTTTTCCATCACCGCCACCACCGTCGCCATCGCCATCGCCTTCACCGTCACCATCTCCGGCGCCGACTGCTGCGTCCACGCCGGGACCTGCCCCTTCCCGCCACCTCCCTATGGCTCCCGTCCCTCATTTTAACACCCACCCTCCTGCCGCCGTTAAACGCCCTAGTGCACTACCACCTCCTCCGCTCCCAAAAAGGCCCCGCCCCATCCTCCTTCCCCAAACAGGATGCCATAGATGTCTCCCCGCCTGGCCCTGCTCCCTCCGCCTCCTCCTCCTCCTCCTCCTCCTCCCCCCCTGTTTATACAAATACCTCCTCTCCCGTCCCAATCCTTCCCTTCTCATGGCCCGGAATCTCTCCCTCCTCCTCCGCCAACACTTCCCTGGTGCCCCCATCTCTCTCCTCACCCCCAGACGGGATTCCATTCTCATCTCCTTCCCCAGCCCAACCCTCCATACTGACATCCTCTCCCGCCTCCCCATCACCCGTTTTGGCCCCAAAGCCTCCCTCACCCCTGCTCCTTCTCAGTCTCCTACCCGCCAACCCCAACCCCCGCATCACCTGCCGACCCTCACCGCCGTGATCACTCGGCTTAGCCCGATGATAACGGAGGAGCTCAAGGCACATCCCACGCTGGAGGTGCGGGCTGTCCGCCGCATTTTCAATCTGGCTGGCCCCACCCGCCTCATGTGGGTATTCTCCGAGGATGCCGCCTTCATTGACCATCTCCTGAAGGAGGGTGCCCTCCTCTTAACCAGCGCCACAGGGTCGACCCCTCCCGTTCCCCTCCTCAATCCTTGCACTGCCAGAGATGTCTGCGCTATAACGCACACCCAACAGCCGAGTGCCGCAAGGCCCCCACCTACCCACATTGTAGGCAAGTGCACTTCCTCCGGCAGTGCCCTAACCTTCAATCCCCTCCCTCCTGCAATACCTGCAATCTCCCCCATCCCACCTACTCCCAAAAGTGTAAAGCCCGACCCCCTCCAACCACTCCTGAACTCACCGTCCCTGTCTGTCCTCTGGATGCCCCCACCCCTCCCGGTAATTCCCTTCGCCCACCCCCTACCGCTGAGGACATCATCAGATTCCTCACCATCATCCTTCAGAATGTTCATCCTTTTCAGCGCCCCCACACTCTCCAACAGATATCCCTCGCCGCCCGTTCCATTTTCCAACTCAAAATGTACGCCACCTACTCCAACAACCAGGCCCCTTTCACCTTCTCCCGTCTTGACACCCTTGTCTAATTCCCTGACGTGGCGTGACAGCACCGCTCCCTTCCCGCCAACAAGAACCTCTTCCTGCACACCCTTGCCACCTACTGCGCGGATGCCTTCCTCCTCAATGAAACCTTCCTCCAACCCCACCACACCATCCACACTTCACCCTACCTCCTCCACTGCTCCAATAATCCCCTCCCGATTGCGCGTGGCGGAGTTGCCATTGGTCACCACCGAGAGATCCCCGTTCGGCTCCAACCTCTCCTTCCCAACCCCACCGAACACCTGATCCTTAGTCTCTTCTTCCCCGGCCTTACTGTTACCTGCGCCACCATCTATGTCCGCCCTAACGCCACTATTCCCTTCGAATTCCTCTCCCACATTGACCGTACCTTCTCCTCCTATGTGGTTGCTGCCGACCTTAACATCCATAGTCTTTCCGCCGCCCAGTTACGGCGGTGGCATCGGTTCCTCTCCTCCCTTCAAGGCGACCTCATCCCCATCTGCCAGCACACCCATCCCGAATCCAACTCCACTCCCGATGTTATCCTTTCCTCCCCCAACCTCCTTGACCGCATAACGGTGGATGTCCTGGAGCCAATTGGTAGCGACCATCTCCCCGTCCTCCTCACCGTTTCAGACGGACGTCGACCCTGCCCCAACCCTCGCCATGACCCTTCCCTTAAGTACATCCATGACTATTCCCGTGCCAACTGGAATGCCTACCAGGATACCCTTTCCACCCAGGTCGATAGCCACCCCTTCACCTACCACCACCCTGATGATGTACCCCTTGCCGCCTCCTTTCTCCAGCAGACCTTGTCTGAGGCCGTGGCGGCCCACATCCCTACTGTCGCCTTCCACCCCCACCGTCCTACCTTACCCCCACAGGCCGTCCTCCTCCTCCATGAATCCCGCCGTCTCTACTGTGCCTTCCTCCGCACGCGTGACCCGGACACACTACTACACCACCGGCAACTCCAGCGACACATTCGTAATTTGCTCATGACTAAGAGACCCCAGGACTGGCGACAGACATGCACCCATTTAAATGTTTCCTACCTATCAACTCGTCCAAGTTCTGGTCAGCCTTCCGTCGCCTTACCGGAACTAAACCCTCCCCCTACTATCCTCTTCTCCATGATGATCACCCCTTCCCTGACACCCTTAGTAAGGCCAATCACTTTGCCTCCTACCTCTCCGATGTGTTTTCCATCCCCGATGATCCCCAGTTCGATTACTCCCTCTTCCCGGATGTCCGCAATCGAACTGACACCTCTGTCCCTCCCCTCGCACCTGGTTTCCAGTACTTGGACAACATTGCACACACGATACTCAATGCCCCTATCACTACACAGGATCTCATTACTACACTCCGCACAAAACGCAACAATGCTCCTGGTCACGATCGTGTCACCTACCGTCACCTTCTTGCAGCTCCTGTCGCTTTCCTCTCCATTCTGGCCAGGCTCTACAATGTAGTCCTGTCCACCGGTTACCTGATGTTCCTTAAGCCTGGCAAACCGCCATCTGCTGTCTCCTCCTACCGTCCCGGCAGCCTTACCTCAGTCCTCAGCAAGGTCCTGGAATCTATCCTCACCCGACGCATCCACCAGCATCTCCGCCAGCACCGCCTCCTTCCCGTTACCCAGTGTGGCTTTCGGCCGTCCTTCTCTTCCGACGACCTGCTCCTTCACCATACTCATCTCCTAGCCGACCAGCTTAATTCCCATCCCTCCAAGATCTTCCTCTCCCTGGACCTCGAATGTGCCTATGACCGCATATGGCATTCCGGTCTCCTCTTCAAGCTCCAAACCTTCGCCCTTCCCATTAACTACGTCCGTCTGATCGGCTCCTTTCTCTCCCACCGTCCTTCCTAAGTCACCATCCATAACACAGATTCCTACACCTTTTTCCCCTCCGCTGGTATGCCCCAAGGCTCCGTCCTCTCCCCCCTTCTGTACCTTTTGTACACGCCGTATATGCCGCCGCCGTCTCCCCCTGTCCACCTTCTCCAGTTTGCCAATGACACCGCCTTCCTCGCCATTGCCCCCACCCTGCAGCGCTCCCAACACCTTCTCCAATCCCATCTTGACCAGTTCACCGCTTGGTGCAACCAGTGGTTGCTCAAGGTCAATCCCACCAAAACCCAGGCGATCATTGTAGGCAAAACCACCCCTCCCTTCAGCCTCCTTGATTTCTATCTCACCATCTATGGCCATCTTATCGCCCTCACTCCCACCCTTAAGTACCTTGGCGTCACCCTCGACCGTCGCCTCTCCTGGACTCCCCACCTCCGGACAATCCAAGCCAAGGCACGCTCCTGACTCTGTCTCCTCAAGCTCCTTTCCGGTCGTACATGGGGTTTGGACCCCTCCGCCATCCTCCACACCCATAAATCCCTCATCCGCCCTATCCTTTGTTATGCCCATCCGGCCTGGATCTCCGCCCCCCATACCTTTTATAAATCCCAACAAATCCTTGAACGCCATGCTCTCCACCTCGCCTATCACATCCGTCTCCCCTCCCCCACGCGGATCCTGTATGATCTCATCCCCTTCCCCCACCTCCTCCTTTTCCTTGAAAGGATATGGATCCTGTACACCTCCCGCAAACTCGATCCTCCTCATCCGCTTGTCTCACCCATCCTCTCCCACCCCCACCCACTGCCGCACCTGTATTCCCACATCCCACCCGGTCTCCATCTCTCCACCCTCCTTAACCTCTCCCAAGGTGGCTTCCGCCAGCTCCCCCTCTCTGATGATGTACTCCTCCCCTCCATCTACCTCTCCTATCAACTTTGATCCTGCCCCCTCCCCCACTTCTGGTGTCCTTTCCTTTAGGCACCCTCCCTCCCTTCCCTTGCCTTCCCTCCTCTTTTCCTTTCCCCCATCCCCTCCCTCCACCCCTCTTCCCCCAGGCTTCCCCTCCCCCTACCTCCCTCCCCCTAACTCCCCTGCCCATGGCATCTCTGCTCTCCCCTCTCGCTCTCCCACTCCCCTTCCTCCTCCTCCTCCTCTCTTGGCAGGTCCCCGGACTCGCACACGCTCAGTGAACATTCGCGCGCTGGAGATCATCGCCATCAGTGTCTCGTGTGTGTGTCTTCGTTTGTGTTTAGTGTTTGTCCACCGTCATGCCACCACTGTTCACGTGTACCGTCGCCGTCATCCATGTTATGTGCGCCGTGTCAACTAGTGTTAGTGATGTTTCTCGTCCAGCGTGAACGGCTCCATGTTTTTTGTTTTTTAGTGTCTACATTTTTTGCCCGCCGTTTTGATTGTATTCTCTGTGCCCCCATATGTATTACTTATTGTAAAACTCAAGGCTGAAGAGCGGCGGTCTCTGCTGCTGACAGCCCGCCTTGTGTAAGGTGATCAAATTCACAATAAACAAAAAAAAAACTGATTTGTTCAGAATATTTTCTGCGCAATTTGCAACACAAATTGCAGCACTGGGACAACAAAATTCAGCAGACAATTACAATATCAAGGCGAAAATTGCAGCACCGGGGCAACAAAATGCAGCACAAAGGCCGCTAATTGCGACACAGGGTAGTGATATTAATAAACAAATGCAAGAGCAAGGCAAGAATCTTAGAAAACAAATTGAAGGAGTCAATTCAAGGGTAGGAATAGCGAGTAATGAAATCAAAAGTATTAAAAGCGAAATTACTGTCATCAATGGCAATATTGCCAATGTACAAGGACAGATTGATGACATTAACGAAAGATTTGACAATGAAGTAATTAAAATTCAAGACCAAATAGAACCTATAGTCAATACTAAAGTGGACGAGAAGGTATTAGGTATCAAATCCGAAATACAAACAGAATGTAACGCGAAATTTGCACAGAGTAAACAGTCTGTAACAGAAACAATTAGATAACTAACCCAACAGATTGTTACTTGCGAAATGAAGTGTGACCATAACACTTCACAAATCCAAGGCAAAATGTATGACTTGGAAAGAAAAATACAAACAGCACCTACACATTTTACTGAAAGAACGCCTTTCAGTAATATCTTAGAGGGCGAGGAAAAATTCAACCCTTCAAAGAGACATAACAAATGGAACCCCCTTGATTTGGTAAAGAATTGCGAAAGAAATTTTCCTGAATATTTGTCTGACCAGGAAAAAATACGTGTTGTGGTCAGTACATTAACGGGAGAAGCAAAAAGGTGGGGGTTGAATCTGGATACAAACCAGATGTCTCTCGAAAGCTTTAAACAAAAATTTATTGACGAGTACTGGTCAGAACAGAAACAAGACCAGTTGAGGCGTGAGTTTCTAATGGCCGGGTTGTATGATATCAGAGGTGGGCAAACAATGAAAGAGTTTTGCGAATCATGGTACAGAAAGCTGATACATCTGAAGGCTAGGAGGACTACACCCGAGATCATTTGGGTTCTTTGGCAGAAACTGCCTGAGGATTGTAAACGATATGCTGGGAGTGCCTATGGAAGTTTCTCTGCGTTTTTGGAAAGAGTAGAGGATGAAGATCACTGGCGAAGAAATCGCGAGTCCCGTCCCCACAATAACAACAATTATTCGCGGGAAAGTAATGACCAAAACGAACGACCTGAAAACGATAGATTTCGTGTAAACACGATTCAAAGAGGTCGCGCAAGAGGCAGGGGAAATTATACGACGCGCAGCAGAGGATACATGGCGCGGAATTTCCAAACTAGAGACGAAATAGAAAACTGAAAACCGCGTGTGTTACGGGCCGGATTCACGCGGAAACCGGTTTTGGGCCCAAAGAAAAGATGTCAAATAATAAATTTTAGAAGGGAAGATGTAAAATACGGGGCAGGAAAGTTAAGGACACGCCTATGGAAGACGGGGGGGGGGGGGGGGGGGGGGTGATACATAGTGGCGTACCCAGTGCGAAGTCACGTGACCGTTAGTGCTCGGGACAGCGCTTGCCAGAGCAACGTACATTGCACACACAAATGGCCGAGGTCAGAACAAGATGGCTGCCGAAGAGAGAAATAGAAGAGGCGGGATCACACACTTCCGTTGGCCGGTTTCAGTAATAGACGAATGTAAAACTGAATATAAAGTTAATATGTTATATGATAAGGATAACTCATTATCGGAATCGTCGAAAAGACATTATTAAAGAAAGAAAGGGAGCCAGGAAAGGCGAGTGAAAAGGGGAATGTTTGTAGCTATCTATCTATCTATCACCTGCGCGTTTGTCCCACATTTTGGGCGGGGTTGGCGTGGTTAAATCGGATTCGGCATATTAATTCGAAGGGATGGCCGGATGCCCTTCCTGCAGCCACCTCATACCCCCAGGATGGAATCAAAGTACCCTATCTGTCTGCATCTAGTGTTAATCATGGAAAAGTGCGGATATGTTTCAAATGTCTGTGAGTCGTGGAACTGAGGTGGGACGTGGGGACCAGCCCGTTATTCACATAGAGGGGTGTGGAAAACCACCTAAAACCACATCCAGGCTTACCGGCCCTCGTCGTTAATCCGGCGGAGACTACCCGAGTCCAGGAAGCAGTGCAAAAAAATGGTTCAAATGGCTCTGAACACTGTGGCACTTAACTTCTGAGGTCATCAGTCCCTTCGAAGTTACAACTACTTAAACCTAACTACCCTAAGGACAGCACACACATCCATGCCCGAGGCAGGATTCGAACCTGCGACGGTAGCAGTCGCGCGGTTCCAGACTGTAGCGCCTAGAACCGCTCGGCCACCCCAGCCGGCGAAGCAGCGCATTAGCGCTCTCGGCTAACCTGGCGGGTAGTTACTACTCCCTGTATCGCATGTGTTAATTTGTAAATCATCATGTTGAACTCTGAACTGTTTCGAGCTGGTGAATATTTCGTGTGTTCTGATCACGGAAAGTACTCATTTTCGCCTATCTTTGATAACAGTTTAGTTTGGGCATTTTGTTACCATTCTCATAATGCTCTCAATGTAACTTAACTGCGCGTTAGTAGAGTATTGCTGTCTGTATTACATCTCATTACCGTAGGACCACTTCACGTTTATTTGAGTTATTATTTCTTGAATAAACGTTACTCACCGAAATTCACAGTCGTCTAAATCAGTTACAGACGTTGGAATAGAATAAATCTTACTAAATTACCCATTTATGAACTGGATAATCTGGAGTTAAGAAAAATGAGTAAGACCGGGTCCACAAATCAACTGGTTATTATTTCATGCAAATCACAATTTATTGATACGTTAAAATTTAACTTAAAGTCAGAGAAATAAATGCTGCAGTTAAAACTTAAGGCCACAGTTTGGGGAAATATAACATGGTTTTAATAAGAATAATAACAAGAAAAGTGCCGGCTTCGTAGAAGTTCAGGTGAACTTTGCAGTTTAAATCTTGAGGCCACAGCTTCGAGAAATACGGCTACAAGGTTACTTTTTCAGACTACTGTAGTCAAACGAAGCCACACTTCATACTCATCTTGCTTAATGTGACAGGCTGCATTTATGCAAGAGATGCCTTTATTGAGATGGTAATTCTTAAATAAACAGTCGGATGGCCTAACCGTCAGATCGGTCTAGGGTGAAGCAGACGAACCAGGCAGTCCATACAACTCAATGAATTGCGTTACCGCTAACCAACGATAGGACGACCACAAAGTTGCCCCTTTCCACAACCGGCGGCCCGAAGTAGCTGGCGGACGCGACGAAGGCAGACCCCACCACCCGACCGACAAGTCCCACACGCCACTCGTCCAACCGCCAATTCCCTGTGTGCGGCAGAAGCAGCTTTTGCAGATCAACATGGTTGAAACAGCTCAACTCAGCTCTCACATAGGAACCCGATGTCACAAACAACGTGGCTCTAACGCGCAACTCCGCTGCCTCAGACCAACCGTCTTCCCACCCAGGGGCACACCACACAGTCAGCACTTCCTCCCAGACGGACTTGGACCTAAGATGCTTACACAACAAATAGTAA
Organism: Schistocerca americana; assembly: GCF_021461395.2. Taxonomy (NCBI): domain Eukaryota; kingdom Metazoa; phylum Arthropoda; class Insecta; order Orthoptera; family Acrididae; genus Schistocerca; species Schistocerca americana. The sequence goes on along the minus strand of NC_060124.1, from coordinate 190,994,643 downwards.
ATTGAAAGCAAACTCGAGCCAATGCCGCCAGACAAGACCGAAGCGAAGCAAAATATGGCACCACGGCTCAATGTAAGTTTTATTTTGTAATTCCCCGTCTTTTATTAAGTCGGAGTTCAAGTCAATGCATAGACTATTTGACTGAAGGACCACAGCTACAGGTTATTATTTGCGCGAATTAGCTGCAGAGCATGAAAACAGGTGTCTGTGGCTCGATTCCATAAATAAATAGAGCTATTGTTTTTAAACAGATCCGTGCTTAGCCTGATTAACTAAGGTACGAGCAATATCAGGCGACGTAGATCTGGTTTGCTCGAATGGATTGCAGTTAAGAAGAGCAAATCCTCAACAATAAGCGTCAGCTACAGTCGCAACGCTGTTGTCAGTTCAGTTTTTATGCGAGGCAGTTGTCAGGATGAGCATTACTGCAAAATGGCATTTGATTCTAAAGCGTTATGTCAGGTACCTCAGGGACAACAATCATCCAGAGCAGTTTTCCTGAGCCAAATGGTATCTTATCCCGCGAATCAACCTTCAAGGGCGTTGCACGCAGTGTAGTTGATTTCGCCTTCCGGTTGGGAAATCTTGCGGCAGCGGGCCCTTTGCAGCGGTTTCACCTAGCTGAAACACTGTGGAAGTTTACCGTCTAACCTCCTTGCCTAGGGACGCCAGATGAAAGTTGATGTCGTCGAGCCCTGAACGCAAATTGCGCAACAGATAACTAGGGAGGGGAGCTTGAGAGCGCTACCTAGAGAGCGTGCCCTTTCTGTAAGATACTAGGCAAGGGGCTGGAGGGCTCACACGCTGATGTGTGGGTCCCTGCATTCTATAGCTTTTATTTTAAATAAATTCCCTTAACTTGACTTCTTTGTGATTTTTTAAGGTATGTTAAAGATTGATGACAGTTGATTACCTATTTATTTTAAGCATTATCACTCGACTATACAGCGATTGCAGCAATTGTTTCGGTTTACAGATATTACAATTTTACAACTTATAGCTCGGGTATATTATATACTAATCTGCACGCACATTTCTACGGGTAAGACGGAATTACGTTGGCCAAATGTTACCACCAAAGCCTCCCAATATTTTACATAGGACATCCACTACGTGAGGAGGATAACAGGCAAACTGGGGACCAGATACATTAACACAGAGAACATTCATTTCCATACACAGTCCGAAGCTGGAAATAAAAGAATTAGTACAAGTACTCAAATACCTCTCTTCCATGCTTGAACACTGAGACAGATGCACTGAGGACACGTCTGCTCACTTACTCGTCTTCTGTAACACTCCCCGAATATGGCGGGCACCCTAAATCTTCCTGGGTCCCAGTGGAGGGGGTGGTCGAACCACTTGGCCGTGACCAACCTCTCCACCCCAAATCTTGTGACACTGGAAAGTCTTTGACTTTTACCTGCCTGTGCTGTCTCTCTGATCACCTACCCAGGAGTAAGTTTGGCACTACTATACTACAGAACTACTTCCCAACAAAGATTTGGCCACGCTTTACGGAAAGGTGTGAGGAGGATTAGGAAAGTTCATGTGCAGATGCACGCACATTCAAGTACAATAAATGCATAATTCACGATACATATAAATACGTATTATGAAGCCCGACACATTTCTTTCCACCCGTGCACATGGGTTCCGTTGGACCTGTGGCCGGCCGCGTCGTGTAATAAAATTCACTGCTTGCGGAGTCGCCTCTGTTTCTATTTCCCGGTGCGAGCGAGCAGCGAAACCTGCTGCTTATAGAGCGTAAACTACTGTATCGTTTCATCACCCCATGCGTGGATGGAAAGAAATGATCCGGAATGTTCTTGTCATGGGAGGACTATTCTGGTTCATTTCTTTTACCAATGTTATGTTCTATGCTTACGTAACAGAGAAATGGAAACAATTGCAAACAGTAGTTTGTGCTATAGAAAAGGATAAAAGAAAGTTGCAACGTCCTGCTCTCTGGCATGAATGAATATTCCCGCTATGAGCGGATGATATATGCGGCCACTTGGCATCAGGCGATGGCATTTAAACGACATAGCAAGTGAATAACATAGGAAATGTCTAAATTAACCTCCTAGGCAAACAAGTGATGACCATTCAAAATCATTCATTTCGTGATGAAAATTTAAGTAAAAATGAACTACCGAAATGTCATTTGTAAAATCAGATGGTGCTGCCAAGCATATGTAAAATTCTAAGCGAAAAGTGCAAGATCAACAAACAAATCCAATAATGCTAAAATAATTAATGAAAGAATTTACGCTAAGATGAACCAAAGAAGTGTCATTTGCAAAATCACATGATGCTGACATACACTTAAAAATCTGAGTGAAAAGTGCAAAATTAACAAATAAATTAGGCATAAAATTCAGTGGGCGCCCGTTGTACACTAAGGGCAACACAAAACAAAATATTGTTGTGGAACGACACAATACTATACCACATCAAGACGTCCGTGTCTTAGCAATCAATTATCAAAGGATTTCTCAAACACACCTTAAAGACAACTAATTTTACTTATCTAGCTATGATGTAAGTGCAAAACTAAAAAATTCATGTGAAATATCAAGTTATTCGTGAAAATGGTACTTCTATAATGGAGACAAAATTTTTTTCCAGGTAATATCACAAACATCACGAAATAGAAGAACACCTTTCAATAAAGTTATGTTCATTAAATCCTTACCAACATGGACGTGTGCAAACACACATCAACAAATTACAATAGAACTATTCTAATTCACATAAAGGAGCATCAAGAAACGATGACAATTATAAGAACCCAAGTTATTTGATACCAAAATTCAATGTTACCTTATTACACAAACAAAGACAAAAGCCTCTAAACTAAATGGGACAACGCCCACATTGTGCACGTCACAACTAAGTTCATAACCTAGATACACAAAGAAAATAACACTAAAGTTATCTCCAATGGTGAAAACACTGTGCATAGTACAGAAACAACAACAAAAGACACATACTACAGCTACATAATAAAATTACAGAACCACTAACCTAACCTGTTGACGGATTCCAAATGAACATGATAAAAAACGTCAACAAAAAACTTCAGGGGAACTATCATAAAGATAAATTATCCAAACACAACACTGTGCACCTAGCACTAAAACAAACGTACAAAATAGTGGCAAACATTAGAACAGAGAAAAGTTGTTACAAAAATCGATGGACCTGAAAATAAACAAACACAAAATGCACTTTGCCTACTTTCATATCGTCACACGCCAGTTGACAATGTACCACAGCCTAAGGGCGATGGGGAGCGCATTCCTCCAAATATACTTGGAGGACAACCTAACTTCATATTCAAGTGCTGTCTGTTTATGTGATCATGTACCTCGCGGAACCCGACGTAACAGCATGGCCCACTCCTCTTGCATCTGTCCATCAGCTCCGCCACTTCTGCCTATCACCAACCAAATTATCTCTGAACAAAACTCCTCAGTTAACCTTTGTCAGTAAACTTTCAATATTACTATGACCTGAGCTATGGATCACCGATAAACTAAGCGAGTTCATCATGCTCTACTCTTTTACTTGGTCATCACAATCGTATTGCCTGAGAGTTCATTTCTTCCTTTGTCGAACCATTAACAATGGCGCCTGTCTCAGTCCTTCTTTACTTTATGCCTACTTAGCGATCCACAGAGTAAATAATTGTTCGTAGGTACCTTAGTCTTGGCAGCAATCATATATCGTAAACAGTTCCTTTCTCTCCTTCTTCACGACAGAGCAGTTTGAAACACATCATCATTCATCAGTCCCATAATGTCTCGACGACAACTGTAATGACGACAGCGAGGGCTACCGGAGACCAGGGTGACAGTCATCCAGTCGTCATTCCCCACTGCATATAGCTGCTTCAGCGCCATAGTCCACTGCTTCACCTCAGGGGTTACCCAACTTACGGTGAGAGGTGTCCGCCGATGCTTGCCGTGGGGGTGTGTCTGATGACACAGCTGTTGACTGGCGCGCCGTGTCCAGCCCGCTCAGCTGGGGCAAGTGACGTCAGCAGCGGCTACCACTGTGATCCCCGCTGTGGGGCGTGTCTGATGAGGCAGCGGTCGGCTAGCGCGGCGTGGCCCCTGAGACTGGCGATAGGCACAGCTGGGGTGACGTCAGCAGAGGCTCCCCCCTGCAACTTTCCCTTTCACGCGAGGAGTGCTCGTAGCTGCCCTCAGCTGATCGCTTCGCCTTCTCCGCCCCGCCAGGTGGTGGGACAGTGCGACAGAGACAGGGCCAGGAGGGAGCGAGTCACGCACCAGCTCCAGGTAGGTAGTCCAGTTATATCTCTCCCTCTCCACGCAGCCCCAGCCACTCTCCGTCCGTCTTGACCACTCGAAGCCACTTGCACACAGGCAAACTCATTTTTGTAAATAAGATTTTACAAAGTACAACTTTCTCATTGTTCATCACAACTTATCCACAGGGTTTTATTTACAGTAAAATTAAAAGTATTCCTATTAAAAAAATTATATCGACCCTGATTTTATAGAGTTGGAGGTGACAAAAACAATAATATCCAGATAAAAAGAAATCCAACTTACGAACTACAATTGCAGTACTGTGGACCACCTCATAAGTTTACAATAAAATTGAGGACCCGTTAGAGCCTAAACAGATATTAAATCTAAACCTATTTACAACAATTTGACATACACTGATTTACCTCACAGCTTTTACGATTAAATTGAGGCGCTATTTAGACTTAAGTTATCTAGGCCTATTTTCTGAACACACGTTCGCCTGTTCAGGGTTGAAGACTGACTCATCAACCGACGAAGGCATTGAAGTTTCATAGGAATGGAATGGGTTTGTGGTTGTTCCTCATCCTACACCGCAACCGCAAATCACTACATTGATACCGTTTCCACAACTTTTTTTACAATCATGAAAGAAATTAGGCTGCTTGGTTAAATTATTCCACTAACTACTTCCAGTCCTTACAGCAAAATTTACAACAAGAGTAACCCTCTACCAATGAAATCAAATTACAAAACATGAGAAATCTGTTCTAACCCCTCAGAACACAACACACCAAAACAGTACAACATTACATCCATTGCTACTGGCAACACAACTGTCAGTCATTAAATACTTCTCCTTTTACCCTTTTTTTTTTCGAACTGCGTCTAGATCACTCTTTCACTGCTTCTTGCCATTCGATCTGCAAACACGACTTCCTTCCACCTTACCAAACATTGTCATTCTTTAATCTCTCTTTACTTGTACTGAATTGGTACCACCTACGAAATGACGTGAGAACCTGCTAACAAAAGAAATTCACTTACATCAACATGTACACCACATGGTTCCAAATTTCAGGACACACCAAAGAATCTATATTAATAAAACATTTAGCTTTCCATCGACTGAGTCACGCATCCATTTGCATTCATGGCTTCTCCTACTCCTTGCGGGAACTACCTCTGATACTGTCTCTCACTCTGGAAACTTCAAGAATTAAACCCCAGGCCCCCATGGCTCACAAATCAGAGCTCTTTCTGGCGCCACATCCTTATCTCCTGAAACACATCAAATTATTAGACATAAATTACCAACAAATGCGCAGTATTCGCGCTAACTCCTACACCAATCTTAACTTCATTCTTGTACATATTAACCAGGAACCTTCGAGTATGACCTTGTCTCGTCCCCGCATATCTAAAGGATCAATCCCTACCGTCAACAACTACATAAACAGTCTACATGAAAATTCTTAACATAAACATATTCAATACGTCATCCATGAAAAACAAGGGGCTACTTCAACCAGGATAATTATTCACGGAAAAGTTTTAAATTAGATATATGGTGTAATCCGCGACTCTTCATAGATCTCAGAGTCTGTATCTCAAAGCTGTTCTCATGAACCTTCCTCTTACCGCGGTATGGTCCAACATAAACATTAAAGAATTTGCTAGCTAGAAACTTGTGTTTCTTGGACAATCGATGTCCTTTTACAAGAACATTGTCACCAGGTTTCAACGTCAGACGCCGTACATTCCCTTTCTGCCTCCTTTGGCGGCTCAGCGCTTCCCTTTGAATAATTCTGAGCGCAGCGTTGACAATCGCTCGATGCCTCTCCTTACCAGTGGGTGGAAAGTTTACCAGCTCTCTTATTCTATCCGGAGGTGCTCTATTCTTCAAGGCCAACAGTGGATACATCCCCGTGCTCCCATGAGGAGTCTCGTTGACAATATCTTGGAAATCGCCCAGAAACATATCCCATGTCCTGTGCCGTCGGCTACAGTAAGTCCTACAAAGGTTGCCTAATTTTTTTATAACCCTCCCCCCAGGATTAGACGCCGGGTGGTACTTTGATATAAAGACGGTCTTAATCCCGTACCTTCTCATGGTGCCACAACTTCGACCTCTACTGCAGCCCGTTATCTGCGATGACTTTCTCGACCACTCCAACGCCTCGCACAAAACCGTTTATGAACGCCGCCGTTACGGTTCTCGCTGTGGCCTTTTTCAATGGAACGAATCTTACATACTTCGAAACCAGCTCCACAGCAACGAAAACATATTGAAATCCGTTCATAGTGCGAGGCAACGGCCCGAACAGGTCTGTCGCTGCGAATTCTCGGAGGCGCGCGGGAACTATGGGGAATAGTGGGGCACGACGGGATACAGTAGAGCATTTGGCCCTCTGACATATGTACTTTACAAGTACGGAGCACCCTCGCTACCCTCTGCTCCATACTAATAAAGTATACCGACTCTCCCAACTTCCCACTGCACTTGCGCGCTCCAAAATGCCCATAACTCAAGTGGCAATACCAAATTAACTTGTTGACCAGCTCATCCGGTATGCACACTAACCACTGATGCTGGTTCGGATTCTTTCGATAGAACAAGACCCTGCCTCTTACCAGGTAAAAACGTCGAAGCCGATCTTCGTCCGGGTCACTCAGCTTCGCCTTGATCACCCGCCAATTCTCGTCCTTGTCTTGTTTCCTACCTATTCTAGACAAAGCATCGTCTACGTACCTTTCAAACGGCACACCTTTCATGTAGAACAGGTCGTATACATTTTCGTTAGGATCAGTGTCCCTCTGTACTGTGAGTCAAATCGGACCTCGAAATAGTGCATCCGCCACTATGTTCTGTGTGCCAGGCACGTAGTGGACCTCAAATTTAAATTCCTGCAGAAATAGCGCCCATCTAATAAATCGCTGGTGAGTAAGTTTTGCTGTCATCAGGAATTGTAGAGCCTTATGGTCTGTATATACCATTGGGACACCGCCAAACAAGTAATACCTGAATTTGCGAAAAACCCAGACCATCACTAACGCCTCTAGTTCAGTCATGGTGTAGTTTTGCTCCGCCTTATTGAGCACACGGCTCGCGAAGGCAACGGGCTTTGGCACCACATCATCTTTCTCCTCCCACTCCTGGAATAGAGTAACACCTAAGCCCTCCCGGGAGCTATCTGTGGCCGTACAAAAGGGTTTGGACAAATCCGGATGTACAAGCAGAGGAGATGACATCAACACATCTTTTAAACTTTCAAATTCCCGTTGCGCAGCAACACTCCACTTCCATACAGTGTTTTCTCCCGTCAGGGCACACAAACAAGGTGTCGAGATTCCTTTAATTTTGATAAATCTTTTATATAAATTAATGATCCCAAGATAAGCCCGCAACTGTCTCTTACTCTTAGGGACTGGATACTCTTTGATTGCCCGGAGTTTTTCCGGGTCTGGGCGAATCCCGTCAGTGGTTACAATGTGCCCAAGAAACTTGATCTCTCGTCGTCCTAATTCAGTTTTCTGCAAATTTATTGTCACCCCACATCGTCCAAAGGCCTGTAAAACTTGATTCAGGACGTCATTATGGTCGTACCACGTCTTCTCCGCGATGAGTCCACGTAAAGTGTAATCCTACGCCGCAACGACTCGAGAAACACTGTACCTAACGCCCGGATAAATGCGGCGGAAGACACATTGAGTCCGAATGGGAGTTTCCGGTAAACATAACATCGCCCACATCATAAAAATGCCGTATATTTTCTACAGGATTCGTCCAACTCCCCTTGCCAGTAACTCGACTTCATGTCAAGGGAGCTGAGAACGGATACGCCATGAAACTTCTGCAACAGCTCATCTAGTGTCTCAGGCCTATCCGTTTCAGTGTCGATGATAGTATTTATTTGACGTGAATCAAGGACTAGCCTTACTGAGCCATTCTTCTTGGGGATGCATAAAATCGGGCTGTTATAGGAACTAACACCCGGTTCTATAACTCCTTGTTGTATCATTGATTCTATCTCACGTGACACTTTCTCTCTGTACGCAAGCGGCACGACCCACGGTCGTACGAAAAATGGTTTATGGGGTTTAACTTGTAGGTAAAACTTCTTATAGTGCCTGAGTGTCCCAAAAACACACGGTTGGTCCTTTCCAAAATCACTTTCACGTTGTTACGGATCCCATCATCTTTAATGTGACCCACTCTCTCGTTCATTACAGACTCCAATTCTATCGCATATGATTGTTTGTTATCCTGTGTTTCTAGTTTGATCCTAGCATTGCCTTGTCCCAAATGTCCTGTGTCCACTGACAGTCCAAGAGGCTCGACTATATGCGCGTCTACTTTTATAGCGTCATCGAATTCCATCCTAATTTCTTCGTCACCAATTTTTTATGGTGGCAAATCCACGTTGCAGATCCAAGGTGGCTTGGTACCGACCGAGAAAATCAATCTCTAATATGGCCTCAACCGTCATTCTTTCTACAACCATGAACGCAGCACTAATAGTTTGTGCACACACTCAACTTGACATTGCTTTTTCACTTCGATGCTTTTCCCAGGCACAGTACCTCGCACCTAGTACGCTGTAGTGGCAACGTCGGCCACTTCACATCTCCTCCACAACAATTAAATACGTCTTCCCTTATAACAGACGCTTGACTCCCTGAGTCTAAGATACAAGGAATTATTACGTTATTTACATCCACGCTGACAATTGGTAATTTAAATCCCGAAAACTCCTCCGGTTCTTCCAAAAGAACTTCCCTCATCTCACCATAATCTATGTACAAATCTAACTTATTATCCCCTTTATAATCAGACTCAGGAGCCGCGCTTGCCTGTCAAATTGTTTCGCTCGCCACTACTGCCGCATCGTTCTCCCTAATCTCCTGTCGTGGATCTGCTGGCCTTATTTCGACATCAGGAGAGTCCGAGTAGCCAGTAGGCCTCGCTCCATCACCATTATAGTTCCGAATCCGTTGATTTCGTTCCCGGTTATTTGAAGGGCCAAAACCTCTCCCACGTCCGTTACCATTTTGCGGGTATGACACATAATGTACGTTCCTGTACCTTTGCCGATAGCCGTTATGCTCATGGCGTTCGTGCTCATTTCTCCGCACTTCTTGCGCTTGGTTCGGCACACTTTCTTCCCCTGATTCTTGTAACAATTGCTGGAAGGCAGCCACCTCATGCATGCTCCTTCCCGCGATTGTTATCTCCCTACGTAGTCTATACGGTAGTTTCGTCAGGCATATTCTGATCAACTCCGCGTCTCCATACGGCACATCCAGGTATTGGTTATCTTTAACCATTTCCTGGAAGTACCGTATAGGATTCTTCTGAGTATGGTTCCGGCAATTTTCTTTCATTAAAATGTTCAATTTTATCCTATCCTGTATGCTCTTCGACCAGAACTCATTCAGAAAAGCTTTACAAAAATCTTGATACGCCACACAGTCTCTTATCGCTAATTGCATCTTGGCACTTGCTTCGTCACGAAGATGAGTGCATGCAAAGCGTATCTTCATTTTATCACCCCACGAAGTCGGCATCGTACCTTGAAATTGCCCAACCACACACGCGGGTGTTGTGTATTATTCGAATCAGGCTATACCGAATAATTTAGTACTGACACAAAGTGCCTGCGGCATTCCTTCTTATCTTTATCGACTTCTCGTGAACGGGCTCCCACGGTGGGGCCTGCTGCTGGCTCTCTTATTTCGCAAAGACACTCCTCCAATTCTTTTATCTCCTCCGATTCAGTGCGGCGTCACCTAAGCGCGCCCATTGAATCATCGGTATTCATCGAATTTGCCTCTTCATTTCACTGTGCCGTCTCATCTCGCAACAGTTTCGCTATCGCCTCCCTGTTCTGGCGATTGATATCTTCTTGTGCCTGACGGAAATTCATTAACGACTGCACTTCCTCACTATCTTTTACTACATTATGCGCCTGTAGCGCATCCATTCGCTTACCAAATCCGTTAATTTTCTTTGCGTTACAAAGCCTTCTGTAATCACGCCTTCTACGCGTTCGTTCACTGCCTCGAATCTTTCGTTAACTGTCCTTTCATTCCCCTCGACCCGCTCTTGTAGTGAGCTCAGAGCCATTTTTTGCTCTCTTGTAGTGAATCTATTATGATTTTTTGTTCCTGAAAATGCCTATTACGTTCTTCCCTCAAATCGTCAAACCGCTTGCCTACCTCTTCAAACCTCTGTCCTATATCTTCAAATCTCTGGCCAGACTTCTTATCTATCTCTTCAAACCTCTGTCCTATTTCTTCAAACCTCTGGCTAGACTTCTTATCTGTCTCTTCAAACCCCTGTCCTATTTCTTTCAGAAGAATGCTCATCCAAGCTGGCACATCACTGACATGAGCCTCACTTGGAACATCACGATTTGTTGCTTCTGAGCCTGGCGAGGCGCGTCCCCCTGTCTCGCGCTCTTCGGCAGCGGCTTCACCTAACGGTAATTTCGAACGACCCCTCTGAGGCCATTGTCCACCCTCCCCAGCACAAACCGGATCGCTGCCAGCGTTGGGACAACGACCTGCGCTCAGGGAGGGAAAGTCGCCACTGGCGGCCATTTCCTGTTCGCCTACATCACGTAACTCGACTAAATTTTCTGCCTCCATGTTCGCGTTACTCTTTGCCCGTGACCTAGTTATTATGCCCATTATCTTATAGCAACCACAAAAATTTGCGACCAAAACTTGCTCTATCTCTCCAATATCTCCCCCACAACTTTCACAAAATCAATGACAAATAAAAATCAACAGTATTGAAAATCTCTACACACACATTTCGGACAACGCTGAGTACGAGCAAAACAACGCTGATCAATCTTCAACAAAGCAACATAGAACAGTTCCTGAAAATATAATGATTAATTATGCTAATCTACACGAATTCCTGAAACAAGAAGGATAATAATTTTGTCTGGCTGTTTTACAGAAGTGCCTAGTATATGGCGATTAAATAATCTATCCTAGCAGGATTCGCCAGGTGAAAGTTTACCGTCTAACCTCCTTGCCTAGGGACGCCAGATGAAAGTTGATGTCGTCAAGCCCTGAATGAATATTGCGCAACGGATAACTGGGGAGGGGAGCTTGAGAGCGCTACCTAGAGAGCATGCCCTTTCTGTACAATACTAGGCAAGGGGCTGGAGGGCTCACACGCTGGTTTGTGGGTCCCTGCATTCTATAGCTTTTATTTTAAATAAATTCCTTTGACTTCTTTGTGATTTTTAAGGTATGTTAAAGATTGATGACAGTTGATTACCTATTTATTTTAAACATTATCACTCGACTTTACAGCGATTGCAACAATTGTTTCGGTTTACAGATATTACAATTTTACACTTATAGCTCGGGTGTATTATATACTAATCTGCAGGCACATTTCTATGCGTAAGACGGAATTGCGTTGGCCAAATGTATACCACCAAAGCCTCCCAATATTTTACATAGGACGTCCACTACATGAGGAGGACAACAAGCAAACTGGGGACCAGATACATTAACACAGGGGGTCAAATACATTTCCTTACACAATCCGAAGCTGGAAATAAAAGAATTAGTACAAATATTCAAATATCTCTCCTCCATGCTTGAACATTGAGACAGACGCACTGAGGACACGTCTGCTCACTTACCCGTCTTCTATAACACTCCCTGAATATGGCGGGCACCCGGAGGTCTTCCTGGGCCCCGGTGGAGGGGGTGGTTGAACAACTTGGCCGTGACCAACCTCTCCACCCCAAATCTTGTGACACTGGAAAGTCTTTGTCTTTTACCTGCCTGTGCTGTCTCTCTGATCACCTACCCAGGAGTAAGGTTGGCACTACTATACTACAGAACTACTTCCCAACAAAGATTTGGCCACGCTTTACGAAAAGGTGTGAGGAGGATTAGGAAAGTTCATGTGCAGATACATATTCACGTACAAGAAATGCATAATACACGACTCATATAAAGCCTGACACATTTCTTTCCGCCCCTCCACATGGGTTCTGTTGCACCCGCGGCCAGCCGCGTCGTGTAATAAAATTGGCTGCGGAGCCGCCTCTGTTTCTATTTCGCGGTGCGAGCGAGCAGCGAAACCTGCTGCTTATAGAGCGAAACTACTGCACAGTTTCTACTACGCCACTAAGTTCTGCAGTTTGCTGCCTGAGGTCGATTTTAGCTTGTTGTTTAGTCAGGAAATCCAGCCCTAGGATCGCGTCGTACTAGTCAGTTACCTTTGTTACCACTTCTACATCTTCTTGAAACTGTACACCGTGAATACAGAAAATCAATGATGTACATCCTAATGACTTCACTGTACCTCCTCCTACCCCACTCAATCTATACCTTGGGGGGTCGTATTTCTTTCCTCCAATGAATTCATAACTCAATATTGATATGTTAGCGCTTGTATCTACCAGTATCCATGCCTCTTTATCCTGTATGGTAGCAGGTTACCAGCACTCCGGCTTCACATTCGCCATAATGGCACGAAATTTTATTGGGAACGCCTGACGGCGGCTCCGACATTCCCGTTTAACTGATTTCAATTTCCAAAAACTTTCTTGGACCTGCATTCTTTGAATGTGTGACCTATTCTTTGACAATTAGTGGATTGAGGTTGCCTGCAGTTTTTTGCTATATGTCCCTGTCGATCGCACCTAAAACATCCTACTCCTGCTGAAAATACCTTTCGCTTCTCCTTGTATCTGGTGGCAATGTCTATTTCTTCGAAAGCCGTCACCACAGATACAGCTTATGCTAAATTTTTAGGAAACTCTGCCCTGACACGACGGGACATTTCAGGAGGTAACCCACTAAAAATTTATCCAGAGCTCTATCTTCTGCCTCTTGTAAAATAACTTTATTTGCTTCATCACTAGTTGTCAACTGATAGGTATTAATATTAACTTTTCTAATCATGTCTACAAAGCTTTCTAACGACTCGTTTTGCCTCTGAATGATATTGTTTAATTTTTCCCTATAAAATCTACAGCTACTCTGTTTTTGAAAACGTTTAAGTAATCCTTTCTTCAATTCCTCAAATATTGGAGCATTCCGTAATTCTTCATGGTATAATACGTGGGCTTTAGCCTCTCCTACCAATCTTAACTTTGTCATTTGTAAGAGCTGTTCATCTGACCATGATCCTAACTTTGCAGCTGCTACTAAATCATCAAAAAAGGCTGTTATGTCCTCGCCAGGTTTACCTGAAAAAGGAGTTACCACGCCTGCTGCTGAGGAATCTGGGGTGGGAGGGATTGAACCGGTTTGCCTAACCTCACACAACTGTTTAAATAACGCATTATTACCATTTTTGATTAACTAAGCTCTGAATAGCTTCTTCAGTAGAAACCGCTTGTGGTGCTGACTCTGACTTTGTACGATTTCGAGTCATCATTTTACAAACTATTAGTTACACTATCTTACTACACTGAATTAAAAAGATGTTTAAATATTTTCGACAAACTCTTAAAATTATAAAAGAAAATACACTTCTAACTAACGAAAATGTTACGACTGCTACGCAAATCTCTATCCTTTCACACGTTAAACAGTACTAACTGTAGACCTTTAGTGACTGTCATTCACACCTCATATTGAGCCAAGGGCTTTTTCTCTGACACTAAATGTAACTGGGTTTTCTCTTTTTATGCTAGGCTATTGTCAGGATGAGCATTACTGCAAAGGGCATTTGATTTTAAAGCATTATGTCAGGGTGAAAAACACTAAATAAATTACTTTTTCTCTCTTAACAACATGTGGACAGGGTGGGTTCTTCCTTGGCTCAGGTATGATGTAGAATGAAACAGCATTTTTAAATAAGATAACTTTTATTGAAATATTTGTACAATGGTTTCCTTACTGGATTGTTCTGGCTGGAAGAGCGGCAGCTGTGTCGTTTGCGAAGCCTTTTGCTGCGTGAGCGGTGGCGTCTGATTACGCTTGGCGGTGTATCTCGTGTCGCCGTCTCACCCAGTTGACTGGAGACGCGCCTGGTGCGCTGGCCCGTTTAATTATTGAGAACGAAGTCGTGAATCGGATGGTGATACCTTGGATATGGCGTCCCAGTGTTTCTCTCTCTATGCGGCAGCGTGCGACAGTGTTGTGCGTCGGCCGGCGGGGCGGCATGGGGGGGGGGGGGGGGGAGGCCAGTGTCCCGGACTCGAACAACGGACTCCAGCTTGCCAGTCTTCGGCTGTCAGATCTTCATCCCAGCTCACAGGTGACTGCTGATATGAGGCCGTCTCCTTCCCGTTCTCACAAGTCACCCGGGTACGTAAAAAACAGTCTGCAATTACCTTCTAACTTCCGTCTTCTGGCGGCGAGGCTGCTGCTTGCTATTCCATTACAGCATCGGACTTGGTGCTTCTGTGTACGATGTAGTCTCTTCCTGCATGACGGTCTTCAGCACCGAAACTGAACTGAAAACTACTACTGTCGGGCCCACTGCGTCTCGCGTATTTATTCACTTCACTGGAGGTGAACGACTTCACTGTCATTGCCTCTCCTGTCACGCTGAAAAGCTTCTCGAAGAATCTTCTTAACGTCGGTCATTGGCTCTTGGAATGTAGGCGAGGGCCTTTGATCACATTTGACAATTGAGAAACACATGAGCTGGTCGGGCGATGCACTGACGGCTGAATCGACAGCTTCCCAGCTTCCGCTTATGTGGGGAGGGCACTGGCTTCTCCTGAACGTGCTGTCTTCATGGTCACTGCCTCTTCTGCTCTGCCCGCTGTTTGCCAGTGTGTAATTCTTCTAAACTAAACTAAGTTTTTAATTTATTTTCTAATTTCTACTTCACTTCACATTGATTTCACTAATTTATTTACCTATCTTAAGTACCACTCAAAAATTAACTTACCGTTTTTTGGTGTGATCTTGCCCTTTTTCACTGACATTCCTGAATGATAACGAGGGTAACGATTATTGAACTTATGAAAAAAAACGTAAATTATTTACAAACTGCGGCCTGCACTCACTTTATTCAACACCTAAACGTCACTACAGATATTCGGATTTAGGTTATGACATGTTCGATATGCCTCCCATCACTGGCGATGATGTGGCGCATATGAATAGCGAAATTCTCTATGACCTGCTGAAGCGTCGGAACATCGACTGTGTCGATGATCTCTCGAGTGGCTGTTTTCAGCTCAGCAATGGTTTTGAGATTATTGCTGTACACCTTGTCTTTAATACAGCTCCACAAAGAGAAGTCAAGTTTGTTCAGATCCGGAGAATACGGCAGCCAATCGAGGCCCATGCCAGTCATCTCTGGGTACCTGAGAGCCAGAATGAGGTCCACAAAGTGCTCCTCCAGGACAACAAAAAATCTTCTACTTCGATGGGATGGACCTCCGTCGTGCATGAACCACATCCTGTCGAAATCAGAGCCACTGTCGCTAATGGGGATGAACCGAAATCTTCAGGTACCGTTCGGTAGTCACCATGCGAACAAGGAATATCGCAGCGATTATTCCGTTCGTGACTGGACACTGCACCCAAACAGCCAACCTTTGAGGGTGAAGAGACATTTCGATTGCGAAAAGTGTATTCTCAGTCCCCCCAAATGCGCCAGTTTTGCTTATTGACGAACCCATCCAAATGAATGTGGGCTTCGTCGCTGAACCAAACTATACAGCGCATCAGAATGAGATTTTCACTCTGCAGCGGAGCGTGCGCTGATATGAAACTTCCTGGCAGATTAAAATTGTGTGCCTGACCGAGACTCGAACTCGGGACCTTTGCCTTTCGAGGGCAAGTGCTCTACCACGTGAGCTACCGAAGCACGACTCACGCCCGGTCCTCACAGCTTTACTTCTGCCAGTTTTATGCAGCGCGTACTAGTTCTCACCATGCCCCACTGCTAACCTTGCAGTATGAACGTCCTAACGCAAACCTTTCAGAAGTTACCACGATTTTATTTTATATAGTTCAGTAATGGTCAGACTGTATCTTCCTTGAAGTTCAGTTGTCGCAAGCCGTCTTTTCTTTTGACGTTGTTTCATTATTCACCAGAGTGCCTCTTCGAGAGGCAGATGAGATTATTGGACAGAAATTAGACGAGAAGGCGAGCGATCTTTTCAAGCACGATCTGACCTCCACGTATTTTCTGTTTAGTGGAGAATATTACGAACAAACAGAAGGAGTCGCAATGGGGAGCCCACTCTCACCTGTGGTCGCGAATTTTTATATGGAGTACTTTGAGGAGGAAGTTTTGGCGTCATCCAGATGGGAACCTACTTGTTTTCTGCGTTATGTGGATGACACGTTCGTGATCTGGCCCCATGAAAGGGACAAGCTCCTAGACTTCCTTACACACCTGAACTCCATACATCCGAACTTCACTATGAAGACCGAAGCAGAAGGGAGATTACCATTCCTGGACGTCATGGTCAAAAGAAGAGCGGATGGCACCCTGGGCCACGGGGTACACAAGAAGAAAACGCACACCGACCTATATTTGCAAGCGGATAAGTGCCACCACCCTGCGCAGAGGAATGTGGTGCTAAAAACACTGGTGCACAGGGAGCGCACCATCTCTGACGCAGAGAGTCTGCGCCAAGAGCCGGAACTCCTCAAAACTGTATTCCGGAAAAACGGGTACTCGGAAAGGCAGATCAGATGCGCTCTCCGCTCCACCTATTTAGTACAGCGTTTGGAGACGGATAAGTCACGGAGAAAGAGATAGTCACTGACTATATACCGTATACTGGCGCACTATCGGGGAAAATAGGACGAATATTGAGGAAACACCGAGTAGTCTTTTGCCCACCAAATAAAACGCGAGCATTATTGGGAAGTGTCAAAGACGAACTCGGTTTGCGGAAGGCCGGCATATACCAGATTCCGTGTCAATGTGGGAAGACTTATATTGGACAGACAGTGCGCACCGTCGAAGATCGTTGCCGAGAACATCAGAGGTGCCGCGCGGTACTAGCCGAGTGGTCTAGGGCGCTGCAGTCATGGACTGTGGGGCTGATACCGGCGGAGGTTCGAGTCCTCCCTCGGGCATGGGTGTGTGTGTGTTTGTCCTTAGGATAATTTAGGTTAAGTAGTGTGTAAGCTTAGTGACTGATGACTTTAGCAGTTAAGTCCCAGAAGATTTCACACACACCCAACATCAGGGGTAGACTCGACTTGGGTACCCCAAAAAGTCGGCTGTCGCAGAGCACTGTTTTTCCGAAAATCACGAAATGGGCTTCCAACATACCAGGGTTCTGACACAGACATCTAAATACTGCGACAGCGTCAATAGAGAGGCCATCGAAACCCGTACCACGGACGGACTTATCAACTGAGATTGCGGCTACAACATCAGCAGGGCATGGGAACCAGCATTGAGTCTAATTAAAAAGACTCTCAGCAAAGGAAACTAACGGACAGCTAGGGCGGACGAGGCGATTGCACCGATAGCACCACAGACGTTGACGCCAGCGTCTCACCGACCGCTTACGCGCGGGCGCGGACCGTGGAGAGAACGCCTCGAGAGGGGAGGGGATTTAAGACGGCTATCCACGATCAGGAGCTCAGTTCGTCAGCTCACCTGACGGTAGCGACATGTCTGATCGCCGAAATATTGTGCCCGTTGGACACTATGGACCAGCAGTACACCTGTGGACTGTTCGAGCGTCTTCTCTTTCTTTTCTCGCACGCGTGAGAAAATTTTCTCTTACACTGTTCTGATGGTGATGCTATTACTTTCCTTCCCTTTACGGAGTTTACAATACCGGCTTGTAGTCAGCCTACGCTTTATTTCTTTCGTACAGAAAACTAGCGTATTTCCGATTCATTACGTATGCTTTTCACAGAAATAAAATTATATGTAAGTTTGTACTTATCATACAGACTGATAGGTCCAATAACTGATTTTCTCGAAACCTAAGACAACATGATATATGATACAAAAATTTAGTGTCAGGACTTGATCGACGAAAGTTCTGTTACAACCTGAACCTAAGTCAGGCTATGTTATTCAATAGAAGAACGACCTGCACAGTGCGAGATGAGGTACTGTCAGCACACATGCACTCGTATACACAATTTATGACACTGTCAGCCCGTAGTCTACGTGTACACAATTTCAGGCATTCCTGATCTTGGTACTGAGCTGTTGATTTAACCGACTGTACAAAGCTTTACAGAGAAATTGGGTATAAATTTAACTGACACTGAAATTAAGTGTGACAGTGAGTGTGAATAATATTCCATATTCAGAGTCGCCTTTCAGTTAATTATGACATATCAAATCGAATTCCCCACTCAAACATTACTGATTATTGAAGAACTTGAAAAAATCAGCCAACCAGCTGCAACCAAAGGTTTCGATATTTGTAAAAATGTCGTCTTCGGGAGTCATGGCATTTTTATAAATAAGGAAACCTAGATCAAGGGCTAAATAAACAATAAACATTTTTTTGGCAACATGTTGGCTGACTTTTTTCAAACTTTTCAAATTTATATGTTTGCTGAATCGCAGCCATGTTTAAGATTTTACTGACCATTAATACATTTTTACTGTACAATATAATCCTCACATGCAGTCCTTAACTATAGGCTGCACACACACACACACACACACACACACACACAGAGAGAGAGAGAGAGAGAGAGAGAGAGAGAGAGAGAGAGGATCGGTGAGAGAAGTTAATTAAAGGAAGTTATACTATAGTATGGTGCTGTATTCCCCATTCACTGTTCTTTTAAAAATTCCTAGAACACGGTAGTTCATTGTTATATGATATTCTAGATAATCTTCTGGATGATAGAAATCTGCTGAGTAGCAGGCGAAAGCTTGTTGGATCGTTTTCCAAACTTTAGGCCATGAAACCTGGGGGTGACGGGCTTCGACGGGGTTTCGGGGCTGGTAGTTTCGCAGAAAGCGGTAGATGTCGCGGGTGGTCGTCTTCCTGGTCCTGGGGAGCTCGGTGCATATGTAGCTGCATTCCAAAAAGAAACGGCCGATTTGCGTCATCAGAGGTGAGATGTGTGCCAAAGACGTCGATGGGCTTCTCGAACCAGGTGCAAGCTCGGTCGTCAACAGTCCAGTAAAACTAGCATTTTGCCAGTCCCATAACTCGAGCATAGTATTGCTGTAAAGTGCCGTAGTCATAAGTCTCACGTTACTCAGATTGAGGTAAGGTGAGAGTTTCATACTGGACTTTGAAGATGTGTCCAGAACATACAAAATTCCCGAAAGCCGCCTGTAGTCTGGCTGCCATTGTCGCAGTGATGGGCAGAATCTGAGCGATGTGCGGTAACCGGGCTGCCAGCTGGGTATAGACGAAGGTGACTCTGTGGCACATATTCAGCGGTCGTAGTAGGTGATCTTGTATGTTTGCACGGATGCGTTGCAATAGCGCCCGAGAATTGATCGCCGAGGTGCGGCGAATGTCTCGCGTGTGCACCAATTCGAGACAGCGAATGGTGTCCACCAGTTGCAAGGGGACTACGCTGTCTGCGGGAAGGCCGCGGCCGTTCTTCATGGCGCATGATTATGCGACATTCATAGCGTCCCCTGCCCGTGCACTGTAACAGGAAATCCACTGCATCGCAGCTTGTACGTCGGCCGCTGAACGTACGACGAGGGCCAAGTCGTCCGCGTAAGCTCGGCAGCGGAATGTACCAGAGTAATCCCAAAAGTAAGGTCTCCTATGTTTTTATAAGTACATAGACCTGTTTATTTCTACAGTGGTTTACATCAGTATAGAGCTTGAACATTTAGCTATTTTTCGACATAATCACCATTTCTGTCGATGCATTTATGTAGGTGCTGTGGCAGTTTTGTACGACCATGTCATACGCCCTGCTGTTCAGAAAGTTATGAACCTCTTCTTTCACCTCGTCGTCGGAGCTGAATCCCTTTTCAGCCAAATGTTCTTTTAACCTAGGGAACTGGTGGTAGTCACTGGGCGGCAAGTCAGGACTATAGGGTGGGTGGGCGATTATGTTCCACTGAAACTGCTGCAGGACAGCAACGGTTTGCTGAGTGGTGTGTGGGCGAGCGTTGTCATGGAGAATGTGTGCGCCCTTGCTCAAAATTCCTCTTCTCCCATTCTGAATTGACCGTTTGAGTTTTTTCAGTCTCACAGGACCTCTCAGCGTTAATTGTGGTCCCAGCGATCCACCTCCACAGCGTCTACAAAAATCCATCGACAGAAATGGTGATTATGTCGAAAAATAGCTAATTGTTCAAGCTGTAAGCTGATGTAAACCATTGTAGAAGTAAACAGGAATATACACTTATAAAAAATAGGATACCTACTTTTGGGATTACCCTCGTATGATCCCGCAGTGGAATACCTGTCAAGCGTCGCCGTAATCCGCAAATGAGTGATTCCATCGCAATGGCACCGTCGACAGTGGGCAACCCTGCTGTACCGAGCGTTCAATCCGTATAGGTTCTGTGAGTCTGCCGTTGCCGAGAAGTCTGGACGTTCCCCCACGAAGGAGCCGCATAAACACTTCCGTGGACGTCGGGGGAATCACCATCCGGTCCATCACTGCGTTGAGCAATGCATGATTGACGCGATCAGACGCTTGTTTGAAGTCAATGGAGATTAAAGCGCGTGGCAGTCGCGAGTGTGTTGCCACAGCGATCACATCTCGATATTCACTGAGGGTTGTCTGTATATTAAGATCGCCTCCTAAGGATTTTTGTTCGTGGGAAACAATGTCTCGTAATACATGTTTGAGTCGCACAGCTAGAAGGCGTGTGAAAATCTTCAAGTTGGAACTGAGTAACGTGATCGGCCCATAAGTGTTGAGCCGTGTTCCTCCTTCAGGTTTCGGGACTGGTACGAGGAAGTCTGCCACGATCGGTGGTAGCTCAAATGCCGTGTCGACGTAAGTTCCCAGTACATGTCTCTCCATCATGGCAGCATCAAATCTTGGAAGGTTCTGTAAAATTCGACAGGTAAACCATACGGGCCGGGAGACAGATTCAGTGATCCTTTGGCCACAGCGCCATGGAAGTCGTCGGTGGTCACTTCCGCAGTCAGGAGAGATGCAGTCGCGGCATTTAGTGTACAATGTATCTCCTGGTCAACCTCAGCAATGGTCTCTGCATCGGCAGGTACTTCTTGATAGAAAAGTCTGTCTGCAGTCATGGACTGTGCGGCTGGTCCCGGCGGAGGTTCGAATCATCCTTCGGGCATGGGTGTGTGTGTTTGTCCTAGGGACAATTTAGGTTAAGTAGTGTGTAGGCATATGGACTGATGACCTTAGCAGTTAAGTCCCATAAGACTTCACACACATCTGAACATCTGAAAAGTCTATAGTGTGTTGTGAAGGCATCCACAGTGGTAGCTTGCGAAGTCAGCCTTCATCCATCAGGTAGGTCTAAAGTTGTCATTAAAGCCTGTCGGCATCGACAAACATTTTGAACAATATGATACGTAGATGGTTCTTCACCGTTAATTCTATCTTGGCTGCGTGCTCGTACAAAGGCTTCCTCTAGACGGCACCTGGTCACGGTTAAAATCTTTGCCTAGCATTGAGCATCTTTTAGACGATCCGGGGATGGAGGATGATCCATGAGCTCGCGTAGAGTGCTGTAGTAGAAATCTGATGTGCGGTGATTGCAACTGGCTTTTGCTCTGCCATAGTGCGTCAAGGTGCGTCGGATGGCCGGTTTGCCCCACAGTAACCACCATTGCAGAGTGGTCTCGTAACATATGATGCGTTGAACACAAGTGTGCCACGTGTCGGTGACCTGTTGTCGACATTCAGGGTCCCGCAGTAGTGTGACGTTGTGTTTCCAAGGTCCTGCTTGCGCCATATGGATTGCTTACGTAGGTTCATGGTACAGATGTAGATGTCAAGGTCTGAAAAGGCAGACGGACAACGTTCCACGTCGAGGAGAACGGATTTTTTTCTATCGAATCGGCTGGCGAAGTGGCTCGTGATGGTTATATGCCCCGGGCGGTCGCCATGTACCACTCTCCAAGTGTGGAGGAGACCTAAGCGGCGGACTAGGAAGCGAAGTTCTGGACATATGGTGAAATGACGGTATTGGTCTGTACACTCGAGAACACGGCTGAAATCTCCACCTACGATGAGATGATCGTATTTGCCGAGGAATAAAGGTGTAAAACTGGGAGCGATCCCTCCGTTTATCAGTGCCAGATGGGGCGTAGAGATTTATGATTTTGATTCCTTCAACTGTTATGGCCACCCCTCGCGCCATTGGGAGATATGCGACTTCGAGAACTGCAATCCCTTCTTGGAGGAAGATGGCTGCGCTTGTGTCTTCCACAGCTTCTGGGGCGGCGTACGTCTCGTATCCATAACACCCGGACCAAGTTGCTGTCCTCAGTTCCTGTAACACAGCGACGTCGCTGTCCGCTGCTCTTAGCGTGTCACGGAGCAGTGAAAGTTCAATGTGGGAGCCGATATTATTAGTGTCGGTGGTAGCTATTCGGTATGCCTGATTGGGGTTCCGTGCTGTTGATAGGTTCGAAGCTGGTGAAGACTGTCGTGATGGATTCTGGAAGTCCATAGAAGTCGCAGGAGTAGTTGTAAAAAGATCCCCCATTTTAGTGTTGGTCTAACGGAGGAACAGATCTCATTTCCGCATCGGGTGCTGGTAGGAAATCCTTGTCATCCGCCCACGAAAAATTTCCGACAGTTTTGACATCGGCTAGAGGTGGCAGCGCTGGCCGATTCGGCTCAGTTGCGTCAGTGACGGCGGGCGTGTTATGTTCTGCTGCTTCTGGGTGCGGGTCTTGCTTACGATCTCTATGGACGGCTCATCGTCTTGTGGATGACTCGTCTGCCTGGCAGAGGAGAAAGAGCTATCGTGTACTCCGTCAGAGTTATGTTCCATCTCATCGTCCAGTGGAGGGGGCTCAGTGGTCGATTCTGATGTCTTGCGGGCTTTTTTTCGTCGTTTGGGCGACTTTTGCTTCCGGCAATGTGTTTCGGTGTCTGAGGAAGGAAGAGATTCGCGTTGTTCCGGTACAAAAGCCGCGGTTGCTATGATTCAGTCTTCAGTCTCCATAAAGCTCTCGCTGGTATTCTCGTGATCTCCGGTGTTGATATCGTCGTGTCGTAGTTTTGTGATGCGCCGTTGCAGGCATTCATCATGGACGTGGTCCTCTTTGCCACAACCGGAACATGTTTGAGGTTGTCCGTCGTAGATGACCACCACATGGCGGCCGCTGATAGAGACATCTATTTGGACTTACCTCACACCATTGGGCACCGGATACGTCGTAAACTGTGCCTATGTCTCGGCTACGTGACTCTGGACTTTCCGTAAGGGCTTAGCGCCGCTATTACTTCATCTTCATTCACCTCGAAGGGCAGTTCGAATACATGGATCGTCCGAAGGCCAAGTCCTGTATGGTCGACATCCAAAGGCCCGACGTTGCCGTCGGAGTATCGACGTTTTAGTCCATGTCGCGTCCGTTGAATAATCTCGTTGCAGGCAGAGTCGGAAGTCATCTTAACATAAACATCGCTACTAATGATTGATATGTGTATGCCGATGAGATCGCCTCGGGGGACCTTCATATCTTCGAGTAGGAAGCGTTCCACGGCCAATGCTTTGGATCGTGCGTATTCATTTGAGAAGGTGAAGAGTGTTCTTCCTGTAAGAGTGGGCCATTATAGCTTATTCGACTGAGAAGCGCAGTGATGGGGAAGTAAACAAACACACAGCGCGCGCAGCGGTGTTGACGGCTGAGCGAGGTCCGCACTGCAAACTACCATCTGAGCTACCCAAGAACGACTCACGAGCCGTCCTCAAAGCTTCCATTTGCCAGAACCTCGTCTCCTACATTCCAAACTTACAAGAAGAACGAAAATCTCATTCCGGAAACATCCCCCAGGCTGTGACTAAGCCATGTCTCAGCAATATACTTTCTTCCAGGAGTGCTAGTTCTGCAAGGTTCGCGGAAGACCTTCTGTGAAGTTTGGAATGTAGGAGACGACGTACTGGCAGAATTCAACATGTGAGGACGGATCCTGACTCGTGTATGGGTAGTTCAGATGGTAGAGTAATTGCTCCCGAAAGGCAAAGGTTCTGAGTTCGAGTCTTTGTCCTGCACACAGTTTTAATCTACCAGCAAGTTTCGTATCAGCGCGCTATCTGCTGCAGAGTGAAAATCTCATTCTGGAAACTTCTGACTCCCCCTAATTTTTTTAAGATGTTCGTTTCACAGACGAGACGTCATTCTCCAACAAGGGATTTATCAGTACAATAAATGTGCCTTATAGGTCCGGCAACAATCTGCGATGGCTCCTACAGACAGAGCATAAACGTCCACTGAACGTTAATGTTACGTGCGCAATTCTTGGAGTCATCATTATCGGACCTTTCGTTGCAAATAGCAACTAGACTGGCAGACAATATGCCCGATTTTTAAGACACACTCTTCCTGTTCTCTTTGACGCCGTCATGTGGTAATAGCATGATGCATGCCCTGCACGTAACAGCTTACGAGCACGATGAATTCTGGACCGTAAATATCCTGGTAGGTGGGGAGGACGTTATTGGCCACATAATTGGCCTGCCCGATCCTCGGATTTTACACCCATTAATTGTTTTCTGTGGATGGCAGTGAACAATGCTGTCGTCCGCCCCCGGTAGAAGATTGGTCAGCGCGGCAGAATATCAATCCTAAGGACCCGGGCTCGATTCCCAGCTGGGTCGGAGATTTTCTCCGCTCAGGGACTGGGTATTGTGTTGTCCTAATCATCATCACTTCATCCCCATCGACGCACAAGTCAAATCGAAAGCCTTGCACCTGGCGAACGGTCTACCCGACGGGAGGCCCTAGTCACACGACATTTACATTTGTTTAAGGCTGCTTTCTACCAAAATGTTCCAACAGCTCCAGAGGACATGCAGCAACGCAATATTGATGATCATACAGTCGCCACAGAGGGAATTGAAGCACAATGTAGGGAGTCCTACATCTACAGAGAGACACAATGTATGAACGCCAATGATCACCATTTTGAGCAGGTGTTACAACGCTCTGTTTTCTATATAGTGGTAGTATCATAGTAAAAGCTATTACACAGGCCCATGTTACTTCTGCAGGGTCATAAGTATTGTAATACGGTATTGTACAATAACAAGATCCAGTTACTGTACCAATATTTATTGGTAATTTGTAAAATGAGGATAAATGGTGTGCTTAATGAAATGCAATGAAGTGATATTTAAATTAGAGAAGTTATGTATTATTTATCATTTTCACAGCTACCAGCTTTGTGAATAAAATAGTACAGTGTGACACATTATCGAATAGCTCTTGGAAAGAGTGAATGAATTCTTGAGTAAAATGTACATGGTTCCGTTTAAAATATTTAACCTCTAGCCGTCATTTCTTACAATGTGGGGGCACACAGATCGTACACCCTCAGCAAGAACTATTCAGTGATGTTAAAAAAACACTGATTGAAACAATTTTTCATTTAACGCAGCAGAAAAAAGTTATTTAGGGTGAGCATGATACATGGGACACCCTGTATAGTGCAAACTGCCTAAGCCCCTACCATAACACACGTCGACGCCACTGTGTGACCTTAGGCATGTTTCTGATGACGTCATGACAGCTGTGTGGAGCTGTGTAAACTGTTTGCCTTTCTCTGCTTCATTACGCTTGAAAGCCCTGTTTGAGTCTTCACAGCCCCTTATGATATCTCCAGTGTTACGAGACAACACATAGGCACAGGTACTTGCCTTGGACGCGACCTAATAGCCGCAAAACAAAATTCACATAGGACCCAAAAGTAAAGAAGTAGAAGTATTTGAGACTTTTAGGTAGAGGATTAATTAATTTTATGCAAAGACGCACTACTGCACCCTCAAGAATGGTAATCATCATACATTATTGTTGTTGGAGTGTAGTGTTATTACTAGGCGCAACAGGGTTTTTAAGGGGCCTATACAGTGTCAGATGTTGAACGATCACTATGGAGGCCACTGAGAAGACGTGTACTCGAGTGTGACAACGTTACCATCGTTTGACCGAGTCTGAACGAGGACTCATTGTTAGTATCCATTTGGTAGGCTGGTCGAATCCTGAAGTAGCCAGATTTGTGGGATATTCTGATGTGAAAGTGGTGCAATGTTCGACTGCGTGGGAACCTGAGGGCAGATATACTTGTCATTAAGATTCCGCCACAAGGTAGGATCAGCGTATTGTCCTCCAAGAACATTGTAACCCTTTGTCATCTGCATCTGCGATCCGATAACAAATCAGAGTTAATGTCGCTTCACTTGCTAATCAGCGTAAGCCCCACCCCCTGATATCCCATGGTTGGGTCGTGTCTGGCCTCTCAGCCTCAGCGTCCGCCTGCCGAGCCTGGAAAAGCCAACGCTGGCCACCAACACCCTTGCAGCCACATGAACGATTACACATAATGATATTTTCACTCTGCAGGGGAGTGTGCGCTGATATGAAATTTTCTAGCAGATTAAAACTGTGTGCCTGACCGAGATTCGAACTCGAGACCTTTGCCTTTCGCGGGCAAGTGTTCTACCAACTGAGCTACACAAGCACGACTCACGCTTTTTGCCCACAGCTTTACTTCCGCCAGTACCTCGTCTCCTACTTTCCAAACCTCACAGAAGCTCTCCTGCGAACCTTGCAGAACTAACACCCCTGGAAGAAAGGATATTGCGGAGACATGGCTTAGCCACAGCTGGGAAACGTTTCCTGAACTAGATTTTCACTCCATTGCGGGGTGTGCGCTGATATGAAACTTCCTGGAAGATTGAAACTAGTTCTGCAAGGTTCGCAGGAGAACTTCTGTGAAGTTTGGAAAGTAGGAGACCAGGTACTGGCGGAAATAAAGCTGTGAGGAGGGGGCGTGAGTAGTTCTTGGGTAGCTCAGTGGTAGGGCATTTGCCCGCATAAGGCAAAAGTCCCAAGTTCGAGTTTCAGTCCGGCACGCAGTTTTAATCTGCCAGGAAGTTTCACGATTACACATGTCTGCCACATGGAGACAGTCCATATGTTTTATATTTTTTTCTGTTTTTTTTGGGGGGGGGGGGGGAGAGGGGGAAGCAGCTCTTTACTTACACAAAATAAAGTGACCGTTTCGTGAATATGAAGTAAAAGTAAATCGTTTAAAGGAAAACAGATGATTGGATGAATGATAGATGTTATTGCCCAACCTTGATGTCTCAGGGTGAATACTCCCGAAGCCATACTTGATTATGTCTTAGTGCAGGGATAAAGGATTACAAGCAATATACTGTGTCATCCCACACCATTGGCCGGAGGGTATCAACAGCCAGCCTAGAGACTTAATGTCACATGTGTAGGCTGCCACCAACATCACAACACAAACCGTTGCGTTAGGAGTGATGCTGTTATCAAGAAGCATGGACTGCTGATGAACGGCGCCGCATTCTGTCTTAATCACGTTTCTACACTATCCCAGATGGTCATCGTCAGAGAACATAGCGGAGACCTAGGTAGAGGTCCCGTTATTCAAATGTTTTGTAGAGGCACAGCAATGTTACTCCTTGTGTTACAGTGTGGGGAGCCAACTAGTATGACTTCGGCTCATGCCTGGAGAGAACCTTAACGCCACAAAAATAAGTCACGGACATACTGCGTTCTCATGTATTACTTCTCATTCGCCAGGCTTGTGGTGCCGTTTTTGGGCAGGGTAATGCTCGCCTACATATGGCACATGCCTCTCCGAACTGTCTGAGTGATGTTGAGTTACTCTTGGGGTCAGCAAGGCCCGCAGATCCGTTCCTGATAGAATTTGGACCAGCTCATCGTCTCAGTCCTACAACCCATGATCTCAAAAAACAGTTGCTACAGATGTGGGCCTGCATGCTCCTTTCGTACAGATTCAGTGCATGCATCCACTCCGTAGATAGTGCTACGTCTTAGTGATAAGTAGGCTCTTACTGCGAAGTTCTTCGTAAATATGACACGATATTGGAATCACTGAAATAACATCAAATATCCTATCAGCAGGTGAAGTTTAGTATCGTTTCCTCCCTCCGTTCTTGGTGATTTACATTTTTGTCAAGCAGTGTATAATGCGGATGGGCCGCGTCGAGCGGCAAGTTCGTCTCGGCTGCTGTCAGGGCGTCAAGTTTCGCAACGTTCGTTCTGGTGCAACGAGAGGGCGGACTGCATGTGCACATGATTGCCGTTAGCACTAGCATAACTGAGACTGCGGTGAAGTAGGATGGACCCAAGGAACAACAGTGTCCTCTGCTACAGCTCTGTCACAACACTGGAAGCGTTGGGCAAGCGTTTGGTGAACGGCTATGGGCCGTACAAGCGCGCCGGCTGCTGGTAGCCGAGCGCTCCAAGGCGGTTCAGTCTGGAACCGCGCGACTGCTACGGTCGTAGGTTCGAATCCTGCGTCGGGCATGGATTTGTGTGCCGTCCTTAGGTTAGTTAGGTTTAAGTAGTTCTAAGTTCCAGGGGACTGATGACCTCAGATGTTAACTTCCATAGTGCTCAGAGCCATTTGAACCGTACAGGCGTGGTGACTAAGTTGTTCACAACGGCGGGGATTGGTCTGAAGGTATTGAGGTGGGAGAGTGTTGCTGCTTGACCACGAATAACGTGCTGGTACGTGAAGGAGCTGTCTACAGAGCATCGCAAAATGGTCAACGCGTGGCAGGGCTGCAGTGTCGTCACAGACAACC
The DNA here is from genome assembly GCF_021461395.2 of Schistocerca americana. Classification (NCBI taxonomy): domain Eukaryota; kingdom Metazoa; phylum Arthropoda; class Insecta; order Orthoptera; family Acrididae; genus Schistocerca; species Schistocerca americana. The sequence continues at coordinate 190,965,696 of NC_060124.1, read as the reverse complement.
TTGTGGAGCAGTTAGTATACAAGGGCCACCAGAAAATAAAGTCCGATCAATCGCGAAATGGAAACCACAGTGAAAATCCGATGAAGCTTTGTATGTCGGGCAGTGTCTCTACTTTGCCTATCGATCCCGTCACGCCGCTCTTTTCAGCTTTGTCTCCAGCCAATTATGACCGCCCGTAAGACATTTCGTCTGATCTCATGCATCCCACACAACGTAACTGCGAGATCAGAGAAGATACTCCCGCAGAGTTTTCGATGGGAAATGTTTGATCACTCACAATAGAGCCCGTAATAGGCTCCTCATAAGTTTCATCTCTGGTCATATGACACGCTGGCTGTGAAGACATTTTGGGCCTGCCACTGTGGCCTAGCGGTTCTAGGTGCTTCTGTCCGGAACCGCGTTCCTGCTACGGTCGCAGGTTCGAAACCTGCCTCGGGCATGGATGTGCTTGATGTTCTTAGGTTAGTTGGGTTTAATTAGTTCTAAGTCTAGGGGACTGATGACCTTAGATGTTAAGCTATTCTTGTGCATGTCTTCATTTCCAACCGACTCAATTTCTAGTGAATACTGTTTTCTATAAGATGAGAAACAGCTTTGCACCGATAAAATAGAGAAACGCAGGAATCGTGGAGGCGACTCGAAGCCTACACTACAAACGTTATAGAAATATGAGACAAGAAGAGACTGATTTACAGATTCTGAAGAACATAACCTCTTTTCAGGAATATACAACCGTTTCACCGTCTAAGAATAGTCGAGAAACTTATTGTACCTTTGGTTCACTAGTCTTGTGCTCATTCGATAATGATATTATAACTTGTAGTGGCCAAAAGTTGCCTATAAGATAGTAAGTTAACTCGAATACCACATACAAATGCCTTGCTAGGAAGCAGTCTTTTCTTTGTCTTTACTTCACTGGAAGAAGAATAAGCTTTCGTGCTATACGCATTGTGTACGTCTGGTACTCAAATTAAGGTAAATGGACATCATTTCTACCGCCGTTTTTTCTAGGAAATGGATACACTTGGTGAACAATTTTCGATTGTGTTCTCATTACGCTCAGGACTTCCATATAACATAGAGACCTGTATTTACATTCCCCTTTCTTCTGTGCATCAGATTTCTTAAAGTGTGTTTAATATTCCTACGTAATGAGTGAAAAAGTTAAACAAAAACTGAATACGCTTCTGAATGAGGAAGTGATCGATCCCTTAGTTCTCAACACGTGGGCATCACCTCTGGTTATGATGCATAAACCGAAAAGTTCTCTACTATTAAGAAAGAATTTTAAAGAGGTGATTACCGAAGTCATCGCATGTCATTCTCAAATTCCGTTCTCGGATCTGTTTTATATTGTAACAAATGGAGCATGTTATAGTATGTTTCACTTCTTGGATGCTCTTCTGTAAATTACACTGCATCATAACTTTCTAGTTGTAAACACACAAATATCAAATGTTACCTTAGGCATTACAACTGCCTCTAACGATGCCTTCAACGGCTAATTCAGTTATTTCCTGAATATTGTAATTATTTCCGTGGCTTTACTACTTTATTTTATCCATTGTGATTGGAGAACAACGCAGCTGTTTTCGTAAATTACACTGTAAGAAATATTGCAACCAACCACAAGTTTTCTTGAAATTGTTTTGTTATACTATTATTAGTTTTGGGACTGAGCCTATCGTCAGATGGTGCCGTTGACTTCTTTGCAAGTTTTCCATTTCCGTCCTTTCTGAAGTCATGCACAGTTTTCTTTTACTTGTCGGGAAAGTGCAAGCTTCAACCAATGAAAATAATACTTGCTATAGCACATAACAAAAGGTGTCTAGCTGAACAAGCGCTCCCAAAGTATATCAAAGTGAACATCAAGAACAGACCGATGACCTCGCTGTCTGGTCTACTTCCGCAAAACAACCAACCAACATCAAGAACAACAGTAAAAGTGCACAACTAGCAAAGGACAAAATGTAAGACTTGCAAAGAATTCAATGCTAACATATAAAGATATAATCAGGCCCGAAACTAATAACAATACGATAAAATAATTTCAAGAACTTGTATCTGGTTGTCTTGTAAGTAGGCTGTTTCGGTTTTTATGTCAGTAACGCCACGTAGCGCTCTGTATGAAAATCACTGACTGTGCTGTGTACAGTCTGTGGCTGGTTATCATTGTTGGAATATTCGCTATTGTAGTGTTGGGCAGTTGGATGTGAACAGTGCGTAGCGTTGCGCAGTTGGAGATGAGCCGCCTGCAGTGGTGGATATGGGGAGAGAGATGGCAGAATTTTGAGAACGGACGATCTGGACGTGTGTCCATCAGAAAGAGTAAATTTGTGATACTGGATTTAATGAACTGATATATATATATATATATATATATATATATATATATATATATATATATATATATATATGGTGACTTTTAAAGATTATTAAAGTAGATACATTGTTTGTTCTCTATCAAAATCTTTCATTTGCTAACTATGCCTATCAGTATTTCGTGCCCTCAGTACTTAGAATCTTTTATTTAGCTAGTAGTATTGGCGCATGCTGTATTGCAGTAGTTTGAGTAACGAAGATTTTAGTCAGGTGAGTGATTAATGAAAGGTATAGGTTATCGTTTGTCAGGGCCATTCTTTTGTAGGGATTTTTGAAAGTCAGATTGCGTTGCGCTAAAAGTATTGTATGTCAGTTAAGTGTTGATCAGAATAAGTAAAGAGAAAAATATCTGAGGACGTTCAGTTCTGCTCAGCTGTTCGGGAAATTAAATAACGTAAGAGATTTATCAGCACAGTAATTCGTTAATTTTTCAAAGGGGATGTTACAGTCTTTACTACTAGTGGAGCCAATAGGTCCTAGCATCCTCACAATCTGTGTTACTGCGAAACTACCATAATGTGATGTAATTTTCAAATGGCTCTGAGCACTATGGGACTTAACATCTGAGGTCATCAGTCCCCTAGAACTTAGAACTACTTAAACCTAACTAACCTAAGGACATCACACGCATCCATGCCCGAGGCAGGATTGGAACCTGCGACCGTAGCGGTCACGCGGTTCCAGACTGAAGCGCTTAGATCCGCTCGGTCACATCGGCCGGCTTGTAATTTTCAAAATCGTCAAAGTTTCCAAATATCAGTTCAATATTTGGGCTTCATTATTAGTAAATACAGCATCCTTCCAACACCTACAAGTAGTTGTTAAAAGTCCTCCAGTGGTAAAAAGAGCTGCGATAGTTCGAGGAAGATGTGAATAACTACTCTCAGTCTATTCACTGTTTTGCTCAGATTTTCAATGGCGTCAGTACATTCAGTAAAAGGGAGAAAATTTTACCTGGTCTCTTTAATTCGACCGATTCTCTCGTCGATTAAAACAATCACACCTGGCAGTTAAATATTTAGTCTTGTACTCTCCCGATAAACTATTATTACTGCCTATGCGGAGAAGCAGTAAGCTGGGGCATTGCTTTCACACATCTCGCATATCAAGAAAGACCGGCCATCAAACAAGTTGAACAAGCTACACGAGAATGCAGACCTGCTCTCCAGGCCGCCAGGAGACTCTAATTTCGATAAACGTGATTACGCTTCTTTCAGTCACTGGATCTTATTACGTTCTCGAATAATTTCCCACCGCATTATCTATAGTTGCAGCTGAGTCACAAAAGAAAGCCGTGTTCCCTGCTGTTTAAGAATGGACGAAAATAGGTTGGCCACACTACTCACCATCTACATCTACATCTACATACATACTCCGCAATCCACCATACGGTGCGTGGCGGAGGGTACCTCGTACCACAACTAGCATCTTCTCTCCCTGTTCCACTCCGAAACAGAACGAAGGAAAATGTGTGTGTCAAATCTTAAGGGACTTAACTGCTAAGGTCATCAGTCCCTAAGCTTACACACTACTTAACCTAAATTATCCTAAGGACAAACACACACACCCATGCCCGAGGGAGGACTCGAACCTCCGCCGGGACCAGCCGCATATTCCAGGACTGCAGCGCCTTCGACCGCTCGGCTAATCCCCCGCGGCGAACGAAGGAAAAATGGCTGCCTATATGCCTCTGTACGAGCCCTAATCTCTCTTATCTTATCTTCGTGGTCTTTCCGCGAAATGTAAGTTTGACGGCAGTAAAATTGTACTGCAGTCAGCCTCAAATGCTGGTTCTCTAAATTTCCTCAGTAGCGATTCACGAAAAGAACGCCTCCTTTCCTCTAGAGACTCCGTAACAGTCGCGTGATGACCAAACCTACCAGTAACGAATCTAGCAGCCCGCCTCTGAGTTGTTTCTATGTCCTCCCTGAATCCTGCCTGATAGGGATCCCAAACGCTCGAACAGAAATCAAGAATAGGTCGTATTAGTGTTTTATAAGCGGTCTCTCTTTACAGATGAACCACATCTTCCCAAAATTCTACCAATGAACCGAAGACGACTATCCGCCTTCCCCACAACTGTCATTACATGCTTGTCCCACTTCATATCGCTCTGCAATGTTACGCCCAAATATTTAATCGACGTGACTGTGTCAAGCGCTGCACTACTAATGGATTATTCAAACATTGCAGGATTCTTTTTTCCTATTCATCTGTATTAATTTACATTTATCTATATTTAGAGTTAGCTGCCATTCTTTACACCAATCACAAATCCTGTCCAAGTCATCTTGTATCCTCTTACAGTCACTCAACGTCGACACCTTCCCGTACACCACAGCATCACTAGGAAACAGCCGCACATTGCTATCCACCCTATACAAAAGATCATTTATGTAGATATAAAACAACAGCGGAACTACCACACTTCCCTGGGGCACTCCAGGTGATACCCTCATCTCCGATGAACAGTCACCATCGAGGACAACGTGCTGGGTTCTATTACTTAAGAAGTCTTCGAGCCACTCACATACTTGGGAACTAATCCCATATCCTCGTATCTTAGTTACGAGTTTGCAGTGGGGCACCGAGTCAAACGCTTTCCGGATGCCATATTCCTATGCCTGTGTGAATCTCGTAATATTTCGAGTTGGACGTAGCACATTTCTAGCTGTCTTACATGTGACATAAGTTGCACTAACTAGTAGTAGATGTACCACCAACGTAAATGTGGGCTTGGTGACACCATAAATGAAAAGGACCGTAATAAAACATCAGTATCTACAAACAAACTTTTTCAATGAAGGGAGGAAGCACCCACTTTGCACATTATTAATAGAGATTTACAGGTTTATCTTGTTACTTGAGTTACGCATGATCGTAAGTATGGACGGTGATTTTCTTCAACGCTGCTTTTCTCATCGTATACATAGTACCTACGAATACAGAGCAACGGGTGGTGAATGTACATTATACTGGGGTAGGTGGACAGTAAATAAATCGCGAAACGAATCCCACCAACCCCACCCCGCCGCACTTGGGGACAATATTTTCAACTCAGCATCGTCAAAAACCAGCATCATGATCATAGTTGCCTCATTATCTCGAAATCATGGAACAAAATGAGTTGCATCCAATGGGAGTCTTTAAAGAGACTGCTAAGTAGCCTTTTTCATGGACTGGAATCTTTAATAATACATTTTATCTTTCCAGAAATATGAAAGAAAGTGCTTCGGATGAGAAGTTTCGGTGCATGTACAACTTCTTCGACAATCCTGTAATTTTTAATGAAACTTTCGACGAATGTCTTGAGAATATTGTGGAAGTCCACTGTCCTTTCAATGTCGGATTCATCAGAGGTGAGCTTTGCGTAAACCAAGATTTCCTTTTTGGGTCAGCTAGTCTTGGATAACAGTCTACGTGTCGCGGCGTGGAATGTCAGAAGCTTGAACGTGGAAGGGAAGCTAGAAAACTTGAAAAGGGGAATGCATACGCTCGGTCTAGATATAATAGTTGTCAGTGAAATGGAATGAAAAGAAGACAAGGAAATCTGATCAGATGAGTATAGGGCAATATCAACAGCAACAGAAAATGTTAAAACGGGAGTAGGATTTGTTATGAATAGGAAGGTAGACCAGAGAGAGTGTTACTGTGAACAGTTCAGTGAGAGGGTTATTCTTATCAGAACCGGCAGCAAACAAACAACGACAACGATAGTTCCGGTATACATGCCGACGTCGCAAGCTGAAGATGAAGACCTAAAGTACATGACGTTATTGAAAGAGTGATACGGTAAGTAAAGGGAGATGAAAATCTAATAGTCATGGGGGACTGGATTGCGGTTGTAGGGGAAGAGCAGAGGAAAAGATTACTGGAGAATATGGGCTTGGTACAAGGACTGGGAGAGAAGAAAGTCTAATGGAGTTCTGTAATTAATTTCAGCTCGTAATAACGAACACTCTGTTCAGGAATCGTAAGAGTAGGAGGTATGCTTGGAAAAGGCCAGGTGACACGGGAGGATTTCGGTTACATTACATCATGGTCAGACAGAAATTCCGAAATCAGGCGTACACAGGAGCAGATATGCACTCAGATCACAATGTATTAGTGATGAAGATTAGGCTGAAGTTTAAGAGATTAGGCAGGAACAGTCAGTACGCAAAGAAGTAGGATACGCAAATACTGAGGAGTGACGAGATACGCTTGAATGTCCCCAAGGCTGTACATACAGCAATAAGGAATAGCTCAGTAGGCAGTACAGTCGAAGAGGAATGGGCCACACTAAAAAGGGCAGTCACACAAGTTAGAAACAAAAACATAGATACAAAGAAGGTAACTGTGAAGAAACCATGTATAACAGAAGAAATACTTCAGTTGATTGATGAATGAAGGAAGTATAACAATTTTCAGGGAAATTCAGGAATGCATATATACGAGTCCCTGAGGAATGAAATTAATACGAAGTGCAGGAAAATTAAGACAAAATGACTGTATAAAAAATGTGAAGAAATGGAAACAGAAATTACTGTTGAAAGGATAGACACATATGTAGGAAAGTCATAACAACCTTCGGTAACATTAAAATCAAGGATACTAACATCTAGAATTCAAAGGGAACTGCACTGTGATATGCAGAGGAGAGAGCGGATTGGTGAAAAGAGTACACTGACGGCCTCTATGAGGGGGAAGATTTGTCTAATGTCATAGAAGAAAGATGAGGAGTGGATTTAGAATAGATAGGAGATCCAGTATTAGAATCATAATTTAAGAGAGCTTTGGAGGAGTTGGTATGTAGAATGTATGTGTCTGACGACATACCATCTGACTTTCGGAAAATTATCATCAACATAATTCCGAAGACTGAAAGAACTGACAGGTATGAGAATTATGGCACAGTCAGATTAACAGCTCATGTATCAGGTTGCTGACAAGAACAATACACAGAAGAATGGGAAAGAAATTTGAGGATGTATTAGATGACGATCAGTTGGCTTCAGGAATGGTAAAGGCACCATAGAGGCAGTACTGACGTTGCGGTTGATAATGGAAGCAAGACTAAAGAAACACCAAGACACATTCATAGGATTCGTCGACCCGGAGAAAGCGTTTGACAATGTAAAATGGTGCAGGGTTCGAAATTCTGAGATAAATATGGGTAAGCTATAGGGAGAGATGGGTAATATACAATATGTACAAGGGTCAAGAGCGCAGTTTGGGCGGCCAAGAATGAAATGCTCGGATTAAAATGGGTGTGAGACAGAGATGCAATATTCTGCCTATGTTGTTCAATCTGCACATCAAAGAAACAAGGATGGAAATAAAAGAAACGTTCATAGGAGGAACTGAAATTCAAGGTGAAAGGATATCAATGATAAAATTCACTGATGACCTTGCTGTCCAGAGTGAAAGTGAAGAAGGAATAAGTGATCTGCTGAATGGAATGAACAGTCTAATGAGTACCGAATAAAAAATGAGAGGAAACGAATAAGGACGGAAGTAATGAGAAGGATCAGGAATGACAACAGCGAGAAACTTAAGATCAGTAGACACTCCGCTGCAGAGTGAAAATCTCATTCTGGAAGTTAAAGAATTCTGATATCTAATTAGCCAAATAACCAGTGGTAGACTGAGCAAGGAGGGCATCAAAAGCAGACAATCACTAGCAAAAAGGGCATTCCTGTAGTATTAAACATAGACCTTAATCTGAGGAAGAAGTTTCTAAGAATGCGCATTTGGAGCATACCATTGCATGGTAGTGAAACGGAAAACCCGGAACAGAAGGCAATCAGCGCATTCGAGATGTGGTGCTGCAGACGAATGTTGGAAATTAGGTGGACTGATAGGGTAAGGAATGAGGACCTTCGGCGAAGAATCATATAGGAAAGAAATATATGAAAAACACGGAAAAGGCGAAGGGGCAGGATGATAAGACATTGTTAAAACATAAGGGAATGTCTTCCGTGGCACTAAGGGTGCTGTAGAGGACAAAAACTGTAGAGGAAGACAGAGATTGGAATACATCCAACGAATGATTAAGGACCTAGGTTGCAAGTGCCACTTGGAAATAAAGGGGTTGGCACAGGAGAGGAATTCTTGGCGGGCCGCATCAAACAGCTCGGGAGGCTGATGACACACAAAAATAAACAAAAAAAAAAAAAAAGAACATTCTCCACTCAGGATGCTGTAGTACCCCAGAGATGCACTAAGGCCGTCCAATCTCGATCACCTACAAATAACACGGAGGGGGTAGTGATCTTCATTGGTCTTAACAGTTTTTTCGGAAATTTATTCCTAATTTCCACTTCACTATCGCATCGGCAACAGTGGATGTAGGGATGTTTAGGAGTGCGGAAATCGTTGTACCTTAATAACCCCCATTAAAAAACGAGGGGAAATCTGAATGGGGCTCTTTCCATCAAGCAGCATTCGAATACTTGAAGATAACTTTGGCGAGTGCCCCCATGTTGGCAGTGCCCAGTTCTAATCAAGGACTTATTGTCCAGACAAACGCATCAATGGCAGGTGTTGCTGCCATCATTTTCTGAGAGGATGCTAGTGAGTGGTGGCCTACGGTATATGCTTTGCATGTAATCTCCGCACTTGAAGCTAAATATTCTGTGACGAAATAGAGGCCATGGTCAGTTTGTTCACCATAAGGAAGATCAGAATCTATCTTCAAACTATCTGCAAACATGAACATAAATTTACTGAACATCAAGGCGTTTGCAAGCAAATTTGCTAATATGACAAAGACGAATGTAAAAGTCTTCCTAGAACAAGTAATGTAGGCAGACATACAAGGAAAAACTACATCCCTTTATTTTTGGTTGACATCTGGACAGCCAACAGAGTCGACGAACAACACTGTGTAATCAAATGTATCCGGACACCCTCAAAAACATACGTTTCTCGTATTAGGTGCATTGTGCTGCCACCTACTGTCAGGTACTCTACATTAGCGACCTCAGGAGTCATTAGACATCGTGAAAGAGCAGAATGGGCGCTCCTCGGAATTCACGGACTTCGGACGTGGTCAGGTGATAAGGTGTCACTTCTGTCATACGTCCGTACGCGAGATATCCACTCTCCTAAGCATCCCTCGGTCCACTGTTTCCGATGTGTAAGTGAAGAGGAAACGTGAAGGGACACGTACAGCACAAAAGCGTACAGGCCATCCTCGTCTGTTGACTGACAAAGACCGCCGACGGTTGAAGAGTATCGTAACGTATAATAGGCAGACATCTATCCGGACAGTCACACAGGAATTCCAAACAGCATCAGGACCCACAGCAAGTACTATGACAGTTAGGCGAGAGGTGAGAACACTTGGTGTAAGGAGCGTAAACATTGGACGGTTGAACAGTGGAAAAACGTTGTATGAAGTGACGAATCACGGTACCCAATGTGGCGATCCGATGGTAGGGTGTGGGTATGGCGAATGCCCGGTGAACGTCATCTGTCACCGTGTGTATTGCCAACAGCAAAATTCGAAGGCGGTGGAGTTACGGTGTGGTCTTGTTTTTCATGGAGAGGCTTGCATCCCTCGTTGTTTTCCATGGCACTATCACAGTACAGGTCTACACTGATGCATTAAGCACCTTCTTGCCTCCCACTGTTGTAGAGCAATTCGCGGATGGCGATTGCATCATTCAACATGATTGAGCATCTCTTCATAATGCATGGCCTATGGTGAAGTGGTTACACGACAATAACATCCCTGTAATGGACTGGCCTGCATAGAGTCCCAACCTGAATCCTATAGAACACATCTAGGATGTTTTGGAACGCCGACTTAGTGCCAGACCTCACCGACCGACATTGATACCTCTCCTCAGTGCTGCACTCCTTTAAACGGGCTGACATTCCCCGAGAAACCTTCCATCACCTGACTGAACGTTTGTCTGCGATAGTGGAAGGTGTCATAAACGCTAAGTGTGGGCCAACACCATACTGAATTCTAGTATTACGAATGAAGGGCGCCACGAACTTGTAAGTTATTTTCAGCCAGGTTTCCGGATACTTTTGATCACATAGTGTATATGCAACTCTACAGTTTCTGAAGGCACTGAATTCATCAAGAAGTTGATTCCAGCAAAGTGCACAGGTATTGTGTAGCCGGTCGACATTTTCTTCTTACGTCCATACAAAATTTTTTGTGAAATTTATCGCAGGTACATTCATGATATTTTCTGACAAGGACATTAACATAACTATTCTTACGGATTCGCTCGTTTTTGTATTTTTAGTTCTCGGTGACACACTTCTCCAGCTTTATCAAATCTGCATTTTTTTTTCAATCCAGCTATAGTAGACATACTCCTGGTGTATTTCAAACATTCTTGTAGTACTGCTTTGAAGACGGATTAACGGCAGAGTGTTTTCATGACACCTGTGAACAAGCTGATGTCATGTAATGTACGAGAACTGTCTACGCAACGACCATGCTGACCGAGGGAGGTAGCGCAGTGACTACCACACTGAACTTGTATTCAGGGCCAGCCGCAGTGGCCGAGCGGTTCTAGGCGCTTCAGTCCGGAACCACGCGGCTGCTACGGTCGCAGGTTCGAATCCTGTCTCGGGCATGGATGTGTGTGATATCTTTAGGTTGGTTAGGTTTAAGTAGTTCTAGGTCTAGGGGACTGATGACCTCAGGTCCCATAGTGCTCAGAGCCATTTGAACCATTTTCGTATTCGGGAAGACGACGGTTCAATCCCGCGTCCGGCCATTCTAATTTAGGTTTTCCTTGATTTCCCTAAATCACCCCAGGCAAATGCCGGGATGGTTCCTTTGAAAGAGCACGGCCGACTTCCTTCCCCGTCCTTCCCTAATCCGATGACACCGATGACCTCGCTGTCTGGTCTCCTCCCCCAAACAACCCGAACCCAACAACCATGCTGCTAATGCTGACTTGCATATTTTTTGCCTTCAGTAGTGTATTCAAGTAAGTCAACTCTATTACAAGGTGTTACATGTTATATTACTGACTATTTGCCTCAAATAATCCATCTGCGTGTTAAATCAGTCATACAGTATTCTCACCTTATCTCTGATGGTGATATCTCCTGTTCTAATAGTCCATAGCAGCTACAATTTTTGTGGTGTATGTATGCTTTTTCGCTCTATTAACTGAAAATTGTGTGAGTATAATCTGCGCGGCAACATATTGCGGCCTTCCCTTGCCAGACCATTGAGTTTGTCCAATATTTACCGGTTGTTCTCTCTGTAAAACAGGTCAGGGAAGGGGAGGATTCTGAAGTTGAACTAAGCAGACATTTTTTTTTAAATACTACGACGAAATTCCTGTGTGTGATTATTTGTGGGTCCTTAAGAAGAGAATGAAAGCTGGGTAACAGTTCATAAGGAAGAAAAGAGATCAGGGATTGTAACCTCCCACTTACTAATTGGCCTATCCTGCTTGCGATATAAAATATGACCGTGGATCGTGTATAGGCCTAATGGATTTTTTTCTACCTGTATAAGGCGATCTTTCCCGAAGAAGTGATACCGATAAGTAGGAGGTAAGTGTACAACCGACCCTTCTGATGGAAAGTCTACTAAAAATAAAAGTAATTAAACAGAACAGGGCTATAATTTGGATAAGTTATTTTGTGCATTCACTCCCGAACAACATTGGACAGAAAGGAGTACCACTGATCATGAATCAAAAGTTACACTAATGAACGAAAAGGAATTACTTAACGGTCGCCAGTTTTTTTTACACTAATTTTAAGTGTGTAAGTAACGATAAAGAAAACTGAGAAATCGATCTTCATTATGTTTGGCACTAAATTTTGAAAAACGCGATGGAGTAACGATTTGAAAATATGCAGTTAAACTGTATGTTAGTACTGAACTTCGCTACGTGAACAATGACTTTCAGTGATCTTCACATAACGTCATCAAGGAAATTAAAGAAAAAAAAGCAAGCACTTTTTGCTTTGCCATTACTTATTTTGCAAATTGGATTTCATACTAATGTCTGAACAACTGAGCCTTTTTTACTGACGAACAGAATTAAATACTAGAATACATACCAAACCAAACAGCCATGTGCTCCAAGCTATATGTAAAATAAATAAAAATTCCGCACTGTTAATTTCTTTAGATTTGGATTTTTCCCAGTGATTGATTCTCAAACTTGAAAAATGAAATTGCTTTACTTTAGTCATATACTGAAGCCTCTGTTGTACACCAGTTAATTGAAAGCAGACTGAGGCTAAAATTCTTAAAAGAGAAATTATTCATTAATAAATGGGCTGTAACTATTTGATTTGTTTCTTATGACACTCAGCATATTAGGAAAAAAAGGAACAAGGATCCTGCTTGGTAACAATGTCTGGGGGCAATGAGGACACATTCGCCCTGAGTTTAACTGATTATTATTTAAATAAATCTTATCAATCAAATCACATTCAGTTGTGCTGCTGGGTCATCCGTTACTACTTTCTACCAATGAACAGTCTTACTTCAGTGCTGTGCATACGACGAAACTCGGAGCCGACAACGAAACTGTGTTACTGGAACAGCTGCTGTTGTTGAAGACAGTAGCATATTGTGGAGCCACAGCTAATTATAGGAACAGGCAATCGTAATTAAGACAGCCTCGTCCGCCTGTCCACTGGAACAGCTGCTGTTGTTGAAGACAGTAGCATATTGTGGAGCCACAGCTAATTATAGGAACAAGCAATCGTAATTAAGACACCCTCGTCCGCCTGTCCACTGTCCATACCCGTGCTCTAGACATTTGGCCGGCTCGCGTACATTATGCCGCCGAAAATGGTGCTCTCTACTGCGAGAGTGTTAACACCACACTTCCGCACACTACAAGCGCTGGAACCCATCTCCCTCTCTCCACGCGCTCTGCGCAACAACTCCCTACCCAAAGATTTTACAACACAGAAGCACTGCTATTATCGTTGCTAGTCGATGCAAATAACAAATCCTTTGGCCTTTTCCCAGAGCATATAAGTTTCACAGTAAAGCACAGATAAATACAATGAAACGTTAACAGGCTTGTACCTAAATGTACACATACAGTGAAGCAGTGTCCTTACTTACTAAAAGAAAGCATTTAAATTATAAATATTTACATGCAATTAATATATATATATATATATATATATATATATATATATATATATATATATATATATATATATATATGAGGGCCGTTCAGAAAGTAACCTCCGGTTGATTTAAAAAAATACACCAAGTTAAATAAAAATATTTTAATATATACATCTTACAACTACATCTTTGCACTATTTTTCTACATAGTCTCCATAGCGATTGAGGCACTTATCGTATCTCTTCACAAGCTTTGAAATTCCTTCTGCATAAAAATCACCCGCTTGTGCCTGGAGCCAGCCTGTGACCGCATCTTTGAGCTCTTCGTCGTCATCAAACCACTGTGACCCGAGCCATTTCTTCAAATGCATGATGAAGTGATAATGACTGGGCGCCAGGTCTGGGCTGTAAGGTGGATGGTTGATAACGTCCCACTTGAAGGACTCAAGAAGGACCGTTGTTCTGCGAGCAGAGTGAGGACGGGCGTTATCGTGCAAAAAAACGATACCGGAAGTCAGCATACCACGGCATTTGTTCTGTATAGCCCGTCGTAACTTTTTTATTGTTTCACAGTACACGTCTTGATTAATGGTCGTACCACATTCCATGAATTCAACCAACAACACCCCTTTGGCATCCCAAAACACCGTTGCCATCAGTTTTCTGGCAGAAAAATCTTGCGAGGCTTTTCTTGGTTTGGTAGGCGAATTTGAATGTGCCCACATCTTTGATTGTTCTTTTGTCTCAGGGTTCACGTACTTAATCCAGGTTTCGTCACCGGTCACGATTCTGTTTAACAATGGTTCTCCTTCGTCCTCATAACGTGACAGAAAGTCTAATGCAGAGGCCATTCTTTGAGTTTTGTGGTGGTCGGTAAGAATTTTGGGCACCCATCATGCACAGAACTTACGGTAACCCAATCTTGCTGTCACTATCTCTTAAAAGAGAGTCTTAGAAATCTGTGGAAAACCAGTAGACAACTCCGACATTGAGAAACGTCGATTTTCACGAACTTTTGCATCAACTGTCTGAACGAGTTCGTCAGTCACCAATGATGGTCTACCACTCCTCTCTTCATCATGAACGTTTTCTCGTCCACTTTTAAATAAACGTGCCCATTCACGGACAACTCCTTCACTCATAACTCTTGGTCCGTACACGGCACAAAGCTCACGATGAATAGCTGCTGCAGAATATCCTTTGGCTGTAAAAAACCTTATGACAGCACGCACTTCACATTTGGTGGGGTTTTCTATTGCCGCACACATTTGAAACTGCCACAAAAACTAAACTAGCGCAGGTACGACATTCACTCGACCACGGCTTGATGCCGACTGACCTGCTGAGTGCGTGAACGCACAGATGGCGTCGCTACTCCCCCCCACAACCCGCACTGCGACCAATCGGAGGTTACTTTCTGAACCACCCTCGTATATATATATATATATATATATATATATATATATATATATATATATATATATATATATATATATATATATATATATACAAATAAGGCGTCTCTTCATTTCATTACCTTTCTGCAGTATCTGCTTTGAAGCTGGTATTGCCCATACCACGACACCGTAGTTTTCCGAGAGTGAAGACCACATCAACGTCTATAACTACGTCATACTCCGCAAGCCATCTAGTGGTGTGGGGGAGGATACTTTTTTATCACTAACTGAGCTCTCCAATCCTGCTCCACTTGCAAATAGCGCTCGGGAACAATGATTATCGGTAAGCCACTGTAGTGGCTCTGATTTCTGGAATCTTCTGCTCGTGGTCATTAAGTGAGACATATATGGGGCAAGTAACACTTTGTGTTCTCTTTCCGGAAAGTGCTCTCTAGAAATTTCAATAGTAAATTTCTCCGTGGTGCCAAACGCATGTCTTGTAACGTCTGCGAATTCAGTTGTTGCGAATCTCCGTAACACTCTCGCGCCGGCTCAGCGATCCCGTGACGAAACGCTCCTCTCATCGTTGGATCGTCTCTATCTCCTCTATCAACCCTACCTGGTAGAGAACCCAGATAGATGAACAATACTCAAGAATAGGTCCAACAAGCGCCGTGGATGAGTTGCATATCCTCAGATTTCTTCCGATGAATCAGGGACTGGCATCTGCTTTTCTCACTGTTTGCTCTATGTATTCACTCTACTTAAGGTCTCTCTGAACTGTTACTCCCGGATATTTTACGGTAGATACCGTTTACAGCAGTTTCTCATCAATAGTGTAGCTATAAAATAGTGGACTGCTTTTCCTAAGTATACGCAATATGTTACTTTTAGTTACGTTCAGGGTTAAATACCAGAGCCTGCAACAATCATCAATTCTTTTTTCCTGGAGGTCACTCCACAAATTGTTACTATCTTCTGGCGTTGCTACTTCGCTATAGACAACCGCATCATCTGCGAAAAGCTTTAAAGAGCATCCGACGCTTTCCTATCACACTTCCTTGGGATACTCCGGGAATTACCACTACAACTGTCAACCACAATTTATATGCTGCCCTAATTGCATTTCATCACACAGACCATACCGATTCTCGTAGTTCCCTACCTTCGTTGGCGTATACCTTCTTTTTAACTGTACATGAGGCTCATAGGCAAACACCTAACGCCCTTAGATCGAACTCCCCATTGTTCAACGTGTGGTCACTGAAAGATCCTCTTTCACACAAAGTTGAAGCTGAGAAATCTGTGCTACTTGGAAGAGCGTACAAAATGGCCTGAACCTCGCCCATGTGAAATTGCGCTCCGATCTCGTTAAAGCTGGGTGACAGGGTCTGCGTTAAGAATTCTGGGACAGCAAGCGGGGTACACTAAATAATGGAAAAACTTGTACCTGTACACATCCTCCGCTTTGACATCAGGCATCTGACTTGTCACATACTCTCAGACAAAGAGAATTTTTAGGTCTGAGCGCTTTCAGCAACAAAGACTGTGACGAGTACTAACAACTGTGAGCAGGTGGCTAACGTATGCATATGAGTATACGTTATGTGGTTGTTTTAAACGAAGTGTAGAGGGCATTATAGACCTGAGATCTAAAGGACATTTCTTTTAGTTATGACACTGCGAGAGTTCAGTTTTCTGAATTTCTATGCAAGTCATGCTGTCATACATCTTATTTTGTTATTGGTTGTATAAGTTCTGTTATTCAATTGTAAATGTGAACTGGGGTTAATCTGCTGATTTGTGTCTGTCCGTTGAGATTTTTATGTTGTTAATAAAGGTGTTCCCCAAATGTTGTTGCGCGCCTCTCAGCCCATCACCAACAATCCTAGCGCCCACCACAGTTATAAGAACTCTGATTAGAGAGAAAAAACGGAAGAGATTGTAAACAATGTTTCTCACGGAATTATTCTGTGGTTTTCTGAAACTTACTTTTACTATTTTTGGGAGAGCACACTATATTCAGTTCTGCACAACAAATAGCGTCATACCAATAACTAATGTAGCACATGAGCAACAGTCAGAATATATAATTCTCTAAATTTTTGGATTTACATATCACCAACACTTGAACCGGAATAAGTATATTATTGAGCTACTCGAAGAAGTTCAGTTACTTTTGCTTTTTGCATAGTCGTTAGTGTAGGAAACAAACGAATCTATCTCCTATTTTGCACATTTCCATTCAATAATGTCTTCCAGAATAATTTTCTGGAATAACTTATCACACATGAGTAGAAAGGAAGTACTGATTAAATGCTTCTTTCCATCTCTATTTATTGTTGTATCCAAGATGTGTGTTTGTTGTTGTATTTCTTCTTCTGTGGTGAATTGGATATTGTTATGTATACTGAAGTTGATTTATTTTCCCTATTCACAAATCTGCACCAGAAAACAATATTTCATTATTTCTTTGTGATTATTCTGCGAAAGACTGCTGTTTCTATGTGGTTGATGAACATCTTTGTCCATGTTACTGATATTTGGAATCCCATCGAAAATCCATCGTTTTGTGCGTAGTATTCCTTTTCAAGCTGGAATAACTCTGAGACAACACAGGCACTACAGTACACAAAACACACACACGATACGAACACCCGTGACATAACTAACATAAAAAAATGATTCACTTAAACATTTAAGCACAACTCAACAAAGATAATAGCAAACTACTGAGGAAACAAGTATTACATTTAGCATACAGAACAAGAAACACACTGCAGTCACGTTTATAAACAACAGAAAACGTTGTGCATCTGGTGGAACAGTGACGATGTGGTGTACTGAGAACTGCTTCTAAATACACACTGTTCCTTTTCAAAACTTTTTTGCAGTTTTCTATTAAGTTTTCGTTTCAGGCGTGAGAAATCAGAGTTATATTTCTAAAACCCTCATCTTTCTTGCCATTGCTTTCCTGTCAATACTGCCGAGGGAACGTCATCTGACCATTGGCCTTTTTCATATAACTGATTACATAGATATGTTAACCCTTTCATATTTCCTGTAGGATAAAAATTGGAAAAGAAGTTTGCTTACAAAATCAACAATAGTTTTTAACAAACAGCACTAGTTATATTAATAAAACGTTGATTGATAGTAGTGATGGCCGCTGGAGTGCAGATTGAGCGAGTAGCTACGCACTGGTGCAGTACGTGCAGAGCAGATCGAAACCAGTAGTCGTCATTGACAAGACATTGAGATCCAGGCGGCGTGTTTTCATTACCTGATCGTAAGTCTAACTATACTCTGTCAAGATCTGACTCAAATACGGGTTATAGAGGGTGCAATTAATTTCCTTTTACAGACTTTGAAGACAAGTATCTCATACCGAAACAAAAAAAGGTCTCGTAACCAAAGGCTCTAAGATGTATTCCTTATGAGCTGTTAGCGCTTGCTCAACCCCACTGCTGTGAAAGGCATCTCTTCTATCGAACAAGTGCTCATAGCCCTTAAGATGCATGTTAGATATCATGTTTACTAGTCAAACTACATAACGACGATTTAGTAACACTCTGTATTGCTTTAAATTTGTGTTTTGTTTTACTTGAGATGTCTGTGTATGAAATCTTATTCAAAGTCGTTATCCTTTTGCTTAACAGTTGATGATGATAACAGTTTTAAATAAGAGTCGATGATCTTGATTACCAAAGAAAACAGTAGTTCAAATACTCACTGTAATGTAATGTGCTATCGAAGTAAAGCAAACACTGCTGTTAAACCAGAGTTCCTGCTGGTGAAGTTAAATATTAAATATTTAAAAATATCATTTATGTACTAATGAGACCAGCAATTGCATGTGCTGTATCAGAAGGCATCTGATTCAGATTGTTTTACACAAGGGGCGTTTAACGGCATTTAATAGTATCTATACATAACAGAATGCGTGGTGAAAGTATTTTAAGTTTTTCTTAAATTCAATTATTAGATTTTATTATACAAGAACTGTAATTGTTTTATACAGAAATGCATCTGAGGATGCAACTTGAAGGTGCGAAACCGATCGTGGGTTTTTGAATAGGCTGCAACAACAGCTAATGCCATATGAACATTAATTCAATTTAATTGAATATCTTGTGTAATATTATTGTATTAAAGTGCCAATGAAATAAATCAGATGTGGTGTCACCGCCAGACACCACACTTGCTAGGTGGTAGTTTTAAATCGGCCGCGGTCCATTAGTACATGTCGGACCCGCGTGTCGCCACTGTGTGATCGCAGACCGAGCGCCACCACAAGGCAGGTCTCGAGATACGGACTAGCACTCGCCCCAGTTGTACGGACGACGTAGCTAGCGATGCACACTGACGAAGCCTCGCTCATTTGCAGAGCAGATAGTTAGAATAGCCTTCAGCTAAGTCCATGGCTACGACCTAGCAAGGCGCCATTAGTAACATTGCATGTATCTAAAGAGTCTCACTTGTATTGCCACAATCTCCAGATGTACCAAAGGACGGATTAAAGTTAAGTATTCCAGAAGCTACGTACTTTTCTTTATAGCATTCATTACGTATCCTGTTTCAGACCTCACGCCATCCTGCTTTATCTTAGCGCGTGCCTTTCGGCTTCCTCTCATTGTGTCTAGGCTGTCTTGTCTAGACACATCAGATATTATTTTAGCTGCCGTTGCTCCACCTATAGAGTAGTTTGTGATTCAATTTTACTAGCCCATGGAGTTATGCAATTAGTGTTTCATATTTCAATAAAACTATCTTGTGGTCATATTATGTTCCATGATTGGTTCTACCAGACACTATCTCCTTTATTTGTTGCTTGTTAATCAGTATTAAACTATGAAAGCATTAAATTATGAATGCATGTTTTGTAACACGATTTATTTTCCGTGAAATGACTAACTTTTGATTCATGTCACAAAGACTCCGCAATATTTACGTGAAGTAGATGTTTACAAGGCTGTTGAAATTAGTGTTTTCTTTTTTGACCTATCTAGTGTATTTCATCATGTGTGTGAATATTGTAGCATATGTGCCTGGTGCAGTGGATACGTCAGTCATGCAAATTAAATACCTCAGGTGTCCCATTTAATATAACAATATTCCCATAATAAAAGTAAATACTTTAGTGTTTATTCGGTTTGTGTTTGTTCTCTGATCGATGGAATAGTTTTCCGTGTCTGGCATGCGACCATTACTTACCAATAACACGTTAGCAGACAACCGTTTCACAATACAACGATTCATCAGGGAAACCGTGGCTGATTTACAAATTTACGAAATGCTCAGTGCGATGTAATTTGTTAATGAAGAGATAGTTACCAAATGGTGAAGTACACATTTAAAGGTTGAGGTCAGAGAGCCTCCTCTGGGTAATAGCCTCAGTTCTTAATTTACTTCATTGCAGGTAAGTTACGCAGTCATGTAATAAACTTAATTGCACAGAACTCTGCGATAACGATAATTGCTCACAAAATCTATATATCGACGTTACGTGTACTACGTCTTGTATGGTATCCACTTGTTTGAAGCCAGGACAGTCACGCAAAAACATTCAGTGCGTACAGATGCGTCGACAAAATGTGTAATATAGTGAAGATCCTTTACCTCTTATGTAAGACTGTAGGTGTTGCTCCAGTTTCATTCAACTTCACTAAGGGAAAAATAGTGATTTCCTTTGCAGGGAGACTGTATAGTGCTGTCGTGGCCTTGCTATTATTGGGTGTCATTTACGCAATACCAAGTGGAGTATCAGAGATCACTGATGTTAAAGACCATATTGCAAGGTGTTCTTATGCTTGGTGCTCTGTTCTATCTTTACTTTCTGGTATTGCCCCATTAATTCGCAGTTCAACAGTGAAGCAGCAGCATGTCGATTCAGTGTACGCAAAAGTACTGGCAGTGGATGCTTTACTATACAAAGGGCGTCTGAGGCGATGTATACAGTCTCCTTCACTTCTCTGGGTCAGCCTTACTGGAACATTTATTTTAATATGTTTATCTTACTGCCATGCTTTAAGGATTTCTCCAGATGTCATACATATTCATCTGTTGATGCCGTCGTTCATCCTAGACATTATCAAGACCTGCAATCTTCTACAGTTTTTCACAGTGAACCTTATGCTGCGAGACAGATTTAAGAAACTTAACGACAAGCTGTTACAAATATTCGGCATATTTACAGAAACAGAACTAGACATGGTGGTTGCAGCATCACTTCGTAATTTTCCTGATTCCCTTACTCCATCAAGAATCAGAAAATCTGTTACAGGAGAGAACTTTCTACATAGCAAGGCAAACATTTTTTCACCTAATACATCTACAAGTAAATTTTGTCATAACAGCATCACCCATCATGCACCAGTGATAACACTGAAGAGCCGTAATCGTCTAACACAATTACAGAGCGCCCATTTACTTCTCTGTGAAGTTAGCCGAACTATGAACATCGTATACAGCGTACAAAATCTCCTTCTGATCGTTTCCTCATTCGTCTCTAGCGTAGTGTTTGCGTACTCACTTGTGATGACCATTTTAGACTTTAAGTTGTTAATGTCTGCGGAAGCTAAAGTCGGCGTTATCGTATCTTCGTTTCTGACGGTCACTGCTAATGTCTGGTGGCTCGGGAACGTGATATGTAGCAGTGAAATCGTCAAACGTGAATCTAGCTATACGGCACGGCTGGTGAAGAAACTGCTTCTGGTACCGCCACCAACCGACGGCAGCTGCAGAGAGGAACTTCAGCTGTTCGCACAACAGTTGGCTGGTGGGTCAGTGGACTACTCTGCGGCTGGACTGTTCTCGCTGGACCTGTCCATGGTCAAGACAGCAGTGGCAGCCATCGCCACCTATCTGGTCATACTCGTCCAGTTTGGACTGTCAGATAAAAGCAATCAACTGAACAGTGTGGATGATAAAGGTACTACTTAAAAAGTTAGACAGGACAGAAGAAGTAGTAAAAGTATCATCTGTGAATTTTAGGCATTTATAGTTTATAATTCATAGTAAAGTTATAAACTTCTATAGCCATGTAGTGTTTTGCACAATTTGTTTCATAATTTATCTTCATATTGAGCGAAAAACTTTCTGGCCAAATTTAAAATACTGTGAAGTAACAGAAAATCTGAAATGTGCTTTTCTTTGTTCTCCTATGTGAATTGATGATGCTGAGTGTTAGTATCTGTTCAAAAGTCTGACAAATTGTTTCATAGTTTAACGTCTGATTTCTCCTATACTGGTACATTTAACATTTTCATTTATGTGAAATTTTTGTGTGAAATTTAAGAAACATAACTAGGAAATGATGTATCTCGAGAGCAGGACACGGCTTTTTTTAATAAAAGCTACAAAAATTAACACAAGAAGTCTTTTACAAATCACAAGGGGATTGAGTAATTTCTTCAGTAGCAACACTTTCTCTAGTCTTTTTAAGGAAAAGATTCAGTAGAATATGACGAGTTCTTCAGAGAAACAAAGAGGCTTCAGGTCTGGTAAATCATCTTTGGATAATATTCACTATCTTACGTTAGCAATAGAAAAGATCAGGGATATGCACATGATGCTCATGGACTGCACCAGCCATGCGGCTTCAGTGGCCGAGCAGTTCTAGTCGCTACAGTCTGCAACCGCGCGACCTCTACGGCCGCAGGTTCTAATCCTGCCTCGGGCATGGATATGTGTGATGTTCTTAGGTTAGTTAGGTTTAGTTAGGTTTAAGAAGTTCAGGAATGAGAAGTTCTACCTCAGATGTTAATTCCCTTAGTGCTCCGATCCATTTGAAAATTTGATTTTTTTGCACCAGGCATGAAGAATCTAAAAGTACAGGATAAATGAATAACCATAGTTATAAGAACGTATAAGGAGACAGAAGTAATGATAGGAAACAGAATAACACAAACCCACCAAAGACCTTAATCAAGGTTATAGTCTATCAACTTTACTTTTTAACAATTACATAGACTTAGTGCTGAATGCATGGTACAAAAAAATGTACTCAGGAATGAGAATATTAGTTGGACAGAACATAAAAGGTTCGTCACTTTCTCGCAGAAGCCAAATAATTTTGGCAAGCAGCAGACAAGTTATGAATGAAACACTTGATAAATTGCACAAGTAGGACATGAGATGCACTCTATAAATTAATTTAGAAAAGATAGAGTGCATGTGTATTGGTACACAAGGAATGGATTTAGCACTCAAAGATGAAATACTTAAATTATTTGACAATTTTAAATATTTATGTTTTATCATATCCAGAGACAGTAGCTGTGACAAAGATAATGAGATCAAAGTAGTGATGGGTATGCGAGTGATGAAGTCCTTATATGGACTATTTATGAACAATAGTGTTAAACAGCAAGGAGACCAGAGAAATTATATTGCATAGTATCAGTGAGAAAGCAAGTACTTAATGTGAGGAAATGTGGCCACTTACAAATAAAAGAAGGGACAAAATGATGACAGCAGAATTAGATTCCTTTGAGAAGATGCGCACAGCTTATCTTTGAGGATAAGATCAGAACATCAAAAATATGCAAAAATATGGAAGTGAAACTGCCCATAACGAACAGAACAGAGAATAAAAGCCTTCGGTGGTCTGGTTATT
This sequence comes from Schistocerca americana, assembly GCF_021461395.2. Classification (NCBI taxonomy): domain Eukaryota; kingdom Metazoa; phylum Arthropoda; class Insecta; order Orthoptera; family Acrididae; genus Schistocerca; species Schistocerca americana. Next base: position 190,942,232 of record NC_060124.1, on the reverse strand, counting down.
ATAAAAAAAGTGAGCAATGACAGATGGTACAAGAAGGTGTCAATGAATGTCCTGAGGACGTGGTCATCTTTGTTATGGAATTAATTATATATAGATCGAGCAATGGTTGAGATTAGCTCCAAGTTTTGAAATAGAGAACGATTAACGTTAATTGAGAAAAGTTCAAGAAGAAGCAGAAGAACGAATCTTCAATTTCAGTAATAACTAAAACAAATATATGTAAGAAAAGTTCAAGAAGAAGCAGATGAAAGAATCTTCAATTGCAGAGATAAGTGAAAATAAGTATATGTATGATACTATGAGAATTTCGTATGTGAAAACAAACTTAAAAACCTCCTACTTGCTACCTAAATATAAACTGAGTGCATAACTGATATCATGCTTCAAATATACTCCCTTCTTGAACACTAACTCGATCTCACTTACTGACGAAAATACTTGCGATTAGGCAGTTCATGACTGAATGGAACATATAAGGGGATCTCGCACTGGCATTTAGGTATTAAGACGTTCGGTCCCTGTAACGTAGTCCAAAAGTGTGCATGAGCTCTTGCTTATAGTGAGACAGCATGCGAAGCAACTGTATACTGCACTTTGTGTTCTGTAATACCTTCCGTAAAAAGCATGAGTCACAACAGCCAAAATCAACACATCCAAGATGGCAGCATGTGTTTCGACGTTCTCAACAGCTCAGACCTATCTTATACCTGCTGTGAAACAGTAATATCAGAAACTGAGTCTGCGTTGATGCAAAACACCTTGTTATTCGTTTATTTCTTTATTATCCCAAACTAGTTTCGGCGACAAATATCACCATCATCAGTGGGGTTTTTTAATCTAAAACATGCAAAAAATGGCATGGTTGTACAAACACAGTAAAACATTATTACATTTTTAGAATTCGTCTTTTGAAATATAGTTTTCTATTGTTACTTCCATACTACCTTGTTTATTGCATGTTACAGCATGTTTTAAGCAATTATTGGCGCTGTTTGCGACATTTTTCTGTGCCCTTCTTTTCTGTTGCGGTCGTTTTACTTAGCGAACATCATGTTATCTGCAACCATGTGAGTGGCTGTTAGTAAACAAATACAATGAAACGAATACAATGAAACAAATATTTCGTTTACGATGATAATTTGTCACTGTAGCAGTTCTTCTGAAGTGAACTGTGCTCGTATCATGCATAAAACTTGGAGAAAAGATAAGAGAGCACATGAGCACTGAACATTAAAAAGTAATCAGTTATAAGTAACTGCTAAATGGAAAAACTTGATATAACTAACGGTTATTATTTAATAAACAAGCACAAAAAATCTGTAACTATGTTACACGCAATCTCCAGAGGAGGCACATGGTAATACAATGCCACACAATATCAAAAGCAGAACAAATGGAAGCCCATATAATCTCCCCATGATAATATTTAATAAGTGGGAAAGTAACATGAACTATGAACTACACCCATGGATGACTTAATGAATCACCGATGTTAAAGCTTTTACACGTAACAAAGGCTCGATTGCAAGAAACAGATTTAACTTTGCTCACAAGGAAAACGTCTGTAGAGCAGAAAATCATCTAACAGAATATTATGCGAAAGCGCCTAGCAAGTAACGCTCATACCATGAATGCCTCAATGTTGCTTCTTAGATATTAGCACTTCGGCAGCACACATGACAAAATCATAACAAAATGAATCGTGCTGGCTGCACACAGCGTCCACGCGAAGAGAAACACACGACTAGGACTAACGGTCTAGTGCCTATGTTCCTCTGCTAAGCTAGCTCAAATCGTAGGTGCACTCTCACCTGATTGGTGTGCAAGGATTCTTATTAAAGTACAGGATACAAATATCGTCTTGCTATGCATTCAAAGATGTGATTTGGCAGCAAATAAGAACAGTGTATAGACAGTCTTTGCACCTTGATAGCGACTAGCAGATCCTATAGTGATATGTAATATGAAAGACGTTTTGTAACTTTCGCCTTTGAAACTGGAAAATATAAACACGCTGCTCTATGCAGTAACTACAACAGGAGTATATCTGGGAGCCAATGGTTAACTAGTGTTATGATATAGCTTCAAACTATATGATGAATAACTCATAAATTCTATGTAGTACGACATATAAATTAATAAAGTCAAAACAGTTAATATATTTTACACTTTAATGAGAATTCAAAGTATTGCACCATGTACACAAAGACTGCTATCGCTAGCTAAGTGCTAGTGATTACAGTTGCAGCTATGCTGGAAACTTTTCTATATTCACTATGTGGGATCTACGGTTTTTAATACACCTTATTCCAAGTACAGGGAAGGATCAGCATCTGTGATTATATCAGTTTTCTTCCTCATTGCAAACGCTGTACTTTGTGTCTCAATTTCCTTTGTAGGGAACTATGTCTGAATTGTGTTCCTATCATTTCTTATCTCCACATTTTTTCGAATTTACATTGTTTAGTTTGCACTCTTCCTCTTTCTTCACTGTATAATACTTTTAGTTTCTGCCTCGAATGTGTTAAATTCTCGTTACTGATAGATGTCAGATAAGAGATGTCAGTTGACATCTTCCCAGTATCCGACACGTACTCAGGAAGTTGAAACTGACGAGGCAGAACCTGGCAGAACAAGTCTCTACTTGCAAATGCATAACCTTCTAACTCCGCAAATACTGTATGGCCTCATCAGTAAGTTTCATACCTTGAGAGTGCACACAGTACCAACGAAATTACGTACAATACTTCCACATCTGCCACATCTACTGTACTGACTCATCACTAAACTTCATCCCACATGTGTTCACATAACATCAAAAAAATTACGTACATTGTTTTCACATCTGCCCCATCGTCGTAATAATCACTAAATTCTCTTTGTAATGCTTATGTTAATGAGCCAGCATCGTCTTGATCCATAACAGTGGGGCTGAAAGGAATACAGTTTTTCCCAGTAGCCGACATCACCAGTAGCCAACACCCCCTCCAGTAGCTGACACCCCCAGTAGCTGACATTTCTCCAGCAGCTGGCGCCTAGGCAGCAGTTTGGAACTAACAAATCGCAACTTGGCGCAATAACTTTCAACTTGCTACTGCGTAACATTCCACCCCTGTTAACAGAGTACTGAGTCGTCATTATGTTTCATCTCACATGTGTGTACACAATACCAAAACATTACACACAATATTTCCACATCAACCAGATCATCACTCGAATCAGAGGATGAGGATGATTATGATGATCAAGATAACACTCATCAGTGAAAGAAAGTCTGTAATGAAATTCCAGCAGTAATCGCCTATGTTCAATGGAATAACATGAATGAATTTGTATAATGATTAGTATTGCAGTAGGCAATAATTCACATAAAAAGAAGTAATATGTACAGAAGAGAAGTATTAATTATTGCTAGAAATTTACAGTGCTGTGAAAAATAAAGTGAAAGACTGAATTGCAGAATGGGAAATTGGTCTATCACAACATCCAGTGAGGTGGAGATTAGTGTTTAACGTCCTGTCGACAGTGACATTCAGTGATTTGGAAGACAACCACAACTGTACGTTAAGTGAGTAGTAGGTAGTATAGCAACCCACGTTTCTTACCTACATGGTCAACTTACTTCATAGAGTTGGACACTTGATAAGCTCCCAGATACCTATAGGGTAACATCATGATATGATGAAAAAACCATTCAATATTCCACCTTCCCAGAAGTTTATGCAGGACAACGCCATTTGTAGTATCAACAAAAAGTATTTTCTTGTGAAAAAGGAGTATTTGCTTGTGATATGCCTTCCAATTATATTGCTACATCAATGCATTAAAAACACTTTAAGATGCTTTTTGCGAATGTATTACCAACGTTATGGGACTAACATTGTTTACCCTGTTAATTCTCGGCGTCAAGTGTACTTTAAGCTGTAAAATAGATTACTCGTAGATCGAATGAGTATTTTTCAATGTTATAGAAACTATTTATGTGTATTTAGTTGAATTTAAAAAATTTGTACAGAGACAGAACTACGGTTGTCAACTTTTAAAACCAGTACTTCATATCACTGATGCTAAAACAAGAAAGATTTTGTGCTATGTGTGTAAATACAGATTCATTATGATTATTGACTATTCTAATAGATATAGCTGCTAAATGTTACAGTGTAGCAAAGTCTCTTACTTTATTCATAGTTAGCAGTACGAACTTCGCATAGGGTGTCCCAGGAGGAATCGTCTAAAGGCAGGGATCTGATACGAATAATCATTCGAATCAAAAATTTCGAGTAAACATTGGCTCTAAAACGCATACGTTAAGAGCTATGAGCACTTCTTTGTGTTTGCTACTATGGAACTTACCTTTTCTACTGAGCAAATTCTCATAGCACTTTAGAAACCCTCTTTAGGGCCCATTTTTATCGGTTTTTTTATCTTGATTTGGTCTGTACTACCACCCGTCAAAAAATGGAAAGCAATAAGCCTGCAGTAGAAGGCATTTGTATAACAGCATCGAAAACGAATAAGTGCTCATAGTTCTTGACATACGAGTTTTAGAGTCCATGTTTACTAGACTTTTTCGCTTCGAATGATCGTTCCCATCATATCCATTAATATTGCCCTTTTCTCCTCAGAAACACTAAAGAGCTTTTAAGTGATAAATGTCATAAATATATTCCATTTTAATTTTTAATTCTGAAAGTAAACAAAGAAAATGCTATTTACAATTACTCTGAAACTAGTTCTTCAATGTAGACTGATGACTGTTTCCCTTTATCTGGTCATGTATTGTTATTGTTGACTAAGGACCTAGGTTTGAGTTACTGGTTGGTGCAAAGTTCAAATTTTCACTCAAGATCATGGCTCTAAATTAATAACTGTATATTGCAATAAACGAACTCCATGCGTTTTCCACTCAGAATCAATTCTCATTATAATAAACCATTTTATTTTGATGGTTAAGATTTTACTTTTAAGATATCGTCTTTTCATCCCTGACTTGTTGTACTATCGCCTTTGGTCATGTTTCCAGCATTATCTTTGGTTGTGTTGTAATGTAAATAACACCGAAAATCTCTTTTTGTATACATTACGAAACAATGCAATTTAAGTGCTACACCACAATAAAGATGTACTCGAAACGCTTTCTTCCTTCTTCATAAAATCGTTTTAACGCTGTTAGTTTATCTTTTGGCTATGTGTTGTGTGTGTGTGTGTGTGTGTGTGTGTGTGTCTGTGTGCGTGCGCACACGCACAAGAGCGCGTGTGCTTTTTTACGTTTTATATTTTGATTATTTTTTGGTATATCTAGTAGTTGAGCTTAGGAAATACGGTCTGTAAACAATTTTGAGGTACTTTGCGCCACTGTTACGACTGTTAAATGCTGTACCATTCCTCAAAATTTCGTTTGCTGCTTACCCTCTGATTTAGTTTGAATGCAAATAAAAGGTGGTGTTAGACCATTAATGTAGAACTCTATCTGTTTATATTAGCTCTGAATACAATTGCTCGATTTGTTACTATTCTTTCTCATACATTTACAATAAATATAATGATTCCTACAAGAGATTGTTGACCTTATTCTTGAAACTACATTTCATGTTGTCTTTGCGTCTGGGTAGTCTATGTATCATCATGGTATTCCTGCTAAACCTTACAGGTGTTGAGGGGAAAAGATTAAATTTACTCCAATAAATAGAATTCTTGAAACTACATTTCACTTATTATTGAGGTATGTATCGTCGTGGTATTCCTGCTAAACCTTACAAGTGTTGAGGGAAAAAGATTAAATTTACTCCAATAAACAGAATTGTAAACTGAATATTTAATCATGTATTGTTCATGGTTAATCCTGAAAATATTGGATATCATTGAATAACACCTATAACTGCAAATAGTGCTCCTATGGATAGTACAGAGTTGAACTGAGATACTATATACTATGTATAGTGGATTACAATATGAAGAGATGAATTTAATAGTACTAGACCGGTTAATCCCCCAATTGCAAATAAAAAATAAATCCTAGAGCTCATAACAGTGGTGGGTTGAACTTAAATTTAGTTCTGTATAATGTAATTAATCATTTGAATAGCTTAATACCTTTTAGTATGGCAATACTTATTGCTCTGATGTGAAGTATACTCGTGCATCAACATCCATTCCTACTGTAAATATATGATGTGCTCATACAATGAATTATTCCAATTGATAGTATGGCATAAATTATACCTAATGTTCCAAATGTTCCAGTTTTTCCTCTTTCTTGACACACAGTGTGTGAGATAATACCAAGTCCTGGTAGAATTAAAATGTAAACCTCTGGGTGTCCAAAGACTCAAAATAAGTGTTGATATAAAATAGGATTCCCTCCTCCTGTAGGGTCAAAGGATGATGTGATTAGGTTTCGGTCTGTTAATAATATGGTAATATCTTCTGCTAAAATGGGCAGTGAAAGAAGAAGAAGAAGGGCTGTAATGGCAACAGATCAAACGAATAAAGGTGTTAGGTTTTGAGTTATACTTTTTGATCGTATATTAATTGCTGCCATAATAAAATTTACTGCACCAAGAACAGATGAAACACATGCTAAGTGTAATGAGAAAATAGCTGGGTATATTGATGCACCCCCATGAGCAATACCTCCTGCTAGTGGGGGGTAAACTATCCACCCTGTACCAGCACCCTTATCTACTACAGAAGGTGTAAGAAGAAGGGTTAATGAAGGGGGTAATGATAAAAAACTTACATTATTTATTCGGAAAATGCTATATCTCGTGCTCCAGTTATTAATGGCACAAGTCAATTACCAAATTCACCAATTATAATGGGAATTAGTGTAAAGAAAATTATTATAAATGCGTGGGCTGTAACAATAACATTATAAATTTGGTCGTCCCCAATTAGTGATCCTGGTTGACATAGTTCAGCATGAATAAGTATTGTTGTTGATGTCCCTACTATTCCTGCTCATGCTCCAAACAGGAAATATCAAGTTCCAATGTCCTTATGGTTTGTTGAAAATAATAATTTTCGTCGTAAGATGGTTAAAGTTCTAGGTGGCAGACTGTAAATCTACCTATGAGATATTTTCTCTATTACCTTAGACCTAAAATGCTGCTTTCTAAGCTGAATCATTACTAAATAACTTGCAAAAACCGCTGTGTGTTATCAGTTTGTGCCATAAACCATCAATAATATATCCTCAGATGAAACAACACCACTCTTTTATGTATTTTGGACATGTGGATACCATATGAACATTTGGAAAGCATCATAGAATACTTTAGATAAGAGAATATTGAATCTGAGGGTGCTCTGTGTCCTATATCAAGTTCAGGCCTAAAATGAAATTAATTACTGTCTTCCAGTATATGGTGGTAATTCAGATTGCATATTTGCTTGTGTGCCTGCCTGCCCAGTATAGCATTTCGGCCAACATGTCTTTCCTGAAGTTATATTCTTTATCGCCTTAGTTTTACTACACTGCCTGGAAGAGGCCTAAACGTGAGGCTTACATGCCTGTTTAGCATTCCATTTCTAACTGTGTGTGTTAACGCATGAAAATACCACTGGGGAATTTAATTTGAGAGATCTCAGTGGCGGTAGGAGGCTACGTTTGGAGCAGTATGGTGTTGTTACCCAAACAAAAATAGTCCAAGAGTAACAATAAATTTATTAACAGTTTCAGCTTTCCAGAGGTCCACGAATTTGGGATCACAACACCAACAAAAAAATATCACCCAGAATAAATCTTAGTTTAAGTTACCTTGTCCACATTTCACCAAATTTTGTGATAATTTGCTTCAAAGAAACAATTTAAATGGTGGAGCCACATTACAATAATTAACGGCGGTCTAAACTTACACGTTACTACCAAATAACGCAATCCTAACAACAATAACTACCATAGACATTACAATAAGAAGAAGGTTTTCTTACTGGCGCTCAGGGCGTCTAACACAAGTTTCACTTGTTCCTAGTCAGAAATACATATCAACAAGTCTCAGTGTAACCAACAAATTACATCAGGTTGATGAAAGCTTGACTCGTAACCAGTATGAATTATGACTTCCTGTATTTGACAGTGGTGCGAGAGGATTTCACAAGAATTTTCGTAAGACAAACTTCACAATAATTATCTAACTAGAACAAGCCTCGAGCCAACATAATTCAAGGTCTAGTTTCCAACAACGAAGGTGCTTTTAAGAAACTTCTCTTGATTATACAGGTAAAGAGTCTTTTGAAACGTCACACAATATAGGACTTTAGAGACAAGACAATGCTCAAAGGATTTGTATAGTCACCTAGACTAATACCTAGCAGTAAGACGAAGCAAAAAAACACCCTTTAGAACGCAAACAAAGTACTAAACATCAGTGCACTTACACAGAAAATTTCAGCGCGTACTACATGTGGTCTAATCCAAAACACGAACAATCAGGCGTCCACGCACTTAACACGGTTTCGTTAAAGCACCTAAAAATAATTAGCAGGTTAAGGTAAGCACTCCAGTGGCAAACTAAATTCCAGTCAGAGTGACACACTAATCTTCTTACAGTAAACCGTGTTTCGAAACATAGTAAGCACAAGTGTGACACAAAGTTAACTCACTCGACAACTTGAACAGAGAACACAATATAGTTTCTCTTTCTACATCTACATCTACTACATCTATATCTACATTGATACTCCGCAAGCCACCCAACGGTGTGTGGCGGAGGGCACTTTACGTGCCACTGTCATTACCTCCCTTTCCTGTTCCAGTCGCGTATGGTTCGCGGGAAGAACGACTGTCTGAAAGCCTCCGTGCGCGCTCTAATCTCTCTAATTTTACATTCGTGATCTCCTCGGGAGGTATAAGTAGGGGGAAGCAGTATATTAGATACCTCATCCAGAAACGCACCCTCTCGAAACCTGGCGAGCAAGCTACACCGCGATGCAGAGCGCCTCTCTTGCAGAGTCTGCCACTTGAGTTTATTAAACATCTCCGTAACGCTATCACGGTTACCAAATAACCCTGTGACGAAACGCGCCGCTCTTCTTTGGATCTTCTCTATCTCCTCCGTCAGACCGATCTGGTACGGATCCCACACTGATGAGCAATACTCAAGTATAGGTCGAACGAGTGTTTTGTAAGCCACCTCCTTTGTTGATGGACTACATTTTCTTGCCGCAGGCGTTTCCACTCTGGTGTGAACGCCAGCTGTTTACAAACTCATTCAGTTCCCAGTGCCATAACTTCTTCTCTAACAAGCCACAGCAAGGCTCCAAACTTAGCAACATGGTTACACATACAACTGAAGAAACTCAAACACAAACAAAATCAAGTTACACAATGGTAAATCACAACATACAACACAAACTTGCTGAAACAAGTACTAAGTAGAAAAGCACTTAGACTCTAGTGGCCATCTAATACACAACAGGATCATAAATATAATTTCGAACAGGAGATTCCTAGTCCACAGTGGACATCCGTACTCGCCACAGTTGCTCAAAATTCTGTATCCAGTAAAGTGCGTTGGCAGCGCCATTTAAACAGAAGACGCCAACCTCACACCCACAAGAGCTTTCTGTCAATAATAGAGTAAAATCACAGCAACACTTATGAAATCCGGTTTCGCAGGACAGAGCAGATAAGGTTGTGGATAGGGGCCAAAGTCAATTACTGTTAGTTTTACAAGAGTAGACACAACTATATTGCTCAAACCAATGCACAGTTTTCTCTCTAAAACAACGAAGATCAATTCACGGCTGAGGGCCCAAGTGACTTCCCCAGAATAAGTTTAAATGATTGCTTTTAAAACACCAGGATTTAGAGTAACGGCTGAAGGCCTTACTTAAGTAAAATTACAATATCTTCTCGGCTACAGGCTGAAATAATATTTCAGATTGCTAAGGAAATTCTTTAAAAGCCAAGAATTTACAAATTCCAGCTAAAGGCCGTATCAAGGAAAATTCAAGTTAATTCTTCGGCTGAAAGCCCAATTAAAAAGTTTCTTTACATAATAAAAGAGAGACTTTAAAGATTAGCCTATACACAGTACAACAGAAAAACATCTTAAGAAAACTTGAAGTATCTTGTCGGCTGAAGGTCCAAGTAATTTCTCAAGAATAATTATAGAGGAACTTAAGATAACCATTTACAGAACACGGCTGAAGGCGTTTAAAGAATTCAAAATAATTAAGGAGAAACCTTACACAATAGGATTTACATGTGATTCTTCAGTTTTCCCCCTGCGTATTTCTTGCTCTAACAGTCCACAGGTGTACTACCAGTCCATAGTGTCCAACGGGCACAATATTTCGGCGATCAAACATGTCACCATCGTCAGGTGCGCTTACGAACTGAGCTCCTGAGGGTAGGCGGCGGTCTTAAATCCCTTCCCCTCGCGAGGCGTTCTCTCCGCGGTCCGCGCCCGCGCGTCAGCTGTCGGTGAGACGCTGGTTCAAATGGTTTAAATGGCTCTGAGCACTATGGGACTTAACTTCTAAGGTTATCAGTCCCCTAGAACTTAGAACTACTTAAACCTAACTAACCTAAGGACATCACACACATCCATGCCCGTAGCGGTCGCGCGGTTCCAGACTGTAGCGCCTAGAACAGCTCGGCCACACCGGCCGTCTGAGACGCTGGTGTGGGCGTCTGTGGTGACGTCGGTGTAATTCCTCGTCCGCCCTAGTCGCCCGTTCGTTTCCTTTGCTGAGTGTATTTTTAATTAGTTTCAGTGCTGGTTCCCATGCCCTGCTGAGGTTGTAGCCGCAATCTCGGTTGATGAGTCCGTCCCTGGTACGAATTTCTATAGCCTCTCTAACGACGCTGTCCCAGTATTTAGATGTCTGTGCCATGACCCTAGTACGTTGGTAGTCCATTTCGTAATTTTCGGACAAACAGTGCTACGCGACCGCCGACTTGTTGGGGTGGCCAAGTGTACCTCTGATGTTCCTGGCAACGATCTTCGGTGGTGCGCACTGTCTGTCTAATATAAGTCTTCCCATATTGACATGGAATCTGGTACATGACGGCCTTCCTCAAACCGTGATCGCCTTTGACACTTCCCAGTAATGCTCGCGTTTTATTTCGTGGGCAAACGACAGTTCCAACTGAGTGCTTCCCCAACATTTGTCCTATTTTCACTGATAGTGCGCCAGTATACGGTATACAGGCAGTGGCTATCTCTTTCTCCGTGACTTCTTCAGTCTCCTCACGCTGTTCTGCAGAGATGGGGCGGAGATCGCGTCTGATCCGCCATTGCGAGTACCCGTTTTTCTGGAATACAGTTTTGAGGTGTTCCAGCTATTGGGGCAGACTCTCTGCGTCAGAGATGGTGCACGCCCAGTGCACCAGCGTTTTTAGCACCCCATTTCTCTACACATCGTGGTGGCAGCCATCCGCTCGCAAATACAGGTCGGTGTGCGTTTCGTCCGTTATTTCCCGTGGCCCAGGGTGCCATCCGCTCTTCTTTTGACCATGACGTCCAGGAATGGTAATCTTCCTTCGCTTCGGTCTCCATAGTGAATTTCATGTTCGGATGTAAGGAGTAATGAGTTCTGGTGTGTAAGGAAGTCTAGGAACTTGTCCCTTCCGTGGGGCCAGATCACGAACGTGTCATCCACATAACGTAGAAAACAAGTCGGTTTCCAAAAGGATGATGCCAAAGCTTACTCCCGAAGTACTCTATATAGAAATTTGCGACCACTGGCGTGAGATGGCTCCCCATTGCGACTCCTCCTGTTTCTTCATAGTATTCTCCATTAAAGAGAAAATACGTGGAGGTCAGAACGTGCTTGAGAAGGTCGGTATTCTTCTCGTCAATGTTCTGTGCAATAAACTCAGCTGAATCTCGATGAGGCAGCCTTGTGAATAATGAATTAACGTCAAAACTCACCAGGATATCTGAGCCTTTCAGCTTTAAGTTGTCGAGAAGTTTTACGAAATCCCCAGAGTTATGAACGTGATGAGGTCATTTGCCCATTAGTAATTCTACGAGGTATTTGGCCAACAAATATGTAGGTGCCCTAATGATGCTAACGATTGGGCGTAACGGCACCCCTTCTTTGTGGACTTTAGGGAGTCCATAAAGTCTAGGCGGTACAGGTCCTTGAGGTGTCAATTTCTTCCCCCTGCTAAATCTGCGTCCTTGAGAAGAGCTCTGGTCTTGTTCTTCCTTCCGCCAGAAAGTACGTGTGTGTCGGCAGCGGTCGGCGTGTACTGGCTGGCTGGCGCTCCATTCCCTACTCAACTCCGTGTCCGACTTACTTCCAGACACAGAACGACCCAGAAATACTATTGGTCGCTCCAGAGATAGTACGACAGAGCACGTATCGATAAGCGCTGCTGCTGCCACTCACGGGCAGGTAAGGCAGGAAGTTAGTTAAGGCAGTAAATGGTACAAGAAGATGAGCCGGCAATACGGTAAGAGAAGATGACAAACAATAAACGGAATGAACACGAGCCACGCACGGCTCAACGTATACAAAACCCAATTAATAAACAAGATAAACACATAACTCAGTCACTACAGAAGAATGCTGAAGATTAGATGGGTATATCACATAACTAATGAGGAGGTATTGAATAGAATTGGGAAGAAGAGGAGCTTGTGGCACAACTTGACTAGAAGAAGGGATCGGTTGGTAGAACATGTTCTGAGGCATCAAGGGATCACCAATTTAGTACTGGAGGGCAGCGTGGAGGGTAAAAATCGTAGATGGAGACCAAGAGATGAATACACTGATTCAGAAGGATGTAGGCTGCAGTATGTACTGGGAGATGAAGAAGCTTGCACAGGATAAAGTAGCATGGAGAGCTGCATCAAACCAGTCTCAGGACTGAAGACCACAACAACAACAGTCACTTGCTGATCTCCTCGAAACACTCAGCAAAGTAAAGGAATTACAACTGCCTCCTGACTTGGCAAACCAGTCATATGACCGCAGGAAACTTTAAATAACATGCTCACTCGAGGTACAGTAGAATCACCTGCAGAATCTGCAAAGTACAAGAAAATAATTACATAGCCACTAGCCGTTTAACTCAGAACACTCATAAGAACGCGGGAGGTACCCCAGATGGCCGCATAACTTGCCAGACAAATTGCTCAAGGCACATAACCATGAAAAGATACGAATAAGGAACAGAAAAAATACCAATTAAACAGAAATATGGTATTGACAAGCTAGTTCTAAAAGTACATTTAGCACAACAGAGTAAGCACAGATTCAAGAAATTACGAGGTTAGCAATTCGTAACCAAAGGCCAAAGTTCTCAACGAAAATTAAGTGGTTAGGCTATTAGTAATGTAATAAATCTAGCTCTTCCTGATAAATTCGGTGCATGTAGCCACACGCCATAGCTCCTTCGATGACCAACAGCTCCTGCTTCCAATGGTAACTGCCAATGGCAATGTTCAAGCTTCCGTACCAGGGTGAACCTTGCCCACTGATAACGGGCACATACAGGTGTCCTCGTGGCGTTAACACTTGGCTCACTTGGGCACAAGTCCCCCACTCCAGCGCACTCACGTCTTAGACATACTTTCTCATTGGCTTTCTTGCATTCTGCAGGTGCCACGGCTCGCCAGAGATAAGCTCATGATCAAACAGGAGTCGACAACATGCCACACACTAGCTGCATTGGCATCATGTTTTAGAAACCAGTTTTGACAGTCACAAACGTGTGAACTCTAGATGTCTGATGTGAATGCTGAACCTGCTGTGAATTTTGCACAGTCAGATATTAATCATAGATTTGTGTGCATGCCATATGATGGTGGATTACACATTAGTGTATTTCAAGATTTAAATTATTTATTAGGTAAGATATCAGAAACTGCAGAACATGGAAAATGCACTGAATGAATGGGGGATGCATGACTCCTCATAGATGCAACTCTGACTAGCTTTGCACTTAGATGACCTTGAAAAGTGCAAGTGGACTAGAATGATCATAGCTTCGCTACCAATTATGTCACAGGCCCTTCTGAAGGTGGTAGGCCTACTTCTGGCAGTGTTCCTTCTACTTGGGGCAAGTGCATCGGGCCATATCAGCAAAATTTCTTCCAGTAGAGGCTTTTCCTGTTGATACTCAACGGGTGGGGGTATCACATCTGATGCTGGCACTGGCTGTGGGAGATTGTTAAAGATCGGTACTTCAAATAGTAACTGTCCAAAGTCCTACACGGAATATTGAAATCCAAGGAAGTTTTTCTGACAATGCACCTCTCCATGACTGCCACTATAGCGACATTTATTATTTCTGTACAAGTCTCTGCCGGTCTTCTTTTTATAATTGTGAACAATTTTGAATCTGTAACAAAACATTTTAGAATTAATTGGTCCACATACAGGGAGTTCCAAAACTGTTCGTTCATATTAACATAGGACGTACAGAATATCAAAGCAAATATATTTATTGTGGTACGCCTTATGGCAGCTTCTGATGTTAGGGACAATTTACACTGAAGGTAGTTCACATGCTAACTGCAACAGTGGCGTTCACAGGAACTGCTCGAAAAGCGACAACTGGCCAGTATGCACGCAGTAGATCGACGGCACATTTATTGTCATGTACGTTTGAAGATTCACCGCATGTTCACAATGGCACCAACAACGATGAGGTCTTCTTCTGTTGCTACAATGGTTTCATTCACCAGTTGCTTCACATGACTCCGAAGGAAGAAATCCAGACACGTGAGGTCACAGGACCACCTTGTGCGATGATGGAATCCCGAAGGTGGCTCAGACGATTCCTCATAGCAATGCTGAAATGGGGTAGTGTCCCATCACGCTCAAATACATCACTGTGTAACCATGAGAGGTACATCCTATAGCAGTTCGGGCAACACATATTCCACGATGACGTGATATCTTCATCTGTTTAGGCAGAAGGGAAGAATGTAAGGTCCAGTCAATCTTCACTGAGAAAGCTGGCCAGTCATTAACACCGATTCGCTGTTGGTGAGTATGAGGTCGAGTGCCTTATGGATTCACAGGTGCTGAAACATGGAAATTTTCGATAATTAAGCAGCCTTCACAGGTGAATAAAACCTCTTCTGTGTACAGGACCACGGCTAAAAATAAAGGGTGCAGGGCAGCCTGTTGTAAAAACAATTGTGTAAACTGCACACATTGGAGAAAATCTTCAGATGGTAGTGCTGCCAAGCGCTGAAGAGGAAAAGGATGGATCTACTGGACATATGACACATTCCAGGCAACATCTGACACAAAAGATGTGTACAATAGTTTACCTGGAGTGTCTTCATTTTGTCCTAAAATTATATCTTCTACTTCGGGGGTTTGGGCTGTTGACCTCCGGTATGTATCACGCATACTTGCACGAAAAGTGCCCGTTTCACTTAACAGGCGATGCAGGTACCAGAATGTCGATACTCTCTGGCTGCAGCTCGTCCTTTTCCATTCACACACCCTTATATCAGATGCATATCAACCAATTAAGATACATAAACTGTTCCATGTGCACTGTTGTCGTCACACAGCGGTAATGACTGTGATTGAATTGGTGTGTTTACAAGTATGCATGTGAGCTAGCTTACTGATCTGCATCTGCCTGTTAGAGCGCCCTCGTGATTGGTTTGTTCAGTCCACCAATAATACATGAAATTTAATGAAGTCTTCAACTAAGCTTTTAATATAAATTTAGAGTTATTGAAATCATAACTGGAAAAATATCTCCGTGGATAAAATCATCAATATATCTGTAACTCTGCATAAACATTTCAACAGTTAATATAAGTAATGGAAGTAGAGCCCTTGGCGCAAATGGTAATAGATGAATAACATGCTTCCGACCCTCTGTCACGATCTTGCCTGCTCCCTATCATGCTCCAGCATGATAATGATAGAACGTGTGCTGGAATGGCCATAAATTCCAAATAGTGAAACACAACAGTGAACTACAGAATAACAGCTTAGATTAAGAAACAAACCTTGGAAGTAAACAGTGCTTAAGAAATTGTCAACCAACAAGCAGTCAACACCAGTAGCACAGACCCGTAATGCTAAAAAATACTGATGCAGAACAGATCATTTTCCAGAGGCTATATACAGGGTGTCCTAGGAGGAATGGTCAATATTCGGGGATATGACAGCGATGTTCCTTCGAAGCAAAACAGTCTGCAAAAAGTGGGCTCGAAAGTGCTTACCTTAAGAGCTATGAGTACTTTTTGGCCACGAGAAATGTGCTTCACAGTAGCGAAGATGAAGAAGTGCTCACAGCCTTAAAGTATGTATTTAGAGCCCATGTTTCGTGGATAGTTTTTCTTCTAATGGTCATTCCTGTCATATCCCTGGATATTTACCATGCCTTGTGGGACATTCCGTATGGGCTGACACTGAACATTAACATAATCATTTCAAAAGATAAGCACACTATGCAAAAAAGAACTAACTAAACATTTTTTCGTAAGGGAGGATGACCTGAATCTGTGAGGTTTAAATTGGAGAAATAAAGAAATAGATCAGGAAAACATCCTGAAACCCAAAAAGTAATACGCAGACATAACTAAAATTAAATACAGAACTTAATGTACCAAAGACGACGAATAGTAGGCGTTAAATGGTCCAAATCTACTGCAACCTGCCACCCCTCTAAGAGGTGTAATGAGGTTTAAAAGAACTGTAAGTGGTTACTAACTGATCATCAGTTCCTTCATAAATGGGAGTACTTTGTTTCGGAAATTCCTGGCAGAATAACAGTGTGATACACCGGACCTCGAAGTCGGAAAGTCGCTCTTAGCAAGCAAGGCCGTAAGCGACGACTATGCACGCACGAGTCAGGACTTCCGCTCGCAGCTTTATAAGTGGCACTGCATCTCGCCAACCTTCGACCTACACAGAAAGTCTCCTGCGTACCTCACACACCGATAACTTTTGAAAGGATACCAAGGAGAAATATACTGTGTGATGAACAGTATCCGGACACCCCCATAAACATACGATTCTCACATTAGGAGCATTCTGATGCCACCTACTGCCAGGTACTCCATATCAGCGACCTCAGTAGTCACTGACGAACTTCGAACATCGCCAGGTGATTGGGTGTCACTTGTGTCGTACGTCTGTACTCCTAAACATCCATAGGTCACTGTTTACGATGTGATAGTGAAGTGGAAACGTGAAGGAACACGTACAGCACAAAAGCTTGCAGGCCAACCTCGTTTCTTGACTGACAGAGACCGTTGTCATTTGAAGAGGGTCGTAATGTGTAATTAGCTGACATCTATCAAGACCACCACACAGGAATTCCAAACTGCCTCACGATCCACTGCAAGTACTATGACAGGCGGGAGGCTAAAAAATTGGATTTCATGGTCCAGCGGCTGCTCATAAGCCATGCACCACGCCCGTAAATGCCAAACGACGACTCTCTTGGCGTAAGGAGCGTAAACATTAGAAGATTTTACAGTGGAAAAATGTTGTGTGGAGTGACGAATCACGGTACACTATATGGCGATCCGATGGCAGGGTGTGAGTACGGCGAATGCCCGGTGAACGTCTTTTGTGCCAACAGTAATATTCGGAGGCGGTGGTGTTATGGTGTGGTCGTGTTTTCCATGGGGGGGGGGGGGGGGGGGGGCTTGCACCCTTTCTTGTTTGGTGTGGCACTATCACAGCACACGCCTACATTTGATGTTTTAAGCACCTCCTTCCTTCCTACTGTTGAAGAGCAATTTGGGGATGGCGATTGCATCTTTCAAAACTATCGAGCACTTATTCATAATGCACGGCCTGTGGCGGAGTGGTTACACGACAATAACAATCCTGTAATGGACTACCCTGCACAGAGTCCTGACCTGAATCCTATAAAACGCCATTGGGATGTTTCCAGAATGAGATTTTCACTCTGCAGCGGAGTGTGCGCTGATATGAAACTTCCTGGCAGATTATAACTGTGTGCCCGACCGAGACTCGAACTCGGGACCTTTGCCTTTCGCGGGTAAGTGCTCTACCAACTGAGCTACCGAAGCACGACTCACGCCCGGTACTCACAGCTTTACTTCTCCCAGTACCTCGTCTCCTGCCTTCCAAACTTTACAGAAGCTCTCCTGCGAACCTTGCAGAACTAGCACTCCTGAAAGAAAGGATATTGCGGAGACATGGCTTAGCCACAGCCTGGGGGATGTTTCCAGAATGAGATTTTCACTCTGCAGCAGAGTGTGCGCTGATACGAAACTTCCTGGCAGATTAAAACTGTGTGCCCGACCGAGACTCGACTCGAGACCTTTGCCTTTCGCGCGCAAGTGCTCTACCAACTGAGCTACCGAAGCACGACTCACGCCCTTTACTTCTGCCAATACCTCGTCTCCTGCCTTCCAAACTTTACAGCTCTCCTGCAAGGTTCGCAGGAGAGCTTCTGTAAAGTTTGGAAGGCAGTAGACGAGGTACTGGCAGAAGTAAAGCTGTGAGTACCGGGCGTGAGTCGTCCTTCGGTAGCTCAGTTGGTAGAGCACTTGCCCGCGAAAGGCAAAGGTCCCGAGTTCGAGTCTCGGTCGGGCACACAGTTTTAATCTGCCAGGAAGTTTCAGGATTGGGATGTTTTGGAACGCCGACTTCGTGCCAGGATTCATCGACCGACATCATACCTCTCCTCAGTGCAGCACTCCTTGAAAACTGGGCTGCCATTCTCCAAGAAACCTCCAGCACCTGATTGCACGTATGCCTGCGAGTGTGGAAGCTGTCATCGAGGCTAAGGGTGGGCCAACTCCATATTGAATTCTAGCATTACTGATGGTGGGAGCCACGAACTTTTAAGTCATTTTCAGACACGTTTGATCACATTGTGTAGCAAAGCGACGGTCCACAACGAATCATCCAACCGGCAGTGGAGTGTGTCCTAGGATGAAGTGTTCCTTGGGGATAAAAATAGTGCGCTCAGCTGGTATTTGAAGCCAGAACCTCGCCTTTTGCAAACAAAGTTCTTACCGAGTGAGCTACCGTACATGGCTCTTTACCTGTCCCCATAGCTAAGTTCTGGTAATTCCTTTCCCCAGTTTCATAACTTCATAGAATTTTTTCTGTATAGTCTACTTTCCTGGGCTATGTTTCTAGAAGGAGAAATGCAAGAGAGAAAAGCAGAGCTGAGGCACTGGCAGTGGGAAAGGATTATGATAATAAGAGCAAGGGTCACGGTTCGAGCCTCGGCAGGCAATCGCATTTACAATTATCCTATGTGCAAAAAGTGGTAATTTTTACGTGGTTGGTGGCCATCTGCATTCTCTGCCGTAGCTTACCACTTACAGCAAAACCGAGAAGCACACTTGCACTATACCAATCGTTCATCTCCATGTATCACTCGTCTCCAAATATATCAGCTAAGAAAACGAGCAATAGTGGGAATACCAATAAAACTCCCCGACTGAAGTTCTAAGGTCGCTCAGTGATATTTTCTGAGCATTTTCGTGTACACCGAGGTGACAAAAACAATGCGATAGCGGTATGCACATGTACAGATGGTGGTGTTTTGGCGTACTGAAGCTGTACATTGGCAGCGCACTGGCGAAGCTATCGTTTGTTCTTATATGATTATGGCCACACGACAGGAATTAACAAGCTTTCAGCATGGAATGGTAGTTGGGGCTAAACACATGGGCCACTCCAGTATCAAAATCGTTAGGGAATTGAGTACAGATCGATAGTGTCAAGAGTGTGCCGAGAATTCCAAACTTCTAGTGGTACCTCTCACCACAGACAACGTAGTGGCAGACAGCCTTCACTTAACGACCGAGAGCAGCGGCATTTGCTTAGTCAGTGCTAACAGACAGGCAACACAGCGTGAAATAGCTGCAGAAATCAATGTGGGGCATACGACGAAATTATCCATTATGACAGTGCGCCGAATTTCGAAGTTGATGAGCTATGGCAGTAGACGGCCGAAGCGAGTGCCTTCGCTAACAGCACCACATCGCCTACACAACTACTCCTGGGTTCGTGACCGTATCGGTTGGGCCCTAGCAGACTGTAAATCCATGGCCTGGTCAGATGATTCTCGATTTCCGTTGGTAAGAGCTGACGGTATGTTTCGAATGAAGCGCGGACCTCACAAAGCCATGGAACCAAGTTGTCAACAAGACATTATGACAGGAGGTGGTGGCTCCATAGTGATGTGGGCAGTGCTCACATGGAATGGACTGGGTCCTCTGGTCCAACTGAATCGATCATTTAATGGAAATGGTTACGTGCCTCTACTTGGAGGCAGCAATTAATGGACTTCATGTTCCAAAACAACGATGGAATTTTTGTAGACGACAATGAGGCGTGTCACTGGTCCTCAGCTGTTCGCGATTGGTCTGAAGAATGCTCTGGACAATTTGACCAAATAATTTGGGCACGCAAACCACCCGACATGAACCCTAACGAACACGTGTGGAACATAATCCAGAGGTCATTTCCTGCGCAAAATACTGCACTGACAACACTATCGCTACTATGCACCGCTATAGAGGGAACATGGCTGACGATATCTGCAGAGGCTTCCAACGACTTCTTGCGTCCGTGTCACGTCGAGTTGCTGCACTACGTCGAGCAAAGGAAAGTCCAACACGATATCATAAGGTAGCCCATGAATTTTGTCACCTTAGTGTAAGTGAGCCATGGTCCTCAGTGGCTTGTTACAGAGAAATAATGTGATTACGTTTCATTCGGTTTGTTACCCAAAATACCAATGCACAGCGAAAACAGTGAAAACAGATTCTTGTTAGAGAAACAGACACAAAAGTACTGTGACGTGATTGCCGTTGCTGCGGGAGCAACTCAGCATACCGTTGTTGTTCCCTTCTTTCATTGCATCACTGAACCCATTCTCAATGTGAATATCAGCCAATGCTTCATCAATAAAAGTATTCATATTGTGGTGTATCGCTTCTACGTAACAGCCGAAGAAACTAATCTGAGACATGACCGGAAAGTACTGACTAGAAGCTGGGGAGCGAGGAGTAATCCGGGCGTTACTGTTGTTAAGGGAGGATACCGTGACCACTGAATGGAGAAAGGTACTCCGTAAACAAGACACATAAGAGATACCTTCAACATTTGCCCTGTTCTGTCGATACTTTCAGTGCAATAAAGATACAGAGGTTAATAGGAGTGAGCAACTGCAATTACTCTGCAATGAGCCGCCAGAGGGCAACAATTCCTTCTACCCATACTGTCTGAAAATATGTCTCAACAACCTCTGATACATTGCGTGTATAGCAAGCGGAAGTTGAAACACGTTACACAACGTAGCACGCTATTAAAGAAACAATATAAAAAGACTATTTTCAGTTAAGGAAACATACATATTCCCTTACAATGTTGGATTACTTTTTCAACTAGCGCTAAGTAGCTGAGAGCGGTGCACGTTTACGCACGGAGCACGTTTACGCAGAGCACTTTTCTCAGGAAACATTCTTGCCAGAAAACTACCGACAATGTGAGATTAGTACTGCTATCTACCGCAGGCCCCCATCAACTTCACGGCACCAGCCGAGTGAACATCTAAAACCTGTCCGAAAGAACAGATACCATCGCTCATCAGGCAGCTCTCTTAAAATGAAATGATAATTAAATCAAACCCTAAGCTGTCGACAGGCGTTGGTATACATCAACGGGGACAGTTGGAAATATGTGCCCTGACCGGGACTCGAACCCACGATCTCCTGCTTCCATGGTAGACGCTCTATCCATATATATTTTTTTATTTTTTTATTTCATTTTGTCCTTTATCGTTCGTTCCATTTGTTCGGTGCGGACGTCCCATGACACCCGTCGCAATTCGTCGTTGACTCAGTCACTCAGTTTCTTACTACAGAGGGTAGCTAACCCTCTGACCGAAAGCGCTGAGCTACCGCGCCGGGATCCAGCTGAGCTACCGAGGGCACAGAGGATAGTGCGACTGCAAGGATTTATCCCTTGCACAATCCCCGTGAGACCCACATTCCCAGCTTAATGTCCACACACTACATTCGTACTGCCCCTGCCCATTACACTCATTACTCGCGGCAAACAATCTTACCGAGTTCCGTACGAGTTCGGGCAATACGTGTGCATACAGCACAGAAGAAGAAGGTCAATGACCGGTTAGCCTTAACTATATGAAGATGGTACCTGTTCTTTCAGACATTAAGTTGGGAATGTGGGTCTCACGGGGAGCGTGCAAGGGATAAATCGTTGCAGTCGCAATATCCCCTATTTGTTCGGTGGCCCAGTTGGATAGAACGTCTGCGGTGTAACCAGGAGATTCCGGGTTCGAGTCCCGGTCGGGGCACAGATTTTCCACTGTCCCCGTTGACATGTGTCAACGCCTGTCGACAGCTTAGGGTCTTGATTTAATTACCATTTCACTTTAATAATGGTTGTTGGCTGCTAAGATTAAAAATAATTTTTATTACTTAACTCCTTTCTGACCATGATCTTCCAAGTCAAGAATGTAGGAAGGAAGTCAAATCAAACTATGACAAAGAAGATTTATAAATTTCTACCGTTCCAGCCCCAAATCTAATGAATTCTTTTATTTTCACCTTCTCTTTCCTGCAGATTGTTCGAAATGAGTTGATCTTTTTGATGACCGACTCTTTTATTGCATCTCCTCGTACTTGCAAACCAGAGTGGCGTATGCGTTGTTTTCCTTGTCTCGACTGCTGTAATCCTTTGAGTATACTTGCTAGAGGTAAGGAAAAGTTTGGTACAGCTGTATGCAGTCCGTCCAGTGTCGCAAGTCTCCCATTTTCTTTCGCCACTACACGCATAAAATGACAGCCGGAAGTTCTGGTCTCACAGAGAGTAGGCTGGCAACAGAGCTAGGTTTGAGCAATAAGACTGACGGGCGTCTACATGCACAGACTGGTCGACTGTCTTTGCACGTACACAAAGCTAGAGCCCATCACTCTTTTGCGACTTTGCCAGACGCCGGCCGCGGTGGTCTCGTGGTTCTAGGCGCGCAGTCCGGAACCGCGCGACTGCTACGGTCGCAGGTTCGAATCCTGCCTCGGGCATGGATGTGTGTGATGTCCTTAGGTTAGTTAGGTTGAAGTAGTTCTAGGGGACTGATGACCACAGCTGTTAAGTCCCATAGTGCTCAGAGCCATTTGAACCATTTTTGAACTTTGCCAAACTTCGTTCAGTTCAAGCAATACAGTCAAACTTCCTTCCACACAGAACGTTGTATTTGAAAAATCTGGCATTATCATGCAAGACCGACGACGAAACGTTGCAAGTAGCCTGTGCTAAAGGGTAAAGAAATATATTTGTGTTCTTTTGCAAGCCAGATAAACTTTGTTACAGAAAGATAGAAGTTCCTATGGAGCATTATCTGTACATTTTTGAACTGTAATTGGATAAACATGTGTTCAATTACTGGAAACTATTCTACTTTACGAGGTACATTCGTATAATTATAAAGTTTGACAGTTATACAGCAGTTTAGAAACTGATTCAGACATAGCGAGGGGGGCAAGTTTACGCCGATCTGTTGGGGTACGTTTACCACTGTTTTGCATTGCCATCCCAGCTGACGCCCCAGCCGAGGAAATTTTAACACAGCAGCAGTTGGAAACACAGTCAGGAAAAATGAAGGCCCACGAGAACAAAAAGCAGAAATTGCCAAAAAAGGTATTTGAACGTAATGGATCTCTAACACAATTAATTCTATGAAAGCAAGGACTGCTAATCGGTCTCGCAAAGTGACATTCTGCCAGGAGAGCGGCGTGCTGACCATACCCGCATCCGGTGACGCCTGTGGTCTGAGGATGACACGGCGGCCAGTCGGTACCGTTGGGCCTTCATGGCCTGTTCGAGCGCAGTTTAGTGTGCCATAATGGCGAGAAAATGATAAAAGCAAGGGAAATGAAATACGTGGAAGAGTAGTACTTCTGATGTTATCATTAGTGGTCTGCTCAAAGGCAGGTTTTTCACTTGATAATTGTCCATGCTCTCCTGTTTCGAGCCATGCTCTTCAGATCCACGTAAGTCCCTCTTCTCTTTATGCCGACTCAACTTTTATCTCTTCCTTCTTCCTACCTGTCAACCTCTTCTCACAGACTAGTGTTGAGAAACCGTGAGTGTGAGGACAGCGCTCTCTAGAAGGAGCCACCGGCGGAGTGGGGAGAGGGGGTGGGGGGGAACGAGAAGCGAGCACAAATGGCCCACAGCACGATGCATAATACCGCACGAAGCAATTAGTTGTGACTCACAGGACCTGTGAAGGATCGCGCTGGAAGGAATTGTTGTGAAAGACGTTCTATTATTCGGCGCAATTGCCCCTAAGATAAAATCCTGTGTTCGATCATTATTAATTGAGAGTTTGCGATACCTGACTGTTCGGTTCTTGTAGCTACACTATGTGATCAAAATTATCCGGACACCTGGATGAAAATGGCTTACAAGTTCGTGGCGCCCCCCATCGGTAATGCTAGTATTCAGTATGGTTTTGGCCCACCCCTAGCCTTAACGACAGCTTACACTCTCGCAGGCAAACGTTTAGTTAGGTGCTGGAAGGCTTCTTGGGGAATGGAGGCCCATTCTTCACGGAGTGCAGCACTGAGGAGAAGTGTCGACGTCGGTCGGTGAGGCCTGGCACGAAATCGCTGTTCCAAAACATCTCAAAAGTGTTCTGTAGAATTCAGGTCAGGACTCTGTGCAGGCCAGTCCTTTACAGGGTTGTTATTGTCGTGTAACCACTCCGCCACTTTTTTTTGATAAAGGATGGGGCCCGTCCATGCCCACACCAACGTGGTGACCAAACCAAAAGTTCTACTGTCACCTCCGTAAACATGTTAATTTTTGAATCAGGCGTCACAGCATGCGGGCTGTGATGTTACCCATGCGTCTGGGTAAGATTACTCATTAACATGGTCAATCAGGAGATAGAAGTAGTCGGAAACGATTGAAGAGTAGCGGTTGTAAGGGCAGAGGAAAAAAAGTGCCAAGGCCAGCGCCAAGGGAAAAAAATCTCTGCGACAGTAGGACGGGTAGTAAGGGCAGTAGCGGCTTGCTAGCTGCGACAGAGCATGCAAGGTGAGGCAAGGTTAACGGGAGGTACCGTGCATCGTTACCTGTGTGCTGCGTGTTCGTTAGCTGGCTCAGTCCGGGTGCTGCGGCTGGGCTCGCTTGTAGTCTCCTGGGCCGGCCGCAGTGGCTTCCTCCCTGTAACATAAGAGTTCGGCGCGGCAACGCATGCGTTGCTGTTAGGCCCTCTGCTGCGCCTTGTCGTCAGTGACTTGGTGCAGCTTCATCAGGCTGGTGCAGAACGGCGGCGATCGGCTACCGTTCAGCGTCCTCCTCTACTGCACGGCGCAGACCTTCTGCAGTGTAGCTTAGAGCAGCTCCGTTTGTTCAGAGAGCTGCGCCGCTTCAGCGTCGGAGAAATACAGGCCGTTCGCTCGCGCTCGTGCGATGAAGGCTGCCTTTTTGTCTTCTCGGTCCCTTGGAGGGGTCCACTCCCGCAGCGGTCGGCGTCGCCACCGGTTCCGCTGAGGCGACGGTTTTCTTCTTTGCACCTTTCACCTGCGGTGCTACTGGGACAGCCGCTGGGATAGGCGCGCGAACGTCCTTCTGCGAGGTCGCAGGAGTGTTCGCAGGTACGACTGCGCTGAGGCCTTGGGCGAAGACTGCTCGCAGTTGCCTCAAGGCCTCTTCCTTTTCTGCAGCCACGGCGGTTGCGAAGGCAGCCCTCTCTGCCGCCATGACGACTTTGAGGGCTGCAGTGGCCTCTTTCACGGCGGTGCCGAGTTCGAGGTCACATTTCTTCTCGGGAGCGCGAGCTGCGTCCTGGCTGCCCGTTTCCGAGCGGTCGTCCCTGCCCCTGGCAGGTGGATCTGCTACTGCGACGTCCCTGAGCTGCGCCGGGCTGTTCTGCGCCCTATGCCGTTTCCGACGTCGTCTTCGCTTCTGCCGCTGCGTCGGTGCGGCCGCGGACGCCTCGCCGCCCCCGGCACGGCTGCGGCTTGAGAAAGCTGCACAACCGCGCCAACTGGCGACGTGCGGGCCGCCACACCGGACACAAGTCGGCAGAGCGTTGCTGCCGCGGTCGCAGGCGCGGCTGTCGTGCTCGCTTCAGCACTTGACGCACCGCGCCGCGTTGCGGCAATACTTCGCAACATGGCCCTCGCCCTGGCACCTGAAGCACTGGGGCTGAGGGTCCGTGGCGGTCGTAACCGGGAAGCCCAGTAACCTCCGCAAGTCGAAGATGTCGCTCCCGCCGTCGGCCGTTTGCACGGTCACGGCATAGAGCGGCGCCCTCTTCCGGTTGGTCCGGTTGTGCAACCTTGCGGTTGTATTACCAAACCCGGCTCGCAGCACCCCTTCCCGAACCGCTGCCTCATCACAGCACCAAGGTAACCCCCCGAGGAGTGCCTCGGTCGTCTTCATCCTTCCTACGGAAGGTGCCTTCTCACGCGCCGAGGGCGCGTCGACGATGTGGTCGGCCACTGCGACCTCGATCGCCCTGTGGTCGGCCACGTTTGCGGCTCGAACGCAGATCGGCGAGTCTGTATCGACAGACTCGTAGACCACCTCGTTCCGAGCGCAGTTCGTAATGGTGTCGAACAGCGCTGTCCACCCGCCTTTGCACTTGGCGTACAAAGGGGGGACAGGCCGCGACTCGTCTTCTCGGGAGTTCCTTGCTTGGTCGGCAGACTCAGTGAGTTGCACAACCGAAGGACCCTTCGTAGCGGCAGGTTTCCTCTGCGCACCCTTCTTTCCCATGCTGCGAGGAGCGGAACACGACAATCTACACGCGTTGTGAAAACAACGCACGACAATTTGCTCTCCGCGGTGCCCACAGCACAGAAACCTCTTCACGAGCTCTCAACGGCCGAGTAAGCGTAGCGCGCAACGGCAGCGAAGCGCTCGCCTCGCCAGCTCAGGCCGCTCTCCGCCACAGGTCGTGCATTATGAATAGGTGCTCGATCGTGCTGAAGATGCAATCGCCATCCGCGAATTGCTTTTCAACAGTTGAAGCAAGAAGGTGGTTAAAACATCAATGTACGCCTTTGCTGCGATAGTGCCACGCAAAACAAGGGATGCAAGCCCCTTCCATGAGAAACACGACCACACCTTAACACCACCGCCTCCGAATTTTACTGTTGGCACTACACACGCTGGCAGATGACGTTCACTGGGTATTCGGCATACCCACACGCTGCCATCGGCTCGCCACATTGTGTACCGTGATTCGTCACTCCACACAACGCTTTCCCACTGTAGAGTCGTCCAATGTTTATGTTCCTTACACCAAGTGAGGCGTCGTTCGGCATTTACCGCCGTGATGTTTGGCTTGTGAGGAGCCGCTCGACCATGAAATCAAAGTTTTCTCACCTCCCGCCTAACTGCCATAGTACTTGCAGTAGATCCTGATGCAGTTTGGAATTCTTGTGTGATGGACTTGATAGATGTCTACCTATAACACATTACGACGTTCTTCAACTGTCGGCGGCCTCTTGTCCGTCAACAGGCGAGGTCGGCCTGTACGGTTTTGTGCTGTACATGTCCCTTCACGTTTCCAC
Source organism: Schistocerca americana (assembly GCF_021461395.2). NCBI lineage: Eukaryota > Metazoa > Arthropoda > Insecta > Orthoptera > Acrididae > Schistocerca > Schistocerca americana. Next base: position 190,914,738 of record NC_060124.1, on the reverse strand, counting down.
TTCACTATCACATCGGAAACAATGGACCTAAGGATGTTTAGGAGTGTGGAAATCTCACGTACAGACGTGTGACACAAGTGGCACCCAATCACCTGACCACGTTCAAAGTCCGTGGGTTCCGCGGGACGCCCCATTTCGCTCTCTCACGATGTCTAATGACTACTGAGGTCGCTGATATGGAGTACCTTCCAGTAGGTGGCAGCAAAATGAACTTAATATGAAAAACGTATGTTTTTGGAGTTGTCCGGATGCTTTTGATCACATAGTGTATGTCGGAAAGAGTAAATGCTGTTTGAGGAGTATTATTGCTCTTGGCCTTCCGGGTGTTCCAACAGCCCCATTCTGGTTGAGCCAGGCCCTGTTCTTGTTCAGCGCTTCTGTCTGTACACAGCAGTACCAAGTGATACATCGGTTTTCCTTTCTTTACGAGTCCTCATTATGCAAGTTTTTTTGCTCCCTCTTGTCTTTAAAACGCGTATTTCACATAGTTACTCTGGTTTTTTTTCTCTATCTCTTACTTATTTAATTTTGTTATCTTACACTGGTTCCTTATGTTGTAATGTTTGTTGGCTGTTAAATACGCTGTGGTACTTTGATGCAGACAGCAGGCATCGTTATGACGTCAGGCGCTACCACCTCCCTCCCCTCCCTTCTTTGTTTTTGGACGACTCCTATCAGGGTCGATAATTATGGCAGTGCACTTGTGGTAGTTACAAGCTACGTGAATATTTTGTTGAGTAAAATACACCAAGCACTCTCTTTTTAAGGCGAAACTGATTCAAATTTCTTTTGGGCTTCTAGCCGTTTTATAACGGTTAATAGTCTACGTACTAGTTAATGGTTTGGAAATCATGTCAGATCGAATAAGGCGTAGCGCCCACCTTACGTTTTCTATATTGAAATTCGTTTAACATTTGAAGCAGCTTGCCAGCAAATATTTTCTTACTTTTTTGCGTTAATTGTTTATAACAATTTGTCATTTAAACTGGCCAGTACTCGACTTCCATTTGCTGACATTTGTATTAACTGTTTTTTATCAACCGTGATTTAAAGAGGCTAGTACCCACTTATTTCTTCTATATTGAATTTTATCTGCCCGGAATTTATTTGCTGATTTTTCTGCATTAACTGTTTTTAATCACTAATCATTCGAAGGGGCTAGTGCCCACTTATTTTTTTAATTGAAGTTTGTTTAACATTTGAAGGGGCTGATTATTTTCAGTCACTAATCGTTGAAAGGATCCAGTTCCGCTTTATCTATTATGTAGTGAAAATTATTTAATATTTGAAGGGACTAGGGTCCGACGTCTATATTTAAATTATCGTAACGTCTTGCAGGGACTAGTGTCTGTTCACTTTGCCACATCCAAATCATTTTGACATTTTGAAGGGCTAATTTCTGACCTTTATTATTACAGTTTCTGTTATGGATTTCAATGTGAGGAAGGGTTAATTGTCGTAACTTGTCTTAGGTAATCTTACTGTAATCGCGTGTGTCAATTCAGTAAATAAACAAGATGAGACTTTGTTAATTAACTCTCAGTATTGTAAATAGTTTAAGTGGAAAGAGTTGTTTGCCAGTTGCTAAAGCTGTATATTGGTCAAGTAGTCATGTGCATTGTTGTTGTTGTTTAGTAATTGTGTTTAAATATTAAAAATTAGTTCATCGTCCATCCGCTTGCCACACCAGGATCCATATATCCTAGCTATCAAGCTAAAAAAGAGGGCGCATGTAAGCGTATCAATCAAAAAGCAGTCAAGAATGGTTCCGGTGCCTTAGATGTAGAACGTGCGCTCACGACGATTGTGACACAGGAAACACCATTTTTTGTGTCACAAAATGCAGCACTGTCAACGATGATCATTAGTCTTCTAATCAACATTCAATATTCTGTGTAGGCCATATTATGTAAACAGGTGAAATTTGTTTATTGTAGGTAAGACCTTTGCATTTTACCACGTAAATTGTTGCAAGTAAACCTGCAATTTTGTTTACTACAAATGGTTCCATTTCTTAAAAAAATTTTATTAGTGTGTTTTGTTTCGTCATTTTTGTGTTCTGTGATATGCATAAACTTGCCTCATACCTGGGACATGTTTACGCACTCGACTTAAGCCTAAACAAAATTATTTTGATCTCTCAAATGCAATCTTCAATTAGAAGCGTATACACCAAGTTTACTCGTTTCGAACATTTTTATGATAAAAGTTTTATCTCCATTTACAAGTAGTGAGTCATCCAGCGATTATTTTATTAAACTCGAGGAAAATTCTCAAAGTAGAAATTCAGGCAAAGAAGAAGTAATTTGGCCATCAGCTTAACGTCAATAGCTGTTACGTATCTACAAAGGGTCGTCGGCAACTGCACACATAAAATATCGCTTTCGTACTGTGTTACGGTAGCCTTTTGAAGCAGCGCTATTGAGTTCACACCGGCCCCTGCGGCTTGTAATAGTGGGTCACGTCATCCTAGCATCAAAGCGATATTACTGCTGCTCTGGGCGTATATTATCCTGCTTGAGCATAACAAGCAGACAGGCTGAAACGGTGAGAGGATTAATCCTGGCAGTAAGCGGCCAGCGTGGCCCACACGCCAGAGGCCCACCCGACAGCATACGTAATTAGCACAACCGCTGTGCATTTAGATACTGCTTAGCCAGGGCAAGGGAATACCACTGCGCGTGCAGATACTGTGGACATGAGTAAAGACTAAAGGGGGAAAGAGGTGCGTCCGTGGTCGTCCACTTCGAAGCAATGATGTCCATATGTGGAAAGAAAAGTGTCAATTATCACTTCGACAACCTCGTTGTTGTGATCTTCAGTCCGAAGACGGGTTCATGCAGTTCTCCTCGTTGGTCTGTCCCGCCAAAGTCTCTTCATAATTACTACAAACTGCGTCATTTTGAGCCTACTTTATGTATTCGCGTCTTGGTATCCCTATACATGTTTTACCAGCCACACTTTCTCCAATTAACAGACTGATGAGTTCTTCAGGCCTCAGGTTGTATTCTGCCGACCAAATCCTTCTTTTAGTCAGGTTGTGGCATAAATTGGTTTATTCTCCAATTCGATTCAGTACCTCCTTATTAGTTACTCGATCTACTTATCTTCAACATTCCTCCGTAGCATCATGTTTCAAACTCTTTTATTCTCTTCTCAGTTGACTTTAGCAGGGGAGAGTGCTGTACCTAGAGTACAGTACACCAACGAACGCTTCAGTATAGTGATTGGTTTTAGAACCATATGAAATAATGCGCACTACAGACCGGTATAAGTATTTTACGCCATTTTTATACAGTTTTATTGTTGTACGTCGTACGGTTGTGTATTTCTAAAAATTTCTATTCTTACACATGTAAGTGCCATGTAACGTGTTATTTTCGATATATTGTCTATTCTTCAGGTACAGAGTTTTATGCTGAATAAAATGCTAGATGTTTGTAGAACCATTCGTGTAACATGTTGGTGGTTAAGCCTTACTTCTTCGGTCGTTCATCATCTTCTACCTTCAAACAGAAGAAGTCCTTTTCTCAAGTAACGTGTGAGACTTGTAAATGAAGAAGGTTTCTTTAATATTGTAACAGATTTACCTTTCTCGGAAACGGAAACTGGTTTTAGTTTCCAAAGCTTCTTTTTCATAACGCAAATAAGTTATAACTGGTTTCTTATAATACTTCTGCTGAATTTGATATCAATTACTGATTGTTCGTATCTAGAAGAATAACAGTGTATCAGATGCTTAAAGACAATATCAACAAGATTATCTCGACTGTAACAGAATTTTTTCTTAGTTATACAATAATGCAGTACCTTGCAACAATTTTTTTACATTGGGAAAAATCTTTAATTTTCCTGAGAAATTTTTGTAATTTCTGAAAAAGCTGAACCACAAATGTCATCGTTTGAAAGCTGGATAAGAAAATATATTAAACTCCTATTAGAGTGCTCGCTAGAGGCGAAAGTCAGAATGGTGACCAAGATACAACCCCAACTCCCCAACTGGAATAAATTTTTTGCTTGTTTTTTTTCGCCATCCTCGCACACCATGAAATTCCAGTATCAGAATATCTTTGTACGCTGGTACAGAAGACAAAACAAAATACCAGAGCCTACGGATGAAATGGAGCACGTGCGTAAGTTAGTTTCTCCATTTTAAGTATAATAATGTCAGCAAATATTCGTTCTAAAGTGGTAGAAGTATAGGGGACAATGTATTATATATAAGGGTGGTTAGGAGTTCTACACGCTTCTTGTGTGTTCGAAAAATCAGAATAACAAATACTGACGTGGCAGAAAGCAGAATCATGGTGTTGGGAGTATATGTGCAAATATTTCCATTGATGACTAAGGACTGTGTACTAAGTACCATTACAACAGTATTTACTTTATTTGCAGATTAATAATTATAGCTATTTCGACTAGTAGGTTTTTACGTAACCACAAGCGCTGGAACGAAGACGAAGAACGCAAGACCTAGGAAAACGGTGAAACAATGTCGGCCAACGGTGCGCTGACTAGGACCGCGCCACGATAGGAGCGACACCTGCAACAAGTGACTATAAGCGCCGCTCCTGCCAGCCGCTCAGATAGGCTCAGTGTACTGACATTAGTGGAACGTGATCGCGGAGTATTAGCACTGCCGAGCAGAGAGTGCTACGCTGTCAGATAGTAGTGATCCATACCCGTTGCTTAGTTGAACAACGTGTATAGCAACAAATTTACTGTTTGCACGTCGCCTATCGCTTGCGACACATTTTGTAAGTACAAGTTAAATATTGTCAGTCTGTTTTGTTGAAATAAAACAACTTATGTTATTTGCTTGACTTGTTATATAGCATTCCGAGAACGTAGCATCCCTTAGACACCCTATACGAGACCAGTGGGCAAGACCCAACAACTGGCGACGAGAATCCGACGACCCCGGAAAATTGTGTGTTTTTTGTTGCTGGCGACTTAATTTTCGTTTTTCTTTACTTTGCAGGGGCGCTCGCTTTGCTTTAGCTGTTTCTTGTCGTTTTTAATAATCAGTGTTTTCAGGTGGGTGTTGTTGTTGTGGTCTTCAGTCCTGAGACTGGTTTGATGCAGCTCTCCATGCTACTCTATTCTGTGCAAGCTGCTTCATCTCCCAGTAACTACTGCAACCTAATTCCTTCTGAATCTGCTTAGTGTATTCATCTCTTGGTCTCCCTCTACGATTTTTACCCTCCACGCTGCCCTCCAATACTAAATTGGTGATCTCTTCATGCCTCAGAACATGTCCTACCAACCGATTTCTTCTACTAGTCAAGTTGTGCCACAAATTTCTCTTCTCCCCAATCCTATTCAATACCTCCTCATTAGTTATGTGATCTACCCATCTAATCTTCAGCATTCTTCTGTAGCACCACATTTCAAAAGCTTCTATTCTCTTCTTGTCCAAACTATTTATCGTCCATGTTTCACTTCCATACATGGCTACACTCCATACAAATACTTTCAGAACCGACTTCCTGACATTTGAATCTATACTCGACGTTAACAAATTTCTCTCCTTCAGAAACGCTTTCCTTGGCATTGCCAGTCTACATTTTATATCCTCTCTACTTCGACCATCATCAGTTATTCTGCTCCACAAATAGCAAAACTCCTTTACTACTTTAAGTGTCTCATTTCCTAATCTAATTCTCTCAGCATCACCCGACTTTATTCGACTACATTCCATTATCCTCGTTTTACTTTTGTTGATGTTCATCTTATATCCTCCTTTCAAGACACTGTCCATTCCGTTCAACTGCTCTTCCAAGTCCATTGTTGTCTCTGACAGAATTACAATGTCATCAGCGAACCTCAATGCTTTTATTTCTTCTCCATGGATTTTAATACCTACTCCGAATTTTTCTTTTGTTTCCTTCACTGCTTGCTCAATATACAGATTGAATAACATCGGGGACAGGCTACAACCCTGTCTCACTTCCTTCCCAACCACTGCTTCCCTTTCATCTCCTTCGACTCTTATAACTGCCATCTGGTTTCTGTATAAGTTGTTAATAGCCTTTCGATCCCTGTATTTTACCCTTGCCACCTTTAGAATTTGAAAGAGAGTATTCCAGTCAACATTGTCAAAAGCTTTCTCTAAGTCTACAAATGCTAGAAACGTAGGTTTGCCTTTCCTTAATCTAGCTTCTAAGATAAGTCGTAGGGTCAATATTGCCTCACGTGTTCCTATATTTCTACGGAAGCCAAACTGATCTTCCCTGAGGTCGGATTCTACTAGTTTTTCCATTCGTCTGTAAAGAATTCGTGTTAGTATTTTGCAGCCGTGACTTATTAAACTGATAGTTCAGTAATTTTCACATCTGTCAACACCTGCTTTCTTTGGGATTGGAATTATTATATTCTTCTTGAGGTCTGACGGTATTTCGCCTGTCTCATATATCTTGCTCACCAGATGGTAGAGTTTTGTCAGGACTGGCTCTCCCAAGGCTGTCAGTAGTTCTAATGAAATGTTGTCTACTCCCGGGGCCTTGTTTCGACTCAGGTCTCTCAGTGCTCTGTCAAACTCTTCACGCAGTATCATATCTCCCATTTCATCTTCATCTACATCCTCTTCATTTTCCATAATATTGTCCTCAAGTACATCGCCCTTGTGTAGACCCTCTATATACTCCTTCCACCTTTCTGATTTCCCTTCTTTCCTTAGAACTGGGTTTCCATCTGAGCTCTTGATATTCATACAAGTGGTTCTCTTTTCTCCAAAGGTCTCTTTAATTTTCCTGTAGGCAGTATCTATCTTACCCCTGGTGAGACAAGCCTCTACATCCTTACATTTGTCCCCTAGCCATCCCTGTTTAGCCATTTTGCGCTTCCTGTCGATCTCATTTTTGAGACGTTTGTATTCCTTTTTGCCTGCTTCATTTACTGCATTTTTATATTTTCTACTTTGATCAATTAAGTTCAATATTTCTTCTGTTACCCAAGGAGATCTACTAGCCCTTGTCTTTTTACCTACTTGATCCTCTGCTGCCTTCACTACTTCATCCCTCAAAGCTACCCATTCTTCTTCTACTGTATTTCTTTCCCACATTCCTGTCAATTGTTCCCTTATGCTCTCCTTGAAACTCTGTACAACCTCTGGTTCTTTCAGTTTATCCAGGTCCCATCTCCTTAAATTCCCACCTTTTTGCGGTTTCTTCAGTTTTAATCTACAGTTCATAACCAATAGATTGTGGTCAGAGTCCACATCTGCCCCTGGAAACGTCTTACAATTTAAAACCTGGTTCCTAAATCTCTGTCTTACCATTATATAATCTATCTGAAACCTGTCAGTATCTCCAGGCTTCTTCCATGTATACAACCTTCTTTTATGATTCTTGAACCAAGTGTTAGCTATGGTTAAGTTATGCCCTGTGCAAAATTCTATCAGACGGCTTCCTCTTTCATTTCTTCCCCCCAATCCATATTCACCTACTACGTTTCCTTCTCTTCCTTTTCCTACTACCGAATTCCAGTCACCCATGACTATTAAATTTTCGTCTCCCTTCTCTATTTGTATAATTTCTTTTATTTCATCATGCATTTCTTCAATTTCTTCGTCATCTGCAGAGCTAGTTGGCATATAAACTTGTACTACTGTGGTAGGCGTGGGCTTCGTGTCTATCTTGGCCACAATAATGCGTTCACTATGCTGTTTGTTGTAGCTTACCCGCACTCCTATTTTTTTATTCATTATTAAACCTACTCCAGCATTCCCCCGTTTTGATTTCGTATTTATAACCCTGTATTCGCCTGACCAAAAGTCTTTTTCCTGCTGCCACCTAACTTCACTAATTCCCACTATATCTAACTTTAACCTATCCATTTCCCTTTTTAAATTTTCTAACCTACCTGCCCGATTAAGGGATCTGACATTCCACGCTCCGATCCGTAGAACGCCAGTTTTCTTTCTCCTGATAACGACGTCCTCCTGAGTAGTCCCCGCCCGGAGATCCGAATGGGGGACTATTTTACCTCCGGAATATTTTACCCAAGAGGACGCCATCATCATTTAACCATACAATAAAGCTGCATGCCCTCGGGAAAAATTACGGCTGTAGTTTCCCCTTGCTTTCAGCCGTTCGCAGTACCAGCACAGCAAGGCCGTTTTGGTTAGTGTTACAAGGCCAGATCAGTCAATCATCCAGACTGTTGCCCCTGCAACTACTGAAAAGGCGGCTGCCCCTCTTCAGGAACCACACGTTTGTCTGGCCTCTCAACAGATACCCCTCCGTTGTGGTTGCACCTACGGTACGGCTATCTGTATCGCTGAGGCACGCAAGCCTCCCCACCAACGGCAAGGTCCATGGTGGTGGTGGTTAGTGTTTAACGTCCCGTCGACAACGAGGTCATTAGAGACGGAGCGCAAGCTCGGGTTAGGGAAGGATTGGGAAGGAAATCGGCCGTGCCCTTTCAAAGGAACCATCCCGGCATTTGCCTGAACCGATTTAGGGAAATCACGGAAAACCTAAATCAGGATGGCCGGAGACGGGATTGAACCGTCGTCCTCCCGAATGCGAGTCCAGTGTGCTAACCACTGCGCCACCTCGCTCGGTTAAGGTCCATGGTTCATGGGGGGGGGGGGGGGGGTATTGCTGAAAATTTCTATGATTCTGTCTTTATTTACATTGCTTGCCTTGTCTACTTTTTGCATTTGTGTCTTCCCACAAATCCTGTTCCGCCACCTACTCAGACGCCACAGCTGCAAGCGTTAGATGCCACACAGCTAATGCAGATGTTTCAGTTTCAGACGCAGCAAATTTCTGCACTACTCAACGTCATGCAGCAGCTACTGGCCAACGCTGTGCGCCCGACAGAATAAGCACCGCCTGGTACAGGTGCTATACCACTTTTTCGAAAGTTTTGTCTCCAAGAAGACAAATGGCTCAAGGGTTTAGCAAGGTTCGAATCACATCTCATCGCCCGCAAGGTACCATGTACTGTGAAACTTCCGTATCTATTGGCTCTGAGCACTATGGGACTTAACATCTGAGGCCATCAGCCCACTAGAACTTAGAACTACTTAAACCTAACTAACCTAATCGCATCACACACACCCATGCCCGAGGCAGGACCGTAGCGGTCGCGCGGTTCCGGACTGTAGCGCCTAGAATCTCTCGGCCACCCCGTCCGGTTCCGTATCTATTATCAACGATAGGAAGAGCAGCGTCCAGATTAATTCAAAAACTCTTTCATAACACCACTTCTGGTGAACTTGCGTATGACAGTGTCATTTCTTCGCTGATTGACTACTATGTCAAACAAGTGAATGTGGTAGCAGCTAGTGGTCAATTCTTTAATAGCAAAAGATGGTCAGAACAAACTTACTGGATATGACAAGGAAATGCAAATCCAAATGTGCCTGCGTAACTTTATATTCAGATGTGCGTTGCGTTATGCGATCGTGTACAATGTTCCTGATGTCAAACTCGGAACAAATTTAGAAACGCTCCAGTTCATCATTTCAGCTGATAGTGCAAATACCAGATCAGTACGATTCCGGTGCCTTGTCCGCTCATACATCTGAGCAGCGAACTATTTGTCAGGTTCAGTCCCTCAGTTGCGATTGCCCCATTCCGCACCGGCGGCGTGCGCTAGGCACGTGGAGTAAGCAACGTTCCATGCCGCAGAAGGAGTTCGCTAAACAGGCGTCTGCACAAGTGAATTGAATTCTCTCTTGCCCTAGGTGTTCCACATAGCACAAACGCCAAGACTGCCTCTCCCGACTTGCTCAGTGTTATGCTTAAGGTAGGAAAGGACATGTGCAATCCGTATGTTTGAAACTGAACAAATAGAAGAATTCGGCCCAATCACAAAAATCTAGTCACAAGATCCATGTAACTACTGCAGTTTATTACAGATCTGCAGCAGGCAGTAGCAGACCTAGCAAGTGTGAAGTTTCATCAGTGGTACACCACTTTTGTTCATTTACTTATCTGTGGAAAACGTGTGAAATTTCAGTTGGACACTGGTGCCTCTGCCACACATATGAACACTTAGGCTCCCCACGCCAGTCTAAAACTAGCACGCAACTTACGGTTTATAATGGACAAGGCATTGCCGTTCTCGGAACATGTATTTTACCTGCTATGTACCGCCCGCATACACGAACAGTGACTTTTTCAGTGCTAAAATCACACGATTGTGAGAACATATTTGGTCTTGACTCTTTTGATTTGTTTGGCTTTAACATTCAGGACAATGCGTTGTCAGTGTCTGCATTCAATGCAAAAGACAATGTAGCTACACTAGGTGATCAAAAGCATCCGGACACCTGGCTGAAAACGACGCACAAATTCGTGACGGCCGCCATCGGTAATGTTGGAATTCAGTGTGGTGTTGGCCCACCCTTAGCCTTACGACAGCTTCCACTCTCGCAGGCGTACGTTCAGTAACGTGCTGAAAGGTTTCTTGAAGAATGGCGGCCCATTTTTCACGGAGTCCTGAACTGAGGTGTATCGATGCCAGTCGGTGAGGTCTGGCACGAAGTCGGCTTTCCAAAACATCCCTAAGGAGTTCTATACGATTCAGGTCAGGACTCTGCAGGCCAGTCCATTACAGGGATGTTATTGTCGTGTAACCACTCCGCCACAGACCGTGCACTATTAACAGGTGCTCGATCACATTGAAAGATGCGGTCGCCATCCCTGAATTGCTCCTAAACAGTTGGGAAGCAAGATGGTGCTTAAAACATCAAAGTAGGCCTCTGCTGTGATAGTGCCACGCTAAACAACGAATGCAAGCCTTCTTCATGAAAAACACGAGCAAACTACCGCCTCCGAATTTTACTGTTGGCACTACACACGCTGGCAGATGACGTTCACCGGGCATTCGCCATACCCACACGCTGCCATCGGATCGCCACAATGTGAACCGCGATTCGTCACTCCACACAACGTTTTTCCACTGTGCAATCGTCCAATATTTACGCTTCTTACACCAAGCGAGGTGTCGTTTGGTATTTACCGGTGTGTTGTGTGGCTTATGAGCAGCCGATCGAACATGAAATCCAAGTTTTCTCACCTCCCGCCTAACTGCCATAGTACTTGCAGTGGATCCTGATGCGGTTTGGAATTCCTGTGTGATGGTCTGGATAGATGTCTGCGTACTACACTCTACGACCTCAACTGACGGCAGTCTCTGTCAGTCAAGAGAGAGATCAGCCTGTACGATTTTGTGCTGTACGTGTCAGTTCACATTTTTACTTCAGTATTAATCGGAAAACGGTGGACTTAGGGATGCTTAGGAGCGTGGAAATCTCTCGTACAGACGTGTGACACGAGTGGCAGCCAATCACCTGACCACGTTCGAAGTCCGTGAGTTCCGCGGAGCGCCCCATTCTGCTCTCACGATGTGCAATGACTGCTGAGGTCGCTGATACGGAGTAGCTGGCAGTAGGTGGCAGCAAAATGCAGCTAATATGAAAAACATTTTTTTTTTTTTTTGGGTGTCCGGATATTTTGATCACATAGTGTAGCTTGCGAAAAGAATTCCCGGAAATATTTGTTGAAGATTTACTAAACGCTAACAATTTTCTTGCACATATTACACTGAAAGCCAAATTTTGCCGGGCCAGAGCTGTTTCCATTGCATTACAGATCTAAGTTGATGAACTTAAAGAATAGCAAGCTATTGCCCCCATATCAGCTATTCATTGGGCAAGTCCATGGTTTTCTCCCAAAACCTTCAAGTCGCAATCGCCTCTGTGTTGATTTTAAGTCTACAGTCAGCCCACAAACTGTCATTAATACTTATCAAGTGCCACACCCAGAGAATCTCATGGACAAATTAGGCGCTGGACGCTACTTTTCAGAAATTGATTTGCAGGAGACGTATCTTCAAATACCGCTAAATGAAGAATCTGAAGTAGTGTGTGTAGTACATACTCATTCTGGCTTGTCTAAATATTTGCGTTTGCCTTTTGGAAGTGCTTCCGCACCCACCATTTTCCAACGGTATTTGAAACAGCTGGCTGTGCAAGTGCCAAACTGTTCAAATTATTTGGACGATGTTGTAGTAGCAAGTCGTACACCTGAAGAGCATACTCCAAATTTACCTGCTTTGTTTCGTGTGTTGCCTGATGAAGGACTAAAGTGCGGACTGGACATGTGTGATTTTTTTTTTTTTTTTTTGAACCTGAGTAGCAGTATCTGGTCATGCCATAAACATCCTATTCACTCACATTTGTTAGCCATACGAGATTTGCCAGTTCCTCGCATTGTCACTGAATTGCAGTCAGTTTTAGGGAAAATGAACTATTATATTCGGTTCATACAGAAATGCTGCACAAATCGTAGCTCCATTGCATCGCTTGCGTCGCAAGAATATCCGCTTTGTTGGGACAGATGAGTGTCAAGTAGCTTCTCTTAAACTTAGAGGTATTGCTCAGTCATCGATGTTTAGTTCACTTTGATCCTGACGAACCAGTAGTATTGCAAGTTGACGCTTCCTCTTACGGAGTCGGTGCCGTGCTTTCACACAGAATTGGTGATAAAGACAGAGCTCTTGCTTTCGCATCAAAAGTGTTGTCCAAAGCCCAATGTAACTATTCACAAATTGAAAAAGAGGCATTGGCTACTGTGTATGGTGTCACCAAATTCCACAATTATTTGTATGGCAGAAAATTCTACTTAGTAATGGATCACCAGCCTTTGCAGTCCATGTTTCATCCGACTAAACTGATTCCGGTAAGAACTGCCCAAAAACTGCGAAGATGGGCTTTGCTTTTGTCTCAATATCAGTATGAGATCGTGTATCGTCCGACAGCTCAACATGGTAATGCGGATGCACATTGTCTTCCGACTGGCCCTGATACAGACTGACGCTTCTGCTGCATTCTGTTGTCACATCGATGCTCAGGATTCTGAATTGCTTCAGTCTTTTCCGCTGAACTATCTGCAAAATTGCACGGGCTACGGAAACTGAATCGGATTTGAACATTTTGCTGGAATACATTCGAACATCTTGGCCTCACTCATTGAATAGCAAACAGAACTCGTCAGTGCGCCGATACATTGCACTTCGGCATAGCCTCGCTGACCAGAAAGGCGTAAATCTTCTTCAAAATGATAGTAGACAGCCACGTGTGTTGATCCCTGGAGCATTGCGAAAGCAGGTGTTGCAGTTACTTCACCAAGGACACGGGTATTGTGCGTACGAAACAGTTAGCGCGTCGACACCGTACGTGGCATGGTATGTACACCCAAATAGAACAGATGACGTCATAGTACGCTTCGCCACAAAAATTCTCTGCTTGGCCTAAGTCACAATCGCCACGGAAACGTGTACACATAGAATTTGCGGGACCTTTTTTGGAACACTCCCTGGTTGATTGTGGTTGACTCGTATAGCAAGTTCACTTTTGCTGTGCCAATGAACTCGACAACGTTTCGTAGCACGATTCAGGTGTTGTCATCAATTTTTTGGCTAAAAGGTTTACCTGAAGTAAAAGTGTCGGCAACGGACCTCAGTTCACGACAAACGAATCTGAAACATTCTGTGAACGCAGTGGCATACAGCATCTAAGTAGTGCACCGTTCTGCCCACAGTCAAACGGCGAAGAGGAACGTTTTGTCAGAACCTTCAAGCAGCAGATCGCCAAACTTCGCTCTGCACACACCAGGGATCAAGCACTGCAACTGTTTCTCGGCTCATATAGCTCGCATCCACGTAGATGGACCATCGCCGGGGAATTGCTTCACGACCGCTGCCATCAGACACTGCTCCACCTCATCCACCCTCCTCAGCAACCGGCGCCGAAGGTGAGCCATTCATGTGTCCAGAGGACAGCGTGGCCGTAGCAGTCATCAAAGGGTATCATCGCAACACCGTGGGACGACCCCATGGAGTCAGAGACTTCACCTCCCCGTTACCTCTGGAGCTGGACCCGCACACACCGCAGCAGTCGCCACTTTCGCCAACGTAATCAGGTGGTAGGGTGTCACTTGTGTCATACGTCTGTACGCGAGATTTCCAGGCTCCTAAACACCCCTAGGCCCACTGCTTCCGATGTGATAGTGAAGTGGAAACGTGAAGGGAACGGTAGAGCACAAATGCGTACAGGCCGACCTCGCCTGTTGACTGACAGAGACTGCTGTCAGTTGAATAGGGTCGTAATGTGTAATAGGCAGACATCTATCCAGACCATCTCACAGGAATTACAAACTGCGTCAGGATCCACTGCAAATACTATGACAGTTAGGCGGCAGCTGAGAAAACTTAGAGTTCATGGTCGAGCGGCTGCCACACATCACGCCGGTGAATGCCAGACGACGCCTCGTTTGGTGTAAGGAGCGTAAACATTGAACGATTGAACAGTGGAAAAAACGTTGCGTGGAGTGACGAATCACGGTTCACAATGTGGCGATCCGATGGCAGGTGTGGGTATGGCGAATGCCCGGTCAACGTCATCTGCCATCGTGTGTAGTGCCAACAATAAAATTCGGAGGCGGTGATGGTATGGTGTGGTCGTATTTTTCATGGAGGGAACTTGCACCCTTTGTTTTTTTGCGTGGCACCATCACAGCACAGGCCTACACTGATGTTTTAATAACCTTCTTACTTCCCACTGTTGAAGAGCAATTCGGGGATGGCGATCGCATCTTCCAACACTATCGAGCACCTGTTCATAATGCACGGCCTGTGGCGGAGTGGTTACACGCACTCCGTGAAGAATGGGCTGCCATTCTCCAAGAAACCTTTCAGCACCTGATTGAACGTATGCCTGGAGAGTGGAAGCTGTCTTCAAGGCTAAGGGTGGTCCAACACCATATTGAATTCCAGTGTTACCAATGGAAGACTCCACGAACTTGTAAGTTATTTTCAGCGAGGTGTCAGGATACTTTTGATCACATAGTGTATGTGCCAATCTTGTGTACTCAGTACTGTAATCGTTCCCTTCAACAGGTCCTGTAGCTCCTCCACACTTTCATTGAGGATAGCAGTGCCATTAGTTAATCTTACTCGTATATCATTTCAACTTGTCCGGATAATTTTCTTTTTAATTTCTTCATTTTTTCTTCAGGTTAAAGAGTAGAAACGAAAATCTAAATCAACACGTCACACTTTTCTCAATCCAAGCATATCACGCTTGCTCTTCCAGTCTTGCAGTTCACTCCTGGTTTTTACACGTACGCACCATATACTTTTCCTGCAGCGTATTCTTAATGCCTCACGATTTCAAATACATTGCCCCACTTTACGTTACGTATGCTTTTTACAGGTTAATTGACCAAACGCAGGTGTCTTGATTTGTCTTACAATACATAGCTTGAATCTTACATAGAAGATCACGGCAACCAGCTACCTTTTAAATAGCTATTTATGTATCTAAACAGCGCCATTGCCGGTTTCGACCCGACAAGTTTATCTTCAGACAGCTAGTTCACGTCTTACATTAGCTTTCGCCTTTTGTTTGCCCAGGTGACGAAATTTCCTTGGGATGGTGACGCCCTACAACCAAAACAAGATGTGAGACAATATCTTTTTGACTGTAATTGTGCCTCACAACGATTTTAAGTGATGTAAACAAATTATTAAAGGTAAGATGTTTCGCTTACTTACCATTAAGAATTCGCGCCATTATATTACAGTGCAGGTTCCTTATGATCTTTTTTTTATGTATATGTAAAAATATAATGTAAATCACCACTCAGACACTAAGACGTTTCGACATATGGACGTATGTATACAAAGATGACGACGTAAATCTGCCCTGCTTAATACCAACAATACCTTTGAAAAAAAAATTCTCCACTAAGAATACATATGAATGCACTGACAAAATTGAAGATGTTTTCAATCCACCGACAGCTAGATTTGCGACACTTGACATAGCAAACCGTACTACTAACATCCCTAGAGAGGACACCATAAACATGATCAAAAACAATCTGCTCAAACATAAGAAACTAAGCATGGCAGCGAGCTGTGAGTTCATTGAGTTACTCACTTTTTTATTGTAATACAATTACTTCAGTTTTAATAACAAAATATACAAAAAGAAAGATGGGTTCAGAATGGGTAGCAGCCTACCTGGAATGTTAGCTGATATTTACATAAATCACTTAGTACAGACGTTTATTGAAGCCACAATCACATCAACAGCAAATTCATAAACTACATAAGATATGCTGATGACACAATTATACTTTTTGATGATCACGACTCTCCATGCAACAGTTTTGTATCATAACCACTACACCACGGTTCTACTCAGCTTTTTCTGCCACATTGCTCCCTCCTTAAGGGAGCAGCGTCTCGGCGTTCCGACTTCCTAGTCCGGGAGCGAGTCATCGGTCCTGCATACTCCGACTCCCTATGACTGATGCTCGCACTGGCGGTGATCTTCTTAGAACTTCTTTGCAGCTACGCTCTTCGTCACCTTTCCTCTTGTTGCCTATCGCTGGAGCTTGGAACGTACCCTGGGTTGCGGGATCCTTGTAGGGCTTTATTCGAAGGACATGGACTGTATCTCTGATCTTTCGCCGTCTTGTGTCGGGGTCGAAATCTTCAACTTCATTAGTAACGACAGACAACTGTCTTATAACCTTAAAGGGTCCAAAGTAGCGCCTGAGGAGCTTTTCAGAGAAACCAGCCTTCCGAACAGAAGTGAAGATCCAGACGTGGCAACCAGACTTGTAGACAACAGGGCGGTGGCTCGCGCCATACCTTCTGCGATCGTTTTCTTGAGCCAGTAACGTGCGGAGTCGAACTAACTGCCGAGTTTCCTCAGCTCTGGTTAACACCTGGACGATGTAGTCGCCGTCCACGTCATCAGGATGTAACGGAATCACATTGTACATCGTCGTAGTCGCTTCACGCCCATGCACCAGGAAAAATGGCGTAAATTCTGTGGTGTTTTATTTGGCGGTGTTGTAGGCAAACGTCACGAAAGGTAGCACCTCATCCCCGTTGCTCTGCACAACACTGAAGAACACTGATAGCATGTCGCCCAAGGTCTTATTAAGGCGCTCAGTAAGCCCGTTACTTTGCGGATGGTAGGCAGACGTCATGTGATGAGTAATGTTGCACCGACGGTTTAACGCTGTCACAAGATTATATTGAAAAACTTTCCCTCGATCCGTAATTAACGACCTTGGGGCACAGTGTTTTAATCCAATGCCTTCCACGATGAATTTGGCTACGTCGGGTGCTTCGGCTGTTTTCACGGCTTTTGTAATGACATAGCGTGTCAGATAATCAGTGCTAACAATAATCCACCTATTGCCACTAGCAGACGTTGGAAATCGTCCGAGAAGGTCAATCCCAACACGCTGGAAAGGCGTTTCGGCTGGTGGAATTGGTATGAGTCGACCAGGTGCTTTCTGAGGAACTGGCACTCTCGACAGCGCAACACATAGTGGCGGACACTCCTAAATAAACCTGGCCAGAAAACTCTCTTGCCGATTCTATCGTATGTCTTAATAAACCCTAAATGTCCGGCTTCAGGTGTGTCATGGAATTTCTGCAGAACATATAAGCGCATGTGTTCAGGAATCACTGGTAGCCACCTCTTCCCAAACGGATCAAAGTGTTTCTTGCAAAGTAATGCATTAACTTACCTTAAATTGTCCTTTCACATCCTCTGACCGATTTAAGGCAAGCATAATTTGAGATATGTTGGCGTCCTTCTTCTGCTCAGCAGAGAGATCCCGGTCTCCAGCGAGACAGTCACTATCTTCATCAATGTCTTGATGGGCTTGCACAGGGCTTTTTGAGAGACAGTCGGCATTTACGTGTTTTCTTCCACTGTTGTACACTGTGGTAATGCCATACTCTTGAAGACGTAGTGCCTATCTGGTGAGTCGCCCTGTTGGATCCTTAAGACCTGTCAACCAACAATGTGAATGATGGTCTGTGACAACTGTGAAAGGCCTTCCATGGGGATACTGTCGAAATATGCACATGGCCCAGATCACAGAAAGATATTCACTTTCTGTAGTTGAGTAGTTTCTCTCGGCTTTCGTAAGTGTCCTGGAAGCATAGGCTATAACCTTCTCTTTTCCATCCGAAATCTGCACCAGAACAGCACCGATCAGACAGGGCAAGTTCAAGGTACGTTGTCAGAGCTTTTCGCAGCACATCGAAAGAAACTTGTTCAGCACCACCCCAGATAAATGTCGCATCAGCTTTTAACAACTCTTGAAGTGGCCTGGCTTTAGTACTAGAGTCTTTGATAAAACGACGGTAATAAGAACATAATCCGAGGAAGCCTCTCACATCTCTAATACTTTAAGGAAGAGGAAATTCCGTTATAGCTCTCACCTTTTTGAGTCTGGCCGCACACCTTCGTGTGACACAAGGTGTCCAAGTATTTTGATTCATTTTGCTTCAAAGAGACACTTTCTTGGATTAAGCTTCAGTCCAGCTTGTTGGAGACACTTAAGAACGGCCCTCAGTCTTTTTGTGTGTTCGTAAAATGTCTCTGAGAACACTATAATGTGATCTAAATCGTCCACTTCAGGTGCCTTAGAAGATTATCCACCATTCGTTCAAAAGTTACTGGTGCATTACACCAACCCAACGGCATTACCTTAAACTCATAGAGGCCCTCAGGGGTGATAAATGAAGTTTTCTCAAGATCAGCCTCATCTCCATCTATTTGCCAGTATCTCGAGTACATGTTCATGGTTGAGAAAAACTTATCCCCTTCAGACAATCTAGTGTATCGTCAATTCGTGGAAGAGGGTGAACGTACTTTTTAGTTATCTTGTTAAGCTTTCTATAATCGACACACAAGCGCCACCTGTCATCCTCCTTCCTGACGAGGACCGCTGGTAACAACCATGAGCTCTGCGAAGGCTAAATGTTAACATTTTTCATCATTTTCTCTACCTCGTCGCGAATTATTCGACGTTCCGTTGCTGACACACGGTATGCTCTCTGGCTTACTGGTTGATGGTCTCCCGTGATAATCCTGTGTTCAGTCTGGAACCGTGCGACCGCTACGGTCGCAGTTCGAATCCTGCCTCGGGCATGAATGTGTGTGATGTCCATAGGTTAGGTTTAAGTAGTTCTAAGTTCTAGGGGACTGATGATCTCAGATGTTACGTCCCATAGTGTTCAGAGCCATTTGAACCATTTTTAATCCCGCGCTTCGCCGTCGATTTTTCTAATTTTCACTTCACCTGTGGATTAAAGCATTCAGAGAACTCTTGAAGAATGTTAAGTAGCTTCTTCTGTTGTTCCTTAGTGAGAGTTGGTGATAGTAGAGCTAGAAGATCTTGTCTCGTAGTGGTAGCGCTAATCTCGCCCAAAGACTCGACATGGGGGGTTTCTGTGACGCTCAGCCGTTCTGCGGCTCTCGGCGACAGTTAACTATATACAATTCACCGAATCCGTTCTTAAACGAGACGACAGAGGCTGGGATGACCAAATTATTCTCCAGTGGTATGCTTCTCCTATATTCCACAACAAGATCCAGGGTTGATGAATGCCGTGCGGGATTAGCCGAGCAGTCTAAGGCACTGCAGTCATGGACTGTGCGGCTGATCCCGGCGGTGTTTCGAGTCCTCCCTCGGACATGGGGGCGTGTGTTTGTCCTTAGGATAATTTAGGTTAAGTAGTGCGTAAGCTTAGGGAATGATGACCTTAGCAGTTAAGTCCCATAAGATTTCATACACATTTGAACATTTTGTTGATGCATGGCATGACACATGAGAGTTACCTTTCTAGCGCTGACCGCAGGAATGATCACTTCATCCAGCACATATAGTCTCCACACACTCGGATGCGCATCTACCTGTCCACAGCATCTCATCTCGTCTAGCATAATCTTCGAGTGACAACAATCTATAATTGCCTGAGAAGCTTTCAGAAAGTCCCATCCGAGAATGACGTCATGACTACACTCTTGTAAGACAGTTAATTCTAAGGGCCGTGTATAGCCACTTACACCCGCACGAATAGTACAGCTTCCCGTACGTTTTACATATTTCCCATTAGCCATCTTTGACAGAGATGTTTTGCTGTCGACGAATACGGTTTTCTGCAACTGGCGACGGTACTTGTACGAAATGACTGAATATGATGCTCCAGAGTCCACAAGAGCTTGGGCTGGTCGGCCATCCACGAGGATATCGACGTAGTTTCCTATCACTTTTGTAGTGGTCGACGGCGGAAGAGTTTTCTCTTCGGCGACCTCACCTCCAAGGAAGGCCGCCCCTTTAGCTTTCCAGGTTGTGGTGGCTAGGTGATCGGCTGGAGTTTCTAAACGGCTATGTAGACCTCGATCGGCGTGTTGGGGAGCGTCCTCTCCAGCAGCCAGCTTGCGGCGATGGTGACCTGCGTCGTCCTGCACCAACATCATCTTGTTCATCTTCGTCGTCCCGGAGTTGGCGTCGGCTAAGATCGGTCTGCTGTCCTCTGGCTCATCAAATATCCGCCGCCTTTCTCGACAATAGCGCACCACATGTCCCGGTCGTCCACAGTGGAAACATACTGGTTGGTTATCCTGGATCCTCCAGACATCAGTCTTCCTTGGTGCCCAAACAGGTTCCTCATGCAGCATTGTAGGAACGTAACTCCGCCTGGGTCTCGAATTTTTCACCGTCTTAAAGGGAAATGAAGGACGAGAGATGGGGTTCGATGTCTGTTCCACTTTCTCCATTATGATCTCTTGAAGCGTCTCGGTTTCTTGCTCGCCGTGCAATTCCAGTGCCTTCTGAAGTTCCTCTCTCACTATCTGACGAAGCACACTTGTGAAATCAATAGCTTGCTCCATCACAGACATCGATACATTTGGAAGCCATTCAAACTTGTTGCGTGTAATACTTTTCTGATGTATTGTCTCGATTCACTGGCACCATTTTATGAAGTCGTGTTGTGGGGCGGCGGATAAGTTTGTAAAAATAATTAAATTGCTGATTGCTGGATAAATGCTGTATAAACGCTTGCATGTAGAATCTCAGTTTCTGGCTTTTAGAATGTTGTTAATGCTGTCTTTCGGCGTTCTCAACACTGGCTCTCTATTTACTTTTTAGCACCCAGAAAGTGATTTAACAAAACATGGAACCAGTAATTAGAGATCCTAGTGCCCACTTTAGCTGAGAATGTCATTATAGCTGCAGCACATAGCTCTGAGGAATTAGGAGATTGTCCGGGATTTCTAATCAAAAACGGTTTCCCAAAATAGTTGAGTATATTCTGAAATTCACTGATAAAAAAACACAAGTATCCCTACAACCTAACTAACAGAGCAGTTCAGAGTCTAATGCGCTGATGCAACTATAAATGTCCGAATTAAATGTTAAAAAAAAAATGCTCGCCAGAATTTGATGAAAATATTTCATCAAACGCCACGCTAAATATTTCGTAGAATGTCTGTCCCGCGACGGCACGTGAAAATACGACAACACGCAAACTGAAGCTAGATAATGAAAATCATCCCAGAATTAACACTTCAAATGATATGTTTTCATGGTTCCGCGTATCTCTAGTAAATACGGCACCCGAGGCTGTTTGTAGCAGAGACACTGATGCGACGCGACTCCCGACGCAGATGGCGTGTCATTCAGCGTCTGGAGAGAACTGGGGCCTTTCTTCCTCGCGCAGCGTTCTTATACATAAAGCCGCGGTGCGGACGGCTAAGGGAACGCCTGATCAAATCGGCTTTCTCGCCTAGCCGCTGGGCTAGTAACGCACCACTTCAAGTTACATAATAATTTATAGCTTCTTTTGCTGATGGCCGATGAAGCTCTTAATTTAAACGTGCATTCAGCACGCAGGTAAGTATTGATAATAAAATTTTGACGTGGCTAAGTTAAATATTTTGGGCGAGAGAATTAATTAATTTACACTGCGCGCAGTAGATGAGCTCTGAACTGGCCCTTTTGAGATCCGCTATCGCTATAATTTTATAGGTATTCAAAAGAAACTTTACACATCTTCATAGTCATAGCGGACCTCCAACCTATTTAAATCTAAACATCCTAGCCTTATTTATTAGCCTACTTAATCTATCTTGCTTCCTTCAGTTTTGAGATGAAAACCAGAAAATCATGAATTTCCCCTAAAATCTTAATTTGTGAAATCCAAAGTACTGTTTTTATTAAATCATTATGAAAGATGAATCTAAATATAAATTTTGAAGTCTCTAGCTCTTTTCTGTTGCGCCAATGATTTTTTCAGAAAAACGTCCAAATTTCGAAAATGGCTGAAGTTATCGAACTGATATTTAACACACATTAATTTAGTATTATTCCTGACATGCTAGAAAAGTTTTAGGTTCCTTGCTTGATTTTGAAAGTATTGCGCAACATTTATGACGTCAGAGCTAGTTACAGCAGACTGACTAGCACACAATGGAAACTGATGTGAATTTACTACAGCGTGAGTAGGCTGCTTCCCTACATCACCCTCTACTTAAATTTGTTTGTTTATGAATGTTAATGAATGAAAAAAAATTTAATTACAAAAAGGGAAGCGAGAGTACAGTTTAACTCCCTATAAAAAAATCAAAATTGAAATATGAACCTGTAGAAACATTAAAGAAAACTGATTACCTACATTAATTATTTAAATCGTGGGCATGTTCATTGCCTTTTAAACAATGTCATTACTCAAAATTTTAAGCAAAGTCAATGAAATATTTTGGCATACATATTGCCTTAGACAAACAAACACATACAAATTGAAAAATTATGAAAATCTTAGATCCATTAAATACATTAAATACATTTTTACATACACAAATTCAAAGAAAATAACATGATACATAAACAGATGATTATCTCTTAGCAGTCTTTTCCAAACCTGAAAGAAAAGTTCACAAATAATTTTTACACACGTGGTTGTAGCCGCTTTGGGTGGCGCCCTACACTTCCATTCACAAGGGTAGAGGCGGGGAAGTTGCTATGGTGTGCGTCCTTCACGTTCTCTCTAAATTACATGGTGGAAAGGGGAGGGGTCACTGTGAGTTGTGTCCAAGTCACTCCACGCTTTCACGCAGCTACCAGGCTGCCATTATCTGGTTTGTCCTGTAGAACAAACAAAAAGAGTGCCTCAGACTCTGTTCACTTAACATCTAAGGGTGGGTCACAATTAAATGGGGATGTATACATTTTATCCTTCAGTATGTTACTGGAACAAAGTTAACAGAATTTTTTCAATTTTTACTCTCGTGGTTACTTAATTGTCATAATCGTTAAACAAATGGCTCAAAACGCCGTTAGTCATGTACTAGAGAAAATTTATGCTCCTAAGGCATACAATCATAAATCATATTTAACATCAATTTATTATTTCTGGGCCGGAACACTGAACCAATGCTCGGTACATTCCTGATACATTTGTATTTTAAGCACTTAACTGACTCATCTTTGATTACCTTATTCTTAGAGATAGTATGAGTATGATTAGTGGTTGTTTTCTCAGCTTCTTTGTACATGTGAGTAACTTTTGGTAATAGTACAGTTGTGAGTGTTCAAAACACACTACGTTTAGTTGACTACTAAATCCACTTATTGGTCCTCTGCTGTTGTCAATTCCACATCTGCAATTAGGTACTTACTTACTTTGAAGTGTATTTATGCTGAGCTAAAATAATGTTTCACATCTGTTGGTATGTTATTTATTTATTTTGCTAGTGTATGTACTTATTTAACACTCTCTCTATTAATATTTAAAGCATAGGATAGCACATTTATTTCATATTCATAGTGTATTGCAGCTGATTAGTTTGCTCACGTGGCAATCCATTTCCACTCGATCGGACGCTGAAACCTCAGATAGTCTCTCTCAGACCTACCACTAAAGTGCATCAAGTAATTATGGACGAGCGCAATGCTAAATTCCTTAAACCTATAGGACACCATGAGCAGCTCTGTCTCATCTAAGATAAGGGTACCTATGGTCGCATTCACGCCTCCAACTCATAACCTCAATACGTGTAGGTGTATCCTGTCACACACTACACTAAAATAATGGCCAGCTCCAACCTTATAAATACTTCAGGGACGTGTCCTTCACGTCTCAACCACAAACACTGCTCAATTCTATTACACTGCCTTTCCTTGCTACACCAGGTGAGTTTAATCTTACAACTTATCTGCATATTTTTCCTAACACTAAGCAATCTCTTTTACTATTTCTTAGTTAGCTCTAATGCATACACTAGGTTTCACTACCACTTCAGATCCTGCTTGTACATGAATTTGTATATCTTTTTAAATTACTGTTGGTGGACCATTTCCAATAAAACAACACTTTGTACTTATTATATTACCAGGGTACTATTCATAATTGTTACTCAAATACATTTGTATCTTAATTACGACATACTTCTCTATTGTTTGTCTCTATTAGGTTTGTCACATTAGGTATTTTTCTGTCACTAATCGGTAGATAGAATGGTTACATAACTCATGGCTTGATAGCCACGACAGAAAATTTTCATGTCTGGAAAGAAAAGGTCGAAAATTTTGTGGATAGGAAAGATGAAGAGTGAGTGAGACCTGAAAAGGAAAGAAGATCTCACACAGCTGGGACTGCACAGCAGCCACACTGTGTAGAGGTTACAGAACAACCTCCTCCCTACAGCATTCATTGGTTTAATGCTGTATTGATAACCATACCGGAAAATTTAATGTATGAAAGAAGAGGTCGAAATTTTTTGAGGACAGGAAAGAGGAAGAATGAGTGAGACCTGAAAGGGAAAGAAGATCTCACACAGCTGGGACTGCACAGCTGCCACACTGTGTAGAGGTTACAGAACAACCTCCTCCCTACAGCATTCATTGGTTTAATGCTGGCTTGATAGTCTTAACGGAAAATTTTAGTATTTGGAAAGAAAAGGTCGAAAGTTTTAGTGGATAGGAAAGATGAAGAATGAGTGAGACCTGAAAAGGGAAAGAAGATCTCACACAGCTGGGACTGCACAGCTGCCACACTGTGTAGAGGTTACAGAACAACCTCCTCCCTACAGCATTCATTAGCTTAATGCTGTAAAGAAGAGTTAGAAATTTTAGGTAGATAGAAAAGATGAAGAGTGAGTGAGACCTGAAATGGAAAGAAGATCTCACACAGCTGGGACTGCACAGCTGCCACACTGTGTAGAGGTTACAGAACAACCTCCTCCCTACAGCATTCATTCACTACCTATGAATTTCTTTAGGTCAATCACGTTCCTGAGACCTAATAGCTTCTTACTTTTAGGGTACTCTAGCCTATATGCATTGGCATGTGGTTTTCCTATGATCCTGAAAGGTCCTTGGTATACGAACATGAGTTTCTTTGTTTCTGCATTTACTTTCTTTGATTTTTCTTTGGTTTTGACAAGGACTAATTGACCTATTTCAAAGCTAGTAGGTACAGCTTTTGCGTCATGACGCTTCTTCCTATCCAACGCTCTTTTTCTCATATTAGCCCTAGCCTTTAGTTTCTTCTCGTCTGTGGATATTTGCGTTAGAATAGGGAATTCTACCATATCTGCAATCACATTATGCAGTTCTTGGCCAAACATCAATTCGCAAGGTGCAAAACCAGTTGCATCATGTCTTAAGTTGTTAATTGCATTCTCAAAATACTTAATGTGCTCTGCCCAACTTGAGTGTTTCCGAGCACAATAAGTTCTGCAAAGCCTATTCAATTCCCTCATAATACGTTCACTCATATTTCCTTGGGGAAAATACGCAGATATTTTCAGATGTTTCACGCCGGCCTTATCTAGACATTCCTTAAATCTATCAGAAGTAAATTGAGGCCCATTGTCTGACAGCAAATTCTTCGGAACGCCAACGTTCGCGAAGAAATCTTTTTCCAACTTTTCAACCAACGTTTTTGCATTTGCTCTTTTAATTGGGTGTAGCTTAACATATTTACTGAATCCATCCACAACAACAAAAACATGGGTGCAACCACCTCTCGAAACAGGAAGAGGGCCAAAAAAATCACAAGCCAGTAATTCTAGGGTTTCAGTTGGCTCTACTGAATGCATATCTCCTTGTATTCTGGTGTTAGCAGCACGGACTTTCTGGCACACTACACAAGATGCTAGGCGCTTGGCCACCCGGCAGTACATGTTGTCAAACACAACCTTCTCTTTTAATTTTGCAATGCACTTCTTTGCACCGTAGTGCCCATACCTCAGGTGTACATAGTCGGTTAGTAAGTCTACATGTTGTGAGGGAAAGCACAGCTTCCACTCAGAAACACCTACCTTTTTCCTTCTAAACAGAATACCTTTATGCAGACAATAGAATTGTGAAACCTTAGGATAGTTCGCATTTCCTAAATAGCTCTTCACTAATTTCAGTTGGTCATCTGCATTCTGCTCACGTCTCAAGTTCTTAATCACTCTCTTTAATGCACTTTCTTCCTTTACTTCGTGCAATGCAAACATACGAACTTCATTTAGGTCTGTTGCTATAATTCCCGCGTCATCACAGAGCTCTGCACTTCTAGATAACCCATCAGCTACCAGATTGTCTTTCCCTTGAATATATTTAACCCCAAGGTCAAACTGCTGGAGATACAATGACCATCTTACCAAACGAGCATTCCTCAATTTACATGTCTTTAAAAAGGTCAATGCCTTATGGTCACTGTAAACTATTATCTTGTGACCTAATAGATACTGCTCAAACTTCTGTACCCCAAATACAATTGCCAACGCTTCTAGTTCAGAGATGTCATAATTTCTCTCTGCTGCCTGTAAAGATCGACTTGCGAAAGCTATAGTCTTGTGCACTTCTTGTTCGTTCTCTATTTCTACTTGGAATATCTCCACAGCTATACCATAGCCACTAGCATGAACAGACATACAGAATGGTTTTTCAAAGTCAGGATGATGCAAAATTGGACTATAAATTAAAGATTGTTTAAGCACCTCAAACGCCTGTTGACATTCTGCTGTCCAAACCCAAGGGGTATTCTTTTTCACTAGGAGGTGAAGACAGGGAGCATTAAAAGCCTGATCACTGACAAAACGCCTATAGAAGCCGAAAAGACCGAACATTGATCTCAACTGCTTCTTGTTTCTGGGAGCCTCAAATTTTTCAATGACTGCTAGCTTGCCTGGGTCAGGCAGAATACCTTTACCACTTATCATATATCCCAAGAAACCTATTTCCTCTTGAACGCACTCTGTCTTTTCAATCTTTAGTTTCATGCCACCTTTCTCAATAGCCTCTAACACTTCCTCTAATAAAGCTATGTGTTCGTCGCAAGTAGGAGTTGCTATTAACAGATCATCTACGTAGACTGTTATTTTATTACTTAAAGCTGGTCCTAAAACATGGCACATCACACGTACGAAGGCACAAACAGAGATATTAAGTCCGAAAGGTACCACACGGTATTGGTAACAAACTCCTTCGTACAAGAAAGCTGTGTACTTCCTTGAACTTTCCGCCAGTGGCAAATTCCAATATCCACACGTGATGTCCATAGAAGTTAAGAATTTTACTCCCTTGAACTTTTGCAATAACTCGTCCATGTTCTGCGGTCTATCACTTTCCCTAACCACTATTTCATTCAACCAACGAGCGTCCAAGACCAATCTGACACTCCCATCTCTTTTTGGTACAACAACAAGAGGATTATTGTATTCACTGACCGCTTTTTCAAACACACCCCACTCTAGCATTCTCTGTATCTCCTTCCGAACTGCCTCCTTCCTAGCTACATGTATTTGGTATGGCTTCCTGAAAAACACTTGGCCAGGTTTCACCTTTAATTGACATTCATAACCTTTGACTAGGCCAGATCGATCTGAAAATACCTTATGATGCCTTTTTAGAACCTGTCTCAGTTCTTCCTACTGATTGGCTGAAATCTTATCGATTTCCTACAATTTAGCTTCTATTTTGTCTAAAATAATTGCTTCTTCTTCTTCTTCTGTGTTCAGCTTATTGTTATTAAGATTAACACCTTCGTCCCAATACCTCCTATTTTTCAGAACTCGTATAGGCAGCTCCCAAGTTCCATCATCAGTTACTACATGTTTACCACTAAAAGGGACTGTAATTACTCCGGTTATTGGCAAGACCATTTTCAACTGGCTTCTTTCAAAGTCAACAACACTCTGATATTTTGACAAGAAATCTATGCCAATTAAAACCTCAATACTGAGATTGTTTACAATTAAACGTGGATGATCAATTAAATTACCATTAATGTTAAAGGGCAGTAAAGCTTCTTCCTTTACCGGTTTTGAAACCGTGCCAGTAGCACCAATTATTCTTAGTCCTGATACCCTGATTACAGTAAGCTTGTCTTTACCAGGTAATGCATCAAAGAAGGACTGAGATATTGCACTCACCTCACTTCCACTATCTAAGAGACAACGTACATTGATACCCAACATATTCACTATTATTATAGGGTGGCTTATTCTAGGTTGTACAGGTGGTTCCTCAAATTCATCTAATAGTTCCTTTTGGATTTGTCTCCAACTAAAGTGATCGACATCTGTCTTCATTACATTTAGGTCACAGTGTGTAGGGGTTTCCTGAATTACATTTTCAGCTGCCTTTTCCAGTCGGTCTATTAATTTTAAATCGAAACACCGCACGACTTCATTACATTTAGTTTGCTGAACATGACCCAAATTACTGTAGTCTGAGTGATTCTGTGCCTCCAGACCGGGCATAACATTAGTTACAGCTAAACCACTTTCACCATAATCGTCGGTTTCCTTCTCAAGTGACAACTGGTCACAGCTACTGGGTTCAACGACCCTCAACAGCCTACCCTCTACATTCTCACTTACCTCCTGTCCTAAATCTATTAGTACATTATCAACATCCTGCACAGGCACTTTAGATAAGAGCACATCATCCTCATCGTAAATATAAGCATGAATTTCTTCTGCTTCTTCACCTGACAATTCAGTATTTTGTAGCTCTACCCTACTGTTACACTGCTACGCCTTCTCTTTCTCTTCCCACTTAGAAAGCGTCTCTAACACGGTATCTATCAAATACTGTGAGTGATCTAATATTTCTGTTGTATCCTTAGGTGCTACCGACTCTTCATCCACATGTTCAGTTTGAGTATTCTGATCTGTCTTACCAATTCCCTTAACTACTGGCATAGGAAAAGTAACCGCCTGGTGAGCGCCAGTGTCCTCATAGACGGGAACTAGTTTTCCTGCCTCGCCCTACTACTGTTTCCTTTATTTTCATTATAGTTAACTGGCACAGCATTACTTTCCGTACTGTTGTTTACATGCATATTTCTGTTTGGAACAAAATTATTATCCCTTGGACGCCATTGTTGGTTCTGATAATTATTTCCCCAATTCCCACCTCTCTTAGGATTACGAACACCTACTGTTCTGATGTTTACATTGCCATGTTGCTCGTTCCCAAAATTACTACTATTGTCATTAGCATTTCTGTTATTACGTGCTTGCTCCTCATTGGCAGCAACACGTTCTACACGTTCCAAATACTCAATGAAACGATCCAGATTGTCTCTAGGGGCAGATATAATTCTTGTTTGCCAATACCATGGCAGTTTGGCTTCAAGACCTAGTATAATCATTTCTGGTTTTAGCTTTTCCGCCAAATGTGACAACCGTGAGATCCATGACCTAGCAAACTCTTTAATAGAGTCCTTGCCTGAATTGAAGCGTTTTCCACTCCAAAATTCTCTCAACTCTTCATTTTGATTATTACTAGACCAATACTCATTAATAAAAGCTGTTTTAAATTCCGCTAATGTTTTACACTTTAACATAACATCAGCTGACCAACGCATGGCGTCACCTGCTAAATGGCTTCTAATAAATAAGATTTTCTCTCGTTCAGACCAAGTTGGTGGAATCACATCTTCAAAATCGTTCCAGAAATCTAGCGGGTGGATATTTTTATCTGGATCGAACCGCAAGAACTGCCGACACCCGATAAAAGCGGCGTTTGCAGCTACAACTTGTTGTACATTACCATTACCAGAAGTTACTGAAGCTACTTTACTCTCAATGTCAGCAATGTTAGTACTTATATTTTCCACTCTCATTTCAACATTATCTACTCTTTGTACAATATGAGTAGTATCAGTTTTGATTGCATCTACGTCTGCTTGACATATGTTTACTTTAATATTAACATCTTTAAATCTATCTGAGCACAGTTCAGATTCCGCTTCGATCTTTTCTGTTAACTTGTGCTCCAGCTTCGCATCTTCCGTTTGGAAGTCTTTACGAACCTCAGCAACTTCGGATTTAACTGTTTTATACATTTCAGAAAACTGTTGAGCAACCTTTTTCTTAATATCCTCATGATTGCAATCAATTTTACAATTCAAACTGTCTAGATCCTCTTTCAACTTATTGCAACCAGCCTTGAAGGTATCGTCCATTACCTCCAATCGTTTATTAAAATTAGTTTGACTGGCCACAATCCTGTTATTTACCTCAATTATATTATATTTTAATTCAGCATTACTGCTTTTGACCTGTTCACTTATTTCAGATTTTAATTCAGCATTCATTCTAGCATTACTGGCTGACATTTCAGCATTATTGGATTCTAATTTATTGTCCATTGCCTCAAACCGTTTATTAAAATTTGTTTGACTGGCCACCATTTCAGACTTTAATTCAGCATTACTGGCAGCTATTGCTTGTAATATAACATTTAAATCAACAGCCCCAGCATCTTTGGGTTGCTCACGAGCTGGCTTTTTATCACACTCAGGTGACAAAAAACTAGCTCCAATACCAGAATCATCAAAACTAAATGAAACTTCTGATTGATTAGTCATATCGAACTTCTCCTTCTTAAACTCTACCATCTCTGATGACTGTTTCATTTTTAATTCATCAGAGAAACTATCATCCAATAAATTTACAATTTCTACTTTCCGCTTTACTACAGGGGTCTCTATTATTGAATCATTGCCCCTTCGCACACTACTGTCAGGAGACAATACTTCATATTTCACTTTAACATTACTACTTTCATGCATATTTACACTTGAACCGTTGTCTGGATTTACAGTTCCCTCAACAGACATAGGTTTTGATTTAAGTTTAACCTCAGTTTCTTTTGGCGGTTCCATCGCTGACAGTCTTTTAGTGCAGGTTAGTAAAATTTCTAACAGCTTTTCACTTAACTTAGTTTCTTCTGCACGACGTATGGCGTTGCCGGCGCGGCGTACCAGGATTCCTGATGCGACGTGGCACGTTGAACTGCAGACGGCTCTCCGATGGCTGTTGTGTGTTTGCGTGGCCCGCAATTGCAGGCGCTGCGCCGGCTGCTCCAGCAGACGACTGCGGTGCGACAGGACTGGCTTCTCGCGATGCCGGCAGCACCGCTAGACTCAGTGCCAGCTCCGTCAATCCAGATGCGTTGTTAATCCAATTGCGTCGTCCACATGCACACGTAACACTTTCACTGTTCTATTACTCAGCTGCGTGTCGCATTTCACTCGCGAATCCGAATAGTTAAAAATCACTTTCACTTAGTTGATTTCCCGGACGATGCACCATATGTGGGGCGGCGGATAAGTTCGTAAAAATAATAAAAAATCTGATTGCTGGATAAATGCTTGCATGTAGAATCAGTTCTTGGCTTTTAGAATGTTGTTAATGCTGTCTTTCGCCGTTCTCAACACTGGCTCTCCATTTACTTTTTAGCACCCAGAAAGTGATTTAACAAGACATGGAACCAGTAATTAGAGATCCTAGTGCCCACTTTAGCTGAGAATGTCATTATAGCTGCAGCTTATAGCTCTAAGGAATTAGGAGATTGTCCGGGATTTCTAATCAAATAGTTGAGTATATTCTGAAATTCACTGATAAAAAACACAAGTATCCCTACAACCTAACTAACAGAGCAGTTCACAGTCTAATGCGCTGTTGCAACTATAAGTGTCCGAATTAAATGTTAAAAAGAATGCTCGCCATAATTTGATGAAAATATTTCATCAAACGCCACGCTAAATATTTGGTAGATTGTCTGTCCCGCGACAGCACGTGAAAATACGACAATACGCAAACTGAAGCTAGATAATGAAAATCATCCCAGAATTAACACTTCACATGAAATGTTTTTATGGTTCCGCGTATCTCTAGTAACTTAATACGGCACCCGAGGCTGTTTGTAGCAGAGACACTGATGCGACGCGACTCCCGACACAGATGGCATGTCATTCAGCGTCTGGAGAGAACTGGGGCCTTCCTTCCTCGCGCAGCGTTCTTATATATAAAGCCGCGGTGCGGACGGCTAAGGGAACGCCTGATCAAATCGGCTCTCTCGAATAGCCGCTGGGCTAGTAACGCACCACTTCAAGTTACATAATAACTTATAGCTTCTATTGCTGATGGCCGATGAAGCTCTTAATTTAAACGTGCATTCAGCACGCAGGTAAGTATTGATAATAAAATTTTGACGTGGCTAAGTTAAATATTTTGGGCGAGAGAATTAATTAAATTACACTGCGCACAGTAGATGAGCTCTGAACTGGCCCTTTTGAGATCCGCTATCGCTATAATTTTATAGGTATTCAAAAGAAACTTTACACATCTTCATAGTCATAGCGGATCTCCAACCTATTTAAATCTAAACGTCCTAGCCTTATTTATTAACCTACTTAATCTATCTTGCTTCCTTCAGTTTTGAGACGAAAACCAGAAAATCGTGAATTTCCACTAAAATCTTAATTTGTGAAATCCAAAGTACTGTTTTTATTAAATCATTATGAAAGATGAATCTAAATATAAATTTTGAAGTCTCTAGCTCTTTTCTGTTGCGCCAATGATTTTTTCAGAAAAACGTCCAAATTTCGAAAATGGCTGAAGTTATCGAACTGATATTTAACACACATTAATTTAGTATTATTCCTGACATGCTAGAAAAGTTTTAGGTCGTTTGCTTAATTTTTAAGGTATTGCGCAACATTTATGACGTCAGAGCTAGTTACAGCAGACTGACTGGCACACAATGGAAACTGATGTGAATTTACTACGGCGTGAGTAGGGTGCTTCCCTACACAGTGTGGCAGCTGTGCAGTCCCAGCTGTGTGAGATCTTCTTTCCATTTCAGGTCTCACTCACTCTTCATCTTTTCTATCCACCTAATATTTCTAACTCTTCTTTACAGCATTAAACCAATGAATGCTGTAGGGAGGAGGTTGTTCTGTAACCTTTACACAGTGTGGCAGCTGTGCAGTCCCAGCTGTGTGAGATCTTCTTTCCATTTCAGGTCTCACTCATTCTTCATCTTTCCTATCTATAAAAATTTCGACCCCTTCTCTCCAATATGAAAATTTTCTGAAGCTAATGAATGCTGTAGGGATGAGGTTGTTCTGTAATCTCTACACAGTGTGGCAACTGTGCAGTACCAGCTGTGTGAGGACTTCTTGCCCTTTCAGGTCTCACTCATTCTTCATCTTTCCTGTCCTGAAAAATTTCGACCTCTTTTTTCCAGACATGAAAATTTTCCGTCATGGCTATCAAGCTACGAGTTATGGAACCATTCTATCCACCGATTAGTGAAGAAAAATACCTAATGTGACAAACCTAATAGTGACAAACAATAGAGAAGTATGACGTAATTAAGATACAAATGTATTTGAGTAACAATTATGTATAGTACCCTTGTAATATAGTAAGTACAAAGTGTTGTTTTATTGGAAATGGTCCACCAACAGTAATTTAAAAAGATATATGAATTCATGTACAAGCAGGATCTGAAGTGGTAGTGAAACCTATTGTATGCATTAGAGCTAACTAATAAATAGTAAGAAAGAGATTGCTTAGTGTTAGGAAAAATATGCAGATAAGTTGTAAGATTAAACTCACCTGGTGTAGCAAGGAAAGGCAGTGTAATAGAATTGAGCAGTGTTTGTGGTTGAGACGTGAAGGACACGTCCCTGAAGTATTTATAAGGTTGGAGCTGGCCATTATTTTAGTGTAGTGTGTGACAGGATACACCTACACGTATTGAGGTTATGAGTTGGAGGCGTGAATGCGACCATAGGTACCCTTATCTTAGATGAGACAGAGCAGCTCATGGTGTCCTATAGGTTTAAGGAATTTTGCATTACACTCGTCCATAATTACTTGATGCACTTTAGTGGTAGGTCTGGGAGAGACTACCTGAGGTTTCAGCGTCCAATCGAGTGGAAATGGATTGCCACATGAGCAAACTAATCAGCTACAATACACTATGAATATGAAATAAATGTGCTATCCTGTGCTTTAAATATTAATAGAGTGAGTGTTAAATAAGTGCATACACTAGCAAAATAAATAAATAACATACTGACAGACGTGAAACATTATTCTAGCTCAGCAGAAATACACTTCAAAGTAAGTAAGTACCTAATTGCAGATGTGGAACTGACAACAGCAGAGGACCTATAAGTGGATTTAGTAGTCAACTAAACGTAGTGTGTTTTGAACACTCACAACTGTACTATTACCAAAAGTTACTCACATGTACAATGAAGCTGAAAAAAATAACCACTAATCATACTCATACTATCTCTAAGAGTAAGGTAATCAAAGATGAGTCAGTTAAGTGCTTAAAATACAAATGTATCAGGAATGTACCGAGCATTGGTTCAGTGTTCTGGCCCAGAAATAATAAATTCAGATTAAATATGATTTATGATTGTATGCCTTAGGAGCATAAATTTTCTCTAGTACATGACTAACGGCGTTTTGAGCCATTTGTTTAACGATTTTATGACAATTAAGTAACCGCGAGAGTAATACTGAAAAAGTTCTGTTAACTTTGTTCCAGCTAAATATTGAAGGATAAAATGTATATATCCCCATTTCATTGTGACCCACCCTTAGATGTTAAGCGAACAGAGTCTGAGGCACTCTTTTTGTTTGTTCTACCGGACAAACCAGATAATGGCAACCTGGTAGCTGCGTGAAAGCGTGGAGTGACTTGGACACAACTCACAGTGACCCCTCCCCTTTCCCCCATGTAATTTAGAGAGAACGTGAAGGACGCACACCATAGCAACTTCCCCTACGTGAAGGACGCACACCATAGCAACTTCCCCTCCTCTACCCTTGTGAATGGAAGTGTAGGACGCCAGCCAAAGCGGCTACAACCATGTGTGTAAAAATTATTTGTGAAATTTTCTTTCAGGTTTAGAAAAGACTCCTAACAGATAATCATCTGTTTATGTATCATGTTATTTTCTTTGAATTTGTGTATGTGAAATGTATTTAATGTATTTAATGGATCTTAGATTTTCATAGTTTTTCAATTTGTATGTGTTTGTTTGTCTAAGGCAATGTGTATGCCAAAATATTTCATTGACTTTGCTTAAAATTTTGATTAATGACATTGTTTAAAAGGCAGTGAACATGCCTACAATTTAAATAATTAATGTAGGTAATCAGTTTTCCTTAATGTTTCTACCGGTTTATATTTAAATTTTGGTTTTTCATAGGAAGTTAAGCTGTACTCTTGCTTCCCTTTCTGTAATTAAATTCTTTTTTCTTCATTCATTAACATTCATAAACAAAAAATTTAAGTAGAGGGTGATGTAGGGAATCAGCCTACTCACGCTGTAGTAAATTCACATCAGTTTCCATTGTGTGCCAGTCAGTCTGCTGTAACTAGCTCTGACGTCATAAATGTTGCGCAATACCTTAAAAATTAAGCAAACGACCTAAAACTTTTCTAGCATGTCAGGAATAATACTAAATTAATGTGTGTTAAATATCAGTTCGATAACTTCAGCCATTTTCGAAATTTGGACGTTTTTCTGAAAAAATCATTGGCGCAACAGAAAAGAGCTAGAGACTTCAAAATTTATATTTAGATTCATCTTTCATAATGATTTAATAAAAACAGTACTTTGGATTTCACAAATTAATATTTTAGTGGAAATTCACGATTTTCTGGTTTTCGTCTCAAAACTGAAGGAAGCAAGATAGATTAAGTAGGTTAATAAATAAGGCTAGGATGTTTAGATTTAAATAGGTTGGAGGTCCGCTATGACTATGAAGATGTGTAAAGTTTCTTTTGAATACCTATAAAATTATAGCGATAGCGGATCTCAAAAGGGCCAGTTCAGAGCTCATCTACTGCGCGCAGTGTAATTTAATTAATTCTCTCGCCCAAAATATTTAACTTAGCCACGTCAAAATTTTATTATCAATACTTACCTGCGTGCTGAATGCACGTTTAAATTAAGAGCTTCATCGGCCATCAGCAATAGAAGCTATAAGTTATTATGTAACTTGAAGTGGTGCATTACTAGCCCAGCGGCTATTCGAGAGAGCCGATTTGATCAGGCGTTCCCTTAGCCGTCCGCACCGCGGCTTTATATATAAGAACGCTGCGCGAGGAAGGAAGGCCCCAGTTCTCTCCAGACGCTGAATGACACGCCATCTGCGTCGGGAGTCGCGTCGCATCAGTGTCTCTGCTACAAACAGCCTCGGGTGCCGTATAAAGTTACTAGAGATACGCGGAACCATAAAAACATTTCATGTGAAGTGTTAATTCTGGGATGATTTTCATTATCTAGCTTCAGTTTGCGTATTGTCGTATTTTCACGTGCCGTCGCAGGACAGACAATCTACCAAATATTTAGCGTGGCGTTTGATGAAATATTTTCATCAAATTATGGCGAGCATTCTTTTTAACATTTAATTCGGACATTTATAGTTGCATCAGCGCATTAGACTGTGAACTGCTCTGTTAGTTAGGTTGTAGGGATACTTGTGTTTTTTATCAGTGAATTTCAGAATATACTCAACTATTTTGGAAAACCGTTTTTGATTAGAAATCCCGGACAATCTCCTAATTCCTTAGAGCTATAAGCTGCAGCTATAATGACATTCTCAGCTAAAGTGGGCACTAGGATCTCTAATTACTGGTTCCATGTTTTGTTAAATCACTTTCTGGGTGCTAAAAAGTGAATGGAGAGCCAGTGTTGAGAACGGCGAAAGACAGCATTAACAACATTCTAAAAGCCAGAAACTGATTCTACATGCAACCATTTATCCAGCAATCAGATTTTTTATTATTTTTACGAACTTATCCGCCGCCCCACAGTGTGCTGTCGAAACCACCTTCAGGAGTAGGGAGGGCTTGATACATGTCCTCAGCAACACCCTTCATGAGATGTGCAACCTTATCTTCCTCCTTCATTCGGGGATGCACTATCTTACACACATGTCTTGAATGTAGGATGCTGTAGTTTCTCCTGGGCGCTGTGCCTTGCACTTTAATTTATCTTCTGCTTTGCACTTCTGTAGTTGTGTAGCGCCGAAATACTTGCGCAGTTCTGCCTAGAATACATCCCTGTTTATGAACTTCTTCTCGTTGTTCTCATACCATTGCCTGGCAGTACCGTCCAAGTAGAAAAATACGTTACCCAAACGCATGGTTCCATCTCATTTTTAAATTTGGCTACGCCCTCATATACTTTCAGCCACCTGTTTGGATCTTGGGCATCGTCACCAGAGAGCCCGGAAGGATGTCTCATGTGGTGGCACACAGTTGCTATCAACGTAACGTCCTCTTCTGCTTCTGTCTCCCGTAGATTGCGATCTGTTGAATATGGCTCGAACTCGGGTTTCTTTCTAGGTAAACGACGGCTCTGTCGTGGTCTGATGGGAGCCACTGTGTCGTCGATAAACTGCGGCATCACAAGTTCCCACACCCAACGTCGCCCCCAGAAGAATGTCTCTTAGAGGAAGGTGTAAGTAGATGAATGACGAACACTCACTTCACTTACCAAAGGTTTATTCAGCACTTGCCCATACAAGAGCGCGGAGTGCACTGACTCCGGCCAGAACACATACAGTATATATACAGCTACAGAACATTCCAGTACAATGGTTCTTGACATTTGGGAATACTTCTAGAATGTACTAGAACCGATTCTAGAAATTAAAATTGCTCAATCCTGGTGAATTTTGAACTCAGGACCCTCCATGCTACAGTTTAGTATCATAACCACAACACCACGGTACTATTCAACTTCTTCTGCGTCAATATTTACTTATGTACATCTGGCCCTTATCATTTACTTTGGTTCCAATGTACACCATAATGTTTACGTAATAACACTGCAGCAACACTTTATAACTGACTGCTTTATTTTTTATCTTCATTTTAATCAGTTCTCTTTCAATGTAAATAGTAAGTAATGTAAAATAAGCGATTTATAAATTTCAATTGTCAAATACATGTACATTGCGAAATATCTCTGAGAGGTGAAGTCTTTGGTATTGTTATGGTCGTAATGTCGCCAACTTTGTATACATACTCCATATGTTGAAACCTCTTAGTCTTTGAATGGTGCTCATAAAAACATAAAAAATATCATAAGCAGTCTGCACTGGAACATAATGGTGCGAATTCTTCATAGCAAGTAAGCGAAACATCTTCCCTTTAATAATTTTTTTTTATATCACTTAATATCGGTGCAAGGCAGGGTTATAGTCAAAAAGACATTGTCTCACTCCTTTTTTTGGTTGCAGGGTATCACCACCCCTAGGAAAGTTCGTCACTTGGGCAAACAAAATGCGAAAGCTAATGTAAGACGTGAACTAAACCTCTGAAGATGAATCTATCGGGCCGAAGCCGGTAATGGCGCTGTTTAGATACATAAATATCAATTTAAAAAGTGGCTGGTTGCTGTAATCTTCTATGTAAGAGTCAACCTATATTTTGTACAGATCCACAGGCTCAAAATGTTAGTTTTTGACTAAATGGTATTTTTCTTACAACTTGTATCGATTATACAGGGTGTTCCTTTTGGTATAACTAAATAACTCGAATATATGCATCCTTTGAAAAAATGTTACAGATAAAAAGTTAATATTTTAAAAGGGAACATCTGTCTATGATAAATCTGGCTACATCCTAAGTGTCCTCCCTCAACTGGAGGTCAGCTTCTTATTTTAAAGTGAGCACTTCTCTTCTTTATTGCAGATTAGGATTCTACGTCAAGAAATATCTAAGGACGATCGATAACACTTTATCAAATCGTGCTAAATGACACTGCAATCGACAAAATTCCATTTTTTCATGTTTTTGCAATTAGGAATCAACAAAACGGATTGTACATTACGTTTACGAAAAACACAGTAACTCTGTTTTTCTTAATAGCTGATATTATTGTTAAAAGTTTAGTTTAGTTTTGCAAATTTGGTTGCAAGGTTAGACTTTTGTGTTTAGACGTTTAAAAGCCAGGAAAATACCCTTTTCCCGTCAGTAATCTGTGATGTATTAGATGTCAAGCTGTCGGCCGATAGTGGTCACATTTGTATGCTTTAGGTATTTTAGGGATTTATGGATGAGACTCTTCCGAAAGTCTGATGATATGTCTCTGGTGTTACAAATTCTACACACTAACTTGAATAATCGGTTGATTGCCACTTCTTCCATTCATTTTACAAATTCTGAATATTAGCGATGTTCTTTTTTCTACTTTTGATCATAAGTCTTCCAGAGATTTGTCAAAAAGTGACTCAAACACATGATCTCCTATTTGTATAAAGTGACACTCATTTCTTCTTCTATCACATCATTAAACAGTTCCGCCAATTCATACAAGTTACTATAGTCTAAGTCCCTATAATCTCTATCTCATCCATGGAGGTATGTACGTGCACTGTATTAATTCTACATCTGCCCATACCTTCTACGTGGATAGCTGTTTATGAGCGAATGTATTTTCTGTCCGATTGCTGCGTGCAATTACTAGTTCACATCGACCCGTTTTTCACTTTTTATATGAAAATGGGTCCAGCATTTAAAATAAATTTATGTGAAGCAAGCTCCAAAAACCTAGAAAACTGTGTATTACAAGTAGCACCACAGAAACAAACCCAATCGGGTATATCAAGATAGTACTGTGAAATTAAAATATTTCAAAATCTGT
Organism: Schistocerca americana; assembly: GCF_021461395.2. Classification (NCBI taxonomy): domain Eukaryota; kingdom Metazoa; phylum Arthropoda; class Insecta; order Orthoptera; family Acrididae; genus Schistocerca; species Schistocerca americana. The sequence goes on along the minus strand of NC_060124.1, from coordinate 190,874,916 downwards.
ATCTTTATTCTAATACACTTTGTGACAACACGGTATAACGCTGTAACTGTTTTTAGATCTTTCCTTTTTAAATTTTTCAACATAAAAGAGGCAACATAGCATTTAAAAACAATACTTTCATTGAGTGAACGTGAGAAAAATTTGTAGCTCCAGGAGTCGCTAATGCAGACCTAACTAAGTTCCTCTGTAGTTGACATTTTATTTACTGTAAAATCTATATTAATATTTTTCAGATATTTTGAATTTTCTGTATTATGTTTGTATCACACTTCTCTTATGATAGTGTAGTATGTAGAGCTGTAACCAGAATTCGTAATTTAGGGGTTCTGTAATTACGAAATATTTCTGTAAGTTTGTGTATGAAAGATGTAAAACTATAATGCAATACTTAGTATTTGGTAGTAACTGAACTCTGTTTAACTACTGAATACCTCTACTCAAACATCAACTTCGGCCACTCCAAAGCTACTTAACATTTCTCTCAGCAACTGACAGTCAGAAGGCACATAGGAAAATGACGTTTCCTGGAAATAGTATTGTACAAAACACAAAACAGATTCAGCATACTTTTTATCATTAACATGTATAATAGGTAATCACAAAAATTTAACTTCTCACATTTTATAGGAAAGAAAAGGTGAAATGTGATCTTATTTCCACAAATTCATTTTTACAGAAAGAAAAAGGAATACATTTATTATTCTTATGTTAGTTATTGTGTATTCATTTATTGTTGTTTATTCCTCATCGAAGAAATTTCAGTAAATTCTAAATTAGTAATCTGGGAATTTCAAATTAATATAACACAGTTTCCTCACTTAGACTAGTCACACTATATTCAGAAATTTTATAACTACAAAAAGTGGGAGGGCTATCTCATATAACAGTAACGCTAAACTTTTTCCTGTTGGAATTATTTAAAATTCATTTCCCATAATTTGTAAAGCAAATATAATTACACCTTCCTAAACTCATATCTCACATATAGAAACCATACTACATATCAGTTTATGAACAATAATGTTAATTGATTACATTTTTATTCGTCATCTCTTTTCTCACCCTATCTACTTGGCTCAGCCCCTTTGACTCCTTCATGTAGAGTCGACTGCCAGTTCTTTTTTCTGAAGCCACCGTCCACCGTCGATCGCTTGAAATCCCCCAACTAGTCGAACTCATCCTTCAGCTGCTGCTGACCATCACTAACTTCTAGAGAACTTAGTATTCCCTTTCAGTGCGTTTCATGAAGGACATATTTAAATAGTTGTCAGAACCTTTATTAAAAGTTTATTACTTTCGTTATATACATGATCCATATTCTATTGCTGGTCAAAGAAATTTGTTGTGGTATTTTGACTTCTGATTCATTACATATAGCTGCTGTAATATTAAGTCAATTAGGAAAACATTATTGTTGCTAGCAATAAAATACAGCTGCATCCATGTATCAAAAGTGAATGACTTGTAACAAGACTGATGCTTGCCTATTTAACTTAATATTAAGGTAACTATAAGTTATGAATCACAATGTTGAATCATAAAACGAATTTTGGGACCAGTGACAAAGTATGGCCCTTGTAACGAAGTTAATAGCTTCTTAATAAAGTGGTTAACAGCAGGTGACGCTGTAGCTATTTAAAAATATCTCTCATCTGTAATTATATTTACAGGAAGTTACGCCAAGCTTATGTTGGCACCATGCATTTTTTGCAACAGCTTAAGGACGAAAAAAGTCTTTTATAGCGAGTGGATAATAGACTTCGTTGGTGTGGCAGAGACGGTGGTTGTGACTGAGAGTGGGTGTCCTGCAAGATCGATCCAGAACGTGATGTTTTGCGTTCGGATTAAACGAATGTCTCAGAACGTCTAGTTTCACTTGTTCCATGTATCACGGATGCTATTTGTCACTGACAACGAACTACTCCTATAGCAGATATATAACTATGCAGAACTTACATTGTATGCAGACACCGTTTCAATGTCTATAACATCTTGTATCTAGAGTACAGTGATTGAAACTTTATTCCAAATTTATGTATTCTGCTTTACTGAAATGAGTGCGTGTAAAATCTTATCCAACAGTCATTATCCGTTTGATAATAGTTAATAAAGACCCCAGTTTGGAATAAGAGAAGATCGTCTTGCTAAACGAAGATAAAGCTAGTTAAAATGCTCATTCCAATGTAATGTGCTATAGAAGTAGAACCCTAAATCGTGAAAGCAGAGGGTGCTGCAAGATCAGTTCCTTCAAATGAATGTAGACTGTTGTGTTATAAAAATGTAATTTCTCAGGTAGTATCTAAAACAGTAATGGTACGTCAATGTTTATGGAGAGATCTGATTAGAATTTATCAGTTCATTCTGCTATGTAATTACAGTTTCGTAGTTCAATAGACTATCATGGCTTTACTTATTCACAGTTAATGAATGTTAATTTACTAAAGCTTTTGTTGCTACTAAATACATATTTTGTGGGACGATTTCTGGTCAAAGAAATGACTAACATTAATGGATGTCACAAAGCCATGATATTATTTACATGCTGTTAAACTTTGTTTTTGTACGTCCTCTGTTGACTGTTATAAAACATGGTTTTCTATGTCGTCTGTTTTCTGCTATTAAACTTAGTTTTCATGTCCTATCTGGTGTGTGCTTCTATGAGTGTGAATGTTGTAGCAAACGTTCTCAGTACAGTGACGATACGCGCTCGTACTGCACCTACAGCACTAGTGTATTTCATATGTAACTAACTTATCAGTCATTCCATTTAATTAAACACTAATTTCCTGTACAAAATGAAATACGTAAGTTGTTATTTAATAAGCTTTTATTGTCGGAACAGTAGCGAGGCTTTACATATAAATCACGCAAATGTCAACTCTTTAGATGGCAGTGATGGATATATCGTTCTTTAGCTTGCAGGTTCTCATTTAGTTCAACCTATACATCTTTCCACCACATTCTGTAACCTGTATCAAACGAATGACGAGTTTTCAGTTCGGCAGGTGTACAATTCCCTTAGTGAAGCGGGGATGTAATGGATTTTTCTCCGAAGAATCGATTTAAAAATAAATTATTTTCTTGATCTACAGAGTGTAAGATACGTTGCCTGTGAATTTTATCGTGGTAGCAGATTTAGAAATGCCTTTAAATAAGTTATGCTGATTAGCTTTGTACTGGTGGGCACTCCCATCTTTCACGACATGTGGGAAACTGTTTGCTTCAGCGAAATTATTGTCAGGGTGAAGGCTATTTTCTTTCGATATGTTTGGCTGACATTTATATCTCTGGCTGACATCTATACCTTCGCCTGAAAACTTTCTTGCATGTGGTTTATTTATGTTTTGACAATACTAACACATATTACTAGGTGGAAGGTTGAATTCGCAAACCTTTACCTGGAAGTCAAGATTTATACATAATGGGTGGTGTAAAAACTGTGTTTCGGAAACAGATGTTTCATGGAAGTCCGTTTACCAACAAAATAGAGGAGGCAGCTCGAAATGAAGAACATAAGCTCTCAGCTTCAGTATCGAAACTTGGGACAGGAGAATTGTACTCGTGCGTGAATGATGTTGACATGGATTCCACTGGATTCGGACCTATTGATTTAGAGCTTCTCTGCCAGGCTATAGAGTTTTCATGTTCATGTGTTAGCTGTAAAAATAGGGAAAGCATGATTGTTGTTGAAGAAAGAAGAGTGGGAATAGCTTGTGATTTTAAATTAATTTGTGTTTCATGTGGCTATGAATTTTCATTTTCCTCCAACAAGAAAACTGACACTGGTAGCTATGAAAGCAATTTTAGGTTAGCATATGCTCTGAGATGCCTTGGACACGGCAGGGAAGGAGGTAATTTACTGTGTGGTTCTCTGAACGTGCCTCCACCATGTGCAAGTTTTGCAAAAAATATCTGATGCTGTATGTGATGCTGCCAAAGTTTCTTTGAAGAAAGCAGTGGAGGAATTGGTGGAAATAAAGTAAAACGAAATAGATCCTGGGGTAGATATTCATGAGAGTGAATCTCCTACAAATGTTACTGACCTGTATGGGTCTCTAATAGGGACCTGGATGAAAAGGGGTCACACATCTCTATATGGAATTGCATCTGTTATTGGTGTTGACACAGGTAAAATTTTAGATGTAGAAATAGTGTTTAAATGCTACCACCAGTGTGCAACAATGAAAATATCCAACAATGAAGACAGTCAGAAACTGTGGCCAGAAAAGCATGCAGTAGCACTCTCCAAAAATTATAGTGGATCAGGTGGGGGCTTGGAGGCTGCCGCAGGTGTGAGGATGTTCTCCAGATCTGAGATGGAGGTGCTAGATATACTAAATACCTTGGTGATGGGGACTCCCCTTCGTTCAAAGCTGTAACAGATAAAAATCCGTACACTACAACAATAGAAAAGCTGGAATGTGTTGGTCACATCCAAAAGAGGCTTGATGGTAGGCTTAATCGCTTGCTGAAAGAGAAGAAAGGTGAAGTGCTTGAGAATGGAAATCCACTAGGAGGAAAAGGTAGGCTTACTCTGAAAGAAACTGATTCTCTTTATTTATTTTATGGGAGAGCTATCAGGAAAAACACACAGAATTTAGGGGCAATGAGGCGTGCTGTGTGGGAAATTTTTTTCCACGAACTATCCACTGACCAATCACCAGTGCGCAATCTGTGTCCGAAAGACGATTGGTGTAAGTCCAACAACAGAAATGAGACATATTCACATTAACACTCATTACCAGAACCTGTTATAAATGCAATGGAACCCACATTCATGTTTTTTGCAAACCCTGATGTATTAAGGAAGGGTCTTCACAGAAAGACACAAAATGCAAATGAAACCCTCGATAATTTAATTTGGATTAGATACTCAAAAAAGATATTCTGTGGACTTGAAGTACTCAAAATAGGTGTCTATGATGTTACAATAACCGAAATAATCGCAGAATTAAAATGGTGAAGATAGATGGTATAAATCCTGATGTTTTTACAACAAAAGCATTTTAAACCATCGACGAGAGCAGGGTGAAGGAAGATAACAGATCAGTGTCTTACCTGCAAATACAGACGAGACAGATTCGAAGAGGAGAGAAGAGAAAACAGGAAGCTGAGGAGTATCAGAATGGAGGATTTTAAAAATGAGTTAAGCTTTTTACATGTAGAAGAAGATCTTTGGATATCATTTTCTCTATTTTACATTTTTTACGTTATTAGAAGCCTTTGCCTTTTCTCAAAAAATATATATTCACTAATGCTATTAAATTTTCACAAACTGTTCGCAAGGTGTTTCTTTCTCCCTGGAACTAAAAAATGCGAGATCCTGCAATTTCATTCTAATGCCTAGATTATTGTATGCAGAAAGAAATTTAATTTGGGATTTGCAAAATTAAAAACTCTGTTAATGATACAATTTGTACCATAAAACTGTTGTTCCATGGTCTTATAACCTTCTGAGGACACAACAATAAAATTTTTAGATTATTTGCATGATTGTAATTTCAGTTATTGCTTTTTATAAAAAAAGACTATAAAAAATTAAAAATTGAAATTTCTGGAAAAAATATTAATCCTCGATATTTTACTATATTTTTTTATCAAAATACAGCTATTTTGCTTTACACATGTGAAATTTTAGATTTGTACATTGATAAATGTGGCGGTAATGATTTTTTAAATAAATGTTTTCATTTTCCCGGACATCGCCCCTTAATGTTTCGTTCCCTAGATGATAAGAAGGAATTAAATGGGAATTAGGGAACAAAACTTGTCACTGTATATGCTTCCTTTCTTTGCATATGTACAAAACCCTGGCTTGCCTACACAGAAGGCCAGGTTTGTGGCGGCTGCAGGGCGTCAGGATGACATCATCAGTGGTGGCAGGTTCTTTTAGTATTTATTTATATAAATGAAATACTCGCACAGTTCACTATAGAACCTGTCTGCAGTTCCATACAGTTCCCACTCTACAGGGTTATTGTGCATCAGGCAACAGAAAAGCTTTCTGCAGAGTTTAGAGCTAGTACATCTAATCGGTTGTCATTTGAAAAAGTAGTAAACCTATTGTCCTACACACAAATTTCGATATAACGTGAGTAGAAATAATCCTGAAGTCTTTTATTCAGAACTTTAAAGAGGATGTACCTCTCGAATCCTTAACAGTGTGATAAGCCTTGGAAAGCATCCATACAGCTGAATGATTTACCACCTTCCCTCCAAAATAAATATAGATCTATTTGTTACCATGACTGTAATAGCATTGCTCCATGTGAAATTGGAATGAAACAACTTCCGCCTTGCAACATTGTTATGGAGCACCCTCTGCCACACAAAATTGATAAGAATCACCCTTTCCCATGCAACACTGATACGAAGCGCGCTCTACCACAAAACACTGGTAAGGAACGCCCACCACCACCTAAAATTGGTATGAAGAACCCTTTATCATTGATGAAATTATTTTTTTGCCTCCCATGAGGACTACCCAAAGGTCAAAGTTTCATTAGGGGACGTATTTCACTACAGATTTGGCAGCACATACAATGATAGTGATACTGAAGAAGAATTACCTGCTGACTGGAATGAACAGTGTGATGAATACGAATATGGATTGAGAAAAAATCGAAGAATGACGAAAGTAATGAGAAGTAGCAGCACTGAGAACAGCGAGAAACTTGACATCAAGATTCGTGATCACGAAGAAGATGAAGTGAAGGAATTCTGCTACCTAGGCAGGAAAATAACCCAAGACAGACGGAGCAAGGAGGACATAACAAGCAGACTAGCACAGGCAAAAATGGTATTTCTGGGCAAGAGAAGCCTACTGCTATGAAAAACAGAAAAAAATTTCTGAGAATGTACGTTTGGAGCATAGCATTGAATGTTACTGAAAAATGGACTGTTGATAAACCAGAGCAGATGAGACAGGTAGTATTTGAGATGCAGTCCTATAGAAAAATGTTGAAAATTACATGGACTAATAAGGTAAATAACGAGGGTTTTCCCAGAGAATCGGCGACGAAAAGAATATATGGCAAACACTGCCAAGGAGAATGGACAGGATGGTAGGGAATCTGTGAAGACGTTGGGGAACACCTTCCTTGGTACCAGAGGAAGCTGCAGACGGCAAGAAATGTAAACACAGGTAATGGAATGCATCCAGAAAATAACTGAGACCATAGATTGCAAAAAAAAAAGAGGAAATTATGATAGCAGCACTCTCTCCATAAAACATTGGTAATAAGCATCTTTCAGTTCATCCCTCTCACTTTATTTCTTCCCCCATCTCTCTCTCTCTTCACCCCTCTCAAACTTCATCTTTCCATCTACCCCTCGCTTCTCTCTGTCCATCTCTTTCTCCCTTCCTCTCTGCTCATCTTCTCCTCCTCCTCCTCCTCTTCCTCCTTCATATCTCTGAGTCCATCTCCTCCACCTTCCTCTATATTTCAGTCACTACCTTCCATCTCTTTGTCTATCTCCTCCTGGCCCTATCCCTTTCCATCTCTTAGTCCCTACCGAGCGAGGTGGCGCAGTGGTTAGCACACTGGACTCGCATTCGGGAGGACGACGGTTCAATCCCGTCTCCGGCCATCCTGATTTAGGTTTTCCGTGATTTCCCTAAATCGCTTCAGGCAAATGCCGGGATGGTTCCTTTGAAAGGGCACGGCCGATTTCCTTCCCCATCCGTCCCTCACCCGAGCTTGCGCTCCGTCTCTAATGACCACGTAGTCGACGGGAGGTTAAACACTAATATCCTCCTCCTCCCTCCTCTTAGTCCCTCCCCTGTTTTTCCATCTCCTCCCCTCCCCCCCTGTCTATCTACTCCTCTCCATTCTCTCTCTGTCCAACACCTACTCCTTTCTGTGTCTCTTCTGTCCCTCTGTCTGTCCAGCTTCTCCTCCCCAATTCTCTGTCCATCACCCCCCCCCCATTTACCTCTCTTTCTGTCTCACCATGTCACTTCTCCCTCTCTCTCTCTCTCTCTCCATCTCCTTCTCTCCACCTCCTTCTCCCCCTCTCTGTGTCACCATCTGCTTCTAGCCTTTGTGACAGTCTCCACCACCCCCTGTAACCTCCCCCTCACTTATCGACCTTAATGACAGTGAAAAATTAAACCGCGTGTACCTAATGGAAATTTGGGAAAAGCAATCGTCACCGAAGTTAATCTATCGGTAAAGAGGGAGGAAAGGGTTACATCTAAATGAAAGGAAAAATGCAAATGAAACTGGTGGAAATTAATTTTGAAAAGGGGTAAAGTTAATAAACAAAGTAAATGTGCGGCCGTTACGTTAACAATTAACTAGCGGTAATTAGATATTTGAGATTTGGGGGAAATCACGGTCGCCAGTCCTAAGGACGATTACTATAGTAACTGAAAAAGAAAGGTTATTACACATATAATTAACACTAGAAGCGTGGCAACTGAAGGTTGACACGTGTAGTGTGAAAACTGAAAGTTTGTCAGAAGTAATAAATTTCGCTACACTCTGACTTAATATAGCAAAAGAATTAATAAAACCGGAAAATCGAAAGTTAATTTAGTGACTGAAGTTAATAGTGAGCTTTCTTTCTGAAGCACATCGAAATCCAGTAAAATACGGTTAGTCTTGGACTACCTCAACAATCATTTCAAAAGCAACTTGACTCTACGCAATTTAGAAACAAGAGATTTAACTTTGAACTTGAATTAAATGATTCTGAACTATTAACAATAGTAAAATTTAGTACGTACCAAGCTGAGCTGCAGTCACAGGTAAGCTAAAATATGCTAACAAAACTCGCACTCTAAATTTGTGCTCGTGTAACCTAAATATTGTAGCCAGCTACTGAACTTTGAAATTAAAGCAGTGAAATCTAATTATATTATTTTAATGCTGGCGTTTGAATTTCAACGACACTCGGGTTCATTTCGGAAAAGGAAGGGACCCTGCTTGGCAATGCAATTGGGACAATGAGCAACAAAGGTTCATGCTAAGTTGCTGTAATTTTGCGAGGCAAATGGAACAATTTGAAAAGCTGAGGTCTGCCATACAGTTCTGAAACTTTACGTGCTTTTAGTCTTCCTTGTTGGTTGATTGAAGGTTTGAAGGCGTCGATCGAGGAGGTGGCGACAGTCACTCATTGTCGGCCGTCGCTGTTGCAGAAGCTGGATGTTGGCGCGCCTTCTTCTCGACACGGTCACCAGGCGAAACGGGCTGTTGATGTGCGCCAGCTAATGCTTCCCGTCCGCGACACCATGTCAGAAGCTATCATCGCGAGTCGAGCGCAATTACATGCTGCCAAACCCCGAAAGCGCGGCAACTCGCGGGAGCGTCACACAACACCTGCTCCACTCGCTACTCCCGCCAGACTCTCACTGTCCTGCCCGCGCTCCACGCGGCAGAGTTAACACTACCAAAGATCCTACACACTTTGATTCTTCACACGACCCATCGATGTAATCGTTCGATAGCAGTTTTCCCTAGGCAATACCCAGCGTAAAAATACAAATAATATTTACGAAACAAACCAATTATACATCGACATAAGTGCATAAATATATATATATCCAAACAGTAAAGCAATTACAATATATAAAGAGACAGAAATGTCATATCTTGAGGTAACAAAACAAGGAAAAAAATAATAGTACAATAGATGGAAATAGGAGGATATGCATTTCCGGCGTTACACGTGCCCCACATTGTCTGAGGATGTTCGTGTAACCTAAACAGACTCAGAAAATGTCCCAAAAAAGAAACAGCGGAAATGTATATGCTCAAAACACAACAAAATTTAGCATTCGTCTAATTAACCATAAATCAATTTTTAGACCATAATATTTGAGTGGAGACACTCCTAATCTTATTCCACTCTGTCATCTTGATCAAAATAAAACAGGTTGACAACATATTAAAATTCATAGAAAACATAGAAAATGGTTTAGCTATTCTAAAATTGTCAAAATTCCCAACAGTATCAAGAAATGGAATACTATTTACAAAATTAATCAGAGTACATGGTCATAAAAACAGGTAGATCAAAATACGCAAATTAATAATTAATTACATAGAATACACATTTTTACATAACCCTTTCATAATTAATATTCTCGTCAAGGGAGTCCATTAAACGCTAAAAAAAAAATAACACACATCAGATCGAAAAAAAAACAAATATTGACAGTAGAATTCTTTCAGCTGTCCAGGAAGAAAAACAATTCCGCCTTCCGTACTCGCAAGTACAAAGAATGCCGACAGCGCCACAAGAGCCAACAGCGGCACAAGAGCCGACAGCGGCTCGCCTCGCCAGTATTGTTGCGCCCGCTTGTGCGGCACGCTTGATCTCACTCGCCCTTGTGACGGCGTTTCCAGAAGGTCCGTTTCACTGAATTCTTTCGGAAAAACTCACTCCCGAGTAATCTCAAGGAGTCCCTTAGTAATATCACAGTGGATAACTCAACACTGTCCATCATCACACGCATGTACTAGCCTGAAACTTAAAACAGCGTCTAAGTACATCGGCAGTGACTAGTAAATCACATATTTATGAAATATTACAGCTATTTACAAAAGCATATTTACATTCCTTAATCTACTGTGACTCAGCTGAAAACTTAAACTAGCAGCTTGGATTTTTCAATTGATAAATAATCACTCTTAAATCATTTAATCAACATAAATTACTTATTAATTACAACTTCTTTAATGACCTCTAGGTCAGGCAAAAGCATCGCCACATGGCACATCCTTAAATCTTACACTCTATATCTACATACTGTACAAATTACCCTATCTGTGGTACTAATCAATCCTTGGTTGGTACAATTTCAGGTCTACAATAGCTTTCCAGAGCTTGGATACTCTAAGCAATAAGCATTTGTGTGAGTTATACCAATGACTTTATATGGTCCATTATAAACAAACTTAAATTTAGAGATTTCATTGTCTATCTCGCTCGATTTCTCATGAGCTTTTACAAGTACTAAGTCTCCGATTGCAAACTTAGCAAAACGCACGTTAGGGTCATTACGACGTATGCGAGCTATGGCTTTTAGCTTCATTACTTCTCGCAAACGATCGTTTTTCACACCAATACTAATGTCAATCCGTGGAGGGAATTTGATTATCTCTTCCAATTCACTTTCTACACTTTTGTCAATGCCGAACTTCCTCACACTACGGCAGTTCAAACTCATTCCTACGTCAATGTCATCCGGCCAGTTAACAATGTGTATAGGCTGGTATTGCCTATGCACACCGTCTCCTGCCTCGTCAAAACTATCATTGTTTTATCTAGTGACATACATGTCAAAGTTTTGCTTTCGCAGTTAATCACTGCACGGTACTTTAATAGCCAATCTAACCCGATAATTACTTCCGTAGTTAAGTCTGGCACGACGACAAACTCTTGTTCAAATCGTGCCCCACATATCTCGAAGTTGACAAAAGTCTGTTTTGTGACCGGTTTACTGGCCTTCCCAGTAGCACCGATAATTTTCACCCCTGTTACTGGCATAACTACGATGCCAGGTCTGTCTTTCAGTAACTGAAATATTTTTCCAGATACAGCACTCAATTCTGCACCGGTGTCAATCAACACGTTTAGTTGTAGGCCGTGCATATTAGCAGACACTGCTATCTGTCTACACTTGTCCTCGACTGTTTCTTTATTTTCCCACAGTAAATCCTTGTCTATATCCAGGTCATTCCAGAATAAACCATCCGGCTTTGATCCTAAATCCGGTTTATCTGGCGGCTTTTTCAGCCTCTGTTCACATACAGTTTTAATTTCAACACGTTTGTCTTGAGGTTTAGTCTGTAGCGTCGCCTCCAATACCGAAACCTTTTCCTGTAACTCGTCAACTAGTGAGTGTTGCTTTGCTATCAATTTACTAATTATCACCTTCGTTGATTCCTCTTTAATCAGATTGATCTCATCTGACAATCTACCTGGAGACATGTGCCCAGTAGTATCTGCAATTACTTCCTCTAGATCTGCGCAACCCACACTGTTATCTTCTGACCGTATAATGTCAGCTCTAACCTCATACACGCTGTAATCTACGTGCTTTTCTACCAATCGTGTCCGGCTATCACTAGAATTTTCGTAATCTTTCTCCTTAATACTCTCGCAATGTTTAAACTGGAGTTTTGCGTCGGATGGGTCGGCTACTTCTACCATTACAACTTTCGGTAAAGTCTGCCGGTTAGGGCCAGAACTTTCCGTTACTACTTCAACATTCAACTCCTGCGGGACGAAACACGACGCATCTTGCTCGTGCTCCCCATTAACATCAACTATTTCTAGTAAAGTCTGCCGGTTAGGGCCAGAACTTTCTATCACTTCACAATCACTATCTTCCTGCGGGACGAGACGCGGCAAATCCTGCCCGCGCTCCCCATAAACACTTCTCCCGTACAGGCCCCTATAATCTCTTAGTTCGTCGTATAAGCGACCGAACTGCCTTAACCAGACCTCATCCCTCTCTGCATCCCCTCGCTCGATGACGGACGTTTTATCCGACATCTGATCTTCTTTCAACACTTGCGAATCATTCTTAAACTCAATCTCCAGTTCCGCTGTGGGTATTACAGCTGCCACTTTATAGTCGATTTCCGGAACACTACTTAAATTGTTCTCACTGACAGTGAACGTATTTTCTACTGCCGTGTCTACAGCTGATCTACTACTTGTGGGCGCACTCCTTTCTCCTAATACTGGCACACTCTCCCGCCGTTGATTATTCCATACGGAATTTTCATAACGACGACACCTGGGTTTTCTCCTGTTATTGGGCCGCCAAAATTTCTCCACGCCCGGTCGGCCCCTCACCGGCGCGGCTAATGGTTTCCCTGTATCGTCCCAGCAGATACGCTCCTCGGATGCTGCTGAGGCGGCTGATCACACCCTCTGGCGTTATTACTATTCTGTGAAGCCCGTATCACGTTAGTATGATACTGGTTTCCGTCATTCCTGTTATTATTTGCATTGTACCGATTGTTATTACGGTCCGAACCATTATTGTTGTTGCTACCATGGTTGCGGTATGCATTATTCCCATGGTTATCGTTGTTGTGGTTGCTGTGGTACCCGTTGTTGTTACCACGGCCTCTACCACTGTCGCGATTATTGCGCCAATTGTCCTCGTCCTCCACTCTTTCCAGGAAATCATTGATTGTCCTGTAATTGCTTCCTACGTATCGTTTTGTATCATCTGGAAGCTTCTTGTAGAGTTCCCAGACTATTTCGGATTCCGAGCGGCGATCACGCAAATATTCCAACTTGCGGATCCAGCCCTCACAAAACTCCTTCATCGAACCGCGCGAATTCGCATCGAAAGGCCTCGATACGACAAATTCGCGCCAGACACTTTGCTGTTTTTGCTCTGACCAGTATTCAGCCAGAAACAAATTTTTAAATTCGTCAAAAGTCAGGTTCGTAATGTTGAGGTTTAAGCCCCAACGCTTGGCATCACCAGCCAACACATCAATAATCGCATTAATTTTTCTCTCATCAGTCCATGATCTGGGTAAAACTCTTTCACAATTCTTAATGAAATCCGTCGGGTGTATACCGCCTTTTTTCAAGGGGTCGAACCGCTCCTCTTTCGTCAACAACTCCGAACTATGTGCACAGATTGGCACATAGCTCTGTTTTTCGTCAAGTTTCCTTTCTAATTCCGACACCCTCGTAATCACTTGGCAAGTGGTTGTCGCAAGCGTTTCCACTTCCCTCTTTTTCTCTCCGCAGGTATTAGCCTGCTTCGTCACTTTGGTATCTACTTCGGATACTAAAGCCTTTAAAGTTTCCACCTTCTGATGATCCTCTTTTCTCACTAATTGAATTTGTTCCGTCACCTTATTCTCGATGATCGGAGCAACTGCGTCTCCTACACTTTTCTCGATTCTGCTAATTTCGGAATCAAAACGAGTATTTATGCTCGCAATTTCCGCCTGAACGCCTATCATTTCCTGTTTAAGATTACCGATTTCGGTATTAATTACAACAATATCTTCTTTGATTTTATCAACTTTTGTGTTAACAACTCCAACATTGTTGATAACAACGTTAATAGCTTTGTTCTGATTGTCTAGCATCCGTTCAAATTTTTCAGACTGAGCTTCTTGCTTGGCAGCCTGAGCTTCTTGTTTGGCAGCCTGATCTTCTTGCTTGGCCGATTGACTCTTGATTTCGTTAATCAAAACATTCAATAAATCAGTTAAATTCTCGGAAACTACCGGTTTTACTTCCGCAGCGGCTTCCTCTTTAATTGTCCCCCCGTATTCGTCATCAAGGGATTCAGATTTGATTTTCACTTCTGATTCCGAAACATTTTCTAAACTTTGGAATTCCATTTCTGCTCTGTGTTGCGTTTCGGCGGTCGCGTCTTTCATGCTAGCCGCCTGCCCCTGAACAATGGGTACCGCGGTGCGCGTTTCCCACTGTTCGACCGATTGTTCCGTATCCAAGTCTACCAAATTTTGGCAATTGTTGCCTTCACTCATTTTAATAATTTTCAATATAAATGCCAAATCTCAAATATAATTAGGATTACTCCCACTACTTATTCTCGCTGACGTATCGACCATTTCGTAACCAGTACTTTGTTACGAGATTTGCACAATGCAAAATTCGTGTCCAGAACAACCTCAAATTTGAAGATTGTCCTGTCACCAGGTCGCCACGTGTAACCTCCCCCTCACTTATCGACCTTAATGACAGTGAAAAATTAAACCGCGTGTACCTAATGGAAATTTGGGAAAAGCAATCGTCACCGAAGTTAATCTATCGGTAAAGAGGGAGGAAAGGGTTACATCTAAATGAAAGGAAAAATGCAAATGAAACTGGTGGAAATTAATTTTGAAAAGGGGTAAAGTTAATAAACAAAGTAAATGTGCGGCCGTTACGTTAACAATTAACTAGCGGTAATTAGATATTTGAGATTTGGGGGAAATCACGGTCGCCAGTCCTAAGGACGATTACTATAGTAACTGAAAAAGAAAGGTTATTACACATATAATTAACACTAGAAGCGTGGCAACTGAAGGTTGACACGTGTAGTGTGAAAACTGAAAGTTTGTCAGAAGTAATAAATTTCGCTACACTCTGACTTAATATAGCAAAAGAATTAATAAAACCGGAAAATCGAAAGTTAATTTAGTGACTGAAGTTAATAGTGAGCTTTCTTTCTGAAGCACATCGAAATCCAGTAAAATACGGTTAGTCTTGGACTACCTCAACAATCATTTCAAAAGCAACTTGACTCTACGCAATTTAGAAACAAGAGATTTAACTTTGAACTTGAATTAAATGATTCTGAACTATTAACAATAGTAAAATTTAGTACGTACCAAGCTGAGCTGCAGTCACAGGTAAGCTAAAATATGCTAACAAAACTCGCACTCTAAATTTGTACTCGTGTAACCTAAATATTGTAGCCAGCTACTGAACTTTGAAATTAAAGCAGTGAAATCTAATTATATTATTTTAATGCTGGCGTTTGAATTTCAACGACACTCGGGTTCATTTCGGAAAAGGAAGGGACCCTGCTTGGCAATGCAATTGGGACAATGAGCAACAAAGGTTCATGCTAAGTTGCTGTAATTTTGCGAGGCAAATGGAACAATTTGAAAAGCTGAGGTCTGCCATACAGTTCTGAAACTTTACGTGCTTTTAGTCTTCCTTGTTGGTTGATTGAAGGTTTGAAGGCGTCGATCGAGGAGGTGGCGACAGTCACTCATTGTCGGCCGTCGCTGTTGCAGAAGCTGGATGTTGGCGCGCCTTCTTCTCGACACGGTCACCAGGCGAAACGGGCTGTTGATGTGCGCCAGCTAATGCTTCCCGTCCGCGACACCATGTCAGAAGCTATCATCGCGAGTCGAGCGCAATTACATGCTGCCAAACCCCGAAAGCGCGGCAACTCGCGGGAGCGTCACACAACACCTGCTCCACTCGCTACTCCCGCCAGACTCTCACTGTCCTGCCCGCGCTCCACGCGGCAGAGTTAACACTACCAAAGATCCTACACACTTTGATTCTTCACACGACCCATCGATGTAATCGTTCGATAGCAGTTTTCCCTAGGCAAGACCCAGCGTAAGAATACAAATAATATTTACGAAACAAACCAATTATACATCGACATAAGTGCATAAATATATATATATCCAAACAGTAAAGCAATTACAATATATAAAGAGACAGAAATGTCATATCTTGAGGTAACAAAACAAGGAAAAAAATAATAGTACAATAGATGGAAATAGGAGGATATGCATTTCCGGCGTTACACCCCTTCCTCGGCTATCTCCTCCTCGCCCCTTTCTCTGTCCATCTTCCTTCCCATCTTTCTCTGCTCAGTCATATGCATGTGCGCTTGTAGCTACAGGAATATATTCTGATACTACCAGCACCATATAGCAGTCATGTAGCAGCCTAAATTTCAGTCATTTCCAGTTCTATTTCACCCCCATCCCCACACAAATCAGATTTAGGTGGTACTACTACCAAAGTAATTTTTTCTAGACAGTAAGCAGTACTGAAGGGTGGCAAGTACTTTGAGCTCACCTGTCTATCATCTTCTTAACCACAATTACAGACCCTAAGCAAACTGAGACATACATATCTCATTAAGGAGGAACATTGACCATACCGAAGATTAGTATAGGCGATTAACAGTGATTGGGCTCAGTGTTGATTTTAAAGTAATGTAATGTAGCAGCACTCTGAAGTGAAGGAATTGTGCTCATGTTGGGAGTGTTTCTTCCTCATGGACAGCTAGGGCTGCTCTTGCGCAAGGTGACAGTCCCTGGCATAGTTAGCAAAACTGCCATTTTATTGCAGGCAGTTTAGAGAGTGCGAAGGACTGACCTTAGATATATGGGGTAAAGGACCAGGAGTCTTGGTCGCCGCTTCGTCGTTGCATGAGAAGCGGTGGCGGACGGGGTCTTAAAGCAGCAGGGTTTTGCCAGTGACCCTCAAGCTAGCACATTTAACAGGACATTGGGCCTGAGCTTCCGCTGCCAAATCGCTGTGGAAAGGTACGCTAGTAATTAATCCCTGCACCTGCCCGGTTAATCACGCTTTCTAACGCACTGCTTTTCGGGCGGGAAAGTGTGCCGGTTCCCGGCACGAGTACGGGCGGCAGTTTACTGTCGAGGTCCCGTGTGCCGGCCAGTCTGTGGATGGTTTTTAACGCGGTTGTCCATCTGCCTCGGTGAATGCGGGCTGGTTTCCCTTACTCCGCCTCAGTTACATTAGGTCGGCGATTGCTGCGTAAACACTGTCTCCACATACCCGTACACCATAATTACTCTACCACGCAAACATTTGGGATTACACTCGTCTGGTGTGAGACGTTCCCGGTCGGTCCACTGGGGGCCGAACCGCGCAATAACCCTGGATTCAATGTGGGGCGGCGATGGGGTGAGTGGACTGCTGTAGCCTGTTGTTGGGTTCTGTGTACCACTGAGGGCTACGGCAGGGACGAAGCCTCTCCCTCGTTTCTAGATCCCCAGTTCCATACAATACAGTTAATCTCTGCAGATGATAGAGCGTGACTCGGCTTTCCTGAGAACACCGTACCGGCATGTAAAGAAACGTTTCATTTCGGTCGCCGTAAAAGTTCGCGGCTCATTTGCGTTCTTAGAACCGTCACATTCTTTATGGATCACATCGGCTTCCGCACCTTGTTCTTGCACGTGTTCTCGCACAAATGATGAATCAATATCTTGATTTGTGAGCTGACTGTGATCTAAGTGCGTAATGGAGAGCGCCTTTTTGATGCAACTGTGGAGAGGGCATTGGTGGAAAACTATCTAACCTTCGGTTGAAAGGATGCAGCACCTTGCACTAAAAAATCTCCGACTGGCAAAAAGCACAACTCACGCTGTGCCATTGGTGGATTGTGCTTTATGAAGGAACTTCACATGAAGTGTTGGTGTTCTGAAAGCGCAGTGAGTCGATGGAGGACGGAGAGGGGAGATGGTCGTGACCAGACTGGCGGAGTTAGAGTCGTTATCAGACGCCCGTGTAAGTGTGCTCCCTGCCGCCGTTGGATAAGCAGCTGAGCAGCAAGTCGTATACTGCTAGCTCACTCGTTTGTTACATAGTTTAATTCTTAATTTCTTCGCGTGTTTTTGGTACTTGCATTGTTTAATTCATAAATTTCGGGCGTATTATAGTATTTGAGAGTTGTAGCATCGCGTTTTAGTACCTGAATAGTGTAAATTCGCGTAGTCGTTTGTCTTCTGTTTTTGTTTTGAACGGCCAGTGTCGGTTGGTAACAGTCAGTGTGCTCCCTGCCGCCGTTGGATAAGCAGCTGAGCAGCAAGTCGTATACTCCTAGCTCACTCATTTGTTACATAGTTTAATTCTTAATTTCTTTGCGTGTTTTTGGTACTTGCATTGTTTAATTCATAAATTTCGGGCGTATTATAGTATTTGAGAGTGTAGCATCGCGTTTTAGTACCTGAATAGTGTAATTTCGCTTAGTCTCCTTCCGCCGCCGAGCAGTGTCAGCAGTGCGCAAGTAGCAGCATTACTGCATTTACTAGGCAATCTTTTATTTTAATAACCGTTTAAATTTTGTCGATTTGTTTGCGCTCTCTGTAGATTAGTTCAGACGTTCTTTGCAAAACAGTTTTTAGCATGGATAGGGACTGCAACTGCTGTGTTCGGATGCAGGCTGAGTTGGCATCCCTTCGCTCCCAGCTTCAGGTAGTGTTGGCTTCGGTCACACAGCTTCAGGCTGTTGCCAATGGGCATCACTGTGGGGGTCCGGATGGGGGTTTGTCGGGGACGGCCAGCTCGTCCCACGCATCCCCTGATCGGACTAAGACTGTGGTTGCCCGGGATACTGCCCGCATTGAAGCTGATCCCTCACCTGTGGTAGAGGGGGAGGTCGTTTCAAGGTGTGGCAGGGGGCGAAAGACATTCCGGAGGGCTGAACGGAAAGCCTCTCCAGTTTGTCTGACGAACCGGTTTCAGGCTCTGTCTCAGGCTGATACTGATCTTCGGCCTGACATGGCTGCTTGTCCTGTTCCAGAGATCCAAGATCCGGGCAGTTGCAGAGGGTGGGCTTACTGGTAGTTGGGAGCTCCAACGTCAGGCGCGTAATGGGGCCCCTTAGGGAAATGGCAGCAAGAGAGGGGAAGAAAACCAATGTGCACTCCTTGTGCATACCGGGGGGAGTCATTCCAGATGTGGAAAGGGTCCTTCCGGATGCCATGAAGGGTACAGGGTGCACCTATCTGCAGGTGGTCGCTCATGTCGGCACCAATGATGTGTGTCGCTATGGATCGGAGGAAATCCTCTCTGGCTTCCGGCGGCTATCTGATTTGGTGAAGACTGCCAGTCTCGCTAGCGGGATGAAAGCAGAGCTCACCATCTGCAGCATCGTCGACAGGACTGACTGCGGACCTTTGGTACAGAGCCGAGTGGAGGGTCTGAATCAGAGGCTGAGACGGTTCTGCGACCGTGTGGGCTGCAGATTCCTCGACTTGCGCCATAGGGTGGTGGGGTTTCGGGTTCCGCTGGATAGGTCAGGAGTGCACTACACGCAACAAGCGGCTACACGGGTAGCAGGGGTTGTGTGGCGTGGGCTGGGCGGTTTTTTAGGTTAGATGGCCTTGGGCAACTACAGAAAGGGCAACAGCCTCAACGGGTGCGGGGCAAAGTCAGGACATGCGGGGACCAAGCAGCAATCGGTATTGTAATTGTCAACTGTCGAAGCTGCGTTGGTAAAGTACCGGAACTTCAAGCGCTGATAGAAAGCACCGAAGCTGAAACCGTTATAGGTACAGAAAGCTGGCTTAAGCCAGAGATAAATTCTGCCGAAATTTTTACAAAGGTACAGACGGTGTTTAGAAAGGATAGATTGCATGCAACCGGTGGTGGAGTGTTCGTCGCTGTTAGTAGTAGTTTATCCTGTAGTGAAGTAGAAGTGGATAGTTCCTGTGAATTATTATGGGTGGAGGTTACACTGAACAACCGAACTAGGTTAATAATTGGCTCCTTTTACCGACCTCCCGACTCAGCAGCATTAGTGGCAGAACAACTGAGAGAAAATTTGGAATACATTTCACATAAATTTTCTCAGCATGTTATAGTCTTAGGTGGAGATTTCAATTTACCAGATATAGACTGGGACACTCAGATGTTTAGGACGGGTGGTAGGGACAGAGCATCGAGTGACATTATACTGAGTGCACTATCCAAAAATTACCTCGAGCAATTAAACAGAGAACCAACTCGTGGAGATAACATCTTGGACCTACTGATAACAAACAGACCCGAACTTTTCGACTCTGTATGTACAGAACAGGGAATCAGTGATCATAAGGCCGTTGCAGCATCCCTGAATATGGAAGTTAATAGGAATATAAAAAAAGGGAGGAAGGTTTATCTGTTTAGCAAGAGTAATAGAAGGCAGATTTCAGACTACCTAACAGATCAAAACGAAAATTTCTGTTCCGACACTGACAATGTTGAGTGTTTATGGAAAAAGTTCAAGGCAATCGTAAAATGCGTTTTAGACAGGTACTTGCCGAGTAAAACTGTGAGGGACTGGAAAAACCCACCGTGGTACAACAACAAAGTTAGGAAACTACTGCGAAAGCAAAGAGAGCTCCACTCCAAGTTTAAACGCAGCCAAAACCTCTCAGACAAACAGAAGCTAAACGATGTCAAAGTTAGCGTAAGGAGGGCTATGCGTGAAGCGTTCATTGAATTCGAAAGTGAAATTCTATGTACCGACTTGATAGAAAATCCTAGGAAGTTCTGGTCTTACGTTAAATCAGTAAGTGGCTCGAAACAGCATATCCAGACACTACGGGATGATGATGGCATTGAAACAGAGGATGACACGCGTAAAGCTGAAATACTAAACACCTTTTTCCAAAGCTGTTTCACAGAGGAAGACCGCACTGCAGTTCCTTCTCTAAATCCTCGCACAAACGAAAAAATGGCTGACATCGAAATAAGTGTCCAAGGAATAGAAAAGCAACTGGAATCACTCAATAGAGGAAAGTCCACTGGACTTGACGGGATACCAGTTCGATTCTACACAGAGTACGCGAAAGAACTTGCCCCCCTTCTAACAGCCGTGTACCGCAAGACTCTACAGGAACGGAGGGTTCCAAATGATTGGAAAAGAGCACAGATAGTCCCAGTCTTCAAGAAGGGTCGTCGAGCAGATGCGCAAAACTATAGACCTATATCTCTTACGTCGATCTCTTGTAGAATTTTAGAACATGTTTTTTGCTCGCGTATCATGTCATTTCTGGAAACCCAGAATCTGCTATGTAGGAATCAACATGGATTCCGGAAACAGCGATCGTGTGAGACCCAACTCGCCTTATTTGTTCATGAGACCCAGAAAATATTAGATACAGGCTCCCAGGTAGATGCTGTTTTTCTTGACTTCCGGAAGGCGTTCGATACAGTTCCGCACTGTCGCCTGATAAACAAAGTAAGAGCCTACGGAATATCAGACCAGCTGTGTGGCTGGATTGAAGAGTTTTTAGCAAACAGAACACAGCATGTTGTTATCAATGGAGAGACGTCTACAGACGTTAAAGTAACCTCTGGCGTGCCACAGGGGAGTGTTATGGGACCATTGCTTTTCACAATATATATATATATATATATATATATATATATATATATATATATATATATATATATATGACTTAGTAGATAGTGTCGGAAGTTTCATGCGGCTTTTCGCGGATGATGCTGTAGTATACAGAGAAGTTGCAGCATTAGAAAATTGTAGCGAAATGCAGGAAGATCTGCAGCGGATAGGCACTTGGTGCAGGGAGTGGCAACTGACCATTAACATAGACAAATGTAATGTATTGCGAATACATAGAAAGAAGGATCCTTTATTGTATGATTATATGATAGAGGAACAAACACTGGTAGCAGTTACTTCTGTAAAATATCTGGGAGTATGCGTGCGGAACGATTTGAAGTGGAATGATCATATAAAATTAATTGTTGGTAAGGCGGGTACCAGGTTGAGATTCATTGGGAGAGTCCTTAGAAAATGTAGTCCATCAACAAAGGAGGTGGCTTACAAAACACTCGTTCGACCTATACTTGAGTATTGCTCATCAGTGTGGGATCCGTACCAGATCGGTCTGACGGAGGAGATAGAGAAGATCCAAAGAAGAGCGGCGCGTTTCGTCACAGGGTTATTTGGTAACCGTGATAGGGTTACGGAGATGTTTAATAAACTCAAGTGGCAAACTCTGCAAGAGAGGCGCTTTGCATCGCGGTGTAGCTTGCTCGCCAGGTTTCGAGAGGGTGCGTTTCTGGATGAGGTATCGAATATATTGCTTCCCCCTACTTATACCTCCCGAGGAGATCACGAATGTAAAATTAGAGAGATTAGAGCGCGCACGGAGGCTTTCAGACAGTCGTTCTTCCCGCGAACCATACGCGACTGGAACAGGAAAGGGAGGTAATGACAGTGGCACGTAAAGTGCTCTCCGCCACACACCGTTGGGTGGCTTGCGGAGTATCAATGTAGATGTAGATGTAGAAGTGTTGTGTGGTAGTCGCAAGGCCCATCATACATTTTGTGTTAGGTGCCAGGGCATTGTGTACGATTTTCCGTTTCTTCCTGCAATGCAAATCTGAGCGAATTTTCTTCCTGTTGTAAGTAAGCCGTTTATGTTTTTATGCTGGTAATGCCATGTAGCGCTCTGTATGAAAATCACTGGCTGTGCTGTGAAGTCTGCGGTTGGTTTGCATTGTTGGAATTTGCTATTGTAGTGTTGGGCCGTTGGATGTGAGAGCGCATAGCGTTGCGCAGTTGGAGGTGAGCCACCAGCAGTGGTGAATGAGGGAAGAGAGATGGCGGAGTTTTGAGAGCGGATGATCTGGATGTGTGTCCACCAGAGACAGTAAATTTGTAAGACTGGATGTCATGAACTGATATATATATATATTATGACTTTTGAACACTATTAAGGTAAATACATTGTTTGTTCACTATCAAAATCTTTCATTTGCTAACTATGCCTATCAGTAGCTAGTGCTTTCAGTAGTTAGAATATTTTATTTAGCTGGCAGTACTGGCGCTCGCTGTATTGCAGTAGTTTGAGTAACGAAGATTTTTGTGAGGTAAGTGATTCATGAAAGGTATAGGTTATTGTTAGTCAGGGCCATTCTTTTGTAGGGATTTTTGAAAGTCAGACTGTGTTGCGCTAAAAATATTGTGTGTCAGCACAGTCGTTTATAATTTTTCGAAGGGGACGTTCCACTGTCCGGTTTGAAGACAGTTGCGGATCCTGTATCGAGGAGTGGAGGTTGTGATACTTCCGTCGAGTCACTGCACCGGCGCTCAGTTCAACGAACTGCAGACTTCCGATGGTACACGGAAGCACTCTATTCTCCGGCTTAACACAAATGATGTACGTGAATTTTTAGCCATGTATGGTGATCAGCTCTTCAGACAACTGCACTTGTAGCGCAACATGTTACGGCGCACTAGCGCGTATTTTGCCTTTTGCAGTCTCTGTTAGTTCAGTCAGTTGTAATCAGCTGTCCACATTCTAAGATGAACCTCGGTGTAAGGACGCCAACATTTATCGACTGCACTGTATTATTGTATAACAATAAATCTGTAATAACACTGATCATCTACCATTTGAATAGAGATAAGTCCCTACGAACACTGTAAATTAAATTAAATTTCGAACATGAATCATCATTAGAATATAAAGGTTTTTACGTACATCTAAATGAAACGTAGAATCAGATGCGTTGGTTCTTAATTGCAAAAACAGGCACACTTTATATTTGTCAATTATAGTGCCATCTACCACGAATGGGGAACAATACTTTGAGTAAACGTAGTCGGCCACTGTAGCCGAGCGGTTCTAGGCGCATCAGTACGAAACCGCGCTGCTGCTACGGTCGCAGGTTCGAATCCTACGTTGGGCATGGTTGTGTGTGATGTCCTTAGGTTACCTAGGTTTAACTAGTTCTAAGTCTAGGGGACTGATGCCCCCAGATGTTAAGTCGCATAGTGATTACAGTCATTTGAACCACTTTAAAGTAAACGCATCTTTCTTTTTTTTTTTTTTTTTTTTTTTTGTATGTGCGTAGAATCTGAATTCGCAATAAAAAGGGGGGAGGGGCTCATGTTTGCAAATATAAAGCTGGCCTCACCCATGCAGGAGGGGTGCTTAGCAGCTGACCAATTTGACCACAAATAGATGTCCGCTCTACTGATATTATCTTTTCACCTAGATGATTTTCTTTTTCGTTGTACGATGTATAGTTTTCGAGATACTGAGTTGTATCAGTTTAAAACAAACATCCTGTATGTTACGACCGTCAATAATTTATGCAAATAAATACCAAAAAAATACACTCCTGGAAATGGAAAAAAGAACACATTGACACCGGTGTGTCAGACCCACCATACTTGCTCCGGACACTGCGAGAGGGCTGTACAAGCAATGATCACACGCACGGCACAGCGGACACACCAGGAACTGCGGTGTTGGCCGTCGAATGGCGCTAGCTGCGCAGCATTTGTGCACCGCCGCCGTCAGTGTCAGCCAGTTTGCCGTGGCATACGGAGCTCCATCGCAGTCTTTAACACTGGTAGCATGCCGCGACAGCGTGGACGTGAACCGTATGTGCAGTTGACGGACTTTGAGCGAGGGCGTATAGTGGGCATGCGGGAGGCCGGGTGGACGTACCGCCGAATTGCTCAACACGTGGGGCGTGAGGTCTCCACAGTACATCGATGTTGTCGCCAGTGGTCGGCGGAAGGTGCACGTGCCCGTCGACCTGGGATCGGACCGCAGCGACGCACGGATGCACGCCAAGACCGTAGGCTCCTACGCAGTGCCGTAGGGGACCGCACCGCCACTTCCCAGCAAATTAGGGACACTGTTGCTCCTGGGGTATCGGCGAGGACCATTCGCAACCGTCTCCATGAAGCTGGGCTACGGTCCCGCACACCGTTAGGCCGTCTTCCGCTCACGCCCCAACATCGTGTAGCCCGCCTCCAGTGGTGTCGCGACAGGCGTGAATGGAGGGACGAATGGAGACGTGTCGTCTTCAGCGATGAGAGTCGCTTCTGCCTTGGTGCCAGTGATGGTCGTATGCGTGTTTGGCGCCGTGCAGGTGAGCGCCACAATCAGGACTGCATATGACCGAGGCACACAGGGCCAACACCCGGGATCATGATGTGGGGAGCGATCTCCTACACTGGCCGTACACCACTGGTGATCGTCGAGGGGACACTGAATAGTGCACGGTACATCCAAACCGTCATCGAACCCATCGTTCTACCATTCCTAGACCGGCAAGGGAACTTGCTGTTCCAACAGGACAATGCACGTCCGCATGTATCCCGTGCCACCCAACGTGCTCTAGAAGGTGTAAGTCAACTACCCTGGCCAGCAAGATCTCCGGATCTGTCCCCCATTGAGCATGTTTGGGACTGGATGAAGCGTTGTCTCACGCGGTCTGCACATCCAGCACGAACGCTGGTCCAACTGAGGCGCCAGGTGGAAATGGCATGGCAAGCCGTTCCACAGGACTACATCCAGCATCTCTACGATCGTCTCCATGGGAGAATAGCAGCCTGCATTGCTGCGAAAGGTGGATATACACTGTACTAGTGTCGACATTGTGCATGCTCTGTTGCCTGTGTCTATGTGCCTGTGGTTCTGTCAGTGTGATCACGTGATGTATCTGACCCCAGGAATGTGTCAATAAAGTTTCCCCTTCCAGGGACAATGAATTCACGGTGTTCTTATTTCAATTTCCAGGAGTGTATCTCCTGCCACTGATAACGTAACATGTAGGCAACCCAAGATATCGATCGTAGACAAGGAGGAAGACCACTCGCTGTAACAGATTTTGTCTCTGGGCATTCACTGCATTCCTCCTATGATACTTCTCGTCAATCGAGCTAACGTATTCTCCATCTGTTACTACATTTGTGACCAGGACTTCTCACTTGCAATAAGATGTCTCTTTCCGAAATAGTCTTCTATGCTGCTTTCGTGTTCATCGCGAGAGCAATTTGTCATTGACAATGCACTACAGTTATTGCAGATAATATATTACAATGGTAAAAACACAAATTATGGCAGTCAGTATCCTGACGAGAAATTAATTTATCAAATTGTTCTGGTGCTTGCTTACGGTGTGTTTGGTTACGGTTATCCTGGCAAACCATCAAAAGAATAAATACGTAAATGCGTACAGAAACATGCAGATGTTGACGAAATGGAAGACACTAGAGACGCCATGGTGGTCAGCACGTTCCATGGCAATATATTTCTAACATAAATGCAAAGAACGTCATCGTGCTAAATCCAAGTGTTTTCAGGGATTACAAGGAGTATATGGAGACAAGGATAGAAGAAATTCCAAGTTGCAAAACTACCATTTCGTCAGGAGCAGACAGAAGAAAAATATTACCAAACGAGTTTTGGATATATATTGTTTCAATGTGCTTCATTGTACACGCTCTGTACAAAAAGGTGGCAAAGGAAAAATTAGATCTGATTCGCTCGTCGTCTCGGGGAACAGTTGGTGGTATCCTTAGCACAACTAGGATTATGAGTTGGACACGCATCTCGAATACCCGTTACGTCTGTTAGTAGATATTTCCGTAAAAGCTCGTCATTTAGTGCATCAGTGACAATAATGGGAAGTCGTATTCGTCTAACACAGTTACAGAGGATTCGTTTCCTTCTTTGTCAAGCTGGCCAAACTGTCAACATCCTCTAAAGTATATACTCTCCTTCAGCTTGTTAACTCCTTCATGTGTGCTGTATTGTACACATACGTATTTGTCACAGATGTATTGTGCATGAAGATGCTATTGAATTCAGCGTTATAGTGACGTTTTATTTGACTGTTACATTAATTGTTTGGTGACTTGGTAACATAATACTTAGCAGTGAAATGGTCAAACGTGAATCTAGCTATACAGCACAGCTGGTGTAGCTGTACGGCACAGCTGGTGAAGAAACTGTTTCTGATAGAATCACCAGACGACGATAGCTGCAGAGTGTAACTGTAGATTTATTGATTGGCAACTCCATAGAGTGCTGTGTGCGCAACGACCACTCGTATACGTGAAATTAGAAGGAGGGTCAGCGTTGGCCGTAATACTGATGGTTTATTGACAGCAAAATCGATTTTCAATCACATAGTGATCATCTTGAGTTATTGTGATCGTTTCATAGCTTCGGTTACTGATAATAACTTGACACCAGTGCCTATGAGTTTCATTTGTACACCACAGCACTGAAGATGATCACTATGTGGCTGAAAATCGATTTTGCTGTCAATAAACCATCAATATTACGGCCAACGCTGACCTTCATTTTAATTTAAGGAACTGTAGATGTTCGCCCAACAGCTGGCTGGCGGGCCAGAGGACGACTGTGCAGCCGGGCTCTCCTCGCTATATCTGTCGATGGTGCAGCCAGCTGTGGCAACCGTCGCCATCAATCTGGTCACACTCGTCCAGTCTGGGCTGCCGGATACCAGCACGAAATCGAACTGTCGCTGACGAAGTTACTACTTCGAAGGTACACGCAAGAGAGGAAGTTGTAACAAGAGTGTCACCTTCCGTGAATTTTCAATTCATCTAATGGTTAATTAACCCTTAAGTAACATACAATATTTACACGTTTCGTTACTTGACATTTTCTTCTTTCGTAATAAACTGTATTTCCACCAGAAAGTTTGATACATTGATTTCTGTGTTCTCCTAGGTGAATTAATTATACTGAGACTTAATAGTTGTTCACGATTCTAAAAATAAATTAGAGCAATAAACTATAAGGCAGGTTAATGTATCTTGCTAGAGCTTTGAGAAAACATTGAACTATTTTATATTTAAGTAACCCTGCAACTGCGATAATGGCAAAAATTAAATTCATGTACAGATCTGTAGCGACTTATGGGGAAAGAAACTCAATGCGCGAAATATCATCTCAGATGCTAGAACTTCAACACGGGTGTGTCGTCAGTTAGTGGTGAGCTAGTGTTAAGATATAATTTCACAATCTAAGATGAGAGGTCAATAAATTTCATATATTCTCACATCTTCATGCACCAGTGAGAATTCAAAGGAAGAGCAGTATATGTAAAATAATATTATCACTGAAACACGTAGGAGACATCTGTAACAGCAACGCAGAAATTTTCTACATTCACAGCAAGGGTCGATGGCTTTTCAATACATCTTACTGCAATCACTCGTCAGTCTGACCCTCTGTGATTTGATTTATTTTCTTCCTCATTAGAGACGCTGTTCTTTAGCGTTTTATTTTCCCAGTTCACACTCAACATGCGATTTGTGTTCCTACTATTTGTCACTTCAAATTTAATTTTAATTTAATTACTTTACACTATTTCTCTCGTAATTTTTAGCTTTTCTCATTGTGTCTCCTGGAACGTGTAAACGGATCACGTATATACTTTACGTTCTCTTTCTGTTGTTATCATCCCCTTCTTTATTTAACTTTCATGAGAGTCGTTTGATGCAACCGATCACTTCTTCCTTTAATCGCACATTTGATGATACTACTTCTCATTCTGATCTACTTTTCCTTGTGGAATTTGCATTATCGGATGTTAATCATCACAGCTCTCATCTTCTGTTTCATACATAAAACTAGGACATTCTTTATTTATTCTACATGTTTATCGCAGAAAGAATATTATAAACGGATTTTCATTGATTACATGCACTCATACTTCCTAAAAACGATATTCTCAAAGAGTAGAACACTCTCGGTTGTGATATGAAAATGTTGCTGCAGAACCTCGTTGATGAAAATGGGAAAGCTATTCCAGCTCGTGTGTTTATTACTACAGTGTTACAACATTAGGAGTGGTACCTGTACCGAGGTCTGAAGGTTTGATACAATATACAAGCTATTAACGTAGTGCGCGGTGAGGCACCGCCAGCACAAACGTACACACAATTTCAGGCACCCCTGGACTCCACAAGTACCAAGCTGCAAAGTAAGTCAATTAAGTGGCAGTATATAGCTCTCTAGAGAAATAGGGAATACATTTAAATGGCCCAAAAGTTATTTATGAAAGAGAGGCCAAGTAATATTCCGAACTCATAGTCGCTCATGAATAAATCATTGCCCGCACCTCGTGGTCGTACGGTAGCGTTCTCGCTTCTCACGCCCGGGTTCCCGGGTTCGATTCCCGGCGGGGTCAGGGATTTTCTCTGCCTCGTGATGGCTGGGTGTTGTGTGATGTCCTTAGGTTAGTTAGGTTTAAGTAGTTCTAAGTTCTAGGGGACTGATGACCATAGATGTTAAGTCCCATAGTGCTCAGAGCCATTTGAACCATTTTTTGAATAAATCATTTCTACTGCACATTGCAATTTCACGCACGAATGGCCTCAGTTCGAGGTTAAATGCCATCAAAACACACACACACACACACACACACACACACACAGACAGGCACACACACACACACACACACACACACATGAATAATTTCGCGTCTCTGTGTCTCTACTACCTGCGAACTATTATTGTAGAATCAACCTGAAAAAGTAATTGACCTGAAAAAGTAATTGAATCGATCACTACTGTAACAGAGAAAAATTAACTGCCCCTTAATTTAATTCTGCCAGCGAGACCAAATCATACTCCAAAATCAGAAATTAGTCACGGATAATACATTTCGACTGTGGAATGTAGTCCTTACGTGATGCTACACTACACGGTGCACTCACCCAGGGTCGGTAAGAGAATTTAACCCTGTAATACTATGATAGGTGAAGATTGTTACTACGTGTTTGACTCCAACCTCAATATATAACTATTATGAATTCGTTACTAAAGCCCTGAAAATATTCCCCTTCTTCTAAAAAGTATGACCCACGAACGAACGAAAACGTTATCTGATTTCTGTAAAGAATTATTGGGTAGTAAGCACAAGTTCGTTGGGCAACGGAACATATGAAGGTGTCTCTAAGACTAATTAAGGGAATACAAAATTTTAAACAAGATGTTCAATCAATCCAAGATAAATTCTCCTGTAGAGAACACGAGTACCACGCAGATGTAAACTCCTCTGTGTATAGCCTAACACATCATTGCAGGAAGTATGAATCGCAAAAGAAGCAACTCGTGATCCATTCAGAACTGCAGCAAGTGTCTTGAAGTTTCCTATAGTTTCATCCTACCATATAGTAGCTGAAATTTGCATGCAAAGGACGAAAAAATACCTCGTCTGCCGTAAGTGGTTTATCACGCTGTTAATTTCGCGGGACTCGGATTGCTTTCAGTGAGCTGCGCTCCCATCACCTACGAACGTGGACAGAGGATAGATAGGCATCTGTGGATTGAGTATAAAATTCGTTAAGTTTAGAAGTGACGAAAATAACAGAGTATACACTTGTGATCAATTGCTATCACTATTCAATAACTAAGTAAGAATGCTCACAAGCAATAAATACAAACATCCTCCAAGGGACCATGTGGAAATAGGGTGCCACTTATTCTCAAAGTACGTCATGTAATCTTATATCCTTAAATACTGTTAAATGAGTGGGAAAGTAAAGTGAAACGCCACGTATATCCACGGGCTACTTGAAAGAAGACCGATGTTGCTCCTTGTAACAGATGCGGCTGTTAAACGGACAATTTTGAAATTTCCACCAGCAACACAATTTATTCACTGCGTTATAAAAGAAATACAAGATGAATTTACAATACCTGCATTTTCAAAAGTCAGTCACTTTAAAATGACATCATACAAATGGCTGACATCTTCCTTCACACATATTTCAAATCTACTGCGGACATCACGTCTTGCAGGACTGGCACTGGAATTCGATTAACTTCCTCCCGAGCTTGATTCTTCAGTTGCTGGATGGGTGTGTGGTGCGTCACATCGGAAAATCTGAAATTTCTAGTGATCCCAAAGAAAGAAACTACACATTGAAGGATCGGAGGCAATGAAATGGCCCTGTTCTTCAAGATGAGATGACCAGGAAAGAAGTACAGTAGTACTTCAATGGAATCCTGCTAGGTATGGCATATGGCCCTTCTTACTGGAAGAATGTTTTTGCAGTTACAGGAAGATCAGTAAACTAGGAAATGCATCAACATGTGAAAATGACGTAAAGTGTGAAAAAGTAAAAGACATATTTCTAGCACATATAAAGTGTCTTTACGCCCTGGTCTACGAAAATTTTCATATTAAAACTGATTTTATTGTTCACTGAAGTGATAAAAATAATGTAATAACAATTCAATATGAATACGTGTAGTGATTTTTATTATTTCTATATTTGGGATATACATTTCCCAGCATAGTGTTCCCGGGTTGTGTGCAAAAGTATACTGCAGCATCAATAACAGTTCCTTCAAGAAGATATTAAGGAATATAAAGGTATAGTCTACTCTGTCGGTAAATAAATAATGTTCCGCAACCACACATCCATAAGTCACTCATATTTCCTTCCATTCTTCTTCCTTATCAGTAGAGTCATCCTTATTGGTTCAAATGGCTCTGAGCACTATGGGACTTAACATCTGAGGTCATCAGTCCCCCCTAGAACTTAGAACTACCTAAACCTAAGGACATCACACACATCCATGCCCGAGGCAGGATTCGAACCTGCGACCGTAACAGTCGCGCGGTTCCAGATTGAAGCACCTAGAACCGCTCGGCCACAGTGGACGGCAGTCATCCTCATTGCTGTGATAGTAAGGATTTCACTTTAGTACGCTATAAAATTTTGTATCAAATATTTTCGATTATATCTATATGTTGTCATACACAAATTGCCTGATTTAAAAGAAATAATTCAACAGTTTTGCTGAATAACGATGTAACAAAATATTGAAACGCCGCACAAGGGCCGAAACTCATAATGCTTCTAGATTACAAAAGTTATATCTCGAATGAATAAATATTTGTAAATTAAAATAATCGCGTTAACTGACTTCTTCACCAGATAGTATGTCAACATTTACTGAGCCTCGAATCCCATGGACACATTGAAGAAAGTTTCTTTTCCCTATTTACATTCTATTATTTCCTATTCTGCCGGATTACAAGTTACTCTCCGTATTCACAATGAATATTCTAGCCCGCTGAGTTGTAAAGGTTGAGAAAAATTCTAAAATCGTCAGGCATCTGGGAAACCTTTTTCTAATACCAAACCAATATCAAAAATGGAGATGATATTATTAAAGTATTAGTTTGTCGCTGCCACAGAATTCGCAGTCAGATCCCATCACCTCCTTCTAATAGCCCAGCCAACCCCGCGTAATACCAGTAACTGAAAATTTGTTGAAATGTATAGTATAATGTGGATAGTATAATGTGGATACCCTTCCTACAAAAAGATGGACGTACCTTATGCAGGTGTGTCCAAATGGAGGTATAGAGTAAAAAATGGAAACATTTCGTCTGCTGAGGTCCAAATTGAATTTGACTGTGAACTGTGGATGAGAGTAGCCGACCATGGTAGCCTAAATAGCTGGATGTTTCTACTACACCAGATTCAAACACGTCATTCGAGAGTCATTAAAAGATGGAATAAGTCAATTAAAGGAAAACACACTGACCTTACGCTAGTAGTAGTACGGGGTTACAATAATTTTCCTGACAATATTGCAGGCATTGAAGTCTTGAGCAGTTAGCTCGACAACCAACACGAAATATAAATATTTTGGACGTTGTAGCTGCAAACAGACCTACCCTTATCGACAGCATCAGAATAGGGACAGAGATTATTGATCATGATCTCATCACGGCGACGAAGTTTTCTAAAGTTAATAAATCCTTCATGACGGCTAGGAGAATATTTATGCTGGAAGGAACGGATAAGCTATTGTTAGCATCTTACTTAGACGGTGAACAGATGCTATTGATTACCACTATGGTGCAGGTAGATGAATTATGGGCAAAGTTTAAAGTGACTGCAAATCGTGCCAAGTAAGTGGATTAAGGACGAAAAACGCCCATTGTGGTTTAACAAAAAAAATCGGGACATCCTGAGGAAGGAGAGATTGCTGCGCTCTATGATCATAAAAAGAACGTGGAAATGTAGAGAAGCAAAATTTAGTAGAAATTCGTGCGTCTGTAAAAGATCGAAGAGCGGAACATACAACAACTTGCATCATCATAAATTAGCGACGGATCTTGCCGCGAACCCGAGAAAATTCTGCTCCTTGACGGGTGGGAGGTTTCTACCCAGCCACTCTTTGACCAGTGTGGTGTGGCAACATTATACAGCACAAAGACAACTAAAGTTTTAAGTTTTCCTCTAAAAAATCATTGACGCAGAAGGTTCGTACAAGCATGTCATCCTTTGACCATCAGACAAGCTTCCGTAAAGAGGACACAATAATAGATATCCCTGCAGTTGTTAAGCAGGTGAAAGAATTGGAATCACAAATCGGGTGTACAGAGAATACGTTACGGTACTGTCCGCTAACTTAACTTGGGCTTCCATTTGTAGAGAATCCCTTGCCCAGCGCCAAGTATAAAGCGACAGGAAAAACTCATATATTACACGTGGTAATGGGTAAAGAGGGTAACAAATTTTTATTTGATTCTACCTCCGTCGTTTTAACTTAGCCAGGCAGCACCGAGAGAGGTGGCGCAGTGGTTAGCACACTGGACTTGCATTCGGGAGGACGACGGTTCAAGCCCGCATCCGGCCATCCTGATTAAGGTTTTCCATGATTTTCCTAAATCGCTCCAGGCAAGTGCCTGGATGGTTCCTTTGAAAGGGCACGGCCGACTTCCTTCCCTCTCCTTCCATAATCCAATGAGACCCATCACCTTGCTGTCCCCCAAACAACCCAATTCTAACCCCGCCCCCTCAGGCAGTGGCGTCAGCAATTATGTAAACTACTCTGCAGTACTTGTAGCTGGCTCCTATGTTATTGGGCTGAGCTAGGGACGTCACCACGGTAGTGCTGAGTGAGAGACACCAACATTCTGCCACAAACCTGCCACTGGGAGGACCGGGCGCCGTCAGGTGAGGCACGGAGGAGGGTCGTCGAAGTAGAAGGCGCAACAACGGGTCGCTCTCTTGCCTGCCAGCTTCCTTACCCTCTGGACGTGTCCACCACTCTTTCCTATTGTGAGCGAAATGCCCACTCCGTACCATGTGAGGTTCACTTTGCGGCTGTAGACAGTTTTCATGAATGTTGTATCCCCTCTTGTGAATAAAACTAATTTTTCCCCAAGAAGAACGTGCCAGCAGGCAACAACAAAAAACAATAATCAGTCAAACAGGAGTACTACTCCACGGGGAAACGAGCGTGGTGCAGGCTCTGCCACACATCCTCACCCCCAATGAAATACATGAACCCTAAAAAAAAGGAGAGAACCCACTGAGGTAGCAAATTTAGTTTTAAAGGGGAAGCTGCGGGGGAAGACTGTCAAAATTCTTGTACATTAAGGAGCTTAGATTTGTGTTCTTTTTGTTTCTAATAGTGACAAGCGTGTGCTAAAACCGCTATGCTGCAATATAAGTAGACTTGGAGAGGAAATGATTATTTCTGCAGGCGCTTGTACAACAGACCTGTACATTGAAAGGAAAATTTATGCCTTTGTTATGGAAGTAGGAGGAATGCTGACGGTATTTTCATATCGTCCTGGGGAACGATTTCCTAACATGCTATCAGGGTGAGATAGATTATAGGACGCGCACTGGTACATACCATTGTCAGATTCAAATTTTCAAATGTGTGTGAAATCTTATGGGACTTAACTGCTATGGTCATCGGTCCATAAGCTTACACACTACATAACCTAAATTATCCTAAGGACAAAAACACGCACACCCATGCCAGAGGAAGGACTCGAACCTCCACCGGGACCAGCCACACAGTCCATTACTGTAGCGCCCTAGACCGTTCGGCTAATCCCGTGCGGCCATACCACTGTCCAGACAGTGAAAGTGCGTCTCATTCGCGAGGAACCTGCGTAGGGAGGCCTGCCTAAGGGGCTCCAACTAAACAACGTAAGTGGGCGTTGAAAGTTATCACATCTGCAACAATTAGCGAAGGAACGGGAAAATTTCTTTGAATTGAAGTCAAAGGCCAGGACCGCCGTGATGACTTTCAGGTCGACCTGCTCACCTAGAATGACTTTCTCGACACACTGTAAATCCATGTTAAGAGAGGTCTAAGTAGATCCGAAGTAAAAGGGAACCGGTTTCAAATACCAGTGTGTGTTGAGAATTGTGGTCAACGGGATGTAGAAATCCCACATGGCATAATGCTAGCCAGTGGTGAAGAAGCTATGAAAATGGAAGTTTCGAATCGGAAACAGTGTCGAAAGAAAAGACGTAAGCAGTTACCTGTCAGGAAGGTTTGCGCTTTAGAATCTTCAGTAAGAATTCAGTTGAAAGAGAAGTTGGCACATTTGCTGGAGTCAGAGCAAACTCGTTTGCATCCAGTTTTAGAGGAATATGCGTGTTTATTCGAGAAAAGGCAATACTTGCAGGCTACTGACCTCATACAACACGAAATTACCTCGGGAGACGCTAGACCACTCACACAGAAGCTCTATCGTTTACCACACCAATTAATCTATCGTTGAAGATATGATTCAACAGCAGTTGGCTACAGGGCTAACTCAACCCTATGCAAGCCTCTGGGCGAGTCCAATTGTAATCAAGCCAAGAAAATCAATCAATGGGGAGAAAAAATGGTAATTAATTGACACGCCACCTGCCGACAGGTTTTGTTGACATACTTTGATGGGGGACAGCTGAAAATATGTTCCCCGACCGGGACTCGAACGTGGGATCTCTGGTTTACATGGCAAAGGCTCTATCCATCTGAGCCACCGAGGACACAGATGAATAGCGCGACGGCAGGGACTTATCTGTTGCACGTTTCCCGTGAGACCCACTTTCCCAACTGTCCACAATCTACATACGTAATGTTCCTAATCGATACTTTACCCATCCACTCGTTACTCGCTCCCACTTAAGTTGACGATTCCCGTAAGAGTTCAGGCAACCTGTGCGCACTCGCACAGATGAAGGTCAATGGGAGGGTAGCCATTTAACTATATATGAAGATAGTAGCTGTTCTCGAGAGAACAGATACCACTGATGACCGCGCAGCTTCTCTAGAATAAATGATAATTAACTGAAACCATCAGCTGCCGACAGGTGTTGTTGACATACCTTGTTGGGGACAGCTGAAAATGTGTCGGGCCAAGTGCGCTCTTGATGTTTATGACCTGCACACGTATGTTTCTGCACTAACCGAAGTGTACCGGAAGATTAGTCACCTTTATAAAAAATACTCACTGTATCTCAACTTAGCAAAGAATTATTGAAATGTAAAGTTACAACATTAATTCCGTTATGAAATAAACGATTTCGCACTTGCCTAACGGTTAAACTAAGAAAAATATTAGATTGCTCAGGGCTCACCTGAAACCATTCTGCACAATCTACCATATCAGTCCCAGCATGCAGGTTAATGCTAATAGCTTTCATTGGATAAAGGAAAATCCTTCCAGTTTCTCAGTCAACGTGTCACCCTTGTATGACTGAGGAAGCAGAACCATAATGTATGTAGTTTTCAGTAAACACAAGTCTACCAGCCTCGTTATAAATTTCAGTTAACACTTCCTGCAGATTCAGCCTTCTTATCTGTCAGTGTAGCAGGGGTGATTAACAGAGATTCACATTTTATTAAGAGCACCCGCTACGATATGCATTTTCGTGGAAATCCTGGCTACATGAGAGAGACAATATACACTCCCGGAAATGGAAAAAAGAACACATTGACACCGGTGTGTCAGACTCACCATACTTGCTCCGGACACTGCGAGAGGGCTGTACAAGCAATGATCACACGCACGGCACAGCTGACACACCAGGAACCGCAGTGTTGGCCGCAGAATGGCGCTAGCTGCGCAGCATTTGTGCACCGCCGCCGTCAGTGTCAGCCAGTTTGCCGTGGCATACGGAGCTCCATCGCAGTCTTTAACACTGGTAGCATGCCGCGACAGCGTGGACGTGAACCGTATGTGCAGTTGACGGACTTTGAGCAAGGGCGTATAGTGGGCATGCGGGAGGCCGGGTGGACGTACCGCCGAATTCCTCAACACGTGGGGCGTGAGGTCTCCACAGTACATCGATGTTGTCGCCAGTGGTCGGCGGAAGGTGCACGTGCCCGTCGACCTGGGACCGGACCGCAGCGACGCACGGATGCACGCCAAGACCGTAGGATCCTACGCAGTGCCGTAGGGGACCGCACCACCACTTCCCAGCAAATTAGGGACACTGTTGCTCCTGGGGTATCGGCGAGGACCATTCGCAACCGTCTCCATGAAGCTGGGCTACGGTCCCGCACACCATTAGGCTTTCTTCCGCTCACGCCCCAACATCGTGCAGCCCGCCTCCAGTGGTGTCGTGACAGGCGTGAATGGAGGGACGAATGGAGACGTGTCGTCTTCAGCGATGAGAGTCGCTTCTGCCTTGGTGCCAATGATGGTCGTATGCGTGTTTGGCGCCGTGCAGGTGAGCGCCACAATCAGGACTGCATACGACCGAGGCACACAGGGCCAACACCCGGCATCATGGTGTGGGGAGCGATCTCCTACACTGGCCGTACACCACTGGTGATCGTCGAGGGGACACTGAATAGTGCACGGTACATCCAAACCGTCATCGAACCCATCGTTCTACCATTCCTAGACCGGCAAGGGAACTTGCTGTTCCAACAGGACAATGCACGTCCGCATGTATCCCGTGCCACCCAACGTGCTCTAGAAGGTGTACGTCAACTACCCTGGCCAGCAAGATCTCCGGATCCGTCCCCCATTGAGCATGTTTGGGACTGGATGAAGCGTCGTCTCACGCGGTCTGCACGTCCAGCACGAACGCTGGTCCAACTGAGGCGCCAGGTGGAAATGGCATGGCAAGCCGTTCCACAGGACTACATCCAGCATCTCTACGATCGTCTCCATGGGAGAATAGCAGCCTGCATTGCTGCGAAAGGTGGATATACACTGTACTAGTGCCGACATTGTGCATGCTCTGTTGCCTGTGTCTATGTGCCTGTGGTTCTGTCAGTGTGATCATGTGATGTATCTGACCCCAGGAATGTGTCAATAAAGTTTCCCCTTCCTGGGACAATGAATTCACGGTGTTCTTATTTCAATTTCCAGGAGTGTAGTACACCAGTATGGTCAAATCCTAAAAGAGATTTCAGACTGGAGAAAATAGGGTATATTAAGATACAAATACCGCGAACTTAGTATACCATGTAAGTAATACCAGTTATCGAATCTGTTCGATAATGCTTGACTCAAATTAGGGAGAGAATTGCTTTTACTTTGTAACTGCAGTGACAGTGTGGAGACTTCAGCAACTGAAAGTGACTAAGAGTAACCAGCTTATCAATCTGCAGTATTTCCAGTCCTATGCTTACGTCACAAAACGTAGTTGAAGTGAATTGCTTGCTTTGCATACGATAACGGAAAACCATCGAGTATTTCCTGTCGATACTGATTCTACGACTGTGCCGACGAGCCAGATACATTTTCCAACGTTTCTCAGCCGTGTGAACGTTGTTTCGTCATAAAGACAGCGGACAAGCAGCACGCGCTCTAGAGATATGCTAGCTACCAACGCGACACGGTAGCCTAGGCTCGCTTGGTTACAACATCCAGCACCTTTACATAATAGTTAGAAAACTTTGGAATACAGCCACAATCTGTCCTTCGCTCATCAAAATAAAGTATTGATTTTACCGAACACAGTTATACGTGCCCTCACAAAACACATTAAAAGAAAAAAAACAGACTTTGAGCTACATTTTATGATTTACGACGCCGACTTGAAGTTTTCAGACTTAAGGTAAGTTCATCGCAGGAAAATCAACTATCTCCGTCTGTGTGAATCTTCGATGCAGCATAACAATTCATAGGATATTGCAGATAGGATGACTAAATCACCGCAAAGGCCGTCAATGAGACTTACAGTACTGAAGAATGCAAACACAAAGAAACAAAACACGTAATGATACAAGATCCTCAATGAATGTATCACCTAGTATTAAAGCATTGTTAAGAAGATCGTGTCTTAGAAACATGCAGAAGTAGTATGAGAATTCATGACGCATCCTAAGGTATAGGAAGAACTGTTAGGCGCACATTGCTGAATATTTTCACGTGAAATATACCAACCAATAAGTAGAAGTAAATGACAGTATAGATAACGAGAGGAAAGTTATCTCAACAGCCCCTGCTCTAGTTACTACTCAAAAATATATATGTGAAAATGTTTATTGTGTTTAGCGTAAGATTTTGGAGCTTCGCCTACATGTCTTTGTATTTCATCCCGTTCTTATGTATTTTATCTGCCAGTCTACCTCTCTCTCTCTGAGCTTGCCTCCCACTTTGAAGTGTATTTTTATTTTATTACGTCATGTATGAAAATGTTTAGTGCAATTAGAGGATGCTCAAACTGAGCTATGTGGAAACACCTAATATAGGTCCTCCATATTACAGTAACTTCGTTCATTTGAAAATAGCAATTGAGGGTAACATTCCAAAGACGAGGCTATACCTCATTATCTAAATATTGAAAATAATTATTCGCACTTTGCATAACAAATACTTTCATGCTGAATCCAAGCAAAGTGTGCGCACCATGACATACACTCCTGGAAATTGATATAAGAACACCGAGAATTCATTGTCCCAGGAAGGGGAAACTTTATTGACACATTCCTGGGGTCAGATACATCACATGATCACACTGACAGAACCACAGGCACATAGACACAGGCAACAGAGCATGCACAATGTCGGCACTAGTACAGTGTATATCCACCTTTCGCAGCAATGCAGGCTGCTATTCTCCCATGGAGACGATCGTAGAGATGCTGGATGTAGTCCTGTGGAACGGCTTGCCATGCCATTTCCACCTGGCGCCTCAGTTGGACCAGCGTTCGTGCTGGACGTGCAGACCGCGTGAGACGACGCTTCATCCAGTCCCAAACATGCTCAATGGGGGACAGATCTGGAGATCTTGCTGGCCAGGGTAGTTGACTTACACGTTCTAGAGCACGTTGGGTGGCACGGGATACATGCGGACGTGCATTGTCCTGTTGGAACAGCAAGTTCCCTTGCCGGTCTAGGAATGGTAGAACGATGGGTTCGATGACGGTTTGGATGTACCGTGCACTATTCAGTGTCCCCTCGACGATCACCAGTGGTGTACGGCCAGTGTAGGAGATCGCTCCCCACACCATGATACCGTGTGTTGGCCCTGTGTGCCTCAGTCGTATGCAGTCCTGATTGTGGCGCTCACCTGCACGGCGCCAAACACGCATACGACCATCATTGGCACCAAGGCAGAAGCGACTCTCATCGCTGAAGACGACACGTCTCCATTCATCCCTCCATTCACGCCTGTCGCGACACCACTGGAGGCGGGCTGCACGATGTTGGGGCGTTAGCGGAAGACGGCCTAACGGTGTGCGGGACCGTAGCCCAGCTTCATGGAGACGGTTGCGAATGGTCCTCGCCGATACCCCAGGAGCAACAGTGTCCCTAATTTGCTGGGAAGTGGCGGTGCGGTCCCCTACTGCACTGCGTAGGATCCTACGGTCTTGGCGTGCATCCGTCCGTCGCTGCGGTCCGGTCCCAGGTCGACGGGCACGTGCACCTTCCGCCGACCACTGGCGACAACATCGATGTACTGTGGGGACCTCACGCCCCACGTGTTGAGCAATTCGGCGGTACGTCCACCCGGCCTCCCGCATACCCACTATACGCCCTCGCTCAAAGTCCGTCAACTACACATACGGTTAACGTCCACGCTGTCACGGCATGCTACCAGTGTTAAAGACTGCGATGGAGCTCCGTATGCCACGGCAAACTGGCTGACACTGACGGCGGCAGTGCACAAATGCTGCGCAGCTAGCGCCATTCGACGGCTAACACCGCGGTTCCTGGTGTGTCCGCTGTGCCGTGCGTGTGATCATTGCTTGTACAGCCCTCTCGCAGTGTCCGGAGCAAGTATGGTGGGTCTGACACACCGGTGTCAATGTGTTCTTTTTTCCATTTCCAGGAGTGTATATTACCACTATAATTTAGGTGCAGTAGCAGTCCCCAATAGAAATGAAGGTAGGAAAAGATTAGCCTATGAGAACTGGTAGTAGTTACCTGCACTAGCATATATTCAGAATCATTGTCATTAACGGCGACGCCTCGAGCTCTATCTAGTATGCCAAAATAAGGCACACCGACTTGCGAAGGACACACTCAGTGGCTATGCCACTGCGGCCGCAGGTAAACGGAAGCCCCGAAACGCGTAATCTATCGATTGACGCGAGACTAGACACCTATTGATTTCTACGGTAGAGCGAGTAAGCTTGGATCGATTCTGACGGCGCGGTTATTTACGCTACTGAAGGGACACTGTGAAAGTCCGTCCGTTCTGCTAGTGTTGCCTGTGGGCGCCCATGACCGCAACCTGCTTCAGTTAATTTATTTACCCTCCCGCTTTCATTACTTACCCTATTGCCATGTTGTCAGTCCTACTCTGTATTTCTTTCTTCTGTTGATGAGGAGCTAGCCAGATTAATCGGGATCAAGCCCTCCGAAAACACCAAAACATCCGTTTCCAGCCACATTATATCGAGATATCGCTCCTCTCTTGTTGCAGTGATACATCTCGCTTTCTCAGGTTTTGCTGTAACGCGTCAACAGTGTCCTAATTAATTAACCAAGTGTATCACTAACATACCACAAAGTATAACTTTACAAAGACATCGAACACTTTGTGTATTGGTAACGCATGCCTAACCTTAAGTGATAGAAATACAATTTTGCTGTTTGTCGGTTGCCAGGAAACTGTGTTCCTTTTTACTCCGTTTGCTACCGCGCAAATTGCTGAATGGCATACTGATAATTATTCTAATCATGTGTTCATTTAAAGTGTTACGTCTGTGCCTGTGGCTTTACTGGTCATTGCCATCATTGTATGGATTTTGTACAAATATGGCTACTGTAAATCCCGCGAGCCACCACCACAGGTTGTACCAGATCCCCAGCCAGACGGTGGATACCGTGAGTAGCGTCTGATGAGCCACACTGCTTCACAGGCATGGCCCTCCCAATAAGTTCAGCTATGGAGTTTTGTGTAACTGTGTTCTCAAGTTATATGCAAATTTGTTAAAAACAATTTTATGGGAAAAGTAGTTTTCAGACACCAAGAGTAAAATCAAACTATTTGGAATGATAACGTTTGATACTTGGTTTCTTCAGTTGCCGATTACGCCTCTTACAGGCTCATCTGTATTTGTACTTATCACTTACTGTTAGTTTACCGCGTATTTATTGTGAGTCACTTGAGCCTTCATTGACACGATTCCCGCCTACAAATGTTGCAGTCGCTGGTACTCGACACGCTGTCATTCGGCCAGCCAGTCCTCTAACCATCTCGACTCCGATTCCGTATTACGGCGCCCGAGCGACAATGCACTTCGGCTCGGCTGCAGCCCAGCTCGCCGCCTTCACTGCGCCCACCACAAACTTTGTACCCCATGCCCCTGTTGCATATTTCGTGATCAATTTTTAAAAATGAGAATTCATCCCTCCATTAGTTTTAGGTCCACCAATGCCAAAAGGAAAACTTTTTGTGTTTTGTATTGGTCGTCAAAAGTGATTAACGTCAAGTTTTGTAACAATCACACACCCGTAACCGGCTCACATAGAAAGGGGAAGGAATTGTACACGGTAACGGATAAAAAGGGTAGAAAAAAATATTGTATTCTATTTCCGTCATTTTCACTTACCCTGAGGCAGAGGCGTGAGCAGTTAACGTAAACTACTCCGCACTATTTGTGGCTGGCTCCTGCGTTAGTAGGTTGAGCTAGGGACGCCATCACGGTATTGCTGATTGAGAGACGCCAACTTCCTGCCACAATCCCGCCAATGGGAGGACCGGGTGACGTCACATGACGCACGGAGGAGGGTCGGCGAAGTAGAAGCCGGAACAGCGGGTCGCTGTCTTGCCTGCCAGCTTCCTTACCCTCTGGACATGTCCACCAGTCCT
This sequence comes from Schistocerca americana, assembly GCF_021461395.2. NCBI lineage: Eukaryota > Metazoa > Arthropoda > Insecta > Orthoptera > Acrididae > Schistocerca > Schistocerca americana. The sequence continues at coordinate 190,831,844 of NC_060124.1, read as the reverse complement.
TCCTATTGAGGGCGAAATGCTCTTTCCGTACCATGTACGGTTCACTCTGCGGTCATAGGCCGTTTTAATCAAGGTTGTATCCCTTAGTGTTAGTGTTTGGGCATAAAAGCCCATTTTTCCCTGATTCCTGGTATTTATCATTTTATGTGTAAGAGAAACACCCCTGCTGCCCACTTGCTATCACTCTGACATGTACAGTGTATAAGAAGAGTAAGAAAACGACACCCATATCCTTATCATCACTATACAGCAGAATTCTTGAATATACTCTACTTTCAGAAAGTTATACATTCTTTAGTACTCTTATGCATATAATTCTTGTCAGAAGACCGGATGTATCAGCTGTTAAGCTGACTGTGCGACAGTTCTCCTACTTATCTTCACTTGCTGCCTTCAAAAATGAGTGGAAGATATTTTTCCGATTGGCTGATGGTACGCCGCCAGTCCCATATATTCTACACACGTCAACTGGAATAGTCATTTAGTCGCTACTTCCCCCAAATATTTTAGAAATTCCAGTGGAATTTTATCTATCTCTTTTGCCTTATTTGATCTCAAGTCTTATAACTCTGTTTCAATTCTGACTATGATGTCTTTCGTAATGACTCCAATTTCTTCTTCTGTCTCATCAGACAAGTCCTCCCCCTTATAGGGGACTTTAAAATACTCTTTCCGACTATTCGCCTTCTCCTCTGCATTTGCCCGTGGAATTTCGATTCCACCCTTAATGTACCATCCTCGCTTTTAATTTCATCGAAGTTTGTTTTGTACTGAGTCAGTCCCATCGACGTTCATTTTCTTTTTTTTCGATTTCTCCAAATTATTCCCACAGCCACTTCAAATTGGATCCACTGCACTTCCTATTTATTTCAATAACAAGCAATTTATGCGACTGAATTTCTGTCTTTCCCTGAACATTTTTGTACTTCCTTCTTTAGTAGATTGACCGGAGTTACACAAGGCGTCTTCGCAGTCACTTTCCTTGTTCCTATTCTAGCGGTCACGCCTCTTCTTGAAGATTGTAGGCGTGGAGGCTAGGTGGCTGAGGTGATGGCGCTACAGGTTCAGGATACCGAGCTCGGGAAGGTGGTGAAAGAGGCTGTCATGCGTGTGAAGGTGTTAGTTGAACCGTGTTTTTAGGAAACATACTTATTATTCACAATTTTACCCTGGACTTCCTTCTCCGGCGTGATGGAAGGCCTGCTGAACGGCACAACGTGGTGCAACATGGCATTTGGGCGCAACATTCGAGGCTGGGAGAGTTGTTCAGGTCGGCAGGCACAAGCCTACAGCGCCTCATCAACAGCAAGGGTGGCACGCCTCAGCGCTCTCGAAGACATGCGTGCTTAGGTGTGTACCAATGGCATACCATGGTTGACACCTCTCATGATAGTGAAAGCCCAGGACACCTATCAGAAACGCAGCGTACAGCCAGGGAGGTGGTACTCAGGTGCCTCGCCCGACAGGTTGAAGACAGCGGCTTGCAGTCACTTGATACGGCTCTTCACCCGAGGAAGGCCCAACTCGTGTGCATCTCATATCAGTCATGAATGACACTAAACAGAAGCGGCAGGTTGCAGCAGCTTCCTCCACCACAGCTGACTGGCTCTGACATCGGTCTTCGCACAGGTAGCACATCACGAGACTCTCATTCCATCAGGCTCAGAGTAGCAGACGGGATGAATACCTTGAGACTGAGGCTTCTGAAATGGAGTACTGAAGTTGGACGTAACATCATCAGAGCGTGCGATACGGTCATTTGCCATCATTAACCAGAGGTGTCGGCAGTTTCGTTCCCCTGCTATATGTAAGTTATTGTGTTTTCCCTGCCTCCGTACTTTCCAACAGTGTTAGCCGTGGAGCGGCTGAGCTACACTGTTATATCTTATTACTCTGTACTGCATAGCTTAAAGAATGATGTTTTGGGAGCTGTCAAATTACGCCGTCTACGCTCCTTGCCTACACCAGGGATGAAAATGCCTTGCGAGCAGCGTTCTGTCTTCTGTGACATTGGCACTCTTTGCCTGCCCCCGATTCCGATTGGGACACATGGTATGAACCGAACTTGGTTCTCTGTCGTCTGCTCCAAATAATAATTTTGAAAATGTATATGTGCAACCAGATACTGAATCTGCTGTGCAACGTTATGTTTGTCTGTTCAACATCTGTGATTATACTTTCTGGGGATGTCCACTCCTCTTCAGCTCAACTGCCTACTCTTGTATCCCTTTTTACAGTATTCACATTCTTAGAGAATTTCAAATGTGTCGATCTCTTATCAGTACTTTAGTATCCCACTATGATCTACACTGATTCTTCTGAACGATTCTCTTAAACTTCAGTTTACTCTTTATCATTATAAAACTGTGATCCGAGTTTATAACTCCTTCTGTAAGTCCTTTACAATCAAATATATTATTTAGAATTCTATATCTGACCATGATACAAGGCAGCTGTAATCTTCCCATGTGTATACCTCTTCCTCTCGTCATTCTTTAGCAGAGTATTCGCTTTTACCATCTGAAATTTATTACAGAACTAAATTAGTCCTATGTTGCTTCACTCCTTCTGCCTTGCCCATATTCTCCCGTAATCCTTTCTTCTATACTTGCCCTACAAAAGTGTTCCAATCCCCCGTGATTATTAGATTTTCATCTACTTTTATATACATAATTAATTATTCAGTTTCCCCATATTGTTTCTCTATCTCTTTATCTTCTGCTTGTGACGCTGGAATGTATATATGAACTGCTGATATCGGCATTGGATTGCTGTCGAATCTGATGGGAACAAACACATCATTGTTCTGTTCACAGTTGCTCACTCTCAGCCCTACTTTCTTATTCGTAGTGAAGCCTACTCCCATTGTAACATATTCTGCTGCTTTTGATATAACCCTGTTTTGTCTCACCTGAAATCATTATTACCATTTCACTTCATTGACGCACAGCATTTCTAGACTAAGTATTTGGATTTCTCTTTACTGAATTTCCAGCCTTGCTACTACTTACAAACTTCTGGCATTGCAACCTCAGACTCCTAGAATGCTATCCCCCATTGATTATTCCATCTTTTTCTCATTGTCAACCGCCTCGCAGAGATGTGAATGGGGGACTAATACAGAACATTTGCCAATGGAGTGATCATCATGAAACTTTCTCAATTATATGCCACATGTCCAGTACATATTCATTACGTGTCTTTAATGTAATGGTTTCCATTACCTTCACAATTCTCAAGCTGTTGATCATTGCTGACTCTTAACCAGCTTTGATTCCACAAGGACCATTTGTGCATTATTATAACAAACACAACAATCAGTAGTAATACCACCGATTTTTATTCTTGCTTATCCATATTTCAGCCATAAATAGCCATCTTCAGTGCAACATACAAGTAAATTACTAAACCAGAAATGATTTACATCAAACAGTGAATAAAACACCCTTTTATCCAATAGAAATGACCTATTTGAGTGAGCTATAATCCAACAAATGCGCAGCAGAACCTGTCACCATATGACTTTAATGATGTATCAGCAGAATAAAACTGGAGTTCTTGTTTACAATAAGTACAGCAGCCGCAGTTAGCGTCATACAGTATAAGTAACACCCTCTATATTACGAACTAACTAACCTTGTTTCTCTCCAAAGTAGTAATTAAAACACACACACACACACACACACACACACACATATATATATATATATATATATATATATATATATATATATATATATATATGGTGTTACACAAAGGTACGGCCAAACTTTCAGGAAACATTACTCACACACAAATAAAGAAAAGATGTTATGTGGACATGTGCCCGGAAACGCTTAATTTCCATGGTAGAGCTCATTTTAGTTTCGTCAGTATGTACTGTACTTCCTCGATTCACCGCCAGTTGGCCCAATTGAAGGAAGGTAATGTTGACTTCGGTGCTTGTGTTGACATTAGACTCATTGCTCTACAGTACTAGCATCAAGCACATCAGTACGTAGCATCAACAGGTTAGTGTTCATCACGAACGTGATTTTGCAGTCAGTGCAATGTTTACAAATGCGGAGTTGGCAGATGCCCATTTGATGTATGGATTAGCACCGGGCAATAACCGCGGCGTGGTACGTTTGTATCGAGACAGATTTCCAGAACAAAGGTGTCCCGACAGGAAGATGTTCGAAGCAATTGATCGGCGTCTTAGGGAGCACGGAACATTCCAGCCTATGACTCGCGACTGGGAAAGACCTAGAACGACGAGGACACCTGCAATGGACGAGGCAATTCTTCGTGCGGTTGACGATAATCGTAATGTCAGCGTCAGAGAAGTTGCTGCTGTACAAGATAACGTTGGCCACGTCACTGTATGGAGAGTGCAACGGGGCTGCATCAGCGCATCAGGGATTCCATGCGACGAAGGGTGGATGCATGTATCCTCGCTAACGGAGGACATTTTGAACATTTCCTGTTACAAAGTGTTTGAAGTCACGCTGTTACGTTCTGTTGCTGTGTGTTTCCATTCCATGATTGATGTGATTTGAAGAGAAGTAATAAAATGAGCTCTAACATGGAAAGTAGGCATTTCCGGACACATGTCTTTCTTTGTGTGTCAGGAATGTTTCCTGAAAGTTTTGCCGTACCTTTTTGTAACACCCTGTATTTATATTAATAGTAATGTACTAATATGACTGCTGTGTTCATATGCGAATGTAGATGGTGACCCTTTGCTCACAGCTCCAGGTGCTGTTGGCTTCAGTCACGCAATATGAGGCTGCTGCCAATAGGAATCATAGCACCACTGTGGGGGCCTGGACAGAGCTATCTGAGGGATGTCCAACAGCACCCATGTGTCCTACCATCGTCCACTACTGTGACCACCCCAGGTACTGCTCAGACTGAGGGTTGATCCCTCTCCCATAGTCGAATGGTTAGTTGTTCCAAGATGTTGCCGGTAGCGAAAGACTTTCCGAGGGCCTAATCGGAGGGCTTCACCAGTTCATCTCACAAACAGGTGTTGGACACCATCTGTAGCTGATGAAGACCATGAGCCTGATGAAATTCCTCGCACTGTGCCAAAGGAATCATCTCGGTCTGGGAATTCACAGAGGGTTGGATTCCTTGTAGTCGTATTATCACCACATATGGATCCAATATGTCTACCTCTGTTAAAGAAAAACGGTCGTAGACAACAATAACCTCATACTTAATGATGACGATGCTATCGCTACGAAATCAGGTAAAGGGAACTCGCTGGTGATAGTACAGAATCATGAATACATCGCCAAGATAAAAAAGTTTTTCGACGATAACAAGATTACATGGACAGATAGCGATCTAACACTTAAAGCACATAAAAACTAAAGGATATGTTAGAACCTGTGAGTGGTGCATAATATCCTTGACTCTGAGTTCAGTTTTATCTGTGGCTGACTTGCTGGTCAGCCAGCTGAGAAACGCTAGGACATTCTTATTTGAAGCATAGTAGTGGTCTAGAGGCAGTCGGCCTTTGGTTGTGGTTAGTCGTGCACGCCTTGTTTGCGTCTCGCCTGTTGTACTGCTTCCGAGCGATCGTTTGTTTACTTCCACTCAGCGGCTTGTCTCAGAGTCAGACTTCATTGACCACTGACTTTTCCATTACATCACGAACAACCGAGGGTATATAAAGTTGAACGTTTTATACGGTATGAAATGCGTCTCCCGCCACAAGACGTTCTCGAAATACATTTGTCGGTCCTCAGTACTACTGCGTACGAGTACATAAAGCTGGCGAATGACGAGCTGTGCGCCGACGTTTTGCGACGCCTCGCTAACTATCTCAAGAAATAGGAGGCGCTTTCAACTGCACCGAGGCACCTAAAGGTCAACTACCACGTCTCCCTGCGCGGTGCTAGCGACAATTCTGCAGCACCTCAGTTTAGTGGATTCTTGTGAGCATGTTCATAGCGATCGTCCTGGGTTTACGCACTTCACTAGCCATTTTACCAGCCGACTCCATCGTGTTTACATCTCCCGCGGTATTGTCAGTGGCGCACAGGCTGCTGAAATCTAGCCCACTGCGTTATCTGACCGTGACGCATGTGTCTGCGCCATTAGTCTCTACCTCCGAAGGGTGTAGCGCGGCCGTGGACGATGGAAACTGAACACGCCCCACCTTGCTTCACCCGACTGCCGGCAGCTCATCGAGACCAAGTGGGCAGCTTTTCGTCAACACCATAATGCCTGTCAGTGTGCCCCTGTCATGGTGGGTGCTCTGCGTAAAGCCTGCTCTGTGCAAGCCCTTGATTGGTTACGGAAGGATGGCTGTGGCGTGGTGACGACGGACCCGGGAATGTACTATGATGCCGTGTTCGCCAGAGCGCCAGGTGATGGGGAATTGTGTCAAGGTGCAACTCACGTCCCTCTCTCGCCGCCACCTTGAAAGAGCTGTGGTCAGGGCGCACATACACGGTGGGTTAGCGCAAGAGCGTCCATTTATGTGACATGTCATAGCGGAACGACGTCCTTCACTGAGGAATTTGATTAATGTTCTTATGACTGATGATGAGCAGCGTTTTGATACCCAGTGGGATGTCAGGTCTACCCATGATGCACATTATGTTACGCTGTGGTCTGAACAAAGATCTTCATCCGGCTGCCCGCTCTCTGCATTATTATGTGTATTCGCCATGGACTTCCGTCAACGCTTCCCTGGTATATCTCTCGGTAACCACGTATTCAGCTGCCCTGCATATGCAGACGATGTCGTCTTCGTTCTTCCTAGCGGTGCTGAGGTCACGGAGCCACTGGCATGGGCTACCACTATTGCGAAGCTTCTGGTAGCTGCTCCATTGACAAAGGTGCGGTACTTCCTCCAGAGAGTGCTGCTCCTTTGAGTGCAGCTTTTACTCTCCGATGCTTAGGACTCGATTTCTCATATGATCTGCGGCGGTCATTTGCCCTCAACTGCCGACGTCTTCTTTCCCAACTACGAGCACTTGATCTTCTGCAACGCACACAATACGTAAATGTATATTTGGCGTCATGTAACCCCCACGTGGCACAGACAGTTTCTATTCCGCCATCCATGGCCCACCGCATGCTAGCGGCATTGGGTTCGTTTGTTTGCAACGGCTTGCTGTTCAAGATAAGCTATGAAACCCTGACCCTCCCGCGGTACAGGGACGGTTTATGTCTGTATCATGTGCCTGACAGAGCCGTAGCCTATTTCATTGGCTCTGACATGACGTTGTGGCGCCGTAGTCCTACGTGCCTTACCAGCCTATTGCTGAAGGCCCTGCACCACACACTCTCTCTCAGCACCTATCAAGCTTTCGGAAATCCCACCGTTCTTCTTTTACTTCCTCCACTTTTTCCTTGATCTACGCTTCGTTCGTACTGTGATACTGCCGCCTCAATTGACATCGACAAAGTCAAAATATGCTTTCCTCCAGCAACACAGGTCACCGTATGTGGTTGACGGGAAGCTACCCCACGTCGATTGGCATGCCGTTTGGTGATCGGCATGCGCTTCTTATCTTGACACTGACGTCCAGTCTGCAACGTACCTTACTGTCACTGGGAAGCAAATATGCCGGTCACGCCTTCACAGGATTCACCTCGCAGACACCCCGTTGTGAGTCGACTGTGATGTTATGGTCACAGACGAGCACCTGGGTATTGAGTGTCTGTGTTGTCCTCATCATTTCATCATCATCGTCATTTGTGACAGTGGCTAGGTTGGACTGCGTAAAAAATTGGATTGTATGAAGATTGGGACTTTTTACGACCACTGATGACCGCGCAGCTGAGTGCCCCACAAATCAACCACCATCATCATCATCACAGACGAGTACAGTCTGGTGTGCAGATCGGCAAGAGATGTCTGTTTGTTGGTGAGACAGATGTTGTCCCTAATTACCTGTGTGACTTCTCGTCAGATACCAAGCAACTGCTCCTCTTTCCGGACGCGGGATACCCCCGCAAGCGTAGACGAACTCTGTGAAGTGGATTCGTTGACAAGTAGCACACTACTAGTTTGCTACTAGGAAAGTATCCTTCAGTTTTGAGAGTTCCTTAATGAAGGCCATTGTGAAGTTGCTCGCAATCCAAAATACAGACAAATTTTCTCCAATTTCCACTGCAGTGTCCTCCTTAACCCACCCCCGAGCTTGGGTGGTCCTGTAGTGAAGAGTTGATCCTAGCTTCTTGCAGACATAGAATCGATATATTCGCTGGTCATAAAATTGTTCTTCCCGGAAAAACTATACGTTGTTGGTCTCAATTAGTTTTGCGTCTTACTGCGCCCTCTTCCTCCGTGATGCCGATTTCCTGATATGCCACTACCCTGTCTATTGGGCGCCGGGAACTTTCCCTTCAAGAAAAAACAGAAAACAAAAGAAGTTGCGTCTTTGATCAGAATCAGAACGTTCTCGATCCAGAGTTTGAAACCCTCATTCTGCCAACGGCTTTGACATAGAGGACGGAGGAGTGGACAGAGTTTCAGGGCACCCTCTTGTCTTTAGGGTGAGAAACTACCCCTAAAGGCGGAAGAATCAGCAATGATCAACGGCATGAGGATGCAGAAGGCAATGAAAACCACTGAATTAAACGCACGTAACGTGTATCCACAGGAGTTGTGACCTGTAATTGAAAAAGTGTCCTGATGGTCTCTTCATGGGCAAAAGTTCCAGAATGATCCCGTATTCGGATCTCCGGGATGGGACTGCCAAGGGGGAGGGGACCATGAGGAAAAGATTGAATAATCAAAGAAAGGATACCGTTATACAAGTAGGGGTGCGGAACGTCAGAAGCTTGAATGTGGTAGGGAAGCTAGAATATCTGAAAAGGGAAATACAAAGGCTCGATCTAGAGTCAGTAGAGGGAGATGGAAAGAAGACAAGGATTTCTCGTCAGATGATCAACATCGGCAGAAAATGACATAACGGGAATTGGATTCGTTATGAATAGGAGAGTAGGGCAGAGAGTGTGTTATTGACAACATTACAGTGATAGGGTTGTTCTTATCAGAATCGACAGCAAACCAACGTCAAAAACGATAGCTCAGATATACGTGCCGACGTCGCAAGCTGAAGGTGAAGATATAGGGAAAGTGTATGAGGATACTGAAAGGGTAATACAGTAAGTAAAGGTAGATGAAAATCTAATAGTCATGTGGGACTGGAACGCAGTTGTAGGAGAAGAAGTAGAAGAAAAGGTTACAGGATAACATAGGTTTCGGACAAGGAATGACCGAGGAGAAAGACTAATTTCCTTCTATAATAAATTTAGATTAGTAATAGCGAATACTCTGTTCAACAACAACAATAGGAGGAGGTATACTTGGAAAAGGCCTGGTGATACGGGAAGATTTCAGAGAGATTACATCATGATCAGGCAGGAATTTCGAAATAGGATGGTAAGGCGTACGCACGGGCAGACACAGGCTCAGATCACAATGAGGTAGTGATGAAGAGTATGCTGAAGTGTAAGCGATTAGTCGGGAAGAATCAGTGCCCGAAGAAATCGGATATAGAAGTACTAAGGAACGAAGAGATATGCTTGAAGTTCTCTAAGGCTATAAACACAGCAATAAGGAACAGCTAAGTATGCAGTAGAGTTGAAATGGAATGGACATCTCTAAAACGGACTGTCACAGGAAAAACATACGTACAAAGATGGTAACCGCGAAGAAGACGTACTTCAGTTGACCGATGAAAGAAGGAAATACAGAAATGTTCATGGAAATTCACGAATACAGAAATACAAGTCACTGAGAAATGAAATGGATAGTAAGTGCAGGGAAGCAAAGACGAAATGGTTGCATGAAAAAAGTGAAAAATCGTAAAATAAATAAATGTCGGAAAGACTGTCTCAGCATACGGGAAAGTCAAAACAACCTTCGGTGTAATTAAAAGCAAGAGTGATAACATGAGGAGTGCAACGGGAATTCCCCTGTTAAATGCAGAGGGGAAAGTGGTTAGGTGGAAAGATTGCGTCGAAGGTCTCTATGAGGGGAAGATTTCTCTGATGTGATAGAAGAAGAAACAGGAGACGATTAAGAAGAGACAGGGGATCCAGTATTAGAATAAGAATTTAAGAAAGCTATGGAGGACTTGAATGCAATTAAGGCAGAAGGGATAGATAACACTCCCGTCAGAGTTTCTGAAATCATTGGGGGATGTGGCAACAAAACGACTAATCACGTTGGAGTGTAGAATGCATGAGTCTGGAGACATAACTTTCGGAAAAATATCACCCAGGCAAATCCGAACAGCGCAAGATCTGGCAAGTGCGAGAATTATCGCACAGTCTGCTCAACAGCTCACGCATGCAAGTTGCTTACAAGAATAACATACAGAAGAATGGTAAATAAAATTGAAAATGTGTTAGATGTCGATCAGTTTGGCTTTCGGAAAGGTAAAGGCACCAGAGAGGCAATTCTATCATTGTGGTTGATAATGGAAGCAAGACTAAAAAAGGACACGACACATTCATATAATTTGTCCACCTGGAAAAAGCGTTAGACATTGTAAAATTGCGCCGGATGCTCGAAAAATAGTAATACGCTGTGGGGGGAGACGGGTAATATACAATATGTAAAGGAGCCAAAATGGAATAATAAGAGTGGACGACCAAGATCACAGTACTCGGATTAAAAAGGGTGTAAGACAAGGTTGTAGCCTCTCGCAGCTACTGTTCTATCTGAACATCGAAGATGCTAATACGGAAATAAAAGAACGGTTCAGGAGTGAAATTAAAATACAAGGTGAAAGTATATCAATGATACGATTCGCTGATGACATTGCTATCCTGAGTGAAAGTGACGAAGAATTACATGATCTACTGAATGGAATGATTAAATAATGAGTACAGGATATGGATTAAGAGTGAATAGAAGAAAGATAAAAGCAATGAGAAGTATCATAAATGAGAACAGCGGTAGTCTTAACATCAGAATTGGTGGTCACGAAGTAAATGAAGTTAAAGAATTCTGCTACCTAGGCAGCAAAATAACCAAGGACAGACAGAGCAAGAAGGACAACTAAAGCAGACTAGAACTGGCAAAACGGCATTCCTTGGCAAGAGAAATCTACTAGTATCAAACATTGGCCTTAATTTGAGAAAGTAATTTCTTTGAATATACGTTTGAAGCACGGCATAGATAGTAGTGAAGCATGGTCTGTGGGGACACCGGAACAAAAGAGAATCGAAGCATTTGAGATGTGGTGCTACAGACGAATATTGAAAATTGGGTGGACTGATAAGGTAAGGAATGAGGAGCTCAATAACATTCAAGTTTAGTGTTAATTCGATCTCCTTGTTTACAGTATGTCGCAAATAATGCAATTGGCTGAAATATTTGTAATTTTTGTAATGAGAGAATTCTGTAATTGTTACAGTTTTCTTATGTTCTACAGTTCTTTTTGCCAATAACGAGAGTTTAATTTTTGAACAACGATTTTCTTTACGGTAAAATCCAGCATCATTCTTAGTACAGTTCCGAATATTTTGTCGTGTTTAACTTGCACCTTACGCCACACGAAATAGCAGATTGTTTATGACAAGCAAAAACAATTTAGAGTAGATTATTTTTCTTTAGCTGCTGCATCTGCCGATTTCAATTTGCTTTCGAGCAAGTCCGTACATCAGACACAATACAGCATTGTGAACAAGAGTAAGTCACTTTTATTTCAGAGCTAATGTCACCTTGCATTCTTGAGCCGACAGTCTGCAGTGACAACTATTAGCTGTTGTGCTAGCAAACAGATAAATTTACAACGATAAGTGTCGGTAATGCCAAACAGTTATTCTCTTCCGTGTAGAGCAGTGATTTATTTTTGTTGATATTCAAGCGAAACATTGCACTTCGTATCACGCAAGGTTCATGATGTACTTCGGTACTGAGTTTTAGTTATATAGTTTCTACTGAACACGTAGTTAGTTTCTTTTGGGTATTTAATTAGGTCCGTTTTCTTTATTTCAAATTTTGCATGTAATGAAGTTTAGTTTTATTTCAAGATACTGCGCAAGACATGGCCAACCAACAGTCCGTTTTGCTCAGCAACTGTATACGATGTCTGAAGTACGAGTACACGAGAAGAAAATGTTTGCAATCAATATATTCAGTTTTCTCACATGCAATTTTTCTATAGGAAGCTTACACGTGAACATTGTTCTGACTTTGACTGATACTTGCAACGTATTTTGGACACTGCATAGGCGCCGTTGGTGGCCAGATTTAGTAGTACAATGCAGGATTGTCTAACGTCGGCATTTATGTTCAGACATGCATAACTCTGCTTGTATCCATGTTTTTATCCAATTCCTGTATATCCTATTAACCTGTTATATTGTCTAATTTTTATTTTCAACAGTTTTCTTTTCTCGCCGATTCTACACAGATCCTGCTCATTTATTATTTCAGCACTTCACCCAATTTTCAACGTCAATCTAGGTAACAACGTATCAAACGCTTCGCTTGCCTTAATTACCGTTTTCCACATAGTTCACTATTCGCTTCGGTAGAATGCTGTGCTCTTTACGTACATTCCTGGTCAATTTTTTATCAGATATGGCCTCTGTTTGACATTAGTAAGCTTGTTTAACTCTGTTTCTACATTCATCTATTGTACATTATTTTGCGGTCTGGGTAACAGAATTGCTTCCCTTCGATTACTATGTTGTTTTCCACACAAATCTTAATGAGACATACGGCAGATGTCTGCTCCTCTTCAATATTTTTGTTTTTGTTGATTTGCAATTTATTAGTAAAGCTTGTGTTACATCCGAATAACAAATTTGCCATCCACCCCCTTCCTCTCTCTCTCTCTCTCTCTCTCTCTCTCTCTCTCTCTCTCTCTCACACACACACACACACACACACACACACACACACACTACACTGACTAATGTTTTACAGTAGTCCTAAGTTGTCGCAGTGGTTAGAAATTTCTAGTCAGTCTTTTGCCACGTTTCTGAAGCAGAAATATTATCCCGTGCTGGAAACGAAGACAGGTGAAAATCAAGATAGAGATACGAGTAGCTTTAATGGAGACTCCAAATGCGCATTCATCATAATCGATTTAAAGAAACCTTACTTCGGCTGAAGTTAGTGGCTCTCGGTCATACTTTGAAGTTAAATCCTGCTGGACTGAAGAAAACCTTCAGAACATTAGCTCGATCTGTAATATGCTACCACGATCCCTAACGAGTTACTTCTTTCGCCCTCACTGTTAACCTCATTTTCTTCATATTGCTCACCACAACTGCACACCTTTGCCATCAAGATTGCAATTTCAGTGCTATTAGGACATCTTGCTAGTCACCTGACACATACAGAACTAGTTTCAACTGACAGGACCTGTTTCAAGCCTGAAGATAGAAATAAAATTATGGTTGATGACCGCATTGTAACTCCCTTATATTTACGCTTGAAAAAGAGTCTGTAGAAACTGTGTATGTACGAAGTGACCAACATACTGCCCTAATAAGATTAAAGTTGCAGTGTTGATGGAAAAACATCGGTATCATTGAACAGTAAATTACCAAACTGTTTGCATATGATCTTAGGAACGTATTTTATACGTGAAATTGTTAGCTTGTAATGAATGCTCTATTGGACTATGAATTTTAATGGCTCGCCAATAGGGCAACTCATAATCATTGCATTCTGTTACATGACTGCGCTGTTAAGAACATACAAGCTACCGATGTTGGTGCACATGCTATTTATTGAAACCTTGAGGAGAAAGTTTATTTGCTATTGATTTTGAATCATTTAAGTTCTCTCTATATAAAGAAGGATTTCTACAAATATAAAGAAACATACGTAATTAATTTGAACATAGTATAACGAACATTGTTCGGTTTTCAGCTTTTTTCTGTGCCAGTGTTAATGAGCATTAAACATATTAAATGTAAATATTACATGTTATCGTTGTTTATGATACCCAAGAGACAGAAACTTATGTACTCCTTAGTTTCCTAGTCATTTATAAGCCAGAAATGTTCCTTCAATCTTTAGTGATATAAACCTTTCCATGTTGAAAAAGGTGATGGAAAACTTTTATTCAGAGGAGTCTGTAGCGGCTCTGGGCGTGTACGGTTACTTTTCCGTCAGAGGCTTAGCCGGGTGCGAATACCACATCGAGAAATGTGAGAGCGTCTTCATATTTTCCTTATAACTTTTGAAAACAAGGGCCGATATTTTCTGCTGTTAGGTTGGGATGAACAGAAAAGAGCAGGACGTGTTGGAGAAATATTTCCTTCACGCGTCGAGGTTATAAAGCCGCCTTCAAAGAGTTGCAGCAGCTCACATCGACTGATCAGCTGTTACATAGGTCTCTTACTTCAATATGTTTTCGTGTGGCACCATTTTGTACCGTTGATAGTACAACTCAATCGTTTCTACATACAGGGTATTAAAAATTTCTGTGATCAAACTAACAGATGTGATGCTGGGGACAGAAACAAATATATTTCGTCAAGTAATCGTTTGTGGGAAACGCATACTGTTGGAGAATCGAGTATGTATGAGGTTATTGTGTGTGACTGACAATAACATCGTGTTTAAAATTTTCCATTGTTCTATTGTTCTGATCGCTGTAACGTTACAATAAACGTCCAGAACGAGCATTATTAACCTCGGCGCAGAGACGGTATCGACGTAACATTAAGTCCCGTTGTCGCTGGAAAATGCATGACGTGTTATGCATTTGTGTGACTGTTGCAGGAATTCTTGGAACCAGTTCCGCCACCGAGTGAACTGGGGTAGAACAAACTTCGGCTCTCCTGTGGCCTCTGGAAAAAGAAGTCAAAAGGGGTTAAGTCCAGGGATCTTTCAGGTCAATACACAGGTCCTCCCCAGCTGATCCACCAGTTGTCAAAATCACTAGTTATAACTCTTCGACTGGTTCTGCAAAATACACTAGGGCTCCACCATTCTGAAACCACATCCTTCTTCAGAATTCCAGGGGTCCTCCAAAAATGTCTACAGGTAAATCTCCAAGATCACTCTGGAAATTGGCCACTCGAGTCGAGCAGGCAATGCGCAAGGACCAAGTATGTAATCGCCCACGTTTACTGTAAAACGTCTCTCATGACTTCCCACAAACTTAGTATGAAGACTTTCATCCGATCATATATTTCCTTCAGCTGCACCATAAACAATGTGAACGTCTTAGAGTTCTCCCCTTGTATAGCACTCTACGTTGACGCAGCAGCTGTCATGCAGGCACTAGCGCTACCCGCTGTTTACTGATAAAGTGTGGAAGAACATGACATCATAACATTATTATGAAAAGGAAAGTTGCCACTCATCACATAGCGGAGATGCTGAGCCGCAGATAGGCATAACAAAAAGATTTTCACACTTGGAGCTTTCGGCCAATGGCCTTCGTCAACAATAGACACACATACGCACACACACATTCACGCAAACGCAACTCACACAAACGACTGCAAGTCTCAGGCAACTGAAGCTGGTTTCAGTTGCCTGAGACTGTAGTCGTTCGTGTAAGTTGCGTTTGCGTGAATGTGTGTGTGCGTATGTGTATCTATTGTTGACAAAGGCCATTGGCCGAAATCTTCAAGTGTGAAAATCATTTTGTTGTTCCTATCTGCGACTCAGCATCTTCGCTATATGATGAGTGGCAACTTTTCTTCTCATAATATTGTTACATTCCTGCATCGATTTTCCATTGTTTGACATCATAACATGCTACACGTCTCAAATGAGTATTTGGTGTAACAACTGACGACTCTATCTTTGGTTTAGTCAGTCAGACTTTTCTCCGGCAGGAGTGTTTCAGACGGCTATTTTCTCTGTGGCGCTGAAGCTGGTACTCGACTGGTCACGTTGGACGGCTGACCATTAGGATTTTCCCGTGCTAGAATGGGAGGCAGCTCTGCCAAGATAAAAGAAATTAGGACTCTTGGGTCGAACTGGGTAGGATCCAGCCAGAGCAAGCTCGGTAAGTTTCCGTGTCCCACCGGATGTTCATTCAGACACAACTACATCTGCATACATACTCCGCAATCCACAGCACGGTACATGGCGAAAGGTGCACTACATCACTACTAGACATTTCATGTCCTATTTAATTCGTAAAGAGGACGTGGGAAAAACGACTATCTATATGCCGCCGTATTGTAGGCGCCCCGGTGGTCCCGGTCGCCTACAGTGGACTGGATGGCCGAGCAGTGACCTCTCCAGTAGTCAGGATGCTAGGAAATGGCTGTAGAAGCGTCAGAAACGCCAAAGAAACATTATTAACTCATAACATCTTTATTCCTGCCGAGTACAATGTGGCTTGGTGATATCAACGACCTTCCCCGAGTCCTCGCTGACTCGTAGCGATGACACCAGATCTGGGCCGCGCAGTCTTGCTAGCACAGCGCCGCGTGCTGTGACGTAGCGGAGGGATGTCCTTACTTCGGCCGCGCGTGGCTGGCGTCACCCAGCTGGGCGGCGGCTCGGCTGCGGACAGCGGGCCGTTGCGCTTAGATGGCTCAGGGTTGGAGTCCCCGGCACTGTCGGCACCTGGTGGCTCGTCCGCGGTGGACGGGCAGAACGGGCTGCAGTCCCCCAGCGTCATCGGCTCACCCGGCGGATGCACAGGGCCTAGGCCCCGCACGATCTCGACGACGTCTCACTGATGTGGTCAGCATTGGCGGCGAGCGAGTCTGCCGCGATGTCTGCTAATCCTGGGTTGATGATTGACAGCGGCAGCAAAGAGTACCAGAGCTGGTACTGTCCCCTCACGTCTGCTGCTGGATGGGCCGCCCTTACTGCAAAATCTCCTTAATAAAGATTAACATGTCGATCACCGAGCTGAGCGCTACGCAGCGACCCAGTACACGTCTAACTGCAGGTCTAGCTGCGAGTGCGAGTGCCTTGTTGCTATCAAAGCTGGCGTATTTAAAGGAAGCACGAGCGACGTCCTGACGTCATGCTCGTTTGTAATGACCGCATTCGTTCCACTTATACTGCTCATTCATCTCTTTTACTCGCCCCTTAGGTGTTCTTGCGACAGAGTTACGTGTTGTTGCGCCAGACTTACGCGAAGTTGTGAAATGCAGTACAGCTGACGCTGTACCCCTGTCCTGCACTCTACGAAAGTCTCCGTCTAACACAAACCCGCGTGCTAAGCAATTCTCTTCGCCTGCTGTGTGTAACCAGGCCATTGCCCCTGCGTGACGACACATTCCGATATATGCGCAATCCTCTTAGCTCTTGGCTAACTTACTGCCTCTGGCTCTCGGCATAGGCGACGAAACTTAGACAATATTCCGCGACACTACAGTATGAGCTCCAATTTCACCTACCTTTTCTTCGTGGTCCTTACGGGAAATGTATGTTGTCGGCAGTGGAAACATTCAGTAGTCAGCTTCAAACCCCAAACATCTGAGTGTTGTTCAAAGCTCACAGCAACAGGTATAGCAGCCCACCTCTGAATTACTTTGATGTCTTCCTTTAATCCGACCTGGTGCGGATGACAAACAAGCTATACTCAAGAATATGTCCCACCAAAGTCCTATATGCGGTCTCCTTTACACATGAACCACTCTTTCCCAAAATTCTCCCGATTAACCGAAGTCGATCATTCACCTTCCTTACTACAATCTGCACATGCTCGTTCCATTTCATATCACTTTGCAACGCTACGTCCCGATATTTAAACGACGTGTCTTTGTCAAGCATGACACCACTAATCCTCTATCCGAATATCAAGGCTTTGATTTTCCTACTCATCCGCATTAGCTGACAATTTTCTACACTTAGAGCTAGCAACCATTCATCATACCAACTATAAATTTATCATCTTATATTCTCCTACACTCACTCAGCTTCAACAATTTCCCGCAGTGGTAGATTCCCAAAGATATTTTTCATTTTATGCCATTTATTTGTGCTTCGATCTAAACTTCTAGTAATTGGTCAACTGATTTTTGGCTAACATGTTGATGTGTCTTTCTGTTCTTGCCTCCTGGCGGTCGGAAGCACTTTCGGAGTTGAGTTTGTTAATTTCAGCAGTATCATTTGAGTACTTTATACTCCAAGTTTTTCGTTGAATTAATGATAGCTGTTCATTTTTGTTTAATCCGCGGTCTAATAACTTTGCTCAGTATTCAATTTCTCTTTCTGTTGGGTGTGCCCGAGCGTGAGATTGGATGAAGTAACGTTTAATAGTAGTTTAAATATACCATATTGATATTTTCTCATTTACATGGTTCTTTCATGGCATGCGTAAGTTTCTCGACGTAATCGTTTACGCAAATTTTCTTAATTAAGAGTTGTTTTCATTGTGATACTCATCAGTGGCCTGTAATCCCTAAAACATCTGCGTAATTTTCCACACCAATGCTTGCTATTAAAGTGGGTATTATTCTACTTTAATTTATTTTCAGAGATCTCCATGCTTTTATTTAATTTGACACATTTCCTATGTACATCCGGTACCAGTAGACTAAGAGGCACTGTAATTGACAACTGTTCAGATGTTGTTGTGGTCTTCAGTCCTGAGACTGGTTTCATGCAGCTCTCCGTGCTACTCTATCCTGTGCAAGCTTTTTCATCTCCCAGTACCTACTGCAACCTACATCCTTCTGAATCTGCTTAGTGTATTCATCTCTTGGTCTCCCTCTACGATTTTTACCCTCCACGCTGCCCTCCAATACTAATTTGGTGACCCCTTGATGCCTCAGAACATGTCCTATCAACCGATCCCTTCTTCTGGTCAAGTTGTGCCACAAACTTCTCTTCTCCCCAATCCTATTCAATACTTCCTCATTAGTTGTGTGATCTACCCATCTAATCTTCAGCATTCTTCTGTAGCGCCACATTTCGAAAGCTTCTATTCTCTTCTTGTCCAAACTATTTATCGTCCATGTTTCACTTCCATACATGGCTACACTCCATACAAATAATTTCAGAAATGACTTCCTGACACTTAAATCTATACTCGATGTTAACAAATTTCTCTTTTTCAGAAACGCTTTCCTTGCCATTGCCAGTCTACATTTTATATCCTCTCTACTTCGACCATCATCAGTTATATTGCTCCCCAAATAGCAAAACACCTTTACTACTTTAAGTGTCTCATTTCCTAATCTAATTCCCTCAGCATCACCCGACTTAATTAGACTACATTCCATTATCATTGTTTTGCTTTTGTTGATGTTCATCTTACATCCTCCTTTCAAGACACTGTCCATTCCATTCAACTGCTCTTCCAAGTCCTTTGCTGTCTCTGACAGAATTACAATGTCATCGGCGAACCTCAACGTTTTTATTTCTTCTCCATGAATTTTAATACCTACTCCGAATTTTTCTTTTGTTTTCTTTACTGCTTGCTCAATATACAGATTGAACAACATCGGGGAGAGGCTACAACCCTGTCTTACTCCCTTCCCAATCACTGCTTCCCTTTCATGTCCCTCGACTCTTATAACTGCCATCTTGTTTCTGTACAAATTGTAAATAGCCTTTCGCTCCCTGTATTTTACCGCTGCCACCTTTAGAATTTGAAAGAGAGTATTCCAGTCAACATTGTCAAAAGCTTTCCCTAAGTCTACAAATGCTAGAAACGTAGGTTTGCCTTTCCTTAATCTATTTTCTAAGATAAGTCGTAAGGTCAGTATTGCCTCACGTGTTCCAGTGTTTCTACGGAATCCAAACTGATCTTCCCCGAGGTTGGCTTCTACTAGTTTTTCCATTCGTCTGTAAAGAATTCGTGTTAGTATTTTGCAGCTGTGACTTATTAAACTGATATTTCTGTAATTTTCACATCTGTCAACACCTGCTTTCTTTGGGATTGGAATTATTATATTCTTCTTGAAGTCTGATGGTATTTCGCCTGTTTCATACATCTTGCACACCAGATGGTAGAGTTTTGTCAGGACTGGCTCTCCCAAGGCCGTCAGTAGTTCCAATGGATTGTTGTCTACTCCGGGGGCCTTGTTTCGACTCAGGTCTTTCAGTGCTCTGTCAAACTCTTCACGCAGTATCATATCTCCCATTTCATCTTCATCTACATCCTCTTCCATTTCCATAATATTGTCCTCAAGTACATCGCCCTTGTATAGACCCTCTATATACTCCTTCCACCTTTCTGCTTTCCCTTCTTTGCTTAGAACTGGGTTTCCATCTGAGCTCTTGATATTCATACAAGTCGATCTCCCTTATCTCCAAAGGTCTCTTTAATTTTCCTGTAGGCAGTATCTATCTTACCCTTAGTGAGATAGGCCTCTACATCCTTACATTTGTCCTCTAGCCATCCCTGCTTAGCCATTTTGCACTTCCTGTCGATCTCATTTTTGAGACATTTGTATTCCTTTTTGCCTGCTTCATTTACTGCATTTTTATATTTTCTCCTTTCATCAATTAAATTCAATA
The DNA here is from genome assembly GCF_021461395.2 of Schistocerca americana. Lineage (NCBI taxonomy): Eukaryota > Metazoa > Arthropoda > Insecta > Orthoptera > Acrididae > Schistocerca > Schistocerca americana. Next base: position 190,811,473 of record NC_060124.1, on the reverse strand, counting down.
TTTCTTCCGTTACCCAAGGATTTCTACTAGCCCTCGTCTTTTTACCTACTTGATCCTCTGCTGCCTTCGCTACTTCATCCCTCAAAGCTAACCATTCTTCTTCTACTGTATTTCTTTCCCCCATTCCTGTCAATTGTTCCCTTATGCTCTCCCTGAAACTCTGTACAACCTCTGGTTCTTTCAGTTTATCCAGGTTCCATCTCCTTAAATTCCCACCTTTTTGCAGTTTCTTCAGTTTTAGTCTACAGGTCATAACCAATAGATTGTGGTCAGAGTCCACATCTGCCCCTTACTATTTAAAACCTGGTTCCTAAATCTCTGTCTTACCATTATACAGGGTTATTACAAATGATTGAAGCGATTTCACAGCTCAACAATAACTTTATTATTTGAGATATTTTCACAATGCTTTGCACACACATACAAAAACTCAAAAAGTTTTTTTAGGCATTCACAAATGTTCGATATGTGCCCCTTTAGTGATTCGCCAGACATCAAGCCGATAATCAAGTTCCTCCCACACTCGGCGCAGCATGTCCCCATCAATGAGTTTGAAAGCATCGTGGATGCGAGCTCGCAGTTCTGGCACGTTTCTTGGTAGAGGAGGTTTAAACACTGAATCTTTCACATGCCCCACAGTTAGAAATCACATGGGGTTAAGTCGGGAGAGTGTGGAGGCCATGACATGAATTGCTGATCATGATCTCCACCACGACCGATCCATCGGTTTTCCAATCTCCTGTTTAAGAAATGCCGAACATAATGATGGAAGTGCAGTGGAGCACCATCCCGTTGAAAGATGAAGTCGGCGCTGTCGGTCTCCAGTTGTTGCATGAGCCAATTTTCCAGCATGTCCAGATACACGTGTCCTGTAACGTTTTTTTCGCAGAAGAAAAAGGGGCCGTAAACTTTAAACCGTGAGATTGCACAAAACACGTTAACTTTTGGTGAATTGCAAATTTGCTGCACGAATGCGTCCGGATTCTCTACCGCCCATATTCGCACATTGTGTCTGTTCACTTCACCATTAAGAAAAAATGTTGCTTCATCACTGAAAACAAGTTTTGCACTGAACGCATCCTCTTCCATGAGCTGTTGCAACCGCGCCGAAAATTCAAAGCGTTTGACTTTGTCATCGGGTTTCAGGGCTTGTAGCAATTGTAAACGGTAAGGCTTCTGCTTTAGCCTTTTCCGTAAGATTTTCCAAACCGTCGGCTGTGGTACGTTTAGCTCCCTGCTTGCTTTATTCGCCGACTTCCACGGGCTACGCGTGAAACTTGCCCGGACGCGTTCAACCCTTTCTTCGCTCACTGCTGAACGACCCGTTGAATTCCCCTTACAGAGGCATCCAGAAGCTTTAAACTGCGCATACCATCGCCGAATGGAGTTAGCAGTTGGTGTATCTTTGTTGTACTTCGTCCTGAAGTGTCGTTGCACTGTTATGACTGACTGATGTGAGTGCATATCAAACACGACGTACGCTTTCTCGGCTCCTGTCGCCATTTTGTCTCACTGCGCTCTCGAGCGCTCTGGCGGCAGAAACCTGAAGTGCGGCTTCAGCCGAACAAAACTTTATGAGTTTTTCTACGTATCTGTAGTGTGTCGTGACCATATGTCAATGAATGGAGCTACAGTGAATTTATGAAATCGCTTCAATCATTTGTAATAGCCCTGTATAATCTATCTGATACCCTTTAGTATCTCCAGGGTTCTTCCATGTATACAACCTTCTTTTATGATTCTTGAACCAAGTATTAGCTATTATTAAGTTATGCTCTGTGCAAAAATCTACCAGACGGCTTCCTCTTTCATTTCTTCCCCCAAATCCATATTCACCTACTACGTTTCCTTCTCTCCCTTTTCCTACACTCGAATTCCAACCACCCATGACTATTAAACTTTCGTCTCCCTTCACAATCTGAATAATTTCTTTCATTTCATCATACATTTCTTCAATTTCTTCGTCATCTGCAGAGCTAGTTGGCATATAAACTTTTACTACTGTAGTAGGTGTGGGCTTCGTATCTATCTTGGCCACAATAATGCGTTCACTATGCTGTTTGTAGTACCTTACCCGCATTCCTATTTTCCTATTCATTATTAAACCTACTCCTGCATTACCCATATTTGATTTTGTGTTTATAACCCTGTAGTCACCTGACCAGAGGTCTTGTTCCTCCTGCCACCGAACTTCACTAATTCCCTCTATATCTAACTTTAACCTATCCATTTCCCTTTTTAAATTTTCTAACCTACCTGCCCGGTTAAGGGATCTGACATTCCACGCTCCGATCCGTAGAATGCCAGTTTTCTTTCTCCTGATAACGACATCCTCTTGAGTAGTCCTCGCCCGGAGATCCGAATGGGGGACTCTTTTACCTCCGGAATATTTTACCCAAGAGGACGCCATCATCACTTAATCATACAGTAAAGCTGCATGCCCTCGGGAAAAATTACGGCTGTAGCTTCCCCTTGCTTTCAGCCGTTCGCAGTACCAGCACAGCAAGGCCGTTTTGGTTATTGTTACAAGGCCAGATCAGTCAATCATCCAGACTGTTGCCCCTGCAACTACTGAAAAGGCTGCTGCCCTCTTCAGGAACCACACGTTTGTCTGGCCTCTCAACAGATACCCCTCCGTTGTGGTTGCACCTACAGTACGGCTATCTGTATCGCTGAGGCACGCTAGCCTCCCCACCAACGGCAAGGTCCATGGTTCATGGGGGGGGGGGGGGGGCCTTTTCAGATACTTAGGCGTTAAAACGCGAGTTTTTCTAATTTCTTTATGAAGTTATAAAAGGTTGATTACATGAGATGTAACATGCCTTTTTCGTGACAGTATTTAGTTTTGTAGCCAACGCAGGTTCTTGCTCAGACAATTGCCAGTAACACATGCTTAATCACATTAGCGTAGGTATCCAATACGCACAGCCTAGTCGATGCAGTTACGTCTGTAATTTAAGAACGCGAGCATAAGCCAGTTAATCAACGGTCCCTCTCCATCCGTTCTCTTCTGCAAATCACCAATGATTATTTCAGATCCATGCCCCAAAGATTTTTTTGATTTCAGTGACATTGCAACGTAAATCTCATGTTACTAAGAAAGGGGACATTAGTTCGGCTTCCTTCCTCATTGAAATAGTAATCAGTAAACGTTTCTGCCTAATGTTATCAAATGATGATAATACGCTCCGCATCCATTATTTATGTAAGAGGGCCAGTAAAGAAAAATCCATTTCGCAAATTAACTTTCATGACGAACAAAGGTTGGCAAAAATGTGGAAACACCGCGGGAAATACATGCTTGAATGTAAATGCAGATAGATACTAGCGAAGCGTGCAGGTTGCACTATTGTAATTAGGGCATCTGCGCAATGTCCTAAATATTTTGCATGTGTTAGTCGTGGACGGAACAGTTTTTTGTGTAGTTGTGCGAACATGACGTCAGAGTTAAGTGCATTTGAACTTGGGGAAATTTTTGGTCCTATAGTGGTGGGTGCTTCTTTTAAGAAGACCAAATTTTTGGTGTTCCAAGAGGAACCGTGTCGAAGAGATATACCGCATACAGGGAAAGCGGAAGAAACAGAATCCGCTAAGTCACAACGTAGACGACATTGCGTATTCAGTGATCGTAACGGACGCTCATAGGAGAGAACTGTGATGAGCTCTACAAGCTCTGTAAGAAGGGAATGCAGAATCACTCGTCGGTTGATGCAAATGCACATAAGAGGAAAACTTGGTGCCAAAGTCATAAAAGATAGAATATGGAGCAATGGAAGGAAATTATGTGGTCGTATGAGTCTTGTTTCACAGTTTCCAGCTTATGGCCAAGTTTATGTTCCAAAACAGAAACATGCCGGGTCTTCAGTGATAATTTGGGCAGCCATTTCGTCGTACTCCATGGGGCCTATGGTTCTACATCTACATCTACATCCATACTTCCCAAGCCACCTGACGGTGTGTGGCGGAGGGTACATTGAGTACTTCTATCGGTTCTCCCTTCTATTCCAGTCTCGTATTGTTCGTGAAAAGAAGGATTGTCGGTATGTTTCTGTGTGGGCTCTAATCTCTCTTATTTTATCCTCATGGTCTCATCGAGAGACATACGTAGGATGGAGCAATATACTGCTTGACTCTTCGGTGAAGGTATGTTCTCGAAACTTCAACAAAAGCCCGTACCGAGCTACTGAGCGTCTGTCCTGCAGAGTCTTCCACTGGAGTTTATCTATCATCTCCGTAACGCTTTCGCGATTACTAAATGATCCTGTAACGAAGAGCGCTGCTCTCCGTTGGATCTTCTCTATCTCTTCTATCAACCCTATCTGCTACGGATCCCACACTGCCGAGCAGTATTCAAGCACTGGCCGAACAACCGTGCTGTAACCTACTTCCTTTGTTTTCGGATTGCATTTTCTTGGGATTCTTCCAATGACTCTGAGTCTGGCATCTGCTTTACCAACGATCAACTTTATATGATCATTCCATTTTAAATCACTCTTAATGCTCCCAGATAATTTATGGAATTAACTGCTTCCAGTTGCTGACCTGCTATTTTGTAGCTAAGTGGTAAGGGATCTATCTTTCTATGTATTCTCAGCACATTACACTTGTCTACATTGAGATTCAATTGCCGTTCTCTGCACCATGCGTCAATTCGCTGCAGATCCTCCTCCACATCTCGGATGAGACCCCCCGGCAAGCAGAGTGAACACTGGCCTTCTTCCCCGACCTTTCCGTTATTTCCCTAAGGGGCTCCATCACCCGCCTAACGTTGGAGCTCCCAATAACTAATAAACCCCTCCCCCCGTGTGCCTGCTCAGACCTTGCTGAAGGAGCGGCCACATGTCCACTCACAGGCAGAGCGGGCGATGCCACACGGCCAGCCTCCACATTGACCCTCCGCCTCGTGCGCAGCGAACGCCGCTGAACCCTCCACTTCCCTTGGGGAGAGGTTGGCCCAACCGCGCCCGGTACCAGCGAAGATGTCTCGACAGAGCGCTCTGCAAAATCACATTGTTTGCAAGAATGAAGTGGTCATTTTGGCTGATGGAATGGAAATGAGCGTTTGGCGTTATTGGCCGGGAGGCCCCTCGCGGGGCAGGTCCGGCCGCCATATCGCAGGTCTTATTACATTCGGCGCCACATTGGGCGACCTGCACGCCGGATGGGGATGAAATGATGATGAACACAACACAACACCCAGTCCCTGAGCGGAGAAAATCTCCGACCCAGCCGGGAATCGAACCCGGGCCCAGAGGACGGCAATCCGTCACGCTGACCACTCAGCTACTGGGGCGGACATTTTGGCTGATGAGATCCCTGCATACCAGAATCTGTTCTCCACTGCGATGCCGTGTTCCAAGAAGGCAGGCCCATGTCCAGTCACGTAGCATCGTCCAGGATTGGTTTGTGAGCATGAGTATGAGTTGGTGTACCTCCCCTGGCCACTGCAGTTACCATATGTCAATATTACTGGCTTTGTGGTCTACTTTGAAGAGAAAAGTGCGCGATCGCTGTCCACCTTCGTCATCGTTTGCTGAACTTGCCACTATTTTGCAAGAATGCAGGTATAACATTCCCTTGAAAACTATATATGAAAGCTGTTTTGAAGGTCATCAAGTTTCCTACATCGTATTAGATATGGTAATGTGCTGTTTCTCCGGTGTTTCCATTGCTTTCTACAACCTATACTTCAACAATACGGAGCGCTCTGGCTACGGACGGTCCAACCGGCACCAGGCACATGACCACGATTCGAGCTCAAAAGAGCAGCGTATTGCAAACTGTGCGCACATTATGCTCACAGGGAGAGTAAAAATGAGAGAAACTATGCTACATTCAGACGCATATCGAAACATTTGCTCTTTCTCCCTAACCGAATTGAATGGAAAAGAAAATACACACATCAAAAAAGTTTGGCATGATCCCGGTTCCCAGAGCTTCTGAAGATACGTTGACTATGGATATAGTATCATAGCAACACTCCTTTCACTGTTCAGAGATGTCACTAAACCAGCCCAACGATGTAAACATCCATTCTTGAGTAGCGCCTATTAGACGGGGGGACCCGACAGCCGATCAGTTTCACTCATTCCCGTAGGAAGGAGGTACACGGATCGTATTGTCTGAAGTTCAACTGTGCCTAGACGGTCAATACCGTGGTTAGATCCCGTTCGCATTGTTACCTTGTGCCAGGTAACTGATCTGAACAAGGGAAGTAAACAGGCGTCTCAGAGTGAATCAAAGCGATGTTGTTCGGGCATGGAGGTAGATACAGACACAGGAACTGTCAGTGACATCCAGTGGACGACCACTACCTACGGATTACGGCACGGAGGAACCCTGACAGCAACGCCACCATGTTGAATAATGCTTTTCGTGCAACCACAGGACGTCGTGTTACCATTCAAACTGTGCGCAATAGGCTGCATGATACGCAACTTAACTCCAGACGTCCATAGCGAGGTCCGTCTTTGCCACCATGACACAATGCAGCGCGGTATAGATGGGCCCAACAGTATGCCGGATGGACCACTCAGGATTGGTTCAAATGGTTCAAATGGCTCTGAGCACTATGGGACTTAACATCTTAGGTCATCAGTCCCCTAGAACTTGGAACTACTTAAACCTAACTAACCTAAGGACATCACACACATCCATGCCCGAGGCAGGATTCGAACCTGCGACCGTAGCAGTCCCGCGGTTCCGGACTGCAGCGCCCAGAACCGCACGGCCACCGCGGCCGGCCACTCAGGATTGGCATCGCGTTCTCTTCACTGAGTGTCGCATATGCCTTCAACCAGACAATCGTGGGAGACGTGATTGGAGGCAACCCGATCAGGCTGAACGCCTTAGACACACTGTCCAGCGAGTGTAGCAAGGTTGAGGTTCCCTGCTGTTTTGGGATGGCATTGTGTGGGGCCGACGTACGCCGCTGGTGGTAATGGAGGGCACTATAATGGCTGTACGATGCGTGAGTGCCATCCTAGGACAGATAGTGCAACCATATCTGTAGCATATTGGCATTCGTCTTTATGGATGACAATTCGCGCTTCCATCGTCCACATCTTGTGAATGACTTCCTTAAGGATAACGACATTGCTTGACAAGAGTGGCCAGCATGTTCTCCAGACATGAATCCTATCTAACATGCCTGTGACAGAATGAAAAAGACTTTTTATGGACGAGGTGACCCACCTACCCATCTGAGGGATCTACGCCGAATCGCCATTGAGGAATGAGACAATCTGGACCAACAGTGCCTTGATGAACCTGTGGATAGTATGCCACGACGAATACAGGCATGTATCAATGCAAGAGGACGTGCTACTGGGTATTAGATGTACCGATACGTACAGCAATGTGGACCATCACCTCTGAAAGTCTCGCTGTATGGTAGTAAAACATGCAATGTGTGGTTTTCATGCGCAATAAAAAGGGCGGAATTGATGTTTATGTTTATCTCTATTCCAGTTTTCTGTACAGGTTCGGAACTCTCGAAACCGAGGTGATGCAAAACTTTTTTTGATGTGTGTAGATATCGTTGGTACGTTGTACGCACCATCATTGATCACGCTGCTTCTTTTTTTCTTTCAAGATGTTTGCTGCGCTACTTTAGTCTCATATACTGTGTGTTCCGGTACTGTGACTATACCCACAATGGGTAGTAAACTTCCATTCTAAATAAAGAATTTCATACTTTGAACATGGGAACGTGAAGTTTACATTTGCAGTGAATGTTACAAGCAGACATATTTCCAAACTAAGAGAGAAAGTGTAGTTCAGAAAATTATAAAGTGTTATAGCAGTGAAAAGGTTTTGTTAAAAGCTGGAAATTAAAAGTTAAAACGTACGTTAAGAAATAAGTGAAATCCAAGAACCCTTTAAACATTATTTTCGCATTCCTTCTGAAGACATGTTTGTGTAGCCTTCCAGAAAAAAATCTCGATGAATATTAAGGAGCGAAAAATAAAAGGCTAAAAATTAAAAAGAATTCAAAATTGTTTTCATAAAATGTTTCAGGCTGTCATTTATGAACTATGTCATGATCCACGTAACACTGTGGACTACATGAAATTTTATAATCACCTGAACTCCCAGATATTCATGGTAACTGATTTTAAGCTGACAACACTACGTGTGTTTGTATTCCAAGACATTCGCTGTTCTATTTTTAATCTACTGCACTGTCTATTCTAATACACTTCAAATGGTAGTATACATTTAGTAACATAGCAGGATAACTTTCGTCTTTCTGTGTATTATTCATTTTTGATTCTACTTCTGTACGTTTCAAGATGGACCATGATGGCCGAAGCTGGTAATCGCCTATTATAAATCGCCACTGTGACTGAAATAATCAGTTACAGCTACGTGAAAATTAACGGCGGGGAGGGGTGGCTATAGTTCACTGAGTATTCATTCTTAAGCTCATTACAGATGACAGTCACGGCAATAGCCAAAAATAATCCTACAGTCTACATGGAATGAAGCCTGGACCTTAGATCAGGTATATGACGCTTCCCCGCTAGGTCAATAAGGTATACATTGATAAAGCAGTGAGTTTGTAAGCTCCTTTAGAAGGTGAAACTCGTAATGGAGTTTTATATTCACTGAATAACTTTCCGTTCAGCGCGAGACATTAATAAATCCATGAGGGCGTTAATCTGGTAACTGTCAGGGTAATTAACGCAGCGCCACCCCTCATATCATTCGCTCTGTCAAAGTTCCCACAAAATTAAAAATTTAATTATGCGCTGCCAATTCCTCTGGTCACTGCTGATGTACAGGAACGTGGGCGTAGAGATATCGTATGACAGTGTCACCTTGCGGTTACTGCAATCATGGCTCCGACCGTTCGACCGCTGTTTGAAATGACCTGGTCTTTCCCTCCGTGAGTTATGTAACCAACTTTCGGAAAGATAAAAAAAATACACTTTATAAGGCTCATGACAACAAGAAAGAAGATGAAATCCTTTAGTCGTATGTACTTATTAGGTGGTCATTCACTTACAAATAAACGACAGAGTAAAACTCAACATAATAAAAGATTCTAATTTGCTCTGGTATCACTTATTTTCTGCAGTATAAAGTCAGACGACAGTTACTTAGTAAATAGCAAAATAGCTTCATAGGCTTTTGATTCAAAATATAGTTTGTTTCATTCTGATTCCAATGAGTGCCTTGTATTGCCAAGGAATTGTTATTTCTGAGAAAAACTTGATATTTAAAATTTCGTAGTACTATCCGGTTTAATCATTTTACCACAGTAATAAATTATTTGTGGAACTTTAAACTATGTTAATTTCAAATACTGAAACTTCCCCTTTGAACAATTATACACGACTGTCCTTAAACTGACACACAATATTTTGTTAGCGCAACGCAATCTGACTTTCAAAATTCCCTACAAAAGAATGGCCCTGACTAACATTAAACTACACCTTTCACAAATCACTTACCTCACAAAAATCTTCGCTGCTCAAGCTACTGCAATACAGCGAGCGCCACTACTCCCAGCTAAATAAAAGATTCAAACTATCGAAGGCACTAACTACTGATAGGGATAGTTAGCAAATGAAAGATATTAGTAGAGAACAAACAATGTATTTACCTTGATATCATCATATATAAATATAGCAGTTCATGACAAATTACAAATCTCCGCCATCTCTCTCCCCACATCCACCACTGCTGGCGGCTCACCTCCAACTGCGCAACGCTACGCGCTGTTCACAGCCCAGCTGCCTAACACTACAATGGCGAGTATTACAACAATGCAAAGCAGCCACAGACTGCACACAGCACAGCCAGTGATTTTCATATTGAGTGCTACGTAACGTTGCCAATAAGAAAACATAAACAGCCTACTTACATAGAGAAAACATAAACAGCCTACTTACATAGAGAAAACATAAACAGCCTACTTACATAGCCCCCATGCTCCCCACAAAAATTTTACAAAATATTTTTGGGCAGTGGCCAATAATGATTTGATAAAATTTTTCATAATTACAATAACAAATAAATCAAATGCACACACTTATTGATACAATGTTGGTCAAAAGCTAAAATTTTCTCACAGTCTATAAAGACAGTCCTGATTCATCACAGTAAAATTGCAGTGTTTTTCTCAAAGTCTGAGCAGTAAAAGAAAATGCACACAGAAGTAGTGGATTTCCATGCTGTCTTGAAGAAGTAGTGTTGTCCTTCCAATGGAAAGACAGTGCTGACTCTTGACATGCAGACAGGTAATGCGCCACAATGGAGCAAACCCACAGCAGAGTCAGTCGTAATGTTGAAGAGTATTGGTAGGTAGGTCATCACAGAGCAGACCCACTGTAATCCTGGTAGAGATTACGGTATTGGTGGGCCACCAGAGGTGCAGACCCACTGCAGTCCTTGTAGAAATAATGATATTGATGGATCATCAAAGATGTAGACCCACTGTAGTCCTTGTAGAGATAATGGTACTGGTGGGTCATCAAAGATGCAGACCCACTGTAGACCTTGTAGAGATAGCCAGCAGCCATCTGTTGCGACTGTGCAGGTGCACAATCACCATTGAAGAGTCTTGCGGATAATATAGCTAGTCCATAACCACCACTTGTGCACTCACAAAGTTTTCGGAACTGTCCTTAGAACCAGCAATGCTGTTATCCAGTCCCTTGCTGAATTATTAACACACGTGCAAACACTAACAGTCCCTACTTCTCACATATTGTCCATATACTATGACCAACAGAAACGTGTGCAGTAAAATGGAACTTACAAGTTACTTAATTTGATGACCTGGTGTCAATTACAATTGTATAACATAAGAATACAATTACAAAGGTACAAAATACATCATTAAAAACATAATAATACAGATAACATTTGTAGTAATATGGGCTTTACAAAAGAATCGAAATAACATATTCATCAGTGTTACAGGAATTATGAGATAAGTACATACATAAAAGATCAGAATAGTTATTGAAACATCAATTTCACACATGAGCATTAAAACAAAACAGAATAAATAATGTCTAAGCATATTTACAAGGTACATAACATATTATTAATGCCAATTATATTTGAGGATAACAGTATTCCTTATCATAGTGAATGTAGCTTAGTATTAGAAAAATTCTACAACATAAATCTTATCAGATAAACATATAAATACAGGAAAAACATAAATACACAAGGGTACACAAACATATAGTGGGATAACACAAAAGGGAAAGGACAGGGTTTGTTTTACTGCAGTATTTTGCAAACAAAACTTTCTTTACTTCTCGGAGATCTCCCTTCATTCCTCATTATTTCCAAAAGTCCTATCTATACCTGCTTTCTTTACTTTTCTCGTATAGCCTCTCAGTGCATTTCTTCAAATTCATCGCAACTCATTCTCTTACAGGCTACCCCCTCTTAAGCTAACTTAAATCTACTGAGCTCAGATGCTAAACTAAGGGACAAGGCAATGCAGCAGCGCAAAACAACTAACACAAACAGCAATGAGAAAATATTCAAATGGCAAAGCAAGCTACAGTAATTACAACTAATATAAGGTAATGAGCAGCAAACAAAAAAATAAATCTGGCTTAGCAGAGTAACACAAATTAAAGTTCAGTAGCACTATGCCTGGCAAACAGCAGCAGAAAATGAAATACCTAAACATGACAAAGCTCAAGCAGAAAAAAATATTACACTAAAAATGGCCATGTCTAATACCTATGTCACATCTTAACACTAAGGTGATGCATCACAATGACTTACTCTATGAAATAAATTACCAAGTATTGTAAAGAAAATTATGTATGCAGTTCCTGTGAAGGGCAATATCTTTTTGTGCTTCCTCATTTTTTGAAATATATCACAAAACTATTATTTACTGGATCTGTAGACAGAAAATATTTATATTAGTACATATATAAAATTTTATTTGAACCAATGCAGCAGTGCAGCTAGAAACTAGATATCAAATGAAATAAGCAACTATGTACACAGCAAAGCATAAGAACATCGTTCAATAGCCATGTGACATTTCATAAGTTGGTAGAAAAATCTCTCAACTAGAGAGACAGTAGTCATAATCAGGTGCATAGACATAAAAATATTTCTCGTCATTTCATTAGGCATCCAGTGTAATCGTACGAGGGTTATTCCAAAAGTAAGGTCCGATCGGTCGCGAAATGGAAACGACTATGAAAATCCGATAAAGCTTTGCACAGATGTGTTGGGTAGTGTCTCTAGTATAACCCCAGTTAGCATCACGTCGCTCTTCTCATTTCTGAGCTCGCAGTGAGTGCGTAAAGATGTCTAGAAAATAGTGTCTGCCGCCAAGTACGAGGGCCTGGTGAGAAATTTCGCCTGAAGCTATGCAGCCAACATTACATAACTGTCGTACTGTTTCGTCTTCACGACAATTCTCAGCCGCATTCTGCAGGGGCAATGAAGATGCTCCTGCATCGTTTTCAAATGGAAATGTTAGATTACCCACAATACAGTCCGCAATTGTCTCCCCCTGAGTTTCATCTCTGGTCACATGAACCGCTGTCTTTGACGACAACATTTTGACACAGACAACGAGGTGGGGGGGGGGGGGGGTGGTGGTTAGTGTTTAACGTCCCGTCGACAACGAGGTCATTAGAGACGGAGCGCAAGCTCGGGTTAGGGAAGGATTGGGAAGGAAATCGGCCGCGCCCTTTCAAAGCAACCATCCCGGCATTTGGCTGAAACGATTTAGGGAAATCACGGAAAACCTAAATCAGGATGGCTGGAGACGGGATTGAACCGTCGTCCTCCCGAATGCGAGTCCAGTGTGCTAACCACTGCGCCACCTCGCTCGGTAGACAACGAGGTGTAGGCCAGCGTGGAGAATTGGCGGAAAGCACTGGCGGCTGCCTTCTATGATGAGGCTATTGAAAAGTTGGTACAACGCTATGACAAAAGTCTAAGTCAGAACGGCGACTACGTAGAGAAGTAGCTGAAAGGTGTAGCTAATTGTTACAAGTAAAACATTTCTGATGTTCACTGTGGTTTCAATTTGGCAATCAATCGGACCTTACTTTTGGAATAACCCTCGTATGTTTTCAAGTTCGACCGTGTCGTTTTTGCGATGCTTTCTACAAAGGAATGTCAGAAGCGAGGTTAATGGCGTCTTTTTTTATTTTTTTCTGCCTGTGCCACTGGAATGGGCTCGCAATAATGGCTTTTCCTCCAGGCAACTGGCACACCTGGCCGCTCGCAACGCATTACGTCACGGTCACTTACCTTTCTTACCGACATATTTACCACAGCAGTTTCCGCTACAGTGACAGTCTCATATAAGAATATTTCACAGGTCAAGAATTAGCGTTCCAAATCTATAGAAACAAAACCCTATAAATATAACAGTGTCCAAAAAATTTTTCGGCGGCATTGTAATATATTCACACATGTACACACATTTCATAATTCTAAAGTACGATTCTTGGTTTCCAACATCCTGTTTCACAAGTCAAGAGTCCCTACCCACTATTCATTACTCCTTACCTTATTACACATATACGTATCCATCGACACTCGTCAATATTTCGTCATTATAAATATGAAGCATAATCAAATAACTCATATAGCCTCAGCCTATTAATCATAAACATACCTCAGCAGCATAATACACATCGTCGTCGTAAAAATAACATCATAACACCTCAGTCAAATCTCAAAATCGTCGTAGCTTCCTCCAATAATTAAAAAAAATTCTCTGCTCATGTCAAAAGCGTCATCTGCCTCAAACGTACTTTAAAAATCATGAATCCATACCAAATACATCATTCAAAGCTCTCATAGTATCACAATGGTTCCGAAAAAATATGAAGAGTTCACACAGTACAGACAAAATACAATTTCGTAAGTGTGAAGTTATCCAACGGTGTAATTACGTAAACATGTGTCACTGACGCAGTAAAAAACATGTTTATCTCTCAGTTAAATGATCAGATAGCTGTGTAATTTGTGTGTTAGAGAAATATGGTACCGATGTGTAAAGTTGTATAAGCAAATACCATATTAGCTAGGGTTCCTTGTGGTTGCCACACACATGGTACACAAAGTAAGCATGTACCCCCCTGAGGATTAATGTAATTATACCCTCAAGTGTTACAGATTACAGCAATGAAATGAAATGTATCACTGAAAACCTTTGTATCATTGTACTTCAAATATCTTTAAAAATAAATGTTTTAAGTACAAAATTAATCACTCAAATGCGTGTCCTGTAGCGCTAAATGTGCGTCTTGCTGTAAGATAATTCTGTGGAAGTGTCGTACTTATCGTCCTCCGAAAGCTAAGTTCTGCAGAAGTCAATGTACTTACCTCATGATAAACAAAAGTGAAATGCTTTATGTATAGATATCTTAGTTATTACGCTTATTGCCATGATGAAGAAAGTACTGTGGTGTAACGTATTGTTGTGCTATGGAAAAGGCTGTCTCCTTGTAGCTATACCACAAAAGTTACTAATAAAACATGTTTTGCTTTCCAGAAGAATTCAGAAAACTGTGCAGATATAAAACAGAAACACTACAAAAGCAACATTGTAAATTGTCACTCATTAGAAGCGTCGTGATAAAACCGTGTAGCTGTCACATAAACTAACCACTGTGTCATCTGGTATCTCACAGAAAGTACTTTAAATCCAGAATGTATTTTCAAGTAAACCAAAATGTTGCATTAAAATCTCATTAGCAGTACCAGTATATGTTTTAAGTATGTGAGCCTTATGGTCGTTACGTAATCGTGCCACTAACAAGCAAGAATGTACAAATACAACACTGTGTCGTCTGTTCACTATAACAATGCATTCGTAATTTCTGTTTAAAAATGTTCCCTAGGTTCTAGACTGGATATTTAACTTCAAACATTGTTGCATGTTAACAGTTTCTTAAGTCTGACAAAGCATACTAGAAATGTGAAGTGAAAAGTTTTATGGCAAAGACAAAGTTAAAAAGCAGATTATCTTTCAATAAATGGTTTTACATGTGAAAACTGGTACAATCTTTTACTCTTCAAAGTACTCAGAGTTTCAGCTTGAACGCAATTATCATGCAGTATACGTCGTTAAAGAATACTGGAATTTTTCTCGAGGGTAGCGTCTATGTTATTTTTCTCTGAGCCAGCCGGCGCAGGTGGCTGCCTGCGGTGCGGGTCATTGTCTGTTTCTTTGTTGGCGCGCGTCGTTATTGGGATTAGGAGACCTAACTTCTACAAATTCACGTTGTCGAAAGTGCCCTGTTCTGTTTGAATCCCGCCAGTTCTGATGCAATTCAGGTCTGTCGTTACGATCATATCGTCTGTCGTCATGTCGGTAGATTCCATAGTTTCTTTCTTGTCGGTCATGTGGTGGAGAATTTCTCCCTGAACCGTAACTGCAGGCTGGACCGTTGCGTCTAAAGTTACTCTGCCTCCCTTGATAATAATTGTTTTGGTTCCCATACTGTCTGTTTCTCTGATTGTCTCTGTGATAGTCATTACTACGGAAATGCGATCTTTCTCTGTAACTATTATTACTCTGCCAGCGGTTGTCATATGGGTGGTGTCTGTTTTGGTCACGATTTGCGTTGTAAGATCAGCCTTTTCGTGTCCAGTTATTGCTTCTGTCATCACGGAATTGTGACGTATGTGACCTGTAGTGATTGTTTTCCTGTCTTCGCATCCGGCGACTGTCTGTGTCAATTTCTAATTCTTGTAGGAGTCCCTGAAAAGCTTCAATGTCGTCTTTGCAACGTCCTGCCAAAATAATATGTCGTAAATGTTCAGGCAATTTGATTAAGCAAATGCGGATGAGTTCTGAGGGGCTGTATGGGTTTGACAGGTACTGATTCTTGTGCAACATGTCTTCAAAATATTTCACAAGACTGGAGAATTCAGATTGTTCGAAATGTTTCATCATTATGATACCATGTTTTATTCGGTCTTGTGTGGCTTGAGACCAATATGCTGAGAGGAAGGCATGGTAAAATTCTCCTTCACTGTGGCAATCGTGAATGACCGATCGCATTCTTACAGCTGGTTCATTCTCTAAGTAGCCACACATAAATTCTAATCTGTGTTCCAACGACCAGTTGGGAGGAAAACAATGAGAGAATTGATGGAGCCATGCTTGTGGATGAATGTCGTTGGAAGAATTCTTAAATGTTTTGAATTTACGTGTAGTAATGAACAGCTTATAGTCAAAATCATCATGTCGGCGAGTCGCATATCGGTCATTGTTAGGTCGTGTCGGCCGTTCCATCTCAAAATTCGGTGCACATTGCCAATTTCTTTCATAATTTCCGAAATGCGCTGTGTTATTATTTTGCGGCTTTTCCGTGTTTCTAAGTCCCTCTTCCCGTGTTGGAGCGCGAGTGTCCTCTGAAATACGTAATTCTTGTATTACCTGTGTCAGCTGATCTTGTACTTCCCGGATTCCTCTTTGGTGTTGTGTATTAATTTGATTCTGATTTTGTTTGAATTTTCTTATTTGTTCATACTCTTCTGTGTCAGTGAAGGCTACGGGTCTTGTGTCATTCAGATCATCATCTACCTTTGTAGATAAGTTAGTGAACTGATCTGAAAGTTCAGCTACTTTATCCGATAGTGAAATTATTTCCTCTGTATGTTTTTCTGAACCAAGTTTCAGAGTATCTACTGTGTCCCTTAAGTTTTCCTGAGTTTTTGCAAGTTGCGTAACCGAATCGGTAGATGCAACTGAGTCAATTTTAGCTTGCAAGGTGTCGTGATTTTCATGAACAATGGTTTGCAGTTCTTTTATGGCTGCTTCGTGATTCTGTAATACATTTACATGCCGCGAAAAAATAGGTTGAAAATGCTCACAAATTTGTGTTTTTACGTCATTACAGACTTTTTGACATTTCGATTCAATGTTATGTAACTCAGTAGTTAAATCTTCACGTGTTTTTTCAAGTGTGGTGTCTAACTTTTGAAGCTTTTGCTGTGTTTGTCTCTGATTTTGTTCCATTGTGTCTAACTTTTGAAGATTTTGTCCCATTTGTTTCTGATTTTGTTCAAGTGTTGTGTCTAACTTTTGTAGCTTTTGTCCCATTTGTTGCATTAACTGTAATAACAACGCACAGGTGTCTGAAACATGTTCCTCAGTGCTTTTCGGCAGTGAATTTGCACCGGCAACATTCACATTTTGACAAGCGGAAAACGTGTCTTGACTCATTTGGGAAAACGGTGAGGACGCAAAACCTGAATCTACAGTATTTGCAAAATTGTGTCCTGTCATTTCGGAATCCTGAGGCGAGCTGTTGCCGACCGATCGATCGATAATGCTTCCCTCTTCACTAATTGTTTCACTGTCCACGCCATTGTTTGCCGCCCGTTCCATTTCCCTATGCGCAATTACCAAATTACTACTTTGAACATCAGTTAATTCATTACTCGGTGGCGCTAACACACTGCTTTCATTTTCACTGCCATTTCTCAATTTACTTTGGAGCCTAGCATTACGTTTTTCACACGCCATTATTGTCACAGTATTTCACACGATAACACAGAAAAGCACAATTTGAAGAGCAAAAATAAGAGAACACATTAACATAGCACTGAAAATAATATCTAGTTAATTGCAGCTGCGAAATACTTGGTGCAAATCTACATGCATACCACAACTGTTTTACTGTACAACAATGAATGTCTGCAACTACAAAGGAGATTTTCTCTACAATTACGCGCTAGCAATAAACAAAATCTACACTAATTACACAAACTACAACAAAAAATCAGAAGATTCCAGTGAGGTATCCTCGGCTAAGGGTCGACATATGAAACTTCCCCTTTGAACAATTATACACGACTGTCCTCAAACTGACACACAATATTTTGTTAGCGCAACGCAATCTGACTTTCAAAATTCCCTACAAAAGAATGGCCCTGACTAACATTAAACTACACCTTTCACAAATCACTTACCTCACAAAAATCTTCGCTGCTCAAGCTACTGCAATACAGCGAGCGCCACTACTCCCAGCTAAATAAAAGATTCAAACTATCGAAGGCACTAACTACTGATAGGGATAGTTAGCAAATGAAAGATATTAGTAGAGAACAAACAATGTATTTACCTTGATATCATCATATATAAATATAGCAGTTCATGACAAATTACAAATCTCCGCCATCTCTCTCCCCACATCCACCACTGCTGGCGGCTCACCTCCAACTGCGCAACGCTACGCGCTGTTCACAGCCCAGCTGCCTAACACTACAATGGCGAGTATTACAACAATGCAAAGCAGCCACAGACTGCACACAGCACAGCCAGTGATTTTCATATTGAGTGCTACGTAACGTTGCCAATAAGAAAACATAAACAGCCTACTTACATAGAGAAAACATAAACAGCCTACTTACAATACGTACTTTCCTGACTATTGAAATGTGTTTTTTTTACGTAATTACAATAATTTGACAGTTACTTTTATTTTTGATATAAAAGAATCATTATCTGAAAACTTAAAACTGAATATTGGTTAAAGCGTAGGAATTAATGAAAGATACCAAATATTTCACTAATTTTAATATGTGTGTAACTAAAATATGCTAGCATAAACAGTATGAACTTGGCCTATTTTAATAATGTTTTGTGTACTTTCTAGGAACAGTCCGTTATGTAGTTTCAATAAAAAACCTCAAACTCTTCGCGGTTCTCATTGTACTCCTGAAAACAACTTCTCCACGTATTTTGTTAAGGTTATGTAAGATGGTATTTCATGTGGCAGTTAAATAAAATGTTGAAAGTATATGTTCACTCACATCTAAGTCCAGGCCTATCACACACACTTCCTCCAGTACATTTTTAAAGCAATGTTGCGTCTGCTGCCCTGTCTTTATTATCTTCAGTTTAATAGTTTGATGAAAGTCTTTTTTCGCACGATTCAGCAACAATGGTGGTGGCTGTATGATAATTTCTGAGTGGCTGATTTCACTCACATTGTGATGAACTACAGCGTGGTAGACTCTTTGCTCCTAGCTTCATTCTGTCGTTCTTTTAAGGCCATTGGTCCTCTGGGCGAGATGTTGGTAGCTATCTCGTTAATCAGAAACTAGAAATGAAATAAAACTTCTTCGTTACTCCAACTTGGATGTTCCTTCATATGGCAGCGAGCTGTGGGAACACGTAATGTATCCAGGAACATTGCCGAACATGAACGTTTTGGTGGTCCATGTGTTATGGTGTGGGGAGGTATAATGTTTGATGGGCGTACTGACCACCAAATCTTTGAATGTAGTACAAGTCAACGTTTCAGGGACAATGTACTCCTTCTTCATGTCCACTGCCCATCCTTTCAGGGGTGCATCCGTCTCGACTTCATTTTTATGGATGACAATGTGCTACAGCATCAAACAGCGCAGACGGAGGATATCTTGGAATGAGACAATATCCGGCGGATGGGTTATCCTGTCCGTTTTTCTGACTTAAAACCTAACAGAAACGTGTGAGGTGTGTAGGAGAGATGTATTGTGGCATGCCCACATGCACCAGTAACCATTTGTCAACCGCTCTGGTGGAGGAATGAAACCCTTTACCACAAGAAATCCTTACTATTCTTGTGCCCAGCATGGAAGCACGTTGCAGAGCACGGACTGCTGTCCTTCGTGATCACACACAAGCAATTAAGAACCGTGTTATGCCGTTGGTAACGAATCGCGGTGACTTTAGTGTAAATACTGTCTTTGAACAAAAGTGTCATTTCTTTTCGTTCCATTGCGCATCTGTTTTAGTTGTCTTCTGTACTATTCTGTCGCATTTGTTTAGCTGTATGGTTCAAGTTTCATCAAGCTATATTAGTTGGCTATGATACATCACGCAAAAGTTACTCTCAGCTCTAAGTTTTGCACAGCAGCGAATATCGAAATGCATATAGCATAAAGTAACAATGAATTGTCAGAACCAGTGAATGAATTTTACAGTAACTGTAAGTTTTCGATCACTACGCACTACATACTTATGGGAGTGAGGTGTGGACTTTTAACACTAGAAATCAGTCAAAAAGTGAGAGTATCTCAGCGACTAACGGAAACACACAAGTTGGGATACAATAACAGAGACAGGAAAATAACAAATGGACTATGAATTACATACGATACGATACTGCGTCAAGAGTTTGACAGAGTACTGAAAGACCTGAGTCGAAACAAGGCCCCGGGAGTAGACAACATTCCGTTGGAACTACTGACGGCCTTGGGAGAGCCAATCCTGACAAAACTCTACCATCTGGTGAGCAAGATGTATGAGACAGGCGAAATACCCTCAGACTTCAAGAAGAATATAATAATTCCAATCCCAAAGAAAGCAGGTGTTGACAGATGTGAAAATTACCGAACTATTAGTTTAATCAGTCACAGCTGCAAAATACTAAATCGAATTCTTTACAGACGAATGGAAAAACTGGTAGAAGTCGACCTCGGCGAAGATCAGTTTGGATTCCGCAGAAATATTGGAACACGTGAGGCAATAATGACCCTACGACTTAACTTAGAAAATAGATTAAGGAAAGGCAAACCTACATTTCTAGCATTTGTAGACTTAGAGAAAGCTTTTGACAATGTTGACTGGAATACTCTCTTTCAAATTCTAAAGGTGGCAGGGGTAAAATACAGGGAGCGAAAGGCTATTTACAATTTGTACAGAAACCAGATTTCAGTTATAAGAGTCGAGGGGCATGAAAGGGAAGCAGTGGTAGGGAAGGGAGTGAGACAGGGTTGTAGCATCTCCCCGATGATATTCAATCTGTATATTGAGCAAGCAATAAAAGAAACAAAAGAAAAATTCGGAGTAGGTATTAAAGTCCATGGAGAAGAAATAAAAACGTTGAGGTTCGCCGATTACATTGTAATTCTGTCAGAGACAGCAAAGGACTTGGAAGAGCAGTTGAACGGAATGGACAGTGTCTTGAATGGAGGATACAAGATGAACATCAACAAAAGCAAAATGAGGATAACGGAATGTAGTGGAATTAAGTCGGGTGATGCTGAGGGAATTAGATTAGGAAATGAGACACTTAAAGTAGCAAAGGTGTTTTGCTATTTGGGGAGCAAAATAACTGATGATGGTCGAAGTACAGAGGAGGATATAAAATGTAGACTGGCAATGGCAAGGAAAGCGTTTCTGAAGAAGAGAAATTTGTTATCATCGAGTATAGATTTAAGTGTCAGGAAGTCGTTTCTGAGAGTATTTGTATGGAGTGTAGCCATGTATGGAAGTGAAACATGGACGATAAATAGTTTGGACAAGAAGAGAATAGAAGCTTTCGAAACGTGGTGCTACAGAAGAATGGGTAGATCACATAACTAATGAGGAGGTATTGAATAGGATTGGGGAGAAGAGGAGTTTGTGGCACAACTTGACAAGAAGAAGGGACCGGTTGGTAGGACATCTTCAGAGGCATCAAGGGATCACAAATTTAGCATTGGAGGGCGGCGTGGAGGGTAAAAATCGTAGAGGGAGACCAAGAGATGAATACACCAAGCAGATTCAGAAGGATGTAGGTTGCAGTAAGTACTGGGAGATGAAGAAGCTTGCACAGGATAGAGTAGGATGGAGAGCTGCATAAAACCAGTCTCAGGACTGAAGACAACAACGACAACATGAATTAGGCTAGACTGCACGACGTAATTACGAACGGAATGAAAATAAAGGGTGGATGGGATTTGGTAGGTGAACCAGTTAAGATGTCTGCTTGATTCTAAGGAGATAAGCAAGGAGCTATACGAAAAATTAAAGAAATCAGTGTGAAATATAATTGATTTTCATGAGTTTTTCCAGTAAAACAAAAAGTAATTCTAAATCTGATGATATGTTTTATTCCTTAAACTATTGTCTTTCAAAAATCATTTTTATATCCTTGTCGGATACTCCCCGTAACCGCTGCCAGAACACTGGTCGTCGGCGAGAATTCCCGAAGCGCTCCTAGTGGACTTATAAGAAAATACTCTTATATGAGACATTTTCTATATATTTTCTGTAAGCACACATACTATAATTTGAAAAATTTAAAGTTGTAACCAAACGGTGACGTGCTGAACAAATGTAATTTTCTTCTCCCACAAAATCGCAATAAAAGCGTGCACCGACAGTAGACTTGTGAAGATATCGCAACACTGTCACGTACGCTGGTAGAGAATTTCATTTAGAATGTCGACATTAAATTCCTATCAAAACCATACGTACCGTTGTTAAGTTATGTTTCCCGCCAGTTTGAAAAACACAGTTTCGAGAAAAACGCGTTTAAAGTTTTGGCTTACATTTAATGCACGTCAGTGCTCTAATCCCTGGACCATACAGCAGTGCTTCGAGATCCAAAAGAAGATCCTCCATCTTGTTCGTGGCCATATCGGTCCTGTGATCCTCTTTGGTAGCTTCTGTCATTTGCAGCTCTACTTGCTAGGGACGCTTTTTCTTCTGCTTTTCTGCAAAAGGCTGGTCCGACCTCATATTCGAGTACATTCATAACTTCGGTAATACCTTTTAGTTTGTAGTCCAAATTACTCGCTGCCACACTAGTTGCGATGTCGAGTATATTTTCCCCGCTGTGAATGGCTTACAGAGATACTTGTTCACAAGTCGCCTTGTAACGGAGTTTCTGGGTAACTTGGGATGAACACTACAGTACAGTGGACATCCCACACAACATTTTAAGCCAACAAAATCGATTTTTTAAAATTGTCAGAGATGTCTGGCCCCTTAATGGGAGATGGTTAATTACATTGGAAGTAGTACATTGTCTTTACACAGCTGTGGAGATCAGATTAGTAGATGATGGTGCTGGCGATGATGATGATGATGAGAAAATGAAGACAGGTTGAAAAAATTTAAAAAGTAATATGGGTTATTCATCAGCGACAGCAAAAATAGGTATCTAAAAATTAACTTCCTATGCTGCATTATAAGTACATTGTGGAAAGACTGAGAGTTAAAATGGATAACTGCAAGGATTCCGTCCCAGCACAGTGAGATAATTTCGACGAAGCAGTTCGCTGCAAGAAGAGATGGTGTGAATTGTGAATGGAGTTGGCTGTTTATGTGCCAGAGGTAGATTTCCTCGTTTGATCACCTCAAGGTTCAGTACACAGGATAACAATATGTATTGGTTCCAAAGGTAAGGACAGGGCTGAAACTGAGTGCCAGTTGTAGAAACCTCTGCAGATAGTGTCATGGTCAAATATACAAAACAATTTGATGTAATGTTACTAGACCGCAAATCTTATAGAATTGCCGCAATGTCATAAACTTGTATAACGAAGCATTTACACTGAGGTGAGAAAAGTCATGGAATATCTCTTAATATCGTGTAGGACCTCCTTTTACCCGGCACTGAGTAGCAACTCGACGTGGCATGGACTCGTCTTTGGAAGTCCCCTGCAAAAAGATTGAGCCACGCTTCCTCTATAGCCGTCCGTAATTGCGAAAGTCTGGCCAGTACAGGATTTTGTGCACTAACTGAAGCCTAGGTTATATCACACAAACGCTCGGTGTAATTCATGACGGGCGATCTGGGAGGCCAAACCATTCTCTCGAATTGTCCAGAACGTTCTTCAAACCAACCGCGAACAACTCTGGCCAGGTGACAAGACGGATTGTCATCCATAAAAAAATCCATCGTAGTTTCCCGAAGTCCATGAATGGCTGAAAATGCTCTCCAAGCAACCGGACTTAACCATTTCCAGTCAGTGATCGGTTCAGATGGATCCACAGCATTCTGGAGCCACCACCAGCTTGCAAGTGCCTTCTTGACAACTTGGGTCCAAGGCTTAGTGGTCTCTGCGCCGCACTCGAATCCTACCATCAGCTTTTACTAACTGAAATCGGATCTGACCAGGCCACGGTTTTCCAATCGTTAAGGTCTAATGGATATGGTCGCCAGCTCAGGAGAAGCACCGAGCGAGGTGGCGCAGTGGTTAGCACACTGGACACAGCCATTCTGATTTAGGTTTTCCGTGATTTCCCTAAATCGCTCCAGGCAAATGCCTGGATGGTTCCTTTGAAAGGGCACGTCTGATCTCCTTTCCCATCCTTACCTAATCTGATGAGACCGATGACCTCTCTGTCTGGTCTCCTCCTCCAAACAACCCGACCCAACCCTCAGGAGAAGCGCCATTAGCAAAGGCACTCGCTGTTATCCGCTGCCTTGACTAACGGATTCGTTCGTCGTACGTCCCACACTGAGTTGTGCTGTTATTTAACGCAGTATTGCTTGTCTGTTAGCACTGACAACTCTATGCAAACGCCGCTGCTCTCTGTCGTTAAGTGAAGGCCGCCAGCAACTGTGTTGCCCGTGGTGAGAAATAATGCCTGAAATCTGGCCTTTCACGGCAGATTATTAACACTGTACATCTCGGAATATTGAATTTCCTAATGATTTCCGAATTGGACTGCCCATGCGCCTAGCTCCAGCTACGATTTCACGTTCAAAGTCTGTTAATTCCCATCGTGCGATAATAACCAGGTCGGGAACCTATTCACATGAACCATCTGAGTACAAATGACATCTCCGTCAGCGCACTACCCTTTCACACCTTGTGTACGCAATACTACCGTCATCTGAATATGTGTCTATCACTATTCCATGACTATTGTCACATCAGTGTACTGACACGTTATTATAACATGCCTGGTCGATACCTCAATCGGATTTCATTTACAATCATGGATGTAACACGACCTGTTACAGTACCTAGGCAGCAGGCCATAACTTAGAGCCAGAAAATAAAAGGATAAGCAAATAAATAAATATAAAACCCTTAGCATCGTTTAGAGTCAGGAAATAAGGTATCTTCTTCTACAGGTTTCATAAAGGAGGTATGAAAGCTATGAAAACAGTACTTGTGAAGCGAGTAGATTTTTGACGTTTATAGGATGAGAAGAAGATTCATTCACACTTATCTTCGAGTGCAATGCCCACAAAAAGACGCCGTAACTCTTTTTAACAATATGGTGACAAAGCAGAAAGCAGCTGTAAGGAAGCGATGGCTCCCTGTACCACCGTAAAACTTCTTCTAAACCTACGGAGCGGGAGGTGCCATTCTTCCTGATAACACAGTAACGCAAAAAACCGCGCTGCATCTTAGAAGCCCGTTGCGGTAAGATCTCGCCGTGGAGGCCGTTACACTGGTGGCTAGGAAATTAAAAACTATAAATTTTTCCGGCGGGCGTCGCATTATGCGGAGCTGCACGCAATAAACACGCGAACTAAATCACAGCAAGAAAACAATTTCGCGGCAATTCACCGGAAGGCAGCGTGCTGACCGTGTTCTTTGTTCATTGTGGAAATGTTAAGAGGTGGTGAGGCTTGGTGGACGACAATGGCAAGAGTAGCCATCTACGATGTCTACTAACATATTTAAGTGATTAAAATTGAGAGATCACGGATTACAATTTGTTTCCTTCTTTCACAATAACGCTATGCCTAGGTCCCTCTCAGTTTCCTTGTGTATGCGCCGCGCGGGATTAACCGAGCGGTCTTGGGCGCTGCAGTCATGGACTGTGCGACTGCTCCTGGCGGAGGTTCAAGTCCTCTCTCGGGCATAGCTGTGTCTCTTTGTCCTTAGGATAATTTAGGTTCAGTAGTGTGTATGCTTAGAGACTGATGACCTCAGCAGTTAAGCCCCATAAGATTTCACAAACATTTTCCTTGTGTATGTATAAGAACAGACGAATGCTTGCCATTCTATAGCTGCGATCTGGTTTCGCAGGATAGAGCAGATCAGGCTATGGTTGTGGAGGGAGGCCGAATCAGTTACTGATAGTTGCACAAAACGCACAAACTCTTATTTTCCTAAGAATGACTTAATTACACAATGCGCTAAAGGATCAAATTAAAAAATTAAGGCGGAAGGCCTAGTTAAGAAAACTTTGCAATACCTCCAGGGCTGAAGGCCCAAAACCACACCAAAAACAAGAATGGCTGAAGGCCTAAATAGAAGTTATAAAATTACTTTACAGAATTCACGCGGCTGAAAGCCGCACTTAAAAAAAATATTTCACGTAAATACTCGGCTGAAGGCCACAAACATGACATTGAACAACTCAGGACTTAGGGCCTGGATAACAAGAATTTCAGGTAGAATAAACTTTAAAAATTTTAGTTATTAAACCAATCAATCTTCAACTTTAATTTAAGACGGCTGAAGGCCTCATCTTAAAAGTATTTCACGTAAAAGCTCAGCTGAAGGCCACACACTGGACATTGAACAACTCAGGGCTTAAGGCCTGGATAACAAGAATTTCAGATAGAAAAAACACACTGCCAGAAAACTACGCTAACGACCAGTGCAGGTAACTGGGGCGTTAACGGCCACAAGGCAGAAAATACAGCAGGTGCACTTCACTGATAGGTAACAACCAATTTAATAGTTAGAGACGGCTGCAAAATTTCGCCGACTCCAACACACCATACGTTGCTGCCATCCGGAACGGCCCAGGAAGCAACAACCGGCAATGAATGAAGGGATGGCAAAGTAGTTGACGTTTCATTACAGGTTAACTGATCACTCAACTTCAGTGTCCAGGTTCGGTGGCAAGAAACTTTGTAGCTCTCGCAGCTAGCGCCTCACAATTCGACTGCACGTTGTAAGTACGCTGTTTAAGTTTTTATATTGGTAACGCCACGTAGCGCTCTGTATGAAAATCACTGGCTGTGCTGTGTGCAGTCTGTGGCTGGGTGGCATTGTTGTAATATTCGCTATTGTAGTGTTGGCTGCTGGGTGTTAACAGCGCGTTGCGTTGCGCAGTTGGAGGTGAGCCGCCAGCAGTGGTGGATGTGAGGAGAGAAATGGCGGAGTTTTGAAATTTGTAAGACTGAATCTCATGAACTGCTATGTATATTATGATTTTTCAACACTATTAAGGTAAATACATTGTTTGTTCTCTATTAAAATCTTTCATTTGCTAACTATGCCTATCAGTAGTTAGTGCCGCAGTTGGAATCTTTTATTTAGCTGGCAGTAGTGGCGCTAGCTGTATAGCAGTAGTTCGAGTAACGAAGATTTTTGTGAGGTAAGTGATTTGTGAAAGGTATAGGTTAATGTTAGTCAGGGCCATTCTTTTGTAGGGATTACTGAAAGTCAGTTTGCGTTGCGCTAAAAAAAAAATTTGTTTGTCAGTTTAAGCACAGCCATGCATAATTGTTCAAAGGGGACGTTCCATATATGGACATGACTGTGCTTAAACTGACACACAATATTTTTTTTTAGCGCAACGCAATCTGACTCTCAATAATCCCTACAAAAGAATGGCCCTGACTAACATTAACCTATACCTTTCACAAATCACTTACCTCACAAAAATCTTCGTTACTCGAACTACTGCAATACAGCGAGCGCCACTACTGCCAGCTAAATAAAAGATTCAAACTACTGAAGGCGCTAACTACTGATAGGCATAGTTAGCAAATGAAAGATTTTAATAGAGAACAAACAATGTATTTACCTTAATAGTGTTGAAAAATCATAATATACATAGCAGTTCATGACATCCAGTCTTACAAATTTCAAAACTCCGCCATTTCTCTCCCCACATCCACCACTGCTGGCGGCTCACCTCCAACTGCGCAACGCTACGCGTTGTTAACAGCCGACAGCCCAACACTACAATAGCGAATATTACAACAATGCCACCCAGCCACAGACTGCACACAGCACAGCCAGTGATTTTCATACAGAGCGCTACGTGGCGTTACCAATATAAAAACCTAAACAGCGTACTTACATAGCCCCCATGCTCCCCACAAAAAATTTTACAAATTGTTTTGGGCAATGGCCAATACAGATTTGAATAAATTTTTCATAATTACACTAAGAAAGATATCAAATGCACACACTTATTAATACAATGTTGGTCAAAAGCTAAAATTTTCTCACAGTCCATAAAGACAGCCCTGATCATTCATCACAGTAAAACTGCAGTGTTTTTCTCAAAGTCTGAGCAGTAAAAGAAAATGCACTTGGGAATAGTGGATTTCCATGCAGTCTTGAAGAAGTAGTGTTGTCCTTCCAACGGAAAGACAGTGCTGACTCTCGACATGCAGACAAGTAATGGGTCACAACAGAGCAAACCCACAGCAGAGTCATTCGAAGTTTTGAAGAATATTGGTAGGCAGGTCATCACAGAGTAGACCCACTGTAGTCCTGCTAGAGATTACGGTATTGGTGGGCCACCACAGGTGCAGACCCACTGTAGTGCTGGTAGAGATTGTGGTATTGGTGGGCCACCAGAGGTGCAGACCCACTGCAGTCCTTGTAGAAATAATGGTACTGGTGAGTCAGCAAAGGTGCAGACCCACTGTAGTCCTTGTAGAAATAATGGTATTGGTGGATCATCAAAGATGCAGACCCACTGTAGTCCTTGTAGAGATAATGATACTGGTTGGCCATCAAAGATTCAGACCCACTGTAGTGCTTGTAGAGACGGCCAGCAGCCATCTGCTGCGACTGTGCAGGTGCACAATCACCATCGAAGAGTCTTGCAGACAATATAACAAGTCCACGAACCAGACTTCCTCGCTGCTCTGTCCCAACCAACCGACTGCCACACATACCATCAGATGGAAATATAGCGGTCACACCAAAGATGGTACAGCAGTACTAGTATCGATAAGCACTGCTGCTACCACTGGTGGAGGCAAGTCAGCAACTCATTATGGTAGTAAATCATGGAGAAATAAGACGCCACTCGATTGCGACAAAATGGCAAAGAACAAACGGCATCGACGCGAGCCGGCCACGACTCAATAGCCTGTGAAAAGGCACCAAAAAATTATTAATCTGTACTATACGTAAAGTAAAACGTTAGAAGTTTCGGACATATTACAGTGACGGGAAAAAATATCAACACCTGATATTAATTAATGCAGAATAATGAAATTTCGGGAATACATCTGTCTAGGTAACATACTCAAGTTATTAGATTGGCAAGACCACAGGTTAATGTAACCGTGAGGTAACTTATTGCAAATCTGAGATTCTGATACATTAATAACCGCTATAACTGCCAGAATGTTGAATGCAAGGGTGGAAGGATGCATGCATTGTGTTGTATAGGACCAAATGTCAGTTTGCGGGATGGAGTTCCCTGGCTGTTGCACTTGGTCGGTCAATACAGGGACGGTTAATGTT
Organism: Schistocerca americana; assembly: GCF_021461395.2. Lineage (NCBI taxonomy): Eukaryota > Metazoa > Arthropoda > Insecta > Orthoptera > Acrididae > Schistocerca > Schistocerca americana. The sequence goes on along the minus strand of NC_060124.1, from coordinate 190,782,331 downwards.
GGTTGTGGATGACGCTGGAGTTGTCGTCCGATAACCTCCCATATGTTCTCGATTGGAGACCGATGTGGTGATCGAGCAGGCCAAGGAAACATGTCTACACTGTGTAGAAAATTTTGGGCTACAACAACAGTATGTGGCAGAGCGTTATCCTGTTGGGATGCTGTTCATGAATGGCAGCACAACAGGTCGAATCGACAGATTTACGTACAAATTTGCAGTCAGGACGCGTGGGATAACCACGAAAGTGCTCCTGCTGTCGTACAGAATCGCACCCCAGACCATAACTCCAGGTATAGGTCTCCGGTGTCTCTATCACGCAGACAGGTTGGTTTCAGGCCCTTAACTGACCGTTTTCTAACCAATACACGGCCGCCACTGGCCCCGAGGCAGAACCAGCTTTCTTCATAAATCAGCCCTCCATTCTGCCCTCCACTGACCGCTCACTTGACATCACACAAGCAGCGAATGGTGGTGGTTTGCGCTCAGTGGAATGCACGCTACAGATTGTCTGGCTCGGAGTTGTCCTTGAAGTAACCGATTGGCACCAGTTCGTTGTGCCACTGTGGGGCCAACTGCCGCTCAGATTGCTGTTGCAGATGCAGTACGATGAGTAAAAGCCATGAGCTGAACTCGATGGACTTATTTCCCGGTAGTGTGACGTGACCGTCCGAAGCCCGATCTCCTTGCGGCCGAATATTCTTCTAACCATCTGGGTGTTGTGTGATGTCCTTAGGTTGGTTAGGTTTAAGTAGTTCTAAGTTCTAGGGGACTGATGACCATAGATGTTAAGTCCCATAGTGCTCAGAGCCATTTTTGAACAACTTTCGTTGATGTCGCACAACTACTTCTTGGTGTTGCGATTATCTTTTTGTGGCACTGTAGTACCGTGAATCGTCCTTGAATCAGATTATACTGTAATATGTCACAATATGATTGTGAAGAAAACAGAAAACCAGGACTTAATTTGATGGAAACCACATTTCATCAATTAAGAAGACAGATGATACGGCAACTAGCCATAGAAAGAAAACTGCGCAAGTACTCCCAGACATAAGTACAACAAAAATTCTTATGTCATCGCGGGAATAAATCTAGGTAAGGTGTTTAATGCTTTTGCGATTTGTGGGTAGTAAAGGTGCCAGGAAACGATATGTTAATATCAATACATAAAGCTGGAGGAAAGACAAGACGAAAGAAACTTGCAAATTACAAAATTTTTAGTTGCAATGAAGGTAACAACCGAAATAAATTTCATTAATGTCAATAATGTCCTACGAACGGCTGCCATTTCTAGCATTGAAATATCTTTTTATTTAATATTTTTCAGTACCGCAAAGGTTCGGCTGTGTAGCCATGGTATAGGTAGTACAATGGAAAGTAGCTAGTGGAGAAACACCTGGCACCATGGTGTTTATTGTAACGTCCGTCGACTCAACTGCATTTTATCAGTCTGTGACCAACACAATTTACGACTGAAGGTCAATTACGTACTTAAGGATTGTTGATGAGAAACACATGCAGCCACGAATACTTTGAGGGAGTTTTATTTTAATGCCATAATGGCTTCTTAAAATTATTTATGGCTGTATGGGGTCTCTATCAACAACTCTTAATTTCATAACAGTCACGAATTTAACTAAATAAGCGTGATTAAAACAGGATTCGATTTTTCTGCTATTATGACTGTAAAGAAAATCTTCTTAAAAGATGTTTGGCTGATTATGTTCTTCGTCAACAATCCTTAAGTGAATAATAATCACGAACAGGGCCAGCTAATACTGATACGTCGATATCCCAGCATGTATCGACCACGTAGCCGAGGATTCATTGTGTACATCTCTTTGCTGTCGATCATTATCTTTGGTGCTTTTGTAAGCGTGGTTTAAAACGACGGAACGGGAATTGTATCTTCAGTCTGTCTGTTCACTCAAAGATGTCCAAAAGGCATGCGGCTGAAATATTACAACAAGAAGAAAGAAAGTTTATTCGGCCGCACTTTCGAAATTTGGTGGATATACATGAAACTACGTTGACAGGTGAAACTATATACTTGACTATGGTTACACAGCCGAAACTAAGCAGTTGCGAAAAATGTTAAGTAGGATGGTAGTTTAATTCAAGTATCAGCAGTCAGCCCAGCAGATTATAGTTTTTCACGATGTTTAGAAAGTAGCCAGAGTGAAATAATGTTTTCCTTATGATACAATATCTTTACTGCACAATAATGTTCCTAAGTGAAACTGGTTGTTGATAGTACGTTGCTCCTCCAAAATATCATCGGAATTCGGACCAAGGGGATTATTAGCCAATGGTTTCGCTTTCAGCTTCTTGCAGAAAGCGATTTCACTTCACGGTTCGACACTCTAACTGCAGTCAAAAATGATAAATCCAAGTATCGTCACAAGTTAAACCCTCTTCAAAACGATATTTTAGCTCGGTGAGAATGCGAAATCCTGTTCTTTGTTATGAACGGTAAGCTTTCTGTGAATCCAAATTTCGAAAGTCTTCTGGTAGTGCAAGTAGTTTTAATCAACGGAATGAATTGTGCCAAAACTTATTCGGTATTTTTCAGCAATTTATTCTTCTGCAAATCGTCCATGTTCTTGGATAAGTGAATCAATGCGAGCTTGCATCGCCGAGGTCGATACTGCTACCGGACGCCCGGAACGGTGCTCGTCAGTTACGCCTTTGCGTCTACTTTTAAAGTTTTCCTTCCAAGCGTACAGGTTCACACGGTTCTTACAACTGCCGACGTATTTTTCCTTCATCCGGAAGAATATTTCTGATCGCAGTACTCTTTCCGAAAATAAAGATCGGGTCACTGACCGCTGTTCTTCAAATGTACTTAATTCGAGTGGACATTTCATCTTAACTAAGACCTCACACATTATGTTTACGTAAACATTAATCACACAAATGAGTCAAATTGTTCGCAAAGTTGTCAACTCCGTATATAGTGTGGCTGCAAAATATGGAGGTAGAGAAGACGCAACATATAATGGTGCTTGATAGGGTGTAGGAAACCAGTTGACCTTGAAAACGGTCTCGAAATGGAGAACTGCAGGTTCTGTGTTATTTCCAAGGGAATCTTGTACCATTCTTTCTGAAAAACAGCAGCAAGTTTAAGTACCGATGATGGATGTGGATAGTGACCATGTATCCTTTCTCCAAAGTCGACCCAAAAGCCCCAATAATGTTGAGCACTAGTGACTTGGTGGCCAGTTGAGATACAATAATTCATTCTCGTGCTCACAAAACTAGTCTTGGACGATGTGAATTGTATGAACAGGGGCCCTGACCTCTTGAAATACAGCATCACAGATGGGGATCATTCAACCATGGGATGGACCTGATCAGGGACAATGGTCACATGGACCTTGGCAGTATTGTGACCTTATAGTGTAAGCATAGGACACATGGAATAACACGACATGGCTACCCAAATCATTACCGACGCCCCACCCCCATGTTTCACTCTTGGGACCTAAACCCAGCCAGAACACGGAAACAGTGTGGAACAAGATATAGCAGACAAAATAACATTCATCCATTTTTCCATAGTTCGTGTTTTATGGCTTCGGCACCACGTTTCCCTGTTACGAGCATTTGCATCACTGATGAGTGGTTTTAGAATTCTAGCTCGCCTCGTAATTCCCAACTTCTGGAATTCCCTTCGATTCACGAGTGCGACATTAAATTCTGAAGAAACTTTTGCAGCGGTCGCAATCTTATATTTCGTTACGCGCCTCTTCAATGACCGTCTGTCGCGATCTACATCTACATGATTTCTCTGTTCACACAATAAAGTGCCTGGCAGAGGGTTCAATGAACCACGTTCAAGCTGTCTCTCTATCGTTCAACTCTCGAACAGCGCGCTGTAAAAACGAGCACTTAAATTTTTCGGTGCGAGTCCTGATATCTCTTATTTTATCGCGATGATCATTTCTCCCCATGTAGGTGGGTGCCAACAGAATGTTTTCACAATCGAAGTAGACAAACTGGTGATTGAAACTTCATGAGAAGATCCTGTCGCCACGAAAAACGCCTTTGTTTTAATGATTGCCACTCCAATTCACGTATCATGTCTGTGACACTATCTCCCCTATTTCGCGATAGTACACGACGAGCCGCCCTTCTTTGAACTTTTTCGATGCCATCCGTCAGTCCCACCTGATGCGGATCCCGTAACGCACAGCAATACTCCAGAACAAGGTGGACAGGCGTGATGTAAGCAATCTCTTTACTAGACCTGTTGCAACTTTGCAACTTCTAAGTGTTCTACCAATGAATCGCAATCTTTGTTTTGCTCTGCCCACAACATTATCTATGTGATCGTTCCAATATAGGTTATTTGTAATTGTGATACCTAAGTACTTAGTTGAATTTACAGCCTTAACATTTGAGTGACTTCCAGCGTAATGAAAATTTATCGGATTTCTTTTAGTACTCATGTGAATAACTTCACATTTTTCTTTATTCAGGGTCAACTGTCACTTTTCGCACCATACGGACAGCTTATCTGATTCATTTTGCAGTTCGTTTTGGTCATCTGAGGACTTTACAAGACGGTAAATGATAGCATCATCTGCAAATAATCTAAGACGGCTGCTCAGACTGTCTCCTATGTCGTTAATACAGGTTAGGAACAATAGAGGGCCTATAACACTTCCTTGGGGAACGCCGGATATTACTTCTATTTTCCTCGATGACTTTCCTTCTATTACTACGAACTGTGACTGAAAGGAAATCAAGAATCCAGTCGCACAACTGAGGCGATATTCCATAGAGACGCAGCTTGGTTAGAAGACGCTTGTGAGGAACGGTGCCGAAACCTTCTGGAAATCTAAAAATGTGGAATTAATTTGACATTCCCTGTCGACAGCACTCATTACTTCATGAGTATAAACAGCTATTTGCGTTTCGCAAGAACGATGTTTTCTGAATCCGTGCTGACTATGTATCAATAGATCGTTTTCTTCGAGGTAATTCATAATGTTCGAACACAGTATATGTTACAAAACCCTACTGCAAAACGACGTTAGTGATATGGGCCTGTAGTTCATCGTTTTTGGGTATTTGTGTAGTCTGAGAAATTTTCCAGTCTATAAGTATGGAGCTTTCTGTGAGCAAGCGGTTGTATATAATTACTAAATATGGAGCTATTGTATTAGCATACTCTGAAAGTAATCTGACTGGTATACAATCTGGACCGGAGACCTTGCCTTCATTAAGTGATGTAAGATGGTTTGTTACACCGAGGATATCTACTTCTATGTTTCTCATCTTGGCAGTTGTTCTTAATTGGAATTCAGGAATATTTACTTCGTCTTCTTTGGTGAAGGAGTTTCGGAAAACCGTGTTTAATAACTCTGCTTTAGTGGCACTGTCATCAGTGACTTCACGTTGTTATCGCGAAGTTGCGTCTTGCCACTGATGTGCTTTATGTATGACCCGAATCCCATTGGTTTTTTTTTTTTTTTTTTTTTTTTTGCCAGATTCCGAGACACTTTGTGAAAGTTATTGAGTGTGTCTCGTATTGAAGTTCGCCCTATATATCGAAATCTGCAAAACTTTGCCAATCTTGGGGATTTTATGTTGTTTTAAATTTGGCATGCTACTTTTCGTTGCTTCTGCAACAGCGATCTGACCCATCTTGTGTACCGTGGAGGGTCAGTACCATCACTTATTAATTTATGTGGTATATATATCTCAATTACCCGTCTGGCTGGCCGAGAGCGCTAATGCACTGCTTCCTGGGCTCGGGTAGGCGCGCCAGCCCCGGATCGAATCTGCCTGGCGGATTAACGACGAGGCCAGCCTGGATGTGGTTTTTAGGCAGTTTTCCACCACCCGCTAGGTGAATACTGGGCTGGTCCCCACGCTGTGCCTCAGTTACAAGACTCGCAAACATTTGAAAACGTTAGCACTATTCCATGGCTTACACTAGACGTAGGCATCTGGAGTACACTAATTCCATCCCAAGGGGTTTGGGGTGGCGGCAGTAAGGGCATCTGGCCACCCTCTGTAACTAACACTGCCAAATTAATAGTAGCACAGCCGACCCCGTGTGAAGCGGTACCAAGGCCCCATGAAAGAAAGAAACAATAACTCCCAATTGCCGTCGACACTATCTCTTTGACGGCATGTGTGGCCGAGCGGTTCTAGGTGCTTCGGTCTGGAGCCGCGTGACAGCTGCGGTCGCAGGTTCGAATCCTGCCTCGGGCAAGAATCTGTGTAATGTCTGTAGGTTAGTTAGGTATAAGTAGTTCTAAGTTCTAGGGGACTGATGACCCCAGATATTAAGTCCCATATTGCTGAGACCCAATGGAACTATCTCTTTGAAATCATTCCTAATCTTTTCTACGCTTACGTGATCATATCGGAAGGAGCTCAGACTGTCTCTTAAAAAGGTGTTAAGAGCAATTTTATCAGCTTTCTTAAATAGATATACTTTGTGTTTCTTTTTGATGTTAGTAGGTGTTACGGTACTCAGCCTAGCAGCAATTGCCTTGTGGTCGCTAATGCCTGTATTCGTCATGATACTCCCTATTTGTCCAGGATTATTTGTTGCTACTCGCACCCTGTCTTCCTGGGGCTTGTGCAAAATGTTAGTCGGCGGCAGTAGAATTGTACTGTAGTCAGCGTCACATGTAGGTTCTTTAAATTTTCTCAGTAGCGTTCCTCGAATAGAACGTTGCATGTTCAAGCATACATTTCTTACGGTGTTTCCAAATTTCTGTCCAGATCCCGTACATTATATTTGTTTGGTTACTGGATTAAACTCTCATCTCTTCCTTTATACACACAAGGCTTTTTTCCACTTAATTCGAACCAGAAAATCGCCATTAGTTACTCTGTCTACGTATGAAATCTTCAGTTTTCTTTTGTACCAACTCTTTCAGAAACGAGAAGAAGCTACTTATTTTGGAGACTCTGATAAACTTTCGACTGTGGTTCTCACTCGAAATTCGGACTACTTTCCTGTTATAATACGCACTACGTATTTCCTGCGGTATTGCGGTAAGTACAGCGAGAAGACGATTAGGTTTGAATTATATAACCGATGAATAGCGCAAACCGATTTCCCGTAATAGCTAAAGGTACATGCAAGAACACAAAGCCTGTACACCCATCTCTGTAAGAGTTGTGTTGGAACAAATTATCAGACTTCTACCTGTATGTCACCTCTCAAATGAATTACGTTTTACGAGGTAATGTAAGCATATGTGACGAGCAATTTGGTAACCGAAATTAACAGGCAGCTGAGAAATAAAAGTTTTGCAACAGTATGTCACATATACGTTATTTACATGCCGTTTGTTGTTAGTATTTGGATCTTTTAACGAGGATACGGCCCACAGAGCGTAACGGTATCTGAATGGGAATTCTTGATCCTGTGCTGCTTCCCTGTATGGATTCACGCTCAGATATAGCGAGTGTTCTCCCCGTGGAACATTTCTCTCAGGCTACGTCCTCCTGAAGACAGTCTGGGCAGAAGCTACGACGTGGGTGGGCTCCGGCTTAAGGGCTGGTCGCAGAGGGCACATCCTCATAAATCTCGGGGAAGCCAACAGCAGCTGTGACACAGCACCAACCTCTTGAAGGGCCGGGACAAGATTTACTTTCCTCTCAGATCTCTAGCTCACGTGCAGTCTTATCAGCACGCAGTGCTTGTAAATAATTCTCCGAAGCCCAGAACTATCTTCTCCATAGTTGAAATGTGAAAGGAGGTTAGCGTACCGAAGCAAGAGGTTAAAATTATGTATTCCATTGAAAAACGTGGATTTTATCTGCCATCTTCTGTGTCTGGCCTTTACAGACGCGTCCGTTCCTCTTGAACTGAACTGTCCATTGTGATATTCATTATCGAATTAACTACAGCATTAGATAAATTCAAACACTTATCATCATTTCTCAGTACCTCAGTATCGTTCTTTTCCCATTCTGCATCATTACTAAGTTATGGTCTGAGTCATATTTGCTCTTGGATAGTTCTTACAATCCAATATCGAATTTCGGAATCATTCTCTGATCACGATGTATTCCAGCTAGAATCTCCCCGTTTCCCAGTCTTTTCCGGTGTACCTCCTACTCTTGTGATTCATGAACAGTGTATTCGCTATTACCAGCTGAAGTTCGTTGCAGAACTCTACTATACAGTCCCCTTTCAGTCCTACTATCAAGCTAGTAATCTCTCGTACCTCCATCTTCAATATCTTTCTCTACCACAGCGTTCCAAACGCCCACAGCTAATAGATTACTACCTGTTTTTATATACTGAAATGCTGGTTCAATGCCGCCATATACGCTTGTACTTTCGTCCTCTCTCTGTGACACTGGCTTGTATACCTGAATTATTTTTGTCGGCTGGCGTTGGTTTGCTGATGATTCTCATGAGAATAATCTTATCATTGAATTGTTCTACGTAATTCATTCAGTGTCCTACCTTTCAGTTCATAACGATTCCCGTTCTGGTTACACGATTTTCGGGTCCTGTTGATATTTACCTACATTCGTACATTCTTCCAACCAGAAATCCGTATCTTTATTCCACTTCACTTCACTGACTCCTATTACACCTATATTAGACTTTTCAGGTTTTATAGCTTCCCTACCACGCTCACACTTCAAACATTCCATCTTCCGAATGGCAGAATTTTACGCGTTTGTTTATTAATCATTTCTTTCGTGTTACCTCCCTTTTGGTAATGCCCCTCGCCCAGAGATATAGGTGGGGGATTCTTTTGAGAATGGAGATATCATCATGACCCATTTTCACTTACAGGCCGTATATCGTTTGTATACATGTGTCTTCATTGCCTTCAGCATCTTCAAGCCACTGAGAATTGCTCATTCTGCCATCTTTTAGCTGCAATAACCCACCTCAAGAGCAAGAGCACTTTCTGACATGGCTATTGGCAGAACAAGGGTGAGTCCATAAGCCGGAATTTTCTAAACACATCGCTGAGGAATTTTGTTCATAATGTGAGCAGCGGCTGAGATCGAATCCGATACTCAGGACGTTTTGATTGCTAGTCAGTGGCACTATCTCAAGACAAAAAATTGGGCAGAAAATTAACTACTGAACAGCTGATCCGGCAGAAAACAACTTGGCCTGCCGGGAGGAAAAGAGTCTGCTCTGAGAGAATGTATGTAATGTGGGCACGAACAAAATTCCTTTTGTTGTACTCTGCGGGATATAGATATCAAGATATTTTGATGATCCGAAGCTTAGGCCAATATGTATAGTGCAGGTTGGAGTATCCCTTCTCACTACCATTACAAGAAGCGGAAATACGCAGTGTCGTTCATACAGTTAAAGCAGTTGGCCATATGAGTGGTTATTGAGGAAATGGTCATATGTTGGAACTTCAAGTGAATTCACCGTTAAGTGTTAGTGCTGGCTCCATTTTTAGTAGCTGTCGTGTTCTTTCTTAGCAGCATAATAGATCGTTGCTAAATTATAAGCAATCACAGTGTAAGGTGCTTTCTATCACTGTTATGCACTGAAGATTAATTCCTTATCACCATAATCACAGTCTAAAAAGAAGAGGAATTAAAATGTGATAAGTGAAAGATTTTCCACTCCGATCCATAGCCTGAAACAACTGACCCGCACACGTCACAGTAAGAGTAAGCCATGCTGTAGTTTGCGAGCTGTTCTACGGAGAGTCGCTTCTCTCCAATCTTTTTGCCGACAGCAGGTGTATACTACCTAACAGATCTTTTAATTGCACACATTTCAAAATCACTTTGAAGCTCCATTTCCGCTGTTTCTCTTTTAGCTATTGATATCGTATATGACTCTTGTAAGGCATACCTGGTGATGTTTAATTTTGCGTCTGTCATTATGGTAATTTTTATCTCAATGTATCGTTCGCCGTCTTAAAAGTTTCTGATGCTCTGTTATTCTCGATTTCGTAAGTATCCTCCTGTCATTTGTTAGTTGTAGTATAGAGAAGGAAGCTTAGGGCTTAAGGTCGCGTCTTCATCGAGGTCATTAGAGACAGAGTAGACGCTCGAATTCTTTCAAGAATAGCGAGGGAAATTGACCGTACCCTTTCAAAGGAACCATCCCAGCATGTGCCTGGAGTGATAGGATGTCACAGGAAACGTAAATCAGGATCGCCGGGTGCGGACTGAAACGGTCTTGCTCCTGAATACGAATCCGGTGTGCTAACCACGGCATCACATCGTTCGGTAATTCTAGTACAGTAATTTCTGATGGCTGTTTCCGCCTTCCAATCAATTTCATAGCTCCTGTGTGTTCTTCTTCTACATCTTTCCCTAATTAGTTCAATTAGCCATCCAATTTAATCCCAAAATGGGTTTTACAAATACATCAGATACAACGATGCCTCGACTGTGCACATTGCCCCACTTATCATTAGATTCAACAGCATATCTTGGGATAACTACCAGTACAAGCTGTCATCACCCCCACTGAAAAGCGTGGGATGGACTATTCAGTTTCATCGCATAATCGCTAAAATATGCGCAGACAACGCTGCATGAACCTAGAAGAGTTTCTGATGGCAAGTCGTTTATTTTAGCCTCCACATCTACTAACAATAGTGCTCTTCCGATTTCCTTGCCTAATAAATTTTTGTAGGGAAACAGGTGAGACGAAACAAACTTTTACTGCAGGTCACTGTGTTTCCAGCAATTCGCTAGGATGCACGCGGCTTGATAAGCGCTGGTAAAACGCTGTTGTTCTAGCATGAGCTCTGAATGACCTGGGAATTTTTGTCTCCAGACCGTGAACGAAACAACATCTCGACAGTTCACCAGCAAACTAACCTTGTCTGCAAGCTGGTAGAATGTCCTAGACACAGACTTTGTCATCGGCGAATCCCTCATAAGCCTTTATCGCCTGCAGGGTCCAGTAACAATTTTTTTTGTCTGCAATGCTACATTTGCTGCAAAACATGACTAGCGAATCAAAGGTCCCAATTCAATATGACACAATCAATTCGTATGCATATTATGATCCTTAATTCAGGACTACTAGAAACAATCTGATATCCACCACGTGTTATGAAAGTTAAATTTGTAACTAAATAGTTGCACTACACATAATGTAGAAACTGACAATGACTAACTAATAACTGTGTTGCTGTGCTAGCTAATTAGGTATTGTCGTTATCTGTACGCAGTTCAGTTTATTGTTGTTTTTGGGTTGCTAACTGATGGACGCGTCTGGAAAGGATCTTACACGGCTGAGATAAATGTGTTAATCAACACTATTCTAACGTTGTCTGATATTCCTCAGCCTAGTACTTGCACAGTTTATAACATTTTCAGTGGTTTATAATGTTTAACACAACGCATATTCGTTAAAAGGTGGTCTGGTCAACATTTGCACGCCATGATATGACAAACTTGCAAGCTGCACTGCACAGTACGTCTGTCAAAGTGGCCTGCAGTCTGAAGCTGACTCACATCATACCGCCCTATTTTGCTACACCTAATAACAAGGCGATAATGAAATACCCGAAGCAGTTGGGAACATCATAGGTCAATCTAGGACTCAATTAACAAAATCTGTGGTGTAAATAGCTCCAATTCCTACAAGTAATGTTTGTTTCCATTGACTAATGATGTTATAAGGTCTCATTATTTCCCAATCTTCTTCGTAATAAACCACTCAAACTTATTTATTTTTCATAACATGAAAACTTTAATTCTTTTCAGGAAGCTTAACATTAACGAGTCATACATTTTGTACTCCTTCAGCACATGAGGTGTTTTAGGGCCTAACTTTGAGAGACAGTAGATCGAAAGCGACTATTACTCATTGTTAGATAACATATTCTTTTCAACCTTTCATTTGTGAACTATGTAAATCAGTGTGTGTCGGTGGTCATGGCAAACAACGCAACGTAATCAAGTCTTAGTTTGTTGTTACTACTCGAAGCCTTCACTGTGCCTTACCACCTGTTTTTCATTTCACGTGGGGGTGTAGACCCATTACAAGACTGGTTTCATTCTTCTGGCGTAGCTATGTGTGGCGGCGAAGCATAGAGTAATGGAGGAAACTCATGGTGAAAACCTTCAGCTGCCGTTTATATTCCACGATGCTACTAGTTTCGATCACAAACCATTTTCAAGCTTAACCGTAAAGAGGAACTACAAAACGTTAGAAACTGCACAATTTCAAAAGCTTAGTTTAAGCTTATCAACATCGTACTTACAGGGACAAAATCGCTGTAATGTTGTACCATGACGTAAACCATAACAAGCTGAGGTTGCAGGCCAACTGTAGTCAGCAAAATTGTCAGAAATACAACAATAACTGTCTAGAGCAATTGTCAACAGAAGGCTTATTTACACTGAAAGTCAATAACAAACTAGGGGACGAAAACAAGTCAACCACTACATAGAAAGTAGCCAAAGGTAATACCATGTTGAAGACAAAAACAGTACAGCATATGCTAACAAGTGGAACTTTAAACAACGAAAGTGGTACAATGTACCCTCCCATCTCTAACCGCCCTTTCCCTTCTTTGCTTTCGTCCGTCCTTCCAAACCCTCATTCTCTCTCCGGGCACCAACAGCCCATTCATTACCTTGATACTACGCTGCTCCTTCCCTTTACTTTCTCCTATTTGATAAATAGACGTTTGCTACACTTTTATACTCTTTTATGAAAGGTGATGATAGTGTAGTAAAGTTTTTCCCGTATGATCTCAGTGGGCCATTTGGTATCGTGTAGATATTATGCTCTATTGTTTATGGAATATTGTAGATGCTCTTTGTGCATCAAAGATGGTTTCTCAATAGCTTCTTGATACACAGAAAGATCTTTAAAACAAGTATATTTGTAAATAAATTTTGTAAAATTTCACGTAAGGTATGTGTGGTTTCAATTTTATCCTTCTGATACATTTTCGGCAAATTCATTATTCTCCTAGAGTTAGCTGTAAAAATGCAATAAACTAAAACGTGGTAGTTTCTCTCGCATGTCAGTGTCTGACATTATATCTGGTTGGTTGGTTGGTTTTGGGGAGGGGACCAGCCAGCGAGTTCATCGATCCCGTCAGATTTGGGAAGGATCGGGAAGGAAATCGTCTCGTATCCTTTCAAAGGAAACATCCTGGATTTTGCCTGAAGCGAGTCAGGGAAATCACGGAAAACCTAAATCAGGACGGCCAGACCCGTCGTCCTCCATAATGCGAGTCCAGCGAGCTAACCTCTGCGACGCCTCGCTCAATGTCACTGTATCTCCTGAAGTACGCCTCGTAAAATGATATATTTTTTGTAGGTACATCCAGCGGCATATGTGGATGCTGCCTCCGAACTTGTTTCGAATAATCAGTTGCGTAGACGTAATAAATTAAAACATTATGTATTAAGCGGCAATTTTTCCTCACATCGCAGTATTTGACGTCAGATTTCCTGAAATATGTGTCGTACAATAAAACATCCAGCGGCAAATGTGGATACAGTCTAAAAAATGTGTCACGAATACAGTTAGCAATAAAGAAGTAATAAATTTAGATGTCATATAGCTAGTGGCAATTTTACTGCATGTACAGCGAAATGTAGTAAGCGACAAACATTTTTCCTTTCATCATTTTTGTGGGAATCGTCAGCGAAAAAAGATTTCGTAAAGGTTTGAAATTATGTGTAAGGTTTGTTACAAGTCTCGAAGTGCTCTCATTCTCAAATAATGGGTAGCTAAATTTTGGATATTCCTTTCACAAGGGCTACACTGCTTTTTCACCCCCTACCACCACCCCTTTGATAGGTGGATGGTTCTTACTCCACAGTGATTCTTTCCAGACACGTTCATGTAACTTAGTTCATTTAGTGCAGCATGTTTATAGAGTAGTGCTGATTTCCTGTTGATGTTGCTGACCACGTTTCTTTCAAAGATTACTGCACTGCTAGAATTTTACTCTTCGATAGTTTTCTTAACCTTACTTTATTTCTGTTGTGCTTAATACGAGACAGATTCTTGTGTATCAGCCATTAAGAATGCAGAGAAATACACTAAGATCGGCAGTTCAACAAAGCACGAGCTCATGGTACGAGACAATATTAAACTGGCAAAATGCATGACACAAACATGACAGAAAACAAAGCTATAAAGGACAATATTCGTAATGAATTACAATGACGGCGTAATACAATGTCCTTCAGACACCTATGAACCACAACGATTGGCAAATATCATCACTCAAATACTGATCAATGACATAGTCAACCAAACAACGTAGCTCGAACGCAGATGAACCACACTTCACGTGCTCGTGACACTGCTGTACCATCCCACAGCAGTAAAGAGAAAGAAGACTAAATAGCCTCTATAGCATGGTAAACAGACAACAAATTCAGCTCCAGCCATCAGTGATGTGGCGGATATTTATCCTTCCTGCAAGCACAGCTGAGAACCACACCAACATAACTGCGTCACTACCGCATCCACCCTTATCGTAATGTCACAGGGATAGCATCCACCAGGGCGCCTCACTCAGTACAAAGCAGCAAGAAGAGGAAATAGACAACAAATTGGTTCAAATGGCTCTGAGCACTATGGGACTTAACAACTGAGGTCATCAGTCCCCTAGAACTTATAACTACTTAAACCTAACTAACCTAAGGACATCACACACATCCATGCCCGAGGCAGGATTCGAACACGCGACCGTAGCGGTCGCGCAGTTCCGAACTTAAGCGCCTACAACCGCTCGGCCACAACGGCCGGCCGGGAAATAGACAGAGAGCCTGCACGCGTTGCCTGTAGCTCGGTACCGCCCTCGTCACTCAGTAGTCGCACCTCCGTAACTGCAGTACACTGACTTTACTGCTCTCCGACCCAATCCAGCAGACAGTCTGTTCACTCGCTCGACCTCATACAGACTCTTTCAATTTTCCGCAGTATCCGATGGTGCTTCCTTGGCCAAAGAGAACGCCAGACAGACAGGAGTCACGGCAAGCCTTTTGTGACATCGACAGGATGAGACGTTCCTAGAATAGCTCAAATGCAACAGACACTTTCAGCCACTACATAAAATTACTTGAAAATATTCGTCCCCTCCCATTTCGATCTCTTAATTTACACTTACTTTATCAGTTTGCTTCGTGTAGTTAAAGGTTTGGTATTTTGTTTCCATTGTAGAAATTACCCCCACTTTCAGTAGCATGTAACAGAATTCACAGTGACATTTTTTTTTTCTGTGCAATCCTGCAACGCCAGATATGAGAGCACTTCTCATCTTAATTTTGATTCTTATTTTGAAAATGTATTTTGAAGCAATTTACGTCCTGCAACCGAAGCGAGTGATCAAAATACCTCGATTTTTATAATTAGTTTTACTTAGAAGACGATGTTTTAATTACAGTTAATTGATTAAAACGTCGATAACGTCCGTAATACTTTACCTGGTCAGAATCTAGTTCCAGTTTCGTAATCTTCTTATCAAAAGCAGCCATTTAATTCTCATCATGATAACATTGTGCTTGATTTCTATTTTGACGATTTTCTAGTGATTGTAGTTTTGGTATATTTTTAGCCCTTACGTCAGCTATAGACCACATTCAGTCAATAGATTTGTCTGCAGACATAACCGGTGATTAATGAGGGACTCCCAGTGTCTTTTGGATACACTGAAATATCTGTATAATTAACCCACAACGTAACTTAAATGAACATGATTCATAAGACACATCACAGTTCTGACGTAGCGCTTGAATGACGTCACTATCCATTAGATTAAAGCACAAGCCTCCACATAAGCAGGGTGTGGTGATGGGGTGGGGTGGGGTGGAGGGAGACCACTTGGGGTGACAATCTTGACACGATATTGAAGACTGTAGACGACCTGACAGCTACAGAGGAGCGTATGCTTCCAAGATGGCGGTGTATTGTTTTTGGGTTGCTTTGTCGAGGTGGTTACACTGAGACAGCAACATATCTTATCTCATCATACTCGTGTTAGTGTTTTTCTACTGAACAAACGTTAGTAGAAGTTTTTTTCGTTGTTCATAAAGTTAAGATCACGTCAGATACAGAGTAGAACTATGGACCTGCAATACTGGACAACAAACGACTACAGTATAAGTAGGGGAAAGCTGAATAAAGTTACCAGCGTAAAGAAGGTGTTTTTTCCTCTGACATCATGTCATAGATAACCATATGAAATATATCTGTTTGAAGTACCCATTCTGTAACTGTAAAACAATTGTACTGTTATTCAAATTCTTCTTTTGTAGTAGAAAATGGAGCTTCCCAAGTGAAAGTTTACCTATTGGTCAGTTTGCCTGGTAGATAGGACAAAGTGGCCAGACACAGAGAAAAGGAAAAATAAGACTCGGATGAAGTGAAATGAGGTTCCCTAAGCCTTATGTCTCTTCCTAAACTGTGTCATTCAGTCCTTGCCTGCCATCTTTTCCTCTTAGTTGAATGAACGTGGTAAAATATGCCGCTCAGCAAGCTGAAATGCGAAGTGGCATATGTCAGTTAATGACATGCCAAAATATCTTCGTTGCTTTTGGTTGAATACATATCTGAACTGTCGAAGAATCTTCTTGACGTCAGAGGCATCACAGGTTTGTGTATCATTTTTGTTTTGAGCGTTTCTTGGGAAACTGTATTTTCCGTTGATCTGGACTGAATTCACCCGACATCTGTGTTACTCCAGACGTGATCGACGACAGTGAAACCGAGGTCATACATTTTGCGTTGTTTGAAATGGTCGAGCGATCTGGGCGACGTCGGCCGTCGCTGGAATCGCCCGTTGTCGGCTGCACTGTAACTGTGCCCTTAACTATGGCGCGCAGTGGAAGACTTGTGATACTTTCTCGAGAGTAAATTTAATGAAGAGTTTTTGTTGGAGTTATGGATACGTATTAGCAAGGAATTCCCAATGCTGAGCCAAAATATAATGAATGTCCTGTTTTCTTACACAACAACATACCTCTGAGAGACTAGCTTTTCAGCTTTGGCAATTATGAAGACGAACTACCGTTCAAAGCTAAATGTTGGGAATGATCTTCGAGTGGCTGTTTCTGCTATTACACCATATCTTGGAAAACTTTTTTCTTAAGAGCAAGCTCATCCATCACATTGAATTTCAATTTAAATTTTTAATGCTCCTGTAATTCTTCTTTGCTGAATCGAAAACGTTGTTCTTTTCATAGCTTTTGAATAATGAAAATGTGATAAAGATAAGCAATTTGTTCAGTATTTTCGATATAGTAATTCATCTAGCTTTGGTTTCCATTGATATAATCCTATTAAACTGAAATTTGTAAAACGAATAATAAGTCACACGTAATAAAAAACTGACTATTTTTGTTAATGAAGTAGGCTGGGGGTGGGGGCGGGGGGTACCACTGTTTTCCTCATGAAGAGTTCCAGAGGAAAAAAAGTTTAATAACCACTGTCTTCACATACACCTCAAATAAGAGAACACAGCTGTTGACCACTACACTGATGCCCTAGTATACTTATTTCCTTAAATACTCTTGTGTTATTGTTAATGCAGTTGTCTGGAAACAAGGCAAATGCATTAAAAAGTGTATGGCCACTTGAACCCCTCCCCTCCCCCCCTTTGGCGACTGGGCATTATATTCGACTCGACGAAATTACACCAAATGCTGTCTGAATATGAACTACGTAACCTTTTTTTTCTTTTTTCCTTTTTTATCCAGTGCCTTCTCCTTCTCAGTGTTTTCCTTTCCTCTCCCACTTTGCACAGAACCTTCTCACTCCTTACCTTACCGGTCCACTTAATTTTCAACATTTGCCTCTAGCACCACATCTCAGATGCGTCGATTTTTTCCGTTCCGGTTTTCCCACAGTCCTTGTTTCATTATCATAGAATGCTGCGCTCCAGACGTACATTATCAGAATTTCTTCCTCACGTCAAGGCCTTTGTTTGATACTAGTGGACCTCGTGGACAGGAATGCCGTTTTTGCCAGGGCTAGACTGCTCCTTATGTCCTCCTTGCTCCGTCCGTCATTGACTATTTTGCTGCCTAGGTAGCAGATCGTTCATTCCATTCAGCATATCGTGTAATTCTTCTTCACTTTCACTCAGGATAGCAATGTCATCAGCGAATCTTTTCACTCATATCTTTTCACTTTGAATTTTAATTCGATTGAGCAGTAGGGGCGAAAGACTACATCCTTGTCTTACACCCTTTTTAATCCGAGCGCTTCATTTTTGGACGTCCACTCTTATTATTCCCTTTGGCTCTTGCACACATTGTATATTACCCGTCTCTCCTTGTAGCTTACACCTATTTTTCTCAGAATTTCGAACATCTTACACCTTTTTACATTGTCGACAGCTTTCTCCAGGTCGACAGATCCTATGAACGTGTCTTGATTTTTCTTTGGTCGTACTTCCATTATCAACCAGAGGTCAGAATTGCCTCTCCGGTGCCTTTGCCTTGCCTGAAGCCAAACTGATCGTCATCTAGCACATCTCCAATTTTCTTTTCCGTTCTTCTGCGTGTTATTCTTGTCAGCAAGTTGGATGCATGAGCTGTTAAGCATATTGTGCGATAATTCTCGCACTTGTCAGCTCATGCAGTCTTCGAAATTGTGTGGATGATATTTTTCCGAAATGAAGATGGTACGCCGCCAGACTCATACATTCTACACACCAATGTGAATAGTCGTTTAACAAAACGACATTTCTCTTCCCCCAATGATTCTAGAATTTCTGATGGAATGTCATCTATCCCTTCTTCCTTATTTGATCTTAAGTCCTCCAAAGTTCCCTTAAATTCTGATTCTAGTACCGGCTACCGTATGTCTTCAAAATCGATTCCTGTTTCTTTTTCCATCACATAAGACAAATCTTCCCTTTCATAGAGGCCTTCAGTGTACTCTTTCCACCTATCCGCTCTTTCCTCTTCATTTAACGGTGGAATTGCCGTTGCACTCTGAATGTTACCATCCTGGCTTTTAATGTCACCGAACGTTGTTTTGGCTTTCCTGTATACTGAGTCTGTCCTCCCAACTATCATTTCTTTTTCGAGTTCTACACATTTTTCATGCAGCCATTCCGTCTTAACTTCTCTGCACTTCCTATTCATTTAATTCCTCAGCGACTTGTATTTCTGTATTCCAAAATGTCCCTGAACATTTTTGTACTTTCTTGTTTCATGGATCAGCGAAAGTATTTCTTCTGTTATCAATAGTTTCTTCACAGTTATCTTCTTGGTACCTATATTTTTCTTTCCAGCTTCTGGGAATACTCTTTTTAGAGATGTCCAATCCTCTTTGACTGTGCCTACTGAGCTATTCCCTATTGCTCTATCTATAGCCTCCGAGAACGTCAAGTGTGTCTTGCCATCCCTTGCTACTTTTGTATCCCACTTCTTTGCACACTGATTCTTCTTCACTAATCTCCTGAACTTCAGCCTACGCTTCATCACTACTAAAATGTGATCCGAGTATTACACATATCCACACTAACGATGCCAGTCGTCGGGGTTCCGAAGAAATCTTGGGTCCTTTCGACGGCTGGCTAAATTGGCGAAGGCGGCCTCCATCTATCGAACGAGGAGTGGAAGCCAAGCTGACGAGCTGCAGCCCAGAGTTGACTGGGGTCCTTTGGTTTGGAGTCGAGTGGAGAATCTAAACCAGAGGCTGCATCGACTCTGTCACAAAAATGGTTGTAGATTCCTCGACCTGCGTTGTACGGTGGTAGGTCGTAGGACGTTCCTCGATAGATCAGGGGTGCACTACACACAGGAAGCAGCTACATAGGTATCATAGCACTTGTGGCGTACACATGGCGTTTTTTAAGACTAGGTTCCTCTCCACGGGTTCATGACGCTTATGTGAGTGTGCCAACTGTAAAAACTGTTAGTTCGCCTAAGTAGGTTATTCCAAATGATTTAAATATGCTAAAACTCATGTTAGTAAATTGTCGATGTGTCAATAGCAAGATCCCCGAGTTACTCTCCGAAATAAACTATAGTAATGCCAATTTTGTATTACGTACAGAAATCTGGTTGAGCCAAACATAAATAGCAGTGAAATTTTGAAGTCGGACTGGACAACGTTTGAGAAGGATAGGACTGATGATGTGGTGTATTCATTGCAGTTAAAGCTGTTTCAACGCAGTTGAGATCGATACTGGGTCGGACTTTGAAATAGTCTGGATAAAGCTATCAATCGGACAAGGAGTAACCATTGTATTAGGCTGTTTTATAGACCACCAGAATGCGCAATAAATGTCGCAGAACGTTTCAGGGAAAGTCTTGAGTACATAGGAAATAAATATCCAAATTATCCATTGGTTATAGGTGGAGACTTAAATCTGTCGTCCATTGACTGGAAAAATTACATGTTTATCACAGGGCGCAGGTGAAAAGACTCGTATGAAGTTACTCTAGGAATGCTCTCAACATACAACCTTGAGCAATTGGTTAGAAAACCAACTCGAGATGGGAACATATTAGATATCTTGGCAACAAACAGATTTGATCTTTTTGAGGAAGCTAATCTGTAAGAAGATATTAGCGACCAAAATGTCCTTACGGATTCTACGTCAGTGGAAGTTGCAAAAAAACCAAAGGAACAGCGTACAGTTTTCTTGTTTGGGAAAGCAAATAAAAGTGTCATCAATAAATATTTTCATAGTCAGCTCCAAGCATACACCGCCGTACACAAAGATATTGAGCATCTTTGGTCGCGATTTACAGGTATTGTCCATCACGTGCTAGAGAAGTATGTGCCTAGCAATAATATAGGGGAGCGAAAGAATCCACCTTGGTTCAACAAACATACTAGGAAGTTGCTGAGAAAGCATAGAATTTTGCACAGTCGTTTTAAACGTAGTCACTGCCCGGCTGACAAACAGAAATTATGCAGAAGGAAAGCAACTGTCAAAAGGTCAATAAGAGATTCTTCTAACGAATTTGAAAGCAATATTTTATCTGCAGATTCTAAAAATAATCCCAAAAAATTTTGGTCGTACGTAAAATCTATGAACCCTACAAGTAATTCAACACCTTCTCTTGCTGACAGTACGCGTAATGTAACGAATGATGATAACAGAAAGCCGAAATTCTGAACCTAGCTTTCAAAAACTTGTTTACGGTAGAGGACTGCAGCACCATTCCCCCTTTCAACTATCGAACAAACGCAAGGATGGCTGACATAGTATTTAGTGTATCTGGGATTGTAAGACAGTTAAGATCTTGAGACGCCGCCCAGGTCATAGCAATCTATAAGAAGGGAAGAAAATCGGATACACATAGTTACCAGCCAATTTCACTGACATCAGTTTGTTGTAGAATCATGGAACATATTTTGTGTTCAGACATAATGAACTTTCTAGACTCTGAGATGCGGACATGCAAGACACTGCTGGCCCTCTTTGCGAATGATATACAACAGGCTCTAGGTACCGCTTCCAGGTTGAAGCCATATTCCTCGACTTTCGAGAGACGTTCGACTCAGTTCCGCACTGTCGCTTGCTCCAAAAAGTGCGCGCTTACGGTATATCCTGTGGCATAAGTGGTTGGATAGAAAGTTTTCTCACTGACAGAGAGCAGTATGCCATCCTGAATGGGGAGAATTCAACAGAAACAAGCGTAACATCAGGTGTGCCCCAGGGCAGCGTAATAGGTCCGCTGTTTTTTACGATTTACGTAAAAGATCTGGTTGATGGTACTGACAGCGGCATTAGACTATTTGTCGATGATGCTGTAGTCTACAGGAAAGTAGTACCACATGAAAGTTGTGAACAAATCAATGATGATTGGCAGAAAATAAATGCTTGGTGTAATGACTGCCATTTATCTCTCAATATTAGCAAGTGTAACCTACTGTGTATAACAAAATGAAAATCTCCATTAGTGTAAGAGTACAAAACAAATTCCCAGTCCTTGGAAGCGGTTACATCCGTCAGGTATCAGGGTGTGACTATTCGAAATGAAGTTCAAATGTGTGTGAAATCTTATGGGACTTAACTGCTAAGGTCATCAGTCCCTAAGCTTACACACTACTTAACCTAAATTATCCTAAGGACAAACACACACCCATGCCCGAGGGAGGACTCGAACCTCCGCCGGGACCAGCAGCACAGTACATGACTGTAGCGCCTCAGACTGCTCGGCTAATCCCGTGCGGCAACTATTCGAAATGATCTCAAATGGAAATATCAGATTACACAAGTAACGGGTAAGGCGAAATCTAGATTGACGTTTATTGGTAGAATCCTGAAGCGATGCAGTTCTTCAACAAAGGAAATTACTTACAGTACTTTAGTTCGTCCAGTCTTATTGTTAGTCTGTATGGGACCCTTACCAGTTGGGTCTGATTCAAGAGATTGAGAAGGTCCTAAAAAGAGCGGCAAGATTCGTGACTGGTACATTTAACCATCGCGAGAGCGTTAGAAATCTCATAGAAAGTTTGAAGTGGGACACACTTGCAGATAGACGACGCGCTAAAAGGAAGGGGCTGCTCACTGAATTCCAAAATCCGATCTTCGCTGAGGATGTAGAGCATATATTATCTATTACCACCAACTTTCAAATCGCGCAATGATCACCATTCAAAGGTAAGAGAAATTAGAGCTCGTACTGAGGCGTTCTGATAGTCGTTTTTCCCTTGCACGATCCGCCAGTGGAACTGGGAGGGGGGTGGGGGGGGGGAGCAGAAATGACTTTGGCGCGAATAGGCGAATAGTGCCCTCCGCCACACACCGCTTGGTGGCTAACGGAGCATATATTTAGATGTAGATATATCTTCCCCTAGCTACGCCTTACAATCCATTATCTGATTTCGGAATCTCTGTCTGATCATGATGTAATCTAACTGAAATCTTCCCGTATCACCCTTTCTTTTCCAAGTGTACCTACTCCTCTCGCGATTTCTGATCGGTGTATTGGCTATTACTAGTTGAAATTTATTACGGAACTCAGTCTTTCCCCTCTCTCATTCCTTGTCCCAAGCCCATATTACCCTGTAACATTTTCTTCCTCTCCTTCCCCTTCAACTGCAATCCAGTCCGCTATGGCTATTACATTTTCATCTTCCTTTATAAACTGTATTGTCCTTTCAATAGCCTCATATACTTTTACTATCGCTTCATCTTCAACTTGCGATGTCGGCATATATACCCGAACTATCGTCGTCGGTATCTGTTTGCTATCGGTTCTGTTAAGGACAACCCTATTACTGACCTGTTCACTGTAACAAACTCTTTGCCCTACCTCTGTGTTCATAACGATTCCTGCTCCCTTTACATCATTTGCTGCTGCTGTTGATATTTCTCCATACTCATCTGACCAGAAATCCTTCTTTCCATCTCAGTTCACTGACTCCAACTGTATCTAGATTGTGACTTTGCATTTCCCTTTTCAGATTTTGTAGCTTCCCTACCACATTCAAGCTTCTTATATTCCACGCCCCGACTCGTATCACGTTATCCTTTCGCTGATTATTCAATCTTTTTCTAACGGTCACCTCCTCCATGGCAGTTCCCTACCGGAGATCCGAATGGGGGACTATTACGGAATCTCTTAACAATGAAGAGATCATCATGACACTTTTCAATTACAGGCCACATTTCTTGTGGATACACGTTATGTTTCTTTGATGGAGTGGTTTCCCTTGCCTTCTGCATCCTGATGCCGTTGATCATTGATGATCCTTTCACCTTTAGGGGCAGTTTCCCACCCCAAGTACAAGGACATGAGAGTGTCCACTCCTCCGCCCTTTTTGACAAGGCCGCTGGTAGAGTGAGATTGACATCTTATGCCCGAAGTCCTCTGCAGCAAATGCTGATTTCTTATCAAAATTTAAGCGGTGTCGGGTTTCGAACCCGGCCCCTAGGACGTTTTGATTCCTAATCAAAGACGCTATTCCTTTTTTGCATTTTGTTCGTAATTGTTCCTTTATTTGGTCGTAGCGCACGTCAGATGACATCCGTTGAAGTTCATTGCTGACCCCTTCGATCAGCCCCTAGACCAGCTACGCTGCTCATAAACAGGTGATTTTGAAGATCAATATCTAACTTTTTACCAATTTTGTAGCAATTAACTGTCACAATACACATATAACTTCTAATACGTGCCAATTTGTAACTTGCCTTTATCAGACGTAAGGAAAAGATGTCAATAATTCAAGGCAGAGGACTGCGTGCAGACATAGCCACTAAACTTTGTGAAAAATCGAAAGAAGTCTCTTTAGTTTTAAATGTTCGCCACAAAGCTGCAGCAGTCTCCAAGGGAATAAAATGAAGTGGCCGCTTTAAGCGTGGATTGCAGAATTTATTAGTAGAGGCTCGAATTAATGCCATTTCAAATAACCTACAAGTAGATCTCTATATTGTTTATCTTGTCAGCATCATACAACATGAAACACAAACATATATAATGTGTTGTTGTTTTCCCCATCAGAGCAGAAGTTGGTTCGATGCAACTCTCCATTCCTGTCGCTTGCGAGCTGCCCATTTCAGCATAGCTGCTGTAAGCTACATCGTCGTCGATCTGCCTTACGTATTCGTATCCAGGTCTCCCTTGCTCTTTCCCTGCACTAGCCTTTCAAGTGGTTGTCAGCTACGACTCATGTGTCCAACCATTATATCTCTTAGTTTCATTCAGTTCTTTATTAGACTTCCTTTTTCTCGTTGTCTTGTTCCAGAAGGTATTCGTTCCTTTCTAGATCAACCTCTCTGATCTTCAGTAATCTTCTTTAACTTCTCACCAAGCAACCCAGCGCAGTGATAACACGCTGATGACGGCGTCCGAATTCAAATCCAGCCATCCATGTTTACGTTTTCCGCTATTTGCCTATATAGCTTAGGCTAAGATCAAAATTATTCCTTTCGCACAGACAAGGTCGATTTCCTTTCCCGTGATAACCCTATCTGAGCTTATGCTCCAACAGTGATGACCCCGTTGTCGACAGGACGTTAAATCTCAAGTTGTCTTCCTTTTCCGTAACAACTAAGGACAACATACACGGTCCAGACGCATTAATGTGGTCACCGCCAATGTTCGACGTCAACGTGCAATAGTCACTCAGAGACAGGATGTGGCAACACAGGTAGTGGAGGCTCTATATAAAGTGTGTCGGGGTAGGAGGGGTTGAGGTGGCGGGGAGGGGGGGGGGGCGACGAGGGGAACAATGCAGTCATTGTAATGCAGGAACGGAAACATTTATGTGACGTCCAAAAGGACAAGATCATTGTCCTTCGGGCCAAGGGTGGAAGCATCTCCGAAATGTCTGAATCTGCAAATTGTTCACGTGTCGTCGTGGTTAATGAATACCGTGCTTGTAATAATCTCCGTTATCCAAAACTGGAGCTGAGGCAACTGTGGTACACCACCCGCCGTGTATGGCACGGGCGAACGACGGCTGCGGGGATGTGTACGGGCGAATAGACACGCAACTGTTGAACAACTGACAAACCACATGCACCAAGGGGCTGCTAACACTATCTCCTCGATGACCATTCAGCGAACATTGTTGTTTGTAAAGCTCTGTAGCAGGCTCCTATTTCACGCACCCATGCTGACTGCAGTTTATCGGCGACGAAGGCTGGAATTTGGACGCCATTACTTCCTCTGATTGGTGACAGGTGACTTCTTCAGATGAATAACGTTTTATGCTCCATTGGTCAGTTGCCCTTTTGCGTGTAGGGCCCTGCAACGACTGTTGGAAGGGTCCGGACAGGAGGAAGGAGCGTTATGGTCTGGGGAATGTTTTCGTGACATTCCCTGGATGATTACGTCACTGTGGCAGGCGCAATGGATCAACACACGTATGCATCTATCCTTGAGAACCATGTCTAATCCTACATGCAATTTGTTTTTCCTCGACAAGATGACATGTTCCAGCAGGACACTGCAACGTCCGCACAGCTAGCACTGTATGTGAGTGGTCTGAAGAGCACCAGCTTGAGTCTACCGTAGTCCCCGGGCCACCAAACTCCCCGGGTTTAAACCGAACCGACAATCTGTGGAACCACCCTTGATAGGGCAGTTGGCGCCACCTATTCTCAACCGAGAAACCTAGCTCAACTGACCACATCATTGTCGTCGACATGGTTCCGCATCCCCGTCGGTACCTTCCAGTCACATTGACTCTTCCTGTACGTCTCGTAGGCATCCGTGCTGCAAGAAGTGGTTATTCAGGCTTTCGACTGATGGTCACACTAATGTATTAATGCGACTGTACCGTGTAAATCTCCTTATTCCAGAATTCGATAGTAAAATCTTGAGAATTTCATCTAAGAATCCTACCATGTTTGAGGAACGTGGATAGTCATCACTCCGAATATAACGATCTTGTATTGAAGCAGCGACTAATTCTTTTAATTTACTGTATCACCCCTACAAAAACATAAGTTTGTTTCTTAGAGAAAATAACTCAAATTATGCATGTAAGTTGTAAGTTACAGGTTATCACAGCAACTGAAACACAGTCCATTGTGAATGACGAGATGATCTTCATAATATTTCGGTAATGTTCCGAAAGAACTAGAATTCCTAAACCGATATTTTTTTTTTTTTTTTGCCGGCTTAGGTATAATATTTCAAAATTTTTCATCTCGTCCTATCTATGTCTATTGCAATCTACTGTAGCATTTTTTTCTTTATTTTTGTGTTAAGTTATAAGACAAACTATCAAAAATTTGTCATTGACAGCTTTAGCAGAGAACAAGGAATGCCTGAAACTTTCCAGTAGATTACAACTCTTACCTTGTCCAATATTCATGTCTAGGAGAGCTGCACTTGCGACTCAGCTATCTGAACACGACTAGCAGTCCACCATACCAGATTCACTTTCGCAGAAGGTGCAAGGTGTCAGTCACATTCCTGCACAGAGTTTTAACCTGCCACGATGGATAAAATTCATGCTAGTACGAAATCTCTCTTTTTTTTTTTTTTTTAGGGTTTTAGGTTTGAGCATCACTATTCTCTTCACACTGTAATACATTACATATGACGAACTACGTCAGTGAACTTCCGTATAGTGAAAGTTCGCTTAGAATCTCACGTATTGGAAGTGGTCCCAACAAGATAATGGTGGCTGAGTGACACATTATTCCCTCTGCTCTTTTTATCAGTTCTTCTTGAGTTGTGAGCTACCCTGTAAATTTATACCACAGATCATTAATAAACCGTAATATGCAAAATATACTACTACCGTATTGGCTTTTTCTTTCCCCAAACTAGTAATTATGGCAAGAGTAAACATTGATGAACTAAGCTGCGAGAAAAATCCAACGATATATTTCTTCCACTTTAAAGTTTCGTTAAATTATATACGTCCTAAAATTTGGTGCTTTCTACCCTATTCACTGACTCCTGTTCACGTGGTACATTTACTAGAAAATTCTGTTTCGTTGTTCTATGTTTCTTAGGAAATATAGAAGAGTTAATTTTTAGATAACCATTAATTAACTCCCGGAAAAACTTCAGTAATTGATGAAAAACATTCTGTAGCCAAGATTACATAAAGTATACTTCATTTTTGTCAGCCGGTTTTGACAGATATAACTGCGATCTGGTCTTCAAAAATGTTTTGCTACACAACGCGTTCATAGTGAGTTAGAGAGTCATGCCATTGTCATAATTATGGATAAAATGTAGCACATTATTCAAAGGTTTGTCACAAATGAAACATTTACGATTTAAAAGCATTTTTTGCACAAGGCCATATGCATATACGCAGCGCTCACTGCTGATTGTTAAGTCTTAAAAATCACAATATACGGTAAAATGTACATTTAGATATCTGTTTACATTTGCCTGACATGTTTCATACATTGATGAACAACCGTAGACGGGGTATATTGTGCAACTCATATCTATGAGCGCTACGAATACGGACATAGCCCGGTGCACAGGATGCTTTTATATCCTTTATTTCTAACAAACCTCTGTATTATGTCTTACTTTTTACCCACCATAATGACAACATGGCATGAGGACCTCTCAAGTTTTTGATAACCAGAAGATATTTATATCTGTAGAAACCAGTAGTCATAAATAAAGAAAAATTTATGAGATTTTAATGAAAGAAAGAATTTTTCTACCAAGTAAAACAAATCGCTCTTTCTAGTTTCTCTACATGAAAAAATTCTACTTCAATAACTGTAAGAGTAAGTCATCTGCAAAAAGAGCAAACACACTTTGATTTATGTTAAGATTTGGATATTCAAGGAAGAAAATTGAGTCCAGAATCGTATCTTTAGGACATTAACTAATTCACTAGGGGGTTTTACTCTTCCAGAATTGTTAAAAACCAGTTTTAAGATGCTTTTCTTACTAAGATCAAAACCGGTCTTAACACCATAATACTATGAACTCCATACGGCCCTAATGTCTCTAAGAGAGTGCCATGATGCACGGAATAAATTGTGCTAGCCAGATGGCAAAAAATGTAGGCTGGTAATATTTCGTTCTTTAAGGCATGTGACTTCATGAATAAATGCGTAATCATCACTTTCACTTGAACAATCCTTCAGGACTCCAAACATGTACTAAGTAAATTGTTTCTTCTTAAATCTGGTGGTATTCTTACGTACTTCCTCTTCTGGAATATTAAATGCTTTTACTTACGGTAGTTATTTTAATTTCCCCTTCCACTTTTTATAAACAAACAATAGCGCAATGTAATACGTCCTTCTGATATAGTCATTTACGTAACTGTTACATCTGTATTATATTCATGTCAACGGATGACACGTGATTTATTGAAATGAGGGCTGGTATATGATGTGGCGATGGCTTGCGCCTGGGTGATAGGCAGCCCACCGTGGTTATGAGCCGCGCAGCTGAGCAGAGGCAGCAGGCGCTGGCTGGCTGGCATGTGAGATACACGGGCGCTTCGCGGCGCAGCCTGGTAAATCCCTCACGTAGAGGGCGGCTTTCAGCAGACGCCTCGGCCGCCCGACGCTCGGCGCCCCGACGCCTGACGCCGCCTTCACAGGATTGGGCGCGCCGCAGCGCACCGCACAGCCTTATCTCCGGGCACCGCCGTCAGACAACATTCGCGCGCCGTCTCTGATGCTTTGCTTTTGTTCACGTTTTGACGTTTACGCAACGTCAAGCTTATGAAAACCTAATCCTACTTCGCAGCTGTATTTTAGAGTACCCGTTACCTTACCCTCGTGTTTTATTCGAATTTATGAAGTGAATACAGGCCATACTGATTGACCCAATAAGACACCAGCTGTGAAAACTGGGTTCATACTGGAAAATAAATTATTGAAAATTCAGTTATCGAAATAAACTAGAAATTTCTTCGTTTTGTAGCAAAGTAGAGTGATAAAGATAAATCTGTATACAAATTTCCGACACAGTATTGCTATTCATTTTTTATAACCTGACGACGTAAGCTTTGCAAATATGACGGATCATTGTCTGGAAGGTATAATTTACACTTCGTCAGTTTTTTATGTCGTTGCGGACTTCGAGGCTGCACTATCATTTTTCGCATTTTTCTGTAGTCTTCATGATCCACACTGGTTTTCCAGTCTTGGATGGTGTATTCTTAGTGTAATTCGTTGCTTTATGAGTGATTTTCAAGTTCTTCTGAAAAGACTCTCCATTTTTTTCATTTTTCTCGCTGAAGTTCTGGTAACATAAGCATGGTATGGAGAAACATCTGGAGTGTTGTATAAAACAGTCTATACTCAGCTATCTATCTTTCGTTTGTAAGTACGTCTTAGTTGTCCAAGTGTGTCAATGGCCGCTTTAAGACCTGCATTTCTGTCATCTCTTTTGTTAGTTTGGCTTTGGAGATCAATCTTGCTCATACGTCTGAAAGTTTTGTTTTGCTTGCGGACTTAACTGATCAAAGCAGTGTTATTCGTAAAATTAAATGAACTATGTACTTCTTTGATGGTTATTTACTAGTCAGTTCTGCGTATTCCGTATAGTTCCTAATAGCATCACTTCCTTTTAAGCAGCTGCTATCCCAAATCCTGCTACATTCTCAGTGAACGGGTGGGATCAACTGCAATTCATACTTTAAAGAAGCGGACGTAGCTGCGTGCGTTCTTCAAGACATTGTTTACGTATTTGTGACAGATCTTTGTGTGTATAAGGCGTTAGAACCTTCGCTATCTGAATCATTATTCATATCATCTTCACATTGTGACAGCGGGCTTTCATTATCACAGGCATTTAAAGTAGGTACTGTCTCAACATCGTTTAATGATTTGTTCGCGACAGTGGGTGTTCAAGAAATAAATTACAACGCTACAACAGACGAAAAACCCGCGGAACATTCTACCAGCGGAATTACATGTAATCAGTAGTGAAAAATACGTTAATTATTGACAATATGTCGATTATTATGCAAAATTAAATGCTTGCTAACTAAAATGGCCGTTGATCCAACACAAGACGATAAATTACAAATTATTTCCGTTTGGAATCACATTTCTAAGAACATTTCGTACTTAAGAATTGCCATTTGCGACCAGTATTATTTTGATAATAAAATATTTTTGAGTAACATAGTGCTCTTTCATTTATAGACAAAGTCAGTGACTTCACAGACATATCTCATTTTAGAAAAAAAAAATAGTAATGAAAGAATACTTTCGGGTCATATAGAACCCATCAGAATAGCAGGGTTAGAGACCCACATTGTATTTAACACTTCCAAAGATTCCCTAGTACACCAATATTATTCTCAGAACGCTAAAACTGATCGTAACTAATTGTGTGACGTACTAGCCCATTTACAAATCTCTGCCCTGTCTTAGAGGTTGGCGTTGTGTTACAGCGTATATAGGAGCTATGCAGTTTTGCCTCTACTGCGTAAAAGTAGCTTCGGACGTACCCCAAATGAGTTTAGCAGAGCCGTTACTGTTCTCAATATATGCAAATGACGCAGCTGATAATGTCTGAAGGTCCGTGATGGTGTTCGCGGTTGATACTGTCGTACACACTGAAATCACATTTCCAAGAAAATTGTGCGAAATGCAGGAAGACCAGCGGAAGATATATACTTGATGCAGAGATCAGCAGTTGACCGTGAACGTAGATAAATGTAATTTACTGCCCATAAATAGGCAGAAAGGCCCACTTCACAGGAGCACACTATTGACAAGGAATGACTGGGAACAGTAACATCCATTAAATATCTGGGAATATGTGTATGGACAAGTTTAATGTGAAACGACTAAATACAAAAATAATATAGGGGAAAGTCAGATAGTAGACTGAGATTCAACAGAAGAATTTTCAAGAAGTACAGTCCACCCGCGATAGAGGTAGCACGCAAAAACACTCTCTTGTACAACACGTAAATATCGCTTCTGAGTCTTGCACGCGTTCGAGATAGGACTGGTAGAGGAAATAGAGAAGAATCAACGATGATCAGTTCATACCATCACAGATTCGTTTCGCAAGTGGCAAAGTGTCATGGAGACGTCATCCAATTCCAGTGGCAGACTCTGTGAGAGAGATGACGTGCACCAGCCGAACATCCGTAACTGAGGAACATATTGACAGATTAAAACTGCTCCTCAGTTTCCAGTAATTTCTTATTTAATGCACGAGCAGTTTCATAGCTTACAGATTCATCTTAAGATGCTATCAAATAATTATGGAAACATGAATGTATGGAGCTCGGAATATATACATAAAAAATGGTTCAAACGGCTCTGAGCACTATGGGACTCAATTGCTGAGGTCATTAGTCCCCTAGAACTTAGAACTAATTAAACCTAACTAACCTATGGACATCACAAACATCCATGCCCGATGCAGGATTCGAACCTGCGACCGTAGCGGTCTTGCGGTTCCAGACTGCAGCGCCTTTAACCGCACGGCCACTTCGGTCGGCGAATATATACATAAAGAAGGTGCAATGGGTATAAGTATTTTTATATGTGGTACCATCAGTCTGGTGGTTGATTCTTCTATGTGTCAGAGAGTCTTCCGAAAAACACGTCACATAATTTACTACCTAATGTTTTCAGGATGGCAGTAACTGCATCACTAACAAGAGGAGGCCACGACTTTGGGATCACAGATACACTTCAAACTTTGTAGGCCTTTAGGCCATTAAAACAATATAATGGGCAAGTAGTAAGGCGCACCACTCTTGTACTTCCGAGAAAATCGCAAGAGAAGTTTTACGTGTCTGTTATGTAACTGATGTATCTGTGTGTAGCTGCCAGATCTTAGAGTTCATGGTCGTCAACTGGGCAGCCGGCGCGGTAGCACAGTGTGTTCGGTCAGAGGGTTAGCTGCCCTCAGTAATAAAAAAATAAATAAAGACAGAAACTGAGTGAATGAATCAACGATGAACTTGAACGGGTGTCATGGGACATTCTCCCCGACGCCCCGAACAATTGCAACGAACAGTAACTAACTAAATGAGATGCAAAAAAAAAAAGAGTGGTTAGCGTTCCAAATAGGTAAAACGAACATCTATGAGACGACGGTTCAACTCCCGCTCAAACATAATTTCTAATTTTTAGTGTTTACTTTTTTATCGCAAGTCACATTATGTAATTTATATGACATCTGATAGATAACATAATTCAAAAAACTACGTGATTTGCATGTAGTTCTAGTGAATTTCATGTCATTTAACTACCTATTTTTAAACTAAATTTACTTATTAGAACAAACATATTTACAGCTAGCGACAATTAAATGAAGAGATGCATAGAGTTTTACTGAAGATGTATGTCGGTCGTGATTTGTGAGATTCTTTATACATGCAGTCTGGTAAGTTACCCAGAGCTACTTTTCAGCTCAATGCTTCGAGATGCAGACAAAGATGGACGCTCCTTTTGTCAGTTAACCTGCGTAGAGGTGAGACGTAGATAATGTATCAAAAAGGGGGATTGTAGCCGCAAATTTTTACATTTGTACTACAAAAACGGAGGTTCGAACGGGAGTCGAACTGTCGTTTTATACACAGTCGTCAACGAAGCTCGATCGCTAACTGCTTGACCACCATAAACTCTAACGTCCGGCATCTATGCACGGATACATCAGTTACATAACGACGCGTAAATCTTCTCTTGCGGTTTTCTCGGAAGTACAAGAGTAGTGCGCCTTTTACCAAAGAAACTAGTATACGCATGCGTATTCAATTACAAATGTAGACAGGCAGAATACGGCGCTGCGGTCGGCAATGCCTACATAAGACAAGTGTCTGGCGCAGTTGTTAGATCGGTTACTGCTGCTCCAGTGCCAGGATATCAAGATCTAAGTGAGTTTAAACGTGGTGTTAAAGTCGGCGCACGAGCGACGGGACACGGCATCTCCGAAGTAGCAACGAACTGGGGATTTTCCCTTACGACCATTTCACTAGAGTACGGCCAACATCAGGAATACAGTAAAAC
The DNA here is from genome assembly GCF_021461395.2 of Schistocerca americana. Lineage (NCBI taxonomy): Eukaryota > Metazoa > Arthropoda > Insecta > Orthoptera > Acrididae > Schistocerca > Schistocerca americana. The sequence continues at coordinate 190,749,026 of NC_060124.1, read as the reverse complement.
ATCTCTGACATCGCTGCGGTCCGACAACATACTGCAAGGACGGGACCAACGGCGACTGAAGAGAATTGTTCAACGTGACAGGAGTGCAACCCTTCCACATATTTCTGCAGATTTCAATGCTGGGTCATCAATAAGTGTCAGCGTGCGAAGCATTCAACGAAACATCTTCGATATGGGCTTTCTGAGCCGAAGGCGCACAAGCGTACGCTTGATGACGGCACGACACAAAGCATTACCCCTCGCCTGGGCCCTTCAACACCGAAATTGGACTGTTGATGACAGGAAACATGTTCTGTGTTTGGACGAGTCTCGTTTCAAATTGTATCTAGCGGATGGAGGTGTACGGGTAAGGAGACAACATCATGAACCCTTGGACCCCTCATGTAAACAGGAAACTGTTCAGACTGGTGGAGCGTCTGTAATGGCGTGGGGCGTGTGCAGTTGGAGTGATATGGGACCGATGATACGTCCTAGATACCACTTTGACAGACGACGCGTGCGTAAGCATCCATTCTAGTCATCTGCATCCATTCATGTCCATTGTGTTTTCTGACGGGCAATTCCAGCAGGACAACGCGACACCCCAAACATCGAGAAGTGCTACAGAGTGTATCCAGGAACACTCTTCTGAGTTTAAACACTTCCGCTGGCCACCAGATTCCTCAGACATTGGTCCACAGCTCGTGGTCGTGCGGTAGCGTCTTTGCTTACCACGCCCAGTTTCCCGGGTTCGATTCCCGGCAGGGTCAGGGATTTTCTCTGCCTCGAGATGACTGGGTGTTGTATGATGTCCTTAGGTTAGTTAGGTGTAAGTAGTTCTAAGTTATAGGGGACTGCTGACCATAGATATTAAGTCCCATAGTGCTCAGAGCCATTTGAAACAATCCTCACACATTGAGATTTTAAGTATATCTAAGACGCCTTGCAACGTGCTGTTCGGAAGTGATCTCCACCCCCTCGTACTCTTACGGACTTACGGACAGCCCTGCGGGATTCATGGTGTCAGTTCCCTCCAGCACTACTTAAGATAGTAGTCGAGTCCAACCCACGTCGTGTTACGGCCCTTCTGGGTGCTCGCTGGGGCTGTGAACGATATTAGGCAGGTGTACCAGCTTCTTTGGCTCTTCTGTGACACGGTAAATGTATATAAGCGGAGAAGACTCGGATGCGGGTTCAGCTTAGCGAAGGTATGGGTTGCAAATGGGGAAATCAATTGAGCTAAGTTACTTTGTCAAAGAGCAGATTACTATTACGCAGAGTCTGTGAACGAGTATCTCGAAAACGGTGAAGTTGGTCGAATGTTCAAGCGCTACTGTCGTGATCATCTACAGTGGTAGTATGACGGTGAAACTATTGCGCTAAATGGTTGGACGTCCACAACTCTTCACAAAACATGGAACTCGGAAGCTTGTCTGCTGTGTAAAGTAGGACAGATGGGGATTTATGACATCTCTGTCAAAACAGCACAGTGCTTGAGCCCTCACAAGTGCTTCGGAGCCCATCGTTCAAAAATGGTTCAAATGGCTACAGACATGAATACCGGACCATTTTGCTGCTTCCAGTACGCTGCGTCAATCACGCAGCCTAAACAAACAAGGAGCACACGACATATTTTCAGAGGAAGTTTCATTCGTCACCGCAATCTACTGTGGCATTTTTTGAACACATGGACACATGTTCATAAGACCTTTTTTCCTTTGTTTCCAGTCGGGGATCTGTCCCTGCATTGTGTTGGTTTTATTAATGTTCACTACAGGTCATTTTAATTTTGGTCACGCATTATAAAATAGTCTAATCAATTTCTTATACGTCTTAAAAGTCTCTATTCCACTATAATGTTGTACGATTGGAATTTATACCGCAGAGACAGGCTGGACTGCGAATGGGGAGGCGTGTTTATAGCGATAATAAGTGCAATAGTATCGAAGGAAATTGACGGAGATCCGAAATGTGAAACAATTTGGGTGAAGGTCACGGTTAAAGCAGGCTCAGATATGGTAATTGGATGTCTCTACAGGCCCCCTGGCTCAGCAGCTGTTGCGGCAGAACACCTGAAGGAAAATTTTGGAAATATTTCGAGTAGATTTCCCGACCATGTTGTAGTTTTCGGTGGAGATTTTAACTTACCAGATACAGACTGGGAGACTCAAACGTTTATAACAGGTGACAGAGACAAAGAATCCAATGAAATTTTTTTTAAGTGCATTATCTGAAAACTACCTTGAGCAGTTAAATAGAGAACCGACTCGTGGCGATAACATATTACACATTCTGGTGACAAACAGACCTGAACTAAATAAAACAGTTAACGCAGAACGGGGAATCAGTAATCATCAGGCGGTTACAACATCGGTGATTTCAGGCATAAATAGAAATATTAAAAAAGGTAGGAAGATTTTTCTGTTTAGCAAAAGTGACGAAAAGCAGATTACAGAGTACTTGACGGCTCAACACAAAAGTTTTACCTCAAGTACAGATAGTGTTGTGGATCAGTGGACAAAGTTCAGAACTACCGTACAATATGCGTTAGATGAGTATGTGCCAAGCAAGATCGTAAGAGATGGAAAAGAGCCACCGTGGTACAACAACTGAGTTAGAAAGTTAGAAAACTGCTATGGAGGCAAAGGGAACTTCACAGCAAACATAAACATAGCCAAAGCCGTGCACACAAACAAAAATTATACGAAACGAAACGTAGTGTGAGGAGGGCTATGCGAGAGGCGTTCAACGGATTCGAAAGTAAAGTTCTTGGCAGAAAGTCCTAAGAAATTTTTGTCTTATGTCAAAGCGGTAGGTGGATCAAAACAAAATGTCCAGAAACTCTGTGCCCAAAATGGTACTGAAACAGAGGATGACAGACTAAAGGCCAAAATACTGAATGTCTTTTCCCAAAGCTGTTTCACAGAGGAAGACTGCACTGTAGTTCCCTCTCTAGATTGTCGCACAGATGACAAAATGGTAGATATCGAAATAGACGACAGAGGGATGGAGAAACAATTAAAATCGCTCAAAAGAGGAAAGGCCGCTGGATCTGACGGGATACCAGTTCGATTTTACGTGAAGGAACTTGCCCCCCTTCTTGCAGCGGTGTACCGTAAGTCTCTAGAAGAGCGTAGCGTTCCAAAAGATTGGAAAAGGGCACAGGTCATCCCCGTTTTCAACAAGGGACGTCTAATATATGTGCAGCACTATAGACATATATCTCTAACGTCGATCAGTTGCAGAATTTTGGAACACGTTTTATTCAAGAGTATTATTACTTTTCTGGAGACTAGAAATCTACTCTGTAGGAATCAGCATGGGTTTCGAAAATGACGATGGTGTGAAACCCAGCTCACGCTATTCGTCCAAGGGACTCAGAGGGCCATACACACGGGATCCCAGGTAGATGCCGTGTTTCTTGACTTCCGCAAGGCGTTTGATACAGTTCCCCAAAGTCGTTTAATGAACAAAGTAAGAGCATATGGACTATCAGACCAATTGTGTGGTTGGATTGAAGAGTTCCTAGATAACAGAACGCAGCATGTCATTCTCAATGGTGAGAAATCTTCCGAAGTAAGAGTGATTTCAGGTGTGCCGCAGGGGAGTGTCGTAGGACCGTCGCTATTCACAATATATATAAATGGCCTTGTGGATAACAACGGAAGTCCACTGAGGCTTTTTGCGGATGATGCTGTAGTATATTGAGAGGCTGTAACAATGGAAAATTGTACTGAAATGGTGGAGGATCTGCGACGAATTGACGCATGGTGCAGGGAATGGCAACTGAATCTCAATGTAGACAAGTGTAATGTACTGCGAATACATAGAAAGAAAGATCCTTTATCTTTTAGCTGCAATATAGCAGGTCAGCAACTGGAAGCAGTTAATACCATAAACTACCTGGGAGTAGGCATTAGGAGTGATTTAAAATGGAATGACCATTTAAAATTAATCGTCGGTAAAGCAGATGCCAGACTGTGCTTCATTGGTAGAATCCTAAGGAAATACAGTCCGAAAACAAAGGAAGTAGGTTACAGTACACTTGTTCGCTCACTGCTTTACTGTTCACCGAAGTGGGATCCGTACCAGATAGGGTTGATAGAAGAGATAGAGAAGACCCAACGGAGAGCAGCACGCTTCGTTACAGCATCATTTATTAATCGCGAAAGCGTTACGGAGATGATAGACAAAGTCCAGTGGAAGCCTCTGCAAGAGAGACGCTCAGTAGTTCGGTACGGACATTTGTTGAAGTTTCGAGAACATAGCTTCACCGAGGAGTCAAGCAGTATACTGATCCCTCCTATATACGTCTCGCATCCAACGGCCTTGCCGCAGTGGATACACCGGTTCCCGTGAGATCAACGAAGTTAAGCGCTGTTGGGCGTGGTCGGCATATGGATGGGTGACTATTCAGCCGCCATGCGCTGTTGCCATTTTTCGTAGTGCACTCAGCCTCGTGATGCCAAATGAGGAGCTACTCGACCGAATAGTAGCGACTTCGGTCAAGAATACCATCATAACGACAGGGAGAGCGGTATGCTGACCCCACGCCCCTCCTATCCGCATCCTCCTCTGAGGATGACACGGCGGTCGGATGGTCGCGGTAGGCCACTCGTGGCCTGAAGACTGAGTCCTTTTTACGTATATCTCGCGAAGATACCATGAGGATAAAATCAGAGAGATTAGAGCCCACACAGAGGCATACCGACAATCTTTCTTTCCACGAACAATACGAGATTGGAATAGAAGGGAGAACCGTTAGAGGTACTCAAGGTACTCTCCCACACTTACCGTCAAGTGGCTTGCGGAGCATGGATGTAGATGTAGATGTAGATACGAAACGAGGCCGTGGACAAGGAACATCGTAATTGAGCGCTAAAGTAATCGGCTAACTCCTCGACTCGCTCGATTTTGCGCCGAATGAGCAACAGCAAGAAATACGAGGAGGGTTTCCAGCCGGGGCCCGCTCCTGCTGACGTGGCAGCTGCGGCTGCGGCTGCGGTCCCACGATAACTGCGACCTGCCGCCCTGATTAATGTGGTCGTCGTCGGCGCCCCGAATTGAACTCTCGCTCTCGGAGGCGACGCGTGGATAATGGGGTCCTGCACTGTTAAATTCTCACGCGCCGCATCGCCAGCAGAAAGCGGACCCAGCCGCTGGCGGGCTGTGGTGCGCTGTGTGGCGCTCCCCAGCTACCCAGCTACCTGCTGCGCGGGGGAACGACCTGAGTCACTTGCTATTTTACGTCTTACTACACCGGAGCTTCCCAGAAGCTTACCTGCTTTTAATTACGTCCCAGCAGCAACAGCAGATCTCCCAAAACCCAGGAGCCGGCGTGCACGAAACCTACGTGCTCCGAACACACCTCGTGTCTCACGGGAAGGGGGGGGGGGGGGGGGAGGGAGGGGGAGACGTACTCGAAACCGACAAAAATTGTGAAATAAATTTTATTGGCTCTTCATTTACTACCCGGTATTGAAATTCTAATTAAATTCCTAAGTTTGATAAAAATAATAATTAACAAAAGCTTGGACTAGGCCACACCCCTCTGTTGTTTTGTATTTCCTCATGTTATTTATTCATGAGGTGTTTTCTTCCAGTTTTATGCAGTAACAATGTGGGGAAAATTTCGGTGTTCAATTCCAATCCCAAAGAAAGCAGCTGTTGACAGAAGTGAAAATTACTGAACTATCAGTTTAATAAGTCACAGCTGCAAAATACTAACACTGATTCTTTACAGACGAATGGAAAAACTGGTAGAAGCCGACCTCGGGGAAGATCAGTTTGGATTCTGTAGAAATATTGGAACACATGAAGCAATACTGACCTTACGACGTATCTTAGAAGAAAGATTAAGGAAAGGCAAACCTACGTTTCTAGCATTTGTAGACTTAGAGAAAGGTTTTAACAATATTGACTGGAATATTCTCTTTCATATTCTGAAGGTAGCAGGGGTAAAATACAGGGAGCGAAAGGCTATTTAAAATTTGTACAGAAACCAGATGGCAGTTATAAGAGTCAAGGGGCATTAAAGGGAAGCAGTGGATGGGAAGGGTGTGAGACAGGGTTGTAGCCTCTCACCGATGATATTCAATCTGAATATTGAGCAAGCAGTAAAGGAAACAAAAGAAAAATTCGGAGTAGGTATTTAAATCCGTGGAGAAGAAATAAAAACTTTGAGGTTTGCCGATGACATTGTAATTCTGTCAGAGACGGCAAAGAACTTGGAAGAGCAGTTGAACGGAATGGACAGTGTCTTGAAAGGAGGATATAAGATGAACATCAACAAAAGTAAAACGAGGATAATTGAATGTAGTCGAATTAATTCGGGTGATGCTGAGGGAATTAGATTAGGAAATGAGACACTTAAAGTAGTAAAGGAGTTTTGCTATTTGGGGTGCAAAATAACTGATGATGGTCGAAGTAGAGAGGATATAAGATGTAGACTGACAATGGCAAGGAAAGCATTTCTGAAGAAGAGAAATTTTTTAACATCGAGTATAGCTTTAAGTGTCAGGAAGTCGTCTCTGAAAGTATTTGTATGGAGTGCAGCCATGTATGGAAGTGAAACATGGACGATAAATAGTTTGGACAGGAAGAGAATAGAAGCTTTCGAAATGTGGTGCTACAGAAGAATGCTGAAGATTAGATGGGTAGATCACATAACTAATGAGGAGGTGTTGAATAGAATTGGGGAGAAGAGGAGTTTGTGGTACAACTTGACAAGAAGAAGGGACCGGTTGGTAGGACATGTTCTGAGGCATCAAGGGATCACAAACTTAGCATTGGAGGGCAGCGTGGAGGGTAAAAATCGTAGAGGGAGACCAAGAGATGAATACACTAAGCAGATTCAGAAGGATGTAGGTTGCAGTAAATCCTAATGAAAGTTACAACTCTCTAATAGGAAAACCATGCCCCAAGACAACATTTGTTACCACAACCGCTGATGACGTTGCTGCGTGTGATGCTTGTTTAGTTTTTAACTGTGCTATCTTGGCAGACTACGAGGTCTACACAGTCAATGATTTAAGCCAGAAATTTCACACTGTCGATGTTGAAGGGAATCGTTTACAGAAGAGCTGATGCAGCTGGCGTTATTTTACTCAATTTTGAAAATCAAGTTAACCTAACAGGACAAGAAATAAAAGACTACTTAAAGATGAAGAGCGGGATGCATATGGTTTGCAGTAGTTCACCCAGATAAGTTGAGGCCTAATACAAACATTGTCAAATCTTTCACTCAGGTTTCCAGTAACTTCCATTTTGGAAACTTTATGTAGCTTCTAATCACAAACCATTGACATTACAGTACTTAAATTTGAGATAAATTAGTCAGTACTATAGTGAAACAATCTGCGGAAGTAATTTCCATTTACTGCAATAGTAGACATCTATGTAACAGAAAGCCCTTAGGTTTGGTTTTTCTTTCACACAAATTTGGAGAGCTGCGAAAATCTAGAAGAAGATATTAATATTCTGTTCCACAGATATTTGTAATAATTGAATTCAAACAAAAATACAATAATTTCGTTCTGACATATTTTTCAAAAAAGGAACATTAGTAGTCACCTTGTTGAAAAAGGTTCAGTTGTCCATAATTAAAAACGTATAACTTCAATAAGGATGAAATAAAAGAAAGGTTCAGGAGTGGAATTAAAATACAAGGTGAAAGGATATCAATGATACGATTCGCTGATGACATTGCTATCCTGAGTGAAAGTGAAGAAGAATTAAATGATCTGCTGAACGGAATGAACAGTGTAATGAGTACACAGTATGGTCTGAGAGTAAATCGGAGAAAGATGAAGGTAATGAGAACAGCGAGAAACTTAACATCAGGATTGATGGTCACGAAGTCAATGGAGTTAAGGAATTCTGCTACCTAAGCAGTAAAATAACCAATCACGGACGGAGCAAGGAGGACATCAAAAGCAGACTCGCTATGGCAAAAAAGGCATTTCTGGCCAAGAGAACTCTACTAATATCAAATACCGGCCTTAATTTGAGGAAGAAATTTCTGAGGATGTACGTCTGGAGTACAGCATTGTATGGTAGTGAAACATGGACTGTGGGAAAACCGGAACAGAAGAGAATCGAAGCATTTGAGATGTGATGCTATAGACGAATGTTGAAAATTAGGTGGACTGGTAAGGTAAGGAATGAGGAGGTTCTATGCAGAATCGGAGAGGAAAGGAATATGTGGAAAACACTGATAAGGAGAAGGGACAGGATGATAGGACATCTGCTAAGACATGAGGGAATGACTTCCATGGTACTAGAGGGAGCTGTAGAGGGCAAAAACTGTAGAGGAAGACAGAGATAGGAATACGTCAAGCAAATAATTGAGGACGTACGTTGCAAGTGCTACTCTGACATGAAGAGGTTAGCACAGGAAAGGAATTCGTGGCGGGCCGCATCAAACCAGTCAGTAGACTGATGACCAAAAAAAAGCATGAAAACATACGCATAAATCGAGATAACAGTCCTTGACAACTGTGCCAAATTTAATTACATTGCCTTGAAAACTTTGGATTTTACTACGTTTTTTTCGAAGTTTTGTTCTTCGCGTGCGTCCCCCCTTTCAGACTGAGGCCGATTTGTTTGAGGTATTATGCTGTAATGTCACTACTAATTAAACAGAACGTATACAACTTTTTGGTGTATTTTTAATTTTGTTTCACCTTGTAATTTCCCATATTGGGTGATTGTGCGTTACACGTTGCATCACGGCTACCACGTTATGTAGTAATGTATAAATCTACCCTCCTCTCTTTTTCTTTTTGATTATTACGCAATAATAGTAATTGATAAAGGCTTCACTAAAATTTAAATACTAGATTTTCACACCAGCCATATGGTGGCATTAGATAAATTGTTTACTTTGTTCCCTTGAAATGACAATAGGGAGGCGGGTGACTGAATGACTGAATGGAAAGCGGCAAATTGTTTAGAGCGAGAAGGTGAGACTGAAGTAGCCGGAATTTATATGGGCATGGCGTTTGCATGGGAACACAGAAAACGACTCGATTATCCTAGCAGGACCGCGTAAGTAGACCTTTCCCTCGGCTTAAAAGCGCGCGGAACGGCTGTGCCGAAATGGAGTTCCCGTACTGGTCTTCTATGCAACAGATCAACACACAGAGACAAAATAAGTCACAGGAGTTCTTAACCCTTCAGGTTAAGAACATTTATTTTAATCGTGAAGAAGGCAATTTAGGACAATATCTAATTGGTTAAATTCCTCTAGTTCAGTTCATATGTTTTCATTCATTTTCAAAAGGGGATAAAGCTACTGTGGTTCATGATTGCGGAAGTATATGTTCAGTGGAGGGGGCAACAGCTAAGGTGCTGGCGCGTTCGAAACAAGAAGTCGCTAACGGGCTGCCTGGACGGTAGGTCACGTAGGCGAACGCACGGAAGAAATGTCCATTTCTGATGTAATGTAGTATCTTCAGAGTACTATTGCATTCGGACACTGCTCTAAGTGTGTGAAACAGCATCCGAGTAGAGACAGGTTATTCCGCAAATACTACACGCAGTCACATATACGAGCACGGAGCGAACTTGAATGTGCGTACTAAGTATCATGGCCAACTACGACGATTATTATAACGATGACAGTGCTGCGTTCTCAAGTCTGTATGCTGTTACAGCATGATGGGTAAGTGATTTCGGTGGGTGGCTTGGGTTTGCGAGATTTCTGAATGCTGTGTATTCAAGGTTTAACGACACAGGTGGCCGACTGGTCGCGTGACGAAAGTACTGAATTCCGATCCTTTATTCCGTTTATTATGCACAGATGAGCAAGAGTATAGTTTAGAATCGTTAAAGACCTGCACGTCAGTGAAAAATTGGTTAGTGCAAGGGAAGGTTCCTTTACTTTTCAGTGTTGTATCTTTAGTAAACTACCAAGCATGAAGATAGTAACTGTTCTCGAAAGAAACCCTCCGTCAGGGCACACATTTTCAGCAGTCCGCATCAAGGTATGTAAACAACACCTGTCGGCAGCTGAGGGTTTCAACTAATTATCATATATTCTGGTCCGCGCCCGGTAGCTGAGTGGTCAGCGCGACAGACTGTCAATCCTAAGGGCCCGGGTTCGATTCCCGGCTGGGTCGGAGATTTTCTCCGTTCAGGGTCTGGGTGTTGTGTTGTCCTAATCATCCTCATTTCATCCCCATCGAGGCGCAAGTCGCCAAAGTGGCGTCAAATCGAAAGACTTGCACCAGGCGAGCGGTCTACCCGACGGGAAGCCCTCGTCACACGCCATTATTATTATCATTTATTCTAGAGAAGCTGCACGGTCATCAGTGGTATCTGTTCTTTCGAGAACAGTTACTATCTTCATATATAGTTAAATGGCTACCCGGCCACTGACCTTCGTCTGTGCGAATGCGCATAGGTTGCCCGAACTCTTACAGGAATCGTAACCTTAGTGGGCACGTGTAATAAGTGGATGGTCTAAGTATCTGTTAGGAACATTTACGTTTATAGATTGTGGACAGCTGGGAATGTGGCTCTCACGGGAAGCGTGCAAGGCATAAGTCCCTGCAGTCGCGCTATTCATCTGTGTCCTCGGCTCAGACGGACGCCGGCACGGTAGCTCAGCGAGTAAAGAAAACAAAATGAGATTTTAAAAAAAAGAGAGAGACAGAGAGATGGATAGAGCGTCTGCCATGTAAGCAGGAGATCCCGGGTTCGAGTCCCAGTCGGGGCACACATTTTCAGCTCTCCCCATCAAGCTATGTCAACAACACCTGTCAGCAGCTGAGGGATTCCATTAATTATCATTTAAAGTACTAAGTGCTAGAAATTGATTTCTGGAGTCCTGGAAATGTCTAACGTGAGTAAACTTCTCTTTGTAGTGACCTCTTGATTAAAGAGAGGAATCATATTTGACATGACTGATGGAAGTATCATATAAGGCGCGTGAGGTGAACGTTGGTCTTATACGGCTGTCTTTCGTGTGCTCTAGTCTTATACAATATGTGCCAAACATAACTGTAACTATCAATCCCACGCGATGTAACTGCTGTTTATTGGAGAACAGTGCACCTCGCACTAAAATATGAAGATTTATTGCAGTTCTCTGTTATTTATTCGTGGCAAGCAAATCCTTCTTCCCATGCCACTACAATTTACAGTGTGTATCTACGGCTGTCCTTGAGCGCCTTTTCGACGAAATGGTAAAATACCGGGATTTTTGACGCTCGCGGCATTTCACGAACGCGATATGGCCGTTGACATGCTGCCCGCCCTGGTAAATGAAGATGGTGGCACCTGGGAATTCACGTAACTGGTCTCTGGCATCCAACCGATAGTAATAAGATACATTTGAATTTTGGTTTCGAAATTAAAATTAGCATTACCGAGATAGCCAGATGGGATTGAATAATACCATTTGCAAATGCCATGCCTGTTAAGCACCTATGTGTATATAATATCAATTAAACAAGAAGTTGACCGAACACAATGTTAGACAGACCCTTAAAAGAACACACTGGTCGCTTTGGAGCGCAGCAGTTAATGCAGAACAGTAGTGGCCAAGAATGCAGCTCTCATGCCGTGCCCTGGCACAAGTGTAATAGCGTTCAACCTGGCTGGCATATTCCCAACCCCCCTCCCCATGAAGTCTGAGCGTGAGGTGAGGAGGATACTGTTGCAGCGAATTTAAATGGTAATGCAGACACACTATGTGCGACTTGGTTTTATATCTCACATTTCTGAACTACACAGATGAACAACGAAACCTAATTTCAGTATTATTGAATTGCCCGCCCGGTTAGATGTATGGTCTAACACACGACTTTCGGGATTGGGAAGGAGCGCCTGGTCCCCGGCACGAATCTGCCCTGCGGACTTCTGTCGAGGGCCGGTGAGCCAGCCAGTCTGTGGATGGTTTTTAGGAGGTTTTCCATCTGCCTTGGCGAATGCGGGCTGGTTCCCCTTATTCCGCCTCAGCTACATTATGTCGGCGATTGCTGCGCAAACAAGTTCTCCACGTACGCGTACACCACCATTACTCTACCATGCAAATATAGGGGTTACACTCGTCTGGTGTGAGACGTTCGCTGGGGAGGTCCACCCGGGGCCGAACCGCACAATAATCCTGAAAGAGTTGTTCGGTGTGGGGCGGCGCAGGGGTGAAGTGGACTGCGGTATTCGTCGTGGGGTTGTGGACCACCGCGGCTGCGGCGGGGACGGAGACTACCCGTCGTTTCTATGCCCCCGGTTAACATACAATACAATACAATTATTGAATTACTTTTGACGCGCTGAAAAAGACATACAAGTTGTATTTGGTACAAATTGTCGGTATATGGACAGATGAAGACAACTTCAAAGATTTTCGTGCACAGGTTGACACATAATTGTGACTTACTTAATTCCAAAATGGAAAAAACGTCTTCTACACGCATATGTCAGTCGAAATATTGTAGCACTACTGCAACCTCTTTATGGTGACGTGGTAACTACCTGAGGAAAGCAATGTAGACGTCCTGGACAGTTTTTTTAAAAGGAATTTGTCTTTAAAACGGAAAATACCTCATCAACCAGTTACATACGGGCATTCATAGAGCACGCTTTCAGCTAAAACAGCAAACGATCTCGAAAAGCCGGCCGGGGTGGCCGAGCGGTTCTAGACGCTACAGTCTGGAACCGCGCGACCGCTATGGTTGCAGGTTCGAATCCTGCCTCGGGCATGGATGTGTGTGATGTCCTTAGGTTAGTTAGGTTTAAGTGGTTCTAAGTTCTAGGGGTCTGATGACCTCAGAAGTTAAGTCCCATAGTGCTCAGAGCCATTTGAACCATTATTTTGATCTCGAAAACAGATGTATGCTTGCTACCGTCGTCAATATGTTTAGGAAACTATCCTTGTAATTCTTTCAGCGCCACAATGAATTCTTCGAATATCGTGTGCGCTCTAGTGCCAGTAAGCTTAGGAAACCGGAATGTGTTTGTCGGAATGTATCCCTTTTACAACGCGATTTTCTTTTTAAATGCATCCCCATCGAATCAGAAAGAAGTTGTTTCGCACCTTGCAATGTCTCACTGTGGACAGTGTGCACTCACGTCCCCTTAAAATTCAAGGTTTGCAATCCATTCCGGATGTTCTAATTTTAGCTCCTCTACTCATTTTTCCTACATAAATTCAGCTATAGTGAGTTTTACATCGAAAAATCGTTCCAGGCATGCCTTTTGACTTAACCTATGTCTTTTGCAGTAATTTATAAAGTCTCTGTACTCTTCCTTCAGCTGCAACTGACAGTGAAACAGTAAGTGCGGCTTCAGAAATGTTATTGGTTGTACTACCAATTTTTTCACGCACTCCATACCTGAAAATTTAGCACACAGTGCGTCTTGATGTACAGAACAATGTATGCCGTCTGTCGATCGCTGTTAAGTTTTTGCTTTTTCATAGCCAACTAAATCTTTAAAAAACAGCGCTGACATCATGACTCTTCCGAACTGAATCGAGTTGTGCCGACCGAAAAATGTCACAGAGGTAATACTAAATGAAGTATCGCGCTGTACCGAATACTTCCGGGAAGGAACGAGAAAAGTCGAGACGGGCCGAGCCCTGCCTCGCCGTGACCCGTACTGGTCATCATGTGCCCTTCATTTCTCACGTACACCATGGCTGTGATATGGTGTGTGTGTGTGTGTGTGTGTGTGTGTGTGTGTGTGGGCGCCAGCGCGCGCCTTTCGGTTGTACGGAACTGGCGCAGCAAGATGAGACGATGTGAAGAAACGTGACAGAATAGAGAAACGAGCTATTATGTTTCGATGTGTCCATGACCGCATAGCGCAATAACTTCCCTGATATGTTGGTGTATCAATGCGGACTGTCAATCGTGTGCGCCACTTGCAGCCATGAACACGGCGTATGAACTGTGGTCGTAAGATGATGCTAATCGTGACGGACCAGAGTCGAGTGTCATAACCTGTCAGTAACAGAACATTTCAAACTCGATAGGTACTGCTACTCTCAGTTGAATGAAGTCGAGTGGGTGCAGTGGACAGCTGAGCTCACAAAACGCCATTGCTCACGGCGTCACATGAAGCTACACAGAAACTGGACCAGTAGCTGTAGATCGAGACGTGTGGTGTAGTCGCACTGTCCACTGTCGCACTGTCCACTGTTCATGCGCCGTGTTCATGGCTGCAAGTAGTGCACACGATGGACAGTGCCGCGAGTTTGACTCTTCCCAAATAATAGGAGGCGCCCAGTGCACTGATGGCTTACGTTTGATTCGCATTGTGTGAATAATGTACCACAGGCCAGAAGTGGTGCACTGATGTTTCGGGTCGCGTTTTCTGTACCACGATTTGAGCCATCTTATTTACATTATCACGAACATTAACCAGGAGTAAAGGACATTTTCAAATTTTCCATCGCGGATGTTTTTCTCAAGTATTCAATTTATTGTACCTTGAACGATTTGCCAACTTTGGCCTTACAGGTCATTTTCAACCATTGCCATCGGCAGTATGTGTCGATGTTTTGTACAATTATCCCGTTAATAAACGGCGACGTAGCCGATCTGAAAATGAGCACATACCGAGCAAGCTTCAGAATTAAAACTATAAAGCTAACTGCTTGCACTAACAGTCATCTTTATAACTAATGCTATGTTACGTTCCCTTTCGTTGTTGACTACCGACTGTCGACAGCCGAGGTGGAAATTTCTTCAAAATGTCCTTTAACAAATATACAGCTGTGGTGCCCCACATGAAGAAAATTATTAATAATTTTTTCATAATGCGGGGCCACAGTCATAATACATTTCTTTAAAGTCAGTACCGCCATTAGACTGTTGTATATTTAAAGTGTTACATTTGCACTTACACAATCACCATTTCGGCTTCAAAGTGCCATTATCAAGTGTTTTCTGAAACCAGATTAGACAATAACAGTGAAATACGTAACAAGTGATATAATCATATAAGAATCCGTATTTATGATGCTTACTTACAAGTGTTATACATTGCCTAAGATGGCATACTACAGTATTAAAAGACACTATTAGACACATTGTCTAAGAGTCGATATTTCTGGCAGACCCTACTGCTTTGTTTCATCACTGAGTATACCATCTTGACTGAATGACAGCTGGCTAAGTGTCAAATTGTCTTGGTCAGAGAAATTCCTGTTACAAGCAGGTGACTTTTTCTTTTAATCTTTGTACTCAGTGTCCGGTAGGATAGAGAAGGTTATGAGCAATTTATTTTGTTTGGTAGTTGTTACATCTTTGCAGTACCTGTTTATCTTAGTATAGAATGAACTTGCCTGCTCATAAACATAAGTATAACAAATCTCTCGATAATATTCGCTGCATCTATAAACATAACAGTCCAACTAATCATTGACAAGTTTAAAGTAGACTTTGGTAGGTAAATATACAGCTTTGTACGTGAAATTAACACTTGACCAACTGTAAGTTGTTTAATTTTGCCTCAATTCAGAATTAATACAACACAGTGCAATTACTTATTCTACTCACTCATTAATTAACCAGTGAGGTTTGAAGCGATATTTACGGTGTACGTATCATCAGGCATTTAAATCCTGTTATATGTAGTAGAACATTACTTAGGAATAAGTGCAACTAACACACGTATGTGGAACATGTCTTGTACATAAACGTATCCAAGCAAATAAAAGAATCAAACGATTTTATGTTAAACAGCACATTTAAATTTAACATAATATAAAGAGTAGGGATATCCTAGTATATGTTAATGGTTGTTAAGGTACAATTACAAACGTGAGTGCACCATGGTATTGATACATATGGCTGCACCTTGGTGCTATAAATCTTATTTTCATGTTATAGTTGTGACATCTTACTTATATGATGTAAGGATGACATAGTATGTTAACAACTTAATCAGCTACCACATATGAAAGCCCCAGGTGGGTTAATTCCTATTTCTTAACAACAAAGATAAATGTAACATTATTGATCATAGTTACTTCTTAGAGAGGTAATAAACAATTGAGAAGAAACACAAGGCAAGAATACTATGAATCATTCATTGAAAACTGTAGGCACATGGAGTGTAAGTGTAAAGGGGTGTGGGGTGTAGAAGGATGGACGGGGTGGGGGGGGGGGGGCTACAAAATGACTAATGAAATGAAGAAGAAGTTATTATAGTGGGGGGAGGGGACAAAAGGGTAACTAATAAAGGAATAAGAATAAAAATGTGAAAGTGGTTATATCACTTGCTATGTATTTCACTGTTATTGTCTAATCTGCTCTGAGAAAACACTTGACAATGGCCCTTTAAAGCCGAAATCATGATTGTGTAAGTGTAAATGTAACACTGTAAACAAACAACAGTCTAATGGTGGTACTGACTTTAAAGAAAATGATTAAGTAAGATGTTTATTACAAAATTCTCAGTGGCTACCACACTTTCAGGACGACTGTGCTCTGCATAGTCATGTCTTGACAACAACTGTATTCGCTGGGCTGCATGCATGTTCCTGGATTGAGATCACACAGATACCTTACTGGCCCCTTAAATCGCCCAATCTTAATATCATAGAAAATGTCTGGAACTATTTAGATGCGTGTGTATGAAACATATCAGTTGACATCCACACAGTTTCGAAACTCCGGGACCTAATCATCAGTGACTGGTCTCAGCTGATTCAAAAAACCTTATGGGCTCTCATCACTGCCAACCTGCAGCGCTGTTCAAGGATAGAGACGGTGATACACGTTATTAGCGTGATGTTTACTGGTAGTGACTACTTTTTAATCCAGTTTGCATACTTGGTAATAAACTCCTAAAGTCGGGTACTGAATTGCTTCCTAAATAACTATTGAATTAAGTATAACGAAATGAATATACTGTGAAAGTATAATATTGCTTAATGATAAAATGTAGTAACAGTAACGTTAAATGAAGGAAGCTGAAGTAACGTGAAATGTGAAATATGAATAATTAAAATTAACTCATGATTTAAAAATCTGGTCGAATACGCCGCAGCCAACGTGTTGGATGGTGAATACTTGCTAGACAGAGCCAGAAAAATGGACATATCTTCGGACACCACGAAAAAATTTCCAAATAAAGTGCTTTTTCCATAAATACCGATATTAACCGCAACATACACTATGTGATCTAAAGTATACGGACACCCCGAAAACATACGTGTTTCATACTGGGTGCATTGTGCTGGCACCTACTGTCGGGTACTGGGCGCTCCGCGGAACTCACGGTCTTCGAACGTGGCCAGGTGATTGGATGTCACTTGTGTCATACGTCTGTACGCGAGATTTCTACACTCCTAAACATCCCTAGGTCCACTGATTCTAGTTTGATAGTGAAGTGGAAACGCGAAGGGACACGTATAGCACAAAAGCGTACAGGCTGACCTCGTCTGCTCACTGACAGAGACCGCCGATAGTTGAAGAGGGTCGTAATGTGTAACAGGCAGACATTTACACAGACCACCACACACGAATCCCAAACTGCATCAGAATTCACTGCAAGTAATGTGACAGTTAGGTGGCAGGTGAAAAAACGGATTTCATGGTCGAGCGGCTGCTCATAAGCCACAAATCACGCCGACAAATGCCAATCGACGCCTCGCTTGGTGTAGGAGCGTAAACATTGGAAGACTGAACAGTGGAAAAACGTTGTGTGGAGAGACGATTCACGGTACACAAGCCGGCCGAAGTGGCCGTGCGGTTAAAGGCGCTGCAGTCTGGAACCGCAAGACCGCCACGGTCGCAGGTTCGAATCCTGCCTCGGGCATGGACGTTTGTGATGTCCTTAGGTTAGTTAGGTTTAACTAGTTCTAAGTTCTAGGGGACTAATGACCTCAGCAGTTGAGTCCCATAGTGCTCAGAGCCATTTGAACCATTTGAACCACGGTACACAATATGGTGATCCGATGGCAGGGTGTGAGTATGGCGAATGTCCGGTGAACGTCATCTGCCAGTGTGTGGAGTGCCAATAGTAAAATTCGGAGGCGGTGGTGTTATGGTGTGGTCGTGTTTTTCGTGGAGGGGGCTTGCACTCCTTGTTGTTTTGCATGGCACCATCACCCCACAGGCCTACTTTGATATTTTAAGCATCTTCTTTCTTTCCACTATTGAAGAGCAATTAGGGGATGGCGATTGCTTCTTTCAACACGATCGAGCACCTGTTTATAATGCACGGTGAGTGGCGGAGTGGTTACACGACAATAGCATCTCTGTAATGGACTGGCCCACACAAAGTCCTGACCTGAATCTTATAGAAAACCTTTCGGATGTTTTGAAAGGTCGACATCGTGCTAGGCCTCACCGACCGACATCGATACCTCGCCCCAGTGCAGCACTCCGTGAATACTGGGCCGCCATTCCTCAAGAAGCCTTCCAGCACTTGATCGACCGTATGCCTGCGAGAGTGGAAGCTGTCTTCAAGGCTAAGGGTGGGCCAACACCATACTGAATTCCAGTATTACCGATGGAGGGCGCCATGTGTCCGGATACTTTTGATGACATAGTGTATCTATTACACAACAAAGTATCCATGTGTGTCTCATCGTCCCAGGGAGAAATTTTCTAGCGAAATGTAACGAAAGGAGTGAGATGTTACAGAATGTAGTGCGTCGAAATCGCGAAAGCGGAATCCACAATCGCCACAGTAATTAGGTCCTAGACAGAAAAGATAAAAGATTGAATATATTTAATACCAGAGTGCTATGACAGTTTTCGAATAATGAATCATTCCAAATAGACGAAAGACATCTTCTACTTAAAACGAAAAATGAGAATCCCCTCGTATTCGAACATAAAAGTGTAGAGGAAATGGTCGCACGACGAGGACATAAGGAAACTGACACACATTTAGAGCAGATATATTCCAATTTGACAATTTTCCAACAGGGCAAACGGATAACTAATCCCAAGCAGCAATTTAAAATCCATGCTAAACATAACGAATTCATTAGAACTGATGAAAGACATCAGGCTTAAACGACAAGAACAATACATGAGAAGAACTCTGTTTAAGAAGAACTCTGTTATACGTAATCCCCTAGATCAGTGAACCTCTCTGATAACTTCGAGTCTCATTAACTAGACGGAGAGCCACAAGCGGGCTTTTCTTTAATTGAAAATTAAGAATGGTTTTTCGTTTATTGAAAAAATGGAAAAAAAGACCTACCCACGTGATTCTAATCTATTTACATTTATCATCACACATTTGCAGCTACATTGAAAAGCTTTAAACATTCACAGTTAAATTTACATCAGATAATGAAATACTATCAGTTCTAAGGTTCAGAAATCTCCAACATTTCATTGTCGTCTCTGTCGTCAATTGAGCCGATAAAGTTATTTGTGTAGAGAATATAGGTAGTTCAACCTCTGGGCAGAGGCACGATTAATTCTTCATCTTTGCACGATGTGTGGAAATACCTTTCAGACATTTAAATTCGTAACAATGCATGCTACTTCCTCTATAAAAGCGAGACGAAACTGAGCTTTATGTTTGATTAATCAAGAGAAAATCTCTGCATTATGTCACCGTCGTGTTGCAATGAAAATATCACCGAGAGGTTTTTTGGATTCCTTATTTTTTATTCAAATATAACTTCCGTTATTGCCATTAAATAAACCCACGCTTAGAGTACTAACCCAAATCATATCAATACATACGGCACTCCCTACCTGAAAAACTGCAATTTCAGCTGCATATCTGATACAGTATTAGCTTCCTTTATGCCAGCGCGCACGGTCTGCGAAATAAAGTAAGGTAGCATTTTACAGGAAATACACTGCTAACAGGTCACTCAGCAAATGCACGCAAGCATCGCTACTTTCCCGTGGTGTTTATTCTCTCTGTTTACGTATATGATGTCTCAAGATTTGGCAGATTTTTATTTTGTTATTTAATTTCGTGGTTAGATGCCCTTCCCGACGCAACAGTTGTCAAGGTAATCTAAAAGAGGGAATTCATTCAAGCCTTTTATGACGACGATAACACACTGGTGTGCTAAACATAAGGACGGAAGCAACTCGCTTGATGTGCCACTACCAAGTAACATATCTGGATGAAACTTGGACCACACAGAGGAAAAAATTTGGAAATTTGTGGTAAGGTCTTATGCGACCACACTACTTAGGTCATCGGTCCCTAAGCCTACACACTACTTAATCCAACTTGAATTAATTACGCTAAGGGCAACATACACATCGATGCCCGAGGGAGGACTCGAACCTCCGACGAGGAGAGCCGCATTGACCGTGATAAGGCGCCCTTAGACCGCGCGGCTACCGCGCGGCCATACAGAGAAAGACCAGTATAGTACTGTATAGTACGTGGCCCCACCTCTCGTCCTATAAGAACACGTAATGCACCCAGGAACATTGTCGAACATGATCGTTTTAGTGGTCCAGGTTTCATGATGTGGGGAGGCACAGTGTTGCATGTGTGTACTGACCTCCAAACACTTGAACACGATACACTCACTACTTAACAGTATTTCGATACTATACTCCTTCTCCACGTGCGTCTTACGGGGGTGTATTCGACTCTGACTTCATTTTCATGGATACTAGTGACCGACCGCATTGAACTGCGCCGGTGAAGGAGGACCTGGAACGTGAGGGTATTCAGCAAATGGACTGGCCCTCCTGTTCCGCCGACTTAAACCCCGTCCTGCAGCACATCCACATGTACCAACGACATTCCGGCAGCTGTCAGCCGCGGTGGTGGAGGAATGGAACACCGCATCACAAGAAGTCCTTTCCAAATCTGTGTCCAGTATAGCGACACGTTGCAGAGCGTGCTTCACGCGCCCTACTAAGAACTAGTGATCTACCATACATCGCAGTGGCTTAGTGTAATTATTGTCTTCGAATAAAGGCATCATTTCCGTTCATCACATTTCTTTTAGCTGCCTTCTGGTCTACACTGTTCCAGTTCTTCCTGCTCGTGGTCGAAGTCTCATCGAGCTATGTGACTTGACGGTGTATAACACCAATAATTGATAGATTTAAGTATATTCTGTAAATTTCTCTTCTAACACTAGTGTGTCTGCATAGTCAACATCTTTGGTTCAGTAAATATGTAATAATTATGCTAACTATTTTGACGTTTCAATAAATCACATTATAACCGTGTCTCCGGTTTTGTATGTAATGCTCTATGAATGAAATGAATTCTAAAAACTCTATATATTTTACTGGTCCATAAGTAGGGAAGCTAGGTGTAAAACCTGCAGTAAAGCCCCGCTGCTACCGAAATAGTTTTTAGGGGCTTTAAAAGGTGAACTTGGCGTGCAAGGTACCTGATTTCATTGTGGCTAGTGGGATAGTCAAGTTCTGACTATGATAATGAGTGGTCAGTGTGTAACACTATAATCAGTATTGTTAATAATTTGTACTGGTTAATTCTGCACAATGTCAAATGTATATTCTTTACTATGTGATGTCTTGGATTTAATGTCAATAAGTGGAAAGATAGTGTGACATGTTTACTCTTAGCAAGTTAAGTTCTTTGTATTATTTGGAGGGAAATGATATTTAATTATGTATATTTGTGTTGACTTCTTAATATGTTTAAATAATGAGATTTTTAAACATATTTTTGCTGGCAACAATGTAATAACTGCTTCATACATAGGTACTTTGTATTGTGTAAAGAGAAACCCAGAGTAGTTATCCTCTGCAACGGAAGTGCGTTGGCGCGTTAGGAAAACATGGATGTGGCGCTCAGTCAAGTGAGAGAACGGTAGTCACTCGGTAGCAAGTAACTGACGAGTAAACAGCGCAGGTGCCGAGTGAGGCTTACAGTATTGGAATTGGAATGGAATGACCTCGGATTTAATATGAGGCTGTAAAATGCTGCTCTCGATTTGGGAAAAGCTCTAAAAATTATATTAACAACGCCAAGAAGCAGTAAACAGAGCTAATTGTTGCCAATGGAAAGACCACCTAGCCGCCACATGCTCGCCACCACGACTGCGCAACCACTGCGTCACACATACGTAAGGTCAGAATTGTATTACTGTATGAGCCAGTAATGATGTGTTTGGTTCTGTGAAAATATAATACTAATATTCAAAGAGCGTTTGAACAATGTGTCCATCCTATGCATTTATCCAAGTAGAATCCGCTCCTTTAAGTGATGAAATCCGAGAGTGTCCTTTGCATTAAAAAGCATTAACAGTTTTACAGAGTACATTTTTGATGTTTGGCAAACTTTTATGCCAGTACACTTAATGTGCTGCACAAGAATTACTTATTTCTCATACATATAACAGACACTATCTACGTTCCAATGTTTTGAAACTTAACTAAAGAATGAACTGAAATATCAGTTTAGGAAAGAGTATTATTTGGAAAAGAGTGTTCCAATGTTTACTGCTTTGAAGTCGTTTTCAAAAACTACTTGCTTCATAAGTGGTATCATAAAACAGTTAGTTGTGAGGATGTTTGAAGTAAAATTTTACTGGAGTTTGTCTCTGATTTTGTAGAAGCTTTGTCAGGACAAAGAGTGTAAAAATAGTACAAAGGTAATGGTCTCAAATGGAAGAGTAATCCAATTCTATTTTAATGATACATACTTTTGAAATTGTGTATAGTTTTGTTGTTACAATGAAAGGGATAGTTTGTAGGACCACATTTCTTTTCCATCATGACAAAAAAGATAAATCAGATTAGTAGGTTGCTGGCTAATGAATCTTGAAGTGATTACTGAGAAGTAAAGGTATAAGATTTGTATACTGTTTTTCCTTATTGCTTTTGTATAGTAAACTTGTGTATTAAGTGTACTTGACTATTATCATGTGCTAACTGGTCTTGTGTGGGTAGTGAATGGTACGTTTAAGCTATATTAGTGAAAGGCAAAAGTAATGATTAAAGTAAACAAGAAAAAAGGCTCATTTGCAAATCTTGTGACTGCTTAACTGCTAAAGTGACAACTGCTGCTAACCACTGTGTAATTTTTCCATTAGGGCGTGTTCATTGCACTTCACGGAACAGTATTTAATGAAAGTTCGTTTTGAATTAGTAAAAATAGGTTCTTTATAAATAAAGCTGTTACATTATTATGCCTAATTAGGCTGGCGACCGTATATCCATTTCATTTAACAGTAATTAGTTATTGTTGCTTCTTGCCAAATTATTTATTTCTGCTATCTACGTACAACTATTATAACGAAATTAAGGTTCGATACCAGTTTTCCGTTAGGTAAACTCGGTTAAAATTACAACTCCTCTGAGAGGGTAACATTTACTGCAAATGTAGGCCATATTTGCCAAATATACTACCGCAGTAGTCTTATACGTGGCTGCCTTGTGACAGAAATAAACCTTGTTGTCACTAGGTAAACTGCATGCCGGTATAACAAGCGGAGTGGTAGAGTTACAAGTGGTAGTTTTGGTTAGCTGCTGTGATTAATTTGGATACATAAATCGAGACAGGAAGAGCTTGTGAGCATGTAAGATAACCTCAGATGGAATGTAAAGTGGCCTTAACATTATTGGCCCTTTTTGGTGTTATTTATGATATCAAGAAGAGTTACACCAGGGCGTGGCTAACATCAAGAGCCATCGTTCCTTTAACGCCAATTTTAAAGCCACTGCAATGTGCCACAAGTGCTACCACCTTCAGCAGAATTATTACCTACACATGTACATCCAATGGATCAGGTATTATGTGTTGAATAATAAACGTATGGGGAACTCACAACTTACATGTGGACACCCGTGACTATCCCCCATCACATCCCTAGACAGGATTCTTTCGAAGTGAATTAAGTCCGAGAATCCAGTTTTCATTAAACTGACAATTTTGGCAGTAAAAGATTTTGCAGTTTTATTGATACTGTGGAGTGTGAAATTTGGTTAGTTCTTATAAATAATAGCTGTACTGGCCATTTGTATAGAGTAGCTTCGTGTGTATGTTTCTGAAGTCCACAGAAATGAGTACCGTTTCAAATCATGATTTTTTGTGATGATTGATTAATATAATATGAAATTGCCAGTCAGACTTTGTTAGTAGGTTCATATGTCCGTCTGCATTTGTCCATTATACTGCACCGTAGGCAAAAATTTAAAGTGCTTACAGCTGTCTGTAAATAAAAGTCATAAAAAGACAGCAGTATTATTTCACCTTTAACAGGTTTGCCAACTGGTAATTGTTTGTTTCCTTGCCTACGATGTTTTAAAGAAGTTTTTCAGGTTTGGTAGCCATTTACAAGGCCACTTTGACTTGGAGTCCAATGACAGACTAGTTGTTACGTTCCCTTGTTAACTGTTGAACTAATTTTCATTATTCATTACACTTAAAATTGTTGCTAAAAGTATTTGCCATTTTCTTAATTTTGTGTGTTTTAATTTATAACTGATGATGTTTCTTCAAACCATACTAGTTTAAGAACCCCATAAGTTACTTAACTTATGTGACAAATGAAAGTAAATGCTCTTTCTGAGCAAGTGTAACAACAAGTTCAGTCATTTATTCTTCCCCTAAACGTTTCTTATAAATAATAGCTGTACTGCCCATTTGTATAGAGTAGCTTCGTGTGTAAGTAGAAACCAAATTGCTAAGGTCGTCGGTCCCTAAGCCTACACACTACTTAATCTAACTTAAAGTAACTTACACTAAGGACAACACACACACACCCATGCCCGAGGGAGCACTCGAACCTCCGACGGGGGCAGCTGCCCGGACCGCGAAGAAGCGCGGGGCTTAGCTGTTGTATTATTCTGAAGTCCACATTAATGAGTACCGTTTCAAATCATGATTTTTTTGTGATGGTTGATTAATATAATATGAAACTGCCAGTCAGACTTTGTTAGTAGGTTCATATGTCCGTCTGCATTTGTCCATTATACTGCACCGTAGATTTTCCAAGTAGTAAGATTTATTATGAGACAGTGTGTACTGCTGCATTTATTGGCCATTCTATGTTCTGCATAAGGCTTAGCTGGAAATTTGGAAATTTGTGGTAAGGTCTTATAGGACCAAATTGCTAAGGTCGTCGGTCCCTAAGCCTACACACTACTTAATCTAACTTAAAGTAACTTACACTAAGGACAACACACACACACCCATGCCCGAGGGAGGACTCGAACCTCCGACGGGGGCAGTTGCCCGGACCGCGAAAAAGCGCGATGCTTAGCTGTTGTATTATTTGTTAGGGCAACTTATTCTATAGTGTTGAGAATGAGTGTTAGAGGAGATTAGTTAGGGTGTCAACTGAGTTTATTTCCGCTTTACCATAAATCTTTATAGCGCATTGTCTGATTAGGCTGGCGACCGCATGTATACATATGGGGCGACAATTATTGAACTATGTTAAAAAAAACGTATATTAGTTACAAACTACGGCGTGCTCACACTTTATTCAACATGTAAACGTCACTACAGATATTCGTATCTAGGTTATGATTTGTTCGATATGCTTACCACCATTGGCAATGATGCGGCGCAGAGGAACAGCGAAATTCTACATGACCCGCTGAAGTGTCGGAACGTCGTTACTGTCGATGAAATCCTAAATGGCTGTCTTCAGCTCAGCAGTGGTTTTGGGGTTGGCTTTATTATAGCTTTACAAAAAGGAGACTCGCGTGTTGAGATCCGGATACTATGGCGGCTAATCGATGCCAACGCTTCAGTAGGCTCTAGGTACCCCTGAGCCAGAATGCGGTCCCCAAAGTGCTCCTCCAGGACATCAAACACTCTCCTGGTTCGGTAGGATCGAGCTCCATCTTGCATCAACGAAGTCTTGCCGAAATCAGGTTCACTTAGGATAATGAGGATGAACTCATCTTCCGTAACCTTCACCTTCCGTTAGGTAGACACGTGCCATCAAAGAGTATCGCATGCCACACAGTCACCCGCTGAGGGTGAAGAGACATTTCGACCGCGGAATGAGGATTCTCAGTCCCCTAAATGCGCCAGTTTTGCCTATTGACGGACGCATTCAAATGAAAGTGGGTTTCTTCGCTAAATCAAATCATGCGCATTCTAATTCCCATCATGCCCAGCGACCAACCGTGCAGTGTGAACCGTTCAGAAGTTATGACAATTTCATTTCATATATTTCAGTAAATGTCACCCTGTAATTAAAGTTTACTTTCGTATTAGTAGAACGTCAATTCAAACCCCGTTTGCTTTGCTGTTGTTAATGTTTCACTTTCTTCGCAATTACGAAAAGGCTAAAACACTTCACAGAAGGTTAACATTATCGGCGATTGCTAATCCGGTAAGGGCCGGTAGTATTACTGAAACGTCCCCTTAGACAAATT
The DNA here is from genome assembly GCF_021461395.2 of Schistocerca americana. Taxonomy (NCBI): domain Eukaryota; kingdom Metazoa; phylum Arthropoda; class Insecta; order Orthoptera; family Acrididae; genus Schistocerca; species Schistocerca americana. Next base: position 190,722,777 of record NC_060124.1, on the reverse strand, counting down.
TATGAATGACAGTGCTGATAAACCTCTTACATTATTTGCTTTTCAAACAGTTGATCAAAACTGAACGTACTCAGACATTACTCTCTTTACCTATTCTGATCAACACTAAACTGTCACACAATATTTTTAGCGCTACGCAATCTGACATTTAATAATCCCTACAAAAGAATGGCCCCGACTAACATTAACCTATATCTTTCACAAATCACTTACGTCACAAAAATCTACATTGCTCGAACTATATATATATATATATATATATATATATATATATATATATATCAGTTCATGACATCCAGTCTTACAAATTTACTGTCTCTGATTGACACACGTCCATATTATCCGCTCTCAAAACTCCGCCATCTCTCTCCCCACATCCACCACTGCTGGCGGCTCACCTCCAACTGCGCAACGCTACGCGCTGTTAACATCCAGCTGCCCAACACTACAATAGCAAACAACAATGCAAACCAGCCACAGACTGCACACAGCACAGCCAGTGATTTTCATACTGAGCGCTACGTGGCGTTACCAATAAAAATACCTAAACAGCCTACTTACATTACAGGTGATACATCATGTTAAAAATTAATATGTACTTAAGTTTTGCATACCATTGTATTATCATTCTCCCCGCTGACAAGGGCTGTGCATCAGTAGTTATGAATGTCGCCTATTGTCACAGTAAGATTAAGGATTATTAGATCTGCAGACATATAGGAAGCTCAGTAAGGACCTCACTTACAAAGTCCTTAGAACTGTTAAACAGTTAATAAAAAGTCGTCAGCCGAACAGAGGGCTCAGAGAGTTCTTTTGTCTTCAGCAACGCTAGCACCGAGGCTCTATAGGTTGCCGAAAATTCATAAAAAATACATTCCGCTCATACCTCTGGAAGTGCCATTGGTTTGCACACTTATCTGATTGCCAAGTTCCTGACAACATTATTACGACCACATGCTGGCTGATCAGACTATTACATCAAGAACTGTCATATTTTATTAAAATATTAAATGGCGTAGAGGTCCAGCCAGAGTTCACATTAGAAGTTTTGATTCGATGTCGTTGACATCCATGGTTCCGCTTAATGAGGTGCTGAAACATTTGAATCGAATTTCTCCTGCCAACATACTTCGAGTAGAACAATAGGTTTTATAAGCAAATGCCTGGCATGGCTATTTGGAATCCCTTAAGCCCGGTGACAGTAAATTTCCTTATGGAAAAATTCGAAGAACAACCACTGCGAACTGCCAACAAAAGGCCAAATATTTGGTTCCGTTAGGTGCGCAGTAAGTTTGTGTGTGCCGGCCGGAGCGGCCGTGCGGTTCTGGCGCTACAGGCTGAAACCACGGGACCGCTACCGTCGCAGGTTCGAATCCTGCCTCGGGCATGGATGTGCGTGATGTCCTTAGGTTAGTTAGGTTTAAGTAGTTCTAAGTTCTAGGGGACTGATGACCTTAGAAGTTGAGTCCCATAGTGCTCAGAGCCATTTGAACCAGTATGTTTGTGTTGCGAAGACATGGCAGTGAGAAATTAGGCTATTTTCATGAGCATGTCAAGGAGGTTAAGTGGAGGTTATGGTTGATAATATGCATCCCTGAAGTATACAGATTATGCCTGCAAAAGGGTTTTTGGTTGCGAAAGTATTTTAAAAGTTACGGGGTGCTAAATGGAACTATGCGGCGACCGAAATATAGGCAACAGTTGGTATCTGATTAATTAATTCGAGAAAATATTTGACCAATACACGAATTTCTGTCCAATAAAGACTTGCTTCAAAGCTGCAACGATTCCAATATGCAAAATGAGAACGAGAACTTCGGTGCGTGTGTTTGGAAACTGGTCCAGAAACATGTTGTTTATGGTGCAAAGATTGTTGAAATAGAAACCTATATAGCTGCAGGTACATTCAACGAAGATTATCCATCTACTCAGAAGACCATGAACGTGCTATCAATCGTCATAGGGATGAACAGGAAAAACTTCGAGGAGTTATCAGACAGGAAACGCGTAGCTGCTGTGGAGAAATGAATGTGTCTGTGATCAAAGAAACCAGATTGAAAAAATACAGCACCAAATTCAGAACCAGAGCACAAACGAGGAAGAGGAAGGCTGCCTCTATGGTCCTGGTACCGCAGATTAACCGTCAAGTTTTGAAACACCATATTCTTTGTTGCTTCAAACTTTAAATTCGTTCTCCTCGAAACATCGTTTTTCAATCAGCGAAACATTCCAGAGCGTTGACAGGTTAACCGATTTATTTCATTTTGTAAAATGAAAGATAAATTTTTGTGTCTTAGTGAGAGCATTTTTTTATTCGAATTTTAAATATTTTTTAAACATTTGAAATCATGGCAAGAAACACATTTTTTTCAAATAGCTGCCGTTTGTAAGGTATTTTTCCAATCCCATCGTAATTCCCCTCCATATTCTGTTTTTATAAGTTTCAAAAATAGCCACAAGTCTGTACGACACTTTAGCAAACCAGGATGCGCCGCAAGGCACATATTTGACAAGAGTAGCAGCTGCAATTTTTTGTTTGTTATGAGATAAAAAATATTTTCAGGCACGAATGTTTAATGAAGTCGTAAAACTTCCATTATCATATAAACAGTCCTTGTATGAAAAAAAGAATTCAAAGCTTCACTCATTTTTCGTGTCTCTTGACCAGAACCTTCTCTTAATCCGAAGATTCAGTTCACTGTAGAAATGTGTGTAGACGGCAGATTCCTTTTCCTTGGTGGTCTAGTCTTCAAGAAAGAAGATGGGAGCTTCAGCCACACGGTGTACCTAAAACACACGGGCATGAACCATTACCTACATGGAGATTCACATCACCACCCACGACAAGAGCGAGGGGTTATAAAAACGCAGCGGGTGGAGCGAGGAACATTAATGAACCGGAGCGCTTCGACGCGGAATTGAAATATCTCACCAATGCGTTGCTGAAGAATGGATATACTTTCTCTGAGGGAATAAGACAGTTAAGACAGCCACAGAAAGATCACAGACACGTACAGACCTCTGCTAAATCCAAGATTATTCTCCCGTTTATGGAAAACGTTACTGAACAAATAGGGAAGACCTTGACGAAATATCTCTGTAAGCTACAGACTTACCAAGATGATATTGGAATACCTAAAGTCGGCCAAGGATGGTCTCAAATCGCTGGAAAAAGCAGGAATTTACAGCATACCTAGTATCTAAGAAGACCTATAGCTAGGTACTACTACAAGAGCGGTCGCACAACGACCAGAAGGATACAAGGGCAGCTGTAGACTGGGAGAAGCTGACAGATCAGCGGTTGCGGAACATGCTTTGCAAATAAAGGATCACTGTGTTCGATTTGATGAGACTCAGGTAATGGAAGCCACGAGTGGACACTGTGAAAGGCTTTTTACGGAGGGCACAGAGATTAGCAAACACCAGAATAATTTCAGTCGGAAGGAGGAGGGTGTGAAAGTAAATGATATCTGGAACATGGTGCTGAAGAATATGTGTACCAGTCATCCAGCGTGGAGTGATAGCAATAGCGGATGACAGAAGCCGCCAAAGATCATTTGCACTCAAGTTTTCAAAATATATGACGTCAGTCCACTGCTCGGGAGCACAAGGAAAAGGAATTTTTCTTCAGTTAGTAGTGACCGAAAGTGTGCATCGAACATTCCCAATAGTTACAACCCCTCTTTAAGATGTTTTCCGCAGATGGAGAAGAATCGTTGGATTTCAACAAGAAATCCATCCAAACACGCTATAATGTATTTTAATAATGTTCCGTATGTGCCAACCGAGCTTAGTTTGACTACACACCCAGAAAAGTTGGCAGTGATCCTGTGTACTAAAGTTCGTACCGTGTGTGGCCCCAAATCACCTTCAAAATTTTTATATGAACACACCGCCATTTGATTGCATATTTAATTACGATCCAGATTTGGCCTTTTATGCCATTTTCAGTGGCGTTAAAGTCATAATTGCATGAAAGGTCGAAACGTGGGTCATAATTAAATAAACAAGTATTGAGTCAAATGGCGGTGTGCTCATTTGAAAATTATTGTATGACTGTTGCTCAACAACATCAAAAACCTACAAATTTGATCATGTATTATTCCTAATAAACTGTATACTGACGATAAGTAACGTTCCGCCACCTTCTGATGTTCCTGGTGTTGAAATTGCATTGGTTAAGAGTGTACATACCTGTCAAACAAGAAACAGATGAAAAGCTGAATACTTTGTGCAACCTACAAGATGCAGCGAATCTCTGCAGGGTACAACATCTCAGCTTTCCAAGCATGCTACATTTTTCGTTACTTCTTTGTGTTGCCTTAGCTTTATTTGCAGCTTTTTAAGCTCTTAATCACTAATGGTTGCAAGTAAGAGTTATATAACAATACTCAATTATAATACTCACTTTCAGTTTTTGTGGCTCGAAGCTCATTTGCAAATGCTATCACGTACATGATTTAAATGGGTTCCCAAGGACTTAATTGTACTAAAACAAACACTAAATACCTTTAATTCCATCCTTATACTTCATCGCGTCACATTTTCTTGAAAACGGGCTTCGCACAATACTTACTTTTAACAAATGACACGGGGCAACATACATCTTACACATCACGTAACAAACATTTCATGCATCTAAAAGCTATGAGACAACAGACACATGGTTTTCGCGCCTGAAATATGGATCACGAGTTCTTTACACATTGCTCACTTGAAACAATGAAATAACTGCCTGAACAGTTCTCGGTTTACTTGCTGCGTCAAATTTGGATAAAATCCCGAGCTTTCGATGACTAACTCAGTCAGTCTTACCCCTGATGAAGATGACGGAGGTAGTCATCGAAAGCTCAGGATTTTATCCAAATTGGACGCGGCAAGTAAACCGAGAACTTTCTATGCAAGTTATGTTACTTAAAATCCGTCTTGATTGCAAATTTTTTTTTATTCATATGACCGGTTTCGGTTCATTCAGAACCATCTTCAGATCTGATATTTCAGTTACAGGAGTAACCCGTCCAAATCCAGCAACTTTCACATGCTGCGTCACATGATGTGACTCGCGAAAGAGTTGATAGTCAATGAACAAACTGACATACAGTTGGCGTCAGCCTTCATTAACACTCCGTGTGGGGAGAGATCGCCGGCCGGGGTGGTCGAGCGGTTCTAAGGGCTGCGGTCTGTAATTGCGCGACCGCTACGGTCGTAGGTTCGAATCTTGCCTCGGGCATGGATGTTTGTGATGTCCTTAGGTTAGTTAGGTTTAAGTAGTTCTCAGTTCTAGGGGACTGATGACCTCAGAAGTTAAGTCCCATAGTGCTCAGAGCCATTTGAACCATTTAGGGAGAGATCATTGAAGAAGCAGAGGTTTTTCGAATGTCTGACTCACTGCGAAAGAAAAGTGAAGTACGGTTAATCTGTATATTCTTCAGAGCTACAATTTAAATGCAACAAAAGAGTGGTATTTATATTTTAATTTAAATTCTTTTTCGTAATACAATGTTCTGGAAATAATTAATTCTGTTTACGATTGTGTTTTCAAGGTTATTAATTTAACGAAACTATTTCCGGTGAATCTACCAACGTTATTCGAAGGAGTATAAGCCCGTACGTATCTCATAATTCGCCTGTAAATATCTATCTGGAACTACAAATCCGAAACTGTATCACATGTTATAATTTGGGCTTCGTACCGCTCTCTTCCCAAAGTTAATCTGGCCTATTCCTTGTTGACCTATTAAAGCAACCTCTGTGCTTCTCTTATTTTGTTTATACTTCATTTTTATTCCTACGACGAGGACGGTGGATTGGACGTCTGAGCTCGGAGCAACGAAACTGCGCGCTGCAGCCGTTCTTGGGAAGAGGGTCGAGATTTAAGCGGGAGGCATACAGCAGAAGGAGCAGCCATCCTGCCGTAAAAGTGCGCTACCGGCTCCCGATGCACAGGGCACAGCGCTCGGCCGACACGTCTGCAGCTGTAGCTGTCAACGATACTGCAGGCGCCGCTCAGCTTTTACAGCGACCCCTAAACTCCCCGACAGCCCTAGTCGGCCGGTGAGCCGTGTCTAGCGCCACCATATTTCTTTTTACGACCAGGCACTTTATGTCCGCCCGTCTCAGGTGGCAGACGGGAGGCGGTAGGCGATCTTATCGCCGTAGCGATGCTCCTCATTCTACCACGAAACCAGCCGCCCACGTTTCTACACTGTCGGAAACAAAAATTAACACACCCTTGTAGAGGTTTCCAATTCAGTCAAGGTTTATTGTTGCAACAGTGCATATGAGAGTACATAAAAAGATTACATTTACAGATCGGCAGTACAAACGGTTCTGAGGTACCAGCTATCGACCCATGCTATAACACCAGTGTTAAGGTGTGGGGGAGTCTCCACAGGCGGTAATGGTGGCGCTGACTTTGCAATGGCCACGCCTGCTCGACCTGTTCGTGTAGTTTCGTAAGAGTTGTTGAGACGAGTCACTGCTTATCCCATCTACATGCTTGATTGGAGACAAGTTTGGAGATCGTGCTGACCTGGGAATTGCTGCACACCTTGCTGAGCACATTGAGTTTCACGGGCAGTGGGTGGAAGAGCGTTACCCTGTTGGAACAACACATCTCCTTGTTGCAAGAATGGCAAAAGAACGGGTCTAACAACGGCCTGCGAATACCGAGCGCTCGTTAGCGTTCCTTCCAGAAACACCAAAGGTGAACGAGAGTTGTAGCTAATCACAGCCCACACCATAAGGCCTGGGGTGAGACCAACGTGCCTTGGACGAATGCACTCCACCAGACAGTGCTCACCACGTCTATGTCGTACGTGCAGACCACCATCACTTGGTGATATACAGGATATAAAATCCCGTCTGAGGCCAGCGATCATTTTTATGTTAATAATTGGCAGCCAGCGCTGTACAATCACAATAAAGTCGTGAAATGTTCGCTTGACTCTTTTATTAGAATATGTTACGCGTTTCGGGATTACACCCATCTTCAGTCATCACAGTATCCAATAGCATATGACTATAACTGCGACCCAAGCAGTCTCGAAGATCTGCTTCGAGATTGCTTAGGTCGCAGTTATAGTCATATGTTACCGGACACGTCCTTTGAGTAGTCAAGGCTGTGCACCTGGTTGGTTAGGAAGGAGTTCAAGTTAGTGATGTCTGAAGATGGGTGTAATCCCGAAACGCGTAACATGTTCTATTAATGAGTCAATTGAACATCTCATGACTTTATTGCGATTGTATAGCATTGGTTGCCATTTATTACCATCACTTGGAGCCATGCAGAATCTCATCGCTAAGGTCCACAGCTCCGCCATTCTGTCTTCCAAGCGATCCTCTGACGGCACCAGTCGAGACGTGCACGTCGATGCTGTGGCATGATTGGAAGACGGGCTAGAGGTGTGGGTGCCAGTATTCCCATTGCTATCAACCAGTTCGCAACACTTCATGTTCACACGTCTGGGATCTCAAGTCCTCTTATCTGTGCTGTTATGGCTGTACAATCTGCCACTGCTGCCCTTACAAAACGGCGATCATGGCGAACGTCTATGCTGCGTGTAAGTGCAGAACCTCTTCCATGGTGTGAGAATGTTCACGTGACCACTGGTACCAACATCACCGCACATCTGACACGGCACTTCTAACTTGTGTGGCAGTTCTCCGAAAGGACCGTCCCTCCACTCGGAAGGCGACAATTTGACCCCTTGCAAATTAGCTCAGTTGGCTGTAGAAAGCACGACTGGGTCTTCGTGGCATAGCTGCCTGCTTGCTTCAAACGTTTGCGCCACACTGAGCCTTCTGGCAGTGAGCATTACCTGTTAAAGAACAGACACAGACGGCGCTCTGGTTGCTATGCCACAACGTTCTCTTTTAGTGGACGAAGTTCAAACCATTATCAGTACATCTGCTATCCCCCAGTTGGAATACGCCTCCATCCGCTGAAAATCGAGGCAACGGCCTTGACGCAGGGGATACACCGGTTCCCGCCAGATCACTGAAGTTAAGCGCTGTCGGGCGTGGCCGGCACTTGATGAGAGACCATCCGGGCCGTCATGTGCTGTTGCCATTTTTTGGAGTGCACTCAGCCTCGTGAAGCAAATTGAGGAGCTACTCGACCGAATAGTAGCGGCTCCGGTCAAAGAAAACCATCATAACGACAGGGAGAGCGGTGTGCTGACCACACGCCCCTCCTATCCGCATCCTCGGCCGAGGATGACACGGAGGTCGGATGGTCCCGAAGGGCCACTTGTGGCCTGAAGACGGAGTGAGTGCGATGAAAATCGACGTAGTCTTTCCGGGTGTCCTATTTTTTCCTGGCAGTGTAGGACTGGCTCATGGAACCTAATGGGACAATTATTTCCGTGAGAAAGCTTAACAAAACCTCTTGTAATTATTTGAGTGGTGGAGTAGTTATTATAGCGAGTAACCTTTCCAATCAGGCTAGGTGGTAATTTGCACCACACTTGATATTGTAGGCCTTGTTCACATTAGACGCTAACGGACGTTAAATAGCATTGCTACTGGATGGGTGCTCTTTTGCAAAATATACTAAACTTCAATGGAACAGATGTAACAGTACCTTTGTGTCAGTTTTACGATATAACTGTCGATATGGGATTGCAATTGAACACTACTATTTGGGACTGGTGGAGAAACCGATACCGGGTGTATTTTTTCGTACTTACGTCATTTTTCTCGAAGTAAGTGATTCATTCTCTTACACTGGCAAGGGGAGGCCGCCAATTGCGAAAGTCAGATTCGATTCATACTGCGCATAATAAAAGCTCATGGCCAGAGGTGTAATGTGTCAAAGCACCAAGATGCACTTCTCAGCCGTTGTCGAGAAAATCGACAGTTAAAAGAAACCGTTGCGGTGAAATACTCTCTACGATGAATGATTTTTCTACAGCGTCGTGGCGCAGCGGTAAGCACTCGGGTTCGTAATCCAAAGGTCGCCGGATCGAATCTCGCACCATCCAATAATTTTTTAATATTTGATTTTTGTAATTCAAATATATATATATATATATATATATATATATATATATATATATATATATATATATATATATATAAATTCCCGGCAATCAGTTGCAACAATTATTAAGTTGTTGAAAGTCGTTTGTCGTGGAAAAATAATACTTGAAATAAAACACAATATCACAAATAATATTCAAGTGGATACAATTTATTGAAAAGTTCGGTATACACTCGCACTTAATTAACAACTGGTGACCAGAAGTAGCTGGAGTATCACACGAACCAGAGTGATAGTTATCAGCCCGCATCTCGTGGTCGTGCGGTAGCGTTCTCGCTTCCCACGCGCGGGTTCCCAGGTTCGATTCCCGGCGGGGTCAGGGATTTTCTCTGCTACGTCATGGCTGGGTGTTGTGCGCTGTCCTTAGGTTAGTTAGGTTTAAGTAGTTCTAAGTTCTAGGGGACTGATGACCATAGATGTTAAGTTCCATAGTGCTCAGAGCCATTTGAACAATTTGATAGTTATCATAGAAACATAGAAAGCAGAAAACAGCACGACATCGAGCACATCTGCGTTTTTACAAGAACAATTTTATTTTAAATTATCTGTTGGGAAACACACCTGATTGACATTCTGAAAAATTGTTCTATCGTTCGTCAGGTTTGATGCATACCACGCGTATCGTATCATATCGGCAAAAATCGGAGAAGACAATTGGTGGTGGACGATGGATTGGATTTTTATACAATCGTCTCTGGAGTTGATGTCACGGTTCCGCTCGATTAAAAAAGTACAATTTTGAAGGCGGTTGATCATATTTTTTACCTGCCGTTAAAAATACACGTCACACGGTTGGACGAGAGGAGTGCACTTTGGAGGAATGACTTTTATAGCGCACGTTGGTAATTTCTTATCGTCCTGGAACATCTCATCGTATAACGCCGGGTTCATTTGCCCACCCCAAGAGTCGATCAGAAGGAGAAATTCTTTCTTTTGTACTGTAACAATTCTGATACTAAATGTAACACTTCTGTCGCTAAATGTAACTGGGTTTTCTCATTTGATGCAAGTCAATTGTCAGGATGAGCATTCTAAAGCATTGTGTCAGGGTGAAAATATTAAATAAATTAACTTTTCTCTGTTAACAACATGTGGGCAGGGTGGGTTCTTCCTTGGCTCGGGTATGAGGTAGAATGAAACAGCATTTTTACATAAGATAACTTTTATTGAAAGTTTCGTACAACTGTATCTTACTGGATGTTCTGGTTCGGAGTACGGCAGCTGTGTCGTTTGCGTAACCTTCTGCTGCGGCAGCGGCGGCGGCGGCGGCGTCTGATTACGCGTAGTGGTGTGTATCTCGTGTCGCCGTCTCGCCCAGCTGACTGGAGACGCGCAGCGCGAGGTGGCCGGTTTAATTATTGCGAGCGAAGTCGTGCATCGGATGATACCTTGGTTGCGGCGTTCCAGTGTTTCTCTTCTCTAAGCGGCCGCGTGTGTTGCGCGTCGGCCAGCGGAGCGGCGCGGCGGGGGAAGGCCAGTGTCGCGGACTCGAACCACGGACTCCCGCTTGCCAGTCTTCGGCTGTCAGGTCTTCATCCCAGCTCACAGGTGACTGCTGATGTGAGGCCGTCTCCTTCCCGTCCTCACGAGTCACCCGGGTACATAAAAATCAGACTTCAAATACCTTTTACTTCTGTCTTCTGGCGCCGCGGCTGCTGCTTGCTATTCCATTACAGCGGCGGACTTGGTGCGACTATGCATGATGTAGTCTCTTCTTGCATGACGGTCTTCAGCACCGAAACTGACTGAAAACAACTGCTACGCTTCTTCACTTCTTCGTCTTCTTCGTCTCTCGTCTCCGTCTCCGTCTCCGTCCTCGTCTTCGTCTCTCGGGCCCACTGCGTCTCGCGTATTTATTCACTTCAGTTTACTGGAGGTGAACGACTTCACGGCCATTGCCTCTTCTGTCACGTTGAAAAGCTTCTCGAAGAATCTTCTTAACGTCGGTCATTGGCTCTTGGAATGTAGGCAAGGGCCTTTGCTCACATGCGACAACTGAGAAACACGTGAGCCGGTCGGGCGATGCCCTGACGGCTGAATCGACAGCGCCCGCTTATGTGGAACTTGCTGACTTCACGGTCGTTGTCTCTTCTGTTCTGCTGTTCTGCCCGCTGAATGCCAGTATGTAACTCTCTAAACTAAACCAAGTTTTTCATTTATATTCTAATTTCTACTCCACTTTGATTTCACTAATTTATTTACTTAAGTACCACTCAACAGTACGTATGGTTGCAAAGCATTACACAAGAAGTCCATTAACAAACCCGTTGTTAGTTTACCGGATTTGGAGGATGTAATAACAACGTTGGTATACTTCTTGGTGTACTCGTCGACTGTCTTCTGTACTCTGGGTCAAACTCTTCCTGTGGACTCTTGGAGGCATACGAAAACAAGAGACAAGACTCGTCCAGACAACGTGATTGAATATTGTGCCGTATACGAGTGCATCACCTTGTTCCTGTCGTGTCGGGTTACCAGGACAGCCTTTGACCCTTTTTCGGCGAGAGTTCCGTTGAACGTGGACTGGTACTGGCACCCTGACAAACAAAATATAAAAATGTCGTTTATATAAGAAATATACGAAATCTGTGTTGTCTATCATATATCAGATTATCATAATCTATCATCATGTCATATGACTTGTGAACAGCTCTTTACGTACCTGTTTGATCAGTATTAATTATGAAATCTTTGTCGAAGTTAGTTATCAACGTTCGCGTCTGGATCCGAAATGTGTCCGCTGCGGCCATAATATCGTCTTGGGTAGCCGTCTCTTTCCGGGATACAAATTTTGTGATTTTCCGTTGCCGAATCCCATGCTTCTTTTTAAATTCGGTGACCCATGTTTTTGAACCTTTGAAGTAGAAATCTGGGAACTGACTTGCAGGGCCCAAGGCCCACTGCTGCAGCTTTCTGGTAGTAACTTGCTGGAAGTTTTATCGAGCTTCTACGAAGCGATCTTGCACCCATGAATCGTTGGTATAATATTTATCAAATTTGCTACAGCCACGTTTGATTTGCACTTCCCACCTGGATAAATAGCCCATATTTGTCAAACGAGAGCATCCCTTTTTTTGTAGAGTTTTGAGACTCCAGTCTGGATGTTCTTTGGCCAGATTGACAGCTCTAATTTTGTAATCCAGAGAAATATAGTCGTACCCTTTTTTTTTTTTTTTTTTTTTTTTTACTCGTTCGGCTCGTATTCGTCTGATGTTTCGTTGGCAATGGGACTCGTTTCAACGTCTTCGTAGGCATTATCATCGTCGATTTCATTAATGTCTATCAGTTCCTCATCATGAACGAGGGTTTTTCGGCGAGCATTTGCAGCGTATTCTGGATCATTTCTTCCCCAATTACAATGGCTTCCTCGTTGATTGATGACGGTTTTGCTGCGATGCGATTACTGTTACGAAGGAGGCTTTCAAAATATACCAACGCATCTTTCAATTGTTGTTTCGCCACTTCACTGTGTATAGAATCTTCTTCGATCACATCACTTTCATGCGAAGGGCCCGGATCGCTCTCCAATTGTACCGCCTCCATTTTTTCCGTTTGTTTAACAGGGTGTACCAAAGCTCTCACGTACGCACTGATTTTCGACGATGTTATAAGTTGCGCTAGGGACCGCATCTACCTTCTTTCGAAGTTAGCAGGCAACTACGCTGTTATGCGGCGGCTCATTTCGGCCCATTCAACATCTGTCCTTCAAGTGTAACGAGCGAGTAACGTCGTGGGGTCTCTATTCTAATTCGAACGTTTGACTTAGACTGTACGTATTCGTTTCGGAATATCGTTTCTAAGTCTTCCGTTAACTATACGTGGTAAACATTATGAAGACAATCAATAACATTTGAGAACTACAACTTTGTTTGCGGAAAACATAATGATGTTCGAAGTCGCAAGTTTTTGCGCGACAAACGACTTTCAACAACTTATTATATGCATAATTGTTGCAACTGATTGCCGGGAATTATATATATATATATATATATATATATATATATATATATATATATATATGTGTGTGTGTGTGTGTGTGTGTGTGTGTGTACATTTGAATTACAAAAAACAAATACTAAAAAAAAAGTTACATGGCGCGAAATTCGATCTGGCGACCTTTGGATTACGACCCCGAGCGCTTAGCGATGCGCCACGAAGCTGTAGGAAATTATTACCGTAGAGAGTATTTCACCGCAACGGTTTCTTTTAACTGTCGATTTTCTCGACAACAGCTGAGAAGTGCTTTGACACATTACACATCTGGCCATGAGCTTTTATTATGCGCAGTATGAATCGAATCTGAATTTCACAATTGGCGGCCTCCCCTTGTGAGTTATATTTAAATATAATCTGTATGCTTTTTTAGTTGGTTTGTTTTAATTTCAATTTCTGCAACACGCTACGTTCCTGTATAAAAGGTAAGCGGGTGCTGAACTGATAGTTTCATTCAGACTGTATAGCATATCGTCGAGGTGGCTGCTCTTCGTCGTCAGGAGCAATTGCGCCGCTACAGCGTCTGAAGATGACGGGTTTTCGGGTTATTACTTCTGGAGACAGCCCATGTTCCATTTAAATAACAGTTGAAGATACACAGTGAATCAAGAGATTTTGAGCGAAATTTAGGAACAGTAGGAACATGTTGAGTAAATCAAATTTGCGGGAACGTAAAGAATGGCGTATAGACCTTGTGAAATGCAAATAATAAACGATTTACATTAAATTATCAATATGAAAAACGAGTTTGCAAATTTATTTTTGGAAGTACAGAAACAGTTGCACTTTCGAACATTTAGACAAAAATTAAATCACACAAAATTCTTCTAAATGTTTTTAACATTCCCTGAAGTAATTGTTTCTATTGTAACTTGTCTCGTACCAATGCCATATGCTATTCTAATGCATTATTAAATTTTTTTGTAGACATTTAACGCTATTTTTCAGCTATTGTCACTTCTGTGTTGATCTCTTGTGAACTTTTTGCCGGCCGCTGTGACCGAGCAGTTCTAGGCGCTTCAGTCCGGAATCGCACTGCTGCTACAGTTGGAGGTTCGAATCCTGCTTCGGTCATGGATGTGTGTGATGTCCCTATCTTAAGTTTAAGTAGTTCTAGGTCCAGGGGACTGATGAACTCCGATGTTAAGTCCCATGGTGGTTAGAGCCATTTGAACCACGTTGTGAACTTTTTGAAAAGATCTGTAGGCTACTTACAGAGTGTGTTTGTTTTAACTAGTGACAACTAAATATCTCTAAAACGACGCATAACGCGAAAAAAACTTCCTACATGAAAAGTTAATGTTAGGAAAGGAGACGTATGTCTGTGCTACAACGGGACGTCTCCTAACTGCCGTTCCTGCGCCGGAGGGGTCAACTTCGTATTTTCAAACATGAATCCTCTACTTTTATTGCATATTCAAATTTTACGCCAAAAAATAGATACCGTTTACTCAAACCATTGTTTCCCATTCGTTGGTAGCTGGCGCCGTACAACGGTAGAGGGGGTCCGGTAACAGGTCCTGGGAGATCACCCTACCTTACGTGCCGGAATTTTTCTGGTGGGATTATTGGAAGGACCAAGGGTATGCAGAAGTGGCAACTACTCGACAGGACATACGACACAGTATCAGAATTGCTTGCACAAACTTTCCACCAGAGTTGTTTTAAGTTGTGTACATGCATTCCACGCATGAGTAAATAAATATATCGTTTTGGAAGGTCGTCAGTTTGAAAATTTATTGATAATTACAGTTATGGTGAGAAGCAAGGTGACTCACAGAAATCAAGCGTCCCAGTTGTGAGAGGTAACGGCGCTCACCGATATTAAGCTTTCCGATGGGGAGAGAAAACTATTACACTCACATAGTTCCTCCTGGATCACTCTAAACGTTGTCTCTAAACAGAAATTGAAACGACTTATCATATAATACTGTACAATAAAATATGCAACACAAAAGGACGTATCGAACATTAAGATCAACCGTTAGAGCACAAAGGTTTACATTTACAATGTAAATGAAACATAG
Source organism: Schistocerca americana (assembly GCF_021461395.2). NCBI lineage: Eukaryota > Metazoa > Arthropoda > Insecta > Orthoptera > Acrididae > Schistocerca > Schistocerca americana. Next base: position 190,707,714 of record NC_060124.1, on the reverse strand, counting down.
AATCAAATGTGTCGCTACTAAATTGCAAAAACAGGCACACTTGATATTTATTGATTACTACGCCATTTGAAGCGAATGGTAAACACCTGTTTGAGTAAAATAAACGACTTTTCGGCGTAGAATCTTAATATGCAATGATTGTGTGTGTGTGTGGGGGGGGGGGGGGCTTTCCCATTTGGAAATACGAAGTTGACCCTCTCCACGTATGAGGCGTGGTTAGGAGGTGGCCAGCTGGAAATCAAACAGAAGTCCCATTTATTAATATTAACTCTCCCTTAGAATATTCGTACGATGCGCCGTTTTTCAGACACACACATCAAAAAACTTTTGCATCACCTCGGTTCCGGAACCTGTAGAGAAAATCGGAATAGAGATCTATAAAAACGTCATTTCCGCCATTTTTCTTGCTCATGAAAGCCATACATTGCATGTTGTACCACCATACAGCGAGACGTTCAGAGGTGGTGGTGCAGATTAGTGTAAACACCGGTACCTCTAATACCCAGCAGCACGCCCTCTTGCATTGATGCATGCCTGTATTCGTCGTGGCATACCACCCACAAGTTCATCAAGGCACTGTTGGTCCAGATTGTCTCGCCCCTCAATGGCGATTCGGCGTATATCCCTCAGAGTGGTTCGTTGGTCACATCGTCCATAAACAGCCCTTTCCAATCTATCCCAGGCATGTTCGATTGTGTTCATGTCTGGAGAACATGGCTGGCCACTCTAGTCGAGCGATGTCGTTATCCTGAAGGAAGTCATTCACAAGATGTGCACGACGGGATCACGAATTGTCGTCTGTAAGGACGAATGCCTCGCCAACATGCAGTCGATAAGCTTGCACTGTCGGCCGGCGGATGGCATTCATGTATCGTACAGCCTTTACGGCGCCTCCCATGACTCCCAGCGGCGTACATCGACCCCGTATAATGCCACCCCTAAACAGCAGAGAACCTCCACCTTGCTGCACTCGTTGGACTGTGTGTCTAACGTTCAGCCTGACCGGGTTGCCTCCAAACACGTCTCCGACGATTCTCTGGTTGTAGGGATATGCGACACTCATCGGTGAAGAGAACGTGATGCCAATCCTCAGCGTTCCATTCGGCATGTTGTTGGGTCCATCTTTACCGCGCTGCATTGTGTCATCGTTGTAAAGATGGACCTTGCGAGGGAAGTCAGGAGTGAAGTTACGCATCATGCAGCCTATTGCGCACAGTTTGAGTCGTAACACGACGTCTGTGGCTGCCCGAAAAGCATTATTCAACATGGTGGGGTTGCTGTCAGGGATCCTCCGAGCCATAATCCGTACGTAACGGTCATCCACGGCAGTAGTAGCCCGTGGGCGGCCTCGACGCTTCCCTTGTTGAGAGCCATTCCTGGCACAATGCGGACGCGATCGAACACCGCTATTGACCCTCTAGGCATGGTTGAACTACAGACAACACGAGCCGTGTACCTCCTTCCTGTTGGAATGACTGGAACTGATCGGCCGTCGGACCCCCTCCGTCTAAAAGGCGCTGCTCATGCATGGTTGTTTACATCTTTATGCGGGTTTAGTGACATCACTGAACACTCAAAGAGACTGTGTCTGTGATGCAATATCCACAGTCAACGTCTGTTTTCAGGAGTTCTGGGAACCGGGGTGACGCAAAATCTTTTTTTTTTTTTTTAATGTGTGTATTTACCTGCCTCAAGTTAAAACAAACACCTCGCATATGATTTAAAGTCACCACCCCCGCACCCGTCCCGTGTTTTTCTGTCTGTACCTGAAGGCTAATTTCAGGATCAACTGTGGGGATTTTGATACAGTTTTCACTACTAGATGTTCTGTTTCTCGAAGATTTACCGCTACGACCAAGCGAGGTGCCGCAGTGATTAGCACACTGGACGCGCATTCGGGAGGACGACGGTTCAAACCCGCGTCCTGCCATCCAGATTTAGGTTTTCTGTGATTTCTCTATGTCACTCCAGACAAATGCAGGGATGGTTCTCTTGAAAGAGCACGGCCGATTTCCTTCCCCATCCTTGACACCATCTGAGCTCGCGCTACATTTGTAATTACCTCGATGCTGACGGGACGTTGAACCCAATCTTGTTTCACTTTTTTCGCCGCTACGCCAGAGAGGTCGTCCGGCTGCAGATACTGTATGCTATCCTCGTGCATGAAGGGGGTGCGGGTGGGGATTGCTAATTTAGTTTATTATAATTATGAAGAGAATTGAAACAGAAAGTTATTTGTCCGTCTCTAGTCGTGCACTACAACCGAAAATGCATACTCAGAATGAACTACATTATGGACGCAGTTTCTGTGTAGTGTTTTTAATGTTCCACTATGGAAACACTACATTAGGAACTGCATTAATGAAGCTAACACGTGCTCTGGTTTGAAAATTATTAACCTGCAAAATAAGTTTAGAGCAAGAGTAGGCACGCTGTAGGGTTCAGTAACATGGGTACCAAGGTTCTTCCTTTAATGACGGCAGTTTACCTAACAGAACCACCACTTGTGGACGTTTCTGGGAGCGTCCATCACCGATTATACTATAATGAATATACTATACTATATAATGAATATACTATATAATGAATATACTATAATGAATACTATAATGAATTGGCTAGAAAAAGAGGTGGTTAGCCATCAAATAAGATACTTTATACCAGCGAGCTACTCAACCCACTATACATAAGTAATGGATTGTTACATGGATTTTGTCAGTATCGGCATGTTCGTCCAAACTAAGATAGCACCCGGAAAAACTTGACTTCAAGGAACCCTCCTACCAAATTCACATTTATAAGACAGCGATTGACCACGTTTCAACATTACCGTATGCATCGTACTCACAAGAGGGGAGGGGCCGGGGGGGGGGGGGGACGGAGGTTAAGTGTTATCCGGAAAAGTCATAAGACAAAAAAGAGATGTAGCCACTCAATAAAATAGAAATGCCTTGTGACTAGGGCCTGGTTCAAGTCTTTCGAGTTGACGCCACTTCGGCGGCTTGCTTGTCGATGGGGATGAAATGTTATAATAAGGACAACACAACACCCAGTCTCTAAGCAGAGAAAATCCCCAACTCAGCTGGGAATCCAACTCGGACCGTTAGGTATGACATTCCGTCGCACTGGCCACGCAGCTACCACGGACGGACACTACTCAATGATTTTATTTAAAATAGAACTTAAAAGTAAGTGCATTGTGGGACTTTCTGTCATTATAACAAAACGGAAGATGTGTGTTTTACCTAGGGCTTCAGTTCGCCAGCGTATTCTAGATTAAAAAGGGTGTAAGAGAGGGATGCAGTCTTTCACCCCTACTGTTCAATCTATACATCTAAGAAGCAACAATTGAAATAAAAGAAAATTTCAGAAGTGGAATTAAAATTCAATGCGAAAGGGCATCTATGAAAGGATTCGCTGATGACATTGCTATCCAGAATGAAAGTGGAGAAGAATGACATGATATGCTGAATGGAATGGACTGTGTAATGAGTACAGAATATGGACTGAGAGTACATCGAAGAAAGACGAAAGTAATGAGAACTAGCAAAAATGAGAACAGCGAGAAACATAAGATCAGGATTGATTGTCAAGAAGTAGATGAAGTTAAGGAATTCTGCTACCTAGGCAGCAAAATAATCAATGATACACGGAGCAAGGACAACATCAAAAGCAGTCTAGCTATGGCAAAAAGTGCATTCCTGGCCAAGAGAAGTCTACTAGTTTCAAACACAGGCCTTAATTTGAGGAAGAAATATCTGAGGATATACGTTTGGAACACAGCTTTATGTGTTAATGAAACATGAAACATGCGAAGAGAAGAACAGAAGAAAATCGAAGCATTTGAGATGTGGTGCTAAAGGCAAATGTGGAAAATTAGGTTGACTGATAAGGTAAGGAATGAGGAGGTTCTGCGCATAATTAAAGGGGTAAGGAATATGTGAATAACACTGACAAGGAGAAGCGACAGTATTATAGGACATGTATTAAGACATCAGGGAGCTGTAGAGGGCAAAAACTGTAGAGGAAACAGAGACGTATACTTCCACCATGTAACTGAGGACGTAGGTTGCAAGTGCTACCCTGAGATGAAGAGGTTGGCACAGGAGAGAAATTGGTGGCATCAAACCAGTCAGAAGACTGATGATCCAATAAAAGAAAAAAACCATCATCACGAAACCGGGACGCTACCAGCGTGTGCAAAAGCTAAAAATCATCGAAACTTACTAATCTGAAGCTAAGTGCAACGATAATTTGCCCATCTCGTAGCAGCATCGTTATTATTTTAAAAGTAAACTGCCATTATCCTTAATATCTGTACAGTTGAAAATAGGAGTACACAGTGTGATAATTATTCAACTATAGGGAAAAAAATGTAAATTAGTTACAAACTGCGGCGTGCACATACTTTATTCAACATGTAAACGTCACCAGAGATATTCGGATTTAGGTTATGATATGTTCGATACACCCGCCATCACTGGCGCAGACGAATAGCGAATTCTGCATGACCCGCTGAAGTGTCGGAACATCGATACTGTCAATGACCTCCTGAATGGCTGTTTCCAGCTCAGCAGTGGTTTTGGGGTTATTGAGGTACATCTTGTCTTTGATATAGCCCCAAAGAAAGGAGTCGTATGTGTTGATATCCTGAGAATAAGGCGGGCAATCGAGGCATATACCAGTGGCCTCTGAGTACCACAGAGCCAGAATGCGGTCTCCAGAGTGCTCCTCCAGGACGTCAAACACTCTCCTGCTTTGATACGGTCGAGCTCCGTCTTGCATGAACCGCATCTCTTCGGAATCAGGGTAATTTTGGATAGAGGGAATGAAATCATCTTCCATAACCTTCACGTACCGTTCGGTAGTCACCGTGCCATCAAGGAATATCGTATCGATTATTCCGTGACTACATACTGCATACCATATAGTCGCCCGTTGAGGGTTGAAGAGACTACTCGATAGTGAAATGCGGATTCTGAGTCCCCCAAACGCACCAATTTTGCTTAGTGACGAACCCACCCAAATGAAAATGGGTTTCGTCGCTAAAGCAAACCATGCGCATGCGCATACTAATTCCCATCGTGCCCCGCGGCCAACCGTGCAGTTTGAACGTCATAATGAAAACCGTTCAGAAGTTATGACGATTTTAGTTCATATAGTTCACCCTGTACTTACTCGGTATAACAAGCCTCTAGACTTACCAAAATATTCACCAGTATTTAACAGGCCAACACAGTTACGATGCGATCGGAAAGCTGGGTTCAGTTGTAACCAAATTCATACGATAAACCGTTAGACAACTATATTACAAGACAAACCTCTCAAACAAACTTAGTCTGTTAACAAACGCAAACGATTTAAAACTGACTGCATAAAAATAATAAATCACTTGAACTTGGATTAGACGGCCTTCACAGTATCTGCTAAATTTTAAGATTAGCAAAATTTGGGGAGGGGGGGGGGGGGAGATCAAGTTAACCGGTGCCAGAAAGAATCTCGAAAAGAGAACACCAAGACATAAAGAGGGAAAGACCACAGCAATACTATACGTGAGGTGGCTAGTACCTCTCACTCTATACATCACGGACAGCCAAGAATTCAGCATGCGAGCAGGGCTCTGGCTAGTGTGCCACAACTTGCTCACCTCGCTACGCATTTCCCCTACCGCCACCCTACCCTGAACGAGTGACAGGAGGGGGAAGAGGGCGAAACAGCAAACGCACTGCATTTAAATTTCAGTGTAGTAGCATTGCATGCGACTTAGTTTCATAGTATTTTTCGTCTCTCAGCAACACAGATTACAAACAAAATAAATTTTCAGGACTATTCAGTTGTTTTTGGCACGCTGGGGACTGATGACCTTAGAAGTTAAGTCTCATAGTCCTCAGAGCCATTTTGAACCATTTTTAGAATAGTGAATCATGTCAGTCGATCACTGTAATTTTTTGCTCTTTCATCGTCAACTAAATATTCAAACTCTTTCTTCATGGTATTGTAATGTCGTTCAACAGTAATCTGCGTATACCCACCGATTATTCGACTTTATGTCAAATAATAGACAGTGACAGCTCTTTTCCTTCTGTTACTCTAATTAATTTTTAAAGGCTTGTGATGATAGACTACTAACCTGCCTGTTTTCGTGCAGACAGCCACTGGATTTGTGAACTTTTTTTTTCTTTTTACAACGGGCAAACAGAGAGTACTAATCTGCGCCTACAGCACGATTCTACCACACTGAAGAAAGTCGTGTCGGCCGAAAAACACCTCACCCCAATGCTAAACGAAATGTCGCAATGTACCGAGTACTTCCGAGCAGTACCGAATGAAACCGAGAGAGACCGAGCTCAGGTTCACACGCCGACGCTGCCACACCATAGCTATACCATAGCACTCCATAAGAAAATGGTTCAAATGGCTCTGAGCACTATGGGACTTAACTGCTGAGGTCATCAGTTCCCTAGAACTTAGAACTACTTAAACCTAACTAACCTAAGGACATCACACACATCCATGCCCGAGGCAGGATTCCAACCTGCGACAGTAGCGGTTGCGCGGTTCCAGACTGAAGCGCCTAGAAACGCTCGGCCACACCGGCCGGCGATAAATTAAGAGACGGGCTGAAAACACTGTTCTGATCAGAATCACTCGCTTGCTCTTCACACGTTCCTCCTCTTGCAGAGCCACAGCACGCCCCACTCGTTCGCTCCATCGTTGCTTCTTACTCGTCCTGGACCAGGGCTCAACAACTCCCAGATTCTGAGCGTCAGTAGTCGCTCCTGTTTACGCTCTTACTCGCGAGTAGAGCTGCTGCGGCATGGTGGGGAGTGAGGGATATGGCGCGCAGTTTGCAGTCACAACACGGGAGAAGCGCCAACTGTGAAATACGGGGAAGTCAGTTTTGACAGCGGTGCCATCTATTCATACTAGCAATGGCGATTCGGCATGCTGTTGTTGAAAAAGACTTTTAATCGCATATTTTCGTATTCCTTAAGGAAGAATTTGAGCAACGCTTTCAAAATCCAAGGAATGTTGAAGATATTCCTCCTGAATTATGACTAGAAACTACTGACCTGCAGTGTGACAGATTACAAAGAAAAATGACAGTATAAAAAAAAATCTTGAAATTCAATAGGCGTGTCCCTGAGGATAGATCTCGCCTCAGTAAACAAGTGGCTACAATAATGATGAATGCTTGGTTCCTGGTTTGCTTTTGAACAATTGTTCTCTGCAGTGAGAAGTAAGAAGATGTGCCTGAGACATTCGCTGTCTGATCGCTATCTGCGTGCTACGTCAACAAAGCACAAGAAGAATTACTCCGGACACAGAAGCAATTGTTAGGGAACAAGTGCATACGAACCGTGAATCCAACACTTTAATTAGATCTTTTTTGCATAAAAGCTCACAAAGTAAATTAAGAAAAATGTAGAAGTATACAGTAATGAGATAATGTAGCATGTGTGCATTTTTGTTCCTGTTCAAAAAATTCCGGGACTGACCACAAAAATTTTCTACGCTTCTTTTTATCTATTGTGCATCGTCTCCTTCGAAATTATCTCCTCCACAATTGATACACCGCTCCCAATGCCGTTTTCATTCCCGGACGCAGTCAGGGCACTCCTGTTGCTGGATCGCACGAAGCGCCGTCTGCTAATTTTTTTTCTCTCGTGTATAGTTGCAAATTTTCGTCCTTTCAAGGGGATTTTCAGCTTTGGAAAAAAGATATCCACACTGGCCAGGTCTGGAGATTACAAAGGAGGAGGCAGCACAGTGGCTTCGTTTTTTGTGCAATAGTCACGCACCAACAGGGATGAATGTCGGGTGCGTTGTCGTGATGCCAGAGCCATGAGTAGTCCCCCCACATTTCATGTCGTCACCTTCTCACATCTTCTCGTAGGCGTTCCAACACGTCTCGATGGTACCATCGATTAACAGTTTGTCCCTGTGGCACGAATTCATGATGAACTAAGCCTTCAAGGCACAGAAAACAATCAGCATGGCTTTGATGGTTCAAATGGCTCTGAGCACAATGGGACTTAACTGCTGATGTCATCAGTCCCCTAGAACTTAGAACTCACCAACCTAAGGACATCACACACATACATGCCCGAGGCAGGATTCGAACCTACGACCGTAGTGCTCGCGCGGTCCTAGACTGAAGCGCCTAGAACCGCTCGGCGACCCCAGGCCGGCATGGATTTGACATTTGACCTGATTTGATGAGTTTCTTGGCGAACCTTTCCCGGCCCACTGTGAAGACTGAACAACCATCCCAACATCATAACCATAGACCCACGCTTCATCACCAGTTATGATTCTCTTCAGGACTCATTGGGACAGTCAGTCTTCGATTGGCACTTACAATTTCGTTGAGGTTTCAGGACATGAGCATCGTGGGTAGACATTGAATGGCATCCTGAACGAGGGTCACCTTTAACTTTAACATCTTTTAACGTCCGGCAATTTTTAAATCCTGTGAACCATTCGTAACACCGAGTATGGCTTAAGCACTCATCACCGTAGACTTCCTGCATCATTTTCAGTGTCTTTGTACGGGTTTTCTTGAGCTTCACCCAAAATTTAATGCAAACGTTTTGATCCTCTGTATCTGCCACCTCGAAATTCGCAAACTGTAACGATACAACGCTCTACTCAATACAGCACTACACAACAATGAAACATACGGTAGTTACATATTAAACTCAGGCTTGGCAGGGATTCCAATCGCATTTCGCTCCAAAACACCACTGACGTGAAATTACGAATTTTGTGGAGTTTTTGAACAGACCTACTATTTGTTTCATTTGTAGCAATAATATTTCGAATAGTGATGTCCACGTAAATGGTCGCAGATTTAAATTGACTTACGAAATGCGATGTCAGGTGTTGCGCCACACGTTTTACTCTCCATTAGACTCCCCTCCTCACCGCCCTGTGCCGGTAGTGGACGTACCGTGCTCGCCTCGCTCCGTGCTAGAGCCCTGTTGCTCACTGCCTGTTCCACGAGGGCGTTTCTTGTGAAGCCCTGCCCCAGACCAGGAGTTTCTCAGGCCAGAAACACGCTCGCTCTATAGCCAGCACACCGCCGTCCATTACTCAAGGAAGAGACAGTGCCCTCTTCCCACCTCACAGACACCGCCCAACTACAGATGGCGGTTTGAAGTCAACGGGCCGTCATTGATAATTTGTGCGCCGAATAATGGCGCCTTATCCCATGCAAAATAGTGGGGAACTGGACGGGGAGGGGGGGAGCAGCATTCCTAAAAGTCAAGACTGACACAAAAATAACTGCTAAAGCACTCAATGTAAAGGATTAATTATAATAAAAAACAAACTGTCAAGAAATTTAAGCAGCAAAACGGAATGTTCTGATCAAATTTATTAATAAGTTAAGCATGAATATTAAAAACAATAACAACCCATCGTCCCAAATAGTCCCTGGTTTGAGACAGATACACCCTTTACCATTCTCTTTCTGGATCCCCGATGAGGATGGTCACTGAGATAACAAATGTCATGACGTCCGCTGAGTCCCCAAACAGGGGCGGGAAATAATCCGTGACACTGTCAGCACCCATGCTGGCACCATCAAAGCTGCAAATTTAAATCCTATCGCCGAGCTGACCGCGTCCCAAGATGCCTTCTCTGTTTAATAGCATGGGTGACTCTTTGCTTTCGTATGTACCACTTTCTTATCAGCTCAGTCGTCAAGATGCCGCCACGCAGTATGGTACAGCGCGTGAACCACTGGCGTCCAAGCATCTACAAAAGAGTTATAGATGCCGAGACGTTGATTCACCTAAGTTGATCGATGTGTTGCAGGGACAGAGTGCACGCCATGGTGGCATTACCTGATACTGATGTGAAACTTGGCTTATGTTAATATACAGGGCGGTCCATTGATCGTGACCGGACCAAATATCTCACGAAATAAGCATCAAACGAAAAAACTACAGAGAACGAAACTTGTCTAGCTTGAAGGGGGGAACCAGATGACGCTATGGTTGGCCCGCTAGATGGTGCTGCCACAGGTCAAACGGATATCAACTGCATTTTTTTAAATAGCAGCCCTCATTTTTTATTACACATTCATGTAGTACGTACAGAAATATGAATGTTTTAGCTGGACCACTTTTTTCGATTTGTGATAGATGGCGCTGTAATAGTCGCAAACATATGGCTCACAATTTTAGACGAACAGTTGGTAAAAGGTAGGTTTTTTAAATTAAAATGCAGTGTCGGTTGGTCACAGCCAGTGTGCTCCCTGCCGCCGTTGGATAATCAGCTGCCAGCAGCAAGTTATATACTCCTAGCTCACTTATTTGTTACATAGTTTAATTCTTAATTTCTTTGCGTGTTTTTGGGTACTTGCATTGTTTAATTCATAAATTTCGGGCGTTTTTTTTTTTTTTTTTTTTTTTTTTTTTTTTTTTTTTTTTTTTTTTTTTTTTTTTTTTTTTTTTTGAACGATCAATGTCGGTTGGTCACAGCCAGTGTGCTCCCTGCCACCGTTGGATAAGCAGCTGCCAGCAGCAAGTCGTATACTCCTAGCTCACTTATTTGTTACATAGTTTCGTATAGGAGGCGTAATTTCGAGTTTTAGTTACTGTAATCGTAAATTCAGGCAGATTGTAGCCCAGTCCTTAGGCATTAGTACAGGTTAGTTCATACATTCTTTGCGTGTTTCCCTTGCATTATCTAGGCACGGACTCGTGTTTCAGTAACTGTTGTTCAACATCGATTAGAATGGACAGGGACTCTGATTGCTGTGTTCGGATGACGGCTGAGTTGACATCCCTTTGCTCACAGCTGCAGGCGGCGCTGACTTTGGTCGCGCAGCTTGAGACTGTTGCCAATGGGCACCACAGTGGGAAGCCGGACTTGGGTATCACAGGGACGTCAACCTCGTCCCGTCTGTCCCCAGATCGGTCTGCCGCTGTGGTTGCCCCGGTTGCTGCCAGCAGTGGGGCTGAGCCCTCGCCTATGGTTGATTGGGAGATCGTTCCAAGGCGTGGCAGGCAGCGAAAGACGTCCCCGGAGGCTGATCAGAAAGCCTCCTCTGTGCGTCTGACAAACAGGTTTCAGGTACTGTCTCTGGCTGAGTCAGATGCAGCTGCCTGCCCTGTTCCAGAGGATGATTCTCAGACTTCAAGATCCGGGCAGTCGCAGAGGGTGGGTAGTTTGGAGCTCCAATGTTAGGCGTGTAATGGGGCCCCTTCGGGATATGGCGGCTAAAGAGGGGAAGAAATCCAGTGTGCACTCCGTGTGCATTCCGGGTGGAGTCATTCTTGATGTGGAAAGGGTCCTTCCGGATGCCATGAGGTGCACAGTGTGCAACCAGCTGCAGGTGGTGGCACATGTCGGCACTAATGACGTGTGTCGCTTTGGATCTGAGGAAATTCTCTCTGGATTCCAGCAGCTATCTGATTTGGTGAAGGCTGCCGGTCTTGCTTACGAGATGAAGGCAGAGCTCACCATCTGCAGCATCGTTGACAGAACCGACTGCAGATCTTTGGTGCAGAGCCGGGTGGAGGGTCTGAATCAGAGGCTTAGATGGTTTTGCAACCGTTTTGGCTGCAGATTCCTTGACTTGCGCCATAGGGTGGTGGGGTTTCGGGTTCCGCTGAATAGGTCAGGAGCTCACTACACTCAGCTGGCGGTTACACGGGTAGCGGAGGCTGTGTGGCGTGGACTGGGCGGTTTTTTAGGTTAGATGGCCTCGGGAAAGTACGGGGTGGGCTGCAATCTCAAAGGGTGCATTGCAAATACAGGACGTGCTTGGATCAAGGAACAGTCGGAATTGTAGTTGTAAATTGTTGTAGTTGTGCTGGGAAAGTCCCTGAGCTTCAAGCACTAATAGAAAGCAGAGAAGCGAAATCGTTATAGGTACAGAAAGCTGGCTAAAGCCTGAAATAAGTTCTGCAGAAATTTTTACGAAGTCTCAGACGGTGTTCAGGAAAGACAGATCAGGCAGAATTGGTGGTGGAGTGTTTGTGTCTGTCAGTAGTGGTTTATCTTGTAGTGAAGTCGAAGTAGATACTCCGTGCGAATTGGTATGAGTGGAGGTTATACTTAACAGCCGAACTAAGTTACTAATTGGCTCCTTCTACCGACCCCCAGACTCCGATGATATAGTTGCTCAACATTTCGGAGAAAATTTGAGTCTCGTAACAAATAAATACCCTACTCATACGGTTATAGTTGGTGGAGACTTCAACCTTCCCTCGATATACTTGTTCAAAACCGGTGGTAGGCAGAAAACATCTTCCGAGATTACCCTAAATGCTTTCTCCGAAAATTATTCGAGCAGTTAGTTCACGAACCGACACGAATTGTAAATGGTTGCGAAAACACGCTTGACCTCTTAGCCACAAACAATCCAGAGCTAATAGAGAGCATCATGACTGATACAGGGATTAGTGATCACAAGGTCGTTGTAGCTAGGCTCAATACCGTTTCTTCCAAATCCACCAGAAACAAGGGCAAAATAATTTTATTTAAAAAAGCGGATAAAGTGTCACTGGAAGCCTTCCTAAGAGACAAACTCCATTCCTTCCAAACTGACTATGCAAATGTAGACGAGGTGTGGCTCAAATTCAAAGACATAGTAGCAACAGCAATTGAGAGATTCATACCTCATAAACTGGTCAGAGATGGAACTGATCCCCCATAGTACACAAAACAGGTCCGAACGCTGTTGCAGAGGCAACGGAAAAAGCATGCAAAGTTCAGAAGAACGCGAAATCCCGAAGATTGGCTAAAATTTACAGACGCGCGAAATTTGGCACGGACTTCAATGCGAGATGCCTTTAATAGGTTTCACAACGAAACATTGTCTCGAAATTTGGTAGAAAACCCGAAGAAATTCTGGTTGTATGTAAAGTACGACTGTGCCGCTAAAGCTGAGTTATTGAATGCAGTTTTCCAAAGTTCCTTCACCAGGGAAGACGAATGGAATACTCCAGAATTTGAAACACGAACAGCTGTTAGCATAAGTTTCTTAGAAGTAGATACCTTATGGGTTGCGAAGCAACTGAAATCGCTTGATACGGGCAAGTCTTCAGGTCCAGATTGTATACCGATTAGGTTCCTTTCAGATAACACTGATACATTAGCTCCCTACTTAGCAATCATATACAACCGCTCGCTCACCGATAGAACTGTACCTGCAGATTGGAAAATTGCGCAGGTTGCACCAGTGTTTAAGAAGGGTAGTAGGAGTAATCCATCGAACTACAGACCTATATCATTGACGTCGGCTTGCAGTAGGGTTTTGGAGCATATACTGTATTCAAACATTATTATTGATAGGTAATCAGCATGGTTTCACAAAAAACCGTTCTTGTGCAACGCAGCTAGCTCTTTATTCGCACGAAGTAATGGCCGGTATCGACAGGGGATCTCAAGTTGATTCCGTATTTCTAGATTTTCGGAAAGCTTTTGACACCGTTCCTCACAAGCGACTTTTAATCAAGCTGCGGGCCTATGGGGTATCGTCTCAGTTGTGCGAATGGATTCGTGATTTCCTGTCAGGAAGGTCACAGTTCGTAGTAGTAGACGGCATATCATCGAGTAAAACTGAAGTGTTATCAGGTGTTCCCCAGGGAAGCGTCCAGGGACCTCTGCTGTTCCTGATCTATATAAATGACCTGGGTGACAATCTGAACAGTTCTCTTAAGTTGTTCGCGGATGATGCTGTAATTTACCGTCTAGTAAGGTCATCCGAAGAGCAGTATCAGTTGCAAAGCGATTTAGAAAAGATTGCTGTATGGTGTCGCAGGTGGCAGTTGACGCTAAATAACGAAAAGTGTGAGATGATCCACATGAGTTCCAAAAGAAATCCGTTGGAATTCGATTACTCGATAAATAGTACAATTCTAAAGGCTGTCAATTCAACTAAGTACTTGGGTGTAAAAATTACGAACAACTTCAGTTGGAAAGACCACATAGATAATATTGTGGGGAAGGCGAGCCAAAGGTTGCGTTTCATTGGCAGGACATTTAGAAGATGCAACAAGTCCACTAAAGAGACAGCTTACACTACGCTCGTTCGTCCTCTGTTAGAATATTGCTGCGCGGTGTGGGATCCTTACCAGGTGGGATTGACGGAGGACATCGAAAGGGTGCAAAAAAGGCAGCTCGTTTTGTATTATCACGTAATAGGGGAGAGAGTGTGGCAGATATGATACGCGAGTTGGGATGGAAGTCATTAAAGCAAAGACGTTTTTCGTTGCGGCGAGATCTATTTACGAAATTTCAGTCACCAACTTTCTCTTCCGAATGCGAAAATATTTTGTTGAGCCCAACCTACATACGTAGTAATGATCATCAAAATAAAATAAAAGAAATCAGAGCTCGAACAGAAAGGTTTAGGTGTTCGTTTTCCCCGCGTGCTGTTCGGGAGTGGAATGGTAGGGAGATAGTATGATTGTGGTTCGATGAACCCTCTGCCAAGCACTTAAATGTGAATTGCAGAGTAATCATGTAGATGTAGATGTAGAAAATAGGTACGTTTGAACATTTTATTTCGGTTGTTCCATTGTGATACATGTATCTTTGTGAACTTATCATTTCTGAGAACGCATGCTGTTACAGGGGGATTACCTATAAATACCACATTAATGCAATAAATGCTCAAAATGATGTCCGTCAACCTCAGTGCATTTGGCAGTACGTGTAACGATATTCCTCTCAACAGCGAGTAGTTCGCCTTCCGTAATGTTCGCACATGCATTGACAATGCGCTGACGCATGTTGTCAGGCGTTATCGGTGTATCACGATAGAAAATATCCTTCAACTTTCCCCACAGAAAGAAATCCGGAGACGTCATATCCGGGGAACGTGCAGGCCATGGTATGGTGCTTCGACGACCAATCCACCTGTCATGAAATATGCTATTCAATACCGCTTCAACCGCACGCGAGCTATGTACTGGACATCCATCGTGTTGGAACTACATTGCCAATCTGTCATGCAGCGAAACATCTTGTAGTAACATCGGTAGAACATTACGTAGGAAATCAGTATACATTGCACCATTTAGATTGCCATCGATAAAATGGGGGCCAATTATCCTTCCTCCGATAATGTCGCACCATACATTAACCCGCCAAGGCCGCTGATGTTCCACTTGTCGCAGCCATCGTGGATTTTCCGTTGCCCAATTGTGCATATTATACCAGCTTACGTTAACGCTGTTAGTGAATGACGCTTCGTCGCTAAATAGAACGCGTGCAAAAAATCTGTCATCATTCCGTAATTTCTCTTGTGCCCAGTGGCAGAACTGTACACGGCGTTCAAAGTCGTCGCCATGCAGTTCCTGGTGGATAGAAATATAATACGGGTGCAGTCAATGTTGATGTAGCGTTCTCAACACCGACGTTTTTGTGATTCCCGATTCTCGCGCAACTTGTCTGCTACTGATGTACGGATTAGCCGCGACAGCAGCTAAAAGACCTATTTGGGTATAATCATTTGCTGCGGGTCGTGGCTCACGTTTCACATGTGGTTGAATACTTCCTGTTTCCTAAAATAACGTAATTATCCGGCGAACTGTCAAGACACTTGGAAGATGTCGTCCAGGATACCGAGCAGCATACATAGCACACGCCTGTTGGGCATTTTGAACACGATGGCCATACATCAACACGATATCGATCTTTTCCGCAATTGGTAAACGGTCCATTATAATACGGGTAATGTATCACGAAGCAAATACCGTCCGCACTGGCGGAATGTTACTTATACGTTTGTGACTATTACAGCGCGAGCTATCGCAAAGCGAAAAATGTGGTCCAACTAAAACACTCAAATTTCTTTACGTACTACACGAATATATAATAAAAAATGGGGTTCCTATTTAAAAATAAACGTAGTTGATATCCGTTTGACCTATGGCAGCGCCATCTAGCGGGCCAACCATAGCGCCATCTGGTTTCCCCCTTCAAGCTATACGAGTTTCGTTCTTGGTAGTTTTTCCCTTTGATGCTTATTTCGTGAGATATTTGGCCTGGTCATTATCAATGGACCACCCTGTATGTGTAATACATACGACACTTCCAGGCATTACTGCGCAGCGTCCGTGTTGGTTGGCCCATCTAAGACATGCAGCTTTACGCACTGTTCTGAGCAATAGCCTTTTCTGAGGTTTCAATAATCCCCTTCGTAATGTGTGCTCGGAAACTAATTGAGCCTGCATTCACTAACGGTAGCAACTGCTGTCATATTTGTACCCGACTGTGACTGGAGGATGTATTAAACCTTGCCTTCTTGTAACTTTCGCGTGTTAACCGAAATATTCGGTTCCTTATAAACTTTGTCCAGGTTTGGGTTAATTTTCTTACTTAAATTATACATTTCTCATCTGCAGATACTTATTGACCTATCTGATCACCAAAAAACTAGTTTTCTGATAATATATTTTTATTATTCATGCTGATCCATTTCGTAGTATCGACCTTGTACCATGTAAATTAGTAAAGACAACTGTCAGCTCAATTGATCTGGAAGCGGATTTACAGTAAATATAATACTGTTATGCTTCAGTTTTCAAGTAAAACCAAATTTCTAATTTTGCTATTGATAATGAAGGCGATTTTATAAATTAACAGGGAGCTTCTATTTTTCATACTGTCTAAATTTGTTATTAAGCATTCACGTAAATAATTATTTGCAGAAAACATTATATTAATTACATCCGTCATTTAAGAGAGTCATATGAACACTAATTTGGACTAAATCCTGTTCTAGAAGGTATTGAAAGCTGTGCACGTAATATATAACTTATTATTGGCGCCATGAGCGTCCGAGTTAATTCAGATTGTTTAGATAGCTTAAGAGTGGGTTTCACAGCTGCTGTTGCTCTCCGAACGACTATCTTCTTTGTCTAGCCCAAGAAAGTGTCAGAATGTGTATCTGACAAGGGAACCTCCCCATCGCACCCCCCTCAGATTTAGTTATAAGTTGGCACTGTGGATAGGCCTTGAAAAACTGAACACATATCAATCGAGAAAACAGGAAGAAGTTGTGTGGAAGTATGAAAAAATAAGCAAAATATACAAATTGAGTAGTCCATGTGCAAGATATACAACATCAAGGATAGTGTGAGCTCAGCAGTGCCATGGGCCCGTGGTTAGCGTGAGCAGCTCCGGAGCAAGAGGTTCTTGTTTCAAGTCCTCCCTCATGTGAAAGTTTTAATTTCTTTATTTTCGCAAAGTTATGATCTGTCCGTTCGTTGATTGACGTCTTTGTTCATTGCAATAAGGTTAGTGTCTGTGTTTTGCGACCGCACCGCAAAACCGTGCGATTAGTAGACGAAAGGACGTGCCTCTCCAATGGGAACCGGAAACATTTGATCGCTAGGTCATAAGTCAACAGATTCCTACACAGAAAAACACGTCTGGTATATTCTGTACGACACTGGTGACAGCATGTGCGTCACATGACAGGGATATGTTGTCGACCCACCTAACTTGTACACTTGGCGAATGGGTAAAAAGATTCTTCTAACTTGCCCGATTTAGGTTTTCTTGTGGATGTGGTAATCACTCCCAAAAAGCGATGAAAACGTAAGAGTTTGTCACAGACTGAAAATAAAAAATTACAGTTTTCCCAAGTATTTTTTTTTTTTTTTTTTTTTGCTTCTAGCATTTTTTTAATATATAAGAAGACGACTTTTATAAAATAAAATATTTCTGGGGAACGTAAATACGTGAACTTTTTTTTACATAATAGTAAAAAAAAATCCTGCTTCTGTCAGTACAAAACAATAACGGTCTACATTCCTCTTTTGGGCGCGGACCTCGCTAATCCCGTTATACCTCTCGTTGGTGTCGGGTACGTCTTCACGTGTGGTTGTGGATCCTCTCCACTGTCCTGGTCCTTTCTTGTTCTAATACTGATAATCAATAATTACATTCTCCTACCCGGGACACCCCAATTGGGTGGGGGATCAAGCAAGGCACTTCCTAAAAAATTTGCGTAATATGTTCGATATCTCGGATGTCTCATAAGCTGTGAGTGATGATCTTGTAGTAAGGCCCAAAAGTCGAGCACATTCTTACTGCCGTCTCGGAAAAGATAACGCACAGTCAAACCTCGAATCCAGGTCACTGCGTTTGTCTTTGTTCGGGGATAATATGTCCTATCTGGGAGAAGTAGTATCCGTGGTTCTATTGCTTGCGGCCCCACCCGAAGGAGGAAGGCCATCATTTTTTTGACCAAATACCATACGTCCGCCGAAGGTCCGCATATCAGGCGATGCTCCTCTGTGTCTATAACATTGCACTGCGGACACAGTGGCTCGTCCGCCATATGAATTGTATGCAACCTGGAACGAGTCACGTATTTCCCATTTACCACCTGATACCACAGTGCGCGCGTTCCCGTATCAAGGTGTGGGTGGTGCACTGTACGCCATACCACTGACCACGTAACTGATGGTTGGCGGCGCTCTACGGCATTATTCGGCCGTCGTCGAGTTAAGATTTGATATATATCACGAGCCGTTGCCGTCCTGGTTGTCGGTAGTTCCAGATGTAGATAACTGTGTTTCACAAAGAAGGTTCGCATATGGGCAAGCGATGGTGAGATGTGAGACACCGCTACTGGAGCCGAACGTGAAAGTGGAGCGAGTTCGTCTATCAAGGTGCCCGTCAGACTTGTCTGGTGTCGTGTCCACATCTTTCTCATTGTGGTTACATAAATAGCCACTGGTCGGTCGCGTACGTGGACTAGTCCAAGACCTCCACGACTACGAGGAAGCGTGAGCGTTTCGTATCCGACCTTAAAAAGTAGACCCGTGCTCACAAAATATCCCAGTGCCGCCAGGATTCGACGGGCCAACACCACCGGCATAGGAAGAACTTGTGCCAGGTGGGGGATGCGAGAAGCTAGATTAGTGTTGGCAAAGGTGACCCGTTGTATCATATCCAGTGCCCTTAACCTGTGACTTCGGACACTCGCACGAATTGTTTGCAGAAGATGTCTGTAACTCAGTGCCGCCGTGCGTCGAACACCTGTAGTGAAGATAATTCCTAGGCATTTCATCTTGTTAATCGGCTGTAATTGTGCTACACTTCCTGGTGGTAGTCCTCTCCTGATGTTCATCGCTCCCGACTTTGCCATGTTCAGGCGACTTCCCGTAGCCATACAATACAAATTAATCCAATGCAAGGCCACTCTTGCCTCGTCGCCTGACCGTGCTAAAAACACTAGGTCATCCGCGTATGTTCTGCATATAAACGTTTTGTGCCTTATGGTCATTGCTTGGAGTCGATTCCGGAGCCCGCAGAGCAGCGGCTCGACAGCGATGGCATATAATATCGTTGACAGCGGGCACCCTTGTCTGACCGATCGTGAGATGGTGATGGGCCCCACCAAGCGTCCGTTGATGAGCACTTTGGATGCGGCTCCGTGGAGTAGTCGCATGACGACGGTGACAAAACTTTCCGGAAACTTCATTTGCTTCATCACGTCCGTGAGGTAAGCATGGCTCAGCCTGTCAAATGCGCGATCGAAGTCTATCGATACCAAAGCACCCCGGAGACGACATGTTGCTGCCAGTGCGATAACATCGCGGTAGTCGCTGAGTGCCGTTTGTTTATTGCTATCTCCTCCAAGCTGGGTTTGGTCGAGTGATATCACTTGGCGTATTACGCGTTTAAAGCGTGCTGCAAGTATCCTGGCGTAGATCTTGTAGTCGCAATTGAGAAGAGTCAGTGGACGGTAGGCCTGCATCCCTGTGCCGCCAGATGGTTTGTGGATGGGGGTGATCATGCCTTCCATGAAGGAGGGTGGAAGAGGCACGTTGGGAGACATCAATTCGCAGTACATGGCAGTCCATCGTGGAGTCATAAGATCTTTAAATGTACGATAAAACTCTAACGGAAACCCGTCGGGCCCCGGCGATTTGTGCGACGCTCCCTTATCAATCGCTTCCATTACGTCGTCAACTGTGACTTCTCCTGTTAACTCCAGGTTGGCCGACTCGTCGAGACACGCAGAGAGCGTTCGTCGGACCTCATGAAAGGCTGCCTGATCGTGTTCCGCTTCGTCATAGAGATGACCGTAGTATTCCACAAAAGCGTTGGCAATGTCTTTTTGCGTTGTCATACGGCGTCCATCCGGCAGTACGACCGTCTGTATTAAGGTTCTGCGGCTACGTTGTTTTTCTCTGATAATGTGATACATCGACGGTGATTCTCCATGGACTCGTTCAAAGGCCCTTGCACGGATTGCGACACCCTCCAGACGGCGGCGCGTTATTGAAATTATTTGAGCCTGTGCTCGTTGTATACCGGCACGACGCTCCTGTGAAGGTCCTTGTACAGAAAGCTCGCGGAGCATCGTGAAATAAAATTCCGTCGTGTGTCGCCTCCACATCACCTGCTCTCTTCCGTATCAAATTAACGCTCGGCGCAATACAGGCTTAACGAATTCCAGCCACCACTGCAATGTCGTCGGATATGTGGGGAGGCGTCGTTCACACACGTGCCAAGTGTATTCGATTAAGCGTCTGCTCTCAGGTTCCCTGAAGTGTGCTGTATTCAGTTTCCAAACACTGCGACTCCTCCACACTTGTTGACGACTCAGGGAGACCGTGCATATATATGCTATGTGATCTGAAAAGGCGACAGGCCACAATTCCGCATCGAGGATCGCAGCTTCGAGACGACGTGTTGCGTAAATGCGGTCGAGACGACTGGCAGAGTGACTCGTAACGTAGGTGTATCCACGTCTGTCGCCATGTATCGTCTCCCATGTATCAATGAGATTCATGTCCTGTATGAGTTGCCGCAGCTCCGGGCATGAAGTGTAACGTGGGTGTTGATCTCTTGGTGCGAGCACGCAATTAAAGTCGCCTCCAAATAAGACATGTTCATACCGACCTAAGAATAGTGTTGCAATCTCTGCGTAAAATCGGGATCGATCGCGCCGTCTGTCGGACCCCGACGGTGCGTAAATGTTAACGACCCGTACTCCCAGCACTGTGAGCGCCAGTCCTCGCGCTGACGCCAGGTACACCACGTCCTCGGCTACTATGCCGCTACGTAGAAGTATCGCTGTTCCGCTGCCGCCGTCGGTAGTTGGTGTAATGTACGTATCGTACTCATAGAGGTCGGGGAAGCTCTCAACACATACTTCCTGCAGAAGAACGATGTCGACGTCCGACGCACGCAACATGTCTCGTAGTAATTGCTATTTGACAGGCGTTCTGATCGTATTAATATTAATAGAGGCCGTTCGATATGCCTGCCGCTGTTCCTCAGTGCGTAAAGCGCACATGAACGCTTATGTGAATTGGTGTGCCGCTGCTCGGCGACATGCTGTCTGTGCGGCAGTCTGCATCTTCTGCGTGGTTAACATCCAGTGGACGCAGCACTCGCCATTGCGGGTGCGTCGTCGGTGTGTGGGTCAGTATCGGATTCGTCGGCCCAGTTCCTGTGCTGGTGTTCCAGCTCCCGCCGTGTTTCTCCGGCCTGGCTGACCGAAGGCGGTGGCGTTGCTCCGGTGGGTGGAGGGACTCCTTCCGTCGGCTTTCCGTCCGGTGTGTCTGTATTCAACACCTGTCTAGCATGTTTCGCGTCATACAGCTGTGTGGGAGGTAGAACCTCTCGTTGCGCATCCAGATGCACTGCATCGACGTTACACCCAAGTCCGTCTGACTTGGGCTGCAGTAAGCAGGTATCCGACGGCGCTAGTCGTCGTTTCTTGTGGCGCTTCGGCGATCGTTGTTTGCGCGTGTGCGCCTCCGTATCCGAGTGCGGAAGTGACTCCCGGTGCTCAGGGACGAAAGCAGCTGTTGGCACAACCGCAGGATCAATTTCCATATCTCCTACCAATCCTTTCCGTTCAGTTAAGGGCGTCGTCGTCTCCGGAGCGGTAGAAGTGTGCGTCGTTTCGTCACTGGAGGCAGTCTCTGCTGCAGTCGGTTGCCGTAAACTGTCAGTATTCAGTAGCTGGTCATTCTTCGGGATGGGATCAGTTCGAAACGCGTCCGCGTAGGTTAGTGGCAGCGGCGTCAACGTGGACTGAGGCACGGGTTCGCCGGTTGGAACTTGGACTATCCTCCGCTGCAGACATTCGGAACGGACGTGGCCCTCTTTCCCGCAGCCTGAGCATGTTTTGGGTTGTCCATCGTAGATGACTATAGCTCTATATCCGCCGATGAACAAGTACGAGGGTACATGTTGTGTCAGTTCTATTCTGATTTGACGCACCCCATTGAGAACGGGGTAAGTCGTGAAGTTGGACCATTTTTCCTCAACGTGGCTGAGCACTCTTCCATATGGGCGTAAGGCGTCAACGACCAAGTCAGACGGAACCTCGAAGGGAAGTTCGAAAATACGTATGTTTCGTAAGCCCAGTCCTGCGTGATCAGTAGTTACTTCTCCAACATGTCCATCAGAGTGACGAAATTTGAGTCCATGTTTAGTATCTCGGATGATTCTGTCACATACTGCATCGTTAATCAGCTTGACGTAAACGACACTGCTCAGTATGGAGAAGTGTATTCCGATAAGTTCGTTGTAGTCAAGTTTAACGTCGTCTCGTAGGAACCTTTCGATTTCGTAGGCTTTCGGTCTCGGGTATTCATTCGAAAAACTAATCTTGAGAGTCGACTTTCGATATGCATGTGCCATTCTATATCGAGTCGTCTAAACGCGCGAGTACGCCGAAGAGGTAAACAACTGCGCGAGTGCGAACGTCTCCGGCAGGGACGCAAACAGACGTCCGTGCCGTAGCACTGCCGAAGGCAGACTGTCTTGAAACCGAGGACCTCTCGTTCCAGAGCTGCTCACGCTAACCACCGGACCACGGCGCTCCTGACCGCCCACTCCCTTGATGTTGCCTATCTTGCACATGGACTACTCAGTTTGTATATTTTGTTATTTTTTCATAGTCCCACACAACTTCTTCCTGTTTTCTCGATTGATATGTGTTCAGTTTTTCAAGACCTATCCACTGTGCCAACTTATAGCTAAATCTGAGGGGGGTGCGATGGGGAGGTTCCCTTGTGAGGAGTGTTGTTGCACATGCAGTCATGGACTGTGCGGCTGGTCCCGGCGGAGGTTCGAGTCCTCCCTCGGGCATGGGTGTGTTTGTTTGTCCTTAGGATAATTTAGGTTAAGTAGTGTGTAAGCTTAGGGACTGATGACCTTAGCAGTTAAGTCCCATTCGATTTCACACACATTTGAACATTTTTGTTGTTGCACAATGTTTGCCAAGAACAGGCAAATAAAAAAAGAACATTGTTAAAAGGAACATAATGTTCCAGCTACTTGTCATTTAAAGAGCCCTGGACAAACTCTTAGTAGTTTACGTAGGAACAAGGGAACCAGCCCGAGCACTGAGACCGGCTTCCAAAATCTGAAGATAAGAACTGTTTATCTCCAAATATAATGCTTCTCTTCTTACTAAATAATATAAACAATGTTTATCATATGAAATAGTAAGTACAACGCAGAAATTTTGCTTCGTTACATATAGACAATAAGTACGGGAGGGCATTTTAAAGGTCACACGATCGTCTGGTACCAGTGCTACATAATCAAATCCCCTTCCGGCCATATCGATTTGCGTTTTCTGTGATTTGACGTAATTACTCCTCGAAAATGTCGATTTGGTTCCTTTTAGTGGTCAGGCCGACTTCATTCGCCATCCCTAACAAAAAAATCTGAACTTGTGCTCCGTCTCTAATGACTATGTCGTCGACGGCACATTACACACGACTCTTCCTTTCTTTTATCTACACCATCAACATCCCTCCAAAGCAATGCGTGTGCTCTTTGTCCGGTGACCTTACTACATCATTTGCGAAGTAAAAGAAATCAGTGTTTCTGCTGCAACACTATATAGCCTTGAGCTACCACTCTGATTAGCTCCGTAGTTGCAGCCGAAATAGGACATTGGGCGGAGAGGTCGTCACGGCCAATAAAGCAGTGTTCATCGATCAAAAAACTTAGTCACTACATGTCATTACAGCCTTTGCAGTAAAGGAAACTACAAGGTTTGAGGACTTGCAGCTTCAGCTGAGATGGCGCGTGAACAGGACGAGGTGCAGCAGACGGCAAAATTTCCGTTGAGAGAGAGAAATAGGCCCAGCGGTGGCGCCAAACTTTCCGAGCAATCGGAAGATGGATCCAGTTTTCGACTGCGCTGTGGTCGCCACACACCTGGGCGTTCCCTCCCTGGAGGCCCATAATTCATTGAGCAGCCACCGGAACTGCCAATACGGCGCGAGAGACTTACCCAGCAGAGACAGTGAACGAAGCAGCAGGGGGCCAAGCGCACTTTGTCCTCTTCATTCTCCGCCTATTGGTAATTTTTTTTTTAAGATGATAGCTCTTTGTAATATGTCCATGTTGCATACTCATTACCATGTCTTCTGTTGTTTTCTGAAATCTTCATTTTTCGTTGTATGCTTGATGACTTTTCTTGCGACGCCGTGCTTGAACCTTTAAGAATTAGACGTTCCTCTCCTCTGACCGCAACTGACAAACAAATGTAATATCCACATCACCTGTGTAGTCTAATTAGTGCACTGCCAGTGAATGTTAACTTAGGCGAAGTCAAAAGCACTGCACCAGGCACTGGGGGAAATTTTACCTGGGGAGAGGTTAGGCAGGAAACATGGAACAATGAATGTGTTAAGCGCCCTTAGTATCACCTATAAAGCTGCGGTACACGATGATCAAAGCAACTGATTGGCGGTGCCCATATATTGCCATTTTCACAATGCGTGGGTGTTGCTTGTTCATCGTACTTAAGTTGGAAGTACCAAATGAATAATGCACTCACGTTCAGAAAAAAAACAGAACACCTTGAACGACTGCAGATATGATGTTCGTATTCATAGGACACTTACATTAGTATGTTCTGCAGAAATGTTTATCTTTTCACTCACCTCTGTTCAGTGCCTAGCAGGCACAGGGTCCAACATGTGGCTCAAATAACTTGTTCCATGCGTGATTGCATCGAGTTACACAAGGCGCAAATGGCATCCTGTGGTACAGCTATCCATGCTGTATTTACGTGGTTCCAAATTTCAACTGTGGTGGGTGGCATTGGGTCACAGCACTGCACCTTTCGTTTCAGCAAATCCCTCACATTTTCGGTTAGCGACAAATTTGATGATCTGGCAGGCCAGGGCGAACGGCTGACATCCTGTGAAACCAAGAAGGCACGTGTTCGTGCCGCAGTATGTGCTCGTGCATTGTCTTGCTGAAAAATGGCGTCTGGGCTGTTGTGAAGAAAGGTTACAGATACGGGCTATAGGATATCATTCATGTAGGTCACACAGGTCACAGTGCCCTGGACATGCACCAACTGGTGGCATCCAATAGCACCTCACACCATAAGGCCTTGAGTTGCCGCTGTAGGTCTTGTGCAAATGCAGTCACTGTGATGCCGCTCCCCCTATCTGCAGCGAACGAAAAGGTGGCCATCATTTTGAAGTGAACAGATCGTGGATTCGTCCGAAAACGCTATCTGATGCTATTCCTGTCGCCAGTGACGTCGTTCCGTACACCTTTGCCGTGTAGCATGTTTCTGCACATTCATCAAGGTAGGCGGGGAAGTGGGCGACGCGCACATAAAACACGCCGGTCCCTCACCCATCATAGTAAATGATGTGTTAGACCCACTGTTGCGCCAGGGCCGAGGAGGACGCAGATGTGTCCTGCTATGCCGTTCGCATGAGGAGTCGATCTTCTCTGAGGGTGGTCTGGGTGGTGCGATCTGAACCAGCTCGTCGTGTTCCACTGCCCTCCATCAAGCATTCTGCACACACCCGTTCCACTGATAAAACACTTCGTCCCACATGAGCAATAATTTCCCGGATGGATGCATCACATTATTTCATGCTAATAATGTGCTGTGAATATGAACGTCCTATCTCTAATCCTTCAAAGGTGTTCTGTTTGTCCTAAACATGAGTGTATTTAATGATGGAAAATTGCGGAAAGTATCCAATAAGATGAACATTATTTAATTTGGAAATTTCTGCTAAAGGGAACTTCGAGTATTAACAGTATTAAATGAAGTTAACCTTGTGGAAATGCTCACTATCAGTGGCTATACAATGCGTGTCGAGGACGTGTTCATGCCTAATGTATTTCGCTGGACGCAACAAGGAAATCTTCCAAATAATTTCTGTAATTAGGTCCTAATTAAGTCCTAACTTCAAAGAGTGGCGGGTTTCGTTGTACCTCAGTCTAGCAGCCAATGACAATGCAGTTGCAAAATAATAAGCGGAAGATAAAAGCGCTACACTGCCTGCTATAATTTACCGCTTGTCAGGAGAGACAGTACCCTATCCACTCGTCGTACTGTTCACTTGCTAACAATGTTCTTAGTACTCATTTCATTCAAAATGTATTCAAAATTTATGTCATTTTTTGGAAAGGGAGAGGATGATTATAAATGAGAAATGTAATCACAACTTATTTTCCCAAACTCGCATATCTGACATTTAAACGCTTTTTAATGAACTCACTATTATTTTTAACTCTATGACAGACACCAAGCTTTACTAAAGTACAATAAATAGCTAACAGTTTTACTTTTAAATTATTCAAAATTCTCCAGTTAACTAACAGAAGTGGATGGAACTTGCTAACACCTTGGACATACGACTGATAAATCGTCTCCTTTGCCTAATACTCGAAATCACTGAAGAATGAAAATTAGTAAACTACAGTAATCACTAAATGCACGCAAAGCAAAGCGACGAATACCTTTTGATTGCTGGTCGTGTCTGCGTCAAAATCATATTCCAAACGTATTAGCTCCAATAATAATCAGTTCTTCACTTCTCAAAATTTCTCTTCTTGGTGTGACCAAGAGCTCCTCAGCTAAGCCAACCGATCACCGTTATATCTCGTCCAAGACTCGACTACGACCTGTTCTCCCCGCTACTACTGTTGTGCTTATCGCACGCTATTTTGCTCAACAATGCTTTCCTTAATACTCAGAGACAATGTATCCTTTCATGCGTTCAAGTTTCACAAATTTATCTGTAGAAATTAAAGTCTCTGAAATCGATCTGTTACACAAATGACTGATAAACCTGTATTACAGAAAATTATGTCTCAGTAAATCGATACATTACAAATACGATCGACAAAACATTTTTGTGGATAAAACTTTCCCATGATATAAGTGACAGACAACGTGTTTCTCTAAGATTCTTCAATAATACGAATCATACTGATCTTCAAAGTGTTGCTGTATCATCCATAGCAGGTGGTGTCCTCTTGCACGAACCTTTCAATGTTCTACATGCCTCAGCTGTCGTTTCTATATTTTGTTCATATTATGTAGGGGTATTTACGGATTCTTGTATAATTCCAGGATTGCTGCGTAATGTGACACAGCAACACATTTTACATTGTGATGCAAAAAGAAACTGCCATAGCTGCAACTAACATGGATGTTTACTTAGTCGGTGACCAGTTTCGGGCTATGGCCATTCTCAAACCAAGCAATGTTTGCCAAATAAAATGTCCATCCAAAATAGCAGTACCGGTATATAAAGTGGCTGCATATGTGTATGCTCCCAACTATAGTTCTTTATGAATTTTTACTGATGCTGTTATTTCGTACGGCCGGCCCGAGTGGCCGTGCGGTTCTAGGCGCTACAGTCTGGAACCGAGCGACCGCTGCGATCGCAGGTTCGAATCCTGCCTCGGGCATGGATGTGTGTGATGTCCTTAGGTTAGTTAGGTTTAATTAGTTCTAAGTTCTAGGCGACTGATGACCTCAGAAGTTAAGTCGCATAGTGCTCCGAGCCATTTTATTTCGTACGCTGTAAGTTGTCAGTAATTACTCATGTAACAGGCAATTTGTCTCATTGTACGCTAATGCCACCCAATGGCCTTTTCCAGAGTATCATTTTCCACCTTCTTTAAAAAAGTGATACGCGTTATATTAAAAATAGTTTTGCAAATGATTGAAAAGTGACTTGCAGGAATATTTTTACTGATGATGTTGTTTGATACTATTTAACGATGGAAAACTTAGTTCTGAAAACCAAACGCATGACGTACCATGCAATGAGCACTACCTAGCGTTTAGCCACTGGGTTTCTACTCTGTTGCTTGGTAGCAGTTTGCACTTTTCTCTTTTTTTAAGAATGAATACGACATACACTGTACCTTCTGAAGAATTTTCTATGAGTGATGAAACACTGGTAAGCTAAAAAACCATATCTGCTCACGGCACCACGTCTTATCACTGGTGAAATGTAACACACTTTCATATCTTTAGACACCAGCTTTGTTTTGAATTTTATAGCCTATGAAGCTATTTCGAATCGCTTAAGGCGAATTTGGAAATATTAAAAAATATGGCAAAGGCATTTGAAATTTATTAATGTCATATTACTTTCTTTCTTTGTAGATAAATACCCGCAGTCCTGATGTACACGGAAATAGCTTCGCAACTATATCGTAGCACGTCATTAGTGCAGCCAAAACGACGCTCATCCTCTATACTGCACCAGTCTGTTTTGGATGCTCTAAACGGGTGCTACTGTCTGTGGAGAAGGAGTGAAGATATGAAAGTGTAAACATACGAACAATTAAAAGAGGTGTCTGGTACTGAGACGTAGCGTTATGGGGTTTCCTGGACACGTTACGTTCACTGGGCAGTGTTGCTTAATAAAAAGGGCTATAGAATTTAACGTGAAATCTGGAATACCTGCCTAATATAACTGTAATTAATATAGCCCACTACAACTCTCCTAATAAAGCACCCTCTTTCAGCACATCAATTGGATTTTGGTTTAGTGGCACTTAGACAGGCAGGTTAATTTTCCGTGATTTAAAGAACGATAAGTAATTAATCTCTGTATATATCTGTCGCACGAGCAATGGTCGTCCCGGATCAGAGAAGAAATTAATCCCTAGCATGAGTCTAAGTCATCAAACAACACACATTGGTAATGGACCGTACGACGACATGATTCAAGTTTCGTTATTTTCTTTACAAGTATTACGGAATTCTTAAAAAGTGCTTTGCTATCTCTCATACGTTAACTATCTATTGTGGGGTGGTATGATCATTAAGAAGGAGGTTTCATAGGCAAACACCGAATTGTGAATACGAATAATCAAAATAACTAGTTGTTGGAATTCACCTTATCATCTCACAGTTTAACCTGATCTAATTGGTACGACAGACATCTCTCTCGGTAAGGAATCAGGTAAAACGATTAGACAGGACAAAGGAGAGTATGTGCAGGAACTTGACCGTTGAAGAAAGGGAATTAAGGAAGTGATTTTGAGGAACTGTGAATAATAAGCATGAAAAATTATATCGATAGGAGAATTCGCTACAAGCCGATTAAAAGAACAAAGTTGTCTCCCATCCGCATTTTAGGCAACTTTAAGGAAAATTCTTCACACTATTCTCCTATAATTGGGAATCAAAATTACTACTAGTATTGCATACACAGATATTTGTCGGTGAACTCCATTAAGCGTTGAATCAGTCATTCGCCGCGTGGTTTCGAGATCGCGCACAAAGCAACAAGATTCTGTCTCTTGATAAATTACTCATTCGGAAATATTCATTTATCACACGAGTTAAAAAACAGGGAGGAAAATTACTAGACACAAAACTGGTAAAAATAAGCGCGTAAGGCGTTACTTACAAGATAAACTCCCCACCGCACCCTCCTCAGATTTAGTGGTAAGAGGGTCCAGTGGACATCTCGTCAAAAACAGAACACAGATCAAGAGTGGAAACAGGAAGAAGGTGTGCTGAACAGTGAAAAAAGAAGCAAAATAGAAACAGTGAACGATCCAAGCAAAAGATGTGCAACACCGAGGGACCTGCAAAAACCGCGGTGTCGTCTTTGTATGATCACGTTGTTGGGTTCCAAAGCGGGAAACCCGTGTACGAAACTTATTCGTTCTCTGATTTATTTTTTTCCCCAAAATTATGAACTTTCTGTCCGATCATTGACGTGTCTGTTTTCCTTCCGTAGCGTTCTCGTGTTATTCATTGGTTATAGAATATGAATCATTAGGTAAGAATATATGAGTACACTGCGCCAAAGAAACTGGTATAGGCACGCGTATTCAAATACACAATATGTAAACAGGCAGAATACGGCGCTGCGGTCGGCAATGCCTGTATAAGACAACAAGGGTCTGGCGCAGTTGTTAGATCAGTTACTGCTGCTACAATGGGAGGTTATTAAAATTTAAGTGAGTTTGAACGTGGTGTTACAGTCGGCGCAAGAGCGATGGGACAAAGTATCTCCGAGGTAACGATGAAGCGTGGATTTTCCCGTACGACTATTTCACCTACGGTCGCAGGTTCGAATCCTGCCTCGGGCATGGATGTGTGTGATGTCCTTAGGTTAGTTAGGTTTAAGTAGTTCTAAGTTCTAGGGGACTGATGACCACAGATGTTAAGTCCCATAGTGCTCAGAGCCATTTGACTATTTCACGAGTGTACCGTGAATATAAGGAATCCGGTAAAAAAAATCAAAGTTCCGACATCGCTGCGGCCGGAAAAAGATCCTGCAAGAACGGGACCAACGACGACTGAAGAGAATCGTTCAACGTTACAGAAGTGCTACTCTTCCGCAAGTTGCTGCAGATTTCAGTGGGCCATCAACAAGTGTCAGCGTGCGAACCTTTCAACGAAACTTCATCGATATGGGCTTTCTGAGCCGAAGGCCCACTCGTGTACCCTTGATGACTGCACGACACAAAGCTTTACACCTCGCCTGGGCCCGTCAACACCGACACTGGACTTTTGATGACCGGAAACATGTTGTCTGGTCGGACTAGTCTCATTTTAGATTGTATCGAGTGAACGGCCGTGTACGGGTGTGGAGAAAACGTCATCAAGTCATGGACCCTGCATGAGAGCAGAGGACTGTTCCAGCTGGTGGTGACTCTGTAATCATGTGCGGCGTGTGCAGTCGGAGTGATATGGCCACCCTGATACGTCTAGATACGACTCTGTCAGACGACAAGTACGTAAGCATCCTGTCTGATCACCTGCATCCATTCATGTCCATTGCGCATTCCGAGAGACTTGGGCAATTCCAGCAGGACATTGCGACACCACGCACGTGCACAATTGCCACAGAGTGGCTCGAGGAACACTCCTCTGAGCTTAAACACTTCCGCTGGCCAAAACTCCTCAGACATGAACATTGCTGAGCGTATATGGGGTATCTTGCAACGAGCTGTTCAGATGAGATCTCCACCCCCCTCGCTCTCTTACGGATTTATGGAAATGACTACAGAATTCGTGGTGTCAGGACTACTTCAGACATTAGTAGAGTCTATGTCACGTCGTGTTGCGGCACTTCTACCTGTTCGTGGGGGCCCTATGCGATGTTAGTCAGGTGTACCAGTTTCCTTGGCTCTTCGGTGCATTAACACCGCAAGTAAATGTGATGAATAGTGAAAGCAAGTGGGATGCCGCATAAATCTCTCACAGAAATGAAAGGGGTGGCCGAGCGGTTCTAGGCGCTTCAGTCTGGAAGCGCGCGACCGCTGCGGTAGCAGGTTCAAATCCTGCCTTGGGCGTGGATGTGTGTGATGTCCTTAGGTTAGTTAGGTTTAACTAGTTCCGAGTTCTAGGGGACTGATGACCTCATATATTAAGTCCCATAGTGCTGAGAGCCATTTGCACTGTTTCCATTTCCTTCTTTTTTTCACAGTGTGCCGTATCGGCACTGGTGGCGCTTGCAGCCCCCGAATTCCCCTCCGGCGGGCATCGGGTTCGTGTCCGACGCCGACAGAAGAAGCGGCTGTTCGCTGCCAGGAGTCTCGCTGGAGCGCGAGGCATGCAACGAGGCGAGGAGGGCGGTGAGACGGTGCACCTCGACCTCGGTGACAGCGGCGCCTTTGACGAACTCGGACTGTTCATGTTGAAACGTCCCCTTTAAAAAACTATGAATGACAGTGCTGGTAAACTTCTACGTTATTTGATTTTCAAACAGCTGAGCAAAACTGACCGTACTCAACAGTTCTCTCTTTACTTATTCTGATCATCGCTAAACTGACACACAATATTTTTAGCGCAACGCAATCTGACTTTCAATAATCCCTGACTAACAATAACCTATACCTTTCATGAATCACTTACTTCACAAAAATCTTCGTTACTCGAACTACTGCAATACAGCGAGTGCCACTGCTGCCAGTTAAATGAAAGATTCTAACTACTGAAGGCACTAACTGCTGATAGACAATGTTAGCAAATAAAGATTTGGATGTAGAGCAAACAATGTATTTACCTTAATAGCGTTCAAAAGTCATTATATATTACAAAGAACGAAACTCGTCTTGCTTGAAGGGGGAAACCAGAAGGCGCTATGGTTCACCCATTAAATGGCGCTGTCATAGGTCAAACGAACATCAACTGCGTTTTTTTAAAATAGGAACCCCCATTTTTTATTACATATTCCCGTAGTACGTAAAGAAATATGAATGTTTTAGTTGGACCACTTTTTTCGCTTTGTGGTAGATCGCGCTGTAATAGTCACAAACATATGGCTCACAATTTTAGACGAACAGTTGGTAACAGGTAGGTTTTTTAAATTAAAATACAGAACGTAGGTAAGTTTGAACATTTTATTTCGGTTGTTCCATGTGATACATGTACCTTTGTGAACTTATCACTTCTGAGAACGCATCCTGTTACAGCATGATTACCTGTAAATACTACATTAATACAATAATTGCTCAAAATGTTGTCCGTCAATCTCAATGCATTTGGCAATACGATAAACGACATTCCTCTCAACAGAGAGTAGTTCGCCTTCCGTAATGTACGCACCTGCATTGACAATGCGCTGACGCATGTTGTCAGGCGTTGTCGGTGGATCAGGATAGCATATTCCTTCAACTATCCCCACAGAAAGATATCCGGGGACGTCAGATCCGATGTACGTGCGGGCCATGGTATGGTGCGTCGACGACCAATCCACCTGTCATGAAATATGCTATTTAATACCTCTTCAACCGCACGCGAGCTCTGTGCCGCACATCCATCATGTTGGAAGTACATCGCCATTCCGTCATGCAGTGAAACATCTTGCAGTAACATCGGTAGAACGTCACGTAGGAAATCGGCATACATTGCACCATTTAGGTTGCTATCGATAAAATGGGACCCAATTATCCTTCCTCTCATAATGCCGCACCATACATTAACCCGCCAAAGTTGCTGATGACAAAATATACCACAAAATAAAAAAATAAACAACACATAACCATGAAACACACACACATACAAACACAGCTCATCACACAACAAATCAGCAGACAGTAAGCAACAAATGGCACATAATGACTTACAACAACGAAGTCACACACAGGGTGGGTAATATACTAAAGAAACGAGGACTCAACATAGCATACAGAACCAACAACACAATACAGAGCAGACTCGGAAGAATTACCACCAACACTGACAAATACAGCCAGTCTGGCATCTACCAACTTAAATGCAACTGCTGTCAATCTGTATATGTGGGCCAAACACGCAGGATCTTCAGAACCAGATATAATGAACACCTCAGAGCACTGAAAGGCAATAGCACACACTCAACATTTGCAGACCACCTGGTAGCACACAACCACCACCCAACAAACATTGAAACTGACCTTCACATCCTAAAAACTAGCAGCAGCCTATACCAAAAATAAACTATAGAAGAAAGCTACCACATCCAAAAATCAATAGCCCAAGGAAAGAAAGTACTCAATGAATATACATCACTGTGCAACAAAACTCTCTTCGCCACAATAGAAGAACTATACAAGTAACACACACACACACACACACACACACACACACACACACACACACACACACAAACAAATCCTCTCTCTCTCTTTTATTTCTTTCTTTCTTTCAGTCTCTCTCTCTCTCTCTCTCTCTCTCTCTCTCTGCCCCAGTACTCATCACACACACGCAAACCCACATAAACCACACACCACTAACACCAAATACAATTCAAACTCGCGCGCCTCACCCAGCAGAACACGCTACGAAACAAATGAACGCCACACAGCCACAACAACACGTAATGGCAGCGAAAACTCCACCTATGTTTTGAGTAATCGAGAAGCTGCATTGCCATGCGAACACAGGCAAAGAAATAGGCCTATTTACTTCGCCAACAACACAGGAAAACGTACCACAACTTCAAAACTGTAAGTTACAGAAAGAAAACGTGATACAGTCTTATTTCCGTTCGTAAATGCATAACAAACAGAAGATAAATTACGTTTTGCTGTTTGCAGATGACAAGTTGTATATTGTGTAGCATAACAGCTACCAAAACAAGAGGACAATAACATAATGTAAGTTATGTTACTTTTCGCCAATTAAGTTATAAACGCAACTTTTACATAATGTTGTAAACGATGCAAATGTTAATATGTTAACAACAAATTTACAGTTAAAAATAAAAATAGAACCCACTGACGATAGCTCAAAAGTGCTGAAACATGTATGGGTGAAACAAAAGAAAAAAGGTGTCTTGCATAAGGCGGAACTTCTCATCCCATTTTCTTAGCAAACACGGAGACAACAAGAAGAATTGTACCACAAGATGATTATCATAGAAATATGGTACGGGTGCAGTCGATGTTGATGCAGTATTCTCAACACCGACGTTTTTGAGATTCCTGATTCTCGCGCAATTTGTCTGCTACTGATGTGCGGATTAGCCGTGACAGCAGCTAAAACACCCACATGAGCATCATCATTTGTTGCAGTTCGTGGTTGACGTTTCACATGTGGCTGACCACTACCTGTTTCCTTAAATAACGTAACTATCCGGCGAACGGTCCGGACACTTGGATGATGTCGTCCAGGATACCGATCAGTACACATCGCACACGCCCGTTGAGCATTTTGATCAGAATAGCCATACATCAACACAATATCGACCTTTTCCACAATTGGTTAGCGGTCCATTTTAACACGGGTAATGTATCACGAAGCAAATAGCGTCCGCATCGGCGGAATGTTACGTGATACCACGTACTTATACGTATATGACTATTACGGTGCCATCTATCACAAAGCGAAAAAAGTGGTCCAACAAAAACATTCATATTTCTTTACGTACTACACGAATATGTAATAAAACTGGGGGTTCCTATTTTTAAAAAACGCTGTTGATATCCGTTTGACCTATGGTAGCGCCATCTAGCGGGCCAACCATAGCGCCATCTGGTTCCCCCCTTCAAGCTAGACGAGTTTCGTTCTTTGTGGTTTTTTTCGTTTGATGCTTATTTCGTGAGTTATTCACTATTGCATATGGAAGCTGTTCGTTCGTCACGATCTGTACTGTCATTACATTTGATTGTACAGAAGTCGCCAACTCATTTCAGGGAGGACCTTGTGTATATTTTCTTATAGGCAGCTGGTGATCTTTCATGAAATAAGCAGTTTATACTTAACAGTTGGAAAATTTTCTCA
Organism: Schistocerca americana; assembly: GCF_021461395.2. Taxonomy (NCBI): domain Eukaryota; kingdom Metazoa; phylum Arthropoda; class Insecta; order Orthoptera; family Acrididae; genus Schistocerca; species Schistocerca americana. Next base: position 190,672,244 of record NC_060124.1, on the reverse strand, counting down.
TTTAAAATTTTCGTATGTTGAGGAGCCTTGGGCTGCAAGTCTATTGTTCAATAGAAATGTGTTTACAGTTATATTTTGTAAAATTATGGATAACTTTTGTTAATGAATGACTTCAGACACTGTTACATGTTGAATATTTATTAATTTGTGGAGCGTCTTTGTTTTTTTAGTTAAATATATGTGAAGAGTAAAGATTCCCTAACGTTCAATCAATCGTTCCGACCCTTGACTTCCAACTTCCTGTTACAACATGGTTGATACGTGTTAAGTTTTTGACGGATCATCCAATGGGCCATCTTATCACTAAATCTGAGTTGAGTGCGATGGGGAGTTTCCTCTGATAGCGTGAGTATCCAGTGAATATACGAGTATGAAATCTGAATGACTGACAAACCACAAGCACAAAGTTTTTAGCGGCTCAAAACTAAGTGAATTTCACACGGAATAAGTAGAAAAATACGCAAAGAAGTTAAACGCGAATTAGAAAGCACTGATGCTTTCAAGTTTACTGATTTTATAACTCAAACGCATCGCGAGTTAATCTAATTTCATGTCCACGAGGAACATACATGTTTACCAGCCAAGGGCTGGAACACGACACCTCGACACAAGATCAACCTCTGTTCAGAGGGGAAGACGCAGTTTTTAGGAGTGGCAGGTGGCGCCCTCTCCACTAGTTATTGAGGATGGGCAGAAAAGTCGTGAGAGCTACATTATGCTTTATCAGACGAGCTGATCATGGCGGGAAGGCCCTTGATTCGCTGAAGCTGGTTCAGGGAGACCTCTTTGCGACACAAAAAACACGTAAAAAGCAAAATTCTAAAAGCTGGTACTGCTAATTGGGATAGATTTCTGCGGCCCTTAGAAAGCATTCAAACCACTCACCCATGCTTTCAAACCGAACGGTCAGGGCGGGAAGAGAAAACATTTTCGCTACATGGATACGAACTGGAGAGTTTAAGGAAAAATAAAATATTTTGCTCCTATCGTGATTCAACCATCAGTGGGATTTTGGGACAACAAGTTAAGAGCAACAAGGTCATACCATCGCAATATTAAAAATTGGTAACTTGCTGGTAGAACTCACGCACTGACCTATTCCTGGAATGAAGGATCTAGACAATTTTCCCTCTGTCGTGTGATATAATTACAAATTAACAGATTTCGGATTTTTCCATTTGAGTTTAATGTGAAACCTTGCGGCTCGGCAAATTTTATGATTATACGTGAAAGGAAAGTAAGAGCCAAAAATTGTTTAGATTTCCCACAGTTTCTTTCTCTGCAGTCAGAAATTCAATGACAGCACGTTGCTTGTAACGTACACTCGACAGCAAGAAAAGTGGGTCACGCCTGAATTCCAACGTGTAGGCTGCACCTGAATGTATGCAACCAACATAGCTTGTCTGTGTTGCACATTGTCGCAACCCTCCACAGTACAGTCGTTGTAAGATACACAATGGGTACTGCTAGAGACTACTGGAGAACACCGGTCTTTATGACAGTCCGTCCAGATGTAAAATAACACCACGATAGTACAGAAGAAATCCGACAGTCCTTAACGTTTGTAAACTACACTTAATTACAATAAGTGACATTTCAAACGTTATGGGACAATTAATTTTGTCACATAAATCGTTCAGTAATCCTTAGGCACAATTAAATGTTTGAGACGATATATAGATTTATAAAGTTGTATGGCAATTGGAAACAAGTTCTTTGCTGTCTAAAAGGTTTACCCGACACATGCTGAACGTCGTTCAACATTCAACGTGGAGTGGTTTTGCATCAACTTTATGTAATACTAAGCAGATAAAAGAAAACGTGATTAACGGCGGCAACCACTCTACGGAAATCCCAACATTAACAGCGAATCACAAGTAGCTCAGTTGGTAGAGCACTTGCCCGCGAAAGGCAAAGGTCCCGAGTTCGAGTCTCGGTCGGGCACACAGTTTTAATCTGCCAGGAAGTTTCATATCAGCGCACACTCCGCTGCAGAGTGAAAATCTCATTCTGGAAACATCCCCCAGGCTGTGGCTAAGCCATGTCTCCGCAATATCCTTTCTTTCAGGAGTGCTAGTTCTGCAAGGTTCGCAGGAGAGCTTCTGTAAAGTTTGGAAGGTAGGAGACGAGGTACTGGCAGAAGTAAAGCTGTGAGTACCGGGCGTGAGTCGTGCTTCGGTAGCTCAGTTGGTAGAGCACTTGCCCGCGAAAGGCAAAGGTCCCGAGTTCGAGTCTCGGTCGGGCACACAGTTTTAATCTGCCAGGAAGTTTCATATCAGCGCACACTCCGCTGCAGAGTGAAAATCTCATTCTGGAAACATCCCCCAGGCTGTGGCTAAGCCATGTCTCCGCAATATCCTTTCTTTCAGGAGTGCTAGTTCTGCAAGGTTCGCAGGAGAGCTTCTGTAAAGTTTGGAAGGTAGGAGACGAGGTACTGGCAGAAGTAAAGCTGTGAGTACCGGGCGTGAGTCGTGCTTCGGTAGCTCAGTTGGTAGAGCACTTGCCCGCGAAAGGCAAAGGTCCCGAGTTCGAGTCTCGGTCGGGCACACAGTTTTAATCTGCCAGGAAGTTTCATATCAGCGCACACTCCGCTGCAGAGTGAAAATCTCATTCTGGCACAAGTAATATCATTGTTCACATTACTCATCAACAGTTACTTGTACAGGAAGTTGTACTTTAAATGACATGACCAACATCTTCGTTCTGGCTCCGGATGCAAACACAGAACGTAAAGCCATTGTTAACCAAGCAAAGCTTTGTGCTTTATCGAGACTCGATCACTAGGCAGAAAGAGACGTCAAATATTGACGTTTGCACCAGTATCAGTTATCAATTCTCAACATGAACGTAAATGACGATAAAGTTTGTATGACATCAGGAACCCTAACATGACAATTACCTTCTTGGCAATTAACCTCGAAAGACTTTGTATATTGTTGCGTTGCGAAGGAACAAAGGATTCCCATGTTTAAAATTGAAATGCCATTATGTAATGCTGGTAACAAGGATGCGAATCCCAGCACCTAATCGGATTGTTGAATAAGTACGTAAAATCAGAATGTAGATATCACAGTTTGTCACCAATAGTGAGGTTGGAACCTTAAAAAATGACGACTGAAGTTGTATTGCCTGACTGGTATTCGAACCCGGTGCCTACCGCCGTCGTTGTCTAACCAGGAACAGACGAGAAATATTCAATGTTGGTCCGCTATTAGCGAGATGTGCGCATGTTTAACTAGAAATAAGGCAACGAAAACGTCTGTGCTGACTGAGAGTCGAACGCCGCACTCATGGTTATGAAGCCACGTTAATAATCAAATTCTTGTACAGTAGTAGCTAGGAGTAGCATGTTTAGTTGCAAACCTTAAGGCCTTTCTCATCCCTAGTACAGTGTTGCCTAATTTCTGCAATATCATGGTGTTAATTTACAAGTGGATTGACTGCTGTAAAGAACAATGTTCTCTAATAGTCGTGTATCATTGAGATGTAAATAAAGTGCCTCAGCAGAAAGTAATTTCCGTCGTGCAGCACGTATTGTTTCAGAGACACTGAGTACATGTTATAAGTGCACAAAACGTGTATTATATACTAAGTATATACTATTATTTGGAGAAGCTGCCGCAAAACCTGTTTACTTTTACATTCCGCTTAGTTGTCGTGGTTGAACACACGTTTTCTTAAGGCTACATCAAATCCAAAGCGCTTACAAGAAACAATCATTTTCTGCGTATGCTATTGCTAGCTAGGTGAAATACTTTGCGGTAGCTATGTTTAAAATGAATGTATTTTTGAACGTGGTCTAGGGGTAGCGTCTTTGATTCATAATCAAAACGTCTTCAGTTCGGGTTCGATCCCCACCACTGCCTAAATTTTGATAAATAATCAGCATTGGTGGCCGAAGACTTCCGGCATAAGAAGTCAGCCTCATTCTGCCAATGGCCTTGTCAAAGAGGGCGGAGGAGCGGATAGAGGTTCAGGGCACTCTCTTGTCCCGACATGAGGATTCAGAAGGCAATGGAAACCACTGCATTAAACACACGTGACGTGTATCCACAGGACATGTGACCTGTAATTGAAGAAGTGTCATGATGATCTCTCCATTGGCAAAAGATTCCGGAATAGTCCCCCATTCGGATCTCCGCGAGGGCACTGCCAAGGGGGAGGTTACCATGAGAAAAAGATTGAATAATCAACGAAAGGATAACGTTCTACGAGTCGGGGCGTGGAATGTCAGAAGCTTGAACGTGGTAAGGAAACTAGAAAGTCTGAAAAGGGAAATGCAAAGGCTCAATCTAGATATAGTAGGGGTCAATGAAGTGAAGTGGAAGGAAGACAAGGATTTCTGGTCAGATGAGTATCGGGTAATATCAACAGCAGCAGAAAATGGTATAACAGAAGTAGGACTCGTTATGAATAGGAAGGTAGGGCAGAGGGTGTGTTACTGTGAACAATTCAGTGACCGGTTTGTTCTAATCAGAATCGACAGCAGACCAACACCGACAACGCTAGTTCAGGTATACATGCCGACGTCACAAGCTGAAGATGAACAGATAGAGAAAGTGTATGAGGATATTGAAAGGGTAATGCAGTATGTAAAGGGGGACGAAAATATAATAGTCATGGGCGACTGGAATGCAGTTGTAGGGGAAGGAGTAGAAGAAAAGGTTACAGGACAATATGGGCTTGGGACTAGGAATGAAAGAGGAGAAAGACTAATTGAGTTCTGTAACAAGTTTCAGCTAGTAATAGCGAATACCGTGTTAAATCACAAGAGGAGGAGGTATACTTGGAAAAGGCCGGGAGATACGGGAAGATTTCAATTAGATTACATCATGGTCAGACAGAGATTCCGAAATCAGATACTGGATTGTAAGGCGTACCCAGGAGCAGATATAGACTCAGATCACAATATAGTAGTGATGAAGAGTAGGCTGAAGTTCAAGACATTAGTCAGGAAGAATCAATACGCAAAGAAGTGGGATACGGAAGTACTAAGGAATGACGAGATACGTTTGAAGTTCTCTAACGCTATAGATACAGCAATAAGGAATAGCGCAGTAGGCAGTACAGTTGAAGAGGAATGGACATCTCTAAAAAGGGCCATCACAGAAGTTGGGAAGGAAAACATAGGTACAAAGAAGGTAGCTGCGAAGAAACCATGGGTAACAGAAGAAATACTTCAGTTGATTGATGAAAGGAGGAAGTACAAACATGTTCCGGGAAAATCAGGAATACAGAAATACAAGTCGCTGAGGAATGAAATAAATAGGAAGTGCAGGGAAGCTAAGACGAAATGGCTGCAGGAAAAATGTGAAGACATCGAAAAAGATATGATTGTCGGAAGGACAGACTCAGCATACAGGAAAGTCAAAACAACCTTTGGTGACATTAAAAGCAACGGTGGTAACATTAAGAGTGCAACTGGAATTCCACTGTTAAATGCAGAGGAGAGAGCAGATAGGTGGAAAGAATACATTGAAAGCCTCTATGCGGGTGAAGATTTGTCTGATGTGATAGAAGAAGAAACAGGAGTCGATTTAGGAGAGATAGGGGATCCAGTATTAGCATCGGAATTTAAAAAAGCTTTGGAGGACTTACGGTCAAATAAGGCAGAAGGGATAGATAACATTCCATCAGAATTTCTAAAATCATTGGGGGGAGTGGTAACAAAACGACTATTCACGTTGGTGTGTAGAATATATGAGTCTGGCGATACACCATCTGACTTTCGGAAAAGCATCATCCACACAATTCCGAAGACGGCAAGAGCTGACAAGTGGGAGAATTATCGCACAATCAGCTTAACAGCTCATGCATCGAAGCTGCTTACAAGAATAATATACAGAAGAATGGAAAAGAAAATTGAGAATGCGCTAGGTGAAGATCAGTTTGGCTTTAGGAAAAGTAAAGGGACGAGAGAGGCAATTCTGACGTTACGGCTAATAATGGAAGCAAGGCTAAAGAAAAATCAAGACACTTTCATAGGATTTGTCGACCTGGAAAAAGCATTCGACAATATTAAATGGTGCAAGCTGTTCGAGATTCTGAAAAAAGTAGGGGTAAGCTATAGGGAGAGACGGGTCTTATACAATATGTACAACAACCAAGAGGGATTAATAAGAGTGGACGATCAAGAACGAAGTGCTCGTATTAAGAAGGGTGTAAGACAAGGCTGTAGCCTTTCGCCCCTACTCTTCAATCTGTACATCGAGGAAGCAATGATGGAAATAAAACAAAGGTTCAGGAGTGGCATTAAAATACAAGGTGAAAGGATATCAGCGATACGATTCGCTGATGACATTGCTATCTTGAGTGAAAGTGAAGAAGAATTAAATGATCTGCTGAACGGAATGAACAGTCTAATGAGTACACAGTATGGTTTGAGAGTAAATCGGAGAAATACGAAGGTAATGAGAAGTAGTAGAAATGAGAACAGCGAGAAACTTCACATCAGGATTGATGGTCACGAAGTCAGTGAAGTTAAGGAATTCTGCTACCTAGGCAGTAAAATAACCAATGACGGACGGAGCAAGGAGGACATCAAAAGCAGACTCGCTATGGCAAAGAAGGCATTTCTGGCCAAGAGAAGTCTACTAATATCAAATACCGGCCTTAATTTGAGGAAGAAGTTTCTGAAGATGTACGTCTGGAGTACAGCATTGTATGGTAGTGAAACATGGACTGTGGGAAAACCGCAACAGAAGAGAATCGAAGCATTTGAGATGTGGTGCTATAGACGAATGTTGAAAATTAGGTGGACTGATAAGGTAAGGAATGAGGAGGTTCTATGCAGAATCGGAGAGGAAAGGAATATATGGAAAACACTGATAAGGAGAAAGGACAGGAAGATAGGACATCTGCTAAGGCATGAGGAAATGACTTCCATGGTACTAGAGGGAGCTGTAGAGGGAAAAGACTGTAGAGGAAAACAGAGATTGGAATACGTCAAGCAAATAATTGAGGACGTAGGTTGCAAATGCTACTGTGAGATGAAGAGGTTAGCACAGGAAAGGAATTCGTGGCGGGCCGCATCAAACCAGTCAGTAGACTGATGACAAAAAAAAAAAAAAAATATTGTTCGTCAAATATTTGAATGAATCTTCAACTGTAGGTGTGCCTGCACATGTTATAGCATAATAGCTGTAGCTGCGTGAGTTTATACTACAGACTTGGGTGAGTTAGGTGTAACTTTTGATCCTTCAAGGGGTGATCGTGGCCTTGAGGCCCTGGTCTGTACTCGCCGCGGCTCGCGAGCTACGGGCCAGCCAGGCTGGCCGAGGCGAGACGGAAGCGAGCGGAGTTGGCGGTGACGTTGGTGGGCCAACAGCACGGGACGAGCCAGCACGGCTGCGCCGAATGCCTCTGCCTCTGCCGCTGCGTTTGACGTAAATATGTTTACCTCCTCTCCTGGCATCAGTATAAGAGCGGCAAGCAGAGATACGCATCAGGCTGTCTGCCGTAATGGCTCACTGGGAGAGGTCTATTCGAGATAGAGTCGTCGCTCTCATTGAAGAAGGAGGATGTTCCATCAGAGAAGCTGGCAGACGGTATGGCGTACCACATACCACTGCCACGAGATGGTGGAGGATCTGCCTTCAAAGAGGCACCACCAAAAGGGCTCCTGGCTCAGGTAGGAAGAGACTAAGCTCACAGCAGGAAGACAGGGATCTAGTGTCTAGGAGCAGAGAAAATCCCTTTCTGAACACAAAGCAGTTGCGGCGGGAGACCAACTTCCTGGGCTCCAGTGACACGACTTGCCGAAGGCTGAGGGACACTGGAGTGCATGACGACGATCCGTCGTGAAACAAGAGCTCAGCGATGACAACGTTTTATACCGGCTATCATTTTCGGAGCTCCATCTGAGGGCGTCGTGGGACAACGTCATTTTCACTGATGAGAAGATGTTTTCCACCAGTAACGACGGACCACGAATCGTTTACAGGCCGCAAGGGACTCGCCATCGACGCAAATATGTAACCACGACGAGAAGAAGTGGCCGGCTATCTGCTGCGGGGGTTGGATTTCTGCGAGAGGGGCGGGAATCTTTCACAGGATAGAAGGAACTCTGGACAGCGTGCAGTATGCCCACATATTGGAAAATGCGATGCTTCCGTCAGTGCGAATGCTGTACGCAGAAGGGGACGTCACATTGCACGAGGACCATTCTACCATTCACAAGTCTGCATTTGTTCAGCAGCGGTTCTTCAAGACTGGCGTCAACGTCATTGACTGGCCGCCACGGGCGGCGATATGAACCACATGGAAAGGTCGCCAGTACACTAACAGAGAACTGACCACGAAACCAACCAACTACTGCGGACGCTCTTTGGGACTGCGTCCTGGAAGCCTGTGAGGTAGTTGCTTCTTCAGGCTGTTACGTCCGACGGCTTATACATTCCATGCCAAGACGTATGATAGAAGTACAAAATAATGAAGGATTCTGGATAAAATATTAGAGTTCTTAAAATGTTTTGTTATGTCTTCTTTTTCGTCATTTTTCCTCATTGGGAGCTAGTGGAAGATCGCGTGACAACAGAAAAGATACAATATGGGTTAGTTTTCCTTTGAGTTGCCTTTTTAATTCAAGTGGGTTTCTTTTGAATATACAGTTTGTTAAATATTCTATTTTGATTTCATTTATGCCCTGTCTAGATACTTACAAACTGATCAGAGTAGATGGACTCTGTCACAGTAGTTTTTGTTATTTCAAATACATCTCTCTCTTCCCCTCCATCCATGAATACACCCTCCGTCCTCCACACAATACGCAAACGATTTCCTATTATGTTTACTCGTTGTTAATATCTATTCTCTCTCACCCTCTCTCTCTGACACTATCGCCACAAGTGCCCTTCTATTCCATTCCTCCAAAACTTCATAAACAAATCTAGCGGTTTCCATTGACGCTACATTTTCTCTTTTAATTGCTGCTGTCTTTACTCTCTATCATTCCTCTCAACACTTATGAAACCGTATTCTTTGATCTCCCCTTCCCTATAACCCACTCTTCGTTCTGAAAGCTGTCCTTCCTTATCTCTCGGTCCTAAGATAAAACGAACTGTGGCACACATCTAATTAAGCAATACTTCGCAAGCATTTTACGCTTTTATTTTGCACTTCTGCACTTCTATCCATTCCCAGATCCCGCCCTCCTTCCTGTTACCCGTCCCTTGACATCTGCATCTACATCTAAATGAATACTCTGCAATTCATAATTATGTGCTTGGCAGGGGGTTCTGTGGTCTGGTGCATTAATCTTGTATTGATGTGTAAAACGTGTAGGTTCACATCTCACGTCAGGCGTAGATTTTTAACACACACAAGTAACTCTCCTTCACCCCTAGTAACGGCAAGTGCAGAACGCCAGTAAGCTCCGTAGTTCAGTATCCGCAGTAAAGATCCCTTCGCTGCCGATTGGGGCAGAGCGGCATTCGTTTGAGCTGTGACATATGGAGAAACCCCGGAAGGCAGAGACTCTGTCAGCAGCAAGCCGTCGTAAACTAGAAAACGTATTTCATTTAATGAACCAATGGCCATGTAAGTTCACAAGGCTCTTATTTTATTTGAAACTGAGACGTTGAAAATTGTGGTGCTGGACTGGGATTCGAATTCGATTTCACTGTGTTCCCCAAAATTGCAAACTCTTCTATGCACCTATCTGGTTTCGAATCTTGATCAGCTCAAAATATTCATTATTTAATTTCAAGCCCTAGCATGTGCACTCCGAACTACTAGTGAAAAATAGTTGCATTTTCAACGTCTATTCGTGCGTTGTCAGCTGTAACGTGTTCGTTTCAACTCACAGCCACATGATGAGCTTTTCATCACAACAGCACAAGATCAAACGTTTCCTTACATCTTTTCAAGTTCAAACATTCCTCTCCATCCTACTGGCGAAAAAGGATTTGGGTTTGACGTTGTGTTTGTTGTGATTACCAACGACAATATGTTGTGGTTGGGTTGTTGGGGGGGGGGGGGGGGGGAGGAGACCAGACAGCGAGGTCATCGTTCTGATTGGATTAGGGAAGGAAGTCGGCCGTGCCCTTTCAAAGGAACCATCCCGGCATTTGCCTGGAGCTATTTGGAAAACCTAAATCAGGATGGCTGGACGCGGGATTGAACCGTCGTCCTCCCGAATGCGAGTCCAGTGTGCTAACCACTGCGCCACCTCGCACGGTGATATGTTGTGGATTCAACTTCTAGCCAGCAGAGTATTTTCCATCACATCATTCGGAGTACAAACATGTCACTCCTAGCTATTATTGGAAAAGAATTTGATAGTTAAAGTGTCTTCATGACCACGTGTGCGGGGTTCGAATTCCATTCAGCACAGAACTTTTCGTCGCCTGATGTCTAGCTAAAAATGCGCACATCTCGCTACTGGAGAACCAACAATAGCTATTCATCATCTGTTCCTGGGTAGAAAACGACGGCGCTAGATGCTGGGTTCGAATCCCAGTCAGGAAAAAACAATTCTATCGTCATTTAAGGTTCCAACATCTCGCTATTGGTAAAAACATTTTATATTTAACTTCTAATTTTACATACTTCGTTAACAATCCGATTAGGTGCTGGGTTTGCATCTCTGTTACAAGCTTTACATGATGGCATTTCAATTTTAAACATGAGCATATCTTGTTCCTTGTGAATGACACCATATTAAACGTCGTTGGGGGTAGTCCCCAGGAAGGTAACAGTTATGACAGGATTCCCAGTTCAGCACAAACATTTTCGTCATTTATTTTCAAGATGTGAATTGATAACTGATACTGATGCAAACGTCTATACTCTTTGTCTCTTTATGCCTAGTGATCGAGTCTCAATAAGGCACAAACAAAGCTTAGCTTAGTTAGCAATGGCCATAGGTGTTGGGTTTGAATCTAGGTCCAGAACGACGACGTTGGTCATGTCATTTAAAGTTCAAATTTGTGTACACGTAGCTGTTGAAGTGTTATGAGAACAATGATATTACTGGTGATTAGCTGTTAATGTTGAGATTACCTTAGAGTGCTTGTTGCCATTAATCGCATTTTTTACTGGTTCGTCCAATATCCAGTTTCCAGAGCCATTCGCCGTTGAGCGACGTTCAGCACGTGGATGGAAAACCATTTCGAGAGTGAAAAACTCTTCTCCTAACTGCCGTACAGCTTTGTAACTCCATATATTGTCTCAAGTATTTAATTTTGACTAAGCATTACTGTACGATATATGTAAAATAATCCGTTTTCTCAGAACTTTTGGAATATCACTTGTTGTAATTAAGGTTAGTTTATGAGTGTTATGAGGTGTCTCACCACTAATAACGTGTTTTCTAATATGTTTTGTATGACGATATTAGTTGACACTTAGACTGACTGCCACAAAGACCTTTGGTCTCTAGTAGTCTCTTGCGGTACCCATTGTGTGTAGTCAAACGACTGTACCCCACGGGGTTTTGGTGTTTAGAGGACCTGCAACACAACTACGTTATGTTGTCTGTATTCCGTAGTGACCCACTTTTTTTGCTGTCAAGTGTACATCATCTACAGACGCGATTTTGAAACTGCCCTGCAGCTTCGCTATCTGTCGGAAGTGACTTTGCTAGCTCTCTCCGGAGACTTCAAATAACATATATGTACTGTTTCACATTCGTAGCATTGTTTTTGGCTGAGAAAAAAAAAGTGGTGCATTACTTTCCAGGTTTCCGTCACTTCCGACAGGTAGCGTAGCAGCACGGCAGTTTCAAAACGACGTCTGCAGGTGAGCTAATTACAAGCAACGTGCCGTCATTGAATTTCTGACTGCAGAGAAAGAAACTGTGGGAAATCTAGACAATATTTGGCTGTTATCGACATTGAAGCGGGCTTGTGCAAAGTCTATGGAGCATCTGCTATCGACAGAAGTACAGTTACTCGCTGGGCACGGAGGGTGAGGCCATCAGGAAGGGTCACCAGAAGGCAGTTCGGCGGAGTCCACGATTTGCCGGGCAGTCACAACTGGCCTGTTACAGCGAGCTAATGTCTGTCATTCACTAGGACAGACGCATTACGGCTCGGCAGTTGGGTCAGCATCTGTCAATCAGCAAAGAAAGTTCACACAGTGAAGCACTGGCTCGTCCACCAGAACAAGGATTGGTACCGACAGGGTATACTCGCCCTTTTTTCGCGTTGGAGGAACGCCATAGAACGGGATGGAGATCAAGTGGAAAAACAGGGTGTGCACATAAAACACTAGTCAATTTTCATTGTGTTCAATAAAGAATTGAAGAAAAATAATCGATGCATTACTTTCTGGGCAACCCTCGTAAATGGATATTTATTTATTCCAATCACATAGAAGCTTTACTTCTTTCCTTCGTCGAGGGACCGTTAACCGTAAAATATGACATAAATTTCAACTTGATACATCAACCCGTTCCTGAGAAATAAGTTTTTGAACAGTCGTACAGTTAAACAGGCAGACAACAAAGTGACCCTATAAGGGTTTTTAAAAGCTGATGAACCATAAAAATGATATTAACTGTGAAAGGAGTCCGATACAAGCGCACACCTTTCATAATTAATTACATCAGTTTGTTTTATCTAGGTGATAAAAACTTTATGTCCACCCCACACCGAGCGAGGTGGCGCAGTGGTTAGACACTGGACTCGCATTCGGGAGGACGACGGTTCAATCCCGCGTCCGGCCATCCTGATTTAGGTTTTCCGTGATTTCCCTAAATCGCTCCAGGCAAATGCCGCGATGGTTCCTTTCAAAGGGCACGGCCGACTTCCTTCCCCGTCCTTCCCTAATCCGATGAGACCGATGACCTCGCTGTCTGGTCTCCTTCCCCCAAAAACCACCACCACAACCACCCCACATATAATGATGGATAGCGACAGCTTGCATTCCTTTCATATGTGGCAACATCTATAGTTATTCATACAAATAAAAGACGAAAATAAAAGTTTGGAGGACTGTGTTACAAGCGTGTGGAGTTGTATACGTTGACTCAGGAAGAAAATGAAGAATGACGACACGTAACCAGTACTCAAACCTACTAGTGGTTTATGGGACGGTAGTACCAGTGTACGATGGGCATGCCACTTTCGATATTTGTAAGTTATTGGCATGCACATCAGAGAAAGAGCAAGCTGTATTACTGTGATACAATCGTAGGTCTTGTTGTGGCACAGGCTCTGCCTCTGGGCAGTCTGCTCTGTTCTTAGTTAAAGTTAGGTAGGTGATGGACGTATTCAGTACTGCTGTGTCGACTTGTGATTGTATCTGGTAAATGAAGAAAGGTTAATTGCAAAGTACAGAAAGGATGAACATGTTCTGAAGAGAAGAAGTTTGAGGTAAGACTGCAGCACTGCGCTGCTAATTCGTTACAGTAACTATTGTCAGCCAGTTAACTTGCTCAGAGCTGAGAGAAAGACCATCCCACATCTCTGCGTCAAGCATTCAGATATCAATTGATTAAGCTGTTCAATTTTTAAAGAAATTCTCTGTTAACATTGTTCCCTTTCCAAATCATTATTCACTTTGTTAAGCGTAGTATTGTTCAGACCAGTATTATGTGTGAAGATCAAGCGAAATTTTACTATGTCCTTCGGAATACATACTTCATTCTAAAATCGTCATCTCAGAATACAATTCATAGGAATGGTTACTCTCCCCATTCCACTGCTTGAAAAAGGTTTCTCATTACTCATTACGTCCGCACCCGGTAGCTGAATGGTCAGCGTGACAGAATGTCAATCCTAAGGGCACGGGTTCGATTCCCGGTTGGATAGGAGATTTTCTTCGCTCAGGGACTGGGTGTTGTGTTGTCCCAATCATTATCATTTCTTCCCCATCAACGCGCAAGTCGCCGAAGTGGCGTCAAATCGAAAGACTTGCACCCGGTGAACGGTCTACCCGACGGGAGACCCACGTCACACGACATTTTTTTATTACTCATTACCACACTGCACCATTTGATATGCTATAGTTTAAATATAGTTTGGAAATTTTGTCTAAAAATAAAAATCTAGCTTAGGCACTGCCTGATTGTTGTTTGCTGGTGTGTTTGCGAGAAATCTGCAATAATGTTGTTAAGAAGCGAGGTAAGTGGAAATTTAGATTAGGGCCAGATAGCGATTTTACTTAAATTGCGCATTTAATATAAATACAAGCTGTATACAGACCAGTTACAATTGAATTCAAATTTGGCTCTGTTTAGTCAGTAGGCTAACATTTTGTAGGTACATAGTTTCGGCAATACGTAATCTCTTTATAGACTGGGAGGTAAAATTGAGCTAAATTTCATAGAGAAACACGGAGTGGTGATGGTACAGTTGGTTCTCTTAGAACGGCGAGGGGCAGCCAGATGCGAGTAATACCGACCGAACTACTGTGCAGCACCGGCCCGAACCGCCAATGCAAAGCAGGCGGTACTGCTGCGCAAACGTAACGACATTCCTCTGGTCGTTTGATGCGGGGACCGTCTGTGTGACTCAGCGCCGGGGCGCCTATTTGGTACTCTGATCAAAGCTTTGTGGTAGAGCTGGTCTCTTGTGCACTGCGAAACTTAATGAGCCCTTATCGCGCGCTATAATTCCCACGAGCATTCGGTAGTGCAGTTTTCCCGCTACACAAAACGAGCCACTATTGTTCGCTTAATTATCTCGCGCGCCTAAAGGACTCGCGTGTTCAAAGCGGTAGCCCTGCTGACCGACTAATACTCCGATAATGCGGCGCGTGCGAGTCCTGGGTACATCGAGCTGGCCGTGTGCGGACTCTGCACCTGCTCAGCTCCATCCAGCACTGGCTAATGCCTCAGCTTCTGCTTGTACTACTTTCAAAAATGTGAATTTTTATTGGCTTAAAAAGTACTTTGAACCTTCTGAAATATGAAACAAATGTCTAATGCTAAAAATCAAATAAAAAACAGTCTCCATCGCGTTTTCAGATTTTTATTCGTCAATAGCAACCGCTTTAGGGCCTTTCCTCAGACTATCTTCATTACGACTGCTGGTGGCGGCAGACTGTGCGAGATCCATTGACGTAAGTATGTCGCTGCTGTGAAGCCTGAAAATGGTCTGAGGAAAGGACCGAAACCCGTTGCTAACGAATAAAATCTGGAAACGTGATCGAGACTGTTTTTATTTGATTTTTAGCATTTTATACCGATCGGTGCTTTGTACCAGTTACAGAATGCTTTCTAAAATTTTGAAGAGTCTAATTCCTGAAAAAAATGGTTCTATGAAATTACGAGTTCCTCCTCTACCGCCTCGGATGGTCCTAAACGGCCCAACTGCGCCAACTCAGTACTCTCTGTAGTATCTCGGTATGTTTGGAAGAATTTCAAAACAATAATGCGTTAGCTTGGCGGTAAAAACCGTCATTACGTATACGAAAAAGATATTTCTTTCGCTTCTAATCTTGATTTTTGTGTGTTGTATCGACTTTTGATAGTTTATGTATGATATTATAGCGCAAAGGTTTGTTTTTCAAGGAGGAATGAGCGATAAGAAAGTGTACTCGGGAAGAAAGGTAGGAAAACATGGTATTAAACGCGGCGTTCAAGAAATGTGTCATCGAAACCTCCAAAAAAGAGATATGAGGGTGAGAGCAGTTCGGTAGGAGTCAGTGTGTCTTCTAAGAAATTGAAAGACACGTAGATTTTGATGTGAGTTACTGATTGAGGTACACGATTATAGATTTTCTTGTCGTTTTTTCTGTTACTTCTCAACACGTGAAATCTAAAACGTGCAATGTAGACATCACGTTACAAGAGAAAAGTCACCTAGGCTTAGGCTCGTACAAACTGCCCAAAGTTGTTATACCAAAGAGTAAGTTTATACGGGACGCATACAATATCGACCGTCCAATAGTCTTAGCAACCGCCTGCTTGGAGAAGGGCTCAACGGAATAATAAAGTGTTATGCGTTCATGAAATTGCCACGACCGATAATTCAATCGTTCTGTGATAAACTAGTGAACGTAAATTCGATCGTAACGCCAACAGTAAGACAGGCCAGTCTGGGAATGGCAGATTAATGGTAAGAGATTTATAACAGTAGAATGTCTATAATACATTTCAAAACTTCAAACGCGTTTTTCTCGGAGAAAGATTTTTCGAAATGGCACACAGCATAACTCCAAAATTTTCAATCCTTTTATTTGAAAATTTAACCACAACTTTGATATTACATTTCAAAGTGAACCACATAGGGTACTTTCGATTCGTTGATTTAAACAATGTTTATTAACAGATGACTGTCCTTTTCTGGTGAAAATTCAACGACTTTATTCAAACAATTTCCAGTTACGCAAAAATCAGTAATGCAAAAATACCCTATGTGGTTCACTAGCTACTCATGTAGATTACATAGTTTTTTTCCAGATTTAAACAGGCACCAGTTATAGTCACCTCAAATTCATCATGCCCCGGGAGAATTGCTGCAGTGTCGCCATTTTGGAATATTTTCCAAGAAAAGGTTTTTGTAACAGACTTAAACATATCGTCAACTAGCTTAGTGCCAGCTACTTTGCTCGCATAGACTATATGGCCTGCATAAATTATTTGTTTTTATTTAATCGAATTTTTATGTTGTTCACAAATTGCAACTCTTTCTAAGCTTTTCATGCTGATGAAGGCCATACAAGCATGGTCTTTTCTGAATGTACTTCTGACGAAAAAGCTATTCTGATGGCTGCAGTCCAAAGTTTTTGTTAATTATTCCATTTGTATTCTTGTGATGATATTTTCATAGTAACTTTCTTCCCCTAACCAGTATTTCTTTATATCTAACCGAGAAATGGAATACCAGAGCTCATAAATTTAGCTTTAAATTTTTTTGAGGTAACACTATATTTTCTCAAAAGTGTTCATCACCTATTGCACTCCCTATGAGTTGAATTTTGAGAAAGACAAACACCTACTTTTTTATTTCTAACCAAGACGCCAAATACTATTCATCGTAAATGTTACCTTAACAGTCATATAGTGGTTCTTTACTAATTCTTTATATTCAAAAAATTTCACCCACTATTTTACCCCTTAGTGGTTGAATTTCCAAAAATGCTGAAACACTCTTTTTTTTATTTTTGACTGAGAAACCAAGTACCAGCCTAAAAATTTCCTTAATAGCGACATACTTTCAAAAAGCCTTTCATCCATTATTTCATCTTCTTAGGAGTGGAATTTCGGACAATCCCTTCTTAAGCGATGCTTACAGTATGAGACCCACACACTCTCCAAACATCAAGTTTCTATCCTTAGCGGTTTGGGCTGGGCGATGATGAGTCATTGAATCAGTCTGACCCTGCTTCACCTCCTCTGGGGTTAAATTTCAAAAACCTGTGAAACATATTTTTTCATTTCCAACCGAGAAGCCAAACACCAATCTTCAAAGATATAGTCTTAAAAATGTTTTCGCAATGAAATATTTTCATAAAACGTTTCACCCTCTATTTCACCCCCTTTGGGGTTTAATTTTCAAAAACAGTGATATCCATATATTTTATTTCCATCAGATAAGCCAGATACAAATTTTCGTTTATTCTGCTTTTTAAAATACATGCACAATGAAATATTTCCGTGATATCACCCGTCCCCTTTTCAACCCCATAAGGGTTGAATTTCAAAAAACAATTAAACATGTATTCTTTTTATTTCTAACTGAGAAGCCAAATTTAAATTTTCATAGATTTAGCTTCAAAAATTCTTGCACAATAAAATATTTTCATAAAAAATGTCATCCCTTATTACACCCCATAAGGGGTTCAGTTCCAAAAACACTGAAACACGTATTTTTTGTTTGTAACCGAGAGTTCAAATACCAATGTTCATAGATTTAGCTTTAAAATACTGTAGCAGTACTTTAATAACGATTTATTTTCAATAAAGCTTTCACCCACTATTTCACCCCCATAGGGTTAAATTTCCAAAAATGCTGAATCATATATTTCTTCATTATTCACCGAGAAACTAAATACTAATTTTCATAGTTCTAGCTCCAATGCTGCCTTAACAGCAACAGTTTTCAAAAAGAAACTTCATCCCCTATTCCACCCCCTTAGCGTTGAAATTTCGAAAAAATCCCTTCTCCAAATTTCAGGTGTCCGTTGTTAGCGGTTTGGACTGGGCAATGATCAGTCACTCAGGAGATTGTCTTTTCTACATAGAGACAACTACCGCACGTATTATTTCTGTCACCTTTCCTTCCACTAAGAAAACACTGTCAAGAAACCGCTTCTTTTAGGCGGTCACAGTGATGTTGTCGCTTAACTAGCCTCCTCTTAAATTAAATAATCTTGTTTTTTGTGTGTATTGTAAGAACGAAATAGTACACGAGTCGTCATTTATATCGGTTCTTAGCGGTCTGCTTGAACTGGAAAGAGGGAACGTGAGGTTAGAACGCGTTTTCATGAACACCTACTTACCAGAAGGAGGTCTGTGAAGAACATTTCTCTGTTTGCGGAGTATTTAAAGGTTAGTGGGTACGCCGAACCAACAATAGATTCTTTACAGATCCTTCACGTGGCAACTAAGACTAAAAAGTTATCTCTAGAAGAGAAGTTCCAAATAACAAAATTTTTTAGGCAGTCGGAAGATTTGTGTCTCAGTGAGCAACTTGTGACTAAGAACAAAATTTTTGTGGCACTAGGATGACAGCTTTACAAAACCCGATCCTCCTAGGATTACGTAACCACCAGGAAGCTTATCGTTTTTCACTCGTCACTATGACCTCATCTTCATACTTCTATTAACTGTTTTCAGGTAATATTTAATTGTCACTAATTCATTTAAAGTTTGTACTTCTGCCAGTACCTTACACAAATATTCAATATGATAGACACGTGCCAGGAACAACAAGCGCCTCCGCTTGGCACTTAATCTCTTCAGATCAGCAGGCGGCTTGCTGTTGAAGTCAACACATTGCAAAGCGCGGTTACTGTTAAATATTGTGCGATGTGCCTGTACACCGCAAGCCCATCCACACGCTTGTTATCTCCATAATTTCATGCGTGTGTCAGTCTAATAACTCCTTGTTAGGTCTTTGGTGCCCACTGATACGCAAAGGCCTTCCTAGTTGTTACCTGTTTTAGAAGGAATTTTTAAAAAAATTCGTTTACCTTTTCTGACTTTCGGTTTTATATTTGCCGATTGCAGTTACGCTCCACTCAGAGTTTATTTTTTGGCTAGAGCCGTTTACGCTGTTCAAACCAAGTTCTTTTTATAAGTCACTTAAGTCAATAGTTATGTAGCAAGGGTTGGATACGTTCATGGACACAACTTTATATAATACATACGTTATTATTAATTTACAGAAATTCTGAAGATGACCCAAAAAATGGTTCAAATGGCTCTGAGCACTATGGGACTTAACATCTGTGGTCATCAGTCCCCTAGAACGTAGAACTACTTAAACCTAACTAACCTAGGGACATCACACACACACATGCCCGAGGCAGGATTCGAGCTTGCGACCGTAGCGGTCGCGCGGTTCCAGACTCTGGCCGGCGAAGATGACCCACCCTCGCGAAAAGTATCAATTTTAAAATACATACCTGCAACAGAGACTGCCTTTTCAGTTGAAAACAGGATGACTGCTGCTGAATGAGACTGGAACTGGAGTTGGAGGAACATGTTTAATCTACTTGAAGGTTTCATTGATTCAATGACTACATAGAACGATATGGAAGTGTTCACAATTCATTTTCTCGGAATAAGACTGTGAAATTTTCAGTAATTTTACCCTTAGAATCAGACTGAAACATTGGCTTTTTAATCGCCTCAAGGAACTTCAGTGCTCTGCTCAGTGTGTGAATGGGTATAATGACAGGATTGCAAAGAGCTAGTGGAAATCTCTCTAAATATAAAATGGAGTTGCGTGCTCGCTTCCTTCTATAGAGATCTCGCGGAACTCATTTGAATTAACTGCCACCTAGCGTTACAGCCGCCACAACTGTATAGAGCAGCAGAGACTCGAGAGCGCGGAAAAGCTTGACTAAGTTTCGTACCCAGCTTGGTGACCTAGCTGTAAGGTATCTACACGGGAAGTGAAAGATTGAGGCATCGAATCCCAGCCATAACGTTATTTTTTCTAAAGCTGCCTCTTAAACTCAATGATGTAGAGATTTGTCAGAAAAGAAACGAGTTTCAGGTTTCATGTTTCGCTTCTCCAGTTGGATCACTGGTTACAGACACGAAAGCGCCAAATTGACGTCCCGTTGGTTGCAGTCGTTTCAGAACAATTACTTAACGAAAAAACATGCACATATTAAATCTGTGGTTTTGAGTTAGTATGCAAAAAATACAAAGTTTCAGAAAAACTACTGTAGCAGGCGATGTAACTTTGCTACCTTCACGTAACGAAGGGTTTTTAGCGTCACAGCAAATGACCAGCTTTCAGCAGGCTGATTTCCGTGAGTCAAACATAGGACTGAACACTATTTCTTGCGTGGTTAGGTGACAAAGTCTGCCATATAAGATCCACGAGAAAGAAATGCGACAAAGGGTCTCAACAATGAATCAGTGCAAACTAAGCTTTAGAACAATAGTGGCGTCACGGGATACATATTTACGTCAAGCGCTTTCTATTTTTATATTTTTTTTAGGCACGATCCACTCAGCCGACTCCGATACGTTATATGCTACAAGTAAAAATACACTACTGGCCATTAAAATTGCTACACCATGAAGATGACTCGCTACAGACGCGAAACTTAACCGACAGGAAGAAGATGCTGTGACATGCAAACAATTAGCTTTTCAGAGCATTCACACAAGGTTGGCGCCGGTGGCGACACCTACAACGCGCTGACATGAGGAAAGCTTCCAACCGATTTGTCATACACAAACAGCAGTTGACCGGCGTTGCCTGGTGAAACGTTGTTGTGATGCCTCGTCTAAGGATGAGAAATGCGTGCCATCACGTTTCCGACTTAGATAAGGGTCGTTTTGTAGCACATCGCGAATGCGGTTTATCGTATCGCGACATTGCTGCTCGCGTTGGTCGAGATCCAGTTACTGTTAGCAGAATATGGAATCGGTGGGTTCAGGAGGGTAATACGGAACGCCGTGCTGGATCCCAACGGCCTCGTATCACGAGCAGTCGAAATGACAGGCACCTTATCCGCATGGCTGTAACGGACGTGCAGCCACGTCTCGATCCATGATTCAACAGATGAGAACGTTTGCAAGACAACAACCATCTGCACAAATAGTTCGACGACGTTAGCAGCATCATGGAATATCAGCTCGGAGACCATGGCTGCGGTTACCCTTGACGCTGCATCGCAGAGAGGAGCGCCTGCGACGGTGTACTCAACGACGAACCTGGGTGCACGAATGGCAAAACGTCATTTTTTCGGATGAATCCAGGTTCTGTTTACAGCATCATGATGGTCGCATCCGTGTTTGGCGACATCACGGTGAATGCACATTGGAAGCGTGTATTCATCATCGCCATACTGGCGTATCACCCGCCGTGATGGTATGGGGTGCCGTTGGTTACACGTCTCGGTCACCTCTTGTTGGCATTGATGGCGCTTTGAACGGTGAACGTTGCATTTCAGATGTGATACGACGCGTGGCTCTACCCTTCATTCAATCCCTGCGAAACCCTACATTTCAGCAGGATAATGCACGACCACATGTTGCATGTCCTGTACGGGCCTTTCTGGATCCAGAAAATGTTCCACTGCTGCCCTGGCCAGCACATTCTCCAGATCTCTCACCAATTGAAAACGTCTGGTCAATGGTGGCCATCTAAGCTCTGTTTGACACAATGCCCAGGCGTATCAACTTCGTTATTACGACCAGAGATGGTTGTTCTGGGTACTGATTCCTCGGGATCTATGCACCCAAATTGCGTGAAAATGTAATCACATGTCAGTTCTAGTAAACAATGCCCCGGGAGTAGACAACATTCCATTAGAATTACCGACGGCTTTGGGAGAGCCAGTCCTGACAAAACTCTACCATCTGGTGAGCAAGATGTATGAGACAGGCGAAATACCCTCAGACTTAAAGAAGAATTTAATAATTCCAATCTCAAAGAAAGCAGGTGTTGACAGATGTGAAAATTACCGAACTATCAATTTAATAAGTCACGGCTGCAAAATACTAAGACGAATTCTGTACAGACGAATGGAAAAACTAGTAGAAGCCGACCTAGGGGAAGACCAGTTTGTATTCCGTAGAAATATTGGAACACGTGAGGCAATAGATTAAGGAAAGGCAAACCTACGTTTCTAGCATTTGTGGACTTAGAGAAAGCTTTTGACAATGTTGACTGGAATACTCTCTTTCAAATTCGGAAGGTGGCAGGAGTAAAACAAAGGGAGCGAAAGGCTATTTACAATTTGTATAGAAACCAAGTTCCAGTTATAAGAGTTGAGTGGCATGAAAGGGAACCAGTGGTTGGGAAGGGTGTGAGACAGGGTTGTAGCCCGTCCCCGATGTTATTCAATCTGTATATTGAGCAAGCAGTGAAGGAAGCAAAAGGAAAATTCGGAGTAGGTATTAAAATCCATGGAAAAGAAATAAAAACTTTGAGGTTCGCCGATGACATTGTAATTCTGTCAGAGATAGCCAAGGACTTGGAAGAGCAGTTGAACGGAATGGAGAGTGTCCTGAAAGGGGGATATAAGATGAACATCAACCAAAGCAAAACAAGGATAATGGAATGTAGTTGAATTAAGTCGGGTGATGATGAGAGAATTAGATTAGGAAATGATACACCTAAAGTAGTAAAGGAGTTTTGCTATTTGGGGAACAAAATAACTGATGATGGTCGAAGTAGAGAGGATATAAAATGTAGACTGGCACTGGCAAGGGAAGCGTCAATCAAGAAGAGAAATTTGTTAACATCGAGTATAGATTTAAAAGTCAGGAAGTCGTTTCTGAAAGTATTTGTATGGAGCGTAGCCATGTATGGATGTGAAACTCGGACGATAAATAGTTTAGACAAGAAGAGAATAGAAGCTTTCGAAATGTGGTGCTACAGAAGAATGCTGAAGATTAGATGGGTAGATCACATAACTAATGAGGATTGGGGAGAAGAAAAGTTTGTGGCACAACTTGACTAGAAGAAGGGATCGGTTGGTAGGACGTGTTCGGAGGTTCAAGGGATCACCAATTTAGTATTGGAGGGCAGCGTAGAGGGTAAAAATCGTAGAGGGAGACCAAGAGATGAATACACCAAGTAGATTCAGAAGGAAGTAGATTGCAGTAGGTACTGGGAGATGAAGAAGCTTGCACAGGATAGAGTAGCATGGAGAGCTGCACCAAACCAGTCTCAGGACTGAAGACCACAACAACAACAACAACAACATATTTGTTCAATGAATACCCGTTTATCATCTGCATTTCTTCTTGGTGTAGCAATTTTAATGGCCAGTAGTGTATACATCCCTCACACACTTATACCCATGATTCCCATAGAATAGGTACACAGGTAGTAAAGAGATTAATTACATCTTGATGTGCTCCCATAATTGCCACGATACTTCACACCAATCTCAAATAAAATATGGCGTGCTCTAATGAAATCGTTTAAGTTACATGAAAGGCATGATTCTCCGTTAAGCTCCGTTATCCGTTGGATTTCGTGCATAGCTCTACGAAATGTCTCGTAAATAAAATTACCGCTACGCCAGACGAGTCTTTTGCCCATAGATACTGTGTGCTACTCTTGTAAAGCCGGGGTGCGACGCTAGTATGAATATAAATTATGATCAAATGTGCCGTGACTACGGGGAGCAGCCAGTTCCGCCCAACTCGGCAGTTGATTCCAGGGCTGCTGCCGTGGCGCTGGCGCGCAGAGCTCCAAAGCAACCGCCACACTGTCACTTTCCGATAGTAGTGATTTCTGTGACTACTACTTTCCGGTAATTTCGATTTACAGTTGCGAATTGTCGCAGTTTAAAATCACGGTTAACGAATTCACAGCTTGTATCCCTCCGCACTCAATCAATGCTATTTCTGCGACTTACACGATTTCAGCGACTTCTGTTACTTTTGCATATGAAACTTACACTTAGCAACAGAGAAAATTTCATCTCAATAAAACTGTCAGTAGTAAATATGTTATACGTTTGTTCCTCTTTGGCTTTAATTTTGTTTTAACGGCAACAAGTGTGAAAATATTAATAGTGTGACGCTGGGAATAATTACACAAATTGCCACACAGTAGAGTAAGAGTTCGTGGTCAGCTTATGGGTTCTAACCGCTTTATTATGTTTACAGGTATCTGAGTAATATTTTCAATCACTCGCTATAGTGATTATTCAAAACATTTACAGCAGAACTGGAGAAGATGCCACAGTGTCTTCACGCCATCATCACCAGAAGAAAGGATCCTCTTCATGTAATCTTCCCATATTCTTATACATAGTCGTGTACTGTTACCTAAATGGATAGTTCTTTATCAGCAGTACTTTAAAGCTAAATGATTGTTCAACAATCTCGTGGAAGCTTGTGAAACCTGGCGGCAATCGTGAAAGAGCATCGGCAACTATGTTGTCTTTTGCCTCACCTGAACTACACTCCTGGAAATGGAAAAAACAACACATTGACACCGGTGTGTCAGACCCACCATACTTGCTCCGGACACTGCGAGAGGGCTGTACAAGCAATGATCATACGCACGGCACAGCGGACACACCAGGAAACGCGGTGTTGGCCGTCGAATGGCGCTAGCTGCGCAGCATTTGTGCACCGCCGCCGTCAGTGTCAGCCAGTTTGCCGTGGCATACGGAGCTCCATCGCAGTCTTTAACACTGGTAGCATGCCGCGACAGCGTGGACGTGAACCGTATGTGCAGTTGACGGACTTTGAGCGAGGGCGTATAGTGGGCATGCGGGAGGCCGGGTGGACGTACCGCCGAATTGCTCAACACGTGGGGCGTGAGGTCTCCACAGTACATCGATGTTGTCGCCAGTGGTCGGCGGAAGGTGCACGTGCCCGTCGACCTGGGACCGGACCGCAGCGACGCACGGATGCACGCCAAGACCGTAGGATCCTACGCAGTGCCGTAGGGGACCGCACCGCCACTTCCCAGCAAATTAGGGACACTGTTGCTCCTGGGGTATCGGCGAGGACCATTCGCAACCGTCTCCATGAAGCTGGGCTACGGTCCCGCACACCGTTAGGCCGTCTTCCGCTCACGCCCCAACATCGTGCAGCCCGCCTCCAGTGGTGTCGCGACAGGCGTGAATGGAGGGACGAATGGAGACGTGTCGTCTTCAGCGATGAGAGTCGCTTCTGCCTTGGTGCCAATGATGTTCGTATGCGTGTTTGGCGCCGTGCAGGTGAGCGCCACAATCAGGACTGCATACGACCGAGGCACACAGGGCCAACACCCGGCATCATGGTGTGGGGAGCGATCTCCTACACTGGCCGTACACCACTGGTGATCGTCAAGGGGACACTGAATAGTGCACGGTACATCCAAACCGTCATCGAACCTATCGTTCTACAATTTCTAGACCGGCAAGGGAACTTGCTGTTCCAACAGGACAATGCACGTCCGCATGTATCCCGTGCCACCCAACGTGCTCTAGAAGGTGTAAGTCAACTACCGTGGCCAGCAAGATCTCCGGATCTGTCCCCCATTGAGCCTGTTTGGGACTGGATGAAGCGTCGTCTCACGCGGTCTGCACGTCCAGCACGAACGCTGGTACAACTGAGGCGCCAGGTGGAAATGGCATGGCAAGCCGTTCCACAGGACTACATCCAGCATCTCTACGATCGTCTCCATGGGAGAATAGCAGCCTGCATTGCTGCGAAAGGTGGATACACACTGTACTAGTGCCGACATTGTGCATGTTCTGTTGCCTGTGTCTATGTGCCTGTGGTTCTGTCAGTGTGATCATGTGATGTATCTGACCCCAGGAATGTGTCATTAAAGTTTCCTCTTCCTGGGACAATGAATTCACGGTGTTCTTATTTCAATTTCCAGGAGTGTATTTCCAAATCGTAATTTTCTAAAACTAGAACCCAACAGACAAGTCTCGCATGAAACAATCTACAAGATAACAGAAAACTTACAGATTGGTTATCACAATATACCTTTACGTGCTTTCCGTAGATAAAGTAATAAAATTTTTCCAGTGCCCATTTTACGCCAAGCACTTCTAATCTGTTACTGTATAATTTCTCTTGCAGTCGGAAAGTATTCGGGTGGCGAAACTGATAACCCTAATTTCCTGTTGTTCGTCCACTGTTACTACTTGAAACAGTAATGCACCCAGACCAGTGATGTGGTAACTGCGACCAAAAATAAAATCCACATTCATATCTGGATGACATAGTATATTATAAATAACCGGAGTAGTCTTCATTTGTTCATGAGTCTCGGCACACAATGGCGTCCAATGTCATGGCGTGTTCTTTCTCAACAGATGTAATAAATGATCATTATTTAATAACTGATTAAACGAATTTTCTAAAAACACGAGGCGAGGCCAAGAAACGGCCCTAATTGTCTTTTATGAGTGGTACGTGAAAAATTCCTGGTTGCCTCTTGTTTCTTGGGGTCAAGTTCTATCCCCAAAGCTGATAAGATATGACCCAGCAATTCCATTCGATTCTTACTGAACTCTGAATTCATTAGGTTCACAGTAACACAATATTTTTCTAATTTTTTAAATACGCTCTCAAGCAACTCTACGTGCTCATTCCATGTTTCTGTGGCTATTGGTAAATCATCCACGTAAAAAAATGGTTCAAATTGCTCTAACCACTATGGGACTTAACATCTGAGGTCATAAGTCACCTAGACTTAGGACTACTTAAACCTAACTAACCTAAGGACATCACATACATCCATGCCCGAGGCAGGATTCGAATCTGCGTCCGTAGCAGCAGCGCGGTTCCAGACTGAAGCGCCTAGAACCGCTCTTCCACAGCGGCCGGCTCATCCACATAGAGAGTAACCTTATCTAGCAGTTCTTGTACAGTGCTGTAGCAGATACACCTCCACTCACATTCAATCCGAAAGGCATAACCTTAAATTGACAACTTCTTCCAGAGAAGGTAAAAGCTGAGTACTCGCTAGATGCTTTATCTCATATAATCTGCCAGAAAGAATATTTTAAATCCCCGGAAGTCAAGAATTTTATATCACAAAATTTTGTAACCATTCCTCTAGATTTTTCTGGGCGCGTACGAACGTGCACAATGGTCCTGTTTATATCCCGCCCATCCAGAACTAAGCGAATTCTTCCGTCTGCCTCAGCTACGTCAAACAGCGGACTACTATGTGAAGAATTTGATGGTTCTATGATCTGCCAGTCTAACATTTTGCTGATTCCTTTGGTTACCACCTCTCTTTTTGACCAAGGGACAGAGTAATAGGCTCTACAAAATATCTTATGAGGATAAACATCCGTAGTAAGCACAATACTTTATGACACCAGATTTGTCGTCGTAAGCATTAATGCACTTAGAAAACAATTGTTGTAGTTTCTCTTATTGTTCATCTATGAGATATTCCGAGTCAGCTACTTTTATTCTAATTGGATCACTTCTTTCTATTCTCTTTTCTCGATCTGGGTTCTCAGAACAAAAAAATCAGCTGCGATGAGTGGCAACTTGGGACCAACACATCTCATATTAATACGCTGACAATATTTATTATGGAACTCCTGAGACTGCACTGCGTCCAGCTTTACACTACTGACGTTGCTTTCTAAATGTAACACTCCTGCCTCTATTAAAGTTTTCTTCTAGCATGGGAAATCCCATCTCCAAACACAGGACATCGACTACTCATTTAAGACCAAGAAGGTGCTTTTAAATACTTTCTTCTCGACGATTAAATCGACTTCTGTCAGAAACTTTACAGTCTGTGACTTTGCCCCAGAAGTCCCATAATATTACACCTCTGTACCGGAAAAACCTAAAGTCTTGTTATTCGTACTAATTGCTTTGTAGAAACTCATACACATCACGGATGTCGTAGCACCAGTATCTATAATTACATTTACTGGTACCTCATTTATTGACACTTTAATCATGGCTTGTATTAACTTACTTTTGCCACATTTACATTCCCTCGTTTCAGTATCTCCCACCCTGAATTTTAATTTAGTTATTATAGTGTATCATAAACACATTACTTGGGACAGTGCCTTAGAAGGCTAAGATTGGTCGGCCTAGTTTGACGAATTGGAAGGTCGAATTCGTGACTCATCAGGGACTTAAACATATTCGTCTTTTTTTTGTTTTGTTTTTTAGTCATTAGTCTTCTGATGGGTTTGATGCGAACTGCTGCTAATTCCTCTCCTATGTCAGCCTCTTCATCTCGGAGTAGCACATCATCAATTATTTGCTGGATCTACGAGAATCGTCCACAAAGTAAGTTTCCTTTCTCTAATGAATTCTTCTCGGGTTATCAGCCGAGTGGTGGCGTCGTCTTGTCGCAACGTTTCAATGAGTTTCATACCCATCATATTCTGGCGAAGTGTCAGGATGCTGTGTTCAGCATATCATATAGCTGCTTGGCCATCGTCTGCTACTGTAGACCGGCCAATCATGTTCCTCTGGAAGGGGGTACCGCGTCGGTGGTGGGGGGGGGGATAGGGGAGTGGGGAGGGGGGGGGGGGCAGCGCGGACCAGCGCCAAGACCCGGTGGCTATCCAATCTGTCTGCAGACGCTTCTGCCTTCAGATCGGAGCGCTCCTGACGTACTTTGTCAATTGTGGGATTCCACGCTGCACTGAGCTGAAAACCACTATCCCTGTTTACTAAATTGTTGTGCAGGCGTATCTCCACTGTGTCTTTGAAGATCAAATCCCAGAAACCGTTGGCCCTGCACACCTTCTTCGTTTTTTCGAACTCGAAAATTCAATATTGAGTATCATTCCGAGGAGCGCACAGGCTCCCGCTACGGGTTCCCACTACAAGAGCATCATCGGAACGACTTCCCTCCACGCAAAAAGTGAAAGGGTATATCATTCGCTGTCTTTCCCTCACTCCTCCGGCTCATTGTGTCAGAAATAGCCCACCAATCAGCATTACTCTTTCAAACGGGAGAATGGCTAAGCCAACCAATCCGGAAATATATAGGATCTGCGTTAGGCATTTACTGTCTACTTGTGAGAACTCTGAAACTGCTCACTAGGTCCATCAAAGAAATGTGTATGCTGGGGCTCTCCCAAACAATATAGCAGGTTTCGCTTTTAAGGTGAACACACAGGCCATTATCCCTTTTCTCTGGCAAAAACTGTTATGGTCCATGGATGGTTGGCCGGCTGGTGCAGCTCCGTGCTAACCCACCCTCCTACGGACTTTCCAGTGGGCCGGTTGCCTCCACCAAACAAAAATTTCTGTGGCCATCATGTCTTGAATGTTTGTGTATGCCAGCCTCCGCTTTTTAATCTCGGTGCGCACTTGCGATTTATTTATTAGATTTGTTCAAAAATGGTTCAAATGGCTCTGAGCACTATGGGACTCAACTGCTGAGGTCATTAGTCCCCTAGAACTTAGAACTAGTTAAACCTAACTAACCTAAGGACATCACAAACATCCATGCCCGAGGCAGGATTCGAACCTGCGACCGTAGCGTATTAGATTTGTACATCTATTAAATGGGAATATGTAAAATTGACTCTACCCAATCGAGTTTGGGCTCGAATGACAGGTCTCGATACGCAGAATACGATGGCGAGGTCGTAATATGTAAGAAATTAAGGTCAGGAGACTACGCCACCTTACATTGTTAATGAAAAACAGATTTAGAAAACTTTGCTCACATTGGGTACCCAAAATTCTTACTGAACAACACAAAAACAACGGATGGGCTGTGCATTTCAGTTTTTTACACGCTACAGTGAAGAAGGTGACGGTTTTCTTTCTCAGATAGTCACAGGGCATGAAACTTGGGTATCATACGAGGCCCCTGAAACAAAATGGCAGTCGATGCAATGGAGGCACACTTCATCCCCAACATAGGTTAAGCCTAAGCAAATCTTGACACCTTAAAAAGTCATGTGCAACGTTTTTTTGGACAGAAAAGGAATTTTGCTGATTGATTTCTTACCACGAGGCCAAACAATCAATGCACATGGCTACTGCGAGACCATTAAGAAATTGCGCCGTGCGATACAGAACAAGAGCCAAGGATTACTGTCAAAAGGTGATGTTTTTTTTCCACGATAATGTCCGACCTCACACGGTGTATGTCACCAAACAACTCTTACCGATATTTCACTGGGACGCATTTGATCCCCCTCCATGCAGCCCGGACCTCGCTCCTAGCGACTTTCATCTCTTCTTACACCTAATAACTTTGGTGGTCAACACTTCAATGATGATGACGAGCTGAAAGAACATATTACCACATGATCGAATACACAGGCGGCAAGCTTCTATGAAGAAAGCATACAAAAACTTGTGCCACCCTATGACAAGTGCCTGCAAAATTTCGGAAGCTATTTAGAAAAGTAGTTTAACAACTGTAGTTTTTTGTGCAATAAATATTTTTTTTCTGTGTCTGTACACGTTTGTTTCATATAACGAAACGGAACTTACTTTTTGGACGACCCTCGTATTCCAATCTCTGTCTTCCTCTATAATTTTTACTCTCTGCAGCTCCCTCTAGTATCATGGAGTTGCCATCCTGTCTCATTTTCTTGTCAGTGTTCTCCATACATTCATTTCCTCACCGATTCTGCGGAGAACCTCATTCCTTTCTTTATCAATCCACACAATTTTCAACATTTTTCTGTAGCACCACATCTCAAATGCTTAGAGTCTCTTCTTTTCCGGTTCTCTCACAGTCCATGTTTCACTAACATACAATGCTGTGCTCCAAACGTACATTCTCAGATATTTCTTCAGAAAATTAAGTTTTATGTCTGATGCTAGTAGTCTTTTCTTGGCCAGCGCTAAAATCTGTTTCTTATGTCCTCCTTGTTCCGTTTTTAATGGTTATTTTCTGCCTAGATAGCAGAATCCCTTAACTTCTTTTACTTTCTGATCACCAATCCCTATGTTTAGTTTGTCGCTGTGCCCATTTCTGATACTTCTTATTAATTTTGTCTTCGATTACCTCTCAATCCATATTTTTTACTCATTAGACAGTTCATTCCATTCAGCAGATCCTGTAAGTCTTCCTCACTTTCACTGAAGATAGCAAAATGATCAGCGCATCATATCACTGGTATCCTTTCATGATCAATTTAAATTCTAGTCTTACACCTTTCTCTTGCTTCGGTCAATGCTTCTTCAACGTATAAATTATACTGTAGGCGTGAAAGGCTACAGCCCTGTGTTACAGCCTTTTTAATCCGAGCACTTCGTACTTAGTCTCCCTCTCTATTTTCTCTCGGCTCCTCTCCATATTGTATATTTCCCGTCGTTCCCTATAGATTATCCCTATTTTTCTCAGAATTTCAAACACCGCACCATTTGACATTGTCGAATGCTTTTTCCACATCGACAAATCCAATAAACGTGCCTTGATTTTTCCTTAGTCTCGCTTCCATTGTCAACCGCACCGTTAGAATGGCATCCCTGGTGCCTTTACCGTACTTAAAGCCAAATTGATCGTCATCTAACATATCATCGAACCTCTTATCCATTCTTCTTTGTACTATTATTCTTGTCAGCAGCTTGCATACACGAGTTCTAAAGCTGATTGTGTGATAATTCCCACAGTCTTCGGTATTGCATGGATGATATTTTTTCGAAAGTCAGATCGTATATCGCCAGACTCATACATTCTGTAAACCAACATGTATAGTCGTTTTGTTGTCAGTCCCCAAAAGATGTTAGAAATTCTCATGGATCCCCTATCTTTTCTATAAGGACTCCTGTTTTTTCTTCTACCACAACAGACAAATTTTCCCCCTCATAGAGCCTTCAATATACTCTTTCCACTTACCCGCTCTCTCCTCTGCATTTAACAGTGGAATTCCCGTTGCTCTCATAACGTTACCACCCTTGCTTTCAGTTTCACCGAAGGTTGTTTTGACTTTCGTATATGCTGAGTCAGACTTTCTGACAATCATATCTTTATCGATTTCTTCACAATTTTCATGCAGCCATTTTTTCTTAGCTCCCCTGCGCTTCCTATTTATTTCGTTCCCAAGTTACTTGTATTTCTGCATTCCTGAATTTCCTTGAATATTTTTGTACTTGCTTCTTTCATCGGTCAACTGAAGTATTTCCTCTGTTACCTATGGTTTCTTTGCAGTTACGTCCTTTGTACCGACGGCTTTCTTTTCAACTTGTCTGACTGTCCTTTTTAGCGACGTCCATTCATCTCCAACTGAACTGCCTACTAAGCTATTTCTTATAGCAGTATCTATAACCTCAGACAGCCTCAAGTGTACCTCGCCACTTCTCAGTACTTCTGTATCCCACTTATTTGCGCACTGATTCTTCCTGACTTTCTCAGACTTCAATTTGCTCTTAATCACTACTAAATTGTGATCTGAGTCTATATCTGCTTCTGGGTAGGCCTTAGGATTCAATATCTGATTTCAGAATCTCTGCCGCTGTTCATATTACCCTGTACTCATCTGACCAGATATCCTTGTCTGCTTTCCATTTCATTGATTGACACCCACTATTTTTAGATTGAGCTTTAGAATTTCCATTTTCAGATTTTCATGCTTCCCTACCACCTTCAAACTTCTGACATCCCACGCCCCGACTGGTAGAACGTTATCCTTTCGTTAACCAACTCATCGGACATCCCCCTTGGCAGTTTCGAATGGGGACTATTCTTTTGCTAATGGAGAGATCATCATGAGACTTTTTCAGTTACAGACCACATGTCCTATGGATACACATTATGTATCTTTAATGGAGTGGTTTTAATTGCCTTCTGCATCCCATGCCGTTGATCACTGATGATTCTTCCGCCAACAGAATGATCTCAACCTCTGTCCGCTCCTCCGCCCTCTTTGACAAGGCTGTTGGCTGAGTGACAGGTGACTTCTTACTCCGGAAGTATTCGGTCGGCACTGCTGATGGTTTTTACTCAAAATTTATGTGGTGGTAGGATTCTAACCAAGGACCGAGGACGTTCTAATTAAGAATCTAGACCCTTGTACAGGTTGTGAATTGTTAGCATTATTATTGACTTGGTTCTGCAGCTGCAAATTTTACACAATTGCTATTGCAGCAACAGAAGACTGGCACGAACCTGAATTGTTATTACACCACTGGCTATTAAAATTCCTTTTATTGCTACCATCTTTTCCTGTTTGCACTGTGCTGCATGACATTATTGTTATTCTGATTGTTATATGGACGGAAATTCTGGTTAGAATGTTCAGAAGGGGATGAGAATATACAATATTTCCATTTCCATAGCCATACGGACTGTCATATCCATTCCTATTACGATTCTCATTATTACTACCCTATTAGGATGGTACCCATTACTACGCTTCCTCCATTACATTTGTTATTTCCATTGCCGTTAAGTCGTTTCAAAGTTTCTTGAATTAACTCTAATGAATCTACTATGGTGTAGAAGTGTTCCAGATTCGCATCTGACACACAAATCAGTTTTCTCTACGGTTATGTGGGATTCAATAAATCGTATTTTATGGTATTCACTCCACGAGCTAGAAAAAATATTCTTAAAACTTATAGGGAATATTACGGGGACGAGTAAGTTGGAAATATTCTGTTCTTTACTACGCTCTGTCCCAGTTTCAATAACTAAAGCGACGGAACATTGTTTTACGTATTGTCGTCGACTGGATGAGAATACGTGCTAAACATGGTTTGTTCATTGCCTTGTTTGGTGTTTGTTTTAAGTCTACGCGGACGCCTTCTTCTCTTTCTTATTTCCAGTCAGACTTTCAGATTCGATTAATCCGAACTTACGGTGTACTTCGCATTGCCATTTAGGAGTCTCGAAAACGACACTGTCTTTGATTTGTTTAAACTTATCTTTAAATTGCTTTATGATTTCATGAGTATTAAATCCGGACTCTTAGTACCACTTTGCACTGTTGACGTTACCTCAGAAGTCACGCGTATTTATTTCAGAATTTTTGGTCTCTATCAATTCTGACATATCGATCTGCCACTTTTGGATTACTTCACTAAATATTCGTCAAGCTGTTTCTTATTTTCTACTTCCACATTTCCCATTTTCTAAGTAAGAGATTCTACTGCATTTTCTACTTTACTTTGCGATGCTTTAATATATTTAACGTCAGTATTTCGTCAGTTACAAGCACAAGTGGATTTCCATATTTTTGGTTTACTTCAGCTAAATTATTGCGAATCTGTTCCAAATCAGCATATATTTTCCGGTCTATTTCAGCCAATTTTCTATCTCTTCCGCTTCGAGTTCTACCATCTTCAATCTCGTGTGGCTTCAAGCTCAACTTGCTTCCTATCTCTTTCCTTATCTCTTTCCTGTAATTTCATCAACAGCATGGTAAATGGATCGAACGTTCCACCCCAAATCGGCACATTATTTGATTTTTTGGCAATGTCCTCAGTTTCATTCGGTAATGTATGCAAAGTACACTCGAAACCTGGATCGCTATGCTACAGCCAATGCAGTCACCAAGGCCCGATGTTTCATTGACAGTTACTTTATTCTATGTAACAGATGATAGTCAGCGCAATGTAACTGCAACGACAAAATTAATTGCTGTGTTGCCTCATTTAACGCAAACTATTTTATACTCCGTAGTAACGGATCATTTTAAAGTACGACAAGAGGCAATATGTCTAATTACTAACGCCCTAACCTTGAATAGACGTGGCCAGATAAGCTTTTTGATTCTCACTAAGTAAAATACATTTAGTGGTAACTGACAGCGTTTGTGTTACAGAAAAAGCGAAGGAAACAATGGCAATGAGAGAGAACGAAACAGACACAGTGGCAATGGTACATAGTGACAGCGATAGAACAGCCTCAGGAAAAGAGTGAAAGGAGACAGTGCCAGAAATGGAGGAATAAAGAGAAAGAAAAAATGGAAGTGGGTAAAAGCCAGTGATAATGACAGAGTGTGTGGCAATGCCCAATGACAACGAGGAAGAGAGAAATTGTGACAGTCAGAAAGGACAGCAGCAGTAGGAAGAAAGGAATGAGATATTAGCAGTAAGAGAGAGCAAGAGAGGAACAGTGACAGAGGAGACTGTAGTGGAAGGACAGAACGAAGGAGACTATGGCTGTGACGCAGGAGACAATGATAATGAACTGGGCTAAATTAGAGAGCGAGAAGGACAGATGGGAGTGGACGGATATGACCGACTTACAGCACGATGGACTAGTTGGTGTGAATGGATTACAGTTAGGGAACCTTCTGAGTGTTTGAGGTGAGTGGCATTTTAAAAATGCGCTAATATGTTCGCATGCTAAGACTTTCGAGAAAAATTTTAAGGTGCTGAGGAAGGTAGAATGAGGTAGCTGGTAACCCAGTTTTCAGTCAGTCTTCTAACTAAACAGGAACACATACCTTTTTTTATTCTGCTCCGTTAGCCGCATTTATCCACTGGCAAAAGAATGGGTGATTTTTCCCTATCGTCATAAAGTGTAGTGTAGGAGAGATACACAGAATTTAGTGTTCGGAACATAATAAGCTTCTTTAATACCTTCTCGTGACTTCAGTATTTTATCAGCATTACACTTGGAAATAAACTTGCGAAGAGTCCTGGCAGGAAGTGGTGATTTCCAGTGTAGTGCTCTTAGCTGCAGATAAATTGCACTCTTGTTTCCGACTGACTGTAAGTCCTGTATGTTTACACAGTGTCTGGAGAACTAGGACTCGGCCGACAGACCTCTGGCGTGTAAAACGCGTGACCTGCGTCCGATGAAGAAGAGGCCTTGTTTGAAAATGTTGCATGTTTCAAGGGAGGAGTTGATAATCCTCAAGCCGGCCGGAGTGGCCGTGCGGTTCTAGGCCCTACAGTCTGGAGCCGAGCGACCGCTACGGTGGCAGGTTCGAATCCTGCCTCGGGCATGGATGTGTGTGATGTCCTTAGGTTAGTTAGGTTTAATTAGTTCTAAGTTCTAGGCGACTGACTGCCTCAGAAGTTAAGTCGCATAGTGCTCAGAGCCATTTGAACCATTTGATAATCCTCAGCGATAGATGAGGCTAATACAGAGGGCTTAAAATATCTCGCAGCTGCGTTTCCGTGCGTCAGCTTGCATTCTAATTATTCATTTCTGGTTTCATAGGCAATGGAAATGGAAATGCCGTGGGCTAGGGCCTCCTGTCGGGTAGACAGTTCGCTTGGTGCAAGTCGTTAGAGTTGACGCCATTGCGGCGACTTGCGCGTCGATGGGGATGAAATGACGATGGTAAGGACAACACAACACACAGTCCCTGAGCGGAGAAAATCTCCGACCCAGCAGGGAATCCAACCCGGGCCGTTAGGTGACATTCCATCGCGCTGACCACTCAGCTACCAGGGGCGGACTTTTCACAGCCGAATGTTGCGGTTTAGTGCTTGTGCACATGACTGGTCGAAACATGTTTCATAACATATTGTGGAGTTGGTAGCTAGTTTTGGTTGGTATTTGATGGAAGAAACGGGTACAGCGTGGACAAGACTAATATATGGCAATTGTTTTTACGGAATCTTGAAGTATCGTTATTTTGAAGATTTTTACCAACTACGTAGTTTCGAATTGTTGTCCTGTTCTGTTTCCATGTAAATCTCCAAAAAATCAGATCGGCGGCGGTGTATCATCTGTCCAGTGCTCTGATCACAAAGCTTTTTGATACAGTTCGATTGCTACAAACTATTTATTATTGACATTATAGGAGCGATAGTTCCTCTTATTTCTCACGGTGTAGAGCAAGGCTAGCGGCCTTCATTATGACAGTTTCAAATGTGTAGCACCAGAGTCCGTCTATAAGCTTCCCATCTGAATTATCACTGCCACATTATTTGTCTTGACTGCCTTACACCCACTATCAGTGTGTGAAATTCAGCCGCAAATTGTAATCTGGCACGGGGCCATGGAATTTCCGATCTCGAGTTAAAGGAAGGTTTTGTGATGACGCACGTAAAAACATCCAAAACCAAGAAAAGTTATTGCTGATACACGAAAACACTCCAGACAAAAGACGTTGTGATACAAGAAGTAGACGTAATGTGAGGTGGCGTTACGTGACGTGAGGCTGACACGAATGAGAATTTTGCATGAGGAATAAACGTGTGAGGAAAACCAGTACTAACGTTCGCAGACAACTTCTTTGCACACAGTTTTAATCTGCCAGGTGGGATTCATATCAGCGCACACTTCGCTGCAGAGTGAAAATCTCATTCTGGAAAGAAAGAGCAGCCGTTGTTCCAATTGGACTGATGTGATTTTGTGAAAACTAACATTTATATTTTACACAAAAAGCAAAAACAAACTCTCATGTCTTACATGCAACTGGCCGTCTACGGACCGCGGAAATTGTGTCACTACACATTTACAAAAGCCAGACAAACTTATATTCATAGTAAAGGCTATGGTGAAAACTCTCGTAGACACGTATGAACGAACAGAGAACGGATATCGATTTCCACAGGTTACAGCGAGTTTGTGAAACCGAACAAAGACACTAGCATTGTCCATATGAAAACGCAGTTTAATTTCAAATTTATCTCGCTTGATACAGTTGGAAAAAAAAATCGTAACCTACAATCATGTACAGGTCGCGCAAGCAAGTCAGCATCTCACCACCGTTTTGGATGACGACACTTAAGTGTGCCCATTTCAGTATCACAGGACAAACGTCTATAATGAATACGTTCAACATAGAGAATAGAGATCTTATCAGCGGACAGTCTTAATGATTACAAACCTGTAGGTAGAAAGCCGTCTACTATAGGCATCTTCCAAACTATGTATTCATATGCGTACTTGCATGTCTCAAAGAACATATAGTCATTCTTCCGTAGCTTCACCTTCGCTTGAGAGCAGCGAAGGAATGCCTCATGCACGCTACTTAATCTCTGAGATCAGCCAGTAGCACTGCTTGACGTGGATATCGGATAGCAGGATCCAGCACTGCCTGTAGGGAAAGAAGCACTTTTAGTTTACGCTTGCTGTCGTGAACACGGTGTAGGCTACTATTTTGCTTGTTGGATGTGCTACTCTGTTCATTATAGACGTTTGTCCTGTGATACTGAAATGGGCACACTTAAGTGTCGTCATCCAAAACGGTGGTGAGATGCTGACTTGCTTGCGTGACCTGTACATGATTGTAGGTTACGATTTTTTTTTCCAACTGTATCAAGCGAGATGAATTTGAAATTAAACTGCGTTTTCATGTGGACAATGCTAGTGTCTTTGTTCGGTTTCACAAACTCGCTGTAACATGTGGAAATCGATATCCGTTCTCTATTCGTTCATACGTGTCTACGAGAGTTTTCACCATAGCCTTTACTATGAATATAAGTTTGTCTGGCTTTTGTAAATGTGGTACAAGTACTTTTTGTTCATTCTGAGATATAGCGTCCTAAAGTTAAACGAGCGCTGAAAAATCTGCAGTTGAGATACCAGAAATATTCAAGCATACACGCTTGAGTATTTCTGGTATCTCAAATGCAGATTTTTCAGCGCTCATTTAATTTTAGGACTCTGCATCTCAGAATGAACAAAAATGGACTTGTACCACTATTGAAATAAGCCCTTCATATGGAGGTTTGCGTCTGGCCGTGAGTCGTGCACGGATAGCCAAATTGTAAGGAGACCGCTCGCGATATCTGGGAAATCCGGGTTCGAGTCCCGGTCCGGCACAAATTTTCATTGTTGCCATTCCAATTTACGGATGATGGTTGTCCTTATCAGCAATTGCGAATACATTTAATGTAAAGGGCTTCAGTCGCCGCTGAGCCTGTTCCTTTGGACATGCGTGCATGTTTTGCACTATAAACAAAATAACACAGGAACTGCATTATACTACTGTAGTTAGGTCTGTCGATTCTGATGAGAGATCACTGAACTGTTCACAATGACACACTCTCTGCTCTACGTCCCTATTCATAACGATTCCCACTCCCGCTATACCATCTTCTGATGCTGTCGACATTACCCTATACTCGTCTGGCCATTAAAATTTCGATAACTGGTTAGCATGTATTGTATTCTACAACATGCTTCGATATGCAGATTGGTAGGTAAGCAACGCAACTGCGGAAAATAGTTAGGAATAAAGCAATGTAAGTGGTGACTCGACAGTCCGTTAACCTTTGTAAATTCAATACTTCATGGAATAATTAAGGTAGTGTGGTAAAAACTGACACATGTTGTTGAAAAGGCATGGGATTTCGTTGAAAAAAAAAACAAAAGTGGACTAAATGGCCAACAGATGGAGCTTCATATGATACGAAAGCAATAATTAACATAACAATTGATTTTTAGAAAAGAATATGTTGTTTATAACAAATGTTCATGATGTCGATTGCCATTCATCAATAATATTTGTCGAAGGAGAATACTGTGAACAGCACTGTTGACTATGTCAGTAGGTATGGAGAGATACTTCCGCCGGATGTTACCTTTCAGCATCCCTAATGAAATCGAACGATCGCAGTAGACTTCAGGTAACAAACAACCAATAATCACTCGGATTGCGGTGTGGAGACCAGGAAGGCCTAGCATGACGGAAGTGGTGGCTCAGCACGCAATCCCCACCGAACGATGAGACCTTTTACACCTGTAGCTACGAGGGCAGTTCAATAAGTAATGCAACACATTTTTTTCTCGGCCAATTTTGGTTGAAAAAACCGGAAATTTCTTGTGGAATATTTTCAAACATTCCCGCTTCGTCTCGTATAGTTTCATTGACTTCCGACAGGTGGCAGCGCTGTACGGAGCTGTTAAAATGGCGTCTGTAACGGATGTGCATTGCAAACAACGGGCAGTGATCGAGTTTCTTTTGGCGGAAAACCAGGGCATCTCAGATATTCATAGGCGCTTGCAGAATGTCTACGGTGATCTGGCAATGGACAAAAGCACGGTGAGTCGTTGGGCAAAGCGTGTGTCATCATCGCCGTAAGGTCAAGCAAGGCTGTCTGATCTCCCGCGTGCGGGCCGGCCGTGCACAGCTGTGACTCCTGCAATGGCGGAGCGTGCGAACACACTCGTTCGAGATGATCGACGGATCACCATCAAACAACTCAGTGCTCAACTTGACATCTCTGTTGGTAGTGCTGTCACAATTGTTCACCAGTTAGGATATTCAAAGGTTTGTTCAAGC
Source organism: Schistocerca americana (assembly GCF_021461395.2). Lineage (NCBI taxonomy): Eukaryota > Metazoa > Arthropoda > Insecta > Orthoptera > Acrididae > Schistocerca > Schistocerca americana. The sequence goes on along the minus strand of NC_060124.1, from coordinate 190,632,104 downwards.
TGGGTTCCTCGTTGTGTAACCGAATACCATAAAGAGCAAAGGAGAACCATCTGTGCGGAATTGCTTGCTCGTCATGTGGCTGAGGGTGACAATTTCTTGTCAAAGATTGTTACAGGCGATGAAACATGGGTTCATCACTTCGAACCTGAAACAAAACGGCAATCAATGGAGTGGCGCCACACCCACTCCCGTACCAAGAAAAAGTTTAAAGTCATACCCTCAGCCGGTAAAGTCATGGTTACAGTCTTCTGGGACGCTGAAGGGGTTATTCTGTTCGATGTCCTTCCCCATGGTCAAACGATCAACTCTGAAGTGTATTGTGCTACTCTTCAGAAATTGAAGAAACGACTTCAACGTGTTCGTAGGCACAAAAATCTGAACGAACTTCTCCTTCTTCATGACAACGCAAGACCTCACACAAGTCTTCGCACCCGAGAGGAGCTCACAAAACTTCAGTGGACTGTTCTTCCTCATGCACCCTACAGCCCTGATCTCGCACCGTCGGATTTCCATATGTTTGGCCCAATGAAGGACGCAATCCGTGGGAGGCACTACGCGGATGATGAAGAAGTTATTGATGCAGTACGACGTTGGCTCCGACATCGACCAGTGGAATGGTACCGTGCAGGCATACAGGCCCTCATTTCAAGGTGGCGTAAGGCCGTAGCATTGAATGGAGATTACGTTGAAAAATAGTGTTGTGTAGCTAAAAGATTGGGGAATAACCTGGTGTATTTCAATGCTGAATAAAACAACCCCTGTTTCAGAAAAAAATGTGTTGCATTACTTATTGAACTGCCCTCGTACATCGGGTGCAACGCCGCCCTGTATAAACGTTGCCTCCCAGCAAGTGTATAACAGACAGGCTAGCGATGAAGCGATTCTTAAACAGATCCGCGTATCTCGCACCGATCATACTGACAGTCTGAAAAGTAGCACACAGCATTTCCTCGAAAAAAAAAGAGTCCTACTGATGTGGTGAATCCACACCACACCGTGACTTTTTCGTCAAGCAATTCTAGAATGTTTGGTAGCCCAAACTCAGCTCATTATATACACGATTCTTATTCTGCGTCACTGGAATGTTACTGTCCAACGCCATCTACTGGCCGGCCTTTTTCCATTCAGTTTTGGCTTCAATAAAGCCCCACGTCATGGGTGTGAACATTTACCGCTCTGCCTACATTATTACTTGAGTTAGTACATTTTCAAATGTTATCGTGCTTTTGGACCACCCTGTATATTCTGTAAATAAGGATATATTATACAGCTGGTTTCTCTTTCAGATAGATGTATGCGAGAAGTATTATGCTTCGACAGCAGGTATCGGAATTCGAGAGCCAGACGATAGTGTGCTAGTGAGACTGCGGTTTATCGCTGCGCTGTATTGTGTTCGCGTTGGTCGCGACCTCTCTATTGTTACGCTAATGGTATCCATGGTCTCTAGAAGGGCCATACATTAAGCCCTTCAGGACATCAGATGACCCAGGTGACAAGCGTCCCAAAGGACTGGCATATTACTCGCTTCGCTGTGCAGGATCGCAGGGTCATTTCACGTATGTCGAGTGAGGAAACAGGTTTTTTGTAGCAAGGCAAGTGTTCGACAACGTCTCCTTTTTCAAACTCCAGGAAGGCGAACGTCTCCTATTGACTGTGACCACCTGATCCTCTTTAACTATTCTGCTGATCTTTCACGAAGCTCTCGGACAATCTCTTTGCTCAGCTTCTCCCCACAGGTTTTACTTTAGCAAAACCGCCATCTTTGGTTAGTCTCTCACCCATCTGTATTCCACATATTAAACTTCGTGCTATTACACACTGCAGAAAAGAAAAGGGAAATGTGCACATTATAATAAGGCCACATTTCATTAGTTCTAAGCGAAAAAAATTCATCTTGTACCACCGGAATCTCCGGCAGTGGATCTACTGACGCTCAAATAATACTGACAAATAAGGGTTAAATGGAGCATACTGACTGTTCGCTTCAAGAAGAATGCTGAAAATCAGGTGTACTGATAGGGAATCAGGAGCGCCTCAGCACAATCGACGATGAAAGGAACATATGGAAAACATTGACAAGATAAATGGAGGATAATAAGACATGTGTTACGGCATCAGGGGTTAGCCTCCATTCTACTAAGGAAACTGTAGAGGGTAGTAACTGTAGTGGAAAACAGTTACTGGAATACACTCCTCGAAATTGAAATAAGAACACCGTGAATTCATTGTCCCAGGAAGGGGAAACTTTATTGACACATTCCTGGGGTCACATACATCACATGATCACACTGACAGAACCACAGGCACATAGACACAGGCAACAGAGCATGCACAATGTCGGCACTAGTACAGTGTATATCCACCTTTCGCAGCAATGCAGGCTGCTATTCTCCCATGGAGACGATCGTAGAGATGCTGGATGTAGTCCTGTGGAACGGCTTGCCGTGCCATTTCCACCTGTCGCCTCAGTTGGACCAGCGTTCGTGCTGGACGCGCAGACCGCGTGAGACGACGCTTCATCCAGCCCCAAACATGCTCAATGGGGGACAGATCCGGAGATCTTGCTGGACAGGGTAGTTGACTTACACCTTCTAGAGCACGTTGGGTGGCACGGGATACATGCGGACGTGCATTGTCCTGTTGGAACAGCAAGTTCCCTTGCCGGTCTAGGAATGGAAGAACGATGGGTTCGATGATGATTTGGATGTACCGTGCACTATTCAGTGTCCCCTCGACGATCACCAGTGGTGTACGGCCAGTGTAGGAGATCGCTCCCCACACCATGATGCCGGGTGTTGGCCCTGTGTGCCTCGGTCGTATGCAGTCCTGATTGTGGCGCTCACCTGCACGGCGCCAAACACGCATACGACCATCATTGGCACCAAGGCAGAAGCGACTCTCATCGCTGAAGACGACACGTCTCCATTCGTCCCTCCATTCACGCCTGTCGCGACACCACTGGAGGCGGGCTGCACGATGTTGGGGCGTGAGCGGATTGCCTAACGGTGTGCGGGACCGTAGCCCAGCTTCATGGAGACGGTTGCGAATGGTCCTCGCCGATATCCCAGGAGCAACAGTGTCCCTAATTTGCTGGGAAGTGGCGGTGCGGTCCCCTACGGCACTGCGTAGGATCCTACGGTCTTGGCGTGCATCCGTGCGTCGCTGCGGTCCGGTCCCAGGTCGACGGGCGCGTGCACCTTCCGCCGACCACTGGCGACAACATCGATGTACTGTGGAGACCTCACGCCCCACGTGTTGAGCAATTCGGCGGTACGTCCACCCGGCCTCCCGCATGCCCACTATACGCCCTCGCTCAAAGTCCGTCAACTGCACATACGGTTCACGTCCACGCTGTCGCGGCATGCTACCAGTGTTAAAGACTGCGATGGAGCTCCGTATGCCACGGCAAACTGGCTGACACTGACGGCGGCGGTGCACAAATGCTGCGCAGCTAGCGCCATTCGACGGCCAACACCGCGGTTCCTGGTGTGTCCGCTGTGCCGTGCGTGTGATCATTGCTTGTACAGCCCTCTCGCAGTGTCCGGAGCAAGTATGGTGGGTCTGACACACCGGTGTCAATGTGTTCTTTTTTCCATTTCCAGGAGTGTATATCCACCATGTAAATGAGGACGAGGGTGAAAGTGCTACTCTGAGATGAAGAGGTTTGCGCAAGAGAAAAATTCGTGGCGGACCACATCAAACCAGTCAGAAGAAAGTTGACTAAAAACTGAACCTCTTATATTGTATGCAATACAGATAATGTGAATAAAAATAGTGTTCCACTTTCAGCACACCTTTTTAAAAAAGGCGACGGTTTCCAACTTTTAACCATTAATTACACTGCCATGTCCATTAGGAGTTCAATCTCTTGTTTGAGAATCACATTCACATCGTATAATACATCAATACAAATAAAGAAGCAATGTAAGTTATTATACAGTTTAATCACTTCCCCTCAATTTCCCCAAAAGTGTGTCAGTTGACTTACAAAAATATACAATTAGGGCTATTCCTCTATGAACGTTGCCAAATAACGTCCATCGTCGTCATACGGATCGGGCATATCACGTGATGGCATAACCAGCCGTCTGGGTAGCTGCTCTTAAATTTCTAACGTGTTGAGGCCGGTGAGGTCTCCATTACGTAGTCTTTCAACAAGATAACGCAAGACCGCATGATGCCGTCCTCTCCTGGCCTACGTCGATACTGAGGGCATTCCACTCTTGACTTGGACAGCATGCTCTCCAGATACCTCACCAACTGAAAACATCTGATCATGGGTGGCCGAGGAGCTGATACTCATCTGCCACCGGCCGCAGTGACCGAGCGGTTCTAGGCAGTCCGGAACCTCGCGACTGCTACGGTCGCAGGTTCGGATCCTGCCTCGGGCATGGATGTGTGTGATGTTCTTAGGTTAGTTAGGTTTAAATAGTTCTAAGTTCTAGGGGACTGATGGCCTCAGGTGTTAAGTCCCATAGTGCTGAGAGCGATTTGAAACATTTTTTTGAACTCATCTGCCACAACTATATACGAATTCTAGCGTACAGGTGAAGCAGATTGGATTGACGTAATACCGTCATCGAAAGTCAGTTCGACTCGGTGCTCAGCTGGGCTTTGTCCATTGCTGCTGCCACATGTGGCAACATTGTGTACTACATTTCTTCCTCTGTATACCCTCAAATAAACTACAAAGCTAGTCGTGTCTTCTTCCTACCATACTGTATACGCACAATATTAAAATTTTGTTATTGACTGTCTTTCCTGGCCTTGCAGTTTTAATTGTCAGCAATGCACTTGCTTTACAACTTTTACTCTCTCTTGTCTTCTGCTTTATATTGGCTTCGTTTACGGTGACTTCTGCGAAGTCTTTTGTATGTAACCTGTAAAAGTAAATGGTTTAAACCACAGCTGCAAAGTATTGGTTTGCCAACTATAGGGAGATTCCGAATAGAATATTTTCAGTAACTGGCACTATGTTAATCACTGCGCTAATTTTTGTCATTGCCTTCTACTCTCATTTCGTCAGTATACAACTACAGTACTGATTAGCCATCATGGGACACTTTCGGAAGCCGCTTATAAAATTCAATACTTCTCAGCGTAAGGTGCCAAAACGCCCATATTAAGTGCCAAACGTTGTCATATTTATAGTCAATGGCAACTTCCTTGGTTGCTACTATACATTCATTACAGTTTAGGAACATCAAAATTAATCGTTTATAATCGAGGACTAGACAGGTAATATCTTTCTTTAAAAGCAAAACATTATGCACCTTATGGGGCTCTTTGTAGATCAACTCCGCATCCATTTAATATACCAAGCGAGTGAACAGTGGATATCTAAATATAACTATAGTCCCATACCACACGATATGTCCAAACTCATACCATTTAAAATGAAGTGTTTTACATTCTGGGCACCCGCAGATGTTGAAGGGCATGATGGTAAAATTATTTCCGCTGACAGCTGGTAAAATCGTTGTCTTATTGATATACATCCGCTTTCGCGGCCTAAATCAGCATTATCAGGTGCAACCCACATGATCACGACTAACATACTATAACTCAATTCTGTGGATTATTAAAATTAATGAAGGTAATCTCTAAAATAAACCCAGAATATTAAGTGGTCATGGGTATTCACATCCTTCGCAGTCGAGATACGAGGGCTATTCAGAAATTAAGGAACGGTAGGTCGCGAAATGGAAACCTCAGTGAAAATCAAAACTGTTTTATTTGTAACGGTTAGCTACACCTTCCAGCTACTTCTCTACACAGTCGCCGCTCAGACTTAGACATCTGTCATAGCGTTGTACCAACTATTCAATTCCCTCGTTATAGAAGACAGCCGCCAGTGCTCTTCTACAATATTCTACTCTTTACTGCAGCTCGTTGTCTGTGTCAAAATATTGTCTTCGTAGCCAGTGGTTCATTTGAGCAGAGATGAACCTCAGGGGTAGCCAATTATGCGCTGCATTGGGGGTGATCAAACACTTCCCATCGAAAACGCCGAAGATGCATCTCCATTGCCCCTGCAGAGTGCGGCCGTGAATTGTCATGTAGAACGAATCGCATGACAGTTATATTATGTGGATTGTATAGCTTCAGGGGAAATCTTTCACCATGCCCTCATACTTGGTGGGAGACTCTAATTTCTAGCCATCACTATGAGCTCAGAACTGAAAAGAGAGACATGATGCGAACGATGGGCGTACTAGACACCGTGCCGAACGCATCTCTGCAAAACGTCATCAGTTTTTCACTGTATTTTCCATTCCGCGACCGATCGTTCCATACTTTCAGAATAACCCTCGTATATCACTCACTGAATACTGTCTACATTAAAATGGCGAACGAGGTATGAGAGAAATGATCCATTTATTTATTTAAAATGGCTGGTGGGTGGATCGTGTAGTTATATAGCCTAGTTTTAAGATATGCAACCATCTAAAAAGAAGAAAAAATACTTTGCATTGAGAGGACGATAACGAATTTTTTGAAAAAAGCAGTATTTTCTATAGAATAGTCAACTACTAACCTGATTTAGTTGGCATATTATTGTGTGGAATCTATCATGTGGCACTTTCTTACTTGCGTGTCAGCAGGGAAACCCACTGTTCGGCAGAGTAGAAGCAGCCCGCACAAGCGACAAAGACGGACTGACAGGCTCGTGGAACTGAACTGTCTTGTGGGCTGTGTGACGTCATGTACTCATGACTAGGAGCGTTGGGTCGATCCCTTTACACGCCAGTTTAAACAGAATTTTATTACTTACTAATATTTAATCGTATAAACAATCAAAATTTTCCAGAATGCTATGGTGCTTTAATTCTAATTGAGCATTCAACGTGGACTGTGCATTTTCTTTTTTTATGCGTGAAAGTTTCTACTTCCTGTAATATATTCTAAGTTGGCTATTTATTTTCTACGGAGTATTGTTTCCTGTGAAAGATCACGTCTTTGTCAACCTTCAAAAAAATGGCTCTGAGCACTGTGGGACTTAACTTCTAAGGTCATCAGTCCCCTAGAACTTAGAACTACTTAAACCTAACTAACCTAAGGACATCACACACATCCATGCCCGAGGCAGGATTCGAACCTGCGACCGTATCGGTCGCGCGGTTCCAGACTGTAGCGCCTTTAACCGCATGGCCACCACGCCCGGCTGTCATCCTTCGTTCGCCGTTATAATGTAGAAAATATTCACTGAATAATATATCTCCACTAGGAGCGATGGGTACACCTATGACATTTTAACATTGTGAGTGTATTTTAGATATTACCTTTACTAACACAGAGTTGAAACACAACATATTACTATTTACCATCCATTTCCCATGTAGGTTGCAGCCAATGATGCAGCTTTTTATAGAGAGCTGTAAAGTAGTAGTTCTGGAATAATTCAAAAATACCTTGATAAAATACTAACCAAATTGTATAATACACTCCTGGAAATTGAAATAAGAACACCGTGAATTCATTGTCCCAGGAAGGGGAAACTTTATTGACACATTCCTGGGGTCACATACATCACATGATCACACTGACAGAACCACAGGCACATAGACACAGGCAACAGAGCATGCACAATGTCGGCACTAGTACAGTGTATATCCACCTTTCGCAGCAATGCAGGCTGCTATTCTCCCATGGAGACGATCGTAGAGATGCTGGATGTAGTCCTGTGGAACGGCTTGCCATGCCATTTCCACCTGGCGCCTCAGTTCGACCAGCGTTCGTGCTGGACGTGCAGACCGCGTGAGACGACGCTTCATCCAGTCCCAAACATGCTCAATGGGGGACAGATCTGGAGATCTTGCTGGCCAGGGTAGTTGACTTACACCTTCTAGAGCACGTTGGGTGGCACGGGATACATGCGGACGTGCATTGTCCTGTTGGAACAGCAAGTTCCCTTGCCGGTCTAGGAATGGTAGAACGATGGGTTCGATGACGGTTTGGATGTACCGTGCACTATTCAGTGTCCCCTCGACGATCACCAGTGGTGTACGGCCAGTGTAGGAGATCGCTCCCCACACCATGATGCCGGGTGATGGCCCTGTGTGCCTCGGCCGTATGCAGTCCTGATTGTGGCGCTCACCTGCACGGCGCCAAACACGCATACGACCATCATTGGCACCAAGGCAGAAGCGACTCTCATCGCTGAAGACGACACGTCTCCATTCGTCCCTCCATTCACGCCTGTCGCGACACCACTGGAGGCGGGCTGCACGATGTTGGGGCGTGAGCGGAAGACGGCCTAACGGTGTGCGGGACCGTAGCCCAGCTTCATGGGGACGGTTGCGAATGGTCCTCGCCGATACCCCAGGAGCAACAGTGTCCCTAATTTGCTGGGAAGTGGCGGTGCGGTCCCCTACGGCACTGCGTAGGATCCTACGGTCTTGGCGTGCATCCGTGCGTCGCTGCGGTCCGGACCCAGGTCGACGGGCACGTGCACCTTCCGCCGACCACTGGCGACAACATCGATGTACTGTGGAGACCTCACGCCCCACGTGTTGAGCAATTCGGCGGTACGTCCACCCGGCCTCCCGCATGCCCACTATACGCCCTCGCTCAAAGTCCGTCAACTGCACATACGGTTCACGTCCACGCTGTCGCGGCATGCTACCAGTGTTAAAGACTGCGATGGAGCTCCGTATGCCACGGCAAACTGGCTGACACTGACGGCGGCGGTGCACAAATGCTGCGCAGCTAGCGCCATTCGACGGCCAACACCGCGGTTCCTGGTGTGTCCGCTGTGCCGTGCGTGTGATCATTGCTTGTACAGCCCTCTCGCAGTGTCCGCAGCAAGTATGGTGGGTCTGACACACCGGTGTCAATGTGTTCTTTTTTCCATTTCCAGGAGTGTACATTGCGAAGAGTCCTCTCCTGTAAGCAGTTTTTGAGCATGTTGCTTACATCATCCGGATTCTGATTTCAGGCGTTCAAGTTCTTGTACCAACACCTCACAGTTCAGTATTATAGAAATTCTTGAAACTGGCTTCATGCACTTCTGGGTGGCCGGTGTGCAATTAACAGTCATTAATTCGCCGCATTAATTCACCTAACCATCACGCCTCGCAAACTACTGCACTACACATTAAGGTAAATGAACATATCTGCCTTATACATCGCGTAGTTGCCAATAATTGTAAGCTTTATTTCTGTAACTTCGAAACAATCACTTGACCACTGATGATCAAGGCGCTATACTTCGTATGAAGACTTTTAGTATGACTTTCTGAATATGGACTACAACCGAGACGTGTCAGATTTAACTTTTTTGAACAGAAAGTGACAATTTCGTTTCAAGCGGCCCATTCAGCACTAACATAAGAAGTGTTCTCGCCACTGCACCAGTTTAAAACATGAATTAAGAGGAAAGACAGCTATTATCGTACTGATGTCTGTATGCGGAAACTCACTGCTTTGATTATTTACAGTATAACAGTCTGCGTTCCATTGACAAGGGAAAGTGAAAAGCTATCTTAACAGTGTCAACATCGCTTGACATAGCAACACGTTTGTGTTTCCACGTTCACATGTTTTCAGTTGCAAATCTCCCAGAATAATTTACCCCAGTAAAGTGTACCACTCCACCGCCGTATATGACCATAATTGCACTGTAAACGCAAATATGGAGAATTTGCTGAGATATATCTGTTATCAACTGATTCCTTAAAGTCCCTAATCAATGGAAGATCTTGTTACCGTGATAAAACAGGAGAACTATTATTACAGAAGTAGCAACTTCTAGTGGATGTGAAGTTGAATGAAATATCTCCATCAAATAGCTTCTCTGAGCATCACAATTGGAGAAAAATAAAGAATGACGTATTTCAATCGAATTTGCCTTATACGTTCACATGTTTACTCCTCCATCTTCCTTTTCTATCTTTCACTCATTATCGATGAGGGCAGAGCAGATTGTGGCAGAACTTCATACTTTTTAGACCCAGCCCAGTGAGATGAAGTGGGTAAATGGGGCAACCACTTTAAACATTTGGTAGGCGATTTCTAGTTACCACATTCGCTTGATGGTCACAGCTGAGGTGCAAACTCTACGTCGTTCAACAATGAAAATTTTCCGAAAATCTAGGTTGAAACAAGTAGATTAAAACTGATTTATTTCTAAGACAACGTTGTCCACAATCCCGGATGAAAACTGAAACACATGTATGTGAACACAGCTACGTGTTGCCGTGCTGTTAGATGCAGGGTTTTGTGTTTGATTCGCGTGCTTCAGCGTTAGGTGCACATCCCCCTAAGTATCACTACAAATCCGACATTTCAAAATGGCTACAGCCTAGTGCGGGCGGTGAATACCATTTTAACATTTAATTTCGAACTCACTTGCGTACATACTTGCCTGCAACATAGCTAAACGCCATGTTTCTCTTGAAATGCCAATTACGGATATGCTGACAATCATTCTCGAAGGCGAAATATATTGACTGCCTTTATAAAATCAAGTAATATATACTGCACGATGAAACAACACCCATCAGTTATACTCAGACGTAATACGTACCTGCCTACTATTATAATGGTTTTGAGAATAGTACGTGCATTTTTTTCTGTTTTTGGTGAATCTTGATAATCGAAAGTACTGGTATGTTTCTATTCGGAACGAAAATAAATGGTGACAGGCGACTGATACGATAACAGAGCAAGGAATTTTCTTTTTTCATAGAACATTCCCTCAAAATTTCAGCACTCGGTTGAAGTTTTCCAAACAGATCTCACTGAAAATCTTGCCTAGCGTTCAGAATTAGATAAATACTATAAAATTTGATTTCCAACATATTTACACGGACGATCAGAAACATTGACCAACTGCTTAATCTTGTTCGTACGTCTTTGGAACGAAATTTGTCGCTGATTCTGCCAGTCAGGGGTCCGACAGTTTGTTGATAGGTTTCTGGAGCTGCATTGCACCCAATAGCTATGCAGATGGGTTCCATACGATTTACCTCAGGCGCATTTGGTCGCTGAACCAACATCGTGAGTTCACTATAATGGCCCTCAAACCATTGTAGCACGGTTCTGGCTCCGAGACACGGACAATAATACGGCTGAAAGATGACATCGCCGTCGGGGAAGACATCAAGCATGAAGGGATGCAGGCGGTTCGCAGCTGTCAGCGTGTATTCTATTACTATCACAGGTCCAATGCAAGCGCAGGAGAACGTCTCCCATAGCATAATATTGTTCCGACCATCCTGCGTCCTTGAGGAGCTGCACGTTTCGAGCCGCCGTTCACCTCAATGACGGCGTTTGTTTAGACGACCGGCGATGTAATGTAGCAAAAATGTGATTTACCAGAAGAGCCTACACGTTTCCATTGATCGAAAGTCGAATCACGATGGTCCCGTTCCCACTGCAATAGTACCTGAGGATGTCTTTGGGTCAACATGTGAAGAGGTATGGCTGGTCTGCTGCGGAGCTCGATGTTCAACAGTGTACGATTAACGGTGTGCTCCGAAACACTTCTGGGCGCACCAACATTGTGCTCTTCCGGCAGAGATGTAACAGATCACCATCTGTCCTACTTTACAGACCCCACAAGCTTCCGAATCCCACATTCCGTGAAGAGTCATGGACGTCCAACTATTTAATGCCTAGTGGTACTTTCACTGTCCTTCTATCTCTGTCCGCAGACGCTCACGACCGAACATTAGACCACCTTTGTCGTTTTCAAAACACTCATTCACACGCTCAGCGTAATAACAAGCTGCCCTTTGTCCAAGTCGCTTATCTCAATGGATTTCCCCATTGTAGCCCATACCTTCGCTAGTGTGATCCTCCGTCCGCGTCTGTACGGTACCATGTCACGTGCCCGCAACGCCACCAGGCGGCATCCAACGTCGTGATGGCTTGTGGTCATAATGTTTCGGCTCGTCACTCTATATGAAGACACATAGCTAGTCGTCTAAGTCCTTCACTGCTCGTCATACAGAATTAAGTCATCTGTATATTATGCTTCTGATGTTGTTAAACATAACTTTTCGTAAAAATTCAAACTTCATAGCATTTAGTAATAATTTCTACTGATTATTCCCAGTAATCTGCTAATGTTGTGTGTTTTTGAGACTGCTTACTTCTCCTTCCTCCTTCAGGGCGTAGTCACGTGATCTACCTAGGACACGGTCGTATCATTTCTGGCATGTCACAAAAGCGGTCAGGCGCCGACTCCACACTGCAACACACGGCCGTCGGGCCGGTTGCCAGCTCAGCCCCTGCGACTACACGAAGTTGCGGCTCCGCCATTTGCAGCGTGGCCAGCAGAGAGCCTTCGCGTGCACCGGTCCAAAACACAGAGGACGTTAAATCAGCAAAGAAGTCGTTCTTGCCACGAACCTTTTGCTGCATCCGGCAAATTCAGCTCATCAGGAGGAAGTGCACCAATGGCATGCGGGTATTTAGGACCGCGTCCACGCCGATTACGGCAGTTACGACGCAGCAAGACAAGAGAAGTCTGCTCCGGATCCAAAGCCGCCTCGACCGCACGGCGCCTTCGCTCCCAAGGGAACTCTTAAACTCGCTCGCAGGCCTGTTGATATTCTATCACACTCATTTGGCAGGACTGTAGAATCTGTGAACTCATTGTTGTCGTTGTTGTGGTCTTCAGTCCTGAAACTGGTTTGATGCAGCTCTCCACGCTAATCTATCCTGTGCAAGCTCCTTCATCTCCCAGTACCCACTGCAACCTACATCCTTCTGAATCTGCTTAGTGTATTCATCTCTTGGTCTCCATCTACGATTTTTACACTCCACGCTGTCCTCCAATGCTAAATTTGTGATCCCTTGATGCCTCAGGACATGTCCTACCAACCGATCCCTTCTTCTAGTCAAGTTGTGCCACAAACTTCTCTTCTCCCCAATCCTATTCAATACCTCCTCATTAGTTATGTGATCTACCCACCTAAATCTTCAACATTCTTCTGTAGCAGCACATTTCGAAAGCTTCTATTCTCTTCTTGTCCAAACTAGTTATCGTCCATGTTTCACTTCCATACATGGCTACACTCCATACAAATACTTTCAGAAACGACTTCCTGACACTTAAATCTATACTCGATGTTAACAAATTTCTCTTCTTGATTAACGCTTTCCTTGCCATTGCCAGTCTACATTTTATATCCTCTCTACTTCGACCATCATCAGTTATTTTGTTCCCCAAATAGCAAAACTCCTCTACTACTTTAAGTGTCTCATTTCCTAATCTAATTCCCTCAGCATCACCCGACTTAATTCGACTACATTCCATTATCCTTGTTTTGCTTTTGTTGATTTTCATCTTATATCCTCCTTTCAAGACACTGTCCATTCCGTTCAACTGATCTTCCAAGTCCTTTGCTGTCTCTGACAGAATTACAATGTCATCGGCGAACCTCAAAGTTTTTATTTCTTCTGCCTGGATTTTAATACCTACTCCAAACTCATGCAGACCGTAACTTACGTCTTAGTCCGCTCGAATGTGCTCCTCTCAAGGAGAATGAGGACTTAAACATTTGGTAGTAAACCTAATGGAGATCGAACTCTGACTGTTGTTTCCTCAACCAAGACTTGTATTTCAAGTACTTGCGTATAGTTGTGCTCATTTCTAATTTGGATGTGACCTAAAACCTTACGTTCCAATAAAATTAAAAATTCTCCACTAGGAAGTAGTTATGAAGTGGATTACGTGTTTGTGACGGTCCACGAACACCATTCGTTCAAATGGTTCAAATGGCTCTGAGCACTATGGGACTTAACATCTATGGTCATCAGTCCCCTAGAACTAGGAACTACTTAAACCTAACTATCCTAAGAACATCACACAACACCCAGCCATCACGAGGCAGAGAAAATTCCTGACCCCGCCGGGAATCGAACCCGGGAACCCGGGCGTGGGAAGCGAGAACGCTACCGCACGACCACGAGATGCGGGCAACACCATTTGTGTTGAACGTACTGTGTTCTTAAATATAGAAGATGAACTACATGCTCAGGTGTCCTTTGCGGAAGTGTTGGATGTCCAAGACACGCAACGTTTCCTGTGATATGTATTACTATCAAACTACCCTTTACACAGGTTGTATCAAAATTAACAGCGAAAACTGACACGCGTTAAAATATATGACAACAGAAAATACGTGCGACTGAACACTGGTCCGCAAAAGAGCTGATTGCGAGATAACTCCGAATGCGTGGATACCACTCGCACACTTGACTATGACAAATTGTCCCAGTTAATATAAATGCATTTCAAACGCTAAGCCGGATACAAGTACACCTGTAGGTGTTCAAGAAATCCTAGCTGTCACCGTCGATTTTGAATGCAATAGTGGCCTCGCCTCTGCAGTGAGTAATCAATTTTTAAACCGAAACGAATTACTTACGATGTTTTTGAACGACATCGGACGCCCCCTACCCTTTCTATCACTCTTAATCATTAGGAGTTTGCTATTACATTGTAACTTTCAATATGAAATTGCTGTTTTTACAATTCAACTGCGAGAGAGTGCTCAAATATGCCTCCGAACTTTTTATGTGACTACTCTTAAAGCTTTTTAAATAAAACATCTGCATTTTTATTGTTCATGTCTACATATTTGTTTCTCATGTTAGTCACCGTAGTGACAATACATTTCTCACAACGAGAGTCCATTATTTTGTTACCGACACTGCAGGACGTTTGAATTTGTTGACAGAGCCACGACTTCACCTCTGCATGCACTGCTTCATCACTATCAAACTAGTCCTCAAAGGTCTTCATTAATTTTTGGAAACAGTTGATACCAAATGGGCCAATTTGTCGGTAACACCACGTTTCATTCTCTGCAATCACGAGTTACTCAACGTCATTACTGTACACAGCTTTCATTCTTCTACGGATTTCAGTTTTCTGCGGCTGGAAACTTGAGTACAGCTCGCTGTTTCTCACGCACAGAGACAGCTACTTTTCCTACCGCCGTGATACACGCCACAGTTTGGAGCCCTCTAGCGGCAGAGTCTTGGAACTTGCCACATTGGAGTGGGAAAGCCGATCGAGTGATACGCATGACATGTAATACCTCTACTGATATTGAGAACAGGACAAATAATTCGGAAGCATTACTTTTCAGCACGCCCTCGTATTTTAGCGTACTAGTTGCTGCATGCTTACTGTAAAGATGTAATTTTGTACCTACTATGGATTACGAAGAGTGTAGTTATCTTTGAGACAATTTGTGTGGTATTCAGGAAGCCTTTCTTCAGTTCCAGATGAGCAGCCCATTTTGGTCATTGACAGCCGTGATAAGAATCCTGGGGAATGAATTTGAAAACGACACTCTTGTGTAGAATAAATTTCTTTTATTTCTCGTGTATGGTCACTAATTGGAAGGTCCTCAGTCCATAGGCTTCGGTCAGAAGTCCATCTTCAGATCTGTTTTATAAAAAAAAAAAAAAAGTGCTTTTTTATAAAACAGATCTGAGGATGGCCATCGCTGATCAAAACGCTTAGAACTTACACAAGTTTGTGACCATAGAAGTGAAATAAAAGAAATTTATTCTACATGTTCGGGCCACTGTTCCAATTGCGAACATGTCACAGCTTGTGGCACTCTTGTGTGTCTGCGCCAAGGTCAGGAAGGTAGTGTCTTATGTCGAACGCCACGACCTGCTGGTCGCTGGACGGTGAGGTGGTGAGATGTTGCATGGTTCCGTTTAGGAAGTGTACAGTAGCAATAAGGTTTTGCTAACCAATCAAGGGGAACGTGTAGTCCATGCTTAAGGTTTTCCTTTCCTTCGTACCATGAAGTTACTGTAATTTCCCTCTTCCGGACACAAGTCTCATCTGTGAATGCCGGTTCTTTGTGTCTGTGTCACGAGAGTATGGTACTCCGTTACGCAGAGATAAACACATTTTGCCCCACACAGGTACAGAAACTATTTGTGATCAATTCAACCGACTTCTACCACAGTCAGTTTAGCCACACTCCTTATTAGTGAGACACTGAACGATCTTTGCGATTTATATCTATCACACTTTGATTTTCCTACGTTTTGGAACTTTATGTGCCGCGTGTTCTCTGTGCAACAATGAGATAGGTGTCACAGTAATTTATTAATCTTCCTGAAATCGGTTATATAAATTTATATTCTAACATTCCTTCCAAAAGCCGGCCACAGTGGCCGAGTGGTTCTAGGCGCTTCAGTCTGGTACCGCGTGACCGCTACGATCGCAGGTTAGAATCCTGCCTCGGGCATGGCTTCGTGTAATGTCCTTAGGTTAATTAGGTTTAAGTAGTTCTAAGTTCTATGGGAATGATGACCTCAGCTGTTAAGTCCCATAGTGCTCAGAGCCATTTGAACCATTCCTTCCAAATATTTTCCATACTAAGAATTTTTCTGTTTAAACGAATTAGGCTGACTTGCACTCAGCCGTTGGAATATAATTACTTGATGCGAAACATACTGTATCATTTAGGCAACCGCAATCGTTAGACTTTAAGGTTTTACTTGTTGCAATGTACGTCAACAACATCAGTAATCGCTCCGAATACTTGTAAGGTGTCAACGATCCGCTACTCAGAGATAAACACATATTGCCTCACACAGGTCGTCGGTACGCAGAATCGATTGTCAAGTACTGCGAGTGCCAAGTGAGTGAATCTGATACGAGACGGAGCTGTCAACCAGTGAGCAACGCCAGGTGTCGCAGTGGCTGACAGTGTCCCCATCACCGCGGTTTCACCCTCAGTACAACATAATATCAAATCGTGACAAGTGTTATTACTGACAAGTACTCAAAAAGTTTGTTGAGTGCCGAAAATCCGCTTTCGCGTCAACCGCCCAGACCACACAGTGGACTGTAGTAAGCATTGTGAATCTTAATTATTGTTACAGCGTGTGGGCTTCAAATGGCTCTGAGCACTATGGGACTCAACTGCTGAGGTCATTAGTCCCCTAGAACTTAGAACCACTTAAACCTAACTAACCTAAGGACATCACACACATCCATGCCCGAGGCAGGATTCGAACCTGCGACCGTAGCGGTCGCGCGGTTCCAGACTGTAGCGCCTAGAGCCGCTCGGCCACCCCCGCCGCCGATTCACTATTCTGCTCATCAAGAAGTACTCTGGGCTAAAGTTGCAGGCATGGAGAACATGATGAAGCTGGTGGTACAAATCGTAAATTTTATGAAGTTTCACGCATTATTTCACTGTCAGTTTCAACAGTTTTCGATGGAATTAAATGTCAAGTATGGAGACTTAATATACTACCGCAAGATAGGCTGGTTAAAGCAAGGGCCACGAGTGTAACTTTTTTTTCTATTTAAAACCGGCTGTTGTAGAATTTATGGAGGAAGAAGAGCAGGAATGAAAACTGTAACAATCAGAATAGATTGGAAAGGTCGAACTGTAAGTGGGGTTGACTGCACACTGCCCACAGTAAGAAACAGCTAGTTGAGAAACAACTTATTTTTGATTTGATGAGGATACATTTAAAAAGAAAATCTCATTGCGGTAGGAAAAAGTTTTGACCATATAGTCTGTCCATTTCATTAGGTTTACTGGCGTTATAGAAAACGTGAGTCTTCAGGCAGTCGTTGTGACCCAGAAAAAAATACAAAGATAGTTTTAGGAACGTTTCGAGGACAATTCCGATCTTAAATCTGTTTTGGAGAAGTTTCTGAGGCCGTTTGCTGGTTCAGGAGAACGCAGATGAAACTGACTGATCTGCAGTATAATTCACGTTATGTTAAAACAGTTCAGGGGGTCTAGGTTGTTACTGTCGAAGAGTTTCCACATTTCCATAACGAGGATGCAAACGTCATAAAATGTTTCGATCAACATTTGTGTGTGTGAGAGGCTGAAAATAAATAAAATACAATTACATGGCAGCCTGAGTGCGAAAATCTGTGAAACTGTCTGTATCTGTCCACATGCCGACAGTTTCTACTGAATAAAAATTATGTCCTCAGCGTCCCAAAAACAACTGAATAGACCTGAAAATTTATTTTGTTTGTAATCTGTGTTGCTGAGATACGAAAAATAGCATGAAAGTAAGTCGTATGCAGTACTACTGCTCTGCCATTTAAATGCAGTGCGTTTGCAGTTTCGCCCTCTTCCCCCCTCCTGTCACTCAGTCAGTATAGGGTGTGTAGTGCTACAACGATGAAAATTAATATTACGACGATGTCAAACCTTATTTTCATGATTTAAAGAAGTATTCATGATATTAAAAATGTAATTATAATTTTATTATTTTCATTTTTGTGCTCAGTGTATCAAAGACATTCTAGTGCACGGAATAAATTAGCATTGTTTGTACTACGAAACTATGTATGATTGTTAATGGTAAGCATGTATAATTCGATGTAAGACATTTGGTTCTGCCTGAATTTTGTTCTCGTACTGGTCGGTAGAGAAAAAAAGTTCCTTAATCGATGTCAAGGTATAAAGGCTGTAAAAAGGAGAGAGAGAGAAGGTAAATACAAGTTATTCAAAACAAATATCCCTAAAGTGTAACGCCTTGTGAATTCCTATAACTAAAAATTGCAAGGTCTAATCTGAGCCTGTCCTGAATAACAGCGAAGAACATTTATGTTATCATATATTTTCTTCGTTTGATCACGGTTGTGATTCGCATGTTTCTTTTTGTTACGCGACGTGTTATGAATATTTTCTTTATACGCGCAAAAGTGCACACAGTTTAATCGAACCTGCGTCTTTCGGAAACGATAACTTTTAATCAGTACAATAACGTAAATACCGTCTAAATTGCAACCGTGATCGCAAAAGTGTTTCCTGGACCAAATAATTCTTATAAAATGTGTATTCTCCAAAGCGAGCAGCATTGCACTCTCGCAGACTCTCAACAATCGAAAGAGTAAAACCAGTGCTTAAATAAAATTGCCACCTTTTAATAATAATTATTATCAAATTAAATAAATAAATAGCAATTCAGTGGCTATCCAATCAATAAACAGAGAGGGCAATTCAGTGGCAACCTATTGACAGGACTAGCTTATATGTGTATGCTGATGTGTGTTTTTTCTATTTGTTTCATGCTGTAATGAGCGGAAATCTACGACGACCCTAAGCACGATAATTTTAGCTGTACTATTCTAACGAAGCACTGTAAACGGTAGGCACAACATCTTCAACCTGATGCTGTTTCTCATTAGAAAAAAACGAAAGAAATATAAATATTTCAACTGAAGATCGCATCCTCTTAGGAAGCTATGAGTCAATTATATTTAAATAACTGCGAGAAGGATCAGTAAAATACAGCATCAAGTGTTTTCAGTAGAGGTTAACTGATCGAGATTGGAACTGCATTTTAATCAAACGAAAGTGAACATTTATAGTACTGATTCCAATCTGGTGCAGTGTAGTAATTATTTTATGTTTTGTGTGATGGAATAATTGATGTGTTGCGTGTGACGTTTTCCCGATTAGACTTGCACCCAAAACATTTGCAAACATGGTGAAAACAGTGCGACGTGTAAGAAAAGCTACACAGCAGGAAGTAACTGTAGAACATTCAGAGGAGGAAGGAATAACCAGTGGACACTAATATTAAAGTCAGTGATCCATTTGCTGTAGAACACTCGGGGGTCCGCAGCTCGTGGTCGTGCGGTAGCGTTCTCGCTTCCCACGCCCGGGTTCCCGGGTTCGATTCCCGGCGGGGTCAGGGATTTTCTCTGCCTCGTGATGACTGGGTGTTGTGTGATGTCCTTAGGTTAGTTAGGTTTAAGTAGTTCTAAGTTCTAGGGGACTGATGACCATAGATGTTAAGTCCCATAGTGCTCAGAGCCATTTGAACACTCAGGCAGAATACAGACGGTAGTTCAATTGCATACTGAAGCAGAACCACAAGGAACACCAGTTACAGTCGATTTACCACCGGTAGAGCCAACACAAACAGTAGTGGATCCATTTTCTCTCATAATGATGAAAATGGAAAAAATGTTTAAAATACAGGAACAATCACAGATACAGCGAGAACAAGAAACTGCTAAACAGCTTGCAGCTGAGATCAATAATAATTTAGATAAGCGTATTAGCACAGTAGATGAACGGATTAGGACCTTGGATGAACTCATCAGTCAATTAGACGAACGTACGCAGTTAAGCTTTTCACAGTTCTCAAAAGAGATAGATCAAAAGCTTGAAAACCGGTTAAAAGAATGCGATCGCCAGCTGCGATAGCAAATAGATGCCCAGTTGTTTGCTATACAGAACAACATTTCAAGTATGCAACAAACATACCATGACTTACCACAGAATGTAAAGCAAGTAACCCAGGATGTGGACAAATTACAACAAACACACACTTCTTTGGAAGCAGAAATACGCAACATAAGTACACGTATAGCAAGAAGAACGCGTTGTGACCACATTCGACACATGGCTAAATGACAAAGACAAACAAGTTAGTACTGTTATACAGAAGGAACTACCTGTGATGTTACAACGAGCAGGAACACAACTGATACATGAAATCAACACAATGGTTCATGAACTCCAGACGGAATTACATAACGTGCAGAAAGTGCTTAATGAAACACGTATGCAAACATCTCATAACAGTTCACCGGAGTGTGTTAGTGTCACAGAAACACACCCTGATCATTATGAAACGCCTTTAACTGAAAGTAGGGGGCAGACGGGCAATAATTTCAATCCAACACGTGGAGTAACTTCCGTTTATCAAGACCATACACAATCATTGGTGACTCAGGATGCTTTAGTGAAGAATTCACAGTTTCAGAAGTTTACGAATGATAAGAACGGACCCCATCCAATTGTGTTTATCAAAGGGATCCGCGGAATAATGCCAAAAAGTTGGAACGAAATGGAGAAAATTCTCTTTACCATTACCCATATTCAAGGTGAGCCAGCGTTGTTCGTGACACAGAAAG
Source organism: Schistocerca americana (assembly GCF_021461395.2). Lineage (NCBI taxonomy): Eukaryota > Metazoa > Arthropoda > Insecta > Orthoptera > Acrididae > Schistocerca > Schistocerca americana. The sequence goes on along the minus strand of NC_060124.1, from coordinate 190,611,208 downwards.
CTGAACAATGCAGCTCCTTCGATGAATTTGAACAAGCTTTTCTAAACAAGTATTGGTCGCGTGAGGTACAAGAACGATTAAGAAAAGAAGTTTATAGTCCTGACTCATTTAATAGAAAAGGCGGTACTTTGCGGAAATATTTCGAAAAGTATCTGGACAAAGTGAAGTATTTATCCACACCAATTCCTGAGTGTGATGTTTTAAAGCTATTAAAGGAGAAGTTACCGCGTGATCTAAAGGAGAAATTGTTTCACATTCCTGAAGTCAACGTGGAACATTTTCTGTCTGTACTGGACTCTTTAGATTTGGTTATCGAAGAGGACAGACACCATCATGGGAATAATTCGTCGAATAAAGGTAATGTTAATGGCAAAGGGAGAAACCACAAGAACAATAGTAATAGAAACACCTACTATGGGAATCAAAATCATTGGAATAGTCCGAATTATTCAGGATGGCAGAACCACAATATGAACACAAGTGGACAGTACGGTAATGCACCGAATCACAATTATCATCCACAGAACAATAGTGGACAAAACAATAACGGAAACTTTTCAAATAAACGGAAACGAGATTTTAGAGCAAACGCTAATTACAATAACGGTAATTTTTCAAATAATCAGCAAAACATGCACAGAATTACGCACAACAGCAATGGCAGCAGCCTAGGCCACCGCAATATCACAACAACAATCATGTACAACCCCCGTACAATACAAATATGTCAAATAATATGCAGCAGCATATGAATGCGCAGCCATGGCAACCACCGAATCAAAATATCAAGCTCATTGAGGTAAGTGAACCGCAACCATCAACCAGTACCAGTCAGTCAAACTAGATGCGACGACATTCTGCTCCCGTGTGTCAGTCGCAGGGTGTCTAGGGGGCACTTGCATGAATGATGTTAGTAATAACGAGCAACCAAGCGTGCAGACAACCAGCTGTAGTAACAATGAGAATGTGTGTCGCATAGAATCAGCAGCGATCGGGTTCAAAATGGTTCAAATGGCTCTGAGCACTATGGGACTCAACTGCTGAGGTCATTAGTCCCCTAGAACTTAGAACTAGTTAAACCTAACTAACCTAAGGACATCACAAACATCCATGCCCGAGGCAGGATTCGAACCTGCGACCGTAGCGGTCTTGCGGTTCCAGACTGCAGCGCCTTTAACCGCACGGCCACTTCGGCCGGCGCTACGGTCGCAGGTTCGAATCCTGCCTCGGGAATGGATGTGTGTGATGTCCTTAGGTTAGTTAGGTTTAAGTAGTTCTAAGTTCTACGCGACTGATGACCTCAGCAGTTAAGTCCCACAGTGCTCAGAGCCATTTTTTTTTATGCCGTTAGATGAGAAAAATTGGGAAAGTGCGAGCAGGACACGAGCACTGAAGGTTTCGTGCAGTTCATCCACCGTGGGAATCGAGAATCTCAGTGACTTTTGCTTGTTACCAACATTGATGTTGGTAAGAGAATAGCCCCGGGAATTCCAAGACTATATCAAGACCTTTACAGTATTTACTTAGATTATCCCGGACATACACAAAGAAACTAGCAGGGGATTTCAGCTCATATATGTACAGAGACGAGATACAATAATATTTTTATTTTACAATGTGTGTCATCAATGTCACCTCGCTGCGCATCTCCCCCACCGCCACCTGAATTGCCCTCCCTGTTTATTGATTGGATAGCCACTGAATTGCTATTTATTTATTTAATGGGATAATAATAATTATTAAAAGGTGGCAATTTTATTTAATCACTGTTTTTACTCTTTCGATTGTTGAGAGTCAGCGATAGTGCAATGCTGCTCGCTTTGGAGAATACACATTTTATAAGAATTATTTGGTCCAGAAAACACTTTTGCGATCACGGTTGCAATTTAGACGGTATTTACGTAATTGTACTGATTAAAAGTTATCGTTTCCGAAAGACGCAGGTTCGATTAAACTGTGTGCACTTTTGCGCGTATAAAGAAAATATTCATAACACGTCGCGTAACAAAAAGAAACATGCGAATCACAACCGTGATCAAACGAAGAAAATATATGATAACATAAATGTTCTTCGCTGTTATTCAGGACAGGCTCAGATTAGACCTCGCAATTTTTAGTTATAGGGAATCACAGGACGTTACACTTTAGAGATATTTGTTTTCAATAACTTGTATTTACCTTCTCTCTCTCTCCTTTTACAGCCTTTATACCTTCACATCGATTAAGGAACTTTTTTTCTCTACCGACCAGTACGAGAACAAAATTCAGGCAGAACTAAATGTCTTACATCGAATTATTACATGCTTACCCTTAACAATCATATATAGTTTCGTAGTACAAACAATGCTAATTTATTCCGTGCACTAGAAAGTCTTTGATACACTGAGCACAAAAATGAAAATATAAAAATTATAATTACGTTTTTAATATCATGAATACTTCTTTAAATCATGAAAATAAGGTTTGACATCGTCGTAATTTTAATTTTCATCGTTGTAGCACTACATTGCCCCCTTTGGATGTACAGTCACACTTGTTTGTCTGGACATCCAAGCAGGCTAATTTTCCTTGTCTGTTCTGTTTAAAGTTCACTGTGTTCTTTCACTTGGAAGCATATGCTTTGTTTACTTTTAAGTCTCATTTATCGACAGGTTTTACTCCAGCAGAACTCACATTAAAAACAAAAGAGAACAATAGTTGGGTCAACCAACTTCCAAAACTAAATACCGAACCGTAAGACTGGGAGGACAAAGTTAGACAAGCATTGGTCACACTATGCGAGATTGCACATTAACGGCAAGAATCACACAACCGGAGACTACAGAATACTCAACAATTTAACGTGGGAGATATGGTGTTAGTAAGGAATTATCCGAAGTCGTCATTATTAAAGAGAAAAATAAAGAAGTGGTTTCTGTTATATTCAGCACCATTTGTGATCTTAGGTACACCACATAAAAATAGTTATTACTTGGTCCATCCCAACTCAAATAGACAAAAAGGACTATACAATCACAAACACTTGAAAAGATGTGTGTATTAACTACAGTAGTGTCGTAATGAGGTGAAGTCATACATCAAAGACTCAAGTACTGTGCGAGTAGGCTAAGTGACAATTATTAATTAATGGACTAGTGTATAAGTATTTCATGGACACACTGCGATGTGGCGTGTGGGAGAATAGGAACATACAACATTGGAAGCATCAGTACTGCTTGGAGGAAGAGACTCTCAGAATAACAATTAGTTGTAAGAAAATTTCAGCTCCAGTTCGACGGAGAAGAGGACGCCGAGCTGCAGCAGGGAGAAGAAGAATTGCTTCAAGATGATTCCACCCTAAGACACTTAATCAAACGTAATACAAACTTGTTGAGATTTAGTAAACTTTCAGGAACTTATGCGTGTGAAACTACGAACAGTGAACAGAACTGCATATTTCACACAACAGTAGGATATAGTGACTTAAGAAAATAAACGTTTCATTTTGTTGATTGTTAACTATTTTGAACTCACTAGGGTGAGTGGGTTATGTTCTTTTTTTTTCTTTCGGACTGTGTACAGGATACACTTAAAACATGTAAAGTTTACGCTAGTTAGGTATCGGTTTAACAAATTTTCCACCGTAAGTTAGTGCTCGGACTTGCATGAGCTATAAACCAGGTCGAACGAGATGTTGTCCATGACTGAACAGATCATTACACAGACAAACATATACAGACTTGTGTTTATCACTGCACAATTCATTGTAGGTCTAGGAGCACCTTTTCGAGAAAATATATGACTTGGATTTGCTTTTATATTGTAAATGACTACAATTATGGACGTCATTTGATATGTACAATCATTCAGTTATTTACCATTATGTAACTAGACTGCGTAAAGACATTCTTACGGGTAGCACAAGGACTTTACCTTGTCAGACTTGATAACTGTGATCAAGTGAATACTTGGTGGAGTGAACATGTCACAGATGACCTATGAACAAAGACTTCCTGTGAACATTATCCTCTGCGAAATAGTGGAATGTAACACAAAAGTGGACGCTCAGTGAGTGCGTTGTGTTACCATGATTTCGTTTTCAAATTTTGTGCTACGAGTGTTTAGTAACGCCAAGTATTCAGAGTGTTATTGGGACCACATGCGTGGACGTAACATTCCAGGCTAACTAAAACTCAAGAGCAAGTGTTTTTATCGATCAGTCAGCAACAGTGGTGAGTCGTAACAGTGTTGGGAACTGCTACTGACTATATCATTAAAACCGTTGCAGAACTGTATCAATGTTGGAACGTAATTACATGAACCTTTAACTGCAGATAGTCAGTTACGTCGGAAGGACGAATGGACTTGCATTATGATAAAGAAACTCACAAACAGTCGAATACCTCACAAAAAAACACACATTCTTCTTGTTGAGTGAAAGAGTGCTTGAAATATGATGTAATTTAGATGTTAATTTAAGGAACTGATACTGCTGTTTGAATTTCATGTGACTGTATGCTGGGATGCTGAGCACACGTGTCGGTGAGCGGCGCACCATACTGCAGCGACATCATCCGTCATCCCTTGCCGCACCCTGCCACGACATCGCAGAATTACCTGATGGGGCGAGGCATCGGTGTTGCAGTACACCAAGTCGCCAGCCGTCGTCACCAGCAGCACTATCACGAAATTGTACCATTATTAAATGTCATACGAAGTGAATATTCAAACGTTGAAAATTAAAAAAGAGGGTATGGAAGATGTGCTCGCTCCGCCGTGGTTTTTCTCCGGGTTTTTTCCCATTGGCCTTTGCCCGAATGGGGGAACGTAACTCAAAATCCCTGAGACTTAAAAGTAAACAAAGCACATGCTTCCAAGTGAAAGAACACAGTGAACTTGAAACAGAACAGACAAGGAAAATTAGCCTGCTTGGATGTCCAGTCAAACAAGTGTGACTGTACATCCAAAGGGGACAATGTAATGCTACAACTACGAAAATTAATATTACGACGATGTCAAACCTTATCTTCATGATTTAAAGAAGTATTCATGATATTAAAAATGTAATTATAATTTTATTATTTTCATTTTTGTGCTCAGTGTATCAAAGACTTTCTAGTGCACGGAATAAATTAGCATTGTTTGTACTACGAAACTATGTATGATTGTTAAGGGTAAGCATGTAATAATTCGATGTAAGACATTTGGTTCTGCCTGAATTTTGTTCTCGTACTGGTCAGTAGAGAAAAAAAGTTCCTTAACCGATGTGAAGGTATAAAGGCTGTAAAAAGGAGAGCGAGAGAAGGTAAATACAAGTTATTCAAAACAAATATCCCTAAAGTGTAACGTCCTGTGATTCCCCATAACTAAAAATTGCAAGGTCCAATCTGAGCCTATCCTGAATAACAGCGAAGAACATTTATGTTATCATATATTTTCTTCGTTTGATCACGGTTGTGATTTGCATGTTTCTTTTTGTTACGCGACGTGTTATGAATATTTTCTTTATACGTGCAAAACTGCACACAGCTTTAATCGAACCTGCGTCTTTCGGAAACGATACCTTTTAATCAGTACAATTACGTAAATACCGTCTAAATTGCAACCGTGATCTCAAAAGTGTTTCCTGGACCAAATAATTCTTATAAAATTTGTATTCTCCAAAGCGAGCAGCATTGCTCTATCGCTGACTCGCAACAATCGAAAGAGTAAAAACAGTGCTTAAACAAAATTGCCACCTTTTAGTAGTTATTATTATCCCATTAAATAAATAAATAGCAATTCAGTGGCTATCCAATCAATAAACAGAGAGGGCAATTCAGGTGGCGGTGGGGGAGATGCGTAGCGAGGTGACATTGATGACACACATTGTAAATAAAAATATTATTATATCTCGTCTCTGTACATATATGAACTGAAATCCCCGGCTAGTTTCTTTGTGTATGTCCGGGATAGTCTAAGTAAATACTGTAAAGGTCTTGATATAGTCTTGGAATTCCCGGGGCTATTCTCTTACCAACATCAATGTTGGTAACAAGCAAAAGTCACTGAGATTATCGATTCCCACGGTGGATGAACTGCACGAAACCTTCAGTGCGCGTGTCCTGCTCGCACTTTCCCAATTTTTCTCATCTCACGGCATAAAAAAAAATGGCTCTGAGCCCTGTGGGACTTAACTGCTAAGGTCATCAGTCGCGTAGAACTACTTAAACCTAACTAACCTAAGGACATCACACACATCCATGCCCGAGGCAGGATTCGAACCTGCGACCGTAGCGGTCGCGCGGTTCCAGACTGTAGCACCTAGAACCGCTCGGCCACCCCGGCCGCCTCATCTCACGGCATATCCGGATTTACTTTCACAGATAATTATTTTGCAAAACCTAGCAGAAACACTACAAAATTAAAAACTATTGTTCTGCAATCGCCTTTTTGACGCGATATTGAAATCTATATTAACGTTCATTTTGTAACAGAGAAGACATCAAAGTTCACAATGTACTGATATTTCACTTCCGATTACATGCCTTATTTTCCGGACTACAAGATGCACTTTTTTCTTCGAAAAGTTGCCTCTAAAATTCAATTTCATTGACACTCGAAATTAATATAAAAATTGTAAGTAGGCTGTTTAGGTTTTTATGCTGGTAACGTCATGTAGCGCTCTATATGAAAATCACTGACTGTGCTGTGTGCAGTCTGTGGCTGGTTTGCATTGTATTAATATTCGCCATTGTAGTGTTGGGCATTTGGTTGTCAACAGTGCGTAGCGTTGCGCAGTTGAAGGTGAGCCGCCAGCAGTGGTGGATGTGGGGGGAGAGACGGCGGAGTTTTGAGCACGGATGATCTGGACGTGTGTCCATCAGAGACAGTAAATTTGTAAGACTGGATGTCATGAACTGATATATATATTATGACTTTTGAACACTATTAAGGTAAATGCATTGTTTGTTCTCTATCAAATCTTTCATTTGCTAACTATGCCTATCAGTAGTTAGTGCCTTCACAAGTTAGAATCTTTTATTTAGCTGCCAGTATTGGCGCTCGCTGATAGCAGTAGTTCGAGTAGCGAAGATTTTTGTGAGGTAAGTGATTTGTGAAAGGTATAGGTTAATGTTAGTCAGGGCCATTCTTTTGTAGGGATTATTGAAAGTCAGATTGCGTTGCGCTAAAAATTTTGTGCGTCAGTTTAGTGATGATCAGAATAAGTAAAGAGAGAAATGTCTGATATGTTCAGTTCTGTTCAGCTGCTTGAAAATCAAATAACGTAAGAGGTTTATCAGCACAGTAATTCTTAAATATTTATAAGGGAACGTTTCAATAATTGCAACCTCTTGATCCCTCGATAAGTAAACCATTAAAGTTTATATGAGTGAGGAACGGAAGAAATGGATGATGGACGAAATCCAATATGAATTAACGCCGAGGAGACAAACACAATCAAACAGCTGTGTCAGTAGATAAAACAGTCGTGATCTAGAGTGAGGAAAGGCATTGCTGTTAAATCTTTCAAGAAGTGCGGCCTAAGTAACGTCTCGATGACACTGAAGACCATCCTATATATGAAGAGGACAACTATGACGACGAAGAGGAAGAAGAAGACGAATAATAAGAAGAAGGAAGTTCAGACGACTGTTTTCAGGGATGTTAAAAATCAGTTCAGTTTTATAATCTAACAATGTTTTTAGTCTGGATTTGCAGTGTAATAATAAAAATTGTAAATATGTTATTTAAGGTGCGTCTTACAGTCCATAGCGTCTTATATTTTTCACTTTTCACGAGACGTTTATTGAAACATGAATATTGCAGGCGCAAATAAACATTTCGCCGTCTCTTCCAACACCCACTTACTAGTCAGCAATTTGCACAAAGTAACTGTTCAAAGCAGTCTCTTCACAGCAGGCGCCAGTGCATCGCGGGGAACAAACACGAACATGCGTTCAGAGCGGACAGCCTAGATACAACATTCTATTAACTTTTCAATAAGTTCTGTAGCTTCTCGAATGAGTCTAACTTGGTAACGAGGCCCCTTAAATCGTGTTTCGCAGTTGAGTTTCACGACAGAATGGGAAGATGTCAACCGTGAGACTTGGAGACGACGCAGGCGGACACACGGCTGCCTGGACAGTAATAAGCCATTCTGGGAGGCCCCCACCCCGTCCCTCAATCAAAGGGCCGCGGTTCCAGGCCGCGCGCCTAATTGACCAAATGCGGTGTCCTCCACAGAGGACCGCCGAGGCTGAAAACCCCAAATGAAACGAAAACCTTCTTTCGGTAATAAGCCTCCAGCTCTCTCTGCGACGTACACGGAAAGTTCAGTCTACGAACTTGGGGCAGACGTTTTACGGAAACAGCTCCAAGTTTCCACATTTATATCTACATATGCACAGGCTACCTCAAAACGAACGCTACAACTTCAGTGTATTCTAGCATCAACACTACACAGAAAGAAAAAAATTCGCAATACCAAGAAAAGGTAGTATGACATAAACGAAAGTTGGTAGGCGTGTTTCTACATGTGAAAGATAATGCCTATTCAGATTTCGCGCCAGTCGCATAATAATACGAGGGTTATCCGAAAATTAAGTTCGAGTCGGTCAAGAAATGGAAACCACTGTGAAAATCTAATAAAGCTTTGCACATATGTGTTCGACAGTGTCTTTAGTATGCCTGTCGGTTACATAACTTCGCTCTTTTCAGTTCTGAGCGCATGGTGAATACATAAAGATGCGTGGAAAATAGAGGCCCCCGGAAAGTATGAGGTCCTGTTGAGAGATTTCGCCTGATGTTATGCGGCTCACATTACAGTACTGTCATATGGTTCCTACTTTGTGACAATTTTCGGTCGCAATCTGCAGGGGCAATGAAAAAGCTCCTACAGCATTTTCGATGGGAAGTGTTTGATCACCCGCACTACAGCTCGTAATTGGCTTGTTCTGTGTTTCATCTCTGCTCACATTAACTACTGGCTATGAAGACGAAATTTTCGCGCAGACAACGAGCTACAGGTGAGCGTAGAGAATTGGCGGGAAGCACAGGCGACTGCCTTCTATGACGAAGGTATTGGAAAGCTAGTACAACGCTACGGCAGATGTCTAAGTCGGAGTGGTGACTATGTAGACCAGTGGCTGGAAGTTGTAGCTAACTGTTTCAAGAAAAATATTTCTGTTTCTCAAAGTAGTTTCCATTTAGCGATCAATCGGAACTTACTTTCCGAGTAGGTGGATTGGCAGGGATGGTCCGATTTCCTGGCGTCCTAGGCCGCCTGCCATTACACCGAAGGACTTATTTCTACGTAGGTATGTCAAGGTCAGAGTCTACCAAACGCCTGTTAACCGCATCAGTGATTTAAAGAACCAAATCGTTGGTGCCATTGTCACAGTTGATGCGGATATCTTGAACCTATTGTCGGGAGGCCTTGAATACAGACTGATTGTTACGTGTGCCACCAAAGGAGAACGCTTTGAAATTAATCGAATAGCATAAAAACTTTGAAACATGATGTGAATATCTTAATTAATATGGATGCCGCGATACATTAAAATTTATCCATACCTTTTGAGACACCTTGTACTCCATAAGCCCTGTCACGTTGTGTGCTGGAGGGTGCTATTGGGTCCATGTTCGCCCCTCCCTTCTATTCTGTTCACTTTGTGAATGGTGTGTGGGATCAACGACTGTCGGTGCACCACTGGATGACATCTAATTTCTCTGCTTTTTCCGTTAGCGATCATTTCGTGAGGGAATAGTAAGTTCCTTGAGTGTCTTTTGTATGCTCTCTAAATTGTAACACTTAATCTCTCATGGGGACAAAGAAGGGATAGCTGACAGATGGAAGGAATATGTAGAGGGGCTAGACAAGTGAGTTGAACTTGAAGGCAATATCATAACAAGGGAAGAGGAAGTCGATGAAGATGGGATTGGACATGATACTGCGAGAAGAATTTGGAAGGGCATTGGAAAGGTGAGTCAAAACAAAGGCCCTGAAGAAGACGACATTCCCTCGCGACAGCTGACATCCTGGGAGAGCCAGCCGTAACTAAATTATTCCACTTGGTACGCGACGGCGGAAATACACTTAGATGTCAAAAGAAATGTAATATCTCACTTCCAAGGAACCAGGTGTTAATGGGTGTAAATATAATTGATCTATTAGTTTAATAACTGATAGTTACAAAATCCTGAACCGAAGAGTAGAAAAATGGCAGAAACCAACTTAAGGGAAGGTCATTTTGGGTTCCGGAAAAAAGCAGGAACACTTGAGGGAATACTGACCCTACGAGTTCACTTAGAAAATAGTTTTAGGAAACGCACACTCATGTAGCGTAACTAGTAAGGACGTACTGAAAATAACTGGATAGAAAAGAAATTTGTGGCATAACATGACTAAAAGAAAACGTTACTTCATAGCACACATCCTGAGACATAAAGGAATCGACAATTTAGTGTTGGAGGGAAGTGTGTGGGTAAACATTGCAGTGGGATACCAAGAGGCAAGTACTGTAAGCGCTTTCAAATGGATGGACGTTGCATTAGTTATTCAGAGATAAAGAGGCTTGCACAGAAGACAGTAGCGTGGAGAGCACCATCAAACTAGTCTCCACACTGACGAGCACAACAGCACAAATACACGCTAACCAGGAAAGTACTTGGGCTCTAACAAACAGATCTGTATCACCGTTTGGTTACAGGACCATTATGTACCTCTGAATGTGCTGGTGGGTGTCGTTTTTCTGCAAAACTCTGCAGTCATGCTCTAGATATCACTGTAGGTGTAATTGTAGACGCCATACGCAATGCAGCAATCTTAACTATAAATGTAAATGCGGAATGTCAATAAAATGCTCCGAGCAATACGAATGACTGCAAAATCACACATTGAAGAAATGCAAGTAGATCGCATGGCGTATTTGCACATTCTATAATATCAGTGTTGAACGCCACGTCAATGACACTTTTGAAGTTGTTCACTGGTTCACCAATATCGTAGCCAGCGTTCTGCCACGCGTAACGAAGCATTGTTCTGTATACTCCCGCAGATAACTGATTGTAAATGACAGAATGCATATTCATGATAAAGAATCTGTCGCGCAATTTCGGCTGCATATTACTGGAACGTAGTTTAATGAAGTCTGTTATTCTCTTGGCTCATATTTTATATTGCCTGAAGAAATACACATCCAGAGGTTGTGCATTTTTGTAGTTTTAGGCGGAATGATTTTTAAATCTACATGTTGTCTGCCAGATGCTTCCAGTAGTACTCGTTAATCCTTATGTCCAGACCAGGAGTCACAAAGTACTAATGACTTTCTCGACAAATGTGGGTTCAAAACTGACAGAAAAAACGTCTTCAGATGTTGTTTCGTTATCTTCCCACTCACACTTGCACCGACGACAACATTTGGAGGGCACCGCGTTTCTATTTCCCTTGACACGCGGGGTTCAAACTTTCTTGGAAGCAAATATAGAGTTTGCCTGTCAATCGTCCGTCCACTGATTTAGCAACATCGATCGTGTAACTCTGTGTTGCACAGTTATCTGATTGCAACATCGCGACAGTGTTTCTCTCCCCTTTCATGGATAGTGTTCTGTCACAAGAAAGTTCATAGTTGAACTGACTCTGATCGCAGTTCCATACAGAACTAACATCGATGTTTTCTCTCGTGATATGCTCATTGACGTCAGCAACAAACGTTTGAGCTCTTTCAATCAGCTCTTCTTCGTCATCCTTATCTTTTGTGCTTGGAGCATAGTGATACGGCGTGATGTTATCCCAAACTCCATTTTCAAATTAGTAATAAATCCTAGTGAAGCTGTAAAGTTTGTACGCCCGAAATTTCTGGCTACGTCCAGTGCCCTATGTTGTAAATGGCAATAATGAACGGCGGAACAGCATTCTTGCGCTTCATCGAATTTTGCCATTACACGCTCCTTGATGGTCTTGAACAGCAGTGTACGCTTTCCTTTGAAAACTGTATTTCCTTCTCTTTTCTTTGACACGTAATCCAGTATTTTTTTAATATTGCTTTTAGACTTCAGTTTAGGGTATCTTTTCAGAAGCTTGTCGTATGTGTTGAAACATCTTACGTAATAATCATCGTACATGTTCTCCAGTGTGTTGTCACCAAACGCTGTGATGATACTTGCAACTTTAACCTTCTTCTTGGGAGACGGTTGGTATTCACTGTCACTGCTTCCATCGTCTCTTCCCGCACTTGCCGTAGCACTACCGTTTGCAACGAGTTGTTCATCATTATCATCCCTATCATCATCATTATGTGTTAGTGTTACAACAGTATCAGTTTCTAACTTATGCTCATATTTCTGCACTACAACAGATACCAGAAAACATGCGAGTGATTCGTCTTCTACATCAATACCATCATCACGAAGAAGGGTTCTTCGTAACTTCATCTCAACCAATCGCAATACATTAGCAGAATTGATTGCCAATAATGTCACAAAACGCAACTTCAGAGGCACACTGCACCGTCCCTACTGGTCCCGACTGGCGTACCGGCAGGTCAGTGTGCAGTGCGGCATGACATACGCAGATTCCTCTAACGGACGACTGCAGAGTTTTGCAGATGCGGGAGTATCACTAGTGCAATAAGAGACCTTTACATTATTTCTCACACAATTTTGGTGTATCTGTGTTTGTTCGAGCCCAAGTACTTTCCGGGTAAGTCAAAAAAATCGACGCATCGCAAAGGACTTATCCGAATGGGACGGAAACAGGTAGATGTGATGTACACGTACAGGTAAACAAATGATTAAATTTTCAGAAAAATTCTTCACGAACTTCACGAATTGAGCAAGTCAATAACGCGACGATCCACATTTGACCTCTATGCAAACAGTTATTCTGTTGTCATTTAATTAGAGTCGCTGGATGTCTTTGTGATGAATATCGTATCAAATTCTGTCCAATTGGCGCGTCAGATCGTCAAAATACTGAGCTGGTTGGAGAGGAGTGATTGTCTGGGGTGACTTTACTTTTCATAGCAAGACCCTTTTTGTTGTCACCTTTACAGCACAGCGTACGAAGACGATATTCTACGCCCATTTTATTGCCCTTCATGGCAAGCGCTCCGGGACCTACATTTTAGCAACATAATGCCCGTCCACAAATGGCTAGAGTTTATACTGCTTGTCTTTGTGCGTGCCAAACCCTACATTGACAGCCGGATCTATGCCCAACTGAGACCGTTTGGAGCGTTATCCCAACCAGCTTCGGATTTTGGCAATCTAACGTGGTTAACGAAAGGCATTTGGCGCGATATCCCCCAAGAGAGCATCCAACAACTGTTTATATTTTGTTCTCATTAGATTGTTCATTCCACTGATCAGAACACGTAATTCTTCATTTTCACTGAAGATTGCAATGTCCTCAGCAAATTTTATGGGACATATCCTTCATCTTGAGTTTTAAGTCTACTCTTGAAGTTTTCTTTTATTGCCGTCATTCCTTCTATGTATAGACTGAACGGGATAGCGAAAGACTTTGTCCCTCTTTTAAACCGCGCATTTCGTTGTCTGTATTCCGTACTTATTCTTCTCCCTTGGTTCTTTTACATGTTATATAATCCTATTACCAGACTTTCTGTATAACTTACATATATTGCTCTCGGAATTGCAAACGTCTTGCATCATTTCACATCGTGGAATGTTTTTTATAATTCTGCAATTCCTAATAATGTGTCTTTATTTTTCTAAGCGTTGCTTCCATTGCAAGCCGAAAGTCAGAACTGCCTATCTGGTGCCTTTCCTTTTTCGAAAGCCAAAGTGATAGTCATTTAACGGTTCCTCAGCTTTCCTTTCTATTCGTCTGTATATTATTCTTGCCAGTAACTTGGATACATGAGGTATTAAGCTGATTGTGCTACAGTTCTCGTAGTTCTTTGTTATTGCTATCTTCGGGACTGTATGGCTGAATTTATTTATTTATTTATTTTTTGCGAGTGTTTGATGGTATGCCTCCAGATTCATCTACCCTATAAATGCCGGCCGCTGTGACCGAGCGGTTCTAGGCGCTTCAGTTCAGAACCGCGCTGCTGCTACGGTCGCAGGTTCGAATCCTGGCTCGGGCATGGATGTAAGTGATGTCTTTAGGTTAGTTATGTTTAAGTAGTCCTAAGTCTAGGAGATTTATGATCTTAGATGTTAGAGCCATTTGAACCATTTTTTTGACTCGATAAACCCATTTCAAGAATTACCAGTTAATGTGTTCCATTCCTTCCACCTTAGTTGATCGCAAGCTTTGCAAAGCTCTCTTCAACTCCTACTCTAGTTCTCAGTCCCGTATGTCTTCCATATTGACTTCCAGTACTTTTATTTCTTGATCAGATATTTCCTCCCCTAGTAGAGGCCTTGTGTGCACGCTTTGTAACAATCCACTCTCTCCACTCAGCATATGATAGTGAAATTTCTCTTGGAGTCCTAATGTTGTCACCTTTACTTTTAATTTCACCGAACTCGTATGAAAAACATAAAAAGAATTACAACGAATGTATCAACCAGTCGCGGAAACATAATTTATTTATCTTGTTAGAAATCAACATGATAGAAATCTGCCAGGACAGTACTTCTACTTATGACGTGTATCGGCTAGAAAAATACACTGATGATGACTGATAGTGGAAATCGATTTGCAACAAGATAAATAAATTATGTTTCCGCGACTGGTTGCTACATTCTTCATAATTTTATATTCCATAGTCGCTGCACAGAAAGGGGAGCTTATGGAGCCCAACATTCAAAACATAAAAAGCTTGTGGCTAAGATTTTTTTTTTTGTACTTGCATACGAAGACAGACATATCTAATAATCACATATTTTAGATTGAAACCTTTTACAAAATAAGTGAAATATTTTAGCATTCAAATTATATTTTTGAAATTTTAATTATTCGACCATTGTGTCTTTTACAGTGATTGTTTCCACTTCATCATCATGAGAATAATTTGCAACTTGTTTGACCAGGCTTTCACGATGCTTGACAAATAAGTGAAGCACTTAGAAAATGAGCATGTAGGGGAGGGGGGGGGGGGGGGGGGCGGAACGTGATGGAACTTAACAGGTTGTAATGGTATGTGATGATATTTCGGTAATTACAATTTTTTTTCTTTTTAATCATCAACCTTCTGACTGGTTTGATGCGCCCCGCCACGAACTCCTCTCCGGTGCCAACCTTTTCACCTGAGAATAGCCACTGAAACCTACGTCCTCAATTATTTGCTGGATGTATTCCAGTCCCTGCCTTGCTCTACAATTTTTACCGTCTTCAGATCCCTGTAGGACCACAGAAGCTATTCTCCGACGTCTTAACCGATGTGCTATCATACTATTCCTTCTTCTTGTCAGCGTTTCCCATATTTTCCTTTCCTCCCCGATTCTGCGGAGAAGCTTAAAATATCGAGTCGTATTTAGAAATAACTTGGCAGCATGAGCTAGCACATCATCTGTCCTGCATGTATGCACTTATTCCGTTGTTAAGCGTTTATTACAGCCGTTCTATAGTTTCCTGAGGAAAGCTAATCCACAGCTGTTGTAACAGGTCTTTTATTTCCTGGATAGTGGCTCCAAGACAGAGGTGAGGTCCGAGGTGGCCTCACGCAGGTTCTATAGGGGTCGCCAGAATACCTTAACATTACAAAGTGAGTTCCCAAACACAAGTTCCTGGTGTGGGCGAGGATTGTCCTGTTGAGAAAAAAATGTCACCGTGTTACTGTCGCATTGGAGATGTAACACACGATGAGGGAGGACGTCCGTGACCTTTGCGCTGTAAGTGTTTCCTTAGTTACTACCATTCCCGAAGGCTGCCCTTACTATAACGACAGTACTAACGCCGCTGTGTCTTTGCAAAACAATGAGCCCTCGCCTCAGGTCGCCGTCGTACTTGCCGACATTCAGCAAAAGACCATGCATCCTTGTTACAGCACCACTGCAAACACAGCCGTCTCTGTTGGTGTGTTAACAGCAAGCTACATACGAGAAGGTCCGGCGGTTGCTAATCTCGGACCAATGGTGTGGGATGACACACAGCGTTGCTGGGAATCCATTTTTCATTCTAGCATTGTAGGCGCTGATGTGTAGAGGTTACCGTGTGCAGCGTAAGCAATACGTCGATCCTCACTCGTGGTTGTCGAGAGTGGTGGACCTGACCCCTGACAACGAGTGTGGCTGCCCACACTACCCCATGCAGTCAAACATCAGGCTACTGTCGCATTCGAATGCCGCACAAATCTGGGAACTGCTCGATTCGACCGTCTGGCCAGAAGAAGAACGACAATCTACATCTACATCCATACTCCGCAAGCCACCTGACGGTGTGTGGCGGAGGGTACCTTGAGTATCTCTATCGGTTCCCCCTTCTATTCCAGTCTCGTATTGTTCATGGAAAGAAAGATTGTCGGTATGCCTCTTTGTAGGCTCTAATCTCTCTGATTTTATCCTCATGGTCTCTTCGAGACACATACGTAGGATGGAGCAATATGCTGCTTGACTCCTCGGTGAAGGTATGTTCACGAAACTTCAACAAAAGTCCGTCCGAGCTACTGAGCGTTTCTGTTGCAGAATCTTCCACTGGAGTTTATCTATCATTTCCATAACGCTTTCCCGATTACTAAATGGTCCTGTAATGAAGCGCGTTGCTCCCCGTTGGATCTTCTCTTCTAACAACCCTATCTGTTACGGATCCCACTCCGATGAGCGGTATTCAAGCAGTGGGCGAACAAGTGTACTGTAACCTACTTCCTTTGTTTTCGGACTGTTTCCTTAGGATTCTTCCAATGAATAACAGTGTGGCATCTGCTTTACCGACCATTAATTTTATATGGTCATTCCATTTTAAATCACTCATAATGCCTACTCCCAGATAATTTATGGAATTAACTGCTTCCAGTTGCTGATCTATATTGTAGCTAAATAATAAAGGATCTTTCATTATATGTATTCGCAGCACATTACACTTGTCTAGATTGAGATTCAATTCACATTCCCTGCTCCATGCGTCAATTCGTTGCAGATCCTCCTGCATTTCAGTACAATTTTCCATTGATACGACTTCTCTATATACTACAGCATCATCCGCAAAACGCCTCAGTGAACTTCCGATGTTATCCACAAGGTCATTTATATATATTGTGAATAGCTACGGTCCTACGACACTCCCCTGCGGCACACCTGAAATCACTCTTACTTCGGAAGACTTCTCTCCATTGAGAATGACTTGCTGCGTTCTGTTATCTAAGAACTCTTCAACCCAATCACACAACTGGTGTGATAGTTCATATGCTCTTACTTTGTTCATTGTACTACTGTGGGGAACAGTGTGAACGCCTTGCGGAAGTTAAGGAACATGGCATCTACCTGGGAACCCATGTCTATGGCCTTCTAAGTCTCGTGGATGAATAGCGCGAGGTGGGTTTCACACGATCGTCTTTTTCGAAATCCATGCTGATTCCTACAGAGCAGATTTCTAGTCTCCAGAAAGGTCATTGTACTGATCGACGTTAGAGATATAGGTATATAGTTCTGCACATCTGTTCGACGTCCCTTCTTGAAAACGGTGATGACCTGTGCCCTTTTCCAATGTTTTGGAACGTTACGCTCTTCTAGAGACGTATGATAAACCGCTACAAGAAGGGAGGCAAGTTCCTTCGCGTACTCTGTGTTAAATCGAACTGGTATCCCATCAGGTCCAGCGGCCTTTCCTCTTTTAAGCGATTTTAATTGTTTTTATATCCCTCTGCCATCTATTTCGATATCTACCATTTTGTCATCTGTGTTACAGTCTAGAGAAGGGATATAGTGCAGTCTTCCTCTGTGAAACAGCAGCACGTTAAACATTCTCTCAGTTGGCGACAACGCCACCTCTCCCGAGGAGGCGGCAACATGTACTTCGCAGTAATCACTCGATATCTGACACTGTCCACACTCCTCATACACCCGACCACCCCTTGGTAACAACGCTAAACACAAACAAGAGTAATGCACTTTGAAAGCCGTTCTACCTACCAATGAGAGTTGCAGTTCTAATAATTGAAATAGCCGCTGATGGTATGCACGTGTAAGGAGTTCTTTTGACATCCGACCACGTCTTCTGGCTGCTTAACTTTTTTTATCAGGCAGTGTAGCTCTCTGCAAGACAGGTTTTTGTGGGTCTCGATGGAAGTCATTTGCGCCTCCGGTCTCCAGGGGGCTGTATCAGCCGCGCTGCCGGCGCCTTTACCTGCCGGAAGCGGCCACCTGTGCAGCCGTAACGACACCGCAGGTGAAACAGATACACTCCATATCCGCACCCGGGGTGAGGCGCGTGCATCTGTCGGCGCCTTTGAGGCGGAACGGTCGCTCCCCGCCGCCACAAATCAGTCAGCGTAGAAGCTGGAGGCGTGCGGCCGCCATTACGCCCGCCCGAGAGCTGGTAATATCTGTAATGGACGCTGACGACTCTTTTGTAAATTAAAAAGCAAACACGAGCCGAGGTTCTGAACGCGCCGACTCCCTTCCGCCTAGAAGAGTGCTTCCCGAGCAATTACAATAATGACGGCGGTGTCTTTTACCACGAAGGAAGTGGCGGTTTCTTTGTAAACTAAACTGTCGCCGCCAGAAAAGGTGTCGACTGCAGCAGGTGGCTAACGGAGCAGGCAGACACAAAGAAAAGGAGTAAACGCAGGACCTGAGTACTTTAAGACTAATACCGAAGTAATAGTGACGTGTCCCATATGAATGTGCTTCAGTAAAGTACTTCATCGGCACTGTTTGTTTGTTACTGAAATGATAGCATGTGCGGGACATTGTCGTCAATGTATTGTCATTAACTGCAGTGCCCGGGTTTTCCGAGGATGTTTAACCCTTTCGCGGGCCATGGGGAATATGCTTCTCACTAAATATATTTCTTTACAGCGTTTAAGGAAATATGTGTTACCACTTCCATACGCTCCTGATATCTAGCGTCAGTCCGTTACACTAGCTTTGGTTTCTGTTTGTTGTGAAATGTAGCCTTCAGGACTGTGGGAAGTATATATCCCACCAAACAACGGCGTTTTAATGTTTTTTGAGTAGTATGGTTACCACCAATGTATTTTCGGGAAGGGGCTTGGGACGTATATTTACAACAAATTAATATGTCATTTGTGGTCCTTGGGAAGCATATTTACAACCAGTGTAGGAGTATCCCGAAGTTATTGGGAATATATTTTCCCACCTCGGCCTATGCTCGACGTCTTGTAGTAGTACACTGCACCAGGTGCACGAAAAGTGCTACAAAAATCAGTGTCCGTTTGTCGTGGGATCACTACTGTTGTCGGAAAACATTGCTTCACTTCTGCAATATACATTATTGTGATCTGTATCAGCTCGAACATTTATTCGTTGATAAAGTTTCAACGGCTGTTTTTACATTGTGGGAAGTAAGCTTTAATATCGGTAGCAAATATTTTTTAAATAAAGCAAAAGAAAAAATATAGTAAAAACACTGTTTACCATTTTTACGTGTAATGGCAACACATAACAGCACACAAAAGCGTAGTGGCAAATCGATTTACCCACAGTTTTAATACATCACAAAGGTGACGTGGTGATGTATATGCACCAACATAGTTTTTGGTCCCAAATAAGAAAAATGAATATAGTCAGTTGATCACATTTCTAAATTATATTCGCCGATTTGCCACAAACAATGCTCTCACGAAGGGGTTAATATCTGCCACACAAACTGAATGGCCCTGTGACTTGCCGATACTCATAGCAAGCCGCATGGGAAACTGTAGTCGGCATATTTGAATCACTGGGTCTCAACGGAATGCGACGAGCGAATACGTCTTGACCTGTGTGAAAAGATTAGTTAAGTCATCCGTTGGTACATTTTGCCATAAGCATCTCGTAGTGTTTTTGGAGAATTCGTCCTCACTTGCCAGCTCAGTTTTCACTGTTTCATGCAGGGCTGTATTTGAGCACGACTCGAACTTTTCGAACAGCTTACGTCACCGTTCGCTAAATCTCGGGTTCGTTCGATGTTTTGTTCGGCCTGCGATTTAGTGACTTTTGTTAATACTATATCCATTAACTTCCTTAATGTTTGTGAGGGGCTATAGATTTTAATAAAAAGAAATGACTGTGAAACACGGACTAAAATATCTTCTAGGGTATTTGTCACTTGTAACAACGGCAACTAAGCAGTAAGTAAGAGCTTGCAATCGTATTTCTGTCGCTTCTCGAACTTCAGCTTGTTCTGCGTTCGCGTGATCATACTGCCTCCAAAACGGGTATTGTCACCTTAAGTTATTGACACTGTAATTTGTTCTTGCAAAAGGAATTATAGTCAGTTTACCACGACATATTTCCTTTCTTAGGCATTTAATTTTTCATTAATCTTCTTCATTATTTTATCTGAATGTAGAAACTAAGAAGTAAATCAGCCAATAACTTTGAAGTATATATATACATAAAGTAGAAAAGTTGTTTATATATATATTTGGTAACATTAGATATATAATGTGTCCGCCCAAAAGCTCATTAGGGGATCGTGTTGAAATTTGAAGAAAATCGGTCAAGAACTTTTAGAGATTTTTGTTAACAACCTTTCTCCTTTACATAATGCATACATACATATTTCAAGTTAGATTCAAATATTCCTCTCGTCTTGAAGGTAAGGTGCTTAAAATGGCATCGAGATCGGAATGAAACTGTAGATATGTATGAGTTACAAACGTACAAACAAACGGATGCTCTGCTTTATAGATTAGCGTGAACACCTACTCATTAAAGTAATATATTGTAAGAATATAGGAGGTGGGCAAAAATACGGAAACACCAACAATACAACACATTACCACGCCCAACACAGTGTAGGAAAACATTTGGCATTCAAAAAAACTTCCAGTCATCTCGGAATGGATAAAACTAGATTGTGCACGGTTTTCAAGGGAATCTTACACCACTCTTCCTGAAAAATAGAGACAAGTTCAGGTAACGATGATGGGTGTGGATGGCGACCACGTAACATCCTTTCCAAAGAAGAACACTGAGGCACAACAATACAAAGACTTGGAGAGTATAGTGGTCAAGGGAGATTCCACAAATTACCACTGTGCTCACAGAACCGGTCCTGGACGATGAGCTCCGTAAACAGACAACCTGTCGTCTCGGAACACAGCATAGCCAGTGGGGAAAAGACTTTGTACTGTGCGGTGCGCCTGATCGGCATACATGATGACGTATTTTTCCGCTCTCCCTGTATTGGGTATAATTCTTTGATACTGCACCTCTTGAAATACCAAACACTTGAGCTCCCTTGGTTACTGAAACGCCAACCTTACGAGCACCAACAACCTGCCCACGTTCAAAAGTATTTAGCTCTCACATGGACTCACAACCACTCAGAATACTGTTCAGGCCACGATGACACTTGCAACGTACTGAGGCCATAGCACAGGTGTCGTTCGTGGTCACAGTTACCATGGATATTTCACATTTTCTACCTGTGCTAAGTTAATGGACAGCTTGTCTTTTTTGTGTATTATTGTGGCTGTTGCATTCATAAGTGTTACTTAGTGACTTATAGTAGGATTCACATACGTTTATTGGCCTCTTTATTGTGAACTTTAATCCTAATACCAGTTTGATGCAGATGACTCACTTCATCTTTGCATAATTATTATTACATTCTTGCATTCGCCTGGACTGATTTTGGTAAGATAATTCAAAACCCAAGTCTGTATCCTCTCTAAATTACTTTCCGACCTAGTTTAGTGACCTGAGTTACGTCAATACAATCAAGAGAATGTAGTCCACTATTCCATTCTTTCCATATAACTGCATCGCCATCACGCAAGTAAGTGGCTCTCAAATATTATGGCAGCAAACAGAAATGTCACATAACAAAATCTGTACGTTAGTTGTGAAAACTATGATTGGTCGAGAGCTATTAAACTTTTGTTGAAAGTGTATGTTTCAAATTGCTTTACGTGCTTTTCAGCAGAAGTTCCAGGCTGTGTTCGTAACCTAAAGATCGTTTATCTATCTTGTGTTTTCTGATATTATATGACGTGAATTGTGAACTTCATGACCTCTTCACCTACTCAGTAGTGGATTGTCATAAGTTTAGGTACGCAGTTAAAGAAATTTTTTTAAAACAGTTACGTTCATTATCCTATTAATTATGTTATGCACATTAGAATTACACATTTACGCTCATTTATTCATTTTCAACTTCTCTTCAGTAAATCTCCACAAGCATCATGCAGAAAGCCAGAGACATGTTATGCGTTAATTGGCAGGAACAGCTAATACAGCCTACTTGTCTAAAGTATACAAACAGCATATTATGATTAGTGCTAATACACTCCCACCGAAAATTGTGGGAACATGGGAATGATTTCTTCTACATCACCATTCCTACATGTACAGGGTATCCCAAAAAACATTGACAACGCTTAGTATCTTGAGCGAGAAGCTACAGTGGTCGGTTTTCAAGAAGGAGTACATCGAAAAAGTTCAATGAAGGGCAGCACGTTTTGTATTATCGCGAAATATGGGAGAGAGTGTCACAGAAATGATACAGGATTTGGGCCGGACGTCATTAAAAGAAAGACGATTTTCGTTGCGACGGAATCTTCTCACGAAATTCCAATCACCAACTTTCTCCTCCGAATGTGAAAATATTTTTTGACATTGACCTACCTACGGAGAAACGATCGCCACGATAAAATAAGGGAAATCAGAGCTCATACGGAAAGATATAGGTGTTCGTTCTTTCCGCGCTCTATACGAGGTTGGAATAATAGAGAATTGTGAAGGTGGTTCGATAAACCCTCTGCCAGGCACTTAAATGTGATTTGCAGAGTATCCATGTAGATGTAGATGAACCCATGTCCCGAAACGCAAGGTTTGGGCGCTGGAGAGCGTCGAAGTCTGTTGAAGGGTGTGAGTTCCACAACACGTCATAAACCCAACATGAGCAGCACATCACACTTTCTGCAGTACAAACGTGCTTCGAATTGCGTACCTCCTTTGTCAATGGAGATCGGCCGTGCCAAGCCTCACGCACATGAGACAACATGTGCGGTTGTCTTTGAAGTATTTCAATTGCTCCGTGGACTCGAGTAGTAAGATCCTCCGCTGACGCTACCGGTATGTCATACACCCACACTCGTAACACTATCCCACAGGAAACAGTCGAGAGGGGTCAGATCTGATGACCGTACAGGCAATAGAATCGCTCTACCTCCACCAATCCTTCGATTGCGATATGCGACGTTGAGGTGACTCCGCATATCGACATCAAAGTATGCTGGAGCTCCGTCGCGTTGCTGCCATATGTCATCCGAACATTCAGTGGCAGTGCATCCAATAGGTAAGGAAAAACATCTCTAATAAATGTGAGCTAAATCGGTCCTGTTTGCTGGCAGTAGATATGGCACCATAACCTGGTCACTAATTATCCCGGCCTGCATTTTAATGTAGATCCTGTGTTGGTCACTTGGAACCACCCGCGACGCGGATTTGCGTCTGTCAAAACTTGCAGGCTGTGCAAGTTTAATATGACGTCTCTAGTAAACGTGCATTCATCCGTGAATAGCACCAGGCTCGGGAATTGTGACTGTAGTATGCCCTGTTTCAAATACCGCTGCGCCATCTGTACCCTTCGTGGGTAGTCCTCCTCCCATAATGCCTGGACTTTCAGCAGGTCGTATGGATGGAGCCGGTTTTTATGAACTACGCGCCACACGGCAGTTTTACCCGTGTGCAGCGCCTGTGCCATCTGCCGAGTGCTGGTGGCTTGGCGCTCTTCTGGCATTGTCAACACGTCCTCTTTCAGCTGTAGTGTTCGAGCCGAGCATCGACGACCACATCACATTCCAACACCTACCAGAGGACAAACAGTAGACTCGGAATAGTATTCGCAAGTTCAAAAATGGTTCAAATGGCTCTGAGCACTATGGGACTTAACATCTATGGCCATCAGTCCCCTAGAACTTAGAAGTACTTAAACCTAACTAATCTAAGGACATCACACAACACCCAGTCATCACGAGGCCGAGAAAATCCCTGACCCCGCCGGGAATCGAACCCGGGAACCCGGGCGCGAGAACGCTACCGCACGACCACGATCTGCGGACTATTCGCAAGTACCAAGCACAATGTGTACCACTTTACATTACAGCAGACATATTTCAGCAGAAAATATATTCTGCAACTTCCCGGCTTCTCTGGAGCATTTTTCGATGACAGCGAACGTGGAATGGTGTGGGGTACATCTGTTTGGAAAACGTTCCGCATACAATCTTGCAGCAGCTCACCCTTTTCAATCCGCACTGCCGTATTCAATCACCACGTCGGTCATTTCCGTAGGTGTGTACTGGCTCATGTCGCAATGCTGTCAACAATGTTACTGCTGTGGCAGACCACACAAGGTTAGCACTAGGATGGGCACAAGGATTGTGTGGAGCTACGTAGCGCATGTGCAGGAATGCTGTCACTTTGCTGTCCGCACGTCTCGTGCAAATTTACTCGCTCAGCGCCGGCAGCGCTAATTCGAATTACATGGCTTGTCGCCAGCCGCTTGTAACCTTTCCGTTGATGACAAGCTTCAAACACATTGACTTTTGCCCGCTTTAATTTTCCGGAGCTCCTCTATTTTGCCGCATCGTTACACAAACTCAAATTTTCTTGTCAAGTAACTTCTCTGCAAGTTCTACACTATTATAATAATTATCCATGCAGAGGTGATGTCAGTTTCCACCAGAATGTGTCAATAGTTCCATCACTGTTTTAGCTGAAGGCTGTCCAGCGCCGGAATATATCTTGAATGAAGAAATGTATGCCGTAATCGAATCACACAGTATCCGAATGAGTATGCCGTATTTCGTAATTTTGGACGCATTGTAAGCTTTAAAACTTAATCGTCCACGCCATGGCATCATTCCTTCATCAACTGAGATGTTTTGATTTAGATTAAACGTTACTTTAAGATTTTGGAAAGAATAAGCATTTACGAATTGCACTTTGACAAGCCCGTCGGCATTATCCGGTTGATTGTTCCTGTCGGAAAAATGTAAAAATGGTAATATTTGTCTGAATCGGTTGCAGGACATCGTTTTGCGAAATATCTGTCAACGCATTCGTTGACCAGTAATCATCGATCCTTGCTTTTTTACAGTTCGCATAAGGATAGCAAGCCCAAACGATTTTCTAAGTTCGTGTCCCGTAACGTCGAAAAACTTGGCATTTTTTAAACCCAATTTCCTTCTATTGCAATTTTGACTGTAGCACTTGTTGGTTTCGTTACTAATATATTCAAATAGATTGCTCCCAATATACACTACTCGCCATTAAAATTGCTACACCACGAAGATGACGTGCTACAGACGCGAAATTTAACCGAAAGGAAGAATATGCTGTGATATGCAAATGACTAGCTTTCCCGAGCATTCACACAAGGTTGCCTCCGGTGGCGACACCTACAATGTGCTGACATGAGGTAAGTTTACAACCGATTTCTCATACACAAACAGCAGTTCACCGGCGTTGCCTGGTGAAACGTTGTTGTGATGCCTCGTGTAAGGAGAAATGCGTACAATCACGTTTCCGACTTTGATAAAGGTCGGATTGCAGCGGATTCCGGTCTATCGTATCGCGACATTGCTGCTCGCGTTGGTCGATATCCAATGACTGTTAGCAGAATATGGAATCGGTGTGTTCAGGAGGGTAATACGGAACGCCGTG
This sequence comes from Schistocerca americana, assembly GCF_021461395.2. Lineage (NCBI taxonomy): Eukaryota > Metazoa > Arthropoda > Insecta > Orthoptera > Acrididae > Schistocerca > Schistocerca americana. The sequence continues at coordinate 190,585,501 of NC_060124.1, read as the reverse complement.
CTGGATCCCAACGGCCTCGTATTGTAATATTTCTGGCTTATTCAGCCATCATATTAGGCTCCAGGAAGCTATTCCTAGGGCAGTGGAGATACAAGAAGCATAGAGATGACGCAATGTGGGATGAGGTACCGGTGACAGATGTTAGATTCGGTACCGTTCCCGTGAGAAAGACCGCCTGCATGATGCTGCTGCTCTGTGATTGGCTGCTGTGTTCGGCGGTATGGCGCCAAAATGTTACACTTTAGTTGCTATTATTAATTAAACCTGTCATCCAAATTACTTCATTTTTTTAAATAAACACCTCTCAACAGCCAGCTATCAATCAGTCATTTCAAAATGATTAAAATCAATGTATTACTAAGACAAAAGACTGACGATATTACTGCCGAAGCACTTTGGTGGCGTTCGGGTCACGCCTTGCTGGCTTGGCGCGCGAAGTGTCTCGGGCAGTCCGGCTCTTCAGTTCTGACCGTTCCAGTAGACAGACTTGTTGTCTGTTATAGCAGTATCTGTTTCATGCAATTTTATTTACTACAGTTCCGACCGTAGCTAGGTACAGACATGTTGTCTGTAATAGTAGTATTTGATTCGTGTAATTTTATTCTCCAGTTCTGACGGTTCCAGTAGACACACATGTTGTCTGTGGCAGGATGTATTTCATGTTATTTTAGCCAGATATAATGACTGTGGAAAGATTTGTTCAATACGTTGTGATTAAGAATAGTTTCTCGTGCCTATATCAATAAACACGCGAGTGGCATCCAAAATGAGTTATAGTTTATTCGTAGCATCAGTTCCTTGCGAAGTTAATTTCAGCCTCAAGAAAAAGAATCCACGACCTGCGTGCTGTTTTCTGCGCTGCGGACATCATCATCATGAAGACAGCAGGTTAGTGAAGTGTACAAGAACTTATGTACTCCACACAGGGCAGTGGAAACAACTAGGCACCTCACGTGTACTGCATGCACAGTACAAATGTGCTCAGTGACACGTCACCTGCAGTAATGCAGAGGAGGTAAAGGATGAAGGTATTAACACTATCTCACTTTTATTCCTTTTTTCTTGCCGTAGTATCACTAGCAGCCGAGATGACAGGCATCTTATCTGCACGGCTGTAGCGGATCGTGCAGCCACGTCTCGATCCCTGAGTCAACAGATTGGGACGTTTGCAAGACAACAACCATCTGCACGAACAGTTCGACGTAGTTTACAGCACCATGGACTATCAGCTCGGAGACCATGGCTGCGGTTACCCTTGACGCTGCATCACAGACAGGAGCGCCTGCGAAGGAGTACTCAACGACGAACCTGGGTGCACGAGTAGCCAAACGTGATTTTTTCAGATGAATCCAGGTTCTGTTTACAGTATCATGATGGCCTCAACCGTGTTTCGCGACATCGCAGTGAACGCACATTGGAAGCGTGTATTCGTCATCGCCATACTGGCGTATCACCCGGTGTGATGGTATGAGGTGCCATTGGTTACACGTCTCGGTCACCTCTTGTTCGCATTGACGGCACTTTGAACCGTGGACGTTACATTTCAAATGTGTTACGACCCGTGGCTTTACCCTTCATTCGATCCCTGCAAAACCCTACATTTCAGCAGGATAATGCACGACCGCGTGTTGCAGGTGCTGTACGGGCCATCCTGGATACAGAAAATGTTCGACTGCTGCCCTGGCCAGCACTTTCTCCAGATATCTCACCAATTGAAAACGTCTGATCAATGGTGGCCGAGCAAATGGCTCGTCATAATATGCCAGTTACTACTCTCGATGAACTATGGTATTTTGTTGAAGCTGCATGGGCAGTTGTACCTGTACACGTCATCCAAGCTCTGTTTGACTCAATGCCCAGGCGTATCAAGGCCGTTATTACGACCAGAGGTGGTTGTTCTGGGTACTGATTTCTCAGGATCCATGCACCCAAATTACGTGAAAATGTAATCACTTGTCAGTTCTAGTATAATAGATTTGTCCAATGAATACCAGTTTATCATCTGCATTTCTTCTTGGTGTAGCAATTTTAATGGCAAGTACTGTATAATTCTACGATAATCTCGACGCTCTGTGTATCTTTGGGAAATATGTTTGGACCCGGGGATCCTTCAAATTTATTAATGGTCATCGGTAACTCAAAGTCTGACCACTGTGCACTGCCTTCTTCGCCTGAATCTGCCGAATCAGATGACAACCGTAACGTTCGCCGAATTCTTCTCGGACGTGTTTCACTATCTTCCTAAGATTCTGTTTCACTTTCATTTTTTTGACGTCCAGTATCCTCTTCCCAATCGGCCAAGTCGTCCGGAACGTCAGACAAGACGTCCTTGCATTCATTGTAAATAATCCTATTGTCTCTTTCGCCCGCCATATGAAAGGGCACAAGTACTTTTAAAAACAAGAAGACTTGTTGACGTGTGTACCTTATTGTTACCTAAGCAAAACACCAACAGACTTTAAAAGATACTATGCAGACGACACCACTGTGGTGTCGCCGGACGGCATAGTGTTATTAGGCTCAGTTCGTCCTACCGCAATACACGGAGGTCTAAAGGGCTGCACGACCTCCATATTCAGACACCAGAGAGTATGCGAACAAGCCGTTCGTTCTCAGACTTCGACAATCCGCCAGTTAGGGAGCGATCTAGGTTAATGTGAAAACACAAGTACAGCTTCATCTACATCTACATCTACATTGATACTCCGCAAGCCACCCAACGGTGTGTGGCGGAGGGCACTTTACGTGCCACTGTCATTACCTCCCTTTCCTGTTCCAGTCGCGTATGGTTCGCGGGAAGAACGACTGTCTGAAAGCCTCCGTGCGCGCTCTAATCTCTCTAATTTTACATTCGTGATCTCCTCGGGAGGTATAAGTAGGGGAAGCAATATATTCGATACCTCATCCAGAAACGCACCCTCTCGAAACCTGGACAGCAAGCTACACCGCGATGCAGAGCGCCTCTCTTGCAGAGTCTGCCACTTGAGTTTATTAAACATCTCCGTAACGCTATCACGGTTACCAAATAACCCGGTGACGAAACGCGCCGCTCTTCTTTGGATCTTTTCTATCTCCTCCGTCAACCCGACCTGGTACGGATCCCACACTGATGAGCAATACTCAAGTATAGGTCGAACGAGTGTTTTGTAAGCCACCTCCTTTGTTGATGGACTACATTTTCTAAGCACTCTCCCAATGAATCTCAACCTGGTACCCGCCTTACCAACAATTAATTTTATATGATCATTCCACTTCAAATCGTTCCGTACGCATACTCCCAGATATTTTACAGAAGTAACTGCTACCAGTGTTTGTTCCGCTATCATATAATCATACAATAAAGGATCTTTCTTTCTATGTATTCGCAATACATTACATTTGTCTATGTTAAGGGTCAGTTGCCACTCCCTGCACCAAGTGCCTATCCGCTGCAGATCTTCCTGTATTTCGCTACAATTTTCTAATGCAGCAACTTCTCTGTATACTACAGCATCATCCGCGAAAAGCCGCATGGAACTTCCGACACTATCTACTAAGTCATTTATATATATTGTGAAAAGCAATGGTCCCATAACACTCCCCTGTGGCACGCCAGAGGTTACTTTAACGTCTGTAGACGTCTCTCCATTGATAACAACATGCTGTGTTCTGTTTGCTAAAAACTCTTCAATCCAGCCACACAGCTGGTCTGATATTCCGTAGGCTCTTACTTTGTTTATCAGGCGACAGTGCGGAACTGTATCGAACGCCTTCCGGAAGTCAAGAAAAATAGCATCTACCTGGGAGCCTGTATCTAATATTTTCTGGGTCTCATGAACAAATAAGGCGAGTTGGGTCTCACACGATCGCTGTTTCCGGAATCCATGTTGATTCCTACATAGTAGATTCTGGGTTTCCAGAAATGACATGATACGCGAGCAAAAAACATGTTCTAAAATTCTACAAGAGATCGACGTAAGAGATATAGGTCTATAGTTTTGCGCATCTGCTCGACGACCCTTCTTGAAGACTGGAACTATCTGTGCTCTTTTCCAATCATTTGGAACCCTCCGTTCCTCTAGAGACTTGCGGTACACGGCTGTTAGAAGGGGGGCAAGTTCTTTCGCGTACTCTGTGTAGAATCGAATTGGTATCCCGTCAGGTCCAGTGGACTTTCCTCTATTGAGTGATTCCAGTTGCTTTTCTATTCCTTGGACACTTATTTCGATGTCAGCCATTTTTTCGTTTGTGCGAGGATTTAGAGAAGGAACTGCAGTGCGGTCTTCCTCTGTGAAACAGCTTTGGAAAAAGGTGTTTAGTATTTCAGCTTTACGCGTGTCATCCTCTGTTTCAGTGCCATCATCATCCCGTAGTGTCTGGATATGCTGTTTCGAGCCACTTACTGATTTAACGTAAGACCAGAACTTCCTAGGATTTTCTGTCAAGTCGGTACATAGAATTTTACTTTCGAATTCAATGAACGCTTCACGCATAGCCCTCCTTACGCTAACTTTGACATCGTTTAGCTTCTGTTTGTCTGAGAGGTTTTGGCTGCGTTTAAACTTGGAGTGGAGCTCTCTTTGCTTTCGCAGTAGTTTCCTAACTTTGTTGTTGTACCACGGTGGGTTTTTCCCGTCCCTCACAGTTTTACTCGGCACGTACCTGTCTAAAACGCATTTTACGATTGCCTTGAACTTTTTCCATAAACACTCAACATTGTCAGTGTCGGAACAGAAATTTTCGTTTTGATCTGTTAGGTAGTCTGAAATCTGCCTTCTATTACTCTTGCTAAACAGATAAACCTTCCTCCCTTTTTTTATATTCCTATTAACTTCCATATTCAGGGATGCTGCAACGGCCTTATGATCACTGATTCCCGGTTCTGTACATACAGAGTCGAAAAGTTCGGGTCTGTTTGTTATCAGTAGGTCCAAGATGTTATCTCCACGAGTCGGTTCTCTGTTTAATTGCTCGAGGATCGCTTTTGTACAGTTTTTGTTGTGATGACCGGTTTCAGCAAACTACTTTGCCGTCACCAGATCTGTAAAGCATAGATCAACACATTCAATCAGAGGTAAAGAGATGTAATACAATTTTACAGAAACATGGACTATGCCATGGAATATAACATACCTTCTGTAGTACCGTCGTATCATAGAACGATACTTCATGAACATGATTACAAGGTTGTTACACTGCTGATATACAATTAATAATCAAAATCAGAGTACGTTTCACAATTTCTGTTATGATAATTTTAAAATGATTTATATAAAATTTCAAACCGTCTTAAAAATATAACAGGAGACTGTACCTTTAATGTATCGTTTAATACGCAAGTAGTGAAGTCAGTTACATGGCCTGCTCGTACTACAACAAAATAAAATACAATAAAAATATGTATTTCATAATATGCAGGCAGCATAAGTCCACGACGACGATACCCTGTGGTTTGGTACCTCGGTGCAGTTAAACGAATACGAGGTAACTACAAAGAGAACATCAAGTATTCCACTCATAGCTACAACAAGCACGTCAGTACAGTCACAGCAACCATACAATGAAATCATTTAGCTAGCTTTCTGCAAATCACGTTATTTATGCTGTCAACATGGAGTTATACGTTTGGGTGCTCGCATAGCGCCTGAGGTATTGGTGTGATAGACACGGATGACAAGACCACAGGAATAAATAGCGTAAACGAGCTGTGTAATACAATAACAATAAACTTACTACATAAAATAATTGTTCTACCCATAAAAAGCATGAACAAGTCGTTACAGTCACTACAGCTACATAAATAATGCCATGTAGCTTGCTTCACATTATATTAAGCTATTAGTTTGTAGCTCGAGTTTTACTTACTGACATAGGGGTCGAGGTCTCAGTGTGAAACAGGGACAAACGGAACGAATAGCATAGATCTAACAATTCTCATGTCGTAATGTTTAATATTTCTATACATTTCGTAAATTAATAAATACCAAAAATAGCATCCTACCATAAGTGTCATAACCTGTTAGTATGTTGCCTAATGTCTGCGTGGTATGTGGCGTAAACGCATGAAATAATATTCAAGGCCAAACTGTTACGATGAATATCGTCAAACAAAGAGGGAAAACCGCAATGGCTTTCCAGTGTGGGCCTTCCACAGTTAAAATTCATCTCTACTGATTCACTTTGGCTTATACACTGATCGCGAAAACATTGTGATTTGTACACAGCCAGCTAAGAAATTTAATTCAATGCTCGTTGTATTTGTGATGACTTATCAGTGGAACAATTGATGTTCCCTTTGTCGTTCCTTCGTGTTTGTTCCACCACACCGTGGTACCGAACAGCAATGTATGGTTGTCGAGGCTTTTAATGCCTGCATATTATGGAAAGTATATTTTTATTGCATCTTTAAATAATACGAACATGCCATATGGTTGGCTCCACAACTTGTGTACTGAACTATATAGTAAAGGTACAGTGTTTTCTGTTATAAATTCCGTACAAATTAATTTAAAAATATTATAACAAAATGAGGGCAACGTACTCTGGTTTTGATAATTCATTGCGTGTCTGCAGTGTAATATTCTTGGATCATTGGTTTGTACATTATATGACACAATGTAGTTTTGTTTGTAACATTACTGAAGAGCCAAAGAAACCGGAAGACATGCCTAATGTCATGTAAGACCCCTGGAGTACGCAGAAGTGTCGCAGCACAACGTGACATGGATTCGACAAATGTCTAAAGTAGTGCTGGAGGGAAATGACACTATGAATCCTGTAGGGCTGTCCATAAATCCGTAAGAGTACGAGAAGGTGGAGATCTCTTCTGAAAGCACATTGCAAGGCATCCCAGATACGCTCAATAATGTTCATATCTGGGGAGTTTGGTGGCCAGAGTAAGTGTTTAAACTCAGAAGAGTGTTTCTGGAACCGCTCTGTAGCAATTCTAGACATGTGGGGCGTCACATTGTCCTCCTGGAATTGCCCAAGTCCGCCCCTATGCACATTGGACATGAAGCGATGCAGATGATCAGACAGGATGCTTATGTATGTGTCACATGTTGGTGTCCTATCTAACGTATCAGGGGTATTAATCACTCCAGCTGCACACGCACCACAGCACTGCAGAGCTTCCACCAGCTTGAACAGTCCCCTGCTGACATGCAGGGCCCATGGATTCATGAGGGAGTCTCCATACCGGTACACGTCCATCCGCCCGAGACCATTTGAAAAGAGACTCGTCCGACCAGGCAACAGGTTTCCAGTCATCAACAATCCAATGTCGGTGTTGACAGGCCCAGACGAGGCGTAAAGCTTTGTGCCGTGCTGTCATCAAGGGTACACTGGAGGCCCTTCGAATCCGAAAGCCCATTTCTCTGATGTTTCGTTGAATGGTTCGCACGCTGATACTTGATGGCCCAGCATTGAAATCTGCAGAAATTTGTCGGAAGTGCTGCACTTCTGTCACGTTGAACGATTCTTTTCAATCGTCGTAGCTCGAGTTCTTGCAGGATCTTTTTCCGGCTGCAGCGATGTAGGAGATTTGATGTTATGCCGGATTCCTGATATTCACGGTACACTCGTCAAATGGTCGTGCGCGATAATCCCCGCTTCATCGCTACCTCAGAGATGCTGTGTCGCATCGCTCGTGCGCCAACTATAACACCAAGTTCAAGCTCACGTAAATCTTGATAACCTGCCATTGTAGCAACAGTAACCGATCTAACTGCGTCAGACACCCTTCTCATAAACGTTGCGCCGTGTTCTGCCTTTACATATCTCTGTATTTGAATAAGCATGCCTATACCAGTTTCTTTGGCGATTCAGTGTGTATTCTATGGTATAGTCCACATTTATGTACAACTGCATTACGCCCCTGAACATTTGATCCTAGTGTGCCTGAATATTCTATCTATGCTTTACAGATCTCTTGATAGCTACGTAGTTTGCTGAAACCTGCTGTCACAAAAAATGCTGTACAATATCGGTCCTGGCTGTTCCAAGTTGTACTTCCGTTTCTATATTTAAGTAACCTCTATCTCCTATAAATTCATCTTGAAAGACTCTTTCGGAAACTTCATGTCATAGATTTTTGAAGTTAGAATTGTGCAACCCATCAACACCATTTTATTATAACCATTCGAGCTACGTATACTTCATCACCTCTGTGACGTCATCTGTGAGTACCCTCTTTATTCGGATTTTATTCTTATAAATTGCTAGAATACTCGTTTTTCCATTCCTCATTTTCCTGGTTTGGGAAGATGCTGTGTAACACCTTCTGTAAATCGCAAATCATACAGAAAGCAGAACAAAGAAACTTGGTTCAGCAGTTACTGTATCTTATCGTCTTTTATACCATGTTATGTTGGTGGATGTGTAATTAACTTCAATTTTTTATATACAAGAAATGTTACACAGTAATTTCATAAATGCCTCAGAACTCTAATTTAAGATACGAAATGTATGTTTTAGTGAGGTGGTCACATAGTACAGCTGCAAAGACTATCGTTAAGATTTATAAGTGTTTGTAACCTTTATTTGTATCACAAGGGTTTCGGTTGTTATGCCATTTCCAAATGCTTTAATCCAAGTAAGTTGCGGCAACACAATCATTCGCAACAAAAAGTATAACCTTTATTTGTCCAGATGGCTAGTTAATAAAATGGTGTTACATGTTTCGATTGTGCTAACAGTCTTCAAATTATAAAATATACACTACTGGCCTTCAAAATTGCTACACCATGAAGATGACGTGCTACTGACGCGAAATTTAACCGACAGCAAGAAGATGCTGTGATATGCAAATGATTAGATTTTCAGAGCTTACGCACAAGGTTGGCACCGATGGCGACACTTACACTGTGCTGACATGAGGAAAGTTTCCAATCGATTTCTCATACACAAACAGCAGTTGACCGGCGTTGCCTGGTGAAACGTTGTTGCGATGCCTCGTGTAAGGAGGGGAAATGCGTACCATCACGTTTCCGCCGTTGATGAAGGTCGGATTGTAGCCTATCGCGAATGCGGTTTACCGTATCGCGACATTGCTCCTCGCGTTGGTCGAGATCCAATGACTGTTAGCAGAATATGGAATCGGTGTGTTCAGGAGGGTAATACGGAACGCCGTACTGGATCCCAACAGCCTCGTATCAGTAGCAGTCGGGATGACACTAGCAGTCGAGATGACAGGCATCTTATCCGCATGGCTGTAACGGATCGTGCAGCCACGTCTGGATCCCTGAGTCAACAGATTGGGACGTTTGCAAGACAACAACCATCTGCACGAACAGTTCGACGCCGTTTGCAACAGCATGGACTATCAGCTCGGAGACCATGGCTGCGGTTACACTTGACGCTGCATCACAGACAGGAGCGCCTGCGATGGAGTACTTAACGACGAACCTGGGTGCACGAATGGCAAAACGTCATTTTTTCGGATGAATCCAGGTTCTGTTTACAGCTTCATGATGGTCGCATTCGTATTTGGCGACTACGCGGGGAATACACATTGGATGCGTGTATTCGTCATCGCCATACTGGCGTATCACCCGGCGTGATGGTATGGTGTGACGTTGGTTACACGTCTCGGTCACCTATTGTTTGCATTTACGGCACTTTGAACAGTGGACGTTACATTTCAGATGTGTTACGACCCGTGGCTCTACCCTTCATTCGATCCCTGCGAAACCCTACATTTCATCCGGATACTGCACGACCGCATGTTGCAGGTCCTGTACGGGCCTTTCTGGATACAGAAAATGTTCGACTGGCATGCACATTCTCCAGATCTCTCACCAACTCTAAACGTCTGGTCAATGGTGGCCGAGCAACTGCCTCGTCACAATAAGCCAGTCACTAGTCTTGAAGGACTGTGGTATCGTTTTGAAGCTGCATGGGCAGCTGTACCTGTACACGGAATCCAAGCTCTGTTTGACTCAATGCCCAGGCATATCAAGGCCGTCATTACGGCCAGAGGTGGTGAAACTTCCCCTTAGAAAAATTAATGAATTACTGTGCTGATAAACCTCTACGTTATCTGATTTTCAAACAGCTGAGCAAAACTGAACGTACTCAGACTTTACTCTCTTTACTTATTCTGATCAACACTAAACTGACACACAATATTCTTAGCGCAACGCAATCTGACATTCAAAAATCCCTACAAAAGAATGGCCCTGACTAACAATAACCTATACCTTTTATGAATCACTTACCTCACAAAAATCTCCGTTACTCGAACAACTGCAATACAGCGAGCGCCACTATTGCCAGTTAAATGAAAGATTCTAACTACTGAAGGCACTAACTACTGATAAGCATACTTAGCAATTGAAAGATTTTGATAGAGAACAAACAATGTATTTACCTTAATAGTGTTCATATGTTTATGACATCCAGTCCTACAAATTTACTGCCTCTGATGGCCACACGTCCAGATCATCCGCTCTCAAAACTCCGCCATCTCTCTCCCCACATCCACCACTGCTGGCGCCTCACCTCCAACTGCGCAACGCTACGCGCTGTTCACATCCAACTGCCCAACACTACAATAGCGAATATTACAACAATGCCAACCAGCCACAGACTGCACACAGCACAGCCAGTGATTTTCATACAGAGCGCTACGTGGCGTTACCAACATAAAAACCTAAACAGCCTACTTACAGTGGTTGTTCTCGTTTACTTACTTCTCAGGATTTATGCACCCAAATTGCGTGAAAATGTAATCACATGTCATATCTAGTATAATATATTTGTCCAATGAATACCCATTTATCATCTGCATTTCTTCTTGGTGTAGCAATTTTAATGGCCTGTAGTGTAAATGCCTTACTAAACTGTAGACCAGCAACATAAGTTGCCATTTGTAGCGAAATGAAAACCACTAGGCAGTCAATTAAGTGGTACTAGCTTTGTTTCAAACGACGTCTAAAGGTTCTAACAGCGTCAGGCAATTGTTTTGGCAAGCGACTCATTGTAGCTTGCGGCCATGCACTGAATCTCACGGTACATGTTCTACGACATTGGGAAAATTACATAAGCTCTGCTTTTCTACAAAGAGGCTTCATATTGCATTGTCAAATTGCTCTTTCATCTAGTAATTCAGGAATGACGATTTTATACGTTAAAGGAGATGAATCGTATGCACGTTTTATTTATACATCACTCAGTCCGAACATACGTCCGATCACGAGAGGCCGTGTCAATAGACGAACCGTTCGCAATGAACGCTCGCTGCCAAATTGGCTCAGGGAAGCATTCAGTCGAGACGGGCTCACAACGTAACAGGGTTAAATGAACTGTGCCCCCGACTACAGAATGAAACAGCGCTGTATTTTCCGGCGAAAAAGGAGGAGACAGAGGCAATGCAGAGTGCAAAGCACTAATCTACAGCGGCACACTCCACTCACGTCACGCTGCGATATACGCTCCCTTTTTCTCCTCTTTTTCCCCTCTAACCTTCTTTTTTCCATCTCTGCGCTCGGGAGCGCTCGCAGCGCGCCTGCTTAGACAAGGCGCGCGCCGTACAATTCGCTTTAATCCGCCAGCAGAGCAGAATATGGAACAGATTTGAAATGTAAATGCGCGTCGTGCCGCGGCCCGGCGCCGGGCGCCGCTCTTTATTATCCGGCGTGGAGCGGCGACGCCCCAGTGCTGCTGCCCGCTTCGGCGCACTCGGCCGGAAGGCGGCGGCCGGGCAGTGAGAGGACGCAGAGCGGCGAGTGCCGCGGGAGTGCTGCGAATTAGGTTGCTGCGCGAACAGGTGAGTGTCGCGACGGCTCTGTGGGGGCTCGCGCGCCGCTGGTCGGGAGGTCAGCAGAGCAAGTTGGCCTCAAACGCGCTCCGTGTAAACAGCACGTCGACGTCCGCGCTCGGTGAATACAAATTTTTACCGCAAAATTCAGCAGACTGGGGGTCCAAAAGGACAGACACCATTTTGTTCCAGCAGCCACTATGACTTAAGACACAAAGGAATTACAAAAATTACCTGCTATTAGGCAAAAAGAAAAAGAAATAAAATGATTGTATGGCATTGTTGCCGGGAGGCCCCATTCGGGGAAGTTCGGCCGCGTATTCCAAGTTCTTTTTTATTTAGTTGACACCACTTCGGCGACTTGCGAGTCAATGATGATGAAGAACACACAACACCCAGTCATCACGAGGCAGAGAAAATCCCTGACCCCGTCGGGAATCGAACCCGGGACCCCTTGCGCGGGAAGCGAGAACGCTACCGCAAGACCGCGAGCTGCGGACTAGGCATTGATTTAGATGAATGGGAAAAGCTGAAATTTTATGCCAGATTGAGGTTCGAAGCCATGTCTCCTGCTTACTAAGCAGTTGCTCTGACCCTTTTTTTTTCAGATTTGTTCGTTAGTGTCGTTGCACTTGGTCGTGGTGGACAACAGACAACATCCGTTCAGATTCGTCGTTAATCCCTTCACTCAATTTTTTTTATTAGTCTGCAACGAGCAGGCAGCCCTCTGACCGAACACCCTGAGCTACCGTTCCGGCGACCCGTAAGTCGTTCACAGTGGTCATCACACGAGCACGAATTTCCCTAGCAAACCTCCGGTAAAATGCAAATTCTCAACTTACCCACACACTACTAACATAGTGCCCCTTACCCATTATCCTCAACAATCGTAGAATTTCGTCCATTTCTGTAAGCAAGCATTAATTTACCTTTTCGCATTGATTTCAATCAGTGCCCATTCGCAGCCAATATCTGTAATTCCTTTGGGACTTAATTTGTAAATGCTGCTGGACCGAAATAGTGTCTGTTGTTAATTGAGGCTAGAACAACCAATGGTCTCTTCACTACGGGTCCACGCCAGGCTCTAACTCTTATGGGGATCGGTGAAATGCTGCGATTAATTAGGATAATGGGCAAGGGGCAGTACATTAGTAGTGTGTGGATAAGGTGAGAATTCGGGTCTGACGGGAGGGGTGCTAGGATAGTCCATGCAGCTGCGAGGACCACTGTGTCCATGTGGCGTAGTGGTCAGAGCATCTGCCAAGTAACCAAGAGACTCGGGTTCGCATCCCGGTCGGCTGCTGACTAGTTATGGGTTGGGGCCCATTTCCAAATCATCCAGTGTCTAAATGGTATTTCCCAAAATATAAGAAATATGTAAAGATAAAACAAACATGCGTATAACAGAGAGCAAAGAAACAATTATAGAACGTATAGACAACTGCCATCTTGCTGTAACATTCGCTTTCCACCATACATATGTGTTCTGCGGGATTTAAGTTGATGAATACACTGTGAATATTTCTTGTATACAAAAAATTGAAGTGAATTACGCCCCCACGCACATAGTGCAGTAAAAAAGACGTTAGGATACACGAATTGCTAAGCAGGGTTCCCTTATTCTGCTCTAATTTCCGGTTTACAGAATGAGTTACACAGCATGTGCCCAAACTTGGGAAATGAAGAAATGGAAATCGAGTAGTGTAGTAATCATAACAACTACTTCTGAATAAATCGGGTAGACAATGATGACGCGACAGCAATCGTTGAGCTATGTAGATGAGAGGATTATAAAACGGTGTTCCTCTGTTACATCCTTCTGACATCAAAAACACATGTTTCAGAAAACGCTTTACAGGGTTAATGTAAAGTAGTTTTATTTTTTCTTCCATTAGTCTTCTGATTGATTTGATGCGGCCCGCCTCTAATTCCTCCCCTGTGCCAACCCTTTCATCTCAGACTATCACTTGCAACCTGTGTCCTGAATTATTTGCTTTATGTATTCCAACCTTGGTTTTCCTTTTTCCTTGTACGGCTCCCTCTAGTACCATGGAAGTTATTCCGTGCTGTCTTAACATACGCCCTATTAGTCGGTCCCTTCTTCTTCTCAGTGTTTTCAATATATTCCTTTCCTCGCCGACTCACCGGAGAACTTCCTCATTCCTACCTTATCAGACAATCTAATTTTCAACATTCGCCTGTAGCACCACATCTCAGATTCTTTGATTCTCTTATTTTCTGGTTTTCCAACGGTCCACATTTAACTACCATACAATGCTGTGCTCCGAATGTACATTCCCAGAAATTTCTTCCCCACATTAACGCCTACAGTAGATAGAGATTACTTAAATGCTACACTTCTGGATGTCATTTTACATACATCTAGTACGGTTATCTTTATGCTGTGTAACTGTTCGTTTGCAGTTTGTTATACGTATATGTTTGTTATCTTGACATGGTTCTTGTATTTTGGGATATTCCATTTTGACACTCAATGATACGGAAACGTGTGCCGACCTTAAATTAGTCACCAAGTACATAAAAGTGAAATTTGCAACTATAGCTGTGTTTCCGTTGTACAGATTAACGCAAGTTGCTGCATTGCAGTTCCTCCATCATGCTGGAAATTCCTCTTAAAATGGTGGTGGCTATGCGACCTAAAGTAGGGACATCAGCGTTTGATTCGAAAAATGGAAATTACAAGGAGCCGACAGTGAAACAAAGCAGGTGTTGCTTGTGTTTAACTGCTTTGGGCAGACTTTCCCAGATCCTTGCACGATAATGTGCTGCATTCCTACAATATTTTAATTTTGTATCGTTTATATCATGTCAAGCAAATATGCTGAACTGTCTATTTATCGTCCTGCACAGTACACAGAAAAACGATTTAACAGTGCAAAAACATTTAATGATCTAAGAAAATTGTACGCGATAATGCAGTGAAATAATGCATCATCCTGTATAGTACATAGCAAAATACATTAATCGTCTAAGATCATTGTACTCGATAATGGTGTGTAAGCCGAGTCTAGGTAGTGCACAGTAAATATAGAGTCCAATGGCGGTGTATCATTTCAAAAAATACTCTATGACTGCGACTCAGCACCAAGGAAAACTTTTTAGGCGTGTGAATGTCTGTCGAAGAATGGCAGGCCATTCTTCCTTGAGAGCCGAAACCAGAAGAGATAGTGACGTTGGACGTAAGGATCTGGAGTGAAGTCGAGATTATAACTTACCCCAAAGATGATTCTTTTGGTTTGATCGATACTCTCAGCAGATCAGTTTATTTCAGGATTGTCATTTACCACAAAACATTGCCATACGGGTACTGGTTTATGAAAGATTGCATAGTCATGCTAGTAGAATTGCTCAGATGGTTTCAGTTAAATGCCAATGGAGCATATTTCGATTTGTGTAAATATAACTAATAAACAACTAAATCATCATCGTCTTCAAAATGTTCTGCTACTGTAAAATGTATTCCTCTCCATCGGCGTTCAGCGTTTTGTTAAGCGCAATAAGGGGAACAGACCCCAGTCATGAACAAAATCGAACCTCTTGTGGCCCTACACATGTCAGGTAATGTTTTCCAGGCATTTGCCAGCCCCAAATACCTCTGTCGGATTGACAGCTGTACACCGTGATTCGCCACACCAAATTATTTGTTTCCTGGTCATCCACTGCCCAATGACGTCACTTGGCACTGACTACACAAATGTGTGGCTCATGAGAAGCTTCCCGACCATTATTCCCTATTATTTTTAACGCCCTAGGAACAGTCGTTGTGTTCTCTAGACTGATGGTAGAAACCAAAATAGTACAAGGCAGGGGTCAAAACCGAAAGTATACACGCAAGTAACCGTCTTATAATGACAGGAAAGGTTAGACAGAGAAGCTGAGAAATTTAAGCTCATCAACCTTAGGTAAAGAATGGGCCCTAAGATAATAGAGAGACAATATAGCCTGTGAGGAAGAGAAGTCTTACGTCGGTAATGAAAGGCTGATGGAATCAGGGAACGATGATTAAAGTTTTACGGACATCTGTTCTGGGTGGATGCAATCCGACTAACGAAACAGACTTTTAATGTAGTGAACAAAGGTCTTTAAGTCTCTGATGAATAGGTCAAGAAAGTTGCCTTAGGATTTTCCAACACCCAGACATGGGTATTGTGGCTGTTGAATATTCCTTCCCTTGTGAAGGCAGCCTCGTCAGCAAAGAATGGCCGCATGCCTGTCTCGAGCAGAGCGTTCCACACATTACTGGCGCTGGACGTATTTAGTTCCTTGGCTATGGATCCAGTGATGGTGTTGGGTCGTCCTGAGTTTGTTGTAATGCAGGTTCCTCGAACTGGACAGTTCGAACAAAATGTGGGGCCTCCCAGGACGAACCCTGGATCCGCACCTCTTCAGGTTACGTGTAGAGCACCGCTGTTAGAGTAGACACCGCAACTCAATTACATTGCGTTTCGTGTCCCATGCAATCGTTACGTGAAGTGTTGTGGTGGAAGCAATACTGAGAATCCAGGCTGCTATCGCCGCATATTCTCCCATTCGCTCCACGGACTCCTGACGAGTGACCTTAGAAAGAAGACCGAGAAAACCGTAGCGCCATTTAGTACTTTAGAGTGATGTGTTAGCAGCATAGCTGTCATCACAGTCAAACTGAAACCTTGCGAAGTAACGGTACAGCACTGACTGACCAGCTCAGATACTGTTCCTCGACATCAATATTGTAGCTAGTTATTGGTCTGTGTATGTTGAAGCGGTTTATCCTAAAATTTTCTGAAAGTGCTTAGCAGATACACCAAGAATCTCAGTATGGTGTGATAAGAATCTGGTAAACAACTAGTGTAAGACGAATTATTGGGTCGATGTTCTTCCATCAAATCGCCATTTACGATGAGTATGTAAGCTATACAAGGCGATCTCGAACTTTAACGACGATATTTAGGGGGTTGTACAGCGACAAAGGCCACGAGTAGCTCGTTACAGACCAATTGCATTTCGTTTGACTTATTCTCCCCGTTTAACTTTTTTATCTGCAGTTCAGGGTGTCAAAAGTAAATTGAACGATAGTCAAGAATGTGATGATCCAAAGGGACTGTTCGAAAGAGAGTAAGTTTTAAAATCTTTGTCAGGAATAAGCTGTTGCGCCCCCGTAAATTATTCTTGGCGGACATTACAAAATTGTTGTTCCCTGGCAACGTCAGAGGCAGAGTAGAATGGTTGAACGGTCAGGCAGAATGCCAGCGAGAGAGAAACGCTGGTGGAGTAACAGCAGACACTGAAGCTGTTGCAACACTTTGTACGGGCTGAGCACTAAACAAGCAATATAACAAGGTGTCATCATGGCGACTGGTGGATGTTGTCCTAATGATGACTGCGCAAAGTGCCACAACAAAGCTCAGATCGAAGTCCAAGAGTAACTGTTCAGTTACTGACACAGCAGAAATGAGTATCTGAAAAGCGAAGCTGCAACTTCCTAAGGCGACGTAGGGCACTGATAAGCTCCGATAACTAGGCACGTTTGGTTATCCCTTCAGACGTATGACAGCATCGGCATGGACCGAGAAGTACTTACACCTTGACCTACATGTGTTCGTTCTTAGTTGTAGTTGTGTGTTGGAGCTTTCTAGTACTGAGGCAGGAGCTGTGATGCTCCGTCTGTGGGTAATAATAATAATGAGCGTATGGCATTGGTGGCCGGGAGACCCCTCGCGGGACGGTTCGGCCGCCGCTGCACAAGTTCTTTAACGCCACTACGGCGACTTGCGAGTGAATGAGGATGAAATGACGACGAAGACACACAATACCCAGTCATCTCGAGGCAGAGAAAATCCCTGACCCCGCCGAGAATTGAACCCGGCACCCTCTGTGCAAGAAGCGAGAACGCTACCGCAAGACCACGAGCTGCGGATAACTGCAGCTTGAGCTATATACAGTTTAAAGATCTTTTAAAATGTAGTACATTCCGCTTGCAGCTGCTAATCCTCGTTTATTGTACTCAAGGTACAACTGGTTTCGCGATAATGAATCGCACGTTCAGGTTAATTTGGCTGGATTACATTCAGCCATTAAATCAATATAGCCTGCGTTATATATCGTTGGGGGACGAGATTGGTTGCTTAATATAATCCAGCCAAATTAACCTGAAGATCCGACGCATTATCGTGAAGCCAGTTACACCTTGGTCGCAATAAATGAGGATTAGCAGCTACAAGTGGACTCTACAGTTCTTAGGAGATTTTACCATAAAATTTTTTAAAGACAATTTGACAATCTATGATGCCATCGCCTTCTAGACGTGACGAACTCTGGTGCCAAGAGCTGCTGCTAATTCGTCTTGTCGTTGCTGATGAGAAGACTTTGGCGTCTTTCAACACCAGGTCGCTGCAGGCTTCAGTGATGATCTTTGGCGAGCTGATCCGCTAACATCGTTGCGAGGGGGCGTAGTAATTGCTGCCTCCCGACTCACAGTTACCAGTAGTCTCCAGTGACACAGGCTGGTCTCTCACCGAGAGGCGGTGACTAACCCTTCACTACTACAGTAGCCACGTGCAGCGCTGTTGGCTGCCTCTGCGGGGCACGAGCAGTAATCCACAGGACAGCGCAAGCTGTGTTTGCGGTGCTACCGAGTCGACGACCGTCCGTGACGTAGCTCCACTACGACAGTGAGTGGTGCGCTCCTTCCAGCAAAAATGAAACGATCTTATGGCACTGTTAGCCGGGTGGTCCCATTCAGGGAAATTCGGCCGCCAAGTGCAAGTCTTATTTCGGTCGACGCCACATTGGGTGACTTGCGTGCCTGTGATGAGGATGAAATGATGATGAGGACAACACAGTACCCAGTCCACGAGCGGAGAAAAATCTCCAACTGCATGGGAGGCAAGCATGTTACCACTCAGCTAGGCAGGAGGAATCCCTGGCTGACGATCACTGTGGCGGCTCGCCTAGCTCCTGGTGCTGCACTTGTGGTGAATAGATGTGCAAATTGACTGTAACGCTTTCGGGCGTCTGAAACATCCGCACCATTGCATTCCTCACGGCTCTATCCTGACGACTGCACAGACCGTGCTCCCAGCCCTCTACAACGCTGTCGTCTAGGGTTTGCCCAGTGATAGAGAGACGAAGCTCTAGCCAGTCATGGTGGTCGTGCAAGGTTGTTTTTTTTTCCGCGTACGAAGACCGAGAAGAATTAGGAGCTACACTGCAAGCCAGAGCCAGAGAGAATGGCCATACACTGTCCCACTCGCGGGTTGAGTCCTCCAGCCAACACGTCAGTCTTGACCCATGCTCCTCATTGCTTGTTCTCCTGGCGTGAGGGGACTTGTCAGTCAGCGAATTTTACGTCAACGAACAGCTTCCGCTGACGCGAAGATTTGACTACACATGTAGGCCATAGTCTTCACTTGACTACTGAAAAACAAAATTTAAACTGAAGAAATTTAAATTTAGACTGATTAGGTGACCTACGTAATGTATTCAATCAAAATAACCGTACAACAATGCAAAGATCTACGACGATATGCGCTGGGCGTCGTGTTTGAGGAGCAACTCGTTCCGTTCACATTGCTACTACTGTTGCGAGCTAGCATCACCAAGATGTTCGGACTCATATGCGATTCCTCTTCGTCGAAATGTCTTGGGTCTAGGGGTCAAACCGCACGTGTCGCGTTAAACGCCCTAAATTATACAGTTGTGACACTTTGGTTAAATTGGCTGGCTGATGGCAAGTTTTTGATATTGTATGAAACATACAACGTTAATATAACACATAACATCAGTAATAATAATAAAGGGAGCTTAATTAACGACCCATAAGTGAAGTAGGCCACACAGTTGCGATTTGGCTAGAATAATGTTTATTCAGATAGCAACAAATGGCTCTGAGCACTATGGGACTTAACATTTGAGGTCATCAGTCCCCTAGACATAGAACTACTTAAACCTAATTAACCTAAAGATAGCACACGCATCCATGCCCGAGGCAGGATTCTAACCTGCGACCGTAACAACAGCACGGTTCCAGACAGAAGCGCTTAGAATCCCTCGGCCACAACGGCCGGCTCAGAAAGCAAACTAATGGCAAAAGTGGTAGTATCTACAATTACTATTACACTCGAGCGCATATCCATTTGACACAGTTTGATCATTCACAATCTCATGGCGAATTTCAAGTCCAATACTCCGCCTCATCATTTACACGATAAGTTAAAGTTCATTCCAGGTGCTCGGCTGCTCACCGCTCAGAGACGAAGTCCCGCGATACCACACAACGAGAATTTTTCTAAGTCGTTTCACTTCCTAGCTACCTAAAGATCGACCGTCCGCTTTCGTGTCTCCACCAGCACTGTCCCTCTGCCCGTCCCCGGCCACGTTTCCCGCGCGCATAACTTCCTCGCTCAACTGACTAGGGCAGTCCTGAACCCATCCATATGATTGGCTATGGCTTATTCTGCATTATTTTACATTTTAACATATTTAAATAATCAAAGCTTGACCACTTTCACGTTATAAACAAAGTAACAATAATATCTATTACATAATAAGCGTTAAATTCCTTTACATAAAACCAATACAATTTCCTTCTGAATGTCACGGCCAGTAGCCTTGCACCAACGTGCAATAAATAAAAAACAAAAGTAACTATTATGCACTATGCTTAACAACATATATCCTATTACCTAATGATTCAATAAGGTGTCCTGTTGTCATCGTTCAATGTCTTTTGTGTGGAATAAATGATGATCTGATGCTTAACTGAAAATACTGATAAATTAAATTAACTATATTTTTTAAACAAATAAACTTACAGATTTGATATTCACAACATTTGTCATTTTAATGATGCGCTTCTATATGAAATGTCGATTGTTAAGATCGACCAAAGCGTCAGATTTTAGCATTCAGGTCTTTGTTAGAAAACTTGCTAATTGCATTTTAACAGTAAATCCTAAGCTATTATAGATATGGTCAGTATTCAAGATTTATTGGAATCACCATGAAAATTTATGAAGGATGGTAGATTGCAATTACTGTCACTTCATTCCATGAATTACTACAGAATTAAGTAGCTTTCAAAAATGTTTCCATTTATGGCCGATCTTAGGTCCTCCATATTTAAAACTGCTACATTTCCCTGGCCACAAACAGCTTCTACGGGGTTTCCCTATGACGAAGGTTCTCGTCTGTCTCACTCGCACACTACAGCGCTTAGGCCTCATTCAGCACAATAGACGCCTGTGAATTTCCCCATCTTGTGGCGGAGTTGGGCTCTTTGTTGCACTCGGTTCTGCATGACAAGGTTCATTTCTCAATTCCTCAAGGCTGACTCTTTCGGCCATATACTTAAATGAGAGCGAATTCTCGTTAATTCACAGTGTTGACAGCAATTTACCATTTGCCCTCTAGCTTGTATTCTGTGCTGCTAGTTTCTGTCCTAGGTTTGTTACCCCATCAGTGTTAGTTGTAAGCAACAGTGATGCACAGCTAAATGGAAAGGTTTACTGAAGAAGAGACAGCCGATTTGCACCTCGCGTGTGGGTTCACTGACTACAATGGAAGTGTGGTACAACGACTCTATTCTGAGCGACGGCAACCACATTACAGTACTTTTGCATCTCAAACTGTTCTACCTCATCAGTAAATTTATCCATAGTGATTTCTGTCATTGTTAACATAGCCAAAAACATATCTTTTCAAAAGGAAAGCAACACTTTGCATCTAACTTTTTATACCTGGGATTCACAGTCATGTAGAACTTTATAAAAGACATCATATTTATGCCAGTGACTGTAACACTTTCTTTATTTCACGATTGCAATTTCGGCCTTAGGCCATTATCAAGTGCAGATTTTTGTGGCTTTACGCCATGTCAACTTGCATGTAAACAGTAATCTGCCGCCCCAGTTAAGTGCATAAGTGACTAGAGATAGGCTAACGAACATGAGTGTCTACAGACTATGTTGTTTTATGACATATGGATATGTGTGCTCGCAATGTGTAACATAGTCACGAATGTGTTTAATAGTAATGACAACGACTTATAAATGTGTCAGGTCATTTTATACTGACATGGCGAAAAGCCACAAAAATCAGCACTTGACAATGGCCTAAGGCCGAAATTGCAATCGTGAAATAAATAAAGTGTTACAGTCACTGGTGTAAATATGATGTCTTTTATCAACTTTGCATCTAAACACCGACATTTCTTAGCATTTGCTAAAAGATTCGAAATTGCTGGTGTCACAATGGTTCCATCATTACTCCTCTTGCCGTACAACGTAGCAAACATCATCATGAACAGGTTAACGTGGCAGTGCGTGGCGTTTCCTGGGCTTCTTTCCCTCACCGGATAGGCAAGTCTGCCTTCTGGTTTCACCAAGTGGCTGAAAGTTGCTTTCAGGTCTCTCTCTTCCAATGGGAAAATTGGCCAGGAGCTTTCACCCTCCTTCTAGTCGAGGAGTGCCCACCATCTTCCCCAGTGACCTCTAACCAAAGTGTTCTGAGTCATCATACCATCCGATTTTAGTCCCCACTAAATGAAAATTTGCAGAGCAGGGAAGTTTCCTGTTATATTTCTAAACCCTAAAATCACTTATTCTAAGCTCAATATTACACTACAAATGCATAAAACGAAAGAATCTCACTTGCGCTACTCTCTACAGGATTTCAAAAGTTCACAACTGAGAATAAAATACTTTTCACAAAATCGGTGTTCAAAGATGCATAAAATACACTATAGTTCTGTTCGTGCACAAGCGAATTTAAACTGTACTCCAGAAAATTTATCTGTAGTGTTTCGTGGTAATAAATATGCAAAACAAACTGTGCTGCTGTAATGGCATGCTGCGTACAATCACACCAGTTACTGTGTCACAAATCTTGACAGTAATTGCTAAATCAAAGGCTGTAGATGAAATTTTAATATGTATATGGTTGCAAGACAGAATGTTATCTGAGTGCAAAAACCAGCAGACTAGCAAATAATTATGCATTCTGAAAGAAAAGTCCGACAGGTGAAAGTTTCTAGTATAATTTCTAAACTCATGTTTCTAAGTGTCAAGTTGGTATATAAGAAATGTGTAAAAGTTATTCTGATATCGAGATGTCTAAATTTCGGTGCAGGGCAATAGAACTATACGATAATTCGGTTTTGAACGGAGATATAATATGTGGAGCTCACATTACACAATTCGAAATCCAGACCATCTGGAACATAAAACAATACCTCTGCGAGAGACAAATCAGTTTTCAATCACATTTCCATATGTCCTCAGACAGCAAAACAAAATGACAGAGGTCAAAATGTTTGTCCTCAATATTGTTAATCTTTATCTTAATCTTGTAAAAAATCACTGCACCAGAATTGTTATTGTAATTACAGGACAAATAATCATAAAAATTAATACATGTGACTTTATGAAAAAATTGCTTAAAAATTCACAAGATAGCACTTTTCTGGAATCTCTTACTGGTATTAAGCCTCAGAACGAATATTGACGATTTAAAAAAAAACACTATGATAATCACCGTGCCTTAAAATGGACATGACCGTTGATGGTAATTACATTTATTGGCATACCTGAGTGCACAGAACGCTCGTCTCTTCTACAACTTCTTGCTATTAGGAATAATCATGTGACTGTCAAAAATCAAATTTCAATTGGTGTACTTGCGAAGTTCAGTGCAATTTTTCAAGAAATCGTTCTCAGTACATAACTAGGAATGTGCAATGCGATTATTCAAATACAGTCATGAAAGTAGACGAAAATGGGGAACTAATCTTAACCACTGATAAAAAGAGAACAAGACTCCAAGTTCAACTATGATTCATTAAGCCGTGACAATACACATTTTCATAAAGTTCTCACACCTAGATAAGTTAGCAAAGAATTTCTTCATGACTTTCCTGTGTTCAATTACTTTCCTTCATACTTGTCTCAACTACAAGATAAAATCATATGTTGCGTTACAAGATTTCCACAGTAAACTTCAACCATACGCAATGTTCTAACAATAAGAGGCTACACAGTCACAAAAATATAAGGAACCGGATTACCTTAAAATTGGCTTTTGACATTCTTCCATTAATACAGTTTCATTTTCTTTCCTCAAAACATGTTAATACAAAATCCTTTTTAAATAACGCTGCCTCTACTACACGGCAGAGCAACTTCCATCCTTTTCATACCAAGTACATAGCCAGACTGAGAACATACAATACTACTCTCTTCAAAATTAAGTAACCTCTTACAAATAACTTAATATTACAGAGATTGAGTACATTTATCAAATTCGCAATTTCATTCACATTTATGGCCACAAGTACATGAAAATCGTCATGACAAATACGACAGTCCCCTTTCAAATTAACTTTTCCATTTCCTAGTTCTACCATCTTCTTTGGAAGGATTCTTTGTATGAAAACGGAAATTATTCCGCCAGACATTACTAGTTCGGGTGGCAATCGTTCTCAAATGTGTCTATAGTAACAGATGTGGATAAACCGTCCCCGTTACGTCAAAAAATCACATGACATACATATTTGGGCACACCACGCTCGTCAACAGTCCTCATCTCGTATTTCTTGCTACAAATCATAATGCGCAAGATGTTTCAAAAGTGAAGGTAAATATTCAGGGATATGAGAGGAATGATCATTCGAAACAACAAATGCAAGTAAACACTGGCTCTAAAACGCATACCTTGAGAGCTATGAGCAATTCTTGATCTTCGATACTGTGAAACTCTTATAATGCAAGCTCTTTGCTTTCCATATTTTTGGAAGTGGTTCTGTGAACCAAAAAAAGAAAACAAGTCCAGTAAACATGTACTCTAAAATGCATACCCCAAAAGTTATGAGCACTTGTTCATTATAAGAGTTGTGTTTCAAAGTAGCGAAGATGAATAATTGCTCAAAGCTTTTAAGGTATGCATTTTAGGGCAAAAGTTTGATTGACCTACTTTTTCTTTATTTCGTAGCTACTAACACTTCCAAAAATATGGAAAATAAAGAGCTTGTAGGAGAAGATATTTGTTTCACAGTATCTAAGGTCAAGAATTGCTCATAGTTCTTAAGGTATGCATTGTAGAGCACAAGTTTACTTGACTGTTTTGTTTCGAATGATCAGTCCTGTCATATCCGTCAGTATCGACTATCACTTCCAAAACACCTTGTACACATTTGTGCAACCGAAACATATGCGTGACTCTTCCGTTCTTTTCTGTTTCTTCCATTTCTCCTTCTTTGTTCAGTGTCCGGCATTCCGCGCTAGAGAATGAGTACACATTTACTACCGGTGAGTAATCTTTCAAATATTATAGAAGACAGTACCCATTCTGGGTTAGTGTACGTGCTACTATCATCTACCTTTCTTTATTTGCTTATTGACTAAATCCATTCTATTGCATGTATTCATGTATATTTAAATTTGCCTATTCCCCCATCAGGTATCCAGATCACTTTCTTTATCGTATCGCTACCTGTGTATTCCATCTTCTCGTCAGAGGTTTTATGATCTTTTGTCCTGCATTGGGACGTAGCTTTTAAGCCTTTTTGTGGGAGTTTTGTTTGTTTTAAACTAGTAACACCATATTACGTGTGTATATGCTAGGCACGCTACCTTCAGGTCTTATTTTTTCGGCATTAGACGGACAACCACTGTTCCATTGTCGCTTATTGCAGGCTTTGGTGTTATCATCTTTCCTCAGTCAATGTTAAACAAGACCATCGCACCATACGATTCATGCCCCATTGTTGAATGGCTCGTACGATTCCTCATGAAATTCTGCTTTGGTGATAGTTTATCTTAATATCAGATTTTTAAAGGACCTTCATCTCAATTTTAATCTAATCTGTTACAAAAGTCTGAAGAGTGTCATTCTTCCAACTGAGTCATGTACGTTTCTTACATCACCTATAACTAACGTGATTCTTTCTCTCATAAGAACTAGATGCTGGCAGATTTCCAGCCACACTTATTTATCCAAAACCTATAGTTGTGACAGAGCATAATGCAGGAAATATGCTCATAGCTTTGAAACAAACTTTATTAACATGTTTCCATCAGTATAGATACGAGATACAAATTACCCTATACACCACTACCATCACTACTAGGAATTAAAGCTCAAAGAAACCGTCGCCCAACGACCTGAAAACTTTTGCTGGACAATAGTATCATTCGTTTCCGATTTTTTTTTTATGTCTGCCCATCACTTCCGCACTCCAGCCCTAAAGACACAAATAATGCCTTATTCCACTAGTATTTTGTTTCAGATAATAATTCGTTTATGTATCAGTTTGGATCGAACTTGAATGCTACATTTATGCTTACATATCGCCACTTTCCCACTGCCACTTTCCAAACACAGCTGTCAGCGGACTCTGATCCACACATTACTTCATCTTACACAGAAAGTCACACTGGTACTAACAAGTAAACCACCCCTTGAAAAGAAACTTACTTTAAAGTTTCTGAATCAATACCATTGAAACGGTAACAGATCTACAAAATACCTATAAATAAAAGTTCTATGGTTTTTAATGTACATTAAAATGGTGCGCCCACATTTGTCCAAACAGCCAAGACCGCCCCCCCTCCCCCCCCCCCCCCCACTGCACTATTTTGTTTCTCATTTCAACATTTGACTAACAGCAAAACTTTATCATCGTTAAGGTTTAATTCAGTCATTACGATGAAGTGGTATTCCAGAGACACATTTGTCAGTAATGAGCTATAAATATCTCCACATCATTGTACGCTTGCCCAATATATGTCCGCTTCAATGCGAGTTGTCATGTTGGGTTATATTTAATAAGTATTTCCCAGATAAATACATACTAAATGTAACTGCTACACATATTGTTCTATAAATATTTTCTCTTTAAATTATATTTATCTTCTAACTTTGAGTTGAAGTTGTGTTTCCTTTTTGCATTTGCCGTATTTATAGTGGATAGGAGATATTCAGGCAGTTGTACTTTGCGTACCACAAATAGATTTGGACAACTGTCAGAGTTTAGTGGAGAGGAGCCTCTTGTACCTGTAGATGTAGGAAACATTCAGAAGTCTTCAGCAGTTAGCGAGCCTAAGTCAGTTGCTAATTCTAAAAGACTGAAGAAGGATCTGCCGCTAGGTAGTTCGCATGGCAGAGATGTGTGCCAGCAGTTCCAGGAAGTGTTGCGGAGTGTGTACCAAGTCACCAGCATTGTTAAGCCTAGTGCAGGATTGTCTCAGGCCACTGTTAACATAGGGGAGTTACGTAGGAATTTTACGAAAGAGGATCACTTAGTGACTGTAGGTGCAGCTGGCAATAGTCTTGATAGGGATGGAGAGTATGATGTAGGTGGTGACCTGATAAAGATGGCTACTCAAACTGGTTGCACTAATGTGCACTTCGTGCAAGTGTTTCAGCGTCATGACCGGCCTCATCTTAATGCTGCTGTTACGCGTGTTAACATGGGGCTGGAGAAGGCGCTGGTAGCGGAGGGCATTGCTCGCATTGCGGCGGTGCCAGTTGAGTCTCTCAGTAGTTTGGGTCTCCCTAGGCATGTCCTGCACCAGAGTAGCAATGGGAATGGGAGGCTGACAAAGCTTATAGGTGACAGTGTAGTGAATGGTGATGGGATCACTCATAAGAAAATTCCTTAATTGGTTGGTGTTAGAGCTGCACCTTTTTTAGATTGAAATCAGCTCATAGGTACCACTGCTTAAAGGAAGTCCCTCTAACAAAGGAATCACCCTCAATGGAGGTCAGATATCCAAGCAGTGAAGGACTTAGCGTAGGTAATCAAAATATAAGAGTTATTAGAGATCACGTTAGTGAACTGACTCTGACAGTGTATATCGGAGCACTACTAAAATAATTCGACAGTTCAGAGGCTTCCTTTATCAGGATACAGATTTGCTGGCTGTTTTTCAAGGAGTTCTTTGCGGAGTGGGGGAGTGGCCTTGTACGTAAAAAAAAAAAAAAAAAAAAAAAAAAAAAAAAAAAAAAAAAAAAAAAAAAAAAACAGTATTCCGTTTGAGTCAGTACACGTATCACAGCACTGCACTAAATAGGTATTTGAATGTTTTGCAGGGGCAGTTGAATTTAGTGAAACTAAACTTGTAATTGTTCTTGTTCATAGGTCCCCTAACTCTGACTTCAGAGCATTCCTGTTCACTTGAGAGGATTCTTGGTTCACTTTATAGGGAATACCAAAAATTAATTATAAGTGGTGACTTCAGTATTAATATTGTATGTGACTGTGCAGAAAAAGGATGTTGGAAGAAATCGTAAATTCATATGACCTGATGCAAACTGAGTTTTCTCTAACAAGGGTGCAGGGGGACAGTAACACAGCCATAGACAATATTTTTATTCATTCTTCATTACTAAATAGGTATCCTGTTAGTAAAAGGGTGAGTGGCCTTTCAGCCTATCATACACAAATTTTAGCTATAAAAGGTTTTTGTACTCAAAGAAATGTTATACATAATTACAAACTATGCAGAAAAGCTAATCCAACGGCAATTGAGTTTTAAACCTCGTTAAGGAACTAAGGAACACGAATGGCAGGATGTTTATAGCGCCAATAACATAGGTGAGAAATATAATGCTTTCCTTAAAACATTTCTCGTGTTTTTTGAAAGTTGCTTTCCATTAGAATGTTCTAAACGGGGTATTAGCAGTAAAAGGTAACCTGAGTGGCTGACTAGTGGGATAAGGATATCATGCAGAACAAAGTGCGAATTATATTAAATATTTGAAGTAGTGAGAAAGGAGCTACAGCAGCCCATTACAAACAGTATTGCAAGGTCCTTAAATGTTATCAGGAAGGCAATGAGTATGTGATACACAAATAGAATAGCTAATTCACAAGATAAAACTTAAACCATATGGACAGTCGTGAAGGAAGCGTCTGGTCAGCAGCATAAGGTCGACGATATAAAGAGAGTTCGTAGTAAAAACATTTCTGTTACTGATAAATCAGATATATGTACAGTGTTTAACAATCACAACATCACTGGCACCAATACATAATAAACTGTCGTGAAAAGCCCACGTACAGGACCTTGTTCAAAGATTTAATGCCGCCATTTCTACAATTCGAACATTATCTGAAATAAGTGATCGTTGGACACGAAAAGTAGACTACTGTGCTTATTTTCATTAACTTATGACGTATGGTATTAACGAGTATTTTGGGGTAGCTCTTCCCATTCTCATAGGATATTTTTGGTTCATAAACGGGTGGTTCGGGCAATAAGTGGTGTAAATTCGCAAACCTCTTGTCGACCCCTGTTCACTAGTCTGGTTATTCTGACATTGGCTTCCCAGTATATATATATTCCTTACTGTCGTTTCTTGTTAACAGTATCAGCTTATTCCAAAAAATTTGCAGCTGTCACTCAGTTTATACTAGACAGAAATCCAATGTGCATTTGGATCGGCTTCCATGACTCTTGTGCAGAAAGGTGTGCAGTATACTGCTGCATCCATTTTCAATAAGCTACCACCAAAAGAATCAAAAATCTTAGCAGCAATCCGCCCCCTTTCAAATCGAAACTTCAGAGCTTCCTCATTGGTCACTCCTCTTCTGTCGAGGGTTTCCTTGAAAAATTAAGCTGATTCCTCTGTTGTAATGTTGACTGCGTTTACATGAATTGATGACTTTTCTTTTTTTGGGTTCATTAACATTTTATTTTATCGTTATTACTTTTATGTTGTATTTTAAACTACTGTCACGTTCCATGACCTTGGAGATTTGCTCCTCATTTTGGTCCTACTGCACAAGTAAAACGTCCGAAACAATCGCCCGCTAGTTCGCCGCAGAGTGAGCGATGCTGTGTGCTGTGCATCGTGTGGCACGGGTCACTGGTCCGGTTCCCATCTCATGTCATTATTTCAGATTTTTGGTCACTAGTAGGTTCTGGCAGATACTTATTTGCGGAATATTGCAAATTACCAGAGTATTCCGTGCATTAATAAATAATAGCAGTCTCTACTGAGGCAGGCAGTTTCACTATGTCTGTACTTCCGTGTGGCCTTCAAAGTGGTCACTAAATTTAACTTTTGAGTGCATAACATGTAGTGACTCAGGTTTTATTGCCTTGAAAACATTCTGTTACTTGATATAAATGAAGAAAATGCAACCTGACTATTATTAGTGTATATTCTGTATTCTTTGTCATAGCACAACAGAATTCTAAAGAGGCGATTTAACGTCAGCTAAGTCAAAAGAAACTGAACCCATAATCTACACGAGTTATCATATGCAACCTATAAGAGCTGGTGAATCGCTACATGATTCGTGCAATGCAGATGAACCTGCATAGTTCTTTTCTATGATCGCTAACAATCTCAAAGTTACCCATTTAAAGTACCAAGTCTCAGCGTATCCGTGGCTGCAAGACACTTGTTTTGAAGATCCTCTACAGTTCACACTTACCTTACCTGCCGAAAATTTCATTAAAAATTACGAAATGCTGTCTCTGATGAAGGATAAATAAGTTCTGTCATATTTAAATATATAGACTCACGTATTTATTTCATGGACAGTATTTAAGTTGCCACACGTGAGAGTTTTGAATAATGGACAAAGAATTTTTTTAAAAAAGCCGTAAGAAACGTAAATTATTTGAGAACTGAATTTAAACTGTTCTACAGGGTGTCCCAGGACAATATTCCTGGATATAGCGGGAACGATCATTCAAAGCAAGAAAGTCAAGTAAACATCCTCTAAAATGCAGACCTTAAGACCTATGAGAATTTTTCTAACTCTTCTAGTGCCAACTCTTACTTTCCATATTTTGTTCAGAAAGTTGATACAGAACGTCATAAATAGCACATAAAATTGTCCTTTTACGAACAACGTGCCTTTAAGGAACCATGCGTTTACAAAGACAAGTAGCCCCATACTGATACCAACGCTCAGTAATTAATTCGGAAGATAATGAGATAAGCAACTTGAATGCTCGGTTGACTAAATTGAATTTAAAATCGACCCCCACGTATTCTACCAAAGACATCAGTTCAAACGAAGCATTGTTCATGTGAAATATAACGGCCAGGTATGTTATTTTAATAAACCTGAAAAATCACATAACGAATAATTATGCAAAGGCTATGCAAGCAAGCAAGCAACAAACTAAGACGATGTAGCATCAATGTGTCCATTTTAATATCACAAGTGTCTATACTTAGGTAGTAGGCATGTTCACAAAAGCAGGCAAAAAAGTTGTGTGTGGCGGCGGGTGGACGGAGACAGAAAGTGTGTCTTTATCCAGCCACCACGGCCTGGTGAACTAAATACTATGCGCCAGTCAATACGACTGGCGGGCTAACACCGACTTCAAATTGCTTGCTAGATATACACTGAGGTAACGAAATAAGTGAGATAGCGATATGCGCATATACAGATGGCGGTACTTTCGCGCACACAAGGTATAAAAGGGTAGTGCATTCAAAGAGCTGCCATCCCTTCCCCCACCTCTTCCTTTTCCTCAAACAGATACGGATCCTCTACACCTCCCGTAAACTCGATCCTCCTCACCCGCTGGTCTCTCCCATCCTCTCCCGCCCCCGTCTGCTGCCGCGCCTGTACTTCCACGTCCCACCTGCTCTCCATCTCTCCACTCTCCATACCCTCTCCCAAGGTGGCTTCCGCCAGCTCTCCCTCCCTGATGATGCCCTCCTCCCCTCCATCTACCCCTCCTACCAACTTTGATCCTACCTCCCTCTTCCTGTGTTTGTTCCTATGGGCGCCCTCTCTCCCTTCTCTCCCCCTTCCCTCCCTCCTCCCTTTCTCCTCCCTTCTTCCCCAGGCTTCCCCTACCCCCATACCTCCATTCCTCCTCCCGTCTCCTCTGCCATTGGCGTCTTTGCTCTCCCCTCTCCCTCCCCCTCCCCCTTCTTCCCCTCTTGGCAGGTCCCCGGACTCGCACACTTTACGTGGACATTCGCGCGCCAGACATCATCGCCATCCGTTTCTCGTGTGTTTGCTATCGTGTTAGTGTTTAGTGTTCGCCGTCATGGTCCAACGTTCGCCTGTTCCGTCGAAATCATCAGTTTCCAGACTGAGATTTTCACTCTGCAGCGGAGTGTGCGCTGATATGAAACTTCCTGGCAGATTAAAACTGTGTGCCCGACCGAGACTCGAACTCGGGACCTTTGTCTTTCGCGAGCAAGTGCTCTACCATCTGAGCTACCGAAGCACGACTCACGCCTGGTACTCACAGCTTGACTTCTGCCAGTATCTCGTCTCCTACCTTCCAAACTTTACAGTGCCGACAGTTTTTCGTGTGTTTCTCGTCGAGTGTGAATGGCTTCGTGTTTTTTGTATTCTGTGTCTACTGTGTTTTTGGCCACGAACTTGTTCAATCTCTTATGTGTCTTCTTTATGTTTTCTCATTGTTAACTCTGAGGCTGAAGAGCAGCTTAAGATGCTGCTGCCAGCCTACCTGATGTACAGGTGTTGAAATAACAATAAAGGAAAAAAAAGAAATGACAGGCGATTATTGTAGGCAAAACCACCTTTTCCTTCCGTCTCCTCGACTTCTATATCACCATTTATGGCCGTCCTATCACCCTCACCCCCACCCTTAAGTACCTTGACGTCAACCTTGATCGTCGCCTCTCCTGGTTCCCCCATCTCCGGAGTGTCCAAGCCAAGGCACCCTCCCGACTCTGTCTCCTGCTTTCCATACATCCATCATTCTCACAGTAGGTAGTTACTTGGCTGTTACAACCAAGTATTGTCAAAAATTAAAGTGTAATAAATTTTCATTAAAATGGTCTACTGCATTTGTTGAGAAACTCATGGATGGAGTAGAAGGAGCTGACCACCAAAAATTCTTTTAAATTATGTTTAAATTGTGCCTTGTCTGAAACTATACTCTTTATGGTTGCTGGCAACTTACTGAAAATATGCGTTGCTGAATACTGGACTCCTTTCTGGGCAAGAGTAAATGATTTTAAATCTTCATGTATATTGTTCTTTTTACTAGTATTGATACTGTGTATGTTGTGTACTTAGTTCCACGTAGTCAGCGCGTACACAACTTTCCCACTAGAGCGCGCCCCGCTAAGCACAACAGTGCAGGCGCAGCGCTCGTCCATCTCCGCACTACGAGATGGCGCTATCTTAGAGACGGACCAAATTCTACTTCCGCCGATCCGCGTATTAATATGTAACGCAGCCAATGAGATTGCTGCTAACATAGAACCTTTTCTCCTCGCGGATCACACTCGCGCCGTCATACCTGAACGCTCGAGGTATTATAACTAGTGTACAGACCTCCGATTAGTCAGTCGGCATTAGTCTGCAGTCAAGTTTCAGTCTGCGCCGAATAAGATTATCATATTCCTGTACATAGCCATGAAGAGAAATGTATAGACACTTTGTCAAGTATCAGAGATATGTGAGAATAAGATTAATGTACCAAGACCAAAGGAACTTCAGATTGTCAATTGTAAACAGCATCCAGAATCAAGTTACATAATATCTATGCCTTTTTATTATTTTAATATATGTGTGTGAAAATGAATCAAGTTCTGTTTAAAGTTGGTCACCGTCAATCTGCTACTCTAAGCGTGCAAGTGGCATTTCTATCGTTTGACCTAACGGCAGAAGATAAACATTCCACGATAAGACCACGAGACATAATGCTGACACTCGCCTACTTCGTTAGAGCGACAAGTCAAATAATCTCATGGTGTGTGTACCGAAGGTACAGTACACACACTACAGTGTACTAAGCAGTTAGTTGGAAACGCTACCACAAGATCGCGAGCCGCGGACGACAAAACAGTCCTAGGTGAAGAGTGAAGGAGAGTGTGTGAGATGGGGATGGTGGTTGGGGAGGGGTCGAATAAAGAGAAAGAGAAAGTATAAGTGGGTGAGAGCCATTGACAAAGTATCTGACAATGACAACGAGGAAGAGAGAGAGAGTGAGTGACATTGGTAAGAGAAAGCAGGAATAGGATGGAAGGAGTGAGATATTAGCAAGAGAGAGACAGTGAAAGTGAGAGGAGAACAGAACGAAGGGGACTGTGGACATGAAGCAGGAGGCATTGACAGAGAGACACAAAGAGATAATGACAAACAGTTGGACTGAATGAGTTAGTGAGAAACGGCAAGAGTAAGTGGATGGGTATGAGCGGCTTACAGTGATGGACTGGTTAGGGCAGCTTGTGCGAATCTGAGGTGACTTGCATGTTAAAAATAAGGCGAATATGTTGACATGATAAAATATTAGGGAAAATTTTTAAGTTCTGAGGAAGGTAGAATGAGGCAGCTGTTACTCCACATTTCAGACAGAGTCTGTTACGTAAATAAACAAATACATATTCGCACTTTTTGTGCTCCGATAGGAGCGCTTTTCCGCCGGTATACTGATGATCTAAAGGCCACGCACGTCAGTGATGACCCTTTTACGTTGTTTCCCCTCTCGCACATGAGTAGAGACAACTTTTCCTCCACCTCCCAGGGACCTCATCGGATCATGCGCTCCATTCCGTGCGCAGCCGGCATTACTTATCGCACCAGCGCGCAAGCTGGTGAAATTTCGCGGCTGCAGCGAGGAGTGTGAGGGAAGAGAACGTACGGCGGTGTGGGAAGCAGGAACGGCAGAGGCGCTGATTACTCGTCCGCATTCGGCTCTCAAAGGCGGGCCATCGGCGGGACCGCGCTGCGCCGAAACAATGGGCTGGCGCCGGGATACTGGGGCGCGGATTAGTTAGGCGTTCCCCGCTGGGAGCGGCCGCCGCGCCGTCGGGAAGCCGCGACACACGCCGCCAACGACACGGCACTCCACTGTGCTTCCAGCGCTCCAGCAGTGAGCCGGCTCACGGCGGTAGCTGCGCCAGTCCCGTCCAAACGCTCATTTGCAAGTTCGACAAACAGCAAGGAGGACAATCAAATCCGTCGTATAGTTAGACGGGCCATAGAAGACTGGGTGAATGGGAACATGAAAATCAGATTCGCTTGTTACACGAGTGCCAAACGAACAGAAAACAGTTTCTGAATAAGTTGCTGAATTGGAAGTATGAACCTAGCCTGAATTTGAGCCGAACGACGAGGTCGCCTATGACGTTCCTAGTTCCCTTTTGCATCCAGTCCTCTCACCACAACATCACACTGCAGTTAACATGTAATTTCGAATGCGAAGGAAATAGAGCGCGCTATCAGATGAGATGCATGGTAGCAGTAAGTTTCCTTTCACTCGCATTTACGCTACTGGCCATTAAAATTGCTACACTACTAACATGACGTGCTACAGACGCGAAAATTAACCGACAGGAAGAAAATGCTGTTATATGCAAATAATTAGCTTTTCAGAGCATTCACACACGGTTGGCACTGGTGGCGACTCCTACAACGTGCTGACATGAGGAAAGTTTCCAACCGATTTCTCATACACAAACAGTAGTTGACCGCCGTTGCCTGGTGAAACGTTGTTGTGATGCCTCGTGTAAGGAGGAGAAATGCGTACCATCACGATACCGACATTCATAGAGGTCGGATTCTAGTCTAGCGCGATTGCGGTTTATCGTATCGCGACATTGCTGCTCGCGTTGGTCGAGTTCCAATGACTGTCAGCAGAATATGGAATCGGTGGGTTCAGGAGGGTAATACGGAATAGCCGTGCTGGATCCCAACGGCCTCGTATCACTAGCAGTCGAGATGACAGGCATCTTCTCCGCATGGCTGTAACGGATCATGCACGCACGTCACGATCCCTGAGTCAACAGACTGGGACGTTTACAAGACAACAATCATCTTCACGAACAGTTCGACGACGTTTGCAGCAGCATGGACCATCAGCTCAGAGAGCGTGGCTGCGGTTACCCTTGACACTGCACCACAGACAGGAGCGCCTGCGATGGTGTACTCAACGACGAACCTGGGTGCACGAATGACAAAACGTCATTTTTTCGGATGAATCCAGGTTCTGTTTACAGCATCATGATGGTCGCATCCGTGTTTGGCGACATCGCGGTGAACGCACATTGGAAGCGTGTATTCGTCATCGCCATACTGGCGTATCACTCTGCGTGATGGTATGGGGTGCCGTTGGTTACACCTCTCGGTCACCTCTTGTTCGCATTGACGGCACTATGAACAGTGGACGTTCCATTTGTGTTACGACCCGGGACTCTACCCTTCATTCGATCCCTGCCAAACACTACATTTCAGCAGGATAATGCATGACCGCATGTTGCAGGTCATGTACGGGCCTTTCTGCATACAGAAAATGTTCGACTGCTGCCCTGGCCAGCACATTCTCCAGATCTCTCACCAATTGAGAACGTCTGGTCAATGGTGGCCTAGCAACTGGCTCGTCACAATATGCCAGTCACTACTCTTGATGAACTGTGGTATCGTGTTGAAGCTGCACGGGTAGCTGTACCTGTACATGCCATCCAAGCTCTGTTTGACTCAATGCCCAGGCTTATCAAGGCCGTTATTACGGCCAGAGGTGGTTGAAAACAACCACCTGATTTCTCAGTATCTATGCACCCAAACTGCGTGAAAATGTAATCACATGTCAGTTCCAGTATAATATATTTGTCCAATGAATAACCGTTTATCATCTGCATTTCTTCTTGGTGTAGCAATTGTAATGGCAGTAGTGTAGAAGGGAAAGAAATGTGCATTATTACGC
Source organism: Schistocerca americana (assembly GCF_021461395.2). Classification (NCBI taxonomy): domain Eukaryota; kingdom Metazoa; phylum Arthropoda; class Insecta; order Orthoptera; family Acrididae; genus Schistocerca; species Schistocerca americana. The sequence continues at coordinate 190,549,108 of NC_060124.1, read as the reverse complement.
AATAAGCGGCGTTTCTGCACTACATAGCCGGCCGGAGTGGCCGAGCGGTTCTAGGCGCTACAGTCTGGAACCGTGCGACCGCTACGGTCGCAGGTTCGAATCCTGCCTCGGGCATGGATGTGTGTGATGTTTTTAGGTTAGTTAGGTTTAAGTAGTTATAAGTTCTACAGGACTGATGACCTCAGAAGTTAAGTCCCATAGTGCTCAGAGCCATTTTGCACTACATAATGGTGCTGTTTATTCACAGATCGCTTAATGCAGGTGTCATTACTCTCTGTCGAAACTGCAAAACGATTATCTCTAAGGTGTGAGGTTATACACAATGCTTTGATAAAGCCAGCACTCTAAAAGAGTATCTCCGATAACTCTACGTCATCTGCTTCTTTCGCACTTCGCAAACCACTTTGGCGCTCGTGGTAGAGGATACTTCTAACTGAACAGTGAGGGAAGTCTCTGGAATACCTGAATCATTCAATGGTGATTCAAGCGCTCATAACAGGTAAACATGGATCCGTAGCGATAAAACCTGGACTATGTGAACAGCGGAGGAAAGTTGTTCGGTCGGATGAGTATCGTTTCACACTGTTTTCACTTTCTGGCCGAGTTTACGTCTCAAAAGTGAAACGTGGAAGGGTTCAGAGATGATTTGGAGACCCATATCATGGTATTCCAGGATCCTGACAGGTTCTCTGCAAGGTTTCGTTCTTACCTAATACTATGCGACTTCGGCTGATCAGGTTCCTCCCACGGTACAATGTTTGCAGGACTGCTTCTGTAAGCACGAGGATCGGTGCATTTCCGGCGGTCATCACAGTCACCAGATCTCAGTATTATTGAGTTTTTGTGCTGTACTTTGAAGAGAAGGATTCGTGTGCTTGATCGTTACCCCATTCATTTGGCTCTGAGCACGATGGGATTTAACTTCTGAGGTCATCAGTCCCCTAAAACTTAGAACTACTTAAACCTAACTAACCTAAGGAGATCACACACATCCATGCCCGAGACAGGATTCGAACCTGCGACCGTACCGGTCACGCGCTTCCAGACTGTCGCGCCTAGAACCACTCGGCCACCCCGGTCGGCCTACCCTCTTCATCATCGTACCTGAACTTTCCCCTAATTTGCAGGAAGAATGGCTTAAGATTCCTTTTAAACACGTGGTGGTGGTGGTGGGTAGTGTTTAACGTCCCGTCGACAACGAGGTCATTAGAGACGGAGCGCAAGCTCTGGTTAGGGAAGGATTGGGAAGGAAATCGGCCGTGCCCTTTCAAAGGAACCATCCCGGCATTTGCCTGAAACGTTTTAGGGAAATCACGGAAAACCTAAATCAGGATGGCCGGAGACGGGATTGAACCGGCGTCCTCCCGAATGCGAGTCCAGTGTGCTATTTTAAACACGTGCAGGACCTGTATTTATCCATTGCGAGACATGTGAAACTGTTTTACATGCAAAATGGTTTCGTATACCCCATTACGCGTGGTAAAGTGTTGTTCGTCGTGTTTTCGTATTTTTGTCCATCCACTGCATATTCGTTTATCTTCACAACTGGCCGCTGTTCTGAGCCTCCTAAAAGTGAGATGAGGGACGGGTGAAAGGGGTGGGGTGGAGCGGGGCAATCCTACATGATTTCCAATCAAGCCAGGCGTTCGTCCATTCTGTGGCTAGATAAAGCCCTTTGATTGACTGCACCTATCTCTATCACCTCAGCCGCATTCAGTCATCAGTGCAGGCGAAAGGGAAATGAGGTTCATTGTAAAAGGCAATTTACTACCAATCAACTCGCCACCGTCTATGTTGGCTATCGTTAGTAGTCTGCGGTGACTCGACAATAGTGTCGAACGAATATGTGCGTACAGCCAAGCGGCATATTTCAGCGAGCTGTTGCAAAAGGCAGAGCACTCTAACAGCGTCAGAGAATGATATGAAATCTATGTATTACTGACAACCAATTCATTAACACACTTTGCTGCCAATTGCTAGGTTCTCTTCAGACAACGTTTTTGAAATATGCTTCAGTGCAATGTAAGTCTCTTGCGAATCTCAGGTTAATCATACAATGTAAGCTGGAAACGCTATCTGATTTTCTTGGTACGAGGAGCCATCAATAAGCACTGCAACAAGTTTTTCCCAGTCAACTTCGGTTGAAATAAATGTGGAATTTGTTGTGGGACATCGCCGAATATTCCTGCTGCAGCCCCTACAGTTTGATGAAGTTCCAATCTGTGGCGACGCTATATGTATCCTTCAAAATGGCGTCAGTAACGGAGGAGCGTTCCAGAGAGCTGCCATTGAGTTTCTTTTGACTGGAAACCAGAATGTCACAGATATTCACAAGCGCGTGCAGATTGTCTATGGAGAGCTAGCAGTGAACAAATACCTGGTGCGTCGTTGGGCGAGCCGTCTGTCATCATCGCTACAAGATCGCACAAACTTGTCCAATCTTCCGCATGCCGCCCGGCTATTCGTAGCTGTGACTCCTGCAATGTTGGAACGTGCGGACACGCTCACTCCAAGTCGTCCACGGATAACAATCAAACACTTCGCTGCATAATCGGACATCCTTGTTGGAAGTGCTGACACACTCTTACACCAGCTGGGATACTCAAAGGTGTGTGTCCGCTGGGTTTCTCACCGCCTAATACACAACTGCCCATTAAATTGCTACACCACGAAGATGACGTGCTACAGACGCAAAATTTAACCGACAGGAAGAAGATGCTGTGATATGCACATGATTAGCTTTTCAGAGCATTCACATAAGGTTGGCGTCGGTGGCGACACCTACAACGTGCTGATATGAGGAAAGTTTCCAACTGATTTCTCATACACAAACAGCAGCTGACCGGCGTTGCCTGGTGAAACGTTGTTGTGAAGCCTCGTGTAAGGAGTAGAATCGCGTACCATCACGTTTACGAATTTGATAAAGGTCGTATTGTAGCCTATCGCGATTGCGGTTTATCGTATCGCGACATTGCAGCTCGCGTTGGTCGAGATCCAATGACTGTTAGCAGAATATTGAATCGGTGGGTTCAGGAGGGTAATACGGAATAGCCGTGCTGGATCCCAAAGGCCTCGTATCACTAGCAATTGAGATGACAGGCATCTTATCTGCATGGCTGTGACGGATCGTGCAGCCACGTCTCGATCCCTGAGTCAACAGATGGAACGTTTGCATGACAACAACCATGTGCACCATGGCTGCGGTTACCCTTGACGCTGTATCACAGACAAGAGCGCCTGCGATGGTGTACTTACGACGAACCTGGGTGAACGAATGGCAAAATGTTATTTTTTTCGGATGAATCCAGGTTCTGTTTACAGCATCATGATGGTCGCATCCGTGTTTGGCGACATCGCGGTGAACGCACATTAGAAGCGTGTATTCGTCATCGCCATACGGGCGAATCACCCGGTGTTATGGTATGGGGTACCATTGGTTACACATCTCGGTCACCTTTTGTTCACATTGACGTCACTTTGAACAGTGGACGTTTCATTTCAGATGTGTTACGACCCGTGGCTCTACCCTTCATTCGATCCCCGCGAAACCCTACATTTCAGCAGGATAATGCACGACCACATGTTGCAGGTCCTGTACGGGCCTTTCGGGATACAGAAAATGATCGACTGCTGCCCTGGCCAGCACAATCTCCAGATCTCTCACCAATTGAAAACGTCTGGTCAATGGTAGCCGAGCAACTACACTTGATGAACTGTGGTATCGTGCTGAAGCTGCATGGGCAGATCTACCTGTACATGGCATCCAAGCTCTGTTAGATTCAATGCCCAGGCTTATCAAGGCCGTTATTACGGCCAGAGGTGGATGTTCTGGGTACTGATTTCTCAGGATCTATGCACCCAAATTGCGTGAACATGTAATTAAATGTCAGTTCTAGTATAATATATTTGTCCAATGAATACCCGTTTATCATCTGCATTTCTTCCTGGTGTATCTATTTTAATGGCCAGTAGTGTAGAAATCCATAAAGAGCAACGAAGGATCATCTGTGCGGAGTTGCTTGCGCATTAGGAGGCTGAGCGTGACAATTTTTTTCGAACATCGTTCCATTGGTTTACCGCTGCGAAACAGAAACAAAATGGCGATCCATTGATTGGCGCCACACCTCCTCTCCTTCGAAGAAGAAGATCAAAGCCGCGCCCTCAGACGTTAAAGTCATGGCACGGTCTTTTGGGACTCTGAAAAGGTTGTTCTGTCTTCTTTTTTTTTAAAATCTTTATTCTTCAATACATAAGCAACCACCACCTAATACATTAGTCAGTCCTAATTGATGCTAATACAATTATTACTACTGCAGCTTTTTATTCTAAGAATGTTAGTTCTATTACTCTTCCACTACGGGCACTACAGCAATGTCCTAAGGTTACTACTTTTCACTATGTCTACTACTTACGCTAGTCTACTCCACCTGCAGCGTAGCATGTGTGCCAGCGTATATGTAAACCCACATTAGTTGACCGTGCTCACCGATCTAATCCCAATAAGCATGCCCCTGGCACGGGGCTGGCCCAGAGTGGTTGATCGCTGCAGTACTACACCAGTGTTGCTATCCAAGCTTATCCTACGTCTAACGTTATATTTTGTCCTATGTCAAATCCGATGAGTGTCAGAGTCGGGGAAAAGGTGCACTCTCCCTCTAATCCCAGACATGGCGGATCCCAGCCATGAAGCGGCTAGCCAAGTCCACGCCTCGGCGGAACAGGACAGGTACACGGAGTCTAGTCAGGTGATCAGATATGATCTGTTAGTTATAGTTCCGTACAAATTCCTGTATGACTTTGTGTTCTGTTTGTTCTGTTCGATGTCCTCCCACATGTTGCAGCGAGCAACTCAGAAGTGTACTGTGCTAACCCGAGGAAATTGGAGAAACGACTTCAGCATGTTCGCTGTCATAAAAATACAAACGAACTTCTCCTTTTCAGTTACAACGCAAACCATCACACAAGTCTGCGCACAGGAGAGGAGATCACAGTACTTCAGTAGACTGTTCATCCACATTCATCCTTAAGCCAGGACCTCAAACCTTACGACTTCCATCATTTTGCTTAATGAAGGTTGCACTCCGTGGGAAGCAGTACTTGCATGGTGGGGAAATTGTTGATGCAGCAAGACTTTTGCTCCGACGTCGACCAGTAGAGTGGTACCATGCGGGCGTACAGGCCTTCCCAGTATGGTAGCGTAAGGACGTCGCATTGAACCGATGTTAAAAAAATAGGGTTTTGTAGCCAAAATAGCCGGCCGGTGTGACCGAGTGGTTCTGGGCGCTTCAGTCTGGAACCGCGCGACCGCTACTGTCACAGGTTAAAATCCTGCCTCGGGCATGGATGTGTGTGATGTCCTTAGGTTAGTTAGGTTTATGTAGTTCTAAGTTCTAGAGGACTGCTGACCTTAGATGTTAAGTCCCATAGTGCTCAGAGCCATTTTGAACCATTTTTAGCCAAAATATTGGGAACAGTCGGCGTATTGGAAAACTGAATAAAACCAACCTGCTTTCAGAAGAAAAGTGTTACGTTATTTATTGAAGACCCCTCGTAAATCCTACTTTCATCAGCGTCTCTGGAGAACATATTCACGGAACCCTGGATCGATCTGCTATATACAATAAATATCTCTGACAGCAACAATGGCCCTAACCCAGTTGAAAGTTCTGCGCAACTGAATTCAAATTAACATAAGAACACTTTATTCCATGCTGCTTCAACACAACGACAGAGCTCATCAGATATAGTGGCTGAAGGATAGTGACGTAGCAATGTCTCACAACCCATGGCTAGATGTTTTAATTGATGAAAGATCTGGAGAACATCCTCCCTACCGAGACAGATAACATCAGCAGAGCCTACTTGCGATTCTACGTTACCTTTTTGGATGGACTTCGAAGATCGGATGCAAAAATGGGCCTTAATGCTCTACAAATGTAATGGTATATGTCTAAATTGCTGAGTATGCGAACCAGAGATGATCGAGTTGTGCGCCCAGTGGCAACCCATACCATCATTCCAGGTGCTTGTTACATATGACGTTACTAACTGCAGTCATTCTACCTTCGTTGCCTTTGGAGTATGCATACGGATACATCCACGGTCATACTGCCGCTTAAGTGGAACACGTCTGAAAAGACGACGTGGTACAACCCCTGTGTCACTGCTGTCTTTAGGAACACTACTTCGGGCGCGACTCCCTCTGTTACCCCATCAAAAGAAGCCGTGATGCCAGTGAGTAATGCTCCAGACATGGTGGCATTGACTGCTGGATACTTTTCTAGCTGCAAACAGACCTTTTCCTGTTTCAAGGTATGTGACATGGCTGCACGATCCTGCACCCAGGAACTATGTCGAACATAATCGTTTTGGTGTTCACGGTGTGGGGAGGCGTTACGTTGCATGTGACCTCTAAATCTTTAAACACAAAACACTCACCGGTCACCGTTATTGTCACACTGAACTCCTTCCCCATTTGCGTCTTTTCAGGGGTGTTTTCGGCTCTGACTTCATTTTTATGGATGACAATGCGCGACCGAAACGAACAGTGCAGGTCGAGAAGCTCTTGAAACGAGGGACTGTTCGGCGAATTGACTGGCCTGCTGGCTCCCAAAACTTAAATCTCATCAAGCACATTTTGTATGCGTCGGGGAGACATATATCTGCACGTCCACATGCACCAGCGACCATCATCAGCTGTCAAACGCGTTGGTAGAGGAACGGAACGCCCAACCACAAGAACTCCTTAGTAACCTTGTTGCCATCATGGGAGCGCACTGCAGAGCACACATTCCCGTCTGTGGTCATTACACACCTTACTAAGGACCACGCCCCTTGTTTTCTAATTTCCAAGGGATCATCATAAATCGTGGTTTTAGTATTATTATTGTCTTTCAATTAAAGTGTCGTTTCTATTCGCCTCATTGCATATTTCTTTCAATTGCCTTCTGTATTATACCGGAGCAATTCTTTCTAAAGGTGGTCCAAATTTTATCAAGCTATGCTACGTGGCAGGGACACATGGTGAAAAAGTTAATTTCATCCTTAAACTTAGCAAACCAGTGTATGTGTTTCAGCATCGTATATGTTAATGTGGCCAGAGCTAGAGGAATGCTTGAAGCCTTAGTTCATCGAAGTCAATGGGCTTTGATGTGAAAGAGAAGGATTTGCAGAGATGTGCGTCCTTCAAGATGACGCCTGGGCTTTTGTAATGACGTGGGTACAGAGTACTTTTTAACTTTTATAGCCAGAAGGCCACAAAATAAATAAATTTATGTTTCACCCATAACTAACCTGACAAACATGCCTGCCAAGTTTTTTTTTCAAGTTTCAGCCTGGTACTCGACAGCAAAAGGGGGCAAGGAGCAACTTTGGAAAGGAAATCAGTTGTAGTGAACGACGAAGGAAATCCAAAGAGGGTCACGAACGTAATATTTGAGGAAGGAAGGTTATGGCAGGTAAATAAATAGATATAAAAGAACATTTGAGTTCGACACTTTTAAAATTTGGATCAGAGCAAATAATGTTCGACTTCGCGGACGATGTTTTATCTAAAAGGACTACAACTGATTTCTTTTAGGACAGTCACCTTATAATAATAATAAATTTCCTTTAATAGCACTCAGGAGTTTATCACTCAGTGGCAGGGCTCGGGTAGTTGTGGAACATATGAAGGGCTTATTTCAATAGTGGTACATGTCCATTTTAGTTCATCTTGAGATACAGAGTCCTAAAGTTAAATAAGCGCTGAAAAATCTTCAGTTGAGATATCAGAAATATTCAAGCATATGGCTTCTTGCTAGAGATGAACCTTTCTTTCTGTTTGCTTGGATCATTAATTTCAGAAGCTTTATAGGCAGAAAAGTGGAGGTAATGGACTTGTACCACTATTCAAATAAGCCCTTCATATTGTCTTCCGTATATGGATAGGGCACAATAAAAATGACGAAGGGAGCTGGCAATCTCTCACTGTTAGGAATGTGGCGGAATCTTTGACATATGTTGAAGGTTACGCTACAGAAGGAAGTGCAGGAGCTATTACGTAAAAAAACCAACAATATAAAGCTATGCTGTCTCAGGGATTAAAAGTTCTAAGTTTACTTCCCAGTCAAACTTGGATGAAATCCGAAAGTTTGGGATTTTATCCGAAATTAACGGGGTAAGAACTCCGACGCGAAAGACTTCGCAGCCACGTTCGGGGATGAATTTTCTTTTCTTAGGAATAGTGATGAAATGCGTCCAATGAATCTGAATGTACTTTGCTTATCAATCGTGGTAACGGGAAATCGTGGCCTTCCGTCCGGCATGTAGAAAATATAGTGCGACGCTCCTTACATTGACCGAGGACAGTAGGTGCAGCTCTGTCTTTCCTTGTTTCTCGTTGCATGCGTTAGGCACTAAGCAGTCGAATAATGTTGGATATATAAATAGATGGACAGTAAAATCAGAAGCTCATATTGAGTAGTTTGGTGTGATGTTCCATATGTGTCTAGGAACACCACAGGAAAGATCGATGGTGGCAAGATTAGCAACCGAACCACAGGCACAATCTGTTTCTGTTCATTTCCGCTTTTTTTATTTTTTTTATTCGTTTTGCAAAACGCTATAATTTTATATGTCAACTTATTGTAGAAGATATGTTTGTTTTCAATTGTATTGTAGATGCAAGTAATTAAGAACAAAATTGGAAAAAAAACATCAATATAAATAATGCAGATTGTTGTGTCGATATACGTTAAAGGATTATTATGTGTTAATTTATTCACTTCGTTGGAAACGGCGAGGAGCTGTGTTTTCTTTTTAACGAATATATTCTGCTGTAGTCATTTGTTATGATTACTATACAGGGTGAGTCACGTAAGACGTAACATACCTTTTATTTCGTTAATGGTTCCAGATATCGAAACGACGTTTTCGTAATTGATAGTGCGCTGAGGTACACGTAATGTTTCTGTGTACATAATGCTCCGAAGTCTGGTAACATCCGAGGTATTGAGACAAGTATGATTGTTTTTAATGGAACCGTATACTTTTCATAACTGCTTTGAGCAGCTCTTTGAAAGATCTGTACAGCAATATAGCACTTGCTAATAATAACATTGTAACCTTACGCAATAGAATCCGAGAAAAGTACTAAAATTGGAAAGCAATGCAGCCGGAATCGGTTATTGCGTGTAAGCCCTGCCAGCCAGACCTCTGATGTCAGCCTCCGTTAATATGTTATGCAGCAAGACAGGCCTACTCTACTAAGATAAGACATCATTTCCTATGCAACATAGACGCAAAGTGGACTAAGATTTTTGTATATGGAACTAGGGCATATGCAAGCTTCTGGCTGTCAGATAGGGCTGAGGAATACATTCAGATTGTCGTGTCCTACCGGGGAGAACAGGAGTTTGTGTCGCAATTTGACGAGAAGAAGGGACCGGTTGGTAGGACATGTTCTGAGGCATCAAGGGATCACAAATTTAGCATTGGAGGGTAGTGTGGAGGGTAAAAATCATAGAGGGAGACCAAGAGATGTATACACTAAGCAGATTCAGAAGGATGTAGGTTGCAGTAGGTACTGGGAGATGAAGAAACTTGCACAGGATAGGGTATCATGGAGAGAGGCATCAAACCAGTCTCAGGATTGAGGACCACAACAACAACAACCACAATAGAGGGGAGATAGAGTGTTTGAGGTCATTCATAAAATGTAAACCTTACTGGCTACAAATGCGGCAGTTAATACAGTTAATACACTACTGGCCATTAAAATTGCTACAGACGCAAAATTTAACCGACAGGAGGAAGATGCTGTGATATGCAAATGATTACTCTTTCAGAGCATTCACACAAGGTTGGCGACAGTGGCGACACCTTCAACGTGCTGACATGAGGGAAGTTTCCAACCGATTTCTCATAAACAAACAGCAGTTGACCGGCGTTGCCTAGTGAAACGTTGTTGTGATGCCTCGTGTAAGGAGGAGAAATGCGAACCGTCATGTTTCCGACTTTGATAAAGGTCGGATTGTAGCCTACCGCGATTGCCGTTTATCGTATCACGACATTGGCGCTTTCGTTGGTCGAGATCCAATGACAGTTAGCAGAATATGGAATCGGTGGGTTCAGGAGGGTAATACGGAACGCCGTGCTGGATCCCAACGGCCTCGTATCACTAGCAATCGAGATGATAGGCATCTTATCCGCATGGCTGTAACGGATCGTGCAGCCATGTCTAGATCACTGAGTCAACAGATGGGGACGTTTACAAGACAACAACCATCTGCACGAACAGTTGACGACGTTTGTAGCAGCATGGACTATCAGCTCGGAGACCACGGTTGCGGTTACCATTGACGCTGCACCACAGACAGGAGCGCTTGCGATGGTGTACTCAACGACGAGTTTGGGTACACAAATGGCAAAATTTCATTTTTTCGGATGAAACCAGGTTCTGTTTACAGCATCATGATGGTCGTATCCGTGTTTGGCGACATCGCGGTGAACGCACAGTGGAAGCGTGTATTCGTCATCACCATAGTGGCGTGTAACCCGGCGTGATGGTATGGGGTGCCATTGGTTACACGTCTCGGTCACCTATTGTTCGCATTGACCTCACTTTGAACAGTGGACGTTACATTTCAGATGTGTTACGACCCGTGGGTCTACCCTTCAATCGATCCCTGTGAAACGCTACATTTCAGCAGGATAATGCACGACCGCATGTTGCAGGTCCTGTACGGGCCTTTCTGGATACAGAAAATGTTCGACTTCTGCCCTGGCCAGCACATTCTCCAGATCTCTTACCAATTGAAAGCGTCTGGTCAATGGTGGCCGAGCAACTGTCTCGTCACAATACGCCAGTCACTACTCTTGATGAACTGTGGTATCGTGTTGAAGCTGCATGGGCAGCTGTACCTGTACACACCATCCAAGATCTGTTTGACTCAATGCCCAGACGTATCAAGGCCGTTATTACGGCCAGAGGTGGTTGTTCTGGGTACTGATTTCTCAGGATTTATGCACCCAAATTGCGTGAAAATGTAATTACATGTCAGTTCTAGTATAATATATTTGTCCAATGAATACCCGTTTATCATCTGCATTTCTTCTTGGTGTAGCAATTTTAATGTCAGTAGTGGATGACGCCGTAGTCGAAGGAATTTCACCTTAAAACCCTACGTTTCGCCGCCATCTGCCGACAACATTTTCGAGGGGGATCGTAGCTTCTCTGAATGTTCACACGCATCCTGGCTCGCTACTGACTGTAGCAAAACTGCGCTTCCGCGTGCTTCCGAGTAGTGGCCTGAGGTGTCATGCTTTGACTGAGCGTTGTCTTCCGCTGATGCTATTACCCCATAGTGCAAGACTAGTGTACATCTTCTTCAGCACTTGAATCCAAATTCAGTTACACGTCCGCCATCCTATTGAATTTCCTCCTCTATGGCCTCTATGTATGATATTTCTTGGTAAATACTTGTGGATGCCCATACTTCAGTCCTAGACAAATCAACATGGTGGTCTCCTGGCTGCAAAGTGTGTTCTGCACAGCTTATCTGTCAATCTCCCCTCTTCTGCAGTTGTCCTTGTGCTCTTCTAGTTATTTCTCGACCATTCTTTTGTAGTACACCTCCCCACAGCTACACGGAAATCTATAAATCCTGCTTTTTTTCCAGCTTTTGGCGAGCATTCTTGACCGACCTTGTGTGATCTTTTATCTCGATCGTACATTCATTACCATTAATTAAGGATAATGCTGATACATAGTGAAACAACACTCTGATGGGAGGTTTGCGGGTTTAAATCACCACTGGGTATGACCATGCGGTGCATTTGACCTGCGGTCGTCGCACGGTGGCCTGGAAGCAGTCCACATAACGCAGAGGTGTGTTGGTTCAGCCGCGCGGGATTAGCCGAGCGCTCTGAGGCACTGCCGTCATGGACTGTGCGGCTAATCCCGGCGGAGGTTCGAGTCCTCCCTCGGGCATGGGTGTGAGGTTAAGTAGTGTGTAAGCTTAGGGACTGATGATCTTAGCAGTTAAGTCCCATAAGATTTCACATACATTTGAACATTTGTGTTGGTGCATGGCAGAGTACGGTGCAGCGAGTAAGTGTACAGACGTTCTCAGACGTGCTAATGGTGACTGTGTGTTGAAAATGGCACAAAGAACACATATTATTGTTGTTATGAGGGCTAGAATATTAGGGCGACTGGAGGCTGGTCAAACACAGCAGGTCGTCGCACGGGCCCTCCGTGTGCCACAATGTGTGACCTAAAGATTATGGCAACGGTTCCAGCAGACAGGAAGCATGTACAGGCGCTACAGTGCGGGATGTCCACAGTGCACAACACCACAATAAGACCGATATCTCGCCATCAGTGCCCGCAGATGGCCAAGGAGTACTGCAGGTAGCCTTGCTCGGGACCTTACCACAGCGACTGGAACACTTGTCCCCAGACACACAGTCTACAGACGACTGAACAGACATGGTTTATCCGCCCGGAGACCTGAAAGGTGCATTCCACTGACCTCTGGTCACAGGAAAGCCCGTAAAGCCTGGTGTCAAGAACACAGTACATGGTCATTGGAACAGTGGTCCCAGGTTATGTTCACGAACGAGTCCAAGTATAATCTGAACAGTGATTCTCGCCGGGTTTTCATCTGGCGTGAACCAGAAACCAGATACCAAACCCTTAATGTCCTTGAAAGGGACCTGTATGGAGGTCGTGCTTTGATGGTGTGGGTTGGGATTATGATCGGTGCGCATACACCCCTGCATGTATTTGACAGAGGAACTGTGACAGGTCCGGTGTATCGGGACGTCATTTTGCACCAGTATGTCCGCCTTTTCAAGGGTGCAGTGGGTCCCACCTTCCTCCTGTTGGTTGATAACGCACGGCCCCACCGAGCTGCCATCATGGAGGAGTACCAGGAAACAGAAGATATCAGGCGAATGGAGTGGTCTGCCCGTTCTCCAGACCTAAACCCCATCGAGCACGTCTGGGGTGCTCTCGATCGCCGTGTCGCTGAACGTCTTCAAACCCCTAGGACACTTCAGGAGCTCCGACGGGCACTGGTGCAAGAATGAGAGGCTATACCCCAGATTCTGCTCTACCATCTGATCCAGAGTATGCCAACCCGTTGTGCATGATGATCATATCCCATACTGATGTCGGGTACATGCGCAGGAAACAGTGGCGTTTTGTAGCACATGTGTTTCGGGACGGGTTTTCTCAACTTATCACCAATACCTTGGGCTTACTGCTGTGTCGTGTGTGACAGTTTTGTACAGTGCCACGTTGTGTGGAACCACATTCTGCAACTATCCTTAATTATGAGCATGAGTGTAGATTACCATGATCTGCTTTTTCAAGATTTTTCCTATGCGCTCGGTATTGTCTTAAATGAAAAGCAGGAAAACTTCCGATTTCACCGGCGCTTGAACACCGCTACGATATCTGGTCTTAACGCTCTTTTCACCTCGGCAAACGAATAACCACTATTGACCAATGCATTGTTGAGATGTTTCGACTCTGCGTCAAGCAGCTCTGATTGGCAGCTTTTCCTTGCTCTATACGCCAACATTTTAATTGTGGATTGAGTTAAGTCTGCAATTTCCGAGCGGTGAGGAGCAGATGCAGGTAGACTGATTCCCAGTGAAGGCAGGTTGATGACTTGGATCAGCACCAAACACTCGAAACACCGTCACAGAGCATCTACGAGAGGTATGGGATTTTGGAATTCGACAGGGTGCTTGCAGCAAAAGACAGAATTCAGGGATGTGATTGACACTACTTATTGTGATCAGATTAGCTAATAGACGAAGGCCAGTTCTAAACATAAGAAAAAGCAAAAGAGGCAGTTGGTAGCACAATCAGAAGTCAGTGTCTGAATCTACGGGGATGAGCGCTAACAGGAGTAGCTAAGACTAGCAGCATGTTCAGTACAAATTTGAGAGCAGCATTCTAAATGAGAAAAACAAACACGTCGGAACTTATCGAGGCTGGCCACCAGCGACACGGAGTCGTCGTCCCAACGATGTGATTGAGAACTCCCTAGGAATACAAAAACATGTTTTTTTTTTAAGGAATTATGGCAGTGCATTATTTCTCCCTTCCTGCAGTCGACTCACCAGTCCACCGGCCTTAACCCTAGGACGCCTAAGGTGGGGGGGGGGGGGGGGGGGGTCGTTGACCCCACAATTTTTTTATGTCCCCTGCTTTTGCCCAAGTAACTTTCATACTACATATTCCCATTGAGTTATTGTTTGTTGGCTATTTTATGAAACGTTAGTGTCAGTATCGTTTTTAGAAAATTCCTGCTTTGAAAGAAAAAATAAACATATTATGGATCCAACAATCCCCTCCTTAGGCTTCCACGCTATAGAAAATTTCATTTAGTAGGATTTCGTATTTCTCATTTCGACAACAATGCAAGTTAGTTTCTTGTTGTTGGTATTCTTGATATTCACAACAATCGGTTTACTTTCAGAGAAAGTGATTGTTGAGGTCAGTCAGCTGTTATTTATCTTGTAAACTTGCAGTGAGTTAGTGCAGTTCCCTACTGTTCATACCCAGACTTAGAAATGACTAAAAGTATAAACCAAGGGTCCACCTCACCAATGATGAGATGGTCAGCTTGTTTAGAGGGCGCTGCCCCTTCAAAGTATTTATGAAGGAAATGTGGCATCCTTATACGCATGATGTCCGATGCAGTTGACAGATACGTCTTGAATATGGAACCCTATGCAGGTCATGTTCACAATTTGACGAAAGAAGAACGGGGTTCAGCAGCTGTCGTCAAACGTCTGGTAGCACATGTGAAAAATACTGGTCGAAATATTACTACAGATCGATACTACACAGGGGTGGATTTGGCGAAAGAGTTATACCAAGACTACAAAGTTACTACAGTAGGAACTCTCCAGTCAAACAGGAAGCATATTCCAGACATAATGAAGAACACTTCAAAACGAGAACTATATTCATCAATGTTCTTGTTCACAGACCCATCAACAGGTAGGCCTCCAGTAACTTTGGTGTCCTACATAGCAAAAACGAAACCAAGTAAAAAGTTACTGATGTTGTCAACAACGCACCAAGATAAAGGCACTTTTGGAGGAGAGAAGAATAAAACCGAGATAAATGCATATTATAATTCCACTAAAGCTGGAATTGATACCATTGATCAAATGGCGCGTATGTACACCTGAAGAGGGGAACAAAGAGATGGCCTTTATCTGTATTTTACTCTCTCATCGACATTTGTGCTATCAATGCAACCACCATATTCAACCAGCAACATCCAAGATGGAATGAAAAGAAACACAACAAACAAAGCTTTATCTTCTGCAAGCTAGGATGGAACTAGTGAAATTGCAGGTAGAAGAAAAAAGTGCCAATGCAAGAGGGTTATCTAACCAAATTGTTCAATCAATGGAGACTATTCTACAAAAGAAAATCAAAGAAGTGACAACAGAAGCACGTCAGCCTCCTGCAGGGAAAGGTCGGTGCCATATTTGTGTAAGAGAAGCTAAAACAAAGAAGCAGAAGTACAACAAGCTAATTAAACCAAAACAATATTGTGGACAGTGTCATAAACATGTGTGTAACACACATTCACAAAAAATTGTGAAGTGTGTCTCTTGCCTTGAAGTTGAGGACTCAGAGTAGTCTACTGTATATGAACAGATCTGTATTTTGTAGTGTAATATGTCAATTTTTTATTCACTCAATCCAATATTTATAACAATTAACAACATTTATAAACCGATGCCTTTGGTAAAATACGTAAACCATTTTGAAACTTGTAATTTTTCGCCGCTAAACTTATTTAATACCTGTGGGCTCGCCGAACGCCCCCCCCCCCCCCCTAGGCATCCAAGTTAGAAAAAATGGCTTGGGCGTCCTAGGGTTAAGAAGCTTCGGCCAAACTGACGAGTCCCTCTGCACCTCCAGGGCGCCTGTGATCAACTACGTTTCGATACCTCTCCCTGTCCTATTCGATAGGTAGGAATGTTTCTGGACTTTACATTAACAAGTTTGGTAGCAACAGCGTTCAGCAGAAAGCTAGACGCCACTGCCATTTCTACAATGACCAGCGACAACACTGTTTTACGTCACATGGTCCCGCTCTCCGTCCTGCCCCAGAAGGGGGCTGCTGCAGTAGCCCTCTAACCTGTGTAAACCCACTAACATTGCAGTTCTCAGAAGCAGGTAACAAGCTCGCTGCCTCTGCTAAGACGTGACTCTTTGTGGCCGTCTTCTACTGTACAACAGCGTCTAGACGGTCGATTGAGTTACCAGCTAATTTTCTGAAGTCAAACTTCTCCCCTGGGGCAGCTGCCCATAGTGCCTGCAGTTTGCAGACCTCTAGTGTTACTATTAAGCCCCGGCAACCTAAAACCTACCACTTTTTCCTGTTCTCTGATTTCCTGTCTTGGAGTGCCCTTGATTGCTTCCAACAGCCTTAAGCGTAACAATGTACAAGTCATTATGTCATCAGTTTATGACATCTTCCCCCATGGGAAAAACCTGTTGACAGTTATTTGGCAACAAATTTGTAACCAGGCGTCTGTTGTAGTTAGAACATCGTAGCTCTAGAAAGGCCATTCTAGATATGCTTGGTTAACGACTCTAGTTCGTATATTTCGTATTTCATTTCCATTTTGCACACATGTAACATTAACCTGAAACACTGTTCCATTTTTCGCAGCACTAATATACACTTAGGTACATATTCTTAGAAGCATCATTGTAAAACATTGGTTCATGAAGACGCACATTATACAGACCATAAATTTAAATCATTGGTTAATTACCTTTTCCCTTTTCTTTACATTACAGATACAAATACACAACAAAAATATTTTCTCTCCTTTTTATGTTACATATACATGTCGATATTTATTTGTTTATTTTTCTTCCATCACTTATACATAAACATAGCAATACAGAATATTATTTAGCATCATTACAATAATAAATCTGAAAGAGAACACACAAATTATTGTTTACATTTTACTTATGTGATTAACACCAGTAATTTCTTACGTACTAAGGAAGTTTTGCAGTGCCTTGCGCTATCTTTGATCTCTGCGTAGAGGTGGCGTAGGTAACGCCGCTTTTTCCTCGCTACGGTCAAACGTAACGGAGCCTTCAACACACTCTTCACTACCTCTTCTGCTTGACCGAAGAGGCCGTCACTACAAGTGCGTACCATTTCCGACCCTTTACATATGTTTACTACGGACGTCCTCACTCACATACACATACACACACACACACACACACACACACACACACACACACACACACACTGCCACAACAATCATCGGCCATGCCGTACGACATGTACTTAAAAAATCTCTAAAACATTTGCAGGATCTGCACTAACAACATATAAACACAATAATAACTATTACAGCTCCTAGGTAAGTCCAGAAAGAAAAGTGTTACCAAGGTATTACTGAGAAACTATGCTCCTCTTGGAAAGCTGTTTCCTCTTCTGTTTCTGTTATTTTATGACCTGCTACTCTAAGGTCATCTAAATGCTGTATTACATGCCCCAAACTGCGTGTCTAAAAGTAACTAAGAAATGCTCCTGTTTACCTTATTTGTAATAAAGCAATCAGTCTCCACGTTAAAAGCTGGCACTATCTTTTCACTGTTCACATTAAGTCTTATTATTTGTTCGGACTGTATGAACACCTGTGTTCCATGCCCTTTACATTTTCAATAACATGTTGACCAGCACATCTGTTGGCTTACTGTCATTACACAAAACTGTGAAGCCTTCCTCTTCTGGAGCAACGAATAACTATTGGTCCTAGCTAGATGGAGTCCAAAGAGTATCATTTAGTTGGCAAACTTGTTGATACAATCTTTGGAAATTGGAGCATACTTGCTTCGTATGTCTCATGATCA
This sequence comes from Schistocerca americana, assembly GCF_021461395.2. Taxonomy (NCBI): domain Eukaryota; kingdom Metazoa; phylum Arthropoda; class Insecta; order Orthoptera; family Acrididae; genus Schistocerca; species Schistocerca americana. The sequence continues at coordinate 190,531,197 of NC_060124.1, read as the reverse complement.
CAATTGGATGTTAAAACAAACTTTTGTTTACAGATTTTGCCAACGCGATCTATCTCTTCACGCAACAGTTGATCGTTACTCAATTTTGCATAGTGCCGCAAACAACAAATCTTCTTTCTCTTGTTGCATGTACAGCCGTGGACAAAACTATCGAGACCCCTCGCCGTTTCGTTATGCTGATCCGCATAGCTTTAAAGTCTGCTACACAGTATAACAGGCAAGGCGACAAAGTGCTACCAACATACTATGCACAGGAGTGAAATTGACAAACTATCCGAACTTTGTCAGACTATTTTCAGTCATGTGTATGACTATATTAATGCTGATTAGTGTGTTAAACACAACACGTAAATATAAAATATAAATGAAAGAAGAAAGGCTAATTAGTATGAACTGTACTAAAAAAAAAAGGAATTTCAGCTTATCGAGATAACATAACTGTTTTAGTAAGTCAAAGTACCCCAGATCGTTACGACTTAGCAAAACGGGTTTTAAGGGCTGGGTAGACAGACAGACGGTCAGGAAAGAGAGACTAGTAGAGTTCCATTTTTACCGATTTAGGTGACGAAATTCTAATAACGAAAATAGCTATGACAGTTACTGAAGATGAGGGCAGCATAAATAATTCCCCCTACTCTTCATTGGAAATGTTCCAGTTGCAGTCGATACATCAGCATATTACTCGTAGCTATGCTTTCGATCCAAATCACGTTTACAGGAATGCAAATAAAATCAATTTGCATATACACGTGGTAATTCAGATCCCAGTATTAATGCCACCGCGTTTTAGAAGTGCGAGCATTCCCATTTCTCGGTAGCTTAAGAAACACTTCGGCTAATGAACGTTTTCTGGCCGTGGCGAGTCTAATGGAGAATTCGAAACATTGTACAATACGTTTGGCAGCTATGTAGCCGTTTATTTCCTGGGTGGTGCAGAATTATCCTACTAAATTTACTCGCTAATAACAGTATTTTGTTATTTCGATAAACGTCCCGAATGATTGACACATAAGCGGTGACATAAAGGTAGAAAATTCTTGTTTTTGAGTACAGAAAGCTCTATGCAACAGAAACTTTAGATCATTTTGCCATTTTCATTGCGAAATTGCCAGCTTATTCAAGTCTGGGGTAATAATAGAGGGCTGTTTGCCTGGGTTGTCCGCTAGCGTAGTGAAAGGTGTTTGCTACTGCAAGGGAGGTCTGGTTTGTTTTCGGTTCTAATCTCGATGGAGGCAGATAGACTAGCAGTAAAGCAATTTTAAGAAATTCTCAAGCCCCCAATACGTTTTATTGCTACCTTTATTCTGTACTGGCGCCCTGTAGATGTAAATATGAAGATCTTGTGGAATTTCATACTTCTTACTAATTACTTTTTCCGCTTCTGTCGATGATTGATTTGACTTATTTGTGGCACTGAATGATTTTTTACTGAATTTAGTTATGAATCTTCACGCTTTGCTAAATTTGCACACTTTCATGGTAGATCAGCAACATTAATCAAGTATGACTGGTCTGAACGTTGACACAGACCGTTTCGCAGCCGAATACGCATAATATTTTGCTAATTCCTAACGATCTGGGGTACTTTGTCTTACTAAAACAGTTATGTTATCTCGATGAGCTGAAATTCATTTTTATTAGCACAGTTCATACTAATTAGCGTTTCTTCTTCGATTTACATCTCATATTTACGTGTTGTGTTTAACACACTAATCAGCATTAATGTAGTTATACACATGATTGAAAGCACTCCGACAAAGTTCGGATAATCTGTCAATTTCACGCCTGTGCGCAGTATGTTGGTAGCACTTCGTCGCCTTGCCTGTTATGCTGTGTAGCAGATTTTAAAGCTATCCGGATCAGCACAACGAAAAGGCGAGGGGTCTCGCTCGTTTTGTCCACGACTGTACATAAAAAAATCCGTGACTTCCATCAGCTTCAGAAGGTAGAGGTAATACTTTGTACAGTTTAAGCAGTTCGTTTCCTACTAATGGCATATTCATTACATACCTTAATATATAGCCAGACATAAACGCACCAACATCAATTATGCTTAATATCTAGTACCCACTTTGTTCTGTGAGAAAAATTGGGAATTTTCTGTCTTTAATAGCATGCAGAATTAAGTGCACGTATCTAACTACTTGCACTGGATTAACTATTGACGTTCCAGTATTGCTTTCTGGACATTTACTACGGCAGAGATTAGGCTCTCCTGTACCCATTCTGACTCAGTGTCAATCGATACCAATTGCATTAACTGGTCATGAACAGTAGTGATCAAACCTAAGTGCTGTATCTTTTGATCTGTACTATTAGCATATTCATTCATGTGCCTGTGGCGCTTTTCCATGTCTTTAACAATCATTTCCTCGTTACGTGCAAGACTAGCTGCTGTATGATTGACACTCGTCGTAGTTGCTTTTACTACTGTTACTGACTCTTTGTTCAGCTTAAGCAATTGCCACTGTTCATTTCCAGTTAAATCAGTCTTTGATTTCAAATATAAGGCATCCTGTTCAACTAATGTCCCAAACAATATTTTATTTATTTCACCCAAAAAATTTAAGACATCTCGTTTCCTACGTGGCTCATGTCTGGTTGACTGTCCAATTTTTTAAACCTTGCGAATTCTGGATGTTTTTGAATGCCATTCTAAGGCTTGCTTTACAGCGGTACATTCTTGATCACTTATTCCCATTCTTGCCAACTTCTATTTATAATATCCTACAGATAAATGTGCCATTCTCTCTGTCTCATCAGTTTTTCGCTGAAGTTCTCCCAGGTTAATGTAACTGAAGATTTTCCACATCACACTGTAGATTTTTGCCTTGCCGATACTGTCACAATGTAATCCCGGCGATGAAGAAAACTTCTCTATGCTAAAATCTTGCAATTGTCCAAGTGTGTACACTGCGGCAATACATCTCACCAGATGCAACACTCTCGCCAATTTCCTCATCTGAAATTCAAGAAAAATTTCTACTTCGGTAGAATTCCATTAACCCATTGGCACCCACCGTTAAATATTTGTTACTGTTTACACGAATGACCACATTTGGGCCCCTTATCCTTACTATAGTGTATGGGCCACGCCATTTCGTGTGTAGCTTACGGCTTCTGCCCCTTCTAAAGCTTTCATCGTACAATAAGATTTGATCACCTGTTTGAAAAGATTTCGGATTCTGGTCTCCATTGCGGGCCGGTGTGGCCGTGCGGTTCTAGGCGCTTCAGTCTGGAAACGCGTGAACTCTACGGTCGCAGGTTCGAAACCTGCCTCGGGCATGGATGTGTGTGATGTCCTTAGGTTGGTTAGGTTTAAGTAGTTCTAAGTTCAAGGGGACTGATGACCACAGATGTTAAGTCCCATAGTGCTCCGAGCCATTTGAACCATTTGAATCTGGTCTCCATTGTCGTACTTTTTGTCCTTCTCCTTGCATTGTTTAGTATAATCTCTGGCACACAGGTGCATCTACATCATTTTCTCTTTTAATTAGAGTACAAAACCTTTGTAATGATAAGTAACATCTGTGGGATTTCTCTGTAGTATGTTAAATGCTCTAGCGAAAAAAACCCATCTGGTTTATAATTCGTAGCCCTATGGGGCTTGGTGTTGTACATAAATACCGAGAATGGAAGTCATTCATCCCAGTCTGATCGAGTACTATTGATACAGTGTCTCAAGAAGTCTGTTGCAGTTGGGTGTGATATTTCCAATGCTCCGTTCGATTAGGGATGGTAACAGGAGGTCTGTGCTCTAACAATCCTTAAATAGTCTGCACTCCCATTTTAGTGTGGCACTCAAAAAATTGCTACCCTTGTCATTGAGTATTACTAATGGTATCCCAAATCTCAGAATTACTCTTTCCACCAGGACACGAGCTATTGTATCTGTGTCCTACTTTTCTATCGGTTCTGCTACAATGAACTTTGTTAGAGCATCCCTGAAGGTTAGTGAATATCTATTATTTCTGTCTATTACAGTCAGTGGACCGCCGATATCAATATGACACCTATCAAACACCCCTTCTGGTGTTCGTGCTAAAACCAGTGATAGTATTGTCCACTTTTTTTTTTTTTTTTACAAATAGCGTATTTTCTGATGTAATCCTCAACACGCTTCTTACTACCCGAACAAGTTCGGTATTTCCTATTTCTATCGTAAGTTCTTACGATCAGTTGATGACGTTCTATAGGTGCGTCATGGAATTCCCACAAAATATCCGTCTTTTCTTCAGCAGTTATCTCCTCCTGTTCGTCCGCCTCGACTATCGGTACCTCTCCACTTCCATTTGGCCCTTTTTCGGTATCAGCTGATTGTACTTCCCTTATCCTCGATAATGCACCCGCTACACAGTTGTTCTCGGCTTTTTTGTGTACAATTTCAATGATCATAGTCTTCTAATTTCAGTCTGAACTCCCTGAAATGGTTTATGATTTGTGTGAATGGTAAACTTACGACCAAAAACATATGGTCTGAAATGTTTGAGCACCCACACGGCCAGTAACTATCTTTCTCGATTGTGCTATAATCTCGCTCTGCAATGTTCAAATTTATGGACGCATATGCAACTGTAAGGTCTTCACCCACTTCCCCTTGGCTACAAAATGAGCCAATAACGTCCTGTCTCTCGTTAGTTATGATTATAAATGTTATGATTCTCGTCGTCAGTTGTTATGATGACAGGTGGCCATTGCTAAATACAAACATATATTGCAGGTTTGGCAGTGAAGTCAGTAAGAAGCTGGCTGCATAGTCTGTATCTGCAACGACTGAAATAATTAGTAGTCGTTGGTAAAAAATAATATATATTGTACTTAACTGGTGTTACAGACTTCTTCATATGCTGCATACGTATAATTACAAACATATGTAGAGATGCATTACTTATGCCATACTTGACTAAGCGCCTTGTTAGAGGTTGCTTCCCATCAGCTGAAAGCTATGCTACATTCCTAGTTGACGTTCCGAGCAAGAGTGGACGAGAGTTCGCTAGATCCTTTTCAAAAAAATGGCTCTGAGCACTATGGGGCTTAACATCTATGGTCATCAGTCCCATAGAACTTAGAACTAATTAAACCTAACCAACCTAAGGACATCACACAACACCCAGTCATCACGAGGCAGAGAAAATCCCTGACCCCGCCGGGAATCGAACCCGGGAACCCGGGCGCGGGAGGATCCTTGTCACAAGCCGCGGAGCGGGCTAGTCGCGACTCGTGGATCCAGCGATATCTACTACGGACCGCGGTTGATAGTGTGGTATCGAACGTTGATACCACAATAAACTTTTTTTTTAAATTTGGGTACAGTAATATAAGAGTATTGAGTAGTTTCTGTTTTAGCGCTTGGAACGCCTCCGGTTGCTTGACGCCTTCTTTCAGCAACTCATGTAGTGGTTGAGGCACTTTGGTAAAGTCACTTAGGAAGCGTTTATAGTACCCAGATTTTTAATGCTTTCGTTGTACTGGGCTGAGAATAATTCGCCGCTGCTTTTAGTTTGTTTGTGTCTGGTTTTACTCCACCTTTGGTAAAGACATGTCCCAGACATGTGCCCTTCCTTGCAAATTCACGTTTATGCATCAGCAACTTCCAATTAAGTTACCTTAGCTTCTAGAAAACCTCGTCCAGTCGGGCATTTTGTTCTTCCAGCGACGGGCCGAAAATTACTACATCGTCTAAATAAATAAATGTCTTTTCAACCTGTAAACCCTTTAGACGCGAAATTGTCAATTTTCGGAAAGTGGAGGGTGCAGAATAGAGTCCCATTTGCATTCTTTTGTAGACGTATGCACGTATGCTGTATTAAAAGCTGCCGGTTCTCGGTCTTTTTCATCTTGTACCCCCTGATAGTATCCCTTAGTCCAATCAAGGGTTGAAATATATTTTGCCTTCCCCATCCCGTCAAAAATGTTATGGAAACGTGGATGTTGGAAGACTGTGTCGACAGAAATGTCACTCAGTTTTCTGTAATCCCTACCACCCTCCACTTTCTTTTAACGGATGCATCCATCTTTTTGGGACTCGTGCGTAACGGGAAGTTACAGGCCCTGTTGAAGGTACTGAGACCTCCCCTTTGAAAAATTTATTAATGATTGTGCTGAAAAACCCCTTACGTTATTTGATTTTTAAACAGCTGAACAAAACTGAACGTGCACAGACATTTCTCTCTTTACTTATTCAGATCATCAATAAACTGACACACAATATTTTTAGCACAACGCAATCTGACTTTCAATAATCCCTACAAAAGAATGGCCCTGATTATCAATAACCTATACCTTTCATGAATCACTTACCTCACAAAAATCCTCGTTAGTCGAACTACTGCAATACAGCGAGTGCCAATACTGCCAGCTAAATAAAACATTCTAACTATTGAAGTCACTAACTACTGATAGGCATAGTTAGCAAATGAAAGATTTTGATAGAGAACAAACAATTTATTTACCTTAATTGTGTTCAAAAGTCGTAATATATATATCAGTTCATGGCATCCAGTCTTACAAATTTACTGTCTCTGGTGGGCACACGTCCAGATCATTCGCTCTCAAAACTCCGCCATCTCTCTCCCCACATCCACCACTGCTGGCGGCTCACCTCCAACCGTGCAATGCTAAGCACTGTTCACATCCAATTGCCCAACACTACAATAGCAAAAATTCCGACAATGCAAACCAGCCACAGACTGTACACAGCACAGTCAGTGATTTTCATAGAGAGCGCTACGTGGCGTTACTAACATAAAAACCTAAACAGTCTACTTACATAGCCCCCATGCTCTCCACAAAAAATTTTACAAATTGTTTTGGGCAGTGCCCCATACACATTTGAAAAAAATTTTCATAATTACATTAACAAAGATATCAAATGCACACACTTATTGATACATTGTTAGTCAAAAGCAAAAATTGTTCTCATAAAGACAGTCCTGATCATTCATCACAGTAGTAATTGCATTGCCCAAAGTCTGATCAAAAAAAGAAAATGCACACGGAAGTAGTGGATTTCCATGCAGTCTTGAAGAAGTAGTGTTGTCCTTCCAACGGAAAGACATTGCTGACTCTTGACATGCAGACAGGTAATGGGCCACAACAGAGCAAACCCACAGCAGAGTTAGTCGAAGTTTGGAAGAATATTGATAGGTAGGTCATCACAGAGCAGACCACTGTAGTCCTGTTAGAGATTACAGTAGTGGTGGGCCACCAGAGGTGCATATCCACTGCAGTCCTTGCAGAAATAATGCTATTGGTGGGCCATCATCGGTGTAGATACACTGTAGTACTTGTAGAGATGGCCAGCAGCCATCTGTTGCGACTGTGCGGGTGCACAATCACCATTAAAGAGTCTTGCAGACAATATAGCAAGTCCATAAACCATCACTTGTGCACTCACAAACTTTTTGGTATGTCCTTAGAACCAGTAATGCTGTTAACCAGTCCATTGCTGAATTACCAACACATGTGCGAGCATTAACAGTCCCTTTTTTCACACATTGTGCATATACTAAGACAAACAGAAACGTGTGCAGTGAAATGAAACTTAATTTGAAGAACTCTTGTCTATACAATCACAAATGTACGACATGAGAATACAATTACAAAGGTACAAAATACACCATTAAAGAACATAACAATCAGATAACATTTGTAGAAATATGGGCTTTACAAAAGAAATAAACTTGTACATCAGTGTTACAGGAATTATGACATAAATAAATTAATAAAATAATGAGAATAGTTTTCGAAACATTAATTTCACACATAAGCATTAAAACAGAACAGAATAAATAATGTCTAAACATCTTTACAAAGTAAATAACATATTATTAGAAAAATTCTACAACATAACTCTTATCAGATAAACACATAAAGACAGGAAGAACACAAATACACCAGGGTGCACTAACACATAGCGGAATAACACAAAAGCAAAGTTCAGGGTTTGTTTTACTGCAGTATTTTGCAAACAAAACTTTCTTTACTTCTTGGAGATCTCCCTTCGTTCATCATTATTCCCAAAAAGTGTTATCTGTACTTGCTTTCTGTATTCTATTCATATCCTCTTCCTAAATAATTATTCTACGTTGTACAGTACCCTTTTTTCGTATAACTTCTCTATGCATTTCTTCCAATTCAGTGCAACTCATTTTCTTATATAGCCTACCCCCTCTTAAGCTAACTTAAATCTACTGAGCTCAGATGTATAAACTAAGGGATAAGGCAATGCAGCAGCACAAAACAATTAACACAAACAGCAATGACAAAAAAATGCAAATTGGCAAAGCTAGTAGCAATAAATATAAATTATAAAAGCAAATGCAACATTACAACTAATGTGAGCCAATGTGCAGCAACAAGAAAAATAAATCAGTAGTAAAAATGGCTTAATACAATGGAAAATCCAGTAGAACTATGACTGGAAAATTGCAGCAGGAAACGCAATGACTTGTACCTAAACATGATAAAGCTCAAGCAGAAAAAGTATTAAAATAAAGATATGAAATGTCTAATACCTATACCCGATCCTAACACTAGAGTGATGTGTCACAAAAACGTACTCTGCCAAAAAGTTACCAAATAGTTGAAAAGAAAATTATGTATGCAGTTACAGTTATTAGTCCCTTCTTATTGTTCTTTCGTTTCCAAGTGCTCCTTTCTCGAAGAATGTGGATCATAAAATTATTATTTAATCGATCTGTTGACACAAAGTGTTCACATTAGCAAATGCATTTAATTTTATTTTATAAAACCAATGCTGCAGCACAGCTGGAAACCAGATATCAAATGAAATAAGAAATTATGTAAAGCAAAACATAAAAACATCATTCAGTAGCCATGTGGCATTTCATAAGACATTAGAAATTCTCTCAACTCTCGTAGAAAGACACTTGTCATAATCAGGTGTGCAGATGTAAGAATATTTCCCATCAATTCATAAGCATTTCAGTAAGTAGCACAAAGTACATGCTCCACAGTATAATCATAGCATGTCATATTTGCATTGCTTTCTACAAAGGAATGTCAATAGCGAGGTTAATGGCCTCTTTATTCTTCACCTAATGGCTTTTCCTCCTGGCAGCTGGCACAGCTAGGCGCCCACAACACATTATGTCAAGGTCACTTAGCTTTCTTACTGAAATATTTACGACAGCAGTTTGCACTATAGTGACAGTCTCATATAAAAAAAATTCACAGATCGAAAATTTACAGTAGAAATGCGTAGAAACTAAATCTTATGAATAGCAGTTTTGTGATACATTCACGCATGGACACACAAGTCATAACTCTTAAAGTACGATTCTTGGTTTCCAACATCCTTTTTCACAAACCAGAGTTCCTAACTTCTGTTCATTATTCATATACATATAAACACGTAATCACATTCCTCATATACGGTAGAATCATCTTATTGATCGTAAACATACCTCAACAGGATAATACACATCATCATCGAAATAATAACATCATGAAACCTCAGACAAATCTCAAAAACGTTGTAGATTTCTGCAGTAATTTCAAAACCTATAAAAATTCTCTGTTCATTTCAATAGTGTCATCTACCTCAAACATACTTTAAAAATCATGATCCCATACCAAATGCATCATTCAAAGCTCCAATAGTGTCACAATAGTCCTGAAAAAATATGAATAGTTCACAAAGTGCAGACAAAATACAATTTCATAAGTGTGAAGTTATCCAACTGTGTAATTGTGTAAACATGTGTCACTGTGATAGTAAAAAAAATTTTTGTCTCTCTCGGCTAAATGATCAGATAGCTGTGAAATTCTGTGTTACAGAAATATGGTACCAGTGAGTAATGTTGTATAAGCAAATACCATATTAGCGAGGGCTCCTACCGCTCGCTACGCACTTAGTAGACAAAGTAGTTGTGTACCCCCATTAGGATTAATGTAATTATACCCTCAGGTGTTACAGATTACAGCAATGGAATGAAATGTATCACGGAAAACCTTTGTATCTATGCAATTCAAAAATCTTTAAAAATAAATGTTTTAAGTACAAAATTAACCACTCAAATCCGTGTACTGTAGCGCTAAACTGTGCATCTTGTTGTAAGATTATCTCTCTCATTACTTAAGGGTAAAAAAAGGGGCCAAGTGTCGTAATTATCGTCGTCTGTAAGCAAAATTCTGCAGAAGTCAATGTACTTACCTCGTAATAAACAAAAGCGAAATGCTATGCGTATAGATATCGTAGTTATTACGTACAGTACCATGATCAAGAAAGTACTATACTATAGTGTATTGTTGTGCTACGAAAAAGGCTGTCTCATTGTAGCTATACCACAAAAGTTACTACTAAAACATGTTTTCCTTTCCAGAAGAATTCAGAAAAACTGTGCAGATATAAATTAGATACACCGCAAAAGCAACAATGTAAATTGTGTCACACATTAGTAGCGTCGTGATATAATCGTGTAGCTGTCAAATAAACTAACCATTGTGTCATCTGGTATGGTATCTCTCAGAAAGTGCTTTAAATCCAGAATGTATTTTCCAGTAAACCAAAATGTTACATTAAAATCTCATTAGCTGTATCGGTAAATGTTCTAAGTATGTGATCCTTATAGTCGTTACATAATCGTGCAACTAACAAGCAAGAATGTAAACACACAATAACACTGTGTCGTCTGTTCACTATAACAATGCATTTGTAGTTACTGTCTAAATATGTTCCCTAGGTTCTAGACTGGACAGTTAACTTCAAAACATTGTTGCATGTTAACAATTATTAAGGGTAACAAAGAGTATTAGTAACGTGAAGTGGAAGATTTTATGGCAAAGAATATGTTTCAAAACAGATTATCTCTCAATAAATGGTTTTACATGTGAAATGTGGTGCAATCCTTTACTCTTCCTAGAATGCAGAGTTTCAACTTCAGCGCAATTTCATGTATTATACGTCTGTAAGGAATGCTGCAATTTTTCTCAAGGTTAGCGTCTATGTTATTTTTCTCTGAGCCAGCCGGCGCACGTGGCTGCCTGCCGTGCGAGTCATTGTCTGTCTCTTTGTTGGCGCACGTCGTTATAAGGATTAGGATACCTAACTCCTACAAATTCACGTTGTCGTGAGAGCCCTGCCCTGTTTGAATACCACCAGTCCTGATGAAATTCAGGTCAATCGTTACGATTATATCGTCTGTCGTCATGTCGATAGATTACATAGTTTCTTTCTTGTCAGTCACGTGGTGGAGAATTTCTCCCTGAATCATAACTGCACGCTGAACTGTTGTGTCTGAAGTTATTCTGTCTACCTTGATAATAATTATGTTGGTTCCCAAATTGTCTGTTTCTATGGTTGTCTCTCTCACATTCATTACTATGGAAATGCGATCTTTCTCTATAATTATTTTTATTCTGCCAACGGTTGTCATACGGGTGGTGTCTGTTTTGGTCACGATTTACGTTGTAAGAATAGCCTTGTCGTGTCCAGTTATTATTTCTTTCATAGCGGAATTGTGACGGATGTGACCTGTAATTGTTGTGTTCCTATTTTCGCGTCCCTCGTTTGTCAGTGTCAATTTCCAATTCTTGTAACAGTCCATGAAAAATTTCAATATCGTCTTTGCAAAGTCCTGTCAAAATAATATGTCGTAAATGTTCAGGAAATTTGATTAAGCAAATGCGGATGAGTTCTGAGGGGCTGTATGGGTACAGGTACTGATTCTTGTGCAACATGTCTTCAAAATATTTCACAAGACTGGAAAATTCAGATTGTTCAAAGTGTTTCATCATCATGATGCTATGTTCCACGTGATCTTGAGTAGCTTGACACCAATACGCTGAGAGGAGGGCATGATAAAATTCTCCTTCACTGTGACAATCGTTAATGACCGATCGCATTCTTAGAGCTGGTTCATTCTCTAAGCAGCCACACATAAATTCTAATCTGTGCTCTAATGACCAGTCGGCAGGAAAACAATGAGAGAATTGATGAAGCCATGCTTGTGGATGAATGTCGTTGTCAGAATTCTTAAATGTTTTGTATTTATGTGTAGTAATGAACAGCATATAATCAAAATCATCATGTCGGCGAGTCGCATATCGGCCATTGTTACCTCGTTTCGGCGGTTCCATCTCAAAATTCGGTGTACCTTGCCAATTTCTATCATAATATCCGAAGTGCCCTGTGTTATTATTTTGTGGCTGTTCCGCATTTCTATGTCCCCCTTCGCGTATTGGAGTGCGAGTGTCCTCTGAAATACGTGATTCTTGTATTATATGTGTCAACTGATCTTGTACTTCTCTTTTGTACTGTGTATTGATTTGATTTTGATTTTGTTTGAATTTTCTAATTTGTTCATACTCTTCTGTCAGTGAAGGCTACCAGTCTTGTATCATTCAGATCATCATCATCTACCTTTGTAGGTAAGTTAGTGAACTGATCCGAAAGTTCGCCTACTTTCTCCGATAATGAACTGATTTCCTCAGTGCGTTTCTCTGAACCAAGTTTCAGAGTGTCCATTGTGTTGAATGCGTATCTACCGTGTCCTCTAAGTTTCCTTGAGTTTTTGAAAGTTGCATAACCGAATCGGTAGATGCAACTGAGTTAATTTTAGCTTGCAAGGTATCGTGATTTTCAAGAACAATGGTTTGTAGTTCTTTTATGGCTGCTTCGTGATTCTGTAATGCATTTTCATGATGGGACAAAATAGATTGAAAATGCTCACAAATTTGTGTTTTTACGTTATTACAGACTTTTTGACATTTCGATTCGATTTTAAGTAACTCAGCAGTTAAATCTTTACGAGTTTGTTCAATCGTTTGCTCAATTGTGTTTAACTTTTGAAGATTTTGTTCCATTGTGTCTAACTTGTGTAGCTGTTGCTGTGTTCGTTCCTGATTTTGTTCCATTCGTTGCATGAATTGCAATAACAATGTATTAGTGTCTGGAACTTGTTCCTTTGTGCTTATCGGCAGTGCATAACAGGCAACATTCGCATTTTGAAAGGCAGAAAATGTGTCTTGTCTCGATTGAGAAAGAGGTAATGACGCAAAACCTGAATCTCCAGTATTTGCAAAAATTTGTCCTGTCATTTCGTATTCCTGAGGCGTGCTGTTGCCGACCGATCGATCGACAATGTTTCCCTGTTCACTAATTGTTCCACTGTCTACACCATTATTTGCCGCCTGGTCCATTTCCCTACGCACAATTACCAAATTACTACTTTCAATGTCTGTTAATTCATTACACGGTGGTGCTGATAAGCTACGCTCGTCGTCACTATCATTTCTCAATTTACTTTGGAACCTAGTGTTACGTTTTTCACACGCCATAATTGTCACGTATTTTACACGATAACAAGAAAAGCACAATTTGAAGAGCAAAATTACGAAAACACATTAATATCGCACTGAAAATAATATCTAGTTAATCGCAAGCGCAGCTGCGAAATACTTGGTGCAAATCTACATGCATGCCACAACTGTTATACTGTACAACAATGAAAGACTACAACTACAAATGGGATTCTCTCTACAGTTACGCGCTAGCAATAAACAAAAGCTACACTAATTACAAAAACTACAAGAAAAAGTCAGAAGATTCCAGTGAGGTATCCTCGGCTAAGGGTCGACATTTGAAACGTCCCCTTAGAAAAATTTATGAATGATTGTGCTGATAAATCCCTTACGTTATTTGATTTTTAAACAGCTGAACAAAACTGAACGCGCGCAGACATTTCTCTCTTTACTTATTCAGATCATCAATAAACTGACACACAATATTTTTAGCACAGCGCAATCTGACTTTCAATAATCCCTACAAAAGAATGGCCCTGACTGTCAACAACCTATACCTTTCATGAATCATTTACCTCACAAAAATCTTCGTTAGTCGAACTACTGCAATACAGTGAGCGCCAATACTGCCATCCAAATAAAAGATTCTAACAACTAAAGGCACTAACTACTGATAGGCATAGTTAGCAAATGAAAGATTTTGATAGAGAACAAACAATGTATTTACCTTAATAGTGTTCAAAAGTCATAAGATATATATCAGTTCATGACATCCAGTCTTACAAATTTACTGTCTCTGATGGACACACGTCCAGATCATCCGCTCTCAAAACTCCGCCATCTCACTCCCCACATCCACCACTGCTGGCGGCTCACCTCCAACTGCGCGACGCTACGCACTGTTCGCATCCAACTGCCCAACACTACAATAGCAAAAATTCCAACAATGCAAACCAGCCACCGACTGTACACAGCACAGTCAGTGATTTTCATACAGAGCGCTACGTGGCATTACCAACACAAAAACCTAAACAGCCTACTGACAGTACTATTATATCATCTTCCAACATCTGATTTATCTCCTGTTGTACCGCTCTTTCTGTGCTTCTAGAAGGGCGAGAACAAATTACTCCTCCCTGTGCTTCAAGAATCAATTTTATTCAATGTCGGGATGTATCAGTATATGTCAACTTATCCCGTGCCGAATGGAAGATATCATCTCTATAATGGATTCTTTTTCTACGGCATTTAAACGATCTAGCGACAAGTTTTCTTTTAATAAACTGATACTCGATTTTTTTCTCACTTGAGACGTTGTCTATCTTGCGCACGGTGAGCTAAATAATGGACCTTCTTCCAACTCAATACGAGGCATCTCCGCAGAAACCGCTTCTTCTCGTTATGTAACACGCTAATTAAACAACAACATTTTCGTATTCTCGCCAGCATCTCCGGTAAATATATGCGTTCCTGCAACTCTTGTTTCTCGACAATGCCTTGTCTTAGGCTATTATCTGCAACGTTTATCCTCAAAATTATCTCCTATCGAGGACTCAACTTTATTTTAGCCACCTGGCTTGCCTTAGGCTCTGTACCGTCCGTGTCCCATCGGTAACACGCCTATCTGCCGTTATCTTGTTTACTTCTCCATTTCTTTGGAGTACAATGGTTTACTGGCTCCTCTGAATAGCTCGGAGAATTTTGAACTCCATTGGGTTCACACCTTGCAGTTTCAAAATCTGTTTGTGGCTTTATAAGTCCCTCTCTCTCTGTGTGCATGGGCATTATGCTTCCGTCTCCATACACAGTTTAAGGGCCTACACCCGATCCAGAGGGTCCCATTGGTGTATTCAATTACTACACCATGGGTAACAGAAGAAGTACTTCAGTTGATTGATGAAAGGAGGAAGTACAAACATGTTCCGGGAAAATGAGCAATACAGAAATACAAGTCGCTGAGGATTGAAATAAATAGGAAGTGCAGGGAAGCTAAGACGAAATGGCTGCAGGACAAATGTGAAGACATCGAAAGAGATATGATTGTCGGAAGGACAGACTCAGCATACAGGAAAGTCAAAACAACCTTTGGTGACATTAAAAGCAACGGTGGTAACATTAAGAGTGCAACGGGAATTCCACTGCTAAATGCAGAGGAGAGAGCAGATAGGTGGAAATAATACATTGAAAGCCTCTATGAGGGTGAAGATTTGTCTGATGTGATAGAAGAAGAGACAGGACTCGATTTAGAAGAGATAGGAGATCCAGTATTAGAATCGGAATTTAAAAGAGCTTTGGAGGACTTAGGGTCAAATAAGGCAGAAGGAATAGATAACATTCCATCAGAATTTCTAAAATCATTGGGAGAAGTGGCAACAAAACGACTATTCACGTTGGTGTGTAGAATATATGGAGTCTGGCGATATACCATCTGACTTTCGGAAAAGCATCATCCACACAGTTCCGAAGACGGCAAGAGCTGACAAGTGCGAGAATTATCGCACAATCAGCTTAACAGCTCATGCATCGAAGCTGCTTACAAGAATAATATACAGAAGAATGGAAAAGAAAATTGAGAATGCGCTAGGTGACGATCAGTTTGGCTTTAGGAAAAGTAAAGGGACGAGAGAGGCAATTCTGACGTTACGGCTAATAATGGAAGCAAGGCTAAAGAATAATCAAGACACTTTCATAGGATTTGTCGACCTGGAAAAAGCGTTCGACAATATAAAATGGTGTAAGGTGTTCGAGATTCTGAAAAAAGTGGGGGTAAGCTATAGGGAGAGACGGGTCATATACAATATGTACAACAACCAAGAGGGAATAATAAGAGTGGACGATCAAGAACGAAGTGCTCGTATTAAGAAGGGTGTAAGACAAGGCT
Source organism: Schistocerca americana (assembly GCF_021461395.2). NCBI lineage: Eukaryota > Metazoa > Arthropoda > Insecta > Orthoptera > Acrididae > Schistocerca > Schistocerca americana. The sequence goes on along the minus strand of NC_060124.1, from coordinate 190,515,050 downwards.
ATAGCCTTTCGCCCCTACTTTTCAATCTGTACATCGAGGAAGCAATGATGGAAATAAAAGAAAGGTTCAGGAGTGGAATTAAAATACAAGGTGAAAGGATATCAATGATACGATTCGCTGATGACATTGCTATCCTGAGTGAAAGTGAAGAAGAATTAAATGATCTGCTGAACGGAATGAACAGTCTAATGAGTACACAGTATGGTTTGAGAGAAAATCGGAGAAAGACGAAGGTAATGAGAAGTAGTAGAAATGAGAACAGCGAGAAACTTAACATCAGGATTGATGGTCACGAAGTCAATAAAGTTAAGGAATTCTGCTACCTAGGCAGTAAAATAACCAATGACGGACGGAGCAAGGAGGACATCAAAAGCAGACTCGCTATGGCAAAAAAGGCATTTCTGTCCAAGATAAGTCTACTAATACCAAATACCGGCCTTAATTTGAGGAAGAAATTTCTGAGGATGTACGTCTGGAGTACAGCATTGTATGGTAGTGAAACATGGACTGTGGGAAAACCGGAGCAGAAGAGAATCGAAGCATTTGAGATGTGGTGCTATAGACGAATGTTGAAAATTAGGTGGACTGACAAGGTAAGGAATGAGGAGGTTCTACGCAGAATCGGAGAGAAAAGGAATATGTGGAAAACACTGATAAGGAGAAGGGACAGGATGATAGGACATTTGCTAAGACATGAGGGAATGACTTCCATGGTACTAGAGGGAGCTGTAGAGGGCAAAAACTGTAGAGGAAGACAGAGATTGGAATACGTCAAGCAAATAATTGAGGACGTAGGTTGCAAGTGCTACTCTGAGATGAAGAGGTTAGCACAAGAAAGGAATTTGTGGCGGGCCGCATCAAACCAGTCAGTAGACTGATGACCAAAAAAAAAACAAAGCACACCATCCTTACGAATGAAGTCTCTGCCAGTTAAACCGGCGTAGGGAATATCCAGTTCCCCTCCAACCAGATGAAATTTATGTTTCACTCTTAGTTCCCGATCTACTCCGAGGTCTGAAACTGCCGTCCCATACGTGTGTATGACTGAACTTTAATCTTTATGCTTTCTTCAGACCTATACCCCATCTGAACAAGCTAGTTTGTGCTCCGGGTATTCATTGGACAAATGTATATTACTAGAAATGACATGTGACTACATTTTCACGCAATTTGGGTGCATAGATCCTGCGAAAGCAATTATAATGGACTTTCTGTACTATATAGGCAGTTCAGTTCTACAAACTCATTTTTACTTTCCCAGACGACTTTGAATACCTTTCCGAGTTCAGCGTAGGCGATTGTAATCTCATGCTTTCCATTCGTTTTCATGCTTCTTCTTTAGGGACTGGCGACCGGCGACTTCGAAAAGACGTGAAATGGCCCTAGAAAACCAGCTTACTAGGTAAGGAGAGACGCAAAAGGATTACCCACATGTCAAAGCAGTGCACAATCTTCCTCTACAATCCGGTGCGAATGGCAGGATATGATGTACAGGGTTCACTGAATTCCACCACGCTTATGCCAGCACTATAGTGATGCACTTGTATGACAAATGAGGGACAATTCTGCGACATTCTTACCCCAAAACGACTGTTGTAGCACATCATTACCGGGAAACACAATAAACAGGTGAAATAAATATTTTACGCAAAATAATCAGTATATATACTATTACGGTATAGCGTCCCTAAGTAATACCCCACTTCCAGCGAATTTTAATGTTGCCATCAAGACTGCACCTGGGGTCTTTCCTGGCGGGGAAGGAGCACGGGGGTGATACTAGTTTCATAGAAGTGAGAGAGAACGGCTCGCATTGAAAGTAGCATAATTTCGCACAAAATAAAACTCATTAATCGCCAAACTAGCGAGCAAACACTATCACTTTTTTAACACATGCATATATTTAACTGATGTCTGGAACATATTATCTTTCCATCGGCAAGTAACCGTCATGTATATGGAGATACTTTCTATGTCGAGCGAAATCAAAGACGATTACTTGCTACTTGTAGGGAGGCAGGAACGGTACCTCCGGAACCTGACGTCATCAGTCGCCCAGCGGACTGGCCCTGCTATGAGCTGACCAACTTACGTCTCTGCACATGCGCCACTTCGTTCCTCTCTGGAAGGTTCCAGACGCTGTAGTCGCGTCTACATGTGTAACCGGAACACGGTGCCGACCAGAGCTCCGTCCCGCTATTTGCCCTTCGTACCAAATTTAACTCTTCCCCTCCTGTCTCACTCTACATTTTTAGAATCTACGGTAAAGACAATATCGATGAAATACTTGCGAGATTTCACGACAACTGGTTCTGAGTATATGTGACAAGTCAGTACCCTTTACATGTTCTGGCTTCCCTCCAACTGACCGTGAATGATAAGCTTACTATGCACTGGGACAGGTTAGGAATATCACGAACTGTCTTTTCGGTGGCGGTTAGTAGGGAGAAGTCAGGAGAATTTGCCCATCTTTTTGTTGGGTCACCTACGACACTGTGTCGGATATATACTCCCGTAAAAACTTTGAACACCATCTCAGAGCTTTCCAGTTCACTCAAGATTTATTGTTGTAACAATGCATGTGGATTACATGAAATAATTAGGCTTACAGGTCAACTGCACTAGCGGTTCTGAGGTACCAGGTGCTGAAACACCTCCACGATCGGCAGTGCAGGCGTTGACTCGGGCATCCAGTCGATCGTACAGATGGCGAATACTGTCGTGGGATACGTTACGCCACGCCTGCTCGACCTGTTAACGTAGTTCCGTAAGTGCTGTTGGTTGACGAGTCGTACGAGACACCTATCGTCCCATCAAATCCCACACCTGCTCTATTGCAGACAAGTTCAGGGATAGTGCTGGCCACGGAAGTTGCCGCACGTCTTACAGAGCACGGTGAATTTCACTAGCAGTTCGTGGGAGAGCATTAGCCTGTTATAACAACACATCATGTTTCTACATCTACACTACTGCCCATTAAAATTGATACACCATGAAGATGACGCGCTACAGAAGTGAAATTTAACCGACAGGAAGAAGATGCTGTGATATGCAAATGATTAGCTTTTCGGAGCATTCACACAAGGTTGGCGCCGGTGGCGACACCTACAACGTGCTGACATGGGGCAAGTTTCCAACCGATTTCTCATACACAAACAGCAGTTGACCGGCGTTGCCTGGTGAAACGTTGTTGTGATGCCTCGTGTAAGAAGGAGAAATGCGTACCATCACGTTTCCGACTTTGATAAAGGTCGGATTGTAGCCTATCGCGATTGCGGTTTATCGTATCGCGACATTGCTGCTCGCGTTGGTTGAGATCCAGTGACTGTTAGCAGAATATGGAATCGGTGGGTTCAGGACGGTAATACGGAACGCCGTGCTGGATCCCAACGGACTAGCAGTCGAGATGACAGGCATCTTATCCGCATGGCTGTAACGGATCGTGCAGCCACGTCTCGATCCCTGAGTCAACAGATGGGGACGTTTGCAAGACAACAACCATCTGCACGAACAGTTCGACGACGTTTGCAGCAGCATGGACTATCAGCTCGGATACTATGACTGCGGTTACCCTTGACGCTGCATCACAGACAGGAGCGCCTGCGATGGTGTACTCAACAACGAACATGGGTGCACGAATGACAAAACGTCATTTTCTCGGATGAATCCAGGTTCCGTTTATAGCAACATGATGGTCGAATCCGTGTTTGGCGACATTGCAGTGAACGCATATTGGAAGCGTGTATTCGTCATCGCCATACTGGTGTATCACCCGGCGTGATGGTATGGGGTGTCATTGGTTACACGTCTCGGGCACCTATTGTTCGCACTGACGGCACTTTGAACAGTGGACGTTACATGTCAGATGTGTTACGGCCCGTGGCTCTACCCTTCATTCGATCCATGCGAAACCCTACATTTCAGCAGGATCATGCACGACCGCATGTTGCAGGTCCTGTACGGGCCTTTCTGGATATAGAAAATGTTCGACTGCTGCCCTGGCCAGCACATTCTCCAGATCTCGCACCAATTGAAAACGTTTGGTCAGTGGTGGCCGAGCAACCGGCTCGTCACGATACATCAGTCACTACTCTTGATGAACTGTGGTATTGTGTTGAAGCTGCATGGGCAGCTGTACCTGTACACGACATCCAAGCTCTGTTTGACTCAATGCCCAGGCGTATCAAGGCCGTTTTTTACGGCCAGAGGTGGTTGTCGTGGGTACTGATTTCGCAGGATCTATGCACCCAAATAGCGTGAAAATGTAATCACATGCCATTTCTAGTAAAATATATTTGTCCAATGAATACCCGTTTATCATCTGCATTTCTTCTTGGTGTAGCTGTTTTAATGGCCAGTAGTGTATATGACCAGAATCTCTTTGGGTTTTCTGCCAGATTTCTGTTACAAGAACGGCAAATAACGGGTCTACCAGCGTTCTACACGTACCGAGAACTGGTTAGCGTACCCACCAGCAACCCTAAAAGTGAACGAACGTTATAGCTTATCCCACTCAGACCAAAATTCCGTGTCTAGGGCCGATGTGTCTTGGCCGAATGCGCTCACCAGGTCTACTTTGTACGTGCAAACGACCATCACTTGCATGCAGTAAAATCCGCTTCCAACGCCGAAGACCACAACACGCCATTCCGTCTTTCAAGCTATATTCTGACGACACCAATTGAACCGTGCTTGTGGCTGCAGTGACGTGACTGGACAATGGGCTAACAACCGGCTCGCCACCGTTGGTGTTGACAAGTCTGGGCTCACAGCCCTGGTATCTGCGTTGTGGTAGCTGTACGATGTGGCACAGCCGCCTTTACAATACGACGGTGCTGGTGGGCATCTGTGCTGCGTGGACGTCCAGAACCCCGTCTACAGGTTGTAACACCAGAGCTCCATAGCTCTACTGACGTAAATTTTTCTTTTTTGTTTGTTCTACCTTCTGCCATTAAGATATTGTAAATATTGTTTGATTGTATTGATACCACAAGAATGTTCGCTTTTTCCTTTGTAAAAACTTTGATGTCATGGTTTATTCCTATACAATGTAGTGTCTCTGTTATTTAAATTCTTTGTCTCATTTGGAGGGGAAAAAACCTACTGTGGGAAAAACTTGTGGAATATGTGTAACTGATCTATTTTATTTTAAGTGACTGTTTGCTTAAATGTAAATTGCTGACCTTCACTAAGGGCTTTTAATTATTGTATGATACAAAACATGGCGTGGTTCCCCTCCGGAGCGGAACTTTGTAACGCGCTTAAAATTTGGTTTTCATGGATAGAAAGTTGGACGCAAGAGTCAGTCTGGGACGAGCTACCTACCCGCCAACAGCTCATGTGTATTGTGCTGGTGCCGAGAGAGGCTTTTCCTGCCGTTTTCCATTGTCCCAAAGTCTCGGATGGATGGATAAATAGATGGAACTATACTGGAATTAGTATCTATCATCGCCACCAAGTAATGACAGAGTCCAGCATTTGTACCTGATGATCCACCAACCAACATGCACTCTTCACCATATTGCGCGAGCACTACAACGAAATAGAAGAATCGTAGAAACGTACAGTGAAGGATCAGCTCCTGTGGATGATTTATTTGTTTTCGATTATAAGGTAAACCAAAAAGACTATCTACGAAAACTTACCTTGATTTATCCTCTGTCACATATCTAAAGTGATTACCGAGTGTCCTTATTGAAAAAATATTAAAGCCTAGTGTTTTACTAATTCATGCATCTTGAATATAGTAAGAAGAAAGTTAAAGCTAATGTGACAAAAGAGTGTGCTGAAGTAAATGATGTTTGTTGAAAGTAATCTTGCAATCAGAACTGCTTTCCAATGACTAAAATAAATAATTCATTTTAAAGTAATGAAAAAATAAAAACTGATATTAAAATCTTTTGCAGTCAGTTTCAAAAGTAAGTGTTTTCAAAACTGAGGCTTATAAAATTTTGATTAGTTAATGATCATAGTGTTGCCTGTTGAAAATTGCAAAAGATGAGTCAGTATCTTACAAATATGTAAATTTTGTGTCTCACTGCAGTAAAAGTTGAGAACTGCAATTGTGGAAAGTTATATACTCCTGCTTGCTAAGTGCTTGTTTCTCTTCTGTATTGAAAGTGCATATTAACAGTGTAACAAGATCAACAGTTTGTCCATTGCGCTCATGATAGATAACAATTAACAGAGAGACCACTATCTATGAAAACAGTAACTTCTATTATTCAGAGGACAGTGAGAAATAGTTTTCTAGTGAACTCTTTTTCTTATTCCCATGTCAGTTAGAAAAGCAAATGGTAAAAGAAAGACTAAACCTATGCCCAATTGATATTTTAGTAGTGAACTTTATTCACATCGCATGTCAGATAGGAAAGTGTTTGAAAAGTGATACTAAACCAATGTCCAATTTATGATTCTAAAGTGCACTTCAATAGTAATATTACTGAAACAATTCAGTTTGACCAAACCTTGAAGGCAAAAGTGTATGTCATTATCTGTTGTACTTACGCAAATAGCTTTGTTCTTCTATAACTGTTAGCACTTTCTTTAACGTCAACATCTGCTAGTGACAGAGTTCATTGCAGTCTCGTGTGATAAAGTACAGGCTGTGTCTGTCCATTAAAGTTACTCATATCTATTTTCTTGAACGAGAATGTTAATCATTCTCATGACTAATTAGGCTGGCGACAGTTTTCCTTATTCTTTGAACAGTGTGGATGGATAAAATATTGTTTGTTACTGTTTAAATATCTACGTAATTCTGACTTTCACTTCCGATAAGCCACCTCCTTTAGGTACATCACGGTCAACGTAACAAAATTCCTTTCGGAAGGCAACACTGCATCTACATCTACATCTACATCTATATCCATACTCTGCAAGCCACCTGACGGTGTGTGGCGGAGGGTACCTTGAGTATCTCTATCGGTTCCACCTTCTATTCCAGTCTCGTATTGTTCGTGGAAAGAAAGATTGTCGGTATGCCTCTGTGTGGGCTCTAATCTCTCTGATTTTATCCTCATGGTGTCTTCGCGAGATATATATAGGAGGGAGTAATATACTGCTTGACTCCTCGGTGAAGGTATGTTCTCGAAACTTCAACAAAAGCCCGTACCAAGCTACTGAGCGTCTCCCTTGCAGAGCCTTCCACTGGAGATTATCTATCCTCTCCGTAATGCTTTCGCGATTACTAAATGATCCTGTAACGAAGCGCGCTGCTCTCCGTTGGATCTTCTCTATCTTTTCTATCAACCCTATCTGTTACGGATCCCACACCGGTGAGCAGTATTCAAACAGTGGGGGAACAAGTGTACTGTAACCTACTTCCTTTGTTTTCGGATTGCATTTCCTTAGGATTCTTTCAATGAATCTCAGTCTGGCATCTGCTTTACCGACGATCAACTTTATGTGATCATTCCATTTTAAATCACTGCTAATGCCTACTCCCAGATAATTTATGGAATTGACTGCTTCCAGTTGCTGACCTGCTATATTGTAGCTAGACGATAAAGGATCTTTCTTTCTATGTATTCGCAGCACGTTACACTTGTCTACATTGAGATTCAATTGCCATTCCCTGCACCATGCGTCAATTCGTTGCAGATCCTCCTGCATTTCAGTACAATTTTCCATTGTTACAACCTCTCGATATACTACAGCATCACCCGCAAAAAGACTCAGTGAACTTCCGATGTTGTCCACAAGGTCATGTATGTATATTGTACTGTTGCTTTATACCATAATTGGTTAACAAAATAGTTTTAGAACATAAATAAAGAGCAGTGGTAGTGTTATAAGCTGTGAGAATCTTCACGTGACCACTGATACCAGCATCGTTGCATAACTGACGCAGCACGTCCAAATAATGAGGCAATTCTTCGAAAGGATCACCCCACCATTCGGAATGCCACAATCTGACCCCTTTGAAGTGACTGTAGAAGGCACAAGTAAGTCTTCATGGCACGGTTGCCTGCTTGCTTCACACATTTGCACCACACTGAGCCTTTTGGCTGTGAGCATTACCTGTTAAAGGGTAGACACAGTTGGTGCTCTGGTAACTATATGTGGTGTGCGTACTGTAAGACCGGTACACACACGATCAGATTATGTGACTTGTCGCTCTAACGAAGTAGGCGAGTGTCAGCAATGCCACTTGCACGCTTAGAGTAGCAGATTGACAGTGACCCACTTTAAACAGAGCTTCATTAATTTTCACACACATTTATTAAAATATTAAAAATGCATAGATATTATGTAACTTGATTCTGGTTGCTGTTTACAATTGAAAATCTGAAGTTCCTTTGGTCTTGGTACGTTAATCTTATTCTCACATATCTCTGATACTTGACAAAGTGTCTACACATTTCTCTTCATGGCTATGAACAGGAATATGATAATCTTATTAGGCGCAGACTGAAACTTGACTATTGACTGGTACAGGCAAATGCAGACTAATGCAGACTGACTAATCGGAGGTCTGTACACTAGTTATAATACCTCGCGCGTTCAGGTATGACGGCGCGAGTGTGATCCGCGAGGAGAAAAGGTTCTATGTTAGCAGCAATCTCATTGGCTGCGAGACATATTAATACGCGGATCGGCGGAAGCAGAATTTGGTCCGTCTCTAAGACAGCGCCATCTCGTAGTGCGGAGACGGACGAGCGCTGCGCCTGCGCTGTTGTGCTTAGAGGGGCGCACTCTAGTGGGAAAGTTGTGTACGCGCTGACTACGCGGAACTATGTACACAACACTATTCCACCACGCTGTCTGCGGACGACTTTGAAACCATTACATCCACCACCCCTCAGGTGGCGGTATTTCGTCATCGGGTCGAAATCGATGTCGTCTTTGCGGGTGTACTAATTTATTTTATGTCAGTGTAGTTCTCCCGTTACGCCTAGAAGGGCCGAAGGGCCGGTTCTCTCCATACAATTGAGCCTCATGTCTTAGGTGACTAATGATGTCCCAGACGGGTTTCGTAGTCTCTGCCCAACACAGCTATGCCTATTAGGCCACACAAAATAGTTTCCCCCTGTAAAATTTTGAGTACGTTGTAAACAGAAACGTCACAGTAACAACTTCTAAACCGGAGCCTCACCTTGAACGGCGCAGCACAATGTTCGCGCCTAGTTATTTTAGGCCCCTGACAAGGTCCGTGATTCGCGCGACTGGAGCCAATTAGAGGGGTGTCGCTGAGTGCGCAGACGGGACTTCCACGGCCCCCGTTACCGAGTCGAGAAAGGCACAAGACCAAGGGCGCCAGAGCCTTGGCCGCAATAAGTAAGGAAATTGCCAGCCGAGGAGTCTCTGGAGAGGCGCGCCGGGCCCGGAATTGGCTCCAGAATCAGATTAAACGTAAATAGGAGGGCTGTCGAGAGGCGGCGCTCCTTTCCTTACCGACTAGAGCGCTGGGCCAGAGGCGGCGGCGGCGGAGGCGGCGGGGACGGCGGCGTCCGCGCCTTCCGCCACCTCTGCCGGCGGCGTCGACGCACCGTCCCCATGGGGACCACGACGAGGAACCGGTATGAGGGACAGGCAAGGAAACTAAGCAAGTACAGCGGCTAACAAAAGTTTTACACGTTACTTGAAGGCTTCTACCTGTACAGTAACTTCAAAGTTTTTTGCTTTCTGGCTTCTTGGTTTCATGCACCTTGTGCTATTTGACCGAGATGCGTGTGACCGTTTTAAGTGTGGGAAATGTGTTTTTTCGCTCTGCATGTAGGAACCACGCATTGTGAATCAATTATTGGCTCTGCAAAGAATTTAAATGTCTGGTTAACGGCCGGCCAGGGTGTCCGAGCGGTTCTAGGGGCTACAGTCAGGAACCACGCGACAGCAACGGTCGCAGGTTTAAATCCTGCCTCGGGCATGGATGTGTGTGATGTCCTTAGGTTGGTTAGGTTTAAGTAGTTCTAAGTTCTAGTGGACTGATCACCTTAGAAGTTAAGTCCCATGGTGCTCAGAGCCATTTCAACCATTTGTCGGGTTAACGGCACAAAATGATCAGCTATCATGAGTTATGCAACATCCGATGTTGTTTGATGCTTATTTGTGTGATGTGTAGCAACTTATTTTTAATTTCTATGTTTAAATCCCCTGGAACGTGCACCATTTGCTGTGTTGCAAGTGTCCTTCTTTCTCTTAGTGTGTTACTCTGTTGTTTAATGTACGTCATTAGTACTTTAGTGGGTGGCTGTCACTTCCCGTTTCAGGGGTGTTATTTGCGCATAGGAGCTGTTGATGTTGAATTCAAATTTTCCTGTTCCGTTTAATGCTTCTACAGATCAGTTGTTGCGATGCGCGTCGGGTATGTCGATCGCTGGTGTTTATTTATTAAAATTTCAATAGTAAAATCTGCTTCATTTGGTTTTTATCTTTTTTTTATAGACTCTGTAAGATACGTGATATGCAAGCTTATGTGAATGGCAAGTGTATTAAAAAAGTTTATAATATTGCAAGCAGTACTTAGGACCGTTATTATCGTGAATCGATTCTGTCTGTACCCAGCTATTGCTATTCATGTGCACGAGTCATTATGATATGCTTGTAGACATGGATCAGTAGCTATATTTGATCATTGATCTGTGTAGCTCGCCGCCTGAATAAAATGATACGTCTTGCTACAATGTGGTGAGTCATTATTTTACTTCATCCACGTTGAAGAAGTTGGTACTGGTGTTCATAATTTGCCAGGTGTGTGTCCTGTTTGTTTTTGTTAGGCTTTTAGGCGTTCCCAGGTGTAACTAGTTCGCCGTTAAAACTGTAGCATTAAACTTTTGCTTTTTGACTGGCTGCAAGCTCTTGTGGGCGAGCGTCATGTAATTCTTTTATTTAACTATTATGTTATGTTATGTTATGTTAACCGGGGACCTAGAAACGACGGAGAGGCTCCTTCCCCGCCGCAGCAGTGATCCGCAACCCCACGACGACTACCGCAGTCCACTTCACCCCTCCGCCGCCCCACACCGAACCCAGGGTTATTGTGCGGTTCGACCCCCGGTGGACCCCTCAGGGAACGTCTCACACCAGACGATTGTAACCCCTATGTTTGCGTGGTGGTAGAGTAATGGTGGTGTACGCGTACGTGGAGAACTTGTTTACGCAGCAATCGCCCACATAGTGTAGCTGAGGCGGAATAAGGGGAACCAGCCCGCATTCGCCGAGGCAGATGGAAAAACGCCTAAAAACCATCCACAGACTGGCCGGCTCACTGGACCTTGAGACTAAACCGCCGGGGATTGGTGCCAGGGACCGGTGCTCCTTCCCGCCCGCAAAGTATTTAACCATTACAATATGTTTGCTTTCACCACTTCTATTCAGTTTCAGTGTTTCTTGAAATTTATTATTCACTTTTTTAAGCTCTAAAGAATTGTATTTTTCCCACTAAAATTTCGCATTCCAGTTGGCCTCTATTGGTATAAAGATTTCAGATTTCGTAAAGGTTGATTGAGATAACATTAACTGATTTTTACAAGTGTGATTAAACTGTAAATTATGCAAATGCGCAATCTAGAAAACTATGGGCGACACGTACAGTACGTACAAGTACGCTGTGTCGGAAGATTTTCATTTTAATCCCCTCCTTTATGTTATTTATGGTGCACTGTACTCTACAGGTGAAGTCAAAACTGCAAATCAAACAAAATGTAATCACGTTGGTCATTTAGCACAAATAGTTCTTAAATATTGGGTTCCTCACCTGAAAAGCTTCAGTTATGCAATCGAAGGTTAATAAGTACGTTGAACTGTGTTGTCATTATCTGGATTGTCACGCAAGTGGATAGCGCTAAATGTATTCTAACACGTTTCCTTCTCTGTACTTAACTTCAAATAATTATTATTTGTGTTACAGATCAATACTTGAAGCTTACCTGTATTGTTTCTTCTTTTCGTAGTACTTACCAGATCGTGTTATAACAACGGTAGTTTGTCCAGATTGTTTATATTCTCTGTCCAAGTAACTTTCCGCTACCCCAACTCCTCCCTACCGTTACAGCAAGCAAACTACAAAGGGAACGAGGGTCGTTTCTCGTTGTTCTAGATGTCAATAATAAACATTTTAAATGTGCGATACATTGTTGTTGTATGTGTAGACAAAGATCATTATTAATGTGGAAATTAAATCGAAGGTGTGAACATTGTTTCGTACAGATCATTATCTAAATGTAGTTTTTGACAATAGGTTCCTTCAAGTGTAAAAGTTGTAAATCAATACGCGTACGTTACAATATGTAACCACTGTGTTTACAGTGAATTATAGCAGTTTCATGGAAGTTTAAGAATTGGTGTGTGCCAGTGATATAGTTTACCCTTAATTTGATTCCTTTATTTCTGTTTCAACATTTACCTTCATTATTACTTTATAGTTAATAACCAAAACGCCCTTGCTGTGCTGGTACTGCGAACGGCTGAAAGCAAGGGGAAACTACGGTCGTAATTTTTTCCGAGGGCATGCAGCTTTACTGTATGGTTAAATGATGATGGAATCCTCTTAGGTAAAACATTCCGGAGGTAAAATAGTCCCCCATTCGGATCTCCGGGCGGGGACTACTCAAGAGGATGTCGTCATCAGGAGAAAGAAAACTGGCGTTCCACGGATCGGAGCGTGGAATGTCAGATCCCTTAATCGGGCAGGTCGGTTAGAAAATTTAAAAAGGACAATGGCTAGGTTAAAGTTAGATATAGTGGGAATTAGTGAAGTTCGGTGGCAGGAGGAACAAGACTTCTGGTCAAGTGACTACAGGGTTATAAACACAAAATCAAATGGGAGTAATGCAGGAGTAGGTTTAATAATGAATGGGAAAATAGGAATGCGGGTAAGCTACTACAAACAGCATAGTGAACGCGTTATTGTGGCCAAGGTAGATACGAAGCCCACGCCTACCACAGTATTACAAGTTTATCTGCCAACTAGCTCTGCAGATGACGAAGAAATTGAAGAAACATATGAAGAAATAAAAGAAATTATTCAGATAGCGAAGGGAGATGAAAATTAAATAGTCATGGGTGACTGGAATTCGTCAGTAGAAAAAGGGAGAGAAGGAAATTTAGTAGGTGAATATGGATTGGGGCTAAGAAATGAAAGAGGAAGCCGCCTGGTAGAATTTTGCACAGAGCATAACTTAATCATAGCCAACACTTGGTTCAAGAATCATAAAAGAAGATTGTATACATGGAAGAAGCCTGGAGATACTGACGGGTTCCAGATAGATTATATAATGGTAAGACAGAGATTTAGGAACCAGGTTTTAAATTGTAAGACATTTTCAAGGGCAGATGCGGATTCTGACCACAATATATTGGTTTTGAACTGTAGATTAAAACTGAAGAAACTGCAAAAAGTTGGGAATTTAAGGAGATGGGACCTGGATAAACTGACTAAACCACAGGTTGTACAGAGTTTCAGAGAGAGCATAAGGGAACAACTGACAAGAATGGGGGAAAGAAATACAGTAGAAGAAGAATGAGTAGCTTTGAGGGATGAAGTAGTGAAGGCAGCAGAGGATCAAGTAGGTAAAAAGACGAGGGCTATTAAGAATCCTTGGATAACAGAAGAAATATTGAATGTAATTGATGAAAGGAGAATATATAAAAATGCAGTAAATGAAGCAGGCAAAAAGGAATACAAACGTCTCAAAAATAAGATCGACAGGAAGTGCAAAATGGCTAAGCAGGGATGGCTAGAGGACAAATGTAAGGATGTAGAGGCTTATCTCACTAGGGGTAAGATAGATACAGCCTACAGGAAAATTGAAGAGACCTTTGGAGAAAAGACAACCACTTGTATGAATATCAAGAGCTCAGATGGAAACCCAGTTCTAAGCAAAGAAGGGAACGCAGAAAGGTGGAAGGAGTATATAGAGGGTCTATACAAGGGTGATGTACTTGAGGACAAAATTATGGAAATGGAAGACGATGTAGATGAAGATGAAATGGGAGATATGATAACTGCGTGAAGAGTTAGCCAGAGCACTGAAAGACCTAAGTCGAAACAAAGCTCCGGGAGTAGACAACATTCCCTTAGAACTACTGACAGCCTTGGGAGAGCCAGTCCTGACAAAACTCTACCATCTGATGAGCAAGATGTATGAGACGGGCGAAATACCATCAGACTTCAAGAAGAATATAATAATTCCAATCCCAAAGAAAGCAGGTGTTGACAGATGTGAAAATTACCGAACTATCAGTTTAATAAGTCACGGCTGCAAAATACTAACGCGAATTCTTTACAGACGAATGGAGAAACTAGTAGAAGCCGACCTCGGCGAAGATCAGTTTGGATTCCGCAGAAATGTTGGAACATGTGAGGCAATACTGACCCTACGACTTACCTTAGAAGCTAGATTAAGGAAAGGCAAACATACGTTTCTAGCTTTTGTAGACTTAGGGAAAGCTTTTGACAATGCTGACTGGAATACTCTCTTTCAAATTCTGAAGGTGGCAGGGGTAAAATACAGGGAGCGAAAAACTATTTACAATTTTTACAGAAACCAGATGGCAGTTATAAGAGTCGAGGGACATGAAAGGGAAGCAGTGGTTGGGAAGGGAGTGAGACAGGGTTGTAGCCTCTCTCCGATATTATTCAATCTCTATATTCAGCAAGCAGTGAAGGAAGCAAAAGAAAAATTCGGAGTAGGTATTAAAATCCATGGAGAAGAAATAAAAACATTGAGGTTCGCCGATGACATTGTAATTCTGTCAGAGACAGCAAAGGACTTGGAAGAGCAGTTGAACGGAATGGAGAGTGTCCTGAAAGGAGGATATAAGATGAACACCAACAAAAGCAAAACAAGGATAATGGAATGTAGTCGAATTAAGTCGGGTGATGACGAGAGAATTAGATTAGGAAATGAGACACCTAAAGTAGTAAAGGAGTTTTGCTATTTCGGGAGCAAAATAACTGATGATGGTCGAAGTAGAGAGGATATAAAATGTAGACTGGCAATGGCAAGGAAAGCATTTCTGAAGAAGAGAAATTTGATAACATCGAGTACAGGTTTAAGTGACAGGAAGTCGTTTCTGAAAGTATTTGTATGGAGTGTAGCCATGTACGGAAGTAAAACATGGACGATAAATAGTTTGGACAAGAAGAGAATAGAAGCTTTCGAAATGTGGTGCTACAGAAGAATGCTGAAGATTAGATGGGTAGATCACATAACTAATGTGGAAGTATTGAACAGGATTGGGGAGAAGAGAGGTTTGTGGCACAACTTGACTGGAAGATGGGATCGGTTGGTAGGACATGTTCTGAGGCATCAAGAGATCACGAGTTTAGTATTGGAGGGTAGCATGGAGGGTAAAAATCGTAGAGGGAGACCAAGATATGAATACACTATGCAGATTCAGAAGGATGTAGGTTGCAGTAGGTACTGGGAGATTAAGAAGCTTGCACATGATAGTGTAGCATGGAGAGCTGCATCAAACCAGTCTCAGCAGTGAAGACCACAACAACAGTTAATAAATTTCACCTAACACTTGTATCACAGGAAAACTGACACGTCATGTGGTCATTAACAAGTTATATTTCATTACATTAAGTGAATACTTGGTATCTGTGTATAGTTGTTCGGTCGCAATGTTGTCGTTGTAAAACTGGGCAAGTATTAAACTGCAATGTGTCGAGACACGGAAATAAGTGACAGAGTTCAGAAGTTCATGTGACGCTTAAGGTGAGATAAAGATAACACATTGGCATAAAATTACACAACAGTTTTGCCAAATTCTATTCCACACGGGTCACACAATGCGAAGGTCGTCATATCCACTCTTACCCCAATTTCATCCCTTTCTTCTTACGTAAGAATCGCGTTACCCGGTGTTGAAATCATGTCTTTTTCTTTTGGATGGTTGAGGGAAACATTTGAGCCACTCACCAACAACATGAAAAGGTCTGAGGAGATGTCATAAATGGTGTACATGAAACTACCCCATTCCTTGGCACGTCGATTTCCACAAATTGTGCGGTCGAAAACGACAGTTCGCCGTACGATGAGCAATACAACATTCTTGATTCTTGACAATGTTTGACACTACTGTCACCATCCGGACGATTCAGTTCTTCCGTAAGGACATCGTTGGCCAACATATCCACCAAAAATGATCGCACCCTTGTGGAGTGCGATGCGACCGCTATTTTTGCTCTGGTGTACAGGGTGGAGCCACTAGGAACCGTTCAAAACCATTCGAGAAAATTTGAACGTGGTCCATAGCTGCAAAGGGTGCTTACACTTTTCTCAGCGCTCGTATTTCTTCCCCTCCTGTGTCGTTTATCACAGTTGGGGCGGTGGGAGGACACTGACATACGCGTGAATATTAAGGCCACCCCAGTTCGGCAACACCCTCAGTGTCACCTACACTCCTTTGTTGAGTACTTGAAAAATATACCTCTACAGAGATAACCTGCGATGGAGTCGTCGTCCCCCTTTAGCAGCCAGCCCCTGATACCCGTCCGGTTCCACATGAATGGCAGCGATGGCTTGAGCGGCAGCATAGCCTGCACGCAGGTGCCTAGGACCCCGTCATGGGTTCTCTCGGTACAGGTACATATTTATTGTGTTCGACAAACATGCATTGGTGGCACCAAGGGTGTCGCCAAAGTGGACAGTCTTTAACCCTTTGCTGTTTCATTCACGCGTTTACCATTGTCGCCCCCCTGCCTTTTACCATTGTCGCCCCCCTGCCCTTTTCCAATCCCCCCCCCCCGGGCCCCTCCCGCTCCACCCCTTCATCATAATCGCCCCACAGTAGAATATGAAACAGGAGGTCTGAAAAGGCTTATGCACCGATTGCTACTTTGGGTCATGACCAAATTCTCTCGAATGCCTATCGGTTCCACCATGTACACCAGAGCAAAACCTGCTGTCGCGCTACACTCCAAAGTGGTGCTACCACATTCAGTAGGTTTGCTGGACCACGATGTGTTTAGAGAAGGATTGGATCATTCTGGTAGGGTCAGCAGCGACAAAAGTTGTCAAGAACGTTGTCCTGTTCTTCATCGCGAGCTCTTTTTGACCCAGAAGTCTGTGGGAATCAACGCCCCAAGGAAAGAGGTTGTTCCATTGATACCTTGGAGCCATGTTGCGACGTCTTTTCGTGTCGATCTCAACGGCGATGTGTCTGAAATATTTTCCTCGGCCACTTTTGAGAAACTGCTTCATTTCTACGATGGGCGACGCCGTTCTGACCACCATCGCAGGGACGTCAAAAGAAGGGGTGAAATGAGAAGGGAGTGTGACGACCTTCCCACTGCGTGACACGTCCTCTGTCTTCTTCGCCGGTAAACCTATCAGTGTTCCTGGCTGTCAATGTTAACTTACAGAGCACTAGCAGAGAAACTAACCTGATACAGAACCGAGAAATACTGAAAGCAAGTATGATGGCGAACAGCGAAGTGGGCTTTAACGTTGTTAACAGCAACTACAGTGAGTGGAATAACATCCAAACAATAAACATACTTATACAAGCACAAACATAAACAGGGACAGGAAAACCAACTCACACCCTTTCACTTACCGTTAACGAGGGTGTTGTCATTCCGACTTAACACACTCGGTAGCTTCTCCTAAACTAAGTTTCCTACACATTATGAAAATATGTAGAATGTTAAATAGAAGTATTCCATATATTGAGAGGTGTTAGTATGGATAAACACGAGGAAAACATTTTAAGTATACACTACTGGCCATTAAAATTGCTACACCACGAAGATGGGTGCTACAGACGCGAAATTTAACCGACAGGAAGGAGATGCTGTGATATGCAAATGATTAGTTTTTCAGAGCATTCAGACAAGGTTGGCACGGGTGGCGACACCTACAACGTTCTGACATGAGGAAAGTTTCCAACCGATTTGCCATACACAAACAGCAGTTGACCGTCGTTGCCTGGTGAAACGTTGTTGTGATGCCTCGTGTAAGGAGGAGAAATGCGTGCCATCTCGTTTCCGACTTTGATACAGGTCGGATTGTAGCCTATCGCGACTGCGCTTTATCGTATCGCGACATTGCTGCTCGCGTTGGTCGAGATCCAATGACTGTTAGCAGAATATGGAATCGGTGGGTTCAGGAGGGTAATACGGAACGCCGTGCTGGATCCCAACGCCCTCGTATCACTGGCAGCCGAGATGAAAGGCATCTTATCCGCATGGCTGTAACGGATCGTGCAGTCACGTCACGATCCCTGAGTCAATAGATGGGAACGTTTGCAAGACAACAACCATCTTCACGAACAGTTCGACGACGTTTGCAGGAGCATGGACTATGAGCTCGGAGACCATGGCTGCGCTTACCCTTGACGCTGCAACATAGACAGGAGCGCCTGCGATGGTGTACTCAATGACGAACCTGGGTGCACGAATGGCAAAACGTCATTTTTTCGGATGAATCCAGGTTGTGTTTACAGCATCATGATTGTCGAATCCGTGTTTGGCGACATCGCGGTGAAAGCAGTGGTAGCGTCTATTCGTCATCACCATACTGGCGTATAACCCGGCGTGATGGTATTGGGTGGCACTGCTTACACGTCTCGGTCACCTATTGTTCGCATTGACCTCACTTGGAAAGTGGACGTTACATTTCAGATGTGTTACGACCCGTGGCTCTACCCTTCATGCGATCCCTGTGAAACACTACATTTCAGCAGGATAATGCACGACCGCATGTTGCAGGTCCTGTACGGGCCTTTCTGGATACAGAAAATGTTCGACACCTGCCCTGGCCAGCACATTCTGCATATCTCTCACCAATTGAAAACGTCTGGTCAATGGTAGCCGAGCAACTGGCTCGTCACAATACGCCAGTCACTACTCTTGATGAACTGTGGTATCGTTTTGAAGCTGCATGGGCAGCTGTACCTGTACACACCATCCAAGATCTGTTTGACTCAATGCCCAGGCGTATCAAGGCCGTTATTACGGCCAGAGGTGGTTGTTGTGGGTACTGATTTCTCAGGATCTATGCACCCAAATTGCGTGAAAATGTAATCACATGTCAGTTCTAGTATAATATATTTGTCCAATGAATACCCGTTTATCATCTGCATTTCTTCTTGGTATAGCAAATTCAATGGCCAGTTGTTTATATGGGCTCCAACCCGTGTACCTTAAGTCCTATGAGCAGTTGTTTCTTTCGGCTACTGAGAAACACATCTCTTACACTGCAAGCTGTTTGCTGTTGCTAACGACCTACAGAATGCAGTAAACAAGTGAGGACACATTCCTCTGTTGCTGTCAAAAGACACAACATCTAGCAAACATCTGCAAGGTCTGTTTCTGTAAACCGTATTCACACTTCTGGGTTAATGCAGACCATGCAAGTCCAAATGGAACGAGTTTGTGCTTTGATAAGTTTTTGATATGCTTTTACATATCATTGCACTTAGCAGCACAATGGAAGTTCCGAACTACCTGTCTGTTAGCTTCAGCAGCCCAAGTACTAAAACGAATTACAAATTTTCAATGTGCTGTCAAGACATGTAATAACCATTCATAATTATTTAGTTAACTTCGAGCTCCTTGATGATGAATTCCTAGTTCAGCTTTTCGTTTAGTTGGTAGTTTCTGCTTGATGAGAGGTAAAGTCGGGTCGTTGCTTGGAAATATGTACTTCGAAATAATATAATGATACAAGCTAGTTTGTTCTCGTCATACTTTAAATGAATATGACATCCTTCACTACACACAGTGCTTGTTCACAATTTTACAAAATCGTTTACAAAACAAATTTACAGTTCAACACCTCATGCCTGATTCTGTCTCGCTACTCGACAGCAGACAGAGATACTCCAATTACGTATTACATGTTGCTCTGTAATTCCTCAGCTAACTGACAGAGTCCAACTATTATTTATAAATGTAAAGACATACAAAGATGTGCATATGTAATCCTTGTTTCTTAACAGAAGAGATACACTAGTATTTCATAAACTAAAGCATTTTTTTTCAATTTCATCTTTTTAAACGACTATGGAAAAAATAAGTGTTTTACCAATAATGTATCGCAAGAGTTATAACTTTAATTTATGCTGTATCGCGTTCATTGATACTTCACAAAAAAGAGGTGTGCTGAGTAGTTCCACTGCAAAGCCTATTGTTCCACACTACAGATGACAGACATGATTTTCTGTTATGATCTGGCAAACGGAAAAAACCGTTGAGCCCATGTCCTGTACGCTAAAAAATATCTACAACGCAGGGTACTATCCTCACAGTTACTGAGTTGTCATTTCAGCGGCTAGCAGACTTTGGCTCCAGGTCTCCAACGGTGGACCGAGTTTGATGCCGTCCCATTCGTACACCTGTTGCGGAGGAGCGATTACTGCAAAGAGTAGCAGAAGATCCTGGAACTAATATACATAAGATTTCAGCATCAGTTCAGTCATCCTCTGGTATGTGCGAACCTGTATGAAGAGTTCCTGCACTCATATCATGCAGAGCGTGTCTAAGCCCTTCAGTTGTAAGATAAGCCTGCCAGAATTCAGGTCATTGCGAAGATACTGTGAAGATCCACTTTCCACAGTAAAGACACTCCTCACAGACGGGGCTGGTGTCAGGTGAGATGACATTTTCAATTTTCATAACCAACATGTGTGACTCGTGAGCGTAGGGCGTTTCAAATAAGAAGCAGATTACACTCGAAGCTCCAGTGTTAACTGCCTTCTCTAGATCGCTTGCAAACGCAAAGAGCTCGCAGCAGCAAAGGCGTGTTTCACAGTAGCGAAGATCTACAAGTGCTCATAGCTCTTAAGGTTTACTGGAAATTTTTTGTCCATTGTTGTTGTTGTTGTTGTTGTTGTTGTTGAATTCAGTACACAGACTGGTTTGATGCAGCTCTCCATGCTACTCTATCCTGTGCAGGGTTCTTCATCTCCCAGTACTTTCTGCAACCTACATCCTTCTGAATCTGCATAGTGTATTCATCTCTTGGTCTTCCTCTACGATTTTTACCCTCCACGCTGCCCTCCAATGCTAAATTTGTGATCCCTTGATGCCTCAGAACATGTCCTACCAACCGGTGCCTTCTTATTGTCAAGTTGTGCCACAAACTCCTCTTCTCCCCAATTCTATTCAATACCTCCTCATTAGTTATGTGATCTACCAATCTAATCTTCAGCATTCTTTTGTAGCACCACATTTCGAAAGCTTCTATTCTCTTCTTGTCCAAACTATTTATCGTCCATGTTTCACTTCCATACATGGCTACACTCCATACAAATACTTTCAGAAACAACTTCCTGAGACTTAAATCTATACTCGATGTTAACATATTTCTCTTCTTCAGAAATGCTTTTCTTGCCATTGCCAGTCTACATTTTATATCCTCTCTACTTCGACCATCATCAGTTACTTTGCTCCCGAAATAGCAAACCTCCTTTGCTTCTTTAGGTGTCTCATTTCCTAATCTAATTCCCTCAGCATCACCCGACTTAATTCGACTACATTCCGTTATCCTCGTTTTGCTTTTGTTGATTTTCATCTTATATCCTCCTTTCAAGACACTCTCCATTCCGTTCAACTGCTCTTCCAAGTCCTTTGCTGTCCCTGACAGAAATACAATGTCATCGGCGAGCCGGCCGGTGTGGTCATGCGGTTCTAGGCGCTACAGTCCGGAACCGCACGGCCGCTACGGTCGCAGGTTCGAATCCTGCCTCGGGCATGGATGTGTGTGATGTCCTTAGGTTAGTTAGGTTTAAGTAGTTCTAAGTTCTAGGGGACTGATGACCTAAGATGTTGAGTCCAATACTGCTCAGAGCTATTTGAACCATTTTTTCATCGGCGAACCTCAAAGTTTTTATTTCCTTTCCATGGACTTTAATACCTACACCGAATTTTTCTTTTGTTTCCTTTACTGCTTGCTCAATATACAGATTAAATAACATCGGGGACAGGCTACAACCCTGACTCACTCCCTTCCCAAACGCTGCTTCCCTTTCACGCCCCTCGACTCTTATAACTACCATCTGGTTTCTGTACAAATTGTAAATAGCCTTTCGCTCCCAGTATTTTACCCCTGTCACCTTTACAATTTGAAAGAGAGTATTCCAGTCAACATTGTCAAAAGCTTTCTCTAAGTCTACTAATGCTAGAAATGTAGGTTTGCCTTTCCTTAATCTATTTTCGAAGATAAGTCGTAGGGTCAGTATTGCCTCACATGTTCCAACATTTCTGCGGAATCCAAACTGATCTTCGCCGAGGTCGGCTTCTACTAGTTTTTCAATTCGTCTGTAAAGAATTCACGTTAGTATTTTGCAGCCGTGACTTATTAAACTGATAGTTCCGTAATATTCACATCTGTGAACACCTGCTTTCTTTGTGATTGGAATTGTTATATACTTCTTGAAGTCTGAGGGTATTTCGCCTGTCTCATACATCTTGCTCACCAGATGGTAGAGTTTTGTCAGGACTGGCTCTCCCAAGGCTGTCAGTAGTGCTAATGGAATGTTGTCTACTCCCAGGGCCTTGTTTCGACTCAGGTCTTTCAGTGCTCTGTCAAACTCTTCACGCAATATCTTATCTCCCATTTCATTTTCATCTACATCCTCTTCCATTTCCATAATATTGTCCTCAAGTACATCACCCTTGTATGGACCCTCTATATACTCCTTCCATCTTTCTGCGTTCCCTTCTTTGCTTAGAACTGGGTTTCCATCTGAGCTCTTGATTTTCATAAAAGTGGCTCTCTTTTCTCCAAAGGACTCTTTAATTTTCCTGTAGGCAGTATCTATCCTACCCCTAGTGACATAAGCCTCTACATCCTTACATTTGTCCTCTAGCCATTCCTGCTTAGCCATTTTGCACTTCCTGTCGATCTCATTTTTGAGACGTTTGTATTCCTTTTTGCCTGCTTCATTTACTGCGTTTTTATATTTTCTCCTTTCATCAATTAAATTCAATATTTCTTCTGTTACCCAATGATTTCTACTAGCCCTCGTCTTTTTACCTACTTGATCCTCTGCTGCCTTTACTACTTCATCCCTCAGAGCTACCCATTCTTCTTCTACTGTATTTCTTTCCCCCATTCCTGTCAATTCTTTCCTTATGCTCTCCCTGAAACTCTGTACAACCTCTCGTTTAGATATTTTATCCAGGTCCCATCTCCTTAAATTCCCACCTCTTTGCAGTTTCTTCAGTTTTAATCTACAGTTCATAACCAATAGATTGTGGTCAGAGTCCGCATCTGCCTCTGGAAATGTCTTACAATTTGAAACCTGGTTCCTAAATCTCTGTCTTACCATCGTATAATCTATCTGATACCTTCTAGTAGCTCCAGGATTCTTCCATGTCCATACTAAGTCTCAAATTGTGGAATACTTTTCTTTAACACATTGTGTAAAATTTTAGTTTGATGCATAAGTTCGTAGCTTTTTGTTCTGCATGCTGATACTTCGGCTCCTATGCGTTTATTTATCGACATTCATTTTTATTTGTTCTTCATTGTTGCTATTTGAGTTAATATGTTGTCATTTTGTCATGTGGAGATAGTGAGTGGACGCTAGAAACTGGAGTGCTAAGTGGAGAAATCGCAACATTTCCCACATATCCTTCTGTTCGAATTCAGTAGAGGGCTGACAGCAGTGGAGGCAACCAGAAACATTTGCAAGTGTATGGAGACAATGCCATTGGACAGGGAACTGCAAGAAAACTGTTTTCTAGTTTTAAGGAGGACCGTTTTGCATTAGTGACTCTCATCGTTGAGGAAGTCCTTTGGGACATTTATCCACAATTTTCTACGTCATTGTACCAGACAACTGGCGAATGTGGTGAACTGTGATCATTCCACCATCGTGCATGCAATGCGGAAGGTTCATGAATTGAGTGTACGGCTACCGCAAGTTCTAAGCCTAGTTCACAAAAATTGGCGGGTGGCTATATGCGGACCTATCGTTGCTCGTCATCAATTGGCACCGTCCATTCTTATACTGTGCCGTTATACGATAAATGGTGTCTTAATGTTAGCATGATTGAGCTCAAACAAAGCAGCAATTCCTGAGCGCATCCACAAGAGATGATGTTATGCATCTAGTGGAACGGCGACGGTGTGATGTACTACGAATTCATTCTGCGAGGAGTTTTAACCATCACTGCTGATATTTTCTGTCAACATCTGAGACGTCTTGCAGAAGCAATCCAGGACCAGAGACCAGGAAGTCTGCGTGAAGTGATGCCACTCTACAAAATCACTCTCGCCTCCATTCTGGTATGCTGACCAAAACCACTGTACAGGAGTTGGGCTCTCTATCGAATAACTTTGAAGGAGCTTCCTCTCCGGATGAAAATGCGCTCCGGACATGACTCGAAGAGTTCTTCGCCTCAGAACCGCGTGATTTCTACATTCGTAGAATCGAAAAGCTACTTCAGCGTTGGGAGACTGTTGTAAATAGGGGAGGAAAATACATTATTGATGACCAAAGTCACCGTTAAATGTACCTGTTGTGTTTATTAAACTGTCGAAAAAATGCTACGAAGATAAGCACCAACCTAATAAATGAAAACAATTAATGAATCCCGTAGTGTTTAAGTATGACATATGGTATGCTATTGAACTGGTGCGAAAATCAAAGTGCCCAGAGTGCTTTATCTTAGTGGTACAGTGACGAATAAATCCTACTGTGTCAACTTCACAGAACTTGCGCTCTTCCCTGGGTTGCGCGTTTTAACGAGGAGCACCGCCAGAAATCCGACGAGCCTTGTAGAAACAGCGTAGTTCCGACCCTTAAGCTACAGCGGAAAATTTTTTAACTCAGGTTTAATTTTCTGAAGCCCTGCTCGCTAAACATATTGCTTAAGGAGAAATCTCGGTGTTCCGATGTTAGCGGCACAAACTTGCAGCGCTTCCACTCTGGCCCCTCTACGTGCTCCAAAGTTGCGCCTAAATAATATTAATCACCGTCCGGCAGCGGGCCCGGAGTTTAATAAGCTCGGAATCTCGGCAACACTCTCGTAAAATGTAGCGAAAGTTCGTGAGACCACGCAGCTTGACACCTAAAGCGACTCGGTTCGCTGAGTGTTAGGAATGCGCAGCTCGTTGCATAAGCTGACCCCAAGAATAGGCGTAACCAGGAGGAATAAAATCGAGGGCTAAAGTATATTAATGATAAGATTTGCTGTGGTGTTACTGTCTTCCGTGAAGGCGAAAAAGGTTTACTCGATTTGAACGGGACAGTCTATTTAGCACACAATATGAATTGAATTTACATCAGATGAGCTCTAAATGTATCAGCCTCTTACTTTATTTACTACTGAGAAAAGTGTCCTCCCGCTGTTAAATATTTACACCGACGGAAACATTGTTTTCGTAGAGCACATATTTAATTTCATGCTCATACATAACACTAAAGACCTGAAACTTTACAAAATATCATATGCTAACTTATAATATTGCTTGCCATTATTATTTTTTTTCTGTTTCGTGACTCTAGTTACAAGTGATATTGTCAATTAAGAATTGTGTTTCTGTTGAATCACCTGGGGCTCTACGTTCTTTCTATTTGTTTTATTTTTCAGTCTTTACTTCGATGTATAGAGAGAACTGTTTTAGATGTGGACCATTACAAGACCGCTGTTCTATCACAGCCAAAGAAATATATTAACTAGTTAATTTTCCTTGCGAAATCACTTCTCTTTTCATTTGTTTTTGTGCTACGTAAAAGAAGGAATCTTTAAACAGCACGTTGGTTCTTGCTACATACACATGACAGTATTTTGTATATTTTTGCTGTAACTCTTTCTCACTGACCAAAGGCATATGAGAATAACTGCGCGTACGCACGCGCCTACCTCGTGACGTATGAAGACAACAAATAATGCTACAATTACTGAAGCTGTATTCAGTACTAAGAACGTCGTTGTTAAAATTATTGATAAATCTAAATGATTAATAAATCGCTGGTACTGCTGCAGCTTCTTGGAATGAAATATAAGTAGAACAGTTTATCTAGAGTAATTGTTGACAAATACCGGTTTCTTTCATATAACATTGCAGACTCATTTTATCTTTAAGCAAACGGGGGATTGTTTACTGATTATTAAGCACAAGAAATTAGTCGTACTATGTCTGAACTATTTATACTTATATTCTTTTTCTGAATAAGTGTAGAGCAACATAAAGTACTCTCTATAGCAGTTGCTTTGAAACTCTAAAACTCAACCTTCAACAGTCTGCTCTCACTTTACATCGCTTTCCACAATTAGTGTCCTTAAATTTAACTTTTTGTGGGTCTTGACTTCGTGCCGACAACTAATCCCACAAACGCTAATACTCCTATCTCTCCATTCAGCTGTCCAACCGTCTCCGTCCCCCTGTTCCTCTGGATTTACATTCATTTTAATTTCTTTGGGCATACGACATTTCAGTGGAAAATATGGATATACAGTATTTTATATATTACATTACACATTTCATATAACACAGGTGGCATAAATAAAAGAAAGAAAAAATAAGCATTTAACCAAAGAAAATTCCGTCCCAAAACACGAAACCACTGAGGTGTAGCAGAAATTGGCGCTCACTTAAAACGTCAAGTGAAGTGGTTATTCTACCTTGAAAAAAACAAAAAAAAGCCGCATAACAGAAGATTTAAGGACGCCAAAAGATGCAGACGAGCACAGGTAAAGGAAGCGTTCTACACATGGAGGACACAATTGTACAGAAATGAATGCAATGCGCGAAAAATCGGAAAAGAAGAGAATCGAGACATTTTATTTGTGGTGCTAGAGAATGATGCTCAAAAATAAGTATACCGATTGGGTACTCGGCGATTCAGCTGCTCTCACTTATGGGTTTTATGTAACGCATTCAAATAGACTGTGCAAAAATTACATATTCTCCTCCTCGCTGTGTACGAACTATTAGTCTTACAGAAAAAATTAACAGGAGACTAAGGAAAATATGCAATGTAGTTACATTTTGTACTGGGATATGTTTTCGCTAGAGGCCACAGTTTTCGAATATTCAAGAAAACGTACAAAAGTGAGCTTCAAACTCATTTGTACTGAGTACCTCGGAAACCGTGACCTCCAGCGGAAACGTATCGCAGTACAAAAATAAATTACCTTCCCTCAAGTAGGTTTATTTATGTACTCCCCACCTGTGTTACCTCCATCTGCGTCATCATGTTACCATTCCCTCTGTACACAATTAAATTCATTTTCCCTTACATTATAGCTAACATTGCTCTGCTTCCATTTCCTAACACATCTTTCAACAAATTTCATCTGTGCTTCTCTTTTAAACTAATAACTCTCATACCTTCATTTACGGTATCTACACCCAGCGTTAATTCATAACTCTTCTCCTCACTTTTTCTCAATTTATTCTCATATTCCTGAACATCATTTTCATCACTAATAACATCTCCTATCGTTTCCTGTTCAGCACTTAATTCCTCATTTTCAGTATTTGAGTTCCTTGACAAACACATTTTTCATATACCATTTTAGCTTCAATTTCTTGATGTGATTCTTCAGACACTTTGTTCAACCGATCAGTTCGCTCAATAGTTGCATTGTTACTTCGTTGAATAGTATTTGATAAATCTTCCACAAGCTGTTTACCCATTTTTCAGTCCCTTTACTTAAATCCTCATAATACTGTTTCACCTGCCTATCTCAACCTTTTGGTTCTCACTCTTTGAAATTCCGAAGATAGCAGGGGTAAAATACAGTGAATAGAAGGCTATTTACAACACGCACAGAAACCAGACGACAGTTATAAGAAATTGGAAATTTGTGGTAAGGTCTTACGGAATCAAACTGCTGAGGTCGTCGGTCCCTCTTAATCTAGCTTAAACTAACTTACGCTAGGGACAACACACAAATCAGGGAGGACTCGAACCTCCGACACGAGGGGGGGGTGGGGGGGGGGGGTGAGGTCGGGGGGAGTTATAACAGTCGGGTGGGGGGGGCATGAAAGGGAAGCAGTCGATGAGAAGGGAATGATTTAAGTCCAGAGAGAAAAAGTAAAAATTTTTAGGTTTGCCGATGACACTGTAATTCTGTCAGATATAGCAAAGGACTTGAAAGAACAGCTGACCAGCATGGACAGTCTCTTGAAAGGAGGATATAAGATGGACATCAACAAAAGCAAAACAGACGTAAAGGAACGTAGTCGAATTAAATCAGGTGAAGCTGAGGGAATTACATTTGCAAACTAGACACTCAAAGTAGTAAATGAGGTTTGCCATTTGGGCAGCAAAATAACTAACTATGGACGAGGTAGAGTTAATAAAAAGCGTAGACTGGCAATGGTATGAAAGACATTTCTGAAAAAGAGAAATTTGCTAACGAGCATAGACTTAAGTGTGAGGAACTGTTTTATGAAAGTGTCTGGATGGAATGTAGCCATATATGGAAGTGTAACATGGACGATAAACACTTTAGACAAGAAGAGAATAGAAGATTTTGAAATGTGGTGCTTCAGAATAATGCTGAAGATTTGATGGGTAGATCACATAACTAACCAGAAGCTACTTAATAGGACTGGGCAGAGAAGAACTTTGTGGCACAATCTGACTAGAAGACGGGATAGGTTGACAGGGCACATTCTGAGACATCAAGAGATCACCGATTTGGTACTGGAGGGAAGTATTGGGGTTAAAAATCTTAGAGGGAGAACAAGAGATGAATACAGTAAGTACATTCAGAAGGATGTAGGTTGTAGTAGTTATTTGGAGATGAAGAGGATTACACAGGACGGAATAGTTTAGAGTGCTGCATCAAACCAGTCATCCGACTGAAGACCACACCAGCAACAACAATGAATTGTATTCAGCGCGCATCAATTAATATTTCTTTTTATTATTTACGTCTCCAACTTTTTTCCTTATGTCATTATTTACATTCTATTTCCTGTTCAACTTAACATTAACAACATCTTTCAGTCCTTGAGATTTAAGAACTTATAACTTTTTGTTACATTAACTTTTTGTATGGGTATTTCATTACCTATATTTGCACTAACTCATGTTGTTTTAGTTACTCTACAGTACAGTACATAAATCATATGCCGTAAATAACGGTACGATAAACACGATAAATTAACACAAATTCTCGCTGAAAGTCCTTATGTTGGTCAAACTGCCACTTAGTTTCCAATATGATGTCACAATATTCTACACTCCCAGAGCAGTTTAATGAAACAATTTATCGTTCTCGCTGCTCATTTACTCGTTAATGTAGTTCTCAGTGATAACAACATTTCCTTGAATTGTTATGCCTCACCTATATTTTCACTAACAGCACTCTTCTTGCCTTCTTTAAAATAGTAATTATTTAATTATGTCTTATTATACTGGTAGGAAAATTTAAATATTTCACAATTGATATTTATTCTTGAGCACAAGACATGTTTTGCTTGTTGATTGTTTATAATACATACAAAATTATTTAATTATACATATCTTGATATGAGATTGCATTGAGTCTTTGGCAGTCTAGCTGTTTCTATTTATTATTATATGGTCATGTGTTTTACTTCATTTATTTTTGTGTCCTGCTCATGCAACCAATTGTTGTTAAATAAGTGCTAAACGCACGTAGTGCAGGTTCTTTCCAGTAAATATTTCTTTGCGCATAACCTATTCTGTGGTAAAATGCACTTTCTTGCACTGCTACTGGTCAAATGCTTTATAACTGGCGGATGGATTGTGGAAACTGACTGAGGGATCATAAGAGAGTCGAGTGAGGTGTTAATTACTACCGATACTAACTTCTAGCTGCGTATAGTTATGTAAGGTTTCCTACACTGTACAATGAAATGCAATAGAACACGGGTCCACAAGGGGCATAACTGCAAACATTAGTAGTAGTCAACACGCTGACACATGGTTATCGCTTGGTATAAGCAGGCCCACATTTGCTATATAGAGCTCAAGCTATCTCTGAGCAAGTAAAAGAACCGCGACACACATATGAAGGACTTATTTCAATAGTGGTACAAGTCCATTACCTCCACTTTTCTGCCTATAGTGCTTCGGCAATTAATGATCCAAACAAACAGAAAGAATGGTTCATCTCTAGCAAGAAGCCATACGCTTGGATATTTCTGGTATCTCAACTGCAGATTTCTCAGCGCTCATTTAACTTTAGGACTCTGTATCTCACAATGAACAAAAATAGACTTTACCACTATTGAAATGAGCTCTTCATATGTTGTTCGCTACAACCAATCTTAATGCGCGGACACAAACTACAATACACGATCCATACAACAATCAAGTACACAGTTTAAATATATATGTAAGCGAGTGTTCAATAAACACAATATTAAGATACGAGATTAAGAAACAAAATGCAGGACGAAAATATTCAAGGTAGACAATGATTAATATAATACCACATCTTAAAATCAATATGATGTGGTGTATACAGTGTACTAGTAATACCAAAACGCAAAGTGACAATACTCTACGGAAAAACAGAGCAGCACAAGGTAACAAACATTCGAACAATACATACGTAGCCAACAAGATTAAGATAGATTCATAGAACACAGCCATGTTCGTTTAGAAACGACGTTCACAAAAATGGTTCAAATGGCTCTGAGCACTATGGGACTCAACTGCTGAGGTCATTAGTCCCCTAGAACTTAGAACTAGTTAAACCTAACTAACCTAAGGACATCACAAACAACCATGCCCGAGGCAGGATTCGAACCTGCGACCGTAGACGACGTTCACAGGCCACACAACAACACCCGACCCGACAGTTCAAACTACAGTGGTTCAACTGATATTAATTAAGAAATGTTCAAATGTGTGTTAATTCCTAAGGGACCAAACTGCTGTGGTCATCGGTCGTTAGACTTACACACTACTTAAACTAACTTATGCTAAGGACAACACGCACGCCCATTCCCAAGGGAGGACTCGAAATTCCGGCGGGAGTGGCCGCCCAATCCGTGACATGGCGCCTCAAACCACGCGGTCACCCAGCGCTGCATCTTAATTAAATGTCTAGGAGAAATACAGCTTTCAGCAATAGCAGACTTGAACGTTGGTTGCAAAGGGCGAATGCAACGTTGATGATCAGTGCAGGGTTCTTTCATAGATTGTGTAGTCTGTCCTATGTAAGCTATACCACACTGACAAGGCAATTTCTAAATTCCAGCCAGTGAAGGACATCTTGTTATTGCGGTAGGTCGGAATTTATAAAACACATTGTCAGTGTCGTACGGCTTATGTAGGACAGACCACATACACTGCGAAAGAACACTGCATCGACCATTTCTTCTAATCGAAGACGATATGGTGGACGAACGGCTGTGGCGAGCGGTAAGGCAGGCGACAGCTGAGTACCACAGTTCCACCAATGAGGGTGCTGCCTCCAGGAAGTGTGAGCCATCTGTCAACTTGATTTTGACTTATGCACAGAACATTAGTAGCATGCTATATATTTCGAAATGAAGCAAACCTTCGATGGTCTTCGATGGCTCACCTGAAGATGACTGTCACGTACCCTGTCGACGAATCATGGAATGAATTAAATGACGATCGGCTGCAAGCCCGACATTTGATTGAACAAAACGCTATACCCCTCTTTCCTATACTCGAACATAGTGTTCTGTAGGGATCATCGCTGCCAGGCCGGAAACTTGTACTGTTTCGTCAGGATGGAGATCGAGGTATCTGTGTGTTGTAATCAGATGCAAAATAACAAAATTAAATATTACTTCCTTTACTCCTCAGAATAAATCTTCTTGCCATCACTTCCTGGCAGCTGGTGGCTTCGTAAGCCAGAGTGAAGTCTGCTATATGCAGACTCAGTCCAGCTGAAGATCTCTGCTTCAGTTCAAAAGTGCAGCCTGGTGACTTGGAGTGTGGCGACTTGCTCGCCAGTTGGTTACTTTTTCCCTGCCCACTAGCTATAAAAATGTGTTCAAATGTGTGTGAATCCCTAAGGGACCAAATTGCTGAGGTCATCGGTCCCTAGTCTTACACACTACTTAAACTAACTTATGCTAAGAACAACACGAACACCCATGCCCAAGAGAGGACTCGAACCTCTGGTGAGAGGGGCCGTGCAGTCTCTGACATTGAGCCTCAAACGGCGTGGCCACACCACGCGGCCACGAGCTGTATGTAGCTCTGGTCAGCCATAATGGTGGGTGGGTGTTAGTGAACTGTTGCCAGACTGGGTCACAAGCACTTGACAGTCTTATCCACCTCTGTTACTCGTTGTAATGGTTTCTGCCTTCATCAAAATCAATGTAATTATGTTTTTACAGCGAAGTCATATCATTATGGATGCAATGTATGGGTACATTATTTGAACTTAAAAGTATGTTAAAGGCTTTACCATTCGATTCGTTATTTGCAGTCAACAGTGTGTAAACATCTTCAACTTTTGTTGACAGTTGCTGTCAGGCGGTCCATAAGTAAAAATTATCAATATACCATAATACAACAGTGTGTAAAATTATTACACAGAACATTAGGTATTGCGAGTTTACAAGAATTGTAAATGCACTTAAATCACTAACAAAAACAAATATCAGTAGTAGGGCTGCGCGGTATTTGTGACAGCTTGCAATGCTGCCAAATTTATCCAAAATGGCACATCCAAGATGCCAGCCATAAATATGGAAATGTCACACTAACAATATGGCGAGAAATAGGCCAACTGAGGTACATCCTCGTCCACAGCGTTTTTCAACCTGTGGTCCACGACCGCCTGGGGGTCGCAAAGCCTTGCTCAGCGGGTCGCTGTCGCAGGAGAAAGCAGTTGCAGCATAGCTGGTAATGCATGTTTCATGATGATCATCTGCTATGGTATAAATGTCACATGCAAGTAACAAGATTTTGTGAAAGCACCTTGCAGATTCGTGCACGTTCAGATCTGATACTTATTTATAATAATGAATACTAATTTAATTTAAACCTGTTGAAAAATTCAAATACGCAAACATTTGCAGCAGTGAGAAGCAACACAATGTGTGTCGATCTCTTCCTACTTCTGGAGAGTGGAACAAGGGCGTCGAGAGTCACAAAGTCTTGTACAAATAGTATTTACCTCAGAGAGGTTTGCAGGAAGAGGGAAAGGCTTCACATTTACAGTCGCAGGTTCGAATCCTGCCTCAGGCATGGATGTGTGTGATGTCCTTAGGTTAGTTAGGTTTAAGTAGTTCTAAGTTCTATGGGGCTGATTACCTCAGCTGCTAAGTCCCACAGCACTCAGAGCCATTTGAACCAAAGGACCACATCAACTTCCTGCCTGGAACGGCGGTGCAGTGGCAGCGTCTTGTGTATTACTGACTTGTGTATTAGTTTGAGTGTCAATCATCTGCTGTGATAAAAATATCACACAGAACGAGAACACTTTATGAAAGCGTATTTAAAAGATGCTCATGTTCAAGTGTGATACAAAATGGCTGCAACAACACGCATACAACCCACGTGCAAGATTTGGCACCACGGTTACTAGAAAGCATTTCAGTAACAAGCTTCGAACCAAACAATAGATCGGTAGGATTAGCAGCAGTGAGACAAGGCACGAAGTACAGCAATTTCTACCAAGCTGATCTAGGATGCCTGAACTCAACTCATACTTTCATTCACACACCGCATGTTGACATTGTTTCTATTTTCCTAGTTCTGTGGCTTCATCGGGATTCCCACAAAACTGTCGTTGCTGGTCACCTGGTTAATTTCTCATTTCTTACATATAGTTAGTTGCAGTGACTGTCGTGAAGTGAATCATTGTTTTCTCGATAGTGCTTTATAAAAGAGTTGAAAAATACCTGGTACCATCAACTGTAAAGATATATATTACATATTGTTGCAATTAAATAAAGGAAATGTTCCATTCTTTTGAAGGTGAATGAAAGTAAATGAAATAACCATCCCGCTACATGCCTCAAAACTAGGTGTTCTGTAATACAAAAACATATGCCTATGGAAAATGGTATTTATTTTTATCAAAAATACGGAATTCCTTGTTTAACATTAGTTCTGAATTAAGCATAATGTAGATTGTTTTATAATAAATACATCTTGTTAATGATAAATAAATGCAAAACTGGAAAACTGTTTCCAGGAACCGATCGATAACTGAATGAAGAAGATCCAGTAAGTAACTGCGATAAATTCGAAAAAAAATCTTCTTGTTTATAAACTGACTATACAGTGGGACCTCGTTTAGCGAGGATAATTCAGTTCTGAGTCTCACCTGCATTGCGAAACACTTGTTATGCGAAACATATTTTTCTGTTGGAATTCACATAAAAAAAGATAATGCACTCCATTACGAAAAAATACTAAAACAGTTTATAAAATGTACATCCTTTTTTTCGTGAAGTCATCTACAGACATATGTTTTTACCTTCCCTTCAAAAGGGGTCATAAACACAGAAGATAGCTAGCTGAACGAAACATCTGCCTGCGGATTGGTTAATGCGCAGCTTTATTGAACTCGTGTTGGTTAACGACTACGTATCTAAAATGCAGCTCATATAGAGGTATTTCAAGGCCATGAAGTGACGTGAGTCTTGCTTGCAACACTGTCGTAGAGAATTCGGCAACATCGTCGATGAGACCCGAGCGGAGGAATCGGTAACAATAATTGCAATGCGAGGAGTGTCGCTAACAGTACAGCTGAATGCTGCATTGTCGGTGGCGTTGTCTTTGTCGGAGCGTCTAATGCAATTTGTTCGTCCTAATAATAATAATAATAATAATAATAATAATAACACTGATGTAAAACATTATGCTCTTTTTTCCTCCACGTTTCCTGTTATTCCATTGTCATTTCTTTCCCGCAGAGCATAAGCCATACCGTCAAGAGTAAAGTCAGATCCAGCGATTTTACGTAAATGCACAGCACTTTATCGGCACAACTGCAATTTGATGCCCTTTGCCTAATGTCTCTCATTTGTATTGTTAAAAAGCATACATAGTAGTTTGCTGCTGGTTAAGTGTTTTCAGTTTCCTTTGGAAGAAATCCAACGGTTTATCCGCTACCTTGGAGTGTTTTGTTGAGAGGTGGTGCAGAAGCTTTGATGGTTCCATATTCTCCCCTGACAACACTTCACCGCGAATTACACCTTGAGGTTTATTGTTCATGATAGTAAAACGATACTTCAGGTAACTGCCGTCATAAAGTCTATTTTTTTCGATTTTGCTTCGCTTCTGCCACTGCCACTTGCACCAGACGTGGAGGGCTGCACAAATCTTTTAAGAAACTTGTCCATTCCATGCTCACTCAGAGCGAAGCGCCAAGACAGTAATCACGTCCGTACTTGCTGACACACTCGGACAACTGACTGACTATGCCCCCGCTGCCCTTTCTCACCCCCACCCCTCTACTGAGGCAAAGAATATCATTATACCTCTGCCTGTGGAGCACTGCACATTGCACGTGATTTCTTTGAAATCGCTGAAATACTTTTACTGTGGTTCTGGGGGTCCATAGAATATTTTTCGATGCAAAGGGGTCGCTTATTCAAAAAGGTTGAAAATCACTGCACTAACGTACCTCCACCACCCCTCACCCCTCCCCCCTCTCTCCTTCCCATACCCCTCTCATGATGTCACACCTGGAAATAGTGGGAAAAGGTCAGTTGGGCAAACCTGACTCATGGAAATTGTGGGAAATGGTAATTTCTATGCTTAAAAGGAAGGAAGGGAGTTTTTTTTATTGCTCAAGTGGCCTAACCTAACTCAGAGACGTGTGTGTTTGCCTCGACGGGCAGGGACCAAATGAGCTAGTTTGGACTACACCCACCAGAGAACAATGTTGGTCTTTCGCTTCCTCCCCCACCCCCTCACTCCTACGACATCACTCACCCACCCCCCCATCACCCCTCACTTGGAGATAGGGGAAATTGTTCAGTTCCCATCCAACTGCTAGAGAAGAAGGTTAGATTAGTGTAATTTATTTATTTTTGGTGGGTAACTAAAGGAATGATCACCCCAAATGACGCATGTATATACTTAGTGCTACACAATGAGCGCCTAAAATCGTAATTGAAGATGTCACACAACCAGTGTTATCCTGCTCGAAAAAAATTCACAGTACCGCTTAAACTACTAGCAGACGGAGTCAAAATAAATACTAACTCTACGTAGGAAGCTCCCTTCATCTACAAGTTGAAATAAATCTAAGCTCTACTTTCCGATTCCCAGGAAAAAGACTCATTTTGAAATGATTACCGAAACAACCCACTAAACTGATAAACACAAAGAAATACATGGAAATTAGAGAGCGTCAAACAAGGAGATTGCAGTGATGTTAAAAACTCTCACTACACTATACCTGCTACTGTGATGTTCATTACTTAGCTGAAACGCTGAGTGGGCTTATTTTATATTTGCTGCTGGAGTCAGGGACATTAAGACACTTAGTGTTTAGTTTCCTCGCTTTTCCAAGCTCAATTCTACAATAGGAAACCCATGCATGTGTCTAAGCACAGAGAGTAAAATCTGAACAATTACCAAGTTCATGATATATTTCGAAACCCCCACAAGATCGTGAAAAAAAGAACACAAACACACAACAGATCGGATGTCTAAAAGATTTTCCTCTACTTCAAAGCGCTGTCCTACAGACGAGAGAAATGGCTGGAATTTTCGGTGAATTATCGATGTCCTGTAACTGCTGGTAAAGACATGCTCTAAAACCATAATGGCGGGTAGGGAAAGCATCCCATCTCTCCTACCACAGGAGTTTACCTGCACTTGTCTCTGAACACTCGAACATAGAAGACATCATGTGACTTACTGACATCACGGCACTTTCTGTAGGTGCCTTGTACTGTCTCTGTCTTACTCCGACCAGTCTGTACAGATTCGTATGCCCCACACAAAGGATGCCTTATGACTCTCTCACGTCATGGAACTTCCTGTGAATGGTACATCCCGATTAGTTCTTACCGAATATCTGGTGGTCTGAGAGCACTGTCCGCCGCTTTTTACAGATGACAAATTACCAGGCTATATCACCGCAAACGATTGTGCCACCGTGCCATATCACTACGTCGTCGTAGTAAACAATTCATATCCTGCACCGTGCAAAATTTTCACATCCGCATTCTGTATATAGCCATCGACCGCCAGGCACTGCCACATATACTGTGAAGACACACCTTTACCGAAAACACAAGCGCATGCATCGTGTATGGTCACGGTGCTAGTTGTCCACAGCAAGGTTGGTCGGTCAGCCACAACGGCCGACGGTCATTAAGCAACTGCCTCCCCCGCCTTCCCCCACTTGCGCTGTCCTGATGAGCTATCAGGGCACTCACTGTGGACAGCGGCCACTCTCCAAACCTGCGTATTCTTGCTGGGCTGGTTCCTCCAGCACAAAGGCTTCCACTAACAGTACTGTTACTGGCTGGGCCTGCTTGCTGCCGATGTTTCTGCAACGAACTGCGACTGTCTGCAGACTCTGGGATTACAAGAATATTTGTGAGCTCTGTCGATGAGAAATGCATCGTCAGTCGTGAATTAATTTACCTGTATTACATGCAGCATCCGATTTTACACGCTAAAAAACGACGATGTTTGAGACACTTTCATGCTGCAAATGAAAGTTTCCAGAATTTCATTTATTTTCACATGGTTTGCCATAATATCATGCCATCTATGCAACTGTTCTCGATATCAACTGCATAGCAGTATTCTACCGATCGCCTGCACAGTATAATGCTGAAGATAAGGAGTAGAAATTATATCTTTTGAGACCCGAAGGCCGGCCAGGGTGGCCGAGCGGTTCTAGGCACTACAGTCTGGAACCGCACGACC
Organism: Schistocerca americana; assembly: GCF_021461395.2. NCBI lineage: Eukaryota > Metazoa > Arthropoda > Insecta > Orthoptera > Acrididae > Schistocerca > Schistocerca americana. The sequence continues at coordinate 190,477,322 of NC_060124.1, read as the reverse complement.
GCTACGGTCGCAGGTTCGAATCCTGCCTCGGGTATGGATGTGTGTGATGTCCTTAGGTTAGTTAGGTTTAAGTAGTTCAAAGTTCTAGGGGACTGATGACCTCAGAAGTTAAGTCCCATACTGCTCAGAGCCATTTGAACCATTTGAGACCCGAAGTTGTAAAGTGGGAGGTGCTGCAAACCATTGAGTAACTAGAAACCTTAGCGTGGGAGGTGCTGCAAACCACTGACTGACTAGAAACTGCTCTTGTATGAGGAGATTTTTACGTGGAAACTCGAAAACAGAGGAAATCGGTGGTGCCACTAGAATGTCTTTAACGAATACTGATGTCAACGATATAGCAGATTCCAGACCAGCCTTGTACGTTGCATGGGGGCTTAATTAAATAAAATGCAAATAACTTTAATTTTTGGTAGCTGTATGTCCGATTACGCTGTGTCTCGTAAACGGTTGGCCCTGACTAGTTTTAGTACGCAATCTGACTGCATAGAACAACAACAAAGAATGAATTGAAAATTTTCGTTAACACAATTAATTAATTAAGTCCTCAGCAACTATAAAACCTACGAAACCAAAGCACAAGTATAACTGTTCTGTGTGTGGAAGTATGACTCAACGTACACATCTGGCACGGTTCTTCTTCAATAAGACAAGAAATTTTAAATATCATTTCTACTGAAGTAATTAAAAAATAGAAATACTATAATTGCGTAAGGAAAGCAGAGTTACACTGTAATACAAGAACACACGCCAGATGCTTTGTTGACTGAACCTGTAGTAACGCATTATTTAAGACATTAAGATAATAAAAAGAAAAGGAAAATTTTTTTTCTTTTACCTCCATATATTGACGAAAATCACTCTAATCATTACAATATATCTCCACACCGACTTGCTACTATCACATGTCAACAAGAACTTTTCAGTATCACATCTCAGCAAGCACTTATCACTACCACATCTCAACAAGCACTGCCTACTACGAGTTCTCCCCAAGCACTCTCACTACATCTCAACAAGCACTGACTACTACGAGTTCTCGCCAAGCACTGCCAGTGGAGGCGGCTGAATAATACTCTTTGGCGCAATCTCTGGCGCTGTGGCTCAGTGTAGCCACCTTTCATATGCCCCTCCTCCACGGGCCAGAATTTGATGGTATTTTTGCCAGCATTGGTGGTGAAAATACCACCAAATTCGTCCACAAAAATACAGACAAAAATAAAAGATAATATTAATACTTAAATATCACATAATTAGTTAAAATTTTGGCTTTGCACTGACCTTTCAATAACCTAATATATAAAATACAGTAAGCAATACCACTTCTTTTCATATATGTGACTTTACATAGTAGTTCACACAATACGCAAAAAATCAGTTTATACAAATGTTCACATAAAATGCTTTCAATGATTAAAAAAAAAGTAATTGATAGTTCCAGCAGTAGCACCCAGCAATGGTCTACAGGTGCAGACACCAACAAGTGACATGATTCAGCAGAAGCAGTTCCATTAGTGGCACTCAGCAATGTTGAGCAAGTACAGACACCAATAGATGGCATCTTTTCAGTAGAAGCAGTCCATCAGTGGCACCCAGCATTGTTGAACAGGTGCAGACACCAACAAGTGACATTATTTCAGTAGAAGCAATCCATCAGTGGCACCCACCAATGTTGAGTAGGTGCAGACAGCAAGAAGTGACATCATTTCAGTAGAAACAGCTCTAACAGTGGCACCCAGTAGTGTTGAACAAGTGCAGACACCAACAAGTGACATTATGTCAGTAGCAACAGTTCCATCAGTGGCACCCAGCAATGTTGAACAGGTGCAGACACCAACAAGTGACATTATTTCAGTAGAAGCAGTTCATCAGTGGCACCCAGTAATGTTGAACAGGTGCAGACAGCAACAAGTGACATCATTTCAGTAGAAGCAGTTCATCCGTGGCATCCAGTAATGTTGAACAAGTGCAGACACCAACAAGTGACATTATCTCAGTAGAAGCAGTCCATCAGTGGCACCCAGCAATGTTGAGCAGGTGCAGACAGCAACAAGTGACATTATTTCAGTAGAAGCAGTCCATCAGTGGCACCCAGCAATGTTGAGCAGGTGCAGACAGCAAGAAGTATCATCATTTCAGTAGAAACAGTTCTAACAGTGGCACCCAGTAGTGTTGAACAAGTGCAGACACCAACAAGTGACATTATGTCAGTAGAAACAGTCCATCAGTGGCACCCAGTAATGTTGAGCAGGTGCAGACAGCAACAAGTGACATCATTTCGATAAAAGCAGTTCCATCAGTTGCACCCAGCAATGTTGAACAGGTGCGGACACCAACAAGTGACATTATTTCAGTAGAAGCAGTCCATCAGTGGCACCCAGTAGTGTTGAGCAGGTACACACAGCAACAAGTCACATTATTTCAGTAAAAAACAGTCCATCAGTGGCACCCAGCAATGTTGAGCGGGTGCAGACACCAACAAGTGACATTACTACAGTAGAAGCAGTTCCATCTTTGGCACCCAGCAATGTTGAACAGGTGCAGACACCAACAAGTGACATCATTTCAGTAGAAGCAATTCATCAGTGGCACCCAGTAATGTTGAACAGGTGCAGACACCAACAAGTGACATCATTTCAATAGAAGCAGTCCATCAGTGGCACCCAGCAATGTTGAGTAGGTGCAGACAGCAACGATTGACATTATATCAGTAGAAGCAGTTCCATCAGTGGCACCCAGTAATGTTGAGCAGGTGCAGACAGCAAGAAGTAACATCATTTCAGTAGAAACAGTTCTAACAGTGGCACCCAGTAGTGTTGAACAAGTGCAGACACCAACAAGTGACATTATTCAGCAGAAGCAGTTCCATCAGTGGCACCCAGTAATGTTGAACAGGTGCAGACAGCAAGAAGTAGCATCATTTCAGTAGAAGCAGTTCCATCTGTGGCACCCAGCAATGTTGAAGTGGTACACACAGCAACAAGTCACATTTCTCAGTAGAAGCAGTTCATCAGTGGCACCCAGCAAAGATGAGCAGGTCCAGAGAGCAGTGCATAATATTCCCTATCACTGATCACACTGTTCATCAGAGTTTATAAGCAGAAATTAAACATGTCCTAGTGGCACCAATCATGTAGAAAAAGTACAAGTAACAGTCCATAATATTCACTATCACTGATCACACTGCTCATCAGAGTTTATAAGCAGAAACTAAACATGTCCTAGTGGCACCAATCATGTAGAAAAAGTACAAGTAACAGTCCATAATATTCACTATCACTGATCACACAGTTCATCAGCAGAAATTAAACATTTCTAAGTGTCACACATCAATGTTGAACAAGTGCAGGTAACAGTTCATAATATTCACCATCACTAATCAGACAGTTCAGGCATGAACAATAGTTTGAATACACATACAAATGCTTTTACACACAAAACATATGAATTCTAATAAACACACAAATGATATCAGATAATTGTCATATTAACTATTACAAATACTCAAATATCAGTAAACCTATAAAATTTATGAGTGTCAGTGCAAGACACTACAAACAAATAAAATAATATATAGGAGATAGGTGGGTAGGATTAGGAAAGGAAAACACACAAAACACACTCACTCATCTTTCATCCACATTAAGTACTACTGTGTAATTGAATAGTGTTAACTGTGTAAATGCAATTCTGTCAAAATTTCATGTTCATCATGTGTATCAAGTAGTAGTGGCAGCAATGTATACAGTCAATAATAGTTTAGTCAACGTCATAGTCATCATGTCAAGACCAATGTTTGCCAAGCCAGATCAAAATGTACAGTTGCTGGACAACTGTCAGTGAGCCAAGATATACAATTACTTCCTCTCTCCAAAAAAAAGTATATACTGCTTATTGATTTAACAAAGTGTGTGTAGACAATCTTCCTTCCACTTTAGTGTTCTAGTCTGCTATCTTCATCCTCCTTGTTCCATATAGACCAACAAAAAAAAAATATACACCTCACTTACTTTACCTCTTATCCACCAAAACTCCAATAATCATCAGCATCACATAATCTCAATACTTCAATAATACCTCTTACATAGATACATATAAATATTATCATCAATATCATTTACCTTACCTCTTGTCCACAAAAACTCCAATAATCATCAACTTCATATAATCTCAATAATACCTCAATAGTACCTCTTCAATACGTCGATACATATAAACCTTATTACCAATATCATTTACCTTACCTCTTGTCCACAAAAACTCCAATAATCATCAACTTCATTTAATCTCAATAATACCTCAATAATACCTCTTCAATATGTCGATACATATAAACCTTATTACCAATATCATTTCACTTCCATAACAACTCTTTCCTCTAGTCAGTCTCCTCGAACAAGTACAGATAAAATCCTAATGCAAACCTCATCATCCCATGCAATCCGAAGACACATTGTCAACACACAACCTCTGTGTGATCCATCTGACCCAAATCTTCTACTCATTATGAATTATAAACAAAAGAAATGCATACATGACCTCTAACAGTCTTTAGTTCGAATAACTCTCAGTAATTAAGTACGATTACGGAGTGTGAATGATCATAATATTTCACAGTGTGTACACCACTTCAAGAATTATGGCAAACAGAAGCAAACATGTGGAGTATTTTTTGTGTCAAGTGTCACTTGCTATTTCAATTGCTCACGAAGAATGCAGTGTAATAACTGTCAATGGTCTAAACCTAGTTTTGGTATGTCATGTCGTTAGCTTCCTTCCTATTAGCATAAATTTATACAGCTTCCATAAAACCTCAGCTCATGTGACTTCTACGAAGTTTCTTGTACTAATGTCGTTCACCGAATTATAGCAGTTCATTTTCTTATCTTAAAAATATAAGGCACTGAGCGTAAGCAAAACATGCAATAGCGAGTAAATATGCCAGTAGAGAACAGAATGTCAACCAGTGGATGCAGCACAATTCCTACAACGAGGCTCTGCCAAGCGAACAATCTATAATTAATACAATAGTGTGACCTAAACTCTATGTTTGTACACAGTATATCATCATTTCTATATACCAATTTAAAGAGTAGTTATGACAACAAAACAGAAATGTGTAAATATGCAATCCATAAGCAAGGCAGCAAATATGTTAGCTAACATAATAAACAGGTCATTAGCATCATATCAGCATAAGCAAATAAATGTTCATATGTAATCTTAATAAGTAAACATGAAGGCGCAAGCAGATAAATCACAAGGTATAACTTACATACATAATCACAGTCAGCACAATTAATCAGGTTACAATTATAATTTAAATAAATAAGCACAGCAGGCACATAATAAAAAAAATATGACATCAGTGAAAAAGCAGTGCAGCCAAGCGATGCATAATATATACAAATAACAACCCTATTCAATCATCAATCATTGTCAAAATCAGTTAATGTACGCAAGCACGTCGCTTCACAATTAAATTCATAGAACATGAAATTACCACAAAGTATGAATCATGTAATTGCGAGCAGAAAACTACGTCTAAAGTACGTACCTAAGTGGAAATATGTTACCTGAAAAAAATAAACTCAATTAATAGTTACCTTTTTAGTTTATTAGTTTCTTCTTGGAAATTACATTCTTTCTGAAATTTTCTCGATAGCAAGTCCTCTTAACGTCGGAGACACACAGAATTTACCTGAAGTTCTTAAATATTTTATAGAACCGTATCCTGAAAAATACTGAATGTTAATAACATAATTCATCAAGTCACTATAGCTTTATACTGAATTTAATCGGAGAAATTAGACTGTGTATTTGTTTACGGCTGTCAGTGCATTCGCACTGAGCGCTCGATTAGCTGTAGGCACGTGACGTGGGAAGTAATTGTTTGCGGTCAACGACTGCCTTGTGCGGCGCGCAGACTTGACAGTTGCTTTGAGTATGTGCCGCCGCCAAAACAGCGCGGTATCCTTGTACTCTCTGCATGTTTACGTAAACTGTTGGTTTCTCGAAAGTATGTCATTCCACAAAAATTTTAACGTTTGATATGTGATGTATTCCCTTAGAGCGTCGTGATTTAAGAGTTTCTACTTCAACAGTGTTATCATGAATGATTTTGCGAATTCTATATGGACCGTTATAAAACAGAAAAAAATTTGCGACACAAGCCCTTTCCTTTGTGAGACAAACGATGAGACTTAATTAATACCTTCTGACCAACTGACAAGACTTTTAAACGACCAGGATGCTTAGCTGATTTCTCTCTTCTAGCAGCCGCAGATGCAATATTTTGTAGAGCCAGGTTGACAACTTCAGAATGCCGCAGTTTCCGTGAAGGCGGAAAAGGAACGATTTCAGATATGCGATTTGTCGGTGCTTTGTTTTTTAATATCAGTATAGGCGGTAAAGAAGTTGAGTAATTAGGAAGTTCATTCAGGATGTTTTGAAAAATATGAAGGTACTGATCCCACGTTCTGTGATTCTGATGACAATAAAGTCGACACAATTTATTGATTTCCTTCATCCATCTCTCTGAAACGTTAGATTGAGGGTGAAAAAGTGAAATGAAAATTGGTTTAATCTTACGACGCCGTAGAGCACGAAGCCAAATTTTAGAGCGAAACTATGATCCATTATCTGATATAACATTATCAACATGACCCACTTCTTTAAGAAAATGTTTGATGAAAGCATTAGATACTGAACGAGCTGTTGCTTTGCGTAAAGGTGTAAGACACACATATTTTGACGTCAGTTCCACTGCTACGAAAATGTACGCAAAACCATTAGTAGAATGAACCACTGGACCGAACAAATCGACTGCACCCATATCCTTTAATTTCGCTGGAATGATAGGAAACAACGGTGCTCTGTGAGAAATTGTTGGCGGCTTAGCCTTTTGACATAATTTGCATTTGGCAAGAACAGATCGAATACGTTTTTCCATATTACTGAAGTAGCAATTTTCCCGTAATTTATGAAAGCATTTTCTGGGACCAAAGTGTGCATAACTGAAATGCGTATACCAAATCAGCTTATTAACCCACTCATCAGGAATACAAACTAACCAAACAGAGTTGTCAACCGATTTTCGTTTAAAAAGAACTTTCCAGATAGTTCGCAAAAACGAGGTGTGGCCAAATTGTCCAATCTAACAAAGCGTCTAGGAAAATTAGAGACACCAAGGAAACTACGAACGTCACGTTTTGTGGTAGGAACAGCATAATTACGAATAGCATCTAATTTCCCTGGATCAGGAAGAATACCTTCTGTAGAAATAATGCGACCGAGAAATTTCACCTGTGAACGACCAAATTCAGATTTTTCCAAGTTCACTGTAATGCCAACTCTTGCAAAAATACGTAATAATGAATCCAAAATTTTGTTGTGCTCACTCCAAGAACGTTTAGCAATAAGAATATCGTCAACATATGAAGTAATATTGTTACGAAGATAAACAGGTAAAATTTCATTTAAGCTACGAATGAATGCTGCTGAAGATACAGTAAGTCCAAACGGTAATTTCCGAAATCACTTTTAGGTAAAATAGTCATATCCGGTTATTGTTTACTTACTCTAGATAGATTGATAGTCGAAGAGTTGTTTTGACAGATGCAAAGAATAGTAAAAGAGTAGGCAGCGGTGCAGAAAACTAAAAGGGAAATAGCACCACTACAGCTCGGGGCCCTATGCACGCTACGGCACATATTCACTTAGAGTAGTGAATTCCCTGAGGACTTAATAGCCGCACATAATTTCCAGTTTGTGACTTAGTGCAAATTTGGCGGAAGTGCGTACGCAAATTGACCTGACCATGAACATGGATGTATGTCATTCTTAGAATTACGAAAGATCTTAAATTTCCGAACAGTCAAAAAGTGTTTATAGTCAAAGTTTTCGCCTCGTGGCGACAAAGACCTACCGCGTCTGTCCCAGTCACAATGACGATTATTGTTAAATTCACGCGCCTGGCGCTCTCTTGTTGCATCCCGTACACGAAACAAATTACTTTCTTCAAACCTCTCTGCTACCTGTGATTCAAAATTTCTTCTGCTATCTTTTCTTACGATTTCGCCTTCAATTTGCTTGACTTGCTTTCGTAATGCCTCAACTTCCCTTTTAACGCGTTCATTAAATTTTCCCTGATTTTCAACATGTTTATTTATGTTCTGGTATTCTTCAGTTTCTGCAAATGGCAATGGTGCTGTATCATCTGAATCTCTGTCCCCATTTAAACTAAGATTTGTCAATTTATCTGAAATCTCCTCAACTCTTTCCGATGAGTCACCTAATTGTTCTTTCTGTTTATTTACGTCTTCCGTAAGTGTCGCGACTCGGGTTTCAGTATTGTCACTTTTAGTAGTTGGTTGGTTGGTTGGTTTTGGGGAAGGAGACCAGACAGCGAGGTCATCGGTCTCATCGGATTAGGGAAGGACAGGGAAGGAAGTCGGCCGTGCCCTTTGAAAGGAACCATCCCGGCATTTGCCTGAAGCGATTTAGGGAAATCACGGAAAACCTAAATCAGGATGGCCGGACGCGGGATTGAACCGTCGTCCTCCCGAATGCGAGTCCAGTGTCTAACCACTGCGCCACCTCGCTCGGTCATTTAGTAGTTAACTGTTCACACTGTTGCGTTAAGTTATTTATTCTGTCATTTGGTATTGATTCCTAGATTCTTTCAAATATTTCTTCCTTATCGTGTGCACGTTGTAAATTTGACTCTGAAAATTTCTGTGCTATCACGCGATCTTTTTCTTCCTGTCCTCTGTCCTGTTCCTCTTGTCTAATTTCTGTTGAAATTAAACTATTAATGTGAGCGTTCAAAATCGGTTGTACTTCTTCTCTAATTTCTTTCTTTAATTCATCTTTCATGTTTTTGAAACATGTCCCTGTTCGTGAGTCTAACTGTTTTTCCATTGTTTCCATCTCGGTTTTACTTGTTCCTATTTGTGAGCCTAACCCTCTTATCATTGCTCTTAATTCAGATCCCACTGTTTTTAATTCAGATCACAAATTTAATATTGCACTCATCAACTGCTCCATTTCTTCTGTCGTTAACCACGCAATCTGAGAATTTTTCGGTTCTGAAAAATTTTGAACTGTTTCCGGACTATTTTCCCTGCTTATTAAATTGTTTTCCACTACATTATTTATGACACTGTTTTCCTCTGTTGGCGAGTTCGCCATGTTAACAATTTCGTTGTTCTGACTATTCATCACTTTTGCCTGTTTCATTGACCGCGTAATCATTTACAAAACTTAAAAAATTCGTCACTGTACGAAAATTACACACAATGACTCCTCATCTTCAACAATACCATTCACACGAAATGTTTCCTTCAAACACGATTAACGAACAATTGAAATAATTGCAATAAATTGTCAAACGCGTATACAAGACAACAAAATTAAATTCTGAAAAAAATACCATTAGAAGAATGACAATTACCAAATCTACACATGCAAAATAGACTACAATTGCTAAACTACAAATTACTACAACAATACTACTGTCTACTATTTTTACAATCAGAATAATTCCAAGGGACGATCCGAAGCAGCGGTCGCCACGTGCATGGGGGCTTAATTAAATAAAATGCAAATAATTTTAAATTTTGGTAGCTGTATGTCCGATTACGCTGTGTCTCGTAAACGGTTGGCCCTGACTAGTTTTAGTACGCAATCTGACTGCATAGAACAACGACAAAGAATGAAATGAAAATTTTCGTTAACACAATTAATTAATTAAGTCCCCAGCAACTATAAAACCTACGAAACCAAAGCACAAGTATAACTGTTCTGTGTGTGAAAGTATGACTCAACGTACACATCTGGCACGGTTCTTCTTCAATAAGACAAGAAATTTTAAATATCATTTATACTGAAGTAATTGAAAATAGAAATACTATAATTGCGTAAGGAAAGCAGAATTACACTGTAATACAAGAACACACGCCAGATGCTTTGTTGACTGAACCTGTAGTGACGCATTATTTAAGACATTGAGATAATAAAAAGAAAAGGAAAAATTTTTTTTTTTACCTCCATATATTGACGAAAATCACTCTAATCATTACAATATATCTCCACACCGACTTGCTACTATCACATGTCAACAAGAACTTTTCAGTATCACATCTCAGCAAGCACTTTTCACTACCACATCTCAACAAGCACTGCCTACTACGAGTTCTCCCCAAGCACTCTCACTACATCTCAACAAGCACTGACTACTACGAGTCCTCGCCAAGCACTGCCAGTGGAGGCGGCTGAATAATACTCTTTGGCGCAAATCTCTGGCGCTGTGGCTCAGTGTAGCCACCTTTCAACGTTACCAAGTCAACTAAGGCTTAAGTACTCATAATAAAACGTGTCTCTCATGTCTAGAGAACCAGAAAATGTATCGTCTACCGGTGTTTCATCATTTCGATGCAAACAACATTTCACAATCAATGTTCTCTCCACCAAAAATAGTTGGCAAATGTGTAGAATGGCAGCATACCTCCCAGTCGAGCGAGGGGCATCTCTTTCCGATCTGCAGACATCAGATGGACAAAGACTCAAGAACAGGACGCTTCCTGACGTATTTCTCGGAACGATTGCCCCCCCCCCTCCCCCCTTTGGAACAATACCGAAATACTAGAATATTGATTCTGGATGAAGAAGTGAATGAATAACAGTGGTGTGCTTTCAAACGTTCTGGATGTACCAGCGTTGTATGAAAGAGGTCCTTGGATAAGTAAAATGAGACTCATGTATCAGGCTGATCAAAGCTACTCTTTGTTGCTTCTCACTGCTAGTACCCCTATTATTGCCTCATAGCTATACTTGCCGAAAACTTTTAGCACTGAAATATGATGTCCTGTGCCTATTCTCGTTCGTCAGATTTAGAATTACACATTAAATGAGCGTTATTTCATGTTAAGGTTTTTCCCAGAACAATTCTTCTGAATCCCTTCAGCGATTGCGTTAGACCGGTGAAAGATACTCTTTGACGCTTCTCCCTGCATATACTTTCATATCTATTCGCTCCCGAAACTTTTATGTTCTCTCGTTTCTTTGGATTTATGCGAGAGATGTTCACAATATCAGTTTCAAAAAATTGACAGGAACATTGAATTGTTGTATAACCTAGGCCACATGAATTTGACGATGGAGCTCACTCAAAAATCCTTCCTAAACGCTCTTACAGATCATGCGTAAAGACTGCACTGTGAAAGCGTGTGGAGATGCCTGTCCTCGGTCCATAGTGGCGGCCGCGAACAGGGCGTCAACTCCCTGATGAAACGGCATGCACAGTCCTGTTATGATTTCACAAGAGTGACGTGGCCTATTCTGCAAGGTCCAATCACAAATACGCACTTAGCCTCGCGTGTATAGAAGCACAAGAGTAAACAGAAGCTGTCAACAGTCTAGAACAATAGTACACTTTTGTAACGTCGGTGTGTGTGTGTGTGTGTGTGTGTGTGTGTGTGTGTGTGTGTGTGTGTGTGTGTGTTTTACGCAGCCTACAGTCCTCTCCGTTTGTAAATAATGGACAACGATGATCATTTTCACAGACGAAGTTCTTCTTGAGACACAGCCCTCTAACTTCCCTAGTGTCAAAACTGCCAGTACTAGCCTCCAATAATATGGCTATTTCAAGGGCATTCTGCTATTGACGTTAAAAGCTTTCTCAGTAGAGAGAGAGAAGTAATACACATGAAAACCAAACAATTTTTTCATAAAAAAAATTCTGCCTAGAGTATCTCACGAACGATTGAGCGTTCTGGCTTCAAAGACATTCCAGAGCGCTGAGGGGGAATGCTTTCTGCAAACCGAAACATGCTTGCCTTGTGAACAATAGCAAAATACCTGTCTGCTGACCACCGCTTCCCAAATGTATATCCCTGCCTCGTATTCATAGCGACTGAGCAAACATACGCTTTCACATCTCTAAAGCATCATGAAAATTGTATACCCCATTATGTGATAGACTATATATTATATCTACGACTGCTACGCTAGTAGCATGACAGTATAATAGTGTCAAAGTCTTCGTTGACACCATACTGTTTCGTGAGACACACATCAACCAATTTTTTTTAATGGAGTTTACCTCCCTAATAGTAATCTAACAGTATCACAGAGTTTCCAATAAACTACCCCTGAATCATGTACCTCACACCACCATGCATAATTTGCAGCTACTGCAAGAGTAGAGGGAGGTTCGGGACTTTATCATAACACTGGTCATTTTATACTCCCCACGCTCTATTTGATAGTGAACCGATCATGATACTGTATTCTGTCTAGAACAGAGTATATCCACATTGGCAATATGCATACACTTAGTGGTAATTATTTATTTAGAAGCAAATCCAGTACTCACACGCTTAACCAACTATGGTACATTGAAAGCCAGTTAACAAACAAGTACAAGCTGGAACAAATTAATGTCACTGTTTTCTCCAGTACATTACTACCTCGTAAAGTTCGATCCGAATTGTAGGACCACAAACAATCGTTTGCGGTGGCATAGTCTGGTTGGAGATCGGTTTCACACTGGAAAGAATTCAGCTTTCCTCGACAGTAGGAGAGCGGTTTAATTGACTTAAGTGTTTTTGGCAATCCTCTCATATTTCATGATACGTAGACAACTTTTGCTGGGTTTAACTGTCAATGTAACATAACTGCTGTATGTTTATCTGTACAAAGATAGTTTTCCACTTACATTCTCGTAATTTGTCCATCTGCAGAAAGTGGCGGACAGTGCTCCCACACCAGCAGCAGCATTTGGCGTTTTATTCAGTAAAAGCTTACCGGGATGTTCCTTTCACAGGAAGTTCCATGACGTCAGAGAATCACAGGACACCCTTTGTATGGGGCATATGAATCTGTACATACCGGTTTGAATAAGACAGAGGCAGTACAAGGCATCTACAGAAAGTTCCGTGGTGTCAGTGAGTCACTTGATTTCTTCTTTGTTCAAGTGCTCAGAGACAAGTCCAGGCAGACTATGGCGCCCGCCCGGCTAGCCGCACAGTCTAACGCGCTGCTTCCCGAGCGGGAAGGCGTGTCGGTCCCCGACACGAATCCACCCAGCGGATTTGTGTCCGGTGTGCCGACCAGCCTGTGGATGATTTTTAAGGCGGCTTTCCATCTGCCTCGGCGAATGCGCGCTGGTTGCCCTTGTTCCGCCTCAGTTGCAATATGTTGGTGATTGCTGCGCAAACACTGTCTCCGTGTACGCATACACCATAGTTACTCTACCATGTAAACATTGGTATTACACTCGTCTGGTAAGAGACGTTCCCGGGGGTGTGGGGGGAGGGGGGTGGTCTAGTGGGGGGCAGAACCGCACAATAACCCTGGGTTTGGTGTGGGCCGGCCATGAGGTGGGTGGACTGCTGTGGCCTGTTGTGGGGTTGTGAACCACAGAGGGCTACGGCGGGACGAAGCCTCTCCGTCGTTTCTAGGCCCCCGTCCAATAAATACACACATACACACATCCTCCTCTGGTAGGAGAGATGGGACGCTTTTTCCCACCTACCATTATGGCTTTAGAGCATCTCTGTACCAGTAGTTGTAGGACATTAAAAATTCACCGAAAACTCCAGCCATTTTTCTCGTCTGTTGGACAGCGCTTTAAGTCTAATAGAATCTTTTAGACATCCGATCTGTTGTGTTTGTGTTCTTTTATTTCACGATCTGTTGTGGGTTTCAAAATATATCATGAACTTTGCAATTGCTCAGATTTTACCAACTGTGATTAGACACCAGCATGAGTTTCATATTGTTGAATTGTGCTCCGAAAAGTGAGGAAAATAATCAGAAAGTGTCTTAACATCCCGGACTCCAGCAGAAAATATAATCTAAGTCCACTAAGATTTTCAGAAGAGTGATGAAAACCACAGTGTCAGGTACGCATTGGCCGAGTTTTTAACATCACTGCGGTCTCGCTTATTTACATTCAGTAATTTCTATACACATACCAGTTAATGGCGTTGTTTCAGTAGTCATTTCAAACTGAGTCTTTCTCCTGCCAATTTGAAAGTGGAGTGCAGAGATTTATTTCAACTTGTAGGTGAAGGGAGCTTCCTATGTAGAATTACTATTTATTTTGACTCTGCCTGCTAGTATTTTCAAGTCCTATTGTGCATTTTTTCCATCAAGAGAACACTACTTGTTTGACATCGTCAATTTTGAGCTGTTTTGCGATTTCAGGCACTCATTGTGTAGCATTATGCATGTAGACATGTAACTAGGGGCAATCTGTATCTCAGTTTCCCACTTAAAATAAATCAAGTACCCTAACCTAACCTTCCTCTCCAGCAACTGGACAGAGACTAACTGATTACTGCCATTTCCATGTGAAGGATGGTGGTGCGTGTTGGGTGATGTCATAGGAGGGGGGAGAAGGGTAAAGGCAAACAGCGCCAACTGGTATATGTCGTGTGAATTAGCTTAGTCAGTCGCTGCACATTGATGAGGACAAACATGACTCCAAGTTAGATTAGTGGAGGTAGCTCAATTGAGCTATAATAAATAAAATGCCCTGCTTTCCTCTCTGCAACTGAATTACTGTTTGCCACTATTTCCACAACTTAGGGTATCCCAGTGGAACTTTTTCCACTATTTTCAGGGGTGATGTCATAAGAGGAATACAAGTTTGGGAGAGGGATGGGAGAGTTACGTTAGTGGAGCTACGCCAGTGCCCTATTTTGCACAATTTATTTTAATTTGTGCCCATGATATCAGTGTGACTTGGCTTTATGTACGACCGCCATCTTGGATACCCCATCTTGGATAAATTGGCAACAGTGCAAGTAGTTACAAGAACTGTGTAACCCCACTCCTTATATCAGGTTAAAAAACGCTATAACCACGGGAATTCCAAGCAAAGTAGTGCACTAACGAAAATACGGAATTGCTCAAACTTAGCTGTGTTCATTTCTGAATGGTAACTGTTACGGCTTAAAGTCAAGCGACGGCAAGCCAGTCGGTAATGACAAAGAAGAGAAGGCTTCGAGGAGACGTCAGACAGTCGCACACTGACTGACCTCACTCCAGGACGCCAAAGCCACAGCAGCGGCCCCTGTGTGAAGAGGACATAAGCGCTGTGACCGATGGGTGGCGACCCAGCTGAATAGCAGCTTTAAGACTAGCGACTTGGATAGAAGCGTCAACGCTCATTACTTCCCTTGTACTCTCTATGTAACACAGACTTGGAATTGTTTATACTGAAGAAGACTGCTTATTTTGTATGTCACCCTTTGCTTGTGACGTATCTGTGTAATTCCAAAAGTTACATACTATAATTTTCTATTTGTAATAAAACTCATTGATACGATTTGTTTGTCTAGCGAACCGACAATGCAGACTTCCTAGCCACCACAATAACTTTCTAACTAGTTTTTTTGTCATATCTGCAAATTAATTTGGTACCTTAAGGTCCCCACTTCGGCTCAAATTCTATCTGTTTTAGTGGAAAATTTTTAGTAACCTACGTTTCATCTAAATAGAATATAGGTCGCATGTCACCTGAGGTACGCAGCGAATTCATCGCCTGGAAAAATTTTATGTCGGAATCCACTGTGTTGTTGCGTTAAAGTAAAAATTGCTTATCGTCATTCTGACGCTTGTATCTAAATCCTATACCATTTAATATGAGTCTCACAGATCTAGCAGATCCAGTAAAATTCATTTCTTTTTTTTCTGATATTTGACACTCACTATTGGCGTAAATTTCGTAAACTGTTCGCCCTGAAAACGTATTTCCATAAGTTGTTTAGTTTGTTTAAAGGGCTACATCGTTAAATATTTATCCTTGGAGAATCGCACACTAGGGTTTTCCCTCAAGAAACACACTGGATAGTTTTTAAACCAACGCCACAACCCGCAACCCAAATAGCCTCTATGGTAGCAAAGTTTTTTATTACAAAAGCTACTTTTTCCTGTAACATATCACTGCATTTCTAAATATTATCGCTACTGATTCTGCCTACCTTCCGCAAATATGTCTACCACATGTTTTAAATAGTTGTAGACATTGGGGCTTATGGATTTGCTTTGCCGCTGGAACTGAGTTTCCTCTCTCGCCCGCAAAAACTTGTTGGAGTTGTTTGGAAACTCTACCAATATGGCACAGGCGAAATCTCTCTTTCTTCCTGCTTTTCCATTTTCAAGTTACACAAACACCTCGCCTCAGTAAATAAATTGCACAAATAAACTGCCGAAACTAGCAGTTCAATAAGGAGTATAAAATAAGAACTGCGCGGAAATCTACACACTATGTCGCTACTGACACTCGAACTAGGCAACTGCGGACACTGAAGATTGCCACTGAAGAGCGTCAGAGAGAGAGAGCACACTATACGAGACCAGGCACAAGTGTGACATCACTGCGTTGTAGGCACCCGCCGGTACGCCTAGCGGGAGCTGCAACTATCTTACATGGTTACATTTACTCTGAACCTTTGGTTCCTTGAATGACAAATGAAACCTTACATAGTTTAATATCAGTACTTTAAACATAGCTGCGCTACAGCAACGGTTCCACGTAAATCAGACTAAGAACAGCCGACCAGTTGCAAAGGATAAAGTAATCTTTACCTAGGTTTCAATAGATATAAATCTATCTTCTTCAGAAGACGGCAGTATTATAACATGAAGTGATATGTCCTTATCGTTTAGGCAAACATCCGCATACTTACATTAATCATATAAAATATAGCCCTGAAAACAGGGTTTGTCAAACAAATAAAATAGGTACATAGAAGTTGCAGAGCGCCTAAGCGCTTAGGCGCTCTGCAACTTCTATGTACCTATTTTATTTGTTTGACAAACCCTGTTTTCAGGGCTATATTTTATATGATTAATGTAACTATGCGGATGTTTGCCTAAACGATAAGGACATATCACTTCATGTTATAATACTGCCGTCTTCTGAAGAAGATAGATTTATATCTATTGAAACCTAGGTAAAGATTACTTTATCCTTTGCAACTGGTCGGCTGTTCTTAGTCTGATAGTTTAATATCATCTCTCTCATTTGCTTCTTTACACCTTATGTCCTCTAGAATTTCTTACTCGCTAGTACGAAACCATTCCATGGAAATCTCATGAACGGTTGCTTCTTTTCATTTTCCTTCTAAAACAAAAGTGAACTACACAAATAAATTGTAGTATCATAATGGTTAATAAACTGATCGTAATGATATTCTATTCCTGGTTCTCTTGGTATTGCCGTACGTGCTGCAAAATTTGATCTACCTAAATTCGTCCTTTCGCTGATATGATTAATTCATCCATTGTTTCCAGCAAAGAGGGATTCAGGAAGGTTGGGTTTTGCAGAGATTCTCCAGTCAATACAACAATGGTCGAGTTCCTGTAATTATAGTGCTACCTGTATTTGTAGGTGAAACTGGTTCCAGCTAACTTACGTCATATTTGGTTCCATTAATCGAAAACCCATTCTGTTGCAATTCTAATTTCATCATACCAGTGAATTTTCTATTGTTATGGCAATTAACTACTACTGTCTCTGGTGAGGATATGGAACAAATCCAGTGATTGCCCGCCAGCTAAGAGTGTGGTTGTGGCATTGATACTGCACTTCTGCACTCTGGTGCTTCCAGTTTTCCTAGGAATAACTTAATTTCACACGATCACGTGTCGGTTCGAACCACCCGAACTGGACAAATGGTGACTTACTCATTGATGCAGTTGATAAGATCTGTTATTGACATAATAAATTGGTATTCCTTTGTTCTGAAACAAGTAATACATCGCTAATTGGAACCTGTATCCACTTGTTAATAAGCTTCCATTTGACTGCATACGGATTATGAAGATAACAGTACAGAACAGTATTGATTTTTTTACTTTTTTTCATGTATTTTCTTGTACCTATTTTCTACCTTATTTTCCTGATGCAATGGAAAGGGTTATTTCAGGATAAATTTCGCCAATATATTTCTCCGTACAATTAAGTTTCTGTTTACGTAGTGTAGTTGTTATGAATGTGATTGCCATTTTCATTCATTCTGATGTCGTGAGCTTTCGTATTTGGTAACATGTTATTTAAACTCATCTTCTATGAGCGGAATAATACTAAATTGGAAACGAACAACATAACACGAAAAATAGAGTTCACCAACCTCAGTTTTCATCATTTACCACAAACTATTCATAATATCCAGATAGTTGTACGATTATCGTTTACACCATGATTTATGAGCGGAGATTTACAGAATAAGAATCAGAAGAAGAGTACTGGTATATTCTTTGTAGCATTCAAACCCTCATTACTTTTCGAGAAATGAAGTGAACGACGGACGGACTACTTCTGTTTTTATTTCAAAATTGTATATGAAATCTTGTTCCATGTGTCTTGAAACATATAATGCGAAAACCTGAGGTAGTCTTAGAATTTCTGAATGTTTGATCGATGTCTGAGTTTATTGCTGGAAATAGTTTAATGCTGAGGATAATAGCAGTGAAAATCCGAAGCGGTTATTTTAGGAAGCGGTTATTCTGAGTGGTTCTAACAGCTCAGGAAAAAAACAGTACAACCTAACACTGGTTGCTTAAACAAAAACCGCCATCCGTGCAGCACAGGCTGTCTATTGCGTCCCACAGACTGTGAAATCAAATAAAAAATAACACATTTTCTTGCCTCATATTGATACAAAGAACTACGAATATATGGTGTGCTGATCGCTGCGTGATCGAAGTGACTACGTACACAATTGTGCATGACATGGATAGTTCGATGTAAACCCTGGACTGATGATTCATGGTACAAATATCTTCATATACTTTCGTAGTTCCGACGCATATACGGTGAAAAGTGCAGCGTACCGATGTAATAGTAAAGCAGTCTGAAAACTGTGGCTAAGTTGTCTAACATACATTACAACATCGGCTTCCGTGACGCGTTAATGGAAGGAGGGTGTATTATCCAATGAGATTTTTCACTCTCCAGCGGAGTGTGCGCTGATACGAAACTTCCTGACAGATTAAAACGGTGTGCCGGACAGAGACTCGAACTCGAGACCTTTGCCTTTCGCGGGCAAGTGCTCTACCAACTGAGCTACCCAAGCACGACTCACGGCCCGTCCTCACAGCTTTACTTCTGCCAGTACCTCGTCTCCTACCTTCCAAATATTACAGAAGCTCTCCTGCGAAACTGGCAGAAGTAAAGCTGTGAGGACGGGGCGTAAGTCGTGCTTGGGTAGCTCAGTTGATAGAGCACTTGCCAGCGAAAGGCAAAGGTCCCGCTTTCGAGTCTCGGTCCGGCACACAGTTTTAGTCTGCGAGGTAGTTTCAGAGTGTATTATATTCATCGATGCGGATACGCAAATTTGAAATAATTTTGCGGACACCGAGCGTTTCTGTTACATTCGTAACAGGCCCCCACAATCAAGGAGATCAGCAAGACGACGCTAATTATTGAAATGCACAATCAAGGAATGACACAGAAGTCGACGACTCGTTCTTAGTTAGGTGATGACTGTTTTTGAAGGAACATTGACTAAGAGACACAGCGAATTATATTGTTCTAATCAGCAATGTAAATGCTCAGTTTCCATGTTAACAGTAATTTTTAATGGTCATTAATTTTACAGAGTTGGAAACTGACATATTGTAATGCTGTTCTGATTTCTTTTCAGCAATAACATTCAGAATAATAGTTAAAACCTGGGTTCTTCCATAAACTTATTTCTTTCCATATTCACAGAAGTTTCGCAAACCTATTGATATTTCACAGAATCCTTACTATTGCAAATATTTGCAATTAACACTAATGAAGTAAAAGTTAAACACTTTATTCATATGTTCAAATGTGTGTAAATTCCTATGGGACCAAACTGCTGAGGTCATCGGTCCCTAGACTTACACACTACTTACAAGGGGAGGCCGCCAATTGTAAATTCAGATTCGATTCATACTGCGCATAATAAAAGCTCATGGCCAGAGGTGTAATGTGGCAAAGCACTAAGATGCACTTCTGAGCCGTTGTCGAGAAAACCGACAGTTAAGAAGAAACCGTTGCGGTGAAATACTCTCTACGATTTACAGTTTTCTACAGCGTTGTGGCGCGGCGGTAAACGCTCGGGTTTGTAATCCGAAAGTCGGCGGATCGAATCCCGCGCCATGCAACTTTCTTTTTTTTTTAGTATTTGTTTTTTGTAATTCAAATGTGTATATATATACACACATATATATATAATTCCCGGCAATCAGTTGCAACAATTATGCATATAATAGGTTGCTGAAAGTCGTTTGTCGTGGAAAAACTGGCGACTTCGAACATCATTATGTTTTCCGCAAACAAAGTTGTATTTCACAAATGTTATTAATTGTCTTCATAATGTTTACCACTTATAGTTAACGGAAGACGTAGAAACGATATTCCGAAACGAATACGTATAGCGTAAATCAAACGTTCGAATTAGAATAGAGACCCAACGAACACAAATTTGCTGTGGCAGGTATGAAATATAAACTCCGTTACTCGCTCGTTACACTTGATGGACAGATGTTGAATGGGCCGAAACGAGCCGCCGCATAACAGCGTAGTTGCCTGCTAACTTCGAAAGAAGGTAGATGCGGTCCCTAGCGCAACTTATAACATCGTCGAAAATCAGTGCGGGTGTGAGAGCTTTGGTACACCCTGTTAAACAAACGGAAAAATGGAGGCGGTACAATTGGAGAGCGATCCGCCTTCACCAACATGCATGAGCAATTCATTAATCCGCGGCATGCAACTTTTTTTTTTATTAAAAACCACACAACCATGCCCGAGGGAGGACTCGCACCTCCGGCGGGAGTGGCCTCTCGGTCCGTGACGTGGCGCCTCAAACCGTACAGCCACTACGCGCGGCAACGGTTTTATTCCTTTCCATTCGCTTTTAACTGGCAATGTTTCTGTATGTAGTTTGTAAATGTTTATCTGCATTTGCATGTTTTATTGTTTCGCACTTGATCTCGTGTGAATTATTGTGCTGCTACCAATGGAGTTTGCGATGCTGTGCATTATCCACCATCACATTAGCAGGCAGTAGCACGGCACAAGTTGTTCTGTTTGTTTGGGAGAATGAATTATCAGTGGTAATACGTTTCATTAGGACTAATGGGTCATCACTCGCCATGTTATGATTCTTGCGTAATTACTTGCATGCGTGAGTGTAGTTTCCAGTTACATTGAGGAAACGATATCCAGTTTCTGTGAGAATAAGATTCCATTTTCCAAGTTTCGATTCTTAATTATCCCTGCCTCACATATGTCTAAGACCACTACGCTCATGATAACTTGTTTTAAAATCGTCTTGACATCACCTACGAGAAAGTAACTACCATACATCCCTCCCTCCAAAGGACGAAGGTGTGTCTCAACGAAAACAACATAAGCCGGCCGCTGTGACCGAGGCGCTTCAGTCCGGAACTGCGCTGCTGTTATGGTCGCAGGTTCGAATCCTGCCTCGGGCATGCATGTGTGTGATATCCTTACGATAGTTAGGTTTAAGTAGTTTTAAATCTAGGGGACTGTTAGCCACAGATGTTAAGTTCCATAGTGCTCAGAGCCATTTGAACCCATTTACATATATATTTAAACAGTTTACGTGATTGTTGTATGGCTCGTGTATTGTAGTTTGTGTCTGCGCATGAAGATTGGTTGTAGCGAATAACACATGTGTGTCGCGGTTTTCACTTGCTCAGAGATAGCTTGAGCTCTATATTGCAAATGTGGGCCTGCTTATACCAAGCGATAACCAAGTGTCAGCGTGTTGACAACCACTAATGTTTGCAGTTATGCCCCTTGTGTACCCATGTTTTATTACATTTCATTGTACAGTGTAGGAAACCTTACATAACTATACGCAGCTAGAAGTTAGTATCGGTAGCAATTAACACCTCACTCGACTCTCCTACGATCCCTCAGTCAGTTCCCACAATCCATCAGCCAGTTATAAAGCATTTGACCAGTAGCAGTGCAAGAAAGTGCATTTTACCACAGAACAGGTTATGCGCAAAGAAATATTTACTGGAAAGAACCTGCACTACGTGCGTTTAGCACTTGTGTAACAACAATTGGTTGCATGAGCAGGACACAAAAATAAATGAAGTAAAACTCATGACCATATAATAATAAATAGAAACAGTTAGACTTCAAAGACTCAATGCAATCTCATATCAAGATATGTATAATTAAATAATTTTGTATGTATTATAGACAATCAACAAGCAAAACATGTGTTGTGCTCAAGAATCTGAACCATTTGAAAACAACATATACTAGAGCTGGCTAAATAAAATACCATTAACTTAGGTAACCCAGTACATTTTATTACTTACTCCTAGAGCTAAGTCCTTATGGTACATTCTGTGGTACTTTCGTTCCACCTTGTAACTTGCTTTTCTTCTGTTTTTAATGGTGATGGTTCTTGCGGTAAAGGTAGAACGATACTTTTAAATGATTTTATCTGACTAACAAGCACTATCTACATTTTCATCGACAACTGCAACATGACACTGAGCTGTGAACTCATCTCCATTACCTGATCCAATCCTCTAAATTTCGTCAACTCCTTTTACTTTTTGGAATGTAAGGGTTCGCCATTGGCCTATTGAAGTGACTTTTTTGTTCCTTTCCCAGTGCGTTATTGACGCTCCAGCGCTTTTGTATTGGCATCGTTTACCTGTTACCATACCTCTTTCAACATAACTGCAAATTGCTTCACATGTTCGCCTTGTATACCTAACTTTGGCTCAAACACATCAAAAGGTGAAGTCATCTTTCGCCCCTTTACTACTTCATATGGTGAAAGAACTGTTCCCGTGTGGACTTTAGCGTTGTGCACATCCACCTCATAACTCAGTTACGTATCCCAGTCTAACTGTTGGCTACTCATTTAATAACTTTACATTTTTGCTGTCGTGCAGTGGAGTTGCTCCACACAACCAGTTGCTTCTGCGTGAAACGTAATAGTATGCAACTTGTTGACATCCAACAGGCAACATAAATTCTTCATCACATTAGATATAGCATTAGTTCCTTGATCTGTGACTATAGTTCCTGGAACTCCAAATTTAAGTACCCAATTGTTAACAATGGCTTAAGATACAGTGCTTGCTTTCCGTTCTGGTATCGCTATCATTACTAAGCATTTCAGAAAATGGTCGATAATAGTTAGTATGTATTTTCTCCCTGGTAAACTCCTATTAAATGGTCCTTGAATATTAATTTTTACTATTTTATATGACTTCTGTAGTTCTGGTAACCTCTGTAGCTACATTTTTGAAGAATCAAGTCTTTTCATTGAGCACACGGTCTACAGTTTCTAACATATTGCTCCACATTACCGTGTCATGTTCTTCATTAAAATCTCTCTGCATTTGGTCTGTCAGTAACCCCTTTTACATCCATGTCCCAGCGGTACATGGTCGTGTGCTTGTTGTAAACTTTGGTTCAGAGTGCTGCAGGAATGATGATGCATGGTCTGCCTTTTACTGTATTACACATTAACCTTCATGCACATAACATGCACATACACATGCACATAACATTAACCTTCATGCACATACACATTAATCTTCATGCACATTAACCTTCATGCAAACTATGGCTGCTTTCTGAACAATTGGCATTCTTTGTCCATTTTTCATGCCTTATTCTAGTCAGACTTAATTCAGATACTTGTACCACCGCAGTTTTCCTAGCAGGTGTGTCCTCATTTGTGTGCTTAACACCAAGCTTGCGAACTATCTCATTCTGAAAACCATTTAACTTCAGTGCGTATCTTGTTAGTTGACTTGAAGGGTCTTTTAGTCCCAATAACCATTTCAAAGATGCATTATCTGTAACTACTTTAAATTTACTGCAATAGAGGTAATAGAGGTAGGTAAATACAAAATCCTATATTTAAAAGCTAGCATCTCTTTTTCTGTACTCAAATAGGTGCACTCAGCCTTATTTAGCTTTTGAGACAGAGATGTCATTGGAAGCTGCTTTTCATCTATTTCTGACTTAAAATGGCACCTAAGGAAGTACTGCTTGCCTCACACATTAGTATAAATTCTTTGGCTAAATCAAGAAACACTGATACAGGATCTGACATTTAATATTTCTTTAAAGTTTTGAAATAATATTTGACGTTTTGATATCTACTGAAATGTAGCTCCTTTTTTACTAATCTAGTCAGCGGTTGTGCAGTTTGTGCAAATCCTTTGATCAGTCTTCAAGAGGAAATGATTGTAACTGTTTTACTGTTTGTGGAACTCCAAAATCACTCACAGCTGAAGTGAATGAGGATCTGTCCTTAATCCATCTTCGCTAATAATATGTCCAAGGTAATTACTTGTGTATGCACAAAAGGATATTTGTCAGTGCTCAATGGGAGATGGACTGTCCCTAGTCTGTCGAATACTTCCCTCATTTAAATCGTTACCAAAAACTGTGATATCATCCCAATAGACCACGCAGTTTTTAGATTTCATACCAAAAAGTACTCCATCTAACAAGCGTTGGAATGTTGCATGTGTGTTTTTGAACCCAAAAGGCGTTCTGCTATATTGGTAGTGACTACAGGATGCTGAACGGCTGTCTTAGGCCTCTCTCCCAGACGTACATCAATCTGCAATAACTGCTTCTTAAGGTGGAACGTTGATGAAATTGACCAAAAATGTCAATTTTCGAGTTATTTTTAATTTTTTAGTACAACTCATGGACAAAAATTTAACAAAGTTTCAATGTTCAAATCCCATCCGAAGTGCCTGAAAATTAATTAAAAGTGTGACGCGGTCTCCCTGCCACGCCCACGTTTTGAAGCAGCACTTCAATACCAGCTCAGTGAGCAACTATTCTGTGTATTACTTTCAACCAAACATGTGCGGGATACAATTAGAAGGCCGTGATACATACTCACTAGTTTTATAGATCATCTTTGACTCTGATGCGTATCTTATAAACAATAACAAACTAGCTGCATCGTTTACGACGAAGCAATTCTTCTTTTGCCTTGTGATACTGACGGATATTTATACAAGCGTTCGATTCTTTCTTCATTCAGTTATGCCACGATCACAAAGAGTGTATAAGAAACTGTATAAACTGCGTTTGAATAAGTTAGTGAATAGAAGATGTGAGAAACAACAACAAACCACCAATGAGGCTACGTCCGAAGTAAGAACATCTGCTGAAAATGTGAACTCGTCTGCTAGCAGCTCCAAGCGAAAAATTGGTGAGGTGAATGGTGCATACTACAGTGATGAATCTCGGTACACTGGATTTAGATTACCTGACCTTGAATTATTGACTGCGGCAGTCAAATTTTCTTGTGTTTGTAAGGCGTGTGGTAGTGTTAACATTCAGATTGTAGATTACGGTGTATGGTGTGTCAAGTGTCATAAGTACTGACACAGAGAAGATACTAGATGTTCAAGTTATGAGCAAATTCTGTCATAACTGTGTGCGTGGAGAGTGTGAAGAAGATGTAAAACGACATAACTGCAGCAAAACATTTTCTGGTTCTAGTGGTGGAATGGAAAGAGCTGGCATGCAAATTATTTTTAAGAGATCTGCCAAGGAACGTGGTGTCATATATGTGAAATATCTTGGGGATGGTGACTCCAGTGGATTCAAGTATGTGAATGAGAGCAAACCTTATGGAGAACTTTCAGCGGAGAAACTTGAATGCATGGGTCACATCCAGAAGAGAATGGGCTCAAGATTGACGAAACTTGTCAGTGACATGAAGGGCAAAAAGTTGGAAGATGTAAAGGGCATTGGTGGACACAACAGACTCACAAAGAAGATAATAGACTCATTTCAAGTGTATTATGCCAAGGCTATCAGACCGAACCTATACAGTGTAAATGACATGAAAAGTGCAGTATGGGCTACATGTTTCCACATGTTGTCAACAGATGGACACCCTATTCATAATCTGTGCCACATTAGCTGGTGTAAATATCTACAAGCTCAGAGGGATAACAGCCCCTACATTCACAAGGAGACGCTTCCAAATTGTATCTTGGATCCTGTCAAGCCCACTTACAGGTTTCCGGCCGATTCTACACTTCTCAGAAAGTGTGTTTATGGCAAAAGCCAAAATCCAAATGAGTCTCTAAACTCAATCATATGGAAACGACGCCCTAAAAACACATTTGCATCTACATCTACATCTACATCCATACTCCGCGGGCCACGTGACGGCGTGTGGCTGAGGGTACCTTGAGTACCTCTATCGGTTCTCCCTTGTATTCCAGTCTCGTATTGTTCGTGGAAAGAAACATTGTCGATATGCCCCTATATGGGCTCTAATCTCTCTGATTTTATCCTCATGGTCTCTTCGCGAGATATATATAGGAGAGAGTAATATACTGCTTGACTCCTCGGTGAAGGTATGTTCTCGAAACTTCAACAAAAGCCCGTACCGAGCTACTGAGCGTCTCCCTTGCAGAGTCTTCCACTGGAGTATATCTATCATCCCCGTAACGCTCTCGCGATTACTAAATGATCCTGTACCGAAGCGCGCTGCTCTCCGTTGGATCTTCTGTCTCTCTTCTACCAGCCCTATCTGGTACGGATCCCACACCAGAGAGCAGTATTCAAGCAGTGGGCGAACAACTGTACTATAACCTACTTCCTTTGTTTTCGGTGTTGTGTGATGCCCTTAGGTTAGTCAGGTTTAAGTAGTTCTAAGTTCTAGGGGACTGATGACCATAGATATTAAGTCCCATGGTGCTCAGAGCCATTTGAACCATTTGTTGGGTTTTTTTTTCGGACTGCATTTCCTTAGGATTCTTTGAAATGAATCTCAGTTTGGCGTCTGCTTTACCGACGATTAATTTTTTCTGGTCATTCCATTTTAAATCACTCCTAATACCTGATAAAGGATCTTTATTCGCAGCACATTACACATGTCTACATTGAGATTCAATTGCCATTCCCTGCACCATGCGACAATTCGTTGCAGATCCTCCTGCATTTCAGTACAATTTTCCATTGTTACAACCTCTCGATATACTACAGCATCATCCGCAAAAAGCGTCGGTAAACTTCCGATGTTATCCACAAGGTCATTTATATACATTTTGAGTAGTAACGGTCATACGACACTCCCCTGCGGCACACCTGAAATCACTCTTACTTCGGAAGACTTCTCTCCATTGAGAATGACAGGCTACGTTCTGTTATCTAGGAACTCTTCAATCCAATGACACAGTTGGTCTGATAATCCATATGCTCTTACTTTGTTCATTAAACGACTATGGGGAACTGTATCGAACACCTTGCGGAAGTCAAGAAACACGGCATCTACCTGGGAACCCGTGTCTATGGCCATCTGAATCTCGTGGACGAATAGCACGAGCTGGGTTTCACACGATACTCTTTTCGAAACCCATGCTGGTTCCTACAGAGTAGATTTCTAGTCTCCAGGAAAGTCATTATACTCGAACATCACACGTGTTCCCAAATTCTACAACTGATCGACGTTAGAGATATAGGTCTATAGTTCTGCACATCTGTTCGACGTCTAAGGTCTATAGTTCTGCACATCTGTTCGACGTCCCTTCTTGAAAACGGGCATGACCTGTGCCCTTTTCCAATCTTTTGGAACGCTACGCTCTTCTAGAGACCTACGGTACTCCGCTGCAAGAAGGGGGGCAAGTTCCTTCGCGTACTCTGTGTAAAATAGAACTGGTATCCCATGAGGTCCAGCGGTCTTTCCTCTTTTGAGCGATTTTAATAGTTTTTCTATCCCTCTGTCATCTATTTCGATCTCTGCCATTTTGTCATCTGTACGACAATCTAAGGAAGGAACTATAGTGCAGTCTTCCTCGGTGAAACAGCTTTGGAAAAAGTCTGTCATCCTCTGTTTCAGTACCATTTTGGTCACAGAGGTCTGGACATTTTGTTTTGATCAACCTACCGCTTTGACATAAGACCAAAATTTCTTAGAATTTTCTGCCACGTCAGTACATAGAACTTTACTTTCGAATTCGTTGAACGCCTCTCGCATAGCCCTCCTCAAACTGCATTTCGCTTTGTGTAATTTTTGTTTGTCTGCAAGGCTTTGGCTATGTTTATGTTTGCTGTGAAATTCTCTTTGCTTCCGTAGCAGTTTTCTAGCTCGGTTATTGTACCACTGTTGCTCTTTTCCATCTCTCACGATATTGCTTGGCATATACTCATCTAATGCAATTGTACGATGGTCCACTGATCCTCAACAGCATCTGTACTTGAGATAAAACTTTTGTGTTGAGCCGTCGAGTACTCTGAAATCTGCTTTTTGTCACTTTTGCTAAACAGAAAAATCTTCCTACCTTTTTTAATATTTCTATTTACAGCTGAAATCACCGAGCTGTAACCGCTTTATGATCGCTGATTCCCTGTTCTGTGTTAACTGTTTCAAATAGTTCCGGTCTCTTTGCCACACGGATAGCCTCCACATTGACCCTCCGCCTCTTGCGACGCGAACGCCGTTGATCCCGCCACTCCCCTTGGGGAGAGGTTGGCCCAACGGCGCCTTGTACCCGCGATGTCTCGACAGCAGGGACCGTGGGTGAAGCATGTAACACCTGCGGTGTACCATGCGACGCACCAGACTCACCACTGCCACTACGAGGCAGCAGCCTGAAGACGGCTGACCGTAGCCATCAGCACGTTCAGCTTTTCGCGAACAGTGGCCAGCTCCTCCTGTGTCACACATCCTATCTACCCTAAGAAATCAACAATTTACTGTAGAGAGTTAAGTAATCAACTTTTAACTACACTGCTAATTCACTAAAGGCTGCTGATAGCTGACTAAACTGTGGTTACTAGACACTTCTTGTTGGAAACAATGAAAATAAGCACTAACTCTCTCTGACTGTATTCAAAACAAACACGAAATCTATGGAACACTATTACTAGTACTCGAAAATCAAAGCTTCCTAATAGCAAAAACACACGGAAAAGAAGTGACAAGTAAGAAAAACACAGTTAATACTTAAATTTAAGTAGCTTGCAGCAGAGGAGATGTAAAGCAGACGGCTCATCTGCTACAGTTGTGAGAATTGCAACTTATGATGCAGTTATTGTATTTAATGATGGGAACGTCGGGAGGATGAAGATATTAGAAAGAATGGGCTTCAAGATAGGAAATCTTACTGAAGACATCCTGAGAAAAATAGATTTACAGTGCGTCTCTGCAACTGAAAAGTCAGTTGAAGACCTGCTAAGGAAATAAGACAGACAACAAGAAACCAGAAGAGAAGCCTTGAAGGGAAGGACGACCCAGAGTACAAATGTGGTGCCTTCTGAAAAAGTGTCACAAGAAAAAACTTTAAATTGCGTTTCCTGAAAAGTGTGTTTTTTTAAAGTGTATGTACCTTTTCCTCAGCTTCTATAAACGCTAGAATTATGAAATTTTGTACACATATTCCTGTAAACCTGATAAACGCTGTCTCAAGAGCAAATTTTGAAATTCTGACTGCAAGCTGAGTATTGGGCAAAGTGCTTGGAATTTTGCATGAATTTAAAAATGTACTTGTGGAATTATAATTAAAAAATTATGAAAATTCTGCTATTTGACCTATTTCAAAAACCTCATGAGAGAAGCTTAGAACACTGAAGAAATGAAACAGAAAAATTTTTGTAGAAATCTCTTGAACACTTTTTGAGAAAAAGGAACATACATTATTTTTCGAAATAAAACTTCAAATTTCAATCAGAAAAGTTGAATTTATATAGTCAAAGGATTTTCTGTGTAAATGTGTTACGTTCATGTAAAGCGGGGTATAAAATTTCATTGCCATATCTCGCAAACTGTGGATTTGGTGCATTTTTTAAATAGTGTGTGTTTTTCATCAACGTCCCCCCCCCCCCCCCCCCCTTAAATACACTGTCGAAAAGAAATTACAGGTTATCTTAAGTTTCGATTATGTTATTAGTCGGATATGTATCGATTATAGCATATTTGTTTAAATGTAATCGATGATTTTTACGTTCTGAAGGTGACCTTTTCAGTAATCTTAATATAGTTGCTGATTAGGGACTACCGCTGTGTTCTGTTATACCTGCTTCACGCTGCTTATCTACGAACTATTCTATCAATTGCTGAAGCTGTTTTGATAACCTATATTGCTTACGATACACTGGTGTATGATTATCCATTGCAGTCTTATACAGTGTTATGGGTATGGGTGGTAGTGCACCTTCTTCGTTAAATCAGTCTTCGTACTGCGCAAGCAATGACTCCATGACTGACCAATTCTTACCATTTGTATGGCAAACTTTACTGCGCAACGCAGATGTGCTGACAATTTGCTTGACTTTATACTCTATCATTGACTAACTGATGTCTTCCCCACTGAGTAATTCTAGTGTGGTTATTACTAATCCCTTTGAAAGATTGAGTTCGTCCATTCCGCAGTTGTCATGCCTTATTGGCACCGCAACATGACCATCTATGTTTCTTGCACGTTCTGCACTTTTTCGTACAAAACAGTGCTGTTAATGTAAAATGTCATTACTCAACAGTGGTACCATCACACATTAAGCTTGCTGCGGTACATCGAGATTTACTGTGACCCAGATTAGCTTCTCTGTCCTCGCCAGTACCCTGATATCCGAAAACACTTTTAATGCACCTGTACACAGTTCATTTGGTACTACCTTAGCAACCGGTGTCCCTTGGGACGAAGAATGATTTGCAACTGCTGTATCCATAAAAATCGAGCTCCCATTGAGTTCAACTGTTTGTTGCCAAAGATCAATTATACCATAATGCCTAGCCAGAAAGTCTAATCCAAGTATTGCAGAAAATTCGTGTCCTACAATTGGCAACACCTTCACTTGCTCACGAAACGAGTGTATGCTGCCTTAAACATGTGCTGGGTTGTTCTGTTGGATCTGTCCTATTATCCCCCATTGCACGCAGTCTGCATTGGAGTTTTCAGTTTCCTCTTGTCCACAATGTCCAAATCCACAACCACCATGTGCCTCCAGTATCCACTAGAAATTTATACTTGTTATTATTCATCCAAGCTAACAAGCAACAATCCGTCTCTGCGTTCATCTTTGCTGTACTGCGGTTTAATGGAAATGTTCCCTGATGCAAGAAACATTCAAGCTGGTGTTTAGCAGTTTCTTTTTCCCAGTGTATTTCTCCTTTCTCCTTAGATCTGCAATCCTAAGCCGTGGCAATTACAACATTGTGGTAGCGACATTGTTTCTTCAGATGCTCCTACTGATCCCAACGGTAACATTCCTTACCAGGCGTAAACATCTTCCACTCATTGTACATTTTTGTTGCCCTCTCTATTTTTTGCAGGTTTGTATCACTGTAAGGTACTGCAGCTAAATCCTCAGAGCTTTTCATTTTCACCTGTCGTGCAGAATATGAGGGGATCCTGTTCAGAAAAATATCTAATGCCCTGTTCTCTGCTTCTTTAAGGTTGACCCTACCTGCACCTGGCTGCTGCATCAGCTTGTAAGTCTGTACATTCACTTCACATACCCTGTCAGAAAACGGCTCATCCGGTTCATCCCGTTTCCGCTTCAAGTTACTGAGTTTTCCTTTCTATACCTTCCTGTAAACCCTCTGCTACTTCTAGAAATATGGTCGCCTTATTGAGAACTTCATGATACTTGGTATAGGTCTGAACCTCGTGCCGCACGGGGTAACTGAGCAGTCTAAGGCGCCTTGTCACGGTCCGTGCGACTTCCCCCATCGAAGGTTCGAGTCCTCCCTGCGGCATGGGTGTTGTGTTGTCCTTAACGTAAGTTTAAGCTGGATTAAATAGTGTGTAAGCTTTGGGACCGATGCCCTCAGCAGTTTGGTCCCATAAGACCTTGCCATAAATTTCCAAAAATTTTCTTAGGTTCGCCCATGATATGTAACTTCACCAACCCCAAGCACGTTTCATCTGACTAGCTATGTAAGGTAGCCGTGGACAATACATCATTTACAAATACAGTTACTTCCACTGATGTTTTCCAGAGAAGGGGGTTGACAGATTCACAGCTACAATATCAACAGATGAGGAAGAAACATTTTTTTGGATTACCTCCAAAAGATATATAATTTTTTAAACTTTTCAGTTTTTCCAGTATCTGTTTTCAGATATTTCTGAGTATTTTAAGGTTGTAAAAAATTTTGTTGGCTCTGTAGAAATTTTTAAGCCGGTCCTGCTGGCTATTTCATCTAAAAGATTAATTTGTGTTACCACAAAGAAAGTATAGCAAAGTCGTGAGCAATGCGAAATAATATATTCCAACCGTTTTGTTTCCTCTTCTCAAACGTCTTGGTGAAACCTTATATTCATTCAACTTTTCATTCGAAATCCTCACTTTTTTTTTCTTTTTTTTTTTTTTTGCGGAGCACAATTAAAAAGAATTTCTGATCGGCCATCAAGTTACCGTTCACCTAGTTTTATTTCGAAGGGCTGAGAGATGTCTCCCACACAGTTTACTTTAAATACTGTGTATGTAAATGTTCACGAATTAGATTTGCTAATTTGGACTTTACTTCAAATTCTTTTTTTTTTTTTTTATGTGTAGTTGGTCTGTCAACGGAATTAAAGGTTTTATTACAATATCTTTTGAACTCAATAATCTGTAGTGAATGACTGACTTGAGATTAAATATTTATTCAGAAAATAATCTGCCCTTCATCTAAATGACCGTCCAGTGTTGTTCTTAACCTCTTTAGCAAAATTTCGGAAAATGCAAATGGTAGCAAATAAATTCCTTTGTAGTTGTTTACAGGGCTACCTCCAGTTCTCTTACGATTTTTTTCTGTTGTCGAGTTCGCAAAAGATTAATCCTAACTTATTTTTTATTTCATAAACTCCATTAGCCTTATTGCTTAATTACTTCTTCAGCTTTTGAGGACCAGAGATAAATCTCTTTCTAGATTCTCATGAGTGTCTGAGAATTACAGCTTATGGACTGATTCCGGATAATTCAGAAGCTAATCAAAATATTTTGCAAGTATTTCGCAAGCAGAAGTTTTGCTTAAGTCTGACTTCGTGTACTGCAGTCCGGTAGTCCTTATGACCACGATACGCAGAAGCTGTGCGGAGAACAAAACCGATATGGAGATTCTCGGTATGATCCACGAGGCCTTTAAGGAAGAAGGCATGTCCCTTGCAGTGGCTTTCATGTGGCACAAACGTTTTAAAGATGACCGCGGGAATGTTGAAGACGACGACCGCTCTGGGAGGCCATCACCAAGCCAAACGGATCAAAATGTGGAGAAAGTGCGGAAACTTTTAAACAATTACCATCATCTTAGTACTAGATTAATTGCTGATGAGCTGGGACTTAGAGTACGGTGTGGAGGGTTGTGATGGATAATTTGATGATGCGAAAAGTGTGTGCCAAACTGGTGCCAAAAGTTTTGTTGGTGGATCAGAAGATACAGCGCACGACTGTTTGCCAGGAAATGCTCCAACAGTTGAATGTTGATCCGAACCTTCTGGAGAAAGCGGTTACTGGTGATGAGACCTGGGTCTACAAGTACGATCCTGAGTCGAAGCGTCAAAGCTCAGAATGGCGCACTGCTTCCTCGCCGAAGCCCAAGAAGGCTCGCATGGGCAAGTCGTGTGTGAAGTGCATGCTGATTGTTTTTTCCTGATGGTGAAGGAGTGATCCACAAGGAGTTTGTTGCTTGTGGACAGACCGTCACAGGTGACTTTTACGCTGGAGTGTTCAGCCGCTTGAGGGATCGAGTTCGCCGCGTCCGCCCGGCGATCAGGGGCGATTGGATTCTCCACCATGACAAAGCGCCCGCTCACACGTCGCGCGCCGCTGCCGAAGTTTTGGTCAAGTTCAGCGTGAAAACACTGCCGCAGTCACCCTACAGCCCCGTCTTGGCTCCGAGTGTCTTTTTCCTCTTCTCCCGAATCAAGACAGGCCTAAAAGGGAAGCGACTCGACTCCATCGACGCCACCCATCAGGCTGCGACGAGAGCCCTTGACAGTATAACGCCCGAGGCCTTCCAGCAGAGCTATGAACAGTGGAAGACGCGATTGCAGTGCTGTGTTGATGCTGAAGGATCATATTTTGAAGAATTTTAGTCCGCTGTACTTGAATGCCCAATAAATTTGTAGTTCTGAATTGTCTTGAAACTTTTGAATCGTAC
Source organism: Schistocerca americana (assembly GCF_021461395.2). Lineage (NCBI taxonomy): Eukaryota > Metazoa > Arthropoda > Insecta > Orthoptera > Acrididae > Schistocerca > Schistocerca americana. The sequence goes on along the minus strand of NC_060124.1, from coordinate 190,443,198 downwards.
CCTGTACTTATTCATTTCCCAACAAAGTCACCCTGGCTTCGAATATGCTTCTCTCAGCGAGAGACCTGTTTGTTGATGCCGTCACTGTAGAGTGTCAGACTTTTTTGATCGAGCCCCACTCTTACCTCTACTTGCTCCGCTTCATCAAAATCAAAGTGAAGTGATCGAAAGTGTTATTTAAGTTTTGGAAACAGATGAAAATGCGATGGGGCCAAGTCAGGCCTGTATGGAGGGTGATCGACGACAGAGAACCCAAGGCGTCGGGTTGTTGGAGATCTCACAGCGCTCGTGTGGAGTCTGGCATTCCCATGCTGAAGGAAAGACTGCTCCAGTGTGGAATTTGTGTTTACAGAGGGTGTGGAAGTACACCGACATAGTTACGTTACACACTTTACACACTGAAGTGTCAGGGAAAATAACGTAATATACTTGAATCTTACAACTTCGTAGAGGCAGTATGCTTTCCAATTAGAGATCATCGTAACAACAGCAGAGTCATAGAAAATAACGTCATAGATTTTCCTTTGGTTGAAGAGCACAGTGTGATAAATATTAATAATGGCCTCTCAGATAACGTTACTTTGCGATACATGTCCGAAAGAACAGGGATCAATTTGGTCCAGCAGCCATTATGAATTAAAATACAAAGGAATTACAGACATTGGTTGAGAGTGGGCACTGACTAAAATCAGTGGGGAAATGGAAAAAGTTGAAAATCTATGCTGCAAAAGTTGGTGGAACCAGGGACACTGCTGTTGCGCTTGATGGGACATGGCAATGTCAAGGACATCGTTTCTTGAATAGTGTTGTAAGTGCTACTTCTGTGTAGAGAGGAAAAGTTGTTGATGTTGAGTGCTGATCTAAGTACTGCCACACATACCATGGTAATACTGAAGGTCATATTGAACATCAGTGTTCTAAGAATCATGATGGCTACAGGGGAGGTATGGAATGTGATGGAGCTCTAAAAATATTTCAGAGATAAGAGTACGAGGTACGTAGGCGATGGTGACTCTAAAGCTTTCAATAAAATTAATGAGTTCAATATTTATGGCGATACCTTGGTAACAAAACTGGGCTGTTGTAGACATGTGCAAAAGAGGATGGGTGCTAGATTGCGGATGCTCTTCCTGAGCCTGTTATGAATGAAACAAAACCAATTTTTAGAGACCTGCGTGACCCTGTTTACTTAGTAAATGTCATCATGGGGGCACTCAGAATACAAATGTCAGTTTCAACCATTGCATATTGGAAAGATTACCGAAGAATGTTTTTGTAGGTCTAAATACATTAAATGTTGATGTACTAGATGCAGTGATATGCTTCAATGACGGAGTGACAGGAAGAAATATAGCCATAAAATGTGGCTGTAATAAGGAAGATCAATTGCTTGCAGGTGACGATAACGGGCGCATGAAGCTGAAAGATTCGCTCTTCAAGTTACCGAAGAAACGAGAAGAGCTTAAAGGAATGCCAAGAGGAAGCTTGAAGATGAAGAAATGCTGCAGCATAGAGACTATGCTTCGGGAATCCTCTGAAGCACAGTTTAATTAGACTCATATCTTCATTCGCAATTTCCCGCAAGTTGTATTTTTTGGTATTCAGATACAAATATTTCCTGAAGTTTATAAAGCATTGCTCTAATTTTCTTTCTGTAACTTAGAATAGTCCGTACATATGTAGTAAACCTAAGCTTTATTGAAGGATCGACTAAATTTGGGAAAAAATAACATTTTATTAGGAAAAAATTTTAAAAATTTACATTTTAATGTGATATTTTTTATTCTTGTAACATACGTAATAGGTGGAATTAAATAGGTCTAGTACCACAGCCATCATGGGATGCATATCTGGTAAAATTTGGTCTCCTTCAATGTATAACATTGGATTAAGTGGTATCTCAATTTGAGGAAGCATTTTTGGAAAAAAGTGCACCAGTTTCTTTGTAATTTTCTAATATCCCTAAGTAGATTCAAAAATATTCATTTCTAATTTTTTTGGAAAGTGTGCTGCATTACCTGATATCAACAAAAAATCTGTAAAACATATACATTATAAACGGTGCCTGAAAGAAATAGGTGTTGATTTTTACATAATATTAAGCCGGAAAAGCACCCTCTATCCTTAAGTTTTCTTTGGAGTTTGCAACTCAATATTAGTGACTGCTGTCTGCAGGAGGTCTTCGGTTCTAAAAACATCCTTGTCAGGTGGAAAAATTCCTGATTTTCTAAAGCCATTAACGGTATGTAACATCGCAAAATACAAACGTTCACGGCCGGAAGTCTCACAAATAATAAAATATTTCGTGCTGTCATGGCGTGGTCGAATGGATTTCACCTTAAAACCTAACGTTTCGTCCCCATATGCTGAAGACATTTTCAAGGGGGATCGGAGTTTCTTTGATTGTCCGATTCACACCCTGACTTGCTACTGACTACAGCAAAATTCCGCTTACGCGAGATCCGCGCAGTGGCATGACCTCGCAAGTTCTGAATACGCGAGAGCAGTTGGCCGTTGTCGAATGCTCTCGTCCGCTGTTGCTATCATCCTTTGGTGGAAGACTGGTCCAGACCTTCTTTAGTATCAGAATCCAAATATCATTCAATTTCACGCCCTCCTCCTTCCTAGAGATATTCATGGGGTATTTTACAATCTCTATGGCTTCTCTATTTAGCCTTACACGTGTAGGAAAAACACATAGACACAAAACAAGCAAGAACACAACATGTAATGGCGTCAATGCATTTTAGATACTTCACCTCTCGACATAATTTCACCGATATCTGATACACGGCAGTACATAAAAGGCAAAAAACGTCGTTACTCCTTTCTGCCTCGCTATCCCCTTCAGCCATATTCCCCTACGTAACTTTCCTGTTTTTCATACCTCATTATAAAATCTTTCTTTACTGTTCCAGACTATGCAACGATAAGGAGTTCCCCTCCTGACTTTTGCTCCTAACTGAAGAGGAGCCCCAACGGTCCAACCTCCATTACCTCGTACGCATAACTAACATCCTAAGACTATCGCCTCCCCTTATGTAATTGCCCCAGTGTGCTGACGACTTTACCCCCATCTCAGTCCGTCCTGCCCTTCATTGATCCCGATTCGTCTTATTCCATGGTGGCAACTTCACTCCCAGGTGGAAATTTTCCAATGGTTCAAATGGCCCTAAGCGTCATGGGTCTTAACATTTGAGGTTATCAGCCCCCTAGACTTAGAACTACTTAAACCTAACTAACCTAAGGACATCACACACAACCATGCTCGAGGCAGGATTCGAACCTGCGGCCGTAGCAGCCGTGAGGTTCCGGACTGAAGCGCCTAGAACCGCACGGCCACAGCGGCCGGCGTGGAACTTTTCATCAGTCTTACAAAACTCAGGCAATAATAATAGGAAACACTGAAATACCTTTGACTAAAATTCGATGAAAAAGCAGAGTGTAGCCCTGATCTCCTAACCATCCAAAGGAAAGTGTAACAATTGACTAAAACTAAAAAAAAAAACTAGTAAAAGACCAAATATGAGGAATAAATCCCACTGCCACCTTCTCCTAAATTTCTCATACAACAGGCCGAACTGAGGGGTTACCAGGAATGCACATCTTTTCTCCTTATAATGAACAGAGTGTACATCATTCACAGTAAATTCATCAACTGGTTTTAACTTCTTAGACTGTTTTATATTAATACAGAAATTTTATATAATCAAATGGATGAAGACTGGCACTTCAGCCACTTCCAGCCCCCTACCTCAATAGTGGGAACATAACGACAGTTATATAAAATAAAAGCATGCTCATTTTAGTATACAGGGTGAGTCACCTAACGTTACCGCTGGTTATATTTCGTAAACCACATCAAATACTGACGAATCGATTCCACAGACCGAACGTGAGGAGAGGGGCTAGTGTAACTGGTTAATACAAACCATGAAAAAATGCACGGAAGTATGTTTTTTAACACAAACCTACGTTTTTTTTAAATAGAACCCCGTTAGTTTTGTTAGCACATCTGAACATATAAATAAATACGTAATCAGTGCCGTTTGTTGCATTGTAAAATGTTAATTACATCCGGAGATATTGTAACCCAATGTTGACGCATGAGTACCACTCCTCCGCTGTTCGATCGTGTGTATCGGAGAGCATCGAATTACGTAGGGATCCAAAGGGAACGGTGATGGACCTTAGGTACAGAAGAGACTGGAACAGCACATTACGTCCACATGCTAACACCTTTTTATTGGTCCTTTTCACTGACGCACATGAACGTTACCATGAGGGGTGCGGTGCACGTACACACGTGGTTTCCGTTTTGAATTACGGAGTGGAATAGAGTGTGTCCCGACATTTCAGGCCAATAGATGTTCAATGTCGTGGCCATCATTTGTTGCACATAATTGCAATCTCTGGCGTAATGAATGTCGTACACGCCGCAGTACATCTGGTGTAATGTCGCCGCAGAATGCCACAATACGTTGTTTCATATCCTCTGGGGTTGTAGGCACATCACGGTACACATTCTCCTTTAACGTATCCCACAGAAAGAAGTCCAGAGGTGTAAGATCAGGAGAACGGGCTGGCCAGTTTATACGTCCTCCACGTCCTGTGAAACGCCCGTCGAATGTGTACCTCATCCCTCATGGTAATGTATATGTGCGTCAGTGAAAAGGACCAATAAAAAGGTGTTAGTATGTGGACGTAATGTGCTGTACCTAAGGTCCATCACCGTTCCCTTTGCATCCCTACGTAATTCGGTGCTCTCCGATACACACGATCGAACAGCGGAGGAGTGGTACTCAAGCGTCAATTTTAGGTTACAATATCTCCGGATGTAATTAATATTTTACAATGCAACAAACGGCACTGATTACGTATTTGTTTATATGTTCAGATGTGCTAACAAAACTAACGGGGTTCCATTTAAAAAAACGTAGGTTTGTGTTAAAAAACATACTTCCGTGCATTTTTTTATGGTTTGTATTAACCAATTACACTAGCCCCTCTCCTCACGTTCGGTCTGTGGAATCGATTCGTCAGTATTTGATGTGGTTTACGAAATATATCCAGCGGTAATGTTAGGTGACTCACCCAGTATATGCTCTTTGAACAGTAGGAGCTGCCAGATGTGGGTGGTACTTATATTCCACTTAAAAAATGCAGGATTATTATCCTAAATGGGGGCAAACTGTAGGAAATGGGCTCTGACAGAATAAGGAGCAGAAAGGGTCATGTGAACGTATGGCTGCTTTCCAAGGGAGGTACACTCACTAGACGGTGGAGACAAAAGTTCTTGGCAGTGTAGGTTTCATTGGTTGAAAGCACACATGAGAACATACCAAGCAAGTGGGAGTGTTCTGTTTGTACTTGTGTTGTAGGAATGGCAGCGGACTTTCAACATCAGTTCAGCCTCAATGTGTGATTGATATTGCGGAAATGCAGCCGAACAGGAGCACCATCATGTAGTAGCCACATTACTCTTCGTACGGCGAGAGGCATGTCTCCCAGCAGAGGAAGCATGGTCACCTGCAGGAAGTGTGGATATGCCTCGTATTTGAGAAGTTGTGGGAGGATTGCTAGTCCCACGAGGTGCTCGCCAATGATTCCCGCACACACATTGAGGCTGAATAGGAGCCGGTGGCTCGTTGCTACCAAACCGCTAAGTCACTATGGCAGACAGAACATTTGCAATTTCCTGGTGAGTCCTCATGTGTGGTTTCAATAACTGAAACCTACACTACCAAAGCTCTTTTATTTCCAGCTTTATGTGGGTGAACCTCCCTTAGAAAGCGATTCCTGCAGTTTGTCCACTGATCGTTTTTGCTCAGTATGCTCTCGAAGAAGACAGTGATACCAGCAGTAGGGTCAAGGTCTCCTATGCTCGCCAGGCCTCTTGCAGAGAAGCCAGACAAAGAGTGTCTCACGACGTGCCATTTTTTGTGTATCCAATCCTGAGTTTTCCTCTCTTGACGTGGTAACACGGGGTGGGACTATTCATAGTGAAGACGGCCTCACCAGCGGAGTAAACCCTTAGGAAAAGTCACTGTCTTCTAGGTTGTACTTTACGATATTGGCATTGTTAATTATCCAAAGAAAATAAGAGGATAATAGATGAAATTATGGAGATAATGAATACGGAACAAACAGTTGTGTGAAGAACGAAGGGAAAAAGTTCTTCAATGGTATGACCATGTAAGGCGAATGGAACAAGGACAGTGGCCAAAAGCAATCATTGTGTGGTCGCCACATGGATGTAGGAGTTGCAGGCAGCGGAGAATAACATGGGGAGCAGAAATTATTGGAATGATGAGGAAGAGAGGTCTGATAGAGGAAGACGTCAGTGATTGTCCGATGAACATGTAGATGCAGATGAACAGGGCGAATGCTGGCAAAAGGGAGAAGCCTTTAAGAGTAACAGTAAGTATCCTCTCAGGGATCGTTTTTTGTAGTTTGTCCCCATTTAGAACAATCACCCTCTGATTTCTTTCTAAAGATTTCACTTTTATTTTGTTCATTTGAGAATGAGAACACTCATCTTCTGCTTAAAATTTGTAATAATTTATACATCGAATGCACTAAAAGAATTCACTGTAAAATCTCCATTAATCTCCGTTATGAGAAAGCTACACTTATCAAAAGTTGGGTATATGTTATATGTCACAGGTGTCGTAATTTTTTACTGTGCACTGTTGAGAGAAAAACATTGTGTATTGGAAGACTCCTTTATGGATTGTTTAGGCGAGAAGATGTGTAACAATTACCCTCTATGCTGCAGAAAACACTTAACCATTAACTCAGGAGTTGTGGTCTCTCGGACCGCGCGAGAAATTTTCGAACTCACTCTCCAAGGCTAGTTGTTGTTTAATGCTTCTATACTCCCCCTACCCCCCGTAAATTTCCAAGCCCTCGATGTTTTACTGTCTGTTGCGATATCGCCTCTTGTGTTTATTGTTGACACGAGTTACTGACAGATGTTAGTCTCCTAGACTGCGCCTCGTGAGATGCACTATGTGACCAAAAGTATCCGGTCACCTAGCTGAAAATGACTGAGAGGTTCGTGGCTCCCTTCATTGGTAATTCTAGAATTCAGTGTGGTGTTGGCCCGCCCTTAGCCTTGATGACGGCCTCCACTCTCGAAGGCACACGTTCAATCAGGTGCTGGACAGTTTCTTGGGGAACGGCAGCCCATTCTTCACGGAGTGCTACACTGAGGAGAGGTATCGATGTCGGTTGGTGAGGCATGGCACGAAGTCAGCGTTTCGAAACTTCCCAAAGGTGTTATATAGGATTCAGGTCAGGACTCTGTGCCGGACAATCCATTACAGGGACGTTATTTGCGTGTAACCACTCCGCAACAGGTCGTGCATTATGAACGGGTGCTTGATTGTGTTGAAAGATGCAATCGCTATCCCCGAATTGCTCTTCAACGGTAGGAAGCAACAATGTGCTTAAAACATCAATGTAGGCCTGTTCTCTGATAGTGCCACGCAAAACAACAAGGGGTGCAAGCTCCCTCCATGAAAAGCACGACCACACCCTAACATCACCGCCTCCGAATTTTTACTGCACTACACGGGCTGGCAGATGACGTTCACTGAGCATTCGCCAAATCCGCACCCTGCCATCGGATCGCCACATTGTATACCGCGATTCGTCACTCCACACAATGTTTTTTTTCTCTTTAGTCGTCCTTACACCAAGCGAGGCGCCATTTGGCAATTACCGGCGTGATGTGTGGCTTATGAGCAGCTGCTCGACCTTGAAATTCAAGTTTTCCCACCTCCCGCCTAACTGTCATAGTACTTGCAGTGGATCCTGAACCAGCTTGGAATTCCTGTTTGATGGTATATGGTATGTCTATTAGACATTATGATCCTCTTCGACTTTTGGCGGTCTTTGTCACTCAACAAACGACGTCGGCCTTTACGCTTTTGTGCTGTACGTGTCCCTTCACGTTTCCAATTCACTATCACATCGGAAACATGTTTAGGAGTATGAAAATCTCGCGTATGGGACAAGTGACACCCAATCGCCTGACCACGTTCGAAGTCCCTTGATTTCTGCGGAGAGCACCATTCTGCTCTCTCACGAAGTGTAATGACCACTGAGGTCCCTGATATAGAGTACCTGGCAGTAGGTGGCAGCACAATGCACCTAATATGAAAATCGTATGTTTTTGGGGGTGTTGGTTGGTTGGTTGGTTTGGGGAAGGAGACCAGACAGCGTGGTCGTCGGTCTCATCGGAGTAGGGAAGGATGGGGAAGGAAGTCGGCCGTGCCCTTTAAGAGGAAACATCCCGGCATTTGCCTTTTGGGGGTGTCTGCATACTTTTGATCACATAGTGTAAGTACCTGTTTTCTTCAGTATGGTACTGTATGGCTCAACATGCGTTGGCACGAATGTGTCATTTTTAACTTTCGCGAGTTTGATGAAATTGTTAGTCGGTCTATGGAGGGAGGTGTCAGTGATATAGATCAAGAAATAAACGAAAAAGAGGACGGTTTTTCATTAGTCAGTGATCACAGTTCTGCTATCGGACAAGAGTATCATTCAGAGGAAGAACTTCAGGAAAGTTGTGATGGGGATCTGTCCGTTTATTCAGTGAACTACTTAAAGTGTCTGTTTTAATCTAATGTGTTCTGAGTAGCGATAAAATGTAGTTCCCAGAAATGAATAACAATTTGACAGATTTTCTTTTCTTCCCTATCGGATGGAATTTTTGTGCGCATATTTAGACCCTGGAATTTAAATTTATTTGGAAATTTATTTGCTACAGAGACTGTATAATTTTTCCGAATGTAAAATTCAGTACTCTAACAGTCTGTTTATGAGTACTACTTAAAAGAACCACACAAAATTATGTACTTTTGTGTGATAAATAGTAAAATCTGCAGTCTTCGTTTAGTACAATAAAATAAACCAGAAGCATTTAAACAACATTAAAATAATTGCAAAAATAAATGTTATATATATTATAAATTAAAAATTTCAAATGATTTTGCCTTAAATCTCCGTTTAAACATACGGGTCCTAGAGACCAAACCTCGTCGTATACGTTACAGAGAAGTCACCTAGCGAGTTAAGGGTTAAAGCTTAAGAAGGTGTATAAATGTGGCGTACTGCGACGTCACCGTCGTGCTCGGTGACGTTTCAGACAGCATGCTGTCGGTATACGCGAATAAAAGGCCAGAGATCTGAAGTTGATGTGAGGTGTGAGGCGCGTAAACGATGTCACATTGGCACCAAATTTCACCACAGTGTGTGGCCGAGGAAAGCATTTCAGACACACCAGCGTACGGAAAGGCCTAAGGGGTGGCATAAAGGGCCTCTGTGGAATCATCCCTTCCTTTGTTTCCCTTACATTTGGCAGTCGAAAAAGACAATCATCTAAGAACGTCCTGGGCTAGCAACCCCACTGAATGTGACCGATCGCTTTCACCGCGAACGCAATTTTTTCTCTGATGTACTGTGTGGAACCAAAAGGGACTGTTAAAAACCATTCGAAGAAATCTGAGCACCATCCGAAGCAGCAAACGATACGTGTTTTTTCAGCTCTCCTGATTTGCGTCCTCTTGTGGTGTGACTGTATGGGGGTGCGATATTGACACACGTGTGAATAAGATGCGATGGGCCATAGTAGAATTCACAGAAGTTGTACTTGATGCTCTTGATAAAGCTGAGTGTGTCACAGGAATATTTTTGGATAATTCTAAGGCCTTTGATACAGTCGACCGCCAGATTCTATTAAATAAATTAGAGGCACTAGGAATAAGAGGGGTAGCAAATGACTGGTTTGGACCATACCTAGCAGAGAGGGTACAAAGATTAGAGATAATACAAGCTTCAAATAGATCTAAACATTTACTAAAACACTTATCAGAACCAAAATGCGTTAAAATAGGGTTTCCACAAGATAGCATATTAGGACCAATACTATTCGTGATTTTCATCAATGACTTTCCCAGTAGTGTTACTCATGGTAAAAAAATTCTCTTTCCTGATGACAGCAATATTATAGTCACTGAGTAAACAAGAGATCTGCGTGCAGAGAAAGCAAATGAAACACTCAAGGACGTTTACGATTGGTCAATAAGAAATAAAGTGACATCGAACATAAAGAAAACTAATGCCTTGAATTTGTGTTTGAAGAGGGAAAATGACAACGTTAAATTAAATCTGAATGGCACCTCTATAGCCTGTGTACCAAATGCAAAATTTCTGGGAATGAATATTGGTTCTCAACTGAAGTGGTGTGAACACACAAAGGTTCTGGCAAACAAAATGTCATCAGCATGTTACGCCCTTAGAATTCTATCATCAGTGTGTAACATGCAGTGTCTTCTAATTACATACTATTCAAATGTACCCTCAATTCTTAGCTATGGCATTCTTCTTTGGGGAACAAATGCACAGAATATGAACACAGTTTTAAAACTCAGGAAAAGAGGCATAATAATAATAACCAAAAATAGTAGTCAAGTTTATTGTAAAGATCTGTTCAAAACACTGGGACTTTAACTGCTCCATGTGACTACATTGACCGGTCAGTTGCACAGATCAAAAATAACATTGGTGATTACTGTACAAACAGCTCTGTCCATGACCATGGAACGAGAGCTAGACTCAACTTACATTCACCAAGAACAAATAAATATAAATCTCAAAACAGCATTTTCTACCAAGTAATAAAACTGTACAATAAATTACCAAAGAGATTAAAAGAATTGCAAAAATACACTTATTTAAAAAGGCAGCTAAAAAATACCTGCTATGCAATACTTTTTATACATTGAAGGATTACTTAGATAGAGCAAGGATTTGGTGGAATAAAGTTATACAAATAAATAATAGTAGTGATTATAAAACATCCAACATTCCACATAACACCTTCACAATATGATTTTTTTCCTTCTTCTTTCCTTCTTTTTTCTTTTTCTGGCAAGACTTACCCCCAAGCTATGCCCCCAGCTTGGCACTGCTGCCAGTGCCTCCTGTCCACGTTTTCTGGGACTTTAAAAGAGTACTTATACGGAGAAAACCTGTAAGAGAGTGTTGGCCTCCCGCTAATCAGCAAACTAAAAGGGACAGGTATCAAGTGGTTGGCCTCACACACTTGCTTAGGACTCTCATCATTGGTTTCCTCAGTCCGAGTACATTTTTACAGTGCTCAAAAAATGTGGACGAGTTACACTGAGGGTGTTTCCGAACGGGGGGGTCTCAGAGGGAACCCATCCAGTTTTATTCACGTATGTGTCAATGTCGCACCACTCCATGATCAAGCCTAAGGAGGGCGAAAAAAGGAGAACTGAAATGGCGTAAGCAGAGTCTTTGTTGCTTCCGATTGTGTTCAGATTTCGTCGAATGACGAGAGGTCCCTTGTGGTTTCACATCGTACACCAGAGCAGAAGTTGCGATCGCACCATATTTCAAAGGGATACGATCACATTGTATGAGGTTGATGGCCAACGAAGTACTTAGAGTACGGTTGATGCGTCTGTTGGGTGTCAGCAGAGACAAACACTGTCAAGAACGCCGTCCTGTTGCTTAACTCATGTTGAATTGTAATTTTCGACCACAAAATTTGTGGAGATTAGCGTCTCAAGGGAAGGGTTGGTTTCACTGACGCTCTCTGTGTTATCTCCCTGAGGCCTTTTCGTATCAGATATGAGCGGTGGTGTGTCTGAAATGTTTTCCTCGGTCACACATAAGAAAACTGCGTTATCTCAATGCTGGTCGTCGTGGTTCTAACCTCCATCGTGGAGGCATCAAAAGAAGGGGTGAAATATGAGTAAAAAGAGGTGCGACAACCTTACCATCGTGTGACACGACCAGATTGGCATTAGTCAGAATTGTGGTGAAATTTGGTACTAACGTGACGTCATTAACCTACCTTACACCGCACATGACCTTTTGAGCTCCGGCCTTTCGTTCGCATGTGTCGACATCTTGCTGTTTAAAGAATCGCTGAGCCTGATAGTGACGTTGCAGAGTGACACGCTTTCCCATAATTACAGAGGAAGGATGAAAGTTCCTTTTAGCCAAATATCAATCTCATAGGTCGCACTGGGAAAAAATTGCGGGGTCTTGAGAAACTGGTCCTTGAATTCTGTTGCACAGTGTATTTTAATAATTCGGCACAATATCTTGGACCACCACAGATTTAAATCTACGCACAAAACAGCCAAAAGGAACATTGGGAGTGCTGCCAATGCTGTAGCTCTCGCTACATCAATTGTTTCTCAGTGCACTTCGAATGAAACTCCAACAATGGATACGCGCAGGATCACAGATTGTACTACCACCTCTCGTCAGTACGATTTCGAACAATGGAAGATCCTCATTTAGTGAAACTGAAATCTGGAAATGCTAGAGTTCTTTGCATATGGCTTTCCAAAACAGCACGCACAGTACGATAAGCGTTTCGCCTCCCTAAATCCTCTCTAGATTGAAAGGTTTGACAAAGGTACGAAAATGCCATAACTCGTGGTAAAACACTACGGAGAAACCACTTGAGCAATTTCACGGCCGACAAAGGGCACCACGAGGTAGGACGTGAGGGCTTCAGAGCTACGGAAATATCGCGTATGCTGTGAAGCAGGCATAGCTTCCCGTCGCTGGACAAACTCGCTGGAACGCCGTCCAATAAACGGCTGATGCGCTCGGAGCTCGCTTTATATTTCCGCTGCCTTTATCTTCCTGTCTCCTCTGTCTCTCTCTCCCTTTCTCTCTCTCTCTTTCCGGCCTTTTCCCCGCTAACACGCGCTCTTTCGGCGTGAAAAGATCGAGCTACAGACCTGAGTTTTGGCAACGTATCGTAGGGCTTCTGCAAATCCACGAAGAATAATGGCTCTGAGCACTATGGGACTTAACATCTTAGCTCATCAGTCCCTCCTCGAAGAATAAATTGGTCTCTAACCATCTGGCAATTCTCTTCTCTATTAGATTCCGTAATCTGAATATTGCGTCAATACATGAACGCTCTGGTCTAAAACCATTGTTTTCCCCAGATATTATAGCCTTCGTCTCCATTCTTTCTTTTAAGATTCTCCCGAAAAATAGTTGTAGTGATAGCTCCACACTTGTACTCTGGTCATTTCCACAGTCCTGCCTCTTCTCCTTCTTATAGCCTGATGATGAAACATTACACTTTGCTTATACGTCCACTCCTCCCTTTCGCAATGAAATTAAAATGTACACCTTCAGAGGAAGCTACCGTCGCTGCATAACTGATGCTGCGAGGCAAATATGCTGTGTTAGTTGCCCTCGACAGCGAGTGTTCATAATAGACGTGGGTGACGTCAGGATTGCCCCAGAGAAGTGTGACAGGACGGCTGTTCTTCTCTATATACCTACATTAATGATTTGGTGGAGAGGGTGGGCAGCATCTGCGGTTGTCTGCTAACGATGCTGTGGTGAACGGAAAGGTGTCGAAGTTGAATGACTAGGAAGATACGATTTAGACCAAATTTCTGGTTGGGGCGATGAATGGCAGCTAACTCTAAATGTGGAAAAATGTAAGTTAATGTGCATGGGCAGGAAGAACAAATCTGTAATGTTCGGATACAGTATTACTAGTGCCCAGCTTCACACTGCCAAGGAGTTTAAATGCCTGGTCGTAGCGTTGCAAAGCGGAATGAAATGGAACGAGCTTGTGAGAAGTGCGGAAAGGAAAGCGAGTGGTCGACATCGGTTTATTAGGAAAATTTTAGGTTCACGTGTAAAGGAGACCGCATTTAGGATGCTGTTGCGACCTATTCTTGAGTACTGCTCGAGTGCTTGGTATCCGTACCAGGCCGGATTCAGAGGCGGACTGCTAGATTTGTTACCGGTAGCTTCGCACAACACGTGTTACGCAGATGCTTCGGGAACTCAAATGCGAATTCCTGGAGCGAAGGCATGGTTCTTTTCGAGAAACACTATTGAAAGAATTTAGAGAACCGGCGTTTGAAGTTGACTGCCACACGATTCTACCGCCACCAACATACGTTGCGCGTAAGGACCACTAAGATAAGATACGAGAAATTAGGACTCATACAGAAGCATATATGCGGTCGTTTTACCCTCGCTCTATTTGCGAGGGGAATGGGAAAGGAAATGACTAATAGTGGTACCAGGTACCCTCCGCCACGGACCGTACGGCAGCTTGCAGAGTATCTGTGTAAACGTAGATATATTAGCAATTCATCTATTTTAGCTCTAATTCCGCTAATATATAGTTTGAGGAAATCAGCAAACTGCGCCTTCTGATCTGCATTCCTCAGTTATTTAACTAACTTCCTGCATTAGAGGAACCATTCCCAAGAAATTATACCTCCTACCTGATTTGATCCTAAAAACAGTCTAGACCTTCTACAAGTTATTGATGAAATTTGGCACTGAGACGAGAGCCACATACTATACTGCCCAGAATATTTTACTAAGATCGTTTCCAGCCATGAAAGTACACATATCGCAGTGAGAAGGCTCAACAAACGTAACACGTAAAAATGGGTCACTGCTGACAGCCGCCCAGGGCACCGCACGTGTGACGTACTTCAGAGAGGAGCCCCTGCGTCACCCTCACGCAGCGCGCATCCATCAGCCAAAACGACCCGCCTGCGGCCACGAGTGGCAAGGCAATTTCAGCTGCACAGGTGACGCCTGTGAAAATTCCTTTTGGAATGAACAACCGTCGTTTACACTGCAGCACATCAAATTAATGTCTCTCATATACAACGGTGGCACTAACTTCTCGCAGCCTTCCTCCACACGCGCTTCCCTGAATTTCCGTAACAGGTTTTCTGGAGAGAATCGTCGTATTCCTTTCAAAGATTACCATTTCAATTGCTCGAGCATCTCTGTTACACTTTCGTATAGACTATAACTAGCTGTTATGAACCTAGCGGCGTGTCTCAGAGTAGTTACAGTGCATCTTGTCGCGTCTACTTGGTAAAGAAAAGCCTACAAAGGGTCTGGGTTCGAATATCTGTCCACGACATTGTTTTATTTTCTTAATAGCGTACACTACGTTGCAAAGTGAAAGACTTACTCCCCAAACTGTCCAGACACTGTGGCTAAGCCAGATATACACAAAAATATTTTCTTCCAGTACTGTTAGTCCGGCAAGTTGTGGAGGAAGGGACGAACGAAGATTACAAAAAAAATGATTCAAATAGCTCTGAGCACTATGGGACTTAACATCTGAGGTCATCAGTACCCTGGAACTTAGAACTACTTAAACCTAACTAACCTAAGGACATCACACACATCCATGCCCGAGGCAGGATTCGAACCTGCAACCGTAGCGGTCGCGCGGTTCCAGATTGAAGCGCCCAGATCCGCTCGGCCACCACGGCCTTCCGATTACAGTTTAGCGTTCCGTCGACGGCACGGTCATTAAAGACTACTACGTATTACGAATGGATGGGGAAGGAAACAGGTCAAGCGCTGTTCAAAGGAATCATCCCGGCGTCTGCCTAGAGTGATTTAGTGAAATGAAGGAGTACGTATGAAGCGTTGTCCTCCCGAACGCAAGTCTAGCGTGCTAACCAGTGCGCCATCTCGTTTGGAAGACGTGTAGTTGAGTTTCAGAGAGATGGCCCTGCACGAATTCCTCTCCTGTAACATCTTCTTCAGATCAGAGTAGCATGTGCAACCTACGCCCTCAATTATTTGCTAAATGTCTTCCGCTACGGTTCTTACCCTCTACAGCTCCGTCTAGTACCATGGACATTATTCCTTGACGTCTTAACAGATCTCCTACCATCCTGGTCCTTCTTCTTGTCAGTGTTTTCCATACATTCTTTTCCTAACCGATCCTCTGGAGAGTCTCCTCATTCCTTAGTTAAGTCTACCTAATCTACAACATTCTTCTGTAACATCACATCTCAAATGCTTCGATTCTCTTCTGTTCGGGTTTTCACAAGATCCATGTTTAACTACCATAAGATGCTGTGATCCAAATGTGCATTCTCGGAAATTTCTTACTCAAATTAAAGCCTATTTTTGACACTGGTAGACTTCGCTTGGCCAAGAATACTCTTTTTATCGGTGCTAGTCAGCTTTTTATGTCTTCCTTGGTCCGTCCGTCATGGGTCATTTTGCCGCATAGGCAGCGGAATACCTTAACTTCACCTGCTTGGTGATCACCTTGTGTTAAGCTTCTCGCTGTTCTCATATCTTCTATTTTCATCACGTCCATCTTCCTTCGATTTACTCTTAATCCATATTCTGTACTCATTAGACAGTTCATCCCATTCAGCAGATCCTGTAATTCTTCTTCACTTTCAGTCAGAATAGCAACGTCATCAGCGAATCTTATCGCTGATATCCTTTCACCCTGAGTTTTAATTCCACTCCTGAATCTTTCTTTTATTCAAAAATTTTTGTAACATTTTTGGGATATAGCGATCTTGCAACCTACATAAAACCAGTTAAAAAACAGCCTAGATCGCGATGGTTATTTAATTAAAATAATCTGTTTCGACCCTAGTCTTAGGTCGTCTTCAGGCAGCATCATCAGCTGACGATGACGAAGCGTGGAACAGTTAGTTGA
Organism: Schistocerca americana; assembly: GCF_021461395.2. Lineage (NCBI taxonomy): Eukaryota > Metazoa > Arthropoda > Insecta > Orthoptera > Acrididae > Schistocerca > Schistocerca americana. The sequence continues at coordinate 190,426,661 of NC_060124.1, read as the reverse complement.
CCTCAGTTGCTGAAACTGCTCATTTCTTTTACTTTCGTCATTGTTTCTTCTATGTGTTGATTGAACAGTAGTCTTCCGCCGTTCTTAATTCGAGCACTTCGTTCTTGGACTTCCATTCTTCTTGTTCCCCTATGGTTCTTGTATATATTGTATGTTACCATCTTTCCCTGCAGCGATCCCTATTTTTCTCAGGATTTCGAACATCTTGCACTATTTTAAATTGTCGAACGCTTTTTCCAGGTCGACAAATCCTGTGAACGTGTATTGATTTTTCTTTATTCTTGCTTCCATTATTAACTGTAACGTCAGAACTTCCTCTACGGTGCCTTTACCTCTCCTAAAGCCAAACTGATCGTTACCTAATGTATCCTCAATTTTCTTTTCCATTCTCCTGTATATTATTTTTGTCAGCAACTTGTAAGCTTGAGCTGTTAAGCAGATGGTGAGAAAATTCTCGCTATTGGTGGCTTCTTGTTATCTTCAGAATTGTGTGGATGAAGTTTTTCAAAAATGGTTCAAATGGCTCTGAGCACTATGGGACTTAACATCTGAGGTCATCAGTTCCCTAGAACTTAGAACTACTTAAACCTAACTAACCTAAGGACATCACACACATCCATGCCCGAGGCAGGATTCGAACCTGCGACCGTAGGGGTCGCGCGGTTCCAGACTGAAGCGCCTAGAACCGCTCGGCCACACCGGCCGGCGGATGATGTTTTTCCGAAAGTCTGATGGTATACCGCCAGCCTCTTACACGCCACGCGAATAATCGTTTTGTTGTCACTTTCACCAATGATTTTAGAAATTCCGATAGAGTCTTATCTATCCCTAGTGAGTTATTCGATCTTAAGCTACCAGAGGTTGGTTTCTTAAATTATGATTCCAATACTGGACCCCCTATCTCTTCTACATCGACTCCTGTTTCTTCTTCTATCTCGTCATCAGACATGTCTTCCCCGTCATAGACGCCTTCAATGCACTATTTCCACCTACCCGCTCTCTTCTCTGAATTTAACTGTGAAATTCCCGTTGCACTCTTAGTGTTACCACCCTTGCTTTTAACTTCACCGATTTGCTGAGTCGTCCTTCGGATAGTCATTTCTTTTTCGAATTCTTGTCTTTTTCATGCAGCCATTTGGCACCTCCTATTTATTTCATTCCTAAGTGATTTATATTCTTGTATTCCTGAGTATCTCCGAACACTTTTGTACGTTCTTCTTTCGTCGATTAACTGAAGTATTTCTTCTGTTACCCCCGGTTTTTTCGCCATAACCTTCTTTCTACTTATACTTTTCTTAGTAACTTCTGTGATTACCCTTTCATAGGGTTGTCCATTCCTCTTCAACTGAGCTGCCTATTGAGCTGTTATTTATCACGTATTTATATCCACAGACAACTTTGAACATATTTCATTCGTTAGCACTTCTGTGTCGCACAGCTTTGTGCATTGTTTCTTGCCGACTAGTCTCTTAAACCTCAGTCCATTCTTCATCACTACTAAATTCTGATCAGAGTCTATATCTTCTCCTGCGTAAGCCTTGCAATCCAATATCTGATTTCAGATTCTCTTCCTGATGATGATGTAATCTCACTGAAGTCTTTCAGTATCTCTAGGTCTTTTCTAAGTGTACATCTTCCTCTCGCGATCCTAAAAGCAGAGTATTCTTTATAACTAGCTGAAATTTATTTCAGAAGCTAGTTAGCCTTTCTCCTCGCTCATTCCTAGGACCAAGCCCATATACATATATGAAATGTATTCACAGTTGCGAGTATGGACTACCATAAGCTGTATAATGGAATGACGACAGTGAAAATTTGTGCCGAACCGGGACTCGAACCGGGATTTCACGCTCATCGGACCTCTGCAGTGCCTGTTCGACCTTATCATTGTCGCCGTTTTCGGCGGTATGTTCCTGTGTATAGGTCACTGAAAGCAAAAAACATTGACGTTACTGGCCAATTCAATAAGCAGCAGCTTTTTGGTGGTCCAAATGTCTTTCGTGGACTGCGAATGCAGATTACTTGTCATGATTCTGCTTTCAAGGCAGTACATGGTTGACCTTGGCTGTTGTATGAGCCAGTCATGTAGGTTATGGTGGCCTTGAAGCTTTCCCTGACGCCGATATTTAAGCTTGGATTCTTATTGGTGTTGTAGCTCTCAGATGCACTCTGGGATGCACACAGTGTTTCTCTGAGGACCCCTGTAGCCCCTGTAGGGCTTTACACAATAACCTTGAACACGTTAGTATTGGAAACATGCTTTTGTACACTTACTGCACTTTTGGCGGGCTGTTTTAATGCAGCTAAGTTCGTATGGCGCTCTAGTTATACAAGCACTGCTAACCTCTAGATTAACTTCTGTTCGATTGCGCAATCCAGCTCAGGCCATACGTGGGGCTGTCTGTGATTAGATAAGCGGCAAAAAGGCGATGAAGGCCTCTACTTCCATTGTCCCAAGGGCTTTAAACCCAGTCGATTACTTGCCTGTCCTCTTGCGGGAACTCAAAGTACAGAAGAACTGCTACCACTTGCGGTGGAAGCAGTTTCGTGATCTTCAGAATAAGTGTCACATGAAGCGTCTCCAGCGTGAATTCTGCCACTGGCTCACCGATTGGAAAACGAAACAATGGGAGGACAAGGAGTCCGCCTTCCTCCTCCAACATAAATCCGAATGGGCTTTTTTCCGAGCCCTGTGGCACTTCACAGCGAAGACCAACCATCCCATCGCCACTGTCGATGACTTAACTTATGATGCCCTCTGTATGGTAGAAACTCTGGCCGATGGGTTTGAGACCCTAAATTAGTTACTCATCCATGACCTCACGCCTGATGAACCTCAAGATGGACACGATATTCTAGCGGCCATTGCCTCTTTCAGACAAATACCATATCTATCTACCCTTCAATTTGTCCACGGCGGAACTCCAACAGATCCACAGCAGAAACGTGGACAGTCAGCTCCAGGTTTGGATGGTATTTTAAACGAATACCTCCGCCATCTCCCATGCAAGCCACTGGTCTTATCCACCAGCATCCTGAACCGCTGTCTCACAACTGGCGTTTTTCCGCCACAGTGGAAGCAGGCCAAAATGATTGTCTTCCCCAAGCTCTCGAAGGATCCTATTGTCCCTACTAACAACTGGTCCATTAACCTTCTAAATAATATGGCCAAGTTTCTAGAATCTTTGATCCTCCACTGCATTTCCCAACCTCTGGTGGTGGCTGGGACCATCTGTCCAGAACATTTTGGATTCAAGTCCCATCTGCCAGCCAAACTCCAAGCCTTCACATCACAGAATATGTCACCAAGGGCTTTAATTCCACCATGTCGATGCCTAGACCTGCAAAACACATATGACAAGATATTGTAGGACAATCTTGTGTACAAAATGCTGACACAGACGATATCCCCAATATCTATGTGAAGGTGATGGATAATTTCCTCCAGGATCGGACTTACTTGGTTACTCAGCAAGGACGACAATCCAGCTTAAGTCACATGTCGATGGGTACCCCTCTGGGCTCTGTGTTGTCTCCCATCCTTTTTAACATTTATGTTAACGATATGTCAGTCCTGCCACACTGCCACCCAGTGCAGTACGCCGATGATACGGCGCTCCATACCACTGGCCGCAACACAGACCAGCTCCTTGCTCATGTCCAGAGACCGGTAGATGCGACAGTGACCTGGTTCCATTCCACAAGATTGCCCTCAATGCCGCCAAAACTACAGCAGTTTATTTCACTAAATGGCGCCCCATCCTCCGCCACCACATCACTATAGGAGGTGCACAGGTCCCATGGCCCCTGATACTAAATACCTAGGTGTCCAGATGGATAAAAGAACTGCTCTTCCATCACCATGCAAAATATGTAACCCAATGTTCACTGGCAGGGAACTGAACCTCGACACCAACCTCTGGCTGTACCAGATGGTTGTCCACCCTTCCCTCACCTATGGCTCCAATGTGTGGGCTACAATTAGTGCCTCCCAGATGCAGACCCTCCAGCACCTGCAGGATAAGGTGCTTTGGTGGAGCTTGCATGCTGCTCCTCTCATGAGGGTAGTTAATGAGAGAGAAGGCGAGGCATCTCTATGCCAAAGTAGAAACCCTACATGACACAGTCACTGGTTTACAAAACATTGGCATCACAACACCCCAGCACTGGCACCGACACCCAATTCCTCTCACCATCCTTGAGGACTCCAATTCTGACCACACTTAACATTAGCCTTCTTGCATCCACTCGTGTAGTGTTAGTATTGACTTGACCACTTGATAAGAGTAGACCATCGAAAACCACTGATGTTGAACATAGTTTGTTCATTATTATGTTACCTCTTGCATGCAACCTGAATTACACTGTCGGAGGGTGGTATAGAACTTCAACTACCACCACCACGTCTTCAAATTGCAGTCTTTGGAATGGCATCAGTGTCGAATGGAACAGTTTTACCATCCACCAACATAGTAAGATCGTGAGCAACCGGTGCTGCTGTACTTGAACCTCCCACAAAAAATGGATAAGTTGGACCATTGAATGGAGACCTGGTGTTTCACTTTTCTTGCTTTGCACTTAGGGCTCACTTGGCGTTGGCAGTATGTCAGCGAGGTGGATGCAGTTATAATGAGACCAGTTGACATGTTTGCCATTGACAGTGATATACCAGGTGGTCTGCAACGCTGGTGTCAAGGTAACCAGCATGCCCCGCTTTCCATACATGACGCCATATGATCTGGGGAAACTTGTGTTCAATGAGGTTGGGGGTTCGACAAATTTGTAATGTGTCATGTACAGTCTTTGTATGGAGTATTCATGGAAGGGATAAGGGGTGCGGAATGTAACTTAATTCGAGAAAGAAGTTCCAAAAGTGATAAACGGGGAGTGGAATGTCTGATAACATGACCAGGCCTGACATGGAGACTGTCGCGTACTCAAGCAAAAGCAGTCTAGTCAGACTTGTCGGGTACCGACGCCAGAATTTCAGTTGGGAGCAAACAAAAAGTGCTGTAACTCTGTCTGGCATATGGAATAAGCCCACTCCACCATGCTTCCCATGGGAGGGCAAGGGAGGAAGATTGAACTTTAAATAACATCCCGGTACAGACAAGGGATCCAATCGCCAGCAACATACAACGTGCGAGGGTAATTGGAACCGGGAACACTTGTGAGACATGGGGGATGCGTGAGGTGTGGTTAACATTCACGTATGGCACACGCTGTACAGTGTTGAGGGATCTAAGCCGGTGATCCACAAGGCCAGCCCTGATCATTTAGAGGAGACATCGACTGTTGGTTGCCGCTGAACGATGGAGGTCATTCATAAAATCAATGCCCAAACAGCTGACGCTGGTGGCCAACTTAGAGGAGCGACATATCTCTCAGGTAGACTCTCACCAATGAGCAGAACCTCAGATTTGAAAATGTTAAGAGAACTGCCCTACACCCCCCCCCCCCCCCCCCCTTATGTCGCCACCTAAGGAAGAGCCACATGAACATCGTCTGCATTGCGGAGGTAGCGGACTACATCGTCAACATAGGCTGTACAACAGAAGCGGTGCTCATGCAATGTCAGGCCCACCAGGCGTTGGTGAAGCCACTGGAGTAGGGGATCCAATGCCAAAGCATACAGTGTCGTGGAACGTGGGCAACACTGTCGGACAGAACGCTCGATCGCTAGAGGCCTGGTGAGGCGACCATTACAGAGTACTCTTGAAGTCGTGCCGCTCAAGAGCCGCATTGCCACGGTTACTATACGAGCCAGAAAAACTCATGTGTTGTAGGACCAATTTCAGAAAGGTGTGGTCGACACAGTCGAATGCCTGACTAAGTCAAGAGATGCTAATGCACCAGGTAAATGTTGCGACTGCGCGAGCGCGATCACGTCCCTGTAATGGCAAAGAGCAGTACGAATGTTGTTGTCTCCGCCCAGCAGAGTCTGATCAAGGGAGGTGATGTATCTTACTGCCTTCTTGAGTCGTAAGCCAACAAAAGGGTAAACATTTTCACGTCACTGTTGAGTAAAATGATCGGCCAGTAATCACAGATCCGTAATCGCCCATTTGGCTGAGGGACCAGGTTGATGACCCCATCAAGGAAAGTGGCTGGGTTAGTCGTTATGGGTGACATCAGTTCACGACAGATGGACGTCCAAATAGGTACCAAAAGATAGCTAAAACACTTGTAAAAGTCGAGGGGGAGGCCAGCAGGTCCAGGGGATTTGTTGGCAGCTCCCACCTTCATAACATCTAGGACTTCATCGAAGGTCACTTCTTCCTGAAGTTCATGAACCACATCCTCTGGCATGGTGTTGACAGTAAGTGCTGCTACCTCGACATTTAATGTTGGGGGTGTGAGACGTCTGCGTACAGTCAGCGGAAATGAGAATAGAAAGTGTGACCAATAATGCACTGCATAGTGTATCGTAGTCCTTCCACATCGGTGAGGTCGTGGATGAGAGCTTGACGATGACATCAGCATTCTGTGAGGAGGTGGTATATCGATGTCGTTTCGTGAGGCATATGGTCATGGGTGCATGATCTTACAAGGGTCCCTTCCAAGCGTCATCACATGAGTGACGTGATCTGCCCTTTAGCATGATGCACTATCGTCTGATGGACAGAAGAGAATGCCATCGATGTGCAGTCATGAAGCACTACATAATAAAACCCCATGGTGCTCACTTTCCAAGCTTTGAAGTCTTTGCCATATCCCATCAGTGCCCTGCGTAGAGCTGGTTATTCGCGGGGTAGCCACCAGGGTAAGGTGGATGTGTATGTGGGATGACGTCGACGACAGAGGGCCCACGCATCCTCAACAATCCATCGGCAATCAGGGACAAACAGGTGCGAAACGTTTAATTTCCACAAGCCACGGCTGTGCCACACCTGTTGGTGGTCGAGGACGACATCGCAGGCATCATGGTCAGAGAAAGTCAAAGGTGAGTGTCAGCAGCAAGGGAATGTGTGAGGCACATACAGTCGAGGCGACTGGATAAATGCGCCGTATAGTATGTAAAACCTGCATGGGTGCCATGACTCTTTGTCCATGTGTCAACAAGCAGAAGTCTGTTAATGATGATAGAGAGGGCCGCACTCGAGGAATGATGTGGATGTTGGTCATCAGGCCCTTGTGTCGAGTTGAAATCGCCACCGAGGACCATTTCATCCAGGGGACCCTCAAAAAGCGGCCTTATCTAGTCAGCAAACAAGGTGTGTCGATCACGACGTCGACTGGAGCCAGATGGCGCATATACACTGAACGCCGAACAGCGTGAGAGCCATACCTCTAGCATTAAGAAAGTACATTACATCTTCTGCAAGGAGTCCAGAACGGAGGAAGATGGCGACTCCACTACCATTGCCGTGTAGCCAGTGGGGGCATAGACATCAGCGACGATCACTTCCTGTAGAAGGGCAATGTCGACATCAGCAGCATAAATGGTCTCTCAGAACACTGCTAGTTTGTGGGGAGCCTGAATGGTGGTCAGATTGATCATCACAATGTGATAGTGTTGTGGGCGTGCTCCCACCATTGGCGCGGATGTTCCGGCAGAGATGTTGGCGTGTAACATCCGACGCAGTCACTGTAGTCGCAATCACTGGGTGGAAGGTGTGTCAGGCACCTTCATGGGGCACTGCCTGACTGGAGGGCTACCATCTCAATCTGCTCCATCGTCGACATCATCAGCCCAGGAGACTGGAAAAGATGGCAAGCAACTGTCGCACCCCTCGAGGGCGAGTTGTGGTGACGCTGCTGTAGTGGGTTCCAGGGCCGCTCACTCCATGGAATCCATCGTAGTCGTGTGAATACGTTCGTCAGACGGGACATCAGGAGATGCCACTCCTGTCGTCAGGGCGCTCGAAGGGAGATCACTCTCTTGTATCAGCTTCACTGCCTGTGATGCCATATGAAGAAGTGCATCGTCGGGTGGCGTTTGACTTCTCTTCTTCCGTTTTCTGGGCGACTGCTGCTTTCAGAGGTGCTGTTCTGTATCAGAATGGGGATGTTCAATACCCAAGGTCGCTTCCGTCTGAAAGGAAGCAGAGATAGGCATCGCTCTCACATTGATGTCCATCGAGCGCTGTAGAGTTGGTGGTGTGGTAGCCGTCAGACATGGTGCCGGTGAGGCCGTGGCAGCGCCGTCATTTCCGGTGGGGAATGCCAGGTGGAGAACAGGCGCTTCCTGAAGTGACGCATCGGGGCTGTATACGGCTGTGACGTAGCTGTCTAGTAGAAAAGTGACCGTCGCTTCGGGACCTGGAGCAAACGTCGACGGAGACAGTCTGACCGAACATGACTCCCTTGTCCGCAACTGGCACACGTCCGCTGTTGGCCATCATACATAACGATGGCTTGCACGCTACCTATCTGCAGATTGGATGGTACATGTTTGTGGAGTTAGATTTTGATTTGGCGGACACCATTCGACACGTGGTATATCGTGAATGTCTGCCAGTTTTCAGCGATGTGCTCCACAACACTGCCTTAGGGTCAGAAATCTTCGACGACCACGTCTTGTTCCACTTCGAAAGGGAGCTCAAAGACCCGAATTGTTCGAAGACAGAAACCAGCGTGATCTACCGTTACCTCTCCAATATGCCCGTCAGAATGTTTTCACTGGAGTCCGTATGCTTGTTGTCGAACTAACTCAGCACATGCATCCTCCGTCGTTATCTTAATATAGACGATACTGCCAGTGATAGAGAAGTGAATACCTGTCACTTCCTCGGGGTCCAGACGTAGCTCTTCGCGAATGAACTGTTCAATTTCATAAGCGCGTGGTCGTGCATGGAATATTGCTTTAAGTGTCGGTCGGCTGGCCGAGTGGTTCTAGGCGCTTTAGTCTGGAACTGTGCGACCTCTACGGTCGCAGGTTCGAATCCTGCCTAGGGCATGGATGTGTGTAATGTCGTTAGGTTAGTTACGTTTAAGTAGTTCTAAGTTCTAGCCGACTGATGTCCCATAGTGCTCAGAGCCACTTGAACCATTTTGTCGGTCGGCGGTAACAGTGCGCCATGAGGTGCAGTAGTAACGTGCGCTACACAACACGAAATACTGGGTCGCGGAAGTAAACAACTGCAGTGCGCTGTCCGGGGAGCCAGTCTGAACGCGACCGCGGTCGAAAGCCGACTGCTGAACTATCCGAGCACGACTCACTGCGAGACCCAAACATCCATGCGTTGTCAACCGTATGTCTGCAACCCGTTCTCGTACGTATATTATGTTTATTCCCCTACATGGGACACATGTTACTTTGAAGTCGCTTGCCCGATTTCGGCAGATAAATACGATATTGCAGCGCCTGTGTTTTCCGAATTACGATTTAATATTCCTCCTGACATATATGCATGTCGGAAGGAATATTACATCGTAATTCGGAATAAAACAGACACAGCAGTATCGTAGGAAGCCCATATTCTCCCGTAACCCTTTCTTCTACTCCTTCCCCTACAACCGCATTCCAATCCCCCATGACTAATAGATTATCATCGCCCTTTACGTAGTGAATGACCCGTTCAATACTCTCATCTACTTTCTCTCTCTCTCTTCATTTTCTGCTTGCGACGTCGGCATGTATAACTGGACTATCGTTGTCGGTGTTGCTATGCTGTCGATGAAAACCCTATCATTGAAACAGATGACAGCTGCAGGGCGAGCATTAATCCAATATAAAGAGAGCTAATGATATGAAGCTTTTATTAAAAATTTGTTGTAAGTTCCTATGGGACCAAACGGCTGAGGTCATCGGTCCCCAGTCTTACACAGTACTTAATCTAATTTAAACTAACTTACTCTAAGGACAAAACACACACCCATGCCCGAGGAAGGACTCGAACTTCTGACGGCAGGGTGTGAAGGGGGGGGGGGAGGGGGGGGGGAGGGGGGGGGGAGGGGGGGGGGAGGGGGGGGGAGCCGGAGACCGCACGGCTACCCCGCGTGGCAGTTTTTATTGCCTTGATCGCATGTGTACCTACGTGGAGGCATTCCCGTTGTTTTCTTTCGCTTTTTTTGAACGTTCGCCTTCCAATACAATGTATGAGGTGCTATGAGTCAACCGTTCACGGAGATATTTGCTGCGATAACCCGTACAGTGGTTTCTGGGCACAGTGATAGAGTGTCGAAAGTCTTCCGGCCATCTCGGGTATCACAATCTAGCTATTTAAGATCTGTGGGTCACGACAGCTCCTGCTGATGATGACCATTACGCAGAGCAGGACATACTTATGTTATGGGAACTTAGGACTCTTGCTATCTGGGAAGAAATACACGGTCCTGAGCCTGTTTACTCTTACGCATCTGGTAATGCAGAATCAGTCTTGTTCACGGAATTTAATCGCAGTGATCTTAATGTAGCTGATAAGTTACCATCAATGCAAACCTGTACACGACAGTCTACGTACAAGTTTTACTGTAGGGCTGATCCAGACTGGTTCCATTTAACTTAAACAAAAATTTCATCATGTATCTCTGAACTTAATACCAATGATCCTGCATCCTATTATGAACAGCTTCTCGCCACAACGAATGTCCCAAGTAAAGTATGTAATAATCTGCTTTCATACAAAATAGTCATTTACGTAAGTTTAGTATTTTATCCGTCCTCTGAAACTGTAGTTGTATTTATCGAAGTAATCTGCTACCAGTTGCATAAAAATATTTAATTTCTTAACCGGTTTCAGCCACTTAGTGTCATTCTTCAGAATATTACACCTATCGCATAGGTGCTTGAAACAGGTTAAGAAATTAAATTTCTTTTATGTAAGTCGTTGCTGATTGATTCTATATATACATTTAAATATAAAATTTTTTTTTATATACCACGTTTTCAATTCGGGCTAAAAAGTATAAAACCATTTCCCCTAGCCCCATACAGATCTAAACCTATGGTGAAAATCCTCGAAATTTGTGATTGTAAATTTTAGTAGCAATGGAAATACTTTTAAGATTAACATTAAAAACGAATGGTGCGTCCAATAGATAAAAGTAACGAGATCAATTATGCAGCAGTTATGTATTGCATGTGCCCCAGTTTCTTCTTTTTAAATCTTGTAAGTGTTTTCATAACCACTGGAAATTCACAGTCACAAATCTTCACGACTCTCTGTATGGGATAAGGAATCTGTATGCTGTTAGGAGAAATTATTTTATACTTTTCAGTCCATTTTCAAATGTGGTTTATTAAAAACCCATTTTAATTAAATAAACGTTTTCTACCTTTTAGTCCTCTATGTGGGAAATTTTTCACTCGATTTCAAACATTCTGATGAGATTACAACCGAGACGCGTGTTAAATTTCAGGTTTATGTAAGTTTTTTTTTTCACCTAGTGTACAGGGTGTAATGGGTACAAGCGCAAATCTTTTTATATGTGGTCTGTTAATACGTACACACATCATGGTGCTGGTTTTTTTTGTGTCAAGTAGTTTTCCCATAAGCGCACCAAAAACTTCACTACCTGTTGTTTTCTGCACGGTAGTAACTGCAAAACTAAGTAAACTACCCCTGTCAGTATATACTAACTGTTTTGCGTCCAAATTTCAACACTTGACCTTCTGCCCAGTCGAAAATAAGCATTAATGGCCTGCTCTTGCCACATTTAGTTGGATCTACTACCAAACCTAAAAACATACCACTTATAATAGCTATAACTATTAGTATGATGTACTGTTGTTCAGTACACAGCCTTCATTTTCACCAATAGAAATATCTGCACTTATACCCATTACACCTTATATTGCATCTTTCTGTGTACATCTTTCGAAAAGACCGTGAAGGTAAAAACTAGAGGTATTCGAGTTAACACGGAGACTTACAAGTAATCGATTTCCCCACGAACGATTCGCGACTGCCACAGGAAGATGGGAAAATGGCAGTGGCACACAAAGTACCCTCCGCCACAAACCAGACAAGAAATCGTCTTAGTTTTTGCATTGTCGTACAGTTATAAGGTATGTTTAAAGTTTCAAGTCTTTATCTCGTCTGAAAAGTTTAAAATCAACAGCAAAATTTGTACACAACAGACAGACAAGACAGCAATATTCATCTCCTCTTCCCTCCTATCTCTGTTTAGCCGTGCCGCTCAGCTCGCATATCGACTGGAATGTATTCCGATACTACTAATGTCGATCAGCAGGAAAAAATACTGTAGTGTTCGAGGACAGCATAAGTAGTCTGCTGCTTGCCACAGTCACGTCGGTTAAATACCTAGGCATAACGTTGAAAAGCTATATGAAATGGAACGGGCACTTCAAAAAAGGGTAACTCTCTTTGTATTATCGAGAAATAGGGGAGAGAGTGCCACGGATATGATTTGCGAATCGGGGTGGCAATCATTAAAACAAAGGTGTTTTTCGTTGCGGAGAGATCTTTCTGCGAAATTTCATTCACCAACTTGTAACCTCCCAACAGTAAAAATATGATTATGTATATCATTGACATTTAGTGTAACCTCGCAACAGTAAAAAATGAGTATAACATTCACATTCAGTGTAACCTCCCAATAAATAAATTCCGTAACCTACCAATAATGAAATGTGACTAACCTCTCAATAAAATTGTAGCTCGCTTATAACCTTTCAGTAATTGACTGTGAATTTAAACTGGTAAATTTGGACGTCAGCAGTGCTGCGTCATGGCCCTGGAAGTTCATTCTGAATAAATTGAAAATTCTTACCTCAGTAAGGTCGCCGGATAACGCGTATGTATCTGCTCCTATTAGAAATTTTTCTGGCACAGCCCAGTGCCATGCTGGCCGATAGATTTGTCATGTATAAAAAGAAACAACTGATTTTTCTTTATAATAATCGGGGTGACTATGGATTGGAGAAATTAGTAAATTCTTTAAATTGAGATGAATGATTGTCAAAAGTTAATTTTTATAAGAAAGATTATTGTTAAGAGATTTTTTTTAAAAAACATTTACATGGGACTTGATATAACAATACTACACATGCGCGAGGCTACTCTTACCTTATACTACATCGCTCAGGCACCGCCATCGCTCCCCAAGACCAGCCCAGCCAGCTCGATACACCAGACTGATAAGTACTACTTACTCCTACTGCCACACAGTTCCTACTGCAGCCAACACTGCTCTCTGGTCTGAGATTCTCTTACAGCTTACATATCGCAGGCAGCAAGTGAGCAATCCATAGAAATTACATCTGCTCGAGTGCGCTAGCGATAAATTCCTTAGTCATGGACCTCTTGCAAACTTTCTCCTTATTTTGTTGGCGCCAATTTACATACGGATAAATAGTCATTGTTGTACTTTCAACAACGCAGCACAGTCAGCAGTCGTGATAATCTAATATATAAGAAACTATCAGCCTCGATTGCGGTAATGAAACCAACCTTTACCTAGGTTTCATCCCAAATAATTGAGCCTTCTTCAGAAGATATGCCAGAAATTATAATTTGTCTAAGAAAGGATGGTCTAGAAATAAAATGTGACTACACCTATTCAGACTGTTTTAGTTATATTTCTAGACCATGCTCTCTTAGACAAATTACTGTTTCAGGTATATCTTCTGAAGAAGGCTCAATTTTTTTGAGCTGAAACGTAGGTAAAGGTTGGTTTCATTACCGCAATCGAGGCTGATAGTTTCTTACATATAGCCATCGTAAGAAGATAAGAAAAATCAGAGCTCGCACTGGAACTTTGTGTATCCCGTGACCTGTCCAAGAGTGGAATGGTAGAGGAATAGTCTGAAGATGGTTCGACTTTTCTTCTGCTAGGCACTTAATTGTGAATGCAGATTAGTCATGTAGATATAGATAGTGAGGAAGGTGGTAACTTTATCGGGAGAATTTTAGAAAAGTGTATGTCTTGTATAAAGATGACAGCGACCAATTCACAAGTACTGCTCGAGTGTTTGGGATCCCCACCAGATCGGATTAGAGAAAGGCGTCGAAGCAATTCAGAGGCGCACTGCTAGATTTGTTACCGATAGGTTCGATCCAACACGCACGTGTTGCTGTGATGTTCCGTGAACTCAAATGAAAATCACTGGAGGGAAGACAACGTTCTTTTTGTAGAGCAGTGCCGAGAACGTATAGAGAACCAGCATTTGAAGCTGATTACAGAACGATTCTGCTGCCGGCAACGTACGTTTCACGTAAGGACCACGAAGATAATATTACAGACATTAGAGTTTTTGATATCCTCGCTCCATTAGTGAGTGGAACAGGAATGCTAAGGACTTGTAGTGGTACAAGGTTCAAGGTACCCTCCGCCATGCACGAAACGGTGGCTTTAAAGTATGCATGTGGATGTATATGTAAATTTACTCGCACAACATGCCGGTCCTGTAATGCAGCTGAGAAGTCAGGCGTCACCAGCCTTTTCCATCTCCAACCTCACCCATACTGAACAGATCGACAGGAAAGAGAGTTAATGCTGCATTGTTATCCAGTTCTGAGCTACATTTAAAAGTCTCTAGCTCACCGCGAATTTTAAAATTAATTGCAGAATTTGAACGGACAAGAAATCGACCTAATGAAAACGTGAAAGGAGAATGATTATATGTTATACCGTTGACTCCTGCAGGCTGGACTGCTATTGGCTCATAATCTCAGATTACGCTGTGTTTCAGGTAGGTATCAATTGTATATGACATATGGTTCTGAACACATTTTAATCATAGATTTAATTTTTTGCTTTGTTTGAAATTCGACGTGGTACATATCTTTTCTCGTGTGGTAATTTGTGAATTAATTCAATATACGCACTCAGTTCTCTGTTTTCTGCATTCGATAAATTAAACTAACATTTATTGGAAGACAGAGAGACATGTTGCTCTTTTTTTTTAATTTTGTGTCATTAGCCTTATGAGTGGTTTGATGCAGACTCCTCTGCCAACCTGTTCATCTCACAATAACAGTTGCGCCATACGTCCTCTATTATTTATTGGACGTATTCCAGTCTCTGTCTTGTCTTACACTTTGTACCCTCTACAGCTCCACTAGAGGTCGCAGAAATTCCTTGATATCTCACCATATGCGCTACCGTCCTGTCCCTTCTACTAGTCAATGATTCCCATATACTCTTCTCCTCACCGATTCTGCATTCAACCTAATTATCAACATTCTTCTGTGGTACATCTCAAACGCATCGTTTCTCTTCTCGTCCCATTTTCTCACAGTTCATGATGCACATCCATACAATGCTGTGCTGCAGACGCTCATTCTCAGAAATTTCTTCCTCACAACAGCGCCTGAAGGTCAAAATCAGAATCACATCATATTTTATTGAACTTTTTTTCTGCTGTGCCTATGTGTGTGTGTGTGTGTGTGTGTGTGTGTGTGTGTGTGTGTGTAAAGTCTTTTTACAGATCGTTTCTATTTGGCAGTTTATGTAATAATATCGTGGACTAACTCTTAGACCTTTTCTCTTTTTCCATCTTACTAATGATCTATTCCTCCATTGCTCTTAACTTGACTTTATCTCAAGTGTCAATATCGCTCAAATTCTATAGTTCTTGGAAAAAGCGTTAAAATAAAAGCACATGAACATTGAGCTCCGCATACAGATTCATTAGCAGATTTTGTCGTTATTTTAATAAACGTGACAGTTATATAATTCTATTACTCAGAAACGAAATAGTGAAATTTAATCATAGTGCCTTACTCCGAATTCAGCCGCCATGCGTTGTTGCCCATTTTTCGGGTTGCTCTCAAGCTTGTGATGCCAATTAAGGAGCTACGCATCCTCCTCTGAGAATGACACGGCGAGTGGCCTGAAGATGGAGTGCTTAATCCGAATTAATACAGCAAGTTGTTACTGAAATTTAAATGAGTTAACAGCAGCCATTTTCTTCAGGTTTTCTTTGTGTTTTTAGTTACCATGCCGCTCTTGAATATTGTAACTCGCTTTCACTTAATAATTAATTTACAAAATCAACAACCGCCTTAATCATATTCTATTGTGCTACCAAATGGTGAATTAGTGAGCGTGCGTCACTTCGAGTTCCGGAAGATGGTGCTGCTCTCTCTTGACAGATTTCAGTTTCGAAGTTTCGCTAGCTGTCTTGTGCTGCCACCTGTTGGCGGCAGCGGCCAACGGCTGTCGCTATTGAGAGTGTCTGGCGCATCTACTGGCAAGTGCTGCCATCTTCTCCTGTTGTCACTAACTACTGTCATTCCTACCACGGAACTTCTCATCGAGTGAAAAAGCGGGAAAATTTGTAGCTATACTAACGTGACGGAGGTGGGATCACACGTGAATGAAATCAGTACGAAATGAAAAACTTCCAAATTAAAATAGTTTACCTCGATCTTGCCTTAGCAAAAGTTTGTGTCCGCTAGAAACGACTTTCGCAAAATGGCAACAACTTGTCGAACAATACACACTGAAAATTACAATTAATCAATGGTAGTAGTAGTTCACAGGAGGACATTTTTCTTGTTGCCCTAATGAACTTCTTTGTGACTGGGATTGCTGTCAAATTTCTAAATTTGGACTAAAGTCATTCTCCTTCACACAATAACATGGCAACATGAACGAAATTTCTCATACCTTAAAATATATAGATAAAACTTAATCTAGACATTTTTTTCTGATCCGAACAAAACGGTATAGTGTTCGCATAAGCATTACTCTGAATCCTCTAGGTACCGTAACACATATGTAGCCATATGTCACCTCAATTCCTAGGTAACTGAAATGGTTTACTTGCTCCAGAATCTTTTTAATCTACTAAGATTTTGATTTTAATGCGTTCTTTCTCCATCAAGGCCAGTATCTTAATTTTTTCTGTTGAGATTTACATGTCATGTTTTGCACTTATTTGTTTCAGTAAGTAAATTCCTTTTTGAACCTCTCATATTTATCTGCTGTGATCACTGGACCGTCGCAAATAAAAAGTTATTTAAAAGAGTCCTCCTTTCTAGGAATATATTTTTTTGAAATTCTGTTTTCCGTTCAGCCATTATTTCATGGATGTAAATGTTAAACGAAGTTGGGGACATATAGCAGCCTTGTCGCACCCCGTTGGTAGTCGGTATCTCATTACTCATTTTTCCGTTGAGATCTAGAGAGACAGTTATGTTTTGGTACGGAATTCTTATTGTATTTGTTAGATGTTTTGGATGTCAGTGATTGGTCATTATCGTCCAAAGTTTCTGTCTATTGTTAATAAATTTTTTAAAGTCTATAATAGCAATTTGTGTTTGCTTATTGTATTTCCAGCTTTTTTGTATTATCTTCTATACGATAGAAACTGCATTTATCGTTGAGCGTCATTTCCTAAAACTCATTTGTTTCTCATGCGGTACTACTTCCGTTATGTTTTTAAGTCAAAGATATAGAAATTAAGCTTAGTAAATTCAGCCGTGTATGTGAAACTATTAGCAGAAACCTTAAAAACAAAACTATCAAAGGCACCCAAATTAAATTTTACAAAACAGCTGCAGTCCCCACACTGCTCTGTGGAAGCGACACCATTGTTATTATAAAAAGGAGAGAAAACCGTATTCAGGTACAAAAAATTAAATTCCTGAGACGAGTTAAAGATTTCAGAATAGAAGACAAACCAAAGAATCAAGATATTAGAGAAGAATTGAAAAATTTTAGTTGAAATGATAAAGTTCAGATTATAGAAGAAAATGGAACGAACACCCAAGGAAAGCGCCAAGGAAGCACAGACAATTTCGCCTCATACCTGAAGAGAAGAAGAGAACACATATACGTAGCTAAATCCCCTACTCCTCGTTTCCACCTAAAGTCGCCAGCTTTCATGCCAGTTACACAGTCTTGGATGGCAAAAAAGGAACGAAGAGTGTGAAAGAGAGCTTCAGTATTGGCGTGGAAGAGCAAACCTAACACTTACCAACCATTAAGGCTTTATAGAGGAAGGAAGAATTAGAACTAATGATGAAATATACAGTATATTTATAACAGAGTAAGAGCTAAGGATAAACAAAAACAACAATACGAGAATAATGGGTACACAGGAGGTAGTGGCTTACTTGTCATCAAAATGGAAAACCAGTTAAAAGAATTTGTGGTGTTACGCCTCTCTTGTCCTCCGCTTTCGCTGAGAAAAGATACCCAGCGACAGAGATGACATCGCGTGTGTCCTTGGATGCGTCTGACTCGATCTTACTTGCAGACGCGAATCAAGTAGTCAGTCTGTTTAATCGAAATTAATCAGAAGGGTGTAGATGAATAGGAAGGGCGGTACCATAATCATAACAACGGGAAGTTCCCAAATTCGACTCGTTAGTTGCAATATACTTTGCATTCAAGATTTACAAAGCAACAGGATATGAATATTAAGCACTATGTCGGGAGAAAACGGTGTACTAAAGTTGAATATGTTATCAAGCGTAAATCAGTCAAGGAGCTATAAGGTTGGTACGAACTACGCAGACAAAAGTTAGCAACGAGAAGCCACAGGAAACCGGGAGAGCGCTTTATGTATACTGTAGACCGAGGTGTAGAGGTATTGTTTTTGACTAATAATCAACACGACTTGGGTCCCGAGTTCAAAAGTCGCCACTGTTTAAATTTTGAATAAAACTATTGGTAATAGCGGCCGAATACTTTCCTACATAAGAAATCAATATCTTGTGTCATGGCCCTTCTCAAAGACGGCGGAGGAGCGGACAAAGGTTCAAGGCACTTTCTTGCCCTTGGA
This sequence comes from Schistocerca americana, assembly GCF_021461395.2. Classification (NCBI taxonomy): domain Eukaryota; kingdom Metazoa; phylum Arthropoda; class Insecta; order Orthoptera; family Acrididae; genus Schistocerca; species Schistocerca americana. The sequence continues at coordinate 190,408,018 of NC_060124.1, read as the reverse complement.
GTGGCAAACTGACCCTAAAAGACGATAGAATCAAAAATGATCAGTGGCATGAGGATAAAGAAGGCAGTGGAAACCAGTATATTAAACACACACAACCTGTATCCACAGATATGAGGTTTGTAACTGAAAAATCGTCAAAATGATCTCTCTGTTGGCGAAACATTCCGGACTAGTCACCTGTTCGGATCTCCAGGAAGTGACGGCCAAGGGGGAGCTGCCATGAGAAAAGACTAAATAACCAACGAAAGGGTAACGTTCTACGTGTTGGGCACTGCAGTGTCAGAAGTCTGAAAGTGGTACGAAAGCTAGAAAGTATGAAAAAGGAAATGCTAAGCCTCACTCTAGATATAGTGCGACTCAGTGAAGTGAAATGGAAAGAAAAGAATGTTTCTGGTCATACAAGTGTTGGGTAATATCATCAGCAGCAGAAAATGGTATAACGGGAGTAGGTTTCTTCATGAACAGGAAGATAGTGCATAGAGAGTTTGTGAACAGTTCAGTGATGGTCTCGTTCTCATCAGTATCGAGGGAAAACGAACACCGAGAACAACAGTTCATGTGTACGTGCCGATGTCACAAGCAGAAGATCAAGAGATACAGAAAGTATATGAGGATATTGAACAGGTAATTTAGTAAGGAAGATGAAAATCAATTAGTCCTAGGTGGTGGGTTGGAATGCAGATGCAGGTGATGGACGAGAAGAAAGGATTACGGGAGAAAATAGGCTTGGTAGTAGGAAAGAGAGAGAAGAAACACTAATTGAGACCCACAAAAAAATTCAGCTAGTAATAGCGAATACTCTGTTCAATACTCATGGAAAAGGCCTGGAGGTACGGAAAGATTTCAATTAGATTGTACCTTGGTCAAGCACAGATCCTGAAATCAGATACTGGATTGTAAGGTGTGCCCAGAAGCAGATATAAGCTCACGTCAGATCATAATCCAGTGATTATGAACAGTAGGCTGAAGTTCAAGAGCCTACTCAAGAAGAATCAGTACGCAAAAATGTTAGATATGGAAGTAATAAGGAATGAAGAGGTACGTTTGAAGTTCACTGAGACTGTAGACTCTGCGATACGGAACAGCTTTAAAGGCAGTTCAGTTGAAGAGGAATGGACATCTCTAAAAGAGGGCAATCACGGAAAGTGGAAAGAAAAACTTAGGAAGAAGGAAGGTAATCGCGAAAGAACATTGCGTAACAGAAGAAATGCTTAAGTCGATCGACGAAAGGAGGAAGTCAAAAATGTTAAGAGATATTCAAATTTACAGAAATATAAAAAATCTTAGGAATGAAGTAAGTAGAAAGTCCAGGGAATCTAAGGCGAAATGGCTGCAGGAGAAATGTGAATTAACCGAAACTGAAAGTATTGTGTCTGACGAACTGATGCAGCATACAGAAAAGTCAAAATAACTTTCGTTGAAATTAAAAGGAATTGTGGTAACATCAAGAGTGCAATTAGGTATCCACTGTGAAATGAAGAGAAGAGAGTAGATGGGCGGAAAGAGGCCTCTATGGGGAGGAGGAATTGTCAGATGACGTCATAGAAGAAGAAACATGGGTTGACAGGGAAGAGATAGGATACCCAGCATTGCGGTCAGAATTTAAGACAGCTGTGGATGACTTAAGATCAAATAAGGCACAAGGGATCGTTAATATTGCATCGGAATTTCTAAAATCATTGGGGGCAAGTGGAAACAAAATGACTATTCATGCCGTTGTGTTGAACGTTTGAGACTGACGATATACTGTCAGACTTTGAAAAACGCCATCCACACACGAAGATAAAGCAACATTTATGGTACTATCAGTTTAACAACTCATGCATCCAGGTTGCTGACAAGAACAACCAGCAAGGATGAACTACCTGAGGATGTCGGACAGTTGCTCCGAAGAAATACGTGGAATTTGCACAACGTGATCCGGCGGCAAAACTGTACAGACTATTTACAACATATCTGCCGGGAAAGCTTGAAGAGTCACGAGAATAATACACCTAAGAATGGAAAAGAAAATTGAGGATCTTTTAGATGATGGTCAGCTTGGCTTTAGTAGAGGTGAAGCCGCAAGAGAGGTAGTTCTGACGTTGCAGTTGATAATGGAAGCAAAACTGAAGAAAAGTCAAGCCTCGTTCACAGGATTTGTCGATATGGAAAAAGGGTTCAGTAATGGCAAATGATGCAAGATGTCTGAAATTCTGAGAAAATTAGGTGAAAGCTACAGGGAAAGACGAGTAATATGCCACATGGATAAGAACCAAGAGGGATCATTTCATTCATTTCCGTGTCTGATCAGCATTTCCAGAAGGTAGCAACTCCGATGGCCTTGTTGGTTCCCTCGATCAGGTCCTGTGTTGTGCAGGGTTCTTCAAGTTGAGGACGTATTAGAAGATAGGCCGGGTCTTGTGTTGTTCCGCACTCGCAGGATGTATCTCCATCAGCTGGAAGAATGCCCCATTTTCGCATGTTGGTCTTGCATAGAGGAACACCCATCCTCAGACGATTGAGCGACCTCCAAATAGAGTAGGGCAAGTCGTTTCTTGGAGCTAGCTCTTCCTTTACAGGGATATCAGGTGGTAGCTTGCTCTTCCACCTGGTGATGCGGTTAGACTCTGGTGTTTCCTGTAGTGGTTGAGTCCTGGCGATGAAGCTCTTTCTCGAGTTCGGTTAACGGACTACAGCCTGATAATCAAACAGCGGATGTCGGGGATCATACGTTTGCTTAGCCCTCTCTACATCAGCAGCAACAGCCCTTCTAATAGTGAGGGGCAGTTATTCCAACAAATCTGGTTGATTTTATCAACTGGAGTTGGCTTCTTACATCCCGACGCGATTCGGACGGTCTCATTGATTGCAATTGTGGTGTCACCGCCAGACACCACACTTGCTAGGTGGTAGCTTAAATCGGCCGCGGTCCATTTAGTACATGTCGGACCCGCGTGTCGCCACTGTGTGATCGCAGACCTAGCGCCACCACAAGGCAGGTCTCGAGATACGATAGAGCACTCGCCCCAGTTGTACGGACGACATTGCTAGCGACAATACGGACGAAGCCTTCCTCTCATTTGCCGAGAGACAGTTAGAATAGCCTTCTGCTAAGTCCATGGCTACGACCTAGCAAGGCGCCAATTGTAACAGTGCATGTATCTTACGAGTCTCATTTGTATAGTCCAGAAAGATGTATCACAAGGAGTAAATAAAGTTAAGTATATTCCAAAGCTACGTATTTTCTTGATAGCAGTCATAACGTATCTTGTTCCAGACTTGACGCCAGTCGGCGTGTGTGTACGCGTGCCTTTCTTTCGGCTACTTCAGTGTGGCGTAACAGTCTTGTTACGTCACAACAGCAGTATCAACCTGTTTGGTGTGAGTGGATGCACTCCACACAGGTAAATCATACTCTGCAGCGGACACACACAAAGCAAGAGCCGAAATTCTCGGGACGGGAGGACTTACTGCGCAGGCGGTGGATGTGAGCTTCCTCAAGATGTTATTTCATGAACTAACTTTCAGACTGGTGTTATGGCAATGTTTCTGTTCTTCTTTACATCTATGGTAATAGATCGCTTGCACCAACGATTGAGGTACCAGAGGCAAACAGATGAAGCTGTGTGATGTGGCAAAATCATGAAGAGGTTCATGCAGAGACCATTCACCTCTTCAAAGTTCGTCAAACGTTTTACTGAATGAAAAATCAAAATATCCTTGTCTAATACTTAAAAAGCTATTAATACGAATAGTACCTAAGCCTGGTGTGGTTTCTATTTGATGATGTCTATTTTGTCTTTGTCTGCTAGACAAAACGAAATATGCCTTTCTAATATTGCAGCAATTATAACAGACGCCAAATAATCGAGGCACAAATGGTCATTTTTATCTACCTCATTTACATAAATAACAGGGCAGAATATAACTGACGAAGTACCAATATCAAATGCCTATTACGCCTACTACAAGCAAGAAGTTTTATGTTAGGAAATAATATCACATTTCGTTCATACGCTCTAGTTTCTCGAGCATGAGATCGAAAAGTATTAGTAGTACCAAATTTTTGTATTAATTTGGAATCGCCATATTCTTCCACATAATTTGTGTGAAGTTCCCGTTCCTATTCCTTTCTCGTTCCAACAGACAATCTTGTCATCACTAATTCTGTAACTAATGCTGACACCGTCAAAACTTATTCTCCAGTTAACTTCGCTAACCCTGCCAGAATCACTTGTTCAGCATCCCGCGTTTATTCTCCGGTTAGGCGTTATCACGAGTTCGTCCAACGCGTTCTCCGAGCTATTCCGAGAATAGAACTTTAGTGGGTGCTAACCGGTGACAGTACTACTGGCCCTTGGTAGAGTAACGATGTGGCAAAAATTTTGTGTCAAAATTTCATTTTCTCGAATACACCGAGAAGACAATACTTAATCTCTCTTACCTGTTACTGTTGCTAGTCGTTTCTTTCGACTCTGGTAGTCTAAATCTATGGATTTCGCTAATAATTATAACAACACTGATCAAAATGGCTCTGAGCACTATGGGACTTAACATCTGTGGTCATCAGTCCCCTAGAACTTAGAACTACTTAAACCTAACTAACCTAAGGACATCACACACATCCATGCCCGAGGCAGGATTCGAACCTGCGACCGTAGCAGTCGCGCGGTTCCGGACTGCGTGCCTAGAACCGCTAGACCACCGCGGCCGGCAACACTGATCATTCACACATCCAATCAATCGCATAAACAAACAGCAATTGGCATTCATTCACCAGCTCGGGTTTATTCGGCTCAGCTCTTATAGCCCAGTACCCTTTTTTCTGCGGGAAAGTTTTTTATTTCTTGATTCGACGGGGATTCCACTGGCAGAGACATCACGTACACTACTCACGCATTCAAAAATCAACTTACCATTCATTCATAAATCAACTTGATTGTATTAAGAAATGTTGAAAAACCATAAGGGATGCGTTTCAAAATCATATGAATAGTAGATAGTTCAACGTGCTCTGGATGCTAGGTGCTTTGTGAAACAAGGTTTTTTCTTCAATAATGTGAATTTGGCGCCCCCTGAAATTGTCAGTGCAGATACCCCGGTTTGCCCCATCCCCTTAGATCAGAGCCTGGTGACTGGACATTAACTTTGCTACCAATAACAGCCTTTGCCTATGACTAGAATTTCTCTGGACTTTATGGCAGATTTTTCGATAATATTCTGCAGCAGTACTTCTTGAACACTTCACACGTTACCTCTTGATCGCCAAATAAGTTTCAGGTAGCCTCACTATATCCACAGCATTAAACTTTTTGAGTTTGCAGTCGCTAATAAAGTCTAAAATAGCGTTCATTTATGATAAATACAGATGTATACACTTTTGTTGAAAGGGAAAAATAAATATTATACGATCTGTTGGTTCCAGTATTGCTAAAGTAACTGTAGATTACAAACTCCGATTTACTACGAAGTATGTTATGCGCAATGAAATTTAAAAAAAAAATATTCACGTAGATATACACTGATACTCGGGGTGATTTTGTTTTTCCTTTTTCGAACGAGAATACTAGCGCTAAAATTGTTGATAGCGCAACAGATGCTACAGCCCAAAACGTTTCTCGCGGGACTCAGCGCAAGAAAATTCGCTAAATATCATGACGCACGCACTAGTTTTGATACAGTCAAGATGACAAGTACATATAAAGTTTATTTTAAGTTTTTGGACCTAAATTTTTGAAGCGAATTAATCTGCACACCTGATTTTACTCGGGAAAATAGGAAACATAGTACGTTGGATTGTAATTCGTACGAGAGTTGATCAACAGAGTATGAGACTGAAATTTTTCCTGTAGCTTCTGTGATAGTTTCCTATCTGCAGCACGAATATTTCAAGGGAACGGATTTTTATATATAATATTCATACGCCGCAGCACCTTCCAAGTGATGAGCTGCTAGTAATGCTCTAGTTTGTAGACACTCCTTGGATTTCACGTACCAGACAACGGAGGTGATGCGTTGGTAGCAATGCGGAAAAGTAAAATACTCTGTTCATTTAATATGATACTGCCACTGAAACTTACAAAAAGCTGCAGAAAGTGTACGGTGAAGATGCACTGAAAAGCTGCAGCAAATGTACGGCGAAGATGCACTGAAAAGCTGCAGCAAGCGTGCGGTGAAGATGCACCGTAAAGCTCCAGCAAGCGTGCGGTGAAGATGCATTGAAAAGTTGCAGCAAGCGAATGGTGAAGATGCACTGCCATGTGCAGCAGCATTTAGGTGATTCAAGGATTTCAATGACTGCCTACTTGTCTGTGTTAAAGCAAGGTGGGCCAGGTGTTTTAGCTCCTGCTGTGACTCAATTCAACATCAACACAGCTGTTGTGATTGTCTCTGAGGATCGGTGGATAACATTTCGTAACCTCCGCCGTCATGGGCCGAGAATTTCTTATGGTATTGTCATCACGATTACGCATGTTCATCTCCACATGATCCGTATTCATGCCCGTTGTGTGCCACGTTTGTTGACTTCCGGACAAAAGACTGTGGGAATGGAGACAAGCCATGAGGTGCAGCGTCAAGTCATGGAGAAGATGCGTTTCTGGAATCGATTATACTGTTGATGAGTCATGGTTGCTTTCTTATGACACTTACTGAAAACGAACAAGCACAGTGAGGAAATCACCAAGTTCTCCAACGCCAAAGAAGGCGAAAAGTGTTCTACTTGAAGGGATATTGGTGGTGATCACTTTTTCTGACTGTCATGAAATGATTTACCAGCATCCACTTTGCTGTCTCAATACTGCTACAGCAGCATACAATATGTCAGACTGGCTAAACTGAGGAAGCACACTGCAAGGAAAAGACGAGAACTTTCTTGGAATGGGGCGCAATTTCATCATGACAAAGCACAGTCTCATGTTGCAAGTCAAGTCATGCAGTTTCTGGCAAAACTACATTACCTATTTACCGCTGTCACCCTATAGCCCCGATCTTGCACCCTGTGATTTATTTTTCAGGGCATTCTGTTTGAGAAAAGAAAAGTAAAGCGGTTCTATGACTGGCAGAGACCCTATAAAAATTGCATTCAAGTAAGAGGCGAGTACTTTGAGAAAGACCATGTAAACACTGAAATGGGGTAATAACAATATGTGAAAAATAATCAGTCTCAGTATTTGTCGTAAAGACCATCCCTCGAAAATAAAGTAAACAAACGTGATAATTTTATGCATTTTACCTTCAGTTGGTTTCTGGCAGTTTCTGTACTATTGTGACCAAAATGAACGCTGTAGCGTCAGTAAAACTCAAATTAAATGCATTATGGTATCTTTGGCTAGGAAATACCAAAGTGTTGGTTCAGACGACGATTCTGCGCAAATTGGCCCCTTTTATTGCGGATGTGTGGGAGTGGTGTCTTACGTGTATTTCTGGACTGGATGGCTGTATAGTGTAATATTATTATGTTTTTTGTGTGTGTGTGTGTGTGATGAGAGAAGGAGACGATGAAAAAAATGTTCAAATGTGTGTGAAATCTTATGGGACTTAACTGCTAAGGTCATCAGTCCCTAACATTACACACTACTTAACCTAAATTATCCTAAGGACAAACATACACACCCATGCCCGAGGGAGGACTCGAACCTCCACCGGGACCAGCCGCACAGTCCATGACTGCAGCGCTTAGACCGCTCGGCTAGGAGATGATGAAATCCAGTGCCATCACACAGACAACTCCCACTGAACAGTATAAATGCAGTATAAGCGCTACTATCTGACGGATGGGTCACCATCAAAAGCATCATATGGACTCACTTCAAGAGAATTTGGGACAGGTTTGGGATTTAATTTGGGACACTGGAGCAAAGACTGGTGAGCAGCAGCTGCTCTAGCTGTCCAAATACTGGCAGTGGAAATTTCTTACACCATCAGGACTCGAACAGACTTACTCCAAGTGAAACACTCTCGCCCAAGAATGCATTGTGACTTTCATTTTTCTCCCTCTCTAAGTCTCTTTATAATTGGGAATAAGAGCATGCAAAAATCTTTATTAACAAGGTAAGGAGTAGCGCCTTTGATTAGTAATTAAAACGCCCTCGGTCCCGGCCCAAAACCCGTCACCGCTTAAATTTTGATTAATAATCAGCATTGGCCGCAGAAGACTTCCAGCGTAAGTAGTCACCCTCATTCTGCCAACGGCCTTGTCAAATCAGGGCTGAGGAGTGGGCAGAGGTTCAGGGCACTCTCTTGTTCTTGGGGTTGGTAACAGCTCCTAAAGGAGGAAGAATCAGCAACGATCAACGACATGAGGATGCAGAAGGCAACGGAAACCACTGCATTAAAGACACGTAACGTGTGGCCTGTAATTGAAAAAGTGCCATGTTGACCTCCCCATTGGCGAAAGATTCCAGAATAGTCCCCCATTCGGATCTCCAGGACGGGACTGCAAAGGGAGAGGTGACTATGAGAAAAAGACTGAATAACCAACGAAAGGGTAACGTTGGGCGAGTTGGGGTGTAGAATGTTAGAAGTTTGGACGTGGTAGGGAATTCAGAAAATCTGAAAAGGAAAATGTTAAGGTTCAATCTAGATATAAGAGGCTTAATGACGTGAGATGGAAAGAAGTCAAGGTTTCTGGTCGGATGAGTCTTGAGTAATATCAAGAGCAGCAGAAAATGGTATAACGCGAATCAGACTTGTTGTGAATAAGAAGGCGTGTTGCTGTGAACTGTTCAGTGATACAGTTTTTCTTATCAGAAACGACAGCAAACCAAGACCGACTACAATAGTTCAGTTATACATGCTGACGTCGCAAGCTGAAGATGAAGAGATAGAGAAAGTAGATGAGGATATTGAGAGGGTAATACAGTACGTAAAGGAAGATGAAAATCTAATAGTAGTGAAGGACTTGAATGCAGTTGTAGGGGAAGGCTAAGAAGAAAAGGTTAGACGGCTTGGGCTTGGGACAAGGAATAAATGAAATGTCGTGTGACGAGGGCCTCCCGTCGGGTAGACCGTTCGCCTGGTGCAAGTCTCTCGATTTGACGCCACTTCGGCGACTTGCGCGTCGATGGGGATGAAATGATGATGATTAGGACAACAAAACACCCAGTCCCTGAGCGGAAAAAATCTCCGACCCAGCCGGGAATCGAACCCGGGCCCTTTGGATTGACAGTCTGTCGCGCTGACCACTTTTTTTTTTTTCTCCATTTTGTTCGTTGTTGATCGTTGTGTTTTGTTCGTTGCGGACGTCACATGACATCCGGTTAAGTTCGTTTGTTGATCGTTTCACTCAGTTTTTTTATTACAGAGGCCAACCAGCTCTCTGACCGAACACGCTGAGCTACCGTGCCGGCACCACTCAGCTACCGGGGGCGGACGGGACAAGGAATGAGCGAGGAGAAAGACTAATTGAGTTCTGTAATAAATTTCAACAAGTACAGCGAATACTCCGTTCAAGAATCACAAGAGGAGGTATATCCTGAAAAGGCCGGGCGATACCGGAAGATTTCAGTTACTCCGTAGGCTTTCCCGGCGTAATAAATCTTGAAAGTCTCTTCGAGTTAGCTGCCAAATTCTAAAATTAACTTGACTTAATATTTCGGCGATCCAACTGTTCGCAATCTTCAGGAGAACGCTGCTTCTGCTGCTTAGTCCCGCTGAGAAGTAAAGAACGAGGAGGTTCTCCTCAGAACCGGCAAAGAGAGGAATATATGGAAAACGCTGTCAAGAAGAAGGTACAGAATGACGGGGAATAGCCTACACGGTACTGGAGCGAACGGTAGAGGGTAAAAATTGTCAAGAAAAACGGAGTTTGGAATACATCCGAGACATAACTGAGAACTGACGTTGTATGTGCTACTTTGACATGACGAAGTTAGCGCAGGAAAGTATTACTTGGCGGGCAGCATCAAATCGGGCAGAAGACTGATGACTGAGATATATAGGGTGGTCTATTGATAGTGACTGGACCAAATATCTCACGAAACAAGCATCAAAAAATGGTTCAAATGGCTCTGAGCACTATGGGACTTAACTTCTGAGGTCATCAGTCCCCTAGAACTTAGAACTACTTAAACCTAACTGTTTTGGTTGGCAGGAGAGCCAACACCGTGTTACTATAAGGAGGCCGAAAGGCACGCGTTTTAGTTCACGCAGGCTGGCGTGAGGTCTGGAACAGGACAAGGAAATTAGAATTTAGAAAAACGGACGTAGCTGCTGGAATACTTAACTTTAATCCATTAATGGTGAACGTCGGTCTTGACGGTACATGATTTAATATCAATAGTAACTGATAATGGCGCCTTGCTAGGTCGTAGCAAATAACGTAGCTGAAGGCTATGCTAAACTATCGCCTCGGCAAATGAGAGCATATTTTGTCAGTGAACCATCGCTAGCAAAGTCGGTTGTACCACTAGGAAGGAGTGCTAGGAAGTCTCTCTAGACCTGCCGTGTGGCGGCGCTCGGTCTGCAATCACTGATAGTGGCGACACGCGGGTTCGACGTATACTAACGGACCGCGGCCGATTTAAAGGCTACCACCTAGCAAGTGTGGTGTCTGGCGGTGACACCACACTAACTAACCTAAGGACATCACACACACCCCTTCCCGAGGCGGGATTCGAACCTGCGACCGTAGCGGTCGCGCGGTTCCAGACTGTAGCGCCTAGAACCGGAAACAAGCATTAAAACGAAAAAACTACAAAGAACGAAACTCGTCTAGCTTGAATGGGGAAACCAGATGGCGCTGTGGTTGGCCCGCTAGATGGCGCTGTCATAGGTCAAACGGATATCAACTGCTTTTTTTTTTTTAAATAGTAACACCCATTTTTATTACATATTCGTGTAGTACGTAAAGGAACATGAATGTTTTAGTTGGACCACTTTTTTCGCTTTGTGATAGATGACGCTATAATAGTCACAAACGTATAAGTACGTGGTATCACGTAACATTCCACCAGTGCGGACGGTATTTGCTTCGTGATACATTACCAATTGTGGAAAAGGCTATTGTGATCAAAATGCCCAACGGGCGTGTGCTATGTATGCTGCTCGGTATCCTGGACGACATCATCCAAGTGTCTGGACCGTTCGCCGGATAGTTACGTTATTTAAGGAAACAGGAAGTGTTCAGCCACATGTGAAACGTCAATCACGACCTGCAACAAATGATGATGCCCAAGTAGGTGTTTTAGCAGCTGTCGCGGCTAATCCGCACATCAGTAACAGACAAATTGCGCGAGAATCGGGAATCTCAAAAACGTCGGTGTTGAGAATGCAATGTCGACATCGATTGCACCCGTACCATATTTCTATGCATCAGGAATTGCATGGCGACGACTTTGAACGCCGTGAACTTTTCTGCCACTGGGCACAAGAGAAATTACGGGACGATGACAGATTTTTGCACTCGTTCTATTTAGCGACGAAGCGTCGTTCACCACCAGCGATAACGTAAACCGGCGTAATATGCACTATTGGGCAACGGAAAATCCACGATGGCTGCACCAAGTGGAACATCAGCGACCTTGGCCGGTTAATGTATGGGGAGGTGTTATGGGAGGAACGAAAATTGGCCCCCATTTTATCGAAGGCAATCTCAATGGTGTAATGTATCCTGATTTCCTACGTAATGTTCTACCGATGTTACTACAAGATGTTTCACTGCATGACAGAATGGCGATGTACTTCCAACATGATGGATGTCCGGCACATGCGTGCGGTTGAAGAGGTATTGAATAGTATATTTCATGACAGGTGGATTGGTCGACAAAACACTATACCATGGCCCGCTCGTTCACCTGACCTGACGTCCCAGGATTTCTTTCTGCGGGGAAAGTTGAAGGATATTTGCTGTCGTGATCCACCGACAACGCCGGGCAACATGCGTCAGCACATTGTCAACGCACGTGCGAACATTACGGAATGCGAACTACTGGCTGTTGAGAGGAATGACGTTTACACGTATTGCCAAATGCATTGAGGTTGACGAACATCATTTTGAGCATTTATTGCATTAATGTGGTATTTACAGGTAATCACGCTGTAACAGCATGCGTTCTCAGAAATAAGTTCACAAAGGTACATGTATCACATTGGAACAACCGAAATAAAATGTTCAAACGTACCTACGTTCTGTATTTTAATTTAAAAAAACCAACCTGTTACCAACTGTTCGTCTAAAATTGTGAGCCATATGTTTGTGACTATTACAGTGCCATCTATCACAAAGCGAAAAAAGTGGTCCAACTGAAACATTCATATTTCTTTATGTACTACACGAATATGTAATAAAAATGGGGGTTCCTATTTAACAAAACGCAGTTGATATCCGTTTGACCTATGGCAGCGCGATCTAGCGGGCCAACGACAGTGCCATATGGTTTCCCCCTTCAATCTAGACAAGTTTCGTTCCTTGTAGTTTTTTCGTTTGATGCTAATTTCGTGAGATATCTGGCCCGGTCACGATCAATGGACCATTCTGCATATAAAGGTAGACAGATATATACTCGTATCTGAATCTTTACTGAAATAGAAATTTTGCCTGCGCGTGTTCATAATTTATTAGAGGTTAAGAGAGCTGTCGAAATTTTACTTCTAGACGTAGCAGTCTTGAAATTGAATCGTTGAAAATCGTGGCTTCGTAGAATTCTAGTTCACACGCTACGACTTTCGGCAATATTTTGGCATTTAGCTGGTCGCTGACCACTTGCACATGACAGATACCTTATCTTATCCTACCCACCCATGGCCTTCTGGCCCTGCACACATTCTGTGACTTTTCTTTTTATATTGTCGATATGTTTCTAGCGCCTAATACGTCTAAGAAACATCACAGTTGAAATGACTAGACAACGGGAAATTGTTTAGCTAAACGAGAACGTCTCGCATATTACTTCAACGGAAAAACAGTTAACATACAAATCTAACGTGTCTGCTGCTTGAATTGGTGAACAGTGACATAGACATAATTGTGAGCGTTAACCGTCTGCAAAAAAAAAAAAACTGCACTCTCCAGAATGAGATATGTAACTTCCTGGCAGATTAAAACTGTGTGCCGGACCGAGACTCGAACGCTGCAGAGTGAAAATCTCATTCTGGAAACATCCCCCAGGCTGTGGCTAAGCCATGTCTTCGCAATATCCTTTCTTTCAGGAGTGCTAATTCTGCATGGTTCGCAGGAGAGCTTCTGTAAAGTTTGGAAAGTAGGAGACGAAGTACTGGCAGAAGTAAAGCTGTGAGGACGGGGCGTGAGTCGTGCTAGGATAGCTCAGATGGCGTAGTCGGCTCTCAGCCGTGACAGCGTGCTGACGGCCCCGGGCGCCGGCCAGTGCTCCGCTGCCGGCGTTGTTTACTTCCTCGTTGCAGCTTTAAGGCTTGTGCCCGTCCACCACGAACAGCATGTCGAGCGCTTACCTCCGTGCGACCCTTAAAGTTTCCTTCCCAGCCGAACATGCGCGACCACGTGCACATGAAGTTGAAACGTTCCTACGTGAAGAAGTTCGTTCAGATCCTAACCACGTTCTCGGAATCCATTTTTCGATCACGAGTAGTGTCGTTTATATTAAAATGACAAACACCGAGGTGTGTGAAGATGTTATTCACCGATATGCCAATGGACTTAAGTTCAAATACTCTGATGGTCACGTCGGAGCCGTAACACTTGAACTCGCAGAGTACGGTCGACGCACGATTAGGGTGTTTGAACTACCTTTTGAAGTGCCGAAGGACGAAGTTGTCTCTGCGTTACAACCATACGGTAACGTCATCGGTTACGTAGAGGAAAAATGGCAAACCTTCACGACCTACCATGTCCTTAATGGTGTGCGTCAGGTCAAAATTGAACTGAAAAAACATATACCAACATACCTGACAATTGGCCGGGTGCGAGCCATTGTCATGTACGACGGCCAACCCCGAACGTGTGTGGGTTGTGGACAAGAAGGCCACGTCAGATCCGCCTGCATGCGACGCCGTCTGATCCAGACGCCGGTCAGCGAGGAAGCGTCCCCAGCGGTGATCACTCAGATCCTTGTCACATGTGCCAAGGTTGCCCAGGAAGGTAGCACCTCTGCACAGGGTCTTCCTGCTCCGTTGACGTCGTCTGATCAGGTAGATGCAACCGCTACTGAGATTCCTTCTGAAGTGCCACAGAAGCAGATCCTGACCTGCCGAATCTTCGCAGCACGGTGACTGAAAAAACTACTGAGATGGACGTTGATCCGGGAGTGGTACCTACTTCTGCTTTCCTTCAGACTGGTCCGGAGTCAGATGAAAGCCACCCGCAATCGAACTCTAAACGACATGTTCGAAAACGAGGATCGCTACGAAAGAAAAAGAAAAGTAGCCGTTCACCCCCTGATGAGTCTATTCTACGGATGGATACCAGGGATGCAGACCCGAAGATGGAGACAAACCGCTCTTTGATGTCAAAAGTCTGATGCGAACGACCCGCCACAGGCGACCACTGGCAACGAACACCCCTCCTTACTGGCGCCGTCGCCCCCACAGGTCGACGTTGAAGAGAGCCTATCCGCTGAGCCGAAAACTACGTCCCCACGTGGATGATGTGCACAGCCGATGCCCTATCACAGTATCAGTCTCCTGGGCAGACGACGTGGAGATCGAAGGGACTGGGGTGGACGGTGCTGATGATGGGGCGCCCCCATCGGTTGCGCCCGCGCCCGAAAACTCTCCACAATAGCAGCCTCTTCAGCGGACCGGCAAGATCGACGAAGAAGGAGTCCCACCTGTGCCTGTGTGACTCCAACACCAGCATTATCGTGTCGCAACGATTAACCTCGCGGCCATTCGTGCGCCCCACAAACTAGCGCTGCTCCGCGATATGATTTATGATGCGGACATAGATATTGCGCTTTTTCAGGAAGTGCATGTCGCCTATTTTTCACCACCACATGGCTTCACGGCGCATCTTTCTCCCGCTTCGGACACCGGTAGTGGTGTTGCCAGCATCTTACGAGAAGGCCTTCTTGCCGAAGATGTCCTATACCTCCCCAACGGCAGAGGTTCGTTGGCGTACGCATCGTCAACATTTATGCGCCGTCGGGCTCCAGCTACCGTCGTGAACTCAATGCCTTCTTCGCGAATGAAGTTATACCCCTTTTTATGGGACCACACGATGACTGGGTCATGGGTGGAGACTTCAACTGCACCCAGCGACCTCAGGATCAACTGCCGCGTCACTCACCATGCGCAGCTCTGGAAACAGTCGTCACGCGGCTACAATTTGTCGACACGTGGAGACATGTTCACGGTGATCTTTTGGGCTTTACGTACTACACTGCGCACTCCTCTAGCCGACTGGATCGCATCGACATCTCGCGATCCCTAATTCAACACACTCGACAGGTTGAAATCTGGCCTCTTTCTTTCTCAGATCATGAGGCTTACTTCTGTGATGTTGTTCTCACAAGGCAGGCAGTATGGCACGGACGTAGTTTATGGAAACTGAACACGGTATAACACTCCCCGTCTGCTAACTACTGTACCATAACCTCAATGCCAGAAGCAGGTTGTAACATAAAACAATTTTGTAAAAGTAACTATGGCACAAAGCAACAGAGCAGTGTTACCCTCTGAGAGGAATTTTGTTAAGTTGACCGTATTGTTCCTAATGGAAGTGGCTTATCGGAAATGAAAGTCAGAATTACGTTAATATTGGAATAGTGACAAACAAAATTTTGCCTAGCTATACTGTTTCTAGAATAAGGGAAACGGTCGCCAGCCTAATTAGGCAAGAGAAAGATTAACATTCTCGTTTATGAAAGTAGGTATAAGTAACTATAATGGACAACACAACAGACACAACCTAGACTTAGCAACACGCGAGTGCAATGAACTCTAACACACATATGTTTTAAGATTGAAGCTAACAGTTAGAGCAGCAAGAACTATTTTCAAAATTATAACAGGTACAGAAAAACACTATCACTTTCAGGGTTTACACAAACTGAGTGGTCTTTATACTGTTAATATGCACACAAGAGAGACAAACACTTGGCATACATGAGAATGTAACGTTTCACAACTGCAGCTTTCTCACTTTTACTACAACGAAACACAATGTTGACAAAATTGCAAGGAATTGACTCTCCTTTTTAGAATTTACTACAGACAACAACGTGATCATTTACTTTATAAGACTCAGCCTAAAGTTTGAAGTTGGTAACAGCACTTTAAATAACAGTTTCAATAGGAAAATTATTATTGGACAAATAACATTTGCTTTAACTCACTCTGTTACCACATTAGCCTTAACTATCTTTCAAATAAGTTCAAGAGGCATTATTTAACAAAGCTCTAGGCTTCAACGTACTTTCAGTAAGGACACTCGGTAATCACTTTACTTCAAACGGAGAGGACCCTGAGAGGTGTTATGATGAGGAGTAAAATCAAGGTAGGTAAATAAATTCCGATATGAATTACCTTATATTTCAGCACACTAACATATCCATTAGGCTGATCCTTCACTGTACATCAATATAGTATTACGTTACAGTGATTGCGCAATGTGGTGGCAACTGCATGTTGGTAGGTGGAATTACAGGTAGAATTGCCGGACTTTATCGTATCTTCATGGCGATGATTCATACAAATTCCAGAATAGATCCAGCTATTTATCCACCCATCCGAGGCATTGGAAAGAAGCAGTAAAAGCCTCTCTCTGAAGCAGCATGATATGCACCTTTACATTGACAGTGCACAGACTGGTAGCTCCTTTCCGACTGGTGGCTCGTCTCCGACTGGTGGCTCGTCTCCGACTGGTGGCTCGTCTCCGACTCGTAGCTCGCCTCCGACTGACTATCAGTTCCACCTTTTCCACCTAGGCCAACCACAATTTGCGCGCGCTACACAGTTCCGTTCCCGAGGGGAACCACTACACCATTTACATACAAACTAACTAAGAACCCTAAGTGAGGATCAGCAATTTACATAACAGCAAACAAATACATTAAATAAAACAGAACATTTTCACATATTGACACTTCTACAAAAAATTATTCACACAAAATTACAATTACATACAATAAGTTCTGTTCCCTCCAAATGGGACAAAGAATACAAATTGCAGATACACAACTTTGCATAGAATCAAATCACGACATCAAAGGTTTGACAAAGAAAAGAATACACAATTTTATGCTATCGATTTGAACACATTCACAGGCGATCAACAATGTAACATTAAATAAAGCAAAATGAATCCATACGGCATAAGAGCTGTGGTGTTACAACGGCACTTCTTAATTCACCTGACTGTCGACTTGTAATAGAAGACACTTGGATCAAATGTAACAGACGCCGTCCCACGTATCCGTCTACCATATCCTGGTGGATCCTGTGTGCAAAACCTGCTCTTCGAAAAACTTTGATCCGCTATGGCAAAGATGTTGTCGCCTGGAGGAAGAGAACTATGGACTTTTACTACAGGATCCTACGAGAATGCTCCACGATGCCAGCCTCCACTGAGCGCCATACAAGGATGAACCATGCTAAGGCCCAAATCTACAATCTCATGCGAAGGCATTTGGAAGGGGTTATAGTGCGATCTCGTACTGCTGATCGCATGCCTCATAAACATCCGTCGATGTACCATATCATCCAAAAACGCCACAATCGACACCGAAAATTGGTTCACGTCCTAAAAGACCAAGAAGGGCGTGGTGGCAACAATATCAGTGATTATCGGCCCATCACCCTCCTTAACAGTGATATGAAAATCTTCACTCGCCTTTTGGCGGCACGACTTAAAAATGTTGCCCGATATGTTGTGTCGCCAGACCAAGCATCTTTGGGAGGGGATAATAATATCCGCACGGCTTTATGCCGCTACAGGGATATGATCGCGGTTACCCAGGCACAACGCCTCCCTGGGCCACTTGCGTCTTTGGACTTCAGTGAAGTTTTTGATAGGGTTGACCATTCTTTCCTTACGGCCGTTCTCCACCATATGGGTTTCCCAGTCGCCGTTATCACGGTAGTGATGCGCCTTCTGCGGGATGCCTCATCCAGGATTATGTACAATGGCAGACTCACTCCTCCGATAACAATAGGTCGAACCGTACGTCAAGGTTGCCCTCTATCAGCCTTTTCCTTGGAATCCTTGCTATGTGCACTAAGACAACGTTTGGTAGGGTTGTCCATAGATCGCTACCAATTCTGTTGCACGGCCTAAGCTGACGATGTAGTCATCTGTTTACGTAATGCCGACGATGTTCGAGCTGTTTTGACGTGGGTGGCGACTTATGGTGAGGCGTCGGGTAGCTCTTTAAACGTACGTAAGTCACAAGTTATGTTCATTGGCACGGGACTTCCCGTGGAGTGCGTTACACCTCTCACCACCGTTGATACCATTCACTGTTTGGGAATAGATTTTTCATCTGATCTCCGGAGTTCAGCCACCATCAACTGCCGACGCCTCCTTTTAATGATCAGAGCAGGTCTTATGGACCATCGACTTCGATTCGTAGATATTCTCCAACGAGCTCGTTCCCCATGTAACACAAGTTCTACCTTTCCCGCTTACTGTGGCACGTCGCATGTTGGCAGCGATGGCATCTTTCGTCAGCTCTGGGCTGTTGTTCAAAGTTAACTATGCAACCCTCACTCTTCCCCGTGAACGATGTGGGATAGGTCTGTTTCACGTGCCGGACAGAGCTCGCGCCCTGTTTGTCAGCTTCCAGATGACGGTATGGACACGTTGCCCAACGAGCCTCACTGGTCTCCTCCTGTCGGCATATACGCCGGTCTCACTGTCAGCCCCAGTGATGATCTCGGATGTTCCGGACCAGGTCCATTATATAAGATACTTCTTTCTTGAACTCGGTTATCTACGCCTCACCTTACGAAGACAGCTTTTACTCAAGACAAAGGCAGTATACAGTGTCCTCCAATTCGGTCGTCCACCTAACCCGATTGAACTAAAGTTCCCCCAGGTTGACTGGCGTCATGTATGGCGCGCGGTGTTCGCCTGTTACCTTCACACGAATGTTCAATCTGTCTGGTACCTAACTGTCAATGGTAAGCAAATCAATCAATCTCGCCTTCATCGTATCCACCTCGCCCAATCACCTCTATGTTCAACGTGTGTAGTGCCAGACAATGACGAACATCGGTTTGTTTGCGGACCGGCGGAGGAGGTTTGGCAATTGATTCGTCGTATATTGGCTTTTCTAACGCGGTACATTCCGGATCGGATTACTCCCCTTTCATTATTATTTCCGGAACGTGATTATTTTCCTCGGACAAAGGCCAATGCTGTGAATTGGATTCGCGGACATGCCATTCACTACCTATTTGGACAAACTGTAGACTCTGTACTCGATTTTTGGACATACTTCAATGACCTTCATTATGTCGTTGTCCGTCACCCAAAATACAGACAATTTTTCTCGAACTTCCTTGGGAGTGCTTTCCACGACCCGCCTCGCAGCTGGAATGTGTTAAGCCAAGAGAGAAGAAGGTTTTCTGTTTGGACCAATGAACATTTCTGAACAATTGAACGGAACACATCAATTTCGAGAAGACGTGACTCAACATATTACCAGCGGGACGCAGAAGGCCTCTGATCAATTACACAACAAAAATAAACAAAAAAATACAAATAAAAATAACATTCAGAAAAAGGAAGATTTTGTTTTGTTTGTAAGCATAGCCCTAACCTTGAATTCCCATATTTCCCCTGGTATATAGGCAGCTCCCTGGGGTAGGTTTAGTCAGGAGCCAACGCCTGAAGTGGACCAGATTTTTTTGTTATTGGATGAAAAGTGGCGGTGGCACTTAGTTTCTTTTTTTTAGTTCCAATTTCCTAAGGGGCTTTAAAATAAGAGAAAATTTTTTTAAAAAAGATGATAGAGCACTTGCCCGCGAAAGGCAAAGGTCCCGAGTTCGAGTCTCGGTCCGGCACACAGTTTTAATCTGCCAGAAAGTTTCAAATCACACTCTGTTTGACTTTTGACTGAAGTCGCCACCCTACAGGTTTATACTATCAACCACGGAGGAGAAATATGCCGTCTAAGCCAAGTAGTTGTGATCAGGCAGTGTATTGTTACGTATGTATCCTGAAACTCCGCACGTTATAATTTTTCGCTGCTGATGCATAGTTACCGTATCTACACTATCTGATCAGAAGGATCTGGGCACCTACGCGTGGGCATTAATGCGGGGTGTGTCCACCTTCGCCAGTTTGAACTCTGCTGAGGACACCATCAGTGAGGGTGTGAATACCTGTGGAGGAATGGAAAACCATTCTTCCTCAAGTAATGTTGGAAGCTGGGATCTCTCAAACCAGTTCCACTGGGAGTTTTATTTTCGCTCAGCTAAAAGACTTTTTGCGCCATGTGTCCGCAGAGAATTCTATGAAGAAGACAGACTTATTCGACGACAACGCCTTGGCCAAGGTGATCATAGTCTCACATAAGGACACCATATTCTCTAAGGGATGACTGAAACTAATTTCTGTGGAGAAACTGATTTAGAAAAGCTGTCATATATCAATTACACCAACTTCATTTGGTCTATGAAAATGCTTTCTTCTGTCATTACTCATTGTAGGTAATACGATCAGTTATTGCTATTACTGTAACTTGCTAAGGCTTGGTGATATTTACAGTCTGAATCCTGCATCAGAATCGTGTGCCAGAAAGTATATTTCTTTACAGGCTGTAGCAATTTCATTGTGTTATCCTCGAAAAATCATACAGCCATAGTGTCTATCATTACCGCAATCACAGAAAAGAAAGAAAAGAGAGGTGCAAGGACTACAATTTTGTCATCTACGAGAACTTATACGATGAAAGAACTTCAGAATATTTGTAGCCACGGAACACTACAAAATGAAACTCATTCGGTAAAAAGTAGTATAATCGTTTCTATTTTTGAACTGTGTTCCAGGTTTCACACAATACATTTTTCAGTTATCATAAAGTGATATTAAATGCAGTGTGTAGCCTCAGAATATTGCGTGACAGAGGACTGTCCTCTAAGATCCATCTAATATAATTCATTAAGTTGTCTTCCACGCAGATTTCAATTGCTATGTGTGTGACCAGACGGCAATTATCATTTACATGTACCCTATTCTTATGCGACGTGTGTGCGTTATGGGGTCTTGATGGAAACCATCTCTGCTTGCGAGGCCAAGAAAGTAGTACTTGTCTTTTCCATTGTCCTCCACATCTGCTGCCTTTATCCAGTTACATGCAATACAGTTAGCATAGCTTCTGGAGTTAGCTAATTTTACACTGGTGGTTTTCACTGTTTTGTCACTATCACCAATCCGTTGCGATAATTCTTCAGTTTGGATGAGAAGCCAATGTGTCTCCTTAATTCTTAACTTTAATCCACTAGCACCTCATTAGCTGCCTAGTGCTGTTGTTACGACAAGCATTTCATAGAATACTGATTTACGCATGATGAGAAATTTTATTGGATTCCTCTTAGTATGATCATCACCTTGCTCTGCTTCCATATAGCACTCATTTGGGAGGAACAGGGTTAATGCAAAATATAACAAATATTATTTTAAACAATATTATTTATTATATAAGATTGTATACAAAAAAATAACAAATTCAAGTGAAGAAGCTGCCTCTCCACTTATTCAACCATAACAAACTTTTCGATTAAAATCTGTTGGCTCAACACCTTATGTCACCCAAATATCACTGAAGACAAATGCATTTGCTAATATACTTGTTAGTGAAGAAACATAATTGATCTATTAACAGTATAACACCATACAGAGACTTGAAACATATTTCTAAGACAAAGTTTTCAGCACTTGACAGTGCTGGTTATGGTGACCTTTTCTCTAACAAAAGCTTTTGGAAAGACTGTCTCTAAATAAACTACCACTAAAATAACAAATTTACATGGAGTTGTTTCATTCCTCTGCATACAAGTTTTATGTGTGAATTGTTTCATTTAATTGAAATTATTATATATTCTACCATAACAAGTTAGCATTTGACATGCATCGTATCATTCACCTCAGTAAAAAATTTTTATTTATTTGTTCTGGTTCTAATAATGCATCTGCTGTTAATGTGCTGAGTGTATAAATACATTATTCTCTGGTTGGGCCTAAATAAAGGCAATTTATGCGTTTACAATGAGAGCTCAGCTGACAGCTGTGTGCCTGAAATGACTCTGAAAAAACCTTGATATTTTAAGTTATTCTGAGATTCGTTTTTTAGTCTCTTAACCACATTTCAGGCATTGAGCTGCAGTACACAAAAGATTTTTAATGGACGTAAGATCTTCCTGTCACATCTCACTTAACAAACAGTGGACTGATCTCATATGCTTTGCCACATGCAGCTAAGTGTAAGTGGGAACTGCACACCATACAACCATGTAACGTGCTGCATTAGAATCACTTGATCTAAGGATTATATCACTCAACGTCCACTGTACTTGTCTTTAAATAATATATATTCTAGGTATTAATGCTTCCATTTTGGTACACTGTGCATAGGTATTATGTTGTATCGCTGCCCCAAAGGACAGTTTGTCAGTTCTTGCATTCAGTCCTATTCACAGTAAGATATTGGCGCAAAATAAACAGCCACGGGAGAAAATTGCTAAGTTGTTTTCAGTTTACGGTATGGAAGGGGGCGGGACAGAACAATAACCCAGCACATTATCATTTATTGTCACTGAGGTGCATGATGCATTTACTTGATCCTAATTAACATGTCCCATCTGAAGCAATGGATATATGATGCTGGAGCCCACAGTTGAATGTGACATGTGATCATCCACAACCTCATCATCAGAAGATGAAACAGGCATGTGAACTTCATCCCACTCGTCAATGTTGCCTTTACCATCTATCGATAGCCCCAGGTGTAGATTTGCTGGTATGTTTCCAATAACAAAATGTTCTTCTGTCATGGGGAGTCGGTCTTTGAGCAGCAGCCTATATGGATTTACAGAAACAATCAGTTTAGCTATAATAACAAATCAATCTTGAAGCACATATAGATATTTACGAAACTTTGCAACTATCCTCAGATTCTGGCAATAAAAAACTTTACTTACCAGCCTTGGGCATCAATCACAGTATGCACTTTGGGAACAGGGAAGCCGTTGAAAGGGGACGCCACAGGCAAAGTGTAAGCACCCATATTCTCAAAAATCAACCAATCTCCTATGTCCAGCTCTGGCAGCAAAGTAGACTCAACTATTTGATCCAGGCCATCACAAGTTGGTCCCCAGACAGAACAGGGACGCATTTTAGGTCCAGGTGCCTTTAAAAGGGAAATCATGTTTTTGAGCACATAGCTCTTTTCCTTTCATTTCTTAATTATGTCAGTGTTACATGGCATGTGAGTAAAATAATTCGCAAACACTGTCAAACTTACTTTGAGAGTAACTGGAGTCACTTTCATATGGTCATACAGAATACAATTAAAACTGCCATACAACCCATCATTTACGTAGTACATGACTGATGTGATGGATCCATCATTTGGATTGATAAGTTCTCTCTTGGAGTGAACATTTGTAGCAAGTGTGTAAGCTGAGGCAACGTAATAACGTCCTGGTTCTGCCATTATGTGAACATCTGGCTCAGGAAAGAAGTCTCCGAGAGCACTGTTCACCACCTCTGCAATCTGGAAATATGGAAATAACCTTGAGACACACAATACAATATTCATTTCCACTAAACAATCATTAGTTTATTCAAAATAAAATAGCACAATGAATGTGCTTCATGGAAGCAGGAAGCAACTAAAGATTCTCCAAATGTGCTAAGATTTCATTATTTTGATTGGTGTTATCGGTAATGTCAGTCCTCTTCAAGAGTATCCATTGTCAAAAATTATATACGTGCAGTAACATAGCAGACTTTGCTAATCGTATCTCTCAGAGTAACAAGTTGCTTGAAAAGTGTGCAAACATTGCAACCATCCAGAAATGTATACCAGAAGTGTGAAATTAAATGAGACAAAACGGTAGTAATTGGACATAAAGAGTTACAAAATCTAACAAACTGAAAACAACGTGAAGTAATGGTCTTACTAAAGACAATACACTTTATATTGCTACTTCACTGTAATAATTTAAGGATCTATCCATTACGAAGATGGAATCAAAAGTGTTAGTTTGTGTTGCCTCGTAAGAAGAGAGCTAAAATTCCTGACGTTACCTTGTCTAAATGGGCACCCTTGTTGCCAGGATAGCCACCACCAAGATCAAGCAAACTCATGGAGAAGCCAAGAGCTGACCCCAGATCAAAAAGTCTTCGAGCAGCAGAAATAGCTTTGTAGAATACTGGTGGATCGTCACAGCCAGAGCCGACGTGGAAACTGATGCCCACAATGTCTAGACCCAACGAGTGAGCCAATTCCATCAGGCGTGGTGCATCTGATTCTGGGTCACATCCAAACTTGTTCCCAAGCTGGCACTGAGCCACGGCAGCGTCATACCGGATACGTAGCACCAGCCTAAAACATGGTTGACAAGGAAAATGTTTTTAGTGTTTGCGTTCAAATAGCAGAAAAAATTGTCCACAAGTACGGAAAGTGGATTCCGATTGCAGTTTACTCACTTGGCAGCAGGAAATAGGCTCTTTATTTTGTGGAGCTCACAGTCACTGTCAAAAGTCATCAGATCAACACCTACAGCCGCTGCATGGCGGATGTGCGATGATGGTTTTGCAGGGTTTGCGAATATGATGTGGCTTGGGTCGACACCAACGGAAAGAACTCTGTCAATTTCAGCCTGTAACAAAGTAATATGAGTTCACTGAAAACTATTTGGTGTGTTTGTCATGTATTGTATTGCATCTTCTGTACACTTAATAATGCAAAATAAACTCTTGTTTTTTAATAGATGTGATAGAAATGTACACTCACCTTTGAAGCACAATCGAAGCAAGTTCCAAGTGCAGCCAGCACCTCAATCACAGTGAGGCTATCGTTGCATTTCACCGCTGCAAAAATAAAAGTAGTAAGTAACTGTGTTACTCATAATTATTTTATACTGACGAATGACAGTAGAAAGCATTTTCATAGACTAACTGTGGTTGATGTAACTGATATCTGACATCTTTTCAAAATTATTTTCTTAACAGAAATCGATTTCAGTCATAACTTAGAGAAAACACAGTCTTTCTTGCTACTATTGCTGAGAGGGAAACCTACCATAATAAGGCTGTACCCTCGGCATTTTAATTTTCCATTCCTTGTGTTTGTTTATGATGTCACCAACGTCACAGACATAGAATGCTTCCTCTTGAATCTACAACAAAAGTTATTCGCACTGTGAGTAGGATATAGACTTGAAGAGCTGGCCAGTCAATAACATCTCTACTGAAATGGAAGTATCAAAGTTCATTGACTCACAAGGTATTTACCATACTTAAAAAGTCGTCTTTACTTACTCCTGACTCTGCGATGTCCTTTATGATGCTCCAGACGTTTGAACTGGCATCCATAACATGAATACGTTCATCAAGTTTACCCAGCTGCATGATGGATGTTGTTTGAATCAGTGGTAGGTGATACTTGGGAGAAGGTATGACCGATCAGTCCTCGATTTTAGGAAAAGCTGGTTGGAATAAGCAAACTGTAAAGAGAGAAAAATTCAGTAGAGCAATGTGTCTCACTGACCAAACCCAAATAACAGAATATTTCTATTTTAGTGACTGTTCTGTTCAAAAATTCATGTAATTTCAGAACAAGTGTGTTCAGCAACACAAACACTAAAGAGGAAAGTTTAAGAGTATTGAACAGTGAGATGTACTGAAAACTACTTACGAGGCAGCCCTCAGTCAGATTTAGTCAGTTTGTACTGAAGGCAGAATAAATAAGATGAGAGATTCTTGTTGGCCTGTCAGAAGAGTGGTACCCAAGGCGGTTCACCGTTTAGGTACAGTCGGCAGCTGGATTTGTATAAGAAGAAACCTGTTGCTGGGCCCTGACGCAGTTGAGCACAGGTTACAGCACCCTGTGAAAGAATCATCACAATTAAACCAGTGTGGTTTCTGCATCACAACACACTGCTACTTCCATGGCAATGTTACCACATGTAAGTTAATACCACTATTACAGCACAGTCCAAGCACGTAGAGTCTCAGGTGTTAACGCATTAACTCAAAGCGATCGAAATAGTGAATGAAACGTGTCTGGATTGTTTAGTGATATTAAATATGTGTATTTTCCCCTAAGAATCAAACTTTTTCCACTGGCCACATACAATAGTATTTACATCCTGACAGCAGCTACCTTGTTGTAGCGATACGGTGTTCATCAAGACGCAAGCTTGTAAGAATGACTTTAACGTAAGTTTAAGATCGCTTACCTCATTAATGTGCAGCCCAGGTTGCACATTCAAAGCTCGTGAACACATTCACTAAGGCCGTTCGCTATACTTTCCATACACCAGGCAACTGGTGTGAGACTATGATTTTCTCGGCAGTAGTGACCAAATTACGGTCGTCGAGTAACTCTGCTTCCTACACAGAGCTCCCTGCGGACACTAGGCGTAAAAAGGCCTTGTAGCTTCCACGAGCGTTTAGCTATCGATGTCCGTAAGTGGACACTGGTGATCTCGACAGAACAAAGCTGCCCTTATATACACTGGAGAACACGCCAGGGGCAGTGGGGATCAAATCTTATCAGGAAAGTGGCGTTACGGGCCAAAAATGGACTCCAGTCGGTTGTTCTTCCCCCGCTCCACAGGTACCCGTATTTCGGGATGACGTGATCGCTATTTTTACTCGGTGTCCATCATTATTGGACGGAGTTCCTATCTCTTCCATCAAGAGTGGCGAGTAGCTGTGAGAACCGTGATAAAAGTCGTATGATCGCGTTACCGTTGCGTAACTACCGCTGAGCACACTGTCACATCGAGGTCATTTGAACCGTGCAATAGTTCCAAAAGACGAAGAATTTTTAATTACGGATGTTTAGATGGGAATATGAAATCTGTTTGTCGGAATTCAATGTAAAATCATCGCACCTGTAATATATTTCTGTGCTGTCATTATGAAGCCGGGGCTTCATGATGATCGATTAACTCAACTACCGTAATGCTTGATAGGCGAAAGATTGCATGAACAGCTGCGAGAGATGATCATTGTCTCATAACAGTTGGCACTGTTTCTCCACTACTGCATCATATGTCATTGTTTATCGTAGGTTTGCTGCTATATCTGAGGTTTCCGCCGTACAATCGCCAGACCTATTGTTTAAGTGTCGAGTCTAGCAGAAGATTCTATTTTTGTTTGCAACAACTACGAAGAACTTTTGAAATTAATCAGTACCACGAAATCGAATGTACAGGGTGGCGCACGAAATGTGTTACCATTTTGTTTTTGAATATAAACTTTATTGTCAATACAATCTCAAAGAAACATATACTACAAAGAAGAGCCGTCCATGGAGATTTGTTCTAACTCAGCACATGCTCAGTATGTCCACCATTTCGTTTCCTAACATCCTTCAAATGTACACTGAAGTTAGTAATTACCCTACGGCACATGTCTTCCGTAATTTCACTGCAAGCTTGAAGAATAAGTCTGCTGAGCTCCATTAAATCACGTGGACGTTTCGGGAAAAATTTTTCCTTTAGGTACCATCAAAGAAAAAAGTCACATGGATTGAGGTCTGGACTACTGGGGGGCCAATTTTGTCCGTCATTGATGCGACCTGGAAACCTGAGTGAAATGATCCGCATGTCGAAAGGCTCATGTAAAAACTCCAACACAGTGTTTGCAGTATGTGGCCTTGCTCCATCTTGTATGAACCACTGCGTGTTGAAGGGCAAGGCAGTAGCAAGAAGCTGTGGAATGAAGCTATTGCGAATCATGCTCAAATAATGCTCGCTGTTCACAGTTTCTTCAAAGAAAAAGGTCCAATAAGTCCGTGACTGGAAATTGCTGCCCACGCTGTAATCCTCGGAGCATAATGTGTCGTTCGTGAAGCACTTGTGGGTTTTCAGTGGCCCAGAAGCGTACATTTGGTTTGTTAACCACACCGTCTAGATGAAAATGCGCCTCGTCTGAAAACCAAACGTTATTGAGAGTTTCTTCCCTATCCTCCACCCACTGATCAAACAGTAGTCTCTGCTGCTTGTGTTCTTCAATGAGCTTCTGTGCACAGGTCATCTTGTATGGGTACATATGGAGGTCACTTTTAAGAATGCGTTGAACGGAGCGTCTGGATATTCCCAGTTGCACTGCTGCCTTTCTACACGATTTCCCGGGACTTCTCTGTACAGCAACTCGTACCACTTCAATATTCTCCGGCGAACAAACAGGCTTAGCCGAGGTCGCTTCGCTTCTAATACTGGTCCTTCCTGTACAAATTTATCGTACAACCTGTGGATGGTCTTCTTGCAAGGGACCCATCGTGTGTTAAACTGTTGTCGAAAACGCCTCTGAGTCACAACAAGGCTTTTCGTTTCATAAAAAAGTAACACAATTGCCGATCGTTGCTGTGTCGTCAGTCTTCCTTTGTCAGCCACTGCTGCTTACTTGTCTCCTAGAGGCATTATCGTGAATTACACTTCATTTCGTAACTCATTTGTTTTTCCAAGCTCTGCTGGTACTGCTGTAGAGATCCCAGCGGGATATCTAATGTGCGTCGTAAATCGTAAAAGAAACAATTGGTAACACGTTTCGTGCGCCACCCTGTAAATTGCGTCGCTAACATTTGGGGAAGTAACCGGTACGGAGAAAGGAAAAGTAAGGGGCGCAAGTATGCCCTATTCTAATTGAGTCTTCGTTAATATTTCTCTCGTTCTTTCATTCATCCAAAATAATCCTTAGCTCCCACAAACTGACATATACATCATTTTGTGCCTGCTTGAGAACACACAAACACACACACACACACACACACACAAATATATCACTGTACGACACATAGTTCAGCGGCTACGTCGCCAAATACCGAGATTCGAGGAAAATCTTGCGCCTCATGCATGACGTTTTAATTTATTTCTTCTTTCCTACTAACTCTATTCGCAACACATTTCTCAGACAGTATCCACATATAGCGCTGATTGTACCTAGAAAAGTATATCATTGTACAACACATAGCTAAGGACAGATGACGTCATAAATACTGAGATGCTTGAGAAACTGCCGCATCATGCACATCATCTTAATTTGTTACATCTTTTCTACTAATTCTGCTCACATTTCGCAGATAGTAGATACAGATGGGAGAAGAAGGAAATGGACGGGGATAGGGGAGGGAGAAATGAATAGAGAGAGCAGAGAGGACGAGACGACAGAGAAAAAAAGAGGAGATGGTGGATGGAGACAGCGGGAGGAAGAGAGAGGAGGGAGGAAGAGACGAAGAGACAGAGGGGATGAGGAAATTGTCAGAGGAAGGAAAATGAGGAAATGGAGACAGAGAGGGGAGAGGATGACGGCCACAGAAAGGAAAATGGAGGAGATGAACAAAGAGAACGGGAGCAGAAGATGGACAGTGTTTGGTGGGCGGCGGACGTGGGCAGAGAGAGGGGGAAGGAAGAGACAGACTAATAGAAGATTGGAATCAACACATACCTGGGCAATGCTGGGTACTCAGCTTGTTTTAAATAATTCAACAAGGAAGCCCTACTGATTCTATTTGTAATTATTTGTACAGCCCTTTTCTGTATCTTTAAGACAGTCTCCATATTCCCAGCATTTACTACCCAAAACATGATCACATAAACGAGGATAGAATGCATACATCCAGGTTACGTCATTGTGAGGCATGAAATGCTGTGCACTGGACCCAAGATTTGAAGGGCATGTTGTTGTTGTTGTGGTCTTCAGTCCTGAGACTGGTTTGATGCAACTCTCCATGCTACTCTATCCAGTGCAAGCTTCTTCATCTCCCAGTACCTACTGTAGCCGACATCCTTCTGAATCTGCTCAGTGCATTCATCTCTTGGTCTCCTTCTACGATTTTTACCCTCCACGCTGCCCTCCAGCACTAAATTGGTGATCCCTTGATGCCTCAGAACATGTCCTACCAACCGATCCCTTCTTCTGGTCAAGTTGTTCCACAAACTCCTCCCCAATTCTATTCAATACCTCCTCATTAGTTATGTGATCTACCCACCTAATCTTCAGCATTCTTCTGTAGCACCACATTTCGAAAGCTTCTATTCTCTTCTTATCTAAACTATTTATCGTCCATGTTTCACTTCCATACATGGCTACGCTCCATACAGATACTTTCAGAATGTTAATGTTCATTAACATAGAACAGGAAAAGAATGGGGTCTAATGCACAGTCCTGGGAGCCGCCTGTACTAATATATTGTGGGTCTGATAGGCGTTTTACCAGTAATCTTCTTAAAGCATGTAATATTTCAGCTCATTGCTTCCTGTTTCTCAGGTAAGACCCACACCCTTATTTGTCACACCTCTTATTCCTAGTACCTCTAACTTACGTAATACGGGCATAACATGTTGTATATACTCTCTCTTCTGCACACGTTCTGTCCAGTTCAACTGACAGTTTACATTCATCTCCTAGACTGTGGTCTCTTTTACACATTATAATACAGCATCTTTGGCTTTTAATGTAGCAGTACTGTGCTTTTTACTCAATCGGAAGTTCATGCAGATTATCTTCTTTAGATTTTGTATTGCTCTGTTGTCTAATGGCCTATAGAGGACGTCTTTGAGAGCATCATTGGCTTTTTTCTAAGTGTGCTGTTGTTTCTTTTCTGTGATCAGTATGGTGCTGTCATTGGTGAACAGTAATTTTTCTCCATTCTTGACGCACTGTGGTAAATCATTAACACAGAACAGGAAAAAAAGGGGGGGGGGCTAGTGCACAGTCTTGGGAGCCGCCTGTATTAATATACTGTGGGTCTGATAGGCGTTTTACCAGTAATCTTCTTAAAGCATGTAATATTTCAGCTCGTTGCTTCCTCTTTCTCATGTAAGACCCACATCCTTATTTGTCACAGCTCTTATTCCTAGTACCTCTAACTTACGTAATAAGATTCTGTTTTTAGGCGTCTAAACCTTTGACAGGTAATACCTATTAACACGTGTTCCTCACTCGTGTTCCCAGTTTAAAACTCTGAAAACTTCCTCTAGGAATGCTGGGGTTAATTTTTCTGTGTCCATCCTTGTGACTGATGATCTGCGGGACTTCGGCCGTTCAGTTACGTAATAAAACGAAACACCTGCAGCCGTCGTTTCGCCAACCAGGCGTTAAACTCCAATCGTGTACACGGTCTACGAATTGGCTTCCGTAGAACAATGTAAAAGCGATGTTGTGTCTGCAACCATCAACTACTAAAGCTACGTTTCCCCAGCTGCAGGAATTTGTCGCAGCGTGCTGCGGAATACGCTTGCGTTTTCCGCTGTGCGATGCGGGTCGCAGAGTGCTGCGTGAAACGTTTTCCTAGGCGTGGCGCCGTGCGCGTCAGAGCCTAAAAAATGAAACTTTTTTTTAGAATTTGGCAAAACTGCACCTGATAGAGTGATACGAGAGCTACCTCCTGATATCTTTTTTTTAACTCAATGAAAATTTTGTGCTACTGAAATAGATAAATACAGGATGTCCGAAAAGTCTTTCCCTGATTACATAAATTGATAACTCAGGCTAGAAGTAAGATACAAATATGAACTGGTATCTACTTGTTTACAAACTATCAAAGTTTTTTTCACATATCACTAAACTCCCACATGAGCGCCCTTGGTAGCACGTAGCACATCTAGGCGATATTCAATTTCCGTCCACACATTAGCCAACATCACTGGAGGAATCGATTCAACGACTGTGGTTATCCGTTGCCGCAGGGTTTCAAGATCTGGTACACGTGTTCGGTAGACCTCGTCCTTGACATAACGCCATAAAAAGAAGTCTAATGGGATTATGTCAGGAGAGCGTGGACGCCAAACCGTTGGCCCATCACGACCAATCCATCGCCCAGGAAATGTCATATCGAGATAGGCACCGACGTCCAAACCCCAATGAGGCGGTGCACCGTTTTGCTGAAACAAGACATCGGGGTGACACTGAAGCAGCTGAGGAACAGTATACAGTTGCAAGATGTCCAGATACACTGCAGAATGGCGCGATAATTCGATCGTGCAATAGCGCGCACCAAACATTAACCTTTGGACTGCCTCTGGTGCACTCCATGTCCTCGCCGGGGGGTTGTGAACCACAAATGCGCACATAATGGCGATTCACTACTCCACTGACAAAATAGGTCGCTTCGTCGGAAAAGGCACTTCGTCTGAGATAACCATCATCGTCCTAAATACGTGATAGAATTTCGACCACAAAGTCATATCGACGTGTAATGTCATTGGGCAACAATGGAAGTGGAAGTTTACTGATGTGTGAAAAAAACTTTGATAGTTTGTAGACAATTAGACACCATTTTCATATTTCTATCTTGCTTCTAGCCTGAGTTATCAATTTATGTAATAAGGGAAAGACTTTTCGGACACCCTGTATTTAAGATTTTAATAAAAGTTGATTTTTCGCGCTTCTCGATATTTATCACGCCATATCTCCTGAACTAAGAGTCGTACGACAACATAACTTTAATGTTGCCTCAGTAGTATATGTAGATAACGTCTCCAAGAGTTTTCGTCAACAGTGTCGGTAATAGTGAAGTAACAAATTAAAATGTAACCTCTGACGCGGAACTTTTACCAAACCAACGGCCAAAATGTAGTAAGCGACAAACTTTTTCCTGTTACATTTTTTGTGGGGGGTAAAAGCGAGGAAAAGTTTCCGAAAGGTTTGAAATAATTTTCACAGTTTTTGGAAGTCGGTGGGTGCTGTAGTTTCTCCTAGACGAGAGCAGTTTCGTGCGGTTCGTTGGCGCGACGCTGTTTCCTGGCACTGCGACGAGAAATGCTAAGCCCGGGGCAGTGCACTGCGACAGTAGTATCGGAGACAGTGAAGGCCAAACATGTAGCGCAGTGCTCGAGCTAAAAAATCTGTTAATTTTGGCACTCCGAAAGTACATGGAAGTTAGGGAAGAGGAGGAGGTCTGTATGTTATTGTCAAGAGTACTCAGGAAGCGCAATGCAGTGAGACGATTGTTCTTGAATCGTGAAGAAGAAGGAGTATATAAAATTTTCGTTAACACATTTGCCCGACGATGCGGAGAAGTTTATCGCATTTTTCAGATTCACACTGAACCAGTTTCATTATTTTCTTTCGTTAATTGAAGACAAACTGAGAAGTAATTACTGTAAACGAGTGGCAAAATGTATTACATTGGACATAATAAAAGACATCTACACCTACATCATACTCCACAATCCACCTAACGGTGTCTCTCGGAGGGTACTTTCAGTACCACTATCTGATCCCTACAACCCTGTTCCACTCGCGAATAGTTTATTCATTTTTTTCCGATTTCTGACCAAATTAAGTTTTTTTTCTCATTGGATTTTTCCACTCGGCGTCGGCCATATCCCACAAAATTTGCTTTTCGGAAACCAGTTCGATAAGCTGCTCATCCTCTGAGGCAGAGATGCGGTCAGCTGACATTTCTGGTGATTGTTTCTATAACAACTCTGTCAAAAATTGTCTGTTGTTGCCAGTGCGAGCGAAAAAAAAAACAGTGGAGTTGTCGTATCGCTGGTGCCCAGATCGACTACCCCGCTCCACCGACCAAGTAAATCGCTGCGACGTGCGGTACAGACTCCTCCCGAAGCACGCAAGCGTTTCTCGCAGCCGGAGCCCACTGCGGCACTGTGTTGTCCGCACCCTATGAAAACGGTCTCGTATGTTTGCATTGTGCGAGTGAGCAGAGGGGTCTCGCACGCGTTTTATGAAGCACGCTGCGGGATATTCCCGCAGCTAGGAAAACGCAGCTTAAGTCAGTTGGTAGTTGGTGTTTGCAGACACAATATCGCTTTTACAGTATTCTACTGGAGCCAGTTCATAGAAATTGGCCTCTGGTGGGATCGTGTATACGATTAGAGTTCAGACCCTGAGCGTCAGTTAGGTCCTGAAGATGGTGAACTGAGCCACCGAAACTGGTTGCAGTTTAATGAAATAACATAACAGTAACGGGTGCAGGTGCTTCATTTTATTATGGATGACTAATGTTGGTCATATGGCCTCTGGTGGTCCGACTCCTAGATTAATTCGAAATTTCTCACTATCCTGGTGTAGTGTAAGTGACTCTGCAACATTTCATAATACTAGCAAGTCCTATTCTCAGGTAATCAGGGTTCAGAACAATTCGGGGAGCCGTTCTTTCTATATGTTAAGATTGTGGCGGTGGTTACGATCATCAGTCGCCGATTTTTCATCACGTGTCGCGTAGATAGTTGTAACGAGTGTTATGCAATACAGTAGTGTCTTTAATGTACTATCTTTTACTGTAGCTGGTTCAAAGAGGTTGAAGCGGAATCAATGCCAGAGCAATCTGTTGTAGCAAACGCGATAACGATGTCGTTAGGAGAGTGTGGTATAACGAACGAGCATTGTCGAAATCGCACATTGCCTAGCATGTTCTGTCTACACTAGACAAATGTTGTGTGTGTCAGACAACTGATGAATTTTGTTCAAAATGTCATTGAAAGTGGGTGGAGAGCAGTTAAAAACGGTCTGTGTTGCGTGGAACTTTCCATTCATTAGCTGATACGGCCGAAATCCCATTCTACAACCTGACGTAAAGAATGTTTCTGAGCGTTCAAACATATGTTATCACTGTGGATTTCCCGCTGCAGAGTGGCGAATTATTTTTGTCCGTTTCTAAGCAGAAAATTTGCACTGTTTCCGACTTTTTTGTGTTCCCAGGAATGCAGAGAGTTAAGTGCTTTGCTAAGATTTCGTAGCGGGAAGAGCGATAACATCAAGTATCACTCCGACGTTGATTATTAAAGCTGTAAAGTGTTTTACAATTTTATAGATAAAGATGCAAACACGTACTTTCCACTTCGACATACTGTGCTTCAGAGGAATCGAGCGAGCTGAACACGGATTCTAAATTATTCCCTTTCGAACTCTAGTCAGACGTCATCAAATGCTCTTTGTACAATCATCTTTATATAGATTATGGGTCAACAGCTTTTACTAAATCTTTACAGGGATGACACTTTCAACTGAATATGTGATGTCTGTTCCTTTCGACGTGTCCGAAATAACAGACACCACATATATAACTACGGCGATGACGCCCAGTTATCGCTTCAGTGTAGATGCACACCAACCTCCGCGCTCTTATGAGAATCGGCGAGATGGCACGATTAATGAGTCTAATGAGCAGGGGTACTTCATCAGTAGTGTGTGGTATAAGTTGAAAATTCTGGTCTGACTGGAAACTGCTAGGGTAGTCCGTGTGTTTATGGCGACCACTGTGTCCAGATGGCGCAGCGGTCGGCGCCTCTGCCTAGTAGGCAAGAGAAGTGGGTTCGAATCCTGGTCTGGTACAAATTTTCAACTTGCCTCCTTGATATAAATCAATGTCCACTGGCAGATAGTGTCTTTAATTCCCTTGCGTCTATCTTCAACGATGTTTATGGGAGTTATTTCGTTTGCGATCGTTTTCGGTGTTACATTACAGCATCTTCAGGCCCCTCTATGAGACTAGGAGATCATAGGGATACCGGGTAATCATCATTACACATCTCAAACTGGGTACAAAAACTCGATCTCCGTTAGGGCGATCTTTCCTGCTTCTGTTGTGAGCTTCGGCAGCACATCAACTTACAATATGAGTCCCGTACACCCGCCACTTTCAGTTTCTCCCCTCTCGCCCCACCTAAGAGACGGTTCTTCATATAGCAGTAGAACATATGTAAATCAAAGGTACCATATTTTTCGTATGTCTGATTAGCAGATTTCATAGAAGTAAACACGTACGAAATAACTTTTTTTTTCAGAACTGCTTTTCTTTAATGGAAATGAGCCAACAGCACCTTAGGTAAAGCTGTCCTCAAACCGAAGGATGATTTGAACATCGCAGTATTTCACTTGACACGGCTCTTTGTCTTATCTTAAAACTGACTTACCAAGCCAGTTAGGGACATAACTCTCTCAGTAAACAAGGCCATCTAAATCTAAATATGGTTGGATAAGAACCCTTTATACCAAAACGAGTACTGCCATTGAGTACATAACCCCTTAATCCATTGAGTACCAGTGATTTCTGCCCGAAATTACCACATCATTAATTATTGTTGAAATACCAGGGCCTGTGCATGAGACCACCTATTTAGTTGTAAGACAGAGACATCTAGTCGTTCACTGAGGTACTTCTGCGAATGTAGTGCAATGTAGCACAGTATCTTTCAAAGCTATAGTCGGCGCGTGATAGTAGGATATTGAGACATATTTACAGTTTCTTCTCGTATTCGTTGCTTAATATGATTAACAAAGGTTACTTCTGTGAAAAAATTTTAAATTATATGTGTTTTCATATAGTTTGGACTCAAAGAGTTCAATTCATTTGTACGTTCAGTCGGCCGCCACAAGAACTCGAACATATTTCTGAAAACAATCGTGTAAACAGAAAGGCTGCTTCTACATAGGTACGTAAAGAGCAAAACTGCAGATCATTTAAAGAAATAATACCTCTTAAACTGTAGACCCACAAGGAAAGAAATGAGACCTTTTAAAAGAGGGATAGCCTGGCTCATGAAAGGTGGACGAGATGGAGCCAAAAGACACAAAGAGTTTTAGCGGACGTAAATCTTCTGTACCTCTACTGCCAAAGCCATTGAGAGACAGTCGTATCGTCTGGGTTGTGACTGTAACAAAAATTTTATGCAACATGAATAGCATGCGGAAATAAGATAATAATATACTGTTTTCCATTATACTACTTTATATCAGTTTTGCTTAGTTTTTCTCCTTTTGTAGAAATTTGTTGGGTTGATTTTGAAGAGGTTAACAACACGAGTTTGAAAAGCTCGTTATCGAAGTAGCCCCTCCATAGTAGTTGGACAGGGAATGATAAACGTGTCTCTTTGAAAATGCACGATGAGAAAAACGAGAAGATTAAAACTGTATCACGGTCAAGCTTCCGCACAATTCTTTTCGTCTTGTTACCAGCGTTCACGCGCTGTAGTAGGTCAGTAGCTAGTAGATCAGTAGCCTCTGAAGTCTTCTCGATCGTTTTTTCCTTTAATTGTACCTGCAGGATACTTAAATTCTTGGGCAGCGAATGCCAGCCTTTATGGTTACACCCCAAAGAAAAAACTCGTAGTACACTACTATACTGAGGAGACAGAAGTCATGAGATACCTCGTAATATCGTGTCTGACTTCATTTTGCACGACATAATGCAATCAGTATTGGCGGCCGAAAACTTTTGGCATAAGAAGTCACCCTCATTCTGCCAACGGCTTTCTCAAAGAGGGCGGAGGAGCGGACAGAGGTTTAGAGCACTCTTTTGTCCTTGGGGTGGGAACTGCCCCTACTTGGAAAAGGCCGGGTGATACCTTAAGATTTCAGTTAGCTTACGTCATGGTCAGTCAGAAATTCCTAAATCAGATACTGGATTGTAAGGCTTACTGAGGAGCAGATATAGACTCAGATAAAAATGTAGTAGTGATGAAGAGTAGGCTGTATTTTAAGAGCTTAGAAGAAGAATCAATACCCCAGTTAAGTGGGACACGGAAGTACTAAGGAATGACGAGCTACGCTTGAAGTTCTCAAAGGCTACATACAGAAATAAGGAATGACGGAACACCTTAGTAGGCAGTAGAGTTGAAGAGCAATAAACATCTCTAAAAAGGGCAATCACAGAAGCTGGAGGGAAAAACATAGGTAGAAAGAAGGTAACTGCAAACAAACCACGGGTAACAGAAGAAATACTTCCATTGTACAAAAATGTTCAGTGCAATTCAGAAATATAGAAATTCGGGTCTTTGAGGAATCAAATAAATATGAATTGCAGGAAACTAAGACAAAATGGCTGCATGATAAATGTGAAGAAATCGAAAAATAAATAATTATCGGGAGCACTGATCCAGCATGTAGGAAAGTCAAAATCATCTTCGGTGAAATTAAAAGCAAGGGTGGTAACATTAAGTGTGCAACGGGAATTCCAAAAATGCAGAGGAGAGAGCGGATAGAGGAAAAGAACACGCTGAAGGCGTCTTTGAGGGGGGAACATAAGTCTGATGGGACAGAAGAAGAAACAGGAATCTATTTAGAAGAGATAGTGAATCCAGTAATAGAATAGCAATTCAAGAGAGCTTAGGAGAACTTAAGATCAAATAAGACAGAAGGGATTGATAACATTCCATCAGAATTTCTAAAATAGTAGGGGGACGTGGCTACAAAACGACTATTCACATTGGTGTGTAGAATGTATGAGTCTGGTGATACACCATCTGACTTTCGGAAAAATATCATCCACAAAATTCCGAAGACTGCAAGAGCTCACGAGAGCGAGAATTATCGCACAATCAGCTTAACAGCTCATGCATCCAAGTTGCTGACCAGAATAATACACAGATGAATGGAAAGAAAAACTGAGGACGTATTAGTGTTAGATGACGACCAGTTTGGCTTTAGGAAATGTAAAGGCATCACAGAGGCAACTCTGACGCTGCGGTTGATAATGGAAGCAAGACTGAAGAAAAATGACCGTATGTTCTACCTGGAAAAAGAGTTCGACAATGTCAAATGGCGTAAGAGGTTCGAAATTCTGAGGAAAATAGGGATAAGCTATAGGGAGAGATGGGTAATATACAAAATGCACAACAGCTGAGAGAGGATAATAAGAGTGGAAGACCAAGAACGGAGGTCTCGAATTAAAATGGTAGCACTGCGGGGACATATCCTTCCGACCCTATTCTTCAATCTATACATCAAAGAATCAACGACGCAAGGTCCAAGAGTGGGAATAAAATTCGATGTAGACGTTCTCAGTGATACGATTCACTGATGACATTACTATCCTGAGTGAAAGTGAAAAAGAATTACAGTGTCTGTTGAATAGAACGAACCTTTGAATGAATACGGAATATTTACTGTAAGTAAATCGAAGAAAGACGAAAGTAATGACAAGTAGCAGAAATGAGATCAGCGAGAAATTTAACATCGGGGTTAGTGACCACGAAGAAAATTAAGTTAAGGAATTCTGCTACATAGGCAGCAAAATAACCCACGATGGAAGGAGCAAGGAGGACGTAAAAAAAGCCGACTAGCGCCGGTAGGAAAGGCATTCCTGGCCATGAGAAATTTACACGTATCAAACATAGGTCTTAATTTTGAGAAGGAAATTTCTGTGAATTTTCGTTTGGAGCACAGCATAGTATGTTATTGAAACATGGACTTTGGGAAAACCGGAACAGAAGAGAATCGAAGCGTGTGAGATGTGGTGCTATGCGAATGCGAATGTTGAAAATTAGGTGGACTGATAAGTTAAGGAATGAGGAATAAGTCGAAAACACTGACAACTCGGCGTGTCATGGACTCAACAAGTCTGCAGCAGAAATATTGAGCCATATTGCCTCTATATCCATCCATACCTGCAGAAGTGTTGCCGGTGCAGGATTTTGTGCACGAAATACCTTCTCGATTATGTCTCCTAAATTTCGGTGGGACTCGTGTCTCACAATCTTGCTGACCAAATCAGTTGCTTAAACTGTCCAGAGAGTTCTTTCAAACCAATCGCTGGCAATTGCGGCCCTGTGACATGGTGCGTTGTCATACATAAAAGCTCTACATCTACATTTATACTCCACAAGCCACCCAACGGTGTGTGGCAGAGGGCACTTTACATGCCACTGTCATTACCTCACTTTACTGTTCCAGTCGCGTATGGTTCGCGGGAAGAACGACTGCCGGAAAGCCTCCGTGCGCGCTCGAATCTCTCTAATTTTACATTCGTGATCTCCTCGGGAGGTATAAGTAGGGGGAAGCAATATATTCGATACCTCATCCAGAAACGCACCCGCTCAAAACCTGGACAGCAAGCTACACCGCGATACAGAGCGCCTCTCTTGCAGAGTCTGCCACTTGTGTTTGCTAAACATCTCCGTAACGCTATCACGCTTCCCAAATAACCCTGTGACGAAACGCGCCGCTCTTCTTTGGATCTTCTCTATCTCCTCCGTCAACCCGACCTGGTACGGATCCCACACTGATGAGCAATACTCAAGTATAGGTCGAACAAGTGTTTTGTAAGCCACCTCCTTTGTTGATGGACTACATTTTCTAAGGACTCTCCCAATGAATCTCAACCTGGTACCCGCCTTACCAACATTTAATTTTATATGATCATTCCACTTCAAATCGTTCCGCACGCATACTCCCAGATATTTTACAAGAGTAAGTGCTACCAGT
The DNA here is from genome assembly GCF_021461395.2 of Schistocerca americana. Lineage (NCBI taxonomy): Eukaryota > Metazoa > Arthropoda > Insecta > Orthoptera > Acrididae > Schistocerca > Schistocerca americana. Next base: position 190,367,771 of record NC_060124.1, on the reverse strand, counting down.
GTTTGTTCCGCTATCATATAATCATACAATAAAGGCTCCTTCTTTCTATGTATTCGCAATACATTACATTTGTCTATATTAGGGGTCAGTTGCCACTCCCTGCACTAAGTGCCTATCCGCTGCAGATCTTCCTGCATTTCGCTGCAATTTTCTAATGCTGCAACTTCTCTGTATACTACAGCATCATCCGCGAAAAGCCACATGGTACTTCCGACACTATCTGCTAGGTCATTTATATATATTGTGGAAAGCAATGGTCGCATAACACTCCCCTGTGTCACGCTAGAGGTTACTTTAACGTCTGTAGACGTCTCTCCATTGAGAACAACATGCTGTGTTCTGTTTGCTAAAAACTCTTCAATCCAGCCACGCAGCTGGTCTGATATTCCGTAGGCTCTTACTTTGTTTATCAGGCGACAATGCGGAACTGTATCGAACGCCTTCCGGAAGTCAAGGAAAATGGCATCTACCTGGGAGCCTGTATCTAATATTTTCTCTGCCTCATGAACAAATAAAGCGAGAGTTGGGTCTCACACGATCGCTGTTTTCGGAATCCATGTTGATTCCTACAGAGTAGATTCTGGGTTTCCAGAAATGACATGATACGTGAGCAAAAAACATGTTCTAAAATTCTACAACAGATCGATGTCAGAGATATAGGCCTATAGTTTCGCGCATCTGCGCGACGACCCTTCTTGAAAACTGGAACTACCTGTGCTCTTTTCCAATCATTTGGAACCTTCCGTTCCTCTAGAGGCTGGCGGTACACGGCTGTTAGAAGGGGGGCAAGTTCTTTCGCTTACTCTGTGTAGAATCGAATTGGTATCCCGTCAGGTCCATCCTTGAATGGCTGCAAATGGTCTCTAAGTAACTGAACATGACTATCCCATGCAACTATTGGTTCATCTGGACCACACGTCCCAGTCCATTCCATTTAAGCACAGCCCATACCAATATGTAGCCGTCATCAGTTTGAACAGTGCCTTCTTAACAACCTGGGTCCATGACTTCGTGGGTTTTATGTCACACTCGATTTCTACCATCATCCATCGAACTTGAATCGGGATTCGTCTGATCAGGCCAAGTTTTTCCTGTCGTCTAGGGTCCAATCGATATGGCCAGTAGCCCAGGAGAGGCGCTGCGGCCTATCTCGTGCGTCGGTCGTCTACAACCAAAGCGTATTAACGCCAAATTTCGCCGCTCTGTCCTATCTGATACGTTTTTCGTACGTCCTACATTGATAACTGGGGTTCTTTCACTCAGCGTTGCTTCTCTGTTAGCACTGACAACTCGACGCAAACGCCACTGCTCTCGGTCGGTAAGTGAAGGCCATCGGCCACTGTGTCGTCTATGTTGAGAGATAATGCCTGAAATTGGGTATTCTCGGACGCTCTTGACCATGTGCATCTCGGAATATTGAATTCCCAAACGATTTCCGAAAAGGAATGCCCCATGCGTCTAGATCTAACTATCATTCCACATTCGAAGTGTGTTAATTCCCGTTGTGCGGCATAACTACGTCGGAAACCTATTCACATGAATCAACCGATTACAACTGGAAGCTCTGTCAATGCACTGCCCTTTTATACCCTGTATACTCATTACAACTGCTATCTGTATATGTGCAAATCGCTGTCCCATGACTTATGTCACCTCAGTGTTCAATATAATACTGTATAAATAATTTGGAACCTAACGTCTAAAACTTCAAGGTTGTTGTGACAAATACTGTCTGCATGCAATCACCATAATGGTGTCCTTGCCACGTCTACGCAAAATGTCTATACGTTCGTGACAAAGCCTGTTCTAAATTTTAATTATGACCGCAGCTATGCTAATATTTTTGAAACGAATGAAGTTTTCCCGTTCTGGAAACAGTTTGAAAGTTATCATGTCATATCTCGAAAACTACTGAAACTGAAATACATTTTATAAGTTGATTGTCAGTAGATCTCGTTAGCAGTAGACCTTTCCAATGTTTCGTATTATGATGCGTATGCTACGTATAAGCTTCGAAAAGTAGTAATTTCCCTTTGCAATTGCGTCAATATTTAACCCGCAACTTGTATAAAGTCTCTAAAAAATAGGGTTAACATTTTGAAATTAACGTATGGTACAGATGCCTAGCCGGCCGCTGTGACCGAGCGATTCTAGGCGCTTCAGTCCGGAACCGCGCGACCGCTACGGTCGCAGGTTCGAATCCTGCCTCGGGCATGGATGGGTGTGATGTGCCTAGGTTAGTTGGATTTAAGTAGCTCTAAGATCTAGGGGACTGACGATCACCGATGTTAAGTCCTATAGTGCTCAGAGCCCTTTGAACCATTTGAACAGGTACTTATAGCGTCTATAGGGATGTAATACGTCTATTCTGAATTTTAGTTAAGGCCAGAGTTATATTTTTTCTTGAAATAGGCGACATTATCGCTTCCATGAAAGTTTGCTACTTGAGACCTGGCTCTCTTTATATGTTTCTGACAGGATTAGTCCGGTCCGCCCGCTGTCAAATAGCAACTAAAATAGCAAAACTATTTCAAAGTCGAGCAACTGTTCCACAGTTTTTTTTCGCGTTGTAGACTTCTCAGTCGTTGCCGCAATTCACTGCATGTTAAGTACAAATTTTAATTATGAATTATTAAACTGACAAGGTAAAATGAGAATCATATTATTTGACACAGTAATCGTCGAGAAAATTTCACTGCACATTAAGTTTTTGTAACGAAAGTCAATGGGATGGAATTAAAGGGCCTGAATGGGTCTCTCTGCACCCTACTCCTTTTCTGTTTGAGTTTGACGCTGATGTAGGGTCTGCTACGTGAGTCGCGACCGTCGATCAAGATTAACGCCAATCAGTGATGTTAATGAGTATCCAGTGCGGTAGTGTAGCGCGAGCGCGGAATACAATCATCGCAGATGTCAAAGAGTTTTCTCATCAGTCGCCAAGGGCGCTGTGTTTCCTATACATGCTTATGATTTCTATGTGTTGTTTATAGCTTGGTATGTCAATTTTATGTGTTTTTTATGGTTCATGCTTTTAGTCTTAGCTCTGTGCTGTCTGCCACTCCGGTTACTGTAAAATCTAGTTTCGCTCATTCAAATTATTCTTACACTCAGGAACGCTTTTACTACTAGTTCAGCGTTCTTGATAATATCTTGCCGTTTGTACCGATCTGTTAACGAGCTACTAAACAACCAGATATTTATCAATAAAGATTACCAATCCAACACAATGTATTCAAACGTTGGTCAGCAAATTACGCTGTATCCGACAACAACGAAAAAGGCGCTGTCTATACATTTTTCGTCACTTGCTACAATCACAGTTTATTCAACCCTAAACGTTAAAGAAACAACAAAGGAAATGAATATCGGAAGAGGGATAAAACTGCAGCGGAAACAAATGCAGCTCTTGTGGCCGGATATAAGCAAGACTTGGAACCTCTTGAAAGGATAACATACCTAGAACGAGTATGGTTTATGGATGATCAGAGCAAAGAAGGAGCTGGTGGAAGGTAGTAGGGGGGAGAATAACAACTTTCTTATTATGATCATTGGAAACAATGCACTAGTCGAACAAGTGAAAGGATTGTCCTGCCTATGAAATAAGGTTACACGTGATGGTGGAAGCAAGGAAGATACGAGAAGAAGATGCACACAGGCGAAGAAAGAATTCAGTAAAAAAGATCCACTGGCATCAGGTATTCATCATCATCATCGTGTTCAAATATTAGGACTTTTGGCCTGCTCCGCCTCGGAACTGTTCATGCCTTTTCTTTAAGGCAGTGTTTTTCGACTTGTGATACGCGACCACCTGGGGGAATTCGAATTTAATCTAACCTGGTTGAAGAGTTCAAATACGCAAACACTTGAAGCATTGAGAAGCAATATGACGTCTATCGATCTGTTTCCACTTCTGCGGAATGGAACTAGTGCGGCGAGACTCTTGTACAGATACACATATCGAAAAAAGTTTTGCATCACCTCGGTTCCCAGAACTCCTGAAGATAGAAATTGACTGTGGATATTGTATCACAGACACAGTCCCTTTGACTGTTCCGAGATGTCACTAATTCGCCCAAATATGTAAACAACCATGCATGAGAAGCGCCTATAAGACGGATGGGGTCCGGCAGCCGATCAGTTCCAGTCATTCCACCAGGAAGGAGGTACACAGCTCGTGTTGTCTGTAGTTCAACCATGCCTAGACGGTCAATACCGGGGTTCATTGGCGTCCGCATTGTTACTTTGTGCCAGGAAGGGCTCTCAACAAGGGAAGTGTCCAGGCGTCTCGGAGTGAACCAAAGCGATGTTGTTCGGAACTGGAGGAGATACAGAGACACAGGAACTATCGATGACATGCCTCGCTCAGGCTGATCAAGGGCTACTATTGCAGTGGATGACCGCTACCTGCGGATTATGGCTTGGAGGAACCCTGGAAGCAATGCCACCATATTGAATAATGCTTTCCGCGCAGCCACAGGACGTCGTGATACGACTCAAACTGTGCGCAATAGGCTGCATGATGCGCAACTTCCGACGTCCATGGCAACTGTCATTTTTGCAACCACGACGCCATGCAACGAGGTACAGATGGGCCAAACAACATGCCGAATGGACCGCTCAGGATTGGCATCACTTTCTCTTCAGCGATGAGTGTCGCGTACGCCTTCAACCAGACAATCGTCGGAGACATGTTTAGAAGCAATCCGGTCAGGCTGAAGACCTTAGGCAAACTGTCCAGCGAGTGCAGCAAGGTGGAGGTTCCCTGCTATGTTGGGGTGGCATTATGTGGGACCGACGTAGGCCACTGGCGGTCATGGAATGCTCTGTAACGGCTGTACGATACGTGAATGCCATCCTCCGACCGATAGTGCAACTATACCGGCAGCATATCGACGAGGCATTCGTCTTCAAGGACGACAATTCGCGCCCCCATCGTGCACATCTTGTGAATGACATTCTACAGGATAACGACGTCGCTGGACTAGAGTGGCCAGCATGTTTCCCAGACATGAACCCTATCGAACATGCCTGGGATACATTGAGAAGGACTGTTTATGGTTGGTGTGACCCACCAATCACTCTGATGGAACTACGCAGAATCGTTGTTGAGGAGTGGGACAATCAGGACCAACAGTACCTTGATGAACTTGTGTACAGTAAGCCAAGACGAATACAGGTATGCATCAATGCAAGAAGATGTGCTACTGGATATTAGAGGTACCGGTATGTACAGCAATCTGGACCACCACCTCTGAAGGTCTCGCTGTATGGTGGTACAACATGCAATGTGTGGTTTTCATGAGCAATAAAAAGAACGGAAATGATGTTTATGTTGATCTCTATTCCAATTTTCTGTACAGGTTCCGGAACTCTCTGAACCGAGGAGTTGCAAAACTTTTTATGTGTGTAGTTTTTACCTCTAAGTGGTTTGCAGGGACAGGGAAAAGACCACATCAGCTCTCCGGCTGGAGCGGCAGCGTCTTGTGTATTACTGACAGCATACTTTACGTGACAATCATTTGCTGTGATAAAAATATCACACGGAACGAGAACAGCTTATGAAAGCGCATTTAAAAGATGCTCAAGTTCAAATGTGATACAAAATGGCTGCAACAAGACGCACACAGTTCACGTGCAAGATTTGGCATCACGGTTACTATAATGTATTTCAATAACTAGCTTCGAACCAAACAATAGATCGCTTTTCCTGTAGTTAATTGTGGTGACTGCCGTGAAGTCAATCATTGGTTTTTTGTAGTGATTTATCAAAGAGCTGAAAACTATCTTACAAAAATTAGTACCATCATTTGTAAAAATATGTACTACATATTCTCGCGATTAATTAAAAAGAAATGTTGTCTTCTCTTGAAAGCGAATGAGAGTAAACGAAATAACCATCGGCTAAAGTCTCAAAACTAGGGGTTCTGTAATACAAAAACATTGGCCTATGGAAAATAGTATTTATTTTTTATTAAAATTACATAATTCCTTGTTTAACATTAATTATTAATTGACCATAATGTAGATTGTTTTATAATAAATACACGATAAATAAAAGCAAAACTAGAAAACTGTGTTCAGGTACCGATCGATAACTAAATGAAGAACATCCAATAGGCAGCTGTGAGAAATTGGAAAAAAGTTCTTCTTGTTTACAAATTGACTATACAGTGGGACCTCGATTAACAAGAGTAATTCTGTCCTGAGTCTTACCTGCATTGCGAAACACTCTTTCTGCGAAACATATTTTTATGTTGAAATTCACATAAAAAAAGGAAAATGCATTCCACTCCGAAAAAATACTAAAACAGTTTATAAAATGTACATCCTTTTTTACAAGAAGTCGTCTAAAGACTTCTCTTCACAATCAATCATAAATACAGAAGGCGGCTAGCTGAATGAAACGTCTACCTACGTACTGGTTAATGCGCAGCTTTATTGAATTCGTGTTTGTTAACGACGACGTATCTAAAATGGAATTCATGTAGAGGTATTTCAGGGCCGTGAAGTAACATGAGTCTTGCTTGCAACACCGTCACAGACAATTCGGCAACATCGTCGAAGAGACCCGAGCGGAGGAATCGGTAACAATAATTGCAGCGCGAGGAGTGTCGCTAACAGTACAGCTGAATACTGCTTTGTCGGTGGCGTTGTCTTTGTCAGAGAGTCTAATGTACTTTGTTCGTCGTAATAATAATATTAATAATAATAATAATAATAATAATACTGACGTAAAACGTTACGCTCTTTTTTCCTCCACGTTTTTTGTTATTTCATTGTCATTTCTTTCCAGCGGAGCATTAGCCTTACCGTCAAGAGTAAAGTCAACAACAGTAATGGTACGATCCAGCGATTATACGCAAATACACAGTGCTTTATCGGCACAACTGCAATTTGATGCCTGATGACTAACGTCTCCCATTTGAATTATTAAAAGGCATACTTGACACTTGTATGTACGATGTTAATCGGGATCCTAGAAACGACGGAGAGGCTCCATCCCCGCCGCCTACTTGACACTTACTAAGATTTTATTGTCTTGAACAGTTTTTTTATCCATAGGGCGACACCAGCGATATCTGCCATGGGTGCCACATAGCCAGATGAAAGTAAGCAAGGGCTATAGGTCAGAGACAACAATAAAAATACAACAGTTTCAATGAGAAGGCTGTGCCTATTTATTTATTAATAATTTGTCTGATCGTGGTTCTATCTTTGAGGCACAAATCAGCAAATCATTTTCTAGTTGAAGTCTATTTCTCTTCTTATTTTTTATATTCACCATTGAAGAGAACGCTAATTCACAAAGGTAGGAAATGGAGAATGGCACTGACAATTTCAAAGCTCCCCCTGCCAGCTGTGGATACCCTCCATTGTCTTCATCCAGAAGACGTCAATTTTTTCTGAATTAAATTCCATTTTAAGCATCCCGTCACGTTCTAAATCTATAAGTGTATCTTTCGTCATCGTGCTCAGATCAGCCAGATGTACAGACATATCTAAAAACGTATTTAGCAACCATCTATGACCGTTGTCAGCATCAGAGTTCAGCTCTGGCCCGTAACTTAACAGTTTCTCTTCCAAATTATGCAAGCTCTGTATCATGCAACGAATGAGAGAACTCAGTACCAACGACTAGTCCATTGCAATTTCTATGACAATCGTCTGAATACAAGGGAAAGACTCAAACATCATCTTATGTAAACATGTTGACGTTTTGCGAGGAATGCTTTGATTTTATCCTTAGCTGTTATAATATTTTCTTCTTTCCCTTGGAGGCTATTGTTTAAAATATTTAGGTGGTTAAAAAGATCAGCGAGAAATGCTAATTTTAATTGCCAAACAGGGTCACAAAATTAATTCGTATATCCAGATTTAGAATCCTGTAAGAACACTAACAATTCACCTTATAGTTGCAGAACTCGTGTCAATACCTTTCCTTTGGAAAGCCAACTGACCTCTGTGTGATAAAGGAGATTTTGATGGAGCGAACCCATGTCTTCACAAATGATCCTAAACAGTCGAGTTTTCAACGCATTACATTCAATAGAGTTTACATTTTTGATCACCTTTTTAAACACATCATTTAAATCAGAAGTTAAAATCGTGGCTGCCAGAGCTTGTCGATGAAGAAAGCAGTGTGTCCACGAAAAAATTGGCATTGCAATACATTTTGTCCAATCAGTGTCGTAGTTGCGAGTGCTTCCTAAAAACACGTCATACAAACACTGGCCAGTAGGGTTCAAAGGGAGTGCTTTTCAAAATAAAATGTCTTGCATAATACTTTCATCTGCTCCAAAGCGCACAAATATTATAAATTGAGCACAGTCTGAATAATGAGTAGATTCATCAAACTGCAAAGCAAAATTTGGGTTTTTCTTCAAGTTTTTGACTAACTGTTCTCGAATGTCAATGGCCTTATCGTTTATTGTGCATTCAATGGTATTGTCAGAAAGTGGTGTGCTTTTTAACTTGTTTGCCTCTTGCTTACCTGACATAATTGCAACCATATCCAGGTCTCCTGGCATAATAAGATTCTCTGCGTCTGTATGCTTTCCTACTTTAGCGATTTGGAATGCGACTCGGTAGCTAGCTAGTAACGCTTTGTCGTTGACACTGGATACTTAAAATCAGATAAAAAAATATTGTTAAATTAGAAAAACGATTAAAAAATCAGAAAGATTAATACTATTTACAAGCAACTAATAACATTACTATTTTATTACCTGAAACATAGTAGTTTGCTGCTGGTTAAGTGGTTTCAGTTTCCTTTCGAAGAAATCCAACGGTTTATCAGCTTCCTTGGAATGTTTAGTTGACAGGTGGCGCAGAAGCTTTGATGGTTTGATACTCTCATCTGACAATACTTCGTCGCAAATTACACATTGAGGTTTATTGTTCATGACAGTAAAACCATACTTCAGATAACTGACGTCATAAAGTCTTTTTTTTTCGATTTTGATTCGCTTCCGCCACTGCCACTTGTATCTGACATGGAGGGCTGCACAGATCTTTTAAGAAACTTGTCCATTTTATGCTCGCTCAGAGCGAAGACGGTAAACACGTCCGTACTTGTTGGCGTACTCGGACAACTGATTGTAGTGACCGAAAACGCCCGACTATGCCCCCGCTGACCCCTGATCACCCCCACCCCTCTCCCACGGCAAAGAATATCATTATATCTCTGCCCACAGAGCACTGCGACCTTTTCCACACTGCGCTTGATTTCTGGATCAGTATACTATCAACAGAAAGAAAATCAAATACGTTGCCTTTGAAATCGCTGACATACTTTTATTATGGTTCTGGGGGTCGCCAGGATATTTTTACTTGTAAAGGGGTCGAATATTCAAAACGGTTGAAAAACACTGTTTTAAGGGATGCCCATAGCATGTTCTGTTTAACCTTGCCAAACACCTTTGCATAACCGATAAACTAATAAGTTGATAATCTGAATTTTCTACCTTTCTCTGTTATCTGTGCCAAAGTGAAAATACACTCACAACAGGAACTGCCTTCTCTGAACTATGTTCTACCTCTAACGTATGTGTTTCCACTAATTTCTTGTTTATAATTTTTTACTTTAGCATGTAACAGAAATTTAGCAGACTTATTCATTGATAGTTTTCACATTGTGATTTATCTCTTTTCTTGAGAATATGGCGTATGAAAGCTCCGTTCAGATTGACTGGCACATTTTCGCTCAGCCAGCAAACATTCACAAAATCAAAAGTCTAGCTGATCAGACGTATATTTAACCAATTCCGATCAGATATTGGTATGGAAAAACGGGATTCTTCCTGAAATTGGACGTCTGCAGTACACCATTGTATGGAAGTGAAACGTGGACCATCAGAAATACGGAGAAGATACAACTGGAAGCGTTTGAAACGTGGTGTTATCAGGAATGTTAAAAATTAAGTGGGTAGCTAAAATGCGAAATGAAGAAACAGTAAACACAGTATTTGTGGGAAGGAATCTATGGGCGATCCTTAGCAGACGAAGAGACGGGTCAGTGGAGCATCAGTTAAACAATCCAGAGATATTTGGCTTGGCGCTGGAGGAGATGGTTTGGCGTTCCCCTCCTCTGATGTGTTATGAAGTGTCAATGGGGTATTTTTGTAGTGTGATTGACTATGATTAGTACTTGTACAGTGTAGTGTTGTGTTTGTATTGGCCGGCCGAAGTGGCCGTGCGGTTAAAGGCGCTGCAGTCTGGAACCGCAAGACCGCTACGGTCGCAGGTTCGAATCCTGCCTCGGGCATGGATGTTTGTGATGTCCTTAGGTTAGTTAGGTTTAACTAGTTCTAAGTTCTAGGGGACTAATGACCTCAGCAGTTGAGTCCCATAGTGCTCAGAGCCATTTGAACCATTTTCTGTTTGTATTGTTATGGATAAAGGGAAGAGTGCGTTTGAAATCAGGTGCCCGCACACAGCCTGTTCCTCTCGAATAGCACCTGGAGGGCCGCTGAGCTTAACGCCCCCATCCGAGGGATGGATCACCATTAGCAGTGTCATATGCCCTCACTACATGAGGTACTGCTGAGGAATTTGGAACTCAATCCGGAAACTGGCGTAAAGACCGGTGATCCTTCACTTAACAGCCGTATACTGGCAGTGAAAACTTACCACCACCAGGATTTGAACCGGCCTGCCGCTGTGTGAGTCAGTTCCACTGAGCAGGCGAGCTTTAGCGTCCTCGGCTGCAGTGCTGGGCGTCAGGCACATTAAAAGGGAAAAATAGAAGAAGCAAACATACTATAACATGCGAAACAGATTACATAGGACTATTGTGTAACTGTTTAAGCAGAGATGAAAAGATTATCACATACAAAAAATCTAACGACTTTAAAGAAACTGAGAAATTTTCAAAAAAAAATTCCTCCTCTTTGGCAGTCTGCTTCTGATGGCCTCCTTACTTTGGCTGTCTTGTGTAGTCTTGATTCTATCGTAAGAGAGTGTTTAAGTGCTGTCTTATTAAAATAAAATAATAATTCCCCAAAAAGAGTCTGATTTAGAATAGTTCACCATTTTGTACTCCCATTGTTTCCTGATTGTTTCTATTCTACTTATTCGCCGTATTCTAGTAACTATCTTTCGCTGGTTTGTAGCAGTGTATTTCCAGCTTTTCATGTGAATTTATGCAGTTATGTAAGTTTTTTTTCACGCAAGTTCTGTGCTTAATTACTTTCCTCATTTCTAAAAGCCACTTATTTCCTACACTGTCATCTTGATTGCTTTTATGCAGCCCGTCAACTGCTGCTTCAGAGAAAACTGAACATGTATTATTACTTTTTATATTTTACAGTAGCCTACTTTCACACCTACTCCCTTGTTTCCTCATATACTTATTTTTAACTTCAGCCCAGTATCCATCACTTGTAGACTATAGTGCGACGGTCCTGCGTACCTAACGGTTTGCAACACTGAAAAACCTGATCAACCTTTATGATTATGCTACAGTTGATTACAGAGACTTTTAGTCTTGTATTCACGTACTTTCACAATTGAAGATGTGTTCCTAGAAAAATTAATGGCTGAATAATGTCTAAAAGGTTATGTCAAGTGACATTTTCTCAGGTGTACTATGCACTGTACGAATTATGGCAGAAGCAAGTATCTTTTGTTTAGTAGCCACTTGTAATTATGAGTAATTAACCTTTCAGTACAGTAGTCTATAGCCGTCAGTGTTTGCCATACTCATTTCCTCAAGTTGTTCCTGTCAGCAAATCGGTAAACGTTTCACAGCTCACACGTACCATTAAGGAGGCATTTCTTAGTCGTTTGGAAATAGAATACAATTTATTATTTGGAAGACTAATATTCTTAGCGATTTCTATTTTCAAAACGTGTAATTTAGTCATATAATCATCTCACCAAGAAGTAATGGTGTTCAATAGGCAAAACGCTGTTTTAAGTCGCAATGCTACTAAATTCTAGCGGAATGCACGAAGACTTGCTTGCTGCAGTGAATGGCAAATGATCCTCAACACAAAGAAATTGAAGGTATTGCCCATTAACCGACAGAAATATCCATTATTGCATGATTAGACGATTGTAGAAGAATCACTGGAAGTAGTTACATCCATTTATGTAGAAGTAAGCGTATGGAGCGATTTAAAATGGAAATAATACATAAAATTTCCGCAGGTGAGGCGCATACTAGACTGAGGTTCATTGGAAGAATCCTCCATGGAGTGTAAACAACCCATAACCTAGGCAGCTTAACAATGCCATAGTTTGACCAATAACTGAATATCACTCGTCCGTGCCAGATAGGATTGATCGAGGAAAAAGAGAAAATCGAAAGAAAAGAAGCGCTTTTCGTTAGAGGTTCTCATAGTAAAACGGTCGGCACACGGGACGACTTAGGTAATGTTGGTGTGGTGCTTTACAAGTTTTGTGACGTTACTTCCTGCTATTTGACATTGAGGAGCCATTACCTCACGTGAAACACAAAATAAGTTCCGTGATATTTCGACGACGTGTCACGTAAAGTTGAACCAATAAGAAGCAAGAATGTTCTCTACGTCACAAGCAGAAAGCTTGATGCCCGCACAAAGCAAGACCCTATATTGTATTTGTCGTGCTGAGTAGAAACCCATTTACTGTGGGTTTATCTTATAGCCCATGAATATATGCTGTTTCCTAAGGAGCAGCACGCCGAATGTCTGGAGAACGAATCAAAAGTCTAGCTGATCAGACGTATATTTAACCAATTCCGATCAGATATTGGTATGGAAAAACGGGATTCTTCCTGAAATTGGACGTCTGCAGTACACCATTGTATGGAAGTGAAACGTGGACCATCAGAAATACGGAGAAGATACAACTGGAAGCGTTTGAAACGTGGTGTTATCAGGAATGTTAAAAATTAAGTGGGTAGCTAAAATGCGAAATGAAGAAACAGTAAACACAGTATTTGTGGGAAGGAATCTATGGGCGATCCTTAGCAGACGAAGAGACGGGTCAGTGGAGCATCAGTTAAACAATCCAGAGATATTTGGCTTGGCGCTGGAGGAGATGGTTTGGCGTTCCCCTCCTCTGATGTGTTATGAAGTGTCAATGGGGTATTTTTGTAGTGTGATTGACTATGATTAGTACTTGTACAGTGTAGTGTTGTGTTTGTATTGGCCGGCCGAAGTGGCCGTGCGGTTAAAGGCGCTGCAGTCTGGAACCGCAAGACCGCTACGGTCGCAGGTTCGAATCCTGCCTCGGGCATGGATGTTTGTGATGTCCTTAGGTTAGTTAGGTTTAACTAGTTCTAAGTTCTAGGGGACTAATGACCTCAGCAGTTGAGTCCCATAGTGCTCAGAGCCATTTGAACCATTTTCTGTTTGTATTGTTATGGATAAAGGGAAGAGTGCGTTTGAAATCAGGTGCCCGCACACAGCCTGTTCCTCTCGAATAGCACCTGGAGGGCCGCTGAGCTTAACGCCCCCATCCGAGGGATGGATCACCATTAGCAGTGTCATATGCCCTCACTACATGAGGTACTGCTGAGGAATTTGGAACTCAATCCGGAAACTGGCGTAAAGACCGGTGATCCTTCACTTAACAGCCGTATACTGGCAGTGAAAACTTACCACCACCAGGATTTGAACCGGCCTGCCGCTGTGTGAGTCAGTTCCACTGAGCAGGCGAGCTTTAGCGTCCTCGGCTGCAGTGCTGGGCGTCAGGCACATTAAAAGGGAAAAATAGAAGAAGCAAACATACTATAACATGCGAAACAGATTACATAGGACTATTGTGTAACTGTTTAAGCAGAGATGAAAAGATTATCACATACAAAAAATCTAACGACTTTAAAGAAACTGAGAAATTTTCAAAAAAAAAATTCCTCCTCTTTGGCAGTCTGCTTCTGATGGCCTCCTTACTTTGGCTGTCTTGTGTAGTCTTGATTCTATCGTAAGAGAGTGTTTAAGTGCTGTCTTATTAAAATAAAATAATAATTCCCCAAAAAGAGTCTGATTTAGAATAGTTCACCATTTTGTACTCCCATTGTTTCCTGATTGTTTCTATTCTACTTATTCGCCGTATTCTAGTAACTATCTTTCGCTGGTTTGTAGCAGTGTATTTCCAGCTTTTCATGTGAATTTATGCAGTTATGTAAGTTTTTTTTCACGCAAGTTCTGTGCTTAATTACTTTCCTCATTTCTAAAAGCCACTTATTTCCTACACTGTCATCTTGATTGCTTTTATGCAGCCCGTCAACTGCTGCTTCAGAGAAAACTGAACATGTATTATTACTTTTTATATTTTACAGTAGCCTACTTTCACACCTACTCCCTTGTTTCCTCATATACTTATTTTTAACTTCAGCCCAGTATCCATCACTTGTAGACTATAGTGCGACGGTCCTGCGTACCTAACGGTTTGCAACACTGAAAAACCTGATCAACCTTTATGATTATGCTACAGTTGATTACAGAGACTTTTAGTCTTGTATTCACGTACTTTCACAATTGAAGATGTGTTCCTAGAAAAATTAATGGCTGAATAATGTCTAAAAGGTTATGTCAAGTGACATTTTCTCAGGTGTACTATGCACTGTACGAATTATGGCAGAAGCAAGTATCTTTTGTTTAGTAGCCACTTGTAATTATGAGTAATTAACCTTTCAGTACAGTAGTCTATAGCCGTCAGTGTTTGCCATACTCATTTCCTCAAGTTGTTCCTGTCAGCAAATCGGTAAACGTTTCACAGCTCACACGTACCATTAAGGAGGCATTTCTTAGTCGTTTGGAAATAGAATACAATTTATTATTTGGAAGACTAATATTCTTAGCGATTTCTATTTTCAAAACGTGTAATTTAGTCATATAATCATCTCACCAAGAAGTAATGGTGTTCAATAGGCAAAACGCTGTTTTAAGTCGCAATGCTACTAAATTCTAGCGGAATGCACGAAGACTTGCTTGCTGCAGTGAATGGCAAATGATCCTCAACACAAAGAAATTGAAGGTATTGCCCATTAACCGACAGAAATATCCATTATTGCATGATTAGACGATTGTAGAAGAATCACTGGAAGTAGTTACATCCATTTATGTAGAAGTAAGCGTATGGAGCGATTTAAAATGGAAATAATACATAAAATTTCCGCAGGTGAGGCGCATACTAGACTGAGGTTCATTGGAAGAATCCTCCATGGAGTGTAAACAACCCATAACCTAGGCAGCTTAACAATGCCATAGTTTGACCAATAACTGAATATCACTCGTCCGTGCCAGATAGGATTGATCGAGGAAAAAGAGAAAATCGAAAGAAAAGAAGCGCTTTTCGTTAGAGGTTCTCATAGTAAAACGGTCGGCACACGGGACGACTTAGGTAATGTTGGTGTGGTGCTTTACAAGTTTTGTGACGTTACTTCCTGCTATTTGACATTGAGGAGCCATTACCTCACGTGAAACACAAAATAAGTTCCGTGATATTTCGACGACGTGTCACGTAAAGTTGAACCAATAAGAAGCAAGAATGTTCTCTACGTCACAAGCAGAAAGCTTGATGCCCGCACAAAGCAAGACCCTATATTGTATTTGTCGTGCTGAGTAGAAACCCATTTACTGTGGGTTTATCTTATAGCCCATGAATATATGCTGTTTCCTAAGGAGCAGCACGCCGAATGTCTGGAGAACGAATGGTCATTGATATGATTTGTTGTAATAAAATGACGGGAAACATCATTTTAGTTGTTAAAGAACTTTCGTATTTAGTTATTGTGGCGTAAATACTCGCGTGTTATGAGAGTACGCCATTTCATAAAAGACCTGTCGTTCTTGATAGGATTTGTTATAACTAAATGTAAATTCATAACATTTCGGCGATTAAAGTCTATAAAATACTATATTATCAAATTCAGTGTAGCTTTACTCGAAGCAACAGCCTAGCAAACCAAGGCTGGGGAGAGAAACATTATATCTTGGGCAGACGACCGACCGGATACACGGAATGAAGCGTAACTTCGACTGCACAATTGGAAGTAATGATGATAGGACGCAGAACTATACATACGACGTATAAACCCAATTAACAGAAAGAAGCGCTAAACTTGATGAAACAACACACAAAACCTAAAGAAACGAAGGTGGAAAATACTAAAAATTACGAACTGAGAAATAAATATAAATCATACGTTTGGCTGTCATACAGAACTAAAGACAAATATTAATGGAAATCCATTAAAAAAGCGTTGTGGACATCAAGTTACAGAAATAGAGGTTAACTAGGTCGACGGTTCGAGTCCTGCTGTATTCAACTCTTTCCCCACCTTCACGTTTTCGAAAGGGTTCTGGGACTTTCTTAAGAAATTAATAGAAATAATTTCTTTTATCTCACTAGGGGTAAAATACACTCCTGGAAATTGAAATAAGAACACCGTGAATTCATTGTCCCAGGAAGGGGAAACTTTATTGACACATTCCTGGGGTCAGATACATCACATGATCACACTGACAGAACCACAGGCACATAGACACAGGCAACAGAGCATGCACAATGTCGGCACTAGTACAGTGTATATCCACCTTTCGCAGCAATGCAGGCTGCTATTCTCCCATGGAGACGGTCGTAGAGATGCTGGATGTAGTCCTGTGGAACGGCTTGCCATGCCATTTCCACCTGGCGCCTCAGTTGGACCAGCGTTCGTGATGGACGTGCAGGCCGCGTGAGACGACGCTTCATCCAGTCCCAAACATGCTCAATGGGGGACAGATCCGGAGATCTTGCTGGCCAGGGTAGTTGACTTACACCTTCTAGAGCACGTTGGGTGGCACGGGATACATGCGGACGTGCATTGTCCTGTTGGAACAGCAAGTTCCCTTGCCGGTCTAGGAATGGTAGAACGATGGGTTCGATGACGGTTTGGATGTACCGTGCACTATTCAGTGTCCCCTCGACGATCACCAGTGGTGTACGGCCAGTGTAGGAGATCGCTCCCCACACCATGATGCCGGGTGTTGGCCCTGTGTGCCTCGGTCGTATGCAGTCCTGATTGTGGCGCTCACCTGCACGGCGCCAAACACGCATACGACCATCATTGGCACCAAGGCAGAAGCGACTCTCATCGCTGAAGACGACACGTCTCCATTCGTCCCTCCATTCACGCCTGTCGCGACACCATTGGAGGCGGGCTGCACGATGTTGGGGCGTGAGCGGAAGACGGCCTAACGGTGTGCGGGACCGTAGCCCAGCTTCATGGAGACGGTTGCGAATGGTCCTCGCCGATACCCCAGGAGCAACAGTGTCCCTAATTTGCTGGGAAGTGGCGGTGCGGTCCCCTACGGCACTGCGTAGGATCCTACGGTCTTGGCGTGCATCCGTGCGTCGCTGCGGTCCGGTCCCAGGTCGACGAGCACGTGCACCTTCCGCCGACCACTGGCGACAACATCGATGTACTGTGGAGACCTCACGCCCCACGTGTTGAGCAATTCGGCGGTACGTCCACCCGGCCTCCCGCATGCCCACTATACGCCCTCGCTCAAAGTCCGTCAACTGCACATACGGTTCACGTCCACGCTGTCGCGGCATGCTACCAGTGTTAAAGACTGCGATGGAGCTCCGTATGCCACGGCAAACTGGCTGACACTGACGGCGGCGGTGCACAAATGCTGCGCAGGTAGCGCCAGTCGACGGCCAACACCGCGGTTCCTGGTGTGTCCGCTGTGCCGTGCGTGTGATCATTGCTTGTACAGCCCTCTCGCAGTGTCCGGAGCAAGTATGGTGGGTCTGACACACCGGTGTCAATGTGTTCTTTTTTCCATTTCCAGGAGTGTAGATACTACCTACAGGGAAATTAAAGAGACCTTTGGAGAAAAGAGAGCCACTTGTATGAATATCAAGAGCTCAGATGGAAACCCAGTTCTAAGCAAAGAAGGGAAAGCAGAAAGGTGGAAGGAGTATATAGAGGGTCTGTAAAAGGGCGATGTACTTGAGGACAATATTATGGAAATGGAAGAGGATGTGGATGAAGATGAAGATGAAATGGGAGATACGATACTGCGTGAAGAGTTTGACAGAGCACTGAAAGACCTGAGTCGCAACAAGGACCCGGGAGTAGACAACATTCCATTAGAACTACAGACGGCCTTGGGAGAGCCAGTCCTGACAAACCTCTACCATCTGGTCAGCAAGATGTATGAGACAGGCGAAATACCCTCAGACTTCAAGAAGAATATAATAATTCTAATCCCAAAGAAAGCAGGTGTTGACAGATGTGAAAATTACCAAACTATCAGTTTAATAAGTCACAGCTGCAAAATACTAACGCGAATTCTTTACAGACGAATGGAAAAACTGGTAGAAACCGACCTCGGGGAAGATCAGTTTGGATTTCGTAGAAATGTTGGAACAGGTGAGGCAATACTGACCCGACGACTTATCCTAGAAAATAGATGAAGGAAAGGCAAACCTACGTTTCTAGCATTTGTAGACTTAGAGAAAGCTTTTGACAATGTTGACTGGAATACTCTCTTTCAAGTTCTAAAGGTGGCAGTGGTAAAACATAGGGAGCGAAAGGGCATGAAAGGGAAGCAGTGGTTGGGAAGGGAGTGAGACAGTGTTGTAGCCTCTCCCCGATGTTATTCAATCTGTATATTGAGCAAGCAGGAAAGGAAACAAAAGAAAAATTCGGAGTAGGTGTTAAAATCCATGGAGAAGAAATAAAAACTTTGAGGTTCGCCGATGACATTGTAATTCTGTCAGAGACAGCAAGGGACTTGGAAGAGCAGTTGAACGGAAATGACAATGTCTTCAAAGGAGGATATAAGATGGACATCAACAAAAGCAAAACGAGGATAATGGAATGTAGTCGAATTAAGTCGGGTGATGCTGATGGAATTAGATTAGGATATGAGACACTTAAAGTAGTAAAGGAGTTTTGCTATTTGGGGAGCAAAATAACTGAAGATGGTTGAAGCAAAGAGGATATAAAATGTAGACTGGCAATGGCAAGGAAAGTGTTTCTGAAGAAGAAAAATTTGTTAACATCGAGTATAGATTTAAGTGTCAGGAAGTCGTTTCTGAAAGTATTTGTATTGAGTGTAGCCATGTATGGAAGTGAAACATGGACGATAAATAGTTTGGACAAGAAGAGAATAGAAGCTTTCGAAATGTGGTGCTACAGAAGAATACTGAAGATTAGATGGGTAGATCAAATAACTAATTAGGTGGTATTGAATAGAATTGGGGAGAAGAGGAGTTTGTGGCACAACTTGACAAGAAGAAGGGACCGGTTGGTATGACATGTTCTGAGGCATCAAGGGATCATAAATATAGCATTGAGGGCAGCGTGGAGAATAAAAATCGTAGAGGAAGACTAGGAGATGAATACACTTAGCAGATTCAGAAGGATGTAGGTTGCAGTAGGTACTGGGAGATGAAGAATCTTGCACAGGATAGAGTAGCATGGAGAGCTGCATCAAACCAGTCTCAGGACTGAAGACCACAACAACAACAACAAATGCCTGATCTTGTGTAAATATTAATAGGTTCTCCATCAGGAGTGAGTTTGTTCGCTCTGAAGAACTTTCATAATATGGTGTCCTTACTGACTGGGCACTTACTCTTTCCTTTTTGTAATATTACGTGTTCACAGATACTGAAGTTCTTATTTATGTATACTACCGACAGAACAACATGACTGGCATATGGACAAGGGAGGAAATGTTCGTTTCAATAGAGCTAACATAAGAATTTTACGCGGGACCTTTTCCGTGAAAAAACTATATTGCTTGTGAGCTATATAAAGGCGACAGCTGCCGTTGAAGAGTACTGAGAGTGTAATGTCATGTTGACCGGACCGTCCCGTGTAGCGACGGCGCTGTGCCCAATGACACTGGATATCTTGTCAGTATGCATGTCAACGTTAGCTGCCTCGGTGTATGAGCCGACGGCTTCAGAGCGAAACAGTTTCGGAGATGGTCAACCAATTCCAATGGTAGACTCTACAAGAGAGGTGTTCTGGATCAGGGTGTAATTTACATTAAAATTCCGAGAGAGTACGTGCCTGGACGAGTCAACAGATATACTCCTCCATCCTACGTGTATCTCACTAAAAGATCATGGATATAAATTCGGAGAGGTTCGAACACACATGGAGACAAACCAACAGTCATGCTTCTCGAAGATCGTTGGCAACTAGAATAAGAGAAGGGGTAAATGGCAGTGATGCAGAAAGGATCCCCCACCACATACTGTAAGGTGGCTTGCAGAGCATAGATGTGTGGAAATATGTGGTCGTAGAGAAAGTGTGTGTGTGTGTGAGAGAGAGAGAGAGAGAGAGAGAGAGGAAGATAAAAATGTCACACCAAACACACTGGAGCGAAGATAACGGACGATGCAAAAGAAAGAAAGAATATGGCAGGATATCAGCTCTAACACTAATTACTCTGTTCAAGGAGATGCACAGAAAAGAGGTCACAGTAAATGACTCGTAGCTCTGTCGACATGGGTGACATAACAGTAGCAAAGTTCAAAGTGATGAAATCGGGTCAGTAGTGTTGAGACAAGAGAGGCAGAATTATGGCACATGCAATTGACTCTTGGGAGAGACGATTGAAAATCAGGAAAAAAAGTAAAGTGTAGAGCGGAACTGATGAATGAGGCAGTAGTCATTCGCGGTCAGGCACTTGTACAGTAGAGACTGCTTGTCGGTAACACGACGAAGAGCAGAAGAGGTTAGCTATCGGACTTGCCGCCTACGAACGAGGTCATCCTTCGCCCAGAGATAGTACCACCTTTTTATTCAGCCGTATGCATAAATAATTCTTTCATGAGCTGTAAAAGACATGCTCCACTAGCAACAGACAAACTACTAAATGTAGGAAATCTCATTGCAAATATAAATTTTGAAAAGAGCAAAGAAAGCTGTACAAGCCAGAAGGACGGAAAGATCCAAAGAGCCGACGAAGGTAACCCTGCTTGTGTCACGATAGCATACTTTAGCGAATAACGATATTTAACATAATTACTGAAAGAAAACTGAGTCTTACATTCCGCGTTGGACCCTATTCAGTTTTTAATGGGCAGAATTCACAAACACGAAAGAGATTTTTCGCCATTCACCTCACCTTTGGATAGCAATGAGAAAATTATTTTGTTTTTATTGCAACGCTTTTCTTCTTGATGTTAAAATTTCAGTCACTTTAAATAAATCTATAACTTTCATGACTTATCACTGTGACGGGCAGGTTGGAGCTACGTCTAGCAGTGTATATCACATACGAGGGGCGTTTAATAAGTGTTGCAGCATTTTTTTCGGCCTATTTCAATCGAAAGAAATGCGAAATTTGTTGTGGGACATCATGGTATATTCGTGCTTCAGCCCCTACAGTTTCATGAAGTTCCGATTGGTAGCTATACGTAGCGTTCAAAATGGCGTCTGCAACGCAGGTGCATTCCAAGTAGGGAGCTGTCATTGAGTTTCTTTGGAGTAAAACCAGAGCATGGCATACATTCATAGGCGCTGTACAAGCCAGAAGGACGGAAAGATGCAAAGAGCCGACGAAGGAGATCTATCAGTGATCAAAAGCGCGGTGAGCCGTTGGGCGAACGTTCCATCACCGAAGCAAGGTCGCGTAAACCTGTGCGATCTCACACATGCGGCCGGCAGCACACTGCTGTGACTCCTGCAGTGCGGGAACGTGCGGACAGTCTCACTCGATGTGATCGGCGGATCGCAGTCAAAAACCTCGCATGTCAACTGGACGTCATTCTAGTGGTGGCACACTCGTCCACCATATGGCGTGAGCCCGCTGGGATCGTCGCCGCCTAACAGAAGACCTTAGACGAACAAAGGACAAGGCTGATGGTGACCATTTTTGTCGAACATCACTACATACCATGAAAAATTGCTTCATTACGTCGAACGGGAAACAAAACGGCAATCCATGAACTGGCTCCGCACCAACTCTCGTCCGAAGAAAAAATCCAACGCTGCACCCTTACCGCCTTCTGGGACGCTGAAGAGGTTGTTCTGTTTGATATCCTCCCTCATAGTGCAACGGTCAAGTCCGAAGAGTAGTATGCTACCATCAGGGAACTGAAGAAACGACTTCAGCGTACTCATAGCCACAAAAATGCGAACGTACTTCCCCTTCTCCATGACAACACAAGGCTTCACGCAAGTATGTACACCTCCCAAAACTTCATTGTGCACTATTGGCCATTAAAATTGCTACTACTCGAAGATGACGTGCTACAGGCACGAAATTTAACCGACAGCAAGAAGATGCTGTGATATGCAAATGATTGGTTTTTCAGAGTATTCACACAAGGTTGGCGCCGGTGGTGACACCTATAACGTGCTGACATGAGGAAAGTTTCCAACCGATTTCTCATGCACAAACAGCAGTTGACCGGCGTTGCGTGGTGAAACGTTGTTGTGATGCCTCGTGTGAGGAGGAGAAATTCGTACCAGCACGTTTCCGACTTTGATAAAAGTCGGATTGTAGGCTATTGCGATTGCGGTCTATCATATCGCGACACTGCTGCTCGCGTTGGTCGAAATCCGATGAGTTAGCAGCATATGGAATCGGTGGGTTCAGGAGGGTAATACGGAACACCATGCTGTATCCCAACGGCCTCGTATCACTAGCATTCGAGATGACAGGCACCTTATCCGCATAGCTGTAACGGATCGTGCAGCCACGTCTCGATTCCTGAGTCAAGAGATGGGGACCTTTGCAAGACAACAACCATCTGCACGAACAGTTCGACGACGTTTGCAGCAGCATGGACTATCAGCTTGGAGACCAGGGCTGCGGTTACCCTCGACGCTGCATCACAGACAGGAGCGCCTGCGATGGTGTACTCAACGACGAACCTGAATGCACGAATGGCAAAACGTCATTTTTTCGGATGAATCCAGGTTCTGTTTACAGCATCATGATGATCGCATCCGTGTTTGGTGACATCGCGGTGAACGCACATTGCAAGCATGTATTCGTCAACGCCATACTGGCGTATCACCCTGCGTGATGGTATGGGGTGCCATTGGTTAAGCATATCGGTCACCTCTTGTTCGCATTGACTGCACTTTGAACAGTGGACATTACATTTTAGATGTGTTACGACCCGTGGCTCTACCCTTCATTCAATCCCTGCGAAACCCTACATTTCAGCAGGATAATGCACGACCGCATATTGCACGTCCTGTACTGGCCTTTCTGAATACAGAAAATGTTCGACTGCTGCCCTGGCCAGCACATTCGCCAGAACTCTCATCAACTGAAAACGTCTGGTCAATGGTGGCCGAGCAACTGGCTCGTCACAATACGCCAGTCACTACTCTTGATGAAGTGTCGTATCGTGTTGAAGCTGCATGGGCAGCTGTACCTGTACACACCATCCAAGCTCTGTTTGACTCAATGCTCAGGCGTATCAAGGCCATTATTACGGCCAGAGGTGGTTGTCCTGGATACTGATTTCTCAGGATCTATGCACCCAAACTGTGTGAAAATTTAACCACATTGACAATTCTTATATAATCTATTTGTCCAATGAATACCCTTTTATCATCTGCATTTCTTCTTGGTGCAGCAATTTTAATGGGCAGTGGTGTACTTTTCTTCCTCATCGACTCCTCTGTCCAGATCTCGCACCTTCCGACTTCCACCAATTTGGCCCAGTGAAGGATGCACTCCGCGAAAAGCAGTACGTGGATGATGGGATGTTATTGATGCAGCAAGACGTTGCCTCCTGTGTCGACCAGTACAGCGATACCACTCGGGTATATAGGCCCTCCCAGTACGGTAACTTAAGGCCGTCGCACTGAACGGAGATTATATTGAAAAATCGGGTCCTGCTGGCAATGTAAAATGGTTCGTGATGTTTCGAATTCTGAGGAAAATAGGATAAACAGTAAAGAGATGGATAATATACACATTACACAAGGGCCAAGGGGGAACAATAAGAATAGGACACCAAGAACGAAGAGTTCGGATTAAAAAGGCTGTAAGACAGGGATGTTGTCTGTCGCCTCTATTGCTCATTCTACATATCGAAGAAGCAGTGATGGAAATAAACGAAACGTTCAAGAGCGTAAATTAAATTTAAAGTGAAATGCCATCAATGACAAGATTCGCTGATGACATTGCTGATCTCACTGAAAGTTAAGAAGAACTACAGGAGCTGCTGAATGGAATGAACGCTCTGATGTGTACAAAATACGAATTAAGAGTAAATCGAAGAAAGACTAAAGCAATGACAAGTAGCAAAACGAGAAGAGAGAGGAAATTGTTGTTGTTGTTGTTGTTGTGGTCTTCAGTCCTGACACTGGTTTGATGCAACTCTCCATGCTACTGTACCCTGTGCAGGCTTCTTCATCTCCCAGTACCTACTGCAGCCTACATCCTTCTGAATCTGCTTAGTGTATTCATCTCATGGTCTCCCTCTACAGTTTTTACCCTACACTCTGCCCTCCAATACTAAATTGGTGATTCCTTGATGCCTCAGAACATGTCTTACCAACCGATCCCTTCTTCTAGTCAAGTTGTGCGACAAACTCCTCTTCTCCCCAATCCTATTCAATACCTCCTCATTAGTTATGTGATCTACCCGTCTAATCTTCAGCATTCTTCTGTAGCACCACATTTCGAAAGCTTCTATTCTCTTCTTGTCCAAACTATTTATCGTCCTAGTTTCACTTCCATACATAGCTACACTCCATACAAATACTTTCAGAAACAACTTCCTGACACTTAAATCTATACTCGATGTTAACAAATTTCTCTCCTTCACAAACACTTTCCTTGCCATTGCCGTGAGACATTTTATGTCCTCTCTACTTCGACCATCATCAGCTATTTTGCTCCCCAAATAGCCAAACTCCTTTACTACTTTAAGTGTCTCATTTCCTAATCTAATTCCCTCAGCATCACCCAACTTAATTCGACTACATTCCATTATCCTCGTCTTGCTTCTGTTGATGTTCATCTTATATCGTCCTTTCAAGACACTGTCCATTCCGTTCAACTGCTCTTCCAAGTCCTTTGCTGTCTCTGACAGAATTACAATGTCATCGGCGAACCTTAAAGTTTTTATTTCTTCTCCATGGATTTTAATACCTACTTCGAATTTTTCTTTTGTTTCCTTTACTGCTTGCTCAATATACAGATTGAATAACATCGGGGAGAGGCTACAACCCTGGCTCACACCCTTCCCAACCACTGCTTGCCTTTCATGCCCCTCGACTCTTGTAACTGCCATCTGGTTTCTGTACAAATTGTAAATAGCCTTTCGCTACCCTGTATTTTACCCATGCCACCTTCAGAATTTGAAAGAGAGTATTCCAGTCAACATTGTCAAAAGCTTTCTCTAAGTCTACAAATGCTAGAAACGGAGGTTTCCTTTTTCTTAATCTAGCTTCTGAGATAAATCGTAGGATCAGTATTGCCTCACGTGTTCCAATATTTCCACGGAATCCAAACAGATCTTCCCCGAGGTCGGCTTCTACTAGTTTTTCCATTCGTCTGTAAGGAATTCGCGTTAGTATTTTGCAGCCGTGACTTATTAAACTGCTGGTTCGGTAATTTTCACATCTGTCAACGCCTGCTTTCTTTGCGATTGGAATTATTATATTCTTCTTGAAGTCTGAGGGTATTTCGCCTGCCTCGTACATTTTGCTCACTAGATGGTTGAGTTTTGTCAGGACTGGCTCTCCCAAGGCTGTCAGTAGTTCTAATGGAATGTTGTCTACTCCTGGGGCCTTGTTTCGACTTATGTCTTTCAGTGCTCTATCAAACTCTTCAAGCAGTATCATATCTCCCATTTCATCTTCATCTACATCCTCTTCCATTTCTATAACATTGACCTCAGGTACATCGCCCTTGTATAGACCCTCTATATACTCCTTCCACCTTTCTGCTTTCCCTTCTTTGCTTAGAACTGGGTTTCCATCTGAGCTCTTGATATTCATACAAGTGGTTCTCTTTTCTCCAAAGGTCTCTTTAATTTTCCTATAGGCAGTATCTACATTACTCCTAGTGATATGTGCCTCTACATCCCTACATTTGTCCTCTAGCCATCCCTGCTTACCCATTTTGCACTTCTGTCGAACTCATTTTTGAGACGTTTGTATTCCTTTTTGCCTGCTTCATTTACTGCATTTTTATATTTTTTTCCTTTCATCAATTACATTCAATATTTCTTCTGTCACCCAACGATTTCTACTAGCCCTCGTCTTTTTACCTACTTCATCCTCTGCTGCCTTCACTTCTTCGTCCTTCAAAGCTACCCATTCTTCTTCTACTGTATTTCTGTCCTCCATTCTTGTCAATTGTTCCCTTATGCTCTCCCTGAAACTCTGTACAACCTCTGGTTTAGTCAGATAATCCAGGTCCCATCTCCTTAATTTCCCACCTGTTTGCAGTTTCTTCAGTTTTAATCTACAGTTCATAACCAATAGATTGTGGCCAGAGTCCACATCTGCCCCTGGAAATGTCTTACAATTTAAAACCTGGTTCCTAAATCTCTGTCTATCTGAAACCTGTCGGTATCTCCAGGCTTCTTCCATGTATACAACCTTCTTTTATGATTCTTGAACTAAGTGTTAGCTATTATTAAGTTGTACTCTGTGCAAAATTCTACCAGGCATCTTCCTCTTTCATTTCTTACCCCCAATTCATATTCACCTACTACGTTTCCTTCTCTTCCTTTTCCTACTATCGAATTCCAGTCACCCATGACTATTAAATTTTCATCTCCCTTCACTATTTGAATAATATCTTTTATCTCATCATACATTTCTTCAATTTCTTCGTCATCTGCAGAGCTAGTTGGCATATATGTAAGAAGGCTGTTTAGGTTTTTATATTGGTAACGCCACGTAACGCTTTGTATGAAAATCACTCACTGGCTGTGCTGTGTGCAGTCTGTGGCTGGGTGGCATTGTTGTAATATACGCTGTTGTAGTGTTGGGCTGTTGGCTGTTAACAGCGCGTAGCGTTGCGCAGTTGGAGGTGAGCCGCCAGCAGTGGTGGATGTGGGAAAGTGAGATGGCGGATGATCTGGACATGTGTCCATCAGAAACAGTACATTTGTAAGAATGGATGTCATGAACTGCTATATATATATATATTATGACTCTTGAACACTATTAAGGTAAATACATTGTTTGTTCTCTATCAAAATCTTCCATTTGTTAACTATGCCTACCAGTAGTTAGTGCCTTCAGTGGTTTGAATCTTTTATTTAGCTGGCAGTAGTGGCGCTCGCTGTATTGCAGTAGTTCGAGTAACGAAGATTTTGTGAGGTAAGTGATTTGTGAAAGGTATAGGTTAATGTTAGTCGGGACCATTCTTTTGTAGGGATTTTTGAAAGTCAGATTGCGTTGCGCTAAAAATATTGTGTGTCAGTTTAGTGTTGATCAGAATAGGTAAAGAGCGAAATGTCTGAGTACGTTCAGTTCTGCTCAGCTGTTTGAAAATCAAATAACGTAAGGGATTTACCAGCACAGTAATTCAATAATTTTTCTAAGGCGACGTTTCATATGTCGACCCTTAGCCGAGGATACCTCACTGGAATCTTCTGATTTTTTCTTGTAGTTTCAGTAATTAGTGTAGCTATTGTTTATTGCTAGCGCGTAATTATAGAGAGAATTTCCTTTGGAGTTATAGTTTTTCATTGTTGTACAGTAAAACAGTTGTGGCATGCATGTAGATTTGCACCAAGTATGTCGCAGCTGCGCTTGCAATTAACTAGATATTATTTTCAGTGCTATGTTAATGTGTTTTCTTATTTTGCTCTTCAAATTGTGCTTTTCTGTGTTATCGTGTGAAATATTGTGACAATAATGGCGTGTGAAAAACGTAACACTAGGCTCCAAAGTAAACTGAGAAATAATAGCGACGACGAGCATAGCTTATCAGCATCACTGTGTAATGAATTAACAAACATTCAAAGTGGTAATTTGGTAATTGTGCATAGGGAAATGGAGCGGGCGGCAAATAATGGCGTAGACAATGAAACAATTAGTGAACCGGGAAGCATTATCGATCGATCGGTCGGCAACAGCTCGCCTCAGGAATCCGATATGACAGGACACAAACTTGCAAATACTGTAGATTCAGGTTTTGGGTCCTCACCGTTTTCTCAAATAAGTCAAGACACATTTTCTGCTTGTCAAAATGTGAATGTTGGCGGTGCAAATTCACTGCCGAAAAGCACTGAGGAACATGTTTCAGACACCAGTGCATTGTTATTACAATTAATACAACAAATGGGACAAACACAACAAAATCTTCAAAAGTTAGACACAATGGAACAAAATCTTCAAAGGTTAGACACCACGCTTGAACAAACACGTGAAGATTTAACTAATGAGTTACATAAAATCGAATCGAAATGTCAAAAAGTCTGTAATGACGATACACAAATTTGTGAGCATTTCCAACCTATTATTTCGCGGCATCAAAATACATTACAGAATCACGAAGCAGCCATAAAAGAACTGCAAACTATTGTTCATGAAAATCATGGGACCTTGCAAGCTAAAATTGACTCAGTTGCATCTACCAATTCGGTTACGCAACTTGCAAAAACTCAGAAAAACTTAAAGGACACAGTAGATACCATTTCAACACAAATGGACACTCTGAAACTTGGTTCAGAAAAACACACTGGGGAAATAAGTTCACTACCCGAGAAAGTAGCCGAACTTTCGGATCAGTTCACTAACTTATCTACAAAGGTGGATGATGATCTCAATGACACAAGACCTGTAGCCTTCACTGACACAGAAGAGTGCGAACAAATTAGGAAATTCAAACAAAATCAGAATCAAATTAATACGCAACACCAAAGAGAAATCCGGGAAGTACAAGACCAGTTGACACAGGTAATACAAGAATTTCATATTTCAGAGGACACTCACGCTCCAATACGGGAAGAAGGACTTAGAAATACGGAAAAGTCACAAAATAATAACACAGGGCATTTTGGAAATTATGAAAGAAGTTGGCAAGGCGCACTGAATTTTGAGATGGAACCGCCGAAACGACGTAACAATGACCGACATGCGACTCGCCGACATGATGATTTTGACTATAAGCTGTTTATTACTACACGTAAATTCAAAACATTTCAGAATTCCGGCAACGACATTCATTCACAAGCGTGGCTTCATCAAGTCTCTCATTGTTTTCCTCCCAACTGGTCATTAGAGCACAAATTAGAATTTATGTGTGGCTACTTAGAGAATGAACCAGCTGTAAGAATGCGATCGGTCATTCACAATTGCCACAGTGAAGGACAATTTTACCATGCCCTCCTCTCAGCATATTGGTCTCAAGCCACACAAGACCGAGTAAAACATAGCATCATAATGATGAAACATTTCGAACAATCTGAATTTTCCAGTCTTGTGAAATATTTTGAAGACATGTTGCACAAGAATCAGTACCTGTCAAACCCTTACAGCCCCTCTGAACTCATCCGCATTTGCTTAATCATGCCTGAACATTTATGACATATTATTTTGGCAGGACGTTGCAAAGACGACATTGAAGCTTTTCAGGGACTGTTACAAGAATTGGAAATTGACACTGTCAATCGCGGAACGCCAGAACAAGAGCACAACAATTACAGGTCACATCTGTCACAATTCCGTGAAGACAGAAATAATAAATGGACACGACAAGGCTATTCTTACAACGTAAATCGTGACCAAAACAGACACCACCTGTATGACAACCGTTGGTAGATAGTAATAATTACAGGGAAAGATCACCTCTCCACGGTAATGACTATCACAGAGACAATCAGAGAAACAGATAATATGGGAACCAAAATAATTATTATCAAGGGAGACAGAATAACTTCAGATGCAACGGTCCAGTGCACAGTTACGATTCAAGGAGAAATTCACCACCACGCGACCGACAAGAAATGAACTATGGAATCTACCGACATGACGACAGACGATATAATCATAACGACAGACTTTAAATTCATCAGTACTGGTGGGATTCAAACAGGGCAGGGCCCTCTCGACAAGGTGAATTTGTAGAAGTTAGGTCTCCTAATCCCCATAACGACGCGCGCCAACAAAGAGACAGACAATGACTCGCACCGCAGGCAGCCACGTGCACCGGCTGGCTCAGAGAATATTAACACAGACGCTAACCTTGAGAAAAATTTTAGCATACCTTACCGATGTATACTACATGATAATTGCTTCGAAGTTGAAACTCTGTGCACTAGAAAGGGTAAAAGATTGCACCACATTTCACATATAAATCTGTTTATTGAAAGATAATCTGCTTTTTAACTTAGTCTTTGCCACAAAATTTTTCACTTCACACTACTAGTACAATTTGTCACACTGAGAAACTGTTAACATGCAACAATGTTTTGAAGTTAACTATCCAGTCTAGAACCTAGGGAACATATTTAGACAGTATTTACGAGTGCATTGTTATAGTGAACAGCTGACACAGTGTTATTGTGTGTGTACATTCTTGCTTGTTAGTTGCACGATTATGTTACGACTATAAGGCTCACAAACTTGGAACATGTACCGGTACTGCTAATGAGATTTTAACGCAACATTCTGGTTTACTTGAAAATACATTCTGGATTTAAAGTACTTTCTGAGAGATACCAGATGACACAGTGGTTATTTTATTTGACCACTACACGATTATATCACGATGCTACTAATGAGTGACACAATTTATATTATTGCTTTTGCGCTGTATCTGTTTTATATCTGCACAGTTCTTCTAATTCTTCTGGGAAGTAAAATACGTTTTAGTAGTAACTTTTATAGTATAGCTTCAATGAGACAGCCTTTTCCGTAGCACAACAATACATTAAAGTACAGTACTTTCTTCATCATGGAAATAAGCACAATAACTACGATATCTATACGCAAAGCATTTCACGTTTGTTTATGATGAGGTGAGTACATTGACTTCAGCAGAACTTTGCTTACAGAGAACGATAACTACGACACTTCCACAGAATTATCTTACAGCAAGACGCACATTTAGCGCTACAGGACATTCATTTGAGTGGTTAATTTTGTACTTAAAACATTTATTTTCAAAGATTTTTGAAATATAAAGAAATTTTTCCGTGATACATTTCATTCCATTGCTGTAATCTGTAACACCTGAGGGTATAAATACATTAATCCTCAGAAGGGGTACACACTTTCTTTGTGTACCATGTGTTTGGCAAGCACAAGGAGCTAGCTAATATGGTATTTGCTTATACAACCTTACACATCGGTACCATATTTCTCTAACATAGAATTGCACAGCTATCTGATTATTTATCAGAGAAACAAACATTTTTTTTTTACTACGTCAGTGACACATGTTTACGTAATTACACCGTTGGATAACTTCATACTTATGAAATTGTATTTTGTCTGTAGTTTGTGAACTGTTCATATTTTTTCGGAACCATTGTGATACTATGAGAGCTTTGAATGATATATTTGGTATGGGATCACGATATTTAAAAGTGTGATTGAGGTAGATGACACTATTGAAATGAGCAGAGAATTTATTTAGGTTTTGAAATTATTGCAGAAAGCTACAACGTTTTTGAGATTTTGCTGAGTTTTTATGATGTTATTATTATGATGACAATGTGTATTATGCTGTTGAGGTATGTTTATGATCAATAAGCTGATGCTATATGAGGAATTTGATTATGCTATGTATTTATTATGATGAAATATTGAAGAAGTGTCGATGAATATGTATATGTGTGATAAGGTAAGGAATAATGAGTAATGGTTAGGGACTCTGACTTGTGTAAAAGGATGTTGGAAACCAAGAATCGTACTTTAAGAGTTATGAAATGTGTGTAAATGTGTGAATGTATCACAATGCCGGCGAAAATTTTTTGGACACTGTTATATTTATAGGATTTTGTTTCTACAGATTTGTAATGCAAATATTTCGACTTGTGAAATTTTATTTGTATCAAACTATCACTGTAGCGGAAACTGATGTCGTAAATATTTTGGTAAGGAAGGTAGGTCACTGTAAGCACCCAGCTGCACAACAGTCGCCTGTAAAAAAGCCATTAGTGTGTGCCTTTCAGAGGCACAGGTGGAGAAAAAAAGAGGCCATTATCCTCGCTATTGACATTTCTTTGTAGAAAGCATCGCAAATACGACACGCCCAAACTTGAAAACAAATGATTACACTGTGGAGCTCTTAATTTATAATATTTACTAAATTGCCTAATGAAATGATGGAAACATTTTTACATCTATTGTATTTCTAGTTGAGAGGTTTTTTACTGCCTTTGGAGACGCCATTTGCCTAGTGAATGACGTTTCACACATTGCTTTGTATATATTTGCTCATTTCGTTTAATATCTAGTTTCTAGTTGCACTGCAGCATTGGTTAAAATAAAATTTAATAGATGTACTAATATAGATATTTTATGCCTACAGATCCTGTAAATAATTATTTTATGATCTACTTCCAAAAAAACGAGGGAGTACAAAAAGACAGTTCCACTTCGCAGAAATTGCATACATAATTTTTGTCAATGACTTGGTAACTTGTCTGCTAGAGTAAGCCTAGGTGATGCATCACTCTAGTGTTAAGATGTGACATAGGTATTAAACATGGCCATTTTTACTGTAATATTTTTTCTGCTTGAGCTTTGTCATGTTTAGATGTAAGTTATTGCATTTGCTGCTGCTGTTTGTCAGACATAGTTCTACTAAATTTCACTTTGTATTACTCTGTTAAGCCAGTTTTATTACTGATTTATTTTTCTTGTTGCTGCACATTGCCTTATATTAGTTGTAATATTGCATTTGCTTTGCTAATTTAGATATACTGCTGCTTGCTTTGCCAATTTGCATTTTTTGTCATTGCTGTTTGTGTTAATATGTTATATGTTGCTGCATTGCCTCGTCCCTTAGTTTATGCATCTGAGCTCAGTAGATTTAAGTAAGCTTAAGAGGGGGTAGACTGTATAAGAGAATGAGTTGTGATGAATTGGAAGAAATGCATTGAGAAGTTATATGATAAAAGTACAGAAAGCGGGATTAGATAGGACTTTTGGGAATAATGATGAACGAAGGGAGATGTCCAAAAAAAAAAGTTTTGTTTGCAAAATACTTAAGTACCAAATGTTACACTGAAAACGAACCCTGTCCTTTCCTTTTGTGTTATCCCCCTATGTGTTTGTGTACCCTTGTGTATTTGTGTTTTTCCTGTCTTTATGTATTTAGCTAATAAGAGTTATGTTGTAGAAGTTTTCTAATAATATGTTATTTACTTTATAGAGATGTTTAGACATTATTTATTCTGTTCTGTTTCAATGCTCATATGTGAAATTAATGTTTCGAAAACTATTCTCATTATTTTATATATTTACACATGTCATAATTCCTGTAACACTGATGTATACGTTTATTTCTATTCTTTTGTAAAGCCTGTATTACTATAAATGTTTTCTGTATTATTATCTTTTTAATGATGTTTTCTGTATCTTTGTAACTGTATTCACACGTTATAAAATTGTAATGGACACCAGTTCAGCAAATTAAGTAACTTGTAAGCATTCATTTCAGTGCACACGTTTCTGTTGGTCATAGTATATGCACATTATGTGAGAAGTTGAGTCTGTTAGTGTTTGCACATGTGTTGATAATTCAGCAAGGGACTGGTTAACAGCATTGCTGGTTCTAAGGACAATTCCAAAAACATTGTGAGTGCACAAGTGGTGGTTTATGGACTTGCTATATAGTACAAGACTCTTCGATGGTGATTGTGCACCTGCACAGTCGCAATAGAAGGCTGCTGGCCGTCTCTACAAGGACTGAAGTGGGTCTGCACCTTTGATGGCCCACCAATACCATTATTTGTACAAGGACTGCAGTGGGTCTGCACCTCTGGTGGCCCACCAATACCATACTCTCTAGCAGGACTACAGTGGGTCTGCTCTGTGATGACCTACCTATCAATATTCTTCAAAACTTAGACTGACTCTGCTGTGGGTTTCCTCTGTTAGGGCCCATTACATGTCTGCATGTCAAGAGCCAGCACTGTCTTTCCGTTGGTAGGATAACACTACTTCTTCAAGACTGTATGGAAATCCACTACTTCTGTGTGCATTTTCTTTTACTGCGCAGACTTTGAGAAAAAAAACACTGCAATTTTACTGTGATGAATGATCAGAACTGTCTTTATGGACTGTGAGAAAAATTAGCTTTTGACCAACATTCTATCAATAAGTGTGTGCATTTGATTTCTTTTTTATTGTAATTATGAAGAATTTTTTCAAATCTGTATTGGCCACTGCCCAAAACAATTTGTAAAATTTTTTTGTGGGGAGCATGGGGGCTATGTAAGTAGGCTGTTTAGGTTTTCATATTGGTAACGCCACGTAGCGCTCTGTATGAAAATCACTGGCTGTCCTGTGTACAGTCTGTGACTGGGTGGCATTGTTGTAATATTCGCTGTTGTAATGTCGGGCTATTGGCTGTTAACAGCGCGTAGCGTTGCGCAGTTGGAGGTGAGCCACCAGCAGTGGTGGATGTGGGGAAGTGAGATGGCGGATGATCTGGACGTGTGTCCATCAGAAACAGTACATTTGTAAGAATGGATGTCATGAACTGCTATATATATATTGCCCTTGAACACTATTAAGGTAAATTCATTGTTTCTTCTCTATCAAAATCTTCCATTTGCTAACTATGCCTATCAGTAGTTAGTGCCTTCAGTAGTTAGAATCTTTTATTTAGCTGGCAGTAGTGGCGCTCGCTGTATTGCAGTAGTTCGAGTAACGAAGATTTTGTGAGGTAAGTGATTTGTGAAAGGTATAGGTTAATGTTAGTCAGCGCCATTCTTTTGTAGGGATTTTTGAAAGTCAGATTGCGTTGCGCTAAAAATATTGTGTGTCAGTTTAGTGTTGATCAGAATAGGTAAAGAGCGAAATGTCTGAGTACGTTCAGCTCTGCTCAGCTGTTTGAAAGTCAAATAACGTAAGGGATTTACCAGCACAGTAATTCAATAATTTTTGTAAATGGACGTTTCAATAGACTTGTACTACTGTCGTAGGCGTGGGTCTCGTGTCTGTCCTGGCCACAATAATGCGTTCACTATGTTGTTTGTAGTAGCTTACCCTAACTCTTATTTTTTATTCATTATTAAACCTACTCCTGCATAACCCCTATTTGATTTTGTATTTATGACCCTGTATTCATCTGACCACAAGTCTTGGTCCTCCTGCCACCAAACTTCACTAATTCCCACTATATCTGACTTTAACCTATGCATTTACCTTTTTAAATTTTCTAACCTACCTGCCCGATTAAGGGATCTGACATTCCACGCTCCGATCCGTAGAATGCCAGTTTTCTGATATCGACGTCCTCTTGAGTAGTCCCCGCCTGGAGATCCGAATGGGGGACTATTTTACCTCCGGAATATTTTACCCAAGAGGACGCCATTATCATTTATCCATACAGTAAAGCTGCATGCCCTCAGGAAAAATTACAGCCGTAGTTTCCCCTTGCTTTCAGCCGTTCTCAGTACCAGCACAGCAAGGCCGTTTTGGCTAGTGTTATAAGGCCAGATCAGTCAATCATCCAGACTGTTGCCCCTGAAACTACTGAAAAGGCTGCTACCCCTCTTCAGGAACCATACCTTTCTCTGGCCTCTAGACAGATACCATTCCATTGTGGTTGCACCTACGGTACGGCTATCTGTATCGCTGAGGCATGCAAGCCTCCCCATCAACGGCAAGGTATATGATTCCTTGGAGGGGGCTGCGGGGGGAGAGAGAAACTTAACATCAAAAAAATGGTTCAAATGGCTCTGAGCACTATGGGACTTAACTTCTGAGGTCATCAGTCCCCTAGAACGTAGAACTACTTAAACCTAACTAACTTAAGGACAGAACACACATCCATGCCCGAGGCAGGATTCGGACCTACGACCGTAGCGGTCGCGCGGTTCCAGACTGTAGCGCCTAGAACCGCTCGGCCAAACAAACAAACAAAGCACAAAGAGAATTGGGCTGCACCCTCTTTGTCTCTCATACTTTCATTTATGTTACTCTAATTACCAATGCTACCAATACAATATTACTGGTAATACCATTATTTACTACGTCATTTATCTATTGTACCGAAACGATGGACTCGTAGTTTTGGTAGAATGGCACCTTACCAACGATAGATTCGTCCATGTGTTGTTCTATTTTCCCTTCCAGAACAACGATATGACCCAAGGATGGCACGAAAACAGCCCCCAGACCTTATCGCTACCTCCTCCGGCTTGGAATGTCTGCTTCCAGACGTTACACGCCGTATAAGCCATCGGCCATCTGTCCGATGGAGTTTAAACCGTGATTCGTCTGTAAAGGTCACCTGCCGCCATTCAGTGGACGTCTAGTTGCGGTACTTGCGTGCAAATTGCAGCCCTCGTCGCCAATGAACACCAGTCAGCATAGGTGCGTGAACCAGATGCTTCCTGTGGAGGCCCACACACAGCAAAGTTCGCTGAACGGTTGTTGAGGAGACACTGTTAATAGTCCCTCCGTTCATGTGCGTGCGTGGGGAGTCAATTGCTCAATGGTCGCACGTCTCTTCGCCCGTACACATCTCCGCAGCAGTCGTTCACCGTGAAACGTCCCCTTAGAAAATTATTGAACTACTGTGCTGATAAACCTCTTACATTATTTGATTTTCAAACAGCTGAGCAAAACTGAACGTACTCAGTCATTTCTCTCTTTACTTATTCTGAACATCACTAAACTGACACACAATATTTTTAGCGCAACGCAATCTGACTTTCAATAATCCCTACAAAAGAATGACCCTGACTAACAATAATCTATACCTTTCATGAATGACTTACCTCACAAAAATCTTCGTTACTCGAACTACTGCAATACAGCGAGCGCCTCTACTGCCTGCTAAATAAAAGATTCTAACTACTGAAGGGACTGACTACTGATAGGCATAGTTAGCAAATAAAAGATTTTGATAAAGAACAAACAATGTATTTACCTCAATAGTGTCCAAAAGTCATAATATATATAGCAGTTCATGACATCAAGTCTTACAAATTTACTGTCTCTAATGGACACAGATCCAGATCACCCGCTCTCAAAACTCCGTCATCTCTCTCGCCACATCCACCACTGCTGGCGGCTCATCTCCAACTGCGCAACGCTACGCGCTGTTAACATCCCTGCCCAACACTACAATAGCAAATATTGCAACAATGCCGACCAGCCTCAGACTGCACACAGCACAGTCAATGATTTTCATATAGAGCGCTATGTGG
This sequence comes from Schistocerca americana, assembly GCF_021461395.2. Lineage (NCBI taxonomy): Eukaryota > Metazoa > Arthropoda > Insecta > Orthoptera > Acrididae > Schistocerca > Schistocerca americana. The sequence continues at coordinate 190,330,499 of NC_060124.1, read as the reverse complement.
CGTTACCAATATAAAAACCTAAACAGCCTACTTACAACCGCTGTCATCTATGCTCCGTGTGCACAACAAATGCCTCGGCCCCGGTTTTGGAAAGAGACATAATGCCATGCACGGTATCCTTTACCACGGTGGCGTACGAACCGCTTACAGACCTAGCCGTTTCGGAAACTTTTCCACTCCTGTCCCGAAAAACAATCATAATGCCGTTTGGACGTCAAACAAATCACTCCGTTTCCACATTACGACGACGACTGCACTGTTTTCCGGCGTTCCTCCGACACGGTTTATATACTTTTCACTGCTATTGCTACCACATGCCGTCTGTGAGTAGTTATTGCAGGTTGACGGCGAACATATGCAGGGGTCACATAATGACCGGACGTAGTGTGAGAAGAATCGAGTAAATCGGGAACTCAGTACAAACATTAAGGGGAGGTTTAGTATCTTTGGCCCGAAAAAAGCATGTTCTTTGAGAATTTTTTTCTTGGGATATGTTATAGACATCAATGTCAAATTTGGTCAAAATGTTTATTGGTATTTCGTCTACAAACTGGAACGTTTTCGGCCGGAAATGTCGAAGAGTAAAGGCTGAAGTGCCGTCGGAAAGAAACAAAATTTCGATGTAGACCTCCACGCGCGGTATGTCGCAGGTCAGCCGGCTCGGCTGAAATCAAAATTGAGTTGATGTTAGCGAAGTATATAAGATTGTTTAGAAGTTGTACCTCGCTTAATGAGACCATAGGAAACAAAATGGCAGCCATTAGAAAAAAAAATGGTTTTTCCATCGATTTTTCGACTTCGTCGGCCAAGTAAAAATATTTACAGTCGATGGATCGGAATAAAAGTGGCACAACTCCTAGACAATTTAGTTAGCTTCGTCGGAAACAAAGAATCATTCCAACCGGTTCAGTAGATTTGAAGTTACCATACCGCGCGATACAAAAAACGTCATTTCGAGAAAAACGCGTTTGAAGTTTTGACTGCATATAAATGCGGTATTATGCAACGTAGTTCAATCTGGTATTCCGGGTCCATAAACTAGTCCTTCCTCTTCCTCATAGAGGACGTTCTGTTCGATCTGGGCCATCTTGCGCTGCTCCAGAGCCGCTAGTACAGCCAGTGACAAGCGGTTTTCGGCCGCTTGAATCGGGTGGTCGTCCGAATGCTTGGCGAACTGCGCCGAATAGAGTCCCAGGATGACGTCCATCGTTGTCATGGTCTTCAGAATTGCTAAGTACCCTTCGCTGATGCTGCTCACAGCCAGGAAAGTCGCAATCTGCACAGTCTTCGCACCAGAATGCAAATGCTTGGGGGCTGACTTCCAAACACACGCGTTCAAACTTTCAATTTGAAACGTTCCCTTAAAAAAATTTAATGAATTACTGTGCTGATAAACCTCTTACATTATTTGATTTTCAAACAGCTGAGCAAAACTGAACTTACTCAGACATTTCGCTCTTTACCTATTCTGATCAACACTAAACTGACACACAATATTTTTATCGCAACGCAATCTGACTTTCAAAAATCCCTACAAAAGAATGGCGCTGACTAACATTAACCTATACCTTTCACAAATCACTTACCTCACAAAAATCTTCGTTACTTGAACCACTACAATACAGCGAACGCCACTACTGCCAGCTAAATAAAAGATTCTAACTACTGAAGGCACTAACTACTGATAGGCATAGTTAGCAAATGAAAGATTTTGATAGAGAACAAACAATGTATTGACCTTAATAGTGTTCAAAAGTCATAATACATATAGCAGTTCATGACATCCAGTCTTACAAATTTACTGACTCTGATGGACACACGTCCAGATCATCCGCTCTCAAAACTCCACCGTCTCTCTCCCCATATCCACCACTGCTGGCGGCTCACCTCCAACTGCGCAACGCTACCCGCTGTTCACATCCAGCTGCCCAACACTACAATTGCGAATATTACAATAATGCCAACCAGCCACAAACTGCTCACAGCACAGCCAGTGATTTTCATACAGAGCGTTACGTGGCGTTACCAATACAAAAACCTAAACAGCCTACTTACAATTTGAATTTCGTGTGTTTCCTCCCAAGCACCGGTATAATAACTCGTCCTCCGAAAGAAAGAAACTGGTGCGTGAAAAAGGCCAATTTCAGGCAGGTGCATTTTTTTGTTCAACCGCGAATTACAAACATTTCCGTTCCGTATTCGGAAAAAAACCATTTCAGGGGTGGATTCTAAACACTTTTATGGAATCAGAAATGCAATTTTAAAAAATCGGTTTTTTGATCCAAAAAATAGTAAACTTCGCCTTAATTGTTCTTCGCATCAAGTAACTCAAAATAGAGGTCACAGTGAATGGTTCGCATCGTAGTTGGCATGGATGACTTATGTTTCACTGTCTACATACGCTCTCATTTGCCGAGACGACAGTTTAGCATAGCCTTCAGCTACGCCATTTGCTACGACCTAGCAAGGCGCCATTTCCAGTTACTATTCTGAACAGATAATATTTTGAATCATGTACCGTCAAGAGTGACGTTCATCATTAATGGATTAAAGTTAAGTATCAAACAAATTTCGTCCCCTTTCTGAATTCTAATTCCTTGTCATGTTCCAGACCTCACGTCAGTATAGTCCTTCCCTCCTCACGCCAGCCTGCGTGAGCTAAAACGCGTGCATTTCGGCCTCCTCTTGTAACACGGTGTTGGCTCTTCTGCCAACACAACAAGTAACGTAATCAGAAGAGACAGAATTATGACGCGTGCAATTACATCTCCCGAGATTGTAAATTATAAGAAAGGTACAGCTTGAAGCAGCAGGCGATGAGTGTGTCAGATAGCGCAGTTCACGGCCAGGGACTCGCAAAGTAGAGAACGGCTGCTGATGACGTCACGAAGAGCGCGCGAGGTTAGCAGCCGCGCCTGCGGACCAAGGACATAGGGGCCGAGCAGCCGACTGCAGTGACGCCCTGTGTCTGCCGTGCTGAACTTGCGGCGCGTACAGTCTCTGGTATCGCTTCCCCGCTGACCCCTGGCCAGACAAACTTCAAACACGCACGGCCTGGCGTCTCCTCTCCCGCCCCACCCTCTCACTGCCAGCCGCCACTTTTCAGCGGACACGCAGCGTCGTCGTGTCGGCGTTTCTGACAAACGCATGGCCGAAGTATGCCGGAAAAGGTATAAATAAAGCCTGTTTTCGTATCTGCAGACCCTTCGATAACACTTACTAGTTACGCCTAGTATTAGTGCAGGATACGGTGGCCGAAGAGCAATGACCAATTTTCGTCAGAAGCGCTGGACTATTTCATTCGTTTGTTTGGAAGGGGAGGCCGACACTGCTCGCTTTCGGCCTGTCGACGACGCTCTGCGACAACAGAATAGAGGCGTACGCCCTGCAGTCTTTTTCAAACGATATGACAGTAACTACCCGGCAACAAATTTCACTGTTACTTTGCTTATAGCTTTATACAGGGTGTTACAGAAAGGTACGGCCAAACTTTCAGGAAACATTCCTCACACACAAAGAAAGAAAATATGTTATGTGGACATGTGTCCGGAAACGCTTACTTTCTATGTTAGAGCTCATTTTATTACTTCTCTTCAAATCACATTAATCATGGAATGGAAACACACAGCAACAGAACGTACCAGCGTCACTTCAAACACTTTGTTACAGGAAATGTTCAAAATGTCCTCCGTTAGCGAGGATACGTGCATCCACCCTCCGTCGCATTGAATCCCTGATGCGCTGATGCAGCCCTGGAGAATGGCGTATTGTATCACAGCCGTCCACAATACGAGCACGAAGAGTCTCTATATTTGGTACCGGGATAGCGTAGACAAGAGCATTCAAATGCCCCTATAAATGAAAGTCAAGAGGGTTGAGGTCAGGAGAGCGTGGAGGCCATGGAATTGGTCCACCTCTACCAATAAATCGGTCACCGAATCTGTTGTTGAGAAGCGTATGAACACTTAGACTGAAATGTGCAGGAGCTCCATCGTGCAGGAACCACATGTTGTGTCGTACTTGTAAAGGCACATGTTCTAGCAGCACAGGTGGAGTATCCCGTATGAAATCATGATAACGTGCTCCATTGAGCGTAGGTGGGGCCAATCAAGACATCACCAACAATGCCTGCCCAAACGTTCACAGAAAATCTGTGTTGATGACGTGATTGCACAATTGCGTGCTGATTCTCGTCAGCCCACACATGCTGATTGTGAAAATTTACAATATGACCACGTTGGAATGAAGCCTCATCCGTAAAGAGAACATTTGCACTGAAATGAGAATTGACACATTGTTGGATGAACCATTCGCAGAAGTGTACCCGTGGAGGCCAATCAGCTGCTGATAGTGCCTGCACACGCTGTACATGGTACGGAAACAACTGGTTCTCCCGTAGCACTCTCCATACGGTGACGTGGTCAACGTTACATTGTACAGCAGCAACTTCTCTGACGCTGACATTAGGTTATCGTCAACTGCACGAAGAATTGCCTCGTCCATTGCAGGTGTCCTCGTCGTTCTAGGTCTTCCCCAGTCGCGAGTCATAGGCTGGAATGTTCCGTGCTCCCTAAGACGCCGATCAATTGCTTCGAACGTCTTACTGTCGGGACACCTTCGTTCTGGAAATCTGTCTCGACACAAACGATCCGCGCCACGGCTATTGCCCCGTGCTAATCCATACATGCCCGCATCTCGTGGTCGTGCGGTAGCGTTCTCGCTTCCCACGCCCGGGTTCCCGGGTTCGATTCCCGGCGGGGTCAGGGATTTTCTCTGCCTCGTGATGGCTGGGTGTTGTGTGCTGTCCTTAGGTTAGTTAGGTTTAAGTAGTTCTAAGTTCTAGGGGACTGATGACCGTAGCAGTTAAGTCCCATAGTGCTCAGAGCCATTATTAATCCATACATCAAATGGGCATCTGCCAACTCCGCATTTGTAAACATTGCACTGACTGCAAAACCACGTTCGTGATGAACACTAACCTGTTGATGCTACGTACTGATGTGCTTGATGCTAGTACTGTAGAGCAATGAGTCGCATGTCAACACAAGTACCGAAGTCAACATTTCCTTCCTTCAACTGGGCCAACTGGCGGTGAATCGAGGAAGTACAGTACATACTGACGAAACTAAAATGAGCTCTAACATGGAAATTAAGCGTTTCCGGACAAATGTCCACATAACATCTTTTCTTTATTTGTGTGTGGGGAATGTTTCGTGAAAGTTTGGCCGTACCTTTTTGTAACACCCTGTATATGAGCTTCGTGATAGCGTGCCCATCAAAAATGGCCATAGTTATTGTGATATTTGCATTTAAGTAAGACAGTGCCGAAATTCGAAAACGTTTGCAATGAAAAATTGGCGTCCGCATGATTTTGCGTTTGATTCGTATTACATAATACGTTGCTGCATATGAAGTTTAGCCAAGTTATTGAATTTCCCTTTAACCATGGATGGAGGTCTCTATCTGTCACCAGTCTCGAGAAAATAGATCCGATGAAGCATACCGGTGACAAAGCCAGAATAAAATATCCACAACAAAGCAGTATTCAATAAACGGTCTGAGCTAGCGAAATGAGATTTTGGCAAATTATAGCTCAAAAAGAGGAGAGTATTTTGGCATACAGTTATTATGCAAAACGTCGTTATCTAGAGTGTTATCCACTAACTGCAGATGTTTTCGATGAAAGAATATAATTTTAAGCGCCATCGATAGCTGGTGAAACGAGATACGCTGTGTGTTTTGGAACAGCTTAAGTGAAGATATTACACGTCTCCTTTTGTTCAGTTTACGTGCTTTATCATAAGCTACTGATTTATTTTCCTCATTTCCTCACTTAATAAACTTAATAAACCACGGTTTCAGAATTGTCTCGAAACTGCGTGTGCACAATATGCTACTGACGTGACATTATGTAAACACCACTGTGTTTGGACCAAAGAAGAAAATTTTCAAAAAATGGTTCAAATGACTCTAAGCACTATGGGACTTAACATCTCAGGTCCCCTAGACTCAGAACTACTTAAATCTACCTTACCTAAGGACATCACACACATCCATGCCCGAGGCAGGATTCGAACATGCGACCGTAGCAGCAGCGCGGTTCCGGACTGAAGCGCCTAGAACCGCTAAGCCACAGCGGCTGGCAAGCAAATTTTACCATGGCAACAAGATAAATGTTGGTTTTACTCAAACTCGCCACTCATGACGCTTTTCTGAAAGTCACAAACGATAAAAAAGCCAGACAAAAATAAATAGCCGCTTTTGTTGCATTTTCGGTAGAATTCTTTCTAGATACTAACCAAAGAAGAGGTGACGGGGGATCTTTCTCGATGATAATCACGCAAGTGCCGGCATGGAGGAGCTCCACCTATTATTTACAAAAAAAAAATATGAGCGCAGACTTCAATTTAGAACGACACTTCAGTGTTCAGCATTTCCCCTAGAGCACCTCCCAGGAACCCCCACCACTACGACTCTCCCCACACTTGCCCTGACAATTGCGCATCTACTGGCCTAATTATTCTGGACGCATTGTGCCATACTAATATCCTTACCTTTCTTTCACCATTAATAACAGCTTTTCATAATTTTTAGTGATTGTATGTCGTCGAATTAAATTAGGCTATACTGCGTATATAAGATTAGGAAATGAGAAACTAAAAGCAGTAGAATGAACTCAATATTACCCATTTCAGGTGGTGTGGGGTAGCGGTTGTTACATTTTAACAGTAACAATTGGTAGGATCCAGCCGTATTATGTCCTGCACAAAATTCAAACGGTGGAGTGCTACCACTACTGTTAGAAGGAATTCATCCTGGAAACCATTTCCGCTGCTGTGCTCAGCTATGTATCTGCTATGTGCTAAAAAACATAACAACAGAGCGCGCAGTTCACAGTTCTCTCAGTATGAATCACTATCTTTCTACAGTTCAAACGATATGGTGCAGACATTGAATTTAGTCACGAATACCAACACACCTGCCACGGCGTCACGTCAACAACCCGCGTTGTATTCGTTACCCCCTACTGCTCGATTGACGCGCTTCGACAGTCGAAAACAGGTTCTCTTACAGATGTATGCTGTGATACATGTGTTATCTGAAGTGATTAAAATGTACTTCTAAATATAATGAATACTGCAAAATGAAAAACAAAAACTTTATATATAGATTCCCTAACCCTCACATACCGTATGTCTCGCGTAGGAACCATGAGGTAATTGTAGCATCGAAGGTTGCGAAAATTAATTGATCAGTCAACACGTCTAGGATAGTGTTTCTGCTAGAACGAGCAGATAAACCGTTGCTAGCATCTCACTTAGCCAGTGAACTGACATCTCTTAGTTCCAGCAAGATGGGTGTGCAGGAATTACGGGTGAAGTCTAACCAGACTCTAAATCGTGGTCCGGAGAACTGTGTCCCAAGTCAGTGGATTAAGGACTGAAAAGACCAACTTTGGTTTAGCAGCCACATTCGGTAACTGCCGAGGAAGCAAGAGGTTGTTGCATTCTCGGTTCAAAGAAGAGCGTGCAGATGTAGGCAAGCAAAAGTTAGCAGAGATTCCTGCGTCTGCGAAAAGATCTTTGCGCGAAGCATACAACTACTACCACCGTCATTCCTTAGCAAAAGAGCTGGTAGAGAACCTGAGGAAATTCTGATCCTACGCAAACTCGCTAAGTGGATCTAAGACTTCCATCCACTCACGCATTGACCAGACTGGTATGGAAATTGAAGATTGCAAAACGAAAGCCTAAGTTTGTAACCTCCCTACAAAAATTTAAATGTATGACAATATTATTTAAGAATGCTAATGGACATTGCTCTATGCGTAACCTGCCCACAATGAAATGTACTGACAATGGCAACAAAAATGTGTAATTCGCAATCTGACTCAAATATAAATTCCTCACAAAAAAATTAAAGTCTATTCAGTGATAAGAAAATTTAATTAAACCGAAATATCGGTCTTTGGCCCTGTGTAAAACAATCAGAATTAAAGTCTTACCTCAGAATAAATGGATGTCACATTTCTGCTCTTGTTGTTGCGCACCGCTTGGAGGAACTGCATTGCAAATAATAATATTCTCTTTTTTTGTGATTTTAGTGAAATTTTTCTTCAAAAGAAGTGGAATGAAATGGGAAGTGCAACTAAATCTTAAGTTCAATAAAAAATTAAATTTTTGAAAAAATGCTTTTGAAATAAAAATTATTATTGGGGGACTTGTTGGAGAATAATTACAATAAATAAATTTTTTTGCATTATCTAATGATTATATTAATTAACAATATACCTTATTCAGCATCTTGACCAGTGTTGCCGACCGCCTACATCACACAACCGCACTGGGCTGCTACTACTGACCGACCGCTCTGCATGACGACTATTAGCGTACTGCACTGCACGACTACTACTAGAGTACTGCTCTCAACTAGACAGAGCTACAGACTCGCAACGACTAACTGACAGACTGAGAACCGCTCGCAACACTCGCGCGGTCAAGCGCAAACTCTCTGGTCACAGATGCTACAATGCCTCGCCATCGCTGCTATGTTACATACGTGTTTCATAACCCTCCACTGGGGGGGCAAAAATTTGGCAGCGATGGTGAGTCATTTGGACTTGCCAAGCGCGGCAAAATTTTTCTTTAATTAACAAAATCCTACAACTTACAGAATATTTAAATGTTGTGCACACGCACTAAGTACAAAATATATCAGACAAAGACAAAATGTGAGTACAAAACATAGTAGCAAATCAGAAAAATGTATATACAAAGTATTTGACAGATAACAAAGTGCACAGGCACTGAAAAAATTCTTTAGCATATGCAGAACAAATAAACAGACTGGCAAAATATTTTGTTGACAAGTGACATAAGTGTACTCGCATTGGAGTTCAGCGAATCGAAAAATGTATAACCTATGAACATAAATGATGTTACCAAAAATTTTTTTTTTTTTTTGTTTTATGTGACAAGAATCAGGATAGGAAAGGGAAGGATTGCATCATGGTTGTAGCACTTTAGATTGCACATAGCTGTTCTGAAAGTCCATATCTTTCCACAGTAGTACAACACCAAGTGACACAACTTGAAGTTCTTTTCCCATCAGAATTTATCAGTGTAGCCAAGACACTGAACTGTCGTAGTAATGTTCCACGTTTTCATTTTGGCAGTACATTAGGTACACCAAACAGTTCGACCATAATAACGTCTTCATCGCTCATGGTGGTGGACAGCATGTCGTGTCAACACCACGCTCTTACAAGGCACACCAACGTAGAATTAGTGCAAAAACCAAATATAGTGCTCCATGATCACTAGGATAAACAGGACAAATGGACATTGCAGTAATTCAGGGTAGTCAGCTTATGAGGTGAAGGACATCAAGTCACATAATATTGACAATTACAGACTTAATTAGTAGTTTGTGGCATTCATAGCCCAGTTATTGAACATTTCTGTACCAAGTATGTAGTATTACAGAAAAATGTTCATTAATTGTTGTACATAGAATCAGTAGCCTTCTTTTCCTGGTTACAAAGCATTATGAAATAATCGCATTCTTTTCAGTTACAGAGTATAATTAAGAATCATTAACCTTCTCCTAATTACAGTTAATTAATCATTTGTCATTCCAATAATCATTAGCCTTTTCCTAATTACAGTTAACTAATCATTTGTCGTTAATTAATCATTTGTCTAATTACAGTTAATTAATCATTTGTCGTTAATTAATCATTTGTCTAATTACAGTTAATTAATCATTTGTCGTTAATTAATCATTTGTCTAATTACAGTTAATTAATTAATCATTTGTCATTTCAATATAGTAAGAATTATTAGCCTTAATTAATTACTAAGCATTATTAAACAGTACCACAGTTAATTAATTATGTGTCATTCCAATCTATTAAGAATCACTAGCTGGCATCATGGGTGATCGTATTACAATAAACAGTGGCGGTCCTTGGCCAGTTACAAAGTATATTTAGTACGACAGAATAATGTTCATCAGAAGTCTTAGTTGAAAAGGAGAGTCAATTATTGGCCTAGCATTAACATAATACATTGAGTGATACAAATTATTGGCACTCATTGGCCATTAACCAAAACATGAAAACTCAACATGGGAAAAAAAGGGCTAATTAATGGCATAATTAATAACAATTCTTCAAGTGACATTAATTATTGGCACTCAGTGGCCAGCAAGTATTGAATAGAATCATCATTCTTCAGATCATTACAAAGTCATTATTAAAATCAGTTAATTACAGTCAAATCATTAATAATCACAGGCATTATAAGTAGTATCATTACAATAAACAGTGTTCCTCCTTCAGTAGTATTCAGATCATTACAAAGTCATTATTAAAATCAGTTAATTACAGTCAAATCATTAGTAATCACAGGCATTATAAGTAGTATCATTACAATAAACAGTGGCAGTTATTAGCTAGTGACAAAGCATTATTTTGAATATAGTCTCATTAAGAGGTCATTACTCAAGTGACATGCTATTCAGAGTTGATCAGTATTATTCAGAATTATCATAAACTAGTGACCTTATGTGGGACTGGTAATACATTTTTTTTTTTTTGGTAGCAATGCATTGCGTTGGGATCGATAATTAATTGCTGAAACATAACACTATTTGCTTTTGACCTATTGCAGCAAATGAGGATAGGTAACGTCATTCGTCATGAGTCAGCTGTAGCAAGATTATGTAACAAGGCAGTACATGTGATCACATTTATAAACGATAGACACAAATGGGTAAAAATATAAAAATGCAAGTACTAGAACAGGTATAATAAGTAACAGGTTTAGTAAGTATCATGAAAAACTTCTCCTGGAAAAAATACAAAATGGATTATTGACCTGAAAGAAGAAACGCACACTATGCTGAAAAGTAGTGAACTTCGAATTAACAGGCAGTGAAGTGTGTATAAAAATGTGTTCCATAGCTGTCCTTTCCAAAACTTTCAGTCATCCTACTATGCAATGTAACACCTGCTGTCAAAGCAAACTGCAACAAATACTTAAATAACTACGTAGCATAAATACATAACTTCAACATTATCCTCATCTGTAAAGAAAAAAAACTTCATTATCCATATCATCATAACCTCACCATTATCATACCTGTAAAGAAAAACTTCATTATTCATAATACCATATCCTTCATCATTATTCATCAGTATTCATTATCATCTGCAAAAAATCACTTCATTACTCATTACATAACTATTCCTTATCTCTAGCATATTTCATCACTAAAACTAAGATGTGTAGTTCTCTCTGACAGCCTGCATCAATCACCTTGTATTCTGAAAGAAAAAATTAGTTATGACTGCTATTCTGTGATGAGTATAGTATATTCTTGTTAATGCTTGTTAATCCTGATCCATTTACTCTTCCTCATAAAGTTATTGCATCTCCTTTCGTTTATCCCGTAGGTGAAATTCCCATTTCTGTTGAATTTATTTCTTACATGCATCATTTCTTTCTGAAATTGATGAGCAGAGATTAATGTCTTGCATTTAAATCATATACCCACTAAATAATGACTGGTTTATGGTGACACAATTAACCATACAGCATAACATGACAGAAAACGTAATATGTTAAAGACGTAGACAGTGTTCAGATGCAAAAATGTACACAGAATAATACAATGCAGTAGCAAAAAAAAAATGTAAAACAGTCACGATGTTGAGATGTCATAGGGCAAAAAAAATGTCAAAGTCGACTGTTGTGTGTTATATCTTAACTATTTCACAATACATACAAACAAAACTGGAGTACAATCACATACACAAAAAAGTGGAAAATGTGCACGGTCTGATGTGTAATGACAAGAAAAGCGACCTGCTAACCTTACCTTGCCGGGCACTTGCCAAGAAAAAATACGATAATCATCAGTAATTAGTCAGGTGAATTAATTGCATTAGTAAATGACATCATAGTGTGTTGAATCATACAGTGGTTTCACTCAATAAACGGTTTAATGTTTGAGATATGGTGATTGCCTTTCGATTTTCTGGTTCTCAAAGTTTCGACGTGTACAACATTGGGGTGAGGGATGCTGCGAATCCGATATGGACCTGCGTATAGAAGTTCAAATTTACTGCACTTACCTTTTAATTTACTGGATAAATAGTGTGTACGTATCAATATCTTCTGTCCAACGTGAAAGTCACGGAGTCTACAAACCTGTTTTTGCTGTCTTCTCCGGCGCTCTGCGGCACGTTTGATGTTGTTCAGCGCAATGTCAATTATTTCGTGGTGTCGTAATCGACGAGATGTAGGAAATGTTATTAATTCTTTAATTTTGTTAGGTGGTTCAGCATTTTTCAGTATAACAGACGGAGATAGCATAGTGGATTCATTTGGTATGGAATTAATTACATCTTGGAATGAGAATATGTGTGTGTCCCAATCAATATGTCTTTTGTGGCAGTATATTCGGCACAGTTTACCAATTTCTTTCATTAATCTTTCACAAGGGTTCGAAGAAGCGTGGTACTTGGATATATAGATCGGAGAAATGTTTCTGGCTCGTAACATGCGTGTCCATACGCTACTACGAAATTGAGACCCATTGTCAGAAATTACTTTCATTACATGCCCTACATGAGATAGAAAATGTTTTACAAATGCTTTCGAAACAGTTTTAGCAGTAGCTTTGCGTAATGGAGTGAAAGTAACAAATTTTGAAGTAAGCTCAACAGCGACAAATATGTAGCAAAAACCTCTGTTAGTTCTGGGAATCGGACCAAAAATATCTACAGCGGCCATATGTCTTAATTTAACAGGTATAATGGTATATAATGGAGGAATATGTGAAGTGGTGTCTGATTTAGCTTTCTGGCAAATTTTACAAGACGCTAAAACTCGTCGTATACGTTTCTCCATGTTAGTAAAATAACAGTTCTGTCTCAGTATAAGAAAACATTTTCGTGCTCCGTAATGTGCGTAGCTTAAATGAGTGTACCAAATTAATTTGTTGACCAGTTCGTCAGGAATGCATAATAACCAATTGTTGCTGTCAGGATGAGAGCGGCGAAACAGAACGTCATTGCGTACAGTGTAATGGTTCCTAATCGTAACATTTTTTCTATCTTGCCAAAGGTGTTTAATTTCTTTCCACACATTGTCTTTATTTTGCTCCTTTGCTATGTCCTGTAATGACGACGAAATAAAATTTTCAAATGCTACTTGTTGAATGTACATGACACTGAAATTTGCTTTGCAGAAGTTGGTTGCTACGTCTTGCTGATTGTTGCCGAGAGAACGCGATAGTGCGTCTGCTATAACATTTTGTGTGCCGGGAATGTGAACAATCGTAAAATTAAATTCTTGCAAATAAAGTTTCCATCTGCTTAATCTGTCGTGAGTAAATTTAGCTGAAAGCAAAAATTGTATTGCTCTGTGGTCTGTGTAGACGGTGGTATGTCTACCATAAAGAAAGTGCCGAAATCTCGTAAAAGCCCATACAACACATAATGTTTCCAATTCTGTAACAGAATAATTTCGTTCAGCGGGTGACAAAATGCGACTTGCAAATGCGATGTTTTTAATTACTATTGAACCGTCTTCTTCGATTTCCTGGAAAATGTGTACGCCTAAAGCGGTGTTGGAACTGTCAGTGGCAATGGAAAAATTTCTGGTGAGATCTGGGTGCGATAATAGTGGTGCATTCAACAGAGCATGTTTCAGGTTCATGAATTCAAAATGTGCTTGCTTATCCCAAGACCAAATACTGTTTTTACCTGTTAATTGGCATAATCTGGGTGTGTCTAAAGCAGAGTGATGAATAAATTTACGAAAAAAGTTAATTAAGCCCAAAAAACTGCGTAATTGCTTCTTTGTCGTAGGAACAGTAATATCACGTAGAGCTTGAAGTTTTTCTGGATCAGGTGCAATGCCTTCTGCTGAAATTACGTGTCCAAGAAATTTTATGGAAGTTTTGCCAAAATGCGATTTACTGAGGTTAACTGTAAGTCCTTGTGCATGAAAAGTTTGTAACAGTTGTTCAAGAATCAGATTGTGTTCAGACCAGTTAGCTTCTGCGATAAGAATGTCGTCTACATACGTCGTGATTCTGTCTCTAAGTTCTGTCGGAAGTATTGTGTTCAAACCGCGAATAAAAGCTGCAGAAGAAATAGTTAAGCCGAACGGTAATTTGCAAAATTGATAACAGTCGCCGAAACAGAGAAAAGCTGTGTATTTTCTGCAGTTCGGATGAAGTTGAATTTGCCAAAATCCCGATTTCAAATCTAATGTAGAATAAATAGCTGTACCATGAAATTTCTGTAAAAGTTCCTCTAGTGTCTGTGGTCGATCTGTTTCATTAATAATAATGTCCTTAATGTGACGTGAATCAAGTACAAGGCGAAGTGAGCCATCTTTTTTCTTAACAATATGCAGCGGGTTTATGTACGGACTAACTGCTGGTTCAATAATTCCTTGATCAAGCATATCCTGCAATTCTTTTTTAACTTGTTCTCTGTGGATATATGGAATGGGATAATGCTTTGCTTTAAAAGTGTCGTGCTGTTTCACTTGAAATTCATACATAAAGCCGGACATAGTACCAGGAATGTTGTCAAAAACTGGAGCTTGCTGTAAAAGAATCTTGTGTAACTGCGTTCGTTCGTCGTCTGTACTTGCACTGCTCTCTTTAACCTTATCAGAAATCAATTGCATTACGTCGTAGTCAGCTTCGTCTGGAGTATTATAGTTGTGTACGTACGTATCCATGAACAATGTGGGATTACAGTCTATGTTACGTGTTGCGGAAATGACCTCTGTGCGGTTGATTGTTTGTTCTTCCGCAGATAATGAGTGCTGAAATTCTAAAGCAAGTTGTACATTTTCATCCTTTAACATTAAATAAGAATTCTGAAAATCGATAACTGCGTCGTGTTGTACCAGAAAATTCGTGCCTAAAATAACGTCTGTTGTCAATAAAGGAACAATCCAAAAATTAGAGTGAAACGTGTGACCTGCGATACAAAATGATAAATGCGTCTGTAATTTAACGTCTACTCCTTTACTCGGTACTGCTCCTTTCACTTTTGTTTTGCCTAAAGGTAATGTCGGATAGGTATTCTCTTTGTTGCACTCATTAAAAGTCTCCTCATTTATTACTGATATAGGTGATCCGGAATCAATTACTGCTGAGAATTTCGATGAACCAATTTTAATTTCGATAACAGGATGTGAAATGGTTTTCTGAATAACTGGTCTTTCCTGTAAAAGAGTGTCTCTGATGTCGTCAAAAGTAATTACATTTTCGTGAACAACATTTTGCGTGTCTAAGGTAGTGCTTGTATTATTGGAAGATGCGTCCTGTGCAGTTTTTAGTCAGATTCTATCTGACGTATTATTATTATTAGGAGGATTCTGTGGCATTTCGACTATTTGAACTGTTCTATTACTTCTTCCAGACGTGTTACGCTCTGGATGGTACCTACTGTCGGGTTCATTCATGACAATATGTTCTTGCGTATGATTTTGCTGTTGGTGAGACCGACTGTTATTATATGTACGCTGGTAATTGTGCTCATCGTTTTTACGTCTGTCGTAATAGTCATTCCTATACGGTGTATTGCGATGGGAATTGAAATACTGTCTTCTTTGTACATAGTTGTTTCCTTGATGCCGTACGTTACTATTTGTTGGATCTTGGACTATACGCGCACGCGGCGGAACATTAAAGCCTGGTTGACCTTGTGCATTACATTGTTGGTTATGTGTGCTAACCGGCTGGTTTTGATGTTGTTGTCGTGAAAAACCTCCATTGTTACCAAAATGTGTTTCCTGTTGCTGAAAATTTTGACGATATTGATAATTAAAATTTTGGCTGTTATTAGAATTTTGGTAGTTGCCGTTCCTAAAGCGTCTGTTATCTTTCCTATTGAAATTACGTGCCTGATCATAATTGCTGTACTTTTGTTGACCTTGGTTATTATAAGAAAAGTTTTTGTTTACAAAAGAATAATCAGATTGCTGTACTTCCAAGAGCTGTAAAAGATCTCTGAACGCTGAAATATTTTCTTTTTGCTGACCTGTTAGAAGTGACACTCGTAATGACCGTGGTAATTTGGAAATGCATAATTGTATAAGTGCGGATTCACTGTACGGTTCACTCAGGTATTGGTTTTGTTGTACCATGTGCTCAAAAAATTGCGTCACACTGGAAAAATTTGAGTTCTCGTAATTCGGCAAACTAATTAGTTGGTCTTTAATTCCGCGCTGTGTCGTCTTCGACCAGTACGCTGACAGAAAAGCATTCTGAAATTCCTCTACTGAGTAGCATTGCCTCGCGATCGGTCTCATACGGGTTGCCGGTTCGCCTTCCAAAAAACTGCAAATAAATTCAAGTTTGTGTGTTACAGGCCAATTCGGTGGAAGAGCAAAGCTAAATTGTTGAATCCAATCCAGTGGATGAATCTGCGTTCTATCGTTTTTAAAAACTTTAAACTTTCTCACTGACAGAAAATGTTTGTAGTCGAAATTATCATCTCTGTGTGATGGAACAGGTTCAGGATCGTAAGAGAATCTATTGAACTGTGGTTGATCGGAATCTAAGTCCCGTACTCTCTGTAGATTACCCAAATTATACGCGCTGCGCGAGTCTGACACATGTTCATAAAGTGGCGTCTGTTGTGGCATGTTATTAACTGAAATGTTTTTCATCTCTGTTACTTCTTGTTGTAAATTTGATAACTTCCTACGTAACGTGTTGTTAGATGAATCGATCTCATTAATTGTCTGCTGTAAATTTTGAAATTCAGGTGTTTGGATAAATGAAACCGGTGCAGTATCGTCTGATTTATTGTCATTAGTATTTTCGATAACATCAATACGACTGGCCAATTCATCATATTTTTCAGTCAGTATTTTAACCTGATCATCGGTTTTAGAATCAGACGCATTAATCTGTTTTTGCAACTTGCGCGTAGTTTCGCTCAGTTTTTTAACATCAGCTTTGATAACATCACAATCCTGTGTTAGATCTAATTGTTCGAATCTATCTGTCACTGTTTGAATATTTACTGTGTGTGTATCTGTTTTTAATTTAAGATCAGAAATTTCATCCCGTAATTCCGCGTTCAACTGTTCTATGGTGTTAATTTTGTCGGACACTGTAGTAATATTATTGTCTACATACGTCTTCGCTTTCGCGAATATTTTACGTTTGTCCTCTTGTCTTTGTGCAGTGATTGTTTCCATGACTTGTCGTTTTACTTTGTTTTGATCCTGAATAAATCTGCGGAAACGCGTATCACTGTTCTGTATGTGCTGATTAAAGCGCTCGTTAATCTGAGTGTTCTGCTGTTCGAATTTCGTGTCTATCTTTGCGTCCATAGTGCGCGAAAGTTCTACCGTCATTGCTCTAAACTCGTCCCGTAATTGTGCAGCTTTTTCAGAGCATTGTTTAGCGACTCCGCTAATTTCGTCTCTGAGTGTTTCTGTTGCGACTGTTTGCATTTCTCTTAATTCTTGCGCAACAGATTTAATTTCTACGCTATTTTTTTGTGAACACGCCTCAATTTCCGTGCGCAACTGTTCCTTAGTGTCATGACACTGCGCGGCAACGGCTCTAATTTGTTCACTAAGCTGTCTCGAATTGTCGTCAAATTTTTCATTTTGTTGTCTGACCTGTTCACTAAGTTGCTTGAGGTTTTCATTCTGTTGTTTGTTATCTTCCCTAAGTTGTCTAAAATTTTCATCATTATTGTCAAGTTTTTCATTAATTTTATTAAATTTTTTATCCTGTTCACAAAATTGTTGTTTGAGCAATCTTGCCATAATTTGTTCAAAGCCAAAGTTAGCGTTTATACTCTCTGTGCTGTTTAGTGGTGGATCTGGAACTCTCTCGCTTACTGTAACCATTTGGTTATTCTGTATTTTAGAAAAAGGTTTGCCAGTTAGACATACACTGTCAGACATTATTTCGGAATTAAATAAATCCGTCGTACTTTCACTACACTGACCATTTTCATTGGAAAAATTTGTCTGTACATTACTTGGATTTTCTAAATCGGGTGTGTTAAGTTCGGCAGCGCTCATTACTATAGAGCGTTCTGCGTCACCAATTGTCGTCAAATTAACAGACGAGACAATTGAGTTCGTTTGTTTTTTATCATGGTAAAAGTCATCATTAGTGGTTGTAATGCACTGATTGTTGGTGAACGCAGGATTGTCATCATTACACTGCGTGTTACATGTCCTATCGGTAAAGATGTTTAAATCGGTAGTTTCGTTCGTAATACCTCGCGATACACTATTCACAGTCTTTCGCGGCATTTTTACAGTAGTCACAATTATTCAAAAACAAATAAGCACAAATGCAAAAACAACACACAAATACAACAAAGCAACAAATTGCCGTTGACCTGTAGAGAGAAAGTCACAATATTATTAAAAGCGTAGCGCTAAATCCTAATTATATCTAAGCAAATAAGAGCAGATATCTGACTGTTGCTCAGAAGACTCTCAACGAAATTCGATCCTGGACTGGGTGTCGCCAAGTGTAACTTCCCCACCGTAATTTTATAAGAAATAAAGGACAATACTTAATACAAATGGGAGCCGAGTGTAACCTCCCCACAATAATTTTGAAAAAGTATGGACAATATTATTTAAGAATGCTAATGGACATTGCTCTATGCGTAACCTGCCCACAATGAAATGTACTGACAATGGCAACAAAAATGTGTAATTCGCAATCTGACTCAAATATAAATTCCTCACAAAAAAATTAAAGTCTATTCAGTGATAAGAAAATTTAATTAAACCGAAATATCGGTCTTTGGCCCTGTGTAAAACAATCAGAATTAAAGTCTTACCTCAGAATAAATGGATGTCACATTTCTGCTCTTGTTGTTGCGCACCGCTTGGAGGAACTGCATTGCAAATAATAATATTCTCTTTTTTTGTGATTTTAGTGAAATTTTTCTTCAAAAGAAGTGGAATGAAATGGGAAGTGCAACTAAATCTTTAGTTCAATAAAAAATTAAATTTTTGAAAAAATGCTTTTGAAATAAAAATTATTATTGGGGGACTTGTTGGAGAATAATTACAATAAATAAATTTTTTTGCATTATCTAATGATTATATTAATTAACAATATACCTTATTCAGCATCTTGACCAGTGTTGCCGACCGCCTACATCACACAACCGCACTGGGCTGCTACTACTGACCGACCGCTCTGCATGACGACTATTAGCGTACTGCACTGCACGACTACTACTAGAGTACTGCTCTCAACTAGACAGAGCTACAGACTCGCAACGACTAACTGACAGACTGAGAACCGCTCGCAACACTCGCGCGGTCAAGCGCAAACTCTCTGGTCACAGATGCTACAATGCCTCGCCATCGCTGCTATGTTACATACGTGTTTCAAGTTTTAGATTTCACATTCAAGAGGTTGTTCCCGCAGGAAAATCGTAGAATCATGCCACGGTTTGACCATCGAAGAGACTACCTTGTGGACAACATAATAATAAGCAACCCTGGCGCAGAGAACCAACTGCAAGAGTTGGAAAAAACAAAGTCTCCACGTCCTTATAGAATCCCAGTTCGGTTTGAAAAAGAGTACCACTATGGCATTGGTTCCTTCCTAGCCTGCATTTATCGCGAATCTCTCGCGCAGCGCAGTCCCAAATGAGTGGAAAAAAGCGCAGGCGGCTCCCGTGTATAAGAAGGGCAAAAGAACGGACGCACAAAATTACACACCAGTATCCTTGACTTCGGTTTGTTGCTTGAACATATTCTCAGTTCGAATAAAATAAATTTTCTTGAGACCGAGAAGCTTATATCCACGAATCAGCATGGTTTTAGAAAGTATTGTTCTTGAGAAACTCAGCTTGCCCTATCCTCACATGATGTACTGCGAACTATGAATGAAGGGCAACGGGCACATTCAATATTTCTGAGTTTCAGGAAATCATTTGACACTGCGCCCCAGCGTGGATTGTTAACGAATGTGCGAGCATATGGAATAGGTCTCCAGATACGAGAATGGCCCGATGACTTCTTAAGTAATAGAAGCATGTATATTGTCCTCGACGGCGAGTGTTCATCAGAGACAAGGGTATCATCAGGACCGCCCGAGTAAGTGTGATAAGATTGCTATTATTTTCTATCAACATAAATGAATCTAGCGGACAGCAAAGGAAGCAATCTGCGATTGTTTAATGACAGTGCTGTGGGGTGGCGCAAGATCTCTAAGTTGAGTGACTGTAGAAGGATACAAGATGACTTGGATAAAATTTCTAGCTGGTGTGATGAGTGCAGCCAACGTAAGTTAGTGTGGATGAGCAGGAAAAACAAACCAGTGATGTTCGAATACATAATTAGCAGTGTTCTGCTTGACACAATCACGTCGTTTAAATATCTGGGTATAACGTCCAAACGCGATGTGGAAAGAAACGAGCAGGTAATTATTATGATGCGAATAGTCGACTTCGGTTTACTGGGAGAATTTTTGGAAAGTGTGGTTCATCTGTAAAGGACACCACATGTAGGACGTCAGTGCAACCTGTCGTGTACTGCTCGAGTATTTGGGATCCGTACCACGTCGGATTAAAGAAAGAAATTGAAGTAGTACAGAGGCGGGCTGCTGTGTTTGTTACCGGTCGATTCGAACAACACGCATATGTTACCGAGATGCTTCCGGAACTCAAATGGGAATCCCTGGAGAGAAGGCAAATTTCCTTCTGAGGAACGCTATTGAGAAAATTCACAGAATCGGCATTTGAAGCTGACTGCAGGACGATTCTACTGCCGCCAACGTATATTTCACGTAAGGACCAAGAAATTAAGATACGAGAAATTAGAGCTCATACGGAGGCATATACTTCGTCGTTTTTCACTTGCTCTACTATGCGATGGAACAGGAAATGAAATTCTACTATTGGTACAGGATACCCTCCGCCACACACCGTATGGTGGCTTGCAGAGTATGTATATAGATATATACATGTAGACAAGAAGACTACTGCATAGTGCCTTGTGGATTATATATGTAACTGTAGATTATTTATTCGCTGGGATCGATCTTGACTACGTTAATCTTTGGTTCCATTTGGCAGTGTGCTTCTTTCATTTTGTACACTAAATTCCTAAATTCTTTCTGGGTGGGTCTCATTTCAGTCCCCTGTCTACGGTGCACCGGGTCTTGTATTCAATTGCTCGCCTCGATTTCTTCCGTTGCCTCTATATTGTTACAGAAGTGATATCTGTTCGAAACGTCTCTAGTGCTTCTCATTTCTTAGCGGTTTTGGCTTGAGCGTCGAAAAAATGAAACATCTTTTCAGTCTGCCTGTGTCCGTCTATTCGTTTGAGGTGGCCATAAAATCGCACCCACCTTCTGCAGATCACTTCGGTGAACTTTTCAGTCAACGAAAAATCCTTGATGGATCTTTTTTTATGGTTACTGTTATTGATGTTTGCTCACAGTATTCTTATAATGATTTTGCGCCCCTTCTTCTCCAGCTCTTCGAAGTGTTTTTTGTCGCCATTTCCGGGACATAGTTTTGGCTGCACACGAAACTACTGGTTTCTGAACTGCTGTATAACGTACCGTAACCTAATGTTGTGAGACTTTTTTACCGTGATGTTTGGTAGGCTGTCTCAAGTTGACGCATTCGTTTACAAAGTTGCTTCTTATTCCCCATCAAACACTTCATTTTTCTTCTTCATTAGGGGTAAAATACATGCAGCGAAAGGCTATTTACAATTTGTACAGAATGCAGATGGCAGTTATAAGAGTCGAGGGGTATGAAAGGGAAACAGTGGTTAGGAAGGGAGTGAGACAGGGTTGTGGCCTATCCCGGATGTTATTCAATCTGTATATTGCGCAAGAAATAAAGAGAAAACAAAAGAAAAGTTCGGAGCAGTTATTAAAATCCATGGAGAAGAAATAAAAACTTTGGAGTTCGCCGATGACATTGTAATTCTGTCAGAGACAGCAAAGGACTTGGAAGAGCAGTTGAACGGATTGGACAGTCTTGAAAGAAGGGTATAAGATGAACATCAACAAAAACAAAACGAGGATAATGGAATGTAGTCGAATTAAGTCTGGCGATGCTGAGGTAATTAGATTAGGATATGAGACACTTAAAGTAGTAAAGGAGTTTTGCTATTTGGGGAGCAAAACAACTGATGATGGTCGAAGTAGAGAGGATATAAAATGTATACTGACAATGGCAAGGAAAGCGTTTCTGAAGAAGAAAAATTTGTTAACATCAAGTATTGATTTAGGTGTCAGGAAGTCGTTTCTGAAAGTATTTGTATGGAGTGTAGCCATGCATGGAAGTGAAACGTGGACGATAAATAGTTTGGACAAAAAGGAGAATAGAAGCATTCGAAACGTGGTGCTACAGAAGAATGTTGAAAATTAGATGGGTAGATCACATAACTAATGAGGAGGTATTGAATAGAATTGGGGAGAAGAGGAGCTTGTGACACAACTTGACTAGAAGAAGGGATCGGTTGGTAGGACATGTTCTGAGACATCGACGGGTCACCAATTTAGTATTGGAGGGCAGCGTGGAGGGTAAAAATTGTAGAGGGAGACCAAGAGATGAATACACTAAGCAGATTCAGAAGGATGTAGGCTGCAGTAGGTACTGGGAGATGAAGAAGTTTGCACAGGATAGAGTAGCATGGAGAGCTGCATCAAACCAGTCTCAGGACTGAAGACCACAACAACAACAACATAGGTACAAAACTTCCTGGCAGATTAAAACTGGAAACATAGGTACAGTCTACGTATTCCACAACGCGAGCGAGGCAGCGGTGAGGATAGTACTCTGGACTCGCATTCGGAAGGACGATGGTTCAAATCCGCGTCAAGCCATCCAGATTTAGGTTTTCCGTGACTTCCCTAAATCGCTTATGGTTCCTTCGAAAGGGCCATTAGACGCTGGCCGTTTGCACTTCGTCTCAAAAGACGTTAGACTATAATCTTCCTTTCATGTTTGTATTTCACCAAGAAGCCACTACACTTCTTGTTGGACATTCCTCGTCTACAGTTTAGTTATTTATTTATTTAACCTGATCAGTTTAGCACTTTCAGATCATCTCTGATGTCGAACATGGGTTTACGGTTACACGTATTTTAGACACAGGTACATTGTATAATAATATTTTTAACATCATAAATAACAACAATAACGATAGTAAAAGAAGTTTTACCATATTTATCGCTCTTTTGAAACTTCCTGGCAAGGGAGTCTAACCTCGAACTTCACCCACACCCCACCCCCTCACAGCCTCACTTCCGCCAGTAACTCATGTCCTTCCTTCTACACTTCGTTCTGGAAATATTGCTTATCTTTCAATAGATTAGCTAATTGGCTGTCTCTGAGGCCGATAACATGATTCCAAGATTCTGTTCTCTATTTTGGCGTTACTCTGATGTATGACTAAGAATTTCCTCGTAAATCAGGAAATTATCATGCAATGGAAACAGTTTTTTAAATTTAATCTTAACCTCATATTTATTAAAAACTTGTCGATGCAGTACAGGTATCAAGTTGTTTTACTTAGTATTTCACCATTCCCTTTTACCTTGTATAAACATACTGCTAGTACAAATACACAACGGTTTATCTGTAACAACAGAGGCATTTCCTTTCTCGGTACAAGACCAGGAAAGTTCACTAAGCGTCAATATCTTGCGTTCGAGTGACTCTAAAACTATGACAGTGCCCATTTGACCTCCTTTGTCGTAACTAATTACTATAATAGCCGTCCAGTATTGATCACGTACAATTTCGAATTGATTCACTGTAAAATGAAATTTAACTCTACCAACAAGAGCTGGTTCTTATAGCCACTGGTAATATTACGGAATTGACGATGAGATCTAATAAATCCTACATCGTGTAACGATGGGCTGCAGGCTTCCGTTATATTGCTGTACGTACAGACGTTACGTAAGCAGAGACTCCGTTTTCAGTACGAATCTTTTATAAGGGGGGCGTAGCGTACGGTGTTTCGAAATTTCCTGGTAGATCAAACGACGTGTTGGACCGAGAATCCTCCACGAACTCTTGACTTTCAGACAATTTTTTTTTTACTACTGAGCCATGCAGGCACTTCTCACGAGACTTGTCCTCATCTGCAATTCTGATAGCGCGTGGCCGTTGAAAGGAGATGGGCTTTGTTACAGTCAGGGGGGGGGGGGGCGGCGGCGGCAGGCAATTTTGATTTGTTGCCTAGTTTCAGAGTTCCTGCTGATATCAAATTGAAGGAAGACTGGTTTCTGTATAAATTCCACTATAACATGGGAAAACGAAATCAACTTTCATTCTTAATATAGACATTTCCAGGTTACATCTGCGCCCTCGAAACGGCTATGTAGAGTCGTTTCATAAGATTGTTGTCCCTTTTGATTCTGTTTATGTCCCACTCTCTGCGCACGGTTCTATTATTTCTTCCGGGATTGAGCAGTGGAGTTGAGGAAAATTCAATGTCTATCTGACGTTAGATGCAAGCGACTTGTGCTTCGCATCCTTATGTCAATACTTTATGTGATCTATTTATTTTCCATGTGTAATTTATTTATCATGTCCTTCCATTACCTTACCTTGTGGGTGTTAGAATGTGAGGTAAATAAATGTTTTTAAGTTTCTTTCTGGGTTTGTCTTGTGTTTGTTAGTTGAGCTGCGACGTCTGCTGGAAACACAGAATAACCAAATTTGAACCGCTTATCTGGGCAAAGAGGTCTGTCCCTATTGTCCAAGGGTCGTCTGTTTGTTAGGTCGGTGGTGGAAATGGCCCCTATGGTCGCTTCCGTTTCACGTGTGGGTTTTCTGTGTGTTCTGGCCGGAGCGGCATTCTGCTGCTGGCTGTTTGTGAGTGTGGTTCTTAAGCAAGCATTCTGCTACCAGAGATTTGATAGGTCGCAGCTCCAACCGTAGTTCTCAAGCGTTAAGTCGGTGATAAGTTCTTCAGCCTAACTGAAGTTTCCCGATTACTTCTTCGGGATGTGCCATGCACTGCTCATGATAGGTTGTCGGAATTTGTTTTGTTCCTTTGGAACAGTACGGTGTGAAGTGCGCTCCACCGAATATGGTTAGCCCAGGCTGAGGTGCTTTTAATCTCGTCTTAGTATGAGAGTAATTCTGTCTTCGTGTGTGTGTGTACGATATTACTTTTATACGATATTACTTCTATACGATATTACTTTTCATTTACTGTACATTTCTTTCGCCTGTTCTATTGTCTGATTCGTTCTCGTGTTGTTCCACGTGTTCTTTACTCTGTGAGCCTTTCGTTGTGTTACTGCATCTTAGTACGATGTCCGTTCTAGTTTAATTGACCAGCGACGGGCGAATTAATTGAGCTATCGCATTTTCGTGTTCTGTGGAAAGTTTTAGTAGCTGACTTTGTTTAGTGGGTTTTGGTATCAGTTCGTGGCGAATCATGATCTATTCGTTCTTGTAGTCGTGTTCCCTCATCGATTTTATACATATTGCGATTTTCATTTATTTCTGTTTGGACAAGTTCGATGTGTGACTTAGCTCAACACATTGTCAGTTCACTTCTTTGTATGTTGTGTGCGCCAATTCTCATGTCGTGTATTTATGCTGGCACGATGTTTCGATCGGTATAAATCTCTTTCCAGTGGTGCTTTGTTCTTTTAAACTTCTTTTTTTTTTCGTGTGGATCTAAATTGGATGAATGAAGCTTTGTGTTTCCTGTTCCTTTTCTTCTCTTTGCCCTCACATACGAATAGTTAAATTGTACAAAGTAATTTCATCTTATCAATGCATATTAATTTATTTCATGTTCAGGTAAAAGAATATTGATAGGATACCGACCCATCATTTTTGTGGTTATCTTTGAATAAATGTGTTTAGTGCAAAAATATATCGTTTGTCCTGTCACCTTCTTTGTAGCTCACCAAATGGCTACCCGATTTGCAAGTTCATGCTTTTGTGCCTTTTTTCTTTGAAACGTTAGCTTGGTTTTGCATGCTGCATAGCGGGTCAGTGATTTGGAAGAAATATCCCCAGAGAGAGAAAGAACACAGAACTACTGTGCCAGATTTACAAGTTATCGGTTAATTATCCGAGTTTATTTAACAATATTAGGTACTCTGCATTTTATCCAGTTCACTTCGCATTTTACCTACTTCAGTTGGAATTTTATTACCTTTTCTTTTGAACACCTAGTCTGATAATTTCCAGTTCAGCCTTTTCTCGTATTTTAGGAAGGGCTTGGACTGGTGGCGACCCTGTAATTTAATTGAACAGTTACCGCTTGCAGGTGACTCAACAACTGACCGCGCACAAATGCTAAGTGTGGATGCAAACTGGTACTTAAGAAACGTCTTATTCAGCCAGGCACCAACACCAAGCCATGGACATGTGGCTTACACCCTACTATCGACGTGTAGCTTACACCCTTGCGCAGCTGAAGGTACAGTAATAGTTTAAATCATGATTGGGTAATTTAGAAAAGATAATTTAATTTTTTATGGACCATTTCGAACACATACTTTTTTCGGCGTACTGTGCAGCTGCGAGAGTTTTAGTACAAACTATGTCCATAGACGGGTAAATTACTGTAGATAAATTTGCCAGCAGTCAGTGCTTTTTCGATAGTTAAGATGAAAAAGGGATTGCCCTTGAAACGCCGACATTTGCGCTCCGTCTAGTCCCAGTCTGCTCTTTTAATATTTGGACGCATTACGTACGCTGCATAGTGAAAGATTGATTCCGTCAACACCAGGAACAATCAGACGGGTGCGAGAGAAATTTGTGCAACAAAATTAGATTCGCAGACAGCAATTAAACAACTGTTGCGAATTGTTGGCGTTGTATAGTGTGTGAAGGAAAATAAAATTATTGAAAAACTGTGTCTACTTGAAGTTTCACCATTTTCAGCTGGACAGGTGCAAATTTGAAAATATATCACTTTCGCAGAAATTTCGACTATGTCGCTGCCGGGCGAGGGTCACCTAAAGCAGCCTGAACAACCGCTCCGTCAGACCTGAAAGTTTGTGCCAACATCAGGAAAATATGCTAAATATCCACCAAATATGCAAATGTGAGATTATCTTCATTGAAGTAAAACTAGTCTCACACCAGCTTACGTTTGCAGTGACAAAATAAAACTAGCTTACGTAGAAGATCCAAAGAAGGACGTCGACGTCGAAGTCATTGCAAATGACTAACGCCTGGGCCTGAGCAAACGCCGTGCTTCCTTTCCCTAAACCAACCACACTTGCAGTCTACCTACGCAATTTAGAGAAATCACGGAAAAACCCAAATCAAGGCAGCTGGACTAAAATTTAAACCTTACTGCGTCTGGAGCGAGTCCACCTTCTTAACCACTGTGAGTTTGTACCCACGATTCAGAAGATGAGGTCATTCAAGGCCAACTGCTTTAGGTGGAGCCCCTCTGACATATAGCACTGATTGAGACGTCAAAGGTCTCTGACATCAAAGTAGGGCGAAAATTAATCGCCGAATCACCCAGTCATCCTAAAAAAAAACACTTACATTGTTAGAAGGCCGTTCAGTTACATTGTTACACTGAAAGTAAGCTGTTTTTGTGGAAGGTCTTCAATCAGAAAACTGGTTTTATACAGCTCTGCCTCATACCTACAGTTCTATCCTGTGCAAGTCTCCTCCGCACAATTCTATGCTGTGCAAGTCTCTCCACCTCTGCACAACTGCTAAAACTTAGAACCATTTGAATCTGATTACTGTATTCAAGCTCAACAATATCCATTACCCATTCCCTCCTCACCCCCACCCTCATCCCCCACCCGCTGCCTCATAATTCCCTTCATTATCAAACTGACTTCCTTCATGCTTCAGGATGTGATTATCATCCAAATCCTACCTTTAATCACTTTGTGCCACAAATTTCTTTCCCGCCCAGTTCGGTTCAGTATCTCCACATTAGTGGTTCCATCAGCCCACCTAACCTTCAGCATATCGAAAGCATTTCCTTGACTAAACCATACTTCGCGTTTCACTTACGTACGAGTCTACACTCTAGATAAATGCGTTATAATCGATCTCAACAAATTTCTCTTTTTCAGAAACGATTTTCTTCCACCAGCTGCGACATAGTCGCGTATATGAACAGTGATCCAATACTGTCAAATGTTTTTTTATTCCAGTATTTGATCACAATATCAATTCTTTCGACGATGACCGGTTTCAGTTAGTAAAGAACGTGCTCAGAACTTTTCCACACCATGTCCTAAAGTGATAAGGCCGTATTGGCATCGTCAAAACATATAAATATAGTCAGCACAGCATCGTCACATAGATGTAAAATAAGGTGTAGAATAGGCCACATCGTCCACACAGTCATTTTTGCAATGCCTGTGAGGACAATGTGGCCTATTCTACACCTTACTTTACATCTATGTGACGATGCTGTGCTTAGTATATGACGATGCCATTACGGCCTTATCACTTTAGGACATGGCGTAGAAAAGATCTGAGGACGGTCTTTACTGACTGAAACCGGTCATCGTCAAAAGAATTGATACTGTGATCAAAGACTGGAATAAAAAACATTTGATTTTCTTCTTATTTCAAATCGCATATTAGTATTACTCCGAAATACGCGCTAAGACAATAAAAATGACGCAAGGCGAAGGAGTTTTCAGAATGGGGCGGAAATCGCTATAGGTGATGTATATGTACAGACAAGAAAATAATTGCAATTAAAAAAAAATGGAAGGAAAAAGAGCATCACAAATTGAGCAAGTCAATAACGCACTGGTCCACCTGTGGCCTTTATGCAAGCACTTGGCATTTATTGACAGAGCTGTTGAATGTTCTCCTGAAAGATATCGTACCAAATACTGCCCAATTGGCGCGTTAGATCATCAAAATCCCTATGTGGTTAGAGGGCCCTGCAAAAAATGGTTCAAATGGCTCTGAGCTCTGTGGGACTTAATATCTGAGGTCATCAGTCCCCTAGAACTTAGAACTACTTAAACCTAACTAACCTAAGGACATCACACACATCATTGCCCGAGGCAGGATTCGAAGCTGCGACCGTAGCAGTCGCGCAGTTCTGGACTGAAGCCCCTAGAACCGCTCGGCCACAGCTGTCGGCAGAGGGCCCTGCACGTAGTGCTCCAAATGTCCTCAACTGGCAAGAGATTTGGTGACCTTGCTGGACAGGGTAGGGTCTAGCAAGCACGAAGACAAGCAGTAGAAACACTTGCTTTGTGCGGGCGGACATTACCTTGCTGAAATAAACACAGGATGATTTGCCATGAAGGGCAACAAAACGAGCCGCAGAATATCGTAGACGTACTACTGTGCTGTAAGGATACCGCGGATGAAAGCCAAAGGGTTCCTAGTATGAAATGAAATGGAACCTCAGACCACCACTTTTGGTTATCAGGCTGTATGGCGGGAGACAGTCAGGCAGCTATCCCACTGCTCTCCAAGGTGTCTCCAGACACGCCTCCGCTGGTCATCGGGGCACAATTCGAAGCGGGACTCATCACTGACGACTATTCTACTCCAGTCAATGAGACTCCAGGCCAAATGTGCCAGACATCACTGCAAACGGGCTCGTTGGTGTACAGAGGTCAATGGTAGTTGTCGCAACTGCAGCCGTGAGATAATCCCACTTTCTGCGAGCCGCCTGTCAATGTTCTTTGTCGTCACTGAAGAACCAGTTACACGTCTGGTCGATGATAATGAGCAGAGCGGTTCTAGGCGTTTCAGTCAGGAACCACGCCATCGCTACGGTCGCAGGTTCGAATCCTGCCTCGGAAATGGATGTGTGTGATGTTCTTAGCTTAGTTAGGATTAAGTAGTTCTTAGTTCTGGGGGACTGATGACCTCAGATGTTAGGTCCCATAGTGCTCAGAGCCATTTGAACCATTTTTGATGATAATGATGAGTCGGCGGCTCTGACGACTGCTTGTCCTTTCGTTCTGTCGTCTCTCTAGGTCGACCGCTTTCTTCTTGCTCGCTGTGTGCGCCCATGTCTCGCCTATTCCTGCCAACATCGTCGAATAGTAGCATCG
Source organism: Schistocerca americana (assembly GCF_021461395.2). Classification (NCBI taxonomy): domain Eukaryota; kingdom Metazoa; phylum Arthropoda; class Insecta; order Orthoptera; family Acrididae; genus Schistocerca; species Schistocerca americana. The sequence goes on along the minus strand of NC_060124.1, from coordinate 190,300,448 downwards.
CGATTAGCCGATTACTCCAGCCGACTTCTTTGAGCCCAACTACACGCCCTGTCACAAATGCTGACATCTGCGTATATTGTTCACGCATCTGGCTGTGAGTTATCGTTACGGTACAACTAAGTACACAGAAGGAAATTCGTGAAGACTTTATGCCCTGATGTCGACATGTCCTCTGTTTACCACCCTTGCCAGCTGCGCAGTGAAACTCCGCTGCAGCGTCATACATTCTCCATCGGCGGACAAAATTTGCGTTTCCCGCCGATACCTGTACGAATATCGGTTTGTGACCAGTGTGCATAAATCGTTCGTGTTGCATCATCTTCTTCTTTTTTTGTCTTAGAGTATACTTAAATGATTTCAGGTTCACATGATGTTCACAACTAATCTTCTAAGGAGATACTTTTTTTCTCTCTCTTTGTATTAAGCATCATCTTCCACGAGTGTAGAGGACTGACTCCGCTTTATACAGTGGCTGTCTGACACGTTACAGGCAAAGTGGCATTATCTGGCGCGCTCGATGAGTATGAGCAGATGAAGGAAACCCATGCGGCACCCAATTACGGAGCGGATGGAGAACAGAGACGGACCCTAGCACTGCCTCTCTCTATTGACATTTCCTTCTTCATCCACAGTCTTAATATTATAGCAGTTGAATCTTTAAAATGCATCGATGCACATGCAAATTTCTACCGCTAGTTTTACTGGGGACTTAAGAGAGTTAAAGTGTGGGATAAGATCCTGATTTATCTAAGTTAACCTTGCGTTTTTATTTAGGGCTTCCAAATTTTATGCACCGTTTAAGTTCGGTTGATCGGTAGTGTACTCTGAGCATTGCCTGTTGTACGTAGATTTCGCCATATTCACGTGGCACATTGTTAACATCAGGTGTTTTCACCGAACATTTTATTTCGTTGAATACTACATCTCTTCAGTTTCGGCAGTGTTTGGCACTCTGACCTAATGCCCTACTCACTTAAAAAAAAAAAAAATACTATCGGTAGTTTCGCAAAATGGAGGCAGAGCTGTGGGTCTATCTTTTATAGATATTTAAAATTGTTCCGTTGCTATCTGCACTGAAAGATTATCTTCTCCTTCTTATTTTCTAGGTTCTGAATGGACCAGTGCTGACTTTTCCAAAATTTCACAATGGTACAGTTAACTATTATGTTATTTAGTGATTTGCATGTTCAGTGGGCCATAAATTCTAACTCTCGCCGTGATGTGGTTTGTCAGTTAGTTTAGAAATCTAATCTCAGGGAAAAGCATGGCAACGTGTTGATCATTTACGTTATTGTCATTCACATTACTTCATTCTGAACCACACGTATTTTGGTTCACACCTAACTGTATGTGCAGTCTCTTTCTTTTACAAACACACACACACACACACACACACACACACACACACACACAGAGAGAGAGAGAGAGAGAGAGAGAGAGAGATAGACAGATACAAGAACACATACAACAAAGATCGCAGTATTCTTTCAAAAAGAAGAAAGTTGTCAACTACGTATGATTCCAATTTGTATTTGATCATTCTCCCCACTCTCTCTGTTCGTTTCTGCCTTCCCTTCTCCCCGTAACCCTCTCTCCAAACATTTTTTAATGTTAACGTTACTTGTTTTTGTAGCACGAAGAACCGCTTATGACACTGTATGGTCGTTCCCTTCTAGCGCGCAGTCGGCCGCGAGTGACACAAACGAATTTGAAGCACCTAAATATAGAAAAAATGTCACATGTCACTAATGGTTTGAATAAGAGGCACTTCATATCAACAGCTGAACTGTTGCATATGTAAATCTTACAGAGGTGACTAGCAGAGGAAAATAAATCAAGGCAGTATTTGACGTTACATTACAGGCGACTTCTATCAATTGTGACTTAATTTATGAAAATGAAATATTTCTTACAAATAATCACGCTATAACAATACCTGTAGCACATATCTTATGATACTTCAGAATAATTTATGTTTTAGTAACAATGAAACAGTCTGTTATTTATTACACATAATCGTCACAATAAAGCGATATGTCATTTGGTTGACGAAACTAAACGTTGTCCTTATAGCAGACACACCTCACGAAAAAAAAATTGTAATGCTTTCAGGCACGTCACAGTAATAACTGGTTTTATTTAGACAGAAGTGCAGTGGTCTTCTTACTGTGCTGCATACCGAACACATATAGAGCAATTTGTAAATTGTGCTGATGCAAACTGATGATGCACAAATGGCTGAAATTTAAGAATACTGTGCTGCTGATAAACCCGAAATGACAGGGAGCAGTCGGAAATTACACTGGCCCAACAACTTCCTTAGATATTTTTTTCACAGTCGAAAAAAACCTTGGTGGAATCTGAATTGCATCAATAGACCTTCTGTCGTCCTCTATAGGCATCGTTATGTCCCGGCCAGGAGTCCAACAAAAGCAGTGAAATTATTTCTGAAAACTGTTGGAAACTGTTTCGAATGAAATGTTAAAAACTATTCTTTCCTATTTTTCAAGTTTTTGATTGGTCGGTTATAAAACATAAGCCAGTAAACAGTCCTTTTCTTATTTTTGGTCGTAATATGTCTTGAGTCCCTGAAGGCAGATATAAAGCTGGGGAAACAGTAATCCATTCATACTTATCACTGTCATTGTTGTATACGAATGTGTCACAACATTAATCGATTGCACAAAAGATTCTTTTTTCGCCTCGAAATGATAAAGCGCACTTTTTACACGATTGATAATATGTTAGTGGTGGCTTGTTATTTCTCCTACAGCTATTTAGGAATAATGTAGAACTTAATTAGATTTCATTGAGGCAGGATATTGTTCCAAAGCCAAGCAGATCTGTTTACTAACTAACTTAGTAGTAGTAGTAGTTGCTATGTAACGTCTTCTTTAATTATGCTATAAATTTATAATTTCCACTTGCAAATTCCTGTATTTTTCTTTAAAAAGGAAGTGTAATTGCTGTAAGTAAATAATAGATAACACCAAATTGCAGACAAGAGAACACGCGGCCCCACCTACACGTGGTAGTGTATGGGCAACAGATCCCGTGGCCTCAACTGCTTATCACAATTTTGCTGCGCGGTGGTGGCCGTGGGTACTGGTTAATAGTTCTGTGTGGAGCACTATGGCTCGCATTAAAGTAATAACATGGCAGGCTCTAGTTGTTATAACGCAACTTGAAAAAAAAATGCAGCTTTTCACTCTTGTTGCCAACTGATGATCGAATTGCTGTTGCAGATGCAAAACAGTGTGCCACAGCCATACCTCATACACCGAACACTTTCTCTTTCGTGTCGGTAACGCTATGTGGCTGTCCGTAGGCCGGTCTTCTTGTGATCGTACATTCTCGTGATCACGGCTGCCAGCAACGATGTACAGTGGCTACCTTCCTGACAAGACTTTCTGCAATGTCGCAAATGGAACATCCTGCATCTCGTAGCCCTATTACACGACATTGTTCAAATTCAGTGAACTGTTGACAATGGCGTCTTTGTTGTCTTGTAGGTGTTCTCGGGTCACATCAGCTCACTACGTCCATTCTCAAACGTAACTAAAGCTCGCGACCGTTACAGCGCATATGTAATGTAAACCTGACTTGATGCTAATAGTGGGTTACTAGCACCAGCTCTTATGCGACTGCCGCGATATTTGTATAGACGTCGTCTTTCAGATGTACTCGTAGAAGCGCGTCTACCAGCTTTCATTTATCTCGCGTAATTCCTTCTTGGTGTTATGATTTGTTTTTGCGTCAGTATATATTAGCAAGTTTGGTTGAAACAGATACAATGGTTTAGAAAGATTTTTTTGCATCCTCGCCTTTGCTGGCATACGCGCACTTCACATATATTTAACTTACTCCACTCGTATTTCACCTGTATATCTAGCGATTTCGGTCTGGAGTTTCGTGTTCGTGCAGGTCATTGTTTATTGCATCATATCTCCTTAAACATTTATCGTAGAATGATGTAATTTGGTAGGCGGATTCAGTGGTGTATGTGGATACCGTCTGTGGAATTTGTTACGAATAGCGTTGGTAGCAAAAAAGAAATACATTAAAACGTCATGCAAGATGCGGCAGTTTTACTGAATGAACAGCAACATTGTACAATAGTAAGCGATTAACTTTTTTGCTTGAATCATTTTGTGGATTTGTTATCGAGAAACATTTTCGTAAAGATTTGAAATTATTTGCAAACTTTGTCGCAAGTCACTAAATGCTGTCCTTCTCAAATTCTGGATGAATGGAGTCTGGGTATCAGAACGTCGTGGGCTGCATTTCTTTTTCATCTTCACCTCAGCCATTTCTATAGATAGGTAATTCTTACCCCACAGGGAATCTTTCCACGCAGCAAGTGATACGTGGGCCAAGTCTGGTTGAATGGAGTCTACTGGTTTAGGATGAGATGTACAACTTACTTACTAAGACAAGTTGAAGAAGACAGACGGTGAGAAAGGGTGATATATACGTGCCCAATAAACCACTTCCCTCGAAAATTTATCTCCTTCAAACCTCCTCTGTGTTACCACAGATCACAGATGACGGGTAACTGATCTCGTTTGTACTGAGACTGCAGTACACACGAGGTACCCATTTGGTTCCACCCCCCCCCCCCCACCCCCACCCCCGAGTTCAAATGGCTCTGAGCACTATGGGACTTAACATCTATGGTCATCAGTCCCCTAGAACTTAGAACTACTTAAACCTAACTAACCTAAGGGCATCACACAACACCCAGCCATCACGAGGCAGAGAAAATCCCTGACCCCGCCGGGAATGGAACCCGGGAACCCGGGCGTGGGAAGCGAGAACGCTACCGTACGACCACGAGATGCGGGCCCACCCCCGAGTGGAATGCATAAGTTCTAATAAATGTTCACCAACCTGCAGTCTTCTACAGTTGTTGTCCCCTGCGCAGAAAACAGCACATAAGTAGGGACTCCAATATCTTGAGGCTATAATAAAACCTTAGCGAGGAACTGATAAAATAAATTTGCATTTAGTTCATTTATAAGGGATGCCACTCGCTTTTTATTAGCAAAACACGAGAAACTACGCAGCCATATTCCACTTTAGAGTCACAAATAATTTCCGTTCTTTAACAAATTAATGAACTGCACATCTCCACGATTACTATCACGCTGTTCTAATTACATGTCCACGTAACCAGAAATCGCTAACAAAGTCTTGATTGACACCAACCACGGCAGACAAAATGTCTGTTCCCCGACACTGTCGAGCCAGCTGTGATCTTACAAATGAACCACTTCGCCTGCAATCCAATTTAGGCGCGATCCGAACATCTCCGAAGTGCTTCGTCTGCATTTTCGTTTAGCTGTGGTTTATTATTCTGCTGGTTATTTTACTTGTGGAATAATGGAATGATAGCACGCTATTGAGAGATGCTTTAATTTGAAATACAACTCAATACCTTCTCTAGTTTTTCTAATATTAATAGTAGAAGCTTATCATTTTGGCGCGCAACTTCCGAACGCAGCAGCCAGCCGCGGAGTCGGACCACAATTTAGGCGGTCTTTCTCACGGTACTCATACCGAACAAACCATCTGTTATCGGCACCTCACACTACATTACGTAATCTTCTGACTGCTGCCTTCTCAACAGCTTAAGAAGAGCTTTTTGTACGTGAATATGATGGCTCCATAGTCAGAAATTTTAAAATATATACACACATGTTTATAATATGTATGTTACTGTTATTGTCACCTTAGAACTGTCATTAATAACATCAACCTTCACAGGGGAGTAAGTATACTGTGAGGTGTTGTCTGTTTGCCTAACTGCCCGAAGAGCCGTGTACAAGAGGTTCTAGAGCGGATATGTCGTATTAACGGAATTATACACTTCTGTGCAATGAAGTCACCCTCTCTCTCTCTTTTAAGTAGCGAAGTGCAGACGTTTCATTCCAATAACTTATGACTTTTGTACATGTTCTTGTGTGTTAAAACTAATAATATACAATATTCTGTCTCATTGATAGATACCCCTCTCGCATTGTTTCTAGTGGGGTGGTTAGATTTGTGCGATACAAAATTTCATATAATTATGATGAACATCTGTAGGACGTCATATCGTTTATTCAAGGGTAATATTAGGATGCAATATGAAATAAATTAAAACTATAACTAAATACTATATTAACAGGCCTCGATGGCCTGGCGAAAGATACCAAACAGCGAGGTCAACAGTCTCATCGGATTAGGTTAAGGAGGGGGATTGTAATCGGCCGTGCCCTGTCGAAGGAACCATCCCGGCATTTGCCTGAAGCGATTTAGGGAAATCACGGAAAAACCCAAATCAGAATGGCCGGTCGCGGAATTGAACCATCGTCCTCCCGAGTGCGAGTCCAGTGTGCTAACCACTGCGCCATCTCGCTTGGTCAGGTTGTAGACTGAGAGTAAACTGGAAAAAGGCAAAGGTAACGAGATGTAGCACAGATAAGAATAGCGAGAAAAAATAAGTGATCCGTAGACTAAGTTAAGGCATTCTGCTAGCTTTGAAGCAAAATCAACTAGTCAGCCAAAGCAAGGAGAACATACAAAGCAGATAGTACAAGCAAAACGGGCATTCTGGCCAAGACAAGTAGCTGGTATCAAACAAAGGAATTAATCTGAAGAAGAAATTTCTGAAAATGTACGTTTGCTGCGCAGTACCGTATGATACTGAATCCTGGACTATGGGAAAAACGGAACAAAAGAAAATATTCGCCTTTCACATCTGATGCTACAGAGGAATGTTGCAGATTAAGTTTACTGATGAGGTAAGAAATGAAGAGGTTTTCTGCAGAATCAGCGAAGGAAGGATCATATGGAAAACAATGACAAGAAGAAGGGACAAGATGATAGGACATGTGTTAAGACATCAGGCAATAATCTGCAGCCGGCCGCTGTGGCCGAGCGGTTCTAGGCGCTTCAGTCTGGAACCGCGCTGCTGCTACGGTTGCAGGTTCGAATCCTAGCTCAGGTATGGATGTGTGTGATGTCCTTGGGTTAGTTAGGTTTAAGTAGTTCTGTCTAAGGGACTGATGACCTCAGATGTTAAGTCCCATAGTGCTCAGAGCCAGTTGATGTGAATAATGTGCAAAGTACCAGTGGGAGCTTTAGATGGTAAAAACTGTAGGGGAAGACAAAGATTGGAGGACGTAGAGTACTGCTCTTAGCGACAAGGTTAGTGCATTAGAGGAGATCGTGGCGGGCAGCATCAAACCAAGACTGATGACCCAAAAAAAAAAAAAAAAGAGAGTAAGAGCTCGTGCGAAATATTAAATACACTCCTGGAAACGGAAAAAAGAACACATTGACACCGGTGTGTCAGACCCACCATACTTGCTCCGGACACTGCGAGAGGGCTGTACAAGCAATGATCACACGCACGGCACAGCGGACACACCAGGAACCGCGGTGTTGGCCGTCGAATGGCGCTAGCTGCGCAGCATTTGTGCACCGCCGCCGTCAGTGTCAGCCAGTTTGCCGTGCCATACGGAGCTCCATCGCAGTCTTTAACACTGGTAGCACGCCGCGACAGCGTGGACGTGAATCGTATGTGCAGTTGACGGACTTTGAGCGAGGGCGTATAGTGAGCATGCGGGAGGCCGGGTGGACGTACCGCCGAATTGCTCAACACGTGGGGCGTGAGGTCTCCACAGTACATCGATGTTGTCGCCAGTGGTCGGCGGAAGGTGCACGTGCCCGTCGACCTGGGACCGGACCGCAGCGACGCACGGATGCACGCCAAGACCGTAGGATCCTACGCAGTGCCGTAGGGGACCGCACCGCCACTTCCCAGCAAATTAGGGACACTGTTGCTCCTGGGGTATCGGCGAGGACCATTCGCAACCGTCTCCATGAAGCTGGGCTACGGTCCCGCACACCGTTAGGCCGTCTTCCGCTCACGCCCCAACATCGTGCAGCCCGCCTCCAGTGGTGTCGCGACAGGCGTGAATGGAGGGACGAATGGAGACGTGTCGTCTTCAGCGATGAGAGTCGCTTCTGCCTTGGTGCCAATGATGGTCGTATGCGTGTTTGGCGCCGTGCAGGTGAGCGCCACAATCAGGACTGCATACGACCGAGGCACACAGGGCCAACACCCGGCATCATGGTGTGGGGAGCGATCTCCTACACTGGCCGTACACCACTGGTGATCGTCGAGGGGACACTGAATAGTGCACGGTACATCCAAACCGTCATCGAACCCATCGTTCTACCATTCCTAGACCGGCAAGGGAACTTGCTGTTCCAACAGGACAATGCACGTCCGCATGTATCCCGTGCCACCCAACGTGCTCTAGAAGGTGTAAGTCAACTACCCTGGCCAGCAAGATCTCCGGATCTGTCCCCCATTGAGCATGTTTGGGACTGGATGAAGCGTCGTCTCACGCGGTCTGCACTTCCAGCACGAACGCTGGTCCAACTGACGCGCCAGGTGGAAATGGCATGGCAAGCCGTTCCACAGGACTACATCCAGCATCTCTACGATCGTCTCCATGGGAGAATAGCAGCCTGCATTGCTGCGAAAGGTGGATATACACTGTACTAGTGCAGACATTGTGCATGCTCTGTTGCCTGTGTCTATGTGCCTGTGGTTCTGTCAGTGTGATCATGTGATGTATCTGACCCCAGGAATGTGTCAATAAAGTTTCCCCTTCCTGGGACAATGAATTCACGGTGTTCTTATTTCAATTTCCAGGAGTGTATTTTAAATTTTTTGTGGTGCAACCATTAGGCTGCAGCCAAAGATAGCCTGTACGTAAAAAAGGCCATGATGGAAATCAGACGCCGGCTGCACCGCACTAGTTGCTTTCTTTCTCGTCTTGGGTGAGACGGACGGAACGGGAAAACAGGAAGTGATGGCGCCTAAACCGCGCGACCGCTACGGTCGCAGGTACGAATCCTGCCTCGGACATGGATGTGTGTGATGTCCTTAAGTTAGTTAGGCTTAAGTAGTTCTAAGTTCTAGGGGACTGATGACCTCAGATTTTAAGTCCCATAGTGCTCAGAGCCATTTGAATCATTTGATCGCGCCTAACCGTGGCGCGACAATAGGGCGACACGTGATTGTGGCACCCGTGTTGACCGCAGGCGCGAGTGACGCGGCATCACGTCACGTGACGTGACAGGCAGACAACGCTGCCGAGCTGTTATCTGGAGGCCCCTTAACCACTGTTGACCCCTGGGTTCCGTGACTCAGGGGCCTTCGCACACAGAGCAACTCAAACGTAGCTTGTTGACAAGGCGAGTCGGTTACGTCGCTTGCGAGTCATTTCCTGTGTGGCTGAATAGAACAAGGCAGACAGAGTGACTATCATCCTGTCCCTTCTCCCTATCAGTGTTTTCCACATATTCCTTTCCTCTCCGATTCTGCGTAGAACCTCCTCATTCCTTACCTTATAAGTCCACCTAATTTTCAACATTCGTCTATAGCACCACATCTCAAATGCTTCGATTCTCTTCTGTTCCGGTTTTCCCACAGTCCATGTTTCACTACCATACAATGCTGTACTCCAGACGTACATCCTCAGAAATTTCTTCCTCAAATTTGGGCCGGTATTTGATATTAGTACACTTCTCTTGACCAGAAATGCCTTTTTTGCCATAGCGAGTCTGCTTTTGATGTCCTCCTTGCTCCGTCCGTCATTGGTTATTTTACTGCCTAGGTAGCTGAATTCCTTAACTTCATTGACTTCGTGACCATCAATCCTGATGTTAAGTTCCTCGCTGTTCTCATTTCTACTACTTCTCATTACCTTCGTCTTTCTCCGATTTACTCTCAAACCATACTGTGTACTCATTAGACTGTTCATTCCGTTCAGCAGATTATTTAATTCTTCTTCACTTTCACTCAGGATAGCAATCTCATCAGCGAATCGTATCATTGATATCCTTTCACCTTGTATTTTAATTCCACTCCTGAACTTTTCTTTTATTTCCATCATTGCTTCCTCGATGTACTGATAGAACAGTAGGGGCGAAAGGCTACAGCCTTGTCTTACACCCTTCTTAATACGAGCACTTCGTTCTTGATCGTCCACTCTTGGTTGTTGTATATATTGTATATGACCCGCCTCTCCCTATAGCTTACCCCTACTTTTTTCAGAATCTCGAATAGCTTGCACCATTAAATATTGTCGAACGCTTTTTCCAGGTCGACAAATCCTATGAAAGTGTCTTGATTTTTCTTTAGCCTTGTTTCCATTATTAGCCGTAACGTCAGAGTTGCCTCTCTCGTCCCTTTACTTTTCCTAAAGCCAAACTGATCGTCACCTAGCGCATTCTCAATTTTCTTTTCCACACTTCTGTATATTATTCTTGTAAGCAGCTTCGATGCATGAGCTGATTGTGCGATAATTTTCGCACTTGTCAGCTCTTGCCGTCTTCGGAATTGTGTGGATGATGCTTTTCCGAAAGTCAGATGGTATATCGCCAGACTCACATATTCTACACACCAACGTGAATAGTCGTTCTGTTGCCACTTCCCCCAATGATTTTAGAAATTCTGATGGAATGTTATCTATCCCTTCTGCCTTATTTGACCGTAAGTCCTCCAAAGCTCTTTTAAATTCCGATTCTAATACTGGATCCCCTATCTCTTCTAAATCGATTCCTGTTTCTTCTTCTATCACATCAGACAAATCTTCACCCTCATAGAGGCTTTCATTGTATTCTTTCCACCTATCTGCTCTCTCCTCTGCATTTAACAGTGGAATTCCCGTTGCAATCTTAATGTTACCACCGTTGCTTTTAATGTCACCAAAAGTTGTATTGACTTTCCTGTATGCTGAGTCTGTCCTTCCGACAATCATATCTTTTTCGATGTCTTCACATTTTTCCTGCAGCCATTTCGTCTTAGCTTCCCTGCACTTCCTATTTATTCCATTCCTCAGCGACTTGTATTTCTGTATTCCTGATTTTCCCGGAACATGTTTGTACTTCCTCCTTTCATCAGTCAAGTGAAGTATTTCTTCTGTTACCCATGGTTTCTTCGCAACTATCTTCTTTGTACCTATGTTTTCCTTCCCAACTTCTGTGATGGCCCTTTTTAGAGATGTCCATTCCTCTTCAACTGTACTGCCTACTGCGCTATTCCTTATTGCTGTATCTATAGCGTTAGAGAACTTCAAACGCATCTCGTCATTCCTTAATACTTCCGTATCCCACTTCTTTGCGTATCGATCCTTCCTTACTAATGTCTTGAACTTCAGCCTACTCTTCATCACTACTATATTGTGATCTGAGACTATATCTGCTCCTGGGTACGCCTTACAGTCCAGTATCTGATTTCGGAATCTCTGTCTGACCATGATGTAATCTAATTGAAATCTTCCCATATCTCCCGGCCTTTTCCAAGTATACCTCCTCCTCTTGTGATTCTTGAACAGGGAATTCGCTATTACTAGAAGAAACTTGTTACAGAACTCAATAAGTCGTTCTCCTCTTTCATTCCTTGTCCCAAACCCATATTCTCCTGTAACCTTTTCTTCTACTCCTTCCCCTACAACTGCATTCCAGTCGCCCATGACTATTACATTTTCGTCCCCCTTTACATACTGCATTACCCTTTCAATATCCTCATACACTTTCTCTATTTGTTCATCTTCAGCTTGCGATGTCGGCATGTATACCTGAACTATCGTTGTCGTGTTGGTCTGCTGTCGATTCTGATTAGAACAACCCGGTCACTGAACTGTTCACAGTAACACACCCTCTGCCCTACCTTCCTATTCATAACGAATCCTACACCTGTTATACCATTTTCTGCTGCTGTTGATATTACCCGATACTCATCTGACCAGAAATCCTTGTCTTCCTTCCGCTTCACTTCACTGACCCCTACTATATCTAGATTGAGCCTTTGCATTTCCCTTTTCAGATTTTCTAGTTTCCCTACCACGTTCAAGCTTCTAACATTCCACGCCCCGACTCGTAGAACGTTATCCTTTCGTTGATTATTCAATCTTTTTCTCATGGTAACCTCCCCCTTGGCAGTCCCCTCCCGGAGATCCGAATGGGGGACTATTCCGGAATCTTTTGCCAATGGAGAGATCATCATGACACTTCTTCAGTTACAGGCCACATGTCCTGTGGATACACGTTACGTGTCTTTAATGCAGTGGTTTCCATTGCCTTCTGCATCCTCATGTCGTTGATCATTGCTGATTCTTCCGCCTTTAGGGGTAATTTCGCACGCCTAGGACAAGAGAGTGCCCTGAACCTCTATCCGTTCCTCCGCCCTCTTTGACAAGGCCGTTGGCAGAATGAGGCTGACTTCTTGTGCCGGAAGTCTTCGGCCGCCAATGCTGATTATTTATCAAAATTTAGGCAGTGGCGGGGATCGAACCCGGGACCGAAGACGTTTTGATTATGAATCAAAGGCGCTACCCCTTTTTTTCAAAATCTCATTTTGTTCGCTTCTGTTCGCTGCATCTGCTCGGGGCGGACGTCGTAAGACATCCTTTTATGTTCGTTGTTGGTCGATTGACTCAGTTTTTTTATTACAGAGGGCAGCTAACCCCGTCTGCATTAGTCTATATATGAACGGGCCGGTTTTGAATATTAACTCTGTGGGGAACTCACATTAGTCAGTCTGCATTAGTCTATACCAGACTTTTGTTAATGTGGATAATATTCTTCCTTGTCTGAAAACAGACCGTATTTTTATCGGAGCTGTGAAATGATTAATCTAGCAAAAGCACTGCCACAAGTAGGCTACTCCGCTATCCTAGTAGCGGCGCGGCTTCGTGACCTCTTGAGAGAACCCTATAGTTCTCCACTTTGTGGAAACGTTCATCACATGAAGGGACCTAAACGGTTCAGCTTTCATTTTATCCGCAGCTATGCGCCTCACCATCATCAGAATGAGTTGTGACGTCCACAACTACATTCGTCATTGCATGTACGTAAACAATCTCCGAATGTAACCTTGAGGTATTTCTTTTCTTGCCTGAAACAAATTCTGTGTCAGTTCGTGAGGCTCGCTGGATCTGAAGATGGTGTGGAAGTACATGTCTTCCCATCGCAACCCAGACGTCCCCTGCGTGTGAGAAATGAGGGAACCAAATAGGCCACTCAAGGAACCGTTCGTTCCTCAAGGAATTTGTGGTATGAACTTCTGTGTGAGTCTTGCGATTTGTTTGGTAGTGGTGGTGGTGGTGGTGGGGAGTGCGGGTTGAAAGGGTGGAAAGGGGGGGGGGCTCTGTCATATTATTGGTTTCATGCGGTCCGCCACGAATTCCTCTGCCAACCTCTTCATCTCAGTGGAGCACTGACACACATTGTCGTGAGTTATCTGTTGGATGCATTTCGTCTCTGTCTTACCCTCTACAGCTCCTTCAAATGCCACGGATATTATTCCTTGCTATCTTAACACATGTCTCAGCACCATACTCTTCTTCTTGTAATTATCCTCGACACGCTATTCTGCTTGCCGTTTCTGCAGAGTTCTTCATTTCTTGCCAGTCCGTCGAATTTTTTCATCTCTATTTTCTCCGGTTTTCCCACAGACCATGACTCACACCCCCAAAACAATGTGATCCAAACGTACATTCAAACAAACTTCTTTCTCAAATGAAGGCCGAAGTGTGGCATTAGCAGAATTCTGTTGACGAGGAATTCTCTCTTTGCCTGTCCTAGTCCACTTGCATTATGCACATAGTGTCTCAGTTCCATTAGGACTGCCTGTATAAAATTCCAGACTGCAGTACTATCTCGTGGTGAGCCGCGCCATTAGGATCCTTGAAATTTCAACAACCGCCGTGTAGAAGGCCAAAGCACTGGCATGGCTGCGGCAGTCGACCTGGCTGCGAATGTAACGGTAAGTGTCCGATTCTCGTCGGACATTTGCGGTGGAATAGTGAGGCGATATCGTTCGGTGTTAAGTTTTGATTTGGCAAGGTTCCTGGATGCTCCTATATGACAACACTCCAGCCCACAAAGCGAAGATCCTGCATTAGCTTTCGGCAAGTAAACTGATCACCCACCGTATTCGCCGGATTTGGCACCAGCCGATATATTGTTGTATCCAAATTACAATTGGCAATGAAAGAACACCCGTACAATGCAGTTAAGAACATCCAACATAATTGTACTGCAGTAATAAGTAGGATTCCAAAACAGGACTACACCGAGTGGTTCAAAACACTTTTAAAACGATTTAAGCTGTGTGCTCATTCCGGGGGGAGGCTATTTTAAATAAATCTTCTAGACATAATCCAGAACTTTTATTTCCCAAAGCTACAGTCCTAACGGAGCTGAGACACTCTGCGTACTGTTGAAATATGCCGTTTGGTACGCTGGCTATAAAGGGTATAATCATGTTTTATGATTCTTGCCATACCCTGGCGAGCATTCAGCCTCCCTTCAACAATTACCATATCAGTCATGTTGTCATTTCCAATACTTCCCAACATCATGATTCCAGAATTTGGGGAGATACGCAGAGCGAGAATCATTAGGCTGTCTACAGACAGGTCGGGGTCAATCTAACCACTACAAACAGAAGTGAGACTCATTGCTGAACACCACATTATTCCAGTCTATGTCAGTTGACTCTGGCTTTCACATCATGCAAGTCTCTGTTTTTTGTGTGTTTGCTTTCAGGGGTAAACGATGCATAGCAACTTGGAATATGAAATCAGTTATCATTAATCCTTTCCCAATGATTCCAGTCATCACTTCCCGACACACAGTCGAGTAGTATTTGTAACCAAATACTTGCCAAAATTGCAAAACTTAAAGTTTTCCCAACGATTGTAGTAAGTATATTTTATAATAGCTGACTAATGGTGGGCTCATACCTCAATTTTAAGGGACCTGAGAGATGTCTCTTAGCTAGCTGAAGTGTTCTTTCTCTGCCAGATGACGTTTTTCTTCATTAAGGTGTAAGGTGCCAGGCAAATCCAACACCTTTCATGAAAACCCTGACATGATAGCAAATCCGGCAGTATGTTACATAGCTCTGAATAAATCTTGACATTAAATTAACCAAAGTAATACGATCAACGAGTGAGCAAATGGAGTACCACAGACTAACACAAGAACGCCTAAATGCATGTCATACCTTCCCACCGTGAAACAGATGCAGTTCCGAGGGGAGAAACGAGAACAGAAGCCGAGAGCAGAACCGTGTTAAGCTAGAAGGCCCTACGATAAGGGACGGACACCCACATCGCCGGCCGACCGCCAAGACCACCCCCAGCCCACGTTAAAAGATAGAGCCCTCCAGAAAAACAGTATAGATCTTACGATAACACTAAAAGGGCCACACCAGCTGCAAGTTTTAGCGTGAGACTATACGCGTCTCTGCTACATAGCAAACATTAAAAACATTGCCCCACCACGAAAAGTATAACGTTTCTCATTGGATAGACAGAATTTTTGTAGGCGGAGCTTAAGGTTAACATTGACACCCTGATTGGTCAGTTGAAAACACAGCCAGATAGCTTTTTTAAAACCAACTTCGGTAAATTGTAGTAAAGAGAAGCTAGAAAGAGTTGCTTCCGAGACGGCGAGATGTGTGGAGCTGCGCCGCCCGCCGCCCGATGACGCTGCCGAACCACCGACAAGGTAACGAACGCACGCAATGCCGCATAACAGCGCATAAGGCTTCACTCAGAACTGCAGAAGTCTCATCTGTTACATCCCCTTAGTGTCGATCGCCAATTAAAGTTCATGATATTCTCATTTGCTACTTGAAGTTAAAATCTGAAACGCGATGCTTTTTCTGTTATGTAATTATTGAGAAGCCACATCAGCCACTGTAATTTATGACAAGTTAAATAAGTAATTAAAGATAATTGAGGGTCACTGTAGACCATTTTTGATAGTTTTCTCTTTTATGAAACTTAATTTAAACCTAGATTATAGATGTGATATGGCATATGTCATCCTTCGATCCATTATACAACCTGGAAACCCATTCAGGGAATATTCGTTCACATTTTTGTTGAACGCAGTTGGTTTTTATCATCCTGTATTAAAATATTTCCTTTTATCAATAGTGCAATTAATAAACAATGTTTTGTGAGTAGAATAAAAATTCCAGTGGTAAACTTAACTGCTTTTTCGATGTTATTTTACCAGCTAACTAAAAATAGGAAAGCCTTGAACCCCTTCCACTAAATTTAGTTAGTATTAAGATTCTTTTACAGGGAGTGCAGTGGAGCTGATGCTGAAATCATTAAGTATTTGATTATATCATCGCTAGTCTCACTGAACTCTTCTGAACTCTACATGTCATGTGTGGTCTGGCGTCTCCTTTTCAGCAACAGGTCCCAGGTTCAAAGTAGTCACTTCCCTAAAAAAAAAAAACACGCTCAGAGCGTCGTTGCGCGAAAGTAGTAGGGAGACACGACTCAGAACAAACAGAAACCACGCAGAATGTTAGAAAGTTATTAGCTTGATTCTAAATGTTTTGTGGCTTCACTAAATGACTGTCTTAAATTGGAGCAGATTTAAATGTTAAAGGATTGTAACAGCTTGTATTTAAAATATGGGATAATTTAATTGCTTAAACTTTAAACACATTGAAGCCATTGAAAATTTTTACCAAACAATGTTTCTGTTCGTCTGTCATATTTCTGAGCAGTTTCAAAAGTGTATCGGGTCTTGCCCAAACTACCCTTAAGTATATTCGTGATCGGTCAGTACTGACAGCCAGTTGCAAAGATCAAAGCTTCCCACAATTTCTCCTACATAATAGTAACAGTTTTTGATAACATACTGTTATCATTTGTCTTATCGAAAAATTCATGTATCGTTAGATTATAAATGACTACAAAAGTAATCTCTATGCCTCGTGTGAATCTATAAAACTTTATTTATTCGCGTTTAGTGATCTTTTCAATCAATAAGCAGTCTGTTTTTGACAAAGAAATAGAAAAGAAAGTATTTAACATAATCAGAAAAGGTACATTATCAAAGATGATACAATGTTACTAAGAAGAAGAGAGCTAATTATGGAATTTTTCTACAAAGACGAAATTGGTCGATATTTACGATCTTAAGTGCTGCTACCTAGCGGATACAAGGCGAAACCTTTTGCTCTGAGTCACCATGACATTGATGTCGTCTGCGCTATTGCTGTTACTGACCGACTGTTTTGTTACGAATATTTTTGCGTTTCTTAGTGACTGTGAACTTTGGTAATTTGATAGTTGCTTAATATTGTCATGTTTAAGTTATATATTTTCATTTATAATTTTTGGATGCTACAAAATTACCCTTTTAAGTTCTATTTTCGTCAATAATTGTGTGTCATGAATTTTATTTTAAGATATGGTATAATGAAGTGTACAAATATACTTGTGTAATCTTTTCTAAAAAGTGAAACATAAAAGTTAGTTCTAACAGTTCTGAAATTGGCCTTGACATTATTGAAATGTTTTGTTTTTCAGCCACCACATTCGAGGGATGAAACATAATTTTACTGCCGTGCTACAGGTCCTTTTGTTTCGATTTTCAGCCACTGAAAATAGACAAAGCATTTTGTAGAAAAGCCAATTACCAACTGATTAAGGAATCTTCTAGATCAGTCGATGAGAAGTTGAAGAGCATGTAAAATAGAGTCACTCAAATAACGAGATGCACAAATGCTGAGAGAATTTCACTAAATCGTTCTCTCAGATATCTAAATCAGAATTTAAGAAACGTGGATTTCAGCAAAGAATGAAGACGTTCTTGAAGAAGAATGAGTACTGATGAATAACTAGTATTAGTGAAATAGTCTGAGAGAATATTTAAAGAAAATTTCTCCTAGAAATTACGGCAAACCAGCTACTTATGAAACAATAATACAGGTGATGAGGCAATTATCTACCCTACTAGAAGCATTCCAGTCATCATTTCACGATCAAAGTCTATACAGCAAACTAAGGATATGTCATGAGTCTACACGGAAATTTTGGAGTCAATAGACCCGAAATTGCGGAAAGTAGCGCGGTACACACTGAAAAACAGGTAGACAAACTAATAAATGCATACGGCGCCATCCCAGGAGCCTCTGTAAGGTTCACAATGAAACAGTTCAGCGGTATTTACACTTGGGACAATTCAGTTATAAGGGAAGAGAAGTGCTTTAAACTTTTAAAACTATCAAAAATAATTTTGGCCAGAAGTTCATTACAACTACTCCACTGTGCGACGGTTTTTGGTGAAATTCAGCCTGTAGTCTTTCCTAGTATTTCTGCTGATGTCGTCCGCCTAAATGTCAGAGCCAATGGAATAATCCTACGATCTTCTCGGGGTCTTGTCCTTCCGGAAGGACCTGTGCCTACTCTCCTCACAGCACTGTTGTTCCGAAACCATCCCTTCACCCCTAGTTGTGCAACTCTGTGTGTGATTGACAGTACGATGATCTTATGCCCCTCGTACAAGCCATTCGATCTTTTAGACGGTCCACAACATGGTTATAAGTCATCTGGCAAAGCGGCGTTGCGATACCAAACTGAACTATAGTTGGATACACCAGATAGGTATTACATATGCACCCCATTCACCTTACGACATCGAGTGACATTATACTCAGTGCACTATCAGAAAATTACTTCGAGCAATTAAACAGAGAACCGACTTGTGGAGATAACATCTTGGACCTACTGATAACAAACAGACCCGAACTTTTCGTCTCTGTAAGCGCAGAACAGGGAATCAGGGATCATAAGGCCGTTGCAGCATCCCTGAATATGAAAGTGAATAGGAATACGAAAGAAAGGGAGTAAGGTTTATCTGTTTAGCAAGAGTAATAGAAGGCGGATTTCAGACTACCTAACAGATCAAAATGAAAATTTCTGTTCTGACACTGACAATGTTCAGTGTTTATGGAAAAAGTTCAAGGCAATCGTAAAATGCGTTTAAGACAGGTACGTGCCGAGTAAAACTGTGAGGGACGGGAAAAACCCACCGGGGCTCTACAACAAAGTTAGGAAACTACTGCGAAAGCAAAGAGAGCTTCACTGCAAGTTTAAACGCAGCCAAAACCTCTCAGACAAACAGAAGCTAAACGATGTCAAAGTATGCGTGAAGTGTTCAGTGAATTCGAAAGTAAAATTCTATGTACCGACTTGACAGAAAATCCTAGAAAGTTGTCTGGAAACGAGATGTCTGTGATGTCCTTAGGTTAATTAGGTTTAATTAGTTCTAAGTTCTAGGCGACTGATGACCTCAGAAGTTAAGTCGCATAGTGCTCAGAGTATATACATTCCTGGAAATGGAAAAAAGAACACATTGACACCGGTGTGTCAGACCCACCATACTTGCTCCGGACACTGCGAGAGGGCTGTACAAGCAATGATCACACGCACGGCACAGCGGACACACCAGGAACCGCGGTGTTGGTCGTCGAATGGCGCTAGCTGCGCAGCATTTGTGCACCGCCGCCGTCAGTGTCAGCCAGTTTGCCGTGGCATACGGAGCTCCATCGCAGTCTTTAACACTGGTGGCATGCCGCGACAGCGTGGACGTGAACCGTATGAGCAGTTGACGGACTTTGAGCGAGGGCGTATAGTGGGCATGCGGGAGGCCGGGTGGACGTACCGCCGAATTGCTCAACACGTGGGGCGTGAGGTCTCCACAGTACATCGATGTTGTCGCCAGTGGTCGGCGGAAGGTGCACGTGCCCGTCGACCTGGGACCGGACCGCAGCGACGCACGGATGCACGCCAAGACCGTAGGATCCTACGCAGTGCCGTAGGGGACCGCACCGCCACTTCCCAGCAAATTAGGGACACTGTTGCTCCTGGGGTATCGGCGAGGACCATTCGCAACCGTCTCCATGAAGCTGGGCTACGGTCCCGCACACCGTTAGGCCGTCTTCCGCTCACGCCCCAACATCGTGCAGCCCGCCTCCAGTGGTGTCGCGACAGGCGTGAATGGAAGGATGAATGGAGACGTGTCGTCTTCAGCGATGAGAGTCGCTTCTGCCTTGGTGCCAATGATGGTCGTATGCGTGTTTGGCGCCGTGCAGGTGAGCGCCACAATCAGGACTGCATACGACCGAGGCACACAGGGCCAACACCAGGCATCATGGTGTGGGGAGCGATCTCCTATACTGGCCGTACACCACTGGTGATCGTCGAGGGGACACTGAATAGTGCACGGTACATCCAAACCGTCATCGAACCCATCGTTCTACCATTCCTAGACCGGCAAGGGAACTTGCTGTTCCAACAGGACAATGCACGTCCGCATGTATCCCGTGCCACCCAACGTGCTCTAGAAGGTGTAAGTCAACTACCCTGGCAAGCAAGATCTCCGGATCTGTCCCCCATTGAGCATGTTTGGGACTGGATGAAACGTCGTCTCACGCGGTCTGCACGTCCAGCACGAACGCTGGTCCAACTGAAGCGCCAGGTGGAAATGGCATGGCAAGCCGTTCCACAGGACTACATCCAGCATCCCTACGATCGTCTCCATGGGAGAATAGCAGCCTGCATTGCTGCGAAAGGTGGATATACACTGTACTAGTGCCGACATTGTGCATGCTCTGTTGCCTGTGTCTATGTGCCTGTGGTTCTGTCAGTGTGATCATGTGATGTATCTGACCCCAGGAATGTGTCAATAAAGTTTCCCCTTCCTGGGACAATGAATGCACGGTGTTCTTATTTCAATTTCCAGGAGTGTATGTATCCTAGGAAGTTCTGGTCTAACGTTAAATCAGTAAGTGGCTCGAAACAGCATATCCAGACACTCTAGGATGATGACTACGAAGTCTTTCGCGACGGAGTCCTTGCATAAAAAGTTCTCGGTTTACTTGCCGCGTCAAATTTGGATAAAATCCCAAGCTTTCGATGACTACCTCCGTCATCTTCGTCAGGGGTAAAACTGACTGTCGTGGACCGGTGAGGCTTCCGCTTTTATAAGCAGTGGACGGCTTCTCATTGGCTGGATGACGTCACGGTGAAACCGATGCGTACTGAGGTGGCGGCCTCTATATCCATAGATTTTGTTTGCGCGCTTTATCCAGCGTTGCTTGCAGCGCCATCCATCGCAACAGGCGGAGAACTGCGAGGAATGTAAGAAGTCTCCCTCTGTGCTCTTTCTATATCAATTGCGCGCTTCCATGCATTGCTGAGTGCATAACCGGAATCTCTGTTGAAATTATTTTCACAGAGTCTAATTTCAACTGCTTCCCTGATGACAGAGTCCCAATAGTTTGAAGCGTGAGCAAGTAGTCTTGTTTCATCGAATAAAATCTTATGTTTATTTAACAAACTGTGCTCAGCCACCGCTGATTTTTCTAGATACCTGTATTTCAGGTGACGCTGATGTTCCACACAGCGATCGGCAACAGTTCTTATAGACTGGCCCACATAACTTTTTCCACACTCGCATTTACAGCATTCCTTGCGAGTGTGGAAAAAGTTATGTGGGCCAGTCTATAAGAACTGTTGCCGATCGCTGTGTGGAACATCAGCGTCACCTGAAATACAGGTATCTAGAAAAATCAGCGGTGGCTGAGCACAGTTTGTTAAATAAACATAAGATTTTATTCGATGAAACAAGACTACTTGCTCACGCTTCAAACTATTGGGACTCTGTCATCAGGGAAGCAGTTGAAATTAGACTCTGTGAAAATAATTTCAACAGAGATTCCGGTTATGCACTCAGCAATGCATGGAAGCGCGCAATTGATATAGAAAGAGCACAGAGGGAGACTTCTTACATTCCTCGCAGTTCTCCGCCTGTTGCGATGGATGGCGCTGCAAGCAACGCTGGATAAAGCGCGCAAACAAAATCTATGGATATAGAGGCCGCCACCTCAGTACGCATCGGTTTCACCGTGACGTCATCCAGCCAATGAGAAGCCGTCCACTGCTTATAAAAGCGGAAGCCTCACCGGTCCACGACAGTCAGTTTTACCCCTGACGAAGATGACGGAGGTAGTCATCGAAAGCTTGGGATTTTATCCAAATTTGACGCGGCAAGTAAACCGAGAACTTTTTATGCACTCTAGGATGATGATGGCATTGAAGCACAGGATGACACGCGTAAAGCTGAAATACTACACACCTTTTTCCAAAGCTGTTTCACAGAGGAAGACCACACTGCAGTTCCATCTCTAAATCCTCGCACAAACGAAAAAATGTCTGACATCGAAATAAGTGTCCAAGGAATAGAAAAGCAACTGAAATCACTCAACAGAGGAAAGTCCACTGGACCTGACGGGATACCAATTCGATTGTACGCAGAGTACGCGAAAGAACTTGCCCCCCTTCTAACAGCCGTGCACCGCAAGTCTCTAGAGGAACGGAACGTTCCTAATGATTGGAAAAGAGCACAGGTAGCCCAGTCTTCAAGAAGAGTCGTCGAGCAGATGCGCAAAACTATAGACCTATATCTCTGACATCGATCTGTTGTAGAATTTTAGAACATGTTTTTTGCTCGCGTATCATGTCATTTCTGGAAACCCAGAATCTACTCTGTAGGAATCAACATGGATTCCTGAAACAGCGATCGTGTGAGACCCAACTCACTTTATTTGTTCATGAGACCCAGAAAATATTACATACAGGCTCCCAGGTAGATGCCATTTCCCTTGACTTCCGGAAGGCGTTCAATACAGTTCCGCATTGTCGCCTGATAAACAAAGTAAGAGCCTACGGAATATCAGACCAGCTGTGTGGCTGGATTGAAAAGTTTCTAGCAAACAGAACACAGCACGTTGTTCTCAATGGAGAGACGTCTACAGACGTTAAAGTAACCTCTGGCTTGCCACAGGGGAGTGTTATGGGACCATTGCTTTCCACAATATATATAAATGACCTAGTAGATAGTGTCGGAAGTTCCATGCGGCTTTTCGTGGATGATGTTGTAGTATACAGAGAAGTTGCAGCATTACAAAATTGTAGCGAAATGCAGGAAGATCTGCAGCGGATAGGCACTTGGTGCAGGGAGTGGCAATTGACCCTTAACATAGACAAATGTAATGTATTGCGAATACATAGAAAAAAGGATCCTTTATTGTATGATTATATGATAGCGGAACAAACACTGGTAGCAGTTACTTCTGTAAAATATATGGGAGTATGCGTGCGGAACGATTTGAAGTGGAATGAGCTTATAAAATTAATTGTTGGTAAGGCGGGTGCCAGGTTGAGAGTCATTGGGAGAGTCCTTAGAAAATGTAGTCCATCAACAAAGGAGGTGGCTTACAAAACACTCAGTCGACCTATACTTGAGTATTGCTCATCAGTGTGGGTTCCGTAGCAGGTCGGGTTGACGGAAGAGATACAGAAGATCCAAAGAAGAGCGGTGCGTTTCGTCACAGGGTCATTTGGTAAGCGTGATAGCGTTAAGGAGATGTTTAGCAAACTCAAGTGGCTGACTCTGCAAGAGAGGCGCTCTGCATCGCGGTGTAGCTTGCTGTCCAGGTTTCGAGAGGGTGCGTTTCTGGATGAGGTATAGAATACATTGCTTCCCCCTACTTTTACCTCCCGAGGAGATCACGAATGTAAAATTAGAGAGATTCGAGTGCGCACGGAGGCTTTCATGCAGTCGTTCTCCCCGCGAACCATACGCGACTGGAACAGGAAAGGGAGGTAATGACAGTTGTTGTTGTTGTTGTTTTTGGGGGAAGAGACCAAACAGCGAGGTCATCGGTCTCATCGGATTAGGGAAGGACAGAGAAGGAAATCGACCGTGCCCTTTGAAAGGAACCATCCCGGCATTTGCCTGGAGCGATTTAGGGAAATCACGGAAAACCTAAATCAGGATGGCCGGACGCAGGATTGAACCGTCGTCCTCCCGAATGCGAGTCCAGTGTGCTAACCACTGCGCCACTTCGCTCGGTAGGTAATGACAGTGGCACGTACAGTGCCCTCCGCCACACACCGTTGGGTGGCTTGCGGAGTATAAATGTAGATGTAAATGTAGACGTGAAATGGAACTTTTTCCGCAATGAAACTGTTCTTGCATAACGATAGAATATTAATCAAGTCATCCCACAGGCATGGAAACCTAAAAATGTCAGTTTGTTAACATTCAGTCAAGGTGTTCATGGTTAACACTTCCCGGTCGGTCAACGTATACGGAAGGAATTTTGATTCCTGTGTTGGCTTAAAACCCTGTCCTCTGGTTGCGAAAAGTACCCTAAAATAAGAGCTATCACATCATGAGTGTTGACAAAATTTATAATATCACGAATTCTAAAAGGAGTCAATCGCAAAATGAGTAACTACACTGCGCAACAAACTTAAAGGATGTACCATTGCTACGTACAAGTTTGTATTTTGCTTCCAAGATGCCTCTGTAATGGTAATATGGCGTCGTGCTCTGAGGCGTCGCCCTCCGCCTCGCTGACGCTTGAAACCGCAAGCTGTAGACACATATAGGGAAAGGTCACAGCTCACAAGTTCATATGAACAGCAAGTTCAGTTAATCATATCCCATTGGCACCAAATTTCCCCACAATTCTGCCCAATGCCATCGTGGACGTATCACACTATGGAAAGGTTTCACAGCCCCTATTATCCATATTTCATCCCTTCTTTTGACGTCTCTGCGACACCCAGCTTTGCAATCAGGCGGTTTTCTACTGGGTGGCCTAGGGGGACGTTTCAGACACTAAAACACCTCATGGGGTGGCATAAAAGGCGAATATTAAACCACCCCATTCCCTGCTGTGTTGATTCTCACACATTTGACACTGATTCCCATACATTTCGCTGTTGAAGACGACATTTTGCTCGCGCGATGAGCAACAAGAAGTAGTTCTTGTCAACCTTCGACATTTCTGACACCCTCTAACGTACACTATGTGATCAAAAGTATCCGGACACCACATCAAAAATACGTTTTTCATATTAGGTGCATTGTGCTGCCACCTACTGACACCTATTCCATATCAGCGACCTCAGTAGTCGTTAGAAATCGTGAGAGAGCAGAATGGGGCGCTCCGCGGAATTCATGGACTTCGAACGTGGTCAGGTGAATTGGTGGTCACTTGTGTCATACGAGATTTCCACATTCCTAAACATCCCTATTTTCACTGTTTCTGATGTGATAATGAAGTGAAAACGTGAAGGTACACGTACAGCACAAAATCGGTCCCTTATATCATACGAGATTTCCACACTCCTGAACATCCCTTTCACTGTTTCTGATGTGATAATGAAGTGAAAACGTGAAGGTACACGTACAGCACAAAATCGTACAGCCCGACCTCGTCTGTTGACTGACAGAGAACGCCGACAGTTGAAGCGGGTAGTAATGTTTAATAGGTAGACATCTATCGAGACCATCACATAGGAATTCCTAATAGTATCATGATCCACTGCAATGCTATGACAGTTTGGTGGGAAGTGGGAAACTGGGATTTCATGGAGGAGCGGCTGCTCATAAGCCACACATCACGCTGGTAAATGCCAAAGGATGCCTCGCTTGGTGTAAGGAGCGTAGACATTGGACGATTGAACAGTGGAAAAACGTTGTGTGGAGTGAAGATTCACGGTACACAATGTGGGGATCCGATGGCAGGGTGTGGATACGGCGAATGCCCGGTGAACGACATCTGCCACAGTGTGTAGTGCCAACAGTAAAATTCGGAGGCGGTGGTGTTATGGTGTGGTCGTGTTTATCATTGCACTATCACAGCACAGGCCTACATTGATGTGTTAAGCACCTTCTTGCTTGCCATTGTTGAAGAGCAATTCGGGGATGGCGATTGCATCTTTCAGCACGATCGAGCACCTGTTCATAATGCACGGCCTGTGGCGGAGTGGTTACAAGGGAATAATATGCCTCTAATGGACCGGCCAGCACAAAATTATGACCTGTAGCACAACTCTGGGATGTTTTGTAATGCCGCCTTCGTGCCAGTCCTCACCGACCGACATCTGTACCTCTCCTAAGCGCAGCAGTCCTTCAAGAATGGGCTGCCAATCCCCAAGCAACCTTCCAGCATCTGATTGAACGTATGCCTGCGAAAGTGGAAACTGTCATCAAGGCAAAGGGTGGACCAACATCATATTGAATTCCAGCATTACCGATGGAGGGCGCCGCAAATTGGTAAGTTGTTTTCAGACAGGTGTCCGGATACTTTTGATCAAATAATGTATGACCCCTTCTCTAAGGGCATTGTGGGGCTGCATCTCTTTGAGATGCAGCGCGACCACAAGTTTTGCTCTCGTGAACAGGTTGGAACCGGTAGGGACCATTCAAAACCATTCAACGAAATTTGAACCTGATCCGAATCAGCAAAGAGTACTTATGTTATTTCAGCCCTCCTGTTCTCTACCCTGCTGTGGCGCGATCACAAGGGAGTGGGATTTCAATATGTGTGTGAATAAAACGGAGAAGGATCCCTCTAAGAACCATCAGTTCGGTAACACGCTCGGTGCCACCCGCTCCCCTTTGTTGAACGTTACAAAATTACGTTCAGAAATGTCAGCAACAAATCAGTCTGGCGATTGCCTTAGCACCCTAGGTTTTGGCAACCTCTTCGACGCCTCTTGGTTTCTGACATTTTTAACGCAAGAGCATTTTTGTCTTTAAAAGCTATCAACTGAAACGGAAAATGGTTTCGAAAACTGCTGCAAAACAAATTTGAGGTAGGTAGTGTCATCAAAACGTTTAGAAAATTATGCTTGTAGTTCTTCCAAGGCCTCAACGAATTCCTCATGCCACGCATTTTCTACAACACCAGTGAGCTTAGGAAACTGGACTACATTTGACAGAATTTATCCCTACTATAAAGCGACAGTGTTTTTAAATGGATCCTCACGAAATCATAAATAAGTTTGTTTGTGTGGCCATCCTCCGCAGCAAGCATATAAATACTTGTTTTGTAAATAAAACTGCCTTTTCATGCTGCTAGTAACTTTATTTATCACATATGCGCTTCGCCTTCTCCTGTTCTGCGGGGTAGACAACAGGAGGGCTGAAATAACATAAGTACTCTTTGCTGATTCGGATCAGGTTCAAATTTCGTTGAATGGTTTTGAAAGGTCCCTACCGGTTCCGACCTGTTCACGAGAGCAAAACTTGTGGTCGCGCTGCACCTCAAAGGGACGCAGCCCCACAATGCCCTTAGAAGCCCCCCTACTCTAAAGCAGGGTTGCACAGAACGCGGTCTGCGGGCCACATGCAGTCCGCGATTCATCTCATGGCAGCCCGACCTCCAACGTACGTTCTTGTAAGTTCTTTTAATTTACCGATTTCTCAGTCCTTTCCGGAAAGTAAAAAGCGGGCCATTGTACAACATAGTTCCTTTGTGAACACATTATTGTAACTTGTAACTATATTTGCTATATAACGTGAATATTTGTGAAACAAATGATGTGAGTTAATTATGTACTTGTGATTGTTCTTTTTCTTTCCGACACTCTGGTAATCACAGTGAGGGGTTTGCAGCTCACTGTACTTGCAAGTCTGTACACCACTGCTCTAAAGCTTCATGTGTATTGCGAAATATGACAAGGAAATATTTACAGAACGTTTTGATTTGGGAAAACGCTTGCAGTAATCACGTTGACTTCCTGAACCACAGTGAAGACATGGCTTTTCCACAACTGCGAGAACACGTCGAAATTGTCTTTCTTTTCCAACAAGACGGAGCACCACAGCATTGCCACCTTGACAGGTATGGTTTTTCCTTTTCTCCCGGTGTATAAAGTGTACAAATAACATACGGCAACGCAGCCGAGTGACGTCTTCGAAAACCACCAATATTTCGATAGGTGCACACACCGTTATTTTCAAGGCTTGCAAATGAGGTGGTGTTCACTTCTCGTAATGTCGGTGGTTGTCTAAGACCTCACTCGACTGCATTCCTGAAAATTCTTTGTCCTCTATTTGTTTCATTTGATGTGTTTTTACATGTCTGTGACACATTGCAAGTTCCTAATCAGGGGCGAATTATTTAGCTTCACCTGAGTGCTTCGGTATTAAGTTTTTGGATCTCTGCTTAGCTTGCGAGATGAAAGCAGAGCTGACCATTTGCAGCATAGTCGACAGGACCGATTGTGGACCTCTGGTACAGAGCCGAATGGAGGGTCTGAATCAGAGGCTCAGACAGTTCTGCGACCGTGGAGGCTGCAGATTCCTCGACTTGTGCCATAGGGTGGATGGGTTGGGTTGGGTTGCGTTGGGTTGTTTCGGAAGGGGGGGGGGGGGGGGAGACCAGACAGCGAGGTCATCGGTCACATCAGATTAGGGAAGGACAGGGAAGCAAGTCGGCCGTGCCCTTTCAAAGGAACGATCCCGCCATTTGCCTGGAGCCATTTAGGAAAATCACGGAAAACCTAAATCATGATGGCTGGACGCGGGACTGAACCGTCGTCCTCCCGAATGAGAGTCCAGTGTGCTAGCCACTTCATCACCTCGCTCGGTAAGGTGGTTGGGTTTCGGGTCCCGCTGAATATTTCAGGAGTCCACTACACGCAGTAGGTGGCTACACGGGTAGCAGGGGCTGTGTGGCGTGGACTGGGCGGTTTTTTTTAGGTTAGAGGGGCTCGGGAAAGCACAAAAATTGTTTCAGTCACAAAGGGTGCACGCCGGACACAGGAAGAACGTAGATACAGGAACCGTCATATAACAGTTGTAAATTGTCGTAGCTGTGTTGGGGAAGTACCAAAGTTCCAAGCGCTAATAGAAAGCACTGATGCTCAAATTGTTACGAGCACTGAAGGCTGGCTAAATCCAGAGGTAAGATCAGCCAAAATTTTTGAGAAGAACCTACCGGTGTTCCGAAAGGATAGGTGGCATGTTTGTTGCTGTTACAAGTAGTTTATCTTGTCGCGAAGTTGAAGTAGATAGTTCCTGTGAATTAGTATGAGCAAAGGTCACTGTTGGCAACCGGAATAAAATAATAATTGTATCCTTTTACCGACTTCTCAACTGAGTTGATAAAACTGCTGAAAGGTTCAAAGAAAAGTTGAATTTGATTTCAAACACGTATCCGACTCACACAATTATAGTTGGTGATGAGTTTAATTTACCCTCGATACGTTGGCGAAAATACGTGTTTAATTCCGGAGGTACACATTCAACATCATCCCAAATTGTGCTAAATGTATTGTCTGAAAATTATTTCGAGCAGTTAGTTCATGAGACCACGCGAATAGTAAAGAATTGTGAAAACACACTTTACCTCTTAGCAACATATAATCCTGAGTTAATAATGAGCATCAAAACGGATAAAGGGATTAGTTACCACAGTGTTGTTGTAGCCAGACCGAACATTGTAACCCCAGAATCATCCAAAAATAAACGAATAATATACATCTTCAAGAAAGCAGATAAAAATTCATTTGACGCCTAGCTGAGAGACAATCTCTACTCCTTCCAAAGTAATATAAGTGTAGACCAGATGTGCCACGAATTCAGAGATATAGTAGCGGCAGTAATCGAGATATTTGTACCAAATACATTAACAAACGACGGAGCTGATCCTCCTTGGTACACAAAACGGGTCAGAACACTATTGCAGAAACAACGAAAAAAACATGCCAAATTTAAACAGACACAAAATCTCCATGATTGGCGCTCTTTTACAGAAGCTCGAAATTTACTGCGCACTTCAATGCGAGATGCTTATAATAGTTCCCACAGCAAATCTTTGTCTCCAAACCTGGCAGAAAATACAAATAGATCCTGATGTGAAGTATGTTAGCGGCAAGACACAATCAATGCTTTTTCTCTGCGATAGCAATAGAGATACTATCGAAGACAGTGCTGCCAGAGCAGAGCTACTAAACACAGCCTTCCAAAATGCCTTCACAAAAGTATAGGACGTAAATATTCCAGAATCCGAATCAAGAACAGCTGCTAACATGAGTAACGTAGAAATAGATATCCTCGGAGTAGTGAAGCCTCTTAAATCACTTAATAAAAGCTAGTCTTCTGGTCCAGACTGTATGCCAAGTAGGCTCCTTTCAGAATATGCTGATGCAATACCTCCATATTTATCAATCATATACAACCGTTCGCTCTACGAAGTAGACTGGAAAGCTGCACAGGTCACACCAATATTCAAGAAAGGTAATAGGAAATTGCAGGCCTATACCATTAACGTCGATATGCAGCAGGATTTTGGAACATATATTGTGTTCGAACAACATGAACTACCTCGAAGAAAATGGTCTATTGACACAGTCAACATGGGTTTAGAAAACATCATTCCCTTGAAACACAACTAGCTCTTTATTCACATGAAGTGTTGAGTGCCACTGACAAGGGAGTTCAGATTGATTCCGTATTTCTGGATTTCCGGAAGGCTTTTGACACTGTACCACACAAGCAGCTTGTAGTGAAATTGCGTGCTTATGGAATATCGTCTCAGTGATGTGACTGGATTTGTGATTTCCTGTCAGAGAGGTCACAGTTCGTAGTAAATGACGGAAAGTCTTCGAGTAAAACAGAAGGGTTTTCTGGCGTTCCCAAAGGTAGTTTTATAGGCCCTTTGCTGTTTCTTATCTATATAAACGGGGTACAAGGAAAGAGCCTCCACGAAGGTCATGCAAGGGTCATTATTGACAAAGACAGGATGCGTTTTAGCATGATCGCGCGTACCCTGGGCGTTAGGAAGAATCCTAGCGGCGAATCCTTCCACCACCAGGACCAAAAAGAACAAAGGCTTTTATCAAAGCCAGCCCTGAGAATCATATCGATTAATGTAGAAGGTATTTCATCTTATAAAGACGTTTTATCATCTAAAATCTGCGATCAAACAACCTGTGATTTTCTGTTAATTCAAGAGACCCATAGAGGCCCAGAAGCCCGAATACCAAAAGTAAATGGAATGAAACTTATCATTGAAAGACCAAGTATGACATATGGTAGTGCAGTGTTTGCTAAGCCGGCCGCGGTGGTCTCGCGGTTCTAGGCGCTCAGTCCGGAATCGCGCGACTGCTACGGTCGCAGGTTCGAATCCTGCCTCGGGCATGGATGTGTGTGATGTCCTTAGGTTAGTTAGGTTTAAGTAGTTCTAAGTTCTAGGGGACTGATGACCACAGATGTTAAGTCCCATAGTGCTCAGAGCCATTTTTGAAGTGTTTGCTAAACCTAATATAAACATCATCTCAGTAGGTTCCACGTCAGATAATGACATAGAGATCCTGACGGTGGAAATCCAGTCATGTACAGTGACATCCCTATATAATGTCTGCTTCAAGGAATCACCTAACTTCCACTCTCAGCCAACAAAATTAGTAATCGGCGACTTTAACTGCCACAGTATATCATGGGCCTCAAAGGAAACTGACAAAAATGGAGAAGATATGGAAGATTGGTGTGAACGAATGGGACTGATGTTAATCCATGACCCGAAGCTACCACCATCCTTCAATAGTGGCAGATGGCATAGAGGTTATAACCCAGATAACATCTTCGCTAGTGAACATCTTGCCGAACAAGTAAAGAAGTACGTCACAGACGTAATCCCACGCACACAACATCGACCTATTGTTTGTTCTGTTGAAGCAGCTGTGAAACCAGAGCGCGTCCAGCTCAAAAGACAATTTAACTTCAAGAAAGCAAAGTGGGAGAATTTCATACAAGAACTTGATATGGAAGTCCTAAATCTGGACGCATCACCAGAGAGGTATGATGATTTTGTCAAAACAGTCTAAGCCATCTCACGTAAATATATACTGAGAGGATGCAGAACGAACTATATCCCAGGACTCGATGAAGGCTCCAAATCTCTGCTGGAGAGATATGAACAACTTTTTGAAATAGATCCACTCTCTGATGAAACAATAAAAACAGGTGAGGACCTATTAAATTCCATATCAGTTTTCAGAAGCAGAAAATGTGATTTGGTATCAAACCTAGATATGAAACAGAATAGCCGAAAAGCGTGGAAATTATTGAAGACCCTCAACAATGATCCAACCATTACTCCCCCTGAACTCTCAAAGGTAACTCCTGACCAAATTGCTCATCAATTACTTCTCAATGGAAAGACTAAAGGAAGATCAGAAAAATTTAAATCAGGCAGATGAAAACGAGTATATCAATACCCCTTCTACCTTAAGAGAACTGGAAACAGTTTTCACAACTATAAAGAGTAATAAAGCTGCTGGCCAAGACGAAATACGGACGGAACAAATCAATAAGTTTGGACCCGCCACAAAACAGTGGATTTTAAACCTTATAAACACCTGTATTTCAAAATTTCAAATCCCCAAGATCTGGCGTAAAGCCAAGGTAATAGCATTTTTAAGGCCTGGGAAGAACCAACAGACCCAAAAAGTTTCCATCCGGTTTCACTCCTTTGTCATTTGTATAAGGTACTGGAAAGGCTGATCCCAAATTGAATATCAGAGTGTATTGATAAAATACTCATAAAAGAGCAGTCCGGCTTCCGACCGGGAAGGTCTTGCTGTGGACAGATCCTTAATTTGACTCAGCATATTGAGGATGGGTATGTGAGAGGCGAAATAACAGGTGCGGCTTTCATCGACTTACGGTGGCTTATGATACTGTTAACCACAAAAAGCTGCTTAGAAAAGTATACTTAGCTACAAAGGATTTCCGACTAACTCAGATCCTTCCGTGTATGCTGCAAAACAGGAGACACTTTGTCTCTCTCCAAGACAAGAAGAGTCGATGGAGAATGCAGAAAAATGGTCGCCCTCAGGGAAGTGTGCTGTCTCCGCTCTTATATAATATCTACACAAATGACCAGCCAATTAACTCTTCAACTAAGGCATTCATATACGCTGGTGATACAGCACTCGCTGCCCAAGGTGAGACCTTTGAGGAAATAGAGTTGAAACTGACAACAGCTCTTGAAAATTTGGCCAAGTATTCCGATGAAAACCAACTGAAACCGAACCCTGGAAAGACCCAAGTCTGTGCATTCCATCTTAGAAATAGGGAAGCCAAAGGGAAACTGAACATCACTTGGAGAGGAGAACAACTACTCCACTGCGAAACTCCTAAATACCTTGGGGTGAAGATGGACCGTTCCCTCACATTCAAAGCCCACTGTGAAGAAACGAGCCTCATAGTAAGCGCGGAAAAACATCATCCGCAAACTTATCGGAACCACGTGGGGTGCCCAGCCAAAAGTGTTTAGAACATCTGCCTTGGCGCTTTGTTTCTCCGCCGCAGAATACGCAGCATTCGTCTGGCAAAACTCTGCACATGCTAAACATGTAGATACAGCCCTGAACGAGACCGGACGCATTGTTACAGGCTGCTTACTACCTACTCCTGTCAATAAGTTGTACCAAATCATGGGTATTGCACCGCCACGCATTCGAAGGCAAGATGAAACAGAAGTGGAGAAGAAAAAACAAGAAATCCACCCTAGACATCCTTTGTTCGGACATGACCCTCAACAGCCAAGACTGAGATCAAGAAAAAGCTTCATACAGAAAACTATGGCAATTCGTTCATCTCCAAGAACTCGCAGAGAGGAGCTATGGCGAGACTCCCTAGCTGAAGACAATCACATAACGGTCAAGGAGGAAATAGCCGAAGGTTCACACCTGTCATACGTGACCTGGAGGACTGTGAACCGACTGCGAGTTGGGGTGTCAAGGTGCAAAGCCAACCTCACGAAGTGGGGCTTCAGCAATGAGGAGGAAACTTGTCAGTGTGGTGACGTACAGGACGAACAACATCTGTTAGTCTGCAGGAACCTACCGGCTGCATGCACTATCTGTGATCTTGCTGCAGCCAGAGAAACAGCTGTGATAACCGCCGAGTACTGGGCCCGTCAAAAAATATAATCATCTTGCTGCTTGTTTATCTGCTGCTTGTTTGTACATATTATTGAATCTGTGTGATAAATATTACTGTACATATTTAATTTTGCAAATTTGTTAAGTGAATCAATACTTATTAATTTTTGTAATTATTTTATGTCCTGGACTCGAAAAATAAATAAATAAATCCATATAAACGATTTGGGAGACAATCTGAGTAGCCGTCATAGGTTGTTTGCCCATGACGCTATCGTTTATCTACTAGTAAAGCCATCAGAAGATCAAAACAAATTGCAAAACCATTTAGAAATGATATCTGTATGGTGCGAAAATTGGCAATTGACTGTAAATAACGAAAAGTGTGAGGTATTCCACGTGAGTGCTAAAAGGAATCCGTTAAACTTCGGTTACACGATAAATCAGTCAAACCTAAAGGCTGCAAATTCAACTAAATGCCTAGGAATTACAATTACGAACAACGTAAATTGGAAAGGACACATAGAAAGTGTTGTGGGGAAGACTAACCAAAGACTTCATTTATTCGGAGGACAGTTAGGAAAAGTAACAGATCCGCTAAGGAGACTGCCTACACTAGCCTTGTCCGTCCTCTTTTAGAATGCTGATGCGCGGTGTGGAATCCTTGTTGTTGTTGTTGTTGTTGTTGTCTTCAGTCCAGAGACTGGTTTGATGCAGCTCTCCATGCTACTCTGTCCTGTGCAAGGTTCTTCATGTCCCAGTACTTACTGCAACCTACATCTTTCTGAATCTGTTTTGTGTATTCATCTCTTGGTCGCCCTCTACGATTTTTACCCTCCAATGATAAATTTGTGATCCCTTGATGCCTCAGAACATATCCTACCAACCGGTCCCTTCTTCTTGTCAAGTTGTGCCACAAACTCCTCTTCTCCCCAATTCTATTCAATACCTACTTATTAATTATGTGATCTACCCATCTAATCCTCAACATTCTTCTGTAGCACCACATTCCGAAAGCTCCTATTCTCTTATTGTCCAAATTATTTATCGTCCATGTTTCAACTCCATACATGGCTACACTACATACAAATACTATCAGAAACGACTTTCTGACACTTAAAACAATACCCGATTACATTTTAATCCTCTCTACTTCGACCATCATCAGTTATTTTGCTCCCCAAATAGCAAAACTCCTTTACTACTTTAAGTGTCTCATTTCCTAATCTAA
This sequence comes from Schistocerca americana, assembly GCF_021461395.2. Taxonomy (NCBI): domain Eukaryota; kingdom Metazoa; phylum Arthropoda; class Insecta; order Orthoptera; family Acrididae; genus Schistocerca; species Schistocerca americana. The sequence continues at coordinate 190,265,573 of NC_060124.1, read as the reverse complement.
TACCCTCAACATCACCCGACTTAATTCGACTACATTCCATTATCCTCGTTTTGCTTTTGTTGATGTTCATCTTATATCCTCCCTTCAAGACACTATCCATTCCGTTCAACTACTCGTCCAAGACCTTTGCTGTCTCTGACAATGTCATCGGCGAACCTCAAAGTTTTTACTTCTTCTCCATGGATTTTAATACCTACTCCGAATTTTTCTTTTGTTTCCTTCACTGCTTGCTCAATATACAGATTGAATAACATCAGGGAGAGGCTACAACCCTGTCTCACTCCCTTCCCAACCACTGCTTCCCTTTCATGCCCCTCGACTCTTGTAACTGCCATCTGGTTTCTATATAAATTGTAAATAGCCTTTCGCTCACTGTATTTTACCCCTGCCACCTTTCAAATTTGAAAGAGAGTATTCCAGTCAACATTGTCAAAAGCTTTCTCTAAGTCTACAAATGCTAGAAACGTAGGTTTGTCTTTCCTTAATCTTTCTTCTAAGAGAAGTCGTAAGGTTGGTATTGCCTCACGTGTTCCAATATTGCTACGGAATCCAAACTGATCTTCCCCGAGGTCAGCTTCTACCAGTTTTTCCATTCGCCTGTAAAGAATTCGTGTTAGTATTTTGCAGCTGTGACTTATTAAACTGATAGTTCGGTAATTTTCACATCTGTCAACACCTGCTTTCTTTGGGAATAGAATTATTATATTGTTCTTGATGTCTGAGGGTATTTCGCCTGTCTCATACATCTTGCTCACCAGATGGTAGATTTTTGTCAGGACTGGCTCTCCCAAGGCCGTCAGTAGTTCTAAGGGAATGTTGTCTAATTCCGGGGCCTTGTTCCGACTCAGGTCTTTCAGTGCTCTGTCAACCTCTTCACGCAGTATCGCATCTCCCCTCCCATCTTTATCTACATCCTCTTCCATTTCCATAGTATTGTCCTCAAGTACATTGCCCTTGTATAGACCCTCTATATACTCTTTCCACCTTTCTGCTATCCCTTCTTTGCTTAGAACTGGGTTTCCATCTGAGCCCTTGATATTCATACAAGTGGTTCTCTTTTCTCCAAAGGTCTCTTTAATCTTCCTGTAGGCAATATCTATCTTACCCCTAGTGAGATAAGCCTCTACATCCTCACTTTTGTCCTCTAACCATCTCTGCTTAGCCATTTTGCACTTCCTGTCGATCTCATTTTTGAGACGTTTGTACTTTTTGCCTGCTATATTTTCTCCTTTCATCAATTAAATTCAATATTTCTTCTGTTACCCAAGGATTTCTACTAGCCCTCGTCTTTTTACCTACTTGATCCTCTGCTGCCTTCACTACTTCATCCCTCAGAGCTACCCATTCTTCTTCTACTGTATTTCTTTCCCCCATTCCTGTCAATTGTTCCCTTAAGCTTACCAAATAGGATTGAGGAGCACATCGAGAAAGTTCAAAGAAGGGTAGCACGTCTTGTGTTATCGCGAAATAGGGGGGAAAGTGTCACTGAAATGATACAGGATTTGAGATGTACAGCATTAAAACAAAGGCGGTTTTCATTACGGGGGCAATCCTCTCACGAAATTCGAATCACCAGCATTTTTATCCGAATGCGCAAATACTTTGTTGACGGCGACCTACATAGGAAGATATAAGGGAAAATAGAGCTCCTAAGCTATACGAGATTGGAATAATAGAGAATTGTGAGGGTGGTTCGATGAACCCTCTGCCACACACTTAAATGTGATTTACAGAGTATCCATGTATGTAGATGTTTTATGCATATATTTTCACCAGATAATAACACAATTTATAAAATTCATGTTTTTAGTTGCAAACTAGATGTCGAGAGCGAAGTATTAAGATCGTCTGTGTTTTTGTGTTTGATGAATACACGAGACACAGTACCACTCTGAACTAAATCGGTGGGATATGTTTGTGTTGCTGACGCAGAGATGGTCTGTAGTGCAGGCAAGGTGAAACAGCTTCACTGTTAATTTAGTCATAGACGGTTCTGCAATTTTTCATGTTGAAAAATTTTATCTATGCAGCATAAAATACAGAGCCATTACAAAGTTCATGAAAAATTTCAAAAAATCGGTCCATTAATTGGCCAAGAACAAGGTAACATGACATAGTATGTAAAAGACAAAGAAGTTCTTTTACGATACAAATGAAATGAAACAATTTCAGAGACTTTACTGGTCCCATTCAGATACCATTTTATGTATATAGACCGAAGCAGCAAGTGAAAATTTGTACCAAGGCCTGGAATCGAACCTGCGTCTCATGCTTGTTAAACAGGTGCAATAGCCACTACGCCACCTTGAAACAGCGGTTCACAAAACTGTACCGATTATCCTGGCACGCATCCCTCTTCGATTCAGATTCTCACTGCTGCCCCAGCCTACTTTAAATCCCCCTTACACACGAACAGAATTGCAGAGACTCTCAGTGTTCTGGAGTAGTACCTCAGTATCGAATGTAAATGAGGGATCCAGCCTGATAGCGGCAGGTACTTATACAAATGAAGTGACACAATTTCAGAAACTTTACTGGCCTCATACAGAGACCATTTTATGTATTTAGACTGAAGCAGCGAGTTGAAATTTGTAACAAGGCCGAGAATCGACGGAGGAGTGCTTCTTCCTACACCACCATCGCGAGACGCAGTCTGCCGTATTTGCGATGACAGCCTCTGACCCTACGTTGTTCAGCTAAGAGCCAGTACCACGAGGCTTCCCTTGACATATCAAGCAGCAACAGCAATACACGGCCGGCATTATCGCTAGCAAGGCCGGGCTGGAAGGTCTTTACATCGGGGAACGCCGCGTTGGTATTTGCCACACTCGCTAGGTATCGACACAAGCAGCATCGAAGACTGAAAGATGTAAATAAATTACAATAAACATATCCATGAGCTGCCTTTTCCTGCTTTACCCACATACACCTCCGGTAGAGAATCGTCACCCACTCCAAACCACCCCATTACATTTAGCGTCAGAAGTGTGTTTTCTTCTACACCAGTGTTTTTGGATTCAGAAGAACTGCTGAAGATGAAGATAGACGTTTTCCACAGTTACGCATGGATTATCCGTCCCATATATGCTTATGTTGTATGGGCTGACTTCCCCAAAAGACGAAAGTGGTTTCCCCACTGAAGATTCATCTGCAAGTCAATTTCGTCATTTCCAAGAGGTTGTGCATTTCGAAGCCGAACTTAGATGGTGCAGTTTGTCATAATGGCTTACGGCTTCCAAGAGTTGCAAACTGTATGGCTTCACTCCTAATCGCTTACGAAGGGTTTCCCATGCTGGTGGCTGAGGGAGGTTCAGTTCTGCATTAGCTCGATATATTTTGCGGGATTTCTCAATGTCACGTCCTTCACACAGCTCACTGTTCGTTCAAGTATGCCTGATCGCCTCGAACTTTTTATATCGCACTATTAACCATCCTGCTCTTATGTAACTTCATTATTCATTATTTTTTATTTATACTTTTTTGTTTTTGGTGGAAGGGTGGGTGGGTCATCAGTCTTCTGACTAGTGTGATGCTGTCCGCCGTGAATTTCTCTCCTGTACCAACCTCTTCCTCTATAGTAACCCTTGTAACCTACGTCATCAGTCATTAGCTACATGTATTCCAATCTCTGTCTTCCTCTATTGTTTTTACCCTCTACAGCTTCTTCTAGTACCATTGAAGTTATTCCCTCATTTCTTAACAGATGTCCTATCACACTGCTGTTCTTGTCAATATTACCCATATATTCCATTCCTCGCCGATTCTCTGGAGAACCTCCTCATTCCTTACCTTATCAGTCCACCTAATTTTCAACATTCTTCTGTAGCACTGCGTCTCAAATGCATCAGTTCTCTCCTTTTCCAGTTTTAGTCCATGTTTCAGTATCATACAATGTCGTGCTCCAAACATACATTTTCAGAAATTTCTTCCTCAAAGTAAGGTCTGTATCAGATACTACTAGACTTCCTTGGACAAGGATGCCATTTTTGCCAGTGCTAGTCTGCTTTTTTGTACTGCTTGCTGCGTCAGTCATGGGTTATTTTGCTGCCGAGGTATCAGAATTCCGTAACTTCATCTACTTTGTGATCACTAGTCATGATGTTAAATTTCTAGCTATTGTCCTTTCTGCTGCTTCTCATAACTTTTGACTTTCTTAGATATATAGCCGGTCCGTATTCTTTACTCGTTAAACAGTTCGTTCGATTTAACGCGTGCTGTAATTCTTCTTCACTTTCACTAAGAATAGCTATATCATCAGCGAATCTTAACATCGATATCCTTTCACCATAAATTTTACTCCCACTCTTGAGCCTTTCTTTTATTTCCGTCATTTCTTCTTCGACATATAGATTGGACAGTAGGGGCGAAAGACTACTTCGCTGCCTTTAACATACTACTTTAATCCATGCACTTCGTTCTGGTCTTCCAGTCGTACTATTCCCTCTTGGTTCTTGTATATATGGTATTTTATCCGCCTTTTCCTATAGCTTAAGCCTATTTTTCTCATGATTTCGAACATCTTGCTCGATTTTACACTTTCGAACCATTTTTCCGTGTCACTTCATTATGCTGTTGTAAACGGATGGTGCTTTGATTCTCTATGAGATTTTCTTCGTAATTAATTATTCTCTGACTCCAACTAGTGATATAGTTTGAATATTATGTATGATTTTCGGTTAAAATAAACGTTTAGCTACATGCCAGGTGAAAAATACGAGAACATGTAGTTTACCCTCATTTATGTTTGTTTCTTTCCCTTTCTAATTCAAGTAGTACTGGTATCCTGTACGCCAGAGTCACAAATTGCAGATCGTTTCAATTTACATTTGAATTCAGTCTTGAGTTGAGGTATTATTTCTAAAGAAAATTGAATTTTGAAATGCATTACGAGAGTCTGAGTGACATTGCATACGACTGGCTCACAGAGTTTTATTCTTTTGGGTACTACTGGCAGTCTGTAGACCGCTCGCGCGCTTTCCTAGTGCTTTTTCAGTGTTGCCTTTTGTGCACTGTACTTCTCGAGTAGGTAACACTCGAATTGCAACTAAGATCAAATTAAGTGAAAAAGTATGGATGCTAAAAAGACCGTGTTTTTCAGTTTGCCATAAAGAGTGACAAGTCAGAGCGATACGATTTGCGTCTGGGATTCGGAATCGTGAATTACATCATTTCGTTGCGTTGCGTGCTGTAAAGACTAGTACTAAAAAGTTCACTGCTTATGAAATTGTTTGTTTAATGTTACATTTGATATTTGACGTCATGGGGGCCATCAGAGTGTTCTTTGGGATTTGTTGGTTTGGGGTTGTGCACTACACACAAACGATGGAGATCCATTACATGAGTAACATCTCGCAATCTGCATTTCACAACGTTTCTTAACGATGTGCTGCCTCAGCGATGGAACAGTCGTAAACGACGTAGGGTTTTAGTTACGACTGCATCATTGGCCTCATAGGTCGCCCAAATTTTTTTTTCTTCGGTGGATGGGACTGTGAAACACTCCGTATACGTGCATTCCCTTCCAAAAACTTCGGGTGATCTGCGACACTGCATAGCAAGAAGACTGAATGCAATAATTCCAGACATACTCGAAAAAGTGTTAGGTAACTTTCATTATGTTGTTTTTCGTACATCCATTGGAGGGAACGCAGAACATTTGTGACAGATAAATGAAAATTTTGATCCGAAACCTAACTGTAAAATGTACCCCTAGGTGACATGTGCTTGTATGCAAAAGAGACATATTTGTACTACATCTACATCTACATCTATACTCCGCGAGCCACCTTACGGTGTGTGGCGGAGGGTACTTATTGTACCACTATCTGATCCCCCCTTCCCTGTTCCATTCACGAATTGTGCGTGGGAAGAACGACTGCTTGTAAGTCTCCGTATTTGCTCTAATTTCTCGGAATGGTTCTTTGTATCTTGATTGTAATTTGAAATATACCCCAAGTTTCCACCATGATTGATGTAGGAAAAATAGACTTATAAAACCGGATTAAGCTTTCTGAAGTACCCGTATTATTGACATATGTGAACAAGCAAACCGATTTCAGAACATATGTGAGGCGGTTAATTTTTATGTCCGACCAGTAATTTAAAGTAAAACTATCGTAGCTCGTAAGCAGTACGTTTCCTCTCCACATGCCGTAAAAATCATCAAAGTTTATATATATAACTGGTTTCCATTCATACTTTTGAAATTCACCTCTACATTTTCACTTCTCCATTATGAGTGGTAATGTACACAGGCATTAGTTGAGTAAAACGTTTGGATGCTGTGCATTCTTATGTATGTATATTCACTTAGAGATACTGTACTGCAGGACTTATAACAGTCACTGTATCTTTTCTCGACATTTGCTTTTAACAAATCGTAGCATAAACGTGACGTTTTTATGTGTGTTTCCTTGAAACAATAAATTACTAAAAATCCCAGATATGGCACTTGGAAACCTGCATTTCAATATGCTGTCTGCTGATTCAGCCACTAACGTAGAAATGGATTAATGTAGATAACACATGCACACGTCACATGTTATTATGATTTTTTTGTGCTGTCGAGGGTGCCATCCGGTGCTTCTAATTCCTAACGTCTGGCCACAGGAATAATAAAGATCCGAAGATGCTCATGTCTAACGGGCGAAATTGGCTAAAATGTATCAAATAATACCCGACATTCGCCTGTGTTCTGTACCTTAATTTCAATGGGCTCTGTACGACCTGCAGGCCTGTGTTTGCTAAGGGAAGTCGGTCTTGCATCGTACTGGTTCATGTTTCGCTGCATGGAGCGAATTTACGACGGGAGTTCCTGTGTATTTCATGTTCAGGAGGATCCGGAATAATGACTTCACTTTTTCCTGATCAATGTCCGCGTTAGTGACATCCGGGTCACATCGGCTCTAGAGAAAATTCGACGGTGATTTGCGTGGCTACCCTTTTATGCAAATACGTGAAGGATAGTGTGTTAGTGCTTCATATCATATCAGACAGAAACATTCCACCATGGCTCTTTAAATTTGCCGAACATTGTTGTACACCTGATGACCGGTATTATTTTGATATGTTTTAGTAGTCGAGATATTTGCTTCTAGAAGTTATCTTTTTGTAATCGCATACGTAGACAAATAATAAAGCCACTATTTGACGCGTAAACATCAACACATTATCGTTTACGCGAAATAAAATAAAATTTCAACTGATGACCCACTGCCTCCCTTTAACCCGATAACGCTGGTAGGAGGCGCTTTACGAAACAGAATCCAAGCTAGGCGAGCTGTACTGCGTTTACCGACATCTGAAGTGAACAGGATTTCAGCCACATTACCCTGATGCATCAGTTGTGTAAATTTGTAATAGGAACAAGACCTGATTCCCAAGATCCATAAAATGAAATAATTAGGAACTAAGGAAGGCTACAGTTTAACGTTTCACAGAAACTCCTGTCTACAGAAATGAAATACTGTCTGAAATGAAGAAAGACCGAGAAGAAACTGCTACTGATGGTACTGACTGAAGAAACCATCACGGCCTTCGATTGGAGTGATTTATGAAATCCAAAGAACACTTGAGTTATCGTGGTCAGACGGCGTGACGTACCAAACGTGTAACCTCACAACAGAAAAATAATTATAATATTCATATTTAGTATAAACTCCCAACAGAAAAATCCCGTTTAAGTTCCCAATAGAGAAATTTCTTTCCAATAATAGAATTTCAAGTTTTAATGTGACCTTCCATTAAAGACTGACTGCATATCGAGATTAATAAGTTTTGACGTCAGCAGCGCTGCGTCACGGCTCTGTGAAATCATCCTGAATAAACTGAAAAATTCTTACTTCACAATGATGTCGCCGGATAACGCTGTCTATGTATCTGCTCCTATAAGAAATTTTTGGCACAGCCCAGTGCAATGCTGACCGCTAAATTTTCATTTGTAGGAAAACAACTGATTTTCTTTTGCTTAATCAACGTGAGTATGCACAGGAAAAATTCGTAAAATCCTTAAACTCAGACAGATGACTGGCAAAAGTTTTCTTCAGAACAAAAGTTATTATTGAAACATTTCTGCATGGAATTACATGGGGATTTAACATTACAACTGTGGTTAAATCAGTTGTGGCAATTAACATATGCGCGCGGCAACAAAGAACAATATTTTTTTTTTCTTTTACCTTATACTACATCGCTCAGGCACCGCCATCGTTCTGCACGACCGGCCCAACACGAGTCAACCGCTGCACTGCCCGGTCCGAACTCCGTAACTCAGGTGCTCTGTGCGACCTACAAAACGCGACTGCTCTCTGCATGCTACTAAACTCGGCTTACAGCCAACACTGCTCTGACCTACGATTCTATTGTAGCACAGATATTCTATATCGCAGGCAGCCCGTGAGCAATCCATCGAAATTACATCTGCTCAAGTGCGATAGCGAATAGTAATGAACACCTAATGAACCCCTTACAAGTGTTTAGTGGATATCATTCTAACATTACATATTTTTCAGCTCTTTGTTTCTTCTATAGGAGCCCTATGGCTATTCTGATTTTGAGATTGGTCCATGCCATGTAGCCAAAGAATAGCTTATAGCCTTTAAAGCAGTGTTTTGTATGTCGTTTATGCTGAAGGCCAATTTACTACATAACTTGATAAAGCGAGATATTAAAGAGAGTTCTCCAAAGAGAGCTACTTATGCACGCACACAAATCACAAAAGATAGTGTTTGAACTAGGCTGAAAAGACAGTAGAAGTGCTAAATATATTAAATACAAACAAAGGTCATCATAATATTACCATAGCAAGGACTGAACACAATGTCGTGGTTACACACATTAAGCATTTGAACTACGGAATATTAATTTCGAATCAGATTTTTCTTAGGCAACGTGTGTGGATAGCAATCCATATTTTGTTACCGCTGTTTCAATTATATGAATGTGTGGTGCCTGTTCTTTCGGACATATGCGAGTTTTCGCCCAGTGTTTAAAGATCTCTACATCGGAGGGACATTTACAAATGGTTCAAATGGCTCTGAGTACTATGGGACTTACGCCGCGCGGGATTAGCCGAGCGGTCTGGGGCCGCTGCAGTCATGGACTGTGCGGCTGATCCCGGCGGAGGTTCGAGTCCTCCCTCGGGCATGGGTGTGTGTGTTTGTCCTTAGGATAGTTTAGGTTAAGAAGTGTATAAGCTTAGGGACTGATGACCTTAGCAGTTAAGTCCCATAAGATTTCACACACATTTGAACATTTTTGAACACTATGGGACTTAACTTCTAAGGTCATCAGTTCCCTAGAACTTAGAACTACTTAAACCTAACTAACCTAAGGACACCACACACATCGATGCCCGAGGCAGGATTCGAACCTGCGACCGTAGTGGTCGCGCGGTTCCAGACGGTAGTGCCTAGAACCGCTCGGCCACCTCGGCCGGCGGGGACATTTACACACTCTGGTACTCTGATACTGGATTACAGCCCCATTTATTGTGTAATATCATTGTTATCCACTTCATACCCAACTAGAGTGAACGAAAATAATGGTGGAAGGTGTCCATTAAACCACTGACTAAATAGGAAGTGCACCATGGTTTATAGGTGATCGCCGACGTAGCATTAAACGCCACGTTGAATTACGTGGCATTATCGTGTTATCTTCGTGGTGTAAAAGCGATGTGCATTGGCCGAGCTTCCATTTATACTAAGGTAATACCGACACGATTATAGCCGAGAGACGGGAACGCGGAATGGCAGTTGGAGCTAGGCGCATGGGACATTCCATTTCGGAAATCGTTACGCAATTCAATGTTCCGAGATCCACAGTGTCAAGAGCGTGCTGAGAATACCAGATATCCGGCATTATCTCTCACGATGGACGATGCAGCGACCGACGTCTTTCACTTAACGACCGAGAGCAGTAGCGTTTGCATACAGTTGTCAGTGCTAACAGACAAGCAACACAGCGTGAAATAACGGCAGAAGTCAACGTGAGACGTACGATGAACGTATTCGTCAGGACAGTGCGGCGAAATTTGACTTTAATGGGTAATGACAGCAGACGACCGACTCTAGTGCATTTGTTAACAGCACAACATCGACTGCAGCGCCTCGGCTCGTGGCCATATCGGGTGGACCCTAAACGACTGGAAAATCGTAGCCTGGTCAGATAAGTCGCGATTTCAGTGGCCTGGTCAAGTAAGTCCCGATTTCGGTGGCCTGGTGAAGTAAGTCCCGATTTCAGTGGCCTGGTGAAGTAAGTCCTGATTTCAGTGGCCTGGTGAAGTAAGTCCCGATTTCAGCTGGTAAGAGCTGATGGCATATTTCTAGTGTGGTGCAGTCTCCAGGAACCACAGATCAATGTTGTAAATAAGGCACTGTGCAAGCTTGTGTTGGCTCCATAATGGAGTGGACTGTGGTTACATGGAAAGGACTGGGCCATTTGTTCCAACTGAACAGATAATTTACTGGAAATGGTAATGTTCGGCTGGTTGGAAGCCATCTGCAACCATTTCCAGACTTAATTTTCCGAAGCATATCACTCTGCCAAAATGTTCTCTACTGTTTTGAAAAACATACTAGATAATTTGAGTTACTGAAATGTCCCCCCCAGATCGTCCAACATGGATTCCATCGAACATTTACGGTACATAATCGATAGGTTAGGTCGTGCATAAAAGCCTGCACCGACAACACTTTCCCAGTTTTAGACGGCTATAGAGGCAGAATGGCTCTATATTTCTGCAGGGAAGCTTCAACGTCTTGTTGAGCCCATGCCACGTCGAATTGCATCACTATGCCGAGCGAAAGGAGGTGGCTAACATATTGGGAGACACAACGTCATCGTTTATACCACAAGAGGTGGTCGCTTTTTTTATTGTCCATCAGTATCAAAGGAACTTAGGTTAATAAAGCGTTTTATACACTTATTATACAGGGCAGAACATACCTTCTGCCTCAACGAGCACGAATAAAAGCTGTGTCTCCTAGCAATCGCCCCATCAGAAATCATTTACCTACAGACATGGTAACATCGGAGCGATAATCGCTCAGCAGTACTGGATTGGAAGGCAGCTACTGCGTCCGTAGGCGGAAGAATTCAGGCAGTGAGACTGCAAAAAAACAAAACTGTGATTACAGTGAACGGACTGAAATAAAGAAATATATAAATTACTAACTAACTTGAAAGCCCCATATATCTGGCTACTTTTTACGACCAGACCAGCAAGCAACATTCGCCGTAGCCATACACTGGCTGCCACTTCCACAGCTTTATGGACTAATCTCTTGGCATAGATTCACTCGTGATAAGCCACATGCTTCTTCCTAAAGAATCTCCTCACAGTCATCGACGACACATGTCACATTTAGAATTACAGAAGTGATTACGGAAGAGATGGGTTTATTTTATTATTTGACAAGGATTGAACGTTGCATTGCTCTGTAATGAACTCTACCGGTCGGCACTCGCTCCCGGTTTGTGATGGTCTGTACTAATTTAGAAACACTATTACCGAGTTTTAATACATGCCGCATTATACATTTTGTCACTTAATTTAATTACGGTACAGGGTGTCCAGACTTATACAGGGTATTACGGGTATAGATACAGATATTGTGATCACTGCTGTCTTAATACGAGGGCTATTCGGAAAGTAAGGAACGATAGGTCGTGAAATGTAAAACACAATGAAAATCAAAACAGTTTTATTTTCAACGGTTAGCTACACCTTCCAGTTACTTCTCTACACAGTCGCCACTCAGACTTAGACATCTGTCGTAGCGTTGTACCAACTTTTCAGTTCCCTCGTTACAGAAGACAGCCGCCAGTGCTTTTCGACAATTTTCTACTCGGGACTGCAGCTTGTTGTCTGTGTCCAAATACTGTCCTCATAGCCAGCGGTTCATTTGAGCAGAGATTAACCTCAGGGGTAGCCAATTACAGGCTGTATTATGGATGATCAAACACTTCCCATCGAAAACGTTGCAGGAGCATCTTCATTCCCCCTGCAGAGTGCGGCCGAGAACTGTTGTGTAGAACGAACTTCAAGACAGTTACTTTATGTGGATTGCATAGCCTCAGGCGAAAGCTTTCCCCAAGCCCTCACACTTGGTGGGAGAGACTAATTTCTAGCTATCTTCACTTTCTCACTGTCAGCTCAGAACTGAAAAGACGACATGATGTGATTGGTGGGTGTACTGTACACAGTGCCCAACGCAGCTGTGCAAAGCTTCATAAGATTTTCATTGTGTTTTCCATTTCGCGACCAATCGTTCCTTACTTTCCGAATAACCCTCGTACTTACCCACTTCATCGTGTTAGTCTTCACGCAAACACGTCACATAATTTTCTACCTGGTGATTTCTGCACAGTCGTAACTGCACCACAGAGTGGACAAGGCCAGTCAGTAAAGACTACCAGGCTATCCGAACAGCATGATTGATCTCTCCAAATCACTCGCTTCAAGTCATCCATTGTCCACCGGAGTCACTCCTTACATCATCTGATGCGTCGATTAGTACTGACTATAGATATGTGTGGCTTATGGGAGTTGCACGACACTTTGAAACCACGTGTAATTCCCACTCTGATTTCATCGGATTTTTTTTAGAGTCTCCTTCCGCAATGCTCGATGGTCTGTCTGGTCTTGATTTAGCTGTGGCTGTTTTTTGGAGTTTGCTTTTCACAGTCACATCAGCAACAATCGACATGGGCAGCGGTGGATGGTTTTAAACGTCTTTTATGTATTTGATAGGTGATTTATATCTGATAGGCATGAGGATGCTGAAGCCAATGGAAATCGCAGCATTAAAGACATAATGTGCATGCACAGGACATGTGGCCTGTAATTGAAAATGTGTCATGCTGATCTCTCCATTGGCAAAAGGTTCCCGAATAGTCCCCCATTCAGATCTCTGGGAGGGGATACCAAGGGGGAGGTGACTAGGAGAAAAAGGTTGAGTAACCAACGGAAGGATGACGTTGTACAAGTCAGGGCGCGGAACGGCAGAAGCTTGAACGTGGTAGGGAAGCTATAAAATCTGAAAAGGGCTCAGTCTGGATATAGTAGGGGTCAGTGAAGTGAAATGGAAAGAAGACAAGGATTTCTGGTCAGATCAGTATAGGGTAGTATCGACAGCAGTAGAAAATGATATAGCGGGAGTATGATGCATTATGCATAGGAAGGTAGGGCAGAGAGTGTGTTACTCTGAACCGTTCAGTGATAGGGTTGTTCTTATAAGAATCGAGAGGAACAACATCGACAACGATAGTTCAGGCATACATTACGACGTCGCAAGCTAAAGATGAAGAGGTAGAGAAACTATAAGAGGCCATTGAAAGGATAATTCAGTACGTAAGGGAGACGCAAACCAAGTAGTCATAGGGGACTGAAATGCAGTTGTAGGGGAAGGAGTAGAAGAAAAGATTGCAGGATAATATGGATTGGGCACGAAATGAGACAGGAGAAAGACTAATTGAGTTCTGCTATAAATTTCAGCTCGTAATAGGGAATACTCTGTTCAAGAATCACTAGAGGAGGAAGTATACTGGTAAAAGGTCGGGCGGTAGGGGAAGATCTCAGATTACATCATGGTCAGACAGAAATTCCAAAATCAGATACTGGATTGTAATGCGTACCCAGGACAGATAAACACTCAGATCGCAATGTAGTAGTGATGAAAAGTAGACTGAAGTTTAAGTGATTAGTCAAGAAGAATCAATCCACCTTTGAATTTCTCTAAGGCTATAGGTACAATAAGGAATAGCTCAGTAGGCAGTACAGTGGAAGAGGAATAGACATCTCTAAAAAGGGCAATCACAGAATTTGGAAAAGGAAAACATAGGTACAAAGAAGGCAAATTCGAAGAAAGCATGGGTAACAGAAGAAATACTTCAGTTGATCGATGAAAGGAGGCAGTACCAAAATGTTTGGAGAAATCCAGTAATGCAGAAATACGCAAGTCGCAGAGGAATGAAATAAACAGGAAAGGCAGAGAAGCTAACACGAAATGGCTACTTGAAAAATGTGATGAAATCGAAAAAGAAATGATTGTCAGAAGGACTGACTCAGCTCATAGGAAAGTGAAAACAATCTTCGGTGAAATTAAGAGCAAGGATGGTAACATTAAGAGTGCAACGGTAATTCCGCTGTTAAATGCAGAGGATAGAGCGGATAGTTGGAAAGAGTACATTGAAGACCCCTAGGAGGGGGAAGATTTGCCTGATATAAGAAGAAACAGGAGTCGATTTAGAAGAGATAGGGGATCGAGTATTTGAATTAAAATTTAAGAGAGCTTTAGAGGGGTTAAGATCAAATAAGGCAGAAGGGATAGATAACATTCCATCAGAATTTCTAAAATCGTTGGGGGAAGTGGCAACAAAACGACTATTCACGTTGGTGTGTAGAATATATGAGTCTGGCGACATCCCATCTGACGTACGAAAAAATATCATCCACACGATTCCGAAGAATACAAGAGCTGACATGTACGAGAATTATCGCACAATCAGCTCAACAGCTCATGCATCCAAGTTACTGAGAAGAATAATATTCAGAAGAATGGAAAAGAAAATTGAAGATGTGTTAGGTGATGATCAGTTTGCCTCGGAAAGGTAAGAGCACAACAGAGCCAATTCTGGCATTGCGATTAATAATGGAAGCAAGGCTAAAGAAAAATCAAGGCACATTCATAGGATCTGTCGACCTGGAAAAAGCTTTCCACAACGTAAAATGGTGCAAGATGTTCGAAGTTTTGGGAAAAATATGGGTAAGCTATAGGGAGAGACGGGTAATATACGATATGTACAACAGCCAAGACTGAATAATAAGAGAGAACGAAGTGCTCGAATTAAAAAAGGTGTGAGACAGGGATATAGTATTTCGCCCGTACTGCTCAATCTGTACCCGAAGAAGCAATGATGGAAGTAAAAGAAAGATTCAGGGACTTTGATTAAAATTCAAGGAGAAAAAAATATCAATGAACCGATTCACTGGCGACTTCGCTATCCTGAGTCAAAGTGAAGGATAATTACATGATCTGCTGAGTGAACAGTCTAATGAGTACAGAGTGTGGACTGAGAGTAAATCGAAGAAAGACGGAAGTGATGAGTAGTAGCAGAAATGAGAACAGCGAGAATCTTAACATCAGGATTGATGGTCACGAAGTAGATGAAGTTAAGGAATTCTGTTACCTACGCAGCAAAATAACCAATGACGGACGGAGCAAGGAGGGCATAAAAAGCAGATTAGCATTGGCAGAAAGGGAATTCCTGGCAAAGAGAAGGCTACTAGTATCAAACATATGCCTTATTTTGATGCAGAAATTTCTGAAAATGTACGTTTGGAGCACTGCATTGTATGGTAGCGAAACATGGACTATGGGAAAACCGGGACCGAAGAAAATTGAAGCATTTGAGATGTGGTGCTAAAAACGAATGTTGAAAATTAGGTGGACTGATAAGGTGAAGAATGAAGAGGTTCTGCGCAGAATCGGGGAGGAAAGAAATATGTAGGAAACACTGACAAGGAGAAGGAACAGGATGATAGGATATCTTTTAAGACATAAGGGAATGACTTCCATGGCACTAGAGGGAGCTGTAGACGGCAAAAACAGGCGAGGAGCACAGAGACTGGAATTCATCCAGCAAATAATTGAGGACGTAGGCTGTAAGTGCTACCCTGAGATGAAGAGGTTGACGCAGGAGAGGATTTCGTGGCGGGCATCATCAAACCAGTCAGAATACTGACGACTCAACAAAAAAATATCCAGTGTCTATTCCACGTTCGAACTCACTAAGTCGGTCGACCAAATCTGTTGTTACTGCTTCTCCTCTAACAATATAATACTACACGCTTCCTTTCAAACTAGTCTCTCCCGACATCTTACGGTCAGTGCCGCATTACATAGACATGTCCGGATATTTTTGTAGAGATGTAGCTGTAAATAGTCAGTGACGAATATTTCCTTTGGTGTGAGCTGTTGGTTGAGAGTTTCGTTTGTGTCACTATTTTCGTAGCAATACATTTTCGTCAGTGATGTGTTGTGGATTCTTTTTCCATGGAGTCACGTGAAGTATTTGTATAAAATGACAGTAAGAAATATTGGTAGGATTCTTGCAGTCAGTAGCATTGTACAACAGGTAACAGGGGCTTATGAGGGAGTAGGTGAAATCTGAGCTGATGGGTTCCTTGAAGATGGCGATCACCACTTTCAACAGTAGTTATTAGCTCAAGTTGTTTGTTTTAAGCTGTTAGCTACTTGTTTCAATAAAAAACTACCTATTTATTTCCCACGATTAATTTTTTGTCCCAAAGAACACAGCTTAAGGTTACCTTGTAACTGTATATATCCTAATCATTTGTGACATCCTATGCACTAACTTCCTAATACTAATTACTATATAACTGTATATATACTACTCATTTTTGAAATCCTGTGTACTAACTTCCCAATCTTAGTAACTGTACAATGTTTATCTAAATGTAACAAAAACAGCTGCATACGGTTAACAAGCTGCAATTAGAGTAAAACATAAAATCAGGTACAATTCACATAACAAAAACAGCTGCACACGGAAAACAAGCTGCCATTAGAGTAAAAACACAAAAAAAAGCAGGTACAATTCTCACACCATTTGCTTAATCTGTTATTGCCGGTATGTGATGGCGACCTTGCTGGGTCATCACATTACATTATTTGTTTCATGTTCTTGTGGTACGGCGTCCCTAATTTTTGGTACGAATGCGTGACATTTCACTCATCAGCCGATGGTTTGCATACGCTTTTGAAGGAATTGCCTCAGCCTTTCCCCAGACAAACCCTTCGCCTTTAAATCGTGTTGATGCTCGCAAAGCAAATGTTACGTCATGCTCCTGGCTGAAAACGTCGGCATATAAGTAGATAAGGAAGCAAAAGGGCAAACTTATCTCTGCAGTAGCTTCGAAATTTGAAATTGCAATTACACACAGACTTCTATTTACCAGACTACTTTCAAACTGTCGAAGTATCTTGCGAAACAATTGTTGTCACTGTGTGTTCTGAGACATCTGCTTACCGTAAGACTATATGCTAAACTTCTGAAATTAATTGATTCTATGTAATTCTGAAAGCTTCTTGAGCTCCAGCTTGCCTTTTGCTCTGTTGTTCTGGTACAGAACCTTTTCAGTTGACGTTCTTCTTTATGGGCGCATTTACTCACGTTACTAATTCCAATGAAAACCTTCCATTGCCCTTTTATCGGACCACGTAGAGAACATGTACTCCCAAGAGTCCTGCCTTCCCACGTCCATATACTGGAACGGTATTTCCTTCACGTACACCGATTTCTTGACTTATGCTAGTGTTAATAATGAGACTTACGGGAGTTAAAACAGATAAGATTAACAGGCACAATGCTCCTTTTAACAACTACATTAACAGACAGTGAGATAGGAATCTTTTTTTTCCATGTTTTTAGAATTTCGACTGATCTGAATATTTCTAAACATCATACGCTAAGTCTGGGTAACTCGTGTTTTGTCTAATTTTCATTGTTCCATGTTTGTCAGCTTTGCTACAGGTTTGATGTCAAAAAGGTCGCTTCTAATACTGTGGCAATCTCCTCATCTCTAGATGCTTGCTACATCTGACATCTTCGATAATCTTTTATGCAAAGTCTAGCTTTTGTCTGTTTCTGCGAGTATTTTTTTCCTTCTGTTGCACATTCCAGTGTAAAATACACTGATCAGCCAGAACATTATATCCACCCACTTAACAGCCAGTAAGTCTACCTCTGGCACGGATAACATCAGCGACGCGTCGTGGCATGGAAACAATGAGACCTTGGCATGTCGCTGGAGGGAGTTGGCAGCACGTCTACACACACACAAGTCACCTAATTCCCATAAACTCCGACGAAGGGGGCGACGAACACTAACCTCACGTCCAGTCACACCCCAGATGTGTTTGATCAGGTTAAGATGTACGGGTTGGGGGCGCCAGCAAATCGATTAAAACTCGGCACTTTGTTCCTCGACCCACTCCACCACATGGCAGGCCTGATGACATGGCGCATTATCTCACTGAAAAATGTCACTGCCGGCATGAAGGGGTGTACGTGGTCTGCAACCAGTGCACGATACTTCTTGGCCGTCATGGTGTCTTGCACGAACTCCAGTGGTCCCAGGGATGCCCATGTGAATGTTCCACAGGGGGGGGAGACCGCCCAACTCCACGATATATTATTTGGTCTCACCTCAGTTCCGCCACATGCCGAGCCTCCAGACCATCACAATCTGACTTCTGTCAAACTATGACAGACTGCGTGCCTTCCCCATTCTATACACGGACAGCGCGCTCACTGGAACTACTTTCACCGTGCGTGTGTCTGACTAGGAGTCACTCCACGCCAGCTGACGTTGCTATAGAATGGACTGGTTCATATCGATGGTAGGTCGGTGATCATAATGTACTGGATAATCAGTGTAAAGAACTTCCATAGATTTATTTTTTTCGCCTGTACTGTCTAGTATCTATTCATTTCATACTTCATCTTGTGTATTTCTTTAATTCTTATGCAAGACGGCATTTTGAATATATCCTACATTTTTTGTTTTGCTTTCCAGGATTCAAGTTTCACTTCCATATAAAATTGTGCTTCCGCAGTACGTATTACGAAACACCCCACTCAATTTCATGCAACCAGTTTATTTCTAAAACGCTCTTTCCTTTAACTTTCTTCCCCTGCCCAGCGTACGTCTCACATTTACGCCTGTCCATTCATATTGTGTAACATTATCGCTTGATATTCTTTTTCACTACCTTCGGTAACCATCCCTATATTTGGTGTGATGCAGTTCTCCACTCCTGTCTGTAGTAAGCTTCCTCTTAACATCATCGCAACTGCTGCATCGCACTTCATCAGAGAGCTGCCATACACAATGATATCTACGTCCCTTCATTACATCAGCTCTTTAGTTACAGTTTCCAGCACTTATATCGTAACATGTATCCAACCACTCTGTTTCTGCTCATTATGTCCTTTATTACACATTTTTTCTCGTTTACTCATTGCAGGATGTCGTCATTTCTTACTCGATCACTCCATCTGTTCTTTGACAATTTCCTGTAACAACCCATGTGAAGCTTCTAATGGTTCCACTACTACCTTACAAAACGTCCACGCCTCGCAACCATACAGAGCTGTGCACTGAACATAGCTTTTCACAGAACTTTTTCTGCTCTCAGAGTTTATATTTTTCGATATCAGCGGCTGTTCCGTTGTATGCAACTATCCTGTATTAATCCCAACTTGCACTGTAAGAGAAAACCGAATCACTCATTCTTTTTAGTGTGGTTTGCTAGACATTTTACACTTCTGTTTCTTACCCAGGTTCTATCGTAAATAAGTTCGAAGTTCTATTACCTCTGTTATCTTGTATGTCCACCATCGATTTACTGATTATACGAGTACAAAGCAGCAAATTATTATAATACAATATCTAAAGATAAAACTAGGAAAATGGCATTCAATGCTAAAGAACATTTAAGAGTAAAAATAATAATTGACGATAAAGCGCTAGAGCAAATAAATACTTTTCAAATATCTGGATTATGAGATCTTATGTATTCCAGCTAATGAATTTAAACTTCAAAAATTTCAAAAATCTGTTGTTACTATAAAACGCACTATCCTAAAAACAATTACGGAAGAGACACTGTATGAAACGTCCCCTTTGGAAAAATTATATATATGACTGTGTTTAAACTGACACACAATATTTTTAGCGCAACGCAATCTGACTTTCAAAAATCTCTACAAAAAAATGGCCCTGACTAACATTAACCTATACCTTTCACAAATCACTTACCTCACCAAAAATCTTCGTTACTCGAACTACTGCAATACAGCGAGCGCCACTACTGCCAGCTAAATAAAAGATTCAAACTACTGAAGGCACTAACTACTGATAGGCATAGTTAGCAAATGAAAGATTTTGATAGAGAACAAACAATGTATTTACCTTAATAGTCATAATTGACATCCAGTCTTACAAATTTCAAAACTCCGCCATCTCTCTCCCCACATCCACCACTGCTGGCGGCTCACCTCCAACGGCGCAACGCTATGCGCTGTTCACGTCCAGCTGCCGCTGCCCAACACTACAATGGCAGACAACAATGCAAACTAGCCACAGACCGCACACAGCACAGCCAGTGATTTTCATACAGAGCGCTACGTAACGTTGCCAATAAGAAAACACAAACAGCCTACTTATAACTGCTAAAATGTAATACGCTGATGTTAGACCCAGTTCTAATGTAAGGGTCAGACACTGGGACCCAAACCGCCAGTCAACGGAGGCGGATTGAGGCACCAGAGATGAGACTGGTAGGATTACTAAATAATTAAAAACACATAGATCGGAAAAAATTATAGTGAATTAAAAATGAACAGGGTCTCAAAATCCTACTTTACAGAGTAGAAGAGTATAGAAAGAAATGACGCAACGCGATCAAAGGATGTAATGTGAATGAATACTTACCTTAATGTACGAATATACATCGAGGTGACAAAAAGTCATCGAATGGCGATATGTACATATATACGAGGGTTGGAACTTTAATAGTGGCAACTATTTATTTATAGATCGTACAAAGTAGATACGGGTTTCAAAGTTTTACTGCCCTTCAAAGTAGTCACTAGCATTGTGTATAACCAGTTGCCAGCGATGTGGAAATCGTAGGATACTCTTAAAAGTGCCAGTTGTGTTGACACTTCGAGCGGCGCGGTCTATTGCCCGACGAATTTGTAGCAGTTCTCAAGCGAATGCCGTTAAGTGTTTCCTTCAGTTTATAAATCGAGTTGAACTTACGAGGGCTTAAGTCAAGGGAGTCCAGTAGGTGGTAGAGCACTTAGCAGCCCCATAAGTCAAACAAATCAGTAACAGCTTGCACTGTACGTGCTTGAGCATTGTCCTGCAATATGATGGTCAGGTCCTGCAGAAAGTTTCATCATTCTGTATCTAAGATGGTCGTAGGTTGTGTTCCAAAAATGAACTTAAAATTCAATGCAGCTGTACAGCACCATTCCATAAAAAATTCCCAAGAACTACAACTGCTACAGGAACACAATGAAAGAAGAAAGTTCAATCATGCTGTAGGCAAAATAAGGAGTAGACGCGAGCAAGATAATAAAGCTATGTTCAAATAAAGATGCGATCTAGAAGAAGCACAGACAGCCTCACTGGAAGAAAGAGGGGAGCTAGAAGTAGGCAATGAAGCAACAAAGTCGACGCTGCAAAAGGTTTCTGTGGCTTTTCGGATGATGAAAAACAATCGAGCACCCGGTGGACATAGCGTAATGTTTGAATTAAAAAAGGTGGTGTAGGTGCTGTAATAAAGGAGCTGCATACACTAATATCAGACAAATGGGAAACTGAAACCATGCCAGATAAATGGAAATAAGGAGTAATAATCACCATTAATAAGAAAGCAGACAGAACAGCATGTGAAAACTACAGAGGTATAACACTACAATGCATGACTTATAACATCTGCAGAAGTATACGAAATGAAAGGACACAAAAGTGTGCAAAAAGCACACGTGGGAAATATCAGTGTGGTTTCTGAGTAGACAGGAAAAACTGATCAAATGATGAAGTAGTTGTGTGAGTATAACGAAGAGTGCAGTTGCATTCATGGGTATGAGTGGATGATGGCGACATGCCAGTAGGCTCAGTAGGGAAACTGTTGACAGTAAGGAATGCCTTTATTCAGTTCCAATACATGACGTGTCGCAACTCAGCGAGGCAAACACGCCTCACTCTGGTGTCCCTGGCCGGCAGTGACGTGCGGGCTGTGGCTTTTCCCCCTGGTCGCTGAGCAGGCGCCTTCGATGCTGACGGAAGGCCTTTTGGCAGTTCGGCGGGCTCTTGGAGGCCACGGCCGTGTCGTTAATGGCGTCCTACTTCCTCCAGTGACTTGGAGCCCTGGCGGCCCCTAGGCTCTGCACTCGTGTTCCGCAGATGGCTTTGCGAGGAATTCGACTTACTGCCCTCTGGCAGGAGTCGGATAGCAGGTGGAGCTGAGGCACAAAAGTTCCAACAGGGACTCAGTGAGGGTCGCAGCTCAGCGAGACATGGATGGCAGGTTGGCGGTGCTGTGGCACCACATCCTGCTGGCGGCGGCAGGTGCAGCCTAGTCTCGAACCCAAGCCATCTGCTGGTAGTGCCCAATTGTCTCGCTGCGCTGATGCAGGGGGAGGGGGGGGGGGCGCTGAACTCTGGTGTTGAGAAAATGCCTCTGTCTCAAAATGCAGCACATCGCTCTGAGGCGCGTTTGTTTCACTAAAACCTAGACCCTACTCAAGTCTCCCGTAACAATCGAATTGCCACAGTGCAGTAACATCGCCTGGCAGCCTGGCATAGCCATTACCGCTGTGTGATTCAGTTTTCCGTTGAGGTCAGCTATACGTGTCTCACAATCCTCTCATGCGTAAGTTATTTCGATTCACATTTCGCCACACTTGGGGCTACTATCCTGCGGTTGTTAATGCAATATTAGACAGCTTTCTCACTATTTCTTTTTACTTTTGCTAAGGAGTTACTATTTTTGCTACAAGAGTGGGTAGTGGCCTTAAAATAATATAGATCTGCATCTCCTATGCATTGATTGCAAAGAAGCCTGTGACAGCGTAAATCTGTAAGAACTACACAGAGTGCTGAGAGAAGTTGGTGTATGTGGCAAACTAATACATCTAATCAAAATGACAATGACAGAGACAAGAGGAAACGTAAAAATTTGTAGTAGAACAAATAAAAGATTTGTCTTCAATAAAGGAGTTAAGCGTGGTGATAGTCTCTCTAGTGTATTATTCAGTAAAGCTCCGCACACCGTAGTAAAAACATGAATAAAAGTGGCACCATTTATATGAAAACTAGCCAAATATGTATATATGCTGATGACACTGCAACAGCAGGAAGAAATGCCAATACACCTTCAAATTTACCTGGCATTAGAAGCATTAAGGAAAGGCCTTACAGCAAATGAAATTATAACAAAATGCCACACACTGAGGCCAGAGGACCACCTAAAGATCTAAATACAAATGGGTAATGTTTCAAAGGAAAGTTCCTCTTTGGTTATCTAGGAGATTTAATATCAAACGATAACAGTATTGGAAAGGCTATAAGCGGTATGATAGAACTAGAGTTCGGAGTTTACACTTCAAACTTGCAACTTGTAATGCTCTCTACGTAATGTGAACTGATGATTCTATGGCGTATAGTAATGTGCTTATGTTGCTTTGTGTCATATCTGTTATGTGGAGTGAAAAGGATGCTCAGTTTGCTTTATTTATTGAGTTTGCGTATGCAACACAAATTTAACTGCTGTGAATTTGCGTATGCAACACAGGCGCATAGTTTAATTTTATTGCTGGGAATAAAATGTAAACCTTAATAATGCAGCGGAGCGGTTAACTAATATTATTGTAATATACCGGCTGAGAGTACCAGCGATATGCGCTACCGTAATTGAGACAACGACGGTCTTTGCTGTGAAAAGAGCATCTATGCCTTTTGTAATTTTGGAGATAAGGAATTGCTAGTGGGCATTATGTTTTGGGGGTCAGATACGTAGTTTGCATATAGACGTAATTTGAAGTGCAGAGAAGATACAACTTGTAATCGGAATTATCAAGAATAAAAAATTTATTTTGTGGAAACGACGGTAAATATCGTTTACAAACTTTTACTGTGTGTTGGATATTCGGACCTTCATAAAACGATTAGTGTGATTAGCAATCCAGTGCATAGTGATTTCTTCGCAAATTAATAATAGTGGGCTACTATCACGGTCCAAACGAAGCGAAATATTTCGCCATCAACTTGTGTGTTAAAGACGTTCCCTAAGCGATCAGTTTGTTATTAAGAAGATATCACACTACCACTGTTGTTCAACCTTCTCATTCTGAAAGTGTTTTCCAGAAAATCTTACGGCGATTGTGAATACTTTAGCAGCCACGAGAGACGGAGTTCTCTTTGCGAGTTGTAGCAGTTTTCTCCGACTTTGCCTGGCGTTCTCTGAGAACCGGAAACCTCCGATCGCCAACTCATCCTGTACGCAACCTGTTCTCTCCTTGCAGCAACCACGAAGAAAACATATTCATCTATAGGCAAATTTTTTCACAGATTTTTGTATTAGACAGGTCATAATCTTAAAGTCTAAGCATGTAGGAAAACAATCAAAAGAGAGTTTAAGCTTAGTAGCTGTATTATCTGTCTCAATTCAAAGGTCAAGTTGATTAATTTTTTTTCGACGTAGCATTTCATTATAAACTCTTCAGAAACAGCCTTGTTCCAAGAAGAACAGATCTTCCAATTTGCAACTAACTAGTTCATCGAACTGTCAGATATGGGTCAGACGTATGGACACAGACAGAAACTGTTGAGAGAAAAGTACTATGTAAAACTTCCAATCAGAGAAGAAGAAGACTAGAGGATACGCTCTAACATCGAGCTACAAGCATTAGTACATGGAAAGGACATAATAAAATTTGCCAAACTACAACGAATACTATGGTTAGGACACGTGGAGAGAATGGCGGAGGATAGAATACAAAAGAAAATGAAAGGTATGAGGGAGACATGGAAGTAGATGGACGATGTAACGGAAGATCTCACCAGCATGGGAGTCCGGGAGCGGTAAAGATCTTCACAAGACTCATGGAGAAAAACAGATGAAGAAGACGAGATCAAACAAGGGCTGTTTACCTAAAGAAGAAGGAGAATGGTGTAACATTTAGTACACAGTGCTGCCATTCTAACAGTAACCATAGCTCTACCATGGCTGAACATCTATTCGAACTGATCTTTGATGACATATACGCCATGCTACTTTATCTCTACGCCAGGGTTAGTTAATCGTTTTGGCAGGTGAGTGGTGGCGTGCCAGTTCCTTGGCAACCCACTACGCATGATTCTAAAGGGCGGAAAATCTGGAGAACGCGCTGGCCAGCGAAACAGCCGAACTTTCTCTGGCCTCTGCAACGAGGTAAGTCAGCACAGGGTGCACAACATTGAGCCTTGAGTGATTGGCCTTTCTGCACCTCCTTGGTACACCATTTTCCACCTTAAAACGTGGAAACTTCGTTGGTTGTCTTCAACACTTCACAAATAATAGACTTACAGTTCAAACACACTTCATCTAAACCTACTCTCGTATCGGGTGGTAGTTACAACAGTCCAGTACGTCCATTACAAACCTCTGAGGCAATTCTATAAGTGCATGATTACTGGATATTTATTCAGAACTTACGTCTGTTGGCGACCGTGCCAATGATAACTGTCGATGGTATGTTACTTTCGTTGTGTATTTACTAGTATGATATGGCCATGTTTGTTTGTGCAGCTGAAAATGAGCCAAAGCGCAAACCACTAATGCTTGATAAAATAATTATTTTAAACTACCGACCTGTTGAAAATTATATCTTTATTTCCAGTTATTTATGTAGAGGGTCTCCTGTTACTTTTTCATCAGGCACTGGTCATGCGTAACAGGCTTTCCACGATAGCGTTTATTTCGCTTTCTAAAACTGCTGAAGACAATTGCAATATGATCTCTCTGTGTAACGTGGGACTGAAAGGAGCAGTTTGTCCGAATGCATTTTGTGGCGGAATATTTGGTGTCAATAGTTCCTTACTTCAATCTTTTGACAATACACCAAAAAGAAAAACAATTTTGAGGAATTTCACTAAGGACTATCAATAAAGCAGAACCTCATAATATGTAGGTATTACGTCGGTGCATACGTACGGAGCAATTTAGTTGTACATGTTGGTATTCCGGTTGTTATGGCTTTGTTCATCGCCTGTCATTTTCTATTTGTGGTTCATGCTGCTATTGAAGTTTACACATTGATATTTAGTCGTTTGGAAATAGTGAGTGGAGCTATAGACGCTAGAAAATGGTAGCAAGTCAAGAAATCGGAAAATTTCAACATATCCTTTTTTTTATTTCAATATGGAGGGGTGGCGGCAGCGGAGGCAGCAGGGAACATTTACGCCGTGTATGGGGATAATGCTATTTGACAGAGCGCGGCAAGAAAATGGTTTTCTCGTTTTGAGTAGGATCGTCTTGACATTAATGACTCTCCGCGTCCAGGAAGACTGTCGGGGTTTGATGAAGATCATTTAAACGCATTAATCCACAATGATCCACGTCATTGTACTGGAGAACTGGCAAATGTGACGAACTGTGATCATTCTACCATCGTGCAACATTTGCATACGGTGGTGGAGGTTCAAAAATCGAATGTTTGGGTACCGCATGCTATAAGCCAAAATCACAAGCAATAGCGGATGCATCTCTGCTTCTCCGTCATCAGTTGTCTCATGAACAACACCGGCCATTCCTATAATGTATCGTTACTGGTGACGGTAAATGGTCTCCCTACGTTAACATAAGGAAAAGAAAGGAATGGTTGAGCCCTAGCAAAGTAGCGTCTCCCCGTACAAAGACCTGCGCGCATCCACAAAGAAAATGTTACGCATCTGGTAGAAGTGGCTCTGAGCACTATGGTACTTAACATCTATGGTCATCAGTCCTCTAGAACTTAGAACTAATTAAACCTAACTAACCTAAGGACATCACACAACACCCAGTCATCACGAGGAAGAGAAAATCCCTGACCCCGCCGGGATCTGGTAGAACAACGACGGTATGGTGTACTACGAATTGCTTCCCCCGAGTTGTAACCATCACTGCTGACATTTACTGTCAACAACTAAGACGTCTTGCAGACGCAGTGCAAGAACAACGAGCAGAAAGACTGCGTGAAGTCATGCTATTGCACGATAACGCCGGCCTGCACTCTGCTAAACTGACAAAAAACACCATACACGAGACTGGGAAGTCATTTTGCATCCACCTCATTCACCTAGTCTTGCGCCCTCAGATTTTCACCTGTTCCACTCTCTATCGAACAACCTTCAAGAAACTTCTTCTCCGGATGAAAATGCGCTCCCAACGTGGTTCGACAAGTTCTTCGCCTCAGAACCACGTGATTTTTATAGTCGCAGACACGAAAAGTTAGCTGAGCGTTTGCAGACTGTTGTAAATAGTGAAGGAAAGTATACTATTGATGACTTGAGTCTCTGTTATGTGTATCTGGTGTGTTCGAGGCCGCATTGTCTACTGTAAAATTCCAACGTTTCAGCGACTGTTGCAAGGCGCCTTCCTCAGGGTGTATTGCTAACTGCTGAATCAGCACTAGTTTGGACACTTATATACTATGGAGGAGTGCTGTCATTGGATGCGAGGGTGAGGAGGAATGGTATTAGGAGTTTATTTTATTGGTCTTTGCATTGCGTGTTCTCATTGGCGGAAATGGGCGTTTTCCATTGGAGTTTCCTTTACTGCTTGCATTGGTGGAAATCGGCGAATACACCCTGAGGAAGGCACCTTGCAACAGTCGTCGAAACGTCGATAGATGACAATGCGGCCTCAAACCCAGAAGAATTTTATTGACTTATTGTTATATTGTTTGTGTATATAGTTTACATATACCAGAAACGACTGCTTCATTGCCCTAAATCAAAGATACGAATAGTAAATAAAAACCTGAAAAATTATACACTCAAGAGGCTTTTGTTCAAAATACTGTTATTATTACTCTTAACATTGTAACGTATTACTATGTTTACGACGTTACTCGTCGAGCTATTTACGTTATCTCGCATTTCTAGCTGCTTCTCTCACACAATTAATGATAAAAATTCAGAAATTCAGAGTCGCCACCAACCCAAACCCTTCCTAACCACTTAAAAAAACTGAGCTGGGAAATTATTAGTTTAATTATTTTAATAATTTAATTGCAAGTACGCAAGTTTCTTTAAGGAGCCAGATAAGTAGCACTCCATTTCGTGCATGAAGCAACTTGATTAATTCAGGATTGGAAATCGGAGTAAGGGGGTAAGATCGACACCAAAGAATTTATCTTTAACGTAGATTATTTATTGTAACTAAATATTTGGTTGCACTTCCTAACTACACATAACTGGTGCCTGACTCGAAATATTTAAGTAAGAATTACGTGAGAATTTAACTACAGCAAGAAGAAACACAGAAGACGGGGGTGGGAGACAATTATACTATCATCTCCTTTGCATTAATACCACAAAAATATCTAAGTGAGATTTGCATTACGATTCTACGCATGCATTATTCTGGACAGAGGTTTAACCAATACACAAGGCTGTGCGATAATTATTTAACATACTAACTGCGTCTGCTCCTTGCAAACGGCCGAACTAGAGCACGTGGTGCATTCTGACTCAAACTGTTGTGCTGCTTTGTAGAAAGCGCACGAAAGAACAGATATTCTTGCAGAAATTGTAGCTCATTAAACAAGCAAACTGTTAAAATAGAGCCTATTGCGGTGCCCTGGTGGACCAGAAGGGTCATTGATTACCAAACACGTAGCACAAAATCGACACACAAAGACAAAAGCAATTTCACAAAATATAAGATCAAAAATCATTAAAAAAATAACTCGCTTTGCACGCTTCAGTTAAGCTGAAGTTCTTAAGTATTTCACCAGTTAAACATAACGAATTCCTAATTCAACCTGCTTCCTATCGCCTGAAACCTCCCTTAAGAGCTACGACCCGAAGAGTACCGCTTCCTTTTTCGAGATTACCTAGCTCCCCGTGCAGCGGAAGCTACCAGAGAGGTAGCCCTCCGTCACCAACCTCACACACAAAAACAGCCTTCGACTAAGATGAGTAAACCTCTCTGTCCAGGTATTGAAAACCTAAGTTGGTCATCCTGTACTCTCCTTCGAACGAGAAGCAACATCGTCTGCTCCCAGCAGACGCTGACCAATTCAGCGATTCCCACAAAACAAAACCGAAACGCCACATTAAAACACACATATAATAATCAATAGGCCTTATTTCAGTGCTCAGTCTTTCTGGAAGAGTTCATGAATTGAGCTAAAATCAGGTAGTAAAGTGAATAAATTGTACCGAATTCGACAAGCGTCTTATGAAACGACTTCACAGAGACGTTTCAACATTATATTATAACGTGTAACTCAGTATGAGCTCTGCCTAATAATCCCGCCATAGAGGGGGCGTTAAATCCTAAAATTCCTTCATTTCTTCCATCGAACACGAGTAAACTGAAGTGACTCTGAAACAACTCTTGATTTGCAGGGCGTGTAATCATTGTGATCTCAACTAAGAGAAACAAGTAGCCAAAGTTAATGTACTAATTTACGTATCTGACGTGTCGGGTTGGTTGTTGTACAGTTCGGCAACAGTAACAGCGAGCCGTGCAGTGATAGGACTCCTTGTAAGCTCGCAGCCACGTCCCGTACGTGCTGCAGCTGCCCTGTTTTCCGGGTAAACGACACGACATGGGGAGCGGTTATCCTCGGGTCAACAGGGACCAACGCCCGCGTGCGTCGCAGTCACGCCAGTTCTGGCGAAGAACTGAAAGCGAAGAAGAGGCCGTCATCAGCTTCACCGGATGTCTACACAAAGCCGTGATTTAGTAATTCATGTGATTACATCTCTCAAATCAGTCACAAATGAGATATACTGATAAATAACCTCTTTCGTGTACAGGATGGTGTAGATAAAAGTAGCCCGTGTAAGTATAAAGGAAATGTAGTGAGATTACAGAAACGAAGAGCTAAAATGGACTTGCCATCTATTTACAGTGAAGAATAAAAGCAAAGTAGTCTGGTATGTTATAAAAAAGAAAACGGGGAGAGGCAGAGAAACGCAGAACAACATACTGCTAAGGGAGGGGGATAAGGTAATAAATTATCCACAACACTTAGCAAGAGTAATAGGAGGCAGATTTCAGACTACCTAACAGATCAAAACGAAAATTTCTATTCCGACACTGACAATGTTGAGTGTTTATGGAAAAAGTTCGAAGCAATCGTAAAATGCGTTTTAGACAGGTACGTGCCGAGTAAAACTGTGGGGGACGGGCCGGCCGCGGTGGCCGTGCGGTTCTAGGCGCTCCAGTCCGGAGCCGCGCTGTTGCTACGGTCGCAGGTTCGAATCCTGCCTCGGGCGTGGGTGTATGTGATGTCCTTGGGTTAGTTAGGTTTAAGTAGTTCTAAGTTCTAGAGGACTGATGACCACAGCAGTTGAGTCCCATAGTGCTCAGAGCCATTTGAACCATTTGTGAGGGACAGGAAAAACCCACCGTGGTTCGACAACAAAATTAGGAAACTACTGCGAAAGCCAAGAGAGCTTCACTGCAAATTTAAACGCAGCCAAAACCTCTCAGACAAACAGAAGCTAAACGATGTCAAACATAGCGTAAGGAGGGCTATGAGTGAAGCGTTCATTGAATTCGAAAGTAAAATTCTATGTACCGACTTGACAGAAAATACTATAAAGTTCCGGTCGAACATTAAATCAGTAAGTGAATTGAATCAGCATATCTAGATAGTCTGGGATGATAATGCCATTGAAACAGAGGATGATACGCGTTAAGCTGAAATACTAAACATCTTTTTCCAAAGCTGTTTCACAGAGGAGGACCGCGCTGCAGTTCCTTCTATAAATCCTCGCACGAACGAAAAAAATGGCTGACATCGAAATAAGTGTCCAAGGAATAGAAAAACAACTGAAATCACACAACAGAGAAAAGTCCACTGGACCTGACGGGATGCCAATTCTGTTCTACACAGAGTAAGTGAAAGAACTTGCCCCCTTCTAAGAGCCGTGTTCCGCCAGCCTCTAGAGGAACGGAAGGTTCCAAATGATTGGAAAAGAGCACAGGTAGTTCCAGTTTTCAAGAAGAATCGTCGACCAGATGCGCAAAACTATAGGCCTATATCTCTGACATCGATCTGTTGTAGAATTTTAGAACATGTTTTTTGCACGCGTATCATGTCATTTCTGGAAACCCAGAATCAACTCTGTAGGAATCAACATGGATTCCGGAAACAGCGATAGTGTGAGACCCAACTCGCTTTATTTGTTCATGAGACCCAGAAAATATTAGATACGGGCTCCCAGGTAGATGCCATTTTCCTTGACTTCAGGAAGGCATTCGATACAGTTCCACACTGTCGCCTGATAAACAAAGTAAGAGCCTACGGAATATCAGACCAGCTGTGTTGCTGGATTGAAGAGTTTTTAGCAAACAGAACACAGCATGTTGTTATCAATGGAGAGACATCTACAGGCGTTAAAGTAACCTCTGGCGTGCCACAGGGGAATGTTATGGGACCATTGCTTTTCACAATATATATAAATGACCTAGTAGATAGTGTCAGAAGTTCCATGCGGCTTTTCGCGGATGATGCTGTAGTATACAGAGAAGTTGCAGTATTAGAAAATTGCAGCGAAATGCAAGAAGATCAGGAGCGGATAACCACTTGGTGCAGGGAGTGGCAACTGACCCTTAACATAGACAAATGTACTGTATTGCGAATACATAGAAAGAAGGATCCTTTAATATGATTATATGATAGCGGAGCAAACACTGGTAGCAGTTACTTCTGTAAAATATCTGGGGTATGCGTACGGAACGATTTTAAGTGGAATGATCATATAAAATTAATTGTTGGTAAGGCGGATGCCAGGTTGAGATTCATTGGGAGAGTCGTTAGAAAATGTAGTTCATCAACAAAGGAGGTGGCTTACAAAACACACGTTTGGCCTGTACTTGAGTATTGCTCATCAGTGTGGGATCCGTACCAGGTCGGGTTGACAGAGGAGATAGAGAAGACATAGAAGAGCGGCGCGTTCGTCACAGCGTTATTTGGTAAGCGTGATAGCGTTACGGAGATGTTTAGCAAACACAAGTGGCAGACTCTGCAAGAGAGGCGCTCTGTATCGCGGTGTAGCTTACTGTCCAGGTTTCGAGAGGGTGCGTTTCTGGATGAGGTATCGAATATATTGCTTCCCCCTACTTATACCTCCCGAGGAGATCACGAATGTAAAATTTGAGAGATTAGAGCGCGCACGGAGGCTTTCCGGCAGTCGTTCTTCCCGCGACTGGAACAGGAAAGGGAAGTAATGACAGTGGCACGTAAAGTGTCCTCCGCCACACACCGTTGGGTGGCTTGTGGAGTATAAATGTAGATGTAGATGTAGATGCAGACTTAGCAAACTTTGTAAATGAGCATTTTTCAAGTACTGAAAAGAAGTTACAGCAAAAATTCCCCAAAAGAAATATAACACTTGTAAATAATGTTCCACTAAATACAATGACGTTACTTCCAACCACTGAGAATGAAGTCTATAAAACTGTTCAAAAACTTTAAAAAAAAGTCAGTAGGCTTAAATGATGTAGCGATGTGTGTACCGAAAGAATGCATAGAGATTATACAAGGTCCCTTAACAAATGTAGTAAATTAATCATTCCCATCAGGGACATTTCCAGAGCAGTTAAAACAGGCAAGAGTTGGACCTTTGCTTGAGAAAGGTATTGCGGAAGACATTGAAAATTATCGGCCCATTTCCCTGCTGTCACCATTCTCAAAAATAATAGAAGCAATTATGAAAGACAGATTAATGAATTACCTGAATACATACAATCTCTGGAGCCAATCACAGTTTGGTTTCTGCAGTGGCAAAAATATGGAGTCAGTCATAGTAGAATTCACATAGTAGCCATAGTAGAATTCACATGATGCTCTTGATGAAGATGAGTGTTGGTTCAAATGGCTCTGAGCACTATGGGACTCAACTGCTGTGGTTATCAGTCCCCTAGAACTTAGAACTACTTAAACCTAACTAACCTAAGGACATCACACACATCCATGCCCGAGGCAGGATTCGAACCTGCGACCGTAGCAGTCGCGCGGTTCCGGACTGCGCGCCTAGAACCGCGAGACCACCGCGGCCGGCGAGCAATCAAGTGACATTGAACATAAAGAAAACTAATACCATGAATTTCAGTTTGAAGAGGGAACATGACAGTGTTAAATTAAATATAGATGGCACCTCTATAGACTGTGTAACAAATGCAAAATTTCTAGGATTGAATACTGATTCTCAGTTGAAGTGGTGTGAACACACATTGGTACTTGCAAACAGAATTTCATCAGCATGTTATGCTCTTAGAATCCTATCATCAGTGTGTAACATGCAGTTTCTTTTAGTTACATACTGTTCATATTTACACTCAATTCTTAGCTATGGCATTCTTTTTTGGGGTGCAAATGCACAAAATATGAACACAATTTTCAAATTCCAGTAAAGAGCCATAAGAATCATAACCAAAAATGGTATTCGGGCTCACTGTAAAGATCCGTTCAAAACACTGGGGATTTTACCTGTTCCGTGTGAATACATTTAGTCAGTTGTACACATCAAAAATAACATTGGTAATTACTGCACAAACAGTTCTGTCCTTGACCACAAACAAGAGCTTGACTCAACTTATAATTGCCAAGAAAAAATAAACATAAAACTCAAAACAGCATTTTCTACCAAGGAATAAAACAGTACAATAAATTACTAAAAAAGATAAAAGAAATTTCAAAAATCACTTATTTAAAAAGGCAGCTAAAAAGTACCTGTTATGCAATACATTTTATACATTCAAGGATTACTTATATAAAACTGAGTAGGGGTTTGGTAAAAAAATGTTATACAAATAAATAATGATAATGATTATAAAACATCCAACATTCCAGATAACACCTTCACGCTACGTTTTTTCTCCTTCTTTTTTTCTTTTCTAGAAA
The DNA here is from genome assembly GCF_021461395.2 of Schistocerca americana. Lineage (NCBI taxonomy): Eukaryota > Metazoa > Arthropoda > Insecta > Orthoptera > Acrididae > Schistocerca > Schistocerca americana. The sequence goes on along the minus strand of NC_060124.1, from coordinate 190,231,865 downwards.
AACTTAGCCCCAAGCTATGCATAGCACAGTACTAACACCTCTTCCTCTTTCTGAACTCAACATCTCACGCATTATGGAGGGATGCTGACTCAGATTTTCAGGATAGCAATTGGGAAGCTGTGGTACAGAAAATGGCCCAGAGATCACCAGTGTGTGTGTGTGTGTGTGTGTGTGTGTGTGTGTGTGTGTGTTTGTGTGTGTAGTGGTTCAAATGGTTCAAATGGCTCTGAGCACTATGGGACTTAACATCTATGATCATCAGTCCTCTAGAACTTAGAACTACTTAAACCTAACTAACCTAAGGACATCACACAACACCCAGCCATCACAAGGCAGAGAAAAACCCTGACCCCGCCGGGAATCGAACCCGGGAACCCGGGCGCGGGAAGCGAGAACGCTACCGCACAACCACGAGCTGCGGACTGTGTGTAGTGAGTAAAGTGCTATCAGACAATGTGTGTAGTGTGCGCAGTGGCTGATAGTGAGATATGAGTGAACAGTGTGCCATTACATTATTAAAAAAGTTATCTGTGAAAAAATTATTGTATACCAGAGGTAAATCTAATGATTGTCTCTAACTAGAAGTCTGTAAATGTATGTGTACACGAATTAGCTTATTTTAAATTGGTCTGAACTTATAAATATTTTGACATGTCCTATATCTTAGTAAAAAGAGATCTACGGATGAATAAAGCTACTGCTGCTATTACTACTAGAATGTAGTGCAAAGTACGTTTATAGAAGATGAAAGTGATGTCAGATACACCCGGCGTAAAGTTCGGATATGGATGGCGGCAATTTCACAGCTGATGTTGCCTTCGAACTCCTGTATTGTGTATGGATTTGTTTCATGGACCTTGTTATCAGGTGTCCCCACAGGGAAAAAAATCATATGTTGTTAGATTCTGAGCCGGCCGCTGTGACAGAGCGGTTGTAGGCGCTTCAGTCCAGAACCGCGCTGCTGCTGCGGTCGCAGGTTCGAATCCTGCCTCGGGCATGGATGTGAGGGATGTCCTTAGGTTAGTTAGGTTTAAGTAGTTCGAAGTCAAGGGGACTGATGAACCCAGATGTTAAGTCTAATAGTGCTTAGAGCCATTTGAACCATTTGTTAGATTCGGCGAACTTGGTGGCCATAAATTTTTGCCGACAGTTTGTTCCTCATTGATGACATCATGCACTCGTTCCAGGGATACATCAGACATGTGGCATGTCACCCCATCTTGCTGGAAGAAGCAGTATTGTCTTTTATATTTAGAGAGTCGAGCACAAAAGTATCAAAAATTTCCCTATGTGCAACCGCGTTGAAGGTAGTGTCTAAAGATATTGGTCCAATGATGCGCATTCCTGTTACACCGCACCGAACACCGATTTTTTCATCATGGAGTGGTTGCTGACACACAATGTTAGTGCTCTCCGTTGCCCAACACCTCGTGTTATGTGAATTCACATAAACTGAAAGATGAAACCACGCTTCACCAATCAAGATGTAATAGAAAGGCCTAATAAACTATCGTTGATATTCAAAAGCCACGTGCAGTAATCTACACGTTTCTGACTGTTATCCTCCCATAAATGCTGCACAACGGTCACAGGATAGTAAATACTTTTCAACATCCGCTGGCAACTTACATGCACCGACTGGGCCGGTCTACATGTAGACTTCTTTGGGATCTGAATAATTCTTTGGCGAATGTCTAACATCTTCTGGTGTGCGAACTGAAGGAATTCTTTGTCGTTTTACATTTTGCACAGATCCGCACCTGCGCCAATTTTTATACAGACTCTGTATTGCTCTCCTTGCTGGTAGTCCTTTACCTGGATGCTTGACCCCAAACATTTTCGAAGTTTTCTTAATCGTTTCAACCTGTCTACACATATACTTCCACTATATCTATTCTTTCTTCTATCGAGAAAGTCATTTTGCAAACCGCAAAGAAAACGTCTAAACTGACTGATGAAATAAACTGAAATGCTGACAGAAGAATGCTAGTAATCTATTATTGCATAAAACTGTCCATAGTTGTAGCCATTGTTCTGGCATTCAAAAGGGAGGTGGGCTACTTTTAACTGCGACACTCTGTAATTGCTGTACTGTCAAAAGGAAACATACGATCTTATAAATGTTCAGATAGTAATTTATTATGTCAGGATCGCCTAATTACTACAAAGATCGACATTACGTTTCTAATATTGTTTTATTCAAGTCTATTGTCGAATTCGTCTTTATACCGATTACCGGGTTCGTTGAAATTCTGCACGTCTTCAGATCTGTTAAAACAAAAATCTATCCCGCTGCCTGCACCACATGTTCATAATGCCTCCCATTATGCTTTCCCACACTCCTAATTGCTGATGTTGTAACACACATACATCAGTAACGTGTGGAGACTGTGCACAACAGTTAAAACCAACACGTCCCTCTGCGACTATGTACAGCGAGTATCGAATACAATATTACATTTATCATATGTACGTTTCGGACGTATGTAAGATCAAACGTAGTACATCTTCTGTTTTAACAGATTTGGAGATGTTCAGAGTTTGAAAAAAATCCGTTGCCATTACAAAGACAATACACTGCAATAAAAATAACAGCATTTAATTGCCATGTCGCGATAGTATAATTAATCCACAAAATGTTTCGTTGTGATGTAAAAGCTCTAGTTACATGCATACGAAGCATCATGAAAACGGTATAAAATATGCCAATAAAACCTGCATCATGACGCCATATGGCAAAAGAAATTGTAATTAAAATATTGCTGTGTGCACCTTATACAGGGTGTAGGGAAGATATGGACATGAGAAATGGGCGAGCGGGGTACGGTTGGCACTGAACACTATGTATTCTCTTATGTTCGCAAGATGTGATTTTTAAAGATAATACATTAAAAACGCAAACAAGTCTAAAAACATAAAATTTAAGAATTTTAAAACAAGCATTGAGGCAACGGCCTTGCCGCAGTGGATACACCGGTTCCCATCAGATCACCAAAGTTAAGGGCTGTCGGGCGTGGCCGGCGCTTGGATGGGTGACGGTCAGGGCCACCATGCGCTGTTGCCATTCTTCGGGGTGCACTCAGCATCGAAATGCCAATTGAGGAGCTACTCGACCGAATAGTAGCGGCCCTGGTAAAATAAAACCATCATAACGACCGGGAGAGCGGTGTGCTGACCACACGCCCCTCCTATCCGCATCCTCAGCCGAGGATGACACGGCGGTCGGATGGTCCCGATGGCCTGAAGACGGAATGTATACAGTTAGGTGGCAAAAATCATGGCACAGCTATATACACATAAACAACTGGCTGTAATATCACGTACACAAGGTATAAAAGAGCAGAGCATTAGCGGAGCTATCATTTCATGTGAAAAGCTTTCTGATCAGATTATAGCCGCACGACGGAAATTAATAGACTTTGAATGTGGAAAGGTAGATGGAGCGAGAGGCATGGGATATTATATTTTGGAATTTGTTAGTGAATTAAATATTCTCAGATCCGCAGTGTCAAGAGTGTGCTGAAAATAAAAACTTCAAACATTACCTCTCACCACGGAAAACACAGTTGTCAACGATCGAGGGCAGCGGCTTACAGTTGTCAGTGCTAACAGACAAGCAAAACAGCGTGAAATAACCACAGAAATCAGTGTGGGACGTACAAGGAACGTATCCGTTAGGAAACTCCGCGGAATTTGGCGTTAGTGGGCTGTGGCAGCAGACGAACTACGCGACTGTTTTCACTCAGACCCCACTAAGCCATGGACCATAGTTGTCAACAAGGCATTGTGCAAGCCGGTAGTGGCTCCATAATGATGTGGACCGTGTTTACATAAAATGTACTGGATCCTCTAATCCAACTGAACCGATCATTGAGTTGAAATACACTACTGGCCATTAAAATTGCTACACCAAGGAGAAATGCAGATGATAAACGGGTATTCATTGGACAAATATATTATACTAGAACTGACATGTAATTACATTTTCACGCAATTTGGATGCATAGATCCTGAGCTCTGGCCGCAATAACGGCCTTGATACGCCTGGGCATTGAGTCAAACAGAGCTTGGATGGCGTGTGCGGGTACAGTTGCCCAGGCAGCTTCAACACGATACCACAGATCATCAAGGGTAGTGACTGGCGTATTGTGACGAGACAGTTACACGGCCACCATTCACCAGACGTTTTCAGTTGGTGAGAGATCTGGAGAATATGCTGGCCAGGGCAGCAGTCTAACATTTTCTGTATCCAGAAATGCCCGTACAGGGCCTGCAATATGTGGTCGTGCATTATCCTGCTGAAATGTAGGGATTCGCAGGGATCGAATGAAGGGTAGAGTCACGGGTCGTAACACATCTGAAATGCAACATCCACTGTTTAAAGTGCGGTCAGTGCGAACAAGAGGTCACCGAGACGTGTAACCAATGGCACCCCATACCATCACGCCGGGTGATACACCAGTATGGCGATGACGAATACACGCTTCCAATGTGCGTTCACCGCGATGTCGCCAAACACGGATGTGACATCATGATGCTGTGGGCGAGCATCATGATGCTGTAAACAGAACCTGGATTCATCCGAAAAAATGACGTTTTGCTCTTCGTGCACCCAGGTTCGTCGTTGAGTACACCATCGCATGCGCTCCTGTCTGTGATGCAACGTCAAGGGTAACCGCAACCATGGTCTCCGAGCTGATAGTCCATTCTGCTGCAGACGTCGTCGAACTGTTCGTGCAGATGGTTGTTGTCTTGCAAACGTCCCCATCTGCTGACTCAGGGATGGAGACTTGGTTGTACGATCCGTTACAGTCATGTGGATAAGATGCCTGTCATCTCGACTGCTAGTGATAGGAGGCCGTTGGGATCCAGCACGGCGTTCCGTATTACCCTCCTGAACCCACCGATTCCAAATTCTGCTAACAGTCATTGGATCTCGACCAACGCGAGCAGCAATGTCGCGATACGATAAACCGCAATCGCGATAGGCTACAATCCGACCTTTATCAAAGTCGGAAACGTGATGTTACGCATTTCTCCTCCTTACACGAGGCATCATAGCAACTTTTCACCAGGCAACGCCGGTCAACTGCTGTTTGTGTATGAGAAATCGGTTGGAAACTTTCCTCCTGTGCCACCGGCGCCAACCTCGTGTGAATGCTCTGAAAAGCTAATCATTTGCGTATCACAGCATCTTCTTCCTGTCGGTTAAATTTCGCGTCTGTAGGACGTCATCTTAGTGGTGTAGTAATTTTAATGATCTCTAGTGTAGTTATGTTCGGCTACTTGGAGATTATTTTCAGCCATTCATGGCCTTCATGTTTCCAAACAACAATGGAATTTTTATGGATGAAAATGTCCTATGTCACAGGCCACAATTGTTCGCGACTGGTTTGAAAAAAATTTTCAGTAATTCGAACGAATGACTGGCCACCCGAATCGCTCAGCATGAATCCCTTCGAACATTCGTTGGACGTAATAGAGAGGCCAGGTCGTGCACAAAATCGTTCATTGGCAACAGTTTTGGAATTAACGACTTCTTCAGTACAAGCCGCGTCGAGGTGTTGCAGTAGGTCGGGCTGAAGGAGGACCTCAATGTAAAAGCATATATGCACACACCAGCTGTTGTCATCTCATAATGTACATACACTTTTTGTGTAGAAGCTAAAATTGAAAGTTAAATTTTGCAAAAAATATGGCACACCAAAGCTATACAAGAACTCCAGCAGGGACAGCACCGTCATGGCCTACGCTTAGCACTGCCGCCATGCAGCAGTGCCGCTGAGTTGCTACTCGGGTATTGGTTATTTTTCGTGTTTTACTGTCGCTGTTAATAAATATCAAACTACACTAAAATGTGATCGCTCTATTGAATGGCTAAGTAATTTCTGCTTTAAAATCATTTTGTTTATAACGGGAAACAAACCGACGCTTCTCGTCCGCAGTTGGAGTGTTTAAAAGATTATTCCGCAAAGAACAAAACCGCAATTAGTTATTGTTAATAATACCATTTACTTAAAAAACAGCTCCGTTAGCAGTTTAGAATCGGCAGATTCACCTACAGACGACTGTTAACGTTTATACTGCGCTTGTTGTTGTTTACATTAGTTTCTGGCTGCTTTTTCCAACAGGTAATGTAAACAACAAATGTAATATAAACGTTAAAAGCCGTCTGAAAATGAACCTGTCTGTTGGAAACAGGTAACGGTGCTGCTTGCGTAAATAAATAGCGTTATTACAATTGGCTGGTTGTTGTTTTCATCTTTTCAAGAATTTACTTGAATTTTGGATGTAGCCACGGGCTCAAACATGTCAGTTTTCGACAAAATAGCAGGAAGAAAATTTATGTTTCAGGTGCCATTAATGTTGATGCACCATATTATATTCATGATAACACAAGTTCACAAATACAAATTTAGGTTTTTATCCAGTAGTCAACAAATACCACTTCTCATACCTTTTAAATTTTGAAACTCCAGAGGGAAGTACAGCTAGGTACAAAGAGCATGCGTCATCTACACTCGTGTGCAAAACTTAAGAATGAAGTAGCTTTCGTATGATGTATCACTGCCAAATAACATCGCTCAATGAAACATGCACCGCTCGTGGAAAGAACTGCCACAATACAGTACAGAAGGTAACTGAAGAAATACGCAATGAGACGAACACAAATGACACTTAATTCAAAGACAATAATAACACTGAAGTCACAGCGATTTATGGTGGTCTGCTGAATATTACAAAACGCGGTACATGGTTCTTAGTAGGGCATGCGAGCGCCACGGATGGTAATGCCTGCTCTGCAGTGTTCTCCCAAGCTAGCCACAAGGCTGGTAACAAGTCCTTGTGGTAGGGTGATTGTTTCCTCCATTCAGCGTTTGACAATTGGAAATTGGAAATTTGTGGCAAGGACTATGGGACCAAACTGCTGAGGTCATCGGTACCTAGGCTTACGCACTACTTAACCTAGCTTCAGCTAGCTTCCGCTAAGGACAACTGACACACCCATTCCCAATGGAGGACTCCTCCAACCTCCGCGGGGGAGGGGGGGAGGAGGGGGGGGAGCCGCGTAAAACCGTGACAAGACGCCCTAGACCGCACGGCTACCCCGCGCGGCGTTTGACAATTGCTCTATAATCGTTGGTGCAGGTGGGTGTGCTCCAGTACGTCTCCTCAACGCATCCCGCACTTGCTCGATACGATTTAAGTCGGGTGAACGGGCGGTGATCTATTTGCCGAATATCCTCTCGTTCCAAGAGCTCGTCCGTCTGCTCTGTTCCATGCGATCGCACATTGTGATCCAATAAAAAATGTGGTCCTGGCCGAATACATCCCTTAAAAGATAGGGATGGAAAACAGTGTCACAGTAACGTTTATCGGTGACTGTACCTTGTTCAAAAATTTGGAGGTCAGTACGTCTTTACAACAGTATGGCTCCCAATATCATAACACTTGGACCATCACTCGACAATTTTCCGGAGTGCACCATATGTTCCACCTCTCGGCATATGAGGAGGCGAGCAGAACCAGTATTCAAACTGAAAGTGCTCTCATCCCAGAAAAGCACGTCACTCCATGCCTCGTTATTCCAGCCCTTACGCTCTTGCCGCCATCGTAAACGGTGTTGCCGATTTGTGGATGTCAGCGGAATAGAATCCACTGGTCGTCGGGCAAAGAGGCCGAACCCATGAAGTCCCCGTGCCATTGTGAAGCGTGGGATTGCCTTGCAGTCCTGTTAAATGTGGTCGCAGTTGCACTCCCTGTTGCACAATTTAGAGATTGTCTCCTGCTTAATGTGACCGTGGTCGACCAAACTCTCTTCTCCAGGCAGCAGTGCTTCCGTTCGTAACGTTGCCCATGCACGGAAAACAATGCTGTGAGCAATATCAACCTCTTGGGCTGCAGTCGTCACACTTTGTTCTCCCTCCAATTTCATGGTGATCCTTCCCCGTGTGAAGTCAAGCAAAAGATGCATCCAGGCCATATTGTAGTGAAAAACTGCTCGCTGATTGACGCATGACACACACGGTCTTTTCCGAATCCTCGACTGCTTCTGGTTGTGAACCCAGCTCATCAGGAGCTATAATAACGATGATAGTGCGCCGTTTGAGGTCCAGCTTTCAGTGTACGACTGGATGACCTCTAACAATACGCTCTCGCACTTTCACTCATTTCCAACGAGTTGTTAATAGTTAAGTTATTTAATTCATCTCGTCCTTACATTTTGCAGAGAATTGTAGTAATACATGTTTTAAAAACTTTCTCCACGTTCTATATTCGTTTGGTACTTGGATCAAGTCTAGGGACATGCAACACAATACCGAAATCACAGTATCCCTGAACATGGAAAAAACTGCAATACCAAAATACGACTGAAGAAGAGTAATGAAATTTCGGGAATACATTTGTCTAGTTAACATATTTAAATGATCAACTTGTAAGATCACAGGTTAATATTTCATCAAAAGTAACTGGACATCCCAAAAACACACGTTTTACATATTAGGTGCATTGTGCTGCCACCTACTGCCATGTACTCCGTATCAGCGACCTCAATAGTCATTAGACATCGTGAGAGAGCAGAATGGGACTCTCCGCATAACTCACGGACTTCGAACGTGGTCAGGTGATTGGGTGTCATCCCTAGTCCACTCTTCCCGATGTGACAGTGAAGTGGAAAAGTGAAGGGACACTTTCAGCACAAAAGCGTACAGGTCGAACTTGTCTGTTAACTGAATGAGACAGCCTACAGTTTAGGAAGATCCTAATGTGTAAAAGGCTGACATCTAACCAGACCATCTCACAGGAATTCCAAACTGCATCAGGATCCACTGCAAGTACTATAACAGATAGACGGGAGGTGAGAAAACTTGAATTTCATGATCGAGCGGCTCCTCATAAGCCACACATCACGCCCTTAACTGCCGAAAGACGCCTCGCTTTTTGTAAGGAGCGTAAACATTGGATGATTGAACAGTGGATAAACGTTGCGTGGAGTGACGAATCACGGTACGCAATGTGGCCATTCGATGGCAGGATGTGGGTATGGCGAATGCCCGGTGAACTTCATCTGCCAGCGAGTGTAGTGCCAACAGTAAAATTCGGAGACGGTTGTGTTACGGTGTGGTCTTGTTTTTCATGGAGGGAGCTTCCAACCCTTGTTGTTTGCATGGCACTATCACAGCACAGGCATACATTGATGTTTTAAGCACCTTCTTCCTTCCCACTATTGAAGAGCAATTTGGGGAAGGAGACTGCATCTTTCAATACGATCGAGCACCTGTTCATAATGCACGGCCTGTGACGGAGTGCTTACACCACAATAAAATCCCTGTAATGGACAGGCAGTGTGACGTTACGTCACATAAATGGACATTTGGAGAAAGGGAAAGGAAGTTTTTGTTATGAGACGGGTGAATTATAAATTATATCAAGACTGTGTACCTGTGCGCGATGTATAACAAATAGTAAAGAACGTAAATTATTATTATCAAAACACAAATATCGATGTAGTTAACAAAACACAGTTTTTTTGGTATAATCTCTGTGTAACATAGGCCATGAACATCAGAGACAATGCTTTGATTGAACTAGCTCCCCTGTTTTGTTTCGTCTAGCGGTAGGCCGCCATTGTAGTGCTGTCTGATAATTAACGTAAGTTTTATCTGTATTTTGAAAAATATAATAGAAATTGTTATTAGAAAGTGTGTATTATTGACTTAGTTGTCACCTCTCATGATCGCAACCATTAATTATAATTAACAAAGTTTTTACTGAACTTCGCAGTACAGGGAGCTGATTTCCACTAGCAGGATTTAGTCGGCCATTACGCTGACTGTATTATTTAATTAAAATATCATGTCATAATGTTAAACGTAAATGCGAGAGACTTCTCAATTTTGATCTTTCATTAATTTCAAAGTTAAAAAGAGTCAAAATAGATTTCGTTTATTAATATTTAGAATACTGAGTTCAGTATGTTTAAGTTTGGCCGCCTAACGCCAGACGACATTTTCTCCAGTTTTGCCTTGCAAATAATGAAAAAGAAAGATTAAAAAATCATTACATTACGCAATATCTCAGTTACTCTTTGTGTAATTTGGTACATAAATAACCAGTAGCCCCTGAGACCCATATTAATAATTACAGTTTGCGTAACAATAAGCAGTGCTCACGCAAACTATTTATTAGAAGGCGGTGAGTCGCGCTCTGTGTTTAAAAATTATTATATCGTACGTACTTCGGGGCAGCCGATGTCCGTACGAGTGTTATCGCGGTATAAGTTAATTAAAAGTCTCATGCTACCCCACAATATTTAAACCGATCCCAACCAAAATCATAAAATATATATAATTATAAAAAATAAAAAATATACACTTATACCGTGATAAGTGGCGCACAGAGTCCTGACCTGAATCCTATAGAACACCTTTCGGATGTTTTGGAAAGCCGTCTTCGTGCCAGGCCTCACCGACCGACATCGAAACCTCTTCCCAGTGCAGCAGTCCTTGGAGAACTGGCTGCCACTCCACAAGAAACCTTCCTGCACCTGATTGAACTTCGCATGCGAGAGTGGAAGCTCTCATCAAGGCTAAGGGTGGGCCAAAACCGTTCTGAATTCCAGCATTAGCGATGGAGGGCGCCAGTAACTTGTAAGTCATTTTCAGCCAGATGTCCGGATACTTTTGATCGGATAGTGTAAGTGCAAGATAAACTACTGCAAATGTGAAATGCTGGTACGTTAATAACAGGTGTAGTCGGCAGAATGTTGAATGCAAGCTTGCAAACGTGTATGTATTGTGTTGTACAGGTGCTGGATGTCAGTTTGTGGGATGGAGTTCCGTGCCTGTTCCACTTGGTGAGTCAGTTTGTGGATGACGCTGGAGTTTTCGCCTGACGTTGTCCCATATGTCCTCGATTGGAGACAGATCTGGTGATCGAGCAGGCCAAGGCAACATGTCGAGACTCTGTAGGACATGTTGGTTTACAAAAGCGGTATTTGGACGAGTGTTATCCTGTGAGAAAACACCCACTGGAATGCTGTTCGCTGGCCCTTGTGGCCGAGCGGTTCTAGGCACTTCAGTCCGGAACCGCGCGACCGCTACGGTCGTAGGTTCGAATCCTGTCTCGGGCATGGATGTGTGTGATGTCCTTAGGTTAGTTAGGTTTAAGTAGTTCTAAGTTCTAGGGGACTGATGACCTCAGATAAGTCACATAGTGCTCAGAGCCATTTAAACCATTTGAATGCTGTTCATAAATGGCAGCACAACAGGTCCAACCACAAGACTGACGTACACTTTTGCTGTCAGGATGCGTTACATAACCACGACACTGGTCCTGTTGTCATACGAAATTGCGCCCCAGATGACAACTCCTTGTGAATGTCGATTGTGTCTAGCATGCAAACGGGCTGTTAGCAGGTCCTCAATTGGCCTCCTTCTATCCAACACAAAGGCATCACTGGCACTTAGGAAGAACCAGCTTTCATCAGGAAACACACCATACCTCCACCCTTTCCTCAAATGAGTTCTCGCTTGACACAACTAAAGTCACAAATGGCGATGGTGGAATACACGCTACAGGGCGCCTGGCTCCGTGATATTCTTGAAGTGCCAGATTTGTAGCAGTTAGTTGTGTCACTGTGGGAGAACTAGTGCTCAAATTGCTGCTGCAGATGTAGGACGATGCGCCAGAGCCATACACCGAATACAATTGTCTTCCCTTTCGGGCTATGCCACTTGTTCGTCCGGAACCCGGTCTTCTCCCAACCGCACACTTTGTGACCACCGATACCAGGTATCGCGTACGGTGACTACATTCCTGCCAAGTCTTTCAGCAATACCGCAAGAGGAGCATCCAGGCTCTCGTAGCCCTATACACGACTTCGTTCAAATTCAGTGAGGTCTTGATAATGGCTTCTTCGTCACCTTAAAAATATTCTTGACTAACATTTACGCACCACGTCCAATCTCAAAGCTGACTGACATGCATGACCGTCACAGTGTGGTTTGCATCCTTATAATGACTCTACTAACGCCACTATTATCCGACTGGTGTGAAATCTGAATGGAGATCATCTTTTAGATGTAGAAACGCGCCTAACAAGTTTTCTTTATGTCGTACAGCTCCTTCTTGGAGTTGCAATTCTATTCCACCTTTATGTATACAGGGTGAAGCAAACAAAAGTGGTCCAGACAACAGAGTTCCAGGGTACAAAGAAACAGCAGAGGAGAGGAAATACAGTACTAACCTGAATATATCGGACAATGAAAGTGACCACAATTGATCTCTTGGAATTTTTTGCCGTGGTCAGCAAGTTGATGAAGGCTGATCGAAGCTGGACTGCTGGAATTTCTGCAGTCTCATCCGAAACGCTCTGCAGCAGTTCTTGAAGATTATGAGGATTGTTGCGATACACCTTAGACTTGAGGGCTCCCCACACAAAGTAATCGTACACTGAGACATCAGGTGACCTGAATGCGAGGTAGTGCCACACCCAGACTAACCTCTGCTAACAACACTGTCAGACGTGAAGACTGTGTAAATGTGCTCCAAGGCTCAGCCGGCTGTATGGGGAGTTCCTCCTTCTGTTGGGTTACATGCATACTCTCACGACCAGTCGTATCCGCGCGTCCAGTCCACTTTTATTTGTGTGTATGTGTGTGTGTGTGAGAGAGAGAGAGAGAGAGAGAGAGAGAGAGAGAGAGAGAGGGAGAAACAGAGAGAGAGAGAGAGAGAGAGAGAGAGAGAGAGAGAGACCCACCATGGTAGCCGAGAGCGCTAATGTGCTGCTTCCTGGACTCGGGCAGGCGCGCCGGCCCCAAATCGAATCTGCCCGGCCGAGGGCCGGTCTGCCGTCCAGCCGTCCAACCTGGATGTGGTTTTTAAGTGGTTTTCCACATCCCACTAGGTGAATAGCAGGCTGCGCCCCGCGTTATGCCTCAATTAGACGACTTGCAGACATTTGAAACACATTCGCACTATTCCATGGCTTACACTAGACACAGACGGCTGAAGTACACTTATTCCGTCCTGGGGGGTTCGGGGTGGCAGCAGGAAGGGCATCCGCCACCCTCTGCCACTGACACTGCCAAATCATAGTAACAGGGCCGACCCCACATTGCACAGGGAATAAGGCAGGCCCTACGACTTATCTTAGAAGAAGGATTAAGAAAAGGCAAACCTACACCTCTAGCATTTGTAGACTTAGAGGAAGCTTTTGACACAGTTGATTGGAATACTCTCTTTCAAATTCTAAAGGTGGTAGGGGTAAAATACAGGGAGTGAAAGGCTATTTACAATTTGCACAGAAACCAGATGGCAGTTATAAGAGTCGAGGGGCATGAAAGGGAAGCAGTGGTTGGGAAGGGAGTGAGACAGGGTTGTAGCCTCTCCCCGATGTTATTCAATCTGTATATTGAGCAAGCAATAAAAGAAACAAAAGAAAAATTCGGAGTAGGTATTAAAATCCATGGAGAAGAAATAAAAAGTTTAAGGTTCACCGATGACATTGTAATTCTGTCAGAGACAGCAAAGGACTTGGAAGAGCAGTTGAACGGAATGGACAGTGTCTTGAAAGAAGGATATAAGAAGAACATCAACAAAAGCAAAACGAGGATAATGGAATGTAGTCGAATTAAGTCAGGTGATGCTGAGGGAATTAGATTAGGAAATGAGACACTTAAAGTAGTAAAGGAGTTTTGCTATTGGGGGAGCAAAGTAACTGATGACGGTCGAAGTAGAGAAGATATAAAATGTCTCATGGCAATGGCAAGGAAAGTGTTTGTGAAGAAGAGACATTTGTTAACATCGAGTATAGATTTAAGTGTCACGAAGACGTTTCTGAAAGTATTTGTATAGAGTGTAGCCATGTATGGAAGTGAAACATGGTCGATAAATAGTTTGGACAAGAAGAGAATAGAAGCTTTCGAAATGTGGTGCTACAGAAGAATACTGAAGATTAGATGGGTAGATCACATAACTAATAAGGAGGTATTGAACAGAATTGGGGAGAAGAGGAGTTTGTGGACAACTTGACTAGAAGAAGGGATCGGTCGGTAGGACATATTCTGAGGCATCAAGGGATCACCAATTTACTATTGGAGGGCAGCGTGGAGGGTAAAAATCGTAGAGGGAGACCAAGAAATGAATACGCTAAGCAGATTCAGAAGGATGTAGGTTGCAGTAGGTACTGGGAGATGAAGAAGCTTGCACAGGAGAGAGTAGCATGGAGAGCTGCATCAAACCAGTCTCAGGACTGAAGAGCACAACAACATATATATATATATATATATATATATATATATATATATATATATATATGTGTGTGTGTGTGTGTGTGTGTGTGTGTGTGTGTGTGTGTGTGTGTGCAATTAGCGATTAGGCCACCATAATCAAGTACATTTCTAAAACAATGTATCACTGATAAAACAAGTACAGCAAGCGAAATGTCAGCATTAAGAATCAATTGTAATAGTATCATCTATGATGAAACGAGAACAGCTAAATGTTATTAATACTGATAAAATAAAATTAGAATAAAACTGAATGACACCAAGGTAATTGTGTCCTCTAATGAGAGGTGTGATACAGCAGTAGTTGCGCCAGAGTTTTCGCTGTGTTTAGTTGATTAGCTTTCGGCAGCGTGCAGCAGGCTCCCCGTGCTTACCACGTCCCACATAGCCGCTGAACTCTAATAGATGCTGCCTCCCTGCGAATCTGTCATTTTACAGTGTAGATTCATACACTACAGTGTGCGACGACAGCGGTATTATTACTATGTATATGCGAATGTTCTTTAAATTCGGCTTCAAAATCCCTCCCAATCTGCCCTACACGTCCAATGCCAGAAAAAAAACCAATACACCCTTTTAGATGTTTCAGTTCATTCAAGATCTATTGCCACAACAGTTCATATGAAGTACATAAAATGAGTAGAGTTACAGACCAATAGAACGAACGGTTCTGAGGTACTAGGTATTGGCCCATGCTGAAACACCCGTATTACTAAGTGATCTAACATCCACAGGTAGCAATGCTGGCGCTGACTCTAGCATCCACTCGATCATACAGATGACTAATACTGTCTCAGAATACGTCACGTCACGCCTGCTCGAAGTGTTCAGGTAGTCCCGTAAGAGTTGTTGGTTGACGAGTCGCACGAGTCACTTCTCGTCCCATCATTACGTAGATGCTCGACTGGAGACAAGTCGTGACGTAGTGCTTCCCATGGAAGCTGCTTCAGGTTTTGCAGAGCACCTTGAGTTCCACGGGCAGTACATGGTCGAGCATTATCCTGTTGGTACAACACTTCGTCTTCCAGTAGCAAGAAGAGCAAAAGAACTGGACTAACAATATTCTTCACGTACCGAACACTGGTTAGCGTCCCCTTCAGAAGCTCCAGAGACGAACGAGAGTTGGAGCCTGTCGCACCCTAGACCATAACGCCTGGGATGGGCCAGCGTTTCTTGGACGAATGCACTTTACGAGACAGCGCATTCGAAGAGACAGTGCAAATGACCATCACCTGCAAGAAGGCGGAATCGTGTTTCATAGCAGAAGACCACGACGCGCCATTCCACCTTCAAAGTGATTCTCTGACGGTACCTGTCGAGCCGTGCCCGTCTATGCTGTGGCGTAAATGGAACACGGGCTAGAGGTGTCCCCAACCATAGTCCCACTGCTACTAAACGGTTCGCAACAGTTCATGTTGACACGTCTCGGCTCACAAGCCCTCTTATCTGTGCCGTGGTAGCTGTGCGATCTGTCACTGCTGCCCTTACAATACTACGGTCCTGGCGAGCGTCTGTGCTGCGTGGACATCCAGAACATAGTCTATGAGCGTTCTCGTGCCTCTGATTCCAGTATCGTTGCACAACTGACGCAAAACGGCGAAGTCGTCTGGCACTTCTCCGAAAGGACCATCCCACCACTCGGAGGATCACAATCTGATCCATTTCAAATTCGCTCATTTAAATGTAGGAAGCACGAGTGCGTCTCTGTGGCATGGTTGCCTGCTTGTTTCACATCTTTGCACCACACTTAGCCTTCTGGCTGTGAGTATTTCCTACCAAAGGGTAGACATAGATTTCACTCTGGTAGCTATGTCACTACGCTGGAACACGTTGAAACGATTATCAGAACATCTTTTACGTTTCTCGCAATGTGTTACTACACTTAACATTGTACACTCCCAAACTTGCAGACTGACTGTATTATCAATATTGTGGTGTAACTGAGCTTTGTTCTTTTTTCTGTCCCGAAACATATTTTGCTGTTATGAAAATATTATGCAGTATTATCGGATATGTGACCGTAATGCTTGTGCTTTATTATTATGAAGTTTACTCTGTTCGTCATTGGTCTTGTTTACTAGATGCTTTAGTTTCTTCCTGTACGGTATACTAATGTAACACGGTTGATTCCTGTCTATTCTTTTTACTGTTTGGTTTAAGATATTAAGATCTTTATTTATTTCATTTTCAGTTAGCGACTATTTTAGTATCTTAGTAACTACAGCATGAAAATACTGATTCTTATGTTGTGTCAGATATAAGGAATTGAGACTGTTGTTTACTCCCTTTCAAGCGTAAAAACTATCCTGGGGTGCACTGCACTTAGTTTGTCAGTCTTTACTATGTTTGCAAATCACAACGATCGTAAAAAAAACGTTTGAAATACATATTCTGCTATCTATTGGACTTTGTTGAAGAATGTCCTTTCTAAATCGTTTAAAAATAGATGTGCGAATGTTCCAGGTAGGCCGTTCCCTGTACCTAACCCTTCATATTATTAATATATTTCGTCAAGAAATTTGTAATAGTTACAATCCTCAACCAACAGCAAAAATTCTATCAGTTCAAATATTTCACCAGTGCTAACTTTTCTATATCTAATTAAGCTCTTCTTAGTGATCGCAATGGTTTCTCTGACTGGAATGTTTGTGTAATGATTTGTGATGCCTAACAATGCTGAAGTGGCTCCTTGTGGTATTGTAATATCTCTAAGCACGTTAACCAAATCCACGGTGTTTTTAATATTGTAGGACTGCTTGAAGGATTGTGCCCTTGATTTTGTCCTTAAGTGCCTTATTTTTCTTTTTATCTTGGGGATCTGGTATTGTTTACAATTCGCGTATCAGTTTTCCTGCACTTTACAGAGAGCACATGACAATATTTCGATTCCCATCTCCCCAGTCATTTAACATTGATATATTTTATACTTGCTTCATAATGTTCATTATGGGTATGACTAGTGTTTGTACATCATAGCGTAGCTGTTAATGGGTTAAATGTCGCACGTGAAAATGACAATAAAATGCTTAGAAATTTTTAGTTACTCGGCGATATTGACGTAACAAATTATTGTAAGCAACATCAGTACTGAAAAGTAACAGTGCTCAAAGCGAACAAGCCACCAGGCCCTTGAGAAATTTATGTTATATTCTACATCGAATAAGCTGCAGAGTTATCACCTTTCCTATCGCATCGTCACTACCTGTGTAGCCAACAGCCCTGTGTGACAGAGCAGATCGCTCACGTTTTCAAACAGAGAAAAAGAAGTGATGCACAAAATTACGAATTAAAACTACTAACTACTGCCATTTTCAGTATTCTATATAAAATTTTAAGATACCCTGCCTCTGAATGCCTGGAAAAATGCTTACAATTTTCATAAACTTTACATGGCTCTAACTAAAAAACAAGAACGCTTAGTAGGATGAAAATTGTAGGACAACAGAACTGTTTCTTGCTGAAAATTTTGATATACAATTGATCACAGTAGTTCTCATATTGACTATGTTACAATTTTTTGTGAAGATCAGAAAATTACATATTCTATTTTCCGGTTACATTTTGAGTCGATGAGTGACTAACTACCTTACTTAGATGCTTCAAACTTCAAGTACACATTAACAATATGCCTATGAGGAGACTACAATCATGTCATTTCAGTAACATGTTCTCATTCTAGAAATATTTACGTCTGATAATCACAATTTAGGTTACTTCTCTACCGTTAATCAGTGTGTATTTTTCTTCCTGTTGGCAGTACATTACTGTTACAGTCTACTTTGTTCCAAATAGTATCCTGAAGCATTCCAAAGAGTTTTAAACCTCTAGCTCAAATAGATTATTTGTGGATAACGTAACAGATCACAAAATGTAATGCTCAAGAAATTCAATTCAAAGTAATCTTCGATCTATGGCTCACCTCTGTTGTTACTGAGACATTCCAGCTGCAAGATTTTCTTGGTTTATATGCTCTTCACCTTCTATCTTCCTATCCTTCTTCCTCCTTATTGTTCTGGTCCATTTGGTTCCCTCAAGGACCCACTTTTCAGCTTTGGCCACTCTCATGGACTCAGCGGCCACCAGTGATTGCCTCATACTGAACCCAGAACATATTCATAGCAGCTTTAGAACTTCTCACAAGTACCAAAACACTTTTTAGTGGCATAATAAGTTTCGAGAATGACAACTGAAATTACAGAAATGTTTATAAGCAAAAAAAAAAAAAAGCTCTAGAAAACGAAAGATATATAGCGGAAAACATAATAGCATCGCAAAGCGCATCTTCTAACAGGGCTGCCAACTCGAAAAACAGTTGTGTAGTGTATGTTCGTCGAATGGGGGTGTCTAATTTCAACATTTGACGTGTGAAAGTAGCGGAAACATTGGTGCCGCCGCACTCTGAGAGATCTTTAAGTTGTTTTTTAAACAACTTCCCTATGTCCAGTTCAATTCTTCGAACTACCATTTTGTTCAAAAAACTCTAAGCATCAATTTCAGATGAAAAGCAAAGAATCATTTTCTTAAGCGGTTACACAAGCAATTAACCTTAAGCTCGAATGCTGTCATGGAATTTCAGGAAAATATACTTATTTCAAAGACTCAATATGGGTTCAGGAAAGAAACACTCGTGTGAAATACAGTTCACCGTTTGTAAGTCACCGACAGGAGACGTCATCCTAATACCGTGTAACGTCATCTCCAGCCTTGATAATGGACTCACTTTGGCTGGATACAGAATCTACAGGTTTCCTGACGTATGCCCCATCCAGCTGAAGCCACTCATTGGTGACCAGATCCTGTAGAACTACCGAACTGCAGGGATGTTGATAGCTACGTTTCAGCCGATGTTCCAAATGGTTTCAGAAAGCTTCTATTGGCTTAAGACCGGACGATTTAGGGGACCAGACGAAGTTTAATAGGGTGCCTAAGTCTTCATGAGTCCAGGATCACACAAGACGACTCCACCCAATTACCGTACAGTTTTTGTTGTTTGGCCTACAGAACAGATATAGCTTCATGTGTCGCTATGAGCCCTCGAATTTGGCCACGTAATATCATTTCATGCTTTTCCCTTCGTGTACACGTCTCGGTTGTAGACAGTTATTGAAGAATTTTAAATAATGAGGCAGGATTTTAAAATCTAATTTTGATCACTTTCAATAGTAGAGTGTTTACTTTGTGAGAACAGTTATCAAAGCGCAAGTTTAACGTCCACACTGATGCATTTAAACATAGAAAATAAATTCTTGGCCTCTTCGATGTCTTCGATTCAGTGTTGTAGATGGGTTAAAATCATTACGTTAAGAAATGGACTGGTTTTGAGCATGCTGCTTGGCATGGTCCGTAGTTTACAGGACGCGATAGTATACCGGCCAGTCACATACAGTGTAGGCATCAGGTGTTTAACTTCTGAACAGAAAAACTTGAAAAATTACAGCTGCTGATGTGCGCTGTTTGAAGGACACTTCTCGTGAGGCCTCTGTCTTATCGTCCCTCTCTTGTCACGCAGTCTCCCCAGCCACACCTCATGCTCAGCTGCTGCAGGTGATGTCACTACCTAATTCTGCTTAACGGTGGTTTCTCAATGTGTTGAAACACAAGCAGATGCTATAACACATACAACACATACAAGATTTTTGTGCTGCTTGATCGTTGTGCCTGGGAGAACATTCACTTTCTCGATAGTTCTTCATGACAAACCTGTTCCCTACACAACCAAAAAGTGGTAGGCGATGTATCGCGGAAAGAGACTGCTAGTGACAAAGTGATTCATGACATATCATCTGCGATAGCTGGTATTCCTCCAGCGCTCCTGGTGTCAACTCTGTGGTGCAGAAAATGGTAGCTCCGGTAACTCCTACTTCGAGGTTAGTCTATGGTCAGCTTCATGCAGCTGCATGCTACTCTGCAAATCACTGTGAAATACATGGCAAATGATACTTAGAACATACATATCTTACGGTTTTTCTTTCGCTCCGATCACGTATGGAGCACTGGAAGAATGAGTGCGGAATGTTCAAAAATGTTCAAATGTGTGTGAAATCTTATGGGACTTAACTGCTAAGGTCATCAGTCCCTAAGCTTACACACTACTTAACCTAAATTATCCTAAGGTCAAATACAAACACCCATGCCCGAGGGAGGACTCGAACCTCCGCCGGGACCAGCCGCACAGTCCATGGCTGCAGCGCCCTAGACCGCTCGGCTAAGTGCGGAATGCCTATGAATGTGCTGTACTTAGTCTAACCTGTCTTCATGGTCCCTCCGTTAGTGATACGTTAGGAGATGATGAATACCTCCTGATTCTTAAGTTATTACTGCTTATAGAACCTTTGTAAGTAGACTTCCGCGGGATAATCTACTCCCGTCTTCAGGCGTCTGCCAAACCAGTTTTCCATTTCCGTGGTGCTCTCCCTGAGTGAAACCAACCTGTGACACAGCTGCTGGTAAACCTTTCGGAATGTGAGGTCGTGGTCCACGAAACTCTTGGACCACGACCTCACATCCCGAAAGGTTTACCAGCAGCTGTGTCATGCGGTCGTGGAAGCCTTCATTCTACAACCTGTGACCATTCGTACCGCCTTCTTTACACATCCAATATCCCCTGTCAGTCGTACGATTTCGAGGAAAAAGAGACGTATTATGACTGCGTTTAGGATTACATGATAGGCATGAGGCCGTATCGGTCCAAAACACCTCTGTATATTCTTTGATGGGTCGCACAAGTGATACGTAAGTAGTGTCCTTTGTAGAGTGACTACATTTTCCAGTAACCTCCCAATGAACCGAAATCTGGCACCTGCTTTACCTACGACTGAACCTATGTTATCATTCCATTCCTTAGCCTTTCAAACTGTTACACTCTCGGGTTTATAAGATTCGACCGATTTAATTTGTTACTTATTGATGTTGTAGTTATACGATACTACTGCTCTGCGTTTAGCGAAGTGCACAACTTTGCATTTCTATAAATTTAAAGCAAGTTACGACTCTTCGTACCATTCCGAATTTTATCAAGATCTGACTGGATATTTGAGCAACTTTTTCAGGTAACACTTCATTACAGATAAATGCATCAACTGCAAAAAGCCTGAGGATGCTGTTAATATTGTCTGTCATTTCAATAATATGCAATATTAACAAGAAGGGCGGCAACACACTTCTCTGGGACACGCCAGAAGTTACTCCCACTTCTGCTGGTGGCTCTCCTTCCAAAATAAAACGCTATGTCCTCCCTACCATGTAATCCTGAACTCATTCATAATTTTTTCATTCCCCAAGAAAACGTAATAATCGTTGGTGTGGCACGGAATCAAAAAGTACTACATTCACCCGACTGCCTTGATCCATGACTTTCAAGATGTTTGTTAGAAAAGCCCGTTTTACATTTACCGTAAAAGCTAAAGCTTCGTCTGCTGGCCGTGTCCTATAGTCAGTGCCGACCAGCCGCCTTGTCATCCTCTGCCAATGGCGTTATTCGTTGGCAATTCCAAGATACCGGAGCCACTACGTTTCACTCAAGTTGGCTTCTTCATTGCCACCACGAAGCTGAGTGCAATCCATTCCAGTCTTCTCACCTAGGAAAAATCCCTGGCAGTACGGGAACAGGATTCGAGTCCTCCACGTAGCAGTCATATAGGCTGACCACTGATGAGGCGAATGGCTTTCTCATTTTCGATGTTTGCGGAAGCGACGCTGCTTAGCATGGAGGGGGTCATATTGTTCAAGACACCTCATTATGTTTGAGCTGAGAATACGTGCATACACAGAACCTGGCGCCGATCAAGTCATTAACCATAGGAGGATATTATTAGTAGTCAAAAGGCGCTTTGTTGGTGCACTCAATTACCAACGGTCGTCAATATGCCAGGGATTAAGTGATCAGTGACTTTTGATCATCCATGACGAACATTGGGGGAAGGGACAGAAAAGCAGTATTTCAAAATGCCTATTTTTGCTTACGGATGTCAGAAGACTATTTTTCAATTATACTACCCTGTGTTGTACAAGTCTGTCTTGATCAAACTTTTTCTGTAAGATCGTTGCAGCGCGTCTCTGGATTTTCTCGACGTTAACTGTCAGGCCTAGGTGGTTATGTTGTCGTCCGAAGACTAATCTGATGCAGTTAGTCTACCTTGCGCAAAACTGTTCGAATAACTGTTCGAACCTACATTCATTTGAACCTGCTTTCTGGTTGATCTCTTGGTCTCTCTCACTTATTTTTGACCCCTCACCCTCCTGCCCTTCGCTCGAGTACTAAATTTATGATTCTATGGCGTCACAAAATTTGCCTTATTACCCAATAATTTATTTTAATGAATTCGTGGTACAAATTTGTTTCCTCAACAATTCTATTCAGCGCCTCGTCATTACTTACGCGATCTACCAATCTAATGTTTAACATTCTTTTGCCTCATCAGAATTCGAAAACCTACATTCTCTTCTTGTCTAAACTGTTTATCGTCCATGTTTCACTTTCACATATGGCTACACTCCAAAAAAATACCTTCAGAAAAGACTTCCCAACTCATAAATCCATGTTCGACGTTAAGAAATTTCTCTTCTTCAGACAGGTTTTTCTTATCATTGCCTGTCAACGTTTTATATCTTCTCCACTTCGGCCATCATCAGTTATTTTGCTGCCCAAATAGCAGAACTCATGAACTCATGTACTACTCTTAGTGTCTCGTTTCCTAATCTAATTCTCTTAGCATCACCTCATTTGATTAGACTACGTTCCATTTATTCTTGTTTTGTTTTTGTTACTGTTCGTGTTTCAGCACACTGTTCATTCCATTCAATTGCTCTACCAACTCTTTTTCTGCCTCTGACACAATTACCGTGTCATCGGCAAACCTCAAGGTTTCTATGTCTTCTATATGAACTTCAATTGCTTCCCCAAATTTTTCTTTGGGTTCCTTTAATGCTTGCTGAATGTACAGATTGAGTAACATCGGGACGGACTGCAACCCTGTAGCACTCGCTTCTCAACCACTGTTTCCCCTTTCATGCTCGTCAACTCTTATAGCTGCTGTCTGGTTTCTCTAAAAGTTGGGTACAGCCTTTCGCTCCCTGCATTTTACCCCCGCTAGCTTCAAAATTCCGAAGAGTGTATTCTAGTCAAAATTAACAAAAGCTTTCGCTAAGTCTACAAAATGCTATAAACGTAGGTTCGACTTTCTTTAACCTACCCTCTAAGTCATAGGATCAGTATTGCCTCACATGTTGCTACATTTCTCCGGAAACCAAACTGATCTTCCCCGAGGTTAGCTTCTGCAAGTTTTTCCATTCGTGTATAAGGTATATACTTTGCAACCACGACTTATTAAACCGACACATTTATGGGCATCTACTTTCTTTGGAGCCGGCCGGTGTGGCCGTGCGATTCTCTCAAACGGATGTCCTAAATCAACGGCCATCGTAGGGAAATCACTCGACTTTGAGCCAGAGTCATATGCCCAGACCACTACGTATATAGGAGGCCTAGGAAGAGACCAGCCGATCAGTTCCATGCTTCGTCCAGAAACCGTCCCTGCCGCAGACAACACGTTTCAAGTTGAAAAACATTTCACAAATAGTACAAACAACGCTCATGACCAACATTATCTATTACTCGTGACTACTAACAATTTGGCCCCTACATACATAAACAAAGCGTGGCACAGCATCCATTTGTGTAATTTTTTTCGGTTTCTTGTCGCTGTCTGACAAGTGAAAGTACGGCACTAAGATGTGTAACTTCTTTTATCTAAGTTTGAAATCATACGTAATAAATGTATGCATAACCAAACACTGATTTTTTCCATGATTTGCTTTTCCGGTTTTGTATTTGATTACTGCCGTTACGCTCCATTTAAAGTTTAGTATTTGACTAGTGCTGTTTACGTTGTCTAAGAAATTCTGAAGATGAACCACTTGTGTGAAACGCGGCAATTTTAAAACTAATACCTGCAACAGTGAGTGCCCTTCTATTTGAAAATTGGATTACTGTTGCTGAACCAGGCCGGAAATGGAGTGGAGAAATGTATTTAATAAATGTCATTTATTAATGGAAATAAGAATATGCTTTTTTGCCCCCATCCAAATGAAATAAAGTCTGAAGATAAACGTATCATGTACTAACGTGTAGCCTCTACTCTAGCTAGGAATCTGGCCTATTTCAAGTGATTTCAAAGCAGTGTCATAGCTGTGGTTACACAGACCGACAAATTTTTAGTTATGATGTGATCAGCTTACTAAAATGGGTGTTTCAAAATACTGTAGTACGACCTTCAAAGAGGTTTCGGTACCTGTCGATATGATAAGCATCTTTCTGACATCATATCCAAGACTGCAATTTCCTGCTCATTCTTAGTTATCTGTGAGATGGAAACCTACCAGCCACGTAAGTCATGTATTTCACGATCTTGTGCCACATCTGGTAATTTTAAAAAAGTCGTTTGACTAGGAGAGTGGCAGAGGCAACTGCCTGAAGTACCATAAAAATAAATAATCGAAAAATACAGCACGCTGGATGGTTCTCTAACAAAAAAAAAAATGTGTGTGAAATCTTATGGGACTTAACTGCTAAGGTCATCAGTCCCTAAGCTTACACACTACTTAACCTAAATTATCCTAAGGACAAACACACACACACACACACACACACACCCATGCCCGAGGGAGGACTCGAACCTCCGCCGGAATCAGCCGCACAGTCCACGAATGCAGCGCCTGAGACCGCTCGGCTAATCCCGCGCGGCGCTTCTCTAACACAAGAGGCCCTAAAGTTAATGTAGCAGCAATAAAGCGTTTTGCTACGAAAAATACCATTTTGAAAAATATAATGGGCTCTTGCATAATTACATGTTAAACTAGTTTCTTGTCTGTCAATGGAGAATGCTCTTCTACAAAGGATCTCTTGATATTTATTCATATTGTTGTTTTCAGCTTATAGGTGTGTAATAAGAGGGCATTGTCAATCGCCGTCAAAAACTGTAGCATTCTTGAACGCATCGAAGAAAATTATAACGAATAGTTCCTAGAATATACACAACCTTATCTTTCTCTGTGTTCATACTCAATTTCTTACTTGTTCTCATAAGTTAGATGTTTCATGTGTATCTGTTCTGATCCAATGTTATTCCCAATATTCAATTCTCCCTTGTTATATTAATAAGTGCTCGTACGTAGTTCCGTGCGAATTGTAATTTAATACTAGCGTACAATCAACATATTCTTCCCGTAGTGTCTAACTTCGTATTTGTTTCACGTATACTTAGTTTAAAAAAAAACAGTTAACAATGAATATACCTCGTTCTCATGCATCCATTGTCTTACGGATGAGTAAACTTTTTCCCAGGCTATGAAGAGTGCATAGCTTTAGCACAGCCAGAGTCTTGTATCCAGCTTCACTTCAATCAAATGCCAAACTTGATCACTATTTCCTGGTTGGTATCTGCTTTCTGTCTTCACAGTTGTGTAGTGTAGTAAACCCCATAACGATTTACATAAATTTGTTTCCATATTTACAATATCGACATTCTCTGTAAAAATTCATCGCCTTGTTCACGTGTCCTTAGTTTTCGTTCGCGTATCATCATTTAGTTTGGAGAACTTGTGTGTTTAATTACTACTTTCAGTGAATTGCATTTTTGTGATTTCTGGTTTGTATTGTGCTTTTATGCATTCATTCGTTACTGATTTTTACAGGTAGTATTCAGCAATAACATCGTAAGCTGCTCCTCACCCCCCTTATGTATTAATACTGTGTAACCCGATTTTTATTTTGTAACTGTGCGCACTGTTAATTCTAGACAGGTGTTTTTATTTACTGTAGTTCGCATATTCCATCAAGAGTGTTTAAGTAATTCAATGCGGCCTTGACAATCTACGTAATTCAGTGGCTTGCAAAAGGTATCATCACGTCATGCCGAAACATATGATAAGGAAATACACACATCAGCAGAAGAGAACGTTACCCATTACAACACAATAATAACAGAGGCACTAGGTTACTCACCCTATACGAAAAACGCATAATTAAAGCAGTTTTACATTTGAAATTAGAATATTGTGCGTAGAAGGTTCTGAACAGCTTTTAGGAAGGTTAATAGCTGCACGGAAAGTATAAATAAAAACTCTTTCAGTCATAATTTTTTCTTCTTTATTACATTACACGAAGCATTTCTGATCCTGTGGGTCCATCTTCAATCTTCAGGTGCAAATCGTCTGATACATTCATTTGCTCTTGAATGTGGTAAAATGCATGTTCCTGTCATGAGAAAGTTAGATGTTAGGCCATAAATTTCATGAATCAAGTGCTGTAAACATATGAGAAACAGTGGAAAAAGTAGTGAAAAACTTACCGAACAAACAAGGAAGAATATTTTTGATCTTATGAGGTCAGCATATGTTGATTGAATGCACCTGAAGATGGACCCACAGGTCAGAAATGCTTAGTGTAATTTAATAAAACACGAACAAACTGTAACTGAAAGAGTTCTTATTCATACTTCCAGTGTACTGAATACAGTCATGTTCACGACTGCAAAATATCGATAAAATTAAGGCAAAAACTGCATTATAAAACACACAACTGTACTACTACCTTTTTATCATAGACAGACGATTTCGGTCCGACATAAAACCATATCAAAAGTAACTTAGCTATGCCTTCTCAGAGTTGCTATACCAGCTGTACGTTATAGACTGAGTCATAACTATTATTAACTGCACTTTCGTAACATTTATGTCCTTACAACATCAGACACGGTTGTGTGCACCCTGTTAATGTAGTAGGTATCAAAGGGCATATAATTGCGATAGCCTAACATTTAACTTACATAAAACGTAAAAAAAAAGAAAATGAGCTAGTTATGTACTAAGCTACATAGAAGCAAGCTAGAATTGTGAATTTCTTCTTTAATGTTGTATTGAAATTGAGATCTAGTTATGAATTTTAAGTGGGGCGTTGACGTACACGTTATCAGAAAATATAGCGATGTTGATTGTGGATTCTGCTGGAAGTGATTGGTAGTTTGGACTCGTGCTACTTCTTTTGTTGCAGGGTTACGAAGTACGCTGTCTTGATATGAACTCGAGCGTCATTAAAAACATTCTTCATATGGAATTGAGAGCAGATTACGCGAGTGACAGTTTACTTAAATGGTGGAAGTGAGATTACTCTTTGACTTTGATGAATTTTTCACTTACTGTCGTAGTTACGAATGTTTCCCCTCAACGTTCTCTGCTTAGTCAGATTTCAGTTACACCAAGCACAATTTATTAACGTTTAGTAAAATCGGAACCGTTAGAGGATTATTATTAAACCCCCGTTTTGTGTGGCTCCTCCCTGAGTCTTTGACTACATCTCGAAACACTCAGGTTTCCTGAGGCCAGCTACTTGATTTTACACCTACACCTGAGAAACATAAGAGCACAGGATAGGAGGAACAGCCACATGTTTTGGGGTATTTCTCGGACCATGAGTTTGACTCACTCAGCAGGATTACAGTGAACATCAAATAGGCTATTTATTTTAACATTCGCGGTGGCTAACAACGTCCACACGGCGTACGGATCTTCGTATTTTTTTATATTTATGGTAGTTGAAGTTCAGAATTCAAATAGCTAGGCGCAACTCCCAAAACTTCTCGAGACGATCGGCTTTGAAATCTGTAATACCCTCAACCAAGGTCAATTTTTCTTGGTAGGCTGTGTGGCTATTTGGTAGAATGATGCCATGCCACGTGGTGAAATTATGTTCGATTCCCAGCTGATGCAAATTTTAAATAGAGGTGCCTGTCCTGTTAGCAATTCTACGAAGTTTAATGTACACAAAAATGCAAAAAAGTCCGTAGCGCTCGAGACTGGTTATCAGTGGCTTGAGTCTCGTTTCGGTCATTATTTTTTTTCCCTTTCAGTTCGAGCACCTACGTCATTAAATATATGCTAGCTAATATAAATCTAATTGCTGTTTTTATTGAGTATGCCCACCTTCTTACTTCTATTTATATACTGGACATAAAACTCCGCCGGCCGGTGTGGCCGAGCGGTTCTAGGCGCTTCAGTGTGGAACCGCGCGACCGCTACGGTCGCAGGTTCGAATCCTGCCTCGGGCATTAATGGGTGTGATGTCCTTAGGTTAGTTAGGTTTAACTAGTTCTAAGTTCTAGGGGACTAATGACCTCAGCAGTTGAGTCCCATAGTGCTCAGAGCCATTTGAACCATTTTTGAACCATAAAACTCCTCTTAAGGTTGCAAATATAAATTCCTAATTACTGATCTTTTACTACAGATTGCTTAAATTTAAAGAAAAAACATTACAAATCAAATTCTTTTTTATCCTTCTCTGTTTTACGCTTCATGGAAATTTTCGTGCATGATGAACATTTGTTTGAAATTTTGGCAGGCTGGGAACAGAACCCGTGGCAGACACGTTGTAGGTGAGCATTCTATCACACAGCTACACAACCTGTCGACAAAAATTCAGCTTGCCTTAACATATTAAAAACCGTCGGAAAACTTCATAGACTTTTTTAGAGTTGCAACGATTGGCACCACAACAAGTCATCTAATTCCCGTAAATTCCGCAGAGGGGGAGATGAGCTCTGACGCCACGTTTAGTCACATCCAAGATGTGTTCGATCGGGTTCAGATCTGACGAGTTAGGGGGCCAGTACATTAACTGGAAACTGGAACTCGACACTGAGTTCCTCGAACCCCTCCTTCACATTCCTGCCCTTATGATATGGCGCATTTATCTTGATGAAGAATGCCACTGCCGTCGGTTACATAATGGTGCTGAAGGGGTGTACGTGGTCTGCAAACAGTGTACGATACTCCTTGGCCGTCATGGTGCCTTGCACGAGCCCCACTGGACCCATGGATGCCCATGTGAATGTTCCCCAGGGCATTACAGAACCGCCACCAGCTTGTCTCCGTCCCGCACTACACGTGTCAGGGAGCTGTTCGCTTAGAAGACGACGAATTCGCACCCTCCTTATCGGCATGATGAAGAAGGTATCGGGATTCATCAGACCGTGCAAAGCTCTGCCCCTGCGCCAACGTCCATTCCCTCGAAGGCCCATCGTTAGGACTGTTCGTTGCACTGTGTAATCAGAAACATTGGTGCTCTGCCCAGCACTGAAGTCTGATATGAAACTTCCTGACAGATTAAAACTGTGTGCCGGACCGAGACTCGAACTCGGGACCTTTGCCTTTCGCGGGCAAATACTCTACCCTCTGAGCTACCCAAGCACGACTCACGACCCGTCCTCAAAGGTCCCGAGTTCGAGTCTCGGTTCGGCACACAGTTTTAATCTGCCAGGAAGTTTCATATCAGCGCACACTCCGCTGCAGAGTGAAAATCTCATTGAAGTCTGATGTTACTTCCTCCACAGTTCGTCGTCTGTCCTATTTGACCAGTCTGCCCAGCCTACAACGTCCGACATCTTTAATGAGGGGGGTGGCCGTCCAAACCCACGATGTGTGGACGGGGTTTCACCTTAGTTTCGTCACGTGCTAAAGACACTCACTACAGCACTCCTCGATCACCCGGCAAGGCGTGCAGTTTCCGAAATGCTTGTGCCGAGCCTTCCTGCCATCGCAGTCCGCCCTCGGTCAAACACACGACAGATCGAGCGCCTTCCCCATTCTCCACACGGACAGCACACTCACTGATACTACATGCACCGTGTATTTGTCTCACTAGCAGTCATTCTTTGCCAGCTGAGGCTCCTATCGCTTGGACGCGTTCATCTCGATAGTATGTCGGTGGTCATAAAGTTCTGGCTAATCAGCGTACATGTTCATAATGAGTTGACATTAACGTCTTCCAAGAAGACAACAGAGCTGTGTACACAGTGTTGCATGGTTACGTTCCTACTTTGATGAGCACTCACTTATCCTAACGCTCCTCTAGTGGCCGGTTAAATCACTCAGTCTTAATCTGGAACTGTTTGGAACAGCAGGCGAAACGTAGCTGTCAATGTTCTCGCAGTTTGGTAGCTTCGGGGGATCTCGTCTCCAATGAGTGGCTGCAGCTGGATACGACTTATCTGATGAACCTTACACACTCTCTTCCTCGTAAAACTGTCGCCAGAATCAAAGCTGAAGGCGACAGTGTTAGCGTGATGTCTCCTAGGTGTAACTAAGCTTTTGGCCAGTGTACTTACAACTTGTGAACGAAAACTAAACAAACAAAACTAATCACTTAATTGATTGTGTATTGTTACTTCAAGAGCAGAAAACGGTTTTAGTGGCAATATCCAATAGGTCAGCATTTTCAGTTCATTGAAGTTCTATTTCTGTTCTGCGTCACGCCACGACTCCGGACACCTAAAAGAAATAAAATAACGCTCACTCTCAAATGCGCACTACATGCGGCTTTTGCCTAATGGCATCCTGGGAACCAAACTATTACATGGTTACAGAGCACAGCTACGTGACATTCTATAATACTCAACAAAAAACAGCAGCAGTATCACATATTCCGAGATCTTATTTGGTACTTCTTTTAACAGAGGAATACAATTTTGACTGCTACCAAAAATTAAAATTTATTCTTTTTGATGCCCTCCTTCATCAATCTATAATTGTATTTAAGGGGGTTTACTCATCAGTCAACGCAATTTTTGTCACTCAACTCTCCATGATTTTTCACACTATAAGTCTCTCCACTTTCAAACTGGCACACATAAACAGTATATGTTTCACGCACTACAACTAGCTACTGTTTGCATGATTTGAGAGACAATATAAATTTCATGTTTCACTATTTGCTTCTTTGAAGACACTCCGAAGCATTTGTAATTGGAGCTCAATGATCTGCACAGTATCGTATTATTAACATACATATTATACTATCTGTGCACACAAAGGAACATATCGTACATTTTTTTCCGGTTTGACACAGCATGTTTAATTTTTATGTTACTGTCGCATTGCGAGTGTCATTTTGAATGAAATTAGAATGATCTTGATTAATTGTGAGCATGCTGTGTATACGGATAATAACTACATATTTTACAAACTATTTATTAGTGGTCTCCTTTATTATCGCTTTTCCGGAAGCGGTAACATCAGTTAATCATATTCAGCCTTGAAGGAACGACATTACTGGTACAATTTACAGACTAAAAAGTACTTACTACTAGAGCGGCTTCATTATTTCACATCATAGATGAAGAACAAAGGAATGCTCCCCTATGACAGTGAATTCACATTATACGTAATACTCATAACACCTGTCAAGAACGCTAAGTAGTTTCACGTCAATACAATCTTATTTTTAATATACGCATGCTTATATGAAAACTTGTAACCAAGTATATATTTACAATGATGCTACAAAACATTGTGACCAACTGCTTCATATCATGCTGGTCCACTTTTGGAACTCAATAAAGCAGCGATTCTGCATGGCATGGATTCTATATGTCCTTAGTAGGTTGTCGGAGATATGTGCCACTAGATGTCCACGCACAAATGTTGTATAATCAATCCGAATATACATTATGAACTCTCTGATACTGCAGCTGTTAATAATTCCATATGCAAGACAAAAACCTCATACCATACTACTTGTACGCCAGTTCCATATTTTATGCATTACTTTTACATTCCATCTGAATAGCAACGTAATTGTGAATATTCAATATTTTATAAATCTTTCCCGTCTTTGCTAGCGATGTATATAATTAGTTTCTTTGGCTGCAGATGTAAGCCTTGGTCTTTCTCGCTTGGCGGGAAGAGCAGTTGTAAGATTGATTCGTCGTGTGAAGCCCTTTGAAAGAGTTGACACATTTTGTATGTCTCTGCATTGTGAAGCTTGTGGGCGACAGAACTTATTTTGTCAACAGTTGCTTGAATTGTTTAAGAATACAGAAGTTAAAATTGTGAACATTCATTATTTCGTAGTTAGTGATCCTTTGAACTTTTACAATCCAGGAAAGTCTCAGATTTCTTTCTACAAGCAAATCCGGAGACAATTATACTCCGAGGACAACGAAACCAACATACAGAATCAGCTAAGTACCAGATATAAACACTATATGATATGAGCATGTCACTTTAAAATTCCCCAGATTGACGTATTCATGTAGTCGGTTTTGCTTTTGATGGTTTGATGCTTTATTGAGAGTAGAGTGTTACATATGTCACTCATTTGCCGTAAATAACGGGTCGGTAGTTTGTGGCCTCGAAGCTGGTGCCCGATAGTGTCCGAGCTGAGTTCCATCGTGTTCGGATCAGGTAAATCTGGAGGCGAAACATCAACGTGACTGCACTATCCTGCTCCTCAAATCACTGTATCACGATTCTGGCCCTATGGAAGATGCAGTCTCCGCCGGGAACTGCATAAAGCAAGAAGGAATGCAACTAGTCCGTTGTAATGTTCACGTACTGGCTGTCATAGTGTCTTCGATTATTACCACAGGTCCCACGGAATCCCGGATGACTGGGATAGCATGGTGCTAACCTCTCAGGTTGCGTGCATGATGTGGGATATGTTTTGAGCGGTCGTTAGCCTGTGTGGTGGCGTATCCCAACAGGACTATCGACTGGTGTAACAGGAGAGGTGATTCGTCCGACCATACGACATCGTTCCATTGATTCACGGTCCATTCTCGATGATCCCGTGGCCATTGCAATCATAACTGACGATGTCGTTGTTTCAACGGAGCAATATGTATGGGCTGTATGCTACAGTCCTAACGTTCAAAAACGTGCGATTAACGATTTGTTCTGAAACACTAGTGGGTTCGCTTGTGTACTGTCGTTGCCATGTCACGTACCTACAACGCCGTCAGGCGGCATTCAGCCTTGTGATGTTTCAGCCCATCAGTGTATATCTCCACAGTCAACAAAAGTCGCACATTTCGTTAAGTCTATACACATTTTACATACAAGCTGTATGTGTGTGTGTGTGTGTGTGTGTGTGTGTGTGTGTGTGTGTATGTGTGTGTGCGCGCTTGCTTGCGAGAGCACATTCCACATTTCCTCCTAAACCACTGGACTGATTTCAACCAAACTTAGTAGACATATGTCCCTCACTACCAGGCAACAAACGTTGTGGGCTTAACACCTACCTATCATAGTTCAGTAGACATCACGTGATAAACAACGAGATGCGTAAAAAACTCCCTCATCATGGGTGACGCTTGAAGTTATTGTTTCTATGATACATGTGCTGCGAGGGGGCGTGGCCAACACACTGCGACGCTTTGGGTGAAGTCACTTGAGTTTTAATAAACTATTTGACTTCTGATGTTTTTTATCTGAACTCTGACCAGCCCGCACAGTCACCACAACCCACGACCGCAACTCAACCTTGCAAAGAAGTGGCTCTTCACGCGATGTCCGTTTAGCATCTGAAGATTTCAGTTTAATAAGATAGGCATGTTGAGATGTGTCTACTGAAGGTCCAGAATGGAGTGACTTGATTGGTGAAATATTCTGGGTTGAGTACGGAATTCATAGTTCTAAATTTCTAGATTTCCGAAAATCATTTGACACAGTGTCCCACTGCGGACAGTTAGCGAAGTTACGACCATATGAAATAGGTTCCCAGATAAGTAAGTCGCTCGAAGACTTCTTAAGTAATAGAATCCAGTATGTTGTCCTCTACGGGGAGTGTTCACCAGAGACTAAGGTATTGTTAGGAGTGGCCCAGGAAAGTGTGATGGGACAGCTATTATTTTCTACATAAATACGTGTTCAGACAGAGATTTAGGAACCAGGTTTTAAATTGTAAGACATTTCCAGGGGCAGATGTGGACTCTGACCACAATCTATTGGTTATGAACTGTAGATTAAAACTGAAGAAACTGCAAAAAGGTGGGAATTTAAGGTGATGGTACCTGGATAAACTGAAAGAACCAGAGGTTGTACAGAGTTCCAGGGAGACCATAAGGTAACAATTCACAGGAATGGGGGAAAGAAGTACAGTAGAAGAAGAAAGGGTAGCTCTCAGGGATGAAGTAGTGAAGGCAGCAGAGAATCAAGTAGGTAAAAAGACAAGGGTTAGTAGAAATCCTTGGGTAACAGAAGAAATATTGAACTTAATTGATGAAAGGAGAAAATATAAAAATGCAGTAAATGAAACAGGCAAAAAGGAATACAGACGTCTCAAAAATGAGATCGACAGGAAGTGCAAAATGGCTAAGCAGGGACGGCTAGAGGACAAATGTAAGGATGTAGAAGCTTATCTCACTAGGGGTAAGATAGATACTGCCTACAGAAAAATTAAAGAGACCTTTGGAGAAAAGAGAACCACTTGTATAAATATCAAGAGCTCAGATGGAAACCCAGTTCTAAGCAAAGAAGGGAAAGCAGAAAGGTGGAAGGAGTATATAGAGGGTCTATACAAGGGCGATGTACTTGAGGACAATATTATGGAAATGGAAGAGGAAGTAGATGAAGATGAAATGGGAGATATGATACTGCGTGAAGAATTTGATAGAGCACTGAAAGACTTAAATCGAAACAAGGCCCCGGGAGTAGACAACATTCTATTAGATCTAATGATAGCCTTTGGAGAGCCAACCATGACAAAACTCTTCCATCTGGTGAGCAAGATGTATGACAAAGGCAAAATACACTCAGACTTCAAGAAGAATATAATAATTCCAATCCCAAAGAAAGCAGGTGTTGACAGATGTGAAAATTACCGAACTATCAGTTTAATAAGTCACAGCTGCAAAATACTAACGCGAATTCTTTACAGACGAATGGAAAAACTGGTAGAAGCCGACCTCCGGGAGGATCAGTTTGGATTCCGTAGAAATGTTGGACACGTGAGGCAATACTGACTCTACGACTTATCTTAGAAGAAAGATTAAGGAAAGGCAAACCTACGTTTCTAGCATTTGTGGACTTAGAGAAAGCTTTTGACAGTGTTGATTGGAAAACTCTCTTTCAAATTCTGAAGGCGGCAGGGGTAAAATACAGGGAGCGAAAGAATAGAAGCTTTCGAAATGTGGTGCTACAGAAGAATGCTGAAGATTATATGGGTAGATCACATAACTAACGAGAAGGTATTGAATAGAATTGTGGAGAAGAGGAGCTTGTGGCACAACTTGACTAGAAGAAGGGATCGGTTGGTAGGACATGTTCTGAGACATCGAGGGATCACCAATATAGTATTGGAGGGCAGCGTGGAGGGTAAAAATCGTAGAGGGAGACCAAGAGATGAATACACTAAGCAGATTCAGATGGATGTAGGCTGCAGTAGGTACTGGGAGATGAAGAAGCTTGCACAGGATAGAGTAGAATGGAGAGCTGCATCAAACCAGTCTCAGGACTGAAGACCACAACAACAACAACAAGTGATCAGGCGGACGGGGTGGGCGGCAATCTCCGGTTGTTTGTTGATGACGCCATGGTGTACAGTAAGGGTCGAGCTGAGTGACTGTAGGAGGATACAAGATGAGTTAGACAAAATTTCTAGTTTTTGTGAAGTATGGCAGCTAGCTTTAAATGCAGGAAACGTAAGTAAATGAGTTTGAGTAGGAGAAACAAACCCCTAATACTCGGATAAAGCGGTAGTAGTTTCCTCCTTCATGCAATCACGTAATTTAAATATCTGAGCGCAGCGATGCTAAGCGATATGAAATGGAACGACCATGTGAGGATTGTGATAGGGACTTCAGTTTATTTGGGGAATTTTAGGAAACTGTGGTTCATCTGTAAAGGGGACCGCATATAGGACGCCAGTACCATCTGTTCTTGAGTACTGCTCCAGTGTTTGGTATCCGCACCAGGTCGCATTAGTGGTATCCATCCATAACCTCCTATTTTCTGACGAAATATTGAATTCGTGTCTCCACATCTGTGAATATCCCTGCACTCACTGTTTTTAGGCCTACGCAGCACGCTCTATTGAAACAGTGACCGCATCCACGAAAATTACCCCATAGATTACAGCACTTTCACTGTGTCTGTTAAATAACAGTCATGTCGAGCATGTCGTGTCGGCGAGTCCTGCAGTTGTATTCATTACTTACAGCCAGTAACAGATCCCTAGTTCAACCAAAAACAATACGGAAACCTCTGCAATGTTCTAAAAACACAGAGAATTAATGGCCCTTATCATCCGAACCGGGTTAAAACATTATTTGTCGAACTGACTTATGAAGTAATAAGAAACTATATTTAAAACTGGATTAAGCTACGTTTCTCGCACCATTACTTATTACGATCATATGCTGAGTACCGACAAACTTAGACAAGGTAAGGAAGCAGAAATGTGAAAGGACGTAAGAAGTTGCTAACACACAATTAGACAGAAGAAGCTGTAAACTAAAATCATGGAGTGAATAATAAGATCACAAACAGAAAAAAGTGCTGGAAACACTCTCCAATCTTGTTAAATGTAACTCGAGTAACTATGCACAACTGAAATGACGAGAGACAAAAATTTGAAGTTCTGAGTGAAGGGACCCGAAATGTTCCTTGCGTCTCACCTCTCGGTTTGCAAAAGGACAGAATACAAAATAGAATCCATTGCACCTCAGTTTTGAAAAAAAATACTGTAGTTAGGACTTTTGTACAAGTGCTTGTACATTTACGCAATAATACGAGATAGCAACAACGGTAGCTTTTTTTTGGGGGGGGGGGGGGGGGGGGGGTAAAGGAAAAAAATGTTTCACTTTTTCGCTTCCGCGGTGTCGATGTCATTCGAGACGAATTGAGATTAGTATCTCTGTTCTATAGAATAAACGCAGAGACGTAGTATACTATGACTTCATCCAGTGAAAATTCAATATAATCATTTTACACAAGAGGCGTGCAGTTAATTACGCCTGTTAAAAATGAGATCATGAGCAAGTGATAATTGCCGTTAGATAGGTAATATTTATATCTTCGGTCCCTGATAGTCGTAACTGTCTTCCGTTTGAAGATATGACACAACGGTTACCAATGATTGCACCACATACACATCAGTCTGTATAGGTGGAAAAATGCACGCAGAATTGTTGGATACTGATCGAAAGCTTTTACAAGAGTAATGTGTATCACCAGTTACGACAAAGCGAGAATAAGAATCACCGCCTGTAATGCAGTGTTTCAATTGTATCCGTTATCTTCGCGTCAATAACTGAGCTACGAAAGCGTCTGGCTCTCAAGTCGAAGATTCGGTTCCGATTCCGAGCACCTTCAATGATTTTACCTCTGTGTGATGACTGGAACGGGGTCAATTGAGGAACTGCTTGAACTACTAGTGCCGACACCAAAGTGAGAAAGTTGACAATCCTCGGACAGTTAACGACATGCCTCGAGATTTCCAGAAAGCTTCTGGCAAATGCCCTAACAAACAGCTTCTTAAAATTGCATGCCCTTGGAATATCGTCTCAACGGTGTTATCACATTCGTTATCTACTGTCGGGAAGACCACAGTGCGTAGAAACGGACGAGAACTCAATTAGTGAGCAGTAAATATATCTGGCATTCCCTAAGACAAAGTAATACACCCTTCGCTATTTTAATCGATATAAAGGAGTCACGACATAATCTGACTATCATCTTCGATTTTTTTTTTTTTTTTTTTTTTTTTTTTTTTTGGAGCTGATGCTGTTGTTCATCGTCTGGCGAAACCAACAAGAGATCAAAACGAATTATAAAATGATTTTGGTAAGATTTCTGAACGATGCTAAGGGTGGAAACTGACAATCTGTGTATAATGTACTAACCAGCAAGTGCATTATGACCACCTTCCAAACAGTCGTATGTCCTCCCTTGTATAAAAGCGGCGACGCGTCGTGGCATGGAAGCACTGAGGCCTTGGTAGGTCGTTGGAGGGATTTGGCACCATATTAGCACACACAAGTCATCTAATTTCCGTAAATTCCGGGGAAGTGGGCTATGAGCTCTGACGCCACACTCAAATGGTTCAAATGGCTCTGAACACTATGGGATTTAATATCTGAGGTCCTCAGTCCCCCAGAACTTAGAAGTACTTAAACCTAACTAACCTAAGGACATCACACACGTCCATGCCCGAGGCAGGATTCGAAGCTGCGACCGTAGCGGTCGCGCGGTTCCAGACTGAAGCGCGTAGAACCGCTCGGCCACTCTGTCCGGCCGCCACATTCAGTCACATCCCAGATGTGTACGATCGGACTCAGATCTGGAGATTTGGGGGGCGGGGGGCGGCACATAAACTGGAAGCCGCCACTATATTCCTCGAATCACTCCAACACACTCCTGACCTTGTGACATGGCGCATTATCTTGTTGAAAAATGCCACTGCCGTCGGAAACATATTCGACACAAAGGGGTGTACGTTGTCTGCAACCAATGTACGATACTTCTTGGCCGTCATGGAGCGCCACTGGACTCATAGATACACACGTGAATGTTTCCCAGAACATAATGGAGCCGCCTCTAGTTTGTACTCGTTCCGCAGTACAGGTGTCAAGCAGCTGTTCCCTGGAAGACAACGGAATCACGCCATCCCATCGTCGTGATGAAGACGGTATATGGATCCATCATAACATGCAATACTCAGCTATTGTACCAACGCCCAGTGCCGATGGCCACGTGCCAATTTCAGTAGACTTTGACGTCGTGGTGTCAACATTGGCACTGCAAGGGCCGTCAGCTGCAGAGACCCATTGTTAGGAGGGTTTGGGGTACTCTGTGTTCAGACACACTTGTACTCTGCCCGGCATTGAAGTCTGATGTTAGTTCCGCCACAGTTCTCCTCCTGTCTTGTTTTACCAGTCTGCTCAGCCTACAAGTCCTGCAGTTTCCGAAATTCTCGTGCCGAGCCTCCGGGCCACCACATTCTGCTCTCGATCAGACTCAAATAGATCGCGTGTTGTTCCATTCTACGCACGGACAGCACGATCATTGATATTACACGCACCATGCTGTGTCTGACTAGCAGTCATTCCTCGCCAGGTGCCACTGCAATCGCCTAGATGGTTTTATATGAATAGTACGTCGGTGGTCATATTCTGGATGATCAGTCTATATATAACATAATATATACGACTCACATAATATAGAGCGTCCAGTGGGTATGTACATCACACATAGCAATAACACAAATTTCCTCGAGAATTCAGATTTTTCGCGTGAAATACTATAGATATTAGACACTGGACTGGCAGTCGGGAGGACAATGTCTCATATCCCCGTTTGGCTAATCAAACATGTTTTCGGCGGTTTTCCTAAGTCGTTTAAGATAAAAGCTATGACGATTCCGTTAAAAGGATACAGCCGAACTTCTTCTTTTCCGGGAAAGTTTATTCAGTCACTCCTAATCTTCAAATGGTTCAAATGGATCTGAGCACTATGGGACGTAAAAGCTGTGGTCATCAGTCCCCTAGAACTTAGAACTACTTAAACCTAACTAACCTAAGGACATCACACACATCCATGCACGAGGCAGGATTCGAAGCTGCGACCGTAGCAGTCGCGCGGTTCCAGACTGAGCGCCTAGAACCGCCCCGCCGCCGCAGCCGACACACCTAATCTTCCTTCCATTCTTTCACATTTTACATTTAAACTATAATCTTCAGAAAATTTTGACTATGTTTATACTGAGTAGCATACAGGAAGTACAGAAATAGCTACAGGTGCAGTTCAACACGCTGTGAAAAACTTGTACGCGCGTATATAGTTCCCGGATACTACACTGGACGTACTACAACAACATTGGACTCCTGATTTATTCAGTCAACGGATTAATTATATTCTACAATCTGCCTGTTTAGAATATGTGAAGAATAAATAGATTATATCTGCAATGGACTCACCTTACCAGTCGCAGCGAATATTGTTTACAACGCCGATGCGGAACAGTTAAGCCGAGGAACTGACTTAACAGTTACACAAGCACCGAAAGATGGCGAAACTGAATGTAAACTTCGTGGTAACAAATTGAAACACCAAACAGAGGAGGAGGAAACTAAATGACACTTCACAGGTTGAGAGAGTACGTGGTGTTACTTCAATAATTACAACATCGACAGAAATTTACAAAGAACAGGAACCCACTTATCAGTATGACGTTGCACCTCATCTCGTCTATATGCATGCACTGATTCAGTTGGGAGTGGGGGGGGGGGAGGTCATAAATTCTTTATGCACTCTCCTGAAGCAAGCTAGCTCACAACAACTCGTCCTTAATATCCTGGATGCTGGTACTGGGTTGGAATTGAGGTCCGAGCTGGTCGCATACA
Source organism: Schistocerca americana (assembly GCF_021461395.2). Classification (NCBI taxonomy): domain Eukaryota; kingdom Metazoa; phylum Arthropoda; class Insecta; order Orthoptera; family Acrididae; genus Schistocerca; species Schistocerca americana. The sequence goes on along the minus strand of NC_060124.1, from coordinate 190,191,400 downwards.
TGTTATAAAGGAAACAGATCAGGGGATGTTGATGGCCACTTGAGTCTATCAACATCATGTGGATAGTTCATAGAGACAAATGTCAGCCGACATCTCTGACCGAGCGGTTCTAGGCGCTTCAGTCCGGAACCGCGCTGCTGCTACGGTCGCAGGTTTGAATCCTGCCTTGGGCGTGGATGCGTGTGATGTCCTTGGTTAGTTAGGTTTAAGTAGTTCTAAGTCTAGGGGACTGATGACCTCAGATGTTAAGTCCCATAGCACTTAGAGCGGTTTGAACCATTTTGACAAATTCCATAAAGGGCGAGCATTGTCCTGTAAAAAAATGGCTCCACAATAGTGTCGCATTGATGATGCAGGACGACCGGAACGTATCCCTGTACCGTCAGAGTTCCCTCGATCACTACCAACCGTGACCGTAAGTCACACATGATGTTTCTCCACGACGTGGAGCCAGGAGTAACACGGCTGTGTCCCTCCTAGGCATTGGCTGAATGGGTCATCTGCCCAGGTTGCCGCCACACTCGCAGATGACGGTTATGCGGGGTAGTGCAGATCCGTGACTCACCGCTGAACACAACGCTGTGCTTTTATCTGCAGTCCCCGCTTCCCGGTTCCGCCACTACTCCAAACACGGCCATTTGTGCTTTGGTAACAGCACCCTACGAATGTGTGGACTATCTCGATACTCTCCCCTGCCGACTCACGTTCCCACCTAACGCCATCTATCCCCTCTCCCTGTCCATGTCTTCCGTGCTTACTAATTCTAAATTCCTGCTGGAGGTCGAACGTAAATGTGAATCCGCAATGAGTGTTGTGAAATCATTACCCATCGAGGCGAATCAGTTATGTGAATAACTGTCTATTCATTCAGACATAGTGTAGCTGTTGCCCCGTGGCGTGACTTATGGAAGTACAAGTTGCAAGACGTACCTGCACACGGTCTGTATGCAGTTTCTCACTGTCATGTTCGGACACCGGTTGTATAGCAAAATGGCATCATTCCTGGTTTGGAAGTATTTTATCAAGTGTCGTAGCAGTTAAGTACAGCGCTCCATTTGCTTTAAAAGGCTAAAAACGGGAAGAGGCATAACGAAGTTACACTATCACATAAGGTGGAAACATGCTCAAAAAATGGCTCAAATGGCTCTGAGCACTATGGGACTTAACATCTTAGGTCATCAGTCCCCTGGAACTTAGAACCTAACTAACCTAAGGACATCACACGTATCCATGCCCGAGCCAGGATTCGAACCTGCGACCGTATCAGTCCCGCGGTTCCGGACTGCAGCGCCTAGAACCGCACGGCCATCGCGGCCGGCGGAAACATGCTCAATGTTCCTTAGTAGAGAAGGTAAATTTAACTGAGATACGTGTAATTTTATTGACGTATTAAAAACTTGGAATAATACCTGAAGCCTTAACATTGTGATTGCTTCAAGGTGAAGAAACAGTAGCTACTATTCAAAAGTGACGATGGACGAAAGTCATCAACTTGTGACCTTTCGCTCTAGCCGTCACCTTCGTCATCTTTGTTGAAGACAGCGAGCTCCATTTCTGCCCCAGCTTCAACCTTATATTAATCGGAATATCCGATTCCTTCAAATTCAATAAATTTTTCAATCATAGTTCGAATTCTACGTTTAGGTACAGCAACACAATACTGAAAATCGTTTATTACAGAAACTGGTTGAGTTGTTTTAACATTTAAGTTAAACTGGAGACGAAACAGCTGGTGTAACCGAAAACCGATTGTTTCAGTGATAACCCCCATCCCTTCTCTCCACCTCAGACGGAAGCTATATCAATGAACGAAATGATTGTATGGCATTACTAGTCGGGAGACATGGTCTGTTGTTTTTCGGTGAGGTGCCAGTCAGTTACAAAGAATCAACGCAGTAGTTTATGGTTAACGTGCGTACGTAAGAGAACAGTACAGAGGAGTGATTGTGTCTGAATGTGCCGACGATCCTACCATGTGGGGCGCTCAACAGCGCGGTCATCAGCCCCCGTACAAAGTCCCAATTTTTACACAGTCCAACCTACCCATTGTTACGAACGATGTTGATGATGATGAGGAGGAGGAAAATCCTGAGCCCGGCCGGGAATCGAACCCGCGACCCCGTGAGCCAGAGGCAGCAACGCTAGCCACTAGTCCACGAGCTGCCGACATGACCCCACCCTGAACGTAGTTGCTCGACTTCTTGGTGTATCAATGCGGATTGTCCATTGTGTCTACAGGGAACCACTCGCAGCCCAATAACCCGACATGACAACTGTGGCCCTCACAACCTCTTATCCGACTATCTCAATCTGTTTCAGCGAATACTGTGAAGGGACCAACGTGCAGTGAACATTTGGAGTCGAGTATCTTGCAGTACACCATTTATCATACTGGTATATAGAGCTGCACATCTTCAGTGGTCCAAATAACGCAAACACTTTAAAGTATCTGACTGGAGGCATGTAACATGATCCGATGAGAGCCAGTTTGTCTCCATTGAGCTGATGGGGTAGAGTCTCCTGAAGGTCGAATCGGGTGTCTAATCCACAGTATGTGTAGATCGTGCAGGTCAGGACGGAAGTGGTTTTGTGATGTTCTGGTGGTGTTTTTCGCACCATTATTTGGACCCACTCGTTCAGGTAACGATGAGAATGAACAAGATGTTTATGTCACATTCTCGGCCAGTTGTGGCCCGTTCTTCTACATCTTCATGAAATTATGCTGCGGACATTCCCTTGTCAGAGGACTGCACGTATATTTTGATGGTTTGACGAACGGCGAGGCACCCTATTGCACCCCGATGAGACCGACAAATCACTAGGTCTTAATAAAACAGACAATACCTGGGTTTATGAAACAGCGGGTGAAAAGTAGCAGCCATCATGTACACCATGTGGTACCTCTACGTGATCTGATCATCAGTGAGTGACTTCAGTTGGAAATGACAGTCCTGAAAAGCTGTTGGACTTTTTTCCTAGCTGAAATGAGATCACTGTTCAACGGTATTGGCGTGATGTCTTCAGGGGTGACTAATTATTTGTGCAGTGTATTTATTTCAAGTGTTCCCAGATTATTTTTCATATTTTTCAAATGATCCACGTTTTATGCTCATACAGCGCTGAATCCAACACGTTTAAAATCAGGGACTTTCTTCTGCAGGCCACGTTAAATTGATACCAGCAAAATTCTTTTGCTATAAAAAGCTTTCTTGTTCTACACATCTCCATTCTACAACGTCCATATTTCGGTCATGTTACGAATATGTAGTCTCTCCTTATACAGACAGGTCCATACACTTCTACTGTAGCATGTTCCCAATTTTAATGTAACGTAAGTCGTTTTTCTCCTTCGTAATACTTTCATCCCCAGCTTTGTTTTCCCTAGCCTATGCTCTGTACTAAGTCTTATGTGCCTTTTTAAGTTTACGTTAATCTAGAGGTATATACATTCTTTTCCTCTTTTTCACCTGAACGTTTATTTCACGAGTAAGGTAGAGGTTTCGTTAAATATGAAACTGACTCTCGTCTGCGTATCGACTTTGAAGCTGCACATGACATCTGATCGAGGTAGCAAACAGCAACAGACGCGAAATGAGATTTTTTTCTCTGTATCTATAGAAGTTAGTGAACAGAACTTTTGTAATGGTCATTACAACATATGACATTGTCCAGCTAGCTCCACATACAACATGCTGTTCTTAACGTATTCTCAAATATGAACTAAACTTCACATGTCTGCTGAACCGGTTTGAGGTGTGTACATTTACACCTCAGCGTACATTCAACTACACCAACTGGAACGAAATCACAATCCTGCTCCTGGGAAGCTCTCCATGTTATCGGATAGTCAGCTCGAGTGACTCCGGGATCAGATAACCTTCTGTGTCACGTTTCATTCTACAACAACTGCATCGCGGTGTGCTGTGCGGAGTAAATATTTGAGTAAGAAGTTACGTTGAAAACTATACAGTTAACACATACGTGGTGGTGAATCCAATCTACCCTCGATTTATTGGCGAAAATACATGTTTAAATTCGGTGGCAGTCGTAACAAAGTTTCCAAAATAGTATTAAATTCTACCTCAAAAAATTATTCTGAGCAATTACTTAAGGAGGTCACTTGAAGTGCAAATGTTTGCGATAACGTATTTGAGGTCTTAGCTGTCAACAGTCACGAGAAAATAGAGAGCATCTTAAGGGTGACAGCGATTAGTCACCACAAGGTCGTTGTAGAAAGTTCCACACAGTACGCAAAACACGGCAGCAAACTGTTGCAGAAGCAACGAAAAAGGCATGTCAGATTTAAAACCTCTAGAATTAGCTATGTTTTAGAGAAGCTCAAAATTTAGCAACGGCTTCAATTAGTTCCCACAACCAAATTCTGTCTCAAAATCTGTCAGAAAATCCAAAGACATTCTGGCCGTATGTAAAGTATACCAACGGCAAGACACAATCAATACTTTCACTGCGCGCTAGCAATGCTAATCTCGCCGATAACAGCGCCACTATGGCGGAGTTACTAAGTAAGGTTTTCCAAAACCAAAGAAGATATAGTAAATATTCCAGATTTCGAATCGGGAACAGCTGCCAATACGTTTAATTTAGAAATGAATAAGCTTGATGTAAAGGAATAGTTTAAGTCGCTCAATAACGGCAAGTGTTCAGATCCAGAATGGGTACCAGTTAGGTTGCTTTCGGAGTATGCTGATGAAATAGCTCTACTTTTAGAATCACATACAACCACTCACTTGACGTAACATCCGTTCATACGTAGTTGCAAATATCACACTGGGGGGCAGCTGGTTAATAATAATAATAATAATAATAAGTCTGTCGTAAATCGAAGGAAATTGCAGTATCGGAAATATTTGATATACTGTTCGCCGTCTTTTACGAGAGCCTGGAAACTATTTCTGTGGTCAGCCAGAAAGCAATGGAGAACACACTGACCATCGTCCCCAGTCTCCACGTCCACATTCTTGTCTAGTCCACTGAAAGAAATGTTTCTATTTAGTAACAGCCTGTCTCTGAAGTCATCCGAGGCAGCACGTACTGCGGCGTATGACTGACGTGGATCATACTGTGGCAGGGTACGAAGTGAAGACTCGTCTTGCCTCTCGGGATGTATTTATACACACTATGTGGTCAAAAGTATCCGGACAGAATGCTGTCGTCCATCGGTAATGCTGGAATTCGATGACAGCTTCCACCCTCGCAGTCAGGTGCTGTAAAGTTTCCTGGGCAATGGCAGCCCATTCTTCACGGAGTGCAGCACTGAGAAGAGGCATCGATATCGGTTGGTGAGGCCTAGCACGAAGTCGACGTTCCAAAACATCCCAAATGTGTTTTGTAGGATTCAGGTCAGAACTCTGTGCAGGCCAGTCTATTACAGGGAAGTTATTGGCGTGTAAGCACTCCGCCACAGGCCGTGCGTTATGAACAAGTGCTCGATCGTGTTGAAAGATACAATCGCCATCCACGAATTGCTCTTCAACAGCGGGAAGCAAGAATGTGCTTAAAACATCAGTGTAGGCCTGTGCTGTGATAGTGCCACGCTAAACTACAAGGGGTGCCAGCCCCTTCCATGAAAACCACGACCACACCATAACACCATCGCCTCCGAGTTTTACTGTTGGCATTACACACGCTGGCAGATGACGTTCACCGGGCATTCGCCATACCCACACCCCATCGGATCGCCGCATTGTGTACCGTGAGTCGTTAGTCCACACAACGTTTATCCACTGTTCAATCGTCCAATGTTTACGCACCTTACACCAACCGAGGCGTCGTTTGGCACTTACCGGCGTGATTTGTGGCTTATGAGCAGCCGCTCGACCAAGAAATCCAAGTTTTCTCACCTCCCGCCTAACCGTCATACTACTTGCAGTGGATCGTGATGTAGTTTAAAATTCTTGTGCGTCTGCCTATTACACATTACGACCCTCTGCAACAACGGTAGCAGCGGTCTCTGTCAGTCAGCAGACGAGGTCGGACTATGAGTTTTTGTTCAAATTGGTCTAAGCACTATAGGACTTAACACCTGAGGTCATCAATCCCCTAGACTTAGAACTACTTAAACCTAACTAACCTAAGGACATCACACACATCCATGCCCGAGGCAGAATTCGAACCTGCGACCGTAGCAGCAGCACGGTTGCGGACTGAAGTGCCTAGAACCGCTCGGCCACAGCGGCCGGCTGTACGCTTTTGTGCTGTACGTGTCCCTTCACGTTTCCACATACTATCACATCGAAAACAGTGGAAGTAGGGATCTTTAGGACTGTGGAAATCTCGCGTACGGACGTATGACACAAGTGATACCCAATCACCTGACCACGTTAGAAGTCCATGAGTTCCGCGGAGCGACCCATTCTGCTCTCTCAAGATGTCTAATGACTACAGAGGTCGCTGATATGGAGTACCTGGCAGTAGGTGGCATCACAATCCACCTAATATGAAAAATTATGTTTTTGGGGGTGTCTTGATACTTTTGATCACGTAGTGTATAAGGCGCAGCGGACGACCATGGGAACACCTGCTCTCAATCGCTCTGTGCCCACGGTAACAGCCCCTAAACGGCCGCTTTTCGGGCACACAATATTTTACAGCACTGTTAATTTTTGTATGAATATAGTTAAGCTAGTTAAAATCACGGAAAAAGTTTTAGCAAGGCTACATTTAATCTTGGCCATCTAGAACTTTTAGAACAGAAGTGACAGTAGAACATGACCTCTGAACTACAAGAAAAAAAAAAAAAAAAAAAAAATTGTGGTTCAAATGGCTCTGAGCGCTATGGGACTTAACTTCTGAGGTCATCAGTCAGTCCCCTAGAACTTAGAACTACTTAAACCTAACTAACCTAAGGACATAACACACATCCATTCCCGAGGTAGGATTCGAGCCTGCGACCGTAGCGGTCGCGCGGTTTCAGACTGAAGCACGGCCACATCGACCAGCTGAACTACAAATTTAGGAGACATTGTATTTGTTACTATTTACATTCAGGCATCAAAACTTGCTATAGCTCTATTATTTAGTAGGTTTTATCACTTGCTGCAATTAGAACTTTCTAACATTAAAATAACAGGTACTTAATCATCTGAAAATAAGGATTTTTTATTCCAAATTTAGTTTTCTACAAATTACTCGAAAACTGTTAGAGATAGCTCGATGGGGTTACATAATTAATGTTTTTATACTAAACTGAACCTTCATAGAAATTTTCATATTTGTAAGTCTAATATGTAGCACCTTCAATTTTGCTTAAAAACGAGGATTCTGACCAAAATATTGCTTTAATCACGTTGAGACTTGTACCAGTTAATTTTGACATACATCTGCACATTGTGACCAATTGTTAGACTCCTAGCTTTATTACTTAGCGCCACTTCTTTTTCTTAAAACGATGTTGAAATGAAGTCCCATGTTTCTCTACCGAGCGTATGGGAACAATGCGAGGGACCCGCATCGTCGTACTAGACAAGGTCCACATGGAGGTGGTTTGCCTTTACTTCCTCCGACCGTAATGCGGATGAATGATGATGATGAAGACGACACCACAAGACCCAGTTATCTCGACGCACGTGAAAATCCTTTACCTCGCCGGGAATCCAAGCGCTGACCCCGTGCTCGGGAAGTGAGAACGCTACCGCCAGACGCCGAGCGCGAACTGCAACGATGTATTTAGGGGAAAATATTCATCTCATCAGTCTGAGATCTCACAGTTTAAACATTTAATTACTAAAGCACATGCTGACAAAGATTCTTAAATTGCGGTGCAAAACTTGGGTGCCACGCACAGACGCGCTGTGGTGACGTGGCGCTACTAGCAGTGAACTGCGGTAAGTCATTGCACACTCGCTTGACTCCGTATCTCTCAAGTGATACAGCGCTTGTTTCGCCACAACACCAGTACACAAGTAAGGAGATTTTGGTAACCCCGATAATTGTAGACTCGTATCACACATCGATTTGCAGTAGATGTTTAGAAAATATATTGTGTTCGAAAATAATGACATACCCGCCACCCGCTGAGGCCGAGCGGTTCTAGGCACTTCAGTCCGGAACTGCGCAGCTGCTGCTGCCACAGGTTCGAATCCTGCCTCGGGCATGGATGTGTGTGATGTCCTTAGGTTAATTAGGTTTAAGTAGTTCTAAGTCTAGGGGACTGATGACCTCCGTTGTTAAGTCCCATAGTGCTTAAAGCCATTTGAACCATTTTTAATGACATACCTGAAAGAGAACGATCTGTTAACACATAGACAGAACGGATTCAGAAAATATAGTTCTTGTGATACGACTAGCTCTTTATTCACCGGAAGCATGGTAACTGGATGTCTCTATAGGCACCCTGATTCAGCAGCTGTTGTGGCAGAACACCTGAAGGAAAATTTGGAAAATATTCCGATTAGATTTCCCGACCATGTTATAGATTTGGGTGGAGATTTTAATTTACCAGATATATACTGAGAGACTCAAACGTTTATAACGGGTGGAAGGACAAAGAATCCAGTGAAATTTTTTTAAGTGCATTATCTGATAACTACCTTGAGCAGTTAAACAGAGAACCGACTCGTGGCGATAACATATTAGATCTTCTTGTGACAAACAGACCCGAACTATTTGAAACAGTTAACGTAGAACAGGGAATGAGCTATCATAAAGCGGTTACAGCATCGGTGATTTCAGCCGTAAATAGAGATATTAAAAAAGGTAGGAAGATTTTTCTGTTTAGCAAAAGTGGCAAAAAGCAGATTTCAGAGTACTTGACGGCTCAACACAAAAGTTTTGTCTCAAGTACAGACAGTGTTGAGGATCAGTGGACAAAGTTCAAAACCATCGTACAATATGCATTAGATGAGTATGTGCCAAGCAAGTTCGTAAGAGATGGAAAAGAGCCACCGTGGTACAACAATCGCGTTAGAAAACTGCTACGAAAGTAAAGGGAACTTCACAGCAAACATAAACATAGCCAAAGCCTTGCAGACAAACAAAAATTACACGAAGCGAAATGTAGTGTGAGGAGGGCTATGGGAGAGGCGTTCAACGAATTCAAAACTAAAGTTCTATGTACTGACTTGGCAGAAAATCCTAAAAAATTTTAGTCTTATGTTAAAGCGGTAGGTGGATCAAAACAAAATGTCCAGACACTCTGTGACCAAAATGGTACTGAGACAGAGGATGACAGACTAAAGGCCAAACTACTAAATGTCTTTTTCCAAAGCTGTTTCACAGAGGAAGACTGGAGTGTAGTTCCTTCTCTAGATTGTCGCATTGATGACAAAATGGTAGACATCGAAGTAGATGACAGAGAGATAGAAAAACAATTAAAATCACTCAAAAGCGTCAAGGCCGCTGGACCTGATGGGATACCGGTTCGATGTTAGACAGGAGTGCGCGCAGGAAGTTGCCCCCTTTCTTGCAACTGTGTACCGTAGGGCTCTAGAAGAGCGTACCGTTCCAAAAGATTGGAAAAGGGCACAGGTCATCCTCGTTTTCAACAAGGGACGTCGAACAGATGTGCAGAACTATAGACCTGTATCTCTAACGTCGATCAGTTGTAGAATTTTGGAACACATATTATGTTCCAGTATAATGACTTTTCTGGAGACTAGAAATCTACTCTGAAGGAATCAGCATGGGTTTCGAAATAGACTATCGTGTGAAACCCAGCTCGCGCTATTCGTCCACGAGACTCAGAGGGCCATAGACACGGGTTCCCAGGTAGATGCCGTGTTTCTTGGCTTCCGCAAGGCGTTTGATACAGTTCCCCTGAGTCGTTTAATGAACAAAGTAAGAGTTTATGGGCTATCAGACCAATTGTGTGATTGGAATGAAGAGTTCCTAGGTAACAGAACGCAGCATGTCATTCTCAATGGAGATTAGTGTTCCGAAGTAAGAGTGATTTCAGGTGTGCCGCAGGGGAGTGTCGTAGGACCGTTGCTATTCACAATATATATAAATGACCTTGTGGATAACATCGGAAGTTCACTGAGGCTTTTTGCGGATGATGCTGTAGTATATCGAGAGGTTGTAACAATGGAAAATTGTACTGAAATGCAATAGGATTTGCAACGAATTGACACACGGTGCAGAGAAAGGCAAATGAATCTCAATGTGGACAAGTGTAATCTGCTGCGAATACATAGAAAGAAACATCCTTTATCATTTAGCTACAATATAGCAGGTCAGCAACTGGAAGCAGTTAATTCCATAAATTATCTGGAATTAGGCATTAGGAGTGATTTAGAATGGAATGACCATATAAAATTAATCGTCGGTAAAGCAGATGCCAGACTGAGATTCATTGGAAGAATCCTAAGGAAACGCAGTCCGAAAGCAAAGCAAGTAGGTTACAGTACGCTTGTTTGCCCACTGCTTGAATACAGCTCACCAGTATGGGATCCGTACCAGATAGGGTTGATAGAAGAGACAGAGAAGATCCAGCGGAGAGCAGCGCGCTTCGTTACAGCATAATTTAGTAATCGCGAAAGCGTTACGGAGATGATACACAAACTCCAGTGGAAGACTCTGCAAGAGAGACCCTCAGTAGCCCGGTACGTTCTTTTGTTGAAGTTTCGAGAACATACCTTCACCGAGGAGTCAAACAGTATATTGCTCTCTCCTACCAATATCTCGCGAAGAGACCATGACGATAAAATCAGAGAGATCAGAGGCCACACCGAGGCATACCGACTATCTTCCCTTCCACGAACAACACGAGGCTCAAACAGGAGAACCGTTAGAGATACTCAAGGTACCCTCCGCCACATACCATCAGGTGACTTGCGGAGTATGGATGTAGATGTAGATGTAGAAGCAATGAGTGCTATCGACAGGGGATCTCAAGTTCATTCCATGTTCCTACAATTCCGGAGGCTTTTACATAGTTCCGCACAAGTGGCTTCTAATCGAATTACGTGCGTACGGAGTACTGTCTCGGTTGTATTACTGCATTCTTACTTTCCTGTAGTTCGCAGTAACTGACCGTCAGTCATCGAGTAAAGCAGATATGGTATCTGACGTTCCCCGAGGTAGTGTTATAGGCCCTCTGCCGCTCGTAATCTGTATATGGTTGGTAGGTTCGCTTCGGGGAGGTGACCAAACAGCGAGGCCATCCGTCCCGTCGGATTAGGGAAGTATGGGGGAGGAAATCGGCAGTGTTGTTTCAAAGGAACCGTCCCGGCATTTGCCTGAAGTGATTTAGCGAAATCACGGACAGCCTAAGTGAGAATGACCGGAAGCGGGTGTGAACAGTCGTCCTCCCGAATGAGAGTCCAGTGTGCTAACCACTGCGCCATCTCGCTTGGTCTTCACGAGGGATTTAAGTCACAATCTCAGCAACCCTCTTAGTTTTCTGTCGTGTATGTCTGGTAAAACCATCAAGAGATTAAAATGGACTACAAAATAATTTAGATATGCTATCCCTATGATGCGAAAAATGGCAACTGAACCTAAAGTATAAAAAGCGTTAGGTCCTTCGCATGATTGCTAAAAGAATAGTAAATTTTGGTCACACGATGAATCTTACAAATTAAGGGTTGCTGATTCAACTAAATACCCACATAACATAATTACGAACAACATAACGTTCGAACTCTCACACAGAAAATGCTGTAGGTAGGCCGAAACCATTGGCAGAACACTTAGAACGTGCAACAGATCTACTAAAGAGACTACATACATTACGCTTGTTCGTCCTCTTCTGTATTTGATCGTTACCGGATACAAACGACTGAGGACACTGAAAAAGTTGCATCTGTGATACCGCCTTCAGTGTGCTGTGGTGGAGCCTGTCTTCAGTGTAAGGTAACATTCAACCCCGAGCAACAAAGCGCCTTACATGTCAGACGATTTGCAGAAGACATACTGCATGCAAGATATGCCTGAAAAGATGCTAATGATGTCTGTGGCACACAACAAATGCTGCTCATCCACCCTTGCAGATCACATACATCCACACGTATAGGATGACAATTATTGAAATATATGAAAAAAACCTAAATTAGTTACAAACTAGGGCGTGCACACACGTTATTCAACATGTAAGTCACTACAGATATTCGGACTTAGGTTATGACACGTTCCATATGCCTGCCGTTATTGGCGATGATGTGACGCACACGAATAGCGAAATTCTTCATGAGCAGCTGAACTGTCGGAACATCGAAGCTAGTGATGATCTTCTGAATGACTGTTTTCAGCTCAGTAATGGTTATGGAGTTATTGCCGTACACTTCGTCTTTAATGTAGACCCACAGAAAAGGAGTCGCATGTTTTCAGATCGGGAGAACATGGCAGCCAATCGAGGCCCATGCCAGTGGCCTCTGGGTACCCCAGAGCCAGAATACGGTCTCCAAAGTGTTCCTCAAGAACATCAAACACACTCCTGCTCCGATGGGGTCGAGCTCCGTCTTGCATGAACCAGATCTTGTCGAAAAAAGGGTCACTTTGGGTAATGGGGATGAAATCATCTTCCAAAACCTTGACCTACCGTTCGGTAGTCACCGTGCCATCCAGGAATACCGCTCCGATTATTCAGTGACTGGACACTGCACACCACACAGTCACCCGCTGAGTGTGAAGAAACTTCCTGATCGCGAAATACGGATTCTCAGTCCCGCAAATGCGCCAGTTTTGGTAATTGACGAACACACCCAAATGAAAGTGGGCGTCGTAGCTAAACCAAACCATACCATGCGCACACTAATCCCAATCACGTCCCGCGGCCAAACGTGCAGTTTTAACGTCCTAAATCAAACAGTTAAGAAGTTATTACGATTTTATTTCATATAGTTAAATAACTGTCACCCTGTATTTATCGTCTCTATAACAATAAACGAGACGAAACAGTAAAACAGTTAAGGTGTATCATGCTCTTTTAAATATGTGACAATTTTTCCGAGAGCGACTTTGAATCATATTGGGGCATTTAAAAATATTTTGCAGTGCAAAAGCTTTCACGTAACACGATATAAAATTTAATAAAGTAAAAATGAAGTAATAGAGTTCTACAGAGATCTGGCAGAAGCTGAAAGAATGTAGAACTGTTATGAAGACAATTTAAAAGGAGAAACAAGTCATAAGTGATAGACCGTGTCCTTTTCTCAGTTTTTATCAGTCTGTCAGTATGGCTGCCCGTCCATCCATCTGCTAAGAGCCCATTTTCTGAGGTACGGGTAGACGTTTCAATTCGAAATTTATGTCAAATACTAAGGCCAATGGTCCTTTGGCGGTAGAATAAACGTTAGTTTCTAAGTCAATGCAGTCAAAAGATATGCCCATTTATGTCACATATTTTGACACTCGGAAAAGCACACATTAGAAATTGCAGGTTGCTTCACCTTGACGAAGAACCATGAAATTTGACAAGAAGAAGGTTTTGCAGTACAAGTCAATGAGAAAAATCAAATTAGTAATTATATGACACGAAAAAATGTTTCTTTTCTTACTTGTTATCTGACTTCGAATTCGAAATTAAAACGTTCTCAAAAGTGTTGCTGTTCCTGCAGCCGCAACATCCTCAGTATCAGTGTTAACAGCAGGCAACATTTTTTTGTAATTTCACCCTTTAATATTTATTAGTAACGAATTTCTGATAGTTGTATCCGATCATGGAATGTATTCTGCGGTGGAATCCACCATCATGTATCTTCTGTACTTCCCACGAAATTTGGTTTAATGTCTGAGCGAAGCGAAATCAAGTCTTTCTCGAAATTTCATATTGAATTTTTGTCTGAATTTTCATTGCCAAACAAAGATTGAGAAACAGGGCATCAAACAGACCAACTTAAAGTCTAGTTTTGCAAAGTAAGATCTAGTTCCTTGAAAATAATGGGGGTAACTGGCAAAAAAGTAATAGAGATTTGAGAGAAAAAATTTGGTCCATATTTTCATAGAAGAATGAAGAGTGCGAAATGAAATAATGGGGTATCAAATTGACTAGCGTGAGGTCTAGATTCGCAAAAACTTCGAAAATTACTTAAAACTTTAAAAAATTGAAAAAACAGCCAAATGTTATGTTAAATGGTTGTCTAAAAGTAAGATATAGATTAGAGAAATATTTGACGCGACTTTGAGTGATACTCGAAATCATGTACAGCAAATGAGGTGCCGACAAAGAAATTAAAGTTAAAGGTTACTTAGAATCTTGGAATTTTAGACAGTACTGAAGAATATTTCTCTGTTGGATAATGTAGAACGTGCAATCTATTGCTATGTGGCCTTGACACATTTCTATGATCTACGTTGGAGGACGTCACACAGTTCCAACAATTGTTATGTTTCAAAAATTTTTCGATAGAAAATCCTTCAAATATCAGGAAAAAGACTGCGTGTGGCGTAGGAAGTAACGTCTCGCTTATAAGTACTGTTGACATCATTGTTCTTGTTCACTCAATTTTCTTGCCAAAAATGTGAATATAAGACATGGAATAAATTTAAACCGTAAATCAGAAAGCAATTCCAATCGAACTGCGGAATCTATTTATTCCTCTTTCTACGTGAGTAGGGTATGAGCGTTGCAGCTGCAAAGGTTCCTCGTTTCTGATTTTTAAATATTCAAATGGTTGATTTTCCTTACCAATATCAACCACTTTTGCTTCAATGTTCGAATTTTTGCCAGGTGTATACGTTCAAAGTGATGCTCTTGTGTAACTACGGTACATTTCCATGATCTGGAGTAACAGATGTGAAAAAGCCTCAATGGTCTTAGAGACTAAAGCATTTGTCACTGGAGAACCGTACAAATACTATATATGTGTACGCGTAGATGAAAGAAGTCGCGTACCTCTTCCCACTGCTATTGACTACATTGTTCTTGCTGTTCAACGTTTGTCAATAGAAAAATTTAATAAAAAGAACTGAATTGATCGGAAAGCATTTGAAATCTACTGCCAAATTTCACTGAGTGTTCTCCTTACGTCACTAACGTGTGATCATCTCAGCTGCTACGATTATTGATTTCCATAGCAATAGTAATTTTATCGGTAGAATATTCAACCGCTTTTCTTTCCAGAGCGATAGTATCTCAACTGGTAAACTCTTTCATCGCTTGACTTGACATAGCAACAGGTTTCTGAAAGCCACGCAACATCAGACCGCACGGTCTACATAACCCAGCAGACAAATATCCTCTGGACTCTTTAAAATTTTAAGATTCTAAATCAAGCATTGAACCTTAAATTGTCAATCGGCACCTCAATAGCTGTATGTGATCGCGAGCATCATTCAGAGGCACGTCAAATACTTCTTTAATCTATATTACTTCTTACGTTCAGATACAAAACACTTGAAATTGTTTTCAGACTTTATATACACTTTTTCCAACCAACTGCAGGGAAAACTAATAACACAGAAACATGAGTATTTGCTGGTGCTCAAAATTTCTATTTCTGTTTGTGGGTATGCAGTCCAAAAGAGGACACACAAACTGAAAAGACATGCCAGTAAAACCAACGGATTATAAGTGCTTATTTCCACCGAATGAGTGTTGTACGATCTGAAATAGTACTAGGAAAACAAGATTCTAGAAAACTCGTAGAGAAGTGTTTGCTTCAGCTGTTACGATAGGTCATTAAGAATACGCTCACCGTGAAGATACTTGGAATTTTAGCTACCAAATAGCACAATTAGAACGTAACTTCACATAAGTTTGTGAGTAAGATATTAGCAGGTAGACCACCAGTATCATGACTGATCTGAATGATTGACCAGATTAATTTTGGGGATGCACTGAAATTATCACATATGGTGTACGAAACTGCTTATGTGGGCCATTAAAATTGACGAAAATGTCCATTTTCAATTTTTTTCAATTAGTAGGACTCATGGACAGTAAGATCTCAAAATTTTAATGATAAAATTGCATCTGAAGTGCCTGAAAAATAGTTAAATGTGTGACTCGACCTTCCGGCCACGCCCACTTCTTGAAGCAATACTACAATACCAGCTCGGTAAACAACGATACCGTGGATTATTTTCAAGCAGACTTGCACAGGATACCTCCATACGGCTGTGACATACACTCTTTGGTTTTATAGATCATTTTGGCTTTGTTCTGTATCTTAAAAACAAAATACCGAATCAAAATGAATCTCTGAATTCACTCGTACGGAAACGACGCGCTCAAATTCGATTTTCCTGTGCTACAGTTGTCAGAATTGCAACTTATGATGAAGTTCTTGCATTTAATGATAGGAATGTATGAAGGATGAAAATTAGAGAGAATGAGCTTTAATATAGGAACTGCCATTCAAGACATCTTGAAAAAATATAATTACATGGCCTAACAGCAGCTGAAAATTTAGTTGAAGACCTGGTAAATGAAAAAGGCAGAAAGTGAAAACAGAAGAGTAGGCTTGAAGAGAAACAGATACCTGAGTACAAATCTGGGACCTTCTGAAAACGTGACATAAAAAATATTGAGGTTAAACTTTAAATTGCATTTCCCAGAAAATTGTGTTTTTTTTTTTAAATTTATGTACATTTTTCTCACAAATTATGAAGGTTAGAATTATGAGATTTTCTACACTTATTTCTATAAACTCAATAAGTGTAATCTCAAGAGTAAATTATCACATTATGAGTACACGATGAGGTAAGGGGCAAAATACATGGAATTTTGCCCGAATTTTATGTTACACTTGTTGTTGTAGTCTTCAGTCCAGAGACTGGTTTGATGCAGCTCTCTATGCTTCTCTATCCCGTACAACCTTCTTCATCTCCGAGTAGCTACTGCAACCTACATCCTTCTGAATCTGCTTAGTGTATACATCCCTTGGTCTGCCACAACGATTTTTATCGTCCACGCTTCCCTTCAATACTAAATTGGTGAACCCTTGATGCCTCAGTACACTTCCTACCAACCGAATCCTCCTTACAGTCAAGTTGTGCCACAAATTCCTTTTCTCCCCAATTCTGTTCAGTACCTCCTCATTAGTTACTTGGTCTACCCATCCAACCTTCAGCATTCTTCTGTAGCACCACATTTCGAAAGCTTCTATTCTCTTCTTGTCCAAACTATTTATCGACCATGTTTCACTTCCATACATGGCTACACTCTATACAGATACTTTGGAGAAACGTCTTCGTGACACTTAAATCTATACTCGATGTTAACAGATTTCTCTTCTTCACAAACGCTTTCCTTGCCATTGACAGTCTACAATTTATAACCTCTCTACTTCGACCATCATCAGTTATTTTGCTCCCCAAATAGCAAAACTCATCTACTACTTTAAGTGTTTCATTTCCTAATCTAATTCCCTCAGCATCACCTGATTTAATTCGACTACATTCTGCTATTCTCGTTTTGCTTTTGTTGATGTTCGTCTTATATCCTCCTTTGAACACACTGCCCATACCGTTCAACTGCTCATCCAGGTCCTTTGCCGTCTCTGCCAGAATTGAAATGCCGTTGGCAAACATCAAAGTTTTTATTTCTTCTCCATGGATTTTAATGACTACCACTAATTTTTTTTGTTTCCTTTATTGCTTACTCAATATACAGATTGAATAACATTGGGGATAGGCTACAACCCTGTCTCAATCCCTTCCCAACCAGTGCTTCCCTTTCATGCCCCTGGACTCATAACTGCAGTCTGCTATCTGTACAAATTGTAAATAGCCTTTCGCTCCCTGTATTTCACCCCAGCCATCTTCAGAATTTAAAAGAGAATATTGCAGTCAACACTGTTATAAGCTTTCTCTAGGTCTACAAATGCTAGAAACGTATGTTTGCCTTTCCTTAATCTATCTTCTAAAATAAGTCGTAGGACCAGAATTGTCTCGCCTGTTCCAACATTTCTACGGAATCCAAACTAATTTTCCCCAAGGTAGGCTTCTACCAGTATTTCCATTCGTCTGTAAAAAATTCGTTTTAGTATTTTGCAGCCGCGTCTTATTAATCTGATTGCTCGGTAATTTTCACACTTCTCAACACCCCTTTTCTTTGGGATTTGAATTAATACATTCTTCTTGAACTCTGAGGGAATTTTTACTGTCTCATACATCTTGCTCAACAGATGGAAGAGTTTTGTCATGGCTGGCTCTCCCAAGGCTATCAGTAGTTCGAATGGAATGTTGTCTACTCCCGGGACCTTGTTTCGACTTAAGTCTTCCAGTGCTCTGTCGAACTCTTCACGCAGTATCGTATCTTCCATTTCCATAATATTGTCCTCAAGAACATCGCCCGTGTATAGACCCTCTATATACTCCTTCCACCTTTCTGTTTTCCCTTCTTTGCTTAGAACTGGGTTTCCATCTGATCTCTTGATACTCATACAGGTTGTTCTCTTGTCTCCAAAAGTCTCTTCAACTTTCCTGTAGGCATTATCTATCTTACCCCTAGTGATATATGCCTACATTCTTACATTTGTCCTCGAGCCATCCCTGCTTAGCCATTTTGCACTTTCTGTCGATCTCATTTTTGAGACATTTGTATTTACATTCACCTGCTTCATTTCCCGCATTTTTATATTTTCTCCTTCCACAATTAAATTCAGTATCTCTTCTGTTGCCCAAGGATTTCTACTAGCCCTCGTCTTTTTACCGACTTGATCCTCTGCTGCCTCCACTATTTCATCTCTCAGAGCTATCCATTGTTCTTCTACTGTATTTCTTTCCCCCGTTCTTGTCAATCGTTCCATAATGCTCTCTCTCTGAAACTCTCTACGATCTCTGGTTCTTTCAGTTTATCCAGGTCCCATCTCCTTAATTTCCCACCTACTTGCAGTTTCTTCACTTTTAATCTACAGTTCGTAACTAATAAATTGTGGTCAGAATTCACATTTGCCCCTGGAAGTGTTATACAATTTAAGGCTTGGTTCCTGAATCTCTGTCTTACCATTATATAATCTATTTGATACCTTCCAGTGTCTCCAGGCCTCTTACACGTATACAGCCTTCTTTCATGATTCTTATACCAAGTATAGGGTATGATTAAGTTATGCTCTGTGCAAAATTCGACCAGGCGGCTTCCTCTTTCATTCCTTACCCTCATTCATTATTCTCCAACTACTATTCTTTTTCCTCCTCTTCCTGCTATCGAATTTCAGTCCCCCATAACTATTAAATTTTCGTCTCCATTCACTATCTGAATAATTTCTTTTATTGCATCATACATTTCTTCAATCTCTTCATGATCTGCAGAGGTAGTTAGCATATAAACTTGTACTACTCTTATGGGAGTGGGCTTCGTGTCTATCTTGGCTACAGTAATACGTTTACTGTGCTGTTCGTAGTAGCTTACCCGCACTCCTATTTTTTTATTCGTTGTTAAACCTACTCCTTCATTACCCATAACTGATTTTGTATTTATAACCCTGTATTCACATGACCAGAAGTCTTGTTCCTCCTGCTACCGATCTTCACTAATTCCCACTGTAACTTTAACCTATTCATTTCCCTTTTTAAATTTTCTAATCTACCTGCCCTGTTAATGGATCTGACATTCCACGCTCCGATCCGTAAAAGGCCAGTTTTCTTTCTCCTGATAACGATGCCCTCTTGAGTAGTCCCCGCCCAGAGATCCGAATGGAGTACTATTTTGCCTCCGGAATGTTTTACCCAAGAGGGCGCCATCATCATTTAACCATACAGTAAGGCTTCATGCACGCGGGAAAAATTACTTCTGTAGTGACCTCCCGTTTTCAGCAGTTCGCAGTACCAGCACAGCAAGGCCGTTTTGGTTAGTGTTACAAGGCCAGATCAGTCACTCATTCGGACTGTTGCCCCTGCAACTACCGAGAAGGCTACTGCCCCTCTTCAGGAACCACACGTTTGTCTGGACTCTCAACAGATACCGCTCCGTTGTGGTTGCACCTATGGTAAGGCTATCTGTGTCGCTGAGGCACGCAAGCCTCCCCATCAACGGCAAGGTCCATGGTTAATGGGGTGTATATTACACTTACAAAACTATAATTAACAACCTACTAAAATTCTCCTATTCGATATATTCAAGAAACCTCATGAGAGGAGCTTACTATATGCGAAGAGACTAAACAGAGAAAATTTTGTAGAAATCTCTTGAACAGTTGCTGAGGAAAAGGCACATATACTAATTTTTGAAGATAAAATTTTTAAATTTCGTAAAAAACTGAAATAAATATAATCCAACGAACTTAACAGTGCATGTTAATTTCAGATAATGCATGGTACCAAATTTCATTGCTGTATCTTCAGAACTCTGTATTTGGAGCATCTTTTAAATAGTATGTGTTTTACATGGACGTCCACTATTAACTAATAATGATCTTGAAAACGGCTCCTTGTTGACAGTAAGTGGAATGAGAATAGGTGGTGCCTGTAACGACGGCGAGACTGTGGAGCAGTTCTAAGAGCACAAACTTCGTGATAAATGTGGCCTAGGACGAGAGCCGTTAATCGCGCGGTCGAAAGAACAGATGGACAAGGCTGGAGTAAAGAAGGGGCCGTGACCTGGTACAAGGACTGATTTCCGTAACTCGCAGAAGACCTAGCTCTCACATCCAGACGAAGGGGGTTCGGATAAAATTCCGGAGAGGCTATTCAGCATTTTAAAGAAGAAACCTTCCTCGTTCACGCACTTTAAGAAGTTTAAATCGCAATATGTTTGTCTATGTATGTTATTCTTTGAGTAATAAAGTTTCCCCCTTCGTTTAAAATCACTCGGAACGTCAGAGGACATGGAATAATGGCTCAGAAGGTAATACATGGTACAGGAAATAAGCCGCGGCTTTTTGCAGCAACCACCTTGACATTCGTTCTTAATGATTTAGGGGCAATTTACTATTAATGATTTATGAAATGAATTAATGCACTAAAATTGAAATCAGTGAAGAAGCAATAACATGGAATGATTTCAGTACAAATGGTTCAGATATACTGGCCATTCAGTGTAATGAATACATCTCGTATCAACAAAAAATTGCGTCAAACCGCGACCCGGACCGGGATTTTCTGCTTATCGCGAGGAGTCGCCCTAAGCTTTAGGCTATCTGAGGGCGCTTGTACGGTGGTACGAAATATTCAATATCAGTTCACATTCTTTATACACATATTGACATATTTGTAAGAGTTGACACCGTCGGGTGAACGAGACACAGCAGTCTGTTTATTTCCATATATCTGAGGGTTGTTGCCAGTTCAAGCCCTCGTCAAAAAAAAAAATCTTCAGATGTGTGTGAAATATTATAGGACTTAACTGCTAAGGTCATCAGTCACTAAGCTTACACACTACTTAACCTAAATTATCCTAAGGACAAACACACACACTCATGCCCGAGGGAGGACTCGAACCTCCGCCGGGACCAGCCACACAGTCCATGACTGCAGCGCCCTAGACCGCTCGGCTAATCCCGCGCGGCAAGCCCTCGTCCTACATGTAAGTAAATGCAAATAAAAATTATAGATGCTCCATTTGCGTATAAAGTTCGAATGATTCAACCATTATTTACGTCCCGGCAATCATCATCAAGTTGTATTTATATGTTATTATTATCAAGACCATCAAAATTTATAAA
The DNA here is from genome assembly GCF_021461395.2 of Schistocerca americana. Classification (NCBI taxonomy): domain Eukaryota; kingdom Metazoa; phylum Arthropoda; class Insecta; order Orthoptera; family Acrididae; genus Schistocerca; species Schistocerca americana. The sequence continues at coordinate 190,169,897 of NC_060124.1, read as the reverse complement.
ATATTGACATCCTCCTTCATTTATTGGGTATTGTTTTTACATTTGTTCTTTACCTTACAAACTACTATAGCCCATGTCTCCCTATTATGGCTACTATTTTTATTACGATCTGAAACACACTGGAAGACTTTTTTTCTCATTTTGAACTTGCACTTGCTGTTTCGTTGCTCATGGTCTTCAGCGACGCAAGGACTGTTGGTCGTAAAAGTGTTTTACGTTGTCTTTCTGTCAGAACGTTCAGACATTTATGTTTTTTTTTTTCAGTATAATGTAATGATTCTCCTCAAAATTAATGTCATTTAACGGAATTTGGTTGTTGTTCTAGTCCTAAGTCGGAAATTGGTTTGATACAGCCTCGCAAGTGAGTTTATTCTATGCAAGTTTCTTTATCTCTGTATAATTTTTCCAAGCAGTATCTCTCTAAACCTGTTTATCCTACCAGTGCCCTGGTCTACCTCTATAATTTCACTATTACATCAAAAAATTAACTATTCCTTGAGGCCACAGTATGTGAACTATCAACTTATACCTTCATTTTGTCGAATAGTGGCGTAAAGATATTTTCTCTCTTATTCGCTTTATTACCGCTATTGGTTTTTCCATCAGTCCATCATCTTCCACATGCTGTTGTCTCTACTGCTTATCGCCACATTCCAGACAAACACTTTCAGAAAAGACGTTGTAACAGTTTATGACAGTTTTACCTTCTTCTACTTTTCCTTGTGCCTTTCCCTGTATCGGCGCGGAGTCAGTATGTCTGCTAAAGCATTTGACTTGGTTGGTTTAACACAGGCCGGATTCCTTTTCTGTAACCACCCAGTTACAGACCCCTTGCCCGCAACAGAATACGTGTACCCCAACTGCCTGCATGCAGCGTTATTCTTGCAAAAGTGTTCCAAGCGTCTGCGAATCACGTAACTGAGGTGGAACTCGGGTATAAGTCCGATATTCATCTAGAGTGATGTGGAAAACCACCTAGAAACCACAACCAGGCTGGCCGACATACCGATCCCCAACTCGCCGCGCGGATCCGATCCGGGGCTGGTGCAAGTCGGCGTGCCGGAAGCGGTGCTTTAATAAGCTCTGCTATCGGGGCGGACTATGATGTTTATCTTCTCGGTCAGAATAAATATTAATCACCATTTACAGCTGTTTTTATTAGTGCTTCTGTCACAACTTACAATTGATAATAATCTATACTGCTGTATAAAAACAAGTCGCAGTTTAAGGTTGTTACCAAAACCGTATGTTGTTACTTCAGATTTTTACACAATACTCTTAAGAACATTCTGTCAGACATAGGCTCTATATTTTTAATACGCAAATTTATATGCAACAGATGAAGGGGAAACTTTACAATCTCGAAAAGTTCTTGGCCAGTTTATATAAAATTTTTACACGACGTTCAAATGAAAAATGAGACGGACATTGGACATATATATTTTTTAATACACATAATTTACAGATATATATTTAATACACAAAGGGGAGAGTTGTTACCATAATTATCCATTAATTCTTGAGCAATTTAGTTCACATTTTTACAGGATAATCTAGCGAACATTCGGACGGACACCGGCTATATGTTTGTTAATGTACACAGTATATGAATATGTATGTAATATATCGAGGGAAAACGTTATTACCAAAGATGTCGAAAAGGTATTGACCAATTTACTTCAAATTTTTAATTCGAATGAAGATTCTGACGGAGATAGGCTATATACACTCCTGGAAATTGAAATAAGAACACCGTGAATTCATTGTCCCAGGAAGGGGAAACTTTATTGACACATTCCTGGGGTCAGATACATCACATGATCACACTGACAGAACCACAGGCACATAGACACAGGCAACAGAGCATGCACAATGTCGGCACTAGTACAGTGTATATCCACCTTTCGCAGCAATGCAGGCTGCTATTCTCCCATGGAGACGATCGTAGAGATGCTGGATGTAGTCCTGTGGAACGGCTTGCCATGCCATTTCCACCTGGCGCCTCAGTTGGACCAGCGTTCGTGCTGGACGTGCAGACCGCGTGAGACGACGCTTCATCCAGTCCCAAACATGCTCAATGGGGGACAGATCCGGAGATCTTGCTGGCCAGGGTAGTTGACTTACACCTTCTAGAGCACGTTGGGTGGCACGGGATACATGCGGACGTGCATTGTCCTGTTGGAACAGCAAGTTCCCTTGCCGGTCTAGGAATGGTAGAACGATGGGTTCGATGACGGTTTGGATGTACCGTGCACTATTCAGTATCCCCTCGACGATCACCAGTGGAGTACGGCCAGTGTAGGAGATCGCTCCCCACACCATGATGCCGGGTGTTGGCCCTGTGTGCCTCGGTCGTATGCAGTCCTGATTGTGGCGCTCACTTGCACGGCGCCAAACACGCATACGACCATCATTGGCACCAAGGCAGAAGCGACTCTCATCGCTGAAGACGACACGTCTCCATTCGTCCCTCCATTCACGCATGTCGCGACACCACTGGAGGCGGGCTGCACGATGTTGGGGCGTGAGCGGAAGACGGCGTAACGGTGTGCGGGACCGTAGCCCAGCTTCATGGAGACGGTTGCGAATGGTCTTCGCCGATACCCCAGGAGCAACAGTGTCCCTAATTTGCTGGGAAGTGGCGGTGCGGTCCCCTACGGCACTGCGTAGGATCCTACGGTCTTGGCGTGCATCCGTGCGTCGTTGCGGTCCGGTCCCAGGTCGACGGGCACGTGCACCTTCCGCCGACCACTGGCGACAACATCGATGTACTGTGGAGACCTCACGCCCCACGTGTTGAGCAATTCGGCGGTACGTCCACCCGGCCTCCCGCATGCCCACTATACGCCCTCGCTCAAAGTCCGTCAACTGCACATACGGTTCACGTCCACGCTGTCGCGGCATGCTACCAGTGTTAAAGACTGCGATGGAGCTCCGTATGCCACGGCAAACTGGCTGACACTGACGGCGGCGGTGCACAAATGCTGCGCAGCTAGCGCCATTCGACGGCCAACACCGCGGTTCCTGGTGTGTCCGCTGTGCCGTGCGTGTGATCATTGCTTGTACAGCCCTCTCGCAGTGTCCGGAGCAAGTATGGTGGGTCTGACACACCGGTGTCAATGTGTTCTTTTTTCCATTTCCAGGAGTGTATTTTTTAATATATGAATATACCGGGTAGTCCATTGATCGTGACCGGGCCAAATATCTCACGAAATAAGCGTCAAACGAAAAAACTACAAAGAAGGAATCCTGTCTATCTTGAAGGGAGAAACCAGATGGCACTGTCGTTGGCCGGCTAGATGGCGCTGCAAAAGGTCAAACAGATATCAACTGCGTTCTTTTTTTAAATAGGAACCCCTATTTTTATTACATATTCGTGTAGTACGTAAAGAAATATGATTGTTTTAGTTGGACCACTCTTTCGCTTTGCGATGGATGGCGCTCTAATAGTCACAAACATATGGCTCACAATTTTAGAAGAACTGTTGGTAACAGGAAGGTTTTTTAAATTAAATTACAGAACGTAGGTACGTTTGAACATTTTACTTCGGTTGTTCCAATGTGATACATGTACTTTTGTGAACTTATCATTTCTGAGAACGCATGCTGTTACAATGCATTTGGCAATACGTGTAACGACATTCCTCTCAACAGCGAGTAGTTCGCCTTCCGTAATGTTTGCACATGCACTGACAATGCGCTGACGCATGTTGTCAGGCGTTGTCGTTGGATCACGATAGCAAATATCCTTCAACTTTCCCCACAAAAGGAAATCCGGGGACGTCAGATCCGGTGAACGTACGTCCAATCCACCTGTCATGAAATATACTATTCAATACCGCTTCAACCGCACGCGACCTATGTGCAGGACATCCATCATGTTGGAAGTACATCGCCATTCTGTCATGCAGTGAATCATCTTGTAGTACCATCGGTAGAACATTACGTAGGAAATCAGCATACATTGCACCATTTAGATTGCCATCGATAAAATGGGGGGCCGGCCGGAGTGGCCGTGAGGTTCTAGGCGCTACAGTCTGGAGCCGAGCGACCGCTACGGTCGCAGGTTCGAATCCTGCCTCGGGCATGGATGTGTGTGATGTCCTTAGGTTAGGTAGGTTTAATTAGTTCTAAGTTCTAGGCGAGTGATGACCTCAGAAGTTAAGTCGCATAGTGCTCAGAGCCATTTGAACCATTTCATAAAATGGGGACCAATTATCCTTCCTCCCATAATGCCGCACCATACATTAACCCGCCAAGGTCGCTGATGTTCCACTTATCACAGTCATCGTGGATTTTCCGTTGCCCAGTAGTGCATATTATTCCGGTTTACATTACCGCTGTTTGTGAATGACATTTCGTCGCTAAATAGAACGCGTGCAAAAAATCTGTCATCGTCCCGTAATTTCTCTTGTGGCCAGTGGCAGAACTGTACACGACGTTCAAAGTTGTCGCCATGCAATTCTTGGCACATAGAAATATGGTAAGGGTGCAATCGATGTTGATGTAGCATTCTCAACACCGACGTTTTTCAGAATCCCGATTCTCGCGCAATTTGTCTGCTACTGATGTACTTATTAGCCGCGACAGCAGCTAAAAGATCTACTTGGGCATCATCATTTGTTGCAGGTCGTGGTTGACGTTTCACATGTGGCTTAACACTTCCTGTTTCCTTAAATAACGTAACTATCCGGCGAACGGTCCGGACACTTGGATGATGTCGTCCAGGATACCGAGCAGCATACATAGCACACGCCCGTTGGGCATTTTGATCGCAATAGCCATACATCAACACGATATCGACCTTTTCCGAACTTGGTAAACGGTCCATTTTAACGCGGGTAACGTATCACGAAGCAAATACCGTCTCCAATGGCGAATGTTACGTGATACCACGTACTTATACGTTTGTGTCTGTTACAACGCCATCTATCACAAAGCGAAAAAAGTGGTCCAACTAAAACGTTCATATTTCTTTACGTACTACACGAATATGTAATAAAAAAATGGGGGTTCCTATTTAAAGAAGCGCAATTGATATCCGTTTGACCTATAGATGCGCCATCTAGCGGGCCAGCCATAGCGCCATCTGGTTTCCCCCTTCAAGCTGGACGAGTTTCGTTGTTTGTAGTTTTTTCGTTTGATGCTTATTTCGCGAGATATTTGGCCCGGTCACTGTCAATGGACCACCCTGTACGCTGGTCAGCCAGGACATTATGAGCACCGACCTACTGTCGATGTAAAACCGAGCAGGAAATAGCAGCGTCACCTGGCAAGGAATTACGGTTACTCAGACACACGCACGATGCATGTAGCACCAGTGAGTATGTTGTCCTTGTGTAGAAGAGGGACGGCGTACAATATGACTGAGATTGAACGAGGGCCGATGGCGATAGCCCGGAGACTCAGCACGACCACTTCGCAAAATGCACGACTTGCCGGGCGTTCGAGGAATCCTGTGGTGAGTGTCTTCAACACGTGGCGAGACCAAGGTGAAACCGTGTCCAGACGTCGTGGGACTGGGCGGCCGGCTGACATAAAACAGGGCAGGTGGACTAGCAGTTTGTTTTGATCGTCTGATGACTTTATAGGATGGTAAATGACAACATCATCCGCAAACTGTCTAAGAGGGCTGCTTACGTTGTTTCCCAAATCCGTTATGCAGATCAGGAGCGACAGAGGGCCTATCACACATTTCCTTGGGGAACACAAGATGTTACTTTTGTTTTATTGACGACTTTCTTTCGCATGCTACTAACTGTGACCTTTCTGACAGGAAACCAAGAATTCAATCGCACAACGGAGACGATTCTCCAGAGGCACACAATTTAATTAGAAGTCGCTTGTGAGGAACGGTGACAAAAGTCTTCTGGAAATCTGAAAATACAGAATCAATTTGACATCCACTGTCAATAGCACTCATTACTTCGTGAAAATAAAGAACAAGTTTGTTTCACAATAACGATATTTTCTGAATCCGTGTTGGCTATTTTTCAGTAAATCCTTTTCTTCCAGACAACTCATAGTGCTCGAACATAGTGCATCTTCCAGAATCTTACTGCAAATCGACGATAGCGATACGGGTCTATAATTCAGCGGATTACTTCTATTTCCTTTCTTGGGCATTGATGTGGTTTGCGCACCTTTCCAGTGGTTGGGGACGGATCTTTCATCGAGCGAGCGGTTGCATATGATTGCCAAGTATGCAACTATTCTATCAGCATAATCTGGAAGGAGCCTTACAGGAATAGAATCTGGACCGCAAGCCTTGCCTCCTTGTGATTTAAGCTGCTTTGCCATACCGAGGATATCAGCTTCTAAGTTACTCATGTTACTAAGTTGTTCTTGGTTTGAATTTTGGAATTCTACGGCGTCTCCTTTGATGAAGAAATTTCGGTACACCTTATTTAGTAACTCTGCTTTATTGGCACTGTCATCAATAATATCACCATTGTCATCGTGCAGTGAAGGTACTGATTGTGTCTTTCCGCTGGTGTACATTAAACACGACCGGGATCTCTCTGGATTTTCTGACAAATTTCGAGTCAGTGTTTCGTTTGGAAACTATTAAAAGCATCTCGCATTGAATTTCGCGCTAAATTTCAAGCTCCTGTAAAACTTCGTCAATCTTAGGGGTTTTCGTTCTTTTAAGTTTGGCATGCTTTGTTACGTTGCTTCTGCAATTCTGTTCGTGTACCATTGGGATTCAGTATCGACTCTTATTAATTCGTACATGTCTCTCAATAGCCGTAGATACCATTTCTCTGAATTTAAACAATACAATAGACGAGCCCCGGATGTGGTCGATTCATACTTTGTCCTCCGTATCAGCATCCATGGCTTTGTAACGTACAGCACCCGTTCGTCTGATTTGTGCGTGACCCAACATTCTGAACCACACGTTAGAGCTGGTCTCATCGCTCATTTGTATATGTTTCCTTTGACTTCGATACGCATTTTCGCCTACCAGATGACTTCTGTTAGTCACTTTCATTCCAATCATTTTGAGTATTTTCATCCGTGGAACCTGTGGATGTTATTATCGATCCGTGGTACTTCAGCTAATCGGTTGGTATCACTATCAAAATGTAGTTGCGGTTTAGAACTGGTGGTTATTATTGACAAATTGCAATTCATATAAACTACTTTCTGGTGCTATTTGCTCCAAGTCCTCTACATTCTAGCGCCTTGCACCGAGTGTCAAGCTCGTGTTGGACTTATGGTAGACTTCTGCTGTTAGATATACAGATTCCAGGAGTAAATCTCTCGAAAACTAAGATCGATAGACGTGTGCAACAAAAGATGTGCTCATTGTGAAACCAGTAAAAATTTTACACAGAAGTTTCTAAATAGCTTGAAATGCTGCTAACAGATGGCGGGGTATTCTGTGCCTCTAGTACAGCTTTTTATTTTTTGTTTTGTAGGTTTCCGACCCGAGGGTTCTTACACCCAATTGTATAATATTTTGTATACCTAGCACTATATGAGAGTAATGGGGCAAACAATTTGCCATGGAGGCAGTAAAAACCCCACAACATGACAAAATTCAAATGAGTATGGAATACGGATTCAAGTTTTGCGTTAAAGGGAGTAGGTCATTAGTTACTATAACAAATGTAAGATTTACAAAGGCTTCACACATACTTACTGGACAACATATATTGCGAAATCACAGAGCAAGACATATTTACAGGGCATAATATTACAATTACAACATACAATTTACTGTTTTACAAAACATTACAATGTTGTGTTATTGGCAACGAACATAAATATGTGAGAACAATGGTTATTACAGGGCATGCCGGATGTCAGCCTCGGTTTGGATTACCGACTCGTTAACAGGACCAGTTTAGGACGTTTATGTTTGTGACTGGAAAAATGCCTTACTTTTAACACTGAATTAATGATGATGACCAACACTTTTCGGGCACTGGGAGGCAAGTTTCATGTTGGTTGTCCCAGCAATACCAGGGCATGTACGTGACTTTAAATGAGGCGGAACTTTGTTAATTTCCCGTAGATTAGTTAAATCGCTGCATCTCTTTCACTTCCAGCATGTACAAGTACAAGTCGTCCTCTGCAAGCATTCTTTGCAAACGCATCACAATGTTTTCGAAATGCCCAGCACTCGCACTACGAAGATGACGCAAATGAACAAAGAAATTTCACATCACATCCTTGAGTGTCTCAACAGAATTGGTTTCAGATGCCACAAAGATCGCCGAATTCAAGCCCATACCGATAATTCACCGTGAGAAATCGATGATTAAGAATTTGTATTTGCAATGAAAAATGGAATTTCTGTGCAGTCTGTAATCTGTCTCATTGTATATATAAACAAGAGTGTCCGTTTGTTTGTTCGTAATTCACACAAATTTACAGTTCTATTCCGATATTGTTGAACTTTTGTACACTTCACCTTCTCTGTCTACGTAAGATTTCTTAATCAGATATGAAACATATACGTACGTAATATACAAAGGGTAAATGTTGTTATCAGAAATCTCTAAAATTTCTTGGCCGATTTACTTCAGATTTCTATACGATCATCTAATGAACACTTAGGCGAACATAAGCTGTATTTTTTTAATATACATAATATATAAAGCTATCTCTAACATAAATAAAGGAGAAATCACCAACTGCGACATGTTCGTGTATACAAACAGTGAAACAATACTGTCAAATGTTTTTTATTCCAGTCTTTGATCACAATATCAATTCTTTAGACGATGACCGGTTTCAGTCCGTAATGACCATCCTCAGATCTACAATATACAAATATATACATCTAGTGAGCTGTGTGTCTTTCAACATAATACAGCAATACGTATCACAATATACTATCATACAATCAGGGAAATGTTCAGATAAAATACGTTAAAACGTACCTCTTTGACACCATGTCCTAAAGTGATAAGGGTATAATGGCATCGTCAAAACATATAAATATAATCAGCACAGCATCGTCACATAGATCTAAAATAAGGTGTAGAATAGGCCATATCATCCACACAGTCATTATTGGAACCGGCTACTGCAGTACAGAAATCTGTTTGCCTGCATCCTCCCAAGATGTCGCTACTGTGGTCTTAGCTGTAGTCATCATTTACGCAAAAAACATCTATCTATCTATATCCGAATCCCGCTCCAACTACTGCCAGGTCTGGGTGCTAATGAGTCCTCTCCATTTGGCTTGGTCCTCCCACCACTTTTCATCCTCCACTTGCTGTCAGGTCACACCTCTCCTTTCTACAGATATTCTCACTCCCATTTTCCACCGTGTTCTTGGGCGCCCTCTAGGTCTTTTCCCATCCTTCTATAGTTCTTCCATAATTTTGGGGAGTCTCTGCCCATGCATCCTCTTAACATGCCCATACCACCTTAATCTCTATCTTTCAATTTCTTCTTTCATACTTTCTTGTTTATGGTCCTTTCTAATCTCTACATTCCTTACTCTGTCCATTCTTGTTTTTCCCTTAAATTCTCTGAGAAATTTCATTTCCCCTGCTTGCAATCTGCTCCAGTCCCTTTCTGTCATTGTCCGTGTTTCTCCACCATAGGTGACAATAGGGATGTAATAATTCTTATACATAAGGAGTGTTGCTCTTTCTGAAACTTCATTATTCCAAATCAGGCGTTTTATTGTTTGGTAGAAATTGTCTCCCTTCTGTACCTTCTATTAATTTCGTTAGTTATTCTTCCATCCCTAGATATTTCACTCCCTAAATAAGTGAAACTTTCTACCACTTTGAGGTGTTCTCCATTCAAGGTAATATTTCCGTTGATCCCTTTGTCTCTTACAAATACCATTACTTCACTCTTATCTTTATTTATTTTTAATCCATACCTTTTCATTATTTCCTTCCACGCATCAAGCTGTAACTGTACATCTACCTCTTTATCACCCCACATTGCCATATCATCTGCAAAAATCATTTTTTTGTCTTTTTCTTTCACTATATCTTTAACTGCCCTATTCATTCCCTCCATCACAACAGTAAAAAGTGCAGGAGATAGAATACTTCCTTGCTTAAGTTCTTGTCTTATTTCGAAGTATTCAGAGTTCCCCAATGGTGTTCTAATTCTACAATTGTGTCCTCTGTACATGTCTTTATAACATTAATGTATCCATCTTCTATATCTATCTTCTTCATTTCTTCCCAGAATCTTTCCCTGTCAACTGAGTCATATGCCTTTTCTATGTCTATAAAAACCATTATCACCCTTTTGTTATACTCACAACTTTTCTCCATCAGTTGACAGATAGAAAATATCAGGTCGATCGTGCTTCTTCCTTTCCTAAACCTATGCTGTTCTTCACTCAGCTCCTTTTCTATCTTTTCACTTATTCGATTTAGTAAAATTCTTTCAAAAATATTGGCTGTATGACTCATAAGGGTTATTCCTCTGTAGTTTTTACAAAGTCTTTTATTGCCTTTCTTGAAGATGGGAACAATGTCTCCTGTTCTCCAGTCGTCAGGTATTGTACTATTTCTCCACATGCTTGATAGTACTCTATACAGCCACTGCATTCCCACTGGACCTGCTGCTCTTATCATGTCCACTGATACTTCATCAGGTCCTGGGGCTTTCCCCCCCATTCACCTACTTCACAGCTTTTTCCATTTCTTCCCGTGTAATTTGTCCTAATTCTGCTTCCCAACTTCTCTCAATTTCTCCATTATTTGTTGTTTCCTCATGTACCTGCTCCTCAGCGTTCAACAGCTTCTTAAAATGTTCTTTCCAGAGATAGTTTATATTCCCTGGATCTTCAATAATGGTACCGTCCTCTGTTTTCATCTTTACTGGTACTTCAGAAGCCTTTCTTTTAGTTTTCGTCATTTCATAGAACATTTTCTTATTACTCTTCACATCTTCAAGTTTTTTTGTAAACTCTTCCCATGCCTTTTTCTTTGCTGTTTTCACTATTTCTTTCCACTTCTTCTTATCCTCTACATATCTTTCAAGGTCTTCGTCATTTTTAGTTTTCCACCACTTTCTCCATGCTCCATTTTTCTTCTAACTGCTTGGATTGTGGTATCATCCCACCAACTTGTCTGTCTTATTTTTTCCTTTCCAGATGTTCTGCCACATACTTTTTGTGCTGCTTCGACTAAAGTGTCTTTGAATAAATTCCATTCTTTTTCTACATCGCAGAAAACTTCTTTTGGAGATTTTTGTGTGATTAATTCTCTGTAATTCTCAGCACATTCACTCTCCTTCAGTTTCAAATCCCGTATCCTCATCACTTTCTTCTGTTTTCTATTTTTCACACACTGATTCATTTTCCATTGTCCCACCAGTAATCTATGGTCTCCATCTGCACTCACACTTGGAATTACCATCACATTTGTTACTTTCTCTCCCCATTCCCTATCTACTAGCATATAATCAATTACACTCTTGGTTCTTCCATCCCAACTGTATCTGGTGATAACATGACTTTCTCGCTTCATAAACCAGCTGTTTGCTATTTTCATTCCATTCCTCTGGCACAAATCCAGGAGTCTTTCCCCTTCTTCATTTCTGTCTCCATATCCAAAACATCCCAACACTTGCTCAAATCCCTTTCTGTCTTTGCCCACCTGTGCATTAAAATCTCCCATCACTATATTAGCACTCTCTATATGGTTTTCTAACACATTTTCAAAGTCCATCTTCTCTTCTTCGCTACATCCCACTTGAGGTGCATAAATCTGGATCACTTTTAGTGTTTCTTTTTGGAATCTCAGGTTTAAGATTATGATCCTGTCCGATATATATCTCTCATTTTCAAAACAGCTTTGTACATTCTTATTCACCATCACTGCCACACCATTTCTTCCAGACCTGTTATTCACACTCCAGTACAGTTTTCCTCCTCTTCTCAAATTCTTCTGATAAAAACACATTAGGTAAAATGCAAGTAGCAGACTTTTAAAATTTATAACTATCATAGGAACCAATTGTGGTACATTAAAAGACGAATACAGTTATCCATATAAAATTGTTAAAAGGAAATATATGAAGAGAATAGGACCGATCCTTTTTATTGTGAATTTACGGTCAACTATTAAATACATAATACATTGCCTGTAGCAACCTATAAATTGTTGTGTAAGATAAAAAGTCTGTATGACAGCTGAAAAAAGACAGATCAATGATCAGCGCCCTCTGCTGGGTCGGCCGCCAGGGTGTTATGTAGGCGCACTTTAGGACATGGTGTAAAAAAGGTACGTTTTACCGTATTTTATCTGAAAATTTCCCTGATTGTGTGATAGTATATTGTGATACATATTGCTGTATATATTTGTGTATTGTAGAAGTGAGGATGGTCATTACGGACTGAAACCGGTCATCGTCTAAAGAATTGGTATTGTGATCAAAGACTGGAATAAAAAACATGTCGTTACTAAACATCTCAAAAAGTAGTTTAAACATTTACTTCAAAGTTCTTGGCCGATTTACTTCAGATTTCTACATACAGATGAAAAAATGAAGAAAATGCCTAACAAACGAAATACATCGTTGTAAAACTTCCTGGCAGATTAAAACTGTGTGCCCGACCGAGACTCGAACTCGGGACCTTTGCCTTTCGCGGGCAAGTGCTCTACCAACTGAGCTACCGAAGCACGACTCACGCCCGGTACTCACAGCTTTACTTCTGCCAGTACCTCGTCTCCTACCTTCCAAACTTTACAGAAGCTCTCCTGCGAACCTTGCAGAACTAGCACTCCTGAAAGAAAGGATATTGCGAAGACATGGCTTAGCCACAGCCTGGGGGATGTTTCCAGAATGAGATTTTCACTCTGCAGCGGAGTGTGCGCTGATATGAAACTTCCTGGCAGATTAAAACTGTGTGCCCGACCGAGACTCGAACTCGGGACCTTTGCCTTTCGCGGGCAAGTGCTCTACCAACTGAGCTACCGAAGCACCACTCACGTCCGGTACTCACAGCTTTACTTCTGCCAGTACCTCGTCTCCTACCTTCCAAACTTTACAGAAGCTCTCCTGCGAACCTTGCGGAACTAGCACTCCTGAAAGAAAGGATATTGCGGAGACACACAGTTTTAATCTGCCAAAAAGTTTCATATCAGCGCACACTCCGCTGCAGAGTGAAAATCTCATTCTGGAAACATCCCCCAGGCTGTGGCTAAGCCATGTCTTCCGAGTTCGAGTCTCGGTCGGGCACACAGCTTTAATCTGCCAGGAAGTTTCATATCAGCGCACACTCCGCTGCAGAGTGAAAATCTCATTCTGGAAACATCCCCCAGGCTGTGGCTAAGCCATGTCTCCGCAATATCCTTTCTTTCAGGAGTGCTAGTTCTGCAAGGTTCGCAGGAGAGTTTCTGTAAAGTTTGGAAGGTAGGAGACGAGGTACTGGCAGAAGTAAAGCTGTGAGTACCGGGCGTGAGTCGTGCTTCGGTAGCTCAGTTGGTAGAGCACTTGCCCGCGAAAGGCAAAGGTCCCGAGTTCGAGTCTCGGTCGGGCACACAGTTTTAATCTGCCAGGAAGTTTCATATCAGCGCACACTCCGCTGCAGAGTGAAAATCTCATTCTGGAAACATCCCCCAGACTGTGGCTAAGCCATGTCTCCGCAATATCCTTTCTTTCAGTAGTGCTAGTTCTGCAAGGTTCGCAGGAGAGCTTCTGTAAAGTTTGGAAGGTAGGAGACGAGGTACTTGCAGAAGTAAAGCTGTGAGTACCGGGCGTGAATCGTGCTTCGGTAGCTCAGTTGGTAGAGCACTTGCCCGCGAAAGGCAAAGGTCCCGAGTTCGAGTCTCGGTCGGGCACACAGTTTTAATCTGCCAGGAAGTTTCATATCAGCGCACACTCCGCTGCAGAGTGAAAATCTCATTCTGGAAACATCCCCCAGGCTGTGGCTAAGCCATGTCTCCGCAATATCCTTTCTTTCAGGAGTGCTAGTTCTGCATGTTTCGCAGGAGAGCTTCTGTAAAGATTGGAAGGTAGGAGACGAGGTACTGGCAGAAGTAAAGCTGTGAGTACCGGACGTGAGTCGTGCTTCGGTAGCTCAGTTGGTAGAGCACTTGCCCGCGAAAGGCATAGGTCCCGAGTTCGAGTCTCGGTCGGGCACACAGTTTTAATCTGCCAGGAAGTTTCATATCAGCGCACACTCCGCTGCAGAGTGAAAATCTCATTCTACATCGTTGTAAATTAACTGTCATTGGCAGGGCGCGGCGCGTACGTCACGGTACGTGACAGGACAGGTATTGTTAAGTGCCAGCACCCGTCTCCAGCACGGAAACGAGTAACTAATATAGACGAGTTGAATAATTTTTAACTGCGTGTTTAAATGCATGCAAGTTTTCAATATCACACGATAAATTTAAGGGCTTTCCAACTAAATATTGATTTCCAGTGGGTCCTGCATGAAGCCGAGCGTTCACGAAGTGTGGCGGGCAAGACGACTAGTGTGACGTCACAAGTTCGTTGCATGGCCTGTATGACTCCCTGGCCCCGGTTGATACCCAGTGATTTAAAGCGATTGCAGTAACTCAAGCGGCTTGCATCCGCTATGACTATCAACAGGGCGCAGGGTCAATCATCTTGTGTGACAGGTATTAAACATCCCGGGTCACGCCAGGCAGTGCAACTGGTTAGAAATGAGAGCACGTACGCTTTTTAAAAAATTTATATTTGATACACTATATGATCAGAAGTATCCGTACACCCCAGAAACATACGTCTTTCATATTAGGTGCATTTTGCTCCCACCTACTGCCAGGTACTCCATATCAGCGACCTCAGTAGTCATTAGACATAGTGAGACAGCAGATGGGGCTCTCCGTGAAACTCACAGACTTCGAATGTGGTCAGGTGATTGGGTGTTGCTTGTTTCATACGTCTGTACGCGACATTTCCACACTCCTAAACATCCCTAGGTCCACTGTTCCCGATGTGATACTGAACTTGAAACTTCAAGGGGCACCTACAGCACAAAAGCGTAAAGGCCGACCTCGTCTGTGGACTGACGGAGACCGCCGACTGTTGAAGAGGGTCGTAATGTGTAATAGGCAGACATGTATCATGAACATCACACAGGAATTCCAAAGTGCATCAGGATTCACTGCAGTACTATGACAGTTAGGCGGAAGGTGAGAAAACTTGGATTTCATGGTAGAGCGGCTGCTCATTAGCCACACATCACGTCGGTATATGCCAAACGACGCCTCGCTTGGTGTAAGCAGCGTAAACATTGGACATCTGAACAGTGAAGAAACGTTGTGTGGAGTAACAAATCACAGTACACAATGTGGCGATCCGATGGCCGGGTGTTGGTATGCCAAACACCCGGTGAACATCTGCCAGCGAAAAAACAGTAAAATTCAGAGGCGGTGGTATTATTATGGTGTGATCGTGTTTTTCATGGAGGGGGCTTGCACCGCTTATTGTTTAGCGTGGCACTAACACAGTTTAGGACTACATTGATGTTTTAAGCACCTTCTTGCTTGCCAATGTTGAAGAGTAACTCGAGAATGGCGATTACATCTTTCAACACAATAGAACACCTGTTCATAATGCACAGCCTATGGCGGAGTGGTTATACGACAATAACATCCCTGTAATGGACTGGCGTGCACAGAGTCCTGACCTGAAGCATACAGAACTCCTTTGGAATGTTTTGGAACGGCGACTTCGTGCCAGACCTCACCGACCGACATCGATACCTATCCTCAGTGCAACACTCCGTGAAGAATGGGCTGCCATTCCTCAAGAAACCTTCCAGCACCTGACTGAACGTATGCCTGCGAGAGTGGAAGCTGTCATCAAGGCTAAGGGTGGGCCAACACCATACTGAATTCCAGCGTTACCGATGGAGGGCGCCACGAACTTTTAAGTTATTTTCAGCCAGGCTGATCACATCGTGTATAAGTTAATTAGCATGTATTTGATTAATTTTATGTTTAAATAGCGTAGGTATCCGAAGTGAATGGAAAAAAGTAATGACCGAAACTATACTCGCCCCTGAGATCCAGCGATTACCGGTCTACTGTGCTACTGTATGCATTTTACACTTCACGTGAACCGAACGTAGGCTCCACACTCGGCAGGCGAGAATTCTGTTATAGAGCCACTCAGCTTGGTGAAGAATTTATCACACTTTACGGTATTGAAGGTGTTAGAAAAACAGCACAGTCGATTTTATCGAGAATTTTTAACAGTTGCATTGAACTGCTGTGGTTGACTGATAACTGATTTTTGAACTTCATGTACAGTAGACGTAAAAAAATTCAAAAATCCGAGTGTCATGCGGTCTGCTTGTGAGCCACGGTGGACGACGAATGGAAATGACGCGGATCTCGACACTCCGTAATCGCGGCTGACAAGTGGTTGGGCGGTCGTGACCCCGAATCGCTGTCGCCTCCAGACCACAAGCCGAGCAGCGTCACAGCCAGATCGGGGCTGTGTGAATTACCGGAGCAGCGGGACAGTGGGACTGGCGCGATAACCCCGCGGAGCAGCTGCAGTGGCGCGGCGCGGCGCGGCGCGAGGCGCTGGCCGACGACCTTGGCGGCGCGTGCGCGGCGAGGCGTCTGCCTGCCGGTAAACACGATAGCCGGCAGGCCGTGGCCAGGGCTCTGTTACCATGGCGACAACCAGCTCCGCGCGGCCCACCGGCTCAGCTCTGTGCACGCCGCTCATTACGCTTCCACTAAACCGTCAGCATGGAATGTAGTAGCGGTTGCGAATATGGAGAACCATTCGCTTTATGATGGAATGACGATAATGAACCACTTACACGTGTGGGGTCCAGAGGAACCCACACACTTTCCAAGGAAAGGTAATAACGCGGACGTTGTAGACGTAGCTCTTACGAAAAGTCTCGCAGGAGTGGTGACGGCGCATTCGCTTAATAAAATGTCGTCCGACCACAATCCTGTCATCTTTGAAATAGACGTGGGCGACTGGCTACCGCCCACCCAACGCCCAATAGCACGCAAACTGGGAACAGTTCAAAGAAAACGTAACAACAGAAATCACAACCACCCTGCTCCCGACGGAAGACGTAGAACAAACGTTGAGAAGTTTCACCGACGCGGCCACCCATGGTGGCCGAGCGGTTCTAAGCGCTACAGTCTGGAAACGCGCGACCGTTACGGTCGCAGGTTCGAATCCTACCTCGGGCATGGAAGTGTGTGCTGTCCTTAGGTTAGTTAGGTTTACGTAGTTCTAAGTTCTAGGCGACTGATGACCTCAGTAGTTAAGTCCCATAGTGCTCAGAGCCATTTGATTTTTCACCGACACGATCCTGGAAGCAGCAAAGGGCGCAACACCTGACCTTCCTCCCGCCTCTCCCTAAACACAGCGACTGCTACCCCAGCTGCTTGCCCAGATGAGGCACAAAAACCGGATCGCGAAGGAATGGAAGCTGACACGAAATCCGAACACCAGGAGGTTGCTCAACAGGTTACAAAGAGAGCTCAAGGTGGCGCTCGTTGAGCACAGAAACCAGCAATGGTCAAACCGCCTCACAGCTCTCAAAGTGCAGGACAACAGCCTATGCCTAGCCACGATGCAGTTCACTAAAAGACGCGCAAGGATGCCGCCTCTGCACGGCGAGAGAGGACTAGTGTTCAGCGCCCGCGATAAAGCCAACCCACTCGCCGATGTATTCCAGAAACAATTCACCCCAGCAGAGGCACAGGACCCAGGCCATGAACGAACGCAGCAGATGATGACGTCGCTGACGACTTACCTGCCTTCTCGGCAGAGGAGGTAGCTAAGGTCATCAAATCGCTGCCCACAAAGAAAGCCACCGGTCATGACCTCCTCACCAATGAACTGCTTAAACACCTGCCCCAGCTAGCGATAGATAAACTGTCCATTATAATTATCCGGGCTGTTATGCAGTGGTCGATTGATGAATTCTGTGGTGATTCCCAACGTTTCGCCTCCGACTGCGGGAGACATCTTCAAGGGGGTCCGTAGCTTGATGGAAGGTCCAACACACCCACTGGCTCGCTACTGACAGTCAGTAAATCTCAGATCTTCTAGGTAAACACTCCAAAAACGAATTCATGGAACCAGATATTGATGGCTCCTGTTATTATCCTAAAGATAGCACTAATGAGACGCCGAAAATCTTTGTCTAAATAAACTAAATTCTCAAATCATACGGCTGTTTTCCGATTTTCATTGGTAAATGAAAATTTATGACAGACCGGGACTCGAATTCGGATTTTCCACCTATTGCGAGCGGTCGCATTACCAATTTCCTTCTCTTTTCCTTTTTTTTTTTTTTTTTGCTCTACCAACTTTTTTTCCTTTATTTTTTTTCCCTTGCACCTCTTCCACTTCAGGCGTTGGCCCCTATCACCCAAAAATTTATCTAACCTGAAAACAAAAACAAAGCTAGTGCTACTTTCACACTAAAAGCTAACTAGGACGGTTGTTTGCCACCACTTCCGGCTCCTCCCACGAACAAAAATTAAATACGCCTCTGAACGTTTTATTAAAAAAATAAAAGGGTTACAATAGTTTTATTATATTTTATTCGTTTTTAATTTTTTGTTATGTTCATATTTATAATTCTTTTTTCATCATTTTTTATCTTCTTTCGGGGGTGACCACAGCAGCCAGACGGCGGGATGCCCTGGTCGTCTTCTCGTTCAGCGAGGGTGAAACACCCCATAATTACCGTTGACGTCTCTCAGCAATCCATCATGTGTTATATCTCAGTCTCTTCTCACACCCGGTATACCCCAATGGTCTCGAGGGCGCGTAAACAACGACCCCAAGTAATGTGCAAAGAGCGAACCATACGACGCAACTGTGTAGCTGCTCGTGAAATAATGCCAAAAATCTAACAACCCTGCAACGCACTCACTAAAAAAGTATGACAATGTCATACCCTTAACCCACACCGTGGCGTTGCAATGAGTAGCAGAGAAGTAAGTGACGTCGGGATGGATCAGTTTGGTGGACTCTACGGACTGAGATTCCCGCCACAGCAACAGTGCTAACATGTGTCGTGTGAGGAGCCAACAGTCCGCGGCCGTACCGCAAACGAAACAGTGCATCTCGGTGTCGACAGCAGCGCATCTGGGGCAGAGAGGGTCCTCGGTAAGATGTATCATGTGCAATCGTTGTCGGGTGGGGAATTTTTAAGTCGTTATCACATAGCGCCCTGACTGTCGTGGGAAAGAAAGGCGAGTGTATGTTACTCCACACCCGCCTCCAGCCAACCGCCGGATGGCGGCGCTCATCCACATTAGCAGGCAGCGTCCGTTGAAAGTAGTGGTAGGAGTCCTTGGTTCTAGGATCCTGCGCGGTCGGTAGGACATCCAACCGATAACTCATGTCGACCAGATTGATGCGAATGTGTCACAGTGATGGGCAATAGGAATCGGCGGCTGGAGGATCTGAGCCACCACCTTCTGAATCAGTGTACCAGGAAGTGTGTCCTTGTCCGAAGTACGTAGGCGATGCACCGTCCGCAGGAAGAGAGCGCGCTCCCTGTTGTGTACGTTTATCATTCCAATGCCGCCTGCATGTGTGGGCAACGTTAGCGTCTCGTAACGGTTCTTGAACACTCTACCCGCGCTGACGAAATGGCCTAAGGCCGCCTAGAATTTGGCAGCTATTGTAGCTGCCATTGTGAGAACGTGTGTGTAATGATTAAGTTTCGGAGCGAGGTAGACGTTGAGAAAATGTACCCACATGATCAAGTCAAGTGTTCGGAAGTTATGGAGACGAACTTCCGCGCGGATCACATTAAGTACTCTGCGATGCGTATCTCCTGCTGTACGCTGCACGTTCCCAAGGAAGGTCACTCACAGAAATTTCATCGCCGGGACTTTGGTGGTGGGCACTGGAGTACATCTACATCTACATCTACATTGATACTCCGCAAGCCACCCAACGGTGTGTGGCGGAGGGCACTTTACGTGCCACTGTCATTACCTCCCTTTCCTGTTCCAGTCGCGTATGGTTCGCGGGAAGAACGACTGTCTGAAAGCCTCCGTGTTCGCTCTAATCTCTCTAATTTTACATTCGTGATCTCCTCGGGAAGTATAAGTAGGGGGAAGCAATATATTCGATACCTCATCCAGAAACGCACCCTCTCGAAACCTGGCGAGCAAGCTACACCGCGATGCAGAGCGCCTCTCTTGCAGAGTCTGCCACTTGAGTTTATTAAACATCTCCGTAACGCTATCACGGTTACCAAATAACCCAGTGACGAAACGCGCCGCTCTTCTTTGGATCTTCTCTATCTCCTCCGTCAACCCGACCTGGTACGGATCCCACACTGATGAGCAATACTCAAGTATAGGTCGAACGAGTGTTTTGTAAGCCACCTCCTTTGTTGATGGACTACATTTTCTAAGCACTCTCCCAATGAATCGCAACCTGGTACCCGCCTTACCAACAATTAGTTTTATATGATCATTCCACTTCAAATCGTTCCGCACGCATACTCCCAGATATTTTACAGAAGTAACTGCTACCAGTGTTTGTTCCGCTATCATATAATCATACAATAAAGGATCCTTCTTTCTATGTATTCGCAATACATTACATTTGTCTATGTTAAGGGTCAGTTGCCACTCCCTGCACCAAGTGCCTATCCGCTGCAGATCTTCCTGTATTTCGCTACAATTTTCTAATGCAGCAACTTCTCTGTATACTACAGCATCATCCGCGAAAAGCCGCATGGAACTTCCGACACTATCTACTAAGTCATTTATATATATTGTGAAAAGCAATGGTCCCATAACACTCCCCTGTGGCACGCCAGAGGTTACCTTAACGTCTGTAGACGTCTCTCCATTGATAACAACATGCTGTGTTCTGTTTGCTAAAAACTCTTCAATCCAGCCACACAGCTGGTCTGATATTCCGTAGGCTCTTACTTTGTTTATCAGGCGACAGTGCGGAACTGTATCGAACGCCTTCCGGAAGTCAAGAAAAATAGCATCTACCTGGGAGCCTGTATCTAATATTTTCTGGGTCTCATGAACAAATAAGGCGAGTTGGGTCTCACACGATCGCTGTTTCCGGACTCCATGTTGATTCCTACATAGTAGATTCTGGGTTTCCAGAAATGACATGATACGCGAGCAAATACTCATATGCAATGCTCTGCCCACATCCATATAGAGCGACTTTCGCAGGATGATACGGCTTCTGGCCACCTCGCCGTATCGCTGAAGCCACGCGATCGTCGTACTTATATATTCTGTCGACCTCGTCAAGAAAACTACATCGTCCACATAGGCACAACATTTAAAATGCACATTACGGAAGCGAATACCCTCCAAACGCTCTCATAGACCATGAAGTGCAGGCTCGATGGCAACGACGAAGAGAAAGGCTGACAGGGGATATCCCTGTCCCACTGAGCGCCCAATAGTGAACGGTGGCGAGTTGTAGTCATTGCCCAGGACTGTGGATGAGTCGCAGAACCACACCTGCCGATAACGGGAACAGTCCCATCTTCTCTAAGACAGCCTGCAAGAAATGGTGCTCAACTCGGTCAAATGCTTGGTCTAGGTCAACTGCCAGGAGGGAGCATCCTAAGCGGCATGACGACGTGAGCGCCACCACATCTCTATACGAGCTTAACGCCGTGTGTGTATTACTGTCACCTCCCAGACATGTTTGGTCGGCATGAATGGCAACTTTGACAATAGCGAGGAGCCAAGCACGAAGAATGCGGGCGAACTGCTTGTAACCCGAATTCACTGACGTCAACGCCCGGAAGTCATGCGGTCTGCACCCCCAATTTGGTTTTGGCACAGGGATGCTCATACCCTCCAAAAATTCTGGGGGGGGGGGGGGGGGGAAGGGGACTCGAAACTCCGGATCTAGGAGTTCGCAGCACATACGCCGCCAAACTTCCCCCATCAGTTCAGAAAAGGTGGCACAAAATTCAAGTAGAAGACCATCAGGGCCAGGGGATTTATTTCACGCGCGCCGTGACAGGGCCATGTGCATTTCTTCCACGTGACAGCCTACAAGAATGTGGCATCGCCTTGCGCCCTACCCGAAGGTGGCAGGTCCTGCAGGATGTCCTCAATGTCATTGTCACGCCCTTGATACGCTTGATAGAGAGTTCGGTAATAATATGTGAGGGCAATAGAGATGGCGTTGTGTGCCTCTGCGCGTTACCCGTCCGCAGAAATAAAGGCCGTGATGAGTCATCCTTTACGGTGTCTCCGTTCTCTGTGGATGTGATAAAGAGAAGCACGTCCCTCTGGGATGGAATCTTGCAGTCTCGCTCGAATCCGCGTGCCGTCCAATCTGTCAGCCGCGATCTGCAGAAGCTGTGCCTGTGTCCAGTGGACGGCCATTTGGCGCTCTGGCGACGGTTGTTGCGACGCCAATTCTCGCAAGACCGTGTAGTAAAACTCAGAGGTCGATCGGAGCCAAAGCGCCCTGTCTCGTCCATACGCCAAGAGCTGGTTTGGCACAGTATGTCCACCATCGTGTTGCGTAATCATAGGTATGACGCCGTCTCTCACATTTGTGCCAGGTAGCAATGACGGGTACACGGGAAGCCTTTTCCCGGAGAAAGTTGACTTTAAGAGTCCAAGGTCCTCTACTACGGCTCGTCTGTTGTCGTGGTAGAGTCATGGCGCAGATGAAAGCCTGATGGTTGGTAAATGCATGGGCCACAGCTCAGCTGGCAGCGGCTCGAAAGACGTAAATCCTGTCCAACCTGCTGGCCTAGTGGCTGGTGGAGTGTGCATCTCCGCGTCGGTCACCGTTGATTAGTGTCCATGTATCATGCAGAGCGAGATCCCTGACCATAGCATGAAGGACTTGACATGGGACATGGTGAGGTATCTGATTCTCAGGGCGTAAGACGCTGTTAAAGTCCCCGCACACCACAAAGTGCTCCGTAGCGCAATGAAACAATGTAGCTACCTCAGTGGAGTAATAGTGTGTTCGCTCTCGACGCTTCGCAGTACCCGACGGGGCATAAGATTCACAAGGCGGACTGCGCCGAAGGTGAGCGCAATGCCTCTCGCTGATGGCAAATACTGAATATCCGTTGGTTCGATGCCATCGCAGACGCAAATCAATAAACATCCTGGCGCAGATCAGTTCGTACCTCTTGAAGGAACGGGATATCAGTGTCCACCGCCCGAATCATGTCCATTAACAATTGGATTTTTGATCGTGAAGCGAACGCCGTTGATATTGACTGAACCTATCTTATACACATGGGTCATTTGATAGTACGATGACGTATCCCACTGTAGTTTAAGCCAGTAAGCGCCACGTCACCCGTCCGACCGTCCCTGCTACCCGCAGCGTACGTATTGTTGATTGGCTGAGACAAGATGTTCGTTGTCGCTCGAGTCTGATATCATTCTTTCCATTTCCATCTCGGACGCAACCATCAGTCTACCCGAGCACGCCTCACAGCCACACCCAAACTTTCATAGGTTGTAAACCATGTGTCTATAACCGGTACTTGTACATCCATTACGTACGCTTGCAGGAAAAAAATTGCAACACCAAAAAATAATTAATCGAGCTATGAAACTTCGGGAAAACATTTGTCTAGGTAACATATTTAAGTGGTTAACACTGCATGATCACAGGTCAATGTAAACTCGAGATACGCCACTGAAAACGTGAAATGCATGTACATTAATAACCAGTGTGACCGCCAACATGTTGAATGCAAGGATGCAAACGTGCATGTGTTATGTTGTACACGTGCCGGATGTCGTTTTGTGGGGCGGTGTTCCATGGAGCGTTTGGTCGATCAATATAGGCCCGGTCAATGCTGTTTGTAGATTATGTTGGAGTTTTCGTCCGATGACAACCAATATGTGCTAGATTGGAGATAGCTCTGGTGATCGATCAGACCAAGGTGTCGACACTCTGAAGAGCAAGTTAGAAGAGGGCGAGAGTTATTCTCTTAGGAAACATCCCTTAGAATGCTGCTCATGAATGTCAGCACAAGTCGAACAACCAGACTGACGTACAGATTTGCAGCGAGGGTGGATGGGATAACCTTGAGGGTGGTCCTGCTGCCATACGAAATTGCGCCCCAGCATCTAACTCCAGATGTACGACTGGAGAGTCCAGCACGCTGACATGTTGGTCATAGGCCATCAACTGGCCTCGTTCTCACCAACACACGACCATCACTGGCACCGAGACAAAACCAGCTTTCATCAGAAAACACAACAGACCTCAACCCTGCCCTGCAACGAGCTCTCACTTGACACCACTGAAATCGCAAGTGGCGGTGGTTTGAGGTCAGTGGAATGCACGCAGTGGCCTCGATGCCGGCTTTGGATAGTGTGGTTTTGTCGTGCACGGTCTACTTAAATCACAGTGGCACGCGAACAGCTTATACTTAATCGTTTCGGAAACGCTTCCGCCCTTGGCTCGAAAGCCAATGACCGCGCCCTTTTGGACATCAGATAAATCGCTCCGTTTCCGCAGTATGACAACGACTGCACTGTATTCCGCGTCTTCCCAACACGCTTTCTCTACCCTCCACAGCTAGTGCTGCCACCAATCGTTTGTGAATGGTTATTGCACTGGTTATTGCACCTTGACGTCGAAGACAGGCGGTAGTCATGTTAATTTGACTTGAGCACGTAGTTTGTCCAAGAAGCGAAATCGTTTCGTGTTATAGAAATTTGGATCCATTTAAAAAATGGATGAAATTACATTGCGTTTTGTCAGGATCGCAGTATTAATTCACGTTGGCCGTTACAGGAAAAACTACTACTCTTTCTACAGCTATGCAAGCACGTATGATTCTACATAGTTGGCACTGCGGCATGTAGAAATTCGAGAAATGGCGCTACAAGATTTAGCAGACACGGAGGCCTACAAGCGAATAAATGCGGTACGTGTGCGTTACTGCTGCAGGCTGACACCTCACTGTTCAGTCAAAATGCCAGGCAGCTGTGTCAGAACTGGCCAACAGGGAAGCACAACAATCTACGGCTGACCTCATACCTATCACACTGATACGACGAAGCAACACTCCGAAATAGACAGAATCCACTAAATCATGGCTTCATATCCTCTCGGGAGGATCCTACAGTCTATGATGCTTGTAGCGCGTATGTCATTTTCAACGAAGCGTATTTTATATTCTGATCATCTGTCAATGGTTAATTTAATTGGGATCCTGCACTCTGTTGTAGGTGACGATCACACAAGTGTCAGGAAACTTTCAAACTTTTGTGAACTGTCTGGGCTCTAGCTTGAGCTCGAAGTGACCATCTCACGACAATTATCTGCCTTAGTATATTAATTAGTTCTTCACTGAGCTCTGTTCAGGATTATGGTTCATGTATAAGGGACCACCGTGCAGGAATGCAACGTATCCATCTGTATTTTGATGACATCGAAGTTTCGGCCATAAATATCGAGGTTAGCACAGATCTTTTGAGTGGCGATACATCGCCGATGCATCGACGACAAAAGTCCAAAACCATCGACATCGTTCGACAATGGATCATTGTTTCCGTTTCTGATGCTCGGAATTCGGCGTGTCGAGGCTTTTAATTCGTGCGGTGTTACATTTATTGCTGTCCTCGTGATTTTTATACTTTTGAAATAGTAACTAAGTAGAATATGAAATTTTACAAGCTAATCATTTACTTCAAATTGCCTCCACCGAATTACGTGCTATAATCACTGGGTATAATAGAATGATTATCATTGTCCCAGTGTCCACTGTACAAGATGCCAAATCGAGAAACAATAAAAGGCAATTAATATGAGGCAATGAGTGATATTTTTAAAATACACATAAAGAATGTTGAAAACTACTGCGTTACCTGCGATATTTGGATAGAAGCAAAATAAAATGAATCATTTGTGGGCATTACTAATCACTTTCTAGACGAGATTCAACTCCTCAGCGGAACCTTAGGTGTTCCTGAGCAGGCGGAAAATTGTGACTGGGTCCAAGAAATGGAGTAACTGCTACGACCATTTTAAATATTAACAAAAGAAATCTCAGCGATCCCATTAGTTTTGTCCGGCATACAGTCGACTAAACAGCTGACAAGAAGGTTCGACAACTTTGAACATTCCACCGTTCTGGCAGTTCCAACCACTCTTGAGGCAAGATTCAAGTTCATGCACTTCAGAGATTCCGTCGATAAAGTTGAGGTAATTAGTTACTTAAATAAATATTTACGGGAATTTGGCGTACCTACGACCAAGAACGAAATATCTGATGAGTCGGACAAAGAAAATCAGGGACTGACATCTGGAAATACCACAAGCAGCTGAGACACAAAAACATGACAAACAAGTTATCAACGTCTACAGCAAACATTAGTGAAAATGAGATTTAGATGCACCAGCCACCTTTCTTACGCAAAAAAGGACCATATTGGAATCTGGGAGGGCATGAACTCACTTTTACCGAAACTTCCAAGAAATGTAAAAGTTTTTCTTCCCTTCATCGCCACAACTGTGCCAAGCGATCGCTTGTTTCCGGAGGCCATGACATCCATCAACCAGCAAAGAAACAGACTCCTAGGGACTAGATTAATTAAGATTGCGTATTAAAATGGTTAAATTCAAAGAAAGAAGTTGTTTTAATGATGAAAAATGAATTTTCTTTACAAGAGGCAATTTATTTAGATCCGTAGTCGGAGCTGTATGAAGGTACTGATCGCGTTGGTTAGTATCGTTGCGCCCAATGTAACTTCATGTTAGGAAAGGTAGGTAGATTTGTGAAGAAACAGGTGATTACTTCCAGTTCTTTTGTATCTTTAAATATCTTTGACCACACATGTTACTTAAAAGTAAAGTAAAGTAATTTGGACGCGCACTTTCTAATATTTCTAAATTACATAAAAACGCGGTAAAAGCATCGGCGTATAAGAACTATGATTTTTAACATCGATTTGTTAGCGTGTGAACATCGACGTTTTTAGGAGCGACGCCGTTCACGCAGCGCAAGTAAACTTAAAGGCACGTTCTAAACTTAACACTGAAAACCATAGCACTGAGTGCTATCTGTTGGATAAATGCATCCATTATATCTATTGCAATCCCACTGTGATACACGACTGCATTAATCAGATGTTATGCAGGTCCAAATTCTCTCACATTTACTATAGCGCAACTTATATTGAACGTGGTACTAAAAGATGTAACTAGCACTGTATCGTGTATTTGATCAATCACTTCACAAATACAACGGATATGGTAGTTCGAAAGTATATTATTCCTCATAGGTCTTTCTCTGACGTTGGTGGCATTGATGGGTAGGTTATTTTTCAGATCTACCTTCACTTATTGATACATAAAGATGGTAGAGCTGGCTTGACAATTTTATGCACCTTGTTAACTCATTACAATTTTACTTTCTCCAGTAGCAATCCCAAGAAAAGTTGAACTGAAATGTCCAAAATACAAACACGAGGCATTTCGTAAATCTGTGGCAGGATTACAGATGGACATACAGTGCTAGATTTTACGTTTAGAAAAAGCTGGACGGTCGGTCTGCGTATTTTCTGAAGACTACGCTATTTTTTCGGCGCTATGTAACATATCAGTGTGAGCTCTTGCATTCGTTGTTCCTTCCGTTCACCTCTTCTACGTTATGCATTTCGGTCTTGTAACTGGATTCGGTCCTCGAGGGTGTATTATTAAGCAACTTTCTTTAGTTTCATATTCTAAACGGCTGTGCCGCCAATTTGACACTTCGATACGTCAGTACTCTTGAAACTCTCAAGAAAGTGCTTTTCACAACAGCTGATTCTGAACTGTCTTTTCAGTCTCACTTCTAATTCACAGACTTTTGTACAACTAGCAGTAAGCCTACCATTCTTTATATGGGTTCTAGAGATATTCACATTATAAACAATTTCCTTGTACAAACAATGTTGAACAATAAAGAGATTAACTTCACCTTTATAAGAAAGCGTCACTAATCGTTTGTTGTGTGATTTCGGTGCCGTACTGAACTACTAGTTTTAAATTATAAAGGCTGTAAATGAAAATTTTGCTGTACACTCCCTCACTAAAACAAACACACAGAGAGAGAGAGAGAGAGAGAGAGAGAGATCCAGTGCTGAAGGCCTATGTAGAGATTCAGTAGGTAACATATTACGCTGCTGTTTTTATCTTGCTAATAGAAATGTTTTTAATTTACACTTCCACTCTGTACCATTTGACATTTTTCGCACTCTGTCACGTCCTTTAAATTCTCGTAAATATACAGCAGCTATGTGAAGATAAACAAACTTCGCTTCAAACTGGTACTGGCAATCAACATATAAAACTACTTAAATGTATGGTTTGGCTTCTGGTACTTATTGCACAGATATATCGTGTTTTCGTTGAGGTTGGAATTAATCTGGGATTAATCTTGCTATCCTTTCAATTCATACGCACTGTCACCCAATATAATTTTTATTGCACATTTTTTGCCAATAATGTTAGAATAACCTGCTGAAATTATTCATTGCCTCGGATGAAAACAGCGTTTATTGAATGGCGTTCTTTATGTCATCAGGTTCACTTACTGCGTCTAAATACAGATATTTCAGTCATTTAAAAAACAGGAGCTTTAAGGTTTCTCCGGCGCTATTTATTAAGGATCTTGTGGGGACGGCTCCATTTGGCCCATTCGGCATAGCCATGTTGTCCTCAGGCCACCATTCCGGGCTTCACTGGGAGTCCTCTGGCAACATGATTCGGCACTTTGATTCATATCGACCGGGTTTTTAATGTTATGTTACTTTATCTATCTCGTCCTTAAGTTTTGTAGAACAATGTATTACGTTTGAATTGTTCTGTAATACCAGGACAAGAGCTAGGAAAATTCACTCCAAACTCTAATATCCACTGCAACCTTCACCCTTTTCTTTCTCAGTTTTACAGAGCCTTACATGCTTACCTATGTTTTGTGTCAATATTTCCAGTAGATAGTCTGCTTATGCAGCAGGATTAGGGCGTGATCTAAATCTGATTTTGTGTGTGCCGGTCCCATTTGCAAACTGCCTGTGTGTCGTTTTACGAAACACAGTTGGTGTGGCGCTGCTTTCATTGCTGTATATAAAATAGCAGCTAGCCACGCATTTAGTCCGTAAGCATGCATCTATACAATCTTGGATATCATCAATACAGGGTGTTACAAAAAGATACGGCCAAAATTTCAGGAAACATTCCTCACACACAAAGAAAGGAAATATGTTATGTGGACATACTGTATGTCCGCAAACGCTTACTTTCCATGTTAGAGTTCATTTTATTACTTCTCTTCAAATCACATTAATCATGGAATGGAAACACAAAGCAACAGAACGTACCAGCGTGACTTCAAACACTTTGTTACAGGAAATGTTCAAAATGTCCTCCGTTAGCGAGGATACATGCATCCACCCTCCGCCGCATGGAATCCCTGATGCGCTGATGCAGCCCTGGAGAATGGCGTATTGTATCACAGCCGTCCACAATACGAGCACGAAGAGTCTCTACATTTGGTACCGGGATTGCGTCGACAAGAGCTTTCAAATGCCCCCAAAAATGAAAGTCAAGAGGGTTGAGGTCGGGAGAGCGTGGAGGCCATGGAATTGGTCCGCCTCTACCAATCCATCGGTCACCGAATCTGTTGTTGAGAAGCGTACCTAACACTTCGACTGAAATGTGCAGGAGCTCCATCGTGCAGGAACCACATGTTGTGTCATACTTGTAAAGGCACATGTTCTAGCAGCACAGGCAGAGTATCCCGTATGAAATCATGATAACGTGCTCCATTGAGCGTAAGTGGAAGAACAAACTAAAATGAGCTCTAACATGGAAATTAAGCGTTTCCGGACACATGTCCACATAACATCTTTTCCTTATTTGTGTGTGAGGAATGTTTCCTGAAAGTTTGGCCGTACCTATTTGTAACACACTGTAGAGCAACGAGCATGTAGCGCACGTAAGCGATGTATCAAGTACAGAAATTTTCTGCGCTTCTTTTCTGTTAGTGTGTTGAAGACCCACACACCCTTAAATAGTTTTGGATAGCACCCACCATTACTAATACCGTCGCCCCT
Organism: Schistocerca americana; assembly: GCF_021461395.2. NCBI lineage: Eukaryota > Metazoa > Arthropoda > Insecta > Orthoptera > Acrididae > Schistocerca > Schistocerca americana. The sequence goes on along the minus strand of NC_060124.1, from coordinate 190,139,895 downwards.
GATAATCACCTCTTACATCCTGCCTACACCCGTGAAGGCCCCATAGTGAATAGATATTAAGATTCGCTGATGACTTTGCTTTATGAAGTAGCATTACAGGACCAGCTGAACGGGATGAGCAGTCTAGTGAGTACCGAATATGGACTGAGAGTAAACCGAAGAAAGACCAAAGCAATGAGGATTAGCAGAACTGATAGTATCGAGAAACTTAACATCAAAATTGTGGAATACCAAGCAGACCAAGTTAAGGGATTCTGCTACCTTAGAAGCAAAGCAACACATGACGGACGAAGCAAAAGGAACTTAAAAAGCAGACTAGCACGGGCAAAGAGGGCTTTCCTGGCCATGAGAAGTCTACTGTTACCAAAAATAGGCCGCAATTAGAGAAAGAAATTTATGAGAAAGTACGTTCTGAACACAGCATCGTATGGTAGTGAGACATGGACTGTGAGGAAACCAGAAAACAAGGGAACCAAAACGTCGGAGATGTAGTAATTCAGAATTACGTTTAAAATTAGATGGTCTGATAGAATAAGAAGAATAAGAAATGAGGAGGTTCTCAGCAGAATTGGCGACCAGAGGAACAATGGAAAACATTGTCAATAAAAAGAGACAGATGGTAGGACTTGTTTTAAAGAGTCAGGGAACGATTTCCATGGCACTTGAAGGTGTGGAAGGTAACAAGCTGTATGGGAAGACTAAGAGGAATACACCCAACAAATAATTAAAGACGTTGGGTGCAACTGCTTCTCTGAGGGGGACAGACTGGCACAGGAGAGTAATTCAGGAGGACGGTGGGGGGGGGGGGGGGGGGGGGGCGGGCGACATCAAACCAGTCAGAAGACTGATGACCCCAAATAAAATTATCCTATGACGAAGATTGTTGCTGTTACAAGACCTTGAATTGCTCTATATCACGCAAGAAAGGAGGGAACTAATTTTCTGAAAATCAATTCCTACAGAGATATCCATTCTCCAGTTAGATCATAACTAGTAACCCCCAGTAGTAGAGTAATGGGGCTCCGATCCCAATTTTGATATCAAATTAATTAAATTGATCAATTGCTTACACCCCCATCCCTACGCCACCTACCGGACCACCTATTCTACCTGCAGGAATTTCGAACTTTGGCGTGACTTTCGAACTTTGGCAGGAATTTTGATTTTTGTCGGCAATTTTGAATTTTGGCGGGAATTTCTTTGCCCAAGGGCTATGCTGACGTCCCACCCCACCCCCCACCAGGGAATTGATGTTGATGATGGAGTCCCATACTCCTTGACAAAGCATAGGGGACGATGCGGGAGACCCGTACTGCTGTAATAGGCAACGTCCTAGCGGAGGTGGTTTGCCATTGCCTTCCTCCGACCGTAATGGGGATGAATGATGATGATGAAGGCGACAAAACAACGCCCAGTCATCTCGAGGCAGGTGAAAATCCCTGACCTTGCCGGCAATCGAATCTGGGACCCTGCGCTCGGGAAGCGAGAATATTACCGCGAGACCACGAGCTGCGGACACCTGGGAAGGGGGGGGAAGTTAAAAATGGCGATGCCCTCTCTGGAACTCGAACCTTGGTCCTTCTGCACGGAAAGCCCAAGAACACTCGTCCAACACATGGAAACAATACAGATGCAGGCGAAGAAGGATAGATTAGTGTAATTCATTTATCCTAATTACTTAATTGATCATAAAGATTCGCCCTAATTACACAACCATATGACCAGCGCATAGCACTCCTGGTGACCCCATGTTTTTCCACTGTTTGTCAGTGCGCAACAACTTTGTATGCTCGGAGAGTTGTTTTAAGTTCGTTGCTTCGGTGCCAAGACCACGCCGCATTCTAAAGGCTGATCTTGCTCTCCTCTGTGAGTGTGATAGTTGTGACTAGTTCGATTCCTGCACGTGCATGTTCAGCCGCCTGTTGTTGTTCCCTGTTCCTGTGTTTCACAGGCGATTTGAGCACCGTGTCACTCATATGAAAACATAATAGCTTCAATATGGTAATTACCATAGATTTACGATTTGACTATGTGTTTTAAATTATTGAGATTTTGGACTGCTTGTGGTCATGTAAATTTTTTGTACGTTCAATGTATTATTGAATTTTTTTTCCTGGTACGATCTGCACTAAATCGCCAAGTCGCTTTCTTTAGCTATTTGGAGCCCACAGTTTTATGCGTCGTACAGAGGAATATTTTGTTGCATATATTTTGGTGGATTATACTTCCAAGCAAAGCTCTGTTCATCAGCCTATCACTGATGTTGCTTAGAAAAGGAGGAGTGTGGTGAGCAGTGTATCAGCCTGTCCTAAGTAATTTCAGTGCCATTCGTCCGAACCACATTGCCCGATGAGTGATACGTTCATATCAAGCAACTTTAATTGTTTTTGTTTCCTTTTAATGAACTCCTTTCAGGTAAACCCGAATTATTTGCTGTATTTTAGTCAAACGCGTTCTAAAAATGTTTTTTGCCTGCCTGTTTTGAAGACTGTTTTTCTAATATGCAACACTCGTTATAAAACAGTTTTGTACTTAATCGTTTATTCTTTTAAAAAAGGGAAAGAACCTTTGAAGAGATTGCTTTATCCATTATAAGTATTTATTTTTAAATTTGTAAGGTGTCAGGCAAATCCAACACCTTCCATGAAAACCCTGACGTGATAAGCAAATCGCGTAGTATGTCACATAGCTCCGAATAAATCGTGACATTAAATTAACCAAAGTAATACGAGTAACGAGTGAGCAAATGGAATACCACAAACGAACACAAGAATGCCTAAATGCATGTCATACCTTCCCACCGTGAGACAGACGCAGTTACGAGGGGAGAAACGAGAACAGAAGCCGAGAGCAGAACCGTGTTAAGCTAGAAGGCCCTACGATAAGAGACGGACACCAACGTCGCCAGCTTACCGACAGGACCACCCCCGGCCCATGTTAAAAGCTAGAGCCCTAGAGAAGAACAGTATAGATCCTACGATAACATTAAAAGGGCCACACCAGCCGCAAGTTTTAGCGTGAGACTCTTTCGTGTCTCTGTTACGTTGCAAACGTTAAAAACATTGATGGCGAGCTGCATGGAGCTGCGCCGGCCGCCGCCCCCTGACGAACACCGACAAGGTAATGAATGCACGCGATGCCACAATTTTGAGCGCATAAGGCTTCACTCAGAACAGCAGAAGTCTCATCTGTTACATCCCCTTTTTACGTAATACTAGTGTCGATCGTCAGTAGAAGCTCATAGTATTCACATTTGCTACATAAGTTAAAGTCTGAAACGCGATGATTTTTCTGTTATATAATTCTTGAGAAGCCACATCAGCCACTGTAATTTACGACAAGTTAGATAAGTAATTAAAGATAATTGAGGGTCACTGTAGACCATTTTGATAGTTTTCTCTTTTGTGAAACTTAATTTAAACCTAGATTATAGATGTGATATGGCATAGGTCATCCTTCAATCCATTGTAGGACTTGGAAACCCATTCAGGGGTATTCGTTCACATTTTTGTTGAACGCAGTTGGCTTTTATCATTCTGTATTAAAACATTTCCTTTTATCAATAGGGCAATTTATAAACAATGTTTTGTGAGTATAACAAAATTTCCAATGGTAAACTTAACTGCTTTTTCGACGTTATTTTACCAGCTAACTAAAAATAGGAAAGCCTTGAACCCCTTCCACTAAATTTAGTTAGTATTAAGATTCTTTTACTAGGAGTGCAGTGGAGCTGACGCTGAAATCATTAAGTATTTGGTTATATCATCGCTAGTCTCACTGAACTCTTCTCAACTGAACTCTTCTCAACTCTACATGTCATGTGTGGTCTGGCGTCTCCTTACCGGCAACAGGTCCCAGGTTCAAACAAGTCAATTCCCTAAAAAACACGCTCAGAGCGTCGTTGCGCAAAAGTGGTAGGGAGACACGACTTAGAACAACAGACACCACGTAGCATGTTAGAGAATGACGACCCTGCCAGGATGGAAAAATACCATGATTGAAGGTCGACCACATGCCTAACTAGGTCAGAAAAATATCCTGTTAAAAAATTTTTGTAATAAAAATTTTTTTTTTGAAAGGCATAAATAGTCGAAAACAGTAGCTGCAGCGATAGATAGTAAGAAAGTATTCAATAGAAAGTGAGGCATTCTAGCAGGGACAATAGCATAATTATGAATTTTAAAAATTGTTAGAATTAAGTTTTCTCTTCAATGCAAGCGCACAGGTAGTGGATACATCGTTGACAAGTTGGTCTGACCCAACAATTAAGTGAATGGATTGTCAGTCTTGGGTATAATAAGTGTCAAGTCGTGTGAACAAAAAGTTTATGAAATGCGTGAGATCGTATGAGCGCATGTTGACTCGAAGTAGGGGCGCGTGAATTGTTTTTAAAACAGAAAATAAGGGATTCGGAAAGATTAGCAATGGCAGATCGAGACCTTGACCGAATTGAGGTAGAGACCCAGCATGAAGATGGACAGAGAATAGAGGACAGTACAACAGACGATGCAGTATCGCGAGAAATAAGACATATAACGCACCATAACGAGGATAATGTACGTCAAGGCATAGAAAACGTAAGTCAGCATACGACAGACAGAGACAGTTGATGGTGATTCTAACTTGAGTCTTGAATACGTAGAACCCATAGTACAAGTAATCAGAGCTCCCTCACCACCGAGTACAAGGAATGCGAGCAGAAATGTGTCACAGCACAGTTCAATGCAATCGGTTGCGAACCAACACTTGGGCGAAAACACAGAGCGTAGGACGTCGGAAGAAAACGCAATAGGACCCACCAATCTGGCAGAATTATTACAACAAATTACGGAAACCATGACAAGGCAAAATAAAGACATAGCGACCCAAATTCAAATTCAGAATGCAGAAACCACGAGACAAATGCGTGAGATTAAAGAACAAAACAGAAAATTCAGTTACGACTACGTCATATTAAAGACGAGGCAAAAGAATCTCGAGAAGTGATAGAAAACTTAATAACAGGTCACAATCAATTGAGAACAGACATTGACAACGTACAAGTGGACGTACAAACATTGCGTAGTGACATTCAGGACGAGATCAAAACATTACGTAACAACACCCAGGGAGAAGTCAAGTAACTAGAGAAACAGATAAACGTAATTACTAGACAAGCAGCAGGTACAGCGCGTGAAATTGTTGAAAACAGTGTGTTACACAAATGTATCACAAAAGCAGCGCTGCACAGCCTGCACAGCAACAAACACGTTTCGAAATTCTTGATGAACAAACGGAACCACAAACACATGCGGAACCACAAATGTATGTTTCAAGACAGTTTGGATCGTGCAATGAAGCAGCAAGGTTAGCCAGACAAGATACCAAACCAATACCTGACAATGGAAAGCCAGGTCGCGAAGAGTACAGTGCAATGCATTTAGCTACACGTTCACAACCGATGGAAGAAAATTATTGCGTACCACTCCAACGATACTACGCAAGGGTAGACGAAAGTGACAGTGGACAATATCCAATGGATCTACCACAACCGGAAAGAACGACGGGAGAAATGATCAGAAACAAAAGTGGCGAAGAATCGCGAATTTCTTATGGAACTATGACGAAGTACGACAACGATCATTTCCTCACAGTCAGAAAATTTCAACACTTTCGAGAAGGAAACTCATTACATCAACGAACTTTTATTGATCAATTCCGAGTCGGATTAACAGAACACTGGACGCTAGCACACAAATTAGACTTTATATGTGCACACATGTCAGGAACAGTCGCAGAAACCATGCAGAATGTTGCAGCGACATGCCGATCGTACGAAGATTTCAGAGAGAAGTTTCTCTCACGATATTGGTCCAGCAAAGCACAGAACAGAGTGATGTACGAATTATTACAGAACCCATATTTTGAAAATTCAGGAGAGAAGAGTCCCGTGAAATTTTTCGAATAAATGGCAAACAAAAATCAATGCTTAGATGTACCATACAGTGACGGAGAGTTGATTAAATTATGCGCGATGAAGTTACCATTGACATACCAGCAATCATTAGTAGGGAGCGGAGGCAATGACGTCGAAGCATTTAAAGGTATTCTAAGGAAACTAGAGTTCATATTTTCGGAAGATGACGCAAGAAAAAGACGAAGTGCACGTGAAAACGAAAGCAAAAAGCAGTGGAATCCACAAGACACAGTACGAAGAAACAATAATTACGAACCACGTGATAACTTCGCACCAAGAAACGACAATAGATTTCAACAAAGAATCGGTTATGGATTTAGAAGAGAATATGGCAATAACTATAATTCACCTAGGAACGGCAACAACTATTACAGAGGGAATAACGACAACCGGAACGGGTACTGGAGAACCAATTGACCGACAAATTATCAACAAAGAAACCACTATCAACAAGCTGAACAAGAAAAGAGAATACAGATAGAAGAGGTGGAGGTAAGACCACCAAACCCCGAAAAACTTTCGAATTGACGGCTAAGTGCCCATGCCAAAGGGAATGACGCACCGACCTAGGACAATTGCAGCACCTTGAACAGAGAAGTAAATACCTTATCACGAGAAGAGAAGAAGGAGGAAACAAATCCGCAGGGACCAGATGAAAACGAAGACAGGAAAATAACAATATCGTGTTGGGATGAAATTAATTGGGAGAATACTGACGAGGGAGATGAATTACCATAGGCATGCACAACGAATGTAGGAGGAAAGGACGAAGTAATGAGTATTGCAGAGCTATTTGAGATGGAAACCAGGGAAAGTGAATTCAATGAGAATAATGCGCAGTCGACAGAAGTTGAAAACAAGTTACTAGTGGGCACACAACCCAACGTATACAATGAAGGAAGTTATGAATCGATAATTAGAGCATTTAGATGCGATTATGTGGAAGTAGCGACGAAGAAGGAGAAGATAGACGAGGATGAGGAAAATGTAGATGATGTTGAAGAAAGCGTAAATGAAGGAAGAAAGAGAGAAGAGGAAACAAAACAGAGAGAAGTAGCAGTCGAAGCTTATCCTACATAAAGTTCGAATTCACAAGGGAAATTCCTGAAAAGACTCATGTATGATTCAGTGGAGGATTCGTTGATGCAAGAAGAAGAAGAACAGAACCAACCCTTTCAAATTCAACCAATTGTGAAGCCCATGGTAAAGCATATCCAAGTCAACATTATAATTGATAGCGGAAGTGAACTGACTGCGATCTCAGAAAATTTATTCATGCAGTGTAATGCCAATCAGGAATTGCCAGTTCTGAAAACACGTAAGATTAAAGTAAGAGGTCCTGTTAGAAACAATGCTGTGGAAGTTACGAGACAAACTAGGTTAACTCTTTCGTGTCAAGGTCAAAAGATCAAAGCCAACTTCGTGATTATACCTAAACTAACTGTAGATTTGATTATAGGTGCAGATTTTTTAAATGAGAGACGAGCGATAATAGATAGGGGGAAAGGTAGCATAACATTCAGGAATGTCACACTTCTCTTTTAGCAAAAGCTAAAATTAGGAGAAATGCCCGTTATAAACAAACAATTAAGAATGACGCAAGATACAGAGGATGAAGAATTAGAATGGTATGCACAAAAGGGGGAATCGCCTCAACTCATTTTAAAAGTCCATAAAGAAATCTACGAAAAATTGCAAGAAGTTCAAGGTATTTCGGAACACAGTAAAAGAGAATTAGAGGGTATTTTACGAGATAAAGCAGAAGTATTTTTACCTAAGACTGGCAGTATTAAACACTTTCAGCACAAGTTTGAAGATTAATTTCATTACTGGTAAATAATCAGCACAATATTTCAAGATTATGTTGCAGATAAGATCGTCAGGAGAAAGAAGAATGAAGAGAGAGGAAGGTGGGAAAAAGAAAGTAGTTTCAATAAAAACAAAAACAAATAGATTCAGGTGAAGGGATAAAATGTAGATAGTCTAACAGCATGAAATACTAAAATGCTATACACCACGACACTACATGAAAATAAAAAACGAATTTGAGGATTCTTGTAGAAGTTAAGACTCAAAATATCATAGAGTTGTAACATGGAAAGGACACCGAAATTTGTAAAGCTTTTGAAGAAGGCATAAAGCAATGTAGGTACTAGACATATGTTAGATGATTATAAGTAAAACTTTTTGTAAGAACCATTGTAAAAACTCGAGCAAGGACAAGATGCAACGACCCACAATTTGCAACGAGAGAAGTATCAAGAAAGAAAAGGACGTAATTAGCAAGACACGATTCCTACAAGGCAGAAACTTTGAGAGAAGGGAAAGGACAGCAAGACCAACAGATGGTAGCGAAGTGGGCAGTAAAACTGCTGAACCACATGGTGGCGGAACCCTGCTGGGACAGAACACGGAACCACAGAGTGGCGGAACATGGAAGGACAAGAGGGTCTTGGAATGCCCCCACTCAGCGGAGCGAGCTAAAAACGGCCCGACGGGAAGACCGCTTGGGCAAGCCACCACTGGCAAAAAAATATGTGTAAAAGTCACAATACTGCTATTAAACAGCACGCTGATGCACGAAACTGAAGAAAACTTCCACAAAGTAAAAATGACACGCCCAAACAATTTATCAAACTGTTACTAAGAGGAGAACTTCAAAGCGACTAGTTATCAATAAATATTTCCATATCCTGCCCAGAGAAGAACCAAGAAACAAGTAAGAAGCAGAGAATAAGCAGGAAGAACAGAAGTTGAAGATTAGCAAGATTGAGACCAAGAAAGAAGATGGGTGAAGAATAGACGACATAACTTCCCAAATCCCTATCCTATAGTAAACTAGTCGTCTGCGAAGATTACAACGAAAAACGACCGCTTTCAGCGACACATAATGATGACTTTCACGCATACAATGCCAGTAACACACGAGATTCTGCACTCACAGCTCCATTCCACCATGGGACCTCCACAACAGCAACACACACTTGCAGAGCCCACAAGGAACGACAAATGAAGCTGTACATCAAACACTTGCCCATATCCATCTCACTCAAGTCCATCACCTTTGTGCAAAAACATTTGCCAACCTCATGCTTAAACATTCATAGGATTGTGTGAATGTGTGAAATCAAATTATGTGATGTAGGAATTGTGCAAAAGAAATGTGTGAAAAACTAAATAAGTTAAGCACACCAGACAGCTAATAAACTACAAAATAACAGTCATTGACTATGGACTTAAGAAAAAAATAGACTATCGATAAAAATAATTCCTTAGTTCTGAAATGGACAGTATATAAAGAACAAAAGTAAGGCATAATAAACACTAAAACTGTATGTCACTTATTTTCTCCTCATAAAAATAAAAGAATAACTATATTTTACTTATTTCCTCCTTATAAAAACAAAGAATAAAAAATTATCTTGTTCGATGTTTCCCCTTTTTTTAAACATTTCTACCATTTGTTACGATAATATCTCAATACTTGTGTATGTATACTTCTTTGTCAAAGCAATTCTTGGAAATAATTCTTATTTGTTAGTGTAACAATGTTGAAGTGAGTGTCTAGAAACAAAAACATTTTATCTGTACATGATATTTAGAAAATGTGTTAGGAATAGATTTTACTTAATTACTACATTTATAAGAAAAATATTTCTAAGAAAATCGATGTGAAAGGCTCCTCACTTTCGATAACTAACTTCACACTTAAATAAAGAAAGAAAATAATTAAAAATTACACAACAATAATTATAATAGAATAAAAATATACATCTCTTGTCAATATAAACATATTTTTGACAATAATGTGGAATTGCTTTATCCATTATAAGTATTTATTTTTAAATTTGTAAGGTGTCAGGCAAATTCAACACCTTCCGTGAAAACCCTGACGTGATAAGCAAATCGAGTAGTATGTCACATAGCTCCGAATAAATCGTGACATTAAATTAACCAAAGTAATACGAGTAACGAGTGAGCAAATGGAATACCACAGACTAACACAAGAATGCCTAAATGCATGTCACACCTTCTCACCGTGCGACAGACGCAGTTACGAGGGGAGAAACGAGAACAGAAGCCGAGAGCAGAACCGTGTTAAGCTAGAAGGCCCTACGATAAGGGACGGACACCCACGTTGCCAGCTAACCGACAGGACCACCCCCCAGCCCATGTTAAAAGCTAGAGCCCTCCAGAAGAACAGTATAGATCTTACGATAACACTAAAAGGGCCACACCAGCTACAAGTTTTAGCGTGAGACTATTTTGCGTCTCTGTTACGTTCCAAACTTTAAAAACATTGCCCCACCACGAAAAGTATAACGTTTCTCATTGGATGGACAAAATTTTTGTAGGCGGAGCTTAAGGTTAACATTGAGACCCTGATTGGTCAGAAGAAAACACAGCCAGATAGTTTTTTTTTAAACCAACTTCGGTAAATTGTAGTAACGAGAAGTTAGAAAGGAGTTGCTTCCGAGACGGCGAGATCCATGGAGCTGCGCCAGCCGCCGCCCCCTGACGAACACCGACAAGGTAATAAACGCACGCGATGCCACAATTTTGAGCGCATAAGGCTTCACTCAGAACTGCAGAAGTCTCATCTGTTACATCCCCTTTTTACGTAATACTAGTGTAGATCGTCAGTTGAAGTTCATGGTATTCACATTTGCTACATAAGTTAAAATCTGAAACGCGATGATTTTTCTGTTATATAATTATTGAGAAGCCACATCAGCCACTGTAATTTAGGACAGGTTAGATAAGTAATTAAAGATAATTGAGGGTCACTGTAAACCATTTTGATAGTTTTCTCTTTTGTGAAACTTAATTTAAACCTAGATTTTAGATGTGATATGGCATAGGTCATCCTTCGATCCATTGTAGGACTTGGAAACCCATTCAGGGAATATTCGTTCACATTTTTGTTGAACGCAGTTGGCTTTTATCATCCTGTATTAAAACATTTCCTTTTATCAATAGTGCGATTTATAAACAATGTATTGTGAGTAGAATAAAATTTTCAATGGTAAACTTAACTGCTTTTTCGACGTTATTTTACCAGCTAACTAAAAATAGGAAAGCCTTGAACCCCTTCCACTAAATTTAGTTAGTATTAAGATTCTTTTACAGGGAGTGCAGTGGAGCTGACGCTGAAATCATTAAGTATTTGGTTATATCATCGCTAGTCTCACTGAACTCTTCTCAACTCTACATGTCATGTGCGGTCTGGCGTCTCCTTACCAGCAACAGGTCCCAGGTTCAAACAAGTCAATTCCCTAAAAAAACACGCTCAGATCGTCGTTGCGCGAAAGTGGTAGGGAGACACGACTTAGAACAACAGACACCACGCAGCATGTTAGAAATTGTTTCATCTAATTGGATCGTTTTGTCTTAATATGTCAAGATCCTGTTGGCCTTTGACCTAACTGGTAAAGTTACTTTTCTTGAATAGTGTTAATAAAAATTTTCCTTAATAAAAATCCTTCCACTCCCAGGCAACCTTACGCCAGTAGTATGCACCACTTTTAATTTTGAACCATCAGTCTTCTGACTGCTTTGATGCGGCCTCCCACGAATTCCTCTCTTGTGTCAACCTCTTCATTTCAGAGTAGCACTTGCAAACTACGTCCTCAATTATTAGCTGGATGTATTCCAGTCTCTGTCTTCCTCTGCAGGTTTTGCCCTCTACAGCTCCCTCTAGTATCATGGCAGTCCTTCCCAGATGACTTAACAGGTGTCCTATCATCCGTCCTTTCTCCTTGTCAGTGTCTTCCATATATTCGCTTCCTCTCCGATTCTGTGCAGAATCTCCTCATTCCTTTTCGTATAAGTCCACCTAATTTTCGACATTCGTCGGTAGCGCCACATTTCAAATGCTTTGATTCTCTTCTGTTCAGTTTTTCACTACAATACAATGCTGTGCTCCAAACTTATATTCTCAGAAATTTCTTCCTCAAATTAAGGCTTATGTTTGATACTAGTAGATTTCTCTCACCCAGGAATGCCCTTCTGGCCAGTGCTAGTCTGCTTTTGATGCCCTCCTTGCACCATACGTCATTGGTTACTTTACTGGTAGGAGAATTCCTTAAGTTCATCTACTTCGGGACCATCAATCTTGATGTTAAGTTTCTCGATGTTCTCATATCTGCTGCTTCTCATTACTTTCGTCTTTCTTCGATTTACTCTAAATCCATTTTCTGTACTCATTAGACTGTAAATTCCATTCGGCAGATAATGTAATTCATCTTCACTTTCACTCAGGATAGCAATGTCGTCAGCGAATCTTATATTTGATATAATCTCACCTTGAATTTTAATTCTGCTCTTGAACTTTTTATTACTTCCATCATTGCTCCTTCGATGTACATACTGCACAGTAAGGGAGAAAGACTGCATACCTGTCTTCCACCCTTTTAAACCCTAGCACTTTGTTCTTGGTCCTCCAATCTTATTATTCCCTCTTGTACACATTGTATATCACCCGTCCCTCCCTACGGGTTACATATATTTTCCTCAGGATTTCGATCATCTTGCGCCATTTGACATTGTTGAACGTTTTCTCCAGGTCGAACATGTCTTAATTTTTTCTTACTCTTGCTTCCATTATCAACCGCAACGCCATAATAGCTACTTTGGTGCTTTTACCTTCCCTGAAGCCAAACTGATCGTCATCTAGAACTTCCTCAATTTTCTTTTCCATTATTCTGAATGTTATGCTCGTCAGCATCTTGGATGCATAACTGTTAAGCGGCTTGTGCGATAATTCTCGCACTTGTCAGCTCTCGCACTCTTCGAAACTGTGTGGCTGATATTTTTCCGAAAGTCAGATGGTATGTCGCCAGGCTCATACATTCTACACACCAATGTGAATAGTCACTTTGTTGCTACTTCACCCAATGATTTTAGAAATTCTGATGGATTGTCAGCTATCCTTTCTGTCTTATTAGATCTTATTTGATCCAAAGCTCTCTTAAATTCTGATTCTAATACTAGATCTCCCATCTCTTCTACATCTATTGCTGTTTCTCCTCGTATCACAGACAAATATTCCCCTTCATAGAGGTCTTCAGTACACTCTTTCCACATATCCGCTCTCTCCTCTGCATTTAACAGTGAAATTCCTGTAGCACTCTTTATGTTACCACACTTGCTTTTAATTTCACCGAATATTGTTTTAACTTTCATACATGCTGAGTCCGTCCTTCTGACAATCATTTCTTTTTCGATTTCTTCACATTTTTCACGCAGCTTCCCTGCATCTCCTATTTATTTCATTCCTCAGTGACTTGTACATCTGTATTCGTGAATTTCACTGAACATTTTTATCCTTCCTTCTTTCTTCGAGCAGCTGACGTATTTCTTCCGTTACCCATAGTTTCTTCGCAGTTGCCTTCTTTGTACCTATGTTTTTCTTTCCATCTTCTGTGACATTTTTAGAGATATCTATGCCTCTTCAACTGTACTGCCAACTGCGTTATTCCTTATTGCTGCACGTATAGCCATAGAGAGCTTCAAGCGTATCTCGTCATTACTTCTCTATCCCACTTCTTTTCATTTTGATTCTTTCTGACTAATGTCTTAAACTTCAACCTACTCTTCATCACTACTTTATTGTGATCTGAGTCTATATCTGCTGCTGGGAGCGCCTTACAATCCAGTAGCTGATTTCAGTCTCTGTCTAATTGCGATGTAATCCAACTGAAATCTTCTCGTATAACCCGGCCTTTTCCAAGTATACCTCCTCCTCTTGTGATTCTTGACTAGAGTATTCGCTATTACTATCTCAAATTTATTACAGAATTCAATTAGCCTCTCTCCTCTCTCATTCCTTGTCACAAGCCCATATTCTCCTGTAACCATTTCTTGTGCTCCTGCCCCTACAACTGCATTCCACTCCCCCATGACTGTTAGATTTTCATCTCCCTTTACGTACTATGTTATCCTTTTAATATCTTCGTATATTTTCTCTATCTCTTCGTCTTCAGCTTGCGACGTCAGCAAGTACACATGAACTATCGTTGTCGGTGTTCGTTTGCTGTCGATTCTGACAAGAATAACCCTTATCACTGAACGGTTCACAGTAACATACTCTATGCCATATCTTCCTGTTCATAACGAATCCTACTCCCGTTATACCATTTTCAGCTGCTGCTGATGTTACCCTATACTCATCTGACCAGAAATCCTTGTCTTCTTTGCATTTCATTTCACTGACCGCTACTATATCTAGACTGAGCCTTTGCATTTCCCTTTTCAGATTTTCTGATTTCCCTACCACGTTTAAGCTTCTGACACTCCACGCCCCGACTCGTAGAACGTTATCGATTCGTTGGTTAATCAATCTTTTTCTCATGGTCACCTGCCCCTGAGTCGTAGAAATTTATCCTTTCGTTGGTTATTCAATCTTTTCCGCCTGGTCCCTCCCCCTTGGGAGTCCCCTCCCGTAGATCCGAATGTGAGAATATTCCGGAATCTTTGGCCAATGGAGAGATCATCAAGACACTTTTTCAATTACAGGCCACATGTCCTATGGGTAAACGTTATGTGTCTTTAATTCAGTGGTTTCCACTGCCTTCTGCATCCTCATGTCGTTGATCACAGCTGATTCTTCCACCTTTAGGGGCAGTTTCCAGCCCCAAGGACATGATTGCCTATGGTTATATTCATCTGCACGTAATTCCAGTCCCGTCGAACGCTTCGTTGCTCGAGAAGTCTACGGTAAATTTCAGCTAGTGGGATAGCATGTTCTCCCGCGTAATCTGTTTAGAATCATCAAGGTATCTAAACAGGTCCAGATATCTCTTCCCTGTTGATAGTTTATTTTCTATATCTCTCATTTTGGTGTTCATGCCATGGGCGTAATCATTCGCCGAATTACAATCTACCACAGTGAAACACTTCCTGAAAACTGAATTCTTTGTAGCATCCTCCTATTCTGTGTTGGTGTGATCACTGAGCGACATTGTAGATGATATTGATCCGTTTGCTGACTTTATACAAGATCAAAACATCCCCGAATTTTTTGTCAGAACATTCGACGATGTTTAGCTCTCAAAATCGCTGAATGCATCTCGCAATGCTCTCTTTACGCACATTTTGGCTTCGTTGAACTTTCATTTGTCGCCAAGGCTTTGTCTTCGATTAAATGTGTGGCGGAATATTTTCGAGAGGCCTTCCTGTCACAGACAACTTTGCTCGACACATACCTGACTAATGTATAGTGTACTTTCCTGGTGGAAGGGGTTTTAAGATCGTGAGGGTCAGAATCAGGTGCAGCCAGACAGAGTTGTAGCAGCGCATGTCTAATCGGCGAAATAAACTCACGAAGAAAGCACGGAAACCACCATTTTTCTGACTGCTCACTGAATTTTTATTTTCAGTCAACGTTTTCTTACATTTAATTACTTAAGTAACTTTTTCACCTACTTTTCTACAAAGGACTGTACTACGGAACTAAACTATACCTGAATTTCTTAACTATATTCGTTGTTTATATCAGTACAAAGTTAGTACCGTATTCGTATATTAAAAATCGGAACTCACAGCACAGGCTCGCTTAGATGAAATATGGCATTACTTCGGTGAATGTTAGATGAATAACTTTTTCAGTTTTAGCTGCCAGTTTCTTACTTTGTTTATTAGTCCCATAAATAGCAATAACCTTTAGCGTTTATTTTTATCGTCTAAATGACAATTCATTTTATATGTAGAGCTTTGAAATAGTTGATACAGTAGTGGAAACTACTCCAGTTTAATACGAGAGCGTCCAATAAGTAAAGAGACACTTTTTTCGTCGACCAGTTTCAATTTAAGAAATGGAGAATTTGTTGTGGACGTCGAGGAGTATTCACGCTTCGGTTCCTACAGTTTTATGAAGTTCCGACAGGTGGTTGCGCTATGTGTAGCCTTAAAAATGGCTTCGGTAATATACGTGCGTTCCAAGCAGGGAAATGTCATTGAGTTCCATTTGATTGAAAACCAGTGGATCGCAGATATTCATAGACGCTTGGAGAATATCCACGGAGACCTGGAAGTGAACAACAGCACGCTGAGTCGTTGGGCGAGGTGTTTCTCCTCATCGCAATGAGGTCGGGCAAGCCTGTAGTCTCTCGCGTGCCTGCCAGCTGCACACAGCTGACTTTATTCAGAATGTTATTTTACCTTTCTTCTTGTAGGACGTTAGATGTACAAAATTTTTAACCATACATGAAAAATAATGAATTTAGTTAACTTCTGCTTAAATGTTACCACCTTCTTAAGGTTCAGATTCATTCACCGACATTCCTACAAAAAAAAGGATTCGAAACACAGTTTCTTAGAATAACACTTTTTTCCAGTACTTAAACAGTCGGTTACAGTATCAACAGGAACTGATTTATCAGGTGTGCTGTACATTACAGATTTATTGGTGTTTCGACCATTAATTTCCTCCAAGATACACGCCTGCAATGTTGCAAGGTCTGGACACTGTCAGTGGAAGTTATCGACGGACCAAAAAATTAAAAAAATTAAAAAGTCGCCTCCCAGAATCCACCCAGGGGGCTCGTCGCCACTCTTTGGCGGGTTCGTGCTTGACTACCACTGTGCCCCAGCCTTTGCAGCATCTTTTCCGTGCTGCAAGTCTATGCTTTTGCTATTCTTTTTCCCCTTCCTTGGGGAATACGTCAGGGGTATTATTGGGAACATTCCGCATTGTCTGCCGCTGACATAAGAACAGTCTCACCAGTGTCTTTCGCCCCGTTTTCCTTTCTTTGTTTACCTTCTCCTAATCTTCCTCCGCTTCGGCGTTTAAGGTTCTCCTATTTCTTCTTCCTCCTTTTGCGCTACTGAAGGCCGGCCCACACGTCTGACGCGTCACAAGGTGTGGGTAACGCGTAATTCTCAGCCCTGGGTCGACAGGTATAGGCCAGGCCCAGGGAGGGGTGATTGCCTAAGCTGCTACCTTCCCAAATTGCGAATTGGTCCTTCTGACAGGTGTTCGGGAGGTATGACCTGAGGTGTGAACAACCACCTAAGGTGGGTGTGCCCCCTTGTGAAGGGGGCCCCCAATTGGAAGGAGTTAGCCTTTGGGATGCTGGCAATCATGGGAGATTTTCTCGCAATGAGCCAGTCATCTTCACAGTCAATGTTTACGAAACGTAAACGGAATGAGGCTAACGATTCAAAGACCCTCCCAACTGCACCAAGATTCCTCATGCTTTCAAGTACTGAAGACTGTCAGTCCTTCACGACTATAAAGCTGTTGATGTCATTGCCAGTCCTGTAAACTTCAGCTCTCGTTTACCGAAAGGCACTTTGCTTTTGGAGACTACTTCTGATTCTCAATCACAACTGCTTGCGCCTCACTTATTCATGGTTATCCTGTTTGTTTCGAGGCCTATAGAACTCTGAATTCTTTCTGTGGTTTTATTTACACTAGGCTGCTCAACGACCTGACCGAGGCCGAAATCCAATCTTACCTCTTTGATCAGAGTGTCATTGCCATCTGTCAGGTGATGAGAAACGTAGATTCCTCCTTAGCGCCCACCCACACTCTTTTTCTCACCATTGATAGAGTGGTGCTTCCGTCCAAGATCAAAGCAGGCTATGAAATTATCGCAGCCCGACCATACATTCCAAACCCGAGGCGCTGCTGCCGGTGTCATCGTTTCAACCACACATCCAGCCAAATGTGTAACCTGTAGCAAGTGCAATGCAGGCCATGCTGCCTCCTCTCGGGATTGTCCCGAGTATCTTGATGAGTGGGCTATCCAGGAGATCCTGGTAAAGGAAAAAGTGCCTCAGCCAATCACTCGCAAGCTATTGGCTAGTCGCAAACCCCGCATTCTCTCGTCTGGCACTTCCAGTTCTGTTCTTGTTACCTCTCGCTCCATGAAGAAAATGACCACGCAGTCATACGATCTCAAATTCAGTTTTGAGGTTGTGAAATCGCCCACTGTCAAGGTAGCATCCCCCTACCACTGTCCAGCTGTGCAACAAGCCATCAAACACCTCAAGGGACGAAGCCACCAGCTACACAACCAGTAGGCCAGAAAGGACAGAAGGAGTATTCCCTTGTATACTTCCTACGTCCCTCAAGCCAAACAACACCTGAGTCTTCCACTGCTAACTAGAAAGGCTCGAAGAAGTCCAACAAAGGCAAAAAGTCTTCTCCTTTGCCGAGTCGAAGATCCTCTTCGACGGTGTTGCCACGTGATGTCGTAGCCCACCCAGCCTCTGTGTCATCAGTACGCATCACCAACTGTTTTTCTGCGTTGGAGTCCACGGAATGACAGCATAAGCAAGCCGATGGATCTGTGTACCTTATGGAGCAGGATCCTCCTTCTTCTGTGTCCTCTAGCAGCGAGTCTTTGCAGACTGTCACTCGGCAGCCGCTGAGGTGATACCCCTTCATTTATTCCGAATTATGACTCTCCTCCAATGGAACGTTCGCGCCCTTCGTCCCATTGTATTCTGCCTTCAGGAAACAAAATTGCACCGTCATCACCACTTTGAGTTCTCACATTTCTTCCCATTCGTTTTGACCTACCCCCTGAGATCAGCATTCCATCTAATTGGGCGTCTTGCTGAGCATACGGGACGACATTCATAGTACACTCACCTTCCCGACTACCCATCTTCAAGCTGTTGCAGTTCGCCTATTCCTTCCTCACCAGACTTTTTACCTCTCTACCATTTATGTCCCTCCGTCATTTGATGTCACCAGGACAAACTTCCTTCAGCTTATTGGGCGCCTACCTCCCCTATTTCTGCTACTACTTTAATGCACATCATCCCCTTTGGGATTCTCCAAGAACCTGTCAGAGAGGTGCCCTCTTGGCTGACCTTCTTAATCAGCTCAACCTCTTCTGTCTTAACATTGGAGCACCCGCTTTCCTTTCCTCCCACACCTATTCCCATTTGGACCACCTTCATATCCGTTTGCTGACTCCTGCCCCACCTGCGTGCACACCAAAATTGCAGCTTACTAAGTCTGACTGGTGGTTTTACTCCTCCGTGGCGACCGTCGTAGAACAAAATTTCTCCAGTTGTGATGACCAGGTGGAATAGCTCACAAACGTTATCCTTACTGCTGCAGAATGTTCCATTCCTCGCACTTCCTCTTTACCACGCCGTGTCCCAGTCCCTTGGTGGACTGGGGCATGCCGTGGCGCAATTTGCGCGAGGAAACGTGCTCTCCGAGTTTTTAACCATCATCTTACGATGGCAAACTGCATTCATTATAAACAGATGTGTGCAAAGTGTCGTCGCGTTCTTCGGGATAGCGAAAAAGCTAGCTGGATTAAATCACTAGTTCTTTTAACAGTTCCACCCCTTCCCTGTCGTGTGGTCCAACCTCCGACGGCTCTCTGGCACCAAGATCCATCCGCCAATTTCCGGCCTGACAGTAGCGGACCATGTCATCGTGGACCCCATTTCTATCTCCAACACCCTGGGCTGCCATTTTGCGGAAATTTCGAGCTCTTCCCACTGTCACCCTGCTTTCCTCATTCCGAAAGCGTGGAGGAGACTCGGGAGATACCCTTCCCTTCTCTGCATCGTGAGTTTTACAATGCCGCCTTTACTATGAGGCAGCTAGATCACGCTCTCAGTTCATCCCGATCCTCCACCCCAGGGCCAGACGCTGTCCACAATCAGATGTTGCAGCACCTTTGTCTTGAGGGCAAGCACTTTCTGCTTGATACGTACAACCCCATCTGTGCAGAGGGCACATTTACTGAACGTTGGCGTGAAGCCGCCGTCATACCGATATCTAAGCCTGGTAAGGACAAAACCTTCCTTCCAGCTACCACCCCATCTCTCTCACCAGCTGTGTTTGCAAGGTGATGGAACATACAATTCATGGCCAGCTGGTATGGTGGCTCGAGTCTCGCAATTTACTAACCACTGTCCACTGTGGATTTCGAGCTTGGCATCCTGCAGTTGACCATCTCGTTACTTTCTCCATCCATGTCATGAATGGTTTTCTGCGGAAATCCCAGACTGTAGCAAGGGTTTTTCGATTTGGAGAAGGCCTATGACACCTGCTGGAGAACTGGTATACTCTTTACACAAGGGGATTCCATGACTGCCTGCCCTGTTTCCTTAAGTAATTTTTAAAAGACCAAATTTTCAAGGTGCGTTTCGGTTCTGCCTTGTCGGACACCTTTATACAGGAAACCGGTGTGCCTCAGGGTCTGTCCTGAGCTTCATACTCTTTGCTATCGCCATTAACCAAATAATGGCCTATCTCCCACTGGGCATCTCCAGCTCCCTTTATGTTGACGATTTTGACATCTGTTGCAGTTCTTCAAGGACCTGTCTCACTGAGTGGCGTCTTCAGCGATTTCTTGATCGTCTTTACTCCTGGAGCATCGTCAATGGCTTTCGTTCTTCCACTCACAAAACCGTCTGTATGAATTTTTGGCGACGCAACTGGTTTCTCCCACCATCTTTACATCTTGAGCCTGTTGCTCTTCCTTTCGTTGAAACTACGAAATTCCTGGGGCTCATGCTCGATAGGAACTCTCTTGATCCTCGCATGTGTCTTACTGGCAGCCTGCTGTACACGGACCTTCAATCTTCTACGTGTCCTCAATAGTATTTCCTGGGGTGCAGATCAAACCACCCTCCTCCAAATGTACCGGTCCCTTGTCTGTTCGAAACTAGACTACAGATGCTTTGATTATGCGTCTGCACGTCCGTCTCTCTTATGCCGTCTCAACACTATCCACTATCGTTGCATCCGTTTGGCCACTGGAACCTTTTCACTAGCGTGGTTGAGTGTATGCTTAAGCTGCTGAACTACCACTGTCGTACTGCCGTGACTTTCTCCTCAGCAGGTATGTCTGCCATGAGTTGCCACCTCTGCTACGCCTCCTTCTTCGACGATTCCTTTGATCGCCAGTAGGGGGCTCATCCTTCTCTGTTACCTGCTGGAGTTCGCTTTCGGCACTTGCTCCGGTGGCTTAAGTTCACACTACCTGCAAGTTTCCCGGTGGGTGTGAACCCTTCAGCACCTTGGCTTCGTGAAGCGGCCCATGTTAACCTTGGCCTTCATTCGCTTCCTGAGGACACTACTCCAGTCTGGCTCTATCGCCTTCAGTTTCACGACCTTCGCAAGGAACTTCGAGATAGTATCTTTGTGTACACTGATGCCTCTCTGACTGTGGTGTCGGGTGTGCCTTCGTCAATGGTGCCCATGTGTTTCGATATCGGCTTTCAGCACATGCTCAGTATTTACAGCCGAGCTCTTTGGACTGTATCAGGCCACGGAGTACATCCAGCGACACAGACGTTTCAAGTGTGTCCTCTGCTCAGACTCTCTCAGCGCCCTCCAAAGTCTGTGTGTGCTGTAAACCACCCATCCCTTAGTGAAACTGGTCCAGGAAAACTGCCACTTGCTCACTCTTGGTGGAGCCACTGTGATGTTTATGTGGGTTCCTGGTCATGTCGGTCTGCCAAGTAACGAGGCTGCTTACCCTCCTGCCAATCCTGCCATCCTACCTCAGCCCACTAGGTCTTATATTCCCTCCAATGATCTCTGGGCTGCCATCTGTCAGGAGGTGTTGTCCCTTTGGCATTGCCATTGGTCCTCACTTCATGGGAATAAGCCCCCGATTATTGTCTCCCAGCAACTTGGACGACCTCTTCTTGGTCCTCCCGCCAGGAAGAGGTCATTGTAGCTAGGTTGCGTATTGAGCACTGCCTATTTAGCGATCGTCATTTGTTAAGCGGAATTCCACCACCAATTCATACACATTGCGCCAGAGTTTTACATGTCCACCACTTCCTGACGGAATGCCGATTTTTAACCTTTTACTTTCCCGCTTGGTTTTGTCGTCTTAGCAAATGACGTGCAGGCTGTTGACCGCATCTTACTTTTTAGCCGTCAAAGCAATGGCGAACGCCATTTAATTTTTATTTTTGGATCTCTGTTTGTGTAAGGTGTCTTTTGTAGACCTTTCTCCACGTACCTGTTTTTAGATGTCTTCTCTTATGTCATTTGGGTTTGACATATTGTCGTTGTTTAACTCCTCTCTTCTTCGTGTTCTATAGTTTTGGCTTGGGCGCGTGTGACCTCAGTTGTTTTTGCGCCCTAAAACAAAACAAACAAGCCTCGCTGCACAACTGGACGTCTCTGTTGGTAGTGCTGAGACAATCATCCACAAGTTGGGTGAAATCTGGTTTCGCAGGATAGAGCGGATCAGGTTACGGTTATGGAGGGGGGCGTAATCAGTTACTGTCAGTTGCACAAAACACACAAACTTTTATTTTCCTAAGAACCACATAATTAAACATTGTCTTAAAAGGATAAAAATAAAACAGTATGTCTGAGGGCCTAGTTAAGAAAACATGAGATACCTCATGGGCTGAAGGCCCAAAACCACACCAAAAACAAGAACGGCTGAAGGCCTGAACACAAGTAATAAAAAAATTGCTTTAAGGAATACTTGCGGCTGAAGGTCTTACTTAAAAAATATTTCACGAAAATACTCGGCTGAAGGTCACACACAAGACATTGAACAACTCTGGGTAGAGGGCCTGGATAACAAGAATTTCAGATAGAGAAAATTAAAAAAAATTGTTTTAAACAAATGAATCTTCAAATTTTAATTTAAGACAGCTGAGGGCCTTATCTTAAAATTAAAACAAACTAAATTAATAGATAGCTGACGCCCTCACACAGTACTTCAGACCAAAATGAAAATCACAATCTAAAACCGACAGAACACTGGTGCTCAGAAGTGTTCCAAGGGTCAGCCTGAGGAGGTAGCTCTAACGTAAGGTGAGGTGAGACAGGCAGGCAAGAGTAAGGTTAAATAACCGAATGGCAAACCGACCCAGGGATGGCTGAAGGACCGACCAACGACCTAACCAACTTGCTTCTGCCCGACCAACGGCATGACAAAGGAAGGTATCAGCTGAGGACGAAGATATCAGCAGCACTACGTCTTCATACTGGCGTCTAAAAACAGCCAAGGCACAATAACCACTCTAAGAAAATAATAGAAACAAACAACTAAAAGGCTTTGGAACTACACATCATGTCGGACAGCATCAACATGACGAGGAAAAACACACGGTCGGAAAACTACGCTAACGACCAGGGCAGGTAACTGGGGCGTTAACGGCCACAAGGCAGAAAATACCGCTGGTGCACTTCACTGATAAGAACCAATTTAATAGTTAAAGACCATCCAGGAAGACGGCTGCTAAATTTCGGCGACTCCAACACACCATATGTTGCTGCTAGCTGGAACAGCCCAGGAAGCAACAACCGGCAATGAACAAAGGGATGTCACAGCAGTTGAGGTTTCATAACAGGTTAACTGATCACTCAACTTCAGTGTCCAGATTCGGTGGACAACGACCTTTGTAGCTCTTGTAGCTAGCGCCTCACAATCCGACAGCACGTGCACGCCACTATGGTCCCAGCCTGACCTCACGCCACAGAGACTTCCTTGCTGCTGTGTCCCAACCGACCTACTACAATCCAGCACGCAGACAGCATTAAAATAACTGCTCAGTTAAAACCACACAAGCCACACATGGTTCCACGAAACAGTTCCACAAACAACTCGAACAATACTAAAACCAGTCACAGTGAAACAACTAGGAGGAATCACAAGTCGACACACACAGAGAACCCAGAAGCAGTCGGCGACCAAATACACGTCGTCCCATGAGACGACTGACTGAACGACCAACCAAGGTCGTCCCCGCTGAAGTCATGTGTGCTGGCAACGGTCAGACGAGTCATGGCTGTCCGGACCTCACTGCTGCTCCGTCCCCACTAAACTCCCGACACACGACAACCCGGAAATACTAGCGGTCGCTTCAAAGATAGTGCGACAGTGCTCTTATCGATAAGCGCTGCTGCTGCCACTCGCCGGCCGGAGTGGCCGTGCGGTTCTAGGCGCTACAGTCTGGAACCGAGCGACCGCTACGGTCGCAGGTTCGAATCCTGCCTCGGGCATGGATGTGTGTGATGTCCTTAGGTTAGTTAGGTTTAAGTAGTTCTAAGTTCTAGACGACTGATGACCTCTGAAGTTAAGTCGCATAGTGCTCAGAGCCATTTTGCTGCCACTCACGGGCAGGCAATGCAGCAACTTAGTGGCGCCAGTAAATCGAATAAGAAACTGTACGGCAGTATCACAAAGAGAAGATGTCAAGTAATAAACGGCACGAACACGAGCCGTTCACGGCTCATTGGGGTACTGTAAGGTGTCTTCCTGCTGGGGTATTCGTTGCCTAATAGTAGATCACAAAGAGCAACGAAGGACCATCTGTGCGGAATTGCTTGCGCGTTACTAGGCCAATCGTGACAATTTTTTGGCGAACCGTCACAGGCGATGAAACATGGATTGATCACTTCGAACCAGAAACTAAATGGCAATTCATGGAGTGGCGTCACACCACCTGTCCCGATAAGGTTATGGCAACGGTCCCCTGAGACTCTGAAGGAGTTACTCCATTTACTGTCCTCCTTCATGATACAACGATCAACTTGGAAGAGTATAAAGCTACCCTCACGAAATTTAAGAAACGACTTCAGCATATTGGTCACCAGAAAAATGCAAACGAACTTCCCCAGCTCCATGAGAATGCAAGGTCTCACACAAGTTTGTGCATCCGAGAGGAGATCACAAAGCTTTATTGCGCTGCTCTTCTCATCCATCCCATTGCCTGGACCTCGCACCTTTCCAATTCCAAAGGTCTGGATGTGTGTGATGTCTTTTGGTTAGTTTAGTTTAAGTAGTTCTAAGTTCTAGGGGACTGATGACCTCAGCAGTTAAGTCCCATAGTGCTCAGAGCCATTTTTTTATCTGTTTCCCTATGGCTGTGTAGTTTAGTTAAAGCGGTTAATGAAACAGAGTAGCAGAACAATGCTAATAACGAGTTGAGATAATTGCTTCATAGCGGTGGCGTACAATCACTTAAAATGAACTGAAACTACGAAACAGTGCAGAGTAATGAAGGACGTAGTTTTGTGGTAGTGTTATCGTTATATACATTACTATTCATTCTGAACTCCAATAGGTCATTTACAAAGCGAAAGGCATGTAGTATTTGAAATAGCTTACCGTAAGGGAGCGCAGTTTGCGTCACAGATGTCTCGGTTTCTTATGTGGTTTTCTCATTGCCTTTGCTGGAACGCTTCACATATTTGTTTGAAGATGTACTTACCACTAAATCCAAGCGACGTGGACTGTACTGTATAACAGCTAAAAATCCTTCAGACATAATTCTGTGTGGTTTAATCGTCGTTGTTTTATTTTTGTGAAACCGTTGTATTTCGCATAATAATAGTGTGAGTCGCCTTATTTCATTGAGTGTGTTTGAGACAGATTCTTTGAGACATTCGAGAGAACTGAAACTTCGGTAATAACGCAATATTCTTCATTCTTTACTTAAAGCTGCATTATTATCAAATAGGCGCTTCAGTCTGGAACCGCGCGACAGCTACGGTCGCAGGTTCGAATCCTGCTTCGGGCCTGGATGTGTGTGATGTCCTTAGGTTACTTACGTTTAAGTAGTTCTGAGTGTAGGGGACTGATGACCTCCGATGTTAAGTCCCATCGTCCTCAGCGCCACTTGAACCTTTTTTTTTTTTTTTTTTGAGTCGTACGGGGGTGCTACGGGATTCAAATCCCCGTTTTTCTATCCTAACTGAAATTTTTCTGATTTCGAGGGACTATTGTGATGTATCCTTAGATCGATTTCCTCTCCATGTTTGTCCAATTGAATATCTACGCCTCTATCAAATTTCACACCTCTTTTAGTCCATCTTAAGCTATTCGCACGACGGTGCCTGTGGCGAATACAATGGAGGCCATTTGCTACAATAGAATCGATGGATTTTATTCAGCTGGACATGATCGAAACTGCTACAACGTGTCTGAGCTTCCCTTTCCTATATTAGATCACGACGATATGACAGTGCCTGTGTTATTCCGGAGTGTGAAGCAATGCTCCCTCGGACTTGCATGCATGTCAGAAGGAACAGTGCATCCTAACTCGCAAAAACACACGCACTGCAATATCGTATTTATCCACCTACACCGGGCGAGCGACTTTCACGTAAAATGTCTCCTCTGTACGGGAATATACATAATGGATGTCCGAGTGCAGGTTGTAGGCACGTGGTGACGACGTATGGAAGTTTGGGTATGGACGTGAGGCGCGCTTGGTTAGCCAGATCGTAACCTCTCGACAACCTGGAAATCCAGGTTCGAGTCCCAGTCGTCATTCCATTATACAGCTGATAACCATCCATATTCGCAACTGCGAATACATTTCATGTATTATATCACGACAATGGTCGTGCACGTCATCTCTCTTCGCAACGAGGAATTATATATTCCCACTCGGTCTGTCATTTTCTAGTCGCCCAATATGCATTCGACAGATGCGAAACCGCACAAAAAACGTTTTTCCTAAGTGCTACAGACTATTTGATACCTCATCACGCCACGCCGAGAGAGTCAATAGGTCGCGGTGTCGTGATTACGTCGCGGTACACTCTACGGTGAAGTTCGCCAACACAGTCGAATGCTTTGTGGCAAGGTCACAGCTGTGTATCAAGCGAGGAGAAAAACAGCGTGTCTCTTGGTGATAACCCAGTGCCAAAAGACCAAGCTGTTCTCATTTCCTGTATCACTTCCTTCTGTAGAGCCAGTGCCTAAGTCAGAGTTGCTACGAAGAGATTTGGAGAACCTGGACAGTAGCTGCGGTGCTACCGCCACGTGAGTAGTGTCTGGTCTCTGGGCAGGGTCGTTAACCTTCGCGGTTCTGGCGGCCGTGCTCGCTTATCGGCGTTCTGAAAGGCCGCGACGCGTCTAATCGCTCTCCGTGAAACCATCCCACGTCGCGACAAGAAAATGTGCTGCCGAAACCTTCACAACGGTAAAGGTCAAGTATTTCAGTCAGTCTCATCACAAAAAAGAAGTCGTTGGAGACAGATCACAAGTTCGGTTTGGAATGTAGGGGTACGAATTCGGCCGTATCCCTTGTAATGGAAGCATCCTGGCATTTGCTGCTCTAAATTTAGGAAAACCTTGGACAGCCTTAACATGGATGACAGGACGAAAAATTAGACCTTGGTAGGAATGCAATCTTTCGAGTAAAAGAAACGCGTACCATGCAGCAAATTGGAGTTCGAGCCAAGAAAAAGTATGATTAAATGGTTTGTGTGGGGTGTCTTATGTACGTCTGTGAAAGCATGACATTTGGAAAGAGAGAAAGAGACAAAATTTAAACATTCGAGATTTAAGTTTGGAGCAGAGCACAGAACATAAAATTGGTAGATGGAGTGACGGACAATGAAGTACTGGAAAGGATAAAGGAACAAAGAACTCTGCTAAAACTTGGTCACGAAAAGGAAAGCAGGCAAGATAGGACATCTACTGAGACGGAAAGGATTTCTCACAACAGCTATCGAAGGTACAGTGGAAGGACAGAAGAAAGTAGAAAAGAGAAGAAGAAAAAATGCTGGATGAAATGGAAAGAAGAAGATGCAAGACTACGAAGCAGCTGGCCTGGAACAGGATCAGTGGAAACAGGAACCTGCTAACAGAAAGTATAGAATATGATGAGTCGAGAATATGAATCCAGTACTTTAGCCACACCACTTGGTTCTTTGGGCTAGTAATTATCATCCACTACCCCCATCTACGTGCATCATAGTACGAGGGTGAGTCAAATGAAAACCTTAAATTGTAATAAGAAATCGAAATTTCGCGCCGTTATCCTGTAAGCTGGTAAGAATGCTACAAACAGAAGAATGGCCTGTAGGTGGCAGCATACTGCAGATTCACACATACCGTCGCAGTAGCAGTATAAAGGTGGCCGCCCCACCTTCGACTTGCACCAGGGAAGAACAGGGCTCTGTTATTCGGTTTTTGCGTAGTGAAGGTGTGAAACCTATTGAAATTCATCGGCGAATGAAGGTTCAGTACGGCGATGCACGTTTGTCACAGCAGCAAGTCTACGAATGAAGTAGAAGTTCGCAAATGGTGTGACTTCAGTGGAAGATGCTCCTCGTCCAGGTCAGGCGCAAGAGTTGTGACTCCACAGAACATTGCAGCAGTTGAAGCCATAGTGAAGGAAAACCGCCGAGTGACACTGAATGACATTGCAGCATGTTTACAGATTAGTCATGGGTCAGCACATCACATTGTGCATGATGTGCTCCTGTTTCACATAGTGTCCGCAACATGGGTGCCACGGCAGCTGACTCCTGAAGTGAGAGGACGACGTGTTGATGCTTGTGAAGAACTTCTTCGGCGCTTTGAACGAGAAGGTGATAGCTTCCCTGCAAGAATCGTTACTGGGGACTAAACCTGGGTTCACTTCCACCAACCGGAAACGAAGAGAGCGAGCAAGGAATGGCGCCATTCCTCATCACCAGAACCAAAGAAGTTTCGAACAGGACCATCAGCAGGGAAGGTTATGTTGACTCTCTTTTGGGACGAAAAAGGCGTCATTTTGGAGCATTACATGCCTAGAGGGACCACTGTCACCAGTGCATCATACACAGATCTCCTAAAAAATCATCTGCGGCCTGCAATCAAATCAAAGCGAGGTGGATTGCTGTCAGCAGGTGTCCTTTTGCAACATGACAATGCTAGGCCCCACACTGTCCGTCCAACAGTTGCAACAATCACAGACCTGCATTTTGAGTGTCTTCCTTATCCACCATACTCACCAGACCTTGCCCTAAGTGATTTCCATATGTTTGGACCACTCTAAGACGCAATGGGAGGAAAGCAGTTCCGTTCTGATGAAGAGGTACGCCACGCGGTGCATGAGTGGTTGCGCGGACTACCAAAAGAATTTTTTTCTAAAAGAATTTATGCACTTTGTAAGGGCTGGAGGACTTGCATTGAGCATGGGGGAGATTATGCTGAGCTTTGTACCACTTCTGCACAATAAATTATATTTAAAAAAATATTTAAGGTTTTCATTTGACTCACCATCGTACATCATGTTTTTGAGGATCAAAGCTGAAAAATATAGCCCAGAAACGAAATTCTTTAAGAACACAAACAATAAATGCATAACGCTTTGTACACTCCGTGCAGATTACATATTTCGCAAATAATAATAACGTATGCGTCATATAAAGAGAAAATTAATGTTGAACTGCCGATCTGTTTCCTGCGCCACGTTTTTTTTATAATATTCGATAATACTCCATCCTAACTTTCACTAGATGAAATTGAAACGTCCTCTTAGAAAAATTATTGAATTACTGTGCTGGTAAACCCCTTACGTTATTTGATTTTCAAACAGCTGAGCAGCATTGAACGTACTCAGATATTTCGCTCTTTATCTTTTCTGATCAACAATAAACTGACACACAATATTTTTAGTGCAACGCAATCTGACTTTCAAAAATCCCTGCTAAAGAATGGCCCTAACTAACAATAATCTATACCTTTCATCAATCACTTACCTCACAAAAATCTTCGTTACTCGAACTACTGCAATAGAGCGAGCGCCATTACTGCCAGCTAAATAAAAGATTCAAACTACTGAAGGCACTAACTACTGATAGGCGTAGTTAGCAAATGAAAGATTTTGATAAAGAACAAACAATGCATTTACCGTACTAGTGTTCAAAAGTCATTATATATATATATATATATATATATATATATATATATATATATATATATATATATATATATATATCAGTTCATGACATCCAGTCTTACAAATTTACTTTCTCTGATGGACACACGTCCAGATCATCCGCTCTCAAAACTCCGCCATCACTCTCCCCACATCCACCACTGCTGGCGGCTCACCTCCAACTGCGCAACGCTACGCGCTGTTAACAGCCAACTGCCCAACACTACAATAGCAGATTCCAACAGTGCAAACCGGCCACAGACAGCACACAGCACAGTCAGTGATTTTCATATAGAGCGCTACGTGGCAGTGGTGTTACCAATATAAGAACCTAAGCAGCCTAATTACAAAATGGTTACCAGACTTATTTATACCGCTGATAACTTAGCCCATTTCATGTGACCGCTTTCAGAAAAGATTTTTTACACGTCTTGAACGGTTTAACAAGCTTCCGTGTTATCTGCGTTGTAAAGGATAACTTACACGAAATTTTAACATCAAATATACTGACGGAAAATATCGCATCACCAAGGAGGAGTTATGCGGCAAAAACGAAGATGGTAGGCGTGTTTTTGGTTCCGAAAGACAAAGTCTATTCAAATTTCGTGCCAGTCACGTAACAGTGGCGCTGGTAGTGCCACTATGAGGCTACAAATCGTGTTTTCTTTAAAAACACGCTGAACGGTCGTGAGCATTAGTTACCTTTAAGACTGGACGTGAAGAATTAGTCAAGAATGCCTCTAAGACGAATAAGACACCATTATCAACACCTCACTGAGTTTGAATATGGCTACGAGAAGCTGGATGTTCCTCCTGAGATATTTCAGAAGGGCTCGGCAAAACTATAGTTTGGTCTGGGGTGCGATTTCGTATGATAGCACTCTCATGGTTATCAGCACTGTCGTTGTTATCCCACGCACCCTGACAGCAAATCTGTACATCAGTCTGATGATTCGACCTGTTGTGCTGCCATTCATGAACAGTATTCCAGGAGCTATTCTCCAACAGGATAACACCCGCCCACTAACCGTTTTAGTAACCCAACATGCTTTACAGATTGTCGACATGTTGCCTTGGCCTGCTCGATCACAACATTTGTCTCCAATCATGCACATATGGGATATTATCAGACGACAGCTCTAGCATCATCCACAACCACCATTGGGTGTACTGACCAACCAAGTGCAACACGCATGGAACTCCATCCCACAAACTGACCTCCGGAACTTGTACAACACAATACATTCACGTCTGAATGCTAGCATTCAACATTATGGGCGTTTCCAGAATGAGATTTTCACTCTGCAGCGGAGTGTGCGCTGATATGAAACTTCCTGGCAGATTAAAACTGTGTGCCCAACCGAGACTCGAACTCGGGACCTTTGCCTTTCGCGGGCAAGTACTCTACCATCTGAGCTACCGTGCTTCGGTAGCTCAGATGGTAGAGCACTTGCCCGCGAAAGGCAAAGAGCTACCGTGCTTCGGTAGCTCAGATGGTAGAGCACTTGCCCGCGAAAGGCAAAGGACCCGAGTTCGAGTCTCGGTCGGGCACACAGTTTTAATCTGCCACGAAGTTTCATTATGGGCGTTACTCCGGATATTAATGTACCAGCATTCCACATACGCAATGGCTTATCTCGCACATTAACCTATGATCTGGCAATGGTAATCACTTAAATAAGTTACTTGGACAAATTTTTTGGCGAAATTTCATTATTCTACGTTAATTACTTTTTAGTGTTACTTTTTTTTTTCTTTTTCGTCAGAGTAGCTCCGGAACCGTTGAAGATACTTTACCTTTGAACCTTGAGAACTAGCAAAAGTAGTTCAAGACGTTAATGGTTTGCAGAGAAATGTTTCTCAAAAAGAGCTGCTAGATGCCTTACACAGCTAGGTACAGACTACTGAAGCCGCACAGTTCCGCGTCAAACCTAATAATGAGGTGATACCTGAGTAGCATGGAGAGCTGCATCAAACCAGTTGTAAGTAGGCTGTTTAGGTTTTTATGTTGGTAACGCCACGTAGCGCTCTGTATGAATATCACTGACTGTGCTGTATGCAGTCTGTGGCTGGTTTGCATTGTTGGAATATTTGCTATTGTAGTGCTGGGCAGTTGGAAGTGAGCCGCCAGCAGTGGTGGATGTGGGTAGAGAGATGGCAGAATTTTGAGACCGGACGATCTGGACGTGTGTCCATCAGAAAGAGTAAATTTGTAATACTATATATCATGAAGTGATATATATATATATATATGTATAATGACTTTTCAATATTATTAAGGTAAATACATTGTTTCTCTATCAAAATCTTTCATTTGCTAACTATGCCTATTAGTAGATAGTGCCTTCAGTAGTTAGAATCTGTTATTTAGCTGGCAGTATTGGCGTTCGTTGTATTGCAGTAGTTCGGATAACGAAGATTTTTATGAGGTAAGTGATTTATGAAAGGTATAGGCTATTGTTATCCAGGGCCATTTTTTTGTAGGGATTATTCAAAGTCAGATTGCGTTGCGCTAAAAGTATTGTGTGTCGGTTTAGTGTTGATCAGAATAAGTAAAGAGAGAAATGCCTGAGTACGTTCAATTCTCCTCAGATGTTTGAAAATCAAATAACGTAAGAGGTTTATTAGCACAGTAATTCATTAATTTTTCCAAGGGGATGTTTCACAGTCTCTGGACTGAAGACCACAACACCAACAACCTGCACCGTGTCTGCAGATGCGCACTTGATGTTTAACACGTTCCTCGATCGTTTCTCCGAGAAATTTCGGCCTGAACCACAACAAGCGACACACCAGTGCCCTATAAGAAAACACAATGGCTGCGTATTTCCTAAAGTTATTCTGGTTCTAGGACCAGGTCATAGTAAACAACAGAAATCTATAATTTGGACATTTGTGGTAAGTTCGTATTGGACCAAATTGCTGAGGTTATCGGTCATTAGGCTTACACACTACCTAATCTAACTTTAACTTACGCTAAGGCCAATACACACATCTACGCCCGAACCTCCGACTGGGGGAGCTGCGCGGACCGTGGCAAGGCGCCCTAGAGTGCGCGGCTACCCCTCGCGGCAACAGAAATCTGTGTTCCGTTTATTATTGCAAACATACTTAATAAAGATGACCATGTAATAGCAACTACCTGGTGTCCTAACGCTGCGGGTAACGATGACAAGCCTGTTTGGATATTCCGTGTGATAATATGTCATCAGAGTTGGGAGTGACTTCTAGTACCTTATATGTATAGGGTGATTTAGCTGCCACTATCGATGTCGATTTATGCAACCCACAGTGTTAAATCCAGCCTTCGAAACCACGTACCACCGCACGAAAATTTGCGACTGCACGAATTATTTCCCACATGCGACCTTTTTTCCTCTTCATGGAGTGGCCTTATTACGCCAACAGCTTAGTCGAGCACTTACAAATCATGAAATTGATGTTTCCGTAAATTTTACCAACAACTTTATAAATTTTAGCAGCATAAAATCAACAGTTGACTAGCTCTATTCGTCAGGCCTTCTGACTACGGAAGCACTATACTTGTAAGGACTAAGTTTGGATCGAACTGCCAAAGTAATTAGTTTCAGCTTAACGTTTACAAAAGTCGTTATTCTCTCATTACTCTCACGAGCGCGTTCAAAATTATACTGTTAACGAACTATCCGACTGTGCTAACGGCATAATAGCCCAATCAATAGAGACCCAAAAAGTTCGTGTAGTCGGAATTTTTTTTATAATGGTAGGAGGGAGTACAACGGGCAACATACTAGGGACTGGTGAGGGATGAATGTCAAAGTGGAGGTGCGTCTGAAGATCCCTTCCGTACGTTTCTCTTGAATAACTCGAAAGCTATAGCCTCCAGCGAAAACGTATCCCAATGCAAAATTCTACTACATTGAATTTCCTACAAAAAGGTCCTGTTCATTTTTTCTGCTGGATTCAGTTTGCACATAGCGAGCGAGACAATAGAAAGATATCGCTTATACTTTTTTAAGACCAGATATAACATTGTGCGTTGCACAAAATCGACATCGGTAGAGGCAGCTGAATGATCCTAACATATACCTTAAGACCTTATTTAAGACTTCGTAACCTAGTACAGTAATGCATATACCTGCCAGCTCTCCCGATGTAAGCAACTCCCGACTTGCGATTATTTCCCCCCATTTTAGTTAAATATAGTCAAATCTAAGACTTTACTTTTGAAAACCAATTTTTTAGCCAATGTCCGCAGCTCGTGGTCGTGCGGTAGCGTCCTCGCTTCCCGGCGGGGCCAGGGATTTTCTCTGCCTCGTGATGACTGGGTGTTGTGTGATGTCCTTAGGTTAGTTAGGTTTAAGTAGTACTAAGTTCTAGGGGACTGATGACCCTAGATGTTAAGTCCCATAGTGCTCAGAGCCATTTGAACCATTTTTTTTTTTTTTTTTTTAGCCAATGATCGGAAGTCCTTCGCTCATTAGAATTTCAGACTATGCCCGAGAGCCAGTCGGCGAGCTTATGTTTACAATTTTCGTGTGTATGTCACAAAACAATATGGCAGAGATTGTTTTACGCAAATCATAATTTTTAATTTAAAACCGAAACACATCCCAGCATATTACCCGGGCTACGCCACAGGTAAGGATTATGGAATCAACGTTTTGGTTAGTTCTGATGTTTTCATTTGTGCTTTTATGTCCGTTATATAGTTTTGTGGTGTCATAGGGAAAGAGTTAGACCAGTTGTTTTCGATAATACTGAAAATTAACGGCGGTTGTGAACATTCGTACCACCTGATTTTTAAAAATGAATCGCATGGTATTTGATTGGCATGTATGTACTGTTTGTGGATTTAACGTTAATCAAAGAGTGGAATTGTCAAATATTCTAAGTGGCATTGTGTCACAGCGCTATTGTAATCTGAGTACTCTGTTGCATGCCCACAGACGTATTTCAGACAATCGTTACTGGTTGGAGCGCGGTCTGTGTGCCAGAGAGTGCATCCCTCTGAAGCGTCAAGGTCTACTCCATTTACTTGATACAGTTTTGTAGTACGCAAGATGCCTGTAACCTTTTGTTTGTATCAATAAAACATCTTTGTAAAGGAAAGCATTAACTTTTGTTTCAAAAATATTAAGAAACAGTATGATCAAAGTGTCCCAATATCGTCTGTCACAAATATCTATTAAAAATTCTTATTCTTAAACAGAAGAATGGAAAAATTTCAATTTACTGAAAAGAGGAAAG
This sequence comes from Schistocerca americana, assembly GCF_021461395.2. Taxonomy (NCBI): domain Eukaryota; kingdom Metazoa; phylum Arthropoda; class Insecta; order Orthoptera; family Acrididae; genus Schistocerca; species Schistocerca americana. The sequence continues at coordinate 190,105,091 of NC_060124.1, read as the reverse complement.
ACTATGGGTGGTGGATGTGATGCTGTATTCCATCTGAAAGACCAGCCATATTCATCAGTTGCAAAACAGAAAGTACTGTTGGCGATGTTGCCATGTCTTCCTCAACAGCACAACTTAGCAACTTTTCGTCCCGAGAATGGAGTTATGTAAGAAACAAAAGTCCGGACTAAAAGATTTTTTAAATGAATTTTATTAACTTGTAAAAATTTAAAGGGTTGAGAAAAGAATTTTTATTTCAGTTCTTCTAGCTGAAACACCACTGGTGTATTCCTTTACCTGTATCACCACAAATAAAAGGTAGTCCGTTAGCATTAATTGCACTGGAAAAAATAAATGTCTGACTGGCACTTAGAATCAGCCAGTTTCCTGATATGGTAATTGGAAAAGGCACTGCGGTGACTACAGCCGTTACAAAATACATGAAATGTATTCGCAGTTGCAAATCTGGACAACTATCAGCTGTATAATGGAATGACGACAATGAAATCCGGGTTCGAGTCCCAGTACGGCACAAATTTTCACTGTCGTCACTGTATTATACAGCTGACGGTTGTCCAAATTTGTTTATTATTTATTTTATATTTTATCTCATTATTTTTTGCATTAATGATATAAGCAGCATAATTCTGTGGAATCGGACAACCCTCTCAAGTTTTTATATGCAAATAAATTATCTACAAAAGAAGATGCATTTTTGTTTGTTTGTTTTTTGTTTCTTCTGACAAACGGGAGATATGGTACTTACAACATTTAACATTTCCACTCTTAATCTCCCCTCATTCAGTTTATTATAATCAATGCAACAGAACCACGAGATGAAATATAAGCAACAGGAGCTACCGTGTCTGTTCCCGTATCAGTGACTGCTTCCTAATTATGCTCGATACATATCGGCGCAAGTAGGTAGTCTTCGTAACTATGACGTCATGTTTTCAACTACCGCCAACCACAACGGTCAGACAGTTGAATTGTACCTGTTCGGTGAACGTGTGTCCCGTATTAACTAATAAAGCATTTAGCGGTGATTGACAGGGAAGGAATTCCTGGCCCGTCGGGGCCGGAATTAGGAAAAACAAAACACGATATAACGTCAGACACTGAGTTAGATGTTCAGGAAATGCATTAGAGGTCATTTGTCTTCTGTTTATTGAGTAAATGCGAAGAACCACCTGCGATCTGAAACTACATACACCTGATCTTGTTTGAAGGTGAATAACAATCTCAGATACTGTTGCCTAAATTTTTCAATAACTAAGTTGGTAAAATAACATTTTCCAGTCACCTTTCTTCTGTGAACATTTAGGATGCACAAATCACATAAACTGTTTTCACTCGTTATAGAGTACGCCACAGTTTCACTCTTCCTAGCGTACTGAATAATAGTTCAAATGTGCATTAGCAGCAGGAAAACGAGGAGCAGTGAAACCGTATTCTTAATAGCTGGAAAAAAACTCTGTAAGTGTATCAGTAATATCGGTGATTGATAGATTTATAGGTATTTGTGCTCTCGTAGAACAAAAATCATACTGCATTGTTGCTTCAGATAAGAAGTTATCAATACTACACTTCTGAGCCACTTCGTCTCAGGAAACACTTAGCTTTGCCGAGCCGTAAATTATCGCGTACATACGTCACAGCGTACGACATTTCTTGCGAGTAGTTTCGATAGGAGATATTCTAGTACCAATTTAGGGCACACCCAAATGTCAGAAACGTGTAAAAATTTGCAGAATGTACCTAATCAGTATTATGATTTCAGAAATCCTGTTACATTTGTAGGTACCTATGTAGCCTTGTCCCCTGACCTCAGAAGATTTGTCGAAAGTGAACGTTTTTACAAAGAGGGAATATTGCTGCAGAACGCGCCACAATGTTAAACGCTGATGGCTCTGCAGTCTTCCCGTGCTAGAGGTAAACATGCTTCTCTAAGTCCGAGTTATTTAGAAATGGCTTCAGCTGACGACTAATGAAAAGTTACGGAGCTCCAGAATGCTGAAGTATCTGTGTGTGAGCCACTTCAGCTAATCCGTACAACGAAAACCCAGTCCAAAGCTGCAAATTTTACGTTTTTTTATTCACTCGATGACTAGTTTCGTGTCGAGACCCATCTCCAAATCGTCGCAATATAGGGGAACCATTCCCAAGAGAGCGCAGTTAAGGAATTACCGTAAATATCTGGGTTATTGTCAATAGGTTGTAACACCATAGCTCTAATACTGTACTGACTTATTTTGCCTTTTTGTTTGATTTAATGTTACATCGTTGAGCTTCTGTAAATATGTTTGATTGAATCGATACACAAAATTGTATACTGCTTTCTTTGTTAAAACTTTGGATTTCATGGTTTGATTCTATGCAATGTAGTATATCTGTCATTTAAATTCTTTGTCCCATTTGGAGGGAACAAAACTTGTTCTTGTTGTTGTGGTCTTCAGTCCTGAGACTGGTTTGATGCAGCTCTCCATGCTACTCTATCCTGTGCAAGCTTCTTCATCTCCCAGTACCTACTGCAACCTACATCCTTCTGAATCTGCTTAGTGTATTCATCTCTTGGTCTCCCTCTACGATTTTTACCCTCTACGGTGCCCTCCAATGCTATATTTGTGATCCCTCGATGCCTCAAAACACGTCCTACCAACCGATCCCTTCTTCTAGTCAAGTTGTGCCACAAACTCTTCTTCTCCCCAATCCTACTCAATACCTCCTCATTAGTTACGTGATCTACCCACCTTATCTTCAGCATTCTTCTGTAGCACCACATTTCGAAAGCTTCTACTCTCTTCTTGTCTAAACTAGTTATCGTCCATGTTTTACTTCCTTACATGGCTACACTCCATACAAATACTTTCAGAAACGACTTCCTGACACTTAAATCTATACTCGATGTTAACAAGTTTCTCTTCTTGAGAAACGCTTTCCTTGCCATTGCCAGTCTACATTTTATATCCTCTGTGCTTCGACCATCATCGGTTATTTTACTCCCTAAATAGCAAAACTCCTTTACTACTCTAAGTGTCTCATTTCCTAATCTAATTCCCTCAGCATCACCCGACTTAATTTGACTACATTCCATTATCCTCGTTTTGCTTTTGTTGATGTTCATCTTATATCCTCCTTTCAAGACACTGTCCATTCCGTTCAACTGCTCTTCCAAGTCCTTTGCTGTCTCTGACAGAATTACAATGTCATCGGCGAACCTCAAAGTTTTTACTTCTTCTCCATGAATTTTAATACCTACTCCGAATTTTTCTTTTGTTTCCTTTACTGCTTGCTCAATATACAGATTGAATAACATCGGAGAGAGGCTACAACCCTGTCTCACTCCTTTCCCAACCACTGCTTCCCTTTCATGCCCCTCGACTCTTATAACTGCCATCTGGTTTCTGTACAAGTTGTAAATAGCCTTTCGTTCCCTTATTTTACCCCTGCCACCTTCAGAATTTGAAAGAGAGTATTCCAGTTAACATTGTCAAAAGCTTTCTCTGAGTCTACAAATGCTAGAAACGTAGGTTTGCCTTTTCTTAATCTTTCTTCTAAGATAAGTCGTAAGGTCAGTATTGCCTCACGTGTTCCAACATTTCTACGGAATCCAAACTGATCTTCCCCGAGGTCCGCTTCTACCAGTTTTTCCATTCGTCTGTAAAGAATTCGCGTTAGTATTTTGCAGCTATGACTTATTAAACTGATAGTTCGATAATTTTCACATCTGTCAACACCTGCTTTCTTTGGGATTGGAATTATTATATTCTTCTTGAAGTCTGAGGGTATTTCGCCTGTCTCATACATCGTGCTCACCAGATGGTAGAGTTTTGTCATGACTGGCTCTCCCGAGGCCATCAGTAGTTCTAATGGAAAGTTGTCTACTCCCGGGGCCTTGTTTCGACTCAGGTCTTTCAGTGCTCTGTCAAACTCTTCACGCAGTATCTTATCTCCCATTTCGTCTTCATCTACATCCTCTTCCATTTCCATAATATTGTCCTCAAGAACATCACCCTTGTATAAACCCTCTATATACTCCTTCCACCTTTCTGCCTTCCCTTCTTTGCTTAGAACTGGGTTGCCATCTGAGCTCTTGATATTCATGCAAGTGGTTCTCTTCTCTCCAAAGGTCTCTTTAATTTTCCTGTAGGCAGTATCTATCTTACCCCTAGTGAGACAAGCCTCTATATCCTTACATTTGTCCTCTAGCCATCCCTGCTTAGCCATTTTGCACTTCCTGTCGATCTCATTTTTGAGACGTTTGTATTCCTCACTTAGGGTTCTTAGTTGTGTTATATGTAAAAGGTGTGGTAGTTCCCCTCGGGAACGGAACTGTGTAGCGCGTGCAAATTGTGATTGGCCTAGGTAGAAAAGGTGGAATTGAGTAGTCAGTCGGGGACGAGCAACCAAACTGTGCACTGCCAAGTAAAAGTTGTATATTGTGCTGGCTCCGAGAGAGGCTTTTTCTGCCACCTTCCAATGCCTCGGATTGATGGATAAATAGCTGGAACGATTCTGGAATTGGTATTCATCATCGCCACCAAGAGAGGCCAGAGTCCAGCAATTCTGCCTGCAAATCCACCTAACAACATGCAGTTGCCACCACATTGTGCAGTCACTGTAAAGGAGTACTATAATAATGTACAGTGAAGCATCAACTTATTGAGTGTTTTAGTGTGCACAAACATAAGGTCACTTATAACTGAATTTATGTACCTACCTTGATTTTTTCCCTATCACAACACCTTTCAGGTTCCTCTCAATATGAACTATGATTACCGAGTGTCCTATTTTGTGGAAAAAATGAAAGCCTCAAAGTTAGACAGTTAATTACATAATGTTGTTTGATCTTTGATGAGAAGGGAATATTCAGGTTTACTGTGGATTTAGTGAAATTGTGGGAAGCGGTAAATGTAGTTTTGTGAAGTTTCAAAGTCACCTATTTAATCGTTTACTTGAAAGTAGAAGACTGTGGTAATAAAGATAATTTGCAATTTCTTTTAAAAATTAAAATTCTTAAAACTGAGGCTTATAAAGTTTAGCTTAGTTAATGATCATAGTGCTGCCTCTAGTAAATTTTAAAAAGGTTAGTCAGTTTCTTGCAAATTTGTCAACATTGTGTCACACGGTAGTAAAAGTCGTGAGTTGCATTTATGGAAAGTTATATACTCGTTTGCTCAGTGTTTGTCTCTCCTTGTGTATTAAATCGTATAACAGGATCCACAGTTTGTCTATTGTGTTAATGCTAGGTAACAAGTAACGGAAAGACCACTATTTATGAAAACAATAATTTCTTTATTCAAAAGACAGTGAGAAGTAACCTGTCAGTGAATTCCAATTAACTTTCATTTTAAATAGCAAAGTATTTAACTGAGAGGGACTTAACCTGTGACCAGCTCATAATTTTGCAGTGAACAACATTTATAGTTCTATGTCAATTAGGAAAGTGTTTGAAAAATAATACGTAACCTGTGTCCAATTTATGATTCTGCAATGAATATTAATAGTAATGTTATAAGGAGCATTTAGTTTGAATAAGCCTTGAAAGTAATAGTGTATGTTCCGTTATCTGTTATATTTATGCAAATAGTCTGTCCTGCTCAGTCAGCTTCCAATCTTAACCGTGAATATATGCAGGTATCAGAGTACATTGCACTCGTGTGTGGTAAAGTATAGGATGTGTTTATCCGTTAAAGTTACTAATAACTATTGTCTTGAACAAGAATGTTAATCATTCTCTTGCCTAATTAGGCTGGCTACCGTTCTCCTTACTCTTTAAACAGTGTAGCTATGTAAAACATAATTTGTTACTGTTTAAATATTCACGTAATTCTGATTTTCACTTCCGATAAGCCACCTCCGTTAGGTACAATACGGTCAACTTAACCAAATTCCTCTCAGAGGGTAACACTGCTCTGTTGCTTTATACCACAATTGTTTTAACTAGATAGTTTTATTTCACGACCTGCCTCCTACTTTAAGGTTATGGTATAGCAGTAGCAGACGGTAGTGTTATAAGGTAAACAATCATTTTAGGTTTATATTTAACACAAAATCTACAAGAGGTAATAATACTTTTAGTGAAGTTTTCAAAAATGCTAAAAACGGGAAACGCACACTCTTTCTTTCACTTGCGCTTGAGAGTACGCAAAACATGCCCAAAGAGTACACATTTAGCAAGTGTCACAAACGAACGCAATATCACCCTCAAATGAGGAGCACTGTTCGTGCCACCACCTCCCACACTTAACGCAATGGATCCAGTCCTCTAGAAACGCCAAAATCTTTGTTCTCTACTCACAGCTTTCAGTCTTTTCCTTGAAGTACACTCGTTCGTACCAAGAGCAGCGGCAACCTTTAATCTGCTTTCTCCATTTTCATTTCGTTGTGTGACCTCATTCAGTAGCTCTTCAGTTTAGATGAGCTTCCTGTCTGATTTTCGTACTTAATTTGACGTCATTCAGAAACAAAACCTATTCTTCGGACTCCACAACGTACTCAATAGGTACAAATCTGCAGTTGTGACCTATAGAGAGACCGCGTAAGGTGGCGCAGTGGTCAGCACACTGGACTGGCATTCGAAAGGACGACGGTTCAAACCCGCGTCTTCCATCCTGATCTGGGTTCTCCACGATTTCCCTAAATCGCTCCAGACAAATGCCGTATTGGTTGCTTTGAAAGGGCAGGGCCGACTTCCTTTCCTCTCCTTCCCTAATCCGATGGGACCGATGACCTCGCTGTTTGGTCCCTACTTCAACCAACCCCTAAAGAGAACGCACGTACTCTTTGTGGACATTACATGCGCACTCATTCGTACAGGAACAATGGTTCCAAGTGAAGTCAACAGATGGTAAAACAAGTAGCATTTGCAAAACATGTAGATGCAGTGTGGTACACTGCAAAACAGCCTTTGAAAAAATGGTTCAAATGGCTCTGACCACTATGGGATTTACCTTCTGAGGTCATCAGTCCCCTAGAACTTAGAAAAAATTAAACCAAACTAACCTAAGGACATCACAGACATCCATGCCCGAGGCAGGGATCGAACCTGCGACCATAGCGGTCGCGCGGTTCCAGACTGTAGCGCCTAGAACCGCTCGGCCACACTGGCCGGCACAGCCTTTCAAAATGCAATAATGAATTAAAGGCTATTGCTCATGTGTTCTGCGTATAACTTATGCATCGGAGTATCAAAATTATATCAGGAAAGCTCAAAAGTGATTCTTACCTGTTTGACTTCGGAAACACGGGAACTCTTCACACAACTATCACGAGGTGTTTCTGATGCCACTCTGAACACAACTACGTTAGTGGCGAGCAATTCAGTGTAGTCAACTGTCAGGAACACAAGCTGCGCTCTCTTTGGGACTGCGCGCTCTTTGGTGCATTTACCCTAGTCAAACATTGTATTTCAGAACGTGTGAGTACTATGGTAAAAATGTGCAACGGCCAGTGACCGCGCATCTTCAGAAGTACCATTTTTGGCTATTTTACAGTGATCTGAAAATGGTTATCGGCCCGAAACTAGTCCTCGAGTGAGCAAAAAAGTAAAACTTGCAATCTTTGGAATGGTGTTTCATTGTTTTTGGCGAACAGTTTACTATTTAAAACACCAATCGATGACTCTCGACAGACCAGGCCAGGACTGAAAAATGTGAATTATCATTGTTTCCCGCTTTAGCCTACTGAAGTTCACTGCTTTGGCCTCATTTCGAGTTTTAATGTCAAGACATGGCAGTAGCGTTCTCTTGTTTCTAAATAAACATTATACACTGAACTAACTCACCAAGTTTCCGTAAGCAGGATAAACTTCCTTCCAGCATTATGGAACAGACGAATTGTGAATAATCCAAATATGTAGCAACGGCGATTTATCTTTCTTTAATGTGTTACCAGCGGATTTTTATACCACACTACCTCCGTATATTTTGTGTTCCATTTTCTTGTTTACGCGTTTCAATAAACTGTGGATGAATAATATATTCTATGTCTGAAACTGTCATTTAAGACCATCTAAATTCGTTCCAGAATACGACTTAATCTAGTTTACAATCTTAATTGTCAAAACAAACTGTAGTATAATATTTCTAGTGTTGAGATTGCTGTATGGGCACGTTCCGAAACCCAAAAAATGAAAAACAATGGCGAAACATACTCTTGGATATTCTCTCGGATGAAGACAACCAAGGTGCTGTGAAAGCGGGCGCTAACCCCCGCAATTCTAAGGGGAGGGAGAGGGGATACTTTATGCCATCCTTTTGAAAATATAGTAATCTAATAAATTACTTCACATTTTAGATTTTTGAAAAAATATTTGTTTTTTATAGTGAATTCTTCCACCAGAATAAACAAATGTTTTTAATTTTTCAGTTAAACTTACCTAAAAGATTCAGGTCTTACAAATCAGTTGTAGATGCCACTTTTCACAATCAATGTCGTATTTAATATTTTCAGGTTCAGGACGTCAATTACACACCAGTATCTCTTTCAAAGAGAAGTTGTGATTAAAACACAACTTTTTTAAGGTTTTTTGTGATCTCTTTAAAACAGAGGTTGTGATTCAAAGTCAACAACAGTTATCGAAATTTGCTTTTTTAAAAGTTTTTTGTGGTGGTTGTAAAGTACCAAAGTAGGCGTTGTTGAAAATGCCTTGATATTGCTGAGAGTGTGCCAAAATATATTTTCAGGCCCTTGGCCCTACTTGCACATCTTGAAGTATGTTGTTAACATAGCTACTCCAAAAACAGTTAACGAATTTTCGTTTTTAAAATCTTTTTTAGGGTGCGCATTAACTACTCCACTCCCCTCCCTTGGTATTTGCGTTATGGAAAATGCGTTGGTGATGCTGGGGTTAATTTTTTTCAGTCCTCTGTATTTCAAAGGAGTAATACATGAGGTAAGTCTACATTAGGCGTTTGTACAGCGCCAATACCCCCATCGCAATACGAGCTTACATGAGACACACACCTCATATTATACATAAACGGATAGAAATGCATTTAAATACACAGGCAATGAAGAAAAGTAAGACAGAACAAAGATGGTACTGCTCCTCTACAGAAGAAGAGCCCCAGGAGTCAAGGCTTAAGAGCACAGCACTCTACCCGACATCGACTCTGGGCATCGGGCGCTTTGCCGTCGTAAGGTCAAAGATCCTGTATGATGCGCAGCACGAAGTTAGCACATGGAAATAAATCACTGACAGCTCCCGCCAGCATGAAGAACTCCCGCGAATTGTGTGTATCATGTCCCCCTCCAGTTCAACGTGGCTGATGTGGAAGTCACTTCTGTGACGTTGGGATGCAGGTCGAGGACTGAACGCCAGATGGACGGCGTGTAGCACTTCGTCGTTTTCTCATTGTGACACCAGTCGAGCAGAAGGTGGTCGCCGACTGTCTGGGAGTTGACTATGCGGTCTTGGCCGTCTTTGACCTCGACGATGTCTGGCTTATGGAGACCTTCAGAGGCCCCTCCCACCGGAGGTTCGAATCCTCCCGCGGGCCTGGGTGTGTGTGTGTTGTCCTTAGTTTAAGTTAGGTTAAGTAGTGTGTAAGTTTAGGGACCGATGACTTCAGCAGTTTGGTCCCTTAGGAATTCACACACATTTGAACATTTTGAGCCCTTCAGGTGTGCGAAGTTGGGGCTCCACTGAGACGTCGAAGCCCCTTTGCCCGAGTCCACGCGCGAGATACTTCACGACTGCGGCGTTTCGTTTCACGCGGGACCCGTGCGACTGTCCGCAAGCCTACATGATGTGGTGACGTGATTGGCGGTCTCGACGACTATGCAACCCGCACGGCATCAGGTGTCGACCATCCGCCCCTCGATTGCGCCGCGCCTTGGAGACAAGGCGGTAATGTGGGCACGGATGTCGTTGATATAGTCACGACTGGACAGGAGTCAACTGCTGTTGAAGACGCACTGGTGCTGCCCCTGATGACTGCAGACTCCGAGAGGGCCGCTCGATTCAAGGCGAAATGCAGGCGAGCCGCCCACATCTCCCCAACCTGCTCCAACGTCTTCAGAAGGTGGCCGCCCCACGTCAACTGCTGCTCTACAGCGGCGATCTCGCTCTGTACTGCATCTAGGCACGCGTAGTTCACAGCTGGCCCCATCTTCTGCATCTCCAGGAGTCGGGATCGCCTGAGGGTAGGACCCATCGAGTGGGTAGATGGGATGCCGAGTCATTCCTGGGCCACAGGAGCATTGACATAGCCCAAAGGAGTATTTGCTGGGAAGCAGAACCATCTTCTGACGGCTGCTCCCACCATGGTGTCAGTGTTGTGCAGTGAAATTTTTGTAAGTGCTTTATCTGAAAACTACCTTGAGCAGTTAAACAGAGAACCGATTCGTGGCGATAACACATTAGACCTTCTGGTGACAAACAGACCCAAACTATTTGAAACAGTTAATGCAGAACAGGGAATCAGCGATCACAAAGCGGTTACTGCATCGATGATTTCAGCCGTAAATAGAAATATTAAGAAAGGTAGGAAGATTTTTCTATTTAGCAAAAGTGACAAAAAGCAGACGGCTCAACACAAAAGTTTTGTCTCAAGTACAGATACTGTTGAGGATCAGTGGACAAAGTTCAAAACCATCGTACAATATGCGTTAGATGAGTATGTGCCAAAAAAGATCGTAAGAGATGGAAAAGAGCCACCGTGGTACAACCACCGAGTTAGGAAACTGCTGCGGAAGCAAAGGGAACTTCACAGCAAACATAAACATAGCCAAATCCTTGCAAACAAACAAAAATTACGCGAAGCGAAATGTAGTGTGAGGAGGGCTATGCGAGAGGCGTTCAATGAATTCGAAAGTAAAGTTCTGTGTACTGACTTGGCAGAAAATCCTAAGAAATTTTGGTCTTATGTCAAAGCGGTGGTGGATCAAAACAAAATGTCCGGACACTCTGTGACCAAAATGGTACTGAAACAGAGGATGACAGACTAAAGGCCGAAATACTAAATGTCTTTTTCCAAAGCTGTTTCACAGAGGAAGACTGCACTGTAGTTCCTTCTCTAGATTGTCGCACAGATGACAAAATGGTAGATGTCGAAATAGACGACAGAGGGATAGAGAAACAATTAAAATCGCTCAAAAGAGGAAAGGCCGCTGGACCTGATGGGATACCAGTTCGATTTTACACAGAATACGCGAAGGAACTTGCCCCCCTTCTTGCAGCGGTGTACCGTAGGTCTCTAGAAGAGCGTAGCGTTCCAAAGGATTGGAAAAGGGCACCGGTCATCCCCGTTTTCAAGAAGGGACGTCGAACAGATGTGCAGAACTATAGACCTATATCTCTAACGTCGATCAGTTCTAGAATTTTGGGACTCGTATTATGTTCGAGTATAATGACTTTTCTGGAGACTAGAAATCTACTCTGTAGGAATCAGCATGGGTTTCGAAAAAGACGGTCGTGTGAAACCCAGCTCGCGCTATTCGTCCAAGAGACTCAGAGGGCCATAGACACGGGTTCCCAGGTAGATGCCGTGTTTCTTGACTTCCGCAAGGCGTTCGATACAGTTCCCCACAGTCGTTTAATGAACAAAGTAAGAGCATATGGACTATGAGACCAATTGTGTGATTGGATTGAGGAGTTCCTAGATAACAGAACGCAGCATGTCATTCTCAATGGAGAGAAGTCTTCCGAAGTAAGAGTGATTTCAGGTGTGCCGCAGGGGAGTGTCATAGGACCGTTGCTATTCACAATATACATAAATGACCTGGTGGATGACATCGGAAGTTCACTGAGGCCTTTTGCAGATGATGCTGTGGTGTATCGAAAGGTTGTAACAATGGAAAATTGTACTGAAATGCAGGAGGATCTGCAGCGAATTGACGCATGGTGCAGGGAATGGCAATTGAATCTCAATGTAGACAAGTGTAATGTGCTGCGAATACATAGAAAGATAGATGCCTTATCATTTATCTACAAAATAGCAGGTCAGCAACTGGAAGCAGTTAATTCCATAAATTATCTGGGAGTACGCATTAGGAGTAATTTAAAATGGAATGATCATATAAAGTTGATCGTCGGTAAAGCAGATGCCAGGCTGAGATTCATTGGAAGAATCCTAAGGAAATGCAATCCGAAAACAAAGGAAGTAGGTTACAGTACGCTTGTTCGCCCACTGCTTGAATACTGCTCAGCAGTGTGGGATCCGTACCGGACAGGGTTAATAGAAGAGATAGAGAAGATCCAACGGAGAGCAGCGTGCTTCGTTACAGGATCATTTAGTAATCGCAAAAGCGTTACGGAAATGATAGATCAACTCCAGTGGAAGACTCTGCAGGAGAGACGCTCAGTAGCTCGGTACGGGCTTTTGTTAGAGTTTCGAGAACATACCTTCACCGAAGAGTCAAGCAGTATATTGCTCCCTCCTACGTATATCTCGCGAAGAGACCATGAGGATAAAATCAGAGAGATTAGAGCCCACACAGAAGCATACCGACAATCCTTCTTTCCACGAACAATGCGAGACTGGAATAGAAGGGAGAACCGATACTGGTATTCAGGGTACCCTCCGCCACACACCGTCAGGTGGCTTGCGGAGTATGGATGTAGATGTAGATGTAGAGGCACTGATCCTGGTGCCACTGAGGGACAGCTCATGACACATTCCTGGCAGCAGCACATGCAAAGTACATAAAGGTGCTGTCAAGGCTTAAGGGGAGCCCAGATGATGATGTCCAACAGTTCCTGTAGATGGTGGCGAGGACTGAACACGCACCGTCCAGAAGGGGAGAACTGCAGCCCCAGGTAGCAGAAGGTCTCACCTGCGTGTAGTGCTGGCAAGGTGTCATTACCACCTTCACCTTTTTCTCGCGGCCCAAGGCCACTAAGGCGAGGGTGAAATACTTCCACAGTTTGGTGTGCTGCATCGATAAAGGACTGCAGGTCTCTCTTTGTCGACGTGAACGGGAGGACATCATAACGAAGGCTGCAATGTTGACTCAGCAACCTAGAATTTGGGCTCCAGTGTGGTGATGTAAACGATGTACATTGTGTCAATGGCCATGTTGAAGAGGAGGGGAGAGAGATGACAGATACCCTGACAGACGCCCCTTGACATGCACATACTGCCACCGCCCATTATCGTCATCGTGCTGCCCTAGTAGCAGATCACAATGTAGTGGACAAATTCGCTCAGGGGGCCATGGAAAATTTTAGCACAGGGCGTAGGGGCAGCATGGTCTAACGATTCGAACACCTTGGACACGCAGAAGGACTCAACAAAGACAGAACGGCAGAAGTGGACTGTGTCGGTGGAAGCTTGGTCCAAGGTGAGAGTGTTTTCCAGCATCCCATCCCGAGTGATGAATGCCTCTTGATGTACGTGCACAGCACACAGACGCATGAAGCACAAGGCTACAACTTAACAAAAAGTCAAAAATGGTTCAAATGGCTCTGAGCACTTTGCGACTTAACTTCTGAGGTCAACAGTCGCCTAGAACTTAGAACTAATTAAACCTGACTAACCTAATGACATCACACAGATCCATGCCCGAGGCAGGATTCGAACCTGCGACCGTAGCGGTCGCTCGGCTCCAGACTGTAGCGCCTAGAACCGCACGGCCACTCCAGCCGGCTTACGAAAAGTCCTGGCCAGCACTGAACATATGGTGATGGGGCGAAAGTCAGTGGGGGATGTTGCTGCAGACATTTTGGGCAGTAAGGTGGTCGAGGCACACAGGAGGCGGCCAGGGAGCACTCTTGCAAGGAGGAAGAGATTCATCAGTTTCACCATCACATCGTGCAGCAGGCAGCGCACCTCGGTGGGAGTTAGGCCGCCGGACCTGGCGTCAAACTCCTGGACAGAAAGGAGGCTGCGACGTCTCCAGCAATGACTAGCCTCCACAGGCACTCAAAGTCGACAGGTTGCGAGTGCGGCAGGAGGTGGTGACTGATGACACCAATGGTAGACGTAGGCTGTTGCTTGAAGAGGTTGGCCCAGATGTCGTGCAGGCCGCAGATGTTGAGTGGCGGCTGCACGAGTGTGCATCCAGGAGACACCGCACACAGTGCGCACAGGATCGCCGCATGGCCTCCTGAGTGCTGGGGTGGCTGCTGCCGCTTCAGTGGTGGGTGAGGCATCTTCTTTTTTGTCTCCTCCTCAATGCCGACAGTGGCGAGGGCATCTGGGAGCATGCCCTAGATGGTAGCGGGCTATGCACTCGGCCCCAAAACGATGTTCTGAACAGGGCCGAGAACCACTGTGCGGATGCAGGGAGTTCCACAGGGTGCTCCCAGATGGCCACGTCGACACCGGTATCTGGTGGCAGCGTCCCCAGTGTTGTCCTCTCCCATGTACAGTGGCAGAGACCTCGATCTCCACAGCCCCGGGCTGGCCCTGTTCCCTCCTCATCCATCTTCCACAGGATGGCCGGAAACTCCTGCGCATGCTCTGTGTGCATAGGCTTAAGTCTATGGCCCTTGATGACGTCGAGTGTTCTGTCAGAGAAGACAAGAAGAAGCTCTTGTTTGGCGAAGAACAACTGGGCCTCCCTCGCCTGGAACTGTTCAGCCTCCACCTGGCCGAGCAAGAGGGCCTCCTCTCTGCGTTAGCGGCCACGTGGTGGCGGCGGTGGATCGCAAGGCCAGACTTGGCAGCGAAAGTGAGGTTGCACCCTAGGCAAGTGTGTGCTGCGATTTCTACAGGACCCGTGGCAGGGCCAGTTGGCCGGGCAGGTGCTGGATTAGTTGGCACCTTCCACTGAAGGACCAGTGCTGGTAGTGCTAGGTTTAAGGCATAGCGCAGTGCACGCGGTACCGCACGTGGCGTTCCGTGTAACCAAATAATGCTCCACGAAGCGCTGTATTTAGCTACTGTTGCAGATTGCGACTGGGAGTTTAATTCCGCTACAGCTGGGGTATGCCTCGCAGACAAACTTAACAATATCTGTAAGAAGCCTACAGAGGAAGTCGGCAGGGAACACATGAGCGGCTTCTCTTCGCCTTCGTTTGATCCGTAGCACAGCAAGTGCTTATTGTTAGGGAAGGGAGAACCACTCAGAAACGAATCAAGTGCTTGGTCCGTAACAGAGTGTCTGGTGTTATACTTTCGAAAGAGAGGATGGTAGCTGTTACATTATCTCACTGTGATCAGGCACATTTTACTACAACTGGTTAAAAGAGTGGTCCTGTGGAATCGCTGGAAATAACTTTTCGAAGCGTTATGAAAATTCTGGGTGACCGGCCACCTTTTTATGGAAAACACCACTGGTGTCCATAAATGACGTATGCCAAGACCGAATAGTTGGTCGAGACGGTGGCTGCCCTCCATACAATGTTCTAAAAGGTCGTTGCACATGGGTATCGGACGTCGTCTGTATGAGCCAGGCCACACAATGAGCTTTCTCCTCTGGCGTCCACATTTTATCAGGTTTTCAAGATAAATTCTGCGTCAGAATTGCGTCTCCAGGAAGGTACAAAAACGTTATGAGTTATCTTGCCACAAGCTAAAAACTTTTTGTTGGTATCTAGTACAGTTTTAAAGTTATTAAAGTCTGAAGTTGTAAAGATAATGTGAGGACACCCTGTATAGCGATCACAACTTCGGAACGAAGCTCAACATATCTTGCTTGTACTGTAGATCTCTGAGGTTGCTGGCAGTCATAAAAAAAGACATTCGATACGAAAGTTACCGATCTGTAACGCTCACAACTTCGGACGACAAATTACAGTTACTTTGCGATTTAGTACACGTGTACTACTTTAAATATCCTGTGCAGACTTGTTCCAGTGAGTTCAAATATAATTCCCTGTGAGGTGCAAAACTACTCCCTTTCCTCTAGTGAGGCGTTCATCACAGCTATCGATGGGGCAGTTCTGCTTGCACAAGACCATCGATTGCCGGCATCCGTCCCTACGAATGTCAACTTCAGAATCTGCCTGATTCGCTAATTCACCAAAATAAACATTATCTAGCATTTGCAGTTAAAGGAATAGCGATGAAACTGATGGTTTTTCCTTCACCGTCATTGATGACGGAACTGTTGCACAGGGAGACGAATACTTTAAAAGTATTCTGGAAATAATTCAAGAGCATACACCGAAGGAAAGATTGGGAGCACAAAAGTGGACTAATAACATGTTTCATGAATCTGGTTTCCATTTTTTGATCGTATTCATTCTTAAATCACGAAGTGCTTCTCCAACCTCTAAAACTTCTATCGCAATACTGCCGCACAGGAAGTTCCACAACACACATTCCAACGAAGTACACGATGACAGTATTAGGTTTACCACTTAGCAAATCCATCTCAGTAACGCCAACTTCAGCGCAAGTATTATTGAGGGTCTCGTAGTTCAACACGTCATAAAGTAGGTCGTGTGAACGCATTTAATAATATAGCGCTTAACGATATGTTAGATCAGGGATACGATATTGAAACACGTACAGATACTTGTTAGAAATGTAAAAGGTTATATGCTGAAATCTCACATGACCGAGATTGTGATTGATTTATAAAATCCGAAATATTTATGTGTCCCAGCAGAACTCGACTCCAAAAATCGGAACTGTCCCATCGAAATCGGGACGTCTGGTCACTTTAAATATCTACTTGTACGTATAGGACATGCTTATATAGATCATCTCTGCATGAACTGTGACCATTAGAGCTCGCAACAAGTCACAAAATGTATCCTACAAGAGATTTTGAGCTCGGTATCACAGATAATCTGGACTAGCAATTGTTTTCCAAAACACGCAGCTTCTTTTTGTTAGTAATCCAGCTTTAAAACTTCATGTGAGCTGGCGATCGTGTTAATATCTTTAAAACGTTATGAAGGATTAACGTATCGCAGTGGGATCTCTGCCCGTAAACAAGCTAATGGCATTTAGACAGTCTTAAGAAATGGCTGTAAATACTGATGAAGATTATGTAGGTCCTCGGTCTCTTTCAGGTCAACGTGACTGTTGCGTACTATCAGTCTGTTTTCTCTCACTAACACGCTTTTGCGTTGATAACCAAGGAGGTTCCTGGGAAAAAAAGGTCTGTTCACAGTATTATTGGCTCAGTGTCGGAAAACGATTTACATAAGATCAAACTGGGCAAATGACTCTTCTCACCGCTGCCTATCCACCAAAAACATCTTTATACAACACATACATCCTTTGTCGTTATAAACCTTGCCTTGTTCACATTTGTACATACCTTCATTGTTTATTTTTGTTTATTTATTTTATGTCCTACATTGGGCCATTCCAGTCAATATTGTGACTTAGGTTCTGTTTCCAGATCGTGCCCCTCTTTCCTCATCCGAAATCACCCTTCACGTTCTACACCTGTTCATTTTTATTGGTAGTGTGATCTGTTTGTCGTGAAATATCTTGAGCGCGTCTGTCTTGTCTTTCAAACCATCCATCGTAATCTGTAATTCATCATGTCCCCCTTTATCTCTGCGATACATCTAATGCCGCTGTTACTATTCCATAACTTCTCAATTATTCTCCTGCTAATTCAGTTTTCTGTTGTCCTCGTCATACGTCCTAGGAAAGAGATGCGTTCCTTTTCATTGTACTGTTTTTATTCAATATTAAGTTTCGGCTACAGCGATGTCTGCAAGTACGTGCCTGTTTACTGCTGTCAGCATATCTACCTGTACATACCAAACTAATTTTCCGGCGAAATATCAACTCTGAAAACTCCCAAAACATGGAAAGCAAAGAGGTTGCAGAAAAAAAAGATTTCTTTCACAGTATCGAATGTGAGGAAGTGCTCATTGCACTTAATGTATGCATTTTAGCGCCTATGTTTGCTGGATTTTTTTACTTCGCATGATCGTTCTTGTTAAATCCCTGAATATAGACCATTACTCCTGGGATACCCTGTATCTAGAATGAACTCTCCGATTCCCCTGTACCCTAGGTACACATTTGTCTGAGCATACGTAGTCAGCAGTCATTCTGTGGTTCGATCTGTGTTGTACTGTGATAGCGTATGTTATTGCACAGTAAAGCCTACTGCTCCACAGGTGATGTGGACGATATGATTTTCTACTGTGCTTCAGCAAATCGAAGTAATTTTAGAGGCCAAACCCTCTACTCTCGCCCGCATCTCGTGGTCGTGCGGTAGCGTTCTCGCTTCCCACGCCCGGGTTCCCGGGTTCGATTCCCGGCGGGGTCAGGGATTTTCTCTGCCTCGTGATGGCTGGGTGTTGTGTGCTGTCGTTAGGTTAGTTAGGTTTAAGTAGTTCTAAGTTCTAGGGGACTGATGACCATAGATGTTAAGTCCCATAGTGCTCAGAGCCATTTTGACAGAATACACGTGATAAGCTATTCTGTCGCGTTTCCCAGCGTCTTAAGGACACCGTTTCCCTAGTACTCCACAATGGAACGCCTTCCTCATTCCTCACGCCTGAGACGAGCACCACCACGAAATTCCTGAAACCAATGTACGACGATTGGCAGCTGTGAAATGTCGAAATTATCTTTTGATGTTAGAGGTACTTTATGAACAACTAGAGGTTGTCCGAAAATTAAGATCGAATACTGAAGTGCTGTAGAACGTACAAAATTTATTAAAATAGTAATTTTTTTTGCAAACACATTAAGTAACTTCTCCCATTTATGTATGAATAATTATATCCTACATATGACTACCCAAGGCCGCGTGGCAGTGAGCAATGCGTTCCTTGAAGTTCTCGATGACGCGTTCACAAACATATGGTGGGATGCCATTAATAACCCTTTCAGTTTCATCCTTCAATTAGTGTATTGTGTGTGATGTTGTTCACGCCGCTCGGAGTGGCCGAGGGGTTCTAGGCGCTACAGTCTGCAACCGCGTTAGCGCTACGGCCGCAGATTCGAATCCTGCCTCGGGCATGGATGTGTGTGATGTCCTTATGTTAGTTAGGTTTAAGTAGTTCTAAGTTATAGGGGATTGATGACCTCAGCATTTAAGTTCCATAGTGCTCAGAGCCATATGAACCATTTTGTTCTTCATGTACACTCTTGATTTCACAAACCCCACAAAAAAAAGTCACAAGGCGTAAGATCGCATCACCTGGCTGCCTGGTTGCCACGCAGAGAGAGAATTCTTTGAGGAAACTGTTAATTCAGCAGAGCAATCGTTTCACGGATGTGCGACACGTCACAGCATCTTGTTGAAACTAAAAATCATTATTTTCCTCAATAAGAGGAAAAAACCAATCAGAAAACATGTTTCGGTAATGGTCGCCGTTCACAGTGGCGGCAGCATCCTCATAATTTTCAAAGAAGTACTGGCCGATCTCTCCCCCTCCCCAGAACCCGTACCACACAGTCGTGCGTTGTGGATGCGTCTTTCACAATCACTCGCGGATTTTCGTTACTCCAAATTCTACAGTTCTGCTTATTGACGTATCCACTGAGGTGAAAGTGCGCCTCATCTGAGAAAATTATTCTTTTTGTGAATTTCTCGTTCGCCGCTTGTCGAGCCAATGCCAACTGATCGAATAGATGTCTCTTTCCATGATCTGCAGGCTTCAACTCTTGTGTAAGTCGAATCTTATACGCATGCTGTTTCAGATCTTTTGAAAGGACTTCATGCGATGAACTTGGTGATAAATTCAATTGTTGAGCTCGTCGGCGAACCGATTTTCTGGGGCTTACGGTTACATTGTCACGCGCGACAGCAATACTCGTATTTTCTTGTGTTCGAACGCCGTCATCCTGCTTTGTTAACATTTTAAACAGAACCCGTTGTCTCAAACTTCCAGATCAACTTCCGAAGTGATGATTCGGTTGGAGCAGCATTATGTCCGAGTGTCATACGCATTTCACGAACGGTTGCCGTGAGACTTTCACTGTTTTTGTAATAACTTTTTATAACTTGGATACGTTGCTCAGTTGTCATTTGCTCAATGACGAAAATAAACATCAAACAAAAATGCTCACCATACAAAAGCTGTCAGGCTATTAACGGGAACGATCGCAGACATGAAAATACCGTGGCTGCCAACCGTAGTATGACAAAATGGAGCAAAATTCAAATCCGTCCTTACTTCCCGGACGTCCTTTACAAAGAATGCGTAATTCCTTAAGCCGAAGCGTAGACAGGTGCTCTGCAATGGAAGAACATCAAGTTAAGTAACACCTGTGAAGTGTTCAAATCTCAGACAGTGTGCTTCTTCAGATCCAAACTGGGCTTGCTTTTTTCGGTACTATCACGTCTTAAAGTATTCAACATTTTCCTTTATAACACCTTGCATATATTCATCAGTGCCCTTTGTTATTACAAATACTCCTCTTTTCTCAAAACATAGTGAAAAGAACTGGGACCATTAACAACTTTTGGAACGACTTCAAGGTACAGAGAGGCGTTACATAGATGGATACACATGTATTCAACATCTTCTCAGAGCATATTACATATTATGCAAATAATGTGGCGGAGTCACTGCGTTAAAGAACTATCTATTACGCAACTCCTACGCCAATGAAGATTGTTTTAGAAAAAGCTCTTAAATTTAACGGTTTAGGTTACTTTGTAATTATACTCACGAAGCATTGTAATACAAGTCATTCATAATTTAAAATAATTTAATTACATCGCACTTTAATTAAATGTATGCCTTTTGAATTGAATTTTCCCTCAATGCTTGGAAGAAGAAGATAAATATTAAAATCATATTTTTTTGGTCACGAACCGGCTTTCGGCTTCTCAGGTCTTCTTTAGGTGACAACTGAATTCGGTAAACAGAGATAGACATCGAGTGTAACTTACACAAATATTAACTGTACGAAGATACAAATATGACAGCATTTGCATTGGAAAACATTACAATAGTTACATTAACCAAAAAACGAGGTAAACAAAATTTTTGTGCGCAGATACATTTAACAAGTGGTAAGAAATATGATGAACTTGCAGTTTTAAACTAATATTTGTAACGAGAACTTAATATAGCAAAGGGGAAAACAGAAATTTACTCCGATCGTTTAACATTCCGATTTGGACTCTGTATCGCACAGATCCACTACATAGTGTTTCTGCGGTGTTATTTACCCCCTCTCGTCTATCCCCCTGACTCTGGCATTCACAACAGGCAATAGTATGTTTACTTCCATAAGAGCAACACCTTAGCTACAGAAGAGCGACGGGTCGCACGGACACCACGCCGTAAATATTCTTAATTCATTGAATTTTGGTTCAAATGGCTCTGAGCACTATGGGACTCAACTGCTGAGGTCATTAGTCCCCTAGAACTAGAACTAGTTAAACCTAACTAACCTAAGGACATCACAAACATCCATGCCCGAGGCAGGATTCGAACCTGCGACCGTAGCGGTCTTGCGGTTCCAGACTGCAGCGCCTTTAACCGCACGGCCACTTCGGCCGGCCATTGAATTTTCCTCAATGTAATGACTCTTTGTGTTTTACGTTCAAGCATTCTGTATGTGAAGTGGAAGTTATTATTGTGCACTTATATAACAGAAACTGGTACTGGATCTCTTCGATCCAGCGCAATCATTTACGTTCTAGTATTCCAAGACAGGAAAGAAAATAATCGAATCATTCGATTGAAAAAGACACCATACAAAAACCGCAAGTAAATCCAAAACCCCAACATTCTCCGCATAAGGCTTCCTGGACACTGGGAAAGCAAAAAAATACTAAAGGAATTTCAAAAAACAAGGGAATGCTTATTTGACCAGGAAATGCTGGAAACGATTGTAAAGTACACGAACCAATGCATTGAAATTATCCGAAGCAATTACCACCCAGAAGGAAACGCTCACCCAAAGGACACAGTCGAGATAAAAGCCTTCATTGGACTTCTATACATAGCTAGAACGCACAAGTCACGAAGGAAAAGTCTTCAAGATCTATGGTATTCCAAGGGGTTTGGGATCGAGATATTCAGATTGACATGAGTGAGTACAGGTTTAGTTTTCTGTTACAATCTCTGCGATTTGATGATAGACAATCACGTAGTCAATGCAGAGTAGTTGACCGCCTGGCGCCAATTCGAGATTTATTTCAAAAGCTTCTCAAGAACTGCCTACGTTGTAGGCCAAAACGTCATCATTGACGAGAAAGTCGAGACTGATATGATATGCGAATTGGGGTGGCAGCCACTGAAACAAAAGCTGTCTTCTTTGCGGCGAGATCTATTTACGAAATTTCAATCACCAACTTTCTCTTCCGAATGCGAAAATAATTTGTTGACACCCATCTATTTAGGGAGAAATGATCATCATAATAAAATAAGAGAAATCAGAGCTCGAACGGAAAGATTTAGGTGTTCCTTTTTTCCCACGCGCCATTCGAGAGTGGAATGGTAGAGAAGTAGTATGAAAATGGTTAGATGAACCCTCTGACAGGCACTTAAGTGTGAATTGCAGAGTAACGATGTGTATGTAGATGTAGGAAACCAGGGCTGCAAATTCTAGCATATTTGCTTACAGAAAAGAAGGTACGACCGCTTATTACGTCCCACAAAATAAAAATAACAAAAAAATATGTTATTGATCTCAAGTATGCATTATGACGCTGAAACTGACGAAAACACAGGAGATAATAGAAAACCTATTATGATAACTTATTATAACACACACAACATTGGAGTTGATATCTTTGACATATTGTGCTCTGCCTACAACGTTCAGAGGAGTATACGACGATGGCCCATGATCGTATTTTACTCGATACTGAATGTTACTGGTATAAACTGCAAGACAATTTATATGGGAAATGGCAACAAAAGTCTCCGCCAACCGCTATTTCTTCGTCAGCTCGGATGGGAACTCTTGGAAGATCGATTGGTGAAACGAAGCTAGCTTTCCAAGCAACGTCGTACCCTGACTACGCGCATTATTGAAATTCTACCGCAAAATCGCCGACCTTTAGGTCTTGTTGGTGAGAGAGCCGACAATGCCGACACCAATCAAGGAAGAAGGAAGCGTTGCAAACCCTGCCACACAACTAGTAAAAGACGACTGACGAAATATCCGAGCAAACCGTACGGGCAATATCTGTGTCTTCAATACTGTTATTTTGTTGCCGTGAAGGATGTGAATTGGGTGCTCCTCCAGAAGAAACCTGAAAACGTATCTTCTTTGTTATATTTTTGGTTGTAAGTTACTTTTCAGGACTTTGTATGTCGTACATACCATGTAAAACATTTCCTGCACCTTATATTTTTCCAACGCGTAGTTCCGAATTTCTATGTTGTATATTTATGAAATAATACTCTGATACAGTTATTAAAAATTATTATAGTACCTTTACGATTCTGGAGCTGATATTTTTAAAGTGTTGTTAACTTGGGTGAATGGATCTCACAGATCCGGCGCTAGCATCCGTGTGAGTTTAGGGGCGCCAGCATTAATACTAGGCTGAAATTCTGTGTCATTTCTTCGTTGCTTTCCGGTATTTCTGGGAGGGTCATATTTCTGCATTTCTTGACAGACAGTAAAACTTCACATTCTACATCATATGAATAGTTTTCTGCTAACAGTTGATCCTCTATCGCCAGCTTCTCTCAAATGGTTCAAATGGCACTAAGCACTGTGGGACTTAACACTGAGGTCATCAGCCCCTAGACTTAGAACTAATTAAACCTAACTAACCTAAGGACATCACACACATCCATACCCGAGGCAGCACTCGAACCTGCGACCGTAGCAGCAGCGCGGTTCCGGACTGAAGCGCCTAGAATCCCTCGGTCACATCGTCCGGCGCCAGTTTCATGTTCACTTAGCCACAGCTCTGCCTGACAGCAATATACACTTTTCCACACTGTCTAGAAGTGATTCCATATACACCACCCTGCGCCAAGTTTTGTAGTTTGCGTTTACTACTGAATAAAAATTTTGATATGTTACTGGTATCACAAAAGGCAGGTCTGTAGTTGCGGAATTTTGCACAAGGCCTTGTAAGTACTGAGTGATTGTTATCGACCAGCTTATGGAAGTGGTTTAATTTTATTGACTTGCTCTTTTCATTAAATATTATCAATGAGGACATATCTATAGCCATTGCTGGGAGCGATTTGTTTGGTGGTTTGTAGTTCTGTTCGAAACGCTGATTTGGGTAATGGAACAGATATGATGCGATGCACCACTGAATGGAAAGCTGCATAGTTTGTGGCTGTGTGGGTTCTGGGAGACGGCAGGGATTACTGTATCAGTAGCTATGTTTTTTTTCTGTAAATGGCTTACACAAAATAAGACTTCAGTTTTATCTTCCTCAGGCCACACGATATCGCTTCATTTACGCTATAGTTCGAATGTGTTAAGTTTCATCCAGTTTGACGTGTAATGTTTGACTTGTCATTGTCATTGCAAAAGCTACAGCCCAGTCCATTTGCTTCTCTGATGATCATCATTTACAAGATATGGTTCGTAGGAACCCGGAAGAAAGTATAACTACGTTGCACGTTGCTCTTTTATGAGCTTACTAGCTAACAATTTCATTTTACCACTTTTCTGTTAGAAACTAAAACAAATAACGAACTGTGTTTGTAGTGGAGTATGGAAAACCTTCAGTGTCATATATTCGTCAATACTCGTTTGAGATTATGAAAACTACAGCCGTTTTCGGTTTGCAATTGAACGGTGTCAAAAGCGCTGGCAGCTGTCAGGGATTTCTATAATTTCTCGACTGTAATAGTAAAGAATACGTATATTAAAACTTCATACACGATGCTGCATTTTTCCATGATCTCTGTTTATAACGTCATACCTCTTGAACTATGTGTAGTACAATATTATATTTGTGTACGTACTTCAGAGGTATACATGTGGATACTGTCAGCGAAACATGCTGCGAACAGGGTCAGTAGCAAAGAAGTAATACAATTCAACGTCATGCACAATACAGTTGTTTTTCACGCACCTCAGGACTTTTGACGTCATATTGTACCACCATATAGTTTTTTATGTGCATTTAGCTATGTACGTAGATACTGCCCGCGAAATTTACTGCGCGGACAGTTAGTAGCACAGAAGTAATACATTTGAACGTCATGCATGATGTGGAAGTTTTTCATCCATCTCATTGTTTACGACGTCATACATCCTGGAATATGGTAGGTACTTACCCCACAGCAATTGTTGCCTGAGAAGTAAGGGAAGTTTGGTTGAAACTGGTCCAAAGACGGAGATGTCAAAAACACACACAGTCTACATACATACATACATACATACATCTTCTTCTTTTTTTGTTGTTGTAATGTATATGGATGACATGTCTGTGTCGACCCAGACAATGCAGTCAACTTGACCTCAAAGCGACCATTACGAATGACTACACGAATAATAGCATCGCAGTATAAGTTGAAAGGGAGAAACGCCATATTTATAGAAAGGAAACGTCTGTAATGGAACCTGTGTCCGTTGCGTCTGGTTCTCATCTCCGGCGATTGCAGGATTTGTCTGTCTACTGATAATCACAGGAAGACGGTCTGCAGGGTGTCAGATACCAATGCAATTCTGAGGAATGGTCAGCAGGTAGGTGGGCTATTTTGCTTATTTATACTTTTGTTCAGTACCATAACATTTATTTTTTTTATTTGCTGATCGGTTTGAATCTAAGCCCACACACGTTAGCAGACAAGCAAGAGAGTTTTTGACCAGTTTATTTCAGAGGGTCCTCCGTCTCCTCTCAGCAGTTTAGCCAGCAGGGCAGGTGTGACGAGGTCCGCTGTGGTGGACAGTGACAACTCGTCGCGAACGTTGCGTGTCGGCTTCTCCAGAAAACTGACATAAGTGAAGCTGAATGCTCCTTCTGGGGTCTATTTAAAACACTCGGTCGCAGAACGGGAATACCACACTGTTATGATTACTACCGTTTTCTACTGTCACGCGACATCGACGCTCCAAAGAAACTAAGTCACTGTTACAAGCTACTTCTGAGAGGACTCTAGCTGTCGTTAACTGGCTGGACATAACCGCCAGTTATCTCCCAGCAGGGGTGTCCTTGTGACCTCCTTCTTACAACGGAAGTGTGTACTAACAATTACATAAAACGTCTGTTACGACTGGCAGATTGCTGCTTACCAGGTAGTACGAGGAGCGATGTATAATGGTGGGGCTTGTGATAAGCTTGTCAGTAATCCCTCCTGCCGTTATTGCCAGTAGATGAATTCTTTATTCAAATAGCTCCTCACTTGCATTCACGCCGCCGAGTGAACACCGTTCCAGACCTTCTCACCTCTTAAAAAATGTGAAGAGGTACCGGGAATCGAACAGGGGTCCTTACCCAACGAAAAGAGCGATGCTAATCTCTCGGCTACAGACGTGATCCTTTTAATAATTACATATTAATAAATGCTATATCTCAGTTACAAGTGTCCTGAAACACTTCTGTACGAATAATATCATTTACTTTTCTCACTCTCTCTCGTGTCTGAATCTCTCACTTCAGAAACGCAAATAAAATATCGGGGCTTTACGTAGGTGACTGTCTATAGCTGTTAGATAACTTGAAAAAAGTATATTTGTGCCATTAGCTGCACAACTGCATGTTTATTATCAATCGGCTTAGATTACTACAATTATCTTCATGGGAGCAAACTGTAAGGTACAAAAAAATGTATATAGAATACACACAAGCATCGCAGAAAATGGAAGAACTAAAAATATTCTTTTTAAAACCATAGTAAACACACAGTGTACATCAAAGGATCAAACATACGTTTTCGTCGTATACGAGCCAATCATTTGTAAACCATTTATAATTATTATAATAACATGTCATAGCACAATCCACGCAAAAAAAAAATTTCAGATGGCTCTGAGCACTATGGGACTTAACATCTGAGGTCATCAGTCCCCTAGAACTTAGAACTACTTAAACCTAACTAACCTAAGGATATCACACGCATCCATGCCCGAGGCAGGATTCGAACCTGCGACCGTAGCGGTCGCGCGGTTCCAGACTATAGCGCCTAGAACCGCTTGGTCACCCCGGCCTGCCAATCCACACAAATGTGCTGTGTCTTGGCACAGTTACGCTATGTAACACTCCCATATCGATAAAGCAGCGGACAGCTGCTTTTAAGAAGCCTTAATTAATCTCTGTGATATATTTTGTTTAGATAAATAAATGTTTGTTTTACATCTCCCTCGCTACAACTAGACTCATTTCTCCACTACAGGTGCGGTAACCATTTTGTAATGTGTAACATTTACATAAATATCGTAAAATATATTGAAGTTAATTCACTCAGTCGTTCTAATAATTTAATTAACATTAATCGTCAACATATTAAATAATTATACATGTTTCTGGCACAATTGCTAATATTTTCTCAGTAATATTACAGGTCTTCCAGCCAGTTCCACGCACGCCGCTGCCTGTATAAGATGTTTCTCTGTATTTGATCCTCACATTTGAGCGAAATTTTATTACAGTCACTAATTTCGAAATCCAATGTCCAACCACTAAACTTTTCACAGCATCGTCTGGCAGAAGTCATTGCCCCATTTTTATGTCATCCCTTCTGAGCTGGTTGGTCGGTTTGGGGAGAAAAGGGCCCAAACTGCAGGGTCATCAGTCTCCCTTCTTAGTAAAAGAACAGATATAAATTGGCGAAATACGTGAGAGAGAAGGATACATATATAACTAGTGCACACTTGCTGACAACTTCACACTTAATATATTATAACTGTCAAAAGCACAGCTATTACGCGACCGTTAAAGAGATCAAGTTGAAACACAATCACAGTATGAATATCTAAGAGGTTAAAAATGCTCTTTCATCTAGTCAAAGACTATAGTATTAGAAATAACATGGCGACCTTTTTGTGAACAACATAAATACATAACCTGTTATAATGAGGTATATTGAACTTAGTGTTTCAGAAATTAAAAAAGTGATTATCTGAATGAAACATTGTGAAATAAATCAATTTAAAGGACTTTAATGGAGTAGAACTTTAAAAACTGTTACTGTGCACTATGTGATAAATGCAGATTAAGTTATTATGTTTGTAGATCGGCAAAGGAAGTAAAACTATGAGAAGCGTTGAAGCCAGGCGTAGAAACCATCTGTAATAACTACTCAACTTGTTCAGCCTTAAAACTGTGTTAAAATGACTACCAAATCTTACTAAAGTACTATTTGGCCCTTGTGGGAACATAACCGGACAGTAAAAGCTCTAGAGGAAGCTCTCAGTTTAGCACATGTAAACAAGTGGTCATATCTCGGCACATATCTATCTAAATGTTATGCGTATTGGGTTACACTTGAGGCAGTGAAGGTAGAATTTGCAATTTATTTATTGTTTAACAGCGCGTTTGAGTAAAAATCCCACATACAAATGTAATCCCTGGGAATTTGAATCTTAGGTCCTGCCATGTAACGTCCAATTAACAACCGTAAGTGGTAGATTCCGCGAAGTCCAATAATGAAATGCCACACACGCGTGAAATCTAGACCTCGGATGATAAATGGCACAAAGCCTAGACATATGGTGTAATCCCAAGACGTACACTGTCGTCTATACCTTACACCATGCCGGCTGGTGTGGTCGAGCAGTTCTAGGCGCTACAGTCTGGAACCACGCGACCGCTACGGTCGCAGGTTCGAATCCTGCCTCGGGCATGGATGTGTGTGATGTCCTTAGGTTAGTTAGGTTTAAGTAGTTCTAAGTTCTAGGAGACTGATGACCTCAGAAGTTAAGTCCCATAGTGCTCAGAGCCATTTTGAACCTTACACCGTCTATCTATAATTTATGTGATAGGTGCCTTTTTACAAGGTATTTGGATCTTTGGCGATGGGTAATACCCCGGATGGCCAAATCATGACGTCAGGTATGTAAAACTAAGACCTCAGGTGGGGGACCTGATGTAACCCTTAAGTAACAGATGATCTGTACCTTGAGTATATACCTCTAAAACATGGGTCTTATTTGACCAGTTAATAACTGCAGTAGCTAGGTAGTGAAGTAACACGTATTTCAACTTGTACTACCATCCTTTTGAGAAGACATGGCTGGCCGGAGAGACGGAGCGGTTCTAGGCGCTACAGTCTGGAACCGCGCGACCTCTATGATGGCAGGTTCGAATCCTGCCTCGGGCATGGATGTGTGTGATGTCCTTAGGTTAGTTAGGTTTAAGTAGTTCTAATTTCTAGGGGACTGATGACCTCAGACGGTAAGTTCCATATTGCTCTGAGCCATTTGAATTTGAGAAGACATGATCGTCAACAACACACATGTACCTTACATCTTAAAAATTGTATGATAAATTTTGGGTGAAACTAGCACAGGAAATTGGAATCAAATTAAAACACGTATTAATCGATCACTTATCCGGTAAACTAAACCTCGCACCTCAGTTTAATTATTTGTCCTCATATTTCGACGATCAACTCATATTAAAATTAACGCATTTAGGGTGTCATACTACACTGCGTAGCGGTTTGGTTGTGATCGCATATACTGAGATGATCCAATTGATTTCCTTCCACAACCTCGTCCGATCCGAACCCGTGCGCCTTGTCGTTCCTGGCGCATCTAACACTAATCAACTTCCCTTAAGCGTAGGCGAAGAGACGGAGAAATAAGCCTCCCTACAGAGACGTGACGAAAATAATTTGCACCTCTGCTGGTTGGGGGTTGGGTGGGGCTGTTTGGGGAAGGAAACCAGACAGCGAACACTGGACTCGCATTCGGAAGGACGACGGTTCAATCCCGCGTCCGGCCATCCTGATTTAGGTTTTCCGTGATTTCCCTAAATCAATCCAGGCAAATGCCGGGATGGTTCCTCTGAAAGGGCACGGCCGACTTCCTTCCCCATCCTTCCCTAATTCGATGAGACCGATGACGACGCTGTCTGGTCTCCTTCCCCAAACCAACCAACCAACCAACCAGACAGCGAGGTCATCGGTCTCTTTCGGATTAGGAAAGGACGGGGAAGGAAGTCGGCCGTGCCCTTTCACAGGAACCATCCCGGCATTCGCCGGAGCGATTTAGGGAAATCACGGGAAACCTAAATCAAGATGGCCGGACGCGGCATTGAACCCTCTGCTAGTAATCGGCGGGCCATTCCACGTACAGAACGCCGAGCTTTGCCAAGATTGTTAGTAAACGCAGATTTGGGTAGATGGAGAGCAGGATCTGCGACACGTACAAGAATGAATGAATGATGATGAAGGGGGCGTTGTCATGCCTACTCTGTTGAACGAGAGTCTGTCCTTAAATTTGGACCTGCAACTTCAGGGACACAAAGTGGCCTTAACTCACACGCACGCCTTGAGTGTCACAATCAGAAACGTGATAAAACGGAGGTCGCATTATCGCAGGGAATGCTAGTATGAAGGTAGATAAGTAACGAGCACGAACGTCTCGAGAAACAAGTACGGTAGGCTACCACAGCCTACTTTTAGGACTGAGCTTAGCAGAAATGGAAAGTACACCACATTGCAAATGCAGAATACTGACTGTAGGAATAGCGCTGTTGCAGAGAAGCTACTATTTTCTTTCTGCGATAAATCATGGAGAGAGCGGCAGTCGTTTGATGTTGGATTACAATTGTCTTGTGCTAATTGTTTGTATGTTTACATTTCTATTTTACGTCACTAGGTAAAAAGTAAATTCCATTGGGAAGTGCAGGCTTATCAGAACTCTGTACTAACAAGTTTCGTTTCCATTTAACAACAGAGGTTGAATACTTTCTGGCGGAGCAAGTAGCCTGAGAAAGGTGTGCCAATGTGTCAAAGGAGGAGACAATGAAACGCAGCAACACTTCATACATGTTATTAACGAAATATGCTCATTAAAGTTCATATAGTTAACTGACACATTGCTTTCAAAAGGCAAACATAATCCATGGGTAGTCGTGAGGTCGAGGCGATATACAGGTGGTTTTGCTAAATGGGAACAAAACGCAGGAAACAGTCTCTGAGAGAATAAGGAGCAGAATAGATCATTTGAAGAGAATACCGGAAACCCGTTCGGAGGGCGGCACAACCACCTGAATGTGGAGAAGAAAGACCTTTGACAGTGAGCTGCCAGCATACGGTAAGCCAGGCGAAACTGTGGAATATTCTTCACAAGTGCCACCATACGAATCATTTAAAACTCGTGCAGGTCAGCTGATTCGTCGCACAGGCCATCACGGTGCTGGGATTTCTGTCATAGATCCTATTCACTCATGAGGATCCCTTCCCAAAGGTCGGTATCGCCAACTTTCACCACACCCACCTGTGGGCTTCGGAGAATTTCCTATTGTACGGTGGCTGCGACCCATCAGCACCGGTTGAGCCGAATGTGTAGGGCGGGAATTAACTGGCGGCCGCCCCGTGAGACCAGTCATCATTCCACAACGCCTCACAGGTGAGGCGTATCTGCACACCCTACGGGTGTCCGTGCCTCTCCTTCTGGAAGCCGTGGCTTTGGTGGTGTAAAGAGTCATGTGGATGCCATATGATGGGACTTCAGCTCACTGCCCCCTTGAGCGCGAAGCTTAAATCACCAGTATGGACAGTTCCATTTGCCTGTTATGTTCTCATGTGCGTTATCAGCCATTGAAATCTATACTGTCAATGATCTTTTATTTCCTCACTTAAGTAGGTGTTCCTTCCTTGGAACATATTTCAGGCTTTGCTCTTAGGGATCGTTTCCAGCAGCTTTTTCCCATTTAGCAAAATCACCTGGTACATATGACAGAATTACTTATTTCTCAGTTCTGCGTAACAAGATCATTTAAGTATATAGAAATTTAATTACCACATATCATACTAGTTATTCGTTAAACTGAAGGTCCAGTAAAATTTACAGTTTGTGGATCAGGTCGTAGCGTTTTGTTTTGCACGTTGGTACTCCGGTTGGTATGGGTTCACTTATCGATTGTCATTTTTCGTTTGTACTTCACTGTCGCTGTTTCAGTTTACCTTTTGTCATTTTGTCTTTTGGAGATAGTGAATGGAGCTGTGGACACTAGAAAATGGAGTGTCAAGCGGAGAAATCGGAACATTTCCGACATGTTCCTCTGTTTACATCTACATCTACATGGTTACTCTGCAATTCACGCTTATGTGCCTGGCAGAGGGTTCATCGAACCATTTTCATAATGATTCCAGAATGAGATTTTCACTCTGCAGCGGAGTGTGCGCTGATATGAAACTTCCTGGCAGATTAAAACTGTGTGCCGCACCGAGACTCGAACTCGGGACCTTTGCCTTTCGCGGCAAGTGCTCTACCAACTGAGCTACCCAAGCATGACTTACGCCCCGTCCACACAGCTTTACTTCTGCCAGTACCTCGTCTCCTACCTTCCAAACTTTACAGAAGCTCTCCTGCGAACCTTGCAGAACTAGCACTCCTGTAAGGTTCACAGGAGAGCTTCTGTAAAGTTTGGAAGGTAGGAAACGAGGTACTGGTAGAAGTAAAGCTGTGTGGACGGGGCGTGAGTCGTGTTTGGGTAGCTCAGTTGGGAGTTTCATTTTCATAATACTTCTCTAGCATTCCACTCTCGAATGGCGTGTGGGAAAAAGGAACACCTGAATCTTTCCGATCGAGCTATGATTTCTCTTATTTTGTTATGATGATCATTTATCCCTACGTAGGTGGATGTCAACAAAATATTTTCCCATTCGGAAGAGAAAATTGATGATTGAAATTTAGTAAATAGATCTCGCCGCAAAGAAAACCCCCTTTGCTTCAGTGCCTGCCACCCCATCTTGCGTATCATATCAGTGACACTCCCACCCCTATTGTAAGATAACACGAAACGAACTGCCCTTCTTTGCACTTTTTCGATGTCCTCCGTCAACCCTACCTGGTAAGGATCCCACACCGCGCAACAGTATTCCAGCAGATGACGGACAAGTGTTATGTAGGCTGCCTCTGTAGTGGGTTTGTCGCATCTTCTAAGTGTTCTGCCAACAAAGCGTAGTCTTTGTTTCGCCTTCTCCACAATATTATCTATGAGGTCTTTCCGATTTAAGTTGTTCGTAATTGTAATTCCTAGGTATTTAGTCGAATTTACAGCCCTTAGAATTGTGTGGTTTATCGTATACCCAAAATTTATCGGATTTCCTTTAGTGGCCATGTGGATGACCTCGCACTTTTCTTTGTTTAGTGCCAATTACCACTTTTCGCACCATACAGAAATTCTCTCTAGATCATTTTGTAATTGGAATTGATCGTCTGATGATTTTACTAGACGTTAAATTACAGCGTCATCTGCAAATAATCTAAGGAGGCTGCTCAGATTATCACCTAGGTCATTTATGTAAATCAGGAACAGCAGAGGGCCTATGACACTACCTTGCGGAATGCCAGATATCACTTCTGTTCCACTCGATGATTTCCCGTCTATCACAATGAATTGTGACCTCTCTGAGAGGAAATCACGAATCCAGTCATACAACTGAGACGATACTTCATATGCACGCATTTTGATTAATAGTCGCTTGTGAGGAGCGGTATCAAAAGTCTTCTGGAAATCTAGGAATATGGAATCGATCTGAGATCCCTTGTCGATAGCACTCATTACTTCATGGGAATAAAGAGCTATCTGCGTTGAACAAGAACGATATTTTCTGAATCCGTGTTGATTATGTATCATTAAGTCATTTTCTTCAAGGTGATTCATAATGTTCGAGTACAGTATATGCTCCAAAATCTTACTGCAAATTGAGGTCAGTGATATTGGTCTGTAATTCAATGGGTTACTCCTATTTCCTTTCTTTGGTATTGGTGTGACCTGTGCTACTTTCCAGTCTTTAGGAACAGACCTTTCGTCAAGTGAGCAGTTGTACATGATTGCTAAGAAAGGCGCTATTGCGTCTGCATACTCTGATAGGAACCTGATTGGTATACCATCTGGACCGGATTAAGTGATTTGAGTTGTTTCGCAATACCTAAGTTATCTACTTTTATGTCACTCATGCTAACAGCTGTTCTGGTTTCGAATTCTGGAAAATTTACTTCGTCTTCTTTCGTGAAGGAATTACGGAAAACTGTATTTAGTAACTCCGCTTTAGTGGCACCATCATCGGTAACATTTCCATCGCTATCGCTTTAAGTTCAATAGAGGGGTAATAGCAGCGGAGAGAGCCAGAAACATTAGCGCTGTGCATGGGGATAATGCCATTGGACTAAGCATGGCATGAAGATGGTTTTCTTATTTTAAGGAAGATCGTTTAGAATTAGTAACACTCAAAGCTCAGAAACACTTTCGGAGTTTTATGACGATCGTTTAAACACATTAATCCACAACGATCCATGCTAGTGTACTCTAGAACTCGCGGATGTGATCATTTCCCCATTGTGCAACTTTAGCATACAATCTGGAACGTACAAAAATCGGTTGTGTGGGTACCACATGCTCTAAGCCAGAATCAAAAACATCAGCGAGTGGCCATATGTGCATCTCTGCTTGCTCGTCATCAATTGGCTCGTGAACAATGCCGATCATTCCCGTCCGGTACCGTTACTGGTGACGAGGTATGGTGTCTCTATGCTAACATAAGGAAAAGAAAGGAATGAATGAGCCCAAACAAAGCAGCAACTCCTCGTACAAAGGCTTGCGTGCGTCCACGAAAGATAATGTTACACAACTAGTGGAACAGAGACGATGTACTACGAACTGCTTCCCTGACGTGTAAGCATCACTGTTGACCTTTCTTGCCAACAACTGAGACGTCTTGCACAAATAACCCAAAAACAACGACCACGGAGACTGCATGAAGTGATGGCTTTCTTTTTTTTCCGGGTCATCAGTCTTCTGAATTGTTTGACGCACCCCACCATTAATTCCTCTCCTGTGCCAAGTTCTTCATGTCACAGTAGCACTTGCAACCTACGTACTCAATTATATGCTGGATGTATTCCAATCTCTGTCTTCCACTACAGTTTGTGCTCTCTACAGCTCCCTCTAGTACCATGGAAGTCACTCGCTGATGTCTTAACAGATGTCCTCTCATACTGTCCCTTCTCTTTGTCGGTGTTTTCCACATATTCCTTTCCTCTCCGATTCTGCGCAGAATCTTCTCAGTCCTTACCTTACCAATCCACCTAATTTTTAACATTCGTCTGTAGCACCACATCTTATACGCCTCGATTCTCTTCAATTCCGGTTTTCCCACAGTCCATGTTTCACTACCATAGAATGCTGTGCTCTAAAAGTACATTCTTAGAAATTTCTTCCTCAAATTAAGATCTGTGTTCAATACTAGTAGACTTCTCTTGGCCAGGAATTTCCTTTTTGTCAGTTCTAGTCTGTTTTTGATGTCC
Source organism: Schistocerca americana (assembly GCF_021461395.2). Taxonomy (NCBI): domain Eukaryota; kingdom Metazoa; phylum Arthropoda; class Insecta; order Orthoptera; family Acrididae; genus Schistocerca; species Schistocerca americana. The sequence continues at coordinate 190,069,929 of NC_060124.1, read as the reverse complement.
TCCTTCCTCCGTCCGTCATTGTTATATTGCTGCTTAGGTGGTAGAATTCATTAACTTAATCTACTTCGCTGTTCTCATTTCTTCTACTTTTCATTACTTTCGTCTTTATTTAATCCATATTATGTGGTCATTAGACTGTTCATTCCACTAAGCAGATCTTGTAATTCTTCTTCACTTTCACTCATGATAGCAATGTAATAAGCGAATCACGTAACTGACATCCTTTCACTTTGGGAGACACTAAAGCAATGTATGATGGTATCAAGAAAGCAACTGGTTCAATTGCCTGAAAAACAGCTCCTCTGAAGTCCCAGACGAAGTCATTACTGATGAAGGCAAGCAAATGGAACACTGGGTTAAAAACTTCCCCGAGTTGAATGCAATGAGAACGAAGTTAGCGGAGTTGCACTTGACGGCATCAGACAGATGACAGTTAAGGAAGAACTAGATGCAATTGCTGTCAGCAGAGCAACAGATTCCGTCGCAAATGGAAAGGCTCCAGGTGAAGATGCAATCCCTGCATATGTTATTAAGTCTGTCCTCAAACACTTACACTCATTTCTCACAGCCAGCTAAAAAGATGGTTACATTCCACCGAGTATGAGGAATTCGAAAATCCTTATGTTGCATAAACATAAAAGGGACAGAAGTGACTGCAACAATTACTGAGGCATTTCACTGCTTAGTGTAGCCGGAGAGGCATATGCAAGAATTATCCTAACTTCCAGAATCTACCCTGAATCTCAATAACTTGAGCAACTGTGGATATGAACGTCTCTCTACAACAGCTGCTAGAAAAGTGCCATGAACAGCAGAGGCCACTTTATACTGATTTATACTGCTTTTTTTTACCTTGTTACAGCGTTTGATTCAGTGAGCGGAAATGAGCCGTTCAGGTTGTTGCAGAAGATTGGTTGCCCACCTAAACTTCTACAAATAACTGTCTCTTTCCAAGAGAAAAGGGAAGCAAAAATCTGCTTTAGCGGTAAAACATCGGAAGCATTCCCTGTAAATAGCAGTGTAAAGTGGAAGTGTGTGTTAGCTTCACTTTTTCTTCTTCTGAGATTTGTCTTTGAAGACTGTTAGGTGCGAGTGTATTAACATACTTGACTGATGGAAATCTTTTCAACATTACCCGCCTCAAGACCAAGGCCAAAGTAAATACAGTTGATATTCGTTAGTTTTTACATACAGACGACGCAGCTCTGGTAGCAAACAGAGAAGATGAACTGTAGTACCTAACTAACAAATTATCTCATGCCGGTCAAAAAGTTTATCTTACCATCAGCCTTGAAAAGACTAAGATCATGGCGCAGACCACCAACACCCTTCCATCCATCAGCAATGACGGCAGTTCTCTCTAGGTAGTTGACGACTTTACCTGCTGGGAATCTACGATACGTAGCCACTTGTCGGTGACTAATGAGATCACTAACAGAATTGTAAAAACATCAACTATAGTGTCTATATTGAGAAACAGAGTATAGTAATATGGGCTGTTCACAGTAAAAGATAAATTACAAGCATATAACGCTTGTGTTATCAGCACACTTTACTACAGCTGTGATACATGGACAACTCTTGCTAAGCACGAATCTCGATTGAACAGGATTCATCTCTGCTCTTTACGGAGGATCCTTCAGACCTGTTGGAGAGATAGAGTACCCAATATCGAAGTCTTAACAGCTCACACGCTCAACCAGCGTTCAGGCACTCCTCGGCCATCGACGCCTAAGGTATTTCGGACGTGGATTATCAATCCATGTCACTGGGGAAGTACTGCTGATGACCGTGTCAAGTGGTGACTAACTGTCCAAATGGGGTCAAGCTTGCAGTAGATGAACGCACTCAAGAACAATTCAAGAAGGGGACAAGATAGGAAGGGAGAGCGGCTTCTGTTCCAAGTCCCTCACGTTTCACATGCCCAAACTGCAGTAAGGGCTGCCACTCTCGAGCTGGACTTTTCAGCCACATCAGACTTTGCAGACTCTGAACTAAGTACGCCACATCATCATCCTTTGAGGATGAACGGATGCCAAGGATATAATACGTTTTTAATTCAGTGAACAGTGGTTTAATTTTAGGTAATGAATTAAACGAAAATATCCTTATATTGGTTTCAGCGTGCAGTTTCTTTTATTGTTGCGTGAAGCTCAGCAAATTATTTTCTCTTTGACTTGTCAGTTCAGCAGTATTTTGCTCTGTTAGCGAAGCCCAAAGTGGCAGAATGTTACTGACTGCAGTCATATGCGGATTCTAGGGCCCCAGTTATGATTCTTATAGTAGTAACATAGATTTTTCAGGGGATTTTTACAATTGGTTCCTTATGGACGTTGTTCATAGAGATGAGCTGTAATAATTAAAGAGTGGACTTTTAAAATGCAGTATCTTTTCTAAAATATAATTATTTGCACACATACAGGTCAATATCCGCAGCTGGAGACATGAAATGAAACAAAACAGGTGCAGTTTGCTGCATCTTTTTGTGAGATTACTGTATTTCACACTTTTCCCTTCTATTCCACGCTTAAGCACCTTTCCCTCATTTTACCTGTGTTTTTAATAGAGTATACAGAATTTTTTCTCTTATCTTGAGCAGAATTTTAAGATTTTGTTTAATCAGAAATCAACAATGGTCAATCGTAACTCTGCGGCGGGCACGTGGCGGCATACAGTACCGCCAGTTGTCTTTCCGTAAATAAGTGAGCGCGCCAAGCACACAACAACGGTGCTAGATATGCTTCGATGACATTGTTAGGCGACAAGTTTCACTATCGTCGCATTTTAAGTCCCTTCATGATAGCCGTGACCTATCTGTGAAGTGGAGAACTACACTGAGGTGGCACTGCGTATCGCACGCGCCCTGTCATGTAAGTAAATGTGGCGTGAGCTCTGCTGAATGGTTTGAAGGTCAGAAGCTATATTTTACAAAAACACTTCGAGTGAATGATTATTTAGTTACTGAAGCTTAGTATTGTACTTTTCCTATTGTCCTGAAGGATTATGCTGACTTCTTTGACAACGATGATGAAGCAAAATGATCGAGGCTGCAGATTATTTTAGTGAATCTGAACAATCGTTCGATCGCGCAAATGAAGTGAATGAATTGAATGAATTACCAAGTGATGAGTGTCATTTTTGTATTGGTAAGGCCCAGGAATCTTTATGGACAAACAATCCGTCGGTGGTGCCGGGTAAAACAAATCGTAAGAATATAATCAAAGTTTTACATGGCCCGAAATGCAATGCTACAGGAAATAAAACTGAAATTGAAAGTTTTGTCACATTTTTTGGTCCTGAGATAATTCATTGTGTTGTTGCGAATACCAATACATATGTAAATAGCAAGAGATCATCTGTGAACTAAGCGAGGGTCAGACACTGCAGAAATACTTCTACTTCTGAAAAAGTGACTGTCTTAGGAGCACAGTTTCTCATTGTTGTACAAAAAGGAGGACGCACAAACGTATTAGAGGTGTTGGCATCAAATGGCACAGGAATGATTATTCTCAGGCCAGCATTTAGCTACAAACCATTTCTGCTCTTGCTCCGGTCACTGAGGTTAGACGATACTTCATCGAGAAAAGAGCGACTTGCAATTGACAAAATTGCTGCCATCCGAGATCTTCACTCTGCATTTGTGAACAACTGCAGAAATAACTACAGCCCAGGGGAATTCACAGCCATAGAGGAAATGCTTGTTCGTTTTCACGTATGATTTAAAGTTGTACGCATTGTGCAAGACATTTTACCTTCGTAATTTTGAACTACACTGCGGCAGACTGAATCCTGGACCATATGTTGCGTCTAACCAGTCTATGAACATTGTGAAGAGGTTAGCTGAACCAATCAAGAGCTCTCACAGCAATGTAACTACGGACAACTATAATAGTAGTTATCCTTTAGGACAGTATCTTCTAGAAAATGGGCTAACCTTCATGGAGACACTGAAAAAGAACACGAAGGAAATTCCTCCGGAATTTTTGCCAGAAGGGTGGGAGAAACTGGAAACTGTCTTTTCGGATTTCAAGATGACTTCTGTGTTGTTTCGTACCAATCGAAAAGAAACAAAGCAGTGCTTTTCTGTCGTCAGTGCATGAAACTGATGAAATAAGCACTTGTACAGGGAAGTATGTTGTAAATCTGGACTACAGTGCAACCAAAGGTGGCTTAGATACTGTTGATTACATGTGTATATCCTACTCCATTCAGAGTACAACAAGAAGATCGCCCTTGGCCTTGTTTTTCCGCTATCTGGATATTGCTAGAATTAATTCCCAAATGCAGTTCTTCGCACATAATCCAGATAAAAGATTCAGAAGAAGAAAGTACGTCACAAATTTGGCCTTGGCTCTAACGGAGAGTCAGTTGAAAGAAAGGGCTCAAATTTCTGCTTTACTAAGGGACATCCAAGGATTTCTGTCACCCTATCGATCAATCCCCGTAAGTAACGAAGAGGTTGTTAGAAGGTGTGAAGGTGCTATCTTTGCGACGGTAAAAAAAAAAAAAAAAAAAAAAAAAAAAAAAAAAAAAAAAAAAAAAACTGCTGAGACTAGCACTAGTTGCAAAAGATTGGTTCGAAAGCGACACAGCCACAACATTGTGACTTATAATGAGTGCAGAGCTTCTCCAAAGAAACAAAGTGTGTGATTCTTGATATGTGTTCACGATATTTTTTTCTTAATTGGATATATTGTTCTTTATTATATCTATACAGTATATCCGTTTCTCTTCACTATTCATTTTGGAAAGACTTGCTTTAATAAAGGCCTATAATAGCGCTGAAATCTGTAGTTATAACGATTTTACTTGTACCTCAAAACCCCTTCCATAAATCCTACCAGACACTAGAAAAATTGTCAGTTAAGTGGTATTTGATGTTAGGCGGCACTGAGTGCCACACGCGCAGGGTTAAAATATAGTTTATGGGTATCATCAGTAATTATTCCTACCCGAACAACAATGGTCAACCTCAGCTCCGATAATCTTTCTTTATTCGTGTCAGAGGTACACTAAAAATTAACACACATACAGTAAATACAAAGAAAACTATACAGCATTCACCCAGAATTGGGCAACTTTGATAGCATTGGGTGCTGCAGACGTTACGTCCTTCATGCTACAGTTGGTTGGGCATGAGTTACAGTTGAAGAGATGCCGGGTTGTCTGTAATTCACCGCATTCGTACAGTGTTGTGTTGGCATTTGGCAGTTGGAAGTTCCATTTAAGGAGATTGTCCCTCGATCTTGCGACTTCGGTCCGAAGTCTGTTCAAGGACTTCCAGATGACCCATTTCTCCATATGTCCAGGCGGCAGGGATTCTTGTGGTGTCATCCAGTTTGACAGGTGTTGGCATCTTTATTTCCACTTGGTGAGTCGGGTAGCCGCAGCTGATCCTTCTGAGGGCTGTGAAGTTGCTAGAAAACTCTTCCTGGACTTCTGTCTTGGCTTGGCAGGTTGATGTGCAAAGAGTGGATGTGAGGTCACTGTATTTGATTTATGACTCTCGATGTTAGCGGCGACATCTCTTCTGGTGTCACATGGAGCAATCCCAGCGAGACATTGAACTTTGTCTATGGGGGTTGGCCTTAGGCAGCCTGTAACAATCCTACAGCTGTCATTTAAGGCTACATCAACCTGCTTTGCATGTACTGAATGGCACCACACTGGGCTAGCATACTCTCCTGCAGAATAGCATAAGGCGAGAGCTGTTGTTCTTAATGTTTGTGGATTTGTACCCCAGTTCGATCCCGCCAGTTTCCGGAGAAGGCAGTTTCTGGAGGATAATGGTTCAAATGGGTCTGAGCACTATGGGACTCAACATCTTAGGTCATAAGTCCCCTAGCACTTAGAACTACTTAAACCTAACTAACCTAAGGATATCACACACACCCATGCCCGAGGCAGGATTCGAACCTGCGACCGTAGCAGTCCCGCGGTTCCGGACTGCAGCGCCAGAACCGCACGGCCACCGCGGCCGGCTCTGGAGGATACTTTCTGCTTCAGCTTCAGACAATGTTCCTTGTAGGAACCTCAGCAACAACGGTTTGCCTGCAGCTGTGAAATGAAATAAAATTTAAACAATGATGCTGCAACAGTTGGAACCTAAATTCAGTTAGGGCTGGCATGAATTTAACTTTCCCGTCTATAGACTGTGGACTGTCTTCTTCTTGGCCGTGCAGGTATTTGACCAGAAAGGATTTTTCACAACAAAAGCATGCCGAAGGTTAAGAAGGCGAAGTTGTGTACACTTTCAGAAGAATTCAGTTAATAGAAACTGACAGCATCATCTTGCTGTGTGCTGTCTGCGAAGTAAATATTGAAATCGATGACAAGCATCGGAGAAACAGAATAAACCAGCACATCCATAACAACAAACATTTAAAGAACGTTGAACGTCGCAAGTCGAAACCTAAGTAAATTACTCTGTTATACGCCTTCGCAGCAGAATCTGAAAAGCAGTGGTCAGTGAATGAGCTCATTGTGGGTCTTCCCACGGCATTAAACCAGACAGGAATTCCAGTCCACAAGGTAAACACTCCCGCATTCAAGTAACTTCTTGAGAAGTACACACAAAAGTTAATACCATCTGAGAGCACTCTGAGAAAAAGTTACATACAGCCAATTTATGAGAACGTTTTAGAGAGAATAAAAAAAGGCGGTAGGAAATCATGAAGTGGGATTCGTTTTAGATTAGAGTACTGGTGAGTTTCAAAGATACAGTACATTTTTAATGTGTTAGTTTTCTCATTATCTGGTGAATGGGTAAAAACTATACTTTTTAAAATGCACCAACACGAGAAGACAAACGCCTGTACGATAATGCAATCATAAAGCGACTCATGTGTGAACCATTGGCCAGGGGACATAAAGTACGAAAATTTCAGACATGTGAAGACTGGTTAAGCACGCTACATGCTTTTGGCTTTCCAACAATTGAAGGGTATGTCCTCCTACCACAACCATGTGACATACATTGCATATGGTGCACGCTGTGTTTCCGAAAGTATCAGGGAGAATTACAGCAGGGTAAATGACTTCGTTGCTGCTCTGAAGAAGGTTCTGGTAACGGCTCCCAGGCGTCAAGTTCTGTATCAAGAAACGATAGGACTCCACCGCCCACAGTTCCCTCTCGTCTCAGTGTTGGGCGCTTGGATAAGGTGTGCATTTTTCTTGAGCAAAAACTTCGATAAAGTCAGACACATCATATGTTCCCTAGAGTCAATGGACGCAGCAGCCATCAAGCAGGCTCAACAATTAGTCAACAGCAAAGACCTAGAGTTGGAATTTTTTTGCAATGTTTGACTACAAGTATTTTCTTTATGTGATTCAGAGTTTGGAAGAAGAAACTACGGAGAAGGTGGAGCAATGGAAGAAGTTGATTGTTAGGGACATCCTTGATGGATTTGCTAAAGATAAATTCGAATTAAGTTTCAAGAACAATCCAGATGTGAAAACGTTTGCAATTCTACTGAATTTCATTTACGAGTGTCGACAGGATTTATGCCATTGGTTTTTGTAGAGATCGACCGGAGTTTCCTCGTATACAGTGTATGGAGTGATTGATGTGTACAATCCAGTATAACAGAGCCTTGCAAATGGAAAAAAAGAAAGTTAATGTTGCTAGTTTAAACGCAAATGAAGTAATTTCATCACTACCTTTTTTGCACCTTTTTGTATGTATTTTCATAACCTTTTTTCCACCTTTCCTCGCCGTACTTTGCACCTTTGTATCCTTTTACTAGTAATAACTTGAATTTCTGCTGAACTTTAGCGTTCGGGATCTGAGCACATTGTTTCTAGAACGATAGTGGCCTCAAATATTTGTCCATCTGCTGCTTCGGTTGTGGGGAAGGTGATTGATTACTTGTCCTTTTTCGTACCATCTGCTTGTGATGCATCGGAGGACGATGTGTATGATTCTTTCAACTTCATTCAGGTCCTCATTTAAGACTGTACGTTAAAAATCTGAGTCGTATACAATGTTTCTAAATGTTGCATAGTGTCTCTACCTGTGGCGTGGTCACATTTCGTTATAATATATACCCACTGTACTTGTCGATAGATTGTTGAGTTTGCAACATAATTAGAGTGCGACTGCATATCAGTAAAACGGCAGTTTTTGAATACAATTTCAATACTTTCATGAGGAGTAAAACAAATATTTATAATTCCCTTACACATAACAGTATGGAGCCGCTGTGCATGGAAGACTACACACTTCCCGAGGGTGTAATTCGCAAACAAATGCAACACGCAGCAGACTTCATCTTCTTGGTCTTCTCTTGGAATCCAGTAGAGCATATCGTTCGCCCATCTACTATCCATTCATCTTGCTGTAAGACATGGTCCATCTCCACTCCATTTTCATTATTCTTTATCACCACATCAGTTTTGTAAGTGGATTATTGCCTTATAGTGTCCCTAGACGCTGTTCGAGTGAAACTGCGTCTTGTTATACACAAATACATGACAGAATAAGGAATTCTCTAAAACAATCTGACTTGAAAATGAATATGAAATTAACACAGAAGCTTACACTTCCAAATATCGCATAATGGATGAGAAGTAGGCACAGTTTGCATAACACAAAATCAATCATTATCAGAAGTCACTCATGAGATCGTGTAAAAGAGTGTAAAACTGACCATCTTGTAGCTGAGACACTGTGCCATGGGTATCTTGACATCAATTCGTGATCACAGTACGCAGATCCAAAAATGACTTACTGCTGATTGTACTTCTCGAAGTTATGTACTTAATTTCGTGGTTTGAAGGAGTAAAATCTATAAGAATCATTGAAGAATATTGAACGCAGTGATGCAATAATTTGTGCAAGTTATTTCCTAGAAGATGGACGCTTACAGCAGAACATCTACCTCAGCAATTCTGCAATCGGAAACCGACGACCAAAAATTTACCTTCACACCTGTGAATTTGAGAGCAAAGCACGGAATATTTGTTTCTATTAATGTGGGAAAACTCCCTATTATTTAATCATTTGCAAAATTTTCCATCATTGACAGGAGAGTGCTCCAGGAACTGAGCTACCCGTACACGGCTCACGACCCTAGTTATCCTGATGTAAGTTGTCAATTCGTGTTCTTACTGTGGAGAGGGAAAGCGACTTACGTCTTTATCATGAAACTGTGGTGGCAGCGCAATGTCTTGACTCCGCAATCCAACTTTAGTTTGAAATTTGTATCGGAAGCCAAGTCGCCACTTTAATCATAACATCATGGGAAGCCTCATCCCTTGGTCGCGAACTGTGAAGCACCTAGCTGTGATTCTCGATAGACATCTAACGTGATTACTCCACTTCCGAAAGGTCAGGGGGAAAGTACTGGAACGTATGAAGGCGCTATAGCCCCTTCTAAACCCAAGTTCGCCTCTATCCACAAGTAGAGTAACAATGCGCCCTGTTCTAGAACACGCTGTTGTGGTATGGGGCAGTGCAGCCAATAAACATATTGATGCACTACAGCGGGTACTAAACAAAGCCTTACGCCTTGCACTACATCTTCAAGGCAAGAACCGAGCACCAGAGAAATGCATGAGATGGCAGGCGTACCATTCCTACGTGACAGATTTAAACACACCACTCGCAAATTTTACGCACTGGCGCAGCACACAGAGAACAGGTATAACGCCAACCTGGGCAACCACGTCCAATGGTGACAGACCATTCGCTGGCCGGTCTGCTGTTGCTTGAGCTGTAATTCTATGGCAAGCTGCAAGAGTAGCTGTAGAAAAATTGGATGACAAATGGTTCAAATGGCTCTGAGCACTATGGGACTCAACGTCTGAGGTCATCAGGCCCTTAGAACTTAGAACTACGTAAACCTAACTAACCTAAGAACATCACACACATCCATGCCCGAGGCAGGATTCGAACCTGCGACCGTAGCAGTCGCGCGGTTCGGGACTGGAGAGCCTAGAACCGCTCGGCCACAGAGGGCGGCAATTGGATGACGACAAGAGGAGACAATACGATAAACGTGAGGTCTAAATTTCCCAGCCACAAGATGTGTGTAAGCTAGGCATAATGAATGCTCAAACTATGCAAAACAAGATCCAGAGACCTTGAGAAGTCAAAGTGTGTGTTTGCGCGTGCGCGTGCGTTTGTGTGTGTGTATGTGTGTGTGTGTGTGTGTGCCTGTGTTCTCTCTCAAGGTCATTCGATCCAAGTCAGTCATACGGGCATGTGCTACGCTCTGCTGAGAATCTGTTCGCGTTAAATGCCTCGGATGACGTTAATAATGGCTGACATTATTGTGTTTCGGTTGTAAGATATATCGCATGTAACTGGTGAAACTATGTAAAGGTGAACCTACTTGACTTATGAATTTGTATGATAATCACTTGTTTAGTTCTCCACGTTCTGTTTTGTTTGCCGCCCGCCATATTATAAAAAAAAAAAAAACAAGTGACAAGTGTCCGAAATTATTCTCCACTTTTAAGGCGAGTAATTAACTTCTCATAAATGGGGACAAAGAGCAAAACTTGTTTCTGAAGTTTTTCGAGTGCTGAGGACCATACGATTAGCTTTAATGATTTTCAAACTTGAGCTTGTGAACATTGATCATTATATACCGTTTTGTTAAAAGACATTAGAATTTTAAAGTTTTGAACATGGCTGCGTGGTCAGTGACCGTTTACAAAGTAAAATTAAGGCAATAACAGCCCTCGGTCGCAAAAAAAAATCTTTTGACCTAGGTTTCGGCACTACTGTGAGTGCTTTCATCAGATGCTGCCGTAATGTGTGAGCAGCCCGTAATGGCTTACCTTCTATGTATTCCATTTCAAAAAATTTTGTGACTGAAGCTTTATAGCTTGATATTTATTTTATACGTGACATACTGGTTTGAGTGTTTTACTTCTGATGAAGACACTCATAATACTGCCGAAACATAGGTCAAAAGACTTCTCTCTTGCGACCGAGGACTGTTATTGCTTTAATTTGACATCAGACTTTTATTTATCGTCGGTGTTCCCGAGTCCTTTGCATTGTTCTTAGAGAGTATCTATTTTAGTTATTTTATATTTGCCGTTGGATATACGTTTAATTTTTTGTCAAAAGAAACCCAGAACCATGTTCTGAAATAGTATTTTGTTTTTTGCACTAGACAGTGCCACAAGTTCCTCCAAAAAATCGTAACACAACACACACACAGATGTCATACTAACAATTGTAAATCCACCTGATGATGACCGAGCGAGGTGGCGCAGTGGTTAGCACACTGGACTCGCATTCGGGAGGACGACGGTTCAATCCCGTCTCCGGCCATCCTGATTTAGGTTTTTCGTGATTTCCCTAAATCGTTTCAGGCAAATGCCGGGATGGTTCCTTTGAAAGGGCACGGCCGATTTCCTTTCCCATCCTTCCCTCACCCGAGCTTGCGCTCCGTCTCTAACGACGCCGTTGTCGACGGGACGTTAAACACTAATCTCCTCCTCCTCCACCTGATGATGGATGTTTAAACCTTAGAAACGCGTCGTGGAGATAAATAAACAGTGACTGGCAGCAGTAAACTTTGTAAGAGGTCCATGACTAACGAATTTATTGCTAGCGCACTCGAGCAGATGTAATTTCGATGGATTGCTCACTGGCTGCCTGCGATATGTATGCTAGAGTACAATCGCAGACTAGAGAGCAGTGTCGGCAGCAGTAGCAGTAGTAGCTCGCAGTCGGGCGGTTGGGCCGGTCGTGGAGAGCGATGGCGGTGCCTGAGCGATGTAGTATAAGATGAAACCAAAAAGTTACTATTTATAGCCACGCGCATATGTAATTTGTAACAAGTGATTTTGTACTATTGTTATATCAAGTCCCATGTAAATGTTTTTAAAAAAATTTTAATAGTTATCTATCTTATAAAAATAACATTTGAAATTATTCATTTGAATTTAAAGATTTTACTAATTTCTCCTATCCATGGTCATCCCGATTATCGTAAAGAAAAATCAGTTGTTTCTTTTTATACATGACAAATCTAGTGGCCAGCATTGCACTGGGCTGTGCCAGAAAAATTTCCTATAGGAGCAGATATATACGCGTTATCCGGCGATATCATTGAGGTAGGAATTTTCAGTTTATTGAGAATGATTTTTCAGGGCCATGACGCAGCACTGCTGACGTCCAAATTTACCAGTCTAGATTCACAGTCGGTTCATTATTGAAAGCTTTTATATTAGCCACATTTTTATTGGGAGGTTACGAAATAATAAACTGTTGGGAAGTTACAACTTGTTGTTTCATTTAGTTAGAGTCAGAACATTTTATTTCATTTTAGGCGAGCTGACAGGTGAACCTGTACAATGAAGACTACGGACAGTGCACTTACAAGGGAACCTCCCCATCGCAACCCCCTCACATTTAGTTGTAAGTTGGCACAGTGGATAGGCTTTGAAAAACTGAACACAGATCGATCGAGAAAACAGGAAGAAGTTGTGTGGAACTATGAAAAAAATAAGCAAAATATGCAAACTGGGTCGTCCACGCGTAAGATAGGCAACATCAAGGACAATGTGAGGTGAGAAACGCCGTGGTCCCGTGGTTAGCGTGGACAGCTGCAGAACGAGAGGTCTTTTGTTCAAATCTGCCCTCGACTGAAAATTTTGCTTTCTTTATTTTCGGAAAGTTATGATCTGTCCGTTCGTTCATTGACGTCTCTGTTCACTGTAATAAGTTTAGTGTCTGTGTTTTGCGACCGCACCGCTAAACCGTGCGATTAGTTGACGAAAGGACGTGCCTCTGCAATGGGAACCGAAAACATTTGATCGAAAATTCATAGGTCAACCGATTCCTCCATAGGAGAACACGTCTGATATATTCTGTACGACACTGGTGACAGCATGTGCGTCACATGACAGGAATATGTTGTCGACCCACCTAACTAGTACACTTGGCGAATGGCTAAAAAGATTCTTCTACCTTGCCCGATTTAGGTTTTCTTGTGGATGTAATAATCACTCCAAAAAAGTGATGACAACATAAGAGTTTGTCACATAAACTGAAAATAAAAAGTAAAAATTTTCGATCGAGGGAAGGTTCGAACTTACGACCTCTCGTTCCGCAGCTGTTCACGCTAACCACGGGACCACGGCGTTCCTCGCCTTAGATTGCCCTTATTATTGCCTATATTACACATGGACGACCCAGTTTGTATATTTTGCTTATTTTTTTTCATAGTTCCACACAACTTCTTCCTGTTTTCTCGATCGATCTGTGTTCAGTTTTTCAAGGCCTATCCACTGTGCCAACTTATAACTAAATCTGAGGGGGGTGCGATGGGGAGGTTCCCTTGTTAGTATCGCTTTCTGGCTGCCCACACAAGTACCCGTCAGGGCATTGGAAACGACTGTTGTATCCAAAAATCACACAAGACTAAAAGACATTTCAACTTATAAATTACAGAGCAAACACGGCGACTTATTTTTTCGTGGCGCCCCGCACATTATGAAGGTCAGTTCAACTTCTTGCGGACTTTTACGGACGCTAATAGGGATACATGCTGAACGAAAAGATACTACGTAGTTTCTCACCGAGGTCTCCTTTGTGAAGTTCCATACTGTGAGAATGGGAGTAGGCGAGCAGATGCATGAATCCCGACCGCCGTTCTGACCATGTCTGACCATGGTCCTAGTGGAGACGGTCTGCCGTTGACCCCTCCCCCTCCCCCCCCCCCTTTCCACGACCTGTTACGAAGTGTCAAGTGTGTATCTGTGCCATGTGGGTGGCTGTGATGACTGCTTGTGTAGTGTAGAGTACAATTTGTGGTCTTATTAATGAGAGGAAGGGAGAGGGTGAGACTCATCGTGAGCACATAGTCTACTCCTCTCCAACAGCGCCATCATGAATAGCGTCATATGCACTCGTTTCATAAGACACTGTGAAAGGGCTTGGAATTTAATCCAGGACATCGACGCTAAGGGCGGTAATTAGGAACTTTTCACTTCTCCTCCCCCTGCTGGCCAAATACTGATACTGAAGAACTTCGACGACCAAGATTTGACTTGCTTACCTCCGAGTCGAGCGCCACAGCACAGTAGGATGTAGAGGCTGGTCGAGACCCACATGGAAGAGAAAAGTGTAAATTGAAATGTAAATTAATGGAGGTGAGTAGGAAAGGCAATCCTATAATGTTCCAATAGAGTATTAGTGGTGAGCTGCTTGACAGTCACGTCTATTAGGAGGTGCGTTCATTAATTAATACAACACTTTTTTTTTTTTTCAAAAAAGCACATTGGTTTTATTCAAGATTCCAACACACTATATTACTCCCCACTCTTTTGACTACAAGGAGCACGAGCGGATTAACGTACCATCGACAACGAGGTCATTAGAGGCGGAGCACAAACTCGTGTTATGGAAGAATGGAGAATGAAAGTGGCCATGCCCTTGCGAAGGAACCATTCCGGCACTTGCCTGAGGCGATTTAGGGAAACCATGGAAAATCTAAATCAGGATGCTGGTCGCTGGTTTGAACCAACGTGCTCCCGCATGCGAGTCCAGTGTGCTAACCACTGCGCTACACCGCTCGCTTTGGCTATAAAACCCTGTTTCTCAAAACAATCTCCGTTCAATGCGACGGCCTTACTCCACCTTATTGGGACAGCCGTTACGGTCCCATGTCGATGTCGGAGCCAATGTCCTGCTGCAGCAGTGAACTCCCCATCACCCACATACTGCTTCCTGCGTAGTCTTGCCTTCGTTGTGCCCAGCAGATGGAAGTCGGAAGATGCGAGATCCGGGCTGTCGGGTGGATGAGGAGGAACAGTGCAATGAAGTTCTGTGAGGTCCACTCGGGTGTGTAGACTTGTGTGAGGCCTTGTCACGCAGAAGGAGAACTTCATTTGCATTTTTGCGACGGTGAACACTGCATTTCTTCAATTTCTTGAGGGCAGCACAATACACTTCAGAGTTGATCGTTGCACCATGAGGGAGGACATCAAACATAATGGTCCCAGAAGACGGTCACCATGACTTTACCGACTGAAGCTGCGGCTTTGATTTTTTTAGCCGGAGGAGAAGTGGTGTGGCGCCATTCCATGGATCGCCGTTCTTTTCCAGTTCAAAGTGATGATTCCGTTTTTCATCGCCTGTGACGCTGTTCGGCAAAGATTGTCACGCTCAGCTTCGTAACGCACAAGGAATTCCGCACAGATGGTCCTTCGTTGCTCTTTATGGTTTTCTGCCAGGCGGCGTGGAACCCAGTGGACGCACGCCACTGAGTAGCCCTACTAGTGGACGAGTGTGTGAGCACTATCGACACAGACGTCCAGTCCAGCAGCGTGGAAAATGGAAATGATCGTATGGCATTGTTGGCCGGGAGGCCCCATCTGGGGAGTTCGGCCGCCGTATTGCAAGTCCTTTTTAGGTGACGCCACATCGGCGACTTGCGAGTCAATGATGACGCAAGACACACAACAGTCCCCTGTCGGGGATCGAACCCGAGCCCCCCTGGGTGGTACGCGGTATCGCTACCGCTACGCTACGGAGGCGGACAGCAGCGTGGCGTTTCATTGTGATCCTTCAGTCACCTCGAATGTGTCCGCATGTTCCAAGGTCGCAGCAGTCACAGCCGCTTGCGGCTGACCGGCGAGCGGGAGATCGAACAGATATGCGCGACCTTGTTGCCCCTGCCCCAACGACTTATCGTGCTTTTGTCGACTAGCATGTGTCAACCCCAGGTAGCTGAATGGTCAGCGTGACGGATTGTCAGTCCTCTGGGCCCGCGTTCGATTCCCGGCTGGGGCGGGGAATTTTCTCCGCCCAGGGCCTCGGTGTTGTGCTGTCCTCATCATCATCCTATCATCCTTATCGACTGCAGGTCGCCGAAGTGGCGTCAAATTGAAAGACCGGGACCCGGCAAACGGCCTGCCCGACGGGGGGGCCCTAGCCATACGATTAAATAAATGATATAAAAACTAGCAGGTTCCCGTATGCATTCTGTAAGTCTTTATAAATATTTATGGAAGTCTGGTTTCCCGCCAAAAGAAACTCAATGACAGGTCTTAATTTGGAACGCATATCCGTTGCAGACGCCACTTTAAAGGCTATACATTGTGCCGTCACCTATACGAACTTCATGAAACTACACCGTCTGAAGCGGGAATGTTCCATGATGTTCCACCACAAATTACAAATTTTTTTCAACGACATAGCCCGAGGAAAAAAGTGTTGCGTTACTTATTGTAATCCCTTCGTAAATATCTTAGCGTAAAGTCGTAAAGCGATACGCAAGGGAAAGAATGCGTGTTAAGTTGTTGGGAATGCTAATGTCGACTTCGATCTATTGTGAGCATTCTACGAAAGTGTAGCTTGTCTATGAAGGTGGCTGCGTCCAGAGCAAAGATGCAATCCATTCTTGTGTGTTGCTCGAGTGTTTGGTATCCCCAACAGTTCGAGCTAAAAGAAGATACCGAAACGTCCAAAGCAGTTCACGAGTATTAAGAAAATACTCCGTGAACTCAAATCGAAATATCTGGGGGGAAGACGATTTTTTCACGAAACGGCAGTGAGAAGCTTTAGAGAAGCCTCATTTGCGACAGCCAGCAGAACGATGCTATTGAAGCCAAAGCAACATATCGCTCAAGGACAGTGGAAGTAAGGTAGGAGAAATTGGGACTCGTGATAAATATACAGGACGTCCTTTCTCCATCGCTTCATTTGTGAGCGGAACAGGAAAGAGAATGACTAGAAGAAGTATAAGGTATACTGATCCATATTTTAGTGTGTTGGGTTTATACAGGGTGTTTCAAAAATGACCGGTATATTTGAAACGGCAACAAAAACTAAACGAGCAGCGATAGGAATACACCGTTTGTTGCAATATGCTTGGGACAACAGTACATTTTCAGGCGGACAAACTTTCGAAATTACAGTAGTTACAATTTTCAACAACAGATGGCGCTGCGGTCTGGGAAACTCTATAGTACGATATTTTCCACATATCCACCATGCGTAGCAATAATATGGCGTAGTCTCTGAATGAAATTACCCGAAACCTTTGACAACGTGTCTGGCGGAATGGCTTCACATGCAGATGAGATGTACTGCTTCAGCTGTTCAATTGTTTCTGGATTCTGGCGGTACACCTGGTCTTTCAAGTGTCCCCACAGAAAGAAGTCACAGGGGTTCATGTCTGGCGAATAGGGAGGCCAATCCACGCCGCCTCCTGTATGTTTCGGATAGCCCAAAGCAATCACACGATCATCGAAATATTCATTCATGAAATTAAAGACGTCGGCCGTGCGATGTGGCCGGGCACCATCTTGCATAAACCACGAGGTGTTCGCAGTGTCATCTAAGGCAGTTTGTACCGCCACAAATTCACAAAGAATGTCCAGATAGCGTGATGCAGTAATCGTTTCGGATCTGAAAAATGGGCCAATGATTCCTTTGGAAGAAATGGCGACCCAGACCAGTACTTTTTGAGGATGCAGGCACGATGGGACTGCAACATGGGGCTTTTCTGTTCCCCATATGCGCCAGTTCTGTTTATTGACGAAGCCGTCCAGGTAAAAATACGCTTCGTCAGTAAACCAAATGCTGCCCACATGCATATCGCCGTCATCAATCCTGTGCACTATATCGTTAGCGAATGTCTCTCGTGCAGCAATGGTAGCGGCGCTGAGGGGTTGCCGCGTTTGAATTTTGTATGGATAGAGGTGTAAACTCTGGCGAATGAGACGATACGTGGACGTTGGCGTCATTTGGACCGCAGCTGCAACACGGCGAACGGAAACCCGAGGCCGCTGTTGGATCACCTGCTGCACTAGCTGCACGTTGCCCTCTATGGTTGCCGTACGCGGTCGCCCTACCTTTCCAGCACGTTCATCCGTCACGTTCCCAGTCCGTTGAAATTTTTCAAACAGATCCCTTATTGTATCGCTTTTCGGTCCTTTGGTTACATTAAACCTCCGTTGAAAACTTCGTCTTGTTGCAACAACACTGTGTTCTAGGCGGTGGAATTCCAACACCAGAAAAATCCTCTGTTCTAAGGAATAAACCATGTTGTCTACAGCACACTTGCACGTTGTGAACAGCACACGCTTACAGCAGAAAGACGACGTACAGAATGGCGCACCCACAGACTGCGTTGTCTTCTATATCTTTCACATCACTTGCAGCGCCATCTGTTGTTGAAAATTGCAACTACTGTAATTTCGAAAGTTTCTCCGCCTGAAAATGTACTGTTGTCCCAAGCATATTGCAACAAACGGTGTATTTCTATCGCTGGTCGTTTAGTTTTTATTGCCGTTTCAATATACCGGTCATTTTTGAAACACCCTGTATGTAGGTACAAATGTAGACGAAACCACAAAGAATGCACGTATTTATTTTTATTGTCGCTTTGAAAACGAAGTTTAGCAAAGGCTACAAAAGAATGTCTTCACAATGGCAAGATTATTCATAACGTTTCTCGAAATACGGTATACTCGTATTCGCTGAATTAGGAATTCTTTTAGCATCAGCTGTATTGGATATAGCTGTACTTCCCATCCCTGACAT
Organism: Schistocerca americana; assembly: GCF_021461395.2. NCBI lineage: Eukaryota > Metazoa > Arthropoda > Insecta > Orthoptera > Acrididae > Schistocerca > Schistocerca americana. Next base: position 190,051,415 of record NC_060124.1, on the reverse strand, counting down.
ACGGAAATTTGTGCCGGATGGGAACTCGAATCTCGATTACGGATAAGTTATTAAATGGAGAAAAGTGCAAGACAAAATCAAAGAATGCCAAGTGGCTAATATGAGTGTTCTGAATTGTGTAAATGGTAGCACTGGCCAAAGCTACCATTTCTGATGTTTTTTCTAATGAAACGTTCATCTAAATCCACATGGCTGCAACATAGCACGAGAATACACGCACCTAAGAAGAATTCTTCTCTGTTAGAAATACGGTGGCGTGTGTACTCTTTTCGAAAGTCTATGTACCGTGATACCCTCTGATCGAATACCATAAGTAGAAGACCTAATAAGAAGTTTCAAATTTTAAATACTTTTGGTAGTGGCAACTAATTACGTTTTTACATAGAACACCGAAGTCTTCAAATTATCTCCCCTGTTTGTGTCACTTCTTTCCGATTTGTTGTGAGTTATTAGGAGATGCGATCGTCGTTACAATCTTCTGTGGCTGCCTGGTAAGTCAAAAGGAGTAAACTAAAAGCATGAAATGTGTTCGCAGTTGTGAATATGAACAACCACTTTGCGTAGCCGAGCAAGCTTCACAGCCATACCCAGACCTGTAGACACATGGACGACGACATGTGAAAGAACAAAGAATTTAGTTTTTCTTTCCATTACTGCGTGGAATCTGCCATTGGCCTTGAAAGAAGAGTAAGGACATGTAACCCCAGGTGTTGAAACGATGATAGGTGATAACGCAACATATGATAAAACGCCACTTTCAGCAGCTACTCTCCGAAATAGAATCTATTATCACCATGTGACGTAGCGATAGATTAACTTGGAACACTTAAAGATAAATTCTACTCCGAAGATTGCTTTTAATAGTCTCTTCTTTATTAAAGATGGTGGCACGTTTTTCTGACGAGGCACTGAAACATTTTATAGCATCCCAGTCTCCTGATCAAACTTCATTTTAGAGGCCGTTTATGCGGATTAGTAAAGATTTTTTGGCACTGAACGTAGATGTCCATATCCGGCATCATTTTTCGTGGTCCCGATCGATCTATACATTATGTTAGCATGTGATGGGGAGAAGCTCACTGCGGTCTGCAGCATTCCTGGAAAATGATACAGCAAACAAGGTAACAAAAGCGGGCACTTTCGACGGAAAGGAGTAATTTATAGGGGTACCAGTTGCAGATCTTTTAAATGTCCTCAGACTAGTAACCAGAGAAAGTGGGGCGCAGAATGCCAAATTTAATCGGTTCCGGTGACTGATTTCTGATACGAGGAATATCACTGTTACATAACATTCCCGAACACAGTAGCGAATTTGACGTTAAACCACGACTGTACAGCAAACACCTCAAATGAAATGGCTTTGTGGCATCCCCAGTAAGTCACAACTGGCAAGACGAGGATGCCAACCACATTTGATATGGCTCTCAGAACAGAGAAGGTGCTAAAAGTCGTCTGCTGCATCCTCGAGTCACATGGACTGCCTTCTGCCGACTTCTAAGCTGTTATGCCTAAAAGACTTCAGAGAAAATCGCCTATTTTTTCTGGTTAATTGAAGTAAAGATCATATTTTAATTAGATTTTATTTCTTAAGTTGACGTTCATAAACACTGTGTAAAATGTATGCCCAGGTTTTGTGTGTGTGTGTGTGTGTGTGTGTGTGTGTGTGTGTGTGTGGACATGAAAGAGGTAACACAAGTGGGGTGGTACATGTAAATTTGTAAGTTACATTATTTGTATTGGCTGAGGTGTACGGATATCTTATGAGTCCCTGTTCAGATGCTAAATAACGTCCTTTTCATTACCGTATGTTACGAACTATAAGACGCTATGGACTGTAAGACGCATCTTAATTTTTAAGCAATTTTTTTTAAAAAGATAATATTTTTAACATTTTTATTATTTGATTGCAAAGAAAGACTGAGAAAAATTCTTTGTTTATAAAACCGAACTGAGCTTTAAAATCCCTGAAAGTCATCATTTGAATTTCCTTTTTCTTCTTTTTCTTCTTCTTCCTCCTAGTCGTCAACGTTGTCCTATTCGTATATAATATGGTCTTAACTCTCATGCCCCACTTCTTGAAAGATATAACAATAATGTCATCTCTAACTCTGAACCACGACTGTTTTATGCACATTTTTTTGGTTGTAGAGCGTTTAAAGCTCCCTCGGTGTGAACTGATATTGGGTTTCATACGTCATCCATTTGTTCCATTCCTCCCTCATATACACTTTAAATTGTTTATTTATCGGAACATCAAGAGGTTGCAATCGTGGAGTAAGTCCTCCCAAAGTAACAGTGAGCTCTGTATTTCCTTGTCTTAATTTCTCTTCCACAGAATTTTTCAAATGACTATGAAACTAGTCTAGCACAATAAGAGAACTCTTCTTCAATAAAGCATTTTTCTTTTCTCCCACACTCTGTTAATCCATAATTTCATGACAGCCTCGTCCATCCAAAGCCTTGTAATATACATGAACAACACCTGGCGGTATTTCAGAAGGTTTTGGTACCGTTTTGCGCTTAAAAACAATTATTGGTTAAGGTCTAGTACGGTCAGCATTTTTTCATGTCGAATTGTTTGTATAACTACAGTTCCAGGATCTTTTGCGGCAACAGTTCTCTTACTCGGCACATAAAATGTTAGAGGAGTTTCGTCTATATTCGCTATTTGGCTTAGTTCCACGCTGGTTTTCTTTCAACGTTGAATAATAAAGCGATGGAAAGGTAATATTTTCTCTTCATACTCTTGTGACATTTTCTGAGATATTTTGGTTTTGGTTCGCATGCTATGTTCATGACACTTCATAAACCTGAAGCACTAACCAACTCCAGCTTTAAAGTCTGTTAAGTTCCAATGTAGCGCTAGCCTAGGAACGTGTAAATCACAGTTCGGATTTCAGAAACGCTGTTCCACTGAAACAGCAATATACAATTTCACTGTCCACGTAACAGAGTCTTTAAATTGTAAAATGTCACCAGTAGGAATATTCTGTGACTTGTCCAAAGCATTTGATTGTGTGAACCATGACATTATGTTACAGAAATTACAATTCTATGGTATAAATGGAACAGCAAATGAGTGGTTGAAGTTATATCTACAGAACAGGAAACAAAAAGTCTCTTTCTATGCTTCAAGTGATTCAATGGAGTTTGCCACGTCATCAAACTGGGGTGAAATTACATTAGCTGTTCCACAAGGTTCGATCATGGGTCCCCTCCTGTTCTTGATAAATGTGAATGACCTCCCTTCTTATGTGAAACAATATGTTGAACTGACACAGTTTGCTGATGATACAAGCACAATTATTAATCCAGTAAAAGAAAGTCCGATAGAAAATGATACAAATAAGGTCTTTGGAAAAGTTGTTAATTGGTTTTCTGCTAATGGGCTTGCTCTGAACTTTGAAAAAACACAATACATCCAATTTTCTGCTGGAAAAAGTATAATTCCTTCAATAAACATAACACACCAAAAGAAGTCAGTAGCCAGGGTAGAGCATACTAAGTTTTTGGGTGTACATATAGATGAGAATCTTAATTGGAAAATTCATATTTTGGATCTCCTAAAGCCACTAGGTTCAGCAACTATTGCAATCAGAATAATTGCCATTTTGAGGATGTAGAAATTAGTAAGCTAACATACTTTGCATATTTCCACTCTCTGATGTCATATGGGATAATAGTCTGGGGCGACATTCATGATTACAATACCAGAAAAAAGAAAGACCTACACTATCCTTTACTTAGCCTATCTTTGGCACAGAAAGGGGTAAAATATGCTGCTATAAAACTTTCTGAAAAATTACTAGATGTAATAAAATGTCTGACAGACAGCAGTAATAGTTTCAAAAACAAACTGAAATTATACCTTCTTGACAACTCCTTCTATACTATAGATGAATTCTTGAATATGAGTAAATAAATCTGGAGATATAATATTTGCATTTTGTGCCATTTGAGGGAAGGGATAGATAATAGAAATATTTAGGTATAACACTATAATGTAAACAAAAATAAGAAAAAGAACTTGTTTCCTGTGCACATTTCTAGTGCATTTGATACGTTCCACATCATAAGTTTTCCGTGCTATTGATCAATGGAACACGTAACTAACTAACTAATCATTTTTGTATTAATTCCAGTGCCATTTTGACGGTGTACTTGCATCCATTTCAATAAATGATCTTCTAGTTTTGGCCATTTTGCATCCAGTCCTCTATATGTATATTTAATCTTCCTCATTTTTTTCAGTTCTTATTCACTAGCCCCGCCAATCGCGAACGGTTTTTTCTGTTGGTGGTGGGCCGAAATGTCGTTCTGCTACTCTGTTTCCATTTCCTTCTGCATATCCTATTACTTTCAATTTATAGTAGCCCGCATCATATGAATAACTTTTTTTTATTACGAAACCAGTTACTAACAAAAATATTCTACTGTAACCAATAACACCCATTACTTTCAATCCAAGTTCATTGGCACCATAGTCTGTAATGACGCATCATAGGCTAGACCAGTGGTTTCCAACATTTCTTAGACCATTACACCTGACTGCAGTTAGACGTTAGTTAGTACCCCCGCTCCCCACCGTCTGTCGTCCACCCCCACCCGCCTTTGCCCGTATTACCACCAAATTTAGCTCCTAACTATACTGTAGAATGAAAGACTTTTCTTGGAACACTAAATGATGAAAGATGAATGATATTTAGTTTACTGTGTGTGTGTGTGTGTGTGTGTGTGTGTGTGTGTGTGTGTGTGTGTTAGAATGAATGACAAAGGAATTCGTGGTACATCGCAAGTGCTACCCACAACTCCTTCTCATATAAGAAAGCTGACTATCCACAGTGAAGATAGACAGTTGTTACAAAACAAACTTCCCTTACATCACTCCTCTCCATTGCGGCATTTGCTTGACCTGCACACTGTAGCCCCATTTAAAGTTTGTTCACTATATTTACTGTTCATAAATCACTTGATTGCTGTGCTTCTTACTTCTGAACTGGTAGAAACTGGAAGACGTCAGGCCGTTAATGCTTTGTGTCTGACAACAGCCACTAACAGTAATAATAATAATAATAATATCGTATACAGCACTTTAGTACCCTTATATAGTTACTGCTGGGTCGAGCTGTCAATTAATTCATTTATCTGTTTCGAAGAGAGTAATGAAAAAGTTTCTGGGCTACTGCAGGTACTATCTCCAACTTGGAGGTGACGTTTTCTTGAGATATTTAGCATTTGTTACATACATATCTTACTTTTACCATCAATGATGTATGGGACGAAGCACAACATACGGGTGTAATGGGTGGAGTATAACCTCCACTGCATTAATGCTACTAATTCAAAAAAAGTAGTTATTGATAACTTATATAATCAATATTAGAGCCTTACAAAATTGAAAAACCGGTATTAGAGTTTTACAAAATTGTGATAATGGTGACTGAAACAGAATCGAAACGTTTAGTTTTTACCCCTCTGAATATTTCATTTTACTCCTCAGGAGGTAACTAGCCCCAGACTGGGAATCACTGGGCTAAACAGTGTTCTGGGTTTGTGATGGCGTTGCGGGAGGCAGTCAGTGTTAGCAAGCTTGTGAAACCCCGCAGCTCATGTCCGTCGCATCGGTGCACTGCCGCTGCCAGTTCAATCCAGTGTTGCTGCGGCATTGAACATGTGGCCACTTTTAAGACTGGCGGGAATTTTAAATCAAACACTGGACTTTTTTATATTAGTTTCGAGAATAACACGCACCATAATGTTGGAGGCAATTTTTCGAAGAAAAAAGCGCGTCTCATAGTCCATAAAATAGGTTGTTCAATCAGTCATTTTGGAAACAACGTAAATCCACATTTTATACAAAACGAGTTATTTATGTCCAGGCCTTCTTTAAGTAGCCGCAGCGTCCTGTACAGAAAAAGACGAAATTTCTATCTACTTGCGTATATTTTTTTTTTTTTTTTTTTTTTTTTTTTTTTTTTTTTTTTTTTTTTTTTTTTTTGTCTGGTAAGTTTGCGTTAGTTTTAGAAATAACGGGACTCCTGGAGTTCTGGTATTTCTAATCTTAACGTGGCAGCGCTGTTGATTCTGTTGGCAGTGTGGTGTGATCTGCTTATTCTAGTAACAAGATTTGTCGTTGTTGAAGAGCTGGTTGTCTTTTAGGCAGAACAGAACATTCTCCAGCTCGGTTATCTTATGTGATTACAAGGTACAGGCTTATAGCAGATTTATTGCAAAGTTCTGTGATAGAGGAAAACACACGAGGAAAGATGTGAGGAATGAAGCTGAATACAAGAGTGAAGTAATTAAAAGTACCCGTGTTCAAGGAAGTGCATACACAAGCTACCGAGAAAAACAATTGTCGAAAGAAAAACAGGGAGGTATGCAACCGTAAGAAAGCATATTTTGCTAATGTTGATATATTTCAACAGACATCTTGATAGACAAATTTAACAATTTCGAGAGCAAAGACGACCAGAATGTACACTTACAAGGTCTTCTCGCTTATAACGATATACAGAGACACCGTCAGTCTAAAGATGCCTCATCGATTAAGCGTAGTCACAGTTTTAAGTACTTCACCATACTCAGTCATGAAAGAAAGGTCTTAAGGGTGGCAGTACGCTCCGTCGTCTAAGAGATTTATTGATAGTCAGTAAGTCTCCTGTTCATTTAAGAGGATAAAAACCCACAGCAAATTCAAAGCCTGCCGAAATTAAGATACTCATTCATCAACACACTGAATCTGTTCCAAGAAAACAGACTCACTTTTCCTCCGAGGTGAAAAATTACCTTGATGCAAAGTTAAATGTAACAATGATGTTTCAGACTTTTAAGGAAAAACATCCTGATGCAGACATTAAATATCACTAATATGCTACATACTTCAAAGACCATTTGCACCTCATCTTTGGGAGGGCTCAAGTAGACACATGCTGTACATGCGGAGTTGTGAAACAGGATCTGAAGTCCCCATTCCTTGAAGAGAAGAAAAAGAAAGTTGCTGAAGCAGAATTAATGATCCACAAAAGAAGAGCTAAAAAAATTGCAATTCTCTCTTCAACGAATCTGAGCAAAGAAAGGGAGGATCTGATCTGGCTGTTATAACATGTGATTACAAGAAGAATTTTCACAGCCTGATATTACGGGGCAGGAGTTGTTTTATGTTGTACAGTTAAATCTCAACGTTTTTGAAATTCATAATACAAAACCAGGAGAAGGTCCTTTCTACCTCTATGATGAAAGCTAGGGTAACAAAGGACCAAATGAAGTAGTGCCCTTTTTTCGCACTATACAGATATTTGCACTCGAAAGGATTTGTAGGCACTGCAACTATTAAAGTGAGAACGGTAGTAGTCAAACCAGAAATCACACCATAGTAATGTTTTTAATGGCTCTTATAGAAATAGAGCGTTTTGATAAAATGCAACACTGCTTTCCCCTGAGAGGACATTCTTTTCTCATCAGTGACCGTGATTCTGACGTTGTGAAGAGGCTTTTGTCAAATCACGATCTAATTTATCTTCCAAAAGAAGCGTGCGAGATAACAGCAAACTCAAGATTCCCGGGAAAATCTTGGATACTGTCGTAGATGTTTCAGATTTAATTAACTTCAGGGATTCGTGGCCTCCTCTACCTAAGAGGACAGTAAATTCACTGAAAAGCGCACATCTTTCAAGAGACAAGGACTCTACATAAAAGAGAATACTTGTATCTTTCAAGAGCCAAGCGTACTGCATTCCTAATATCAACAATGAAGCATTTCAAGTACTTATCTCGGCATCCAGGAACAATAGTTGCATCACCATTCATCAACACAGCAGTGGACACACATTCATCCTGTGGGGTAGTGAGAAGTGAAATATCTGTTTACCGCAAGCAAGGGCATACAACAGACAGCTGCCGATAACTGAAGCTAAAGAGGCTGACCTGAAGAAGATTTTGCAGTGTATTCGTGAAGAATATAACCAATTTTATCTTGAAATTTCTCATTTGTACCTAGAAATAGTTGTTTTCAGTCTTGCATTTGCATTATCAAGTCATGCGTGATTAAAAAAATGTCGGGCGACTCAAATTAATGTTAATATTAAAGGCAATATATTACTAATGTCATACATTTATGTAATTTTGCTGTATAAATCAGTTTTCATATGTTTCATAGCTTTTGAAAGTAAAATTGTGATCACTGTTTTGGCTGGGTCTACTGGGAACTGGAGATTATATGTTAAATTACTTACCTAACCATACATACTATTTAAAAAAAAGCACGAAGTCACTTTTGATACCTGTTGAACTTTCTTTTAAAAATAGTTTTTTACGTTTCCTGAAAAATACGCATTTATGGAGTTACGCTGTTTCTAAAATGACAGTTTTAGATGATTTTCTCAATACTAAGAATTAGAGAGACTAAATAAGACAGAAGATACCTCCTATATCTTCCATTCATCACCCTGTATTCGTTCTTAAAGCAATTTAGGATAAGGTAATAAAATAAACACCATCCCGCTTATGTAACGAAGTCTACTACACCCTTCATTATCTCTACAATATGCTCCAAATACGATAAAAAAGACAAAAAATAATCGCTACCTAAAAAGAAACCAAACTGAAAGCAGGTTTAACGCTTCTGCCGAGGCTATTTTTTCAGATATCATATAAACTTAATGCTACTTAAAATTTAGTTCACGACTACGTTGAGATCGTTGTCGCAAGGATCTTAGAAGAAAGACAGTTTAAAATAAGTATTTAGCACTGTGGGTTACCCAATTAGATGAAAATAGAATGTCATAACTGTACTTGCAATCTTCTTGTGTGTTGTATGTCTTTCACTGTGGATCCTTTTATTCGGTAAACACGAGAATTTATAGTATAACTGGTACATATGCTTTACGCAAATGCTAAAACAGACGCTGCAACGTAATAGTGTTCTTCCCATACTGTATGCTCTAAAAGATGACTCTTACTGTTCCCTAATCGAAAGTGAGGGAAATGTTATGTACAACACACAGCAATTAGAGTGCAGTTCTGAGTGTTGAAGACAGGAATGCGGCCGCTGAAAATGGAGTGAGACGGGTTTACTCGTTTTGTTTGGGGAGAAAATTGTAAATGCAGCAAGGAGAAGTTTAAAAAAGGAAGTAAAATTAAGAGAGAAACATGAAAAATAATTAAGGTTGAGGAATGATATTGTAATTTTCTCAAAGATAACGAAGAGCTAGGAAGAACGGAACGAATTTAAAGAGGTTATAACACGAACATCAATGGAAATAAAACAAAATTAATGAAGCGTAATCGAATTAAGTCAGGTGATACTAGAGGATAGAGAAGGGAAAAAATAGTAGATGAAGTTCCTCATTTGACTAGGAAAGTAACTGGAGACGGCAGAAGGAAATATGATATAAAATGCAAACGGGGAACAGCAAGAAGAGCCTTTCTGAGAAACAATACTGTGTTGCATTGATCGAATAGTAGACAAACCTCTGATAGGTATTCGGAGATAAAGAGACTTGCACTGAAGAAACTGGTGTACAGAAATGCATCAAACTAGATTTCGATTGAAACTTACAACAAAAGCAAGAACTGAAAGTGTCTGGAGAAAATTTTAAACACTAATCTTAAAATGTTTAGGTTTTTTCAAGCGATACACCGTAGTCGTGAGTGAGTAATTAAAAACATAAGCAGATGAAAGAAATAAAGCCAAAAAATGTATTACTGTAAAATAAATAATCCAGCTATTTCAACAAAAATTAAGAATTGCAGAATGAGGAGGGATGGCCTACAGAAGATGTCAAACGAAAAATTATGTGCTCAACATAAAAACCATCGTAAAAAACCTCGTTAAGGACCTAATGTATCTGTACCTTTCAGCTGCCTATCACCAGGTTGAAAAACTGTTTCGCCCATTCATTTACAAAATTGGCACATCCCTAAGTTAGATAGAAATTCATTGAATCGACATATCTATTAAATACTTATTTGGTTGCATGTCCCATAGATCAGCTCCATGAATTATCATAATTTATAACGGTCACCTTACCAGTTATTTAACATAATTCAGTTACGCTCTCTATCCCAGGTAAAATCATTCATATAAAACTCATGCACAAAAATGGAACCGTTACTCCAAGTGGATGCTCGAAATGGTAATGTCGTCTTTCATTCCCGCCAGGAAAACCCTTGAAACCAAATAATTCTATTCGAACGAACATCATCGGCCGCCAGGAAACATCCTCAGGAAAATTGCAGCAGAGGTGCTAAAAGGAAAGAAGATTTAGGTTTCAAGTCTCATCGATATTAGGGGCTGAGCCTTTGTTGGATTTGAACAAGATGGGGAAAGAAAAAGGTCATGCTCTTTTCAGATTAATCAGATACGTATTTGCCTTCATCGTTTTGGGAATTCCACGGGAAACGAAAATCATGATAACTGGACGAGGATTTGATTTTCACTCCCATTGAATGTATGTCCACCGCCTTAGTCACAGCCCAATCTCGCAGGTTCGAAATGATGCGAAGGAGAAGCTGAGAAAAAAAATCTAGGCGTAAAACTAGGTGTTATAATATTTAAAATATTAGTGCCCACAAAACCTTGTGAATGATACTGTCTTCATTTTCAGTATTATATTCATATACATTCGGATTGAAGACATAGCGACGATTTATCCACACGAAGAATGAAAGTCACTTCCATTACCTGGTATGAAACTAATGTGGTTTTGAAAGCGTAAAATGTTTAAAAAAAAAACAGCAGTTTTACCTAACACAATCACAGACGCAGAGGGTTGGTGATACCACATCTGCCTTCACTCTCTCTCCTGTACAACTGACAGAATTGTTTACCCATTTTTCACGTCATCGCCTGAAATCTTTAAGTACCACTCATCCTACAGACTTGTCGAATGGTATATTCACGGAGAGGTTTACCTGTACACAGTCATGGCACAACCCTTTCCTCAAAGAATACATTACTGAAGAAGAAACAATCTCCAGCACGGTGAAATACGAGGAGTGGCACTTTGCATCACACGATAAAATTCATTCATAGTCCATCGTTATTTTTAGATCATACTGAACATACACAACACGATATTGCTTTTAAAGATTATGTCGTAAATACGGAGTGTATTTTTATTTCCTGCTGCACTTGATTACACATGTGGTGTCGGATATTTTCATCTCCTCGTAACCTAGAAACTAGTACAGTCCTTCAGATATGAAAGAGACACAGTCTTAGCATTCCATGTTGAGTACAAGTACTACAGCCACCGCTCTACTGAGTGCTGTTCACTTCACATCTTGAAAATAACTGCCGATCTCGACGTGAAACTAATCTCGTGAGAATATCCACGGAACTGGTCGAAACTAGTCACAACGTTACTCACCACTCTTGCAGCTGCAGTTAATCTTCTGAGCTGCAGCACCGCCCTTGAATAAGTTTATCGCTGCCAAGTCGGGAACAGTGGTTTTGAAAAACAATGACAGCTTATAACCTCAAAGTGCGCTTCGAGTTTTGGTTCTTAAAGGTTAAATGGACAACAGGTGTAATTTCTTATCTCTTCGTACATGCTTGTATTTGAAAAACTAGTTCTCTGCGTTCCACTGAATATCCCTGTTTCGCATTTCATTTGTGAATCTAAATAGCTATTACAACACCGAAATTAATAGGTATTGACTTCACACATTCAGTCTTTAAAACGTGGAGTCCCGTTGCGGCTATTTGCATGTACGTGGTTTTAATTTTTCGATTTACAATTAACACACTGAAGATGGCTATACAGTGACCGAAATCTGAATTTGCGATAAACAATATTCGCGACGGATTTCTGTACGCTTTACTACTTGAGAAAAGCAAATTTTCTCTCAGGCGCAAATTTGTGGATCCACTACTATTAAATTCGCTCTTTTTCGAGAGAAGAATTTTGAAGTTAGGTTTGTCTATAATACATGCAAACTACTCATCAGAAATATTGAAAGTGCCAGTCGGAGTAGTGGTGTATAACAATAAATATTAAATGTTTTGTTGCTTAACTTCCCTGTACTGAGTGCGTCCTATTAAATTAGAATTATAAACATATCCACTTATTATCAGAATCATTCGCGTAACATTAGCTCTGGACGCAACAGTTTTAATAATCAGTTTATGGACACGTTTACTGTCTAAGCTATCATCTGACAGAAGTTTACTGTAAGTTTATCCACTCTACTTTTTAAACGTATGAATGAATATATGAACGTATCAATGTATGTAGTCTATATAGTATAAAGCGAGATTGTGGAAGAAGCAGCGGTTTCGACTGTAGCAATTTACTAAAGATATGGCAAAATCGTTTTAGTGAAGGGCAAATAATTAACAAAGATTCAGCAGTCGAGACAGTACTAAAGTAGTGTCACTTACAGCAAAAGATAAAATGGGAATGAATAACATACGTGAAGGAAGAACGATTAACATTTACCATCTCGGCGGTGGGAACGCAATCTGGGATTGAACGAAACTAGGACAGGTAAAGTCGTATATGTAAAGAAACAACGCAGCATTTTCGTTTATAAAATCACAGAACACCTAAATATAGATGGTCGATCGGGGATTTGAACACAGAGCCCCCAGAATGGAAGACCTGCTAACCACATCAGCGTTCTTTACTGCAGCTGCACATTCCTCTGAAGTGCCACACATGAGTTAGGTACCGAAGAGATGGCCTTCTGCACAGTCGACAGGTTACCAGAGACCTTGAAAGTGGAGTGAGTATCAATTGGGACTGGATATCCCAGATGTATGGAATGTCACAGAAATGAGAGGAAAAGTACCAATGACGGAAAAGTGATATCGGCACACTGATTAGAATTACTAGCTACTCAAGTGCCTCAAGCAAATGTGCGCACTTTACGGTTAAAGAACTGTACATGCTAGAGTGAGTAATATCAGACAGTGACCGGCGTGACTGCGGCCCCTGATTCGATGTCTGAAACGGTCACTGTGGCTTCGCACGTGACATCCCAGCGGTGGTTACTGGTGTGTAGGCGACGTTGAGTGTGTCAGCTGTTCAGGAAACTAACTTTGTGAGATCAAGTGTGAGATGGGAGGCTTCGTAATACTCGTAGATGGCAGAACTATCAACGAAGTAATAGGAACATTTGGGGCTGATCATTCGTGGTGGTCGTTGCAGCCCACCTCAACAACGAGTATAATAACATTTGGCCAAGAGCTTGCTCGTGAATACCTGCGTCAGATGTTCCCTCCAGGATCGGAAAGAAGCTTATTTCTTGCTTCATGGCCAGTTCGTACAGTTGATTTGACCTCAGGTGACAGCTGTCGAGACAGTTTTCGATATTGAAGTGGATATTCTAACAAGACTGCCTATGATTTTATAAGAAAAACTGAGTACCCAGCGCTGCCCCTGTGCGTATTTATTCGAATCTTCTATTAGTCCATCCCTTCCTTCCCTCTCTGTCAATATCATCCTTCACCCCTTCTTCGTCCATCTCCTCCTCCGCCCTTTCACTGTCCATTTCCTCCTCTGCCCTCTCTCTGTCCACCTGCTCTTCCTGTATCTGTCCATGTCTTCCTCTTCTTCTGTTTATCTCCCCTTCCCACCACCTACATCCACAAAGACACTCGGCAAGCTACCGTATGGTGCGTGGCGGAAGGTAAGTACCCACACCTATTTCACTCGCAAATAGAGCGAGAGGAAAACGACTGTCTGTATGCCTCCGTACGAACCATGATTTATCGAATGTTATCTTCGTGGTCCTTACGTGCAATGTATGTTGGCGACAGTAAAATCGTGAAGCAATCAGTTTCAAATGCCGGTTCTCTTAACCTTCTCGACAGTGCTTCCCGAAAAAACACATCGCCTTCCCTCCAGGGATTCCCATCTGAGTTTCCGAAGTATTTCCGTAATCTCCTTGTTCTTCGAATGTATCGGTAAGAAATCCAGCAGCCCGCCTTGAATTTTTCCGATGTCTTCCTTCAATACGATCTGGTAAGGATCCCAAACACTGGAGCAGTGCTCAAGAATAGGTCGCACTAGCGTCCTATATGCGGTCTCTTTTCTGAAGTTTTCCCAATAAACCGATGTCGACCATTTCGCCTACCGTGCCACATTTCTCACATGCTCGTTCCAATTCATATCGCAACACATCGTTACGCCCAGAATTTAAACGACTTGACTGTGCGAAGCAGGACGCTAGTATAGTCTATCGGGAAACTGAAGAGCGAGCGAGTCCCCACTCTACCAACCCAGCTAAGTCACAAGGCGCTACTACAGGTAGTTTCACAACGTAGTACCGGCCCTGCCGCGGCGTGCGACTTAAATCTGTGGCGATGCCGTGTACAGATACCTCTCGGTTGGGTTTATTTTTAGACAAATGCATTAAGACCACAAGGAATACAAAAAACCATAACTTCTTTCGAAACACAACAATAGAGTAAATAATATTAACATAAGAACGGAAGTCAGGATTCTACTGCAAACACAGAATCGAATGCCTGTTCATGTGAATATATGTTTCTCTATTGCTATTCGTAAAACGAACAACACATAATGCAATCAATCTGTAGAATTTAAGGGTTATTCTTACTTTGTTTTTCTATTGAAAGGTAGAAGTTTTCTTTGAAGGACTTTATTGAAACATAACAATTCTTGCAACATGAAGAGTGTTTAAAAAGTAAGCAGAAATTTATAATTGTGTGTGTTAGTCCGATTTGCACTACTTTTTTGTCACTGTCTTCGTAAACATGTCTCAAAAGTATATGTACAATGTTATGCATATTGGTTATTTACTCTGTTGTCAGCTGTCAAAAAGGGTACCTGTGTTTTGCTAGCATCAACGATTATTCGTTTTGTATAAAAATAGATTAGAGAATCTGTATTAAATTTTGTTATAAGAATGGAATAAAATGGATGAAATTTTTAGAAATGTTGAATATTGCTTTTGGTGAGCCTGTTATGAGTAAATCAAAGGCATACAAGTGGTATAAACATTTCAGAGTGGGTCTTAAAGGGCAGCAGTTTTACAAGTATGGATGAGATTAAAAATGCACAGTTAGGAGACGTTTAAACTATCCCGAAGAAACAGTTCCTAAAGTGTTTCGGGAATTGGAAAAAGCACTGGCATAAGTATATAGTATGTAATAGGGGATATTTTGAAGAGTATAACATTGCTGTAGACTAACAAATAAAGTTCTTACCAAAAAGTAAAAGTTAATATCCAAGAGCACCTCGTATGTCAAGCTTTCTGCTTAGAAGTCTAGAATTGAGGTACGTGTTTCGAAGGAAATGTCAGCACTGTTTAGAATAGCTATTGTTCACATGTTTTAAGCAACATGTCTTTTTTTGTGATTTATTTATTTATTTATTATCATTACATCGTTACAACATAACATCTTTACAACAATATGTGAACAGAAATTTAAATGTGAGTAGCAGGTCAATGTTAAACAGAATCGAATTCCTTTAAAGCAAGCAGAATTAAAAACAAAAACAAAAATGATTGAAAAGTGTGACAAATTATTCACAGAGTGCTTTTGGTAACAATCCTTAAAGAAATGTGAATGAGTTGTGAAATTTAAACAATTGAAATAAGTGTATCATGTAATAAAGTAAAGGAAAATGGAAAACTCTAATGAAAACTGGGAAACAAAATGGATATTTCTATCGAAGCTATTCAATGTAACTGAAACATCCTCTGATAACCATACAATAACGCAACTGATAAACTGTTGGCAAAATGTTCGCTGTACTTCGGTGAACGGTGCCGTCGTTGATGACCTTTTCACAGGTAGGCCATGTTCTGTACGGCGTCACTCTGCTGTAACTCAAAAATAGCGCAGGCAGTGTGTCCCAGTAGCCAGGCCACGGCGTTGCTCTTCGTTCTTGGATACAGTTTAAAGTCAGGAAAGAGAATCCACGTTGGTGTCACACTGGAAGTTGCAGTTTGGTTGATAAGCCCCACCATCAATCGGCATAACTCCCATACTTTCCACAGGTAGCGGTACTCTATACGGTGGTCTCTGGTGTCGGCATCTCCACACTGGCTGCATTCGTTCGTCTGACTAAGGTGAATGTCTGCTAGTCGCTGCTTAGTCGGAAAGGTGTCATTGACTACTCTGTACCGCAGCGAAGTGTGTCCGATGGCAGGAATGGGTTGTTAACATTAGCCGACACATGCTTCCAGACGACCGTTGGCATCCTTACAAGGGAACCTCCACATCGCACCCCCCCTCAGATTTAGTTATACGTTGGCACAGTGGATAGGCCTTGAAAAACTGAACACAGATCAATGGAGAAAACAGGAAGAAGTTGTGTGGAACTATAAAAAAAATAAACAAAATATCGTAAGATAGGCAACAACAAGAAGCATGGTCCCGTGGTTAGCGTGAGCAGCTGCGGATCTGGAGGTCCTTGGTTCAAGTTTTCCCTCGAGTGAAAATTTTACTTTTTTATTTTCGCAAAGTTATGACCTGTCCGTTCGTTCATTGAAGTCTCTGTTCACTGTAATAAGTTTAGTGTCTGTGTTTTGCGACCGCACCGCAAAACCGTGCGATTCTTATTGAAGTCGCGAGCTATATTTGCTGGATTCAAAGAGCCCACGGAATACATCTCACGTATTTAATGCACTCTCGTCCAAAGTAGCGAACAGTCAACTGCCAGCCAGGGAGCCTCGTTAGCAGGAAAAGTCTCTCCTCCGTGCGCTGTAGTCGACTGACGTCGTGTGTTTCGATGTTTGTTTAGGTGTAGCGTCCCCATACTACGGCGCAGTTACCTCGCATCGGACGGGCAGATAATAATTGTCTAAAAATAAAAAATTAAACTTTTCACTCGAGGGAAGACTTGAACCAAGGACCTCTCATTCCGCAGCTGGTCACGCTAACCACGTGACCACGGCGCTCCTGAGCTCCCACGCTCCTTGATGTTGGCTATCTTGCGCATGGACTACTCAGTTTGTATATTTTGCTAATTTTTTTCATAGTTCCATACAACTTCTTCCTGTTTTCTCGATTGATTTGTGTTCAGTTTTTCAAGGCCTACCCACTGTGCCAACTTATAACTAAATCTGAGGGGGGTGCGATAGGGAGGTTCCCTTGTTAGAATCAGGTGAATAGTGATCGAGATAAGGATTTAGTTTTCCATCAGCATCAAAGGTTTTACGTGATTTTGAAACTGTCTATAACGATGGGTTTCCTCACAAAATTATTGGTTTTCCTTCGTGGCGATTCCAGTAAACCATGCGGCTTATTTCCGCGTTCCTTCTTTATGCGTCCTATTGGGCAAGGCTGACGTTTGCATAAATTACAGCTGTTTGGTTGGGAGTCGTAACATTAGCCAACAGTTCTTTTTGCGTCGCCTCTTTTCAGTAAGTCTACAAAGTTAACTGACTGACTCTGGCAACTAACATCCCACGAACAGAAACGACGTATATCACTGCACGCCGACCTACACCGCCAGATAGGTAACAGGCAACAGGTTTTGCGTACCCCTGTAGGCCGGTGGCAGCGTTCTTCCGGGAAAGGCCACTTTCCCCACCAAAAGCGCTGCTCGCTCTTGAGTTTACACACAGACTATAATACCATAATAGAACATTACAGTTTTGTTCTTCCTACTCATCCACATTAACTTAAATTTTTCCATATTTAGAGCTAGCCTTAATCACACCAACTAGAAATGTTGCATGTCTTGCATCTTCCCACAGTCGCTCAACTTCGACACCTTACCGTACACCACAGCGTGATCAGCAAAAAAACCGCAGATTGCTGCCCATCTTTTCCGCCAGATCATTTTTATATATAGAAAACAACAGCTGTCCTATCAAATTTCCCTGAGGCACTCCTGACGAAACCTTTTTCTCTGATGAACACTCGCCGTCGAGGAGAACACGCTGGGATCTGTTACGTAAGAAGTCTTCGAGCCACTCAGATATCTGTGAACTTATTCCATGTGTTGGTATCTTCGTAAACAGCGTGCAATGGGGCACAATGTCAAACGCTTTCCGGCTAACTAGAAATATGGAATCTGACACCCCTCTTTCATAGTTCGCAGCATATCATGTGAGAAAAGGGCAAGCTGAGTTCCGCACGAGCGACACTTTCTAAAACCATGCTGATTCGTGGACATCAGCTTCCCAGTCTCAAGAAAAGTTATTGTATTCAAACTGAGAACATGTTCAAGGTTTCTACACAAAACCGAACTTCGGGATATTGTTCAGTAGTTTTGCGGGTCCGTTCTTTTACATTTTTTATATACAGAAGTCAACTACGCTTTTTTTTCAGTCGCTTAGTACTTTGTGCTGCACGAGAGATTCACGATAAATGCAAGCTAGGTAAGGCGCCAATGCCTTAGAGCACTCCTGGTAAAACCGAAATGGGATTCCATCTGGACCTGGCGATTTATTTGCTTTCAAATCTTTCAGTTGTTTCTCTGCGCCAGGGACGCTTATTACTATATCGTCCATACGGGAGTCTGTCCAATGGTCAAATGACGGTATGTTTGTGTCATTCTCCTGTGTGAATGATTTCTTGAAAGTGAAATTTAAAACTTCGGCTCTCGTTTGCTATCTTCAGCTGCCACGAAGGACTGAATGGTAGCATTAGACTCGCTTAGCGATTTTACACGGTACCAGAATTTTCGCGGGTTTTTTGGCAGATCTTTTGCTACGGTGTGACGGTGGTAGTTGTTGTATGCTTTAGTCGCAGCTTTTTTCACAGGCGCACGAATCTCTAATAACCTTTTGCTGTTGTCATTTGTGCGCCGTCTTTTGAACTGAGAGTGCAAAAGCCTCTGCTTCCTCAATATCATCCGAATTTCTTTATTAAACCATGGTGGGTGTTTTCCATCCTTACTATGCACGTAGCTCTCCAGACCACGATTTACAATCTGCTTAAGCTTTGCCCGTAATTCCTCTACGTCCATCTTAATCGAACTAAGTGATGTCAATTCAGTGTCTAATTTGGTAACAACAGCTTGTCTGCTCTGTGTAGCAGAAACACTCTCCTAGCCTTCTTGACTGATTTATTTATTATTTATTTTATGGCCTTCATTGGACCACTCTAGTCAAAAATACAAAGTTGTAAACGAGTTGTTAGAGAGGGATACAATTTGGCTCAACAATAACTTAATATGATATTTAGGTCTATTCTTATATGAAAGGTGTTTTACTCCTTTGTCTGCCAAATATTTCTTCGTTCTTTCAGATATTTTCTTTCTTTCTTCATCGGAGACCACTCTTCCTGTACTCGTTTTATTGATTTTCATTTGTAGTCTGGTTTGCGGGTCTTGCGGTATTCTGGTTTTCTCTGTCTTGTTTTTTAGGTCATCTACTGTAATTTGGAGTTCTTTTATATCTTCCTTAATTTCTGTGATCCATTTAATGTCACTCTTGCTATTGCCATGATGGCTTCTCATTTAGATTGTATGTTATTATTTCGCCTAAATATTTAAATTTATCAACAATTTTGATTTCCTGTTCTCCTATTGTGATTTTGTTTGCAAGTGGTGGATCAGTTAGCAAAATCTCCGTTTTTTCAAATGATATTCTAAGGCCTACTTTCCCTGCTATTTCTTGCAGTGATTTCACTTGTTGCCTGGCTTCTTGAACGGTGTTGGTTAGGAGAACAAGATCATCAGTGAATCCCAAGCAGTTTAAGCTAATATCATCTTTTGCAATTCCAGTTCTTATCATCTTTGGATTGCCTTGTACCATTCTCTCATTATGTATTCCAGTGCACAATTGAACAGTAATGGTGATAGGCAGTCACCTTATCTTAAGCCTGTTTTTATGAGGAATGGTTCAGAAATTTCTCCTCTAAACTTCACTTTTGATTGGGAGTTGTTTAGAGTGAGTTGTATTATTTTAATTAGTTCTGGATGGAGTCCTAGATTTCTTAAAATTTTTAATACTGAAGGTTTGTGGAGACAGTCATATGCCTTCTTAAAATCTATAAATGTTATTGTCAGAGGTTTGTTCCGTTTCTTGTATTATGCCATAATCAACTTTAAACTAATTATCTGCTCTGCGCAGCTTCTCCATGGTCTGAAACCTCCCTGATATTCCCCTAACACCTGTTATAACTGCTCCTTGATTCTTTCATATAGGATCTTGGATAGAATTTTGCATTTGCAATTTAGGAGAGAGATTCCTCTGTAGTTGTCTGGGTTGCTCTTATCTCCCTTTTTGTGTAGTGGGTGTATGATAGCTGTGGTCCAGTGTTCGGGGCATCGTTCTGCTACGCAAATTTTTGTTAGAGCCGTGTGTAAGGAGGTCTTGACTGTGTCACTTGCATATTTCCACGTTTCAACAAAAACCTGATCTTCTCCACATGCCTTATAATTTTTTTGTTCTTTAAGAATTTTTCCTACTTCTTGGAAAGTTGGAGGGTCTAGTTTGATAGGTTTAGTTTTTATTGGGGTATTTATGTTGATTTGTAAGGGTTCTTTGGGTTCCTCGCAATTCAGAAGTTTGTTAAATGCTTTTGCCATGATTTATTAACTTTCGTTACCACAGTTGCTATAATGACGTCATGATCGCTAATCCCCATTTCTATGCTGACAGTGCCTCTTTGCCTATCTCTTTCTCCATCTGTCTCTGTCAATCTGTTCCTGTTTCCCTTCTGGAGCCCCCTCTCATCTCCCTCTGTCTGTTGTCCCTCCTCATCTCTCTGCCCATCTCCTCTTCCTCCCTGTCTTTCTCCAACTCCTTCGTCCCCCTCACTGTCTGTCCACCTCCTTCTGCCCCTTCTCTCTCCACATTATTACGCTCATCCCAGTAGGACGGCAGTTGTTCTTATCCCTACAGTATTTCTTTCCAATTCATGCCTAATACGTGTTCTAATTTCGTTGTAAACGTTACAGGGGCCTAGGATGCACGTTTACCCGTGGCTTTGCCCGCTAGTGCACGTGTCAGATATGTTTCACATATATTTAAAATATTTCAAACGTATTTGTATCTCTAGCGAATTTCAATATGTAGTTTCATTTGCACGTAGCTTGTTGTTTGTGATATCGTATCTTCTTAACTACATGCTGTACGTTGACATCATTTGCAGGTACATTCAGAGGTCTATGTAGCTACTGTCTGCGAAATGTGTTGTGAATTGAGTTAGTAGTAAAGAAGCAATAAAATGAAACAGCTGGCATGATGTAGCTGTTTTTCAATCATCCCACTGTTTGACATCATATCTCGTATGTATTGTAAATATGTGTATTTCTAGGTACATTCGGCTGCCAATGTGGATACTGTCTGTGAAACGTGTTGCGAATACAGTTGGTAGTAAATAAGTAATAAATTAAAATGTCATAAATGATGTGACAGTTTTCCACCTATCTCAGTATCTGATGTTACATCTCCTGAACTATATGTCGTACAATGATATAATTTTTCTGGTACATTCTACGGTGTATGTGAAGACAGTTACTAATTAATAAATTAAAACGTCATGCTTCATGTGACAGCTTTACTGCATCAGCTGCGAAAATGTAGTTAAACGATAAACTTTTTCTTTTCATCATTTTGTGGCGGTTATCAGCGAGAAAAACCTTCCAAAGCTTTTGAAATTATGTGTATGGCTTACTACACGTCACCAAATGCTCTCATTCTCAAATACTGGATGACTAAAATATGGCTATTAGCGAGTTGTGGGCTACACCCCCCCCTTCCTCCCCTCCCACACAGCCCCTGCCCCCTTGATAGGTAGGTGGTGCATATCCCCACAACAATGATTTCACGACGGTGAATGGCACCTGTACCAAGTTTAGCCGAAATTGGTTCAGTGATTTAGGAAGAGATGTGGAACATACGTACGTTCATATGTACGTACAGCCATTTTTATGTGAATCGATACGTGGGTCGTTGAATGCTTGCGACAGAACTTTTTATGTCACGACGTCATGCCTTGCATAGAATCTAGGGGACACCACTTTGAACATTTTTTGTTAATCAAGCAACTTTTGTTGGTTGTGCAAATTAATAAATTTATTAAGAAATAGTACCTGAATCCATTTTCACGACCATCCGCAGACCAACGTTATATCTGAAATTTTCTCATATTCCTTTACAAATTTTCTGAGAAACCGGTTAAGTCTCTTCTGTCATAGTTCCTCTTACACAAATTACTACGTCTTCCATTCAGTAACTCCACACCTTGAAGAACTTTAAAAAGAAATTTCGGCATCACGTTGTCATTGTCTTCAAACCTGGCGAAGGCAACGCTATTGCATACTTGAACAACGATTTTCTGATAAAAATCAACGATGTCCTGACTGCCATATGCTTCAAAGTCCTTCTCAAAGATCCTGCCAAGTGAATCACAGATGAAATTGAGTTTGTAACTGATCCTTACGAAGGTGTATATTCTGATGCTAATACACCATTGCTAACTGACATGAAGCCAGTGCTTCCTGGAGTGTGTGGGCTTCTAAAACAACATAAGCGAGGCGCACCCATCCATCCAGTTGTGTCCTCATTCGTAGCTCCAGCCTATCAACTGGCTAAAAAACTGATCACTTTAATTGAAAGTACAACAAAATTCAAGCCACATCATGGTATTTGAAACTCTGTGGACCTAGTACCCATCCCACTCAATGCTAAGTTGACGTCTTTTGACGCCTGTATCTTATGGGGAACTAAGAAGGGAATGTGTTACTATTGCGACAGAGTTGATCTACGGATCTAATGTCAAACCTGAGAAAGTGGATTACTGGAGACGACCCATGATTAGCACAAAACTATTTAGAATTGCAAGCTGTTACATGACTTTGTTATGGGATCCAGCTTCCGACAAAAATTTACATGGTCCACGTTGAAAACCTTCTCTTAAGTAGAGAATCTCTGAGCCAAAGTAGCAAGTACTGGTTCAGAAATGTAGAAGATGTACTGTGTATCTGGACAGACACTAAAAGACAGCTCAACACAATCTGCATAAGCTAGTCAACCTCAAAAGTATCAGCTCACAAAATAGACTGACAACAAATCAATAAAATTTCTGGGTCTAAAATTTAACATCGGTACACAGACATTTTGTTTCAAAATGTATAGAAAAAATACTATTGCAATCATAATAATATTCTCTTGCCCTTAATAACGAATAGCACACAAACACGCAGCTTTCCATTAAGTAGCCCACCGTCACATATCTGTTATAATATGAGAAGTGGATTACCAAGCAGAGTTAGACACCATAAAACTTACGGCATCAATCAGTGGCCACAGCCCAGTACCGCCTGCCCACATCTTACATGCGAAACAAAAATTGAAAACTATACCCTCCTCTAGGTTCCCTCCTCTGCTTCTCTCAAAGCCTGCACAAAGTGGTGTCCTATTCCATACTTACGACATATATTGTAGAGTCAAGCCAAAACAATCAATTCCCGTAACAATCAAATTCCTTACTATGTGAGGAACACGGCAGTCCAGTATATTTTCAACGACGAAGAAAGATAACGTGAAATTAATGGACAAGGATGGAGAATACAAAATAACTTGTCTTGACTTTTATATTCACCAGTCAGACAGAGAGGTAGCCACTAGATTGGAAGAACATAAACATCGCTGGAAGTTGCAGGACTGTGACTTCACAGTTGCGTAGAATGTGCCGAGCAAAGGTACCAGCCACGGTCCAGTGACCTTCACTTGACAAAAAACGGCCAAAAACTGAATTTGCTGGAAGTTCTGGAAGTTTTGCAATATTTACTGATCAAGCTCTGCTTAATACTTCACCTCTTCTAAACTTCAATTGACCCACATTTCACCAGTCTTCCACATTATGTATTCCATTTTATTCATCCATTTTGCCTTTTATTTATCTATTTCATTGTGATTGTCAATGCATTCAAATCGTTATATATTCTGTTTTCTTCGTTGTCTTATCAGATACACATTTTTGCGGTACTAAGAGTAATTCTCCGTACCTTCTGGTACACAATTTAGCTTATGTATTTCTAAACATGTTGCAATTGTTCATGATATTTTGTATTCTGGTTCTGCAAGACCTTCCATATATAATACTGTTTCAAGTTATGTTCCTATACTCGTGTCTTGTATTAATTTTATTTTATTGAGATTGTCAGTTTAATTTAAATTTAGAAAGCTGTTGAGTTACTTTACTACATATGCACCTTCTCTTCCGTGAATGGTAGGTCTTTGTTCATTTGTTCGTCTCCTGTTCTGCCTGATCTTCACATACACACACACACACACACACACACACACACACACACACACACACACACTGCTTTTTTGTATTTAGCCCTTTAGCCTTAATGTGTTTTAGCATGTTCCGTTTATATTCATATGTTGCTTATTTAAATACTTTCAATTAGATTACAACTTCACTGTCAAAGACGGCATTTACTCCTGTTTTACACATCTGTCGTAGAGTAATTTCTTTTTTCCGTTATTGTTCACCAGTATCGCACCCTCACAGTGATCATAGTCAGTTACGGTCTAAAGATGGCTTTTTAAGCCGAAATATGGCTGATTAAATAAATTAGGACTGTAGAGTATTCACTATTTTGTGCTTTTTATTTACAAATTCCGAAGGCATTTTAGCTTTACTAGTTGAAAAAAATGAGGTCACTGGGCACAACTGCTTCCCAATGCAATGAAATCTGACTTCCTGTTTTCGTTTTGTCATGCTAAACGTTTTCGTATATTAGAATTGCAATACCTTCCACTGTTAAATGCTCTCTTTATAATTTTGCCTACTGCGTTAACGCATTCCCTACGGCAAGAAGTTAATTCTGGATTTATGGTAATTTAAATAATTATTTTCATTATGATTAATAACAGTGATGTTTGTGTCGGCACTGTGACAGTTTGCTTCTCATCCGCAGTGACATCCTTCTTATTCTGATTCGGCAACAGCAATGTGTCTCTGTGCCGGCCAGAGTGGCCGTGCGGTTAAAGGCGCTACAGTCTGGAACCGCACGACCGCTACGGTCGCAGGTTCGAATCCCGTCTCGGGCATGGATGTGTGTGATGTCCTTAGGTTAGTTAGGTTTAAGTAGTTCTAAGTTCTAGGGGACTTATGACCACAGCAGTTGAGTCCCATAGTGCTCAGAGCCATTTGAACCATTTTTGAATGTGTCTCTGTATCTTGCTGATGTCAGCAGTTGCTGCAGTGAGACTGCGCGTGATCTCTGCTCTTTTCTCGTCATACAAGCTTAACGTCATTGTTACTACAAATAACGGTCCTCGGCAACCATTTTAGAGCAAATTGTGTTGAAAATAGTGATCCAAAAATCTTTCAGGTGGAAAACAAAAGTTTTAAATAACCTAAGGGAACGATTCCGAATCTTTTTCGCTGTGAGGACTACCTCTTTTTTGAAAAAAAGCTTCAAGGCGCAGTAACTAAGATAAACATGTAAAAAATAAAAAACACACAAACAGACCCCTACATCAATATCTGGATTAAAACTCTTTAATTTTATCCTCAAATCACTATCTACATTAAGTGTATGTCTGCACTAACTTTTCGAAAAAAGGAAACACAAACATTTCGTGTCTCAGTGCAAATTTGGCAATTGTTGGATACACTTGCTGAACACTTATCCAGAACGAATTAATGGTGGTGTTTTAAAAAACTATTTAAGAGTCTGGTAACATGATAGTTCAACTAATGATTCTTCTTCCCTTTATGACATTTTGACTTTTTTGAAGCAATCTTCTCCAAAGGTATTTCTGATCCTTTGGATTTCGCCCTCAGTTTGAGGGAAGTTGTTCCTAAAATTAACACTAGTAAGCCCAGTTACTAGATTTTTCATTCATATGATTGCATAATAAGATGTAAACTCACAGTATAAGACAGGTAGCTGAAATAAATTATTATTACTTTTAAGAATCGTAGTTTTTGAAAAATCAGCTCTTTTAGATAAAGTCACGTTTCAAGAAAATTAATGTTACAATATGGCTTATTAAAACCTTTGCACAAAGTTTAGGAAAATGTATGATTTTAAATTGCCTTAGGCTGGAGGCCAAAAATTTGAGGTGATCTTTAATTACTGTAAATGTTGTTTTGTCAATTCTGGCTTCGTTGATTTCCAGCAAATAATGTAAGACTGGAAATAAGTTGTAATAATCTCCTTCAGCTTTTTGAGCACATCGTTGAAGTTTCATTACCATTGCTTCTACTTTGTGTTGCACGAAAAACTGAAGAACGTTTTTTCATAGAAAATATACACAAAATATACCAGCCGTGTTTAGTGTACATCAGTGACACAGTCTAAGTAGCAACTTGCAAGTTTTCCATCCCAGTCTCGATTCATAAGAAAAATCCTGTGTTTGTCGCAGAGTTCGAAATATCTTGACAGTACTTTACCTCTCGAGACCCACAGATCTTCGCAGTGACATAGAAGCTGTGTGTGTTCCCTGCCCATTTCATCACACAAAACGCCAAACAGTCTCGGGTTTTTAGACCTTACTTTAATAAAGTTGATGATTTTTACTGCGACCTCCAAACGTTTTTTTTTTTTTTTTTTTTTTTTTTTTTTTTTGAGACATTCGTCCAAACCTAGAACTGTAACAGTCTCTCTAAATATCCTGCGATGTGCTCACCGAACCAAGAGAGCAATTGACCTAAGTCTTGGCTACTAAGCCTGTATGGATACAATACATAACACGCACACCACAATTATCAAATCTATCTCCTAGACTAATCTGCTTCATTTTCTTTCGTAAATATGTCAAAAGATTTCAAAATCTCTTTGCCTGTTGTTTCTGCCGGCGAAGACTGGCAAAACAACTTCTTGAATATTTGCATTCAACTCAAATAGACCAAAAGGTAACACACTGAATAGCCAGAACTTTATGACCACCGACCTACTATCGATATAAACCCGTCCACGCGACAGCATTGTCAACTTTCAAGGAGCGACTATTAGTCGGACACACGCACGGTGCATGTAGAATCAGTGAGCGAGCTGTCCGTGTGTAAAATGGGGAGTTCAAGGAGTTCGGTGGTGAGTATCTTCAACACGTGGCGAAACAAAGGTGAAATCACGTCCAGACGTTTTGCCAGACGTCATGGGTTCGGATGGCCACCACTCAATACAAATGTTGGACGTCGTAGGCTGGGCAGATTGGTGAAACGGCGACGAACTGTGGCAGAACTAACTTCAGACTTTAATGATAGGCAAAGTGTGTGTGCACCGAACACTCCAAACGATGGGCCTCCACAACCGACGATCCATGCATGTGCCAGTGGAACACCATGACATTAGCAACTACGATGAAATGGGCGCGTGACCATCGGCACTAGACGTTGGCACAGTACAGAACGTTGCATGGTTTGATGAATCCCGATATTTTCTTCATCATGCCGATGGGAGGACGCGAATCCGTTGTCTTCCAGAGGAACAACTCCTTGACACCTGTACTGCACGACAGAAACAGACTGGCGGCGTCTCCATTACGCTCTGTGGGGTCCAGGGGAGCTCGTGCAATTTGCCATGACGGCCAAGGAGAATCGTACACTGGTTGCAGACCACGTAAACCCCTTCATGTCGATCATGTTTTCCGACGGCAGTGACATTTTTCAACAAGATAGTGCGCCAAGTCACAGGGCCAGGAGTGTGATGGAGTGGTTCGAGGAACACAGTGGCGAGTTCCAGTTGATGTTCTGTCCCCCATCTCGCAGGATCTGTACCCGATCGAACGCATCTGGAACGTGACTGAATGTGGCGTCAGAGATCAACCGCCCCCCCCCCCCCCCCCCGGTCTCCGAAATTCACGGGAATTGTGGGAATTGTGTGTGCAGATGTTGTTGTGCCAGCTCCCTCCATCGATCTATCGATCTACCAGGCCCTCATTGCTTTCGTGCCACTACGCGTCGCCGCTGTTATCCGTGCCAGCGAGTGGACGTACCGGCTCTTACGTAGGTGGTCATAATGTTCTGGCTGATCAGTGCAAATTAGCCTGGCCAGCGACGTCTGTATTCTCGTAGAGCTGCAGCCAAAAATATCCTCTTTTTTGCAATGCTGTAATGACAGCTTCTTTCACATTTTCGACTTTTCATTACTTCTTCCCTTCACAGTTGTATTTGATAATGGAATTTCATTTATTTTTTGTGTACACTTTTCATCAAAACACCATTAATTATTACTTTTGCTGCAGGCATAATAAGACCTTTTCCCACGGTGTGAGCTAATCCCTTCTTTCTAATTAACAAAGATAGTTCGTAAGAATGATACGTACAGTCATATTTTCTGCTCTGAAGCCTTTTTCCATGGTGGATTTAGTCATAGAAATAATACTTTTCTTGATCTGAGAAAAATCGAGTGACTTTCCTACACATTCAGGATGTTTAATTGATAGATGCTTTTCAAGTTTTATTGGTTTCATAAATTCGTTGGAAAGCGTTCCGAAACAAGTCAAACACTGAGTCATGGACTCTTCATCGGCACCAAAATACACAAACCCAAGTTTTAAAAATAGGGGCTATATTCACGAAAAAGCTTTAGTCTTCTTTGGTATTTTGATTCTACTTGTACTCCACATTACAGAATCTGATGTGGAAGTTTCTTCATCTCTTGACTGCCTCGTCTTACGGCAAGACCCCGTCCGAAACAAAGCATCCACACTGACGTGAAGTATCGTTAATTATATGACAGCAGACAGCCTAAGATAGGACACACAATCGCTGACTAAAAGTTGATTTCCACAAAAGGACGCAGTAATACCGTGTTTCCACCAACGTAGTTGAAGTCCCATATTGTTGTAATTTCAATGCCACACTTGTCCGTAGCGTGACCATGACAGTCAAACCATGATTTCGATGTCGCCATACCTACGTGCTATATTAACATATCCCTTCTTTAACGCGTTTCCATATATTGTCACAAAACTTGCACGTCATTTTAGAAGCATTTTGTCACAATAGGAAACTACAACGTTAAATTCAAATTGTACAAGTGTGCCTCAGGTTTTATCTGCCTCCATTCTTAGTGATTGCCGGCCGCTGTGGGCGAGCTGTTCTAGGAGCTTCAGTCCGGATCCGCGCTGCTGCTACGGTCGCAGCTAAATGCATTAAAATCGTTGGAGATATTTTTTAACGTTTATTGTGAATGTATTGTAAATTGTATGTACACTGTACACCTTGCTTAACACTGAGCTTTGTTTTTTTCCGATTTGACATGAATTCACGTGTGCTACGGTATTAGTAAAAGCAGATTGTCTGACATATTCATACAGTTTTAGTTAACATCATTACCATCATTTTTCCAAAACTTCTGCTGAAAACGTTGTGCCATTGTCTGGAATTTAAAAAACAAACTGGGCCAAGTAGCTAATAAATTAAAAATTTTACGAAATTACTTCTTTGCTTTTGTGGATGTTCTGGATAACTACTGCAGATACACGTCTGGGACATGTTTTATTAGTTTCACCAGATCAATAACAACAAAATAAATGGGAATCGTGCTTTATTTTAACCTCGTACAGCTTTGCAATGGCTTCATATTGGCGAAGTTGCTAAATTTCAGGGAAAATCTTTTACTAGCCGTAACTCCGTAACCAAACATTTGCGGACCTAGCTTTCCTTTAGCTTTACTTGTAGAATAAAATATTAAAATATTTGCATATCTTCATGAATCACCCTATATAGAGGTGTCGCATATCAGCTATAACAGTGCGTAATGGAATATACAGACTGACTTTTCGATCTAGTCTGAAATTTACTTGTGAGAATTATAGTTGAGATTCAGTATCAATTTTGCACGACCTAGCTATAAACATCATTGTTCAGCCAGAAATGCCGGTATCTCAGCATTAGTTCCACAAAACTGCGGAAATACAAATTTAATTAGCGGCTAAACATGAAGCATTATTTCCGCGGCAGTTGAGGGAGGTAGTGTAGTGGCTAACGTTCGCATCTCGTGTTCGAGAGCCCCCGGTTCAATTCCCGAGTCGGCTATCCCGATGTCGGTTTCCTGTGGTCACCCACATCACTTAACGCAAATGCCGGGATAGTTCTTCAAAAGGGCCGTGACCACTTCGTTGCCTTCCAGTACTAAGAAATCCGAGCAAAGTTGCGTCTCTTGTAGTCTCAGCTGTGGACAGGTCGTGAAACACCAGCCTCTCCTTCTTGTTGTGTCTGGATATTAAATGAACAAATTCGAGCCAGGCGTTCGTAAAAACAATCCAGTATGAGAAACTACACACACCAAAAATTGCGATCGGATTGTGGCATTTTATGGGTTTACGCCATGATCAGCTACCCAAGGCCGCACGCCAGCTCCTTAGGGCAATCTGTAGCGGTGTACATTTCCAGACGCCTGGTGGCATACGATACTCGTTACTTTCAACGTTATAAAATACTGATAATCCATCTTAGCAGCTTCTTTCGATGTTTTCCTTCTGTGTAAGAAGCAAGGCTGGTTTCGATGCGGCGGGGTCAGGGATTTTCTCTGCCTCGTGATGGCTGGGTGTTGTGTGCTGTCCTTAGTTTAGTTAGGTTTAAGTAGTTCTAAGTTCTAGGGGACTGATGACCATAGATGTTAAGTCCCATAGTGCTCAGAGCCATTTGAACCATTTTTGGTTTCGATGTGGCAGAAAGGACCATTCGCTTGTGAGCGGTATAGGATAGCGACAGGCCATTTCAATTCTTATTTCACTCTGTACTCGCTGACCTTGGCGTCTGGCGAGTCAAATCTCTGAAGCTCCCGATAATTTTTATCTCGTCTTCGACTCTCGACCAGCGTTCACGGCCCAGTGTCACACAGCCTGCTCCACATAAGTGGGCAGCGATCCACTGTTTGGGAACCGCTGACCTAAGCGATATCACTGTATGAGAGTTGAGGTGTCTTCTAACGCGAATATTGCCACAACATAGAGTACACACCTGCCAGAATTTATTTTGATTGAAGGCATGTACGTTTGTTTGCAAGTTCAATTCAGTGCAGGCTCGTGCTACGCTCTTACAGTAGATAATTACTTTTGTCCGGAAACACTAATAAGCATGTAATATTTTATCCTACACAGCCCAATCAGAGCCCACCGGAAGTACATACTACGTTCTTCCCTTGCTGAATCGCTAACACTTGGTATTAACAGTTTCTTCACAGCTCCTACACCCGTATGCCTTGCTACAATGTCCATCAGCTACGAAGCTTCTTGAATCTCAGGTTGATGCTATCCCCCATTAAAGCTATTCCGAATGTTTTCCTTCCGTATTTCTTACCCATGAATCTCTGTCCACACTTCAGATCTCATTCCTCAAGCCTGGCTTCCTTTAACACATTCGCCGTCCTCATGTTTAATAACTAACCGAAGGCTCATTGTACCTTTCATTGAACAGTTCTACAGCACCATCATTATGCGCTGACACCACGACAAATATATACATGGCACGGTATCTCTTGACGCCGATTACGTCTTTTCTCTGTACCAATAGACACTTCGTTTGGTTCTTTTTTTACAGACACGGGCCAAATTACTACTAATCCTCTTTTTCAGTTTCGTTGATTCTCAAAAAAGCACGAACTCCAGTGACAACTTCACTCTGAAAAGTCCTCTCCTCCTATTTCAATAAACCGTAGATTATGATTAATCCTAACTGAGGACAGGAAATAATAAATCAATTTACAATAATTTTATAAATTATACAAATTTCCGTAACAGGGAACTTTTCACAAGCAACTGTGGACTTGAGAGTGTAAGTTCACAGTTGCTCATATGCACAGTTCAGGAGTTTATAAAATCACTTGTGATACGTGTGCTGTTCATCATATACGACATACTGGAAGATCTCTCATTGTCAGATATGAGGAACATTTATTGGAAAGAAGACGCACTAATGTACATAAATCCACTTTTGCTGATAATCTGTTAATGTGGCCACAAACGGAAAAGTGTTGAAGACATTTCCATTTTACATAGGGAAGAGAAGAGTCACAGGTTCGACGTACTCGAAGGGCTGGAGATTTTCGAACGTATTTCTAAGAACGATGACCTCATCCTCGAACTTCTACAATTCCGTAGCTTTATTTTTATTTCCTATGTTCTCCTGCCTCTTGTTCCGAAACATCTTTGTCTTCAAACCTCATATAGATATGTACTACTAAAGTTTCCTTCCCCCCATGTACCATAGACCTTGCCGTTGGTGGGGAGGCTTGCGTGCCTCAGCGATACAGATAGCCGTACCGTAGGTGCAACCACAAGGGAGGGGTATCTGTTGAGAGGCCAGACAAACGTATGGTTCCTGAAGAGGGGCAGCAGCCTTTTCAGTAGTTGCAGGGGCAACAGTCTGGATGATTGACTGATCTGGCCTTGCAACACTAACCAAAACGGCCTTGCTGTGCTGGCACTGCGAACGGCTCAAAGCAAGGGGAAACTACGGCCGTAATTTTTCCCGAGGGCATGCAGCTCTACTGTATGGATAAATGATGATGGCGTCCTCTTGGGTAAAATATTCTGGAGGTAAAATAGTCCCCCATTCGGATCTCCGGGCGGGGACTACTCAGGAAGACGTCGTTATCAGGAGAAAGAAAACTGGCGTTCTACGGACCGGAGCGTGGAATGTCAGATCCCTTAATCGGGCAGGTAGGTTAGAAAATTTAAAAAGGGAAATGGATAGGTTAAAGTTGGATATAGCAGGAATTAGTGAAGTTCGGTGGCAGGAGGAACAAGACTTTGGTCAGGTGAATACAGGGTTATAAATACAAATCAAAAGGGATAATGCAGGAGTCGGTTTAATAGTGAATAAAACAACAGGAATGCGGGTAAGCTACTACAAACAGCACAGCGAACGCATTGTTGTGGCCAAGATAGACACGAAGCCCACGCCTACGACGGTAGTACATGTCTATATGCCAACTAGCTCTGCAGATGACGAAGAAATTAAAGAAATGTATGACGAAATCAAATA
Organism: Schistocerca americana; assembly: GCF_021461395.2. NCBI lineage: Eukaryota > Metazoa > Arthropoda > Insecta > Orthoptera > Acrididae > Schistocerca > Schistocerca americana. The sequence goes on along the minus strand of NC_060124.1, from coordinate 190,018,576 downwards.
AATTATTCAGACAGTGAATGGAGACGAAAATTTAATACTCATGGGTGACTGGAATTCGGTAGTAGGAAAAGGGAGAGAAGGAAACGTAGTAGGTGAATATGGTTTGGGGGTAAGAAATGAAAGAGGAAGTCGCCTGGTGGAATTTTGCACAGAGCACAACTTAATCATAGCTAACACTTGGTTCAAGAATCATCAAAGAAGGTTGTATACATGGAAGAAGCCTGGAGATACTAGAAGGTATCAGACAGATTATATAATGGTGAGACAGAGATTTAGGAGCCAAGTTTTAAATTGTAAGACATTTCCAGGGGCAGATGTGAACTCTGACCACAAACTATTGTTTATGAACTGTAGATTAAAACTGAAGAAACTGCAAAAAGGTGGGAATTTAAGGAGATGGGACCTGGATAAACTGACTAAACCAGAGGTTGTACAGAGTTTCAGGGAGAGCATAAGGGAACAATTGACAAGAATGGGGGAAAGAAATACAGTAGAAGAAGAATGGGTAGCTTTGAAGGATGAAGTAGTGAAGGCAGCAGAGGATCAAGTAGGTAAAAAGACGAGGGCTAAAAGAAATCCTTGGGTGACAGAAGAAATATTGAATTTAATTGACGAAAGGAGAAAATATAAAAATTCAGTAAATGAAGCAGGCAAAAAGGAATACAAACGTCTCAAAAATGAGATCGACAGGAAGTGCAAAATGGCTAAGCAGGCATGGCTAGACGACAAATGTAAGGATGTAGAGGGTTATCTCACTAGGGGTAAGACAGATACTGCCTGCAGGAAAATTAAAGAGACCTTTGGAGACAAGAGAACGACTTGTATGAATATCAAGAGCTCAGATGGGGACCCAGTTCTAAGCAAAGAAGGGAAAGCTGAAAGGTGGAAGGAGTATATAGAGGGTCTATACAAGGGCGATTTACTTGAGGGCAATGTTATAGAAATGGAAGAGGATGTAGATGAAGATGAAATGGGAGATATGATACTGCGTGAAGAGTTTGATAGAGGAATGAAAGACCTGAGTCGAAACAAGGCCCCGGGAGTAGACAACATTCCATCAGAACTACTGACAGCCTCGGGAGAGCCAGTCCTGACAAAACTCTACCATCTGGTGAGCAAAATGTATGAGACAGGCGAAAAACCCTCAGACTTCAAGAAGAATATAATAATTCCAATCCCAAAGAAAGCAGTCGTTGATAGATGTGAAAATTACAGATCTTTCAGTTTAATAAGTCACGGCTGCAAAATACTAACGCGAATTCTTTACAGACGAATGGAAAAACTGGTAGAAGCCGACCTCGGGGAAGATCAATTCGGATTCCGTAGAAACATGGGAACACGTGAAGTTATACTGACCCCACGACTTATTTTAGAAGCTAGATTAACAAAAGGCAAACCTACGTTTCTAGCATTTGTAGACTTCAGAGAAAGCTTTTGACAATGTTGACTGGAATACTTTCTTTCAAATTATAAAGGTGGCAGGGGTAAAATACAGGGAGCGAAAGACTATTTACAATTTGTACAGAAACCAGATGGCAGTTATAAGTGTCGAGTGGCAAGAAAGGGAAGCAGTGGTTGGGAAGTCTGTGAGACAGGGTTGTAGCCTTTCCCCTCTGTTGTTCAATCTGTATATTGAGCAAGCAGTAAAGGAAACAAAAGAAAAATTCGGAGTAGGTATTAAAATCCATGGATAAGAAATAAAAACTTTGAGGTTCGCCGATGACACTGTAATTCTGTCAGAGACAGCAAAGGACTTGGAAAAGCAGTTGAACGGAATGGACAGTGCTGAGGGAATTAGATTAGAAAATGAGACACTTAAAGTAGTAAAGGAGCTTAGCTATTTGGGGAGCAAAATAACTGATGATGGTCGAAGTAGGGAGGATACAAAATGTAGGCGGGCAATGGCTAGGAAAGCGTTTCTGAAGAAGAGAAATTTTTTAACGTCGAGTACAGATTTAAGTGTCAGGAAGTTATTTCTGAAAGTATATGTATGGAAGTGAAACATGGACGATAACTAGTTTGGACAAGAAGAGAATAGAAGCTTTCTTGCTCGACAAGAATGCTGAAGATTAGATGGGTAGATCACATAACTAATGAGGAGGTACTGAATAGGATTGGGGAGAAGAGGAGTTTGTGGCACAACTTGACTAGAAGTAGGGATCGGTTGGTAGGACATGTTCTGAGGCATCAAGGGATCACCAATTTAGTATTCGAGGGCAGCGTGGAGGGTAAAAATTGTAGAGGGAGACCAAGGGATGAATACACTAAGCAGATTCAGAGGGATGTTGGTTGCAGTACGTACTGGGAGATGAAGAAGCTTGCACAGGATAGAGTAGCGTGGAGAGCTGCATCAAACCAGTATCAGGACTGAAGACCGCAACAACAACAAAGTTTCATTCTTGCAGATGGTGTTTTGTTCTGTGCAGCTTCAGTGTAAATATTCTACAATGTTCTGTATTGGTTATTTCTGTATAGCATAATACACTGAAGAGCTAAAGAGAATGGTACACCTGCCTAACATCGTGTAGGGCCCCCGCGAGCGAGCAGAATTGCCGCGACACGACGTGTCATGGACTCGACTAATGTCTGAAGTAGTTCTGGAGGGAACTGACACCACGAATGCTATAACGCTGTCCACAAATCTGTAAAGTACGAGAGGTTGGAGATGTCTTCTGAACAGCACGTTGCAATGCATCCCAGATATGCTTTATAATGTTCATGTCCTTGGAGTTTGGTGGCCAGCGCAAGTGTTTAAGCTCGGAAGAGTGTTCCTGGAGCCACTCTGTAGCGAATCTGGACGTGTGGGGTGTCGAATTGACCTGTTAGAATTGCCCAAGTCCATCGGAATGCACAATGCACATGAATGCATCCAGGTGATCAGACAGGATGTTTACGTACGTGTCTCCTGTCAGAGTCGTATCTAGACGTATCAGGAGCCCCATATAGCTCCAACTGCACACGCCCGACAACATTGCAGAGCCTCCACCAGACTGAACAGTCTTCTGCTGACATACAGGGTCCATTATTTCATGACGTTTCCTCCATGCCCGTGCACGTCCATCCACTCCGTGCAATTTGAAACGAGGCTCGTCCGGCCAGGTAACATGTTTCCAGTCATCAACAGTCCAATGTCGGTGTTGACGGGCCCAGGCGAGGTGTCAAGCTTTGTCTCATGTAGTCATCAATGGTACACAAGTGGGTCTTCGGCTCCGAAATCCCATATCGATGATGTTTCGTTGAATGGTTCGCACGCTGACACTTGTTGATCGGCCAGCATTGAAATCTGCAGAGATTTGCGGAAGGTTTACACTTCTGTAAAATTGAACGGTTCTCTTCAGTCGTCGTTGGTCCCGTTCTTGCAGGATCTTTTCCCGGCCGCAGCGATATCGGAGATTTGATGTATTGCCGGATTCCTAATACTCACGTACACTCGTAAAATGGTCGTACGGGAAAAATTCCCATTTCCTCGCTACGTCGGAGATGCTGTGTTCCTTCGCTCGTGCGCCGACTATGACGCCACGTTCAAACTCACTTAAATCTTGATAATCTGCCATTGTAGCAGTAGTAAACGATCTAACAACTGCGCCAGACACTTGTCCTACATAGGCATTGCCGACCGCAGCGCCATATTCTATTTACGTATCTCTGCGCAGTATTTGAAAATGCCGGCCTGTTCCAGTTTCTTTGGTGCTTCAGTGTACATGGGTCTTAGTTATGCTTCGTTTTCTTGACCTTTTTGTACCTTCAAAGATACATTAAGCTGTCACTCTTCGAATTTTTTTATGATTAACTGTTGTTTAATTCGGTTATTTCTGTTATAATGTCTCAAATGGGCATACATCACTCCCCTCGCCCGACAGGCGGCGCATCTTGTGTCCTGTTCTCGTAGCAGCAGAGTAAGACACTGGGCCGATCAGTCTGATGTTCCTTGCAAGGTATACATATCAAACGCTGGAGCACTTTTAATTTTTAACTTGAGCATGTCTGCTCGAAACTTTGACTATTGCCTTCTCGCAATTTAACTTTACGTAAGTAACCTTTTTATGTTATGACATTTTTCATCTTTGTTAATGATTATGTCTAAGATATTTTTCTACGTATTATTTTATAGGGTTGTTAAAATTTCGTTCTAATGAAGGCATCCTTAAAAGTGTCGAAACCTAGGGCAGTGTTGGTTATGTTATTTATTCATTGAAACTTATATACGGTTACTGGAAGACAGCGGTATTCAAAAGTGACAAATGAGTAACTCAATAAGGCGTTGATCCCGCCTCTGGCCCTTAGCTGCTGGGCTTGTCACTGATTGATAAGAGGTTCTGGGTGTCGTCATGAGGGATATCTTTCCAGATTATGTCCAAGTCGCGCGTTAGAGCTTCAGAAGCTCGAGCTGGTTGGAGGGTCTTGCCCATAATGTTCCAAACGATCTCAACTGAGGAGAGATCCGGCGGTCTTGCTGGCAAAGATAGAGTGTGGCAAGCACGAAGACAAGCATAATTTTAAAAAGGTAGTTAGTTTCATTGTTCACTTAAGGAAGAATTGGTTATTGAACAGGGAGGGTGGACTCAGGCTTGCCCCATCTTGGCTGCCAGCAATCAGAGCCCAACAGTCAACACGAGGCACGACCACTACCGGCGAGTAGCTGCCGCCGCGCGGCCGACGTCCAGCAGTTGGCAAACAGCAGCCAACTTCTCATTCGACAGTGACCACCAGTCATGGCACATAACAAAAAAATGGTCCAAATGGCTCTGAGCACTATGGGACTCAACTGCTGAGGTCATTAGTCCCCTAGAACTTAGAACTAGTTTACCCTAACTAACCTAAGGACAACACAAACATCCATGTCCGAGGCAGGATTCGAACCTGCGACCGTAGCGGCCTTGCGGTTGTTCCAGACTGCAGCGCCTTTAACCGCACGGCCACTTCGGCCGGCTGGCACATAACACAAGAGCCAATAGACAACAGAGGTTACGTTCTCTCTCCACCGCAATAACCTATTAAAACGAAGTTCCCTCTCCTTTTTCTTTAAGTGACCAATGAAACTAACTACCTTTTTAATATTATGACGTAATGGCATGCGCAGTGAACAGTAACAACAAAATATAAAGGACACTGCATAGCTAGAACGCACCATTAGACCCAGTAGAAGGCCGCTGCAACCGTGGCCCACACGTTGGTTTTTCTCCAGCAGCAGTAGTTTTATACATTATGATGCAGTACCATACCCAGAAAACTTTTATGTCCTCTGTGTATATTGTTCACGTGCCTGTCTACGAGGCACAGTTACTGTACAATAGTGTACACACAATTACCGAGCGAGGTGGCGCAGTGGACTCGCATTCGGGAGCACGACGGTTCAATCCCGCGTCCGACCATCCTGATTTAGGTTTTCCGAGATTTCCCTAAATCGCTTGAGGCAAATGCAGGGATGGTACCTTTGAAAGGGCACGGTCGACTTCCTTCCCTAATCCAACGAGGCCGATGACCTCGCTGTTTGGTCTCTTCTCCAAACAACCCAACCCAACCCTAACCTATACAGAATAAAGGTGTTTATGCCCTGGTGTCGACATGTCGCCTGTTTTACCCTTGTCAGCTGCGCGGTGAAATTGCGCAGCAGCGTCACAAATTCATCAATCGGCCGCCAAACATTAAGACTTTTGCATTTTCCGTCAATATCTGTATGAATTTCCGTATGTGACCATTTTGATAACTCCTTCTTGGTGCGTCGGTTTTTCTTTTTTTTTTTTTTTTGCCTTAGATTGTATTTAGCTAAATTACTAAATGGTTGAAAATTATTGAAAGATTTCATGAAGCTAAGCTTTGAGCTGAGTTGTAGATAAATGGATTAATCTTTACCATTAACTTCAAGGCGAAAGTTTCAAGGGCATACATAGTCCTCAGCTGACAGCGGTATGGTCTCAAACAAACCAGTGTTGCTGGAGGAGGGGGAGGGGGTTGGAGGAAGAGTTCTTCAAAATGGTTCAAATGACTCTGAGCACTATGGGACTTAACATCTGAGGTCATCAGTCCCCTAGAACTTAGAACTACTTAAACCTAACCAACCTAAGGACATCACACACATCCATGCCCAAGGCAGGATTCGAACCTGCGACCGTAGCGGTCGCGCGGTTCCAGACTGAAGCGCCTAGAACCGCTCGGCCACACCGGCCGGCGAAGGGTTCTTCACCCTTGATCTCATTATACAGAAATTTCTTAAAACAGCTTTAAACTTATTGCTGCTTTACAAAGGGGTTAATGTGTTAAATATTTGACATTTAAATACATAAACGAGAAAAAAGTTTGAAATTACTAGTATGTTTAGTTTTTCAGCATGTCAATGTTTATGACGTTTTATCTCCTGAACTGTATGTTGTACAATGATATAATCCTGCAGAAACATTGAGTGGTGAACTTGAATATACCAAACTTCATGCGTGGTCCTGGAGTTTGACTACGTGAGGAGTCCGCCTCCGTAGCGTAGCGGTAGCGTTACCGCCTACGATGCAGGGGGCCCGGGTTCGATTCGCGGCAGGGGACTGTGTGCTGTGTGTCCTTCATTAACAGTTTCATCATCATTGACTCGCAAGTCGCCGATTAGGCGTCAACTAAAGAGGACTTGCAATACCGCGGCCGAACTCCTCCGCATGGGGCCTCCCGGCCAACAATGCCATACGATCATTTCATTGCTACACGGGGAGCGAAGAGGCTTCTAGTTTAGGCGACTTAAGGAAGCCTTTCATCATTTTCTGGATGACGTCAACGAGAAAAAATTTCATAAAGGATTGAAACAATGTGTCAAGTTTGTTGAAGTTGCTAAGTGCTCTCATCCTCATATACTGATGAATATAGTCCGGGTATCTGCACGTCCTGACCAACGGTGTCTCAAGACGTAATTATACACAGTTCTAACTGCAACACTTTTATTACTTTATATTAAGTCTTTAACATGCAATTCTGGCAGTATTTTAAGTTTTTTAGTTCAGCCAGTAATTATATGAACTATTGAAATTAAACTGTTGCTGTCCTTGGGAGCCGTTAGACAGACAATCTTCAACTGGGATCACATTACCGTGCCCCGGGTTAGTCGCTTTGTAATACAGATGACATACTGAAAAATTTGGGAAGCGTGTTAGTAAATACAGGGTGTTTCAAAAATGACCGGTATATTTGAAACGGCAATAAAAACTAAACGAGCAGCGATAGAAACACACCGTTTGTTGCAATATGCTTGGGACAACAGTACATTTTCAGGCAGACAAACTTTCGAAATTACAGTAGTTACAATTTTCAACAACAGATGGCGCTGCGGTCTGGGAAACTCTATAGTACGATATTTTCCACATATCCACCATGTGTAGCAATAATATGGCGTAGTCTCTGAATGAAATTACCCGAACTCTGGCGAATGAGACGATACGTGGACGTTGGCGTCATTTGGACCGCAGCTGCAACACGGCGAACGGAAACCCGAGGCCGCTGTTGGATCACCTGCTGCACTAGCTGCGCGTTGCCCTCTGTGGTTGCTGTACGCGGTCGCCCTACCTTTCCAGCACGTTCATCCGTCACGTTCCCAGTCCGTTGAAATTTTTCAAACAGATCCTTTATTGTATCGCTTTTCGGTCCTTTGGTTACATTAAACCTCCGTTGAAAACTTCGTCTTGTTGCAAATACACTGTGTTCTAGGCGGTGGAATTCCAACACCAGAAAAATCCTCTGTTCTAAGGAATAAACCATGTTGTCTACAGCACACTTGCACGTTGTGAACAGCACATGCTTACAGCAGAAAGACGACCTACAGAATGGCGCACCCATAGACTGCGTTGTCTTCTATATCTTTCACATCACTTGCAGCGCCATCTGTTGTTGAAAATTGTAACTACTGTAATTTCGAAAGTTTGTCCGCCTGAAAATGTACTGTTGTCCCAAGCATATTGCAACAAACGGTGTATTTCTATCGCTGGTCGTTTAGTTTTTATTGCCGTTTCAAATATACCGGTCATTTTTGAAACACCCTGTATATGGAACACTGGAGTTTAATGCACCATCGATGGCAATGTTGCACGAGACAGAACATAAGCTCGTACTGGAAATAGTGCGGAATAAAATCGGCAGTATCCTTTTCATTGGAATCGCCCCGGCATTTACTTTAAGCGACGTAAGAAACCCCTGGGAAATCCGTATCAGACCGGCTGTACAGCGAAATAGAGTCCAGTGTCTCATTACGCCGCCTCGCTCGCTTATCGTCACTTACAGATGGTGACTACATTCGTTGTATCGCTAGTTTATCCATCGTCTAAAACTTGGTGCTGGTGTCAAAAACCAGAGCTGTCCACCGTACCAACATTCGGGTACATACTGACAAAATCTGTTGAGATACACTCAGAGCAAAAAACTATTACCTGAACATGAGAAGGTGATAAAGTGAAATGTGTGGTTTTCAAAACCTGTAACGAAAATACTGTTAGGAGCTCTTTGCAACATTTGGTGTGTGAGAGATTTGGATCCAGATAGGATTGAAGAGGAAGTGGAATGAGACAAGGTGTGGATGAGAATTAGGGTCTATAAAAGAGCTGCAGGTGTTAGGAAGCGAGTAGGATTGTAGTTATACGAGAATAGTTAGGTTGAAGCTCGTCTTATTATTGATCAAATGGGTTGGTCGCAAAAATGATTCCATGATCTGAGGGGAGAAGGACGTTGAAAATATCTTGGGAAAGAATATGGACTGTTTGGAGATGTAATGAAGGTGTGGCGTAGTGACAGAGCTTCCCAGGCAGGCCAGGGTTCTCCTCTACATTGCATCTGCATGATTAATCTGCACTTCACAATTAACTGCCTGGTGGAGGGTACTCCAACCACATTCACCCATTTCTCTACCGTTCCACTCTCGAATACTAACATCTTTCTGTGCGAGCTCTATTTACTCTTATTTTATTATGATGATCATTCTTCTTTAGGTGGGCGCCAACAAAATATTGTCTCACTCTGAGGAGAAAGATTGTTATCTCTCGAGAAGATCCCGCTGCAACCAAAACCACCTTGGTTTTAATCATTGTCACCCCAATTCACATATCACATCCGTGGCGCTCTTTCCCCTATTGCGCGACAGTACAAAACGAGCTGCACTTCTTTGAACTTTTCCGATGTCCTCCGTCGATCCTATCAGATGCGATTCCCACACCGCACAGCAGTACTCCAGAAGAGGATGCACAAGCACAAGCGTAGCGTAGGCAGTCTCTTTAGTAGACCTGTTGCATTTTTTCAGCGTTCTGCCAATAAATCGTACTCTTTGGTTTGGTTTCTCCACAACATTATCTACGTGATCGTTTCAGCTTAAGTTTTTCGTAATTTAGTTGAATTTACAGCGGTTAGAGTTGTGTTATTTATTGTGACCTAAATTTAGCCGATTCCTTTTGGTACTGATGTGGATAACATCATACTTTTCATTAAATGATAATTAATTAAAATCCTCAGCTGGTGACAGGTGTTGTTGATATACCTCGATGGGGACAGCTGAAAATGTGTACCCCGACCAGGACTCGAACCCGGGATCTGCATGGCAGACGCTCTATCCATCTGAGCCACCAAGGACATTACGTATGTAGATTGTAGACAGTTGGGAATGTGGGTCTCACTGGAAGCGTGCAAGGGATAAGTCCCTGCAGTCGCGCTATTAATCTGTGTCCTTGGTGGCTCAAATTGATAGAGCGTCTGCATGTAAGCAGGAGACCCCGGGTTCGAGTCCCGGTCGGGGCACATATTTTCAGCTGTCCTCATCGAGGTATATCAACAACACCTGTCGGGAGCTGAGGGTTTCAATTAATTATCGTTTATTCTAGAGAAGCTGGTCGGTCGTCAATGGTACCTGTTCTTTCGAGAACATTCGCTATCTTCATATACACTTTTCATTATTTGAAGTCAATTGACACTTTTCGCGTCAGTCAGATGTCTTGTCTAAATCGTTTTACAATTTGTTTTGATCGTCTGATGACTTTATAAGATGGTAAATGACAGCAGCATCTGCTGCTAAATCGTTAATGTATATCAGGAACAGCAGAGGGCCCATAACACTTCCTTGGGAACGCCAAATATCACTTCCGTTTTACTCAATGACTTTGCCTGAGTTACTACGAACAGCGATCTTCATGACAGGAAATCAGGAACCAGTCGTACAGCTGAGGCAATAGTCCATAAGCATTTTGGAATATAATTAGAAGTCGCTTGTGAGTTATGGTGTCAAAAGGCTTCTGGAAATGTAAAAGTACGCAATAAATTTGATACCCCTTGTTAATAACACTCATTACTTCGGGGGAATGATGAGCTAGTTGTGTTTCACAAGAACTATATTCTTTGACGCTAATGGATGTTTGTCAGTAAATGGTTTTCCTCGTGATAACTCATAATGCTGGAACATATTACATCTTCCAAAATCGTACTGCAAATCGAAGTCGGCGGCATGGGTCTGTAACACAGCGGATTACTCGTATTTCCTTTCTTGAGTATTATGTGATTTGTGCGACAGGTTGTATATGATTGCCAAGTATGGAGCTATTATATCAGCATACGCCGAGAGGAACCTTACTAGTATACAATCAGGACCGGAGGCCTCACCTTTACTAAGTGATTTAAGCTGCTTTTCTGCACCGAGTATATCTACTTCAAGGTTACTCATGTTGGAAGTTGTTATCGGTACGAATTCTGGAATATATACTTCACCTTTTTCAAAGCAGGGATTTTGGAAAACCGTATTTAGTAATTTCGCTTTAGTGGTATTGACATCAGTAACATCACCATTGTTATCACGCAGTGAACGTATTGATTGTGTCTTTCTGCTGGTGTTCTTTACACACGACCAGAATACCTTTGGATTTTCTGCCAGATTTCGAGAGAACGTGGAAAGTATTAAAAGCATCTAGCATTGTAGTTCACGCTATATTTTGAGCTTTGGTAAATCTTCGCCATTCTTGAGGATTTTGAAATCTTTTAAATTTGGCATCCTTTTTTTCGTTGCTTCTGCAACAGTGTTCTGACCTGTTTTGTGTACCATGGGGGATAAGCACCATCTATTATTACTTTGTTTGGTATATGTCTTTCAACAGCCGTCGATATAATTTCTTTGAATTTAAACACATCTGATCTGCGCTTTCATATTGAGATTGGAAGGAGTGGAGACTGTTTCTTAGAAAGGTCTCAAGAGAATTTTTATATGCTTTTTTAAAGTAGATGTATTTTGCGTTCTTTTTCTGAGTTTGAATGTTGCGGTACTCAGTCGCGTTACAACATTGTGATCACTAATCCCTTTATCCTTCATGATGCTCCGTATTTGCTCACCATTACTTGTTGATAATAGGTCAAGTATATTTTCACAGCCATTTACATTTCGAGTGGGCTCCTAAGCTACTTGTTAAAAATAACTTTATGAGAACGCATTCAGAACTATTTCGGACGACGTTTTGTACCCTCCTCCGACTTTAAACAAGTATTTTCGCCAACATATCGAGGCTAGGGTGAAGCCACCACCAGCTATAGCTGTATGGGTGGATATCTGCTCGAAATAACACTCAGGTTTTCTTTGAACTGTTTAGCATCTGAGTCGAGGGTTCGGTAAGTAAGGTAAACAACTAATAATTTATTCGGGTTGTCAAGTATAATCTCTACCCATGCTAACTCACAGGAACTATCTACTTCGATTTCACAAAAGGTAAACTACTTCTGACAGCAATAAATACTCTATCACAAACTATCCTTTCCGAACACCGTTACGTCCTCCGCAAAAATTTCAGATTATCTTCGGCTATAGCCAGCTTTCAGTGCCTATAACAATTTGAGATTCAGTGCTTTCTATTATTACTGAAGCTCTGGTTCTTTTCTAACAGAGCTACGACTTCACAACTACAATGTTGATTGTCCTATCCTCTTCTTGTTTTCGTCCTGCACACTTTGAAACTGAATCTCTTTCTGCAGTTCCCCGAGGCCCACAAACCAAAAAACCGCCCACTCCCTTCCACACAGCCCCCGCTACCCGTGTAGCCGATTCCTGCTTGAAATGAACTTCTGACCTATTTAGCGGAACCTGCAAATCCACCACCTTATGGTGCAACTCGAGGAATCTGCAGCCTACACGGTCGAAGGACCGTCTCAGCCTCTGATTCAGACTCTCCGCTCGATTCTGTACCGCAGGACCACAGTCGGTTCTGTCTACGATGCTACAGATAGCGAGCTCCGCCTTCATCTCACAAGCAAGACTGGCATTCAGCAAGTCAAACGAAACTAGAGAGAATAGCTTTCGATCCAAAGGGACACACATCGTTAGTTGCGACATGAGCAACTACCCTGTGCTCTTCATGACATCCGGAATCACACTTTCCACATCTAGAATGACTCTTCCCGTTATGCACACCCAGTACACACTGGATTCCTTCCCCTCCTTGACAACCATATCCGTAAGGGCCCCATTACGCGCCTCATGTTGGCGCTCCCAACTATCAGTAAACCCAACCTCTGTGAATGCCTAGACCTTGCAGGACGAGAGGTTTAGACGACTCTAGGACAGGAGATTCGATTTTGCGAGAGATGTAGGTTTGGCTAAAGTACTTCAGGTGTTTGATTCCGGGAACGTTATTAGCTGTTACAAGCGGAACTGTCATCCCTAAAAACGGCAATTACAGAAGTTGAACAGGCTTTAGGCACCTGGAAGGTAACTGCGCAGAAACTCTGGGTAAAGGAATAAATTAATCAACTGATCGACGAAAGGAAGTGAGACAAAGATATTCCTAAGTCACCCAGGAGTGAAATCAACAGGAACAGCAGAGAAGTGGAGCGAAGTGACTCAGGAACGTATAAAGAAATCGAAAAGGTAAACGCCGTCGGGAACACAGATAGCATATAGTAAAGTAAAAATAATTTCCAATGGTATTAAAAGTAAAATTGTGAACACCAAGAGTGCAAAAGGAAGTACGCTGTTAAAGACAAAAGAGAGAGCAGTTAGATGGAAAGAATTCACTACAGGCCTTCATGAGCGGGTGGTACGATTTGCTGACGTGATAGAAGCAGAAATAAGAGTCGACCTAGAAGATTTTGGGAATACAGACAGGGTATTGCAGGATCTGCCAACGAAAAATGGAGAAAGAGTAAATAAAACTGCTTCCGAGTTCCTAAAATCATGGGAGGAAGTGTCAACGAAACGATTATTCAAATTACTGTGTACAATCGATGAGACTGGAGAGACACACCGTCACGAGGATAGTAAAGGCAGAAAAATGAGGGAACTATCACCTCAAAGGCTGATGCATTCAAGTTGTTTACCAGAATACCATCCAGAACACAGAAAAAGAGTATGTTCAATTTCCTTTTCGGACAGGTAAAGGCACCTGAGGAGCACTTATGACGTTTTGCTTAATAACGAAGGCAAGACAAGGCACTTTTAGAGGATTTGTCGACCTAGAAAAAGCGTTTCACAAAGTAATATGATGCAAGATGTTCGAAATTCCATAAAAAAATGGCTATAAGGTACAGGGACAAATGGGCACTATACTGTATATCGAAGAAGGAATGACGGAAATAAAATCTCAGGAGTGTCTTGAAAATTTACAATGAAATGATATCGATGATAAGATTCGTTGATGATATTGCTGAACTCGGTGGAAGTGAGGAAAAGACTGAAAAGACCCGTTGAATGTAATAAACAGGTAATGCGCGGAGAATATTGACAGAGTAAACGAAAAAAGACGATAATAATGGATAATATCAGTAATGATATTAGCGATACACTTACGAAATTGGGACTACGTTGTAGCAGAAGTGGAGGAGTTCTACTACCTTGGAAGAAAAACAACACAAAGCGGAAAAAGCGAAGAAGACGTAAAAATTAGACCAGGACAGATAAAGAGGGAATTACTATCCAAAATAAGTCTACAAGTATCAAATTCCAGCTTCAGTTTGAGGACGAAATGTCTGAGAATGTACGTTTAGAGCACAGCATTCTACGGCAGTGACACATGGACTGTAGAAAACCAGAAACAGAAGAGAAACGCCGGTCGGTGTGGCCGAGCGGTTCTAGACGCTTCAGTCCGGAACCGAGCTGCTGCTACGGTCGCAGGTTCGAATCCTGCCTCGGGCATGGATGTGTGTAATGTCCTTAGGTTAGTTAGGTTTAAGTAGCTCTAAGTCTAGGGGACTGATGACCTCAGATGATAAGTCCCATGGTGCCTCGAGCCATTTGAACCATTTGTTTTAGAAGAGAAGCGAAGAGTTTGTGCTGTGCTGCTATAGAAGGGTACTGAAAATTGGGTGGACTGCTAAAGAATGTGGAGTTTCTCCGCAGATTCGATGAAGAAAAGAAACTACGGAAAATACCAACAAGAAGAAGCAAGGGGATGATACGATACCCGTTAAATCATCAAGGAATAATCTCCGTAGTACTAGAGGGGACTGAACAGAGAAAAACTGTAGAGAAAGACAGAGACTGGTATACATTCAGCAAATAACTGAGGACTCTAGGTGCATGTGCTACTCTGAGACTTGGTTACATTTATTCGTGTATTTCAATGATATTCACAGCAGACTATTCTAGGTCTGTTCTAAATTACAGTCAAAAACGGCGTTCAGTTATGGAAATGCAATCATTCTTGTCATCTTAAGGGACTCATCAATGACCATTAGTCATGTGACGTAAGTAACTATTATTGTCACAGATGGTCAATCTTATTAATGAATTTCAGTGATTATTACAGTAGCATCAGATATGACACACCACGCCGTACGATATCTTTATCAAACTCATCTTCAAACGGTATCTGCAGGCAACGAAAAATGAGCAAAGATAGTGGCTAATGGCTGTTTCGTAGAGACAAGAGAAAGCTTCTGTACAGTTTTTAAGAGCATGCGAGCAAAGGCCAGTTATGGTGCAATAATACGCAATTTTTAATTTTGTTACTGTGTACTGAAATACACAACGAAATGCTTACATACTACACTGTAGAGGTGCATAAGCACAGTAAAGTAACAAACGTTGATTAGGTTATGTTTCGAGGCGTAATACCGCAACAAAATCGACTTGGGTGTTTTACTTCGTCAGAAGCATGGAGTGTAGAGCTTAAGCCTTCCGAATCGCCGTGGACAACATAAGCGGTGTGATGATGGTTCGTTTGTGTGCCGCCCAACTGTCCGGTCATCAGCGCCCGTACAAAGTCCCAATTTTCACACAGTCCATTTTTTTCACATTACAATCTAACGATTGTCACGAATGACGATGATGATGATGATGAAATGATGAGGACAACACAAACACCCAGTCCCCGGGCAGAGACAATTTCCTACCCGCCCGGGAATCGAACACGGGACCCCGTGATCCAGAGGCAGCAGCGCTAGCCACTAGACCACGAGCTGCGAACAACATATGTACTGACGCAGCAAGAAACTCAAAAAGATTTTATTTAGGTGACTGCTTTAGGCAGGACGAAAAACATCCGAGTGGGTGGTGTCACGAAGACTTACGAGTAAAAAGTTCATATGAAGGTTTTGTTCATCCTGATTTGTTTGTGTGAGATTTTTATTTATATGTAACTTTCTAGATTTAAGTGTCAGGAAGTCATTTCTGAAAGTATTTGTATGGAGTGTAGCCATGTATGGAAGTGAAACATGGACGATAGTTTAGACAAGAAGAGAATAGAAGCTTTTGAAATGTGGTGCTACACAAGAATGCTGAAGATTAGATGGGTAGATCACATAACTAATGAGGAAGTATTGAATAGGATTGGGGAGAAGAGAAGTTTGTGGCACAACTTGGCCAGAAGAAGGGATCGGTTGGTAGGACATGTTCTGAGGCATCAAGGGATCACCAATTTAGTATTGGAGGGCAGCGTGGAGGGTAAAAATCGTAGAGGGAGACCAAGAGATGAATACACTAAACAGATTCAGAAGGATGTAGGTTGCAGTAGGTACTGGGAGATGAAGAAGCTTGCACAGGATAGAGTAGCATGGAGAGCTGCATCAAACCAGTCTCAGGACTGAAGACCACAACAACAACAACATGTAACTTTCTTCTTGGCCTGCAGTTTGAGAACCATGCAGGCACCGACAACGCCAACGTTCATGATATCTGTTAAAATATTTTAAGAAATTACAAATATTCTATGCTTTACACGTCCCTTCGGATAAGATTGAAACAAGTCGTTAAAATACTGTAAGAGCCTTCGATTCTGATATAAGGGAAGCAACTATTGCATCCGTTGAATCTTTTAGGCTCCTGTTTAAAATTGTATACTACAGTTTTTTTCAGCATGCAACAAAAAATGAAGATTAATGTCCTTCACGTCTCCTCTGTCACAGTTGAGGGTATTTGCATTACCAGTACAGTACAAGTGGTGTCCGAAACAGCCACAATTTAACTGCTACCTAGTAATTATTGTATACATCCTTCTTGAAACGCTCGTTTTTGCAGAGCAGTGTTTTTTTGTATGTGTGTTTCTGGGTGTGTTCGCCTGTTACGCGTGTCTTGTCAATCAGTGTCCATTCTTCACTCCATCTTGTTCTATACCAGGTCGGAATACAGTATCCCAGACTGTTCGTGATGGCTTATTGCCATACCATCTTCTGCAAGTTTATCAGTCAGTTAGTAAACTCATTGTGCCTCACTGCCTCCTTACCCACACAGTTGAAATGATTTATACTTACCTTGAAACGGGACATACTGCTTAACTATTTCGTTCACCAAACTGTTAATACGATACACTGTTCGGCTTCCTAAATTTGTGAAAGGTGAAATTGAACTCGACAATAATATGATTGTTTCACCTGTGCGCTGCATCAAGAACATCGGGGCTTCAAATATCACGGTTAGTTCTGGAGCCATAATAAATGACTCATCAGGCTGAGTTCCTCCTCTTCCAGGTCTGTGAAGCACAGTCAATACCAGGTAAGTTTCCTAATAGTTCACGATTGAAGTAGTTCAGAAATACATTGAATATATCCTTCGACGGCCACTTTTCGATTTGTTTAGTAATGTGTGTGAAATCTTTTGGGACTTAACTGCTAAGGCCATCGGTCCCTAAGGTTACACACTACTTAACTTAAATTATCCTAAGGACAAACACACACACACACCCATGCCCGATGGAGGACTCGAACCTCCGCCCAGATCAGCCACACAGTCCATGACTGCAGCGCCTAAGACCGCTCGGCTAATCCCGCGCGGCTTTCGATTTGTTTCTTTGTTCGCAATCATTCATATAAAAAATTAAGCAACGAATTTCCTGCAGTGCTTGTGGTAATATATTGCTGCTAAACGTATGAATAATTTCCATTAAACTTAAAACTATAGCTGGTGGAAGATTACTTGTACACTTGCACAGCCGACCGAAGTGACCGAGAGGTCCTAGGCGCTTCAGTCTGGAACAGCGCGACCGCTACGGTCGCAGGTTCGAATTCTGCCTCGGGCATGGACGTGTGTGATGTCCTTAGGCTAGTTAGGTTTAAGTAGTTCTGAGTTCTAGGAGACTGATGACCTCAGATGTAAAGTCCGAAAGTGCTCAGAGCCACTATTACACTTATACGTACATTTAGGTCGTACCTGGAACATCACTAATCCAGGGGATTTCTCGTACGATGTCCGACTACTCACGCTATTTTTTTGGTGCAATTTTTCCCAGCTATTCTGCATTTCTTTATGAATATCGAATATGCTGATATTTCTGGCACTTCTTACAGAAGTGCTGGTTTATTTTCTAGTAAAAGATATGAAGACAGAAGCATATTTCACTAGGGGTAAGATAGATACCGTCTACAAAAAAATTAAAGCGGTTCTTGGGGAAAAGAGAATCAATTGTATGCATATCAAGAGCTCAGATAGTAAACCAGTCCTAAGCAAAGTAGGGAAAGCTGAAAGGTTATAGGAGTATATGAGGGTCTATACAAGGGACTTGAAATTAATATTATAAGAGGAAAAGTGGACACAGATGAAGATGAGATGGAAAATTTGATACTGCGAGAAGAATTTGAAAGAGCTGTGAAAGATCTAGGTCGAAACAAGGCCCCGAGAGTAGACGATATTTCGTCATAATTGCTAATAGCCTCAGGAGACCCAGTCCAGGACAGAATCTTCCATTTGGCGTGCAAGACGTATAAGACACGAAAAATACCTTAAGACTTCAAGAACAGTGTAATAATTCCAATTCCAAGGAAAGCAGTCGCTGACAGGTGTGAAAATTACCCAACTATTAGTTTGTCATGGTTCCTTCCAGAAGAATGAAAAAAACTGGTAGAAGCTAACCTCGAGGAAGATCAATTCAGGTTACGAAGAAATGCACGAATGCGGGAGGCAATACTGACCCTACGACTTATATTAGAAGACAGGTTAAGGAATGCAAACCTAAATACAATGTTGGCTGGAATACTGTTTTTGAAATTCTAAAGTTTGTTGTTGTTGTGGTCTTCAGTCCTGAGACTGGTTTGATGCAGCTCTCCACGCTACCATATCCTGTGCAAGCTTCTTTATCTCCCAGTACTTACTGCAACCAACATCCTTCTGAATCTGATTAGTGTATTCATCTCTTGGTCTCCCTCTACGATTTTTACCCTCCACGCTGCCCTCCAATGCTAAATTTGTGATCCCTTGATGTCTCAGAACATGTCCTACTAACCGGCCCTTCTTTTTGTCAAGTTGTGCCACATACTCCTCTTCTCCCCAATTCTATTCAGTACTTCATCATTAGTTATGTGACCTACCCATCTAATCTTCAGCATTCTTCTGTAGCACCACATTTCGAAAGCTTCTATTCTCTTCTTGTCCAAACTATTTATCGTCCATGTTTCACTTCCATACATGGTTACACTCTACACAAATACTTTCAGAAACAACTTCCTGACACTTAAACCTATACTCGATGTCAACAAATTTCTCTTCTTCAGAAACACTTTCCTTGCCATTGCCAGTCTAAATTTTATATTTTTTCTACTTCGACCATCATCAGTTATTTTGCTCACCAAATAGCAAAACTCCGTTACTACTTTAAGTGTCTCATTTCCTAATCTAATTCCCTCAGCATCACCCGACTTTATTCGACTACATTCCGTTATCCTCGTTTTGCTTTTGTTGATGTTAATCTTACA
Source organism: Schistocerca americana (assembly GCF_021461395.2). NCBI lineage: Eukaryota > Metazoa > Arthropoda > Insecta > Orthoptera > Acrididae > Schistocerca > Schistocerca americana. The sequence continues at coordinate 189,999,475 of NC_060124.1, read as the reverse complement.
TCCTCCTTTCAAGACACTGTCCATTCCGTTCAACTGCTCTTCCAAGTCCTTTGCTGTCTCTGATAGAATTACAATATCATCGGCGAACCTCAAAGTTTTTATTTCTTCTCCATGGATTCTAATACCTACTCCGAATTTTTCTTTTGTTTCCCTTACTGCTTGCTCAATATACAGATTGAATAACATCGGGGAGAGGCTACAACCCTGTCTCACTCCCTTCCCAACCACTGCTTCCCGTTCATGCCCCTCGACTTTTATAACTGCCATCTGGTTTCTGTACAAATTGTAAATAGACTTTCGCTCCCTGTATTTTACCCCTGCCACCTATAGAGTTTGAAAGAGAGTATTCCAGTCAACATTGTCAAAAGCTTTCTCTAAGTCTACAAATGATAAAAACGTAGGTTTGCCTTTCCTTAATCTTTCTTCTAAGATAAGTCGTAGGGTCAGTATTGCCTCACGTGTTCCAATATTTCTACGGAATCCAAACTGATCTTCCCCGAGGTCGGCTTCTACCAGTTATTCCATTCGCCTGTAAAGAATTCGCGTTCGTATTTTGCAGCTGTGACTTATTAAACTGATAGTTCGGTAATTTTCACATCTGTCGTCACCTGCTTTCTTTGTGATTGGAATTATTATATTCTTCTTGAAGTCTCAGAGTATTTCGCCTGTCTCATACATTTTGCTCACCAGATGGTAGTGTTTTGTCAGGACTGGCTCTCCCAAGGCCATCAGTAGTTCTAATGGAATGTTGTCTACTCCCGGGGCCTTGTTTCGACTTAGGTCTTTCAGTGCTCTGTCAAACTCTTCACGCAGTATCGTGTCTCCCATTTCATCTTCATCTACATTCTCTTCCATTTCCATAATATTGTCCTCAAGTACATCGCCCTTGTATAGACCCTCTATATACTCCTTCCACCTTTCTGCTTTCCCTTCTTTGCTTGGAACTGGGTTTCCATCTGAGCTCTTGATATTCATACAAGTGGTTCTCTTTTCTCCAAAGGTCTCTTTAATTTTCCTGTAGGCAGTATCTATCTTACCCCTAGTGAGATAAGCCTCTACATACTTACATTTGTCCTCTAGCCATCCCTGCATAGCCATTTTGCACTTCCTGTCGATCTCATTTTTGAGACGTCTGTATTCCTTTTTGCCTGCTTCATTTACTGCATTTTTATGTTTTCTCCTTTCATCAATTAAGTTCAATATTTCGTCTGTTACCCAAGGAGTTCTACTAGCCCTCGTCTTTTTACCTACTTGATCCTCTGCTGCCTTCACTACTTCATCCCTCAGAGCTACCCATTCTTCTTCTACTGTACTTCTTTCCCCCATTCCTGTCAATTGTTCCCTTACGCTCTCCCTGAAACTCTGTACAACCTCTGGGTCTTTCAGTTTATCTAGGTCCCATCTACTTAAATTCCCACCTTTTTGCAGTTTCTTCAGTTTTAATCTGCAGTTCATAACCAATAGATTGTGGTCAGAGTCGACTTCAGCCCCTGGAAATGTCTTACAATTTAAAACCTGGTTCCTAAATCTCTGTCTTACCATTATATAATCTGTCTGATACCTTCTAGTATCTCCAGGATTCTTCCATGTATACAACCTTCTTTCATGATTCTTGAACCAAGTGTTAGCTATGATTAAGTTATGCCCTGTGCAAAACTCTACCAGGCGGCTTCCTCTTTCATTTCTTAGCCCCAATCCATATTCACCTACTATGTTTCCTTCTCTTCCTTTTCCTTCTCTCGAATTCCAGTCACCCGTAACTGTTAAATTTTCGTCTCCTTTCACTACCTGAATAATATCTTTTATCTCATCATACATTTCATTAATTTCTTCATCGTCTGCAGAGCTAGTTGGCATATGAACTTGTACTATTGTAGTAGGCGTGGGATTCGTTTCTATCTTGGCCACAATAATACGTTCACTATGCTGTTTGTAGTAGCTTACCCGCACTCCTATTTTTTTATTCATTATTAAACCTACTCCTGCATTAGCCGTATTTGATTTTGTGTTTATAACCCCGTATTCACCTGACCAAAAGTCGTGTTCCTCCTGCCACCGAACTTCACTAATTCCCACCATATCTAACTTTAACCTATCCATTTCTTTTTTTAAATTTTCTGAAAGTAGAAGGAGTAAAATACAGGGAGCGACAGGATATTGCAACTGTACACGAACCAAGCAGCACTTATAAGACTCGAGGGGTATAAAAGGGAAGGAGCTGTTGAAAAGGAAGTGGAACAGGGTTTTAGCCTACTCCTGATGTTTTTTTTTTTCTTTTTTGTTGTGAGACCCTATTGGACCAAACTGCTGAGTTCATCGGTCCCTAAGCTTACACATTACTTAATCCTACTTAAACTAACTTACGCTAAGGACGTCACACACACACACACACACACACACACACACACACACACACACACACACATGCCCGGTCCGACGGTGGGAGCCGTGCGGATCGTGATAAGGCGCCTCAGAACAATATATACATTGAACAAGCAGTAAAGGAAAAAAAGAAAATTTTCCAGTATGAAGTAAAGTTCAGGGAGAAGAAATAAAAACTTCGAGATTTGCAGATGACATTTAAATTCGTCTGAGACAGCAAAGTACTTGGAAGAGCAGTTAAACGAAATGGGCATTGTCTTGAAAGGAGGATATATGATGAACATCAACAAAAGCAAAACAAAGATAATGGAATGTAGTAGAATTAAAGCAGGTGATGCTAAGGGACTCAGATTAGGAAGCGAGATACTTTAATAAGTAGATGCGTTTTGCTATTTGGGCAGCAAAATAACTGATGACGGCCGAAGTGGAGAGGATATAAAATGTAGAGTGCCTATGGCAAGAAGGCATTTCTGAAGAAGAGAAATTTATCAGCATCGAAAATAGATTTAAGTGTTGTGAAATCTTTTCTGAAGGTATTTGTCTCTAGTGTAGCCTTGTATGAAAGTGAAACGTGGACGAACAGTTTAGACAAGATGAGAACAGACGCTTTTGAAATGTGATGCTATAGATAAATGCTGAAGATTAGGTGGGTCGATCACGCAACTAATGAGAAAGTATAGATAGAATTTGGGAGACAAGAGAATTTGTAGCCCAAGAAAGGATTGGTTTATAGGACACATTCTGAGGCATGAAGTGGTCACCAGTTTAGGATCGAAGGGAAGTTTTTGGTTTAAGAATCGTAGAGGGAGTGCAAGAGATGAGTATAGTTAGCAGATTCAGGAAGATGTAGGTTGCAGTAGTTATTGGGAGATGAAGAGCCTCGCACAGGGTAGAGTAGCATAGAGAACTGCATCAAACCAGTCTTCGTATTGAAGACGCAACAACAAAAACAAAAGAATATGGCACAAAAAATGGATTTATGTCTGGGTTGGATGGTAAAATCATTCTGTAGTCATCATCTAAGTCGGAATATAGGTAATGTCCTAGCTCTGTTTTGATATGTATGACTAAAACAACAACAACACAACAAAAACAACGAAAGAATATGGCGAAAAATGGGGTTTCTGTCTGGATTGGGCGGTAAAACCGTTCTGTAGTCTTCGTCTCCCTGTTTTGATATGGATGGCCAAAAAAGTGTGTTGGGATCTTTTATGGCACTACCTCCGGCTTGGAAAGCCACATATAAAGGAATCACGTACGATGCCGTGACCTAGCAGCGCAACTGCGTGCGGAATTCCGTTATCTTCGGAACCCAGAAGACAGATATCTGGTTTACACTGCCCTAACACCGCTATTCCCAATCCAAATAGGCATTTCTGTGCCCCGTTGCACAACGGACACACTCAACATTCCGCATATAATTGGTGCATAACTTCAACGGGAACTGCCAAAACGCCAATGTGGCCATCGGATAACCACCTAGTAATCAGTACCAGAACGCCATGCTAACTAGGTTTTTATTGCTAGAAACATGCCTCATTCAAAATCCTGTTTCAGTTATACAAAATACACTACTGGCCACTACACCAAGAAGAATTGCACATGATAAACGGGTATTCATTGGACACTTATATTGTACTAGAACTGACATGTGATTACATTTTCACGCAATTTGGGTGCATAGATCCTGAGAAATCAGTACCCAGAACAACCACCTCTGGCCGTAATAACGGCCTTGATACGCCTGGGAATTGAGTCAAACAGAGCTTGGATGTCGTGTACAGGTACAGCTGCCCATGCAGCTTCAACACGATACCACAGTTCATCAAGAGAAGTGACTGGCGTACTGTGACGAGCCAGTTGCTCGACCATCATTCACCAGACGTTTTCAGTTCGTGAGAGATCTGGAGAATATGCTGGCAAGTGCAGCAAGCGAACTTTTCTGTATGCAGAAAGGCCCGTACAGAACCTGCAACATGCGGTCGTGCATTATCCTGCTGAAATGTAGGGTTTCGCAGGGATCGAATGAAGGGTAAGCCACGGGTCGTAAAACGCCTGAAATGTAACGTCCACTGTTCAAAGTTCCGTCAATGCGAACAAGAGGTGACCGAGACGTGTAACCAATGGCGAGACGTGTAACCAATGGCACCCCATGCCATCACTCTGGGTGATACGCCAGTATGGCGATTACGAATACACGCTTCCAATGTGCGTTCACCGCGATGTCGCCAAACACGGATGCGACCATCATGATGCTGTAAACACAACCTGGATTCATCCGAAAAAATGACGTTCTACCCCTCGTGCACCCAGGTTCGTCGTTGAGTACATCATCGTGGCGCTCCTGTCTGTGATGCAGTGTCAAGGGTAACCGCAGTCATGGTCTCCGAGCTGATAGTCCATGCTGCTGCAAACGTCGTCCAACTGTTCGTGCAGATGGTTGTTGTCTTGCAAACGTCCCCATCTGTTGACTCAGGGATCGAGACGTGGCTGCACAATCCGCTACAGCCATGCGGATAAGATGCCTGTCATCTCGACTGCTAGTGACACGAGGCCGTTGGGATCCAGCACGGCGTTCCGTATTACCCTCCTGAAACCACCGATTCCATATTCTGCTAACAGTCATTGGATCTCGACCAACGCGAGCAGCAATGTCGCGACACGATAAACCGCAATCGCGATAGGCCACAATCCGACCTTTATCTAAGTCAGAAACGTGATGGTACGCATTTCTCCTCCTTACACTTGGGATCACAACATCGTTTCACCAGGCAACGCCTGTCAACTGCTGTTTGTGTATGAGAAATCGGTTGGAAACTTTTCTCATGTCAGCACGTTGTAGGTGTCGCTACTGGCGCCAACCGTTCGTAAATGATCTGAAAAGTTAATCATTTGCATATCACAGCATCTTCTTCCTGTAGGTTAAATTTCGCGTCTGTAGCACGTCATCTTCGTGGTGTAGCAATTTTAATGGCCAGTGGTGTACGTATTATCTACTAAGCTTATCTCTTAACACAATTAAACCATAGAGCGGCTATTAAGAATCGTAAACTCCATCCTGTCCTAATACTATCCTTTAGAATTAACAATACCACGAACTGATGTTCGAGGGAAGACACAACCCCGAATCATAAAAGTGTTAGATATGCAACATTCTTATCAGTAAAGCACGTCACTCAAACATGGCGTCGTCTCGCTGCACGACTACTTCTCGCGAAGTCCCAGTGATGAGTGTCTACTGGAACCTTCGTCTCCCGCCAGGCTCCCACTGCTACTGCATGCGTTAGCCAATCGGGAGCCGGCACATCCGCCGGCCCCCCTCCTCCTCAAGTCTTCGTAATGAAGTTTTATATCAACTGGAAGTTGTACAAGTTGGCATGCCTTTCGCTTCCTATTTGCAGTGAACTGCCCCTTTTACCCCTTTAGAGGATCCGAAACTCAAGAGACGACCTGTGATTTGCCTCTTTGTATCTCTTTGTATGAAGATGAAATGGAAGATACGATACTGCCTGAAGAGTTTGACAGAGCGCTGAAAGATCTGAGTCGAAACAAGGCCCCAGGAGTGGACAACATTCCATTAGAACTACTGACGGCCTTAGGAGAGCCAGTCCTGACAAAAGTCTACCATCTGGTGAGCAAGATGTATGAGACAGGCGAAATACCCTGAGACTTCAAGAAGAATATAATAATTCCAATCCCAAAGAAAGCAGGTGTTCACAGATGAGAAAATTACCGAACTGTCAGTTTAATAAGCCACTGCTGCAAAACACTAACACGAATTCTTTACAGACGAATGGAAAAACTGGTAGAAGCCGACCTCGGGGAAGATCAGTTTGGATTCCGTAGAAATATTGGAACACGTGAGGCAATACTGACTCTACGACTTATCTTAGAAAAAAGATTAAGGAAAGGCAAATCTTTATTTCTAGCGTTTGTAGACTTAGAGAAAGCTTTTGACAATGTTGACTGGAATACTCTCTTTCAAATTCTGAAGGTGGCAGGGATAAAATACAGGGAGCGAAAGGCTATTTACAATTTGTACAGGAACCAGATGGCAGTTATAAGAGTCGAGGGGCATGAAAGGGAAGCAGTGGTTGGAAAGCGAGTGAAACAGGGTTGTAGCCTCTCCCCGATGTTATTCAATCTGTATATTGAGCAATCAGGATAGGAAACAAAAGAAAAATTCGGAGTAGGTATTAAAATCCGTGGAGAAGAAATAAAATCTTTGAGGTTCGCCGATGACATTGTAATTCTGTCAGAGACAGCAAAGGACTTGGAAGAGCAGTTGAACGGAATGGACAGTGTCTTGAAAGGAGGATATAAGATTAACATCAACAAAAGCAAAACGAGGATAATGGAATGTAGTTGAATAAAGTCGGGTGATGCTGAGGGAATTAGATTAGGAAATGAGACACTTAAAGTAGTAACGGAGTTTTGCTATTTGGGGAGCAAAATAACTGATGATGGTCGAAGTAGAGAAAATATAAAATGTAGACTGACAATGGCAAGGAAAGAGTTTCTGAAGAAGAGAAATTTGTTGACATCGAGTATAGGTTTAAGTGTCGGGAAGTTGTTCCTGAAAGTATTTGTATGGAGTGTAACCATGTATGGAAGTGAAACATGGATGATAAATAGTTTGGACAAGAAGAGAATAGAAGCTTTCGAAATGTGGTGCTACAGAAGAATGCTGAAGATTAGATGGGTAGATCACATAACTAATGAGGAGGTATTGAACAGAATTGGGGAGAAGAGGAGTTTGTGGCACAACTTGACTAGAAGAAGGGACCAGTTGGTAGGACATGTTCTGAGGCATCAAGGGATCACAAATTTAGCATTGGAGGGCAGCGTGGAGGGTAAAAATCGTAGAGGGAGACCAAGAGATGAACACACTAATCAGATTCAGAAGGACGTAGGTTGCAGTAAGTGCTGGGAGATGAAGACGCTTGCACAGGATAGAGTAGCATGGAGAGCTACATCAAACCAGTCTCAGTTCTGAAGACCACAACAACAACGAAAACATCTAGATGGTTGTCAGGGTACTTTTGGCTGCAACGGACAGCAGGTTCCATCGCCAGCCGTTGTGCCTGACTCCGGTGAACCTCGGCGCCTTGACGGCGGAGGCATTTAAGCCCCGCATTGTTCCTTTGAGACCAGCTGTCACATCGCCACAGGTAAGTTGTGGTGACGAGTTTTTGCTCCCACGACATGAATCGGCTGTTGCTCTTCACCTAAAGGGCGCGCAGCATTGAAAGGACACAGTGAAACGTGACCATATCATACAAGAACCTTTAGTCGCTGTTACCACAAATTTCCGATGGATAGTTTCGCGGCGCTATGTACTGATACAGTTCTCTCGAGCTTCCAGCCGTGTCAAGTTGTTTAAAACCCACGAGCTCTCGGGCGAGTACTCCTCGGTCATTGTCAAGTGGTGACTGTATTTTGGTTGCTGCTAGCACTCTTATACAGCCGCGCTGGCTTTTGAGACGTCACTAGTGCTTTCTCCATCGCCATTTAAGGTGATGCTTTCGTTGTGCGCCCGCTACAACCTCTTGATGGTCGGATCCCAAGTCATGATCAGCTGCAGGCCACCTCTTTCTTCTGGGTGTTGTCACAAATTTTTATCTCGATCGTTTTTTAAACATGCTATCCCAAAAACTATCACTCCATGCAGTAACGGATGTCTCTTCGAATGCAATACGATGTCTGTTTTCTATAGCATGCTCTGCTACAGCTGATTTCTCGGGTAACCGAAGACGAAAGCGTCACTCGTTTTCTTCAGGGTGCTGTTCAATAGTAGGCACAATCTGTCCGACGTAGAACTGTACACACACCAACAAAGTATTTTATACACTCCTGTCGTTCTGAGACCTACATCGTCTTTCACAGACCTCATGAGCTCTCGAATTTTTGTTGGAACCCTGAAGACCAAATCAGTTTTATACCTCCTTAGGAGCCTGGTAACCTTCCCTGTTACTTGAACCGCAGTCCGCCGCCGGTAGCTGAGGGGTCGCCGGCACGGTAGCTCAGCGTGTTCGGTCAGAGGGTAACGTGCCCTCTGTAATAAAGAAACTGAGTTAACAGATCAACAACGAACTTAAATGGATGTCTTACGACGTCCGCCCCGAGCAGATGCAACGAACTAAAGCGAACAAAATGAAAAAAAAAAGTGGTCAGCGCGACAGTCATCCTAAGGGCCCGGGTTCGATTCCCGGCTGGGTCGGAGATTTTCTCCGCTCAGGGACTGGGTGTTGTGTTGTCCTAATCATCGTCATTTTATCCCCATCGACGCGCAAGTCGCCGAAGTGGCGTCAACTCGAAAGACTTGCACCAGGCGAGCGGTTTACCCAACGGAAGGCCCTCGTCACACGCCTTTTTTTTTTACTTGAACCGCAGAATGGAAAACTCTCAAGCTTCTTCGAGACCTCCTTGGGTCTTTCTGCATCTGCGTTTTCGGAAATATGGCTTGCGAAATCTGGCAGCTGTTGCAGCCGTTTTCCTTGAATACTCTCTGTAAGTGGCTCAGTTCCTTCGGCAGGTTTTCGACATCTGGGGCAGTTTCCCCGCGGCTGGTGACGCCTACACGCAAACAGGTTTGTGAAAGACGATGTAGACCTCAGACCGTCAGGATGGCATAAAATACCATGTCGGTGTGGATGGTTCTATGTGGAACACACAGTGGTATAATTGAGCAGTGATGTATTAACCTTCGGTGCGCTGAGAAGTCAGCCATAGTAGAGCTTGCTCTAGAAATCGGGACATCGTATTGCACTAGAAGAGACATTTGTTATTACACGGACTAATAGTTTCTGGGATAGCGCAGTAAAATAAGCGATCGAGATAAAGATTTGTTACAACACCCTCGAAAAAGACGGTGACCTGGAGCTAAGCACGGCTTGAGACCCGGCTACCGGAACGCTGAAGCGATTGCAACGAAAACATTACCTTATATGGCGCTGGAGAGAGCACCAGTGACCTCACAGCATCGTACCTAGCGGCTACACAGGTTGACAAACAAGTATCCGTGTGGAAACTTTTCAAAATACGATATCTCGTAAACGACTCGCACTGATATCCTACTACAAACATCACCGACATTCTAAATTACCCTACATTTAGTTTGTTAGTGTCAATAGGCATTGTTCCATTTAAAAAGGTGTATGTTTGCCCAAAAAATACACTTCCTAAGTATCATTACCAGCTGTTTATTGGCTAACAATACGAGCCCCTTACTACCAATCCATTCTGTGAAAACATCACATCAATAACACTTTCCATTTCTGCAATATTTGCTGTGCAAGTTTTATGTGATTCACGTTAGGACGGTAGCAGCAACCAAAAAGCTAGGAGCTCGAGGTAATTTTACCACTATAAATTTCGTTTACCAGCCTGAGGGGAATGCGCATTTTTGTAACGGAGGGTGCTTCAGTGCCTCACAAATAAAAGCTAAGATATAATAATCAGCCGTTTATTAGATGGTGCATTGGCAATACGAAATATTATGTTTTATTTACATAGAGCAAAATTTTTGTGAAAAAGGAACGAAAAATATGAGCCCTCAGTATGGACGAGAAAGTATGTCAGCGTGCTCTGTCGTACCTCTGATTACATAATTACAGCACCCGTGCTTGCTTTCATTTTTTTCTACAACTAACCAAGGGATTATTCCGTTTGCAGTGCCAGGGAGCCAACATACGGGAGAAATGGCAGTGTAATCAACTGAAGATTCCATCATGAGCTACAGTCAACGTGACTACAGAAGACCTGCAGCTAAGTCGTCAGTTAAATTCTGGTTATCCGCGAGCAGCAGTGCAACCTCGTGTAAAATGTGTTGCAGCTCCTCTTATGTGGTAACTTCTGGACGCTGATGACAGAGAGGGAAAATGCTGAAACAGATAGATCATTAATGTCGCCAACAATCACCCATTTACCCATGATGACCCAACCACTGGAATCATGCTCGCGCACACAGATACCACTTAGCCAATGCATATTACTTGGAGTGCGGGTAGTGTCTATTACAATGGTCAGTGTAACATAAACACGCTGAGCTCTAACCCTATACTTATTTTTTGTTTCATGCTAAGACCATTTCACTAGATACAGTTATGTGACATAATAATGCAAACAGTTGTTTAACAGAATAATCTAAACAGCATATACATATACCCTACGGCAATACAAAATATAAAATACAGTGTATTACCTAAAACCAAATAATCATATGAGACAATTAGTTGGCATCATTAACGCAAATGACGATTTTAATGTAAAAAATAATTCTATATACAATAAAATAGCAAACGTTTGGCAGATTTTAATGTTACCCTTTACAAATGCAAATGAAATGGGTAATATATTTGGCGACGGACGTATCCCTGGAATTAAGAGTTACTCTAAAGAAAGTTTTAAGTATTATACATTTAATAATTCATCTTGGACAATTGCTTCTATGTCCTTTATAGTGACGTAGAAATCACATTTTAGAGAAAGTAACAGTTTTAAATAATGTTTCTTTGTAATAGTATTCATGTTATCTGCTCTCTTGAGCTCTATGGTGTTTGCACGTCACAAGATCCTGTGCCGTGGAGGCGACTTCGGCGCACCGTCTGGTGTTTGGCGACAGCTTCAACGATGTTCTCCACAGTTTAGCTGATTTGGTGGATAGAGTCCAGCAAATAACTAAGGCCAACCATGACAACTTCTGTAAATTTATTCAGAACTGTAAACAATAAAAGACTGTTAGTGGCCTGCCCATATACAGCAAGACGCCCAAGGATTATTTTTTTAGGGCTGAGGCCATCCCAGCTCATGGACATCAACGCCTGTTTCCTCTAAGCAGGCCGACAGCCACATTTGTCAGCCACGATTGGGCCCAACTTGCGATTGTGCCAACTTCCTTCCGGGTCGGCCGTGAGGATCCGATCGTAGTGTCAGCAACTTCCCTGTAGTCAGCTGGCGGCGTAGCCGGAACAGTAGCTGGTGATGACGTGATGCTGAAACGGAAGCACCAACAGATGTTTTTGGTTCGCTGCACTTTGTGGGAGCAAGTGACGCGCCGTTACAATATCAAGCTAAGAAAAGCAGTTACTTTCACAAAAAAGGCTGGTTGTGATGCTGCAATCCTTTGCGACTGGTTTATCACACGAAATACTGCTGAAGAATCGCGCTATTGTCTTCCAAGGATCCTCCGTTTTCCTCAATTGTGAATTTCTTTTTCTTTTCTTTTGAGCACAGTTAATGAGGCGTATGCAGTCCTCCGGGTTCATTGGCTTGCAACCATGGGAGCAGTATGAGAAGACACTTACACTGCATGAAACGAGAGGCTCTTTTACAAGTGCCCAAAAATCTCGCTACGAGACGCCCTTAGGCAACGGGTCTCGCGGTGAAGACCACTTTTACACTATTTGAGACTTGCCTTCAGAAACAGTTGAGCGATACTGTTTGACGTAAGCCGAGAAACTAAAGTCTTGCTCCAGAATTTCAGTGAGGAAGATGGCATTGCAGTTTCTCCTTTGGGTCGTCCCATAAACGTCAGAATGACAGGTACAGAAATAAGTGACAATGGGTCAGAAAAGCAGCTGAAATCGCTCAGCAATAAAAAGGCCACTGGACGTGACGGGATACCAGTTCTGTTCTGCACAGAGTATGCGAAACAACATGCTCCTCTTATAGTAGCAGTGTACATTATGTCGCTGAAGGAGCAGAGCGTTTATAATTATTGGAAAAATGTGTATGTTATCCCCGTTTTCAAGAAGGGTTCTCGAACAGTCTCCCAAAACGATAGTCCTGCGTCAGTTGTAAAATTTGGAACATGCTTCATGCTTTCGTATTGTAAACCGAACACTCTCTTCTGTAGGAATCACGATTGGCTTCGAAATCGACGATCATGTGGAACATGATCAGCTCTGTTCGTCCACGAGACCCACAAAACAGTACGTACTGGTGCCCAGGTTGATGCCGTGTCCCTTTACGTCCAGAAGGTGTTAGATGCAGTTTCACTGCTGCCTAATGAAATAATACGAGAGTACAAAATACCAGATCAGCTGTGTGGTAACACTTAAGAGTTTCTAACAAGAAGAACACAGCATGTCATTCTCAACGGAGAGAAATTTTCAAACCCCAACGGGGCGTTGTAGGACCATTACTTTTCACAGTATATACAGGGTACTCTAAAATTCCCCTTACAAACTCCTAGGACTTATAGGACTGAGTCTATAATATTTTGGATTGGAACCCATGTCCAGCAACGTACCGTTTTCTACTACAACCATTCAAAAACATGTTGATAACGTGACCACTATTTCAAATAATCTGTTAGTCGCGATTCAGTACGTTTTAATTCCACCCAGCAATAACCAAAAGAACAAACCCTGTTGTTTACAGATAAAAGTAAACCATTTTTGCCCTTTCAGACAAGGCTTAACATTCTGATGCCGGCCGGGGTGGCCGATCGGTTCTAGGCGCTTCAGTCTGGAACCACGCGACCGCTACCGTCGCCTCGGGCATGGATGTGTGTGATGTCCTTAGGTTAGTTAGGTTTAAGTAGTTTTAAGTTCTAGGGCACTGATGACCTCAGATGTTAAGTCCCATAGTGCTCAGAGTCATTTTTAACATTCTGATCAATAACAAGTGAGGATCGATGCGGCGACCACCAAGTGTGGTGCAGACGTATTCATGAGAATGACTTTATGGTACATACGCTCTGTCACACCTGATTTCTCTGTAATCTGTCTTGCAGCGACCACAACTCGTGCCACTAGATCTTCTTCTGCCTCTATAGTAGTCTCACACACCAGTCTCTTCATTCGATCCCGGGGAAAAAGTGCAGTGGAGTAAAGTCCGGTAATCGTGAAGACCATGTGCTCGGACCACCTCGGCCTGTCAATCTTCGTCCGAATCGTTGACCCAGATGTTTCCGAAAGTGGCGTGAAAAGTGATCAGATGTGCCATCAGTTTAACATGACCTATCTTCACGCACAGCATCCAACACCACACCATATGCATGTTGTAGGGAGATGGGACCCGTGAGTTTGGTTGGAAATATGTGCAGTCCAATCACATGACTGTCCAGAATACCTTGTAACGCCGGAAATTCATATCCTCCTATTTCCATCTATTGTACTATAATTTTTTTCCCTTGTTTTGTTACCTCAAGATATGACATTTCTGTGTCTTTATATATTGTAATTGTTTTTCTATTTGTATATATATCATAGTAAGTCGAGCGCAATTACATGCTGCCAAACCCCTAAAGCACGGCAACTCGCGGGAGCGTCACACAACACACCTGCTCAACCGCACTACTCCAGCCAGACTCCCTCTGCTCTGCCCGCACTGCACGCGACAGAGTTAACACTACCAAAGATCCTCAACACTTTGGTTCTCCACACGACCTATCGATATTATTTGTATTTTTACGCTGGGTCTTGCCTAGGGAAAACTATGCTATCGAACGAATACATCGATAGGTCGTGTGGAGAACCAAAGTGTTGAGGATCTTTGGTAGTGTTAACTAGTCGTGTGAAGTTAGCACCCCTTTTTCGAGAAATATACATTTTTTTCAGAGTTCTTGATAGATATGGCATAGTTCTAGAGTTCTTTGTACAAAATTTCAATAGTTCTGCAGAATTTAGCGAAGAAAACAACAATATTCGAAAAAATTTTCGTATCGAAAACGTTCTTTGGCAATTTCCGCAAAATGTAAATAAGTACAAGAGTTCTGAGCACAGTTCTGAATAGAGCTCCAAGAGTTCTTTCGAAAATCCAAGTAACATTTTTTTGTGCAGCTAATAGTTTACGAGATAATTGCATTTTAATGAGAAAATCTTTTCACTTACTGTGAAGTTGGCACCCTTTTTTTTAGAAATATATATTTTTTTCAGAGTTCTTGATAGATATGGCATAGTTCTAGAGTTCTTTGTACAAAATTTCAATAGTTCTGCAGAATTTAGCGAAGAAAACAACAAAATTCGAAAAAATTTTCGTATCGAAAACATTTTTTGTCAATTTTCGTAAAAATTAAACTTGTACAACACTTCTGAGGACAGTTCTGAACAGAACCCCAAGAGCTCTATCGAAAATCCCAACAACATTTTTCTATGGCGATAATGGTTTGAGATAAATTGATTTAATATGGGACACACTTTCTTTACGGAAAATATAAATATATTCGTACAACAGTTCTGATGACAGTTCTGGACACCACGTGAAGAGTTCTATCGAAAATCCTAGTGAAATTTTTTTGTGCAGGTAATAGTTTAAGAGGTAATTGCAACTTAATTAAGAATTCCATAAGAGCTCCTACTGTGAAGCTGGCACCCTTTTTTTCACAAATGTATACTTTTTTCAGATTTCTTGATAGATATGCCATAGTTCTAGAGTTCTTTGTACAAAATTTCAATAATTCTGCAGAATTTAGCGATGAAAACAATATTCGAAAAAATTTTCGTATCGAAAACATTCTTCGTCAATTTTCGCAAATTGTAAATAAGTACAACAGTTCTGAGCACAGTTCTGAACAGAACTCCAAGAGTTCTATCGAAAACCCTATTAACATTTTTTTGTGCAGCTAATAGTTTACGAGATAATTGCAATTTAAGGAGAAAATCTTTTCACTTACTGTGAAGTTGGCACCCTTTTTTTCAGAAATGTATATTATTTTCAGAGTTCTTGATAGATATGGCATAGTTCTAGAGTTATTTGTACAAAATTTGAATAGTCCTGCATAATTTAGCGAAAAAAACAACAATACTCGAAAAATTTTTCGTATCGAATACATTCTTTGTCAATTTTCGCAAAAAGTAAATTCGTACAACAGTTCTGAACAGAACACCAAGAGCTCTATCGAAAATCCTAATAACATCTTTTTGTGGCGATGATAGTTTATACGGTAACTGCTTTGATGTTAGACCCACTTTCTCCACAGAAAAAGTAAATTCGTTCAACAGTTTTGATTAACAGTTCTGGTTAACACGTCAAGACTTCTATCTATAATCATAATAACATTTTTTGTGGTTGTAATAGTTTGTATGGTAATTGATTAATTGTGGGGCACTCTTACTCAAAAAAAAAAAATTATGTCTGTTCGTATGCTCTGATGCCAGCTCTGGATAGCATTGTAAGAGTTCTATCGAAAAAACTAGTAACATACTCTGTGCAGGTAATTGTTTACGTAGTTGTTGTTGTTGTGGTCTTCAGTCCTGAGACTGGTTTGATGCAGCTCTCCATGCTACTCTATCCTGTGCAAGCTTTTTCATCTCCCAGTACCTACTGCAACCTACATCCTTCTGAATCGGCTTAGTGTATTCATCTCTTGGTCTCCCTCTACGATTTTTACCCTCCATGCTGCCCTCCAATACTAAATTGGTGATCCCTGCTCAAAACACGAATAGTTCTACAGAATTTCGGGAAGAAAACAATAACACGGCAAAATTTTGGTATGGTAAAAAATTATTTGTCAGTTCGGAAAAAATAAATTTGTATAACAGTTCTGTTGGCAGTTCTGGATAGCACCGGAAGAGTTGCATTGAAAATGATAAGAACATTTTTGTGGCGATAATAGTTTATACAATAATTGTTTTAATCTGATACTCACTTTATCTAATATAGCAAAATTCGTAGAATAGTTCTGATGACAGTTCTGAGTATCACCCACAGAGTTCTACCAAAAACTATAATAACATTATTTGTGACGATGACATTATATGAGGTAATTAATGTGGGACTCACTTTTGTCATGTAAAAGTAATAAATTCGTACAAAAGATCTGACGGCATTTCTTAATACGACCCTAAGAGTTCTACCGACAACTGTAATAACATTTTTTGTGGGGATAACAGTTAATGAGATAATAGCATTTTCGAGAGACCCACTTGGTCTACATTATAATAAACTGGCACAACCCTTTTGCTGCCAGTTCTGGATAGCATCGAAAGAGTTCTTTTAAAAACCCTCATAACATTTTTATGGTGCCAGTAGATTATGAAATAGATTGTGTGTTCACTCTGCAGTGGGTGTGCGCCGATGTGAAACTTACTGGCAGATAAAAACTGTGTGCCGGACCGGGTCTCTAACCCCAGGCTGTGACCAAAGAATATCGTCACAATATCCTTTCGTCCAGGAGTGCTTCTTCTGCAATTTTCGTAGGACAACTTCTACGAAATTGGGAACGCAGGAGATGAAGTACTGCTGGAAGTACAGCTATGAGTACGATCGTAAATTCTCACTTTTATTTTGGAAAACCGAAAATCGAAAACCGGATGTATATTCTACTAAATACAAAAAGTCTAAATGTTCAGCACTATACAAATGCCAGTACACCTTCTTAAGACTGACTGTAGTAACTGTAGGTGGAAGCGTGGGATGTGCACGCTTAGATGATTCAAGGAGAGAAGGCTCGTCAGTGCAAAACAAACAGATGGCTGAGAGAGCAGATACATTCACACGCGCCACTAACCAGATGGTGTCACACCTGTCGAGAATCGCACCAGAGGTACAATGAGCTGTGGTGGAGTGCTGTTGGCGTGGTTACTATGCAACTTACTTGATGGGCATCAATACACCGTTATATTAATGTACAATACTTGAGAAACAATGTCATTCACACACTCCGAGTTCCTTATCACTCAGTACTAGACTAAATTACCGGCCTGGTGATAAGCAGCCTATGTACCTCACCGACTACACATCTTCGTGTTATAAGAAAAAAAAGAGAAAAATACCAAGGGACACAAAATATGAATCCGGATAAACCGGAAATCCGGATTATTGAGGACCAAATAAACGAGGTTCTTATTTACAAATTTCGAACTTCTTATTAACTTTAATACTGTATCCCCTCAACATTATAACACCTCTATCAGTCATGTATTGAATTAGGATTTAAACATACTACTTAGTTCGTTTGTACGATATATTCAGTAAATATACTTACATTTCTATACATTGTAAAGACTTTTAACTCTCGCTGTAGTGTAACTCATCAAACTTCCACACTTCCTTTCTAACTAGAACAAATGTTTGCAACAATATTAACGACATCAATTTCAAATTTATTCGTTACACACAGCACATGTTTTTATGTATCCTAGCGGCTGGTGATGTTGCAATATAACTTTCATCCATGAGGGTCCTGGGCATATTTTTAGCTGTTAGTGGGTCCTGGATGTCATGAGAGTTCAAACCAATTACTGTTTTACGTGATAAAATTCATCTGGTTCTTCCTGATTCTAAAAATATACACTTCATGTGTGCCTTTCATTGTTGTATGTATGATTCAGTATCGACGCTAATGCTCTCTTGATGAGATATGAGCCGATTGCTCGTTTTTATCCACTGTGCCCTTTCGTATTTCATTTCAGCGATTAGTTTATTTGTTTATCAACGTAGTAAGTAGTACAAAGCTAATCCAGAATGTAAACTGCACTTAAATTCTGTTTGAACTGTTTAATAGTCAGTGTCCGCTGTCTGAACGTCAAATATCAGATTAATACACTGCGCCTGGTTGCCTTATTTTATAGGAATTTTATTATTTTAAGTGGGAAGCACTAGATAATGTTGAAGAAATTCGAAGCATATTGTTCGAAGAGCATAATATTATTCGAAATTTACCTGTACCAATAGGTGCAGCCAAAGCAGCATTTGTGATGCTGTAATTACCTCATAGATAACGATATTTGTCTATTGTAGTTTTGTATTCCAATCAGAATTTTGAGAGCATCAAAGCCTCATTTCAGCGTGAGAGGGGTAAAATCAATAGATGATATTGAATTGAAAGCCTTCATCAGTCTCTTGTTTTTAATTGTTGTTAACAAAAGTAACAGATAAAGCCTGGAAGATCTGTGTGGACCTGATGGTGATGGCATTGAAAAATTTCACCTCGCAAACGAACATAAAACGTTTCAAATTTATTCTGGAGAGACTTAGATTTTACAGTCGCGCTATTCGTGATGAAAGGAGACAATTAGACAAGCTAACAGCTATTCGGGAAATATTTACTGTGTTTGTACGCAACTACCACAAATCTTACACCCTTTTAGAAAATGTTACAGTAGGCAAGAAGCTGGAAGGATTCTGTGGAAGGTACAGTTTTCGCCAATATGTATCAATCAAAACAAACGATTATGGATTCTTAAGTGTGGATTCTTAAGTATTTTACCTGTACAATTTGGAAATATACGCTGTGTTGCAACCAGAAGGATTTACCAACTGAGCAATAAACAATTTGATGTTGTTCTGTGACTGTGTAAACCTATATATCAGTCAGGTCGAAATGTGAAAGCGGACAACTGGTTTACTAGTACTGGAATGATAATAGAGCTATGAAGGGAGAGTTTTTCTTTTGTTGGCATGATGAAGAAAAACAAGTGTGGAGATTTCTCTAGAGTTTGCTATCAGTAAAAGAAGGGTTGCCCACATTTCCTTTTTTGACTTCCACAAGACTGAACTCTAGTTTCCTCCGTACCTAAAAGGGGAAGTGAGTGATCCAGGCATCACGTTTGCATGAAGATAATTCGATAGATGCTGACATTGTAGATAAACGGAAGCCATCCACCGTAAATTTTAAAATAGCGTTAAGTGTGGTATTTTCACAGCGGATAAGCCGAATGCTTTGTACAACGCTGCAGGAAATGTGCGCCGCTGGTCAATGGTTGTACTTTTGTAATGATCAGTACAGTTGGAATCTATGCACAAGTGATTTATTGTGGCAACAGGAAGAATTGTATCAAAAGGAAAGGGTTCCTGAATCAGCTTTGTCATACAATGTTGTTTTCTTCGCTAAATTCTGCATAACTATTGAAATTTTGTACCGATAACTCTATAACTATGACTTATCTATCAAGAACTCTGAAAAAAATGTATATTTCTGAAAAAAATGGTGCCAGCTTCACAGTAGGAGCTCTTATGGGGTTCTTAATTAAGTTGCGATTACCTCTTAAACTATTACCTGCACTAAAAAATTCTACTAGGAATTTCGATAGAACTCTTCACGTGGTGTCCAGAACTGTCATCAGAACTGTTGTACGAATATATTTATATTTTCTGTAGAGAAAGTGTGTCCCACATTAAATCAATTTATCACAAACTATTATCGCCATAGAAAAATGTTATTAGGATTTTCGAGAGAGCTCTTGGGGTTCTGTTCAGAACTGTCCTCAGAACTGTTGTAACAGTTTAATTTTTGCGAAAATTGATGAAAAATGATTTCGATAGAAAATTTTTTTCGAGTGTTGTTGTTTTCTTCCCTAAATTCTGCAGAACTATTGAAATTTTGTACAAAGAACTCTAGAAATATGGCATACCTGTCAAGAACTGTGAAAGAAATATACATTTCTGAAGAAAAGGGTGCCAACTTCACAGTAAATGAAAAGATTTTCTCCTTAAATTGCAATTATTTCGTAAACTATTAGCTGCACAAAAAAATGTTAATTGAGTTTTCGATAGAAATCTTGGAGTTCTGTTCAGAACTGTTGTACTTATTTACAATTTGCGAAAATAGACGAAGAATGTATTCGATACGAAAATTTTTTCGGGTATTGTTTACGTCGCTAAATTTTGCAGAACTATTGAAATTTTGTACAAAGAACTCTAGAACTATGCCATATCTATCAAGAAATCTGAAAAAAGTATACATTTGTGAAAAAAAGGGTGCCAACTTCACAGTAAGTGAAAAGATTTTCTCATTAAAATGCAATTATGTCGTAAACTATTAGCTGCACAAAAAAATTTTACTTGGATTTTCGAAAGAACTCTTGGAGCTCTGTTCAGAACTGTGTTCTGAACTCTTGTACTTATTTACATTTTGCGGAAATTGCCAAAGAACGTTTTCCATACGAAAATTTTTTCGAGTATTGTTGTTTTCGTCGCTAAATTCTGCAGAACTATTGAAATTTTGTACAAAGAACTCTAGAACTATGCCATAACTATCAAGAACTCTGAAAAAAATATATCTTTCTGAAAAAAAGGGTGCCAACTTCACAGTAAGTGAAAAGATTTTCTCATTAAAATGCAATTATCTCGTAAACTATTAGCTGCACAAAAAAACGTTACTTGGATTTTCGAAAGAACTCTTGGAGCTCTGTTCAGAACTGTGCTCAGAACTCTTGTACTTATTTACATTTTGCAGAAATTCCCAAATAACGTTTTCGATACGAAAATTTTTTCGAATATTGTTTTCTTCGCTAAATTCTGCAGAACTATTGAAATTTTGTACAAAGAACTCTAGAACTATGCCATATCTATCAAGAACTCTGAAAAAATGTATATTTCTCGAAAAAGGGGTGCTAACTTCACACGACTGTGTTAACTCTGTCGCGTGGAGCGCGGGCAGAGCAGAGGGAGTCTGGCTGGAGTAGTGCGGTTGAGCAGGTGTGTTGTGTGACGCTCCCGCGAGTTGCCGTGCTTTCGGGGTTTGGCAGCATGTAATTGCGCTCGACTTACTATGATAGTTTCTGACACGGTGTCACGGACGGGAAGCATTAGCTGGCGCACATCAAGAGCCTGTTTCGCCTGGTGACCGTGTCGAGAAGGAGGCACGCCAACATCCAGCTTCTGCAACAGCGACAGCCGACAATGAGTGACTGTCGCCACCTCCTCGACCGACGACTTCAAACCTTCAATCAACCATTGTCCCAATTGCATTACCAAGCAAGGTCCCTTCCTTTTCCGAAATGAACCCGAGTGTCGTTGAAATTCAGACGCCAGCATTAAAGTAATATCATTCGATTTCACTGCTTTAATTTCAAAGTTCAGTTAAGATATTCACAGCTGGCTACAATATTTAGATTACACAAGCACAAATTAAGAGTGCGAGTTTTGTTACCGTATTTTAGCTTACCTGTGACTGCAGCTCAGCTTGGTACGTACTAAATTTTACTATTGTTAATTGTTCAGAATCATTTAATTCAAGTTCAAAGTTAAATCTCTTATTTCTAAATTGCGTAGATTCAAGTAGCTTTTGAAATGATTGTTGAGGTGGCCCAAGACTAACCGTATTTTACTGAATTTCGATGTGCTTCAGAAACAAAGCTCACTATTAATTTCAGTCACTAAATTAAATTTCAATTTTCAGGTTTTATTAATTCTTTTGCTAAATAAAGTCAGAGTGTAGCGAAATTTATTACTTCTGACAAACTTTCAGTTTTCAAACTACACGTGTCAACCTTCAGTTGCCATGCTTCTAGTGCTAATTATATGTGTAATAACCTTTCATTTACAGTTACTATAGTAATTGTCCATAGGACTGGCGACCGTAATTTCCCCCAAATCTCAAATATCTAATTACCGCTAGTTAATTGTTAACGTAACGGCCGCACATTTACTTTCTTTATTAACTTTACCCCTTTTCAAAATTAATTTCCACAAGTTTCATTTGCATTTTTCCTTTCATTTAAATGTAATCCTTTCCTCCCTCTTTACCGACAGATTAACTTCGGTGACGATTGCTTTTCCCAAATTTCCATTAGGTGCACGCGGTTTAATTTTTCACTGTCATTAAGGTCGATAAGTGAGGGGGAGGTTACAACCTGTCCATATGTTGACACCAAATCTGTATTCGAATCCCTGGACATGAGTGGCATGTCACTTTTCGTCTCCCCAGATATGATGTTTCGAGACTTGAGAACACATTGCCTAGTATATTTACATTCTTCTGTGAAGAGAAGGTGCCTTAAAAATACTAGGGGCTCACTGATGCAGCGGCACAGAAACCACGTACAGAAATTAAGGCGTGGTGCAAAATCGGCTCGTGTTAATGACTCTATCCTGTAGAGATGGTATGAATGTAGTTGTTGATCATGCAGAACATACCACACAGTCCTGAGAGCAAATCCCTTGCACGCCGAATTACTCGTGTATTTGTTGACGGGTTCTCGTCAACGTGATGCAGTACGGCCTCTTTCAATTAGCGAGCATGGCGTCTCCTTGGAGCACCACAGTTACACCTGCTGACAGTAAAGTTACCCCGCTCCCGAAGCTGTTGCGTAATTGCGGCGAAAAGTGTGTGCGATGGAGTCGGACGTTGAGGATAACGATCTTGATAAAAGCGACCAACATTACCGTGAACTTTGTCATACACAAGGATCATGTCGGTGTATTCGGCAAACGTGTACTCAGCCATATTGCTCTACAGTCGCAGACACGAGAATGAGGCTGCAACCAGGTCATAGAGATTGGATTGACACCAAATGACATCAGCCAATCTGACATAAGCATTCCCTCCGTGACAACCCAGTTGCATAACTTCCTAACAAGCATCTTTTCAGATGGCTGTAGCACGCAAACGGTACGTTTTCGAAAATGGATTCTAGTTCAGAACGTTGCACACTCAGTTCCCTCTATAAGTCCTAGAAGTTTGTACGGGAATTTTAGAGTACCTTGTATAAATGACCTAAATGATAACGTCGGAAGTTCTATGAAGCTTTTCCCAGTTGAAGCTGTTGTATACGGAAAAGTTGCACCTGTAGAAAATTGTAGCGAAATGCAGGGACATCTGCAAAACATTGACGCTTGATACTGACAGCTGACCTTCAACACAACCACATGTAACGCACTTGTCAAAGATAGACAGATAGATCTATAGCGTGTGATTTCACGATTGCAGAACAATCGCTGGAAGCAGTCACATCCATAAAATATCTGGAAGTACGCATATACAACATTTCAAAGTGGAACAACCACATGAACCCAATGACAGGTAAGGTAGATGCCAGACTGACATTCATTGGAAGAACTCTCAAGAAATTTAGTCCACCCAAAAAGAAGGTAACTTACACAACCTTCGATCGACCAGTCATCTGGGATGTGTATGAGATAGGATTGACAGAGATCCAAAGAACTGTAGTACGTTTCATTCCAGGTGCCCTTAGTAAGTGCGGAAGCGTCACAGAGATACTTAGCTAACTTCAGGTGCAAACTCTGCAAGACAAGCACTCTGTGTCAAAGTATGCTTTACTGTTAAAATACCAAGAGAATACATTCCTAGAAGATTGAACCCATGTGTTGCATCCTCCCATGTATGTCTCGCCAGAAGGCCTTGAAGGTAAAATTAGATTCGAGCTCAGGCAGAAGATTACTAGCAATCGTTCTTACTGCGATCCTTTTGTGACTGGAACAGGAAAAGTGGGCAGTGATACATCAAAGGTGTCCTGCGGAGTATAGATGTAGCTGTACATATAGATGTAAACGCACATTTAGGTTTCAGTGGGCCCTGTTAGTTGTTATTATTTACATGTTAGATGCTGGATCCAGCATATGCTATGAATTGTTTGTGATCACTGCATTGCGCATATACGTAATGTGTATGTTTATGACTGTGTAACATATCGTTAGAGTTCAGCCCTGAACTATCTCATGACATGGCAATCTCTGAAAGCAACTGCGCAGTGGCCTTTACCAAGTACTTTTTGTATTTTACTTTGTTTTGGATAGTGCATTGTTCGGTTTCGTATTTTGAAATCAGTGAAGACACTAATCCCAGTCGATAGCGAGGTCCTAGAACGACTCTCACAACGCCACAAGACATCGGCGATATGTATTACCTCGTGTCAGTTCTACTTCCGCCTCCGTATCCACCATTCTTCCCCCACACGACACCTGTATAACCTCATCCCCTTACACCACCTCTTCCTTTACCTCCAACATCTCCACATCCTTTACACTGTCCACAAGCTTGATGCCCCTGGTGTCCTCTTTCCTCTCCACCCCCCGCCCATTGCCGCCCCTCCATCGCTGTCTCCATCCCTCTCTCCACCTTCACACTCCCCTTCATCAGGGCAATTTCCAGCACCTCCCCCTCCTGGATGTTCAACTTCGCCACGACATCCACCCTTCCTTCCAACTGTAACCTGGCCTTGTTCCCCGCCTTCCCAGGGCCCCCTTTTTCCTCTCCCCTCCTTCTCCCACAGCGGATTTTCCTCCTTCCTCCCCTGAGTCCCTGCACTCCCTCCTTGGCTTTTTTTCCTCTCCCATCCCTTCCCTCTCCAGCCTTACTTCAGCTCGCCCCCACTTCATCTCCCTTTCTCTCCCCTTCTCCTCACCTCCTTTTCCCCTTCTTCCCTTTTCCCTTGTCTCACCCCCCCTCCCCGCCCCCCCCACCCTCCCCGGCAGTTCTCCCAGGTTTTTATTCGTTATCTGTGTGCTGTATTAGTGTTGTGTTTTGGGTGCCGTTATACAGCGTCACCTAGTGATGTGGTTTTAATTGTGTGTTCGACCTGTTTTTCGCCCATGACTGCTCCTTGCTACGCAGTCCGTCAAGTTCTACGAATTTTTATACTCTGGCCATACTTTGCTTGGTGCCTTTTAATGTAGTGTGTGCAGCGACGCACGGATGCACGCCAAGACCGTGGGATCCTACGCAGTGCCGTAGGGGACCGCACCGCCACTTCCCAGCAAATTAGGGACACTGTTGCTCCTGGGGTATCGGCGAGGACCATTCGCAACCGTCTCCATGAAGCTGGGCTACGGTCCCGCACACCGTTAGGCCGTCTTCCGCTCACGCCCCAACATCGTGCAGCCCGCCTCCAGTGGTGTCGCGACAGGCGTGAATGGAGGGACGAATGGAGACGTGTCGTCTTCAGCGATGAGAGTCGCTTCTGCCTTGGTGCCAGTGATGGTCGTATGCGTGTTTGGCGCCATGCAGGTGAGCGCGACAATCAGGACTGCATACGACCGAGGCACACAGGGCCAACACCCGGCATCATGGTGTGGGGAGTGATCTCCTACACTGGCCGTACACCACTGGTGATCGTCGAGGGGACACTGAATAGTGCACGGTACATCCAAACCGTCATCGAACCCATCGTTCTACCATTCCTAGACCGGCAAGGGAACTTGCTGTTCCAACAGGACAATGCACGTCCGCATGTATCCCGTGCCACCCAACGTGCTCTAGAAGGTGTAAGTCAACTACCCTGGCCAGCAAGATCTCCGGATCTGTCCCCCATTGAGCATGTTTGGGACTGGATGAAGCGTCGTCTCACGCGGTCTGCACGTCCAGCACGAACGCTGGTCCAACTGAGGCGCCAGGTGGAAATGGCATGGCAAGCCGTTCCACAGGACTACATCCAGCATCTCTACGATCGTCTCCATGGGAGAATAGCAGCCTGCATTGCTGCGAAAGGTGGATATACACTGTACCAGTGCCGACATTGTGCATGCTCTGTTGCCTGTGTCTATGTGCCTGTGGTTCTGTCAGTGTGATCATGTGATGTATCTGACCCCAGGAATGTGTCAATAAAGTTTCCCCTTCCTGGGACAATGAATTCACGGTATTCTTATTTCAATTTCCAGGAGTGTAGATAAACGTAAATTAATGCAGATGAATAGGAAAAAGAATCCTGTAATGATTGAATACACCATTAGCAGTGTAGCGCTTGACACAGTCACGTCGATTAAATATTTGGGCATACCATTGCAGAGCGATAAGAAGTGGGGCAAGCATGTAATGGCAGTTGTGGGGAAGGCGGATAGTCGTCTTCGTTTCATTGGTAGAATTTTGGGAAGATGTGGTTCATCTGTAAAGGAGACCGCTTATAAAACACTAATATGACCTATTCTTGAGTACTGCTCGAGCGTTTGGGATCCCTATCAGATCGGATTTGAGGGAGGACGTAGAAGCAATTCAGAGGTGGGCTGCTAGATTTGTTACTGGTAGGTTTGATCATCACGCGAGTGTTACGGAAATGCTTCAGGAACTCGGGTGGGAGTCTCTAGAGGAAAGGAGGCGTTCTTTTCGTGAATCGCTACTGAGGAAATTTAGAGAACCAGCATTTAAGGCTGACTGCAGTACAATTTTACTGCCGCCAATTTACATTTCGCGCAAAGACCACAAAGATAAGATAAGAGATATTAGGGCTCGTACAGAGGGATATAGGCAGTCATTTTTCCCTCGTTCTGTTTGGGAGTGGAACAGGGAGAGAAGATGCTAGTTGTGGTACGAGGTACCCTCCGCCACTCACTGTATGGTGAATTGCGGAGTATGAATGTAGATGTAGATGTAGAAGAAGACGAGATGATTCTCCAATTGTATTGTATCTGCTTCTTCCACAGGGTGTCCCACATATGCTGCAGCAAAATTCGAGGAGATATAGACGGTGTATAAAGGAACAAATCGATGATAGGAAGCTATTGCCGAAAATGTCATTCAACGAAGCTACAGAGCGTCGCATTCATAGGATACAAGGCCTGTTTACGCAGTAGCTAGCTCTATCTTCCCCACTGGTGATCGTGGTGCTGATCAACAAAAAACATTTCAATATGTTGCGCCAATGGTCAGTCTGTGTACAAAGACACGTTTGCTGCCGAAGGGATGGCCTAGTGGCAAGCACCTATAATTTTGACACTCTGTAGCATCATTGGATGACTTTTCCATACAAGAGTTCCTGTCCTCAATTTGTCCTCAAGACAAGCCCTCGACGTTTGTCGCAACACTTCTGGGACATCTTAGGTATCTCATGTGTCTATGTCTGAGCGAGACAGCGCAGTGTTAGCACACTGGACTCGCATGGACGACTGTTCAAGCCCGTGCCCGGCCATCCACAGTTAGGTTTTCCGTGATTTCCCTAAATCGTACCATGCAGATCCCGTGATGGTTGGTTTGAAAGGACACTGCCAATTTCCTTTTCCTTCCTTCACACAGTCGGAACTCGTGCTCCATCTCTAATGACCTCGATATCGGCGGGACATTAAACTCTTTTCTTTTTTTTCTCCTTTATTGTCATTTCCATTAACCATCAGGGGCGGGCTGGCAGCAGCATAGTCGCTGCTCTTCAGCCGAGAGACATAAATAGACAAGAAAACATTTAAAACAATATAAAGATGATGACATGGTGGAATATAGAAACAAAGAAGGTGGAACAGAAGAAAAGAAAGCATACAAAGTGTCGACTGCAAATCGGAGATAAAAATCTAGAAAAGTATGTTACACAGAAAACAGACTCTGGATTAAAAGGCACCAGGCAAAGTACAGCCAGAGCATAAAAAGTTGTAGAATGAGTAAAACAGCCATGTGACAGACAGCATAGCCAGGAACAGTCATTGACGAAAAACAGGTTGAACATACAATTAAAACCATGTCACTAGATGACATTGTATAATGTCTACAAAACACAACACTAACACAGCACACTGATAACAAATAAAAACCTGGGAGGATCTGCTGGTTGAGGGGGGGGAGGGGCAAGGGAAAAGGGAAGAAGAGGAAAAGGAGACGAGGAGGAGGGGAGAGAAAGGGGAATGAGGTGAGGGGCATGCCAAAGGAGGGCTGGGGAGGGAAGGGATGGGAGAGGAAAACAGCCGAGGAGGGGGTGCAGGGACTCAGGGAGGGAAGGAGTAAAATTCGCTCTGGGAGGAGGGGAGTGAAAATAGGGCCCTGGGGAGGGGAAAAATAAGGCCAGGTTGCAGCTGGAAGCAAGGGTACATGTCACAGCGAAATTCAACATCCGGGAGGGTGAGCTGGTGGAAATTGTCCTGATGAAGGAGATGGAGGGTGTGGAAATGGGAAAGAGGGATGGAGACAGCGATAGAGGTGCGGCAATGGGCGAGGGGGGGGGGGAGAGGAAGGGGAACACCAGGGGTGGGGGATCAAGCCTGTGAACAGTGTAAAGGATGTGGAGATGTTTGAGGAAAAGGAGGGCGGTGTGGGGGGGGGGGGGGGAGATCCAGGCAACACTGGCATAACAGAGGATAGGATGGATGAGGGATTTGTATGTGCAGAGGATGGTGGAAGGATGCAATCGCCATGTCCAGCCAGACAAGAGTTTCAGGAGGTGGAGGCGGGAATGGGCTTTTTAATGGATGGTCAGGAGGTGAGGGGTCCAAGTGGGGTGACGGTCGAGGGTGACGCCAAGGTATCTCAGGGTGGGGTGAGCCGGATGGGATGACCATAAATGGTGAGGTAGAAATCGTGGAGACAGAAGGACCTTCCTTTCCTTTCTTCTGTATCTATGTATACATATTATAGCTTAGTCACCCACCACAGTTTCTGTATGCAACTTCAGATTAATCTTGGGAACTACTGCAAGGTTTTTGATAGGGTTTTCACTAATAGATATACTGATTTACTACGAGCGTTTGTGTGTAAAATTTTCCGTTTGTAGCAATGATGAGTGTGTAATACACGTATTTTTATCTGTTCCATATTTAATAGGCGTTTGGAGTGACATCTCGTGGCAATGATTGGAGACATAAGCTGTTCGGCTAGAGAGGAGGCGATATCTGATGGCAAAGTAGTAATGACTGAAGTAACAATCGCTACAGATCCAGAGAACAATGACGCTTGATCTGAATCGATACACATAAAGTCTCCAACAGCGTTTTTCTGTCTTCATAATGAAGGCTAATTTCATGAACTGCAGAAGTGTTTTCCATATGATTTTCAATAATAGATAGACTGATACACAAGTAAAGTTTGTGTACATCAGTACGTATTACAAAAAAGTCCTCCGCCTGTAAATTATTATTAGTGCTACCCATGCAAAGCTGGGACAAGTCGCTGATAATATTTAAAATGTGTCGATCTATGCATGATATCATAGTGAATGAAAAACACATGCTTATTTAGCCGGACTGAGTGGCCGAGCGGTTCTAGGCGCTACAGTCTGTACCGCACGACCGCTACGGTCGCAGGTTCGAATCCTGCCTCGGGCATGGATGTGTGTGATGTCCTTAGGTTAGTTAGGTTTAAGTAGTTCTAAATTCTAGGGGACTGATGACCTCAGAAGTTAAGTCCCATAGTGCTTAGAGCCATTTTGAGCCATACTTATTTCATGTCCGACTTCTCCTCTGTTACATATAAACCTCCACCATCTTATAAAACGCCGTCGCTGAAAGACGCAGATAAATTAGAGCTGGTGGTGTTGAACAATGAATTTTTGGAAGTGTGCTTCGGTTATCTAGGACCAGGGAGTGTAGTTGACGTCGTTTCCTTCAGACTAGTTTTCTATCAAATAGATTACAAAATAACTCTTAAGTACTTTCACAAATATATCATTTTTACTGTAAAGTGTTTAATTATATTAAACTATTTGCATGAGGTCCCGCTCATGGATAAACAAGAATATATAGATTCCATGTGCTCTGCTACATGAATTTTGTTTTCATAGTCGATATCTTTGATTGTGTAGAACATGCTCACGGTGTACACTGAAATGGTGTTAATTAAGGCCTCTTAATTCAGCTAGGAAAGAAAACCGGGAATAGGTGGACCCATGGGGATTTTATGCACAAATTTAATTTACACAATTTCAATCAGATAGCATCCCATTAAGCCTTCTTTATTAATTAAAAGGCCAAGCAATGAGAGACTCATTTAAAAAACAGTGCCAATTTATATAATTCACAGAAAAATTTTTTATTTTAACCCAAAAAATTCGTATTCTTTAAGGCAAAGACAGGCCCTATATAAGGCGCAGAATAGAAAAAGGCTAAAGAAGTAATAAAGGCAGACGTAAATCTAAACAGCAGTACCCAAAAGGACCAGAACGGTCTTAATTATAAAATGGTGAGAGTAAAACATGGTTTAAACTTGACTGATTAAAAGAACGTAAAATCACATTCAAAAACAATGAAAAGTAGTTCAACACTAATACCCAGGCAAGAAAAATTTAAACCCAGAAAAACAAACCAACAGAAGATTTAACGCTTTTTTTAATAACACAAGAATAATTAAGTTGCAACAGATTAAGTTATATGTTGGGATCCCAACGCACATCAAAATTTGCTTAAATTGAAGGCCACAAGCTAACGGATACAAATTCAGAATTATTCACCAAGTATAAATATAACCTGAACAGGACCATTAAGTAGTGCAGCTGCGGTTGGAGGAAACGACACGAAAGACATATCACCTAGCATCCAATTAAGCCTTTTTTATTAATTAAAAGGCCAAGCAATGAGAGACTCATTTAAAATTCAGTGCCAGTTTAAATAATTTATAGAAAAATTTAAAGATGACTGCGGAGAGAGCTGCCGAACGTATGCACTGAAAATGACGTAAACAGCCGCCTAAGCATGCGGACTAGGTGTAAGTAAGTGGGGCCCGATCCTGGGTAACATGTACCAGCAGTGGAGTACAAGAGATATTAACGACAGTTTCCGGCAGCACAAACAATTTTAATTAGACAGAATTCCAACACACAGCCGTGCATCAAATAAATATTCTTAGGATAGAGTTAATTAATCTGAGCTCTTATCAAAAGCCATGACAAATTAACTGTCTTTTAACAACTTAACCCGAGGATTGAAAGAACCAGCTACAAATATTTAAAAAATAGTTTTAGCAATAAGATGATAATATCAGAAAATTTTCCTTTCTATCAGACCGTAAATCAGCCGCGAGGACACTCGCATGACATCCAAAACTCATCAGTACACACATTAATCCATAGCAGTTCGGAGAAAGCAAATCTGCTCTGGAACAGACTAAAATTTATCTGAGCCACTTAAATAGTACAGAAGCTCTATAAAATTTCTTAGACAAGAAAGAACTTTGACATTAGCTTCAAAGAAACCAGAGCACAAAAGCAAATTATAAACAGGCCAATTAAACAGCAAAAAAGACGTACGCTCTGACACGAGTAATTAATCATCCCTGGTAACTGGTAATACTAAGTGTTTCACTGCACCTCCAATTGAAAATTACATGACCAATCATTTACTTAAAAAATCAGAAGAATTAAGAGATGATTGACCGGAACGGGTAACGCATGTTCTAATGCACACTCCCAACATTCAAAATAAGCTTTCTTGTGGAACACGGCGCTTAACACTGGCTGAAAGTTCACAAGCACCACGGATACATAAGGTTAACACACGAAACAAATGACAATGATATCAGCCAAAGAATCAGTTTAAAATTGCTCTTCGAATACCATACCAACCGAACCGAAGGAAGACAGCCCAAAATGACAGCGGACACTGCCCTGACAGCTCGGCGCCCTTCTGATAAGTCACAGCACAAGCCACACCGGTACTCGATAACTTACACGGAATAACATCATCACAATATTTTTCGACCGCCAACGGCTAACACCACAAAGAAGAGGCCCACGGAAAGCTCGTTACATCACCAAATGGTTCAAATGGCTCTGAACACTATGGGACTTAACATCTGAGGTCATCAGTCCCCTAGAACTTAGAACTACTTAAACCTAACTAACCTAAGGACATCACACACATCCATGCCCGAGGCACGATTCGAACCTGCGACCGTAGCGGTCGCGCGGTTCCAGACTGTAGCGCCTAGAACCGCTCGGCCACACCGTCCGGCATTACAGCATCGTTCCTTAGCTCATACATCCACCAAACCAGCCACCACGCCCCTTGGTCGCCACATCAGAAGGCGCTGCGCTCCAACGGCAACACACAAGTCAAACGTCACATGAATAGTGATATCCACACACTGCGAGCAAGCGGCCACGGCTCAGACACGACTTGACAGCTGACTAGGTGTTAATGTTCCAGGGCAAAGGATTTAAATTTTCAGTGCAATCTGATTGGAATAAGGGATGATTAAACTTCCCCACTGATGAGAAAGTTTTTAATTGCTGAGCAAAGCCTGGACAAGGATGGAGGAGGAAATTGGCCGTGTCATGTTCAAAGGAACCTTACCAACATTCGCGTTAAGTTATACTGGGAAACTACGGCAAACCTAAATCAGGGTAGTCGGGTTGGGATCTCGACATTGTCCCCTCATTGATTTCTGCTGTTATTTCAATCAGTGTTGCTTGTCTGTTAGCACTGACAACTCTACGCAAACGCCGCCGCTTTCTGTTAAGAGAAACTCGTAGGCAGTGCCCGAAATTTAGTATCCTCGCGACACTCTTGACAATGTGGGTCGCGGAATATTGAATTCCCTGATAATTTCCGAAATGGAATGTCACGCACGTCTACATTGCAACTAACATTCCGCGTTCAGTGTCTTAATTCCCGTCGTGAGGCAACTTTTGACGCGAATCATCTGCGTACAAGTGACTGCTCCGCCAAAGCACTGTCCTTTCATACCATGTTTACAAGATACTACCGCCATGTCCATAGCGCTATCCCACGACTTCTACCGCATCAGTTATGTTATATATTCGTCATTGGGCTGCTTCAACGATAAATCAGTTTTCAGATACCCTAAAATACGTATCAAAAGTGAAATGCAGTGCAATACAGGTGCTTCAGAAATCGAGTGGCATACGTACCAGAATAGGTACTTAGGGCACTCAATTTCTGAGCTATGTTTGGTACCTGACTTTATATACTTCAAATCGTTACAAATAAATGAAATAAAAAAATACATTATGTGATATAGTTGTATGGAGAAACTGACATTGTAGCTGTAATAAGTTATACAGCGAAAAAGAGCCCTCCTTGACGTCCCACCCAAAATGGACTCTCTGAAAATAGTATGAACAATTCACATAGTTACAAATATCTGAAGACGTCATTGGTCATAATCATGAACGATATCTCTCTTAGCATTTCAAAGCGTTGTGAATTTTCATGAAAATTATTTAAAAAAATCTTATCATGGTATAGAAGGCTTGACAAAAATGCAGAAGCACCAAAAACACAACACACTACCCTGCCTAATACGGTGTAGGAAAACCGTTGACATTCAAAGCAACTTCCAGTCGTCTTTGAGTGGATAAATTCAGGTCCTGTTGTTTTCAAGGGAGTTTTACATTATTCTTCCTGCAAAACAGTGGCAACCTCGAGGAACGATGATGGTGTTAGATAGCGATCACGCGTCTTCTTTTCCCCTGTGGTGGCCAGGGGAGATACGACAATTCATCCTCGTGTTCAACAAACCTGTCCTGTACGATGCAAGCTGTGTGAATAGGGACACTCTCTCCTTAGATTACGGCATCATGACAAGGGAAGAACACTGCAGCTTGGGATGGATCTGAGCAGCCAAAATTGTCACATAATCCTTGACAGCAATGCGATCTTACAGATTAACCATGGGGCCCATGGGATACCTGCCCAAATCATCGCTGAACCCCCGCCAAGTTTCGCTCTTGTGACCTAAATTTGGTGAGAAGTTGTAAACACTGTGAAACAGTACTCATTCAAACAAATGACATTCTTCTATTGCTCCATAGCAGAGGTTTCATGTCTTTCGCACAACGCTTCCCCGATACGAGCATTTGAATCAATGATGAGTGGTTTTGGAATTCCAGCTCACCGTGCAGTTCCTTGCGTATGGGGCTCCCTTCGAGTTGTTTTGGTGCTGTCTCGGTTCACGAGTGCGACATTCAGTTCTGCTGTGACTGCAGTAGCTGCCGTCTTCTTTTTTTCTTTTTTTTCTCACAATCCTATCCAATGACTGTTCGTCACGATCACTCTACACACTATTTCGTCCGCATTGTGACAGCGGACGGTGTTTTTCCGCTTTCACTGTATGCGGTATAAAATCATCGATACGGTGTCTCTTGAAACATCGAACACCACAGCTATCAGCAGGATTTTAGAACACATGTTGTGTTCGAACATTATGAATTACCTCGAAGGAAACGGTCTATTGACACACAGTCAACATGGGTTTAGAAAACATCGTTCCTGTGAAACACAACTAGCTCTTTATTCACATGAAGTGCTGAGTGCTATTGACAGGGGATTTCAGATCGATTCCGTATTCCTGGATTTCCGGAAGGCTTTAGACACTCTACCACACAAGCGGCTCGTAGTGAAATTGCGTGCTTATGGAATATCGTCTCAGTTATGTGACTGGATTTGCGATTTCCTGTCAGAGAGTTCACAGTTCGTAGTAATTGACGGAAAGTCATCGAGTAAAACAGAAGTGATTTCTGGCTTTCCCCAAGGTAGTGTTATAGGCCCTTTGCTGTTCCTTATCTATATTAACGATTTGGGAGACAATCTGAGCAGCCGTCTTCGCTTGTTTTCAGATGACGCTGTCGTTTATCGACTAATAAAGTCTTCAGAAGATCAAAAC
Source organism: Schistocerca americana (assembly GCF_021461395.2). Taxonomy (NCBI): domain Eukaryota; kingdom Metazoa; phylum Arthropoda; class Insecta; order Orthoptera; family Acrididae; genus Schistocerca; species Schistocerca americana. The sequence goes on along the minus strand of NC_060124.1, from coordinate 189,965,157 downwards.
AAACTGCAAAACAATTTAGAAAAAATATCTGAATGGTGCCGAAAGTGGCAGTTGACACTAAATAACAAAAAGTGTGAGGTCATCCACATGAGGTGCTAAAAGGAACTCGTTAAACTTCGGTTACAGGATAAATCAGTCTAATCTAAAAGCCGTAAATTCAACTAAATACCTAGGTATGACAATTACGAACAACTTAAATTGGAGGGAACACATAGAGAATGTTGTGGGGAAGGCTAACCAAAGATTGCGTTTTATCGGGAGCACACTTAGAAAATGTAACAGACCTACTAAGGAGACTGCCTACACTACGCTTGTCCGTCCTCTTTTAGAATACTGCTGCGCGGTGTGGGATCCTTACCGGATAGTACTGACGGAGTACATCGAAAAAGTTCAAAGAAAGGCAGCACGTTTTGTATTATCGCGAAATATGGGAGAGAGTGTTACAGAAATGATGCAGGATTTGGACTGAAAATCATTAAAAGAAAGGCGTTTTTCGCTGCGACGGAATCTTCTCACGAAATTCCAATCACCAACTTTCTCCTGCGAATGCGAAAATATTTTGTTCAAAATGGTTCAAATGGCTCTGAGCACTATGGGACTTAACATCTGTGATCATCAGTCCCCTAGAACTTAGAACTACTTAAACCTAACAAACCTAAGGACACCACACACATCCATGCCCGAGGCAGGATTCGAACCTGCGACCGTAGCAGTCCCGCGGTTCCGGACTGAGCACCTGAACCACTAGACCACCGCGGCCGGCAATATTTTGTTGACACCGACCTACATGGGGAGAAACGATCACCACGATAAAATAATGGAAATCAGAGCTCATACGGAAAGGTATAGGTGTTCATTTTTCCGCGCGCTATACGAGATTGGAATAATAGAGAATTGTGAAAGTGGTTCGATGAACCCTCTGCCAAGCACTTAAATGTGATTTGCAGAGTATCCACGTAAATGTGGTTGTAGATGTATCTTGGTTACAGAAGCACCCACCATACGAGTATCAACAATTTACCCTCCTTTGAATTCACTTAACTCCGATATAATGCACTTACAGTTAAACGTAAACGTATGCTTCCGCACCAATTGTCAAATTCAATAAAATTCTTCGGGGTTTGAGAGAGCCTACAAGATCAGCGATGAACACAATCTGAAAGCTGAACTACAGAACCTCAGGTCCATTTTTGGAGCTAATGGCTACGATATGAGGACGATACACAAAACCACGACGCCGAAAGAGGAGGGCAACAGGGAAATGCAGAACGAAGCACAGAACACCGTCCTGCTACCATACGTACAACGGGTTACTGAACGTCTGGGCAAAATTCACCGTCAGGCAGGTATTAAGCCGATTTTTCGTAGCAACAACAAAATAAAAGACGTTCTGGGCACGACGAAAGATACAATTGACAAGTTTCATGCCGCCGGAGTTTATGAAATCGGGCGCGAACGTGGACTGGTGTAGGTGAGACTGGGCGTCCAATAAGCACACGGTTAACTGAACACTAGAGATGTAGCCGCCTCAAACAATACATCAAATCAGTGGTGACAGAACATCAGGACGGTGCAGGATGAAGGTCGAATTTCGAGAGGCCAGCGTACTGGCGAAACAGCCGTTTAGTTTGAGGAGAGAGATTAGAGAGGCTATAGAAATAGCCAAGCAACCCGACAATATGAATAGAGAAGACGGGTACCGACTCCGAGCGTCTTGGCTGCCAGCTGTGACAGCTTTGCGGAAGGACAGCTCTCGCAAAGCAACAGGCGCGTGGTAGGCCACAGCGGCGGGGGGTACACAGAGCGATGACGCGGCCTAGACGATACTAGGCAGTTAGTTAGTGAACAACGCTACGCTGCAGTCGCCGCTCAATTTGCCGATTTCCACCAATGCAAAGCAATAAAGGATACTTCAATGGAAAAGGCCTTTTTCCGCCAATGACAACACTCAATCCAAAGACCAATAAAAGAACACCTAATACCCTTCCGCCTCACCCTCATATCGAATCACAGCACTCCTCCATAGTATATAAGTAACCAAAGTAGTGCTCATTCAGCAGCTAGCAGTACACCCTGTGGAAGGCGTCTTGCAACAGTCGCTGAAACGTCGGAATTTCATTACTGACAATGCGCCCCCAAACCCAGAAGAGTTTTATTGAGCATCCACAGTTACACAGAACGCTGTTCTGACCACGACTAACACTTGCAACTTATTGAGGGTATTGCACGAGCACCATTCGTGATCAAAGACTAGCGTCAGCAGCAAACTTGGCTAGCATCTGCATTTATGTTCAAGCACGCATTTCTCGTAATGTTTCCATATTTTTGTCCACCCCCTGAAAATATGTGCACAGAAAGCCAGTCGCGGCGATCCGATAGAATAATTATTCTAACAAAGACCATTACACCGCAACGGGCACGACAGGACTGGGTGATGTTGACGTCAAACGGCTAATGGATCACAGTAACGTGGGTACCACTTGACGGCAAAAGCCACCGGAAGTGATAACGTCCCAGCAGCAGAGACAAAACAATAAGTTTGGATTAGAAAATAACATATAAGATGTAATAAAACCTAGAAATTCACGGAAAATGTTGGTGGGGGAGCGGGGCCAGGGGGGGGGGGGGGGGCACAGGAAAGGCAGATAGACGAGGAGAAGGTGCGAAACAGAAGCCTTCAGTTGCGTGCTGAAAGTAATACACATGCGGGAAACATCTCACAATCGACTTGACAGACACGTATCCAAGTTTCTGTCCGGAATATTATACGGATGTACAAAAAAGATAATTGAGGATCTGTTAGATTATGATCGGTTTGCCTTTAGAGATGATAAAGACACCAGAGAGGTTGGTCTGACGCTACGCTTGATAATGATACCACGCCTTAATAAAAATCAAATAATTTTCAGAGTATTTATTGAAAAAGAGTGAAAGATGATTGAAATCATCATGAAAAGAGTAGCGTAAATATAAGAGGTACAAGAAACAAGAGGAAGCAAGACTGTGAGAGAAGTTATCGCATTTGAAAGGTTGTAAAATTGGGATGCAGACTTTCTCTTCTGTTGTTCAACTTGTACAACAATTAAACAATGAACTAAATAAAAGAAATGTTCTTACGTGGGATTAAACATCATACCGGTGTTATGTCAATGCTGATATTCGCTGGTGACATTACTATCTTCTGTGAAAGTAAGAGAATATTATATATTAACGGTCTTCTCAGCCCAGAATTTGAATGAAGGGTAAACCAAAAGAAGATTGAGCAGCAGCAGAAATGAGATTAGCGAAAAATATTACAAAAAAATTGGTACCAAGTATTCGGAAATCCGCTAATTTGAAATCAAAATAACGCATCACACACGAAGCAAGAACAATATAAGAATTATCCTCTCCAAAAAAGTCTACTGATACCAAACATATTCCCATATTAGCGAAAGAAATTTCTGAGTAAGTGAAAGTGGAGCACAGCGTTATATGAAACTGTTTCATGGGCTTCAAGAAAACTCGAATAGAAATGTAATGAATCGTTTAAGGTGTGTTGTTACAGAAATTTACAGAAATTTTAGGGGAAAGGGAGAGTAAACGATGAGGGAATCTCCTAGAATCAGTGAGGAAAGGAGTAGTTGAAAAACAATAATTTGAATGGGAGGAACAGTGGTTTGATATGTTTTGAGACATCAGGGAACAGCTTTTATTGGTACGAGAGGGACCCATAAAGGGTATGGGGGTAAAATAGTGGGTGAAAGGTTTTTTTTTTAAATTAACTGAGTGAAAAATTTTATGAAATTGTTTAGTTATGAAAGCATTTTCAAAGTTAAATCTACGAAAAATTCTTTTTGTCTACTCTCTTAGAAACAAAAAATACGTTTTTCACTGTTTTTGTAAATCCAACCCCCAACTCACTAGTTGGGGATCAGCGCTGCAGAGCGTGCTGGATCTCACTACGTGTCTGGGTCGTATGGCGATTCTGGAGAACTGGCTGCCAGAAGTTCAGTCACTCAGTCAACGGCCGGTGGTTCACACCCCAGAGTTGGCTGTGACAGATGCGTAATAAGAACAGCGTTGACCGGTACAGGCTGAGCATCGTTACGTGACCCAGCTGTACTGATCATGACCGGCTGGTCCTGGGGGATTTAAATACCATTTCTCGACACTGACCGTGTCGAAGATGTCTTGTTTCTGTGTCGTGTGGAAACGTCTCGAACGGCGCCAGTGTTCCAGTTGAGGGTGCCTCCTGGCTAAAGGAAATCAACGCGAAAGTTTTTCTTCAATAAAGTGTTGCTGCCTCGACGGGTATCATCCGTGGCTGCTGCCGGCTACGACGGCCTGTTTATGGCTCTGGACTGTAGCAGAGTCTAACGTCGTTACATTTCCTGTGTTCATAGATAATTTTGATGCACCAGATTGCTGATTAAGAATGTAATTCCAACGGAGGCACTGATATAACTATCACTGCTTCTCTATTTTGCATTCACCTGCGTTAATTCGGATGGAACGTTTCTTCCATAACTTTTCACCTTCTTCCCTTATGTACACTGTATAACTCTTGCTATGCTCCAGTTTGCTAGATCCTTCCTTTTCTTTGTTTTTTACTTCTTTGATTCACTCACTGAGGATGAGTTACTGGAGCCGACATTGCTACTATGGACCCACAGGTTAAAGAAAGTGTAAGTAGGCTGTGTAGGTTTTTATGTTGGTGACGCCACGTAGTGCTGTGTATCAAAATCGCTGACTGCGCTATGTGCAGTCTGTAGCTGGTTGGACTCATTGTTGGAATATTTGCTTGTGTAGTGTTGGGCAGTCGGAAGTGAACAGCACGTAGCGTTGTGCAGTTGGGAGATGAGCTGCCAGTAGTGGTGGATGTGGAGAGAGAGCCTCTAAGGCCTCTAAGTTTGTTATCAGGTATATCTTGACGGCCTCACCTCTTCCAAATCAAAATTGTCTGCACTGACAGGCTCCACTTGGCTTCTATTAGTTCTTTGTGCAAAGGATAGCTGGATCATATGAAACATTGTACCTCATCCAGTTCCTCTTTTTCTGGTAAATACTCTTCTATACATGAAGTATTAGTCAGCAGATCAGCTTCTACGTTCATTCAGGACAGCGTTTCTGGACCTTTCGGTATTATACCCCACGATTCAAGTCTAAGAGACCTTGTACAAAGTTTAAATAACTCACCTGACATCTCAGATGTTCCTTTCAACAGTTCAGTTCTTTCAACTGCAAAACCGAGATGTAATTACGTCCCATCCAGCTCCAGTACGCACTGTTGTAGATCAATTTTGGCATGATGTTTAAATAGGAAACTAATAACGATGTCATAACTGTTTCCCAAGCTAGGGAGAATTTCCACATACACTTGGAAGTCTGCCCCCTTCATCCCCCCCCCCCTGCCCACTCAAATATCCAAGAATGACGAACTTCATCAAAAATGTGGTGGGTTAAAATTTAAAGCACCAAATATACTCTGGCTCGCCAAAAACATTTGTGTTTCTGCATCGAATAAAAACTTACAGCCGGCCGGCGGTTCTAGGCGCTACAGTCTGGAACCGCGTGACCGCTACGGTCGCAGGTTCGAATCCTGCCTTGGGCGTGGATGTGTGTGATGTCCTTAGGTTAGTTAGGTTTAAGTAGTTCTAAGTTCTAGGGGACTGATGACCTCAGACGTTAAGTCCCATAGTGCTCCGAGCCAAAAACATTCTGTTTACATACAAAGTTAGACAGCCACTGATTTCGCACAGGGTTGTACGGTGTTTGTACTTACTGGGAGCTCCATGCTCCGTTTAACGTACGGGCATGTGTGTTGCTGTGATTCCATCTTTTATGTGCCCACAGACATTTTCGAACGGAGTGCCCATTTGTTTGCACCTTTGACATTAAGGCTTCCTAAAAACGATTAAATGTCGCCCAGAGACCAGCATGATCTCTGTATTACAAACTACTGACATGTTCCTCGGCCTATTCACTGAGACAATTTCAACCAAAGTCGCCGCAATTACTACTGCTCCATCCCGGGTTTTCGGGATCTCTATGCTCACTTTTCGTGACTTTTCAGGCAGTAGACCTTGGCAAAGTTTATCAAGCACCCGCTGTTTGCTTCCTACGAAATGATCACTAGGGCACAATCATCTTCCGTCAATTCCTACGTATCAGTATCGATTTTCCTACTACAGTCTACAAAATTTTCTACCGATTGTCCTTGCTTGTGAGCTATATCATTAAATTGTTTCCAATAATACGAAGCGGTGTTCTTTTTTCTATAACGATCCACCAACCCTTCCTCTAAGTCCGCAAAGAATTGACCATACTGCAGCTTCCCACTGCACATTAAGTACGTTCTAGCATTCCTCTCCTAATTTTAACTGAGCCACACTTAAAAACTGCGAGTTCCCTAACTGCGCAGCTGTATGGAAATTATCAAAAAAGACCAAAGTATTTTCTCCAGATCTACCAGACAATGCGGCTACCAATGAGGCAATATTAGCATTAAAGATGAGACACACTAGAAGTGACTCTTCCATTCTTTCACCCTCCTTTGACGATCTATTTCTCTAAGCAAAGCTTCATTATCAGCTCTAAGTTTAGCTATCTCATAATGCTGAATCTTCTCCTGGGTTGTCGCTCTTTTGTCAGCAGATATTTTTCTTACTACTACCTGCCTATCAGTCTGCAGTGGTTCTTCTCAGAAGGGAACCTCTCCATCGCATCCCCTTCAGATTTATTTATAAGTTTGCACAGTGGATAGGCCTTGAAAAACTGAACACAGATCAACCTAGAAAACAGGAAGAAGTTGTGTGGAACTATGAAAAAAATAAGCAAAATATACAAACTGAGTAGTCCATGCGCAAGATAGGCAACATCAAGGAGAATGTGAGCTTAGGAGCGCCGTGGTCCCGTGGTTAGCGTGAGTAGCAGCGGAACCAGAGGTCATTGGTTCAAGTTTTCCCTAGACTGAAAATTATACTTTCTTTATTTTCGCAAAGTTATGATCTGTCCGTTCGTTCATTGATGTCTCTGTTCACTGTAATAAGTTTAGTGTCTGTGTTTTGCGACCGCACCGCAAAACCGTGCGATTATTAGACGAAAGGACGTGTCTCTCCAATCGGAACCGAAAACATTTGATCGCAAGGTCATAGGTCAACCGATTCCTCCACAGGAAAATACGTCTGATATATTATATACGACACTGGTGACGTCATGTGCGTCACATGACAGGAATATGTTGTCGACCCATCTAACTTGTACACTTAGCGAATGGGTAAAAAGATTCTTCTACCTTGCCCGATTTAGGTTTTCTTGTGGATGTGATAATCACTCCCAAAAAAGTGATGAAAACATAAGAATTTGTCACATAAACTGAAAATAAAAATTAAACTTTTCACTCGAGGGAAGACTTGAACCTAGGACCTCTGTTGCCTATGTTCGCATGGACTACTCAGTTTGTATATTTTACTTATTTTTTTCATAGTTCCACACAACTTCTTCCTGTTTTCTTGATTGATCTGTGTTCAGTTTTTCAAGGCGTATCCAGTGTGCCAACTTAAATCTAAATCTGAGAGGGGTGCGATGGGGAGGTTTCCTTGTCAGAAAAACATGTAAAGAGAGTCGATAGGATGATTTGGGCGAGAGGCTCCCTGTCGGAGATGGGTCTAGGTGTAGACGATTTAGATAGCTAACTTGTTGCTATAACCCTTCCATAATTGTCATAAATAAATATAGATCAGTGTGGCAGGCGATGATCCGAGCATGGGTGCACCGAGGGCGGCAGCTTTTGCTATACTGAAGTGTCAAAGAAACTGTTATAGCCATACGTATTCAAATACAGAGATACGTAAACAGGCACAATACGGCGTTGCGGTCGGCAGAGCCTATAGAAGACAACAAGTGTCTGGCGCAGTTATTAAATCGGTTGCTGCTGCTACAATGACAGGTTATCAAGATTTAAGTGAGTTTGAACGTGATGTTATAGTTGGCACACGAGTGATGGAACGCAGAATCCCCGAGGTAGCGATGAAATGGGGGTTATCCCATACGACCATTTCAGGGGCGTACCGTGAACATCAAATCTCCGATGTCGCTGCCACCGGAAAAAGACGCTGCAAGAACAGGACCAAGTACGACTGAAGAGAATCATTCAATGTGACAGAAGTGCAACCCTTCCGCAAATTGCTGCAGATTCCAATGCTGGGCCATCACAAATGTCAGCGTGCGAAACATTCAACGAAACATCATCGACGTGGGCTTTCGAAGCCGAAGGCCCACTCGTGTACCCTTGATACGCCTCGCCTGGGCCCGTCAACACCGACATTGGTCTGATGATGACTGGAAACATGTTGCCTCGTCCGATGAGTCTCGTTTCACATTGTATCGAGCGGATGGACGTGAACGGGTATGGAGACAACCTCATGAATCCCTTTGATCGCCGCGCGGGATAGCCGTGGGGTCCAAGGCGCCTTGTCACGGTTGGCGCGTCTCCCCCCGCCGGAGGTTCGAGTCCTCTCTCGGGCATGGGTGTGTGTATTGTCCTTACCTTAAGTTAGTTTAATTAATACGTAAGCCTAGGAACCGATGTCCTCGGCCGTTTGCTCCCATAGAACCTTATCACAAAATACCCTGGACCCCTTGTGTCAGCAGGGGACTGTTCAAGTCGGTGGGGGCTGTGTAATGGTGTGGGACGTGTGCAGTTGGAGAGATATGGGACTCCTGATACGACTCCGACAGTTGACACGTACGTAAGCACCCTGTCTGATCACCTTCATCCGTTCATGTCCATTATTGATTCCGACGGACTTGAGCAATTCCACCAGGACAATGCGACACACGGCTAGTGCAGAATTGCTGAAGAGTGGCTCCAGGAAGACTCTTCTGAGTCTAAACACTTCCGTTGGCCACCAAACTCCCCAAACGTGAACATTATTGAACATATCTTGGATGCCTTGTAACATGCTGTTCGGAAGAGATCTTCACTCCCTCGTATTCTTACGGATTTATGGACGGCCATGTAGGATTCATGGAGTCAATTCACTCCAGCACTACTTAAGACATTAGTCGAGTCCATGCCATATCGTGTTGCGGCACTTCTGCGTGCTCACGGGGGCCGTACACGATATTAGGCGGTGTGTCTCTGCATCTCACTGGGGGCTGTTGTCTAAGTGAGGATGGCAGACTCCGAGGGGTAATAAGTGGACAGATGATCAGAGATATTATAGCCAGCGGTTGGTGGTTTGCGACCTACAGACGGCGGTGGCGGCTGTGTCACACGTACGGCGTAGAACTGGTACAGGTTGATAGTCATTACGACGTGACGCAGCTGTACCGATGATTTTGGGCTAGTCCTGGCGGAGAGATTTAAAATGTGTTACCTGGCCCTGACTAATACAGAGAAAGTGGTTTTTCTGTGTCCTGTCGTCACACGGAAGGAAATCAACACGAAAGTGGGCCAACAGCCTAGGGTTGCTGCATCGACAGGTCGCCATTCGGAGCTGCTGGTGGAAAGGGTGGCTTGATTACTGCGCTGAAGTGTGGTGGAGTTTTAGCCGTTAGAGTACTAAACTGGCGCTTTTAAGCAGAACATGAACTGATCTGAGAAGAAAGACACTCCATTTCATCTGCAACTATCTTTAATATAGTATACATTCATGAATGGCTAGTGACAACAGTAACTAATATTAAACAAGAAAGTTAAAAACAACAACTATACGTAGATTTGATCACGCGTATTTATAAGACGAGAAACACTATAGTACGATATATTACAATATAATGATACGATTTCGTACTTCTTGCATGAAAATGCTCTGCGAGAAGTACAAGGTACACTGCATTGTTGTAAACAAGTTGTCACGCGGTTTGTGGGGCTGAGGAAACATACTAGCGTGACGTACAGTTCGTGGGCTCACGCCCTCCCCCCCCCCCCACCCCCCCTCCCCACCCCCCATCGCCCTCAGATGATTAGTGGCGCCACCAGTTGTCCAGATGTGGAAGGCGTCATATACAAAGACGCCTCGATACGGTTTTGGAACCCCCCCCCCCCCCCCCCCATCACAGTGCCTGGGCAGCGGCGGAACGCAGTTTGGTATAAAGCAAGCGAGATTTAAAAGCCATTAGTGGCGCTGATAGTTGCAACTGGCTAGTAGCAGCTTCTTTTTTTTCAGCCATTTGACTGTCTTGATGCTGCCTCCCACCCATTCCTCTTCTGTGCCATTCGTTTCATCTCAGATACCATTTGTATCCAACGTCCTCAGTTACTTGTTGGATGTATTCTAAACTCTGTCTTGCTCTACTGTTTCTTTCCCTTTATAGTTCTCTCAAGTATCATTCAAGTCATTCCTTCATGTCTTAACACATGTCCTACAATTCTGTGTCTCCTTATTGTCATTGTTTTCCAAATGCTCTTCTCCTCGGCGTTTCTGAGGAGAATCTCAGTTATTATCCGTCTGTAGCAAGTGCATTGCTGACCCTTCAGTTCTCTTCTTTTCTGGTTTTCTCACACTCCATGATTCAATTGCATGCATTTCTGAGTTATTCTCAGACAATTAAGGCCGTCAGATTTCTTTTGGCCAGGAATGCTCTCTTTGTCTGTGCTAGACTCCTTTTTATGCGCTCCTAGCTTCCTCCGTCGTGTGTTAGTTCCTTTTAAGTTAGCAGAATTCCTTCACTTTTTCTATTTCGTGTTCCCAAATTTCGCTGTTAAGTTTATCATTAATCTTAATCAGTCAGTCCTCATTACTTCCATCTGTGTTCGATTTACTGTCTATCTTGTAGGCGAGCTCACTGAACTGTCCATTCTATTCAACAAATCTTGCAGTTCTTTCGTGCTTTCACTGAAGATACCAATACCATCAAGGAACCTTATCAAGAATATCCTTTCACTGTAAATTTGAATCCCACTGGAGAACTTTTATTTCTGTCATTGCTTCTGCGATGTACAGATTGAACAGTAGGGTAGACGACTGCATCTTTGTCTTACACCTTTTCTAATCCGAGCGCTTCGTTCTTGGTTTTCCATTCTTATTTTTCCGTATTGGTTCTGGTACGAATGTATATTACCCAACTTTCCCTATAGCTTACACATTTTTTTCCTGATAATTTCGAACATCTTGTACCATTTTACATTGTCGAACACTTTTTCTCCTTCGACAAATGCTATTAATGTGTCTTCAGTTTCCTTCAGTCTCGCTTCTGTTATCAAGCACAACGTCAAAACTGCCTGTCTGGTTGCTTTATCTTTCCCAAAGCCAAACTAATCGTCGTCTGACAGATTCTCAATTTTCTTTTCCATACTTCTGTACATTATTCTTGTGAGCAACTTAGATTCTTGAGATTGTGCCATGGTCTTTTCACTTATCGACTCTTGCTTTCTTCGGCATTTTTCCGGACTTTAGATGCTACGAGGGGCGTTCAAGTAAGTAACACATCACTTTTTTCTGAAAGCAGGTTGGTTTTATTCAGGATTTGAATACACCATATTATTCCCCACTCTTTTGGCTACAAAACTCTGTTTCTGAATATAATCTCTGGTCAGTGTAACGGCCTTACGTATCTTACTGGAGGGCCTGTATGCCAGCATGGAATCACAGTACTTACTTATGTCGGAGCCAACGTTTAACTGCAACAATAACCTCCCCATCCTCCATGTGATTTCCCGCGGAGTGCATTCTTCGTTGGCCAGACACATGGATGTCGGATAGTGCGAGGTCCGGGCTGTAGGGCATATGACGAAGAACACTCCAACGAAGTTTCGTGACCTCTCGGCTTCATAGTCATGTGTGAAGCCTTCCGTTGCCATGGGGGAGAAGAACTTCGTTTGTATTTTTGTGGCGATGAACACGGCGATTCTTGAATTTCCTGAGGGTAGCACAATACACTTCCGAGTTGATCGTTGCACCATGAGGGAGGAAATGAAACCAAATAACTTCAGAGTCCCTGATGACCGTCACCATGACCTTACCGGCTGAAGGTGCGGCTTTGAGCTACTTCTTTGGACGAGCTTCGAAGCTTCGAAGTGATGAACCCACGTTTTGTCGCCTGTGACGACGTTCGACAAAAATTTCGCAAATAATTGCGCACAGATGGACCTTTGTTGCTCTTTATGGTCTGCTGCTAGCCGGCGAGGAACCCAGTGGGGCCGGCCGATGTACCCGAGCGGCTCTAGGCGCTTCAGTCTGGAACCGCGCGACCGCTACGGTCGCAGGTTCGAATTCTGCCTCGGGCCTGGATGTCTGTGTTGTCCTTAGGTTAGTTAGGTTTAAGTTCTAGGGGACTGAAGACCTCAGAAGTTAAGTCCCATAGGGCTCAGAGCCATTTGAACCCAGTGGGCACACAGCTTTGAGTACCCCAACTGGTGGAAGAGTGTGTCAGCAGTACCAACACAGACGTCCAGCTGTGCAACGAGATGTATGACTGTGATCCGTCGATCACCTCGAATGAGAGTGTCCTCATGTTCCAACACTGCAGTGCGACCAAAAAGCACGCGGGAGATTGGACAGATCTGCGCGACCTTGTTGCAGTGATGACAGACGTCTCGCCCAACGCAACGACCCTTAGCGTGTTTTCGTTCACTACCATGTCTCCGTTGACATTCTGCAAACGTCATTGGATATCTACGAAGCACTGGTTTTCCGCTGAATGATAGCTCTCTGCTTGGAACGTATCTCCCTTACATCCGCCATTTTGAAGGCTACGTATAGCGCTACCACCAAACGGAACTTCATGAAACTACAAGGGCTTAAGCGGGAATATTCCACGATATCCCACAACAAATTTCGAATGTTTTCAACCGAAATTGGCAGAGGAATAAAATGTGATGCATTACTTATTGAACGCTCCTCGTACATACCTATCGAAGTATTCTACTCACCACTTCAAATAGTCGTTTGGTCCCCGCTTTTCCTAATGATTTTAGAATTTCCGGTGGTATGTTGCTAATTTCTTTAGTTCTTGACTTACCCTCGTATTTTTTGAGAAATTTATGTCATGTACGATGTAACCTAAGTAAATCTGATGTGCAGAAATAGTGCAGTATCTGCAGGCAGCGACATAGATCGGCATTAGAGAGTTTCTTGAGATCCCCACCCCCATCTTTCTATTTCAGCACCTGAACAACTTTGTTCAGTTGAGAATAACGGATTGATATTTCACGGCCATGGATGATATCAAAGAACGAACATGCGAAGCTAGGTTTAATCTCTGCGAGAGCTTTCTCACAAGTACTTCAAAGGGATATCTCACACAAAATCTAGAAATACCGTGACAAACAGTCAAATGCCCAGTAGCAGACTGTTTTTCAAGTGCTGTTATTCTGTTTTCTTGTTGGTATACCTCTGAAGCCTGGGAATTTGTTAAAATATAATTCCCCGCAGCCTGTTTTACGTCAATTGAACGACTACTTTAAGTGGGTGTTCATAGGTCACGCGTGTGAAAGAGTCAGTAAATCTAACGTTACGGACATCTCCGGACGAGATGAGGTGCATAACGTGCAAACAATCAGCTGGGCGGTGTGTGTCATGACATTCATGTCCACGTTACCTGCATTCTCGTGGACATGTAACTCTCAGCGTTAAAAGTGGAAACTGGTTACTGTTAATAATTTCTTCATAATGCGGGGCCACAATCATAATATATTTCTTTAAAGTCAGTACCGCCATTAGACAGCGTTACATTTACACTTACGCAATCAGGATTTTGGCTTCAAAGTGCCAGTATCAAGTGTTTTTTACAAGTGTTATAAATTGCCATCTTAGGCAATTATAACACTTACACTTACACAGTCATGATTTCGGCTTCTAAGTGCCATTATCAAGTGTTTTTTTACAAGTGTTATAAATTGACACCTTAGGCAATTTATGACACTTGTAAAAAACACTTGATAATGGCACTTTGAAGCCGAAATCATGATTGTGTAAGTGTAAATATAAAACTGTAAATAAACAACAGTCTAATGGCGGTACTGGCTTTAAAGTGATTACTGTTAGTCATTAGTTCGAGTACCATCACTATCATGAGGCCAGTGGGTAACAATGGACATACAGAAATATTGGGATAGTGTGGCCTGCAAATGTGTATCGATACGACCAAGTACAGTGTTACCTAGTTATTGGTATGAAAGGCGAAACCTGCCGCTGTCACGTGACCTGCTACGGCTTGAATAGCTATCAGCTTTTCTCCAAGCGCAGTGTCAACGTCTGATAGGATGTTTATTTCCAGAATGAATTTTCTCTCGGCAGCAGACTGTGCACTAACTGTAACTTGCTGGTGGATTATAACAGGATGCTGGATCGAGACTCTAACCTGGGACGTTTGTGACGTAGGAGAGCGGAAGTGAAACTGTGGGAGGGGTCTTTGGTCTTGGACAGCTGTTCGGTTTTCTTTATATTTTTTAATTACTTGTTCTCTTGATTTACGTAGATAGTTTGAATGATAGGTTGATAATGATTAAGCTTTGCATCAAAATTTGTCCAATGTTGTTTTAATTCATTGTTAATCTCCACAAAAAAATCTATATTATCGGTAGATCACTTGCCCGCGAATGGCGAAGGTCTCAGGTTCGAGCCCCAGTCGCGGATATAGTTTTGTCAGTCAAAAAATTTCAGTTCATATTCGTCATATTGTTGAAATAGACACTAGGGAGCACATTCAATTACAGTACAGTGGTTAACACACAATGCTCATATACACTGTAAGAGAAAAAAAAGACGCACCACGAAGAAATCCGAATTGGACGGAAATCGGTAGATGTACAGACAAACAAATGTTTGTAATTTGGGAACAAATGGATGATTGTGAAGAAAGACCTTCACAAATTCAGCAAGTCAATAGCCCTCTAGACCTTATGCCAGCAGTTATTGGGATTGGCATCGATTCATAGAGTTTTGGATGTCCTCCTAATTGAAATCGTGCCAAATGCCGTCGAATTGACGTTTTAGATGCTCAAAATACCGAGCTGTTGGAGAGCACTGCCTACAGTGCTCGAAACGTTCTCAATCTGGGAGAGATCTGGCAATCTTGCTGGCCAAAGTATGGCCTGTCAGGCACGAAGACAAGTACTAGGAACTCTCGCCGTGAGCAGGTGGACATTATCTTGCTGAAATGTAGGCCCAAGATGGCTTGGCATGAAGGGCGACAAAAAGGGGCGTACAATACGGTCGATTTACCGCTGTGCTGTAAGGGACCGCGGATGACAACCAAAGGGTCCTGGTATGAAAAGAAATGGCACCATAGACCGTCACTCCTGGTTGTTGTCTGGGGCGCCTGCAGGCACATCTTCGCTGGTCATCGGGACTCAGAAGTGGAACTCATCAATCAATTCTACACCAGTGAATGAGATTCCAGACCGAATAGGCCTTACACCACTGCAAACGGGTTTGTTGGTGTAGACAGGTCAATGGAAGTCGGCGCAAGGGGTGCTGTGACCTCAGCTCCCGTTCTGTGAGCCACCTATTAATGAAGCACCAGCTGCACGTCGGATCGATGGTAATAATGAATTCGAACTCTGGGTGCCTCTCTGATCATTGCTCGGTCGTCACGTTCGGTCGCCTCTCTAGGTCGACCGCTTCCTCCTAGACGCTGTGTTCGTCTGTGGTTCACCCATCCCTGCCAACATCGTTGAATAACTGCATTGCTCCTATTCAAACATACTGCATTACTCCAGTTAGCTTCTTTGAGCCCATCAACATGTCATCTCTCAAATGCTGACATCTATGTATATTGTTCACGCGTCTGTCTGCGAGGGATACTCACTGTCCAACTGCGTACGCGAAATGAAATTTGCAAAGCCTGTATCATTTGGTATGGTCGTGTCCCCTCTTTACTATCCATGCAGTTGCGCGGTGAAATTGTGTTGTAGCGTCACACATTCCCACACTGGTTGTCGAAGATCACAATTTTGCATTTTGCCTCGAAACCTGTATAAATATCAACATGTAACCAATTTGCATAACTCCTTCATGGTACGTCGCTTTATCGTGTCTTAGATTGTATATTGCTTGTTTCTAACAATCAACAATTGCGAGTTAACGAGCATTCCGCTCTCGTTTAAGTATATGGACGGAAGATTCAGCCTTCAGGAATTGTGGAACGAACCCTGTCGTCCAGGACTGGATGCCATAAAGGGCGCAGATCCACCACGAGTTGGGAAAACTCACAGGCGTCTATGGTCTACTGAGGCCTAAGCTCTGTACTGTGCGAGTGAGACAGACGAGAACCTACGTCATAGGGAAGCCCAGTAGAAGGCTTTTCTGGCCAAGGAGACGTAACAGTGTTAAATATGGCGGACCTAAGATCGACCATAAAGGGAAACATTTATGAACACTATTTAATTCTGTAGTAGGGAAGGGAATGAAGCCACAGCAATTTTAATCTGCTATCCTCCATAAATTTTTATGGTGATCCCAATAAAACTTGAATATTGATTATAATGGTTTAGTATTTACTGTTGAAGTGAAAGTAACATGTTTTGTAACAAAGACCTGAATGCTAAAATCTGAACCCTTTGCTCGATCTTAACGATCGAAATTTCATATAGAAGCGCATCGTTAAAATGAAGAACGTTGCAAATAACACCTTATTGAAGCATTAGGCAATAGAATATTTGTTGTAAAGTTTAGTGAATAAGAGTTACTTTTGTTCTTTATTTATTTATCATAAAGGACATTGGTGCAAGGCTACTGGCCGTGACATTCAAAGCTAAGAAGGAAATTGTATTGGTTTTATGCAAAAGAATTTAACGTTTATTATGCAATGGATATTATTGTTACTTTATTTAGAACGTGAAAGTGGTCAAGCTTTGATTATTTAAATATGTTAAAATATAAAATAATGTAGAATAAGCTGTAGCCAATCAGATGGATGGCTTCAGGAAAGGGAACTGCCCTAGTCAGTTGAGCGAGTATATACGTCGTGCGTGAAACGCGGTCGGAGAGGGACAGTTCTGGTCTTGACACTAAAGAATACAGTTCGGCTAGAGACACCAAATGGTACAGTTCGGATTGAGACGTGAATTGTAATTATTGCCTTCCATTATGTCACCTGCAGTTAATAAGAGTTTATCACTGTTTTGTTATTGTAATTTCTCGAATTTTAGGCTTTACATGATATCCATTTTTTCTGTAGCATCATACTGTGTTGTTTTGTAAACAAAGGTTCGTTGTTATACTCTTCGACCAGTGTTCCTCAGGTTACAGTACCATTTACTCGAAAAATGTGTTGAAACGTACGCTGGTTATGATTATGCTTTGTGAAATGTTGATTGGGGAGAGGGACCAAAGTTTTTATGAAATATGTGTAGTTACTATTTGTAGATCTCGCGTTTCCGTGCTAGTGTAGGGTGACTGAGTGGAGCTTTCTAACACGCACTGTTTCGCTGTTTGTGTGATGATCAGTTGTTCTGCCATTTGTTCTGTGTCTTCTGGACGGAAATTTTAAATTTTGCAATGATGCTAGTCTGTGTTTCTGTTCGTGTGTGTATGAGCGCGCGGGCGCGCGCGCGCGCGTGTGTGTGTGTGTGTGTGTGTGTGTGTGAGTGAGAGAGAGAGAGAGAGAGAGAAAGAGAGAGAGAGAAAGAGATAGAGAAAGAGAGAGAGAGATAGAGAGAGAATAAGAGAGAGCGAGAGTGAGTTTTGGGTGTTTGGTCTTCTGATAATTCCTTTAGAGCTGAGCACAGGGTTCCACTGCATAGTGCTGTGTCTTTATCCATCACTTCTTTTCATCCCACTATGGCATTTTGTATATGTTAATTTTCTTCTAAGTTTCTGTGAGGGGCTATCACTGCATTGTAGAATTTTTAACGCTGTGTTTACGCCATGGTGTTTTGGTTTACGAACAAGGTGCGAAAGCTATGTTTTTCTGTATCTAAGAGTAGCTGCAAGTCGTCCAACGAACTTGCATATGACATGATATATGCCGAGAAAAACGACAACAAAAAACGCAGAAAATATGCAGGAAACATCGGCCACAATCGTAAAATCATGCTGTGACGTATAGTACATAAGAAGCATAGAACCCACTGATGATGGCGATATTAGTCGCTGAAACTAGTTTGGGAATAAATAAATAACAAAGGTGTTTTGCATCAAGGCGAACTCACCATCTCATATTGCTTTTTATGCAAACGCTTATCAGTGGAAGAGTTTCAAGGTAACATTATAGGCCGAAGTCTGAAGACATATTTCCATTGTGTTCTGTTTGCTAGAACCCCTTCAGTCCAATCATACAGTTGGTCTCATAGTCCGTGCGCTTGTATTTTGTTCAATAATTTGCGGTGCTGAACTGTACGGGATGCCTTACGGAAGTCAAGGAACACAACCGGCGTCTGTTGGAGCGCCGGTAGCTTATCTCTTGATTCTCGTAGACAAGGAGAATGAGATGGGTTTCACACAGTCGTTTATTTTCGGCCACCTTGTGGACAGCATGTTAAGGAGGGTCCCAGAATATTACAGTGGACGAGGAGCAGAAGCATGTTATTAAATGTTACTCAGCAGCACATTCTGACTTCGCAAATATGGAAAGATGTCCTCTGTCAAACGGGTATCCGGTGATTTACGGACATCGGAGAATTACGAACACAACCGATTCACGGAATAATTTACCTGGTCCAGAGGGATGAGTAACCCATTCTCATCCTCTTCTTCTCGGCGACTGGACAACAACAATTCGCTTGTACATGGTCCCGATCGAACGGTACTTTTAGCATAAGTCTATGCAATAACAGACATATACACTGGAAGCCAAACACACTGGTACACCTGCCCAATACAGTATTGTGTAGGGCCCCCGCGAGCGCACAGAAGTGCCGCAACACGACGTAGCATGGACTCGACTGATGTCTGAAGCAATGCTGGAGGGGAACTGACACCATAACTCCTGCAAAGCTGTCCATAAATACGTAAGAGTATGAGAAGTTGGTGATTCGAAGGGTTGGTGATCTCCTCTGCACAGCACGTTGCAAGGCATGTCAGATATACTCAATAATGTTCATCTCTGGGGAGTTTGGTGGCTAGCGGAAGTGTTTAAACTCAGAAGCGTGTTTTGGAGCTACACTGTAGAAATTCTGGACGTGTAGGGTGTCGTATTGTCCTGCTGGAATTGCCCAAGTCCGTCGGAACGTACAACGGACATGAAGCGATGCAGATGATCAGACAGGATGCTTAAATATGTGTTACCTGTCAAAGTCGTGTCTAGAACGTATCTGGGGTCCCATATCACTCCAGCTGCACACACCCCACACCATTAAAGATCCTCCACCAGCTTAAACAGTCCCCTGTTGACATGCAAGGCCCATGGCTTCATGAGCCTGTCTCCATACCGCTCGATACAATTTGAAACGAGACTCGTCCGATGAGGCAATATGTTGCCAGTCTACAACAGTCCAATGTCAGAGTTGTCGGACCCAGGCGAGGCCTAAAGCTTTGTGTCGTGCAGTCATCAAGGGTACACGAGTGGGCCTTCGGCTTCGAAAGCCCATATCGACGATGTTTCGTTGAATGGTTCGCACGCTGACACTTGTTGATGGACCAGCATTAAAATCTGCAGCAATCTGCGGGACGGTTGCACTTCAGTCACGTTAAACGATTCTCTTCAGTCGTTTTTCGTCCTGTTCTTGCAGGATATTTTTCCGGCCCGCAGCGATGTCGGAAATTTGATGGTTTACCGGATTCCTGATATTCACAGTATACTTGTGAAATGGTCGTACAGGAAAATCCCCACATCATCGCTACCTCGGAGAGGCTGTGTCCCATCGCTCGTGCGCCGACTGTAATACCACGTTCAAACTCACTTAAATGTTTCCAGAATGAGATTTTCACTCTGCAGCGGAGTGTGCGCTGATATGAAACGTCCTGGCAGATTAAAACTGTGTGCCCGACCGAGACTCGAACTCGGGACCTTTGCCTTTCGCGGGCAAGTGCTCTACCATCTGAGCTACCGAAGCGCGACTCACGCCCGGTACTCACAGCTTTACTTCTGCCAGTATCTCGTCTCCTACCTTCCAAACTTTACAGAAGCTCTTCTGCGAAGACGAGATACTGGCAGAAGTAAAGCTGTGAGTACCGGGCGTGAGTCGTGCTTCGGTAGCTCAGATGGTAGAGCACTTGCCCGCGAAAGGCAAAGGTCCCGAGTTCGAGTCTCGGTCGGGCACACAGTTTTAATCTACCAGGAAGTTTCACTTAAATGTTGATTACCCGGCACTGTAGCGGCAGAAACCGGTCTAACAACTGCGTCAAACACTTGTTGTTTTATATAGGCGTTGCCCACCTTAGCGCCGTGTTGTGCCTGTTTACATATCTCTGTATTTGAATTTGAATGCTATTAGCAGTTTCTTTGGCGGTTTAGCGTATTTAATACTTCGGAAAGTAGTTTATAAGTCATTATCTGGGACACTGCTTCCAATTTAAATATTAAAACACAATTTTAATTTGTCGAAGGTAATCACAGCAGTATCCCACATTGCAACTGCGGAAAACTACTACTGCGAACAGTACACCATATTTATACAGCAACAGGTAGTTTGTGGAATACACGTCACTCTCACGAAATTATCCCGAATAGTTAAGTAATCTGGACGTCCATCTGTAGCAATACTTACGAGTAGTTACATGCTAATCAAAATCAGTTATTACTGACACTTTTATTCCTATTTTTTTTAAATTAGGATACTATACAGTAACACTGTTCTCCATGCCACACGAAATAATAATGGCAAAACACAAAAAAAATGTTTCTTTAATTAACTGAAAATATTACTGTACGGCAGATGTAACTGCTTTTCAGGTTTTCATGGCAGTTGTACTGCTGTGATCTCCATGCCACACGAAATAATAATGACAAAACACAAAAATGTTTCTTTAATTAACTAATAATATTACTGTACGGCAGATACAACTGCTTTTCATGTTTTCATGGCAGTTGTATTGATGGCGTTTATTTATACCAGAACATTGAACTTCACTCAAATGACCTTCCTGTGGTCAGAAATTTCATTCACTCCTAAGATTTTTTCAACTTAGATTTCCTCTTTAAGTACCTTGTTTTGTATCACGTGACATCAGAAATAATTACAAAGTTTTTCAATAAACTGTAGAGGAATTGCAAAAAAAAATTTTTAAACCGCAAGAGACATCGGATTTCGGTGAGCAAATTAACATGCGCTATGTAGATCTTTTTTCTCAGCTATTTATGTTTCCAATTTTTTCTTTTGTTGTTCTTTTTGACAGCCATCTTTAATAAAACAGGAACGAACATTCAATCTTTCTTCGACATGTTGGCTTCTTGAAATCACGTAGCCAATTGAAAACACTGACATAACTACTGTGATGTGATGGCTACATGACATAGCGTGAGTGACAATTCCTAATAAATATCCAGCGTCTGAAGGCCTCTGTTACAGGTGGTGTTGGGTAAGATGCGGACACGACGACTTGAAAGCAGAGATTTACGAACATCGCCACCTCGAGGAAGGCCTTTCGTTGTCCCGAAGGACAGCACGCAGCCAAACCCATTGGTTATCATCAACTGAAAAATTGTCGAGTGCAGTTACTTTACAGTTACTAATGTAATTAATGTTAGTCAACTTCAGTGTGTGGTACGACCAAAATCAGTCACTACATAATCAGCTTTCCAACCAAGCGCTTAACCATTATCCATCACTACAACCGTATCGAAATTATCACTGTTCAAACACTGGAAAAAGTAGCCTACAACAAGAGAGTTTGAATAGGAAAAATCTTGAAAATATAGTTACTAAAAGAATAAGAAATGAAACTGTCTTAACCATAGTCGCCTGTTTGGGTTATATCAACAGCAGCAAAAAAAATGGTATAACTGGACTAGAGTTCCTCATGGACAGGGACATAAGGTAAAGAGCGGGTTACTATGAACATTTCAGTGATAGGATTATTCTCCTCAAAATTGTAACTAAATAAACGCCAAAAATCATAATGCAGCTATAGATGCCGACGTCACAAGCAGAATGACGTATGTAATTGAAACTTCCTAGCAGATTAAAACTGTGTGCCGGACCGAGACTCGAACTCGGGACCTTCGCCTTTCGCGGGCAAGTGCTCTACCATTGAGCAATCCGAGCACGACTCACGCCCCGTCCTCACAGCTTTACTTCCGAGTTCGAGTTTCGGTCCGACACAGTTTTAATCTGCCAGTAAGTTTCATATCAGCGCACACTCCGCTACAGAGTGAAAATCTCATTCTGGAGGTATGTAATTGTTATTGTGAGACTAGATCGGCAGTAGGAATACAGAGGACTCTGAATTCTGCAGTAAACTTCAGCTAGTAATAGTAAACACGTAGAACGAAAAATAAGAGGAGTGTACTTAGAAAAGGCACGGAGACACAGAAAGATACATGTTGTATTACATCTTGATGAAGCACAGAGACCGACATTAGACACTGGATAGTAACTAGTACCCAGGAACCATACAGGCAGATCACAATTAAGTTGATAAGAATTTTCACAGAGATTCAATTAATAGGGAAATGGAATACTAAAGTAGTGAGGAATGATGATATGTGTTCGAAGTTCTATGGGCCTCTGGAAACTGCGATAAGTTCGAGCAATCCTCTTACGCAGGGTTGCATTTTTCCGTTTGAGGCTTCCACAGCAATGCTTCCTGGTACGTAAAAATAAAGTTGTACAATGTTTAGACTCGACATTAAGCAGAAGTCTCGTAATTAGTATAGGTTATTTGATACTTAGATCGAAATATGACATCACAAAAAAATTTACTCTGTGAAGTACGGTACTCAAATCATCTTTTGGACTCACGACTGTATTACCTTCAGCACTCGCTGGAAATTCCGTACAGAATTAACACTTTTGTAATTAATGTGAATTTGCTTAGTGCTAGAAAGACGCACTCTGTTTGGATCTGCGAGTTGTTTGTCACGATACGAGCCTCAAGTTGGTTACCATTTGTAGTACACCACCCTTACACCGCGACATGTAGATAAACTCACAGCAGACGCCTACGGTTATGTCATCTCTCTGCGCAGACAGCATATCGGCAGACATAACATCAGTTTTCTTGGAATTACACAGCTGGCAGTGATTCAACTCGTCTCGGCATTCCTATGTTTATAAACTGGATGTTTAAAATGCATCAAATTTCACTAATTATCGCCTAAGGAAAGGAACTGGAACACTCCATAAGTTAACAGAAAACAAAACAGCAATTGAGCAGTGATAGTTAATGTAATGAACTCGAAGGTATACACTTTCATCTAACAGAGGATTAAAGTAACAATCACTAGTATTGCTTGGTTGCTCTCACACTGTTCTCAGAGAAAATGTGACAATATGCGCTGGCCGTAAGCGTTTACGTTTTGACTGTCTTTCCTTCTATTAAGACAGTTGGAGAACATACAGGGTGTCGTAGAAATTTCCGTAACCCACTTTGTGCAACTGAACAGTCTCCAATGAACTCCATTCGCAAAACAGTTGCTGAGCTACAAGTACCGTGATGAACAATGCATAGCCACATCAAAAACATATTTGAAAATGGTAGATACAGGCCGACGTCATCATAATCACCGTCTTCATGGATTAGGCCTTTTAGACTGTGCTGCGCCAGAATTATTCACGCCACCTCTCTAAAGGACGTCCAAAATTGTGTACTCACCTGATGATGGCCGGACGTCTCTGGGCAGAAATATCGTGGCAGAATGTCGACGGGATCCGGCTGCATACCCGGAAATTATTAGAAAAAAAAAAAAAAATTCCACCTGCCACTTTGGCTGTATTGTATTGCCGCTTTAATTATTCTGATGTTATACATACGTTGGACATCGTCTTTCCAGTTCGCTTGGTATTTTTCAGCTATTTACTACACTGTAGGAAATACTGCAACCAGCGGCAAGTTTTCTTGAAATGATTTTATCGCTCCATAACAGGTCTTGGGCCTGAGCCCTTTGCCAGGCGATAGCGTTGACATCATTTCAAGTTTTTCATTTGCATCCTAAAATACGCTACTGGCCATTAAAATTGCTACACCACGAAGATGTCGTGCTACAGACGCGAAATTTAATCGACAGGAAGAAGATGCTTTGTTGTGCAAATGATTAGCTTTTCAGGGCATTCACACAAGGTTGGCGCCGGTGGCAACACCTACAACGTGCTTACATGAGGAAAGTTTCCAACCGATTTCTCATACACAAACAGCAGCTGACCGGCGTTGCCTGGTGAAACGTTGTTGTGATGCCTCGTGTAAGGAGGAGAAATGCGTACCATCACGTTTCCGACTTTGATGAAGGTCGGATTGTAGCCTATCGCGATTGCGGTTTATCGTATCGCGACGTTGCTGGTCGCGTTGGTCGAGATCCAATGACTGTTAGCAGATTATGGAATCGGTGGGTTCAGCAGGGTGATACGGAACGCCGTGCTGGATCCCAACGGCCTCGTATCACTAGCAGTCGAGATGACAGGCATCTTATCCGCATGGCTGTAACGGATCGTGCAGCCACGTCTCGATTTCTGAGTCAACATATGGGGACGTTTGCAAGACAACAACCATCTGCACGAACAGTTCGACGACGTTTGCAGGAGCATGGACTATCAGCTCGGAGACCACGGCTGCGGTTACCCTTGGGCTGCATCACAAACAGGAGCGCCTGCAACGGTGTACTCAACGACGAACCTGGGTGCACGAATGGCAAAACGTCATTTTTTCGGATGAATCCAGCTTCTGTTTACAGCATCATGATGGTCGCATCCGTGTTTGGCGACATAACGGTGAGCGCACATTGGAAGCGTATATTCGTCATCGCCATACTGGCGTATCACCCGGCCTGATGGTATGCGGTGCCATTGATTACACGTCTCGGTCACCTCTTGTTCGCATTAACGGCACTTTGAACAGTGGACATTATATTTTAGATATGTTACGACCCGTGGCTTTATTCGATCCCTGCGAAATCCTACATTTCAGCAGGATAATGCACGACCGCATGTTGCACGTCCTGTACGGGCCTTTCTGGATACAGCAAATGTTCGACTGCTGCTCTGGCCAGCACATTCTCCAGATCTCTCACCAACTGAAAACGTCTGGTATATGGTGGCCGAGCAACTGGCTTGTCACAATACGCCAGTAACTGCTCTTGATGAACTGTGGTATCGTGTTGAAGCTGCATGGGCAGCTGTACCTGTACACGCCATCCAAGCTCTGTTTGGCTCAATGCCCAGGCGTATTAAGGCCGTTATTACGGCCAGAGGTGGTTGTTCTGGGTACTGATTTCTCAGGATCTATGCGCCCAAGCTGCGTGAAAATGTAATCACATGTCAGTTCTAGTGTAATATATTTGTCCAATGAATACCCGTTTATCATCTGCATTTCTTCTTGGTGTAGCAATTTTAATGGCCAGTAGTGTATAACAAAGTCTTTGTGATTACATAGTTGTACACTTATATATGTTCGACACATTGTGCCTACTTCCTGAAAATCCCACCTCTACATATTATAAGACAGAGGTTTGAATTTCTTTTGCAGTCAGTTTTTATAAATGAACTGAACTAAATACAAGTTGGTGGGTACATTTGCTTACATCAGCTGCTGATTTGATGTACCAAGGAACATGATGTGTGTAGAGATATGGCACACTTCTGGAGCTTCTTCAAAGATACTTCTTCATAGTACAGGTATTTTATACAGTTAGGCATTTAATTATTTAGGTTTGAAAGTTACTGGTAATGGCCAAAGAAGAATTTTCTCTCTGTCGATTAATCTCTGTCACTTCAAATTACAGAACCTGTATGAAATTTTAGAAGTACATTTGGTTTTTTTTTTTAATTCCAGTAGGTCAGTCAGTATGCAATCAGGTTTATTGTGAATGTGGTTGTATATTTCTATCTCCTCTGACAAATTCATCAGTACTCCTATTTCGGCAAAATGTAACATTACTTACGGTACGTTTTCTTCGATGCTTATCTCAATGTATCCGCTTTGGGCCACGTGACTAGCAAAAGCTGACTTATTTAGGTTGGTGAGCCTGAGAGCATCCATGTGATCACGGTATCGTACGTTTAAACTCCTACTAGTTTGCCCAGTGTAAAATTTGGAACACACAGAACAATTTAGTTTATTAATATCTGACCTGTGGTGTACTTCAGTTTTTAAAATTAAGTTGTAAATAATTTTGTCTTTCATTTTGTTGTTTGACGAAAAATTAATTTTGATGTTTGTGAGACAGAATAAGTTTGCAGCCGGCCGGAGTGGCCAAGCGGTTCTAGGCGCTACAGTCTGGAACCGCGCGACCCCTCCGGTCGCAGGTTCGAATCCTACCTCGGGCATGGATGTGTGTGATGTCCTTAGGTTAGTTAGGTTTAATTAGTTCTAAGTTCTAGGGGCTGATGACCTCAGAAGTTAAGTCTCATAGTGCTCAGAGCCATTTCAACCATTTGAATAAGTTTGCAATCTGTTATGACACTTTACCAATGAATGATATGCAGACAAATTTCACAGTTTTAAGGAGCTGTTTGTGCTGAAGTGCTGTTTGCTGTGGATTTAGAGCTATATTTCTTCTGTTTTTGTTTTTAATTCTATTGTGAAGTGCAGTGAGGGTGTCAGAGCTTTAACTATTATTATGGGCTATTAGTTTGACTTTTTTTAGTTCTAACATTTTATTTTCAGTCAGCAAAGGAATTTTTTGCGTTCTGCTGACCATTTTTCTATAATATGCCATTTTGTGTTGCTCAGGTTGCCATGATGAGCTGTTGATTTGATATCTATTGTTACATCTACATTCGCTGCTTACAGCAGCAAAGGTAACGCTAATAGTTTTTAAAGTTTAATAATTGTTTCTTTCCGTACGTTATGTTTTAATGTACGTAGTATAACTCAAAAGAAACCCCTGAATCTGGTCAATTTTCGCTCTACATCATCTGACCTGAGAAATATAAAATAGCATTTAAACTCTCCTACTTGTAAAATTATTTGTTCACCTATACTAATTTGGCTCTTATGGGTTCCAATCTGTGAAATGCTACCACTTTTGTTTTATCTGTCGATATTCTCTTTCCGTATTTAGTGCCAACGTCACTCAATTTGTATACTGAAATTTGGACTTTTTCTTCAAATTCTGCTATTATAACCTGATTATCAGCAAATAGCATCACTAAAACTATCATTTCTTAATGTGACATTTAATAAAACCAAGCATTTACGAATGATATTGTGAATCTAAATATTAAAAAGGATGGTGGACAGTGGGCAGCCTTGTCTGACTTCTTGATTGATAATGGTAGATTCTTTCCCTTTCCTGACATTATGAATCATTATTTTATTGTTTTGTATAAAGAATTACATTCCGTAATCAGATCTGTTGGAACTCCCAATTCCTCAAGTGATTTCCATAGCATTTTCCGCTTTACCTTGTAAAATGCCTTTTCATGGTCGACAAACACATAGTAAGTTGGTAATCTAATTTCTTTCCTGGTTCCTTGAGCCTAAGTGAAAAAACAATCAGAAAATTATTTCTAAAAAAATGTTATTCCTCTAACATATGTGCTTCCACTGTCGATAATAATCTTTTTTTATGATTTCATTACACAGTTTGTTGCAGGAATTTACCAGAATTATTCGTCGGTAATTTGCCCAGTGTGATTCATCGTCTTTCTTGTAAGTAAGGCATACTATAGCTTCATTCCATTCGCCTGGCACATGTTCACTCAGTCAATAAAAATTCATGAAATTTAAGAGTCTGTGCTTTAGTTGATCTGATGCGTATTTAATCAGCTCCACGTTTCTGTTATCAGTGCCAGGGCGAAGTCTACGCATGAACTATCCGATAGCAAAATTAAGCAGCGAGTTATACCCTACTGTACTTCGTTGGTGCAATTTCCAAACGCCTTGTATCACCTTGAGCGTTATTTTTCGATAAATCTGCGATATATTACAGTTTACGCAGAAGAAATGTGGTTTACTGGTCTAAGAAAAATTCTCGTTATGTGAGAAAGTTCATGATACGACCTGGGCTGTGATTTCGTCGAAATATCTGTTCGGACCATTTTTTTTAAGGATACGTTAATTTCCACAGTTAGCCAACAGCAGAATAGATTTTCTGTGACATAGCTAGACGGAACTCCAGCGAACTTTGCTATTCAGATGTGTTAAATCGATTCCACATCTCCAGCTCCAATGAAATGGTCACTACGTAACTGCAATGTCATCACGTCAACCATCTCATTGTGGGAAATAATCATGGCTCATAGTCGCTACAAGACTTACCGAGAACTGCGCCGAAGTCTTGAGGAAGTCTTCCAAAGAATCATAGCTCCTGTTATGCCCCGCATGGTGCAAAGGAGATGGAGACTCATAAATAACTCATACGTAACGATGGTACATGTACAGATACTCTGGATACAACGCTTTTATGTGTAAGTACCCGAATATAGAATATAATGTTTGAAGTAGGCATATAGAGAGTTCTTGGACATATTGTAGGTTAATGGGAAGGCTTCTACGGTTGTCTTATAAGCTTCATTTAATTCCAAAATCATTATATAATAACGTTCACCTGTAAAAGAGTGGTATAGATATGGGAAGATATTTCCTGGACATATATTTAGAAACTGAAAAGTGAGCGGGTGGACTAGACCATAAATTGTAAGATGCTCTCACATATATTATTTACTTCACAGAGGTATTAATAAGGGAAATGTGGCAAAATTTAAAAGACAGTCTTCAATTTGAACTTAAAGAAATACAAAATGAATATTTTCGAAATAACACAAAATGAACATTTTCGAAATAACACCTTTACAATTTTTTTAAATCAACGAATAGGAGAAAATTTTCAGTTACCAATAAATAATCTAACTCTTCAGGATTTCCCGGCGATCTAATGACATCTTGGGTTATCGGGTGTTCTGCCGGATATCAGCGTTGTACTTGCACGATATTTCGGTCACGTAGCTCGTAACCTTCATCAGGTGCGACCTGAGACTGCTCCTCAAGTGGACCTGGTCCAGTATTTATGCCTATGGCCTTCCCCCTCCACCAACGGCTGCAGGCGCTTCCTCTGTGGTGCGCGCCCATTCCCTGCGACCTGCT
This sequence comes from Schistocerca americana, assembly GCF_021461395.2. Classification (NCBI taxonomy): domain Eukaryota; kingdom Metazoa; phylum Arthropoda; class Insecta; order Orthoptera; family Acrididae; genus Schistocerca; species Schistocerca americana. Next base: position 189,936,109 of record NC_060124.1, on the reverse strand, counting down.
GGAGTGTTGCTGCTCCGTTTTCCGTCCGCTGCGGTTCTAGGTGTTCCCTCTGCGGTCCGCGCCCACCAACCCCGCTCCTGGGGGTTTCATCTACGGTCTGGGGTACCAAGCGTTCCCCCTGCGGTTCGCGCCCGCTCACCAGGACCTGTTGGAGCGTTGCCGCACCGTTTTTCGTCCACTGCGGCTCTGGATGTTCCCTCTGCGGTCCGCGCCCACCAGTCCCACTTCTGGGTGTTCCATCTTCGGTCTGGTGCTCCTGGCAGTCCGTCAGGGGCTCGTTTTCCATCTCCATGTCTCTGGTTCGTCTGTTTGTGCAGTGTTGCAGCTGGCCCCGTTGCTCCTTTAACAATTCCAGAGCCGGATCCCAGGCTCTGCTTAGCTGGTACCCTGTGTCACGGTTCATAAGATCGTCAGCCATTTTAATTTCTATCGATTCTCTTATAACACTGTCCCAAAATCTGGGTGTTTGTGCTAGAATCCTGGTATCCTCATACTTCATGGCATGATCTAGTTCTAGACAGTGTTCAGCAACGGCTGACTTAGTCACCTGTCTTAATCTAGTGTGCCTCTGATGTTCTTTGCACCTGATCTCCACAGTTCTTGTCGTCTGGCCAATGTAGGACCTGCCACATTGACAAGGTATATTGTAAATCCCTGGTTTTCGTAACCCCAGGTCGTCTTTGACACTCCCCAGCAGTCCCCCAATCTTGTTGGATGGACAGAAAACACACTAGATATTGTGTTTACAGAGGATCCTACTGATTCTGGCAGAAATAGAGCCAGCATAGGGCACATATGCCACCTTCTTTGTTTCATCTTGGTCTTCTTCAGGAACCTGTGGTATGGTGGCTGGTTGGAGTGCCCTCTCAATTTGTCTGTCCGTGTATCCATTCTTGGAGAAAACTGTTTTGAGACGTTCTATTTCTATAGGTAGATTCTCTTGGTCTGTCAGGGCATGTGCTCTGTGGACCAAAGTCTTCAGAACCCCATTCTTCTGTGCAGGGTGGTGACAGCTGCTGGCCTGCAGATATAAATCAGTGTGTGTTGGTTTTCGGTACACACTGTGGCCAATTGATCCATCTGCTTTCCTCTGGACTAGTACATCCAGAAATGGCAGCTGGCCATTCTTCTCCAGTTCCATGGTGAACTTGATATTAGGGTGGCATGAGTTAAGATGTTCAAGAAACTCATTGAGCCTGTCCATCCCATGTGGCCAGATCACGAAGGTGTCATCCACATACCTAAAGAAGCATGTGGGTTTAAATGTGGCTGTCTCCAATGCCCTCTCCTCAAAACTCTCCATAAACATGTTGGCAACCACAGGGGACAGTGGGCTGCCCATAGCTACACCTTCAGTTTGCTCGTAATATTGGTTTCCGTACATGAAATACGTGGATGTCAGTGTATGACTGAACAGGTCCAACAGAGCACTGTCAAATTTCTCTGCAATCAGTTCTAGTGAGTCCTTCAGTGGGACCCTGGTGAACAGCGATACCACATCAAAACTGACCATGATGTCCGAATCTGTGATGTGCAGTTGCTTGAGGCATTGCAGGAAATCTTCTGAGTTGCGGATGTGGTGAATACATTTGCCCACATATGGAGACAGGAGACCTTTCAAGTACTTGGCTGTTGTGTACGTAGGTGCCCCAATATTACTGACAATTGGACGTAGGGGCACGCCCTCCTTGTGTATTTTAGGCAGACCATACAGTCTAGGTGGCACTGGCGCTTTTTCCCATAGTTGTCTGATTATCTTATCAGGCATCCCTGTTTCCTTCAAGAGAAACAAAGAAGGTGGCATATCTGCCCTATGCTGGCTCTATTTCTGCCAGAATCAGTAGGATCCTCCGTAAACACAATATCAAGTGTGTTTTCTGTCCATCCAACAAGATTGGGGGACTGCTGGGGAGTGTCAAAGACGACCTGGGGTTACGAAAACCAGGGATTTACAATATACCTTGTCAATGTGGCAGGTCCTACATTGGCCAGACGACAAGAACTGTGGAGATCAGGTGCAAAGAACATCAGAGGCACACTAGATTAAGACAGGTGACTAAGTCAGCCGTTGCTGAACACTGTCTAGAACTAGATCATGCCATGAAGTATGAGGATACCAGGATTCTAGCACAAACACCCAGATTTTGGGACAGTGTTATAAGAGAATCGATAGAAATTAAAATGGCTGACGATCTTATGAACCGTGACACAGGGTACCAGCTAAGCAGAGCCTGGGATCCGGCTCTGGAATTGTTAAAGGAGCAACGGGGCCAGCTGCAACACTGCACAAACAGAAGAACCAGAGACATGGAGATGGAAAACGAGCCCCTGACGGACTGCCAGGAGCACCAAACCGAAGATGGAACACCCAGAAGTGGGACTGGTGGGCGCGGACCGCAGAGGGAACATCCAGAGCCGCAGTGGACGAAAAACGGTGCGGCAACGCTCCAACAGGTCCTGGTGAGCGGGCGCGGACCGCAGGGGGAACGCTTGGTACCCCAGACCGTAGATGAAACCCCCAGGAGCGGGATTGGTGGGCGCGGACCGCAGAGGGAACACCTAGAACCGCAGCGGATGGAAAACGGAGCAGCAACGCTCCAGCAGGTCGCAGGGAATGGGCGCGGACCACAGAGGAAGCGCCTGCAGCCATTGGTGGAGGGGGAAGGCCATAGGCATAAATACTGGACCAGGTCCACTTGAGGAGCAGTCTCAGGTCGCACCTGAAGAAGGTTACGAGCTACGTGACCGAAATATCGTGCAAGTACAACGCTGATATCTGGCAGAACACCCGACAACCCAAGATGTCAATAAATAATCTGCTTCTCTGTAGTAAGTTTGCCGATCCCATCAGTTGATACATCATTCACGTCTGTCTTCCCAATTCAGTTACTTAAACTACATTGGCAGCCCAAATTACTACAACAGAAGAGAGCAGTTACAACTAGCAATGTAAAATATTACACAAAGAGGAATACACACAGCTGATTAGCAATGAAAATGAAAATTCATGCCGAAAATAATTACAACCTAAAATAACACTCAGCACACAACTGGCCATGTAAATCGTTATTTCATGTTAAAAAACATTTTTTGACCTCTAGCATAGTTACTTTTATTTTACCTCCACAAGCCTACCCACCAGCATTACAGGACCCTGGGTCTTAATCGAATGACTCACACTTGGCTGAATTTTAACAAAGTTCAAGATCACCACTTGCAATAGGATCCAAGAATGCTGGTGAAATTCCTGTTACGTCTTCACTAAAAATGAATGTTCCTCATCAATCGGCACACAGCATACCGAGCACTCACAAATTCGTGCCTCTGTAACTGACAACCAAGGGTTTGGCACCTGCTCTGCATAGAGCAACATTGGTCGCATCACACCCAAGGAATTATTACGATTAAAAGTCACTCTCCATCATCATACCCGTAACCTTACATGGGGAATACATACTGGTTACTTCAGAACTGAGAACCATCGACATGGCAATGCATACAGAACAAGACAGACACATTCAGGTATGCTCGGCGTTAAATTTTCATCCTCCTTCCAGGTTTGCACTCTGTCGGGACGCCGCGAAATTCTTCAGCCCGTGACGAAATAGTAGAGTCTCTGGCGCACTCGTAACTCCTCGACACAAGCCAATGCACAGCGCAGAAACCAAATACCAAATAATCAACTGCCAGATACCCTGTCGTGGTATTGTGGATGGAGTACTTTGTATAGAATCTTTAATTAAATATCATGAATTGGCTCTTTATGTCTGACATATGTGCATCATCACCCGTCAAACCGATGATTACGGACTTCATCTAACTACGAAATAAGAGATGGATCTCAACGAACTCAGTTTATTGCAAATGTAAGCAATTAAATTCACAATAAGCAGGTAGTTTAACGATCACTGAAAGTACTAAGCTAATGCCTTGGTAAACATGGACAACGGACCTTGAAAGTGATTCAGGTGAACGCTTATCTGGGCAAAACATTTACATTCTCGTGAGTCGTATCGGGATTGCTAAAGGTTACTACACAGAGATAGAAAATACTACAGAAGGACATGCGTGAGCGTCTGCTGTACTGTAGACGTACATTCTCAGAAATTTCTTCCTCAAATTAAGGCCGATATTTGATACTAGTAGACTTCTCTTGGCCAGGAATGCCCTTTTTGCAATTGTTAGTCTGCTTCTGATGTCACCCTTGCTGCGTCCGTCATTAGTTGTTTTACTGCCTAGGTAGCAGAATTCCTTAACTTCATCTACTTCGTGACCATCAATCCTGATGTTAAGTTTCTCGCTGTTCTCGTTTCTGCTGCATGTAATTACTTTCGTCTTTCCTCGTTTTACTCTCAGTCCTTATTATGTACTCATTAGATTGTTCATTCCTTTCAGCAGGTCATACAGCTCTTCTCCACTTTCACTCAGCATAGCAATGTCAAATTTCCTGGCAGATTAAAACTGTGTGCCGGACCGAGATTCGAACTCGGAACCTTTGCCTTTCGCGGGCAAGTGCTCTAGCAACTGAGCTACCCAAGCACGACTCACGCCCCGTGAGTCGTGCTTGGGTAGCTCAGTTGGTAGAGCACTTGCCCGCGAAAGGCAAAGGTCCCGAGTTCGAGTCTCGGTCCAGCACACAGTTTTAATCTGCCAGGAAGTTTCATATCAGCGCACACTCCGCTGCAGAGTGAAAATCTCATTCTGATAGCAATGTCATTGGCGAATCGTATCATTGATATCTTTTCACCTTGAATTTTAATTCCACTCCTGAACCTTTCTTTTATTTCCATCGTTGTAACTTCGATGTACAGACTGAACAGTAGGGGGAAAGACTTCATCCCTGTCTTACACCCTTTTTAATCCAAGCACTTCGTTCTTGGTCGTCCGCTCTTGTTATTCCCTCTTGGCTCTTGTACATATTGTGTATAACCCGTCTCTTCCTATAGCTTACCCCTATTTTTCTCAGAATTTCAAACATCTTCTACCATTTTACATTCTCGAAGGCTTTTTTCAGGTAGACAAATCCCATGAACGTGTCTTGATTTTTCTTTAGTCTTGCTTCCATTATCAACCGCATCGTCAGAATTGCCTCTCTGGTGCCTTTACTTTTTCTAAACCCAAACTGATCGTCATCTAGCACATCCTCAATTGTATTTTCCATTATTCTGTATATTATTCTTGCCAGCAACTTGGATACATGAGCTGTTAGCTGATTACGATAAATCTCGCATTTGTCGGCTCTTACACTCTTCGGAATTGTGTGGATGATATTTCTCCGAAAGCCAGACGGTATGTCGCTAGACTCATACGACAGTTTAACGATCACTGAAAGTAATACGCTAATGCCTTGGCAAACCTGGACAACGGACCTTGAATGTGATTCAGGTGAAAGCTTATCTGGACAAAACATTTACATTCCCATGAGTCGTATCGGGTTTGCTGAAGGTTACTAAACAGAGATAGAAAATACTACAGAAGGATAAGCGTGCGAGTCTGCAGTTGAAAGCATGTTGAACTCAACTCTTCACAGTGAAACCTGAAGTTACTGAATGTCGTTATAAATGATTTGTCCTTTCCAACAATTCGCCTCGGTGTTGCAACTGGATTTCACTATAATTATACTCTGCAAGGTAGCTGCTAATTTTTCTGCAAAATCAGTCACTGGCTCTTAAGCAAAGTTAGTTACTCTATCTCACAGCTGTATTTAGTAACACAGGATTTGTTTAGCACAGATAACACTGCCACTGAAAGTCTCAGTTTATTATTGTTTTGTACAACAAATTACTGTTCCCATCAAAGAGCATTAACACCAACTCTAGATTCAGGCACTGCGAAAATTTCTTGCTAAAAACAACACTCAGAAAGCCTAGGGTTTTCGAGTTTCTAGCTCGAAACACTTATGGTGAGTAACTGTTCCTGTCTAAGCTGCGGGGCTACGTTGCCCCAGTAAAGTGGTGCTTTGAAGAAGAAATTAGTGAGCAGTTGGGAAGCGATACTGATGTGAAATGAGTGGAATTACAACGTCCAAGTACAGTTTGCAGGTCTTCTGATCGTGATAGCCTGTTTGTTAGCTTGGTCACGGACAAGGCACACTGTAGCTCTTCACTTATCATCTGGTTGGAGATTGTGTGCTTTGACAAAACTGAATATCATTAGAGTCACTATTCAATAACCAAAGAATTAAAGTTTTCTGGAATATTTTTTTCTATTTTGCATATAAAAGTATAGTATATAAATAAATATTAACATGGTGACCGGTTTCTTACCTTCACTAGAGAGATTTGTATTTTTCATAGTAGACTGAGCTAATTAGGTAACTGTTCTTTAGGGATTCCTCCCAAGTTATTTAGTAAACGTTAATCGTAGAGTTGTTGGTCAGTAGTGTAGTACAGTATAGGTGAAAAGGGTAAGGGCCGTCGCAGCCTCACTACAGAAGAAAATGTGAGTGGCTAAATACGAAAACGACTGGACGATCAGTCCGAGTTACTTGAATCCTGTTGAAATATTTATAGAAGAGTAGACAAACACGCAGAAGAGTCAGAGAAAGATCAGACTGGTTTCATAATAGTAGAGGTGACAAAAAATCAATTCTATCTTAGCACATAGTAAATCCCAAATAAGAATAAAGAGAAGTCGATATGTGTTCCTATCATTTCTGGACCAGAAGATAGACAACGGAATACAACACTTCCTTAATGTGTGACTTGGTCGGAATGCGAATAGCTGATACATGTATGTTTTCAAATGAAAATTCAGTTCACCAACTTTCACAGACTGGACACCCCCTGACTTGCGCTACATAAGGAGCTGTAGCATGCTGCTTTCTGTACAAGAGTATGACAACGTGTGCTATAGTTTGTTTGGTTATATGTACGTGGCTATATTGTAATGTTCCTGTGTTACTTTTGTAGGTACCAGTGAAGAACGAATCCATTGAAGGTGATTATGCCTGGCAGTTACACTGATAAAAACCGATCCGAGAAGAAATATGAGCAAGCACAATTGTTCGGGAAACGACTCACCACTCATTTAATCTTGAACAGACAGGTTCTAAACATATTATTCACGGTGACTAGGGCCGGGCTATGCACACAATATTGTTTGAACGCTAAATGCGTAAGCAACCAAAGCCTAACACCGGCGTAGAGGGAGGATCGCATCCAGGAGGAGCTGGGTTCAACTCCAGGTAAGGCCACTAAGTTTTAAGCGTTCAGTAGCTTCCAAAACTTGGTTACGTTGAACGCTGGGATGATTCCGTTAAAATTAACATGGCCGATTTCCTTCCTTATTTTTGTTCAATACGACCTTGAGTTTTATCTCTAAAGATCTCCGTTCCTACCTTCTTTTAAAAAAATGGAGACCTGGAACCTCCCAATTTATCTCAATTTAGGTGTAAGTATACAAGAGTTGAAAGGTGGTGAATAAGAGGTATGTAATGTTAAGAGAAGTAATCAGGCAGGTGAGAAAAAGATCACCTGTAGAAAACGTGCTACTATCTTAATAAAACAAAATTTCAGCATTTGAACAAAGCTGGTGCCAGGATATTTCTGACAATATGACTTCCCTGTTGTCACCACTTTATTTATGTGAAATGTCTGCAGCTCGAATTCAGTATCTATGTGAGCTACCTCGTAGGTTAAACTGTAGGCCGCAGGCTGGAGGAAGCCGAGAGCGAACCATTTCAAAGCGACCATGCCACTTTGTACAGTGACTTAATCGGATTTACTCGAAAACTGTGAGAGGCAGCATATTATAGAATGCTTTGAGCTCTGTTTTGTATTGTTTTTCATTCTGACGCACAGAGGAAAAACCCGAGAGAGTTTAATCGAATGGAAAGATTTATATCTATAAATATGATACGCTCATCTTCTGTGTAATGCCATTATCACACAAGACAAGAGGACACTGTACCATGTAACTTGAAAGTTGTGTGTTATCATCTAGAACGTACGGTTCTTCCGTCTGAGATGCTGTAGCAATCGACAGGCAATGGTTCACACGGCGAGCTACAGCAAGATAAGCTTGCGGTATTCAAGTTAAGTCTCACAAAACCGTGTGAAATTTCGAATATTAGTTCTAGATCTTTGATGCCCCATAAATAGATCAATTTCCACGTGTGAATGAGAGAATACTGTTGGTTGTAGATAAAAAGCAACAACGGACACAAGAAACAGTATACAGCCCCTGTGATTGGAAAAGAGTGCACGTACGCCCATCCACTTAAAGGAAGAAAAAATGATTCACTGAAGTAGCGTCCAATACCACACACGTCTCTTTGTAGTGGAATACTGTAACACATTCTGAGTTCAAACATTGTAACTGTACTAGCACACTTTCTTACTTCAAAACCAGTAAGGGATACGAAAATTTTTATCGTGCAAAGCCCAACACACGCCCTTGCCAAATGTTGTCAGTCTCATGGGTATAGGAAACCAGCTTCATTTGGTATTTCTGTACTTCTGAAAAGCTTTTGTGTGGATACCGTACCGAAGCCATTTTTCGTTCTTGTGGGACATCTAACCAGGTTTCTACATCTACATATATACTCCACTACCCACCAAGCGGTGTTTGGCGGAGGGCACTATTCGCGCCAAAGTCATATTTCCCCGCTCTGTGCTACTCGCGGATCGCACGAGGGAAAAACGACCATCTGAACGCCTCATTACGAGCTCTAATTTCCCCCATCTTTGAATGGTGATCATTGCGAGATCTGAAAGTTGGTGGTAATAATATATGTTCTACATTCTCGGTGAAGATCGGATTTTGGAATTTAGTGAGCAACCCCTTCCGTTTAGCGCGTCGCCTATCTGCAAGTGTGTCCCACTTAAAACTTTCTAAGAGATTTGTAAAGCTCTCGTTATGGCTAAATATACCAGTCACGAATCTTGCCGCTCTTCTTTGGACCTTCTCAATCTCTGGACTCAGACCCAACTGGTAAGGCTCCCATACGGTGGAACAGTACTCCATTTGTAAGCAATTTCCTTTGTTGAAGGACTGCATCACTTCAGGATTTACCAATAAACCGCAATCTAGAGTTCGCCTTACCCGTTACTTGTGTAATCTGATCGATCCATTTGAGATCATTTCGAATAGTCACACACAGATACTTGACAGATGTTACCGCTTCCAAAGAATGGGCATTTATTTTGTACTCGTACATTAATGGGGATTTAAGCTTTGTTATACGCAGTAGGTTACACATACTAATATTAAGTGATAACTGCCAGTCATTACACCAAGCATTTATTTTCTGCAAATCCTCATTGATTTGTTCACAACTTTCGAGTGATACTACTTTCCTGTAGACTGCAACATCACAGGTAAACAATCTAATGCCGCTGTCAATACCATCAACCAGATCGTTTATGTAAATCGTAAAAAGCAGCGGACCTATTACTCTGCTCTGGGGCACATCTAATGTTATGCTTGTTTCTGTTGGTCTCCCTATTCAGGACGAGATACTGCTCTCTGTCTCTTAGAAAACTTTCTATCCAACCGCATATGTCATCGAATCGACCGTAAGCGCGCAGTTTTTCGAGCAAGCGACAGTGCGGAACTGAGTCGAACGCCTTTCGAAAGTCGAGGAATATGACATCAACCTGGGAGTCGGTATCTAGAGCCTGTCGTATATCATGCACAAGAAGGGCCATCTGTGTCTCGCATGACCGCTGTTTCCTAAAACCGTGCTGGTTTCTGCAGATGAGCTTCTCAGAGTCGAGAAAGGTCATTATGTGTGTACACAAAATACGTTCCATGATTCTACAACAAATCGATGTCAGTGAAACTGGCCGGTAATTATGTACATCCGATTTTTTACCCTTGTTATAGATTGCTGTGACCAGGGCTCTCTTCCAGTCCCGTGGAACTTTCTGCTGTTCCAATGATCTCTGACAGACGATGGATAAGAATGGTGCTATATTTGTAGCATAGTCAACATAAAATCTTACGGTGTTACCGTCTGGCCCAGATGCCTTTCTGGCGTCTAAGGTTCTTATGACCTTTTGACAGCTGCTTTCATTTCACATAATTTCTGTTTGTCAGCGGGCCAGTGACTACGTTTAGAACGACTGTGCAAAATTCTCTGCCTTCTCAACAACTTCCTAATATGTTTGTTGAACCAAGGTGGATCCTTTCCCTCCCATATATTTTTGCTGGGCACATATTTCTCTAGCACGTGGTGGACAATACCATTAAATTCCAACCAAAGATGCTCAATATCTTTATGTCCCTCGGTGAATGCTTGGAGCTGACTATGAAGACATTCATTAATGATACTTTTATTTGCTTTCCGGAACAAGAAAACTCTTTTTGCAACTTCCACTGACATGGAAGCCACAATGACATTATGGTTGCTAATACCTTGTTCTAGATTAACTTCCTTAAAAGATCAGGCCTGTTTGTCACCAAGATATCTAATATGTTCCCATCTCGAGTTGGTTTCCTAACCAATTGCTCAAGGCTGTATGTTGAGAGCGCTCCTAGAATTACTTAACACGAGTCTTTGCATCTCCCCCCTGTGATAAACGTGTAATATTACCAGCCAATGGACGCCAGATTAAAGTCTCCACCTATTACTAACGGATAATTTGGATACTTATTTCCTATGTACACAAGACTTTCCCTGTTGCAGATGCTGGTGGTCTATAAAAACATCCTAATACAATGGTTACTCCTTGTCTGATTGACAGCTTTATCCAGACTATTTCACAGTCAGACCCAGCATCGATATAAACTGCGTTTAAACAGCTTTTAACTGCAATGAACAAACCACCTCCTATAGCATCAGTCCTGTCCTTCCTAAACATTGTCCAGTCCGAGTTCAACATTTCACTGCTATTTATGTCTGGTTTCAACCAGCTTTCGGTACCTAATACAAATTTGGCATTACTACTGTTTATATTGGAGAGTAACTCGGCGATCTCGCTACAGAAAACTTCGGCAATTTACTAACATGAGATTTAGCATATGTAAATCCTTTGGAATGACCTGTTTAGGAGAACTAACAATTTTTTAGTTGGCACGCCCACATCAGTGTCATGAACTGGTAATTTTTCAGGCCAACGGCTTGGGCACGTAGCAAACGAGAGAATATGAAAATCTTGAGTGTGTTTTATGAAGGCCAGATATAACATTTAGGGTTCCATTAAACGACATCGGTACGGGCAACTGACTCGCCTTGTATGTATTTTGACTAAAGTGGGTCATTTCGCCTTATAGCAAGGACATTGGCTATCTGGGCGCTAACTGTTTGTTAATAACGTGACTAATATTATTTATTCAGCCCTGAGTGCCAAATCGTCTGAAGTTTCGTAAATTTTCAATTTATTATTAGCTCTCCAGAGAGAAACCTGAGCACCGGCTTTTAATTTTTGAACTTCAGAACGACCGATCACGAATCAGACTTCGTTAACATACACAGACGGAAAAAAGATTGTGGTATCAAGAAATTGTGCGACATAAATGAATGTTGGTAGGCGTGTTTCTGTTTCTGAAAGATGATACCTACTCAGATTTCGCACCAGTCGCACGAGAATGCCGTGAGATACAAATCAGGTTTGCCTTAAATACACATTGTGACGGTCGTGAACATTAGCTTACTTTGAGACTAGACGTGGTGAGTTCATGTTAGTCTTGGATGCACTCAAGGCGATAAAGACGCCGTTACCAACATTTCACTGAGTTTGAATGAGGTTGTGTAATAGGGCTACGAGAAGCTGGAGGTTCCTTCTGCGATATTGCAGGAAGACTTGGCAGGAATGTAGGGAATGTAGCCACTGCAGATGATTGCTGGCAGCGGTGGTCCGAAAATGTACGGTCGCAAGGAGACCGGGCTCCGGAAGACGACGTGGCACTACCGAGAGGGAAGACCATCCTGTTCCCCGTATGGATCTGGCTCATCGTACGAGGGTAATCCCAAAAGTAAGGTCTCCTATTTTTTTATAAGTACATAGAACTGTTTATTTCTAGAATGGTTTACATCAGTTTACAGCTTGAACATTTAGCTATTTTTCGACATAATCACCATTTCTGTCGATGCATTTTTGTAGATGCTGTGGTAGTTTTCGCATGCCCATGTCATACCAGCTCGCCGCCATGCAATTCAGAAAGTTGTGAACCTCTTCTTTCACCTCGTCGTCGGAGCTGATTCGCTTTCCGGCCAAATGTTCTTTTAACCTAGGGAACAGGTGATAGTCACTGGGCGCCACGTCGGGCTATAGGGTGGGTGGGTGATTATGTTCCACTGAAACTGTTGCAGGAGAGCAACGGCTTGCCGAGCGATGTGTGGGCGAGCGTTGTCATGGAGAATGTGTACGCCCTTGCTCAACATTCCTCTTCTCTGGTTCTGAATTGCCCGCTTGAGTCTCACAGTACGTGTCAGCGTTAATTGTGGTCCCAGTGGGCATTACGTCGACCAACAATACCCCTTTCCTATCCCAAAATACGGTTGTCATGACTTTACCGGCAGACTGTGTTTGTTTGAATTTCCACGTCTTTGGCGAAGAAGAATGCCGCCATTGGCGTGATTGTTGCTATGTCTCAGGTGTAAAGTGGTATGCCCAGGTTTCGTCACCCGTGACAATTGTGTCCAGAAAGTTGTCCTGTTCGGTTGCAAGGCGGTGAAGAAATGCGCGGGAAGCATCAACTCGTGGTCCTCAGTTAGCATGCGTGGCACCCATCTTGCGAACACTTTCCGGTAGTTCAATGTTTCCGTTAAAATTCTGTGAGCGGTGCTTCGGGAAAGAGATCATACAGGGTGATCCGCCGATCTTCACGCATGCTTTGCTCAACCTTCAACACTGCCTCCTCAGAAACTGACGGTCTTCCACTCCTTTGTTCGTCGTGAACTTCGGTCCGACCAGCTGCAAACTCTCTACACCTCTTACGAACACTTTTGACATCCAGGCACGACTCACCATACACTTCTGTCAATTGGAGATGGGTTTCCATCGCCGCAGTGCCCTTTGCCTACAAAAACCGAATAAATGCGTGCAATTCGCACTTGTCGGTATCATCCAACGGGAGCTCCATACTCAACGGTTGCCAAGCCAAGACTGAGCACGTCAGCGCGGCGTGCGCATGTTTACACGCAGCTCGTGAAGCACTCTTCATAACAGTGTGACCAAGTGCCACACAAATAGAGTTCTGTACTTATAAAAAAAAAAGAGACCTTACTTTTGGGATTACCCTCGTAATTCATCTGCAGCAGCAGTGAGCAGCAGTTGGCACCACAGTGACACAACGAACTGTTACAAATCGGTTACTTCAAGGAGAGCTCCGAGCCAGACGCCTTGTAAGTGTGCATTAGACTGACTACAAACCACCACCATTTGTGACCCCCAGTGGTGCGAAGCGAGAGCTCATTGGAGGGCAGGGTGCATGTATGTTTGTTTTCTGATGAAAGCTGGTCCTGCCTCAGTGCCAGTGATGGCTGTGTTTTGATTAGAAGGAGGCCAGTTGAAGGCTTGCAACCAACCCATCTGCGTGCTAGACACACTGGACCTACACTGGGAGTTAGGGTCAGGTGAGCGGTTTCGTATGTCAGCAGGAGCGTTCTCGTGGTTGTCTCACGCACTCTGACTGGAAATTGGTACATCAGTCTGGTGCTTCGACCTGTTGTGCCGTCATTCATGAACAGCATTGCAATGGGTGTATTCAAAAGGATAACGCCCGCCTACATACTGCTGTTGTAGCCCAATATGCTCATCAATGTGTCGACATGTCGCTTTGGTCTGCTCGATCTCCAGACCTGTCTCCAACCGAGCACATATGGAACATCGTCGGACAACAACTCCTGCGTCGTCCACAGAAATTACTACGATTCCCTGTATTACCAAGTGCAACAGGCATGGAATTCCATCCCACAAACTGACATCCGGCACCTGTACAACACTGCATGCACGTTTGCATTATTTTATTCAGCATTTTGGTGGTTACACCGGTTATTAATATACTACATTTCGCATTTGCAGGCGCTTATCTCGCCATTACATTGACCTGTGATCATGCAATGTTAATTACGTAAATATGTTACCTAGACAAATGCATTACAGAAATTTCATTCTATCTATATCCGGATCCCGCTCCAGCTACTGCCAGGTCTGGGTGCTGACGAGTCCTCTCCATTTGGCTCGGTCCTCCAACCACTTTTCTTCCTCCACTTGCTGCCACGTCACACCTCTCCTTTCCACAGATATTCTCACTCACATTTCCCACCGTGTACTTGGGCGCCCTCTAGGTCTTTTCCCATCCACCATTAGTTCTTCCATATTTTTGGGAAGTCTCTGCACATGCATTGTCTTAACATGCCCATACTATCTTTTTTTTTTGTGGCACAATACACAATCATTAACCCGGCTACAGGGAGGTAGGGTCCCCTTCCCTGTTCCACCACTGGGGTAATTCCTATCTGGCGAGTCCACGTCGCGGGGATGGGCATCCTACACTTCAGTAGGCCGGTGTGCTAGGGTGGCTGAGTTCAGGCAGGGACCCAATCCCGTGGGGTATAACACGGAACCCATGCCCAGGGTTACGGGTGAAGACCTTAATGGCAGCGACGGCACAGAAGGAAGACTTCGGAACGGCGTAGCTGGCAGATGAGGCAACTCTCCTTTCTGGGGATTAAATGAGAAGGGGACCACTGCCTTGTGGTGGAGGAAAAACTCCAAAGGCTAAGGGAGACAACCCCAACAGAAAATCCTTTCTTGCGTTAGGCGTAGCAAGCCAGGAGGAAAGTCTTCATATATTGCTTTCAAAATACAGGAAATTTCATTATCCCGCACTAATTAGTTTTTGGTGTTGGCACTTTTTTTCCTTCTGTGGAAATTTCTCTTACATGGTACAGAACGTAATGAGTACAGGACATGGAAGCACGCGCTGACGTGCACTCCGGAGAGGAATTTTACAGCAAAGAAACTGAATTTGTATCATTCATTCATTATCTTTTAGTCTCTCCAATAATATTATGAATCTCAAAGGATTAATGCAGTGAATCACATACATTTAACAGTCGAGAGAAACCGTTGAACATTGATATATTTTGTAACAACACACTATCTCGCAAATACGTTTCACTAACAGAATCACCGCTCAGGTCTCGCAGGTTAAGAACCGAGAGGAAGGTAGTTAGGCTAGCCTTGGTTTATCAGCTGAAATCTTTCTATACTCCTCCCGATATATGCTCATTGCCGCGCATTGCAGAGACCTTACTGTGGCCGAGTCACAGATCACACTGAGGTGACAGAAGTCATGGGTTACCTACTAATATCGTGTCGCACCTCCTTTTTCCCGGCGAAGTACAACAACTCGATATGGCATGGACTGAACAAGTCGTTGGAAGTCCCAGCAGAAATAATGAGCCATGCTGCCTCTACAGCCAAAAATAACAGTGAAAGTGTTGCTGGTGTAGCATTTTGTGCACGAACTGACCTCTCGATTGTGTCCCATAAATATCCGATGGGATTCATGATCGGCGATCTGAGTGCCCAAATAATTCGCACGAACTGTCCAGAATGCGAACAACTCTGGCCCGCTGAAAAAAATTCCATAAAAATTCCATCGGTATTTGGTACAATGAAACCCATTAATGGCTGTAAACGGACTCCAAGTACCCGAAAATTAGCATTTTTAGTCAATGATCGGTTCACTTGGAAAAGAGGATACAGTCCATTCCATGCAAACACAGTCCACACCATTAAGGAGATACCAGGAGCTTTCACAGAACTACGTTCACAACATTGGGCCAGGGCTTCGTAGGGTCTCCGTCACACTCGAACCCTGCCATTAGCTCTTACCAGCTGAAATCGGGACTCACCTAACCAGGGAATGGGTTTTAAGTCATCTACCATCTATAATTTGGGTGAAGGTCACGGTTAAAGCGGGCTCAAGCATGGTAATTGGATGTCTCTATAGCCCCCTGTCTTAGCAGCTGTTGTGGCCGAACACCTGAAGGTAAATTTGGAAAATATTTCGAGTAGATTTCCCGACCGTGTTATAGTTTTGGGTGGAGATTTTAATTTACCAGATATACACTGGGAGACTCAGACTTTTATAACGGTAGGCAGGGACAAAGAACCCTGTGAAATTTTTTTAAGTGCATTATCTGAAAACTACCTTGAGCAGTTAAACAGAGAACCGACTCGTGGCGATAACGTATTAGACCTTCTGGTGACAAACAGACCCGAACCATTTGAAACAGTTGACGCAGAACAGGGAATCAGCGATCATAAAGCGGTTACAGAATCGGTGATTTCAGCCGTAAATAGAAATATTAAAAAGGTAGGAAGATTTTTCTGTTTAGCAAAAGCGACAAAAAGCAGATTTCAGAGTAATTGGCGGCTCAACACAAAATTTTTATCTCAAGTACAGATAGCGTTGATGATCAGTGGACAAAGTTCAAAATATCGTACAATATGCGTTAGATGAGTATGTGCCAAGCAAGATCGTAAGAGATGGAAAAGAGCCACCGTAATACTACAACCAAGTTAGAAAGCTGCTGCGGAAGCAAAGGGAACTTCACAGCAAACATAAACATAGCCAAAGCCTTGCAGACAAACAAAAATTACACGAAGCGAAATGTAGTGTGAGGAGGGCTATGCGACAAGCGTTCAACGAATTCGAAAGCAAAGTTCTATGTACTGACTCGGCAGAAAATCCTTGGAAATTTTGGTCTTATGTCAAAGCGGTAGGTGGATCAAAACAAAATATCCAGACACTCTGTGACCAAAATGGTACTGAAACAGAGGATGACAGACTAAAGGCCGAAAACTAAATGTCTTTTTCCAAAGCTGTTTCACAGAGGAAGACTGCACTGTAGTTCCTTCTCTAGATTGTCGCATAGATGACAAAATCGTAGATATCGAAATAGTGACAGAGGGATAGAAAACAATTAAAATCGCTCAAAAGAGGAAAAGCTGCTGGACCTGATGGGATACCAGTTCGATTTTACACAGAGTACGCGAAGAAACTTGCCTGCCTTCTTGCAGCGGTGTACCGTAGGTCTCTAGAAGAGAGTAGCGTTCCAAAAGATTGGAAAAGGGCACAGGTCACCCCCGTTTTCAAGAAGGGAGGTCGAACAGATGTGCAGAACTATATACCTATATCTCTAACGTCGATCAGTTGTAGAATTTTGGTACAATTTTTATGTTCGAGTATAATGACTTTTCTGGAGACTAGAAATCTACTCTGTAGGAATGAGCATGGGTTTCGAAAAAGACGAACGTGTGAAACCCAGTTCGCGCTAATCGTCCACGAGACTCAGAGGGCCATAGACACGGGTTCACAGGTAGATGCCGTGTTTCTTGACTTCCGCAAGGCGTTTGATACAGTTCCCCACAGTCGTTTAATGAACAAAGTAAGAGCATATGGACTATCAGAACAATTATGTGATTGGATTGAAGAGTTCCTAGACAACAGATCGCAGCTTGTCATTCTCAATGGAGAGAAGTCTTCCGAAGTAAGAGTGATTTCAGGTGGTCTGCACGGTAGTGTCGTAGGACAGTTGCTATTCACAATATATAGATAAATGACCTGGTGGATAACATCGGAAGTTCACTGAGGATTTTCGGGGACGATGCTGTAGGTTATCGAGAGGTTGTAACAATGGAAAATTGTACTGAAATGCGGGAGGACCTGCAACGAATTGACGCATGGTGCAGGGAATGGCAATAATAATCTTAATGTAGACAAATGTAATGCGCTGCTAATACATAGAAAGAAAGATCCTTTATCATTTAGCTACAATAGAGCAGGTCAGCAACTGGAAGCAGTTAATTCCATAAATTATCTGGGAGTAGGCATTAGGAGTGATTTAAAATGGAATGACCATATAAAATTAATCGTCGGTAAAGCAGATGCCAGACTGAGATTCATTGGGAGAATCCTAAGGAAATGCAGCCCGAAAACAAAGGAAGTAGGTTACAGTACACTTGTTCGCCCACTGCCTGAACAGTGCAGAGAGACGCTGAGTAGCTCGGTACGGGCTTTTGCTGAAGTTTCGAGAACATACCTTCACCGAGAAGTGAAGCAGTATATTGCTCACTCCTACGTATATCTCGCGGAGAGACCATGAGGATAAAATCAGAGAGATTAGAGCCCACACAGAGGCATACCGACAATCTTTCTTTCCACGAACAATACGAGACTGGAATCGAAGGGAGAACCGATAGAGGTACTCAAAGTACCCTCCGCCACACACCGTCAGGTGCCTTGCGGAGTATGGATGTAGATGAAGATGTAACCGATTCGGCCACGAGCTCAGGAGAGGCGCGGCAGGTGACGTCCTCTTAGCGAAGGTACTCGCGTCGGTCGTCTGCTGCCACAACCCATAACGCCATATTTCGCCGCACTGTCCTAACGTAAACGTTCATTGAACGTCCCACATTGATTCCTGCGCCTTATTTCACGCAGAGTTGCTTGTCTGTTAGCACTGACAATTCTACGCAAACGCTGCTGCTCTTGGTTACTAAGTGAATGACATTGGCCATTGCCTTGTCCGTAGTGAGAGACGATGCCGGAAATTTGGTATTCTTGACAACGCTCTTGACACTGCGGATCTTGGAATATTCGATTTCTTTAACGATTTCCGAAATGGGATGTCCCACACGTCTAGCTCCAACTTGACCAATCGCTGGCTACACGCAGTACGCAACTTCCAGTTAGGAAAATTCGCAGTAAAATTTAGTCACTCACCCGCATATTGGAAGGGGCAATCAGATTCATCCCCACCTAAGGTAGAAAAGGCGCTCAAAACCATCCCTCTGGGGACACGTCAATGTGAAACATCCTCTCCCACAAAAATTTAGAAAAGCACCAAGCATGTTATTTTCTGTCAGTTATCTGATCGCCCGAGTCCGGCGAAGATGCTGCTGTGACCTGAAACACCTGCCGCTCGTGTTCCTCGGCCGTGGGTTAGACTCCCTAACAAGCATTAGCTGGGGCATATTCGTTCGGTCCCCGCGACTGAAGCTGAAGCTAATGCCATATTTACGCCCCTAAGTATTGTTCGCTCTCGCGTCTCTGAGAATGACTGGAATCCCAGTGCGGCACGATCCATACGGAGCAAAGACCTCCTACTGTCATCAACGGCCTTTGGTAGCTGCTCACACAATGACTCAAAGCGACTGCACATTACCCGGGCGCGTATCTGGGTGCGTCACCCGACCGGCCACATGCCAAACACAGGAACGCTTTCCAATTCGTCCCGCACAGCTGAGTCGAGGGAATCAAAACACTGGCTCAGAAAGCTACTCCTGTGTATATATGCCCTGTTAGAATCTTAACTGCAAGATACAAGTTATGAAAACAAATTACTGAAGAAACATTACTTCTGAACCTCGTAGTCACTCACTTATTGATCGAAAATAAAACCGAAGCTAATATGAACGAGCCATGGCGGGTCACATCGATCAATCGATCGCTAGGTCGCGGTAGCGGATCACAATCTTTGGTGTTTCTCCGCACGAGGAAGGTTGACAGTTCGAATTTGCGGTCCAAATTCAAAGGAGCACTTGCGGGGCCCGATTTATCTCCGCTTTCTGGAGCCGATCGTAAGCGCTTTTAGCGGGGCCCAAGCCTCATCCTGCAAAGACAGTGTGGCGGCGGGACTCTGAAACTTTGCCTGTGCCGAGCGAGTGGACATTTTGAGTGCCACTTCGCTACCGATTCGTAAAATATTTTGGTGAGACTCTTTCTGTGGCTTCTGCGCCTTGTTTTGTTGAAGTCGTAGTGCTATGCCTAGTTTCTCCTTCCCGGAAGGTTCAAATGTCTCTGAGCACTATCTCAGGTCATCAGTCCCCTAGAACTTAGAAGTACTTAAACCTAATTAACCTAAGGACATCACACACATCCATGCCCGAGGCAGTATTCGAACCTGCGACCGTAGCGGTCGTGCGCTTCCAGACTGATGCGCCTAGAACCTCCTCGGCCACATCGGCCGGCTTCCCGGAAGGTCTGCAGTGTTTGCTATTTGTGGGGCTTCGCTCCGAAGGAACTGAAGCTTACCTTAATGGAAGCAAATCTGTTTCATTACAGAAGTTAGTCACAACAGTTTGTAAAATGTGTGGAAGTTGCGTGGCCTGTGTTACAGAGCTAGTGGAGTTATCAGAACTGCCTGTTCAAACTGGTCATACTTAGAGTGGCTTACTGTGGCCCATGCTGAGGGACTAACAGTGTGTTGTTCTTCCAAATACAGTGTTGTCTAACTCAATCAAAGTGCCGTTCAATGGGAAGTACTACTAAAATAAGAATGTACTTCTCCACTGTAGTTTCTACGGGCAGCCTGGTACACTAAGTTTCATATCCGACATTCTGTTGCTTAGCTATCTCAGTTTACGTTAGTAAGAGCTGGCCGATTCGTTACTTATGACTAGTATCTTACTGTATAGCATGTTAGAAGTCACAATTTGAATTTCCTTCAGTTTCGAAATAGTGTGTAATGACTGATCCTGCTGAGTACAAGTAAACGTTTGCCAATTGTTTTTGTGGGGGTCGTAATCCTTATTGGTTTTATCACTCCTGTAATAAGAGTGCTACCCAGTCGTTTAATGCTTTGTTGCTTATCACCATATTCGCTGATTGGGCAAGTGCTTGTTTTTTATTTATTTATGTTTGGCTCTTAAATGGTAATGTAGTGACTGTTACTAGCTTTTACGGTTAGTTCTTAGTCTGTCGTAGTTCACATAGTACGGGACCTGACCCGTCCACCAGCATACCATTGGGTGGAAAGTTCACCACACCGCCCAATGTGTACATCGGGTTATCTCGCCTGCCGCGGAGCTGAATTGTATCTGTATAACTTCTCCTGGTCCTGAACTTCCGTCACCAACGGACTTGATGCATGCTTGGGTGTTACGAAATCCGCTGGAATCATTTAAAACTTTATATTTAATAGCCATATGAAAAATTTCGTAAATGTTTAAGTTTTGATTATTAAAATGCAGCCTGGCTGACTAAGATTCCTGTTAATGTTTGACATATTGCTTAGTTTCTTAATTGCTTAAAAGATCTTTTTCTGACGTCAATTGCTAATCTCATTTCCTCATTAATGTCCGACAAGGTGTTTAATTTCTTGTTTTTAAAAGCTATTTTACTGACGTCTCAAGGTTGTCGACTTTTACTTAAAAGAATTATTCATATTTCCAACTGTGAACGCTGCTTTCTTGCCTTCTGGCCTAGCCCAGCAGTTCAACAGCGTATTAAGCTGCCGTAGAGTAACTAAACCCAGATCAGTGGAAACAAAATCACATAAACTCGGATGTGATTAATAGCCCTGCGAATTGAATGTTAGGTGATAACAAGAATTTCTCTCTGTGAACTGCTAGTTGCCTAAGTTTATCTGCTTCCTTATTTCTCTTGGACGAATACGCAAGAACCTGAAACATGTTTGTTGTTCCCAGCCTGAGGGATGGTTCGTGTATTGCAAGCAAAACATCTCTAGATGTACAGGACCTTTCAAGTGTTTGCGAGCTATGGTTTTACGACTTTTCTGTTACATCCTGTCCCAAGACAAACAAGCGTGTTATCATTCATGTATGGACCATAATGAGTGTAGCACACAATTAAATTTGTAAATCAACTACAGTTTCCCAATAGCTTAGCAATAAGCATTAGGCTACCTATATAAAATGGCTGACTCTGGTTATGTCTCAGGTAATCCTCTGGTCAGAAAACACAACGATTTTACTTTACATAATGTACACAATTTTCCATTTCTCTACTGCAAAAGCTATTTGTCCATCCTTACACGTCACTGGTATTTGTCTGGATTTGAGTGGCTATTACTAGACTATCCTCATACATAACTGCACCACCTGCAAAGAGCATGAGGCCGGCCGATGTGGCCGAGCGGTTATAGGCGCATCAGACTGGAAGCGCACGACCGCTACGGTCGCAGGTTCGAATCCTGCCTCGGGCGTGGATGCCTGTGATGTCCTTAGGTTAGTTACGTTTAAGTAGTTCTAAGTCTAGGGGACTGATGACCTCAGATGTTAAGGCCCATAGTGCTCAGAGCCATTTGAACCATTTGAAAGAGCATGAGATTGCAACCAGTACTATCTGCTAAGTAATTAAATGTTCAAATGTGTGTGAAATCTTATAGGACTTAACTGCTAAGGTCATCAGTCCCTAAGCTTACACACTACTTAACCTAAATTATCCCAAGGACAAACACACACACCCATGCCCGAGGGAGGACTCACTCTTCCGCTGGGACCAGCCACACAGTCCATGACTGCAGCGCCCTGGACCGCTCGGCTAATCTCGCGCGGCTGCTAAGTAGTTAATTAACGTATAACATCAGGAGTAACAGTTCTGTTACACTCTCGTGGATAATACCAGTTATTATGTCAAGGATTTTAGGTGACTTTCCATCCAAGATGACGTGCTGCAATTTTCCATAGATAAATTTTCGGTTTAGTCGCAATAGGTGGCAGTAGGTTTCCTTAAGTTTCTTATAGTAAAACACATATTAGCTAGATGGATAGCGACTGTGTCTGTTGTATTGGCCGCAGTCTAAACGCAGCTAGAAGCTTTGTTGGCCACAGTCAACAGGCTCGAGGGTGCCACTTTGAGGTGTGGTGGGGATGAGGTGCCTGGGGCAGCCTCTGCTGTACTAGATGTGCGCGGGGGGGGGGGGGGGGGGGGGGGAGAGATGCCACTGCCACCTGTCACTGTGCGGACCTCAGGTGCGACTGAGCCAGCCGGCCCACTCTCACCTCAGTGTGGGTAGCGGACTGTGTCGAGGTCTCGAGCCTCAAGGCGAAGGCTGCATGGGGGACGCAGGCTCCTGCCAAATCCCTTGCATTTTGCTAATAGATTCGGTGTGCTAGCTGATGCTGGGGAGTGGGGTGGCAGACTGAGCCGTATCAGAATGTACCTTCTGCCAGGATAGTGGCCACTCCTCCAGCTAGGTCCGGGCCTGGACAGGCACGTGGGGATAGGAGTTTGTTAGTTATTATGAGCTCCAATGTTAGGCTGGTCATGGAGACCCTCAGGAACATAGCGGCTAGGGCAGGGAAGAAGTCCAACGTTCACTCATGTGTTTCCTTGGGGGCCTTATCCGGTGGCTATCGAGCGTGTGGGGTGCAGCCAGCAGCAGGTTGATCATATATCGGCACCAGCGATGCCAGTCGTCGGGGTTCCGAGGAAATCCTTGGGTCCTTTCGACGGCTGGCTAAATTGGCGAAGGTGGTCTCCATGTCTCGAGGAATGGAAGCCAAGCTGAAGATTAGCAGCATCGTACCCAGGATGGACCCGAGTCCTCTGGTTTGGAGTCGAGTGGAGAATCTAAACCAGATGCTACGTCGACTCTGTGAGGAAAATGGTTGTAGATTCCTAGACCTACGCTATGGGGTGGAAGGTTGTAGGACGCCCATCGATCGATCAGCGGTGCACTCCACGCAGGAAGCAGCTACAGACAAAATTAGCAGGATATTTTTGTAGCTAGATTTTATACAAAGATTTGTTTTCACTAGAGGCCGTAGTTTTTGAGTAATTTAAGAAAAACGCACGAAAGTGACTTTCAGACGCACCGCCAATCCCACCAGCCTCACTGGTTAGGATCTCTAGTATGTTGTTCATTGCACTCCCTCCTACCACTGTGCAACTGCACAAATTATTTCCCACAGTCGACCTTTTTTGATTTTCATTTCTTCGCCTTACTATGCCACCGACTTAGTCGAGCATTTATAAATTGTAAATTTATAAATTTTGCCAGACAGTTTTGAGAATGTTGACAACATAAAATAGTTGTATTCGTCAGGCCTATTAACTACGAAAGTACTGTGCTTGTAAGGTGTAAGTCTGGATCCAATTGTCAGCGTAGTTAGTTTTAGCGTAACGTTTACAAAAGTCGTTTTTCTTTCATTACTCTCACTGGCACGTTGAAACTAATAATGTTAACGAAATAGTCGACTATGCTGATGGCGTAATAGCCCAATCAATAGAAATCAGAAGAGGTCTAATATCGGAAATAGTTTTTGCAGTCGGAAATTTTTATACTGTAGTACGGGGAGTGTCGCGAACAACATAGCAGTGGTGAGCGATGAGTGTGGGGAGTAGAAGTGCGTTCGACACTCCGTTTTTACATGTTTGTTGAATAACTCAAAAACGGTGACCTGCAGAGAAAACGTATCCTGGTATAAAATTCTATAAAAAAGGTCCTGTTCGTTTTTTTCTATAGAATTAATACTTTGCGCGTAGCTATCGAGAGAATATGAAAAGCTCGCTCGTGGCTTATGAAGGCCAGATGTAAGACTGCAGGTTACGTGAAACGACATTGGTAGGAGCAGCTGAATCACCTGTATACGGGGGCGGCTTTCAATCCTGATATAGGGTTTTAAAAAAAGTACTCCATATTTTGATAGGAGGTAACATAGGCCAAAGTAAGACAGAAATGTCCAGCTAATATATGCTCTGAAATGCATACTGTGAGAACTGTGCGCCCTCGTTACCTTCGCTGCTGTGTAACATATCGCATCTACTGCAGTCTCTTTGCTACTTCGAACGACCTGCAGTATGCAGGAAACAAATGAAGGCACTTTCCTCTGTTATTGGCCAGGATTACGTTATGCGATAAACATTTGTTAGTGTTATTAATGTTCTGGTTAAGTGCCACACATATAGTAGTTTTGATGGAGACAGTTTTTGCTTTGATAATTTAGTGAAATGCTTTTGGAGTGTAGTTGTATCCTCGCGCTTAACAGCGTAATGGAAGACTTACTCGACTTGGGAAATGGCAGTCATGGTCTTCTGTTATGATCTGGCAAATCGAAGCAACAGTTTAGTTTGTGTCCTATATACTGAAATGTGGGTTAATACACTTCCATTACTCTGGAAGGTAAAAGCATTTCACAAATTTATTAAAACAGAAATTGGTCCCCCCAACTAATGCATGCGCCCCACTTACCCTGAACTGTGAATACGCTAAACAGTAAGAACACTAACAGATGTTTACTGCATGTTCTATTCGTGGATAATAACAGAGGAATGTGACCTCATTTGCTTACTGCAACCTGTTCGTAGTAGCGCTTGTTTAGGTCGATACTACCACCCGTCAGAATATGGACTACATGTTTAACACGCTGTATATGGTAGGGGATTCCGAATCAAAATGATCCGCTCCATTAAACCCATCACTTTTAATTACTTCTCAGTTAGTGCCGCCATCGCACGGTCATTTTACGGACTACCTGCTAAGTTGAGGTTAAAGGCCTTTGCGTGAATTACTGGGCATCTTCCTTTTCACCTTATGGAAGAAACCGTTGAGTCGAGGCTTGTCATTTCCTCTTACATTACCCGCTAACGTTTTTGTCTAGAGAGCAGCAGCACATAAGGATAGTTGGAGACCTGAGAGCATTCAGTCTGTACCTGGTACTTCTTGTTCTGCAAGCGTCCTGGGGGAAAAACGATCTCGTGATGGGATCACTGCGTGCCTCAGGGATCACATTTCCACAATATTATCTTACTTTATTTTGTTCTTCATTTTGTATGTTTTTTTTATTCGCTCGTACTTCGTTATCTTTTTGCTATCCGATGTCCACTAAGCTTTACACCGAGAGGCAGCAGTTTGTTTCATTACTTGAATTTATTTCTCTGTACGTGATCATTAGCTTAAATAAGCCATTCCCACTTAGATTTTCAGTTGTATGAACATACGTTCGACAAGCGGATAGGCAAACCTCACAGTAAACATGAACAAAACCAATACGGCTGTTGTAAAAACAGCAAATAAAAATTTTGGTGTTACAAGAACGGCTCTAAAAAGAAGGGCACACGAAAATAATGCGGCTGCTACTTTGGCAAAAAAGATTTTAGGGTATTATAAGCCCATATTCATAAAGTGCCATAAAGAGGAACTGTTTAACATCTTGGACGTGGAATCGAGTTATCAACAAGAGATGTTATAGCATGCTGTACAGTTATATCATGAGATCCTGTTCCCCAGGATAACATTCGACACTTCTATGGTTGGTCTAAATGGCATACACTTTTTTGATGGGTTTATTACATGCAACCATGTTCACACTCCATGTACAGTCCTTATAATATGTGAATAAAATTTCATTCGTGTTCTACCATTTTCTTTTATGTCCAGCTGTGCCTTGTTAGCCATCTCCAAAGTCACATTTACATGGTTGTTAAGTGCTTTCTCTTATATTACAACAGTTACTTTCACTTACAGCCATACGGGAGCAGTCCATACAAACGTCTTGGTATTTTTTATCTTTTCTGCATTAAATCATTAAATAACCTGTTCACTAATAGATGTCGTTTTTCACTGAAAGCACATTTTACTGTTGAAAGTCTTTTTCTTTTTCCCATACTGATTCTACTGTCTTCTGCAGTTCAGGGGCTTAAGTAAAAATATTAATTAACTGTTTTTTATTTGAGTGCCTAACAGTAAAACTTATGAACATTGTCTACTTTATTTCCTACAATTTGATTCACAAGACTTGGGTTCAAGTCCTTGCTATGGCACAAATTTTAATTCATTTCGTCAGCTTATTCAAAATCGAAGATAAGAAGACTCTTATGTCTCAAGGAAATTGTAGTTCCATCCTGTTTTCAGAAGTGTTTCTAATTTAGAAAGTATACTCCACATATGCTTCTTATTATCACTTATTAGGCCAATATCATCAAAAATCTTATGCAGTAGTTCCACTCACATTTACTCCAGGTGTTTTTCCTTTCAAGTTTCTCACAGCGTTTTTGGCGTTAAGTTTTAAAAAATATGATGGTGTTGACCAACCGTGTTTTACTGAAATTGCCTTTATATTGTTTTCCATTAATCTCTATCCACACTTCTGTACGTGTTCAGTAGTGTTCTTCTGTCTTTACGATTTATATGTGCGTCTCTCAAGGTCATGGAGAATTCATTCCACCTTATGGCCTGAAATCCCTTTCCTAAATCAATAAAGATTATTTAAGTATTAGGATTGTTGATATTTTTAAAAATATTGAGAATCCGATATATTGATATTTAAAAATATCATCATCGGCCCTCGAGATTGAAAACAACTATCGATATATAGATATATTGACGAAAAAAATATCGATGTACAGGCCTATAAAATATCGGCTGCACATTGTAAATATACTTCCTGATGTAGATCTGTTTGTTTAAGCATTGATTTAATATTAGCTATTCCATATATCAACAACCTAGCTGCCTTCCTATCCCCCCCCCCCCCCCCCCAGAGCAAGAATTGAAAAAAAAAGAAACGATGCACGATCACGCTTGGCGATAATCATTTTGCTTACAATGGGAACTGCATGTAAGTGGCACAATGAAAGGTGTCCGATGTGTCCGTCGTTCGGTTTCGTCACATTACGGATTTGTCTGGAACACTTCAAGCCGACTTCCTTGTTTTTCATTTCTGCAAACGCCACGGACCTCACAGTTGTGTCCAAATGGCATGGTGAAGTTAAACGTTGCAGTTTCTGTTGGTTGCACTGAACACACATTACGTCAACATATCCCCTCACACGCCTCCGCTCAACGCGAAAACCAATGTTTGTCATTTAGACTATGGTCATCTTCCTCAGCAACTGTTTTTGACGAATTCCGAAGCGAAAAAATAGCACGCCAGTGGTGTTCTATTTGTCCAAATCGCAAGTCCTGTGATTCCATTCACATCGCCGATCGTACCAGGTGCACTACATTTTGCACGCAGCTACAAAGGAGACAGTACTTTTAAATATCCCACCACGCACCGCAGGCGAGCATGCTCTGCCATCGCTCGCTCTTCTCCAATGGAAGGCGCCATGCACACACGAGACCAGGGGACGCCAAATTGACATGACCTCACTGCCTGCGACTCTGATTGACCTGAGCGCCTTTTTAATCAGCCGCACTCAGACCTTTGACCCCGAGGCTTACTGAACTTACAGACTCATCAAGACTGGTATGGAAGACTACAGTGAGGATAGTATATCGTCATAGGACGACGCTACTAAACATAACTGCATCTCAGTGACTTATCCCAGTGTATCACCGTTCAATACTATTTGTTACTATCAAGACCATTATTCTCACATTATATAAGTAAACACTACAGAAAAATCTACAGCTATACAAAGTTATGTATATCTCAATTAATAAGTGTACATGTGATAATAATCTTAGTAATATGTTACCTTTTTGTAGATGTCTGTCTTTTATTGGCCATCTCAGCCACCAACACATCAGCATTCATCAAAACAGGTCCAATGCCCAACATCCATGGCAGTGTGAAGCGAACCCATTACTACAGTAAACGGTCGCAGGTTCGAATCCTGCCTCGGGCATGGATGTGTTTGATGTCCATAGGTTATTTAGGTTTAAGTAGTTCTATGTTCTAGGGGACTGATTACCTCCGATGTTAAGTCCCATAGTGCCCAGAGCCATTTGAGCCATTTTTGAACTACAGTAAAATTATTGCTCTACAGGGTAGCTGGCTTGCACATTCGCAAGCAACAGATGTTATCGTGGGGGCATTGTATCCAAAACAAGTAATATGTGCAACGCAAAGATAAACAAGTAATAAACTTTTATTAAAACGTTTACACAGAATGAAATATTCAGCTTTGAGCGGTGACTGATATGTGGCTCTGTAATTGGGGTCCTACACACTAACCATGACGCACTAAAAGACAGCTGTATCTAAGAGTTTACAAGTCTGTCTCTCATTTGAATATCATATTGACACCCGGAACCTACTATACCACCATCACTTGGCTGCCTATAACGGCGCCAACTGACCATCTGCACCAGCTGATGGTAACTGTAGACTGCAGCTGTTGATGGCGAACTGGAACTAAAATTTATGAACTGATGAATCGCGACTGTGGAACTGATGAAGTGGAAACTGCAACTGATCCACAATCTGCAGAATGACGTCCATTTGCAATTTTCCGGAAGAGGAGAGTGGTTACAGGCATCAATGCGCCCTGTGGCGGCAGACATAACTGCTGGTGGAGGAAGCAGACTGTTCGAAGGTCTCCTGCCAGAAGCCTAAATAGGTTACAGTTTATAAGCGCTATCTGTGTGGCAGCAGATCAGAACTAGGTGTTGCCTGTCATGCAGTGTAGCTGCTGAGTGGCGCACTCTGTAGTGATTGCTGTGTACTATATGACTGCATACACACTACAAGCACAGGTAGAAACTGGTATAGCTCCTCACAAATGTTACACTTCCCACTCAGTATATTATTGTTAATATTCGTAATATTTAATTAATCCCACACAAGGTCCTCCCCATCCCTCCTAAATTGATGTTCCATTGCCCATCCCATGTCTATAACATCCTTGTCCATTCCTATGCCACTCCTAATTCCAATCCCTTGCCAAAGGGATCATATCTCTGTGAAGCCACCGATGCAACATCTGTCCAGTTCACCGACCTGGCACTTCCTATTCCACTCCTGACACAGGCTTTTCTTCCCCCGTCAAATGCCAGGTCACTTGTGAAAGCAGCCATGTCATATATCAGATCTGGTGCAACCACTATACAACTTTTTATATTGGTAAGACTACCAACCAGCTGTCCACCAGGATGAACAGCCACCGCCAAACTGTGGCCATGAGATAAGTGGACCAACCTCTAGCACAACATTCAGGTGAATACAACATGCTTGATTTCATGGCTGCTTCACAACTTGGGCCACCTCAATCATCAACTCAACCACCAGCTTTTCTTAACTGTGAAGACAGGAGTTATCTGTGTAACATATTCTCCACTCCAGGACTAATCCTGGCCTCAACATGGTAATCTACTGTTCCCACACCCCACACCCAAAAGTTTTTGCCCCCCTCCCCTCCTGTGTCCTATCAGGTCCTCCCTTTTCATGGCCCCTCGCCCTCATTGTGTGCTATCTTCTGACAATGCACTGCCCTGTCCTGTCCGCTTCCCTGCTTCTCACCATTTCCGCTCCCCATTTTTCTCCCCCACAGCCCACCTTCTGACGCTGCACCTGACAGTCCCTGCATGCCCCACCAGACAGCGCTCTTCTTTCCCATCACCCATACCTTGCTATCTCTCCCGCTTTCCTGCCCCACTCCAGATAGCTATTGATACAACAGTCGCATCCCGGTCGGAGCTACCGATGGTAGTGGTCATGCATGCACGAGCTGTGCTTGCTCATGTGAATGTGTGTGTGTATTTTCTTTGCTGAAGAAGGTTAGGGCCAAAAACTATAATGTGTAACAGTCTTTACGTTTTGCCTGTCTGCAACTCAATGGGTAATCTTTACAGTGAACAGCAATCAGTCCTTTTCCTAACATTGTTGATATTCCTAACTAGAGTTTATATTGATTGAAATTTAATTGTTACTTGCTTAAAGTAGAGGTGTATTTAATTACTGCACGACTAAATGTGCCATTGCAATAAGCCATAAAAAGAAATAATATCATACTGTGGTGAACGGCACAGCTATTTTTCCTGGCATCAGAGAACATGACCATTAGTATGTAGCCTTGGCATCACCAAAGGGCGACTAGGCGACTGTCAGACACATAAGTGCTGCGAATGAACCTGTGACGCAGCTACAGGATTGACGGTAGGGGAAGTCAGTGAGTTCCTGGAGTGACAAGGAAGAAGACAATTCTGGGTGGAGTCTGAGAGCCACAGTCAACTGGTGTGGAGGATGGTACCCCATTAGACGACGGCCGCAATTGGCAGAACGACAACCTGGTGGTGTGTTTGCTGACTTCCCCAGCCGAAAGCACAGTATTGCAGTGGGGGCGAGGGACAGCATTGATAGATAATAAGGAACACAACGTGAGTGCTTTTGGAGTAGCCTTGTGGGCACCAAATGTCATGTTCGAACTTTCATTAAATGTTGCCGATGGTAAATACCTACCTGAACAAGTCTGTGTGAAGTACTGTGTAACGACTTGTTTGTGTTCAGCGCATGTGGGGCATGCAAAAGTGTGCTTCTCCTATACAGTAGGACTAATTATGTCAGTACATGCCATAGACGCAATTAAGGAATTTAAATAATCGTTAATTTTTTTCGATACAACTGTGAGCCAACTGTTTAATCATTGGCTTTAAAAATTGGTTGTATACTGAATTCTTGAGATTGAACTACTGGTTCACGCATTCTACTGAGATTTTGTGTTGTACTGAATGAACTGTCACGTATATATACGGAAAACTACACACTTAGAAATATCTGTGGGTATTAAAGAAATAACGACATTTGTTGCTAGTGGGCACTGCAATAAATCAGAGGGTTACGTTGAAAATTTGTACCAGACCAGGACTCGAGAACGGAATTACGGTTCTCATGAAAGGCCGCCTTGACCACCTGGGCCACCTTGACAACGTCCCTGACCAACCCAATTTTCCAAATAATCGACACACTACTGATGTCGCGGTCCTGACCATTATCTTCACTACTCATAGCAATTGCTAATTCCCGTAGTTTTGAGAAGACAATTAGTCAAAGTAATGATGACATCAGCTACTACAGAGCACTGAAATAGGTCAATGGTGAAAGCTGAAAATTAGTGCCAAACCAGGAATCGAACCCAGATTTTCCGTTTCCTGGGAACAATTTGAAGCCTCGGCCATCAGTATACCGTCATTGGCCGACCTAAGTTTCCAACTACTTCACACACCAACGATACAGTGCCCCTGGCCATTATCGTCACTACTCATAGTGATCAACATGTACAGAAGAACAGTCACCACCTGCATACAAAAAAATGGTTCAAATGGCTCTGAGCACTATGGGACTCAACATCTGAGATCATCAGTCCCCTAGAACTTAGAACTACTTAAACCTAACTAACCTAAGGACATCACACACATCCATGCCCGAGGCAGGATTCGAGCCTGCGACAGTAGCGGTCACGCGGTTCCAGACTGAAGCGCCTAGAACCGCTCGGCCACTCCGGCCGGCACCTGCATACAACTAGGATGAAACAGCCAATCATCCTTTCACTGCAGATTCACAAAAAAGCCCGAACTCCTATGGGAATTAGCGACTGCTGTGCGTAGTGAGTCTCTGTTTGGCACAAATTTCAACTTTTTTACCACTGATTTATTTTACTGGCCTCTAGCCGCTAATGTCGTTATTCCTTTGATTAATTGTCATATAGGGCTGCAGGATCAACGATAGAATCTGTTCGTTCGGACGTGTCCAAGAGGACAACACATGTATATAACTAGGGCGAGACAGCCAAGAATCTTTTCAGTGCAGATGCACAAATAAGCTCGTGCTCTTACGGGAATTAACGGTCACTATGTGTAGTGAGGATAATGGCCAGAAGGCGGTCAAGGTAGCAGATACCACATGTATGTAACTACGGCAAGACTGTCCTTTCAGTGAAGATGCACAAACAAGACCAAACACCTCTGGGAAGCAGCGAACGCTTCAGGTAGTGACGTTAATGGCCAAGGGCACTACATCAGTAGTGTGTGAATTAGTTGGAATCTCGGGTCAGTCAGGGACATGTCCTGATGGCTGAGGCTACAACCAGAAAGTTTGGGTTCGAGTCCCAGTCTGGCATTAATTTTCAATACCCAGTAGTAGCTAATGTCTTTAATTCTTTCATTTATTGTGACAAGGCTGCAGGATCAGCGATGGTATCTGTTGTTTTGGATATTCCCGAAAGAGCAGACACGACATCTAAAGGGTGATTCAAAGAAACGTTTACAACCTGACAGGGCACATCGGGCATACAACAATGACCAGTAATCACATAGGAACTGCGGGTCGCAGAGACCATCCAGGATTACTTAGTTACGTGCTAAAAATGGGCATCAACTACAGGAGTTGCTGAAAGTTTTGTCCAAATGCATCCAGACACACCTGACACTGCACTGAACGGCGCATAATCTCAAAGATACCTGGTTCATCTCGAAGATGTCATGCTGCCGCAACAGTCCTGTTCACTAGGTCCTCAGACGGTGTAAGGCCCTTCAGATACTCCCACACGGAAAAATCGATTGGATACAGATCGGGTGATCATGGTGGCCAAGCGACTGGCCCACCGCGAGCAATCCAGCGGCCGGGAAAGGTTGCCTGCAGATGTGGCGTCATTTGTCTGTTGGAATTCGCGGGGGCTTCGATGTGCTGAAATCTAATGCGACGTCGAATATGTGTGGGAACATCATCAGCATTTCCAACAGAATCTCTCACAGGAATTAGAGGTACGTGCGATGGTAAGGTCAGTCTTGGAGAATGTATGGCCCAATTAAACATTCCCCAACGACACCAGCCCACACAGGGGTAAATTTGCGTTATTAGGCATGTGCACCTGCAATATATGGGTTCATATTCGCCCATGTATGCAGGTTGTGAACGTTCATCACACCCTCGAGTGAGAACGCACCCTCATCGCTGAAGAGGACAATCACTGTGAACCTTCGATCGGCAGCGGATTCGTGCAGAAACCATCGCGCAAATGTTGTTGCAATCCCCCAGGGGCAATGCCTTGACGCATTGGAAACGATACGGATGCAGTCCTTCGTCGTGTACAATGCACGAGACTGAGGGCTGGGGGATATCAGTGGCGCGGGATACACCTCGTGTAATTGTTGACGGCGTACGCCGCACCCCTACGAGAACACTTCGACGGCCGGTGTGGCCGAGCGGTTCTAGGCGCTACAGTCTGGAACCGCGCAATCGCTACGGTCGCAGGTTCGAATCCTGCCTCGGGCATGGATGTGTGTGATGTCCTCAGGTTAGCTAGGTTTAAGTAGTTCTAAGTTCTTGGGGACTGATGACCTCAGATGTTAAGTCCCATAGTGCTCAGAGCCATTTGAACCATTTTTGAGAACACTTCCTTCCGGCGCAACTGTCCGTGTAGCTCGTTAGCGACCATCATTCTGATTGCGCACATGAAACGAGCCGGTTTCGCACAGTCTGCGATGCAGGGTGGCGAATAATGTGTGGCACGGCACCTTCCTATAGTGATATTTGGCATGATAAATCGCACGGCTCCTCTTCCTTGCAGTTGGCCATGCATTAAATCAAATGCATCTCAGCCATTCTGCGACACATGTAGCTTGCCACGTTACTTCCAAAGCTTCCACGGCGTGAATGGCGAGGATCTCAATGCGCTCCGCCCGTGTTTGCATGGCAAAGCCCTCTCGTGGTCGTATCGCCCTCCCGTGGCGTTTGCAACCCCCCGGTTTCAATGTGATTGCCGACCCTTATTGTATGACCGATGTGCCATGTCAACTTGTGAGCTCTCTTCTTAATCGCCCTGTATTTAAGTGTGGGTACTTCGGTAGTATAGTTGGTAGCAGGTGTCTTAGTTTTAGGATGTTAGTAGTAACAGTACCGTAGAGAGTAGTTAAAAGCAATATCTTTGATTCTAA
Organism: Schistocerca americana; assembly: GCF_021461395.2. NCBI lineage: Eukaryota > Metazoa > Arthropoda > Insecta > Orthoptera > Acrididae > Schistocerca > Schistocerca americana. The sequence continues at coordinate 189,901,803 of NC_060124.1, read as the reverse complement.
GTAAGTATAAATATTACCTGACTTCTCAGTCTCTCAGTTGTCATCGACGATGAGGGCAGAGTGACCGACATTCTAAATCGTTATTTTGTTACGTGTCTGCTCGCTGTAGGGCCAGATTTACCTTCTACTGTTGACGTACGTTCTTTTGGAATACAGAGAATTATTTTTTTTTTACTGCAAGTGTCGGTTGCTATTTTTATATTGTGTTTTTAATACTAAATAAATTATTGTTAAATTGAGTTCCAGGTTTGCACATCCCCCACGCCCACCCCACTCCAACTAAATCCCACGCTCGAATGTTAAAAATGATCGTTATGAATCTCTCTGTAAATCTTTGCGTGGAGAGAAAGAAAGAGCAAAATAGGCGATGAACATATCCACTTATACAGATAGTTCCAAACCACTTACATGAAAATTATACACAGGGGAGGTGATGCTAAACTGTGTATTTTAAGATTAGTATATGATGGTCAGAAATGAATGTCTATAATAAAACTGAGAAAAATAAAATTTATTCGTATTGTCTGGTGCCATACACGTTCTGGTGATGTTTACCGTCACCAGTGAGTTTCCCTACGTTTTCCATAACTGCACACGCTGTTCATGTCGTTGTCTATCTTCTTCAACACGTCTGATGTTTCCGTAAAGTCTGCTGTGTGCAATTTTGGTTGTTCCCACGTGGAAACTCAATGAGCTGCATTTATAATAGAACTGTAACATGACCAATAACATGTGCTGTTGAGAGAAATGAAGAAAAACTTAACTGATGATATTCAAATGTCACCGAATACAATAAATAGTGGTTTTCTCACGACAAAATTTTTCGAAAATTATTATCAAAGCAAGTGAGCTTCCAGAAAGAAAAATTATCTCACATGAATATTTAGTTCTTTACTGACAAAAATACTTCATCTAACAGCAACTGTATAAAGTAACGACGAGCAGTCTCAATGTATATATCAGAATGACGTATAATATTTTTCCACTCTCTCTCTTAGATATAAATGTTTTGTACTCTACATTGTGATAACCAGTCCTCTTCAGATGATATTGGGGCACCATACAGTGACGACTTCACGTAAACCTGAAGAAAAAATCCATTCAATCCGGCAATCGTGCTGCCCATAACACAGCACCTCTACTCACAATCCAGAGTATCTGATCTGCGTGTGGTCCCGGACATTGTTATCGAAGTGGAATGGTGCACTGTCTTGTAGAAAGCACACCCTTTCGCGGACAACAATTACTACAGTCTCTAAGTACCAACACGGCACGTACCTAACCAATGCGGCAGACAGACGTTTCCTATGAAACAGAGTCGTTTCACAAAAACGCGTCCTTCACGCAATGGTCATTTAAGATATAGCACCACCCGAAATATTCGTTTCCACTCATTGGTTCCTTGCCTCAGAATACTCAAATTAGTTGCGATCTGTCTTTTTTAAACGTTAACTGTTTCGACATACAGACCGTCCGTCAACTTGTACATCATCGATTAGCACTTCAGTTTCAAGAATACTCGTATATTAACTTTACAGGAACGTTATTTTGAACGCACACAGTTTATGTACTGTGTGAGTCTTGCAACGGAAGATTAGGCTTCTGTGTCAAGTACGACCCCCTTTTTCCACAATAAAAGCAACAGATTGCCATAAATCTACGCACCCACATATCCTCCACTGAATAGCATCTGACGAAATATCTTAAGAAGATACTGTGCCCTAAAAACCACCACTCTTATGACTGCACCAGTAACCTAAGTTTACAAATATTTATGCAGTATGCTGATTTTTATTTTTTTTTACAGTTCTCTTTGCAAGAGTTTATTTGTAATGTAGTACGTACCGTTTACCATAACTCTGAGCAATTTAAAGTATTAATAAAGCTAACGGACACGCTTAGACCCAGTTCACTATCATTCTGTTGCTCTCGAATGGTCTAGAACTGATAAAGCTATGTCAAAATACGAGCATGTTCCACGGATGTATCTTATCGGTATTTCACGTCGTAAAAGTGTACATGCCATGTTCCCACAGTTTTTGTTAGAACAGCACTCTGAAATCACAAAAACACCAGTTGTAGATTTCTTAAATGGGAGACAATGAGGACACTGTCTTTCCTGGTGGTTGCCAGTTGACGTCTTTGGCATAAATAAGGCCTGCGTAAATTGTTGTTTACGTCTACAAGGAATCTTAAGTAGGTTGGCTGCAGTGTTGCGTTCTAGTTTCCTATCAGATCCCGCCATAATGCAGCAGCAATAAACGGGTAAATGTAGTGAGAATGGGTGGCAATTATTCGTTGCGTGTTCACTACAATAATCAAAGTGGTCACTATTTGAAGATGTTTTTTCATAAATTTCCTTCATAGCTATATCTGTGATCTATTTTCTGCAGCTATCAACACAAGTTTTTCTTAGGCTCTGGTAGAATTAAGCAAATACGAAGAAACAAGGTCCTGCCGTTTAAAATTTTATTTTCGTTTTAATGAGTTTCTTGTTGCTAAGCAAACTTACAGCGATGCTCTGACTTTGCTGCTCCAAATATATTCCGTAGATCATATAGTATAGCCGTCATGTTATTATTGAATGTTCACTTATAATTTTGTTCCATTGGTTTCTTGACGGATGGATCCACAGTCCAACATAATTTCAGAATGATAAAATAATTTTAAATACCCACCGAAGGCTCTCAGATTCTTTGTGCAATGTGACCTTTAAAATGTGTGTGAATTCCTAAGGGACCATACTGCTGAGGTCATTGGTCCCTAGACTTACACACCACTTAAACTGACTTACGCTAAGGACAACACACACGCACACACACACACACACACACACACACACACACACACACGTATCCGAGGGAGGACTCGATCCTCTGGCGGGAGGCGCCGCGCAATCCGTGACATGGCACCTCAAACAGCGCGGCTGTGACCCTTAGTACAGCATCTAGCACAGGTGCTGGTGAGGCAATTAGTTTAGGAAGCGACACACTTGAAGCAGTAGATGAGTTCTGCTATTTGGGCAGCAAAATAACTGATGATGGCCGAAGTAGAGAGGATATAAAAACTTGACTGGCAATGGAAAAAAAACGTTTCTAAATAAGAGAAATATGTTAACATAGAATATAAATTTAATTATTAGGAAGTCTTTCCTGAAAGTATGTAGTGTAGTTATGAAAGTGAGGCACAGACGATAAACAATTTAGACAAGAACAGAACAGAAGCTTTTGAAATGTGGTACTACAGAAGAATGCTGAAGATTAGATGGGTCGATCACGTAATAATGAGTACGTACTGAACAGAATTGGGGAGAAAAGAAATTCGTGGCCCAACCTGACTAGGCCGATGGGATCGGTTGGATGGACACATTCTGAGACATCGAGAGGTCACCGGTTTAAAACTGAATGGAAGTATGTGTGTGTGTGTGTGTGTGTGTGTGTGTGTGTGTGTGTGTGTGTGTGTGGAGGGGGTAAATAGTAGAGGGAGATCAAGAGATGAATACAGCAAGCAGATTCAGAAGGATGTAGGTTGCGGTAGTTATTCGGAGGTGAAGAGGATTCCACAGTATAGAGTAACTCGAAGAACTGCATCTAACGCCTTCGAACTGAAGACCACACCAACATCACGTTACGTAAATCCAGTCTCGGCCTGTGGCCATTTTCAAGTGCAGTTGTGTTGGTGACTTTTGTTTCATATGCACAGGCTGAAACTGGCCAGTAATGTAATGTGTTATATGATACAATAAATCGTCGTGTATAAAGAATTTGTAAGTAGGCTATTTAGGTTTTTATGTTGGTAACGCCATGTAGCGCTTTATATGAAACTCACTGACTGTGCTGTGTGCAGTCTGTGGCTGGTTTGCATTGTTGGAATCTGCTATTGTAGTGTTGGGTAGTTGGCAGTGAACAGTGCGTAGCGTTGCGCAGTTGGAGGTGAGCCGCCAGCAGTTGTGGATGTGGGGAGAGAGATGGCAGAATTTTGAGAGCGGATGATCTGGACTTGGGTCCATCAGAGGCAGTAAATTTGTAAGACTGGATGTCATGAACTGATATATATATCAGACAGTCCTGCAAGGAAGGAATTACATTGAAAGGACAACTCAGTTGATAACCTACAAGAAATTGTTTCAATGTTTCTCTAGTTACAGCTCCACAACCAATAGGAGGATTTTCAGCGTTATCACGTTGTATAGTATGCGATAGCAGAAGACTGCTGTGCAGTCTGTGGCTGGTTTGCATTGTTGGAATCTGCTATTGTAGTGTTGGGCAGCTGGCTGTGAACAGTGCGTAGCGTTGCGCAGTTGGAGGTGAACCGCCAGCAGTGGTGGATGTGGGGAGGTAGATGGCAGAATTTTGAGAGCGGATGATCTGGACTTGTGTCCATGAGTAAATTTGTAAGACTGGATGACTTTTGAACACTATTAAGGTAAATACATTGTTTGTTCTCTACCAAAATCTTTCATTTGGTAACTATGCCTATCAGTAGTTAGTGCCTTCACTAGTTAGAATCTTTTATTCAGCTGGCAGTATTGGCGCCCGCTGTATTGCAGTAGTTTGAGTAACGAAGATTTTTTGTGAGGTAAGTGATTCATGAAAGGTATAGGTTATTGTTAGTCAGGGCCATTCTTTTGTAGGGATTTTTGAAAGTCAGATTGCGTTGCGCTAAAAATATTGTTTGTCAGTTTAGTGTTGATCAGAATAAGTAAAGAGCGAAATGTCTGAGTACGTTCTGTTCTGCTCAGCTGTTTGAAAATCAAATAACGTAAGGGGTTTACCAGCACAGTAATTCATAAATTTTTCTAAGGGGACGTTTCAAATTGTCAGCCTATGGTGGATGTTAAAATGATTTCATCAGTCATAAATTTCGTTTCAAATTATAGTCTGTGACATTGTGATATTAAACTGGTACGAATGTTTTGGCCTGGATTATTCACTTCCTGCCTTCAGCTAAAATTGTTTCAATCACTGCAAAATTATATCAGTGGTCATGTCAGTTTACGTAAAATCAATTCTCCATAAGTGTCTTCCTCCGACTCATTTTTATATACTTTCAAACACCTCTTTCACTCATCGAATGTAGTAAAAATCTTGTGAATCAACATTATTATACCCTTCACAAGAAATCACACACAGTATGTAGCAAAACATTCTGCCATAAACAAATGTAACAGGAACAATTCCGTTAAGGCCTTGGCAGATAAAACAGATTTTACAGTTCGGCAGATTCTTATAGATTTACAGTTTCACGTTGTGTCATCCACTTACAATAATATACTTATTTTTCCTATCACAACGTACAATAATTAAATATCAGCGACGCAGATGAGTCCAGCGTTATCTCTTTCTGTGAGATGGCCGTTGGCTGGTAGGTTTTCCACGACCAGCATTAATCAGAAGTGTTGTTAAGGAAATACGCGACTCCGGTCGCCTCTCCTCCGTTCGGTAATCTGCAACATAGGAAATAATACTGTACAGTTACGTAGTCACGGGGGGTGGGGACATCCATGAAGCACATATTCTCATATTATCAAAAAATATGCCTGAAATATTAAAGATGAAAAAGTAAAATTTTATGTGATTGTTGGTAATAATATACTGCGACTTTGAGTTCAGTTTTCAAAATTTTTCTTCCAATTTAGAAATTATTATAAAAATATCAATTTATTATATCTAGGTTATTAATGTCCCTTTTTCTTTTAACGTTTTAATCCCATCACTGCCAAAGTTGAACTGTATTACATCTACATCCATATACACCATTATACTTAAACAGTTTTAAATATCTTTGGTGAAATAGGTTTTGTAACGCTCCACATCTTTTTGGTAAGAATCGATGTAGGAATTTCAGCATTTTTATCTACATATCTCATCTTGAACAAGAGACCTAAAAATCTATCTCTTTGTGTTTGTTTTTTGCACTGTGAGAAATGTAAGGGGCAAATAGCAAAGCATTATACCAGAAATGTTGAGAGAAAGACACGCAAGTGTCCGAAAATACGGTTTACAGAAAAATGAAATTTAAAAATTACGCTTACACACTGACGGGGAAAAATTAGAACACCAGAAAATAATTAACGTGGAGTAATGAAATTTCGGAATATATTTGTCTAGGTAACATATGTAAGTGATTAATACTGCAAGATCACAGGTTAATGTAAGCGCGAGATAAGGCGTTGCGAAAGTGAAATGCTGGTACATTAATAACCAGTGTAACCACCAGAATGTTGAATACAAGCATGCAGACGTGCATGCATTGTGTTGTACAGGTGCTGAGTGTAAGTTTGTGTGATAAAGTTCCATGCCTGTCGAACTTGGTTGATCAATACAGGGACCGTTAATGCTTGTTGAGGATGGCGTTAGACTTGTCGTCTGATGATGCCCCATATGTGCTCGGTTGGAGAGAGATCTGGCGATCGAGCAGGCCAAGGCGACATGTCGACACTCGGTAGAGCATGTAGGGTCACAAGAGCGGTGTGTGAGCGAGCGATATACTGTTGGAAAATACTCCCTGAATGCTGTAGCAGAACGGCAGCACAACAGCTCGAATCACCTGAATGACGTACAAATTTGCAGTCAGTGTGCGTGGAATAACCAAGAGAGTGCTCCTGCTGTCAAATGAAATCGCACCCCAGATCATAACTGCCGTGTGCCTAGCACTCAGACATGTTGGTTGCAGACGTTAACTGGCCTCCTTCCAACCAATACACGGCCGTCAGTGGCACAGAGGTAGAACCAGCTTTCATCACAAAACACTACAGAACTCTACTCTGCCCTGCACTGAACTCTCTCTTGACACAGATAAAGTAAAAAATGACGGTTCTTTGTCCTCAGGACTTTCTTAATGGTAAGAAATTTCTTCTGGAGCCAAATCACTGGAAATGGAAATGTCGTGTGGCTAGGGCCTCCCGTCGGGTAGACCGTTCGCCTGGTGCAGGTCTTTCGATTTGACGCCACTTCGGCGACCTGCGTGTCGATGGGGATGAAATGATGATGATTAGGACAACACAACACCCAGCCCCTGAGCGGAGAAAATTTGCGACCCAGCCGGGAATCGAACCCGGGCCCTTAGGATTGACAGTCTGTCACGCTGACCACTCAGCTACCGGGGCGGACAGCCAAATCACTAAACATTATATATTCCACGATGACCAGTGCCGACAGAGGCCTGCTGTCATCACCTGATCTGCGGAAATTTAAAGTGCATAAGTATCAGTCACACAGTGGGAACACATTACACACATAATACATTGCTTTGTCGGTAATAAGACGATGAGTTGTCGGTTCATCGTTAAATTTTACACCTAAGCCATGTCACTGCAGCGAACACATTTGGAGCTATGTGCATTTTACACTATCCTCTTATCACTGAAAAACCAATGTGCTTCCGCTTTATTGTGAGTGGCATTTGTCCCCACTATGTACTGATATGTATGCACTTGAAATTTCCCAATATCAGATGATGATAGCAAGTCTCTGTCGAAACCAGTCGTGGTGAAATAAATACTATTTAGCGATCTTAGCTTCAGAAGAAATTTTGACTCGTCTCGTACTTATTTTCTTCTGTCTTGTTTTCTTTGCTAAGTCCTTCATAGCCACTTCAGCTCTAGACGCACGTCGACGGTCAATTTTCTCAAGAATTGGTAGAGCAAATGCACCAGTGGTGAAGCCCACACTCCGTAGGACTTTCACTTCCCCTACGTTTTAATGATTAAAAACAATTACAGTATTATATGTTGCAAGTTTTACCATTGTGGATAACGAAAATCTTCTCTGGATCAACGTTACGATATATGCGCATTCAATGATTTATTTGAATTTTGAGTTTTGCCGTGAACACACTTCCTTAGTATGTCAGGATTTGACAGGAACCTAAATGTACGTTTGGTAGTGTTCTTCACACATTCAGGAATGCACTTTTTGCCGGTGTTGGAATTGTTATTCCGCAGACAACTGCAAAAGGGAACGTGGCCGGAAGATATGGATCAGCGCAAATTTTTTCATCACTTTCCACAGGACTTCGAAAATGAAACTTTGGGTAATAATTGTCAGTAAATTTTACTACTAAATGGAAGCATAATCGAAAAACGAAAATTTTGGTCCCATCTGCACACATTCCTCCTTCATACAGAAGAATGGTGCCTAACGTGGGGGGTAACTACTCGTGAGGGGCAAAACGGAAATTTCTAAGGGGTAAAACTGTAATGTATTCAATGATGACTTAGTGACAAAATTTTTAAGTAATCAGTATTATCATTATTATGATAGACTCTAATATGTAATGAATCATCATATTCATCAGCCATTTGACATCTAATGCTGGATAAAAGACTTCTCTATATATTTCGATGCTTTGCGATCTTGAGCAATACGAATCCCTCTTGGTCCTGCTTATTTTCTATTGTCATCTACCTGCCTTTCTTTACTTTGACTTCTCAGCTTCTATGGTTTCTTGTAATCCAGAAGAGAACTTCCTTTGGGCATCTACCATCTATTTTCCTGGCCACTGGCCAGTCTACCTCCAGTTTTTTTTTTTTTTCTCAAATCTCTAGTCTGTTCCAAAACCGTTTACTTTCTCTTCTGTCACCCCCCCCCCCCCCCCCCCCAGTAATTTTCAGTATGCATCTCTCTTCAGGTCTCTGAGCTAGCCTAAAATTTCGAATAATTTTTTCGTGTTAAACGGTCTGGTTTCACTCTAGTAAGTAAAAATTTGGTAACACGAACTGTTTGTAAACGTCCAGTTTCATACGCAACAAAAGCTTCATTTTGAAATTTTATTTATTTTATCAAGAACAGTCGAGACCATTTTCACCACATTATTTATTTCTTTTGCTGTGGGTTCAGTCTGAGTAGTTACAACTCGTTGCCGTCAATAAATTATGACAGAAACTATTTTTCTGATACGGAAAGTGGACAAGTAACTATCTAGGTTCTAAACCAGTTTCTGTGAATGAAATAATTTTTGCAGACAGTGAAATTCGTGCGACAGCACATTTTTTTAGACCTCGAAGAGACAACGAACTCCCAATATGTTTCCTTGAAACATAACTGCTGTCATTTTATGGGAATGTCTGTGATAACAGCTATTATTATTGGAAAAAACTCTTAAGAAAGACGATTCCCTAAGCGACTTACAGAGGTGAACGTATACCTACGACTATGGTAGGAATGAAAACAAAAGTAACTCATTCAACTTTGCACATGATTTACGACATGCAGTGGTGGACACTAAACCACATATATATATAAAGGTATTGTTAGACATAAACAGGACCAAACACCTCGCGGAAGCAATATTTCTTGATGTGGTGAAAAACGAAGAAAACATTTGAGTTTCAGTTGTGTGATCATTAACTAAGTAAAGGGGCGATCAAAAAGTTCCCTTTCGAAGGCCTTACAGTCTAGAATCAATCAGGAGGAGGGGAGGAGATTAGTGTTTAACGTCCCATCGACAACGAGGTCATTAGAGAAGGAGCACAATTAAAGAAACGTGGGGAAGGAAATCGGCCCTGCCCTTTTAAAGGAACCATCGTGGCGTTTTCGTGAAGCGATTTAAGGAAATCACAGAAAACCCAAATCTGGATGGCCAGACGGTGGTTTGAACCACTGTCCTCCCGAATGCGAGTCCAGTGTCCTAACCACTGCATCATCTCGCTCGGTAAGCCAATCAGGCAAAATCAGTCACCGTGTGCATTACGGAAATCAAGCTACCGATGCACCAGGTTTAAGATACCTGTTTGATGAAAAATCGTTTCCTGCTGCGTGGAGAAGTCTATAACTGGTTGCTCATCCGACATGAATATTCGATACTTGAAGGCCCTTACTAAGGGACTGAAGGCGTGATAATTGCATGGTGAGAGATCAGAATTAAAGGACGGGTACTCGAGTGTCTCACACTTGCCCGTAATGGATGAGGCTGACCTCCCAGATCGACCAGAGTCTTGTGTCGAACCACGACCAGCACGGAACTTGACGCACGATCCCACAACGATGATTTTCGACAGATATGCTGCCCCATACATATTCTTCATTCTCCGATGGCTGTCTACGAGTATGCGTCCTTCAGCAGCCAAGAAACGAATAAGAGGACGTTGATCCTGTTGGGACGCATTTGGTAATACTGTCACAATAGTTCACGTTTTTTGCATTTACCGCAAGCACATTGGAAATACATGCATGTCACACTGATCTCTTACCTACATGTCAGTGCTTATATACCGTCATTAGAGTCTCACTACATGGTTATATACACTGCAGTAGTGCCCTCCAATAGACACTTTTTGATCGCCCCTTGCATTAAAAATCATTTGCCAGTTTAAAAGAGGAATATTAATTATTTATAATCTAATGTTTAATTAGTTCCCTATCTTTTTTCGGAGTATTTGATGTCATCTTATCTTGTTCCAGGATGATTGTCTCAGAAAGTATGGAAACGACTTCCAAGCGCAGTTCGTTCACTTGTTGTAACACTTCAGGGTCTGTCAAAAATAGCCAAACTCATCGTCTACCCTGAAGTATCTAAAAGCGGACACAGTGATGAGATAGAGTAGCTGGAATAATCATATTTAACTTGATGAAGTCGATGTCTTGATGATAATCTCCCAAATTGCTTCTTCTTGTGAAAACTTGAAAAGGAGGTTCTGGTAGCAGGTTGACGTTTGATGTTCTCTTTAAATAAACAGTGTTGGACAAAACGTAACTTTAACATATCATTTAACCGATATTTCGGTACACTTTCACATTCACAATTGACAGAGAAGTTCGTATATAATTACGATGATGTAGTAGTTCACAGAGCGAGCTTAAAAACAATTCTGCTTCCTAGCATTCATGAAAAGAAAGTGCCTCGTTCGCTTCGTGCAATCAACAGTCTTGAAATATCTCCAGGTTTAAGCTGGATTTATTACTGTAGCTTTTGTTTATATGTTTTTGTAACAAGTTCATAATATTATAAAAGTAGTACAACACAAAATACACAGGTAGTGAATATAGCTTACAGTCTCTATTGGTAATCATTTATGAGAATGAGAATTACCATGTTTTGTTTACAATGGTATGCTTAATATGACTGGCGTATGTTCTTCAATCTGTTCACCAACCCGGTGTTTTGCAGTTTTGTATTTTTCGAGAATAAGTTAGATAAGTTTAGTGCTCAGTATAAGAAATGACAAAAAAAGGAATTTTGATGTTAATAGTTTAGAGAATTTAATGCGTTTCTGAATCCAAAAATTACAATGCAATTTCCACGTTTCAAATTAGTATATTTTCTATTTTGGATTGATTTGATGAAAACTACATAGCGTTCCATTGTCTCTGTCTCCTAACCTTTCTGATGTGCTCGAAAATTCCAAAATGTAATTGAATTAATAATTAATAAATTCACAACTTGTAACTATCATCATTTGATCTGTTATTGGGATGAAAATGGCTATTTCCATGTTGTTAACACTCACAGGCTTCAATAAACGTAGCGTGTACTTTGCTTGTTTCATAATGTATGCTTTCTGAATAGCTGTGTAATTTGGTTGTAAGCATACGTTGATGACAATATTCGATAACCAGTAAGATCTTATTTAACTGATACTATATTTCCTGAATATATCCATTATGAAGTGCATATTCATGTTATCTACTGAAATATCTTATGAACAGATTAAGTGGCAAGATCTACATTAACTTGAGGTCATTAGATTGGACTAGAAATCTTTAACGAATCTGTATGTACAGTGTTACACACTGATGTAGAGGATAGTGTTGTACACTATGTGATCAAAAGTAACAGGACTACCCAAAAAAGATACGTTTTTCATATTAGGTGCATTGTGCTGCCACCTAATGACAGGTACTCCATATCAGCGTCTTCAGTGGTCATTAGACATCGTTAGAGAGTAGAATGGGGCGCTCCGCGAAACTCATGGACTTGAACGTGGTCAGGTGATTGAGTGTCATTTGTCTCATACATCTGCACGCGAGATTTCCACACTCCTAACATCCATAGGTCTCCCTTGTGATAATGATGTGGAAACGTGATGGGACACGTACAGCACAAACGCGTACAGGCCGACCTCGTCTGTTGACTGGCAGAGACCGCCGACAGTTGAAGAGAGCCGTAATGTGTAGTAAGCATACATATATCCAAACCATGAAACATGAATTCCAAACTGCATAAGGACGCATTCCAAGTACTATGACAATTAGGCGGGTGGTGAGAAAACTTGCATTTCGTGGTCGAGCGGCTGCTCATAAGCCTCACATCACGCTGGTAAATGCCAAACGACTTGGTGTAAGGAGCGTAAACATTGGATGATTGAACAGTGGAAAAACGTTGTGGGGAGCGACGAATCACGGCACACTATGTGGCGATCCTATGGCAGGGTCTGGGTATCGCGAATGCCCGCTGAACGTCATCTGCCAGCGTGTGTAGTGCAAACAGTAAAATTCGGAGGCGGTGGTGTTATGGTGTGGTAGTATTTTTGATGTAGGGGGCTTGCACCCCTTGTTGTTTTGCGTGGCATTATCACTGTATCCGTGGTCTAGGGGTAGCGTCTTTCATTCATAATCGAACCGTCTTCGGTTCCGGGTTCGATCCCCGCCACTGCCTAAATTTTGATAAATAATCAGCATTGGCGGCCGAAGACTTCCGGCAGAAGAAGTCAGCCTCATTCTGCCAACGCCCTTGTCAAAGAGGGCGGAGGAGCGGATAGAGGTTTAGGGCACTCTCTGGTCCTAGGGGTGGGAAATTGCCCCTAAAGGCGGAAGAATCAGCAATGATCAACGACATGAGGATGCAGAAGGCAATGGAAACCACTGCATTAAAGACACGTAACGTGTATCCACAGGACATGTGGCCTGTAATTGAAGAAGTGTCATGATGATCTCTCCATTGGCAAAAGATTCCGGAATAGTCCCCCATTCGGATCTCCGGGAGGGGACTGCCAAGGGGGAGGTTACCATGAGAAAAGGATTGAATAATCAACGAAAGGATAACGTTCTACGAGTCGGGGCGTGGAATGTCAGAAGCTTGAACGTGGTAGGGAAACTAGAAAATCTGAAAAGGGAAATGCAAAGGCTCAATCTAGATATAGTAGGGGTCAGTGAAGTGAAGTGGAAGGTAGACAAGGATTTCTGGTCAGATGAGTATCGGGTAATATCAACAGCAGCAGAAAATGGTATAACAGGTGTAGGATTCGTTATGAATAGGAAGGTAGGGCAGAGGGTGTGTTACTGTGAACAGTTCAGTGACCGGGTTGTTCTAATCAGAATCGACAGCAGACCAACACCGACAACGATAGTTCAGGTATACATGCCGACGTCGCAAGCTGAAGATGAACAGATAGAGAAAGTGTATGAGGATATTGAAAGGGTAATGCAGTATGTAAAGGGGGACGAAAATCTAATAGTCATGGGCGACTGGAATGCAATTGTAGGGGAAGGAGTAGAAGAAAAGGTTACACGAGAATATGGGCTTGGGACGAGGAATGAAAGAGGAGAAAGACGAATTGAGTTCTGTAACAAGTTTCTGCCAGTAATAGCGAATACCCTGTTCAAGAATCACAAGAGGAGGGGGTATACTTGGAAAAGGCCGGGAGATACGGGAAGATTTCAATTAGATTACATCATGGTCAGACAGAGATTCCGAAATCAGATACTGGATTGTAAGGCGTACCCAGGAGCAGATATAGACTCAGATCACAATATAGTAGAGATGAAGAGTAGGCTGAACTTCAAGACATTAGTCAGGAAGAATCAATACGCAAAGAAGTGGGATACGGAAGTACTAAGGAATGACGAGATACGTTTGAAGTTCTCTAACGCTATAGATACAGCAATAAGGAATAGCGCAGTAGGCAGTACAATTGAAGAGGAATGGACATCTCTAAAAAGGGCCATCACAGAAGTTGGGAAGGAAAACATAGGTGCAAAGAAGGTAGCTGCGAAGAAACCATGGGTAACAGAAGAAATACTTCAGTTGATTGATGAAAGGAGGAAGTACAAATATGTTCCGGGAAAATCAGGAATACAGAAATACAAGTCGCTGAGGAATGAAATAAATAGGAAGTGCAGGGAAGCTAAGACGAAATGGCTGCAGGAAAAATGTGAAGACATCGAAAAAGATTTGATTGTCGGAAGGACAGACTCAGCATACAGGAAACTCAAAACAACCTTTGGTGACATTAAAAGCAACGGTGGTAACATTAAGAGTGCAACGGGAATTACACTGTTAAATGCAGAGGAGAGAGCAGATAGGTGGAAAGAATACATTGAAAGCCTCTATGAGGGTGAAGATTTGTCTGATGTGATAGAAGAAGAAGCAGGAGTCGATTTAGAAGAGATAGGGGATCCAGTATTAGAATCGGAATTTAAAAGAACTTTGGAGGACTTCCGGTCAAATAAGGCAGAAGGGATAGATAACATTCCATCAGAATTTCTAAAATTATTGGAGGAAGTGGCAACAGAATGACTGTTCACGTTGGCGTGTAGAATATATGAGTCTGGCGACATACTATCTGACTTTCGGAAAAGCATCATCCACACAATTCCGAAGACGGCAAGAGCTGACAAGTGCGAGAATTATCGCACAATCAGCTTAACAGCTCATGCATCGAAGCTGCTTACAAGAATAATATACAGAAGAATGGAAAAGAAAATTGAGAATGCGCTAGGTGACGATCAGTTTGGCTTTAGGAAAAGTAAAGGGACGAGAGAGGCAATTCTGGCTAATAATGGAAGCAAGGCTAAAGAAAATCAGGACACTTTCATAGAATTTGTCGACCTGGAAAAAGCGTTCGACAATATAAAATGGTGCAAGCTGTTCGAGATTCTGAAAAAAGTAGGGGTAAGCTATAGGGAGAGACGGGTCATATACAATATGTACAACAACCAAGAGGGAATAATAAGAGTGGACGATCAAGAAAGAAGTACTCGTATTAAGAAGGGTGTAAGACAAGACTGTAGCCTTTCGCCCCTACTCTTCAATCTGTACATCGAGGAAGCAATGATGGAAATAAAAGAAAGGTTCAGGAGTGGAATTAAAATATAAGGTGAAAGGATATCAATGATACGATTCGCTAATGACATTGCTATCGTGAGTGAAAGTGAAGAAGAATTAAATAATCTGCTGAACGGAATGAACAGTCTAATGAGTACACAGTATGGTTTGAGAGTAAATCGGAGAAAGACGAAGGTAATGAGAAGTAGTAGAAATGAGAACAGCGAGAAACTTAACATCGGATTAATGGTCTCGAAGTCAATGAAGTTAAGGAATTCTGCTACCTAGGCAGTAAAATAACCAATGACGGACGGAGCAAGGGGGACATCAAAAGCAGACTCACTATGGCAAAAAAGGCATTTCTGGCCAAGAGAAGTCTACTAACATCAAATACCGGCCTTAATTTGAGGAAGAAATTTCTGAGGATGTACGTCTGGAGTACAGCATTGTATGGTAGTGAAACATGGACTGTGGGGAAACCGGAACAGAAGAGAATCGAAGCATTTGAGATGTGGTGCTATAGACGAATGTTGATAATCAGGTGGACTGATAAGGTAAGGAATGAGGAGGTTCTACGCAGAATCGGAGAGGAAATGAATATGTGGAAAACACTGATAAGGAGCAGGGACAGGATGATAGAACATCTGCTAAGACATGAGGGAATGACTTCCATGGTACTAGAGGGAGCTGTAGAGGGCAAAAACTGTAGAGGAAGACAGAGATTGGAATACGTCAAGCAAATAATTGAGGACGTAGGTTGCAAGTGCTACTCTGAGATGAAGAGGTTAGCACCGGAAAGGAAGTCGTGGCGGGCCGCATCAAACCAGTCAGCAGACTGATGACAAAAAAAAAAAAAAAAAAAAAAAAAAAAAAAAAAAAAAAAAAAAAAAAAAAAAAAAAAAAAAAATCACTGCACAGGCGTACATTGATGTTTTAAGCACCTTCTTGCTTCCCTCTGTTGAAGAGCAATTCGGGGGTGGCGATTGCATCTTTCGACACGATCGAGCCCCTGTTCATAATGCATGGCCTATGTGTTATATTTTAATTTACTACACACCAATATCAGTAAGAGAAATAAAATTAAGAGGTATTACCAATATCGATTTACAAGTTTAAAACTTTTGGAAATAGAATCTGTAGGCAAATAACACAATGTTCCATGTTCAAAACAGGAAAAATAGTAGTAGACGTTAACGAAAGTCACTTCATTTGTAAATATAATGTGTTCCATGCTAGAATACCTACCATTTTAAGATACAAAATTGTGCTTGACTGACGAAGCATGACATAACCATCCACACGCTATGTAACTAGTTTTAAAAATGAATTTTCCTCTCCATAGAACCTTGTAATTGAAGAATTAACAATATCCTTCATGTAGCTATAATACTAGTATATAATACAGCACTTAAACACGTATAGCTCCTAATATTCACCAACGCTGCACAAAGCTGATTCTCATGTATCACAACAACGAAAAAAAACAGCAGGAAATACAGGAAAATATTTATGGCAGTCTCAGTGTGACTGTGAAATCCGTCACTAGATTGAAGAGCTAACCAGGAAACATCATGTGTGGGTAAGTACACTATACCCAAGGAAGAACACTCCCCCTTACATTATGGTCATTACTTTTTTAAAAAACCACAAGCTCACCTAGCATCGCTGTTCTCCAGATCCGTAGCGCACCCACAACTTTCGCACACTACATGGTGTCAGCATATATCGCAGAGAGAATGAAGTAACGTAGCAAACGTCTCCGTGTATCTTAATGGCTACAGACACTTGATAATCTCCGGCAAGCTCATCCAAATGCCTGCTAAAATTAGGTTAATGTTGTGGAATGATACGGCTTAAGTATATTATGTTACAAAAATTCGTCTTTTTTATAATGAGTAATGATGGAATAAAATGTGCACAATAAATAGGTTTCACAGAGAAAGCTACCACTCAATAATCTTTGTTTTCTTGCTTAAATTATTGTATTTATGCAACATGTTTTGAACCATGACCCTATTGTTAGACAGATTTTACAACATAGCAACATTTCGCTCAAATATACAAAGATTTTTCAGCAGTAGTTTTTAGTATAGGCATGCACTATGGACGGCTACGTTCATCAGGACTGGGGAATATAGCCCATCTTCCATCACGGTGATTCTCTGTATTTTGTCGCCCACTGTCTTTAACGTCGTGAGACACTCTAACAACGCGCTTTTCATTTTTATATCACTGCGCTCTTGATACAAGATGGCCATCAAAATAAAGCTTCGTTCGATTTCATTATCAGTGTGTCGATGTTAGTGATATCTGTTACTTTACAACGTGTTCTGAAAACTTGGGCAACGTATCTCTGATGTTACTAGACATATTGTGACAGTGAGAGAAAATATAAACTTATATTTTATTTCTAAAGATAAACACTTTGCTCTAAAATTACGAAGACAAGGTTTTTGGAATAAAGAAAAATACATACTGCTGATGATTATGGACTTCCTGTTTTAACAGCACTGAATTAAAGTACTGTTCTTTAAATTAAATTTTTTCATTTAGAATTTCTGTTTTCAATTTCTGGCCGTGGATTAATATTTCCGTTTCCTCCAAGGCGTCCGTTTTCCAGCGTTTCTCTAAAGAGTGTAATGCTTGAAAATTCTCAGCATGTTTGGCTGGTATGTTTTGCTACAGCTGATTAGTTGCCTTTGCCGTATTAGAAGTAATTGTTTTTGTACTGCCATATTTGCCAAACGATGAGGACCCACCTCGAAACATAATGTGGAATTAAATTATTTCATCAACATAACGAAAAATTGTAACTGCCAGCAACATCTGTTAAAACCTACTTATAATTCACAACATCTAATCAATCTACATAAAAGGCAATGTCCTGACAGACTGGTTCCTCATCGCCCAGCCCAAACCGCTAAGGACAGAAACTTGGAATTTGGAGATGGTGTTGGTATCACATCGTAGGCGCCATTTCAAAAGGGATTTTTCGAAATTCCACCACTGAAGCTGTGAATATAGATGATAGTTTTTTAAATATGTCACTATTATGGAAATTTTTTATTTAAAATTACGAATGTTGGCGTTGGGTTTCTCAGTAAGAAATAAATAATAGAATCAGGCACCTTTCCAGACAGACTAAAAATAGCACAGGTAACACCCATTTTTAAGAAAGGTGACAACAACAAAATAGAAAACTACAGAGCAGTCTCAGTCCTTCCTGTCTTTTCTAAAATAGTTGAGAAAGTTATATATAACAGGATTATAAACTTTCTTAACAAACACAACCTGATGTTCGAAAATCAAAATGGATTCGTAAAAGGTAAATCAACTAGCACTGCAGCTGCTCAGCTAATTGAAGAGGTGTTAGGGGATATCGAAAGCAAGGAACATGTGGCAGGTGTATACCTAGACCTGGAAAAAGCCTTTGATTGTGTGAATGTTGACATTCTATTAGACAAGCTATGGAACATGGGCATTAGAGGCGCTGCTTATGACCTAATAAAGTGTT
The DNA here is from genome assembly GCF_021461395.2 of Schistocerca americana. Lineage (NCBI taxonomy): Eukaryota > Metazoa > Arthropoda > Insecta > Orthoptera > Acrididae > Schistocerca > Schistocerca americana. The sequence continues at coordinate 189,883,304 of NC_060124.1, read as the reverse complement.
ATATGAGCAATAGAAAGCAGTTTGTTCTACTTAAAACGGAAAGTGGTGTGTACAAATGAGAGATCACTTGCATAAAATATGGCGTGCCCCAGGGCTCGGTGTTGGGCCCCCTTCTGTTCTTGATCTATGTAAATGATATTAAATACTGTGCTATAAATTCCAAAATTGTTCTGTATGCCGATGACACGTCCATTGTATGTAAAAAAGAATCATGTAATGAACTAGAGGCCAAGTGTAATAATGTGACAAAAGAAATTGTTCCGTTTTTTAATGAAAGCCACTTAAATGTAAGCACCAGTAAAACATGTTTGATGGAGTTTAACAAAAGTAGTTTCAATAATGAAATTAAATTATACATGGGCAACGAATTGGTAAAGAAAGAGTCTAGTGTAAAATTCCTTGGCGTAACGATCCAAAGCAACCTGAAATGGGACACACATATTGACTCTCTAGCAACTAAGTTTGCATTCAGTACTATCAGCAAGTTCTGTAGAGACACCGTAGTCCTAAAGACTGCATACCATGCTCTTTTCTCCTCTCACTTGAACTGCGGTATTGAAATTTGGGGGGCAACAACCAAAGTTAATCTAGATAAGCTACTCATTCTTCAAAAAAGGGGTGTGAGAATAATCTGTGGAGCAAAATATAGGGAATCTGGTCGCAACTTGTTTCCAAAAACAGAGGTGTTAACTGTTATAAACACATACATTCTAAAAGCCATATTGCTTGTGAAATGGCTGCACCCAAACACTTATTCAGATTTCCACCAGTACAATACTAGAAATAAAGAAGGTTTTACATTGGCAGCCACAGAACAGCACTTTACGAAAAGGGACCTCAGTCTGCAGGTATAAAATTAGCTAAGCACTGCCTAGAGCAGTCATGGCTCTTCCTACAATTAAACTGAAACATCAGCTTAAGAAATTTTTAGTAAAACACCCTTTCTACACATTAGAAGAGTACCATACTTATATGAAGAACAACAAATGCTTTGTGAAATTATGTGAATAGAAATAAGTAAACACCTTATTCTAATTTTGTTGTAAATTAATGACGTATTCGGAAGAATGTGTCTTGTGTATTGTACAAATAACTTTAATCATTACTGTTTCTTTGTACATATGAAGTGTACCATTCGATGTTGAATAAAGCTATTATTATTATTATTATATATTATTATATGTTTAAGCATTTTTAGAAATTTAACCGTGATGGGCGTGAAATATTGGGTGAAAGTTTTTTTCTTAAAATAAATCCTTATTAAAGAACTGCTAAAGTATTTTTGAAGTACATCCATGGTGATAGGTATTTGATTTCTCGGTTACAAATAAAAAATTATGTTTTCCAGTGTTGAAAATTCAAACCCTAAAGGTATGAAATAGGGAATGAAATTTTTTATGAAATATTTCTTTATGAAAGGGTTCTTAAAGCTAAATCTATGAGAATTTGAATTTTACTTCTCCGTTATAGATAAAAAATACATGTTTCAGTGTGTTCAGAAACTATATCCCTATGGGAGTGAAATAGGGGATCAAAGTTTTTATCTAAATATTGCATTATTCAAGCATTTTTTTAACTTAAATTTATGAAATGTTGTATTTGGATTCTCTGTGAGAAATAAAAAATACACATTTAACTGTTTTTGGAAATTCAGTTCCTAAGAGGATGAAGTGTTTTTTGAAAATGTTTCACTGTGAAGGAATTTTTAATGCTACATCTATTATAATTTGTATCTGGCTTCTCGGTTAGAAATGAAAAAAACACATTTTTCACTATTTTTGGAAAATGGAGCCCCAAGCGGGACACACAGAACCAGACTGATTCGCTGACTCGTTATCGCACAGGCCAAACCGCTAAGGATAGAAACCTGAAATGAGATGGTGTCTAAAATTGTAGGCATCTTTTAATAAAGGATAGTCCGAAATTCCACTCCTAAGTGGGTGAAATAGGATGTGAAAGGCTTTTTTAAGGTACGTCACTATTAAGGCAAATTTTAAGCTAGAACTACGAAAACTGGTATTTGGCTTCTCAGACAGAAATAAAAAAAAAATACGTAAAATCATATCAGCGCACACTCCGCTGCAGAGTGAAAATCTCATTCTAAAAAAGATACATGTTTCATCAGTTCTGGAAATTCCACCGCTAAGTGGGTAAAACAGTGGATGAAAGTTTGTTTTGAAAATAAGTTATTATTATAGAACGCCTTAAGTATTTTCAGAGCTAAATATAAGAAAATTTTCATTTGGTTTCTCTGTTAGAAATAAAAGAAATTGTAAATTCAACCCCTAGGGGAGAGGGGGGTGAAATACAGAATGGTACTTTTTCAGTAAATATATCAATATTTAAAAAAATTTAAAGCTAAATCTATGGAAACTGGTATTTCACTTCTATGTTATATATAAAGAAATATCTGTTAGAGGATGAAATATCTATGGAAATATCACCTCAAGAACGCAAAAGGCATGATTAACATAAACCTAGGACCCCTGACAACCAGAATCGCCTTTTGCTCAGACGTACATTCAGAAAAGTCTATGCTTCTATGGCCTTGTGCAAATTGTGAACACCATAGTAATTCGATTAAAGAAACACAAAAAAAAAACAAAAAAAGCTCTGTGCAGACCATATGGGCGACACGGGCGAAGCAGAGGGCGCTAAGCTAGTATGGTTATAAAATATATAAACTGGTAGTGAAAGTAAAATGTTATGTTTGTAAACCTTCTTACATACCAATAAATAAAAATAAAACTGTTTACCAAATTGGAATGATTTTTGTGGAAAATTTATAATTTACGGAAGAAAAAATTCACCGAAATCGGCAAGAGGGTATTGCGCTTGTCGCGTTGACAGCTGATCGCCATTAGTTTCAGCCCACAGGACTCACGAGATACAGAAAATTTCTATGTCGATTCTATCAAAAACTATGGAATGTTGACGTAAGAGTCGAAGTAAGTACGGATTTTTTTTTTTTTTTTCGACGAACGATTATGTGATATTTCGTCCAAACCGTCAACTGCCGGCCTCCACTTTTAAGACTATATTTCGCACACCGCTTGGGGTGGTGGCCTATACAAATCGAAGGTCGTTGGCTGAGAGGGCTAACCCGTACTGCAAACCTAGCCTTACTTCATTGCCAGAAAACAAGTTTGGCATGTCGTCTGCTTCAGTATACACGAAGTTAACAACATACAAAGCAAAATCCACCGGAGACAACACAGAATGGTGACCAGAATCAAAAGTACGTTGCATTACATGCTCGGCTAATATTTGCAGCGACCCGAAACTAGTGAATGTCGGACTGAAGTGCGACTTTTGTTAATTCTCCTTCCGCGTCGAGTGTCCGCTTGGAGTACGCGGTTGGTAGATCCACTTCTCGGCGTCATTACTCGTCCCTAGTTACACGCATGCGTCTGGGAAGAGGACAACGCACTGCAGCTATCATGAATCCACAGGCAGTGCACACACTTCCCACGGCCGATAACATCAGTTGTGACTCTGGCTCGTAATGTTTGACCTTCTCACAGGGAGCGTTGTTGTGATTTCTCATCTGAATGAGAGTATAGCCGCTGCTATTGTTTTTAATCTATTGGTGTGTTACTGAGGCTGCTCGGTGGCTCTGTGTCAAATTGTGGATTCAGAGATCTATAATTCCAACTAATGTCAGTCCTGGGTTATTTGTTTGTATTTTTTTCTGTGGCATGTTTGTAAATGTGAGAAATGACGTGGTTCAGAGTCCACATATTGTGCATCCCACTATAACAGGCTCGGTAACTCAGTTCAAAGATTGGAGGAAAGCAAGTACATACCACCCTGAGTTCAATGTGTTGTTCATGACAGCTTTCCCTCTTAACTACTTCACTGAAAGGATTAAAATTCATGCTTCGTGTGTTCGAGTGACAAAGGAATTCAGCTATAATTTCCATATGAGACATGTTTCTTTCCCTGATTTTGTAGTGTATTACTGGTATTAAGGGAAGTGTGAGTGTACTGCTAAATAGTGAATATGTTGTCATTTATGTTGTGCCACATCGGAAGTCGAATCCGTATTTCCCAATTTTTTGATCAGTCACCTTAGTGCGCCTCCAGGTTTCACTTAGAGTCTTAGTCTTTCAATCTCAGTGATATTTGTGACTATAATTTCCGAACTACAGTCGAAGATTTTTCCACGGGATGTGCGCAAATAGCGCAACTGTAGAGGATGCATCTGGTGGAGAAACAAGACTTACTCTATCACAAGGGATGTATAGCATTTGGAATACATTCTCTGAAATGGAATGAATGACTGAATCTACGGTGATGAAGTCCATGTAGTCTGTTCCCCAGTGGCTCTATAATCACATACCTCTTGGGAAAACCTCTGGTTGTCAGGTTAATAAATCGTATGTCGAAACATCACTGCCTAAGAATGTTTGAATGAGACCTGGAGGCGCGCCAAGCCCTGCGAAAATTCGCGTTCGAGTCCCGAAACTGCCTGAGAAAATTACTCTGGAGATAACTAGTTAGACGAAGACATTGCTCAGGTGATGCTAGTAACAATTTAAAGGAAATCAGCAGGAAGGTTAAGGTTTAATGCTCCCGCGACGACTAGGTCACTAGTGAAGGAATGCAAGTTCGCATTGGGAACAGACAGGGGAAGGCAGGAGAGAGGAAAGGGAATTTTCCCGTTGCCTTTTCACATGAATCAACCAAGCACTGGTCTCAGCAAATTTTGGGAAATCAGGAGAAATCTAAACCTGGCGTCTCAAATAGGAATTTGAACCGCTGTTCTCCGGAATGCGCATCAAAATTTGGAAAATACATGCCACATCTTGCCGAATGAGATCTCAAGGCGCCGCGAGGCAACTCGGAGTTCAGGAACGGATAGAAAATGGTATCGCCATGGTAAAATTCAAGTACACGTAAGGCTCAGAGTACCTGTTTGAATTAGGAGAAGAAATGAGTGGCAGCAGTTGTGGGGAAACTAGTGGTAGCATCTGAGCACAGTTTAAACGAAAGACAATGTGCACTGACGATCCAAAACATACTGACCACTGACCGTGGCGAGAGTGCATGCTGTCTGGTGGCGCTGCACATACGTGGCGTGGTGAGAAAAATATGTAAGAGGAGCAGAGGCGAATGGAGAATCATTCTAGCGACGTTACGGGTAAGAAATGGGAAATACGCCGATATAAGCGACTCTGACAAATGCCTGATTGTTATGGCAAGGTGTCTGAGAACGGTCGGCTGTGCACATGTGTGTCGTGACCATCTATGGAAAGTCATGAACTGTTGCCAATATGGACAAACATCAAGTGCATAATGGACCCAAACAACACAATGGACATCATCAACACAGACATTGCAATATCGTATTTATCCGTTGACAATGGAAATTTGGGTCAGGCCGTGAACCGTGGTCGGATATCCTAATTGTAAGGCGACAGCTCGCAAAAAGCGAGAAATCCAGGTTCGAGTCCTAAGCCGGTACAAATTTTCATTGTCTTCATACGATTGTATAGCTGATCGTTGTCGTTATTCCCAAAGAAAGCAGGTGTTAACAGATGTGAAAATTACCGAACTATCAGCTTAATAAGTTACGGCTGCAAAATACTAAGGCGAATTCTTTACAGGCGAATGGAAAAAGTGGTAGAAGCCGACCTCGGGGAAGTTCAATTTGGATTCCATAGAAATATTGGAACACGTGAGGCAATACTGACCCTACGAGTTATCTTAGAAGATAGATTAAGGAAAGGCAAACCTACGTTTTTAGCATTTGTAGACTTAGAGGAAGCTTTTGACAATGTTGACTGGAATACTCTCTTTCAAATTCTAAGGTGGCAGTGGTAAAATACAGGGAGCGAAATGCTATTTACAATTTGTACAGAAACCATATGGCAGTTATAAGAGTCGAGGGGCACGAAAGGGAAGCAGTGGTTGGGAAGGGAGTGAGACAGGGATTTAGCCTCTCCCCGATGTTATTCAATCTGTTTAGTGAGCAAGCAGTAAAAGAAACAAAAGACAAATTTGGAGTAGGTGTTAAAATCCATGGAGAAGAAAGAAAAACTCTGTTTGCCGATGACATTGTAATTCTGTCAGAGGCAGCAAAGGACTTGGAAGAGCAGTTGAACGGAATGGATAGTGTCTTGAAAGGAGGATATAAGATGAACATCAGCAAAAGCAAAACGAGGATAATGGAATGTAGTCGAATTAAATCGGGTGATGCTGAGTGAATTAGATTAGGAAATGAGACACTGAAAGTAGTAAAGTAGTTCTGCTATTTGGGGAGCAAAGTAACTGATGATTGTCGAAGTAGAGAGGATATAAAATGTAGACTGGCAATGGCAAGGAAAGCGTTTCTGAAGAAGAGAAATTTGTTAACATCGAGTATAGATTTAAGTGTCAGGAAGTCGTTTCTGAAAGTATTTGTATGGAGTGTAGCCATGTATGGAAGTGAAACATGGTCGATAAATAGTTTGGACAAGAAGAGATTAGAAGCCTTCGAAATGTGGTGCTACAGAAGAATGCTGAACATCAGATGGGTAGATCACATAACTAATCAGGAGGTATTGAATAGAATTGGGGAGAAAAGGAGTTTTTGGCACAACTTGACTAGAAAAAAGGATCGGTTGGTAGGACATGTTCTGAGGCATCATGGGATCACCAGTTTAGTATTGGAGGGCAGTGTGGTGGGTAAAAATCGTAGAGGGAGACCAAGAGATGAATACACTAAGCAGATTCAGAAGGATGTAGGTTGCAGTAGCTACTGGGAGATGAAGAAGCTTGCACAGGATAGAATAGCATGGAGAGCTGCATCAAACCAGTCTCAGAACTGAAGACCACGACAACAACGATACATTTCATGCATTTCATAACGGTTGTAGTCCCCACAGTGTCTGTTCCTACGGACATGCATGCTTGTCGGAAGGAACACTGCATCGTACTTCCGAACAACATTGGCACTGCAGTACTGTATTTACCCGCCGATACCGGGCAGAGTCACTTTCAGTTTCAATTAAAATGTCTCCCCTGTACAGGAATATACACTGCCGGCAAAAATATTAATAAACCTGGAAAGACGACGTTGATATTGACCCGATGAGGGCACATGCCACCTGGGTGATAGTAGATGTGCTGATAATGATTTCATTGTCGTCCGGCAATACATAGCGTAGTGGCTTAACTACCCTTTAATAGGGAGGGAATGCTGAGAGCCAGAAATATCATCGAGCTGTTGAAAACCGGTTATTAGCAATGGGACTACGGGCTTGCACACCTCTAGCCTGTCTTCCATTCACGTCACAGCATCGACGTGCACGGCCATTGGAGGATCACTTAGAAGATGGAATGGCCCGCTGAGGTGAAGAAAGCAGATTTTGCCTGCAGGCAAGTAATCATCGTATGTGTGTACGGAGTAGACCTGACGAGAGCTGTTTCACAGAGTGCATTCATCCGAGACGCCTGGTGTGCGATAAGCTACAACGCTCGTTCATCGTTGGTGTTTCTGGAGGAGATGCTAACCACAGATGGGCACCTGCAGGATGTTGTTAGATCCTTTCTTTAGTCATTCCTGCAACAGGAAGGTGATGTGCTGTTCCAACAGGATAACGCTCTCCCACACACAGCCCGTGTGCTCTCCAAGACGTCAGAAACTTCCCTGGCCAGCACGATTCGCCAACTTGTCTCCAATCGAGCTCATGTGGATATGATAGACCGAGAAGTGATTCGTGTGACTCGAAAACCAACATCTATTACAGAACTAGGTGAATAGGTCAAGCAGAGGTGGCATAACGTATCCCAGGACAGTATTCGCCATCTGTCCGATCAGTGCCTGCATTGCCGCATTGGCACCCGTGGAGGCAACACTTACTAAAGTGGGTGTTTCAGCATGGATTGATACCTGGTACCTCAAAACTGCTTGTGCTATTGATCTATAAATGTCATCGTTTCACATACTCGGTATGCACTGTTGCAACAATAAATATTGATGAATTGGAAACCTCTAAATCGATGTACTAATTTTTTTCTGGCAGTGTACATAATGGAAGTAGGAATGCAGGTTGTAGAAAAAAATGTGTGCGAAATCTTATGGGACTTAACTGCTAAGGTCATCAGTCCCTAAACTTACACACTACTTAACCTAAATTATCCTAAGGAGAAACACACACAAACATGCCCGAGGGAGGACTCGAACCTCCGCCGGGAGCAGCCGCACAGTCCATGACTGCAGCGCCTTAGACCGCTCGGCTAATCCCACGCGGCCTAGGTTGTAGACACATCGCTGATGACATGCAGAGCTTTGACTCTGACCGTGAAGTGTGTTCGAATAGCCCGATCGTAAGGCGACTGCTCGCAATAAGCGGAAATCCGGTTTCAAGTTCCGGACGGCATAAATTTTCACTGTCGTCATTCCATTATGCAGCTGATGGGTCCATATTCCCAACTGGGAATACATTTCATGTTTTTCATTACAGCTGTAGCCGCTTCACTGCTTGTTCCTTTGGACATGCAAGCAAGTCTGAAGGAATATTGCGTTGTACTTCTGAACAACACAGGCACCGCAATACAGTGTCTATGGAAAGTGGTGGAAACCACCAGTAGGGAGCATGTCCTTTAACATCCACGACTCATCACTGAACGCAGATGTTGCTGGCTTGTCTGCTCCGTAAAGCTGGATAGGAGGTGATCTGCTGCAGATCTAACGACTACTACAATACTGGAGCATATAACGTTCCGCTCGGATCGTTACATTTAACTTAACATTCTATTGCCGGGTGTTCATTTTATGAAAGAATATAACAGTCTCCAACTTCACAAAATTTATCGATAACTGAACTGCATACTCCTCACATTAACAAAACACTGACTGACATACTTCACAGATCTCTTTGACTGACTGACAAAAGAACTCAACATCTGACTCCCTTGCAGCACCGCTGCTTTGCTTTATATAGAATTTTAACAATAAATTTCAAAATACCCATTATTAAATTTGTACCACTTCGATGTTAGAATTATAATTTACAAAACGTAAAGAAATTGATGTTACAGCCGAATAAGGTATAAAATACAATGTTAATTGACATAATTTTATAGTATCATAAATAGTTTAAAATATGAAAATCGATCTGAACTTTAAATACAATAATGTCTCTTGTATTACTTTAGTTACGTAATTAATTACAGTTTGTATTTCGTTACTAACATTCAATGACAGTACAAATCTCGTGCTTTATCCGACTACATACGTAAAATTTACAAATAAGACCTCAAATTCTGAAAATCGGAAAGTTGTGTCATGTAAACAATTGGAGAGTTAATTAGAAATGTAATTAAGAAGGATATTAATTACAGAGGAGGACATAAATATAGATAACAAATGAAAATATATTGCTTGGTAATAACTTTTAAGCCGTTTCTCATGATAATGAGTTTCTCGGTGTCAACCCACCAATCAACTACAATTAAGGTAATTAGAGGCGCCAGCCACTTATGCCAACATTTCCACAGCCTCTTAATATTTGCCGCCAAATATTTAAAACTTCAATTTCCTGATTAAACATCTAACTCTGCACCTGTACTTAATTTTGCTAATGACAGCAATACCCTGACAATCACGATAATATACGTCCTTCCAGAACATTCCATAAGGTTTCACCATGAATATCAAGTGTTTTAGCAAATTGGATAGAATGGTATATATAAAGACACACATACAAGTCCCTAGGAAGCACTGACTCGTCCGCCAGCCACCCAGATGCATACAAAAAAGGCGGTATCAGTCTCTTCATTAGATTCTTGGGGAAGGCTGTGTCGTTATAAGCAGTCACAAGAATTTCAGAGCAGACCACTCAGTGCAGATTGTGGAATAGGAGGCTCAGCAGCAGACGACACCCATGTGTTCTGAGGTTGAAAGAACGATATGATCAGCTGTGGTAGCAGTAGACACCGTGGATCAATGGCAACTTGTTAACTCATCAGATAAAGCATGTTTCTTGTTAAAACATCAAGTCGATCGTCCTATCTCAATACGCTAACATCCAGCAGAACAGTTGTTCGAAAAATGTTCTGCGCCACGAATGTATGCTGTCAGGGGTAGCGTTAAGCAATACATATATTCTTCGTAGATAGCCCCTCACTATCCCTAAGCTTTTGAATTTTAATTTAACACATTCGGTTTTCCTCATTTTTAGGATGAAGAGTATCATCCTTGGCTCCGGAACTTCGTATCTGAAAAACGTTCACACGCACTTTTCATTATTAGTAATGAAACTATTAGTAATGAAATTGTACAAAATGAAGAACATATTGAAATCATCCCAGGGGCCCAGATCCAGTACTTCCTACGGACTGTTTGTTCCTGAGAAAACTGTTTTGAAATCATTTTGTTGTCTGCTTTCCTCCTTCCCAATTCATTTACCAAAATCATATGGAAGATGCAATCAGTAAATGTAAATGGCGACCGTCGTTGCTAACCGACGGTCAGAGACCTTTTAGAAGTTGTAGGTACTGACCATTCTTCAATAGACTCTCATCCTAACGAAAACAAACAGTTTTAAGCATGGCTGTTTCTCAGCACTTTGTGCCGCTGGAAAACTTTGACACACGACAAAACACCATTTCCATGCATTTACTGTAGTAGTGCCATACGCAGCATACCCCGGTATGAAACAGAACTTGATAACTCACTTTATCCTCGAAACACTAGTTCATGTTTCCAGAACTCACTTGGAAAAACAACTTTACAGAAAGATTTATGCTCAGATCACCAGTTTGCACCTAAGTTAAAGCTCTCATCATCACGAAGATTGGTTTGAAAGTCAGAATCCTTTACTAGGTATGGTCCTGTTGAAGGTGGCCTTCCTCTGGACTGTAAACTGATTTACTCATGCAGTTATAGGAGCCCTATAATTCCCGTGAAAACTCTTAAAGGTTTCTGAACGAAACAAACGTTATTCTATATCTTCATTCTTAATTTCTACATATTTACAGCCCTCTGCCGCTAATGGGCTCCGAATTGTAGCGTGTAACAAAGCGGTGTATAAAGTAACTATATTAATGGAAAAAAATCGCCCTACCAAAACATATTTAATGTGGAGTAACGAAATACTGGGAATACATTTGTTTAGTTAACGTATGCAAGTGATTAACGTCGCAAGATCACAGGTTAATGCAAGCACGAGATAACCCATTGCAAATATGAAATCCAGGTACATTAATAGCCGCTGTAACCGCCAGAATGCTGAATGCAAGCATGCGAACATGCATGCATTGTATCGCACAGGTGCCCGATGTCAGTTTGTGTAATGGAGTTCCATGCTTATTGCGCTTGGTCGGTCAATATAGGGACGGTTAATGTTGGTTGTGAAAGACGCTGGAATTGTCGTCTGATGAAATGCCATAAGTGCTCGACTGAAGACAGATGTGATGATCGAGCAGGCCAACGCAAATTGTGGACGCTGTGTAGAGCACGTTACACTACAATAGCGGTACATGGGCGAGCGTTAGCCTGTTGGAGAGCACCCTATGGAACACTCCTCATTAATGGCAGCACAACAGGTCGAATCACCAGATTGACGCACAAATTTGCAGTCAGGGTGAGAAGGATAATCACGAGAGGGATCTTGCTGTCATACTAAATCGCACTCCTGATCAGAACTCTGTTTTGCACTGTATTGTATGTTAAACCGGGGCCCTAGAAACGACGGAGAGGCTCCGTCCCCACCACCCGCCACAGCCACAGAGGTCCACAACCCTAAGACGACTCCCGCAGTCCACTTCACCCCTCCGCCGCCCCACACCGAACCACTCTTTCATGGTTACTGTGCGGTTCGGCCCCCGGTGCCCCCCCCCCTCCCCCATCCCAGGGAACGTCTCACACCAGACGAGTGTAACTAACCCCTATGTTTGCGTGGTAGAGTAATGGTGGTGTACGTGTACGTGGAGAACCTGTTTGCGCAGCAATCGCCGACATAGTGTAGCTGAGGCGGAATAAGGGGAACCAGCCCGCATCCTCCGAGGCAGATGGAAATCCGCCTAAAAACCATCCACAGACTGGCCGTCACCGGACATCGACACAAGTCCGCCGGGCGGATTCATGCCGGGGACCAGGCGCTCCTTCCCACTCAGGAAAGCCGGCCGCTGTGGCCGAGCGGTTCTATGCGCTTCAATCTGGAACCGCGAGACCGCTACGGTCGCAGGTTCGAATCCTGCCTCGGGCATGTATGTGTGTGATGTCCTTAGGTTAGTTAGGTTTAAGTAGTTGTAAGCTCTGGGGCACTGATGACCTCAGCTGTTAAGTCCCATAGTGCTCAGAGCCATTTGAACCATTCGAACCACTCAGGAAAGCCTTGCATTAGACCACGTGGCTAACCGGGCGGGCTAACTCTAAGTGTAGTTCCAGTATCTCTAGCACGCAGACATATTGTTTTCAGGCCCTCATCTGTCTTCGTTCTAACCAACACACAGCCTTAACTGGCACAGAGGCAGAACCAGATTTAATCAGAAAACACAACAGATCTCTACCCTGCCCTCTAGTGAACTCTACCTTGACACCACCGAAGTCGAAAATGGTGGTCCTTTGGGGTCAGTAGAATGCACGCTACGGGCATCTGGGTCGGAGCTGCCCTTGAAGTATCTGATCTGTAACAGTGTTTCAGGGGTAGCGTCCTTGATCAGTACTAAAAATGTTCCCAGTCCCGGATTCGAACCCTGCTAGACTCTTAAATTTTGAATAAAAATCATCAGCAATGGCAGCCGAAGACTTTCGGCAGAAGAAGTTACCCTCATTCACCAACGGCCTTGTCAAAGAAGGCAGAGGTGCGGATGGAGCTTCAGGGCGTACTCTTGCCCTTGGAGTGGGAAACTACCACTTAAGGCGGAACAATCAGCAATGCCAATGGCATGAAGATGCAAAAGGCAATGGAAATCACTGCATTCAAGATACATAATGTGTATCCATAGGATATGTGGCCTCTAATTGAGAAGTGTCATGATGATCTCTCCATTGGTTAAAAGATACTGGACCAATTCCACATTCGGTACTCCGGGAGGGGACCGTCAAGGGTGAAGTGACCATGAGAAATGATTGAATAGCCAACGAAAGGCTAACATTCTACGACCCGGGGCGTGTAATGTCAGAAGTTGAAAGTGGTAACGAAGCCATAAAATATATAAAGGGAAATTCTAAAGCCCTGTCTCGATAGAATAGGAGCCAGTGAAGTGAAATCGAATAAAGATAACAATTTCTGGTCAGAAGAGTATACGAAAATATCAACAACAGCAGAAAACGGTAAAACGGGACTAGGATTCGTTATGAGTAGGAAGGTAGGGCAGAGAGCGTGTTACTGTGAACAATTTAATGATAGGGTTATTCTCATCAGAATCGACAGCAAACCAACACAGGCAACGATAGTTCAGGTATACATGCCGACGTCGCAAGCTGAAGATGAAGAAATAGAGAAAGTATATGAGGATACTGAAAGGGTAATATGATACGTAAAGGGAGATTAAAATCTAATAGTCAAGGGCGACTGGAATGCAGTTGTAGGGGAAGGAGTACAAGAAAAGGTTACAGGAGAATATGGGCTTGGGACACGGAATGAGAGAGGAGAAGGACTAACTGAGTCCTGTAATAAATTTCAGTTAGAAATGGCGAACGCTCTGTTCAAGAATCATAATAGGAGGAGGTATACTTGGAAAAGGCCGGTTGATACGGGGAGATTTCAGTTGGATTACATCATGGTCAGACAGAGATTCCGAAATCAGATACTGGATTGCAAGGAGTAACCAGGACCAGATATAGACTCAGCTCTCAATATAGTAGTGATGAGGAGTAGACTGAAATTTAAGACATTAGTAAGAAAGAATCAATACGCAAAGAAGCGGGATATGGAAGTAATAAGGAATGACGAGATACGCTAGAAGATCTCTAAGGCAATAAGGAATAGCTCAATAGGCAGTGCAGTTGAAGAGGAATGGATATCTCTAAAAAGCGCCACACAGAAGTTGTAACGAAAAACATAGGTGCAAAAAAGGTAACTATGAAAAAACCGTGGCTAACATAAGATATACATCAGTTGATCGATGAAAGGAGGAAGTACACAAATATTCCGGGAAACTCAGGAATACAGAAATGCAAGTCGCTGAGTAATGAAATAAATAGGAAGTACAGGGAAGCTAAGGCGAAATGGTTGCATGAAAAAAGTGAAGAAATCGAAAAATAAATCATTGTCGGAAGGACACTCATTATAAAGGAAAATCGAAACAACCTTAGGTGACATTAAATGCAAGGGTGGTAAGATTAAGAGTGCAACGGGAATTCCACTGGTAAATACAGAGAAGAGAGCGGATAGGTGGTTCAAATGGCTCTGAGTACTATGGGACTTAACATCTGAGGTCATCAGTCCCCTAGAACTTAGAGCTAATTAAACCTAACTAACCTAAGGACATCACACACATCCATGCCCGAGGCAGGATTCGAACCTGCAACCGCAGCGGCCCCGCGGTTCCAGACTGAAGCGCCTAGAACCGCTCGGCCACAACGGCCGGCTGGATAGGTGGAAAGAATACATTCAAAGCACTATAAGGGGGAAGATTTGTCTGACGCGACAGAAGAAAAAACAGGAGTCGATTTAGAAGACAGAGCGAATCCAGTATTAGATCAGATTTAAAAGAGCTTTGGAAGACTTAAGATCAAATAAGGCAGAAGGGATAGATAACATTCCATCAGAATTTCTAAAGTCATAAGGGGGAGTGGCAACAAATCGACTATTCACATTGGTGTGTAGAATGTATGAGTATGGCGATATACCATCTGACTTCCGGAAAAATATCATCCACACAATTCCGAAGACTGCAAGAGCTGCCAAATGCGAGAATTCTCACACAGTCAGCTTATACCAGCTCAAGTTTCCAAGTTGCTGACAAGAATAATATACAGAAGAATGGAAAAGAAAATTGAGGATGTGCAAGATGACGATCAGTTTGGCTTTAGGAGAGGTAAAGGAACGAGAGAGGAAATTCTGAAGTTGCATTTGATAATGGAAGCAAGACTAAAGGAAAATGAAGACACGTTCATACGATTTGTCCACCTGGAAAAAGCGTTCGACAATGTAAAACGGTGCAAGATGTTCGTAATTCTGAGAAAAGTAGGGGTAATATGTAGGGAGAGACGGGCAATATACAATATGTACAAGAGCCAAGAGGGAATAATAAGAGTTGACGAGGAAGAACGAAGTGCTCGGATGAAAAAGAGTGTAAGACAGGGATATAGTCTTTCGCCTCTCCCGTTCAGTCTGTACATCGAAGAAGCATTGATGGAAATCAAAGAAAGGTTCAGGAGTGGAATTAAAATTCAAGGTGAAAGGATATCTGATTTGCTGATGACATAGCTATCCTGAGTGAAAGTAAAGAAGAATTATATGATCTGCTGAACGGAATGAACAGTCTAATGTCTAGAGAATATGGATTACGAGTAAGTCAAAGAAAGACGAAAGTGACGAGAAGCAGCAGAAATGAGAAAAGCGAGAAACTTAACATAAGGACTGGTGATCACGAAGTGAATGAAGTTAAGCAAATCTGCTACCTAGGCAGCAAAATAGCCCCTTGACGGACGTAACAAGGAGGACATAAAAAGCCGACTGCCACTGACAAAAAGCGTATTCCTGAATAAAATAAGTCTTCTAGTATCAAACATACGCCTTGAAATGCAAAGCATTCAGTGGTAAGCATTGACCGTGGGAAAACCGGAAGAGAAGATAATCGAAGCATTTGAGATGCGGTTCTTCAAAAAATGGTGAAAATTGGGTTGACTGTTAAGATAAGGAATGAGGAGTTTCTCCGGTGAATCAGTGAGGAAGGGAGTATATGGACAAGAACAAGGGACTGGATGGTAGGACATCTCTTTAGACATCAGGGTATTAGAGGGATCTGCAGAGGGTAGAAACTGCAGAGGACAACAGAGATCAGAATACATCGAGGAAATAATTGAGGACTTAGGTTGCAAGTGTTACTCTGAGATGAAGAGGTTGGCACAGGAGAGCAAGTCAGAAGACTAATGACTCAAGGGAAAAACAATAAAATAAAAAGTTCATTGTGCCACCTTGGTGCCAACTGCTGCACACATTACTGCCATACGTCCATCATAACGGTCTTCTCTCACGGTAGTGCCACGTGGCCGTCTGGAGCCCGGTCTTCTTGCGACCGTGCAGTCTCGTGATCACCACTGCCAGCAATCACTTGTAGTGGCTACATTCCAGCCGCCGGCCGCTCTGGCCGAGCGGCTCTAAGTGCTTCAGTCCGGTACCCCGCTGCTGCTAAGGTCGCAGGTTCGAATCCTGCCTCGGGCATGGATGTGTGTGATGTCCTTAGGTTAGTTAGGTTTAAGTAGTTTTAAGTCTAGGGGACTGATGACCTCAGATGTTAGTGCTTAGAGCCATTTGAACCATTTTTACATTCCAGTCAAGTCTTTCCGCAATATCGCAGAAGTTACATCCAGCTTCTCGTAGATCTATTACACACCTCTTCACATTCAATGAGGTGTCGATAATATCGTCTTTGTCGCCTATACGTATTCTTGACTAACATCATCTCAACACGTCCAATGTCAAAGGTAACTAACGCTCACGACCGTTACAGCGTGTATTTAAAACAAACCTGATTTGCATCCTCATAGGGCACTACTAGCACAACTCATATGTGACTGGCGCGAATTTTGAACAGACATGTCTTTCAGATGTAGAAACAGGCCTATCAACTTTCGTTTATGTCGTACAACTCCACCTTGGTGATGCGATTTTTTTGCTGTTAGTGTACGTCGGTGGGAGAGAAACAGCGTGCTGTAATCGAGTTTCAAGCTCTAGATTTCGTCTACAGTTGGAGCGCCCTCTGCCGCGGTACGAGAATGCTAAATCACACACGAGCGTTTTGATACCTGCAACAATATGACGCCTTGGTTGAATGTCCTCGATCCTCTTCCATACAGTCCCGATTTGGCACCACTAGATTTTCATTTGTTTCCAAAACTTAAAGAACATCTTCGACGACTATACTTTGATACTGGCGAAGCGATGCAAGCAGATGTGAGGTTTTGGTTCTGTTAACAACGTGTCATGCTATAGTAACGGTATCAACACACTGGTTTCTCGCTGCGAGGAATGTTTTCGTCGCCAGAGTGACTGTGTTGAGAACCGTCAAGAATGAAGACGCGGAATGTTAGTAAGGTTTGTTTTATTTAAAAGCTGCCAGAGATTTCACGTAACAAAGTCGGACGCTTTACTTTTTCCAGCATTCCTTCGTACGTATTTCACAATTAACAAAGAACATATTTCAGAAAAATCAGGGAAATGGCAACATTTCAGATTTCTGATATCCTGTTTCCTACTCACTAGTAGCCGACTTTTGACACTTGGCCATCGTTGACTAACTTGCAATATCTAACTTGGAATATCACGGCTTTGTTCACATGATATAACAGCTACCTTCATTACTCTGATATGGAGAAGTGTAATATTCAATGATTCTCACTTTTTACACTCGCTGTTAGGTCCTTCTATTCAGATTTCCATCCACATCAGTGCCAGTAAGTTGCTGGAATTAATGGAACACAATATTGCATTACCTTTTCTCACATGTTTTTCACATAATGACTTGCGTGTTTTAGAAGCCAGTACTTGAGTTATGATCACTTTGCCCCGGGAATCGTATGAACTATTAGTGATATTATGTGTTGCTTGCAGTATCCGTAGCAAACTGGGGATTTCATTAGCACAGAGACAGAATAATTGATCGCAGAGGGCCACTGTATAAGGTAAAATCATTATCACAATTTGATCAATTGCTTGAGTATGGACAGACAAACAACAAGTACCCTGTTCCGTATGATTGAAATACGTGATAATAATCTTCGTCAAAAAAGCTGTATGTAGGCACTCCCATGTCAAGTGTTTTATTATTTGGGCACCAAAGGCAGTGCAGATCAGCTGCAAACATTTCTTTTGCAAATATGTTAAGTACTTGGGTGATGTAACGCTGATAACACAAGCATTTTATTTACTGTACAGTACCGTTTCGATAACGTTAATCACAATTATCAGATCTGTTTTACAGATCGAGAAAGGCGCATAACTTTCGTTGCTACGTCATATTAGGCGCGAACGACCAGAAAAAATCGCAATGTTACTTTCTCCTCTCTACTTCGACCATCATCTGTTATTTTGCTCCCCAAATAGCAAAATTCCTTTACTACTTTAAGTGTCTCATTTCCTAATCTAATTCCCTCAGCATCACCCGACTTAATTCGACTACATTCCATTATCCTCGTTTTGCTTTTGTTGATGTTCATCTTATACCCTCCTTTCAAGACACTATCCATTCCATTCAACTGCTCTTCCAAGGAAAGCGTTTCTGAAGAAGAGAAATTTGTTAACATAGAGTATAGATTTAAGTGTCAGGAAGTCGTTTCTGAAAGTATTTGTATGGAGTGTAGCCATGTATGGAAGTGAAACATGGACGATAAATAATTTGGACAAGAAGAGAATAGAAGCTTTTGAAATGTGGTGCTACAGAAGAATACTGAAGATTAGATGGGTAGATCACATAACTAATGAGGAAGTATTGAATAGGACTGGGGAGAAGAGAAGTTTGTGGCACAACTTGACTAGAAGAAGGGATCGGTTGGTAGGACATGTGTTGAGGCATCAAGGGATCACCAATTTAGTATTGGAGGGCAGTGTGGAGGGCAAAAATCGTAGAGGGAGACCAAGAGATGAATACACTAAGCAAATTCAGAAGGCTGTAGGTTGCAGTAGGTACTGGGAGATGAAGAAGCTTGCACAGGATAGAGTAGCATGGAGAGCTGCATCAAACCAGTCTCAGGACTGAAGACCACAACAACAACAACTTCCTCCTCTGATAAGTTGAGAACTTCCTGCGCTTAAGCACAAAAACGAAAAAAAAAGAAACGAACACTCGAAAAACGCCACTCCTGCTCAGAAGTCCTCGAGGTTACTACCGTTCGTGAGTTTTAAGAAGATAGGTGATCACGAATGCCGCCCCCTTCCCTTGCAGCCAGTACACCTTTTCGTTACCACCAGTAAACCTCCGATTCTTTGAAAAATCCACATATGAAACAGGTTCAAACGTCTGAGTACTTACAGCTGAGCTAAAGCGTAAATATTTGACTTTAAGGTTGCATGTGAGAAAAAATTTAGAAACGGTTTGAAATTATGTTTCAGATTTATTCGAATTCGCTGTGCTCCATAATGAAACGCTGAATGAATGTAGTCTGACTAATTTGCGGCTAATTTTAAGCAAGAGCTACTTTTTCACGTACCGTAATATTTACGATGTCATAGCTCCTGAACTATCGGTCATATAATGATGTAATTTGACATGTACATTGAGTGGTGTATGTAGCTGCCGTCGGCACGGTGTGTTGCGTATGGAATTAGTTGTAAAGAATTAGGCAAATAAAAGATCGTGCGTGGTGCTGACGTTTTACAGCAAGAACACCGAATATGTAGTAAGTGACAAACTTTATCCCTTTCATAATTTTGCAGCGGTGTCAACGAGAAAAAGTTTCATGAGGGTTTGAAATTATGTTTAAAGTGTGTTGGAAGACGCTTAATGCTCCCATTCGCAAATACTGGATAAATTTCCGGTGTAATTTGCGCTTGGTGAGCTACGCTGCATCAAGACAATACACAGCTTCTAACACTTGTCTTGCTATATCAAACTGTTAACGTGAGATGATACCTCTTAATGAGCAGTCATGGCAGCATTTAAAAATTTTTAAACCATGAACTGGGTTAATTGGGTAGCAAAATAGACTGGCCTTCAACTTGTTTCATCAAGGAGATACTCTTCAGTTCACACTATCATTACTCGCCCACATCCGCTGCACTGCAACCACCACGTAGCCACTGCAACTTCAAAGGACTTTCTGTAGAGCCGTCTTGGTATGGCACATGCAAGCTAACGTGATCCTAGAACAGGACGTGTTTCCTGACGTCACAACTTGAAATTTCTCGTTGTGTAGGTTTCAATGCTTATATTTTTTTATATTAGAACTTTGTAACTATGAAAAATAAGAGTTTAAGCCAAAGGAACATTACACATATCTCAAAAAATTCTCAATTTTGGTAAGATTAACTGTAATAAAATAAAAGGAAATGATACATAATTGGTTAAAAGTGTTACCATACCTCCACGTGCAAAGGTATAGAATGGGACTATACACGTCCCCAAGTGTTTTACGTATCTTCGCTAATCATATATAAATGCCGTGCGACTGGGGCCTCCCGTCGGGTAGACGGTTCGCCGGGTGCAAGTCTTTCGATTTGACGCCACTTCGGCGACTTGCGGGATGTATAAATGAAACCTTTATTTGTAGTTAACTTGGCAGGTTGGAGGCAACCAAGACATAATTAAAAAATCACTCTGGTTGAAGCGCCAGATGTAAAAAAAGACTGCTACTAGAAAACGTGGTGGCCACAGATCGTGTTGGCAAGCACGTCCCGTATGATTGTTTCTTATTCGAAGGGGTATTGTTATTTGTAAGCAATGTCGGAACAGAATGTTAGTGGGTGTTTATATATTTATTACTTTTTGTTTATTCTTCACAATTACAGCTAAGAGAAGCTAAAATACACTACTGGACATTAAAATTGCTACACCAAGAAGAAATGGAGATGATAAACGGGTATTCATTGGACAAATATATTATACTAGAACTGACATGTGATTACATTTTCACGAAATTTGGTGCATAGATCCTGAGAAATCAGTACCCAGAAATACCACCTCTGCCCGTAATAACGGCGTATTGTGACGAGCTAGTTGCTCGGCCAACATTGACCAGACGTTTTCAATTGGTGAGAGATCTGGAGAATGTGCTGGCCAGGGCAGCAGTCAACATTTTCTGTATCCAGAAAGGCCCGTACAGGACCTGCAACATGCGGTCCTGCATTATCCTGCTGAAATGTACGGTTTCGCAGGGATCTAATGAAGGGTAGAGCCACGGGTCGTAACACATCTGAAATGTAACGTCCACTGTTCAAAGTGCCGTCAATGTGAGTAAGAGGGGACCGAGACGTGCAACCAATGGCACCCCATACCATCACGCCGGATGATACGCCAGTATGGCGATGACGAATACACGCTTGCAGTGTGCGTCCACCGCGATGTCACCAAACACGGATGCGACCATCATGATGCTGTAAACAGAACCTGGATTCATCCGAAAGAATGACGTTTTGCCATTCGTGCACCCAGGTTCGTCGTTGAGTACACCATCGCAGGCGCTCCTGTCGGTGATGCAGCGTCAAGGGTAACCGCAGCCATGGTCTCCGAGCTGATAGTCCATGCTGCTGCAAACATCGCCGAACTGTTCGTGAAGATGGTTGTTGTCTTGAAAACGTCCCCCTCTGTTGACTCACGGATCGAAACGTGGCTGCACGATCCGTTACAGCCATGCGAATAAGATGCCTGTCATCTCGACTGCTAGTGATACGAGGCCGTTGGGATCCAGCACGGCGTTCCGTATTACCCTCCTGAACCCACCGATTCCATATTCTGCTAACAGTCATTGGATCTCGACCAACGCGAGCAGAAATGTCGCGATACAATAAACCTTAATCGCGATACGCTACAATCCGACCTTTATCAAAGTCGGAAACGTGATGGTAAGCATTTCTCGTCCTTACACGAGGCATCACAACAACGTTTCACCAAGCAACGCCGGTCAACTGCTGTTTGCGTATGAGAAATCGGTTGGAAACTCCTCATGTGAATGCTCTGAAAAGCTAATCATTTGCATATGACAGCATCTTCTTCTTGTCGGTTAAATTTTCGCGTCTGTAGCACGTCATCTTCGTGGTGTAGCAATTTTGATGGCCAGTAGTGTAGGTCATACAAATCACATTTCTTGAATTATAATAAACTATATATTAACTACTTATTTCTGATATTAAATTTTTAAAATACTACTACTTCTTGCATTACTACAAAACTACAATAAATCCTTCCCCAACTCCTAACACTACCCATACAGAATCTGTTCTCTGTTTGTTCAGTTATTTTGGTTCATTCTATTTGTAGGTGGTTGTTTCCGCTACTAGATCCGCCCTCAAACTACACCGGTCAACAACCACTATCTGCTGGATTCCTTGGGCCTCGGACAGCACGTCAGCAGCGTGTCGGCTATAACATGTATTGGCACCCGTCACAGTCCACACTTCCATGGTCACTTTCACCAACACAATGTAGATTCTTCGGGCACTCCATCTGCAGAGCGTGTTGTCTGAGTGGGATGGCAGCATGCTGACTTACGGTTGAATGCTTTCCTAAATACTGTGGCTGCAGTATCATCCAAGATGCGCCAGGTCGACTCGCTTCTTACAAGGGAACCTCCCCATCGCACCCCCCTCAGATTTAGTTATAAGTTGTCACAGTGGATAGGCCTTAGAAAACTGAACACAGATCAATTGAGAAAACAGGAAGAAGTTGTGTGGAACTGTGAAAAAATAAACCAAATATACAAACTGAGTAGTTCATGCCAAGATATGCAATATCAAAGGGACTGGGAACGCAGGAGCGCCGTGGTCTCGTGGTAACGTGAGCAGCTGCGGAAGTAATGGTCCTTGGTTCAAATCCTCCATCGAGTGAAAATTTTAACTTTTTATTTTCAGTTTATGTGACAAACTCTTATGTTTTCATCACTTTTTTGGGAGTGATTATCACATCCACAAGAAAACCTAAATCGGGCAAGGTAGAAGAATCTTTTTACCCATTCGCCAAGTGAACAAGTTTGGTGGGTCGACAACATATTCCTGTCATGTGACGCACATGCCGTCACCAGTGTCGTACAGAATATATCAGATGTGTTTTCCTGTGGAGGAATCGGTTGACCTATGACCTTGCGATCAAATGTTTTCGGTTCCCATTGGAGAGGCACGTCCTTTCGTCTACTAATCGCACGGTTTTGCTATGCGGTCGCAAAACACAGAAACTAACCCTATTACAGCGAACAGAGACGTCAATGAACGAACGGACAGATAATAACTATGCAAAAATAAAGTAAAATTTTCACTCGAGGGAAGACTTGAACCAAGGACCTCTTGTTCAGCAGCTGCTCACCCTACCACCGGACCACGGCGCTCCTGAGCTCACATTGTCCATGATATTGCTTATGTGGCCCATGGACTACTCAGTTTGTATATTTTGTTTATTTTTTCACATTTCCACACAACTTCTTCCTGTTTTCTCAATTGATCTGTGTTCAGTTTATCAAGGCCTATCCACTGTGCCAACTTATAACTTAATCTGAGGGGGGTGCGATGGGGAGGTTCCCTTGTTAGTGCTGCTTTGGGATCTGACATCTTTAATACTCTACGTCCATTACCCATCGCATCATCATAGAGCGCGCAGTCCCACGTGTGCTTTGGTGTGCCCACAGTGCCGAAGGCGCAGCTATCATTCCTCTGTCTTTTGATTTTGTGCCGGCCGCGGTGGTCTAGCGGTTCTAGGCGCTCAGTCCGGAGCCGCGCGACTGCTACGGTCGCAGGTTCGCATCCTGCCTCGGGCATGGATGTGTGTGATGTCCTTAGGTTAGTTAGGTTTAAGTAGTTCTAAGTTCTCGGGGACTGATGACCGTAGATGTTAAGTCCCATAGTGCTCAGAGCCATTTGAACCATTTTTGATTTTGTGTAGATACATAGCGTATCGGCCATGACCAGTCAGTCCACTCGTCGGGTTAAGAAATCTCATTTTCAATCTCTACCTGATGTCAGGGAGAAATTCGTATATGCTCCTGCCTGTGCCAGAAGCGTCCCATTCATTTGGCCACAGTTGTAATATGCGATCTTTAATTCTCTTTCTCGAAGTGGCCTCAGTTCGAAACATTCTTCGTACTTCCATCTGACTGCCTTTCTTTAACCTGTAAAAAGGCTCCCCTTTTCCTAATTTCCAAATCCAGTGCGCATATTCCTAGAATTACTAACAAATCATCATTCGGGGTAGCGCAGAAGGCGCCCATTAATCTTAGTAGCACTCCTCCTTGAGCTCTTCTCACTGCACTAACTACAATCTATGAGCGCAAACGCTCCCACCATATACTACGACTGATGCTAATATAGATTGGTGGTATAATCTGATTGTTTTCAAGGGAAGCCGAAATCGCCTACTTGCAATGGTTATAATTTTATTCATAACGTTTCTACCCTCAAGTTCGTGGAGCGCCGCACTACATTTGTCTTCTATAATTCTTCTGGAGTCACCGCTTAGAACGAACAGCACGTCATGTGCATATGCTACCAGTCCGCTTATGTCACTTCTGTATTATGGCCTCCAATGTTACATCCCAAAATTCTGGATCACGCACTGATCCCTGCAGACAGCCTTCTGCTATTGTCTTCGTTATTTTCTTTCCTGGCCAAGTTAAATTACCGTGTCACCCGTGGCAGCAATATTCTCTCAGGCACTTGCACGGAGCTTCTGGAGACTCCAA
Source organism: Schistocerca americana (assembly GCF_021461395.2). Taxonomy (NCBI): domain Eukaryota; kingdom Metazoa; phylum Arthropoda; class Insecta; order Orthoptera; family Acrididae; genus Schistocerca; species Schistocerca americana. The sequence continues at coordinate 189,858,823 of NC_060124.1, read as the reverse complement.
ATCCCTAAAGCGACCAAAGAAAGACGGACCCCATGTAGATGTAGATGTAGATATCGAAAGCGCCAGCAACATCAATCATCTTCACTAGAGTATACCTAGAAGTGTATCTGTTGCTAGCGAAATCGCCTTATTTATTGTGTATCCAGTTGACTTGCCTCTTCTAAACCCGTACTGGTGAGGGCTCTTCCCGTGTAGCAATCTATAATCTTACAATCTTTTCCATTACAGTTTTTCAAATATCTTGCTGAGAACGTTCAAAAGACGAATTTGTCTGTCATTGGATCCTTCTCTTGCCCTTTACTAATTAGTACCACTTCAGCGTTCTTCCAAGATGCAGGGATCCTTCCTTGCAAGAGACACTTGTAGTACAGTTCGCGCAAGTAATTACTTAACATAGAGCTTGTATTACATCGGCATGGATCCCGTTCAGTCCTGACGATTTTTTCTTTTTCAGTCTTAAAATTTTTTGCCTAATTTCTTCATGTGCGAAGGGGTACACAAATTTATTGTTTCTATAGTCTTCCCATAACATTTGTCGTAACCTACGCTGATCATCTGTCACGCCTTCTTATCCGTCATCAGGAAGCAGAGTTTCCATTAACAAAGAAGCTGAATGTTCCCACCTTTCTGTTATCGTCCCATCACACATTCTGAACGTGTTGGTGATCGTATTTTCTTGCAGACTATTTTATATTTTAGATGGTACCGGGATGGGTTTTTCATTTAGTCTCCAGGAATTGCTTCCATCGTTCCATTCTTGTTTTCCATAACTCTTCCCTAAAACGTTGTTTACATACCTGTATCTAAGCAACCTTCAGACTCTTTCTTCTTGGGTCATGCTGCTCTGGTATAGCTTCCTGACTCTACTTGTTTCACATTCTTATTTCTTCAACGCCTTAGTACTCCTTTAGAATTACCTCTGCTGACAGGTATCGATACTACCACAGCCCTATGTATAGGCACTTGCGCTTTAAAATCTACGTTATCACCCAGCGACGGACATCTCGGACAATGAAACACTCGACTTAGTTCTTCCCAGTTAGCGTCTTTGATGTTGAATTTGGGCCTTGTGCGCACATTTTCTATAACGTCTTGAAGTTTCCTCGTAGCGATGGTACAGTGTAAGATACTGCGGTCACTCGCTGTCATTTCACTCTCAACCTTCCAGCCTTTCACGCAGCGTACCGCTGCAGTATTTGCTAAAGTGGCGTCAATATTTGACATTGCTCCGGTCCTCCATTCGTAGGTTGGCGGATCGCGAGGTGAATTCAATACCTGTAGGTTGAGGTCCGTAATAGCTTCAAGTTGTCTTCCACAGTCATCAGTCAGGTAGCTATGCCACAATACTGACTTCGCATTTGCATCAGTGCAGTACACTAGAGGCTCAGTTCGTCCTAGGTGACTAATATCCTTCAGTCTTATCAGATCCTCATCGAGCTCATCACTATACTGAAAACGCAGTTAACATTTTGCATAGATTAAGTGTTTATGAACAGTACTGTGATATTTTTGTCACTGTTATGGCCTTGTTAAATACTGTTATTGCTGCCACAGGAGGGTTGCCCTTGTGTGCCTATCTGTACAGTTATAGGCATGCTGAGGATCTATCCTGCCTTCGTATACGGCTCTTGGAGGCACAATACAGCTAACTACAACTCTTCTAGCCTCATGCAATATGCTGACACTTCTCATGGCATTAGCTGTCCTATCTTTATCTTCTTTATGGATGATGTGTATATGTTAGGCAAAGATGATGGGTACATATTACATAATCTTGTCCTTCGCGCCTGGAACCCCTTGCTGTACGACCATGCGTCATAGCGAAGTGCTTGTAAAGCGTATCCGAAGAGAATGATTCATTTTTTTCTGGCAGAAACCTGCTTCAGTAACATCTCGTTTTTCCACTTCTGTTGGCAGATTGTTCATTCTGACATGGATTCTATATACGAAATCAGGTACAGGAAAAGTAATATACTCCCCTTTTCGATTGTTACACCTTACTAGAAGTCTTAACGCTATAGAAAGCGTCATTAGCTTTTCCAGTCTAGTAAGTCGCATAGCCTTCTCTATGCTTTCGTAAATCTGTCGTGGAACTGTTTCAGTCTGTTTTATTGTTTACATCTTTGTGGTGTGTGTTTGTTTCCTGTACGAACTGGCTCCGAGTCTCGTACGGTTTTTGTTGCATATTCACGTCCTCCATTGCCGAATCTTCTTTCACTTCTGTATGCAGCGTAGTGTGTTCCTCAGGATATGTGCTGTCGCAATCTACGTACAACTGTCCAGTTTGTGTCAGCAAATCGTGATCCCCTACATCGTATGTCACTCCTACATCCACCTCTGATCTTTATTCTCACGCCGGCCGAGTTGGCCGAGCGGTTCTAGGCGCTACAGTCTGGAACCACGCGACCGCTACGGTCGCAGGTTCGAATCCTGCCTCGGCATGGATGTGTGTGATGTCCTTAGGTTAGTTAGGTTTAAGTAGTTCTAAGTTCTAGGGGACTGATGACCTCAGAAGTTAAGTCCCATAGTGCTCAGAGCCATTTGAACCATTTTTTTTTATTCTCTCTTATACTACATGGTTCCGAATTTTCGCAAAAAACTTTTGGGGGTTAGTGGATTAATTGAAAGGTAGGAATTCATGTTTCCAGAATAAAGGACAGAGAGAGATAACAATGATGCTAATGATTATTTGTTTTGCATTTATTGGTACGGCAGTAGTTACTTCTTCTTGTGACAAGATTCGCTACAAACGGTAAACTAGTGAACTATCTACTCTTGTTATACGGTCGTTGTTTGTTAAAAATGTGCCGAATGACGCAAAAAATCATTCTTTCACATACTGAATGAACCGTAATTATTGTGTATGCAAGATTATGGATAACGCTAAATGTCATTAAATGTGGGCCCTGCTATGATCACTAATCCTGCTTTAAATTTCTCGAGGTGATTTAAAGTATGAGCCAGTGTGTACTATAATTATCCAAAAGACTATCACTTGAACAAATTATCTCAATTCTAAAGTTTCCCAAATATTAAGCAAAATGCATCATACGGCTCATTTTCTGTTAAAGAAATTTTACTTGACTTAGTTATATCTCAACAAAGTATCCCAAAATATAAGTAACTGGACCCCTCATGCTGGTTATCTCTAATGATGATAGGATATGACTGCAGAACAGATTTCTAAATGTAACTAGAACATTTGTTTCAAACAATCTACATTAAAAAACAACCAGATCCAAATCTATTTCCTAACAATATAGACAAAATGGACATTAACTGTGTGTGTCTCTATATGCCGTTGGTTTACTCGAACTGCTCAGTCATAAAATGGCCGAATATCATACAACCGTTATCGAACTGCCGTTTAGACCAGTGACTGAACACATTAGATCAAAGATAGAAACCTCCCACACAGCGTAGTGTTATAGCTGGAATTAGTTACCTGCTCACTGGTGTGCAGCAACTTCCCATATTAAAAATTAGCACAGAGCTGCGTCACTTTACCGTGACTGCTGTCTGCAAGATGCCGCTGCTATATTCCTGGCTTGCGTGTGCACAGTAAGGCACAGCATCACTGGCTTTCACACTCACTATCAGCTGCACACAAAATATACAAAATATTCTGTTCCCACAGGCATCAAACCACTAGTAATAAAATATAAGTACTCGCCTTATAAAGACACGCAGGATCTCAAGTATTGCATAAAAACAGTTGTCTCAAACACGCCACATCCGGTACTCACAAACATGTCTCCGCTGCATGTAGACTTCGCAATCGCTTCTCCTTACGCTGACTGCCTGACTCCTCACTCTTAAAATTCCGCGTCTTCTTCCCTCCTTTCGATATTTCCACGCCACCTCGCATCTACATCTACATCTACATTTATACTCCGCAAGCCACCCAACGGTGTGTGGCGGAGGGCACTTTACGTGCCACTGTCATTACCTCCCTTTCCTGTTCCAGTCGCGTATGGTTCGCGGGAAGAACGACTGTCGGAAAGCCTCCGTGCGCGCTCTAATCTCTCTAATTTTACATTCGTGATGTCCTCGGGAGGTATAAGTAGGGGGAAGCAATATATTCGATACCTCATCCAGAAACGCACCCTCTCGAAACCTGGCGAGCAAGCTACACCACGATGCAGAGCACCTCTCTTCCAGAGTCTGCCACTTGAGTTTATTGAACAACTCCGTAACACTATCACGGTTACCAAATAACCCTGTGACGAAACGCGCCGCTCTTATTTGGATCTTCTCTATCTCCTCCGTCATCTCTTGCCAATAGCGGTATTAGGCGTTTGATTCCAACCAATACGGATATTTCTCTCCGACACAACTCTCTGGGAAAAGTGCGTGTCTCTTCCCAAATCCAGCCATACCAAAATATCATCTCCCATAATCAAAATTAAGGCTATCCGCACTGAATACTCTGACGTCACAAGCCATGCACCAGTGACTCCGCATTCGTTCAATGTTTGCGCCTCTCATCCAGGCCCTTGATGTACAGAGATCAAAGCACGGAGTCCGCGACTTCATAGCCGTTTGCAGCCATGTCCATGGAATTTCCTCCCATGAGTTCACCTGCCCAGCTTCCTGAAAGCCTCCCTGCTCTATCGCTTCACTCTGGCGCCATGAATTCGCCAAGCCAGCTTTGCACACACTAGGCCGGAACAGTGCATTTGAGTTCCCTGCGGATCGTCTGGCTCCTCGCTGACGCAGCACTGCGCTACCTGCTCGGGTCTCTCCGCTAAGCGACTGCTGGCAAGATTTCTGCTTCCTTCCACGGCAGAGAGCACCAGCCGAGCCTCCATCCACACAACTGACATGCAAGGAAATTCAGACAGTGCCGCCACCAGTTAGCATCAGACACAGAAAGAACATTTGCAAAAACAGACATAATGTCTTATGGGATAACAGCAATCAGTGATTTTATAATGTTACTTTAAATCCGTCTTGATTGCAAATTTTTTTTTATTATTCATATGACCGGTTTCAGATCTGATATTTAAGTTACAGGAGTAACCCGTCCAATTCAGCAACTTTCACATGCTACGTAGCATGTGAAAGTTGCTGAATTGGACGGGTTACTCCTGTAACTTAAATATCAGATCTGAAGATGGTTCTGAATGAACCGAAACCGGTCATATGAATAATAAAAAAAAATTTGCAATCAAGACGGATTTAAAGTAACAGAAAGAACAAGTTATTATCCAGTTGCTGATCCGATATATACATCACTGTAACTGCAGTCCGATGACTGAACAAAATAATAAAATATATTAAATAAAGTATGAAAGTCGGCTGGCAAAAACCTGGCGTCTTTCATTACTCTTCCCTTCTACTGAGAATGTACAGCAGACAATGTGCTAAAAAAGGTTAGTGGGGCAGCCACAAGCAAACTTTTGGCCACCTCGTCGACTTTCAGTCAACGAGAATCACGGACTCCATAAATTATTACTCACAGAACATTTCTTTCTGCCAACTCTACCTTTCTTGTGCCTATGAGTCTATAATTACTACCAAATTTATTTTCACTCATACCCACGAATCCTCCAAACAATTAATGTTAAAAGCTGGTCACAAGCAGAAGGTTTTACCTTCTAACAAACAATGCAACACATATGAACAACAAATGTACCACTTTAGTAAAAGTAAATATTCGATAACAAACGACAGAATTTAAGAGTTTGTAAATTTTTAGCTCTGCCCGTCGCAGTTTCCTATCACGCTTCCTTGTCCAATCAGCATTTGAAATACATATTGACTTGAGAGCCTCACACACATCCCCCATTTCTATTACTTGACGCATTTAAGCATTATTTGGGTTCTATTAACATAAATAACATCAATGAAACGTAAGAAATGACCACTATCAGTGCCCACCTCAGTTCAATAAACTATCAACAGACACTGCAACGTTTAGATTCGCCACGCAATTTTGACACGACAACTCACAGGTCGCTGGCGTTGGCAGAAGTAAAGGAAGAGAGGGAAGTCGACATGAAGTGTTCCGGAGAAACCCAGTACGTGACGAAACCGTCGACAGACACGTCGGACACCTTCTATTGCGCCACTTATATGCAGTTAGCATTGTTAGCAAAGTGGTTATCGCCAAGCTTGAAGGTGCGTCGTCTTCCATCGAATTCTTGCTCTAAGTTGGATAGGCAGGCTGCTAGTTTATTGATGAACAGAATATCTAATAACAAAACGATACTTAAACATACAACTCTAAAACCAGCAGCATACTTACAACGTGCAGCCGATATTTTTATAGGCTGGTCCGTCGATATTTTATTCGTCGATACACCGCCAGCCAGTAACGATATTTTTTTAAATATCGCTATATATAAAAAAATCGCTATATTTAAAAAGTAAAAAAAAAACATCAACAGTCCTAGTGCCATCCCGCCATCACAGCGGACTGCCCCACACTGCTGACAGGCTGCCCTTGCTCGCCGTCTCCTACCTAGCGCCACTGCCAGCGTCTCTTCATGGCGTAGCTCGCGTGGCCTTTGGCAAGGCTGCATTCTGCTCCTGTGCAGTGCTCACACGAAATGGGTTACATAAAATCTTAAAGCTAACATAGTTAACTTAATTACGTTGAGTCGGGTGTAAGAAAATAAATAAATTTTACCAAGATAAGATTTTCTGTACTACAGTTTTTAACACGTTATTTGCATCAAGTCACACTATGTAGAACTCTTATAGTTTGGGACACACAGTTGTTGTCAGATACGCTCATCTAACATGTGAGTGCTTATTAATATTAAAATAAGCAATGTCCAATATTCCGTCACACTTCCTAATACTTATCACATCATACTGCTAAGTGAAAAGGGAATAAAAGAATTTACAATTGTCGTTTCCACGAGTATTCACAGACTAAGAGGGTTAGTATGTTAGTTCAAGGTTTATCCATTTATGGAATATTTTAACAACCACTGAATACTGGTGAAATGCGAGAGTTAGATTATTACATTTATACACAATAACTTGAGCTCATTACTGATTGGCCCTAGTCCATGGACCAATAAGTATCCACCTGTTTCCTTTTGTTATGTGGTATCCTCCTCAGCTTTTACTTTCACACCTGTGGACATAAACTTCGCACAAACATTTGTTCTGTTCCTACTATCTTTTAGTACCCCTCAAAATTTCCAACCATCAGTAACAGCATGATATAATAATAATAATAATAATAAACAGAGAGACAGAAAATTCAAATTTAAATATTATTACCATTTCCGCTCGAGGGCTTTCACTTCAAATTACTTCGTCTTGGTGGATTTTTCTACGTAAATTATGTCTGTCAGTGGAATCTGGACATCGTCCGGAAGTATTATCGCCCTCCCTAAGCTGTGCTAATTGACTTCCACAAAGTATCTTGTGTCCGGGTGATCCGGCAACTGGAAGAAGCAACATCTGGCCATCGCAATGGAAAACGTTATCCGTACACTCTTCCTACAACATTCAAAGAAAATCGGCTCAATCCGAACCCATAAATCTTACCCATCTTCGAGAACAAAATTATTCAAGAGCAACATCACAGTAAGAGGACGCGGTTCTCCGCCAAACAACATACAACACACTCAACTCAACGGCTCCAGGCGCGGGTCTGAGTCATTACACAATGTATCATTAATCGAAGGACGCAGGTCTGCGCCATAACAGCAATACATCAACAAATCCCCCAAATCGGATGACCAGACAAATAGTATAACGCAGTAAGTAATCACAAAATCACTCGAATAAACAAAGCTATTCCTAACAACAGATCTCATATCACTCTCTTTCCAAAACCACCTAGTTGATGCCATTATTCGCAGTTATGCACTATATACTTGGTTCTTGACACACGTGAATTACAACACTGTGTGATCAAAAGTATCTGGAAACCCCCAAAAACATACAATATTCATATTAGGTGCATTGTGCTGCCACCTACTGACAGGTACTCCATATCAGCGACCTCAGTTATCATTACACATCGTGATAGAGCAGAATGGGGCGCTACACGGAACTCACGGAGTTGGAACGTGGTCAGGTGATCGGTGTCACTTGTGTCACACGTCTGTACGCGAGATTTCCACACTCCAAAACATCCCTAGGTCCACTGTTTCCAATGTGATAGTGAAGTGGAAACGTGAAGGGACACGTTCAGCTCAAAAGCGTACCGGCCGACATCATCTGTTGACTGACAGAGACCGCCGACACTTGAAGAGGGTCGTAATGTGGAATAGGTAGACATCTATCCACACCATGACACAGGCATTCCAAACTGCATCAGGATCCATTGCAAGTGTAAGTAGGCTGTTTAGGTTTTCTTAGCGCTCTGTATGAAAATCACTGGCTGTGCTGTGTGCAGTCTGTGGCTGGTTGGTATTGTTGTTATACTCGCCATTGTAGCGTTGGGCAGCTGGATGTTAACAGCGCGTAGCGTTGCGCAGTTGGAGGTGAGCCGCCAGCAGTGGTGGATGTGGGGAGAGAAATGGCGGAGTTTTGAAATTTGTAAGACTGGATGTCATGAACTGCTATATATATATTATGACTATTAAGGTAAATACATTGTTTGTTCTCTATTAAAATCTTTCATTTGCTAACTATGCCTGTCAGTAGTTAGTGCCTTCAGTAGTTTGAATCTTTTATTTAGCTGGCAGTAGTGGCGCTCGCTGTTTTGCAGTAGTTCGAGTAACGAAGATTTTTGTGAGGTAAGTGATTTGTGGAACGTATAGGTTAATGTTAGTCAGGGCCATTCTTTTGTAGGGATTTTTGAAAGTCAGATTGCGTTGCGCTAAAGATATTGTGTGTCAGTTTAAGCACAGTCATGTATAATTTTTCTAAGGGGACGTTTCATATGTCGACCCTGCCAGGATACGAACCTGGAATCTTCTGATATTTTCTTGTAGTTTGTGTAATTAGTGCAGCTTTTGTTTATTATTAGCGCGTAATTACAGAGAGAGAATTTCCTTTGTAGTTGTAGTTTTTCACTGTTGTCAGTAAAACAGTTGTGGCATGCATGTAGATTTGCACCAAGTATTTTGCAGCTGCGCTTGCAATTAACGAGATATTATTTTCAGTGCTACGTTAATGTGTTCTCTTATTTTTGCTCTTCAAATTGTGCTTTTCTGTGTTATCGTGTAAAATATTGTGACAATAATGGCGTGTGAAAAACGTAATACTAGGCTCCAAAGTAAACTGAGAAATGACAGTGATGACGAAAGCAGTGTGTTAGCGCCACCGAGTAATAAATTAACTGATGTTCAAAGTAGTAATTTGGTAATTGTGCATAGGGAAATGGAGCGGGCTGCAAACAATGGTGTAGACAGTGGAACACTTAGTGAACAGGGAAGCATTGTCGATCGATCGGTCGGCAACAGCTTGCATCAGGATTCCGAAATGACAGGAGATAATCTTGCAAATACTGTAGATTTAGGTTTTGCGTCCTCACCATTTTCTCAAATAAATCAAGACACATTTTCTGCTTTTCAAAATGCGAATATTGCCGGTCCAAATGCACTGCTGAATAGCACTGAGGAACATGTTTCAGACATCAGTGCATTGTTATTACAATTAATGCAACAGATGGGGCAAAAGCTTCAAAAGTTAGACACAATGGAACAAAATCTTCAAAAGTTAGACACAATGGAACAAAATCAGAGACAAACACAGCAAAAGCTTCAAAAGTTAGACACAATGGAACAAAATCAGAGACAAAAACAGCAACAGTTAAACACAATGGAACAAAATCAGAGAGAAACACAGCAAAAGCTTCAAGAGTTAGACAACACACTTGAACAAACACGTGAAGATTTAACTACTGAGTTACATAACACTGAATCGAAATGTCAAAAAGTCTGTAATGACGTAAAAACAGATTTGTGAGCATTTTCAACCTATTTTTTCGCGGCATGAAAATGCATTACAGAATCACGAAGCAGCCATAAAAGAACTGCAAACTATTGTTCATGAAAAATATGAGACCTTACAAGCTAAAATTGACTCAGTTGCATCTACCAATTCGGTTACGCAACTTGAAAAAACTCAAGAAAACTTAAAGGACACAGTAGATACTCTGAAAATTGGTTCAGAAAGACACATGGAGGAAATTAGTTCATTATCAGAGAAAGTAGTTGAAATTTCGGATCAGCTAAATAATTTATCTACGAAGGTAGATGATAATCTCAATGACACAAAACCGGTAGTCTTTAATGACACAGAAGAGTGCGAACAAATTAGGAAATTCAAACAAAATCAGAATCAAATTAATACGCAACCCCAAAGAGAAATCCGGGAAGTACAAGATCAGCTGACACAGGTAATACAAGAATTACGTATTTCAGAGGGCACTCGCGCTCCAATATGGGAAGAGGGACATAGAAATACGGAACAGCCACAAAATAATAACACAGGGTACTTCGGAAATTATGAAAGAAATTGGCAAGGTGCACCGAATTTTGAGATGGAACCGCCGAAACGACGTAACAATGACCGACATGCGACTCGCTGACATGATCATTTTGACTATAAGCTGCTCATTACTACACGTAGATTCAAAACATTTAAGAATTCTGGCAACGACATTCATCCACAAGCGTGGCTTCATCAATTCTCTCATTCTTTTCCTCCCAACTGGTCATTAGAACACAGATTAGAATTTATATGTGGCTACTTAGAGAATGAACCAGCTGTAAGAATGCGATCGGTCATTCACGATTGCCACAGTGAAGGAGAATTTTACCATGCCTTTCTCTCAGCATATTGGTCTCAAGCTACACAAGACCGAGTAAAACATGGCATCATAATGATGAAACATTTCGAACAATCTGAATTTTCCAGTCTTGTGAAATACACTCCTGGAAATTGAAATAAGAACACCGTGAATTCATTGTCCCAGGAAGGGGAAACTTTATTGACACATTCCTGGGGTCAGATACATCACATGATCACACTGACAGACCCACAGCCACATAGACACAGGCAACAGAGCATGCACAATGTCGGCACTAGTACAGTGTATATCCACCTTTCGCAGCAATGCAGGCTGCTATTCTCCCATGGAGACGATCGTAGAGATGCTGGATGTAGTCCTGTGGAACGGCTTGCCATGCCATTTCCACCTGGCGCCTCAGTTGGACCAGCGTTCGTGCTGGACGTGCAGACCACGTGAGACGACGCTTCATCCAGTCCCAAACATGCTCAATGGGGGACAGATCCGGAGATCTTGCTGGCCAGGGTAGTTGACTTACACCTTCTAGAGCACGTTGGGTGGCACGGGATACATGCGGACGTGCATTGTCCTGTTGGAACAGCAAGTTCCCTTGCCAGTCTAGGAATGGTAGAACGATGGGTTCGATGACGGTTTGGATGTACCGTGCACTATTCAGTGTCCCCTCGACGATCACCAGTGGTGTACGGCCAGTGTAGGAGATCGCTCCCCACACCATGATGCCGCGTGTTGGCCCTGTGTGCCTCGGTCGTATGCAGTCCTGATTGTGGCGCTCACCTGCACGGCGCCAAACACGCATACGACCATCATTGGCACCAAGGCAGAAGCGACTCTCATCGCTGAAGACGACACGTCTCCATTCGTCCCTCCATTCACACCTGTCGCGACACCACTGGAGGCGGGCTGCACGATGTTGGGGCGTGAGCGGAAGACGGCCTAACGGTGTGCGGGACTGTAGCCCAGCTTCATGGAGACGGTTGCGAATGGTCCTCGCCGATACCCCAGGAGCAACAGTGTCCCTAATTTGCTGGGAAGTGGCGGTGCGGTCCCCTACGGCACTGCGTAGGATCCTACGGTCTTGGCGTGCATCCGTGCATCGCTGCGGTCCGGTCCCAGGTCGACGGGCACGTGCACCTTCCGCCGACCACTGGCGACAACATCGATGTGCTGTGGAGACCTCACGCCCCACGTGTTGAGCAATTCGGCGGTACGTCCACCCGGCCTCCCGCATGCCCACTATACGCCCTCGCTCAAAGTCCGTCAACTGCACATACAGTTCACGTCCACGGTGTCGCGGCATGCTACCAGTGTTAAAGACTGCGATGGAGCTCCGTATGCCACGGCAAACTGGCTGACACTGACGGCGGCGGTGCACAAAAGCTGCGCAGCTAGCGCCATTCGACGGCCAACACCGCGGTTCCTGGTGTGTCCGCTGTGCCGTGCGTGTGATCATTGCTTGTACAGCCCTCTCGCAGTGTCCGGAGCAAGTATGGTGGGTCTGACACACCGGTGTCAATGTGTTCTTTTTTCCATTTCCAGGAGTGTATTTTGAAGACATGTTGCACAAGAATCAGTACCTGTCAAACCCATACAGCCCCTCAGAACTCATCAGCATTTGCTTAATCAAATTACCTGAACATTTACGGCATATTATGTTGGCAGGACGTTGCAAAGACAACATTGAAGCTTTTCAGGGACTCTTACAAGAATTAGAAATTGACACTGACTATCGCGGAACGCGAAAACAGGAACACAACAATTGCAGGTCACATCCGTCGCAATTCCGCGATGAAAGAAATAATAACTGGACACGACAAGGCTATTCTCACAACACAAATCGTGACCAAAACAGACACCACCCGTATGACAACCATTGGCAGAGTAGTAATAATTACAGGGAAAGATCACCTCTCCACAGTAATGAATATAACAGAGACAATAACAGAAACATACAATATGGCAACCAGAACTATTATTATCACGGGAGACAGAATAACTTCAGACGCAATGGTCCACTGTGCAGTGATAATTCAGGGAGAAATTCTCCACCACTTCACCGACAAGAAAGAAACTACAAGAACTACCGACACGACGACAGACGATATAATCGTAACGACAGACTTGAATTGCATCAGAACTGGCGAGATGCAAGCAGAGCAAGGCACTCTCGGCAAGGTGAATTTGTAGAAGTTAGGTCTCCTAATCCCAATAACGATGCGCGCCAACAAAGGAACAGACAATGACTTGCACCGCAGGCAGCCGCGTACGCCGGCTGGCTCAGAGGAAAATAATATAGACGCTAACCTTGAGAAAAACTCCAGTATTCTTTACCGATGTATACCACATGATAATTGCGTTGAAGTTGAAACTCTGCATACTAGGAAGAGTAAAGATTTACACCACATTTCACACGTAAAACCGTTTATTGAAAGATAATCTGCTTTTTAACTTTGTCTTTGCCATAAAACTTTTCACATCACATTTCTAGCATGCTTTGTCAGACTTAAGAAACTGTTACCATGCAACAATGTTTGAAGTTAAATATCCAGTTAAGAACCAAGAGAACTTATTTAAACAGAAATTACGAATGCATTGTTATAGTGAACAGACGACACAGTGTTGTTATTTGTACATTCTTGCTTGTTAGTTGCACGATTACGTAACGACTATAAGGCTTACATACTTAGAACATATACTGGTACTGCTAATGAGATTTTAATGCAACATTTTGGTTTACTTGAAAATACATTCTGGATTTAAAGTACTTTCAGTGTGATACCAGATGACACAGTGGTTAGTTTATGTGACAGCTACACGATTTTATCACGACGCTACTAATGAGTGACAATATACAATGTTGCTTTTGCAGTGTTTCTGTTTTATATCTGCACAGGTTTTCTGTATTATTCTGGAAAGTAATACATGTTTTAGTAGTAACTTTTGTGGTATAGCTACAATGAGACTGCCTTTTCCGTAGCACAACAATACGTTACAGTGCAGTACTTTCTTCATCACAACAATAAGCGTAGTAACTAAGATAGAATAACTAAGATATCTATACGCAAAGCATTTCACTTTTGTTTATCATGAGGTAAGTACATTGACTTCTGCAGAATTTAGCTTTCGGAGGGCGATAACTACGAGACTTCCACAGAGATTATCTTACAACATGACGCACAGTTTAGCGCTACAGTACACGTATTTGAGTGATTAATTTTGTACTTAAAACATTTATTTTTAAAGATATTTGAAGTACAATGATACAAAGGTTTTCCGTGATACATTTCATTCCATTGCTGTAATCTGTAACACCTGAGAGTATAATTACATTCATCCTCAGGGGGGTACACGCTTACTTTGTGTACCATGTGTTTGGCAATCACAAGGAGCCCTAGCTAATATGGTATATGCTTATACAACTTTACACATTGGTACCATATCTCTGTAACACAGAATTACACAGCTATCTGATCATTTAACTGGGAGAGACAAACATTTATTTTACTACATCAGTGACAGATGTTTACGTAATTACACAGTTGAATAACTTCACACTTATGAAATTGTATTTTGTCTGTACTTTGTGAACTGTTCATATTTTTTCGGAACCATTGTGATACTATCAGAGCTTTGAATGATGTATTTGGTATGGGATCATGATTTTTAAAGTACATTTGAGGTGGATGACACTACTGAAATGAGCAGAGAATTCTTTTTAGGTTTTGAAATTATTGCAGAAGGCTACGACGATTATGAGATTTGACTGAGGTGTTATGATGTCATTATTACGACGACGATGTGTATTATGCTGTTGAGGTATGTTTATGATCAATAAGCTGATGTTATATGAGGAATTTGATTATGCTATGTATTCATTATGATGAAATATTGAAGACATGTTGATGAATATATACATGTGTAATAAGGTAAGGAATAAGGAGTAGTAGTTAGGGACTCTTGTTTGTGAAACAGGATGTTGGAAACCAAGAATCGTACTTTAATAAGAGTTATCAAATGTGTGTAAATGCGTGATATCACAACTCCGGCGAAAATTTTTTGGACACTGTTATATTTACAGGATTCTGTTTCTACACATTTGTAAAGCAAACTGTCGACCTGTGAAATTTTTATATGAGACTGTCACTGTAGCGGAAACTGCTGTCGTAAATATTTCGGTGAGAAAGGTAAGTGACCGTGACATAATGCGTTGTGAGCGGCCAGGTGTGCCAGCCGCCTTGAGAAAAAGCCATTAGGATGAGAAGAAAGACGCCATTATCCTCGCTATTGACATTTCTTTGTAGAAAGCATCGCAATTACGACACGCTCAAACTTGAAAACATATAATTACACTGTGGAGCTCTAAATTTATGATATTTACTAAAAAGCTTAATGAAATGATGAGAAACATTTTACATCTATTGTCTTTCTAGTTGAGAGATTTGATCATTTTGTTTAATATCTAGTTTCTAGCTGCACTGCAGCATTGGTTAAAATAGTATTTTATAGATGTACTAATATAAATATTTTCTGTCTACAGATCCAGTAAATATTAATTTTGCAATACACTTCCCAAAAAATGAGGGAGCACAAAGACATTTCCCTTCAAAGGAACTGCATACATAATTTTCTTTTCAAGTACTTGGTAATTTATTTCATAGAATAAGTTTTTGTGGTGCACCACTTTATTTACATAGACATTAATATATGAATAGACATTTCCCTTATCTGCATTGTTGTCTTTAGTGTAATATTTTTTCTGCTTGAGCTATGTCATATTTAGGTATAAGTTATTGCATTTGCTGCTGTTGTTTGCCAGGCATAGTGTTACTGAATTTCACTTTGTATTACTCTGTTAAGCCAGTTTTACTACTGATTTATTTTTCTTGTTCCTGCACATTGGCTCATATTAGTTGTAATGTTGCATTTGCTCTGTTAATTTATATTTACTGATGCTTGCTTTGCCAATTTGCATTTTTATCTTTGCTGTTTGTGTTAATTGTTTTGCACTGCTGCATTGCCTCGTCCCTTAGTTTAGCATCTGAGCTCAGTAGATTTAAATTAGCTTAAGAGGGGGTAGACTATATAAGAGAATGAGTTGCGATGAATTGGAAGAAATGCATTGAGAAGTTATACGAAAAAAGTACAGAAAGCAGGTATAGGTAGGATTTTCTTGGAAATAAATGATGAGGTAAGATAATGGAAAATAAATAATGAGGTAAGAAATATGTGTACATATAAATACAGAAAGCATGCTTGGATAGGATTTTTTTTTGGTGGAAACAAATGTTGAAATAAGACGAAAGACTATGGAATGAAGTTTTGGGTTGGACTGCAGTACCAAATGTTACACTGAGAACAAACCCTGTCCTTTCCTTTTGTGTTATCCCACTATGTGTTTGTGTACCCTTGTGTATTTGTTTTCTTCCTGTCTCTGTGTACTGTTTCATAGAATTTTTTCTCTTCTAATACTAAGCTACATTCACTATGATGAGGAATACTTTTATCCTCAAATATAATTTGCATTAATAATATGTTATTTACTTCATAAAGATGTTTAGACATTATTTATTCTGTTTTGTTTTATGCTCATGTGTGAAGTTGATATTTCAAAAGTTATTCTGATCTTTTATGTATTTACTTATGTCATATTTCTTGTAACACTGATGTATATGTTATTTCGATTCTTTTGTAAAGCCCGTATTACTGCAAATGTTATCTGTATTGTTATGTTCTTTAATGATGTATTTTGTACCTTTGTTATTGTATTCTTATGTTATAAAATTGTAATTGACACCAGTTCATCAAATTAAGTAACTTTTAAGTTACATTTCACTGCACACGTTTCTGTTGGTCATAGTATATGGACAATATGTGAGAAGTTGGGACTGTTTGTGCTTGCACGTGCGTTAATAATTCAGCAAGGGACTGGTTAACAGCATTGCTGGTTCTAAGGACAATTCAAAAACTTTGTGAGTGCACAAGTGGTGGTTCATGAACTTGCTATATTCTCCACAAGACTCTTCGATGGTGATTGTGCACCTGCACAGTCGCAACAGATGGCTGTTGGCCGTCTCTACAACGTCTACAGTGGGTCTGCACCTTTGATGACTCACCAATACCATTATTTCTACAAGGACTGCAGTGGGTCTGCACCTCTGGTGGCCCACCAATACCATAATCTCTACCAGGGCTACAGTGGGTCGGCTCTGTGATGACCTACCTACCAATATTCTTCAAAACTTCGACTGACTCTGCTGTGGGTTTGCTCTGTTGTGGCCTATTACCTGCCTGCATGTCAAGAGTCAGCACTGTCTTTCCGTTAGAAGGACAACACTACTTCTTCAAGACTGCATGGAAATCCACTACTTATGTGTGCATTTTCTTTTAGTGCTCAGACTTTGAGAAAAACATTGGGAATTTACTGTGATGAACGATCAGGACTGTCTTTATGGACTGTGAGAAGATTTTAGCTTTTGACCAACATTGTATCAATACATGTATGCATTTGATTTCTTTGTTATCGTAATTGCGAAAAAATTTTTATGTATTCGCCAGTGCCCGAAGCAGTTTGTAAAATTTTTTGTGGGGAGCATGGGGGCTATGTAAGTAGGCTGTTTAGGTTTTCTTAGCGCTCTGTATGAAAATCACTGGCTGTGCTGTGTGCAGTCTGTGGCTGGTTGGTATTGTTGTTATACTCGCCATTGTAGCGTTGGGCAGCTGGATGTTAACAGCGCGTAGCGTTGCGCAGTTGGAGGTGAGCCGCCAGCAGTGGTGGATGTGGGGAGAGAAATGGCGGAGTTTTGAAATTTGTAAGACTGGATGTCATGAACTGCTATATATATTATGACTATTAAGGTAAATACATTGTTTGTTCTCTATTAAAATCTTTCATTTGCTAACTATGCCTGTCAGTAGTTAGTGCCTTCAGTAGTTTGAATCTTTTATTTAGCTGGCAGTAGTGGCGCTCGCTGTTTTGCAGTAGTTCGAGTAACGAAGATTTTTGTGAGGTAAGTGATTTGTGGAACGTATAGGTTAATGTTAGTCAGGGCCATTCTTTTGTAGGGATTTTTGAAAGTCAGATTGCGTTGCGCTAAAGATATCGTGTGTCAGTTTAAGCACAGTCATGTATAATTTTTCTAAGGTGACGTTTCACAAGTACTATGACAATTAGGCGGGAGGTGAGAAAACTTGGATTTCATGGTCGAGCGGCAGCTCATCAGCCACACATTACGCCGATAAATGCCAAACGACGCCTCGCTTGGTGTAAGGAGCGAAAACATTGGACGATTGAACAGTGGAGAAACGTTGTGTCGAGTGACGAATCACGGTACACAATTTGGCGATCCGATGGCAGGATGTGGATATGGGGAATGCCCAGTGAAGGTCATCTCCAGCGTGTGTAGTGCAAACAGTAAAATTCGGAGGCGGTGACGTCATGGTGTGGTCGTATTTTTCATTGAGGGGGGCTTGCACCCCTTGTTGTTTGGCGTGGCACTATCACAGCACAGGCCTACACTGATGTTTAAGCACCTTCTTGCTTCTCACTGTTGAAGAGCAATTCAGGGACGGCGATTGCATATTTCAACATGATCGAGCACCTGTTCATAATAGACGACCTGTGGCGGAGTGATTACACGACAATAACATCCCTGTAACGGACTGTCCTGCACAGAATCCTAATATGAATCCCACAGAACACCTTTGGGATGCTTTGGAAGGCCGACTTCGTGTCAGGCCTCAGCGACCGACATCGATACCTCTCCTCAGTGCACCACTCCGTGAAGAATGGGCTGCTATTCCTCAAGAAACCTTCCAGCACCTGATTGAACGTATTCCTGCGAGAGTGAAAACTGTCATCAGAGCTAAGGGTGGGCCAACACCCTATTGAATTTCAGCATTACCGATGGATGGCGCCACGACCTTGTAAGTCATTTTCAGCCAGGTGTCCGGACACTTTTGATCACATAGTATATGTACATACAGATTTTCTCATCTCGTTGCATTCGTTCATTCCTTCTCTTTACGTTAATGCGCCAGTTCTTAGTGACTCCGCACTAAACCCTTTTAGGGTTCTGTACCTCAGTCGGTAAAGACTGAACCCTTACAGGATCACTTTGTTGTCTGTCTGTCTGCCTCTCCGCCTGTTCAAAACCCGTTTTTTCACGGGTAGACGTATCAAGTTCAAATTTATGTCACATATTAAGGTGTATGGTCCCTTGGCTGTATAATAAACGCTAGCTTCTACGTCAATGCAGTCATAAGATATGACCATTAAAGTAACATATTTTGAATCCCCCCCAAACTCACTCATCAAAAACCTATAGGGTATTTTCCATTGACCACGAATCTAGAAATTTAACAACAACAAGGTTTCACACTACAGCCAAAGGGGAAAAAATCGGAAAATTGTGAATTTGCAATTACATCACACGAAATAAGTTTATCATTTGTTATAAAGATTATCTATCTGTCCGTCCGTCTGTCTAGACCCCTTTACCTCAGGAATAGGTAGATATCTCAAGTTGAAATTTATGTCATGTACTAAAGTTTGTGGTCACTTGGCGGTATAACAGACGTTGACTTCTAACTCAATGCAACCAAAGGGTACGACCTTTTATGGCACATATTTTGATACCGTCAAACTGTACATCAAAACCTGCATGGTACTCCCCTGGACTAGAATCATGAAATTTGGCAAGAAGCGAGGTTTCAGAGTACAAGGAAAGGTAAAAATCCGACAACTGTGTATCCGTAGTTATATCACACGAAAAAAAACTTTTTTTTGTCATTTATTATCTGATGGTCTGTCTGTCCATCCGTCTGTTCACCCCCCATTTTCTCACTAACGGGTAGACATATCAACTTCCAATTTACGTCATATACCAAAATCGGTGGTCACCTGGTGGTGTAGTAAATATGAGCTTTTTTTTCTTCTTTTTTTTTTTGGTCATCAGTCTACTGACTGGTTTGATGCGGCCCGCCACTAATTCCTTTCCTGTGCTAACCTCTTCATCTCAGTAGCACTTGCAACCTATGTCCTCAATTATTTGCTTGACGTGTTCCAATCTCTGTCTTCCTCTACAGTTTTTGCCCTCTACAGCTCCCTCTAGTACCATGGAAGTCATTCCCTCATGTCTTAGCAGATGTCCTATCATCCTGTCCCTTCTCCTTATCAGTGTTTTCCACATATTCCTTTCCTCTCCGATTCTGCGTAGAACCTCCTCATTCCTTACCTTATCAGTCCACCTATATTTCAACATTCGTCTATAGCACCACATCTCAAATGCCTTCGATTCTCTTCTGTTCCGGTTTTCCCACAGTCCATGTTTCACTACCATACAATGCTGTACTCCAGACGTACATCTTCAGAAATTTCTTCCTCAAATTAAGGCCGGTATTTGATGTTAGTAGACTTCTCTTGGCCAGAAATGCCTTTTTTGCCATAGCGAGTCTGCTTTTGATGTCCTCCTTGCTTCATCCGTCATTGGTTATTTTACTGCCTAGGTAGCAGAATTCCTTAATTTCATTGACTTCGTGACCATCAATCCTGATGTTAAGTTTCTCGCTGTTCTCATTTCTACTATTTCTCATTACCTTCGTCTTTCTCCGATTTACTCTCAAACCATACTGTGTACTCATTAGACTGTTCATTCCGTTCAGCAGATCATTTAATTCTTCTTCACTTTCACTCAGGATAGCACTGTCATCAGCGAATCGTATCATTGATATCCTTTCACCTTGTATTTTAATTCCACTCCTGAACCTTTCTTTTATTTCCATCATTGCTTCCTCGATGTACAGATTGAAGAGTAGGGGCGAAAGGCTACAGCCTTGTCTTACACCCTTCTTAATACAAGCACTTCGTTCTTGATCGTCCACTTTTATTATTCCCTCTTGGTTGTTGTACATATTGTATATGACCCGTCTCTCCCTATAGCTTACCCCTACTTTTTTCAGAATCTCGGACAGCTTGCACCATTTTATATTGTCGAACGCTTTTTCCAGGTCGACAAATCCTATGAAAGTGTCTTGATTTTTCTTTAGCCTTGCTTCCATTATTAGCCGTAACGTCAGAATTGCCTCTCTCGCCCCTTTACTTTTCCGAAAGCCAAACTGATCGTCACCTAGCGCATTCTCAATTTTCTTTTCCATTCTTCTGTATATTATTCTTGTAAGCAGCTTCGATGCATGAGATGTTAAGCTGATTGTGCGATAATTCTCGCACTTGTCAGCTCTTGCCGTCTTCGGAATTGTATGGATGATGCTTTCCCGAAAGTCAGATGGTATATCGCCAGACTCATATATTCTACACACCAACGTGAATAGTCGTTTTGTTGCCACTTCCCCCAATGATTTTAGAAATTCTGATAGAATGTTATCTATCCCTTCTGCCTTATTTGACCGTAAGTCCTCCAAAGCTCTTTTAAATTCCGATTCTAATACTGGATCCCCTATCTCTTCTAAATCGACTCCTGTTTCTTCTTCTATCACATCAGACAAATATTCACACTCATAGAGGCTTTCAGTGTATTCTTTCCACCTATCTGCTCTCTCCTCTGCATTTAACAGTGGAATTCCCGTTGCACTCTTACTGTTACCACCGTTGCTTTTAATGTCACCAAAGGTTGTTTTGACTTTCCTGTATGCTGAGTCTATCCTTCCGACAATCATATCTTTTTCGATGTCTTCACATTTTTCCTGCAGCCATTTCGTCTTAGCTTCCCTGCACTTCCTATTTCTTTCATTCCTCAGCGACTTGTATTTCTGTATTCCTGATTTTCCCGGAACATGTTTGTACTTCCTCCTTTCATCAAACCGAGCGAGGTGGCGCAGTGGTTAGCACACTGGACTCGCATTCGGGAGGACGACGGTTCAATCCCGTCTCCGGCCATCCTGATTTAGGTTTTCCGTGATTTCCCTAAATCGCTTCAGGCAAATGCCGGGATGGTTCCTTTGAAAGGGCACGGCCGATTTCCTTCCCCATCATTCCCTCACGCGAGCTTGCGCTCCGTCTCTAATGACCTCGTTGTCGACGAGACGTTAAACACTAATATCCTCCCTCCACCTCCCCCTCCTTTCATCATTCAACTGAAGTATTTCTTCTGTTACCCATGGTTTCTTCGCAGCTACCTTCTTTGTACCTATGTTTTCCTTCCCAACTTTTGTGATGGCCCTTTTTAGAGATGTCCATTCCTCTTCAACTGTATTGCCTACTGCGCTATTCCTTATTGCTGTATCTATAGCGTTAGAGAACTTCAATCGCATCTCGTCATTCCTTAATACTTCCGTATCCCACTTCTTTGCGTATTGATTTTTCCTGACTAATGTCTTGAACTTCAGCCTACTCTTCATCACTACTATATTGTGATATGAGTCTATATCTGCTCCCGGGTACGCCTTACAATCCAGTATCTGATTTCGGAATCTCTGTCTGACCATGATGTAATCTAATTGAAATCTTCCCGTATCTCCCGGCCTTTTCCAAGTATACCTCCTCCTCTTGTGATTCTTGAACAGGGTATTCGCTATTACTAGCTGAAACATGTTACAGAACTCAATTAGTCTTTCTCCTCTTTCATTCCTCGTCCCAAGCCCATATTCTCCAGTAACCTTTTCTTCTACTCCTTCCCCTACAACTGCATTCCAGTCGCCCATGACTATTAGATTTTCGTCCCCCTTTACATACTGCATTACCCTTTCAATATCCTCATACACTTTCTCTATCTGTTCATCTTCAGCTTGCGACGTCGGCATGTCGGTGTTGGTCTGCTGTCGATTCTGATTAGAACAACCCAGTCACTGAACTGTTCACAGTAACACACCCTCTGCCCTACCTTCCTATTCATAACGAGTCCTACACCTGTTATACCATTTTCTGCTGCTGTTGATATTACCTGATACTCATCTGACCAGAAATCCTCGTCTTCCTTCCACTTCACTTCACTGACCCCTACTATATCTAGATTGAGCCTTTGCATTTCCCTTTTCAGATTTTCTAGTTTCCCTACCACGTTCAAGCTTCTGACATTCCACGCCCCGACTCGTAGAACGTTATCCTTTCGTTGATTATTCAATCTTTTTCTCATGGTAACCTCCCCCTTGGCAGTCCCCTCCCAGAGATCCGAATGGGGGACTATTCCGGAATCTTTTGCCAATGGAGAGATCATCATGACACTTCTTCAATTACAGGCCACATGTCCTGAGGATACACGTTACGTGTCTTTAATGCAGTGCTTTCCATTGCCTTCTGCATCCTCATGTTGTTGATCATTGCTGATTCTTCCGCCTTTACGGGCAATTTCCCACCCCTAGGACAAGAGAGTGCCCTGAACCTCTATCCGCTCCTCCGCCCTCTTTGACAAGGCCGTTGGCAGAATGAGGCTGACTTCTTATGCCGGAAGTCTTCGGCCGCCAATGCTGATTATTTATCAAAATTTAGGCAGTGGCGGGGATCGAACCCGGGACCGAAGACGTTTTGATTATGAATCAAAGACGCTACCCCTAGACCACGGGTACGCCTCATGAGCTTCTAAGTCAATGTAATTAAAAGATAGGCCTTTTACGTCACATATTTTGATATTCGAAAACTCATTCACCAAAAGATACAGGTTATTTCCTGTTGACCTCTAATCATAAAATTTAGCAAGGAGCAAGGTATCACAGTACAAGGAAAGGTAAAAATCGGACAACTGTGAATCTGTAATTATATCCCGCAAAGAAAACCTTTTCTTGTCATTTATCATCTGATTTTCTGCGTGTCGGTACGTCTCTTTTTCTGTTGAACATGTTGTCGTATCAAAATCAAAATTATGTCACATATCAAGGTCTATGGTCCATTAGCAGTGTAAAAATTCTAAGCTTCTAAGTCAACGCTATCAAAAGATACGGCCATTAATGTCACATATTTTGATACTCGAAAACTCACTGATCAAAACCTGTAGGCTACTTTCCATTGGTCTAAAATAATGAAATTCGGCAAGAAGCAAAATTTCACTGTAAAAGTGAAGGAAAAATCCGAAAGCTATGAATTTGTAATTATTTCATACGAAAAAATTTTTTTGGCGTTGTTACCAGACTGTATGTCTGCCTGCCCGTCTGTATGTTAAGACCTCTTTTTTTCTCAGGAACTGGTAGATGTATGAAGCTGAAATCTGTGTCACACACAAAAAACTATGGCCTGTTGGCGGTATAGAGAACTTTAGCTTCCAAACCAATGCAAACAAATGACATGGCCATATATGTCACATATTTTGATCTTTGCAATCTCGCGCACCAAAACCTATAGGGTACTTTCCGTTGGTCTACAATCATGAATTTTGGCAAGAAGATAAGTTTCACCGTACAGCTAAAGCGAAATTTTTAATTTGTAGTTATATCAGACGAAAAAAATGATTTGTCTTTGTCATTTGTTCTCCAACTTCCGACCTGAAATTAAAACAGTCCCGAAAGTCTTGGAATCCCTGGGACAGATATCTTGCTCGTATGAATGTC